>NC_072856.1:52327500-54727500 GCF_028858705.1 Grus americana | reverse complement strand
ATATTACAGAAGCTCATCTTTAAAAGTTGGTAAGTAAGCCCCCTGTGCAAGCTTTATGTTAGAAGGGACAACATATAACTACAAACCCACAGGCACGCATCCCAGCATCTCAGTGCATGCGCAGGAGCAGTCTCATGGCTTTTTATGTAGAACAGCTGCAACAATTCAAAAAAAAAAAAAGAAAAGAAAGAAAAGGAAAAAAATCATTGTCCCTCTGTTGTTTGTTAGAATTAACTTCTTTAATTGGCAAAGCTGTTTCAAAATTAATATTGAACTTGGCCCTTGGATTCTTCTTAGGTCATTACAAACCATCACTGCCTGCACACATTTAAGGCAAAAAAGGTACTTTGGAAAATATAGCATGTATTTCAACAGCTAGAGAAAAGTTTCTAGTGACTCCCTCCGTCTTTAATGAAATTGCGTGTGTTTACTCTGATTCAAAAGGACTTAAAACATTAAAATCACTTGAGAATAAAAGTCACCTTTGAAAGGTTTTCTTTCTTCTTGAGAGGGGAGCACAAGCCAGCAGCCTGCTGTCCTGCAAACATTTCTGCTGTTTGATTAGTAAGAAATGATCTTCAAAACTGTGAAGATATGAACGCTTGTTCATTATATACAGCACTGCACATTCCTCTCAGCCACATCCTGTGACTACCACGAATTTTATATAGTACAATGGTCTTTCTAACTAAAACCACCTTTGCTCCTGGCCTCCTCCCTTACTTCCAGGGACACAAGGCATGTGTGAGAAGCTGGGTGATAAGGGGAAGTTTATAAATCAGAATCTTAGCTACTTCAGTCCTATTTTCTGTGTAGCTAAAATCTGTTTTTCCTACAAGATAGGTCAGGACAGGCTCAAGTAGTTAAATTAGTCGGGAGTTTCTATAGCCAGGATCAGGCCACATAAGAGGCAGCGGTGCTGTAAGACAGAACTGTTCAATGGAACAAACAGCATCCCAACAAAAAATTCAAAACCAAATAGTGAACAGCAGCTTCTTCCAGAGCAGTGTTTTCATCTCAACCTTCTCAGCCAAAAAGCAAGCTCAACCCACCATCTAGCGTAATAAACAATCCAAAACCTTCCAACTCTTTAACCTTCATTATTGCCTTTCCACCTTTGCTCACAGAGAGTCTTTAAAAGGTACTGTGTATCTTGTAACTAATGAGTGAGTTTTTTCTTACACAATCTTGTAATACAGATGTTGAAAAAACCCTGTGTAAGAAGATCTGGCTTCTGCAGAAGGGACGTGCAGACCGGATTAGGCAGGGATTTATTGCTAAGGCTGCCAGCTCTGCTTTTTAATATTGCCCTGCTTAGATGCAGGCACTGACACAGCCTTGATGGGATTCTTGGTGCCAGCTCAGGAGAGATTTTCCTTGGTACAATTCTTCGATTTCACATTCCCACACTTGATTGTTTTCTATGCGCTTTGTTAGCATTGACAGACTCCTGGGAAAATCCTGCCAAGGATTTCTAGACAAGCAATGCAGAATATTGACCACATCCAAACATTTGCTAGCAAAATTAAGGCAAGGAAAGGGTCATTGGAGCCGAGAAACACATTTAGTCTGTAACCCGTTAATATTTCCTGAGCTGTTAACAGCTTGTTTTCTCAGGGAAACAACTTTTCGTTTAACTGATTTGGATTCTCCCAAATCAAAACTAGCAGCACAATAACAAGTGTTTGTAACCTGCTTCCTTCTGCTCCCCACCAGGACCAGTTCAAGAAGAGCGAAGAAACCCTACCTCCTCTTTGGTGAAGGTTTAGGACCAGATCAGTTTTGGAATAAGAACCTTGCTTTATATGTAAGTGGCAAGCAGTGTTAGAAGACACAGAGGATTAGCTTAATTTATCATCTGGTGAATAGGTTGGTCCACTCAGCCTGTTACTACAGCAGCAGAACCAAGGGCATGCTCAGAATAAAATATAAGCAATTATGATAATGGTTTCCAGTTTGGCAAACATTCATACTACAATCCTGTAATAACAGAATTAACACTCATAGGCAATAGTTTACGTTTGTTGTAAGCCCTCAGCAGTGCAATACAGCCAAAATGAGCCCAGAAGCGCAGCCAGCCAGAACGCCTGCCCAGTACAACGCGCTAAAACACAAATGGCGGGAATGGGACTATGTGCTATTTTGGAGCTGGCAGCTCCGACCAACCAACCTCCACCTGTAGAAGCCCGTGCTCGTGCACAGCCCTGACGCCTGCCTTATTCTTACCCCAGCAGACCAAACTCAAGACCAGGCAGTGTTGCTTCGTTCTTCACCGAAGATGGCAAGGGCAGCTCCCCATCTTTGCTCAGCAACATCGGCCAGCCTTCCCAAACACCATCACACCTTCGGTCTCCGCTGTACTGCCGAGCGATCAGGGAAGCACAAGCAGCAGTGCCCAGTGTTTTTTCCCCATCGTTCCCCTCAGCTCCTGCGACAAGCTGCTCCTCCTGGGGAGGGAAAGGTCACCCCTACCCCCACCGAACCCTTTGCATCCTCCCACCCAGGGACTCCCCGTGGATCTTTCCAGCCAGCACTAGCCCCCCTGTGTTAGCTCAGCACATCCACTCATTGTCACCACAGACACCAATATTATCAGTTGCCTTCTCTCATTGCCAAAAAGCACGAGAAAAACAGGTGAAAATCTCTCATCAAGGAGAGCCACAATTTTTTCCGCATAAAATCAGCTTGTTTGCAACAACATCCCTTTTGGACTGGAAACACGTGCTCCCTTTTGCCTCTACTTCGAGGGACAGCAAAAGTTGATGAGCAGAGTGCAGAATACTGCCCATCATCTAAAACAATTGACTTACGTGAGAACTATGTTTTTGCGAGAACATACTCTCAGTCGACTCCCAAAATAAGCCTCTTTGTGAGCATCTGAAGTTTTACAATTTAAATAGATGGTGATTGTTTTATTGCCGTTGGATTAACATAAGCATTTATACAGATGTAATAAGTAAAACAACTCCTCATGCACACAGAGCCTGGAAAGATACGGCTCATACAGGAATGCAGACACAAGTCACATTTTATATTCTCTCTCTTGTGGCTTTGTCACACATGCTTTCTGGTATTGCTGCTGCTTTCACTTGCTCAATCACAACATATTCTGATCACAGGATCAATATAAACACTACTATACACACTATGCAAAATTTTAACTAATTAAAAACTAGAAAGTCTGAGAGGAAGAAAGTAGAGAAAGTAGAAAAACTATTCATAGTTTTGGTAATAGCAGGAACTCTTTCTGGGAGGAAAAAAATATCCTGCTTAGAGGAGACAGAAGACCTGACGATACTAAAGTTACCTTTATGTTAAACTACTAGCAGATAGTACTGAAAAACATTAAACTTTTGCAGAAGAATAAAGACTTCTGCTATATGAAACAGCAGGTTTGGGGTTTTGTTTAACAGATTTATTTAGTAGCCAGACTAAGGGTTAACCATTGAAGCAGAAAATAATTTATTCTTCATTACCTTATTCTCTGTTTACTGCATACATCCATTTTAATAGGTCTTTTGACAAAAATAACCAAAGACTTTTGAAATTCACTTATTTTTTCTAAATGTCATTTTACATTCAGAATGGCAAAAACTACTTATAAAAGATCAGCCAGAAGCTTATTTAATTTGAATCCAAAGAGAGGTAATGCTGAAATGCTCACAACTACTCTTCACCTATACCTAAAGCTTTGCATTTCATGAATGTGATGTGGTATACGAACAAAAAAAAAAAAATCTTGCGTTCACATCTGCATGCCCAACAGCCACAAGTGACTGCCTCTGAGTGTAACTTACTCATACTCAGTGGCCGTTCAGTCACCTCGGCTGGTACTGAGCAGTTGTCACGAATGCATGAATACAGAGAGAACGTACATGCTGTATTTAATCCTGGTGATACTGACTGCATTTAAACTATACAGTAAGCTTACTGTAAGCAATTTTGCAAATTCTTGAATGCACCAGTATAGTTTCTCCACTGGACAGCTTGCTCAAGTGGACAGGAGAGATTCAGAACTGGAACTTGTATCAAATCTCTTGTCTACAAGTTCCTGACTTCCTCTTCCCCTGACAATTCATAATTTTTCCCTTCTCTAAAACACATTGTCTATCCTATGCAGTGGAAAACATTTTAGGTTTCAAATCAAAAGTAGCATCAGTTTCATTAGTCATTTAAAATAAAGAGGAACTACTGCAGACAACGTAAAACACAGTTTATTTCCAATCATTTGTCTAATTCACATGCAAACTGGTTTATATTAATAAAAGTAAATTGCATTTAGAAACAGTTTGGTGAGCTTTTAACCTCAGCAGTACTGCTGTACAGCTGAAGCTACACTGCAAATTAATATAATTTGTTTTAACTTAGGGAAATGTGGTTAGATGGGTAGTGAAGACTTCCGAGACCTTCCACAAAGAAATATTTATCTATTCAGTAGCCCCTCTTCTGCTCTCATCTTATCTACATGAAACATTTCATCTGTTAATCTCACATTTGAAGACCATATTCTTTGAAGCTAGCAGTCAGGAGAAAATACTTGGAAATACAACAAATATAAAAAGATAACAGTCACTAGCAAATAATACAAGATTACAGTAGTAACTGAAGTATCTATTTCAAGCTAGAATACTGAAGCCTTAAACAATTCCTACATTTTAGCACTGACACAGAACTGCAATACACAAAGTATATAAGCAGGAGGAAAAGCTGGTTTGCAAGAGGTAGAAAAGGTTTTATAAAATCTTTAGGCACAATTCTTAGCAATCTTTTAAAAGCCAACAGAATGTTACAAAGTAATAATGACCATTACACATGTATTTGTACAAGTCTGTTTATTTTTACCCTTTGGAATAAAAGTATATTTCATGCACTCTCATATAATCTTTTTTCTTCTATATTGTTTGAAGACTATTTTTCTCCTCTATCACGTGATTACAGAAGTTTTATAGGCTCTCAGGAAGTCTTATCACCAGGAGTTTTACAGCAAAACTGATACACTATTACTTAACACTTTTTCAAGAGGAGCAAGGGAATGCAAACACTGTTTGCACAGGTTCATGTATCAAAGAATAGAGAAACACACACTCAAAATTCATAAAAATATTGTTAGTTCTTTTGGTTTACTCCTGCCTCAAACAAGAAGTGAATACTTTTAGAAGTGAACTTTCTCTTTTTCTTTTTTAATCACAATTTCCACAAATGTATGCTTTACAGTGCAGTGGTGATACTCAAATATCAACAATATCCATAAATCAAAATATCAAGATCACTAAATTTACCATGAACTAACAGACATTCACAGATAAATCTTAGTGTCAGTTCAAAAAGATGCCTTCTTTGAGCTAAAGTACATAAGGCTTTACTGGTAATGAGTTCTTATCGAAGATTTGCTTTATTCCTGTCACAGCATCTTTTTTGCTCGGTTTACTTTTTGTCTTGGTCTTTTTCTGCATCCAGAAGCGCTGACCGGATTCCTAACTTCTTCAGCTCTTCTACAAGATCTCCATTCTGATGCATCTGGAGGAGTATATCACAGCCACCAACGAATTCACCATTGAGGTATACTTGTGGGATGGTAGGCCAGTTAGAGTAGTTTTTTATTCCTGCATGAGAAAAAAATAAAAGTATTAAAGGTTTTTCCCCCTCTATTTAGAATGGTTTTTTAAAGAGAATATACTGCTTCAGCCTGACATAACTACTGATACATTAATTTCTTTCCCTTTGAGGTAAAAATGTATCTATATAGCAGAAGCACTATCAGAAAAACTACGTTAAAGTTAGGTTTGGCTTTCATTCCAACTCAAAGATGTGGGTTGAAAGATATGGAGTCAGCTCCTATACTGACTTCCACCAGGAGCTGCAAAAATGTAGTGTCTCTTTTCCCTTCCAGGAAACAAGCAAATATGATTTTTCAATCAATTAAAGAAACGAGAAGTCTGTAAAAATATTGAGAAGCTTTTACATTCAGTTATCGTTTATATTTCCCAAAGGGACTTTAAAATATTGTATGTTCTTACTGAGTTCATACAGTTATACTTACTACTGCAATTTCACTTGCAAGATACATTTGCCCCTCAGAAGCCTTACAAATTTCAAATTGGTTTATCTTTCATTGCCAGACCTTACAACCCATGGGAGGGGCACAAAGGCTGAAGTCCCTTAAAAGTACTCACTAAACGAAACAAAGCTTGAGTCTCAATTACGAAGTAGAGAATTAAAGTTTAAATCTATACTTCATAGAAGACAAATGCAGGACCACCCAAAAATATTAACTGATCAGATGGTATAAATTGAATCTCATCTTGCACTTAAAGACGTCACACAAAAAATTATACAGAAGAATCACTATATCTCATTAACCACTTTTTAAATAACCTTCACACAAAGCCATTATTTCTGTACCAGAGGAAATAGTTAAATTCTATGTCTGTATGCTCTTATACCAAGTCCACCAGCACTTGCTTAGATACCAAGGTTTGAATTCAACATTTTAATACAGTTTCAATATGCACTGCCTGGAATTTCTCTACTGAAGGCACAGAAGCCCATATAGCAAATTTAAGCCTACAGACAACAGAGGTGCCTTTTCAGACCGTCAGAGCCCACCACCTTGGAAATCAATACTCTAAACAAGTAGGCACGAGCTTTAGCATAGACTGTCAAAATACTAATAGCAAATATTAGACCTGTACAGCAGAAAACACAGGGGAATTTGCTTTCCCCTTAGAAAAAATTTTAACCTCTACAGACTGTACAGGTAAAACCCAAAATATCTGAGGTAAAAAAATAACCAAATAAGCAAATTATGCTCACTTTATTGGAACTTAAAAACACTGTCTTTTTTTAATAAATATGCATAAATGCAGAAATATGCAATGGGATTACAATTTTAATGCATAAAAGACAAAAAAGAGCTAATAATTCCCCTTAGTCAAATACCAGTCTGTTTTAAAAATGCACTAAAATAATCGTAATCTAGAAAAAAATTGTGTTGTGACAAAGCGTTCCTAACTATGAAGTACAACATGAGCTGGGAGATTGTATTTTTACTTCAGATTTTGCAGATAGACACCTAATGCTTTCAAAGTCTAAAATCACAAGTTTAGTATATAAATCAAGGCCAAAAGGAATCCATAACCATGTAACCTCACCTCCAGCATCACTGCTTGTAATTTCTTCCTTAGTATTTCATTAAAACTTGTCTCAGTTGTTTAGATACAGTTTGCAAAAATTATAAGCTTTGATGTCAACTTGTGTTTAGCAGTACTTTTCTTAAACACTCCTTGACCTTTGAGCACTCAGAAGCGCTCAAACTGCCCTAAAAATCTTTTAGCCCATAATAGTTGCAATAAAAAACTCAGTCCTGATATTAAGGCATGCTTAAGGATAACCCTACCCAAAGAAGCCACTGCAGATACAAAATAGAGTTTGTTTTTGTTAAGATACTGCAATGCTAAACATGAATCAAGAACTAAGGGCTCTGCATAATAAATCTACTGTTAATAAGCATTCCAGGGCAATATTTACACCAATTATTCTTTCACCGAAATATTTTTTTCAAGGACTCAAGTGCACTTACGTACAAGCGCTGATAGTACTTTCAAGGATCTAGCCAACTTCAGATCAAAATATGAATAACAATGAAGCTTAGCTGCTCTGTATGCTGCATCTCATGTATTGCACAAGCTGCTTTAAATGCTTTCGTGCCAGGGCTCAACCAGATTACAAACTGAACACCTCCCGAAGTGGCTAACCAACTCCTAGTATCAGTAACGGCTCTACTAAGCTACTTCACTAGTGTTAAAGCAAGTTAGCCTGCTCT
Organism: Grus americana; assembly: GCF_028858705.1. Lineage (NCBI taxonomy): Eukaryota > Metazoa > Chordata > Aves > Gruiformes > Gruidae > Grus > Grus americana. Next base: position 54,719,678 of record NC_072856.1, on the reverse strand, counting down.
ACGCCTGCTGCAGTCGGGATGCGCTTTTGTGACAAATCCTTTGGCAGTACGGACACCCCAAGGGATTTCCTTCCCCCTCCCTGCAGGTTAACGCTTCCCGCTGCACTTCAGAAGCTGCAGCTTCTGTTTTGAAGCACTATTTGCTTTGTAAAACCACACTCCACAGATCAGGTTTAAAGTTTGACAGCTGAACTGGCAACACTTGAAGGCGGCTGTGAAACCAGAATCGGTGCAAACTGCTACCGAAAGGTGTACCTAGCACACTCCCACCCCATTTCCCCAACTCCAGTTACCCGTTCTCAGCCTCTCTTGTCAGCATTAACACTAATGAATGATGGGCCATATCAAAGAACTGACTCAAGCAATCACTCTCACTCCTACCACACTTTCTCCAGAAAAGCAACACATTTTCATGGAGATCATTATTACTGGTGCAAGCATGATTGAGGGAAAGCTAGCCCAAAGACGGGAGGAAGGATCAAGACCACCCTCTTGGCAGCATTCCATAGTTGGGTAATGTAAAGCAACAATGAAAATAATCTGAGGGTGAACCAGCACAACAGTTCAAACCAGTTTAAACCAGAATTTTTCCAGTATGTAATCCCAAGCTTCTCTGCCACCTTAGTGACCTGAACCAGCCTAATGCCGTCCACCAGCTGAGGGCAGGATCATTTGTGGCACAGCCAACTTAGAGAAACTTGAATAGCCATGGAACCACAGTCCAAGAGGGAGTGCTGAGGTCTCTCAGAGAAGCTTTAATCAGGGAAGCAAGCATATCCTCAAGCTCAAGTTCAGATAAATCACATGAAGTACCAATAACTATTTAGTTTCACAGATCTGAGCACGCTTTTAGGTGAAGAGGCAAGTAGGGGAGTTGTTCTGGTTTCACAACTTGCCATATTTTAGCGCAGGACCAGCTTCAGCAGTTGAACTGTAACAACCTGAAAATACAGTGTTTCAACAGATACAGGAAAGAAACCAACCAGCACTTCAAACATGCCTGAACCACCATCTCTGCAAACAGCCAGCTCTTACTACAAATGGCATAAGCATACATATATGCAAACATTTAAGTTACGTTCAGCTGAATACAAAGCTTGTGATCAGCTCACATACAGCAATCTTGCAGATCAATCTTAGTTGAACAGATGTATTCGATATTTTCACAGCTAAAGGTTCAGCATCCCCTCGCTAACCCCATATGCGTGCACTGCAGATTACGTTCACAGGGAGGATTTAGGAAAGCATGACGTTGCATATTAACTGTTCAGCACCTGAGGCCAGCTCCAGGAGCAGACTAAGAGGGCGTTCAGGCAGCCACTGCTGAATCACCCTTGGCAATTTACAGAGCCCTGCCCTCTCCTCTGTCAGAGACTGCTGTCCACAGACAGGCACACACTGGCTTTTTAGGGTACAGCAGGAGATACAGCTGAAGCAATATGACAGCCTGCTGGCCTGGAAAGCAGCGTTGTTCCCCAGCTCTTCACTCCCTGGTGCTGGCCCTCGCACTCGTCTCACACTACAAGAAGCTAGTTCAACTTGCACGCCCAGTTAATAAATCGAGCTGGCTCTTCGTGCAGTCGGACAAATGCCAAACCTGATTCATGGAAGGGAACAGAACAACTCCTTTAAGCACCTGAGAACCAGCAGGATATTGTGCAAGCGTACGCTCTGTTACTGCATTCAGCACGGCTTAGCCAAACAGTCCAGCTCAAACCACTAATTCCAATTTAAAGCTCAGGTAGCCGGGGGGGCAATAACCTCTCAGATCACCTGCCACAAGCCAGAATTCATGTGGAGAAAATATTTGCTGTACTCAGAAGGGTTCCTGTTACATAGGAAGAAAATATTATACATTCATATGCTCAAGTCTCCAGAGATTATAACTGACAAACACGTTGCCTGTTCAAGGGTTCACAAAAACCCTCTCAATCAAAAGTGAAATGCTGATGGTTTGATTTCAAGGTTTTGGTTCCTCCTTTTTAATTCATGAGTTTGTTCTAGTAAACCATAATTTAAATAAATTTAGATACATAAATAAAGTTTAGTGAGCTACCATGATTTGTTCACCTGCCAAGAACAAAACCAACATTCATTAAAATAGTCATCACACCCAAATTTCAGTATTTAAGCTTTTATACCATACCAACTACTATACTCGTGAACTGAAAAGCAAGCAAGGATTGGAAAAATCAGCCTTTCAGCTAAAAGCTAATGAAAGCCTGAATTAGTCAGATGATACCAAAAACCCAGGAGAAGGAAGTCACCTGATACATGCCAGCATGCAGATTTCAAGCACATTTTAGTGTGTTCTGGACAAGAACTGCTAATGCCATGCACCTGCAAGACTAATTGCTATGTATTTTTATCTTTTTGTTTGTTTGTTTTAAAACTTTCTCAAATAACCACATAAAACCTTAACAGTCAGCTATGCACACTTAAGAGAGAAAGAAGGAAGAAAAGCATCACGAGAACAGAGCACTAGCCTTCTATAATTAGCAAAAAACCTTATATAGAAAAGCTCTTATGACTCAAGCAGTAAGGGTGAAACTATTGGTACATACTTCTTGTGCAAATGATTAGCATCATTTTGTAATTTATCAAAAGAACCCTGGCAGACAGTGCCGGCAGGGAATACAGTGGTATAAGTCCAAGCCATTCACCAAGTTTCACTATACTGTTCACAGAGAACAAAAAAAAAAATCTGACTAGATAATGAAGTATTTTAGGAGTCTTTTAATGCAGCTTTGTATCTATTAACTAAGCAGGACAGCGTGGCACAAATAGCCCGATGTCCAAGAATTACCCCGTAAGCATAACTGCATTCTGCAGATAACTCAGACGCTCTTGGACACAGTAAGGGCGCAGAAACCAAACGGGGCGTCCGGGCAAAGCAACACCGATACCGCATCTCTGGGATACGCTTCAAATTCCACAGACCCCCAAACCCGGGACGTAGGCCTGTTTATAAAACACCGCCAAAACCCCAAAAAGCGAGCACAAGCAGGTTCCGCCTGTGAAAAGCGGGCGGGGGCTGCCACACGGAGCCCGCGGGGTGCCCCGGCAGCCCCCGAGGGCGTCAGGGCGTTAAGGCAGCCCCGACCTCCCCGCACGGTGACGCACACCGGAGCCGCCCGGGGGCCTTTGCGATGGGGAAACCGGTACTTCGGGGTTCTGGCTCTGCCCCGTAACACCGGCGTTACACAAAGGGAAGCCGGGCACCGGCCCAGGCTGGGTGTAAGCCCCGGCAGCGGGGGAGGCGGCACCCAAAGGTGACCCCCGGCAGCCGCCGCGCCCGGCCCCGGCCCCGGCCCCAGCCCGGCCGCCTGCCCCGGCCCACCGCTGACCTTGGCGGAGGTCGGGGTCCTGTAGGACGTCGTGGGCGCGGTAGTCCTCCACGCCGTGCAGGCGCAGGATCTGCACGACGGCGTTGCTGAAGCCGCAGAGGGGCTGCGCCGGGCTGCCCTTCATGAACACCACCACCGGGTGCGCCCGCACCAGCCGCTCCACCGCCTCCCGCGACCCCGAGCCGCCGCCGCCGCCACCCTCGGCCCCGCCGCCCTCGGCCCCACCGGCGGCCGCCTGGCTGAGCGACTGCCCGGCCCGGCCCCGCGCGGCAGCGGGACCTAACCGCCAGGCCGCGCGCAAGAACCCCCTCATGCTGCACCGACCGCCCACCCGTGCCCACTGCCAGCCCCCGCCGCGCTCCGCCGGCCCCGAGCCAGCGCCGGCCGCCTGTTGGTGGAGAGTAGGAAAGGTCGCGGAGGAGATTCTCCTTTCCATAGGCGTAGTCACCCGCCAATCAGCATCAGTAGCCAGTAGCGTGAAAACACAACGAGCCTTGTCCCACCCAGCAACCCTGAGGGTACTTTGCTTTCTTATTTGTGGAGGGAACTGTGCCGCTGCAGCTCATTGCGGGAAGCAACTGTCAATCTTACATGATTTGGTTAATCCCCTCCCACGCCGCGGACGCGATTGGTCAGGTTTCCCCGGTGCGGTATTTTGCTCAGGAAGCCCTGGGGCGGGTAGCTCCTTCCGTTTCCAGGTAGCGGTCATGCTCATGGGGCTTGACTCGCTTCAGCCGCCTTGTGCCTGGCGGCATGAGGGATGGATGTGCCGCTCTTCCCGCCGCGGGGCGCGGAGCCGCCCAGTACCCGCTGTCCCTACCGCTGGTTCCGCGGGGCGGCCGGCGCGCAGGCTGAGCAGCGCGGCAGGGATGCCCGTCGGGCGGCCCCCGCTGTGCTCAGCCGCTCCCTTCGGGCCTGGCGTGCGGGCAGGGCCCGGGGGCTTCGCGGAGCCGTGAGGGCGGTGCGCTGGGCGTCTGTGGTGGAGTCGGTGGATGTGCTGGCGCCGGCTGCCCCCCGCCTGCCCTTTGATAGAGCTCCCTGGGGTTGGGGGGCGAGCCGGGAGCGAACACGGTGCTTAACGGGTAAATGAAATCTGGGGAGAACGGGGCTGCGGAGGAGCAGGCAGCTCTGCTCTGTCGGCTGCCTGCGCCGAGTGAAACTTCGGCGGTGAAGCGTGTACGAACGTGTGCGAGCGGCGGCGGTAGCCGTGTGTCCTCGAAAGAGCAGCGCCGTGGCGTTGGCACGGGAGGCGTTATGTGTGCAGCTGACAGGGTGCTGGATGGGCCTGCGCCCTGGGCAGCTTTGGCTGCATCTGGTGACCTCTTTGACTCTATTCACTTGCTCAGTTTTGGTTGATTTTTAATGGGGTGAAGCCGGTGGTTTATGTCACAGAGAAACTAGCACTTCTTTGCATGCTTTGCTTTAGCACTGGGAGAGGAGACCCGGGTAACAGGTAGCTTTGTGCAGCTTGGTTTGACACTGGAACAGCTGGCAGGGTTAGCAGTGAGATGGAGAGATGGGAGCAAGATTGGGCTGGCTGGCTGCTTGTGCAAAAGGGCGGGTTCAGCTGGTGCTGGAAAACATGCAGAACTGCCCAGCATCAGCTGGAGAAGTGCTGAATTTGGAACATGTCCTGCAAACAGTTGCATGTGCAGCAAACTTTGAGCTCCTGTGCAGATGCTGGATTCTTTCTAAGAACTTGGAGCAGAGCATCGAGGTCTCCTACAGTGGCCAAGTCCATCCTGTAAGTAGAAGAAAGTGTTGAAAAGTTTTTCTCTGTACTAAACCACAGTTTCTCACAAATAACAAATTACAGTGTATGTTTGAGTATTAATTTACATTGCTGCTCTGGCATCTGGACTTTTGGTATATTAATGGTCATTTGTATTACTTGCATTTGTAAGGAAAAGAATTTTTTTTCACCCCAGTTCTGTTCATGTGAGAATTAGCAAAGACCAGCTTATCTTTGGTATTCAGAAAACTGTTTGCTAGTTCTTGATTTTTGTGGAATACAGTTGATGCTTGAGTGACAACTTGTTTTTCATTTTCTATGTAATCAGCTTCAGGCATCACTTCTGTAGCCTTTTATTTAAATTTCATTTGAACGAATTCCAAAGGGAATTGTGGCAAACTTGCAGTTTCTCATCCCATGTGAATAGCTTATATTAAAAAAGTGTTGCTGCAGTATTTGAAATATATGTATTTATAAAGAAATACTTTCTGTTATGAATCTAAAGGCAAAGTTCATGTATTGCTGATGAACACTGTGCATTTTCTGTGTCAGTATGTTTGGTTTTAGCAGAACATCAGAAGATAGGCATGGTCGTGCTGATTAAGGCACAGAAAAGTTATTGCTTTTTGCATGCTACATTATTACAAGTTATTGCATATTCTAACATGTTGTGATTAACATGGTGCAAGGTTGTGCAATATGAAAAAAAAAAAATCCTGAATTTCATTCTAGCTATTTCTACAAGGAGACGATTCGTAAAAAATAAAAAGTTAAACTGAGGACATCAAACTGAAGTGTAGTAAACCCTTGTGAGGATATGCTTCTTCCTGAATAACATAATAACAGTTGCAGTTTGATCCTCTGTAGTCCAAGAGATGCCCTTGGTTGTTAGTACTCTGGGCATACCAGGCTTGCAGAGAGAGTACCTGTGTGAGGAAGCCGAGGCATGCCTGTAAGAGTCACAGCAGCAACATGCGCAATATTCCTCTAACAGTTACCATTCTGTTGCCACGGAGATAATGACTTATCCCATGTCATTATTGATCTATCAACAGTAAGAGCAATTTTGCAGTCTGATATTGTTTAGCAAATAGAGTAACATCTGCTGAACACTGAAAAACTGCTATAAATGCTAGAAGGATTCTCTGAAGTCTGTGTACTGGGTTAAATAAAAATACCTGAATGTGTAGTTACTCACTGTAGTTTTGTGAGATTGACCTGTGAGATATTATTAAGCTTAACAGAATGCTTTTATATAAAATACTTAGTGTGACCAAATACTTTTGGATTATGAAACATGCAGCGCTCTAATAGTGGATAAATGCTTTTCTGTGCTGATAAGACTTAGAACAATTAGCCCATGTACACTCTAGAAACAGATAATTATGTTACCTGCCCAGTCTTCTATCAGTCTAAGTGAAACTTCTTGTATTTTCCAGATAATGATTTAAATCACCTGTTCAGAAGAAATATTAATGGGACTCCGAAAGGACTCCTGACACTTTGCTGATGTTCCTGTTAGAAGACCTATTATCGCCTCATTTTGAAAACAGTAATAAAAGCACCAGTATTCAAACTGCAGGGCTTAAATGCTCACAGTTAGTCACAAATTAGGTTACTTCCAGGCATTCTGCTGCTGAACAGAATTACTAGTTATGAATTGGTGGTTTGAGGTTCTTATGCAGTGCACAGGAAGGTAGGCACCTGAGAATTATGATACTCTCAACAGAAAGCTTTTTGTTTGTTTTTAAAAAGGATAGGGCTAAATTAGCTGCTGAGAAAGATCAGAAGAAAAGTTTCATGAGCTTATCGGAACAGGACACCTCTTCATGTCCAAGTCAGATATCTCTGGCTTTCTGACTTGTGATAGTGCCTGGAAATGAAAGTTCCTTATTGTGCCTTAACAAATGAGCTCTACTTAGGCGGTTTTAGTGTCTCTCGAAGCTTTTTAGTAAGATGGCTTGAGCTCCAGCTGTTCTACGTGCCAGGTAAATAATTTCAGCATACCATCAAAGCAACATCTGGCAGCACCAACATATCCTCAGTTTTGAGAGCATTAAGAATGCTTAAAATGTACCTACAGTTCTGGACTGCACAGTTAGTATCTGTGTGGGATGCCTGAATTGTGAATGCTGAAGAAACATATGAAAAGTTCTTGGTTATTTTGAAGATGTGCTAGTTTGAAAAAGTTGTGCAACAGGCAGCAGAAATGTAGAAGTGCTGTAGGGGTTTTACTGGCTTAGAAACTGGGAAATGAAGATTTTTGGAATCTGAACTGCATCTAGCTTCCTGGTTTGGATCTCACCTGGTGACCTATAAGCAAGTTTGTTTCTGAACTAGATGAGTAATTAAATAGTATTTATAGATTTACAGCGTATTCCTAAGAGGGTGTTTGCATTAGCTTTAAAATACAGCAGTCCATTTCATAAATGACAGAGGTGAAGAATATGTATGAAATGACCTAAGTCAGTTTAACTGATGGGCGATCTTCATGGTCTAAGGCAGTTTTTGACTTGGATCGCATAAGGATGCCTTTGGCAGAGAGAGGTCATGCTAATAATCAAAGGAAAAATGCCTGAGCCCCACATTTAACAAATAGAATGGAAGATCATGTTCAAGCTTGAATGTGAATCTTTAAACAAGGCACTCAAATATATGCCTCTTTGTAGTAACGCTCTGCTTTGTGAATTGTGAAGCTGTCCTGGAGCAGGGACCATGTAGTATGGCCTTTGTAATAGAGGTGTAGAATTATTCTTAGGGATAAGCAAACTTCTTGCAACTATTCTGCCTGACCAGAGTCTCTTAGACCCTTGTTCCTTATTTGCAGATGGGAGTGATGCTTGAGGCTTTCAGTATTGCAGAGGAAACGTAATTTTATATACCTCTGACTTACATGTAGTGCTAGGAAACGTTACCTCTAATGAGAACACCTCTTGCCTCTTTTCAGCCAGGAGTTATGAATGCCAGAATCTTTCATAGGCCTGAAAAAAGACTGGGCAAACTCAAGAAAGTAAAATTGATTGGCTAAATACAAGGAGACTGGGTCAAGTCTTGAGCCATAGAAGGCTAGGGACTGGAATTGTAACCTTATGCATGTCCTACCCTTTGCTTCCTGTGCGTTCACTTTTGACCAGTGTTGCAGGAACAGCGTCCTGGGCTCTGAGTATCTGATTTAACTTGGTATGGTAATTTGTACCAATTGTAATTTACTTAAAATGCTGGAAATGTCTTCAGTCTTTGGTAATTGTGGGAAAGCCCTAGGGGCACTCTCTGCCTGTTAAGAAAGATTGTTGAGCCCCAGTTAAGTTCTACCAGCATGCTCTAGGTATAGCTACGGTGATAGGAGTGCTTTTGTTGGCTTAGCTTGTTTTAAGAATGTGCAGTTGCGGCGAGGCAAGAAAAGCTCCGATTAGTGTGGATTTCGTGTCCACGAGGGGGCTCTGGCAGCTCCTGTCTGGCGGCTGGTGATCCCTGAGTTACGCACTTCACTAAAATGGCAAGCTGTAGTAACTGAATGCTCTTTCCCTCCGAGAGTGATTGCATCTGTTCTTGTTCAGCACTTTTGAATTGCATTCTCTCTTCTGTGTAAAGTTGGTGGGTTTTTTTTAAGAAAAAATACAGTAAGGTATTTTTCTGTCTCACTCTGAGAAACGCATGTCATGTTACAAAAACTTTCCTCAACTTTAATAAACAGCATTGCCTATTTGATCTCCTCTGTGGTAGAAGACAGATAGGACCAAGCATGTGTCATCACGTGTGAGTTTCAACTGTATGAGATATTTCTCCAAGTAAAAATTCAAGACTTTTGCACCCATCAATGTATTTGTAAAGTAGATGGAATTGTTATGGAGAATCTTAATTGTAAGAGCGTTGGGTTTTTTTAAATCTTAGTATTTTTAAACTTGGTACTACGGTATTTCAATAAAGATTTTATTTTTTCATCATGCATCCTTTAGTCTTTCAGTTTTTTCTAGGAATGTGTATACACATTTTAACACATTTTTAAGTTCTCATAAAGTTCCTTTGAAAAGGAACTGCAGTCTAGTGAATGCTGTGACCCTAAATCACATGAATTGCTGTTGCTTGATCTTTAACAGATACGTAGTAAAGTAATTCTGGGGAGCCTGGAAGCTTTTTGTTAAAACATTAGTCTTCAGGTGCTAGTGTTATCAGTGTAATTTTATATTAGATGTAATATAAATAAGCTTTCATTACTGTAAAAATGTTGAGGGTAATTCTCAGCTATATACCGTGTGCTCATGGGAATGCAGAAGTGGTATTTTAAAGCAGAGATGAAGAAAAGCTTAAGCGAGTAACTAAACTAAAATTAATCATTGCAATCAATGATACTTGTTGTAGAAAGATTTTCCTAGTACCACTATTATGTAAAGTGCTGTGCAGAATATAATGACCCTCATCTCACTTGCTTATACCTTTTCATATGAATTGAAGCTTTCAAGTTTTGATGCCAGTTGGAGTTGTTTTGACTAAAATTTCCCCACAGGAGTTCTGCAATTGTTTATGCTTTGCTAAAGAGAACTTGAATTTGGATGAGGCAGATGTAAAGTGTGATGCCTCTCAGAAGACAGCTGTGGCGTGGAATTTGAGGGCTTGAAACTTTACTGGAAACTGATCTTTGACAGGAATGTGCATGGAAATCTGCCTATGTTTGGCTGTGGTATGAGGTTGCAAACTTACTTGTATATGTACAAACTAAATTGAGCTAAAAGTATATTGGTTTTTTCCCCCTACTGTATGCGATACTGTCCCTGTATTTCTGAATTTTTGTGGGCTGGGCTAGAGTCCATTTCCAGTAATGAAAGTAAGGAGAGGTGCACAGAGGTGTGGGAAGCTGGAAGTCAGACAGGCGGAGGGGAACTGTACTTCTTATCTGATGCAGACAGCCACACTGGTTGCTCCTACATGTGGATGGTACAGTGTCTTCATTCCAAGCCTACAGCAATCATTGTCTCTGTCCCTTCAGAGCAGGGAGATTCTCTGACCAGATGTGTAACCTAACAAAGGACACTGAGACAGGGAGTATGGAGGGGAGAGGGAATCAGACTGACTAGGAATGTGAGTAAGGCTGTAGCAACTAGGTCTGATGGCACAGACAGCAGAGACAGCTAGAGTGGTGCTGGATGAAATTAGAAATAGAAGAGTTATGGGTTAAAAAACCCCAAAAACCTCTGCCATGAAAAAGATGGAGGGGGCTAGGACTGAAAAGGCTAACGTTGTGGTGCATAAAAAATAGGCTTTCCCAAAAGCATGGAAATGAAACCTCAAAGCTTTCAGGTGAGAATCCAGTGGTAGCATGTTTCAGCCTTGTGTGCCACTGCTCACCTTAGTGACCACCCTACAGTCATGAGCAACCAGCTTGTGATCTTTCAGTTACTCCCTGCATAAGTTACCAGATCATATTCCGATCCAACATGGTTCGTGCAAGGATCGATGTGAATTTGCATTGCGAAGATGTTTGTTGATTGACTTTGAAGGAAGCAATCGTGGATGCAGGTTGTTAAAGGAATGATCTTACAGTTGCAAAGTAGGACACTCAAGAAATGTTAGATTTAGGCTGAACAACTTTCAAAATCCTGCGTAGGAGACACATGAAGTATGAAAACCTGTCTCTTGAAAATCTGCCTGTTCTAAGAACACGTGAACTAGTTGAGAGCACTGCCAAATGCCCCTATAGATACTGTGATTTTCTTGATTCTGACTTCACATGCAGTGGTTTTAATGCTCATAACTGCATGACACAAACAGGTTGGTTTGGTGGTGGTTACTAAGCATGCACTTTAAGAGCGCAAGCAGTTCTTTCACAGCTTCTTCACAAATACAAGTGTATGCACCTTTCTTAAATTTGCATTAAACTAATTGCATGGAACCTCTCTCTAATTTTAATACTTACCTTTAAGTTAATTTCTTGCAAATCAGTGATCAAAGTTTCAATGCTGCAGTGCTCTTCCTCTGAAGTTCACGGTAGCTTTCCTCCCATGCTGATGTCCATGGCAGCTGAGATTGCTCAGCAGCCTCCTGGGATATAGCTAGCAACTTGCAGGATTAAGAACTTGTACTGGGAAGTTGTGTGCCGTTTAATTGTAGCACTTGTTTGGCTTGTACAAAGGCCTATTTTATTATAAGCTTGACTTCACTTAAAAAAAAAAAAAAGGCATTTGCACCCTGTGAACAAAAGCCTGGGAAAAAGCTCTGAGTTTTGGAACAATCAGTTTTCTTGTGACAGTGGGGACAGATCATTCTGAATCATCGTTGGACTCCCTTCCCCATCAGTAGCCCTTTTGATCTTTGTCCAGAGGTTTGTTCGGATACTAGCTTTCAGCTGTTGGTAGTCCTGGGAAGCATGAGAAGACAAAGGTACATCCCAGCAGCTGCTTTCTGTCACTGTACTTTAGTTTGAGATGCTCAATTGGAGGAAGTAGATCTGTGCTCTGTTGTAGTTTAATGCTAGACTACCCTGGCAAATGATTTAAGGTCCATGTGCCATTGAAGGAGGAAAGTAAAACTAAAGACTTCTTAGAACCATGGTATTTTAAACACTGGCATATGAGAGTTTTGTGTAGCATGTGTTCCCCATCCTTTAAAAGACTAGATACAAATAAATTGTTTCACAAAGCTGGCACATCTAGAAATAGGGAGACTAGTACAGGCAAAAGTGTAGCTCCAGGCTACTGAGTCTCAGGGAAATCAAAATAGCAAAATTGAGTTTATGGTGTGAAGGTAAGCAAGGAGAGCCACATGCAGTCACGTGTGATTAATTTTAATAGTAGAAAGTTTATGGAATGTTGTATTTCAACAGTTGTCAGCTATTTATCCAGAGGAGTCCAGAGAATATTTTTTAAACCAGCTTATGGCATCTCCTTCTGCAACTTAAAAAGAAATATGTGGAGTGAGGGGAAAAAACCCAATCTGCTGGAGCTGGACAGAGGAGGTTTGTCTTCAGATCCTGATTTTTCAGTGGACCTTGGCTTCCCCTGGCTTGTCTCCTGCTGGTGTCAGTGGGGGCGTTGCTGTTAGTTACAAAAGTTAGCACTGCACACTCCTAAACATATCACCTCTATTTTGTTGCTGCTCCCTCCACGCTTTCAAAGCAGAAGTCAACATAACCCTTTCTTCATCCACTTTCTGGCATGACTAGGTTCTTGCTGCCCCAGAACATCTAGTCTTTTTTTTCTAGGTGCATTCTGACTCCCAAGCAAACTGTGTACCTGCCTGCAGTTGAAGGTCTCTGGATGCTACTGTAATCCAGTCATTAAACTTTTTTTTGGTCCATGAGACTTCACGGCATAAATCAGTAACTGCATAAAATCTGAGACTTCTTCAGCTGTGTCTTAAAAAGATATGAAAATACTGCCTCTATGTAGGACTATTCATAAACTTAATTAAATTTCATACATGTCTGTAAAACAAAAAGTGGATGAATATTGATTTTTTTTCCTGTTTAAATAGAGTATAAACCACATGCGAAATAGAGAACATCTTTCTTTTCACAATGTGGAGAGACATTTGGACTTGTCTTTATTCCTACACCTACCATGGATGTCAAGTCTGTATTGTTTGATTCACTTTAATATCCATTAATCAAATTCTCATAGATGAAGAACATGAAGTTTTACAGGTAAGAAATGGTTTCTGGTTTTAATATACCAGCTAATTAATTTGATTTTTAGACTTTTGTCATTTGTAGTACTGCACAGGATTCACAAGTGGTGTGTGCTCCCTAAGTGCAGTGCTCCAAACCGCGCAAGCCTGAGCAATCCCACTGTCTTATCTCATCTGGAGAGAGATGCGTCATATGAGCAAGGTTCTCTATTTCTGTTTACAAGTGGAGAAACAATTCACTTTTTTCATCCCTCTGTTTTCTCAAAGATACTTTTACACTCTCCTCCATTTTTCAGTCTCCTTCCATTTCCATGTTAACTTATCTTCCTAACTTAAATAGGTCACCGAGGACTGTAAAGACACTTGGGAAAAGAGAGCTATACAGAATAGTGCATTTCAAAATATATTGTAAAGAAGGTAGCTGAAAGCAGGGGCGATTTCTCAAAGAAACAAAGTAAATTCAATTTTTTGTTCTGGTTGCAAAGTGTAGACAAGTTAGAAACTGCATTTCCTGCACAGCTGCTAACTTTGCTGGTGCCTAAATGTTACAGACAACTTCCAGAAAAGAACTGGAGTCACCCCGGGGGATGGGGGACACAGGAGAGAAAACAATGTGGGACTTCATAGCTGATGAGTGAAGATGTTCCTCAGGGCAAGCAGAGTTGTGTCGTGGGGTTCTGTTCCTACCCCAGCTGTGGGGGGGATCAGTTCAAGTCTGATCACTTTTATCAGCTTTTCACACCCCTAGTGTATTCTTTTGGGCATGGAGTGTTTTTTCTTATATTTAGGGAGAAAAGAAAAGCTTTCTGAGTGCTTTCGGACTGTTAAAGATGTGTAGGCACCAGAGTGAGAACAAAAGCAATGCCTGCGAGAACCTCCAAAGAAAAACGTAGAAGAAAGGTGGAGAGGTTGTGGAGGCCTCATCCCTGGAAGTGTTCAAGGCCAGGTTGGATGGGGCTTTGGGCAACCTGGTCTAGTGGAGGGTGTCCCTGCCCATGGCAGGGGGGTTGGAACTAGATGGTCTTTAAGGTCCCTTCCAACCCAAACTATTCTGTGATTCTATGAAATAATAAATCCCAGGAAAGGGAGAGTTGCTGCTTTGTTCCCGAGGCAAAAATTGTTTGATATCAACATGGACATTGAGTGTTTTTTATTAATGTTTTGATAGCACTGGAGGACTCTAGTATCATCAGTGACAACTGTTCCTTTAGAGCATATGTTCCAAACAATACGGTGCAATTCAAGCAAGTGCTGTCTGCACGAAGAATCCTGACATCTAGTGCGTGTGATGCAAACAGTCTGTTTTGCTCTTAAATAAATGGAGCAGTGCCTCAGCTGGTTTATACTGGCTTACCTCTCTTTGAATTCAGTGGACTTATGTCAGTTTTTGCCTGCTAACCTGTTCCCATGTTCTTCTCACTGTTAGGCTTGCTTCTATCAATTGCAGAAGCTGCAGAGATCTGAGGCTTCTTCAGCAGTATCTTGCACCTACCAGAAAACTTGAAACAGCTTTCCTCTGTTCCTAATTGCATATGTTTACTGCAGTGATACTGGGAAGAGTACATCCAGATTTAAATATCTTACAGACTGAAGGCTCCTATTCTCAGAAGGGTATATGGATGTAAGGGACTTGGTTTATGATGATTGATTTAACGGATGTTAACGCTTTGTGTATTTAACATTGTGCAAACTCCATTTTGACTGCACAGTCTTCTGTGATATTTGTGAACTTCCAGTTTGATATGAAATTCCAAATCTAAAAGCAAATTAATAAAGGGCACCAAGCATCACTTCTGTTTACATGGAAGCATACTAGCACCAAAAAAAAAATACTCCAAAATCAATTAATTTGGAATTTGTCTTGTAGAATCTGTGCTTAGATTTCAAGTGTCCTTGGAGTGTTAAAATATCCCAGTGTGCTGATGAGTGGGAACGCAGGTGAATAGTAAATGCTTCATTGTGGAAGAGTATTTGGGCTAGGGGCATCAAGCTGATACTGTAGCACAAGGTCCCACTTCCCTGTAGAGATAGTCTGTGGATCTCCACTCAGATGTGGAGCCTCATTAGACAAGAGGTGAATTCCAAAATACGCAGTAGGGAGAACGTGCAATACCAGGTTAAGTCCGGGTGGTTTCAGCATGAATACAGGGTAGGAAGTTCACCTGGTTTACTGGTATGATCCTTGCCCTAAGTGCTCCTGAAGATACGCTGTTTTGACGTTAGCATTTAGAGTTTATGGCTCTTTGTTCTTCTGTAGCAACTCCTACCACCACCCACTGAAGCTTTCTGTCAAGCAAATGCAACTTCTAGTAGCTATAAACCACCAACAACAAAAAAGCCCTGAGAAGCCCCAGTGTTGAAACCTGTCATGCCAAAGACATATGTCACTGGTATGCTGCACACAAATGTTGCTCTGCCAACAACTGCTGTTCCTCCCACCCCAAGGCTGCCATGTGACTCATTATTTAAATAACAATTTTACATCGCTGTACCCAAGCAAACATAAAAGGAAATGTCTTAATATCTTTTAATACTTGTTTGTCATCAGTTATGAGTGTGAATAAATTGGTGTGTTATGCTAATAAGAGAGAGCAGCTACCTTGCAGCATAATAAGTGCTTCTGTATTGCCCTAAAGATGTCGTGCAGGTCATCCTGTGGAGTAAACCATGCCAGCACCATTGTTACTTTTGTAGTATTTGGTGCTTTCCACCCAGTCTCTTGGGTATTCTGGTCATCACAGGAAATGTCTGAAAATGCTGTATATTCACTGACAAATACGCGTGGTTTGGTTTGGAGGCCGAGCCAACTGCTTCTAAAAATATATTCCTTTCTTCCAAGGAAAGAGAGCTAGAGCTGCTGCTCTTTCCTTTTCAGAAGCTCCTCAACCCTTACCTGCTGCTTGCAGTTTTTGTAACCTCTCCTTTGTTGTTTAGGTGTGGTGTGTGAGCAGCTTTGTATTGTTTGGGTAATGCACCGAATGCTCATTTACTTAATGCCCGCTGTTTGCCTATGTATGTTGGTTTTTCTAACTCAGCATGTACAAAGCTGTTTGAGGTAGTAAAGTCAGAGCCATGAAAGCCGCCACATAAGGAAACGCAGAAGAGGAACTTAATGCAAGCAATTCTTAGATAGTGATGCTTTGTCCAACCCCAGCAAGCTTTCTGAATACAAGGGGCTGTTTTTATTTTGGATTTAAAAGATCTAGGCATACAAAGTAATTTGTTAGGGGGTGGTTTCACAAGGAATTCATCACTGCCAGTGAGGGTTGCTCATATACTCACTGTGATGACTGAGCCAGTCTTCCCAATGCAAATTCACAAATAAGATTTTCTGTCTCTATCATCTACCTATTCTAGACACGTTCCTTTGGAGTCCAACTGTTTTGGGTTGTATCCAGTTCCTCACACTATTCCAAAGGTCATTAAGAGATAATCAGCTCTGAATTACTATGGGGCAAGAACAGTTCCATAGGCACAGATTCGATTTTATACACTGGTGATATAAACTTTACTCCAAGTAAATAGTCTGAACTATGCTAGCGAATAGATTAGATTTTCCAAGTTAGGCTTATCCAGAGGGATATTACAAGCGTTCAGTTTCCCTCTCAGTGACAGCTTAAAAGGTCATAGTAACCCCGAATTGTGCCACTACAGGACCCTCTGTGGGTATTCAGAGCTTCAAGGTCAGAACCAGCTATAAAAGTACACTCCTCACCATTAAGTTCTGACAAAATTTCCATTTACCTTTTCCACTGCTGGTGAGGGATGGCAATTCCTGGTGGTTGGGAGCAATTTAAATAGAGAGCTATTCCAAGTAAGGTGGTGTTGGCACATGGATGGCTGATCACCTTGAATACCTGGCTGTGGGCAGAAGTGAGCCCGTGAAGACTGATGCAGACAGATAGGGCTACTGATATGGGCCAGTCCACCCCAACCAGCATTAGAGGGTGGAGAGCTGCTGTCCCCTGGCTCTCACAGACTCCAGGCACTCACCCTCTCCACTTCTGAACCACGAGGCTCTTGGCTGCAGTACTGTTATGTGTGGGAGACTTATCACAAATGGCCCGTGTTTCTGCTGTCAGGCAGATGAGCCGCACAAGCTCCCAGCAGCAGAGGGCAGCAATATAACCCCTTCCAAAGAGTTTGGGTTTGTGCCTTACGAAACAAACTTCTTCACATGCTCATTCAGTCTGTTTACCTTATATTATTGTTAAAGCGTGAAGAGGCCGTTCATTCTTTCCTCCTTCTCTTCCTGTGGCTCAATGCACTGGCTTTCAGGCGATTATAACCTTCTGATGCCGCAGATGGAGAACAAGACATTGGTGACTCTCTGGCTTCTCTTGCTGGGCTACAGAACCAGCGCTGTGGCTGGCAACACGCTGCCACCGCTGCTCCTTTGGTTTCTAAGTGATTTTTCCAGAATAACCTGAGCATACACTGTGGACTTTTTGCTTGGATAGGTTACAGAGGAAAGAATCTTCGGAATCAGACTACAGTGGAAACAGGTTTTGTTTCCTAAGTTCTTGGTGTTTTTTTTTTTTTTCCTCAAATGTCAGTTACAACGCTCCATGAATCCAAATGAATTCCTGTTCATACTACAACCTGGAGTTGTTTCATTCACGTATAACTGCTGAAATACAGGCTGCATTCTTCCTTTCTAGGCATTCAAAAGAAACTTTAAGAAACTTGCCCCTGTGTTGGCACAGATCGCTGGAGCTACCGGCATCTGTGGTTTGTTGCACATCTCCTGGTGTTTGGCCACTCTGACAGCTCCAAGTCCCCCAAAACGTGAAATTGTGAGAAATTCATCTTTTTATCTTCTAGTGGATTTTACTCTGCTAAAAACAGCAGAGCGCCGTCACTCACCTGGTACCTCTGGCCACGGCCACCCGCCTGCGGCCGCGCAAGGACAGCTCACAGCGCGCCGGGCCAGCCTGGCCTCTTACCCCGGGCAGGGACGGGGCCTGCCGGGGCGCCTGCCCGCGCGGCCGCTGCCCTCCCAGGGGCTCCTCTCACGGCAGCTCGCCGTAGGGCGGAACGGCGGCGCCGGCCGCGGCCCGGCTTACATAACGCCGCCCGCCGGGCCGGGCCGTGGCGGCGGGGGCGGGCTCTCCGCGCCGCCCAGCGTAGCCCCCGGAGCGGCGGGGCCGGTCCCGGGCGGCCCCGCTGAGGGTGAGTGAGCGCCCGAGCAAGTGAGCGGCCGCAGCGCCGAGGGGGGGAAGAGGCACCGCGGCCCCTTGGGCTGCCCGCGGGGGAAACAGCGGCGGCGGGTGCCGCGGCGGTGAGTGGGGCGCCGGCCCGCGGGAGGGGGCCTGCGGCGCTGCCGGGGGCGCTGCTCGGGGCCTGTTGCCGGTGCTCGGGGAGCTGCGGGGGAGGGAGGGAATAACGGTGAAGCGGCGGCGGCGCCCTGGGACTGCGGCGTCCCGTCCCGCCGGCGCAGCGCAGCGCAGGGGAGGTTCCGCTCGGCTCGGCTCACTGACAGCCCGCCCGGCCCCCAGACCCGCCTCCCTCCTGTTGCTCGGCGCTGCCCCCCGGCCCGCGCCCCTCCGTCTCCGGGATCAGCGAGGCGGGGTGAAACGCCGCCAAGTCAGCGGGCGTCCGGCCCCCGCTCGGCCCCGCCGCCACCCGCCTGGCAGCCGCCGCGCCTTGGTTTGTCCCTTGAGCTGGCCGCCCGGTGCCGTCCCCCGCCGCGCAGGTTTGTGGTGCCGCCGCACGGTGTAACGGTTGCAACGGGTGCCGCCGGAGCCGCAGAGCGGGAGCACAGGCAGGGCTTCTCCTTGCCAAGGTAGCTCCCTATGTGCTACTAATATATATAATAAAGTAACTGCAGTAATTGTAGCGAATCTCCCTAAATAATATAAGCTAAAAGGGGAAAGCCTTTTATTTAACTTCTTTTTAAAGAAATCGCATCTGTGAATAAGGACCAGCCTGGTGGAAGCGTTCAGCTGCATTCTGCAACTTTTCCTTCCAAGGTGTCAGGCTCTTGCCAAAGCCGATTGCTCAGCGTTACTGTCAAATTTGTTCGTCTCCCAGTCCCCTCTGGCAGGGCCCTACTGCAGTTTGCAAGCTCCTTGTATCTGTTCTCCTTCCCCAGCCTCTCTCCCCTTCAAATCTATTAAATATATCCTAGCTCGGCTCTAATTCCCCTTAAGCAGGTCTGACCTTGTCTCCCTTTTTCTTCCTAAACACTTACAAAGGTTTTTCTATAAGAGCCGCTACCCTCGTTTTCAGATTCAGTGCGACTTCCATATGTAAACACCCTCATCCCAATGTGTAGTAAGGCTTTGGTTTCTCATATGCTTGTTTCTGCCATCTCTTTTATTCCCAGATCCTTGTTGGTTTGACCTGCGTGTATTTAAGTCTTTGTCCAGGAAAACTTTATTCCTAGAAATAGCTCTACTGAAATAGGTCAACAGACTGAAATCTGCAGGAATTAGGGATGTATGTGATGATTAATTGTGAAAATGATGGTTGCAAGACTGCTTTCTTTTGCAAGTTCATCAGAGCAGGATGCTTGCCTTCTACTTTCCCTCGAATCTAGGCTATCTTAAATCATTAATGAAAAATAATATCACTATGCTACTCTTACCAGCTCCTTGCTGCTACTTTTGGATGTTACTTTTAAGCTCTTGGCATGCTGCATGCCATTTGAAAATCTTTGTACACAGTGGTTGTTTTCTGGGGAAAGAATTTAAAAAATGCAACAAAACTTTAAAAGCTGATTGGTTACCTTTGAGTGTTTTCCTTCTTTTTCTAAAAGTGTCTCAAATCTGTGGGTTGTTGAAAGGCACATCAGCTTGGCACAGTCTCCGTGGTTGCCAAGTGTGTGAGCCAGTTGGATCTCAAGGAAATGTAGCTCGTTGCAATCAGTCCCGTGGTGACTTTTATTTCAACAAGAAGCAAACATCTTTTGGTGAGTCACGGACATTGTTCACTACAAACTAGTTGTCAGGAAGTGGAGTCTGACAAAACCAATAGGCTCTTTAACAACAGTTTTTCCCTAGAACCAGTGCTGTTTTCATGTTCTTTGTGAATCATCATATCTGGAGCCCTCTCAAATTCCCGACTAAGGCAGAATTAGCTACCATTCAGGGTGTAGTACTGTGGTGCTCTCCTGTCTTCTTGTATTCCTTCTTCTGATAGTTCCAGTTCTTTTCTTCAGCCATGTATTTCACTGCTCCTCCTTTCCCTCCCATCCTGGTCAAGACTTTTATGGTCCTTCCAAGTCTGTTCCTGCTGCGTATGTCCTCTGTTTGGCCTTCGTACATTGACCTCATTGAAAAGAGTGCCTAGCTTTCCCTCTTGTGTAAGCCATTTTTTCTGTGCCCCTCCAGTTATCTGTGGCTCCCAAATCATCTTGAAAACCTCTGTGTACACTTGTGGATGCTCAGCCTCAGGATGTGGCTGTACCTGCATCCACATGACTTTGAAGAGGAATGCCACCACCTGAGAGGATGCTCCAAATCTAGCACCTGCATCACAGCTTCAAAAAGATAACTAGCCTTCATCTTTTAGCATAGCTTCTGTTGGAAACAAGGTTTATGCCATCCTTTAATATGTGTATGCGCATGCATCTAGGTATTTGTCCTTTAAATAATATTGTATTTCCATTTCCCAGTTTCAAGCAAGTGTGATGTAAGGAGAATGGCTCCGAGGTAATTAGGTTCTTGCAAATTTTGTGGAAAAAAACCAACAGGGAAAAGCAAGTCTAGAGTCAGACACTTGCCAATTTTCTCCAGTTTTTAGCTTAGTGACTGAGTGATACATTCATATGTGACTGCCTCCATTTGGCAATAAGCTATTTGGTGTAAATGAAGTTGTAAAGAGAAAAGGAGAAAGATTTTCTGGGTGAATGCCCTGAACTGGCATCTCCCTCAAAACCTCAGAGAAGATAAATAATTCTGATCTGATACATCGTATTTTGAACATGGAAACAGAAAATCTTAGTACGGTTCAGTGTAAACATTTAATCAACCAAGGAACACAGTTCTGTAGGAGATCTGATTTCTTGAGTTGTGCTGGCCACAAAACGCTTTGTTTTTATGTCTCTGCATCTCCAGGGCACGGCTCCCGTCTTTGTTCTGCCAGGCACACATTTGCACAAGTACATCAAGTACAGAAGGGCTATGATCTCAGCTAGTGTCTTTAGATCTATTTTATTTTGACAAAATTGGCCAACAGTTTCAAGACTTATTGAATGTCATCATATAAGCATAATTCCCTTGAAACCAAGCAAAAGTGATGATCACTCATCCTGACTCAGAATAATGTATTCCTTGATGCGGCTGGTAGCGCAAATCCCAGATCATTTGTAGCAATGACAAGATATTGGATTTTTGGTTTGGTTTGATTTTTTTTAATTTTTTTTTTTTACTGTTAATCCTTGTCAGTCGTAGATGGGGTTTTATGGCACAGCTATGACCTGTCCTGGCAAACTTGTTCTACCATATATACAGCTGTGGTTATGTCCTTAGAAAGGGTTCCTTTACAGCTGCATTGGATGTGTCCACTTAAGGATTGTGGGCTAAGTGTGAATCCTGGCAATTCAGGCATGTGAAAGGAAAAAGCCACATGGTAACAGAAAAAATTCTTCAGCTCCGGGAGTGTTAACACAGAGTGTAACTGGCAAGGGAATTTTTTACTTGGCACAGTTATATGAAGACAAAGGTATTCAGGCACCTGAAATCAACAGGAATAAATACAAGGTTCCTAAATACCTCTTTGAGTCTGGCTAAAAACCTCCCCACTGTCTTTGGAGCATAGACAGTGGAATACTTTTATTCTTCAAGGAAAATATGTCTTAAGGTAATGCTTACTGATGGTCAGCAATGTCTCAGCTTTCTCAGGCTTAATTTGACAGCAATTCTGTGAAATTTAAAAATGCAAAGCAAGTATTCAGGATCTTTTTTTGATCATGTGTATCTGCTTTGCAAAGAACTGAATGGTAAGAATTGTGCCTTTAATATTGGTTAAATAAAAGTACACTGAAATGACATGAGAAGAATTGAAAATATTTAAAACTCAGTGTTCAAACCTTAAAACTCAGCCTGTATTACTAATAAATTGAATCACAAGATGGTAACTGCCTGTGTGACTCATGGAGTTGTGAGCCCTGGGGTATTTTAACACCAGCTATCTGAAGTGGCCACACCTCAATGTTGAGATAAAGATGTGGATCTGATAGGGAAGGGCATTCTCATTGACACTACATGTCTGGTTAATAAGTAATCTTTGATGTCTCTGTGTCTGTGCTCACAGCTTAATTGTATTCAAAGAAAAATGCATTGATTTTAGAGATGATGTGGACTCATTTGCTTCCCTTTGGCAGAACTGACTTTTCCTGTCTCTGTTGGTACAAGCAGCTTTTCTATGTTACGCTTAAAAGACATGGGCTTGCTATGAAGTCCTTCATATCAAGGGATTTCAAGGGAATTTCTGCTTTGACTATAATAGACTGAGAATTAAGTGCCAGTCTCAGCCTTGGGATCGCACTGAACAGATGCATGAAATAATATGCTGGAAGAAATCGAAGGAGATAGCAAGAAACAAGGAGAACCATTGGATTGTAATTTGCTTGGAATTCAGATATCAAGTTATAACTTGCTTGTTCTGTTCTTGATTAATGTTTGTTTAGTGGTATTAAAAGGTGAAATAACTTGTTACATTTGTGTTATGCAGAAAGCCTTTTCAGAAATGTGACAGTAATACTTGGGAGCACAAGATGAATGAGAGGCCCGTGTGGGTTAGCTTGTGCTGGGGGACATACTGTTGTACTTAGTAGATACAGTGCCTGTCACCAGGGAATCCTAGAAACACTTTACGTAGGGCTACATGCTGCTCCCCTTGCAGCTGCTGCTGATAATAATAATAATAAAACCCCACTGGCTGTAGTAGAAGAGCAGCCACACCCACAAAAACTTTTGGGTTCCTTTGAGGCAGGTGGATATTACAGTATCTGTAGGATAGCTGAGCAAAGTGAGGCATGAGATACTGTGGTGTTTGCCTAGATGATGCAGGAATTCGTTGGCAGAGTCAGGAACAGTGACAGAACTCTGACCGGTAGCTCAATGTGCAGGCTTCCTCTCCCAGGTACATTCCTCCTACTGTTGGAGAGTAACAGCACCTTGTAATGACTCTCGGTGTCGTGCCTTGTGGGACTACATAACTGAATATTCAGGAAACTGTGATCTTTGATGGAGTGAGAAATGTTCTTCAAGGCTCCTCGAAAATACTCGATTTTCAAAAACAAGTGTACCTGTAAGTATTGTTTGCATCCAGGCTGGCATATACAACCAGAGTTCTCATGAACTCTCCTGAAACTGTTTGCCTAGATCTGCTGAGCAAACAGTGTAGTTGTCAGGTCCTTAATCCATGACTCCCAAACAATATACAAGTTGAGCGCATATTGTTGAGCACACGGTGATCCTTCCCTTCATGCGTTGGACTGATTCGGAAGAGCTGTGTGTTCTCTGCTGTGTTCTTTGCTCTATGATGTTGAAGGCACATGTACAATCAGAGGTTGAAAGTGGGACCAGTGATGTTGCGTGCTTCTTGTGTTGTTGAGTCTGGCACTGTCTGTCGGAGGCTCCGTTTGAAAGATAGATGTGCTGAGAGCATCAGTGTCTCCCTCTGTGAAACCGGGACACTAACATCTCATCTCATAGGGTACACTCAATGTATGTGGCAACTGTCTTGTAGGTACTAGGTTGGAGGGTGTCACAGGTGAGACAGAGTAAACCACCCGTAGTGGATCTGGATGCTTTGGTTTATTTAAAAACCAACAGGATTGGAGCTTTTACCCTACAAGATTATCTGACACGCTGACTCACCTACTCACTCAGCTGGACTGACACAACAGCAATTAAAAAAATTAAGCTGTGAAAAAAGTGTAGGGTTACTTTTGCATGTGTTTTCTCTTCACCTTACATAGAAGTGACACGTGATTTAAAGCATTGCATGCTTGTCTTTTATTTTCCTGCTATTATAATGAGGCAATACTGGCAGAAAAACACGTGTTGCCTCTGACAGAGGAGTAGTTTAAGAGATGTAACAGCTGGCCTTTATCCAGGCTTTGTACCCTGTTGTTGGTACAGCCTGAAGAAGTTCAGGGAAGCTAAAGGTGGAAAGCATAGAGGCATTGATGTACCCGCTGTGTTTTCAAGTCAGTTAGATGGGAAGGCAGGGTCATGTGGGGAAGTATGCCTGCGCCTTAGAGGTTCTATGAGTAAATAAGAGAAACCAATCTGTGGAACTGTCAGTTCTTCCCCAGGTTGTGCATTTCCTTTAACCTAGATGACTGATTTTTCTCAATGCAAAAGGCTCTTTGCACGAGTGCTCTTGAGTCTCCGTGGGAACATGGTAGAGGTTGTATGAATGGCAGATAACAACGGTTGCAAATGTAGGTGATGTTTCTTATGTAAGTTAGCAGAAATGGTCTATACCTGCAGCAGGTTAAGCGCAGGCTTTGTGTGAAGTACACAGTTAATAACATTAGCTCAGTAAACACCAGAGAAGCATTTGGGTTAATTTAGATCTCCAGATAGAAAGCACCCAAGGAGAATTTTTCTTGTTACCTTGTCTTTTAAGTCCACAGAAGTCAGGGTAGAAATCTTGGCTCTGTGACAATATTGCCCTTGGCTTCACCAGAGCCTGGGATTTTCCCTTGTATTCTCAGATTATAGACCTGCCGACTCCATTAGCTGTTCTGTCAGCGTGTGCATGCTGCTGGTGTGAGATACCAATCTACAGAAAATGTCTTCAATCTAAAAGAAAGGAACAAATTTCAAGCTTCTCTTTTTTTTGGGGGGGTTCTTTAGATATACAAGCTTCAAATTCCTGTCTTGTAGAACTTTTCCCCCTCTGCTCACGTCCTTGTTCCCTAGTTACTGCTTAATTTATTTAAGACACTTTCAGTGTAGAATTAATTCCTTTATCCAGATTATCTCAAATCCAACCCCAGGTATAACTGCTTCTCCTCTAAAGCACTTCAGTTGGAAGGCAATGCCAGTGGCACCGAGCTCTTGGTCCAGAACTAAAGGTCTTTGTCAGAAAAATGGCCCTGTTAGGGAGATCCCCAAACTGATTGTTCCCTGCCCTGAGAGAAGCTCATGGATAAGTGTAGAATCAATACATTTGGGAGACAGAGAAGGAGGAAGAAAGAGAATGATGGTTAAGCAGTGAGAGGAAGTTAATGCAAGGAGGTGAGGGACCCAGAATGCGTCCCTAGCATTGCACCCTAGGTTGTGTGAGGCAGTCATAGCTGTGTCCCCTCCAGCTGCCCACAGTACGGCTAGCTGTCATCACTGCCCATCAGCCTAGGTCTCGCTGCTCACAGCCCTGTTTTGCCTGCCACACCATATACCTTCTCCAGTGCTGAAAAAGACAGGTAGGAACATCTGTCCATTTGCAAAATACCCCTTCTTCAGACCTCCCTTGGAGGCATCCCTTGTCATGATGCTTGTACACCGTAACCACCTGATGGTACTTACCCAAGGGTGCTTGGGAAGGGGCTACTAGAAACCCTATTCTCATTACTTTATTTCTTGCTAAGCTGTTTGCTTGTCCAGCTATTGTATATTGTGAGAATACGTAATGATGGCGGAGGGCTGGTGCTGTCATTCTGGTCCGCAGAGTGAAGTAGCATTTCCTGTCTGATGAAAGAGCTGAAGGTGTTTATAAAAAACATTTTTGTAAGTAATTACATGAACACATTTAATCCAATACTTTAAATGTCACAGCTTTTTTTTTTTTTTAGGCCCTACTGGTGTTGAATAGTTGTGGTTAGTCAGTGCTGAGGAATTTACCTGGATGTTAACAGACTGCTTCAGTGTTCCACGTGTAATTGTTTTCTATAGCACCCTTCCTATGTCATCTCACTCTGGTATTTGTGAAGTGCTTTAAGGTTATTGCTACTAGCAGGTTACTACTTACTTTGGGGATTTGCAAATAGATGGGTTTTTTTCAGTTAAGCAACTATACCAGCAGCTAACCCACATCTTCTTTTAGTCTTGCTCAAATCAGATCGGACATTTTTCAGGGCTTGGTTTTGTGTGTGCGTTGGGGTCTTTGTTTGGGTTTTTTTAATGCTAGCTGGTAAAGTCGAAATACTTTTTTTCTTGTTGAATGGGACAGAGCATAATAACTGCCTCAGTCTGATCTTTCAGATGCTCAGCTTGCACGTGGGACACCTGAATCATTAGGCTGTGCCTAATGATTAGGTTCTGCATGATGATTCATTATTTGCCCAAAGTGAAATTGTACCAAAAGAGACCAAGAACCTGACGTCTGTCTGTGCCACCCCCGCCAGTACCCCCAAGCCCAGTACTCGGGACAACTTGAATGCTTGTGTGGGTGTTCCTTTTCTGAAAAGTCCTTTCACAGCATTTCCAAACCAGATTATTTGGGGACTGGCACTTGCACGGAGAGTCCCTTTATACCAATGTTATTCTAATTCAGAATTAAAGTATAGTTAGAAATACGACCTTTCCCAGACGATGGAAATTTTGATTCCCATATATCCCCAAACTGCATTTGGTTTCTTACTGAGATAGCAGCTTCCACCTCTGGCCAGCTGATGATACCAACCTCCACTAATGCTTGGTGGACTTTCACCTGAGCACTTCCGTGCTTTTTTTTCCCAGTCTTGTCCTCAGATGTAATCCTTCCCAAATCCACGTCATGACCACCTCTCAGATTCCTCCTTAAAACTCTTTTGCTGCAATGTCTATGGAAATTTGACCATGGTTAGGGCGCTGCTGCTCTGCGGGTGGCTTTTCATGCTAATACTGCCTTGTTGCTCCTATGTGTTTCGCCTCCCCCGCCGCCCCCCGCCCCGCTCTCTATCCATTCTCTTCTGCCTCAGCAGCAACCTCTGCAAATTGGGGATGCCACCGCTGCTCTACACGTGCTACCTGCAGCATGGTGGAGTGCTGCTTCACAGCTAGGACCCGAGCCTCTGCTGAGTAGTAAGAATATATAACAAAGTAGTAATGGTCGTCTTGGAAGAAAATTTTTTATACTGCTGCTCTGTTTCCTACCTGAGTAGTTTCTCAGCTCTTTGTCAGAGAACACTCTAGTTTATAACCCTCGTAACCCTACTGGGGTCACAACTTCTGTCTCCTAAACAGTTAACAGTCTGGTACATCACTCGGTGCTCAAAGATGTGGATGATTAGTGGGCAATGCGGGCAGGCTGTCCAGAGTATCACTTAAGTACAGTAGGTTAATCAGTGGGGCAATGTAGTCATTTAACTCCATGGGCTGCACTGCGTTTGCAGAAATGTTTCCTTTGCGGCGCCTACAGGCTGTCAGGTAATTCAAGATCATCCAACTGGTTTTCTTACAGATGTAATTGAATCCATACTTGGACATAGAGATGTCAGGCTAAAGAAGGGGCCATTTAAATGCTTTCCACTACCACAACAGAAATGGTAGGTGGTCTGAAGAATGGGAAAAACACTGTTTCATCCCTTTCTGAAACTGAAAATAGCATTCTTTGTATGAGAAGGAAGGGAATGGCAGGTCAGATGTTGTGGGAACACTTGGAATATGTTGCTGAAACTCCAGTTTCCTTTTAAAATATGGAAAAATCTAAAATCAAATTTGGTCTAAAGGGAATTATGCTTAAGTGGTAGTCTAGGATTTATATATTTAAAATATGTTTTGATACTAACTTACTGAAAGTTTTATGGGGAATGTTGCTTTTCTCACTTAGTTTGATCCTTTCATTGCTGCCTCCAGGTTGTGGCTATCTGTACTCACCAGGGTAGCTGCTGGGCTCCTTCACTTTCTGGGTTAGTCATCCAAAGAGACTGCTTCTTATGGTGGTTTAGAAGCTGCTGTGCATAGCCGATGTTAGCCATATATGCTCTGCCTCCTCAGTACTAGTAGTTTCAGTCTTTTTTTTTTTTTTTGTAACAGGACTATGTGGATGCCCCATCCCTGGAAGTGTTTAAGACCAGGTTGGATGAGGCTTTGGGCAACGTGGTCTAGTTGAAGTTGTCCCTGCCCGCAGCAGGGGGGTTGGAACTAGATGATCTTTAAGGTCCCTTCCAACCCAAACCATTCTGTGATTCTATGATTCTATGACTATGGCAAATTTACAGTGACTATGGGATTTACCACAGGAGAGAAAGAAAAGGCAAAAAGCGTGTGAAGGGGTTAATTTATAGGTATTTTAAACCCCACCCCCTTCTTCCTTCAAACAGCAACATAATCCTAAAACAACCCTGAACTGACTTTCAGATACATGGACCACTCTCCAGTTCGCATTCCCCCAGGCATCGTATATTTTAGTCTGCAGGCTGATGTGTTTTGAGATGTTCTTATCATTTCTAAGGATTATTCAAGTTAGTAAAAGGCTAACAAGACAGCTGGAAAAATAGCTGGTATATCAGTTCCCTCTCTAGAGGCAATGGCAGCATTGTTAACTCCTAAGATTTTCCTCCTCTTCCATCCCTTGTTTTTTTCACCAATGGTGGCAAAATTCTGTGCTCAGCTGGCTGCATTGGGGTCACCATTGCACATGGAGGTCACAGCCTAGCTGGGGCTACTGGCCTTCAGTTAATCCCCTGTATTAGCAACTTCACAGCATTAGCTTGATCGACCTATCCCATTGTTGTTCTTCCACCTAGATTTTCATCCCATCTCTGTTCCTTCCTTCAGCTTTTCCCCATGCTGTTGTCCTGTATTGCCTGATTCTGCCCCTGAAATGGATGGAGAGGTTCATAGCTTTATCCCCACTGGTATATTTAATTTATAATTTGGAAGTAGAAATTGAACCAAATTTTTCCCCCATGTTTTGTTTTCACTGATTTCTCCATCTTTTCTCCTTACTTATATTGTAATCCTATAAATGCTGCCCAGTGTAGTACAAATTATGATATACAGCAACTATAAAACTGGAGAGATTTGTTGGCCACATGGACTTGCTTTGGATTTACACTAGCCTGAGTGTAAGTGGGAGCTGGTTTGGTCCTGGAGTATATTAACTAGATTTACACCATTAGGATGATGCAAATGGCAGTGGGTGGGTAGACCAAACCAGTGGGTTTCACTGAATGTCTAACAGCAGACGTATCCAGAGGAATCATAATTAATTGAGGGAGAATGCTGCTTTAAATTTTCCAATAGTTTTGGGGAATCAGGAATGGAGATTTCATCACATGCTCCATCACAAGAGAGAGCTAACGCCTACAGAGTGTATTCCATTCAGCCAAATTGTGCAGCGGTGGTGTTACCCGAAAATATCAGCTAACCTCTTCTTCGCATTGCTCAGTTGCAACTGAGAGCAGAATCTAGATTAGTGTGTCAGTCTGCAAAGGGAATCTCCTGCTAGGGAACTGAGTGTAAAAAAGAAGTGGAAGATAAAGTAGGTAGAAAGGAAAATTATAATTCCTTTAGAAGTCGAGTTAATGCTTTCTAAAAATCTCAGCTCTGAGTTGTGCTTGTCTAAACTTTTGCGTCTTGGTGGTTTTCATGCTGTGTATTCCGGACTAATTCCTGTTCAGCAAACATCTGTCAGGCATAATAATTTCAAGCATTAATCCTTACAGGAATTAACCAGCTTGTTAGCTGATGACCTGAACTAGATAGTTTCTGGGGATTATAGCTATTTAAATCTTACCTACCTTTCAAACAGTCCAGCATGCTGTGCTGGCTTTCTTTTTTTTTTTTTTTTTTTTTTTTTTTGTGGTCTGATATGTCTTTAGATTGTCATCCCCTTTTTCACTCCTACCACGCGGTAGGAGGCAGAGAGGAAATCCTGTGCTGCCTCCGACGTGTAAGGAGGAAGCCGCCGGTTTCTCTTTGCACTAGACTTGCTCGTGCTGGCAGCCGTGCCGAACCGCTGTCGTAACGCCCAGCGAAGGCCAGGCTGAATTGCACTTGCTGTGCTGGATACCCATCAGGGGACTTTGATGAAATTGCCACAGACTTTTACCTGCCTCTTTCAGAATTCCCAGGATTTTGGTAAGGTTTTTGCAAGGTTTGTTACTTCTGTTTCATAAGCAAGTGAGATGGCAGTGACCCTGTGGCATGTTTGTATCTTTTAGCTTCTAATAACTTTTGAGCTCATTTTCCACTTTCCATTAAATTTGCTAGAGAGACAGAAGCGTCAAAGATATTAAGTTCCTTGAACTTTCAAGGATTTGAATTATAATGAAAAGGAGATAGAAATAAGTGTCCCGCTGGGGAGGGAGGTGACCAAGGGCTACAGCAGCGCCCAGCTCACCTCCTGCTTGGTGCCAGTGCCACAGGGCGCTGGCGGAGAGAGTGGGAGGATCCGAGGGCAAGGACCCTCTGCAATGAAATAAGGCCCAATAAGCTGTTTTGTGAGCAGCGGGCAGGATGGGGAACTCCTTCATGTAAGACAGGAAAAAAGAAGTGAAAATATCCCTGCCATGGTGCTCACCAAAAGGGCTGGAGATAAAGGGCAGCCAGTTAAGTTAATAGAGAGAGTGTCTGTTGGGAGTGTTGCTGGCACTCAGGTGTCATATCTGCTTTTACAGCCCCAAAATGTTCAGCAAATTGGGAGTGCTGAGATCCCTTCCCTGAAGTTTGTTAAATAGTGTGGGTTTAAGGTCCCATATATGACCATTGAAACATGACCTGTGCATGCATGGGTGCATGCAATAAGTTAAACAGATATTAAAGAAATTCAGTATTATTTTTTTAAGTAGGGAATATAGTTTCCCAAGCATTACTGCTTGTATTGTGCTCATTGGGCCCTTTGCACAAAATGTGATTATTGGAGGCTCTGTTGTGCTGGGGTTTATCACTGAGTTGGATGCATTTTCCTCCAGGAAGGTGACAGCCTGCTTCTGCAGTGTACCTGCTGAGCCCTGATCTATAGATTCAAAGGGGAAATAGCAGGGGAAAATTCCAGTGACATGAAATGCCTTTAGAATAAAACAAGTGTTCGTTGTATCTTCAAAAGATGACCTTAGAGACTACTAAGGAAAGATTATTATTTCTTTTAGATCACAGCTAAGTTTGTGCCATGATGTATATTACTCCTTCTAGAAGAATTATATATTACTTGGGTTATAAGAATCTATATCTTTATACATTTTCCTTATTTCAAGTGTTTGAGAATTGTTGGTGCTAGGACATATTTGTCAGGAAATGTTTGTCAAATATACCAGCCTGTGTGTGGAAATCCTCAGCTGATATAACCCCTGTTGCTCTGAATGCGTCCCTGTGTTAGCTGTCTGGCAGCCAACAGCCCCAGATATGTCCTATAATATTTAGGGTGGGATTTTCAAAGTTGCTGAGAAGAACTAGGCCCTGAGCTCCCATTGGGGTCTAAATAGAGCTGAGCTGCCTCATCTTTTCAGAGGTACGCAGGAAAAAAAGAGCCTTGGTTTCTTATAGTATTCTATTTCTAAAAGGTAATTAAAAGTGGGTGATGTAAGAGCGAGAAGAACAAGCATCGGCTTTGCTGTCGCTGCTCTGCTCAGTAATAATCTGTTATCACAGCTTTAAATAACTCTGTGGTCCTCCTCACTGGAGGTGGACTGCTGACAAACACGGCTTACTGCTGGGTCCTGCTACCACTTTACTCTTGGTTTTGATTAATCTCAGTAGGAGGAGGTTCAAATCCTCTTTAGGTTTATAAACCATAGGACTTCAGTCTCCAGTCAGGCTAAAAAGACTACTAAAAAGGCAGTGCTGCTTCATCTTGGAGGCGTTCTTCATCCCTGTTGTGAAATCCTGGGCTACACAGAGCAGTGGAGTGGTGCAGATTACAGAACCGAAAGCACGCTCCTCTCCAGCGGCTGCTAGGAGGGGTCTTTGCAATTGAAAGCAGGGATGCATTCTTGCTTTTAACCCACAGTGCCTGGCAAGCACGCACAGTGGGAGGGTGACGAAGACATGGGAACTGCAATAGTTTGGGCAAAAATGAGTCACGAGGAAGCAGCCTGTTTTATTCAATTCCAGAAATGTTCTCAACCACTCAAAATTAATTTAGATCTACTGTTTTGCAGTGGACTACTTTGTTTCTGAGCTTGGGGATGAGGTTGCTGGCAGTTTCAGTAGTGTATTTTGTTTGGAACATAGGCAGGCCTTGTTTGCCCATGGGTTTCTCTGAACACAAACCAGTGCAGTTTTGCAATATAAAGCTTGGCATTATCAGCTTCGTGCAAATATTGCTTTAAATTATGTCCAGAGTGCTGCCTGTTTAAGTCTAGTTTTCCCTGCTGTACATTTGTGATAGCATTTCAAGGGTTTAGCTGTTGCAGTGGCCATTTTTCTCTTTCTTTACATAAACAGATCTTCCTGTTGCATACAAATTAAAATCTGCTAATTTTTCCACAATCATGTGCTTTATCCCAGGAAAATCACTTGTTTATTTTCATCAACAACTTCAGTATTTAAAGTTAGTATTGTCCTACTTGCTAACTACATTTTTTTTCATTCCAGTGAGTCTCACTTTTTCCGTATAAATATCTCATTAGCTTCATCCTAGTGATAATGTTTTTGAAAGATATTTCTGAAAAATCTCACGTTTTGGGGAATTAGTCCTTCAGCTGTTCTTCTGAAGGAGACAAAAGATACTGTGCCATTAGAGTGTACTTGTTAAGTACTTGCAAGTCACTATTTCTAACAAATACTTCTAGCAAATACTTAATTTACAAAGTTTACTAGTTTAAAATCTGTGTGGTTAGTGCTCCCAGGTTGCACACAATTGCTCACTCAGAGGCAGAGGCATTTGACTGATGGTCAAATAAGATTTTAACACTGGGTTTGTAAGGGGAAAAAAAATCGTACTGCACAACCTCCTAGATCCAAATGTGGAAACAGTTATGTGGACGAGGAAAGGATGCAGACTTGTAGACAAATTGACATCCCGTAGCCCTGAGCACCCACATTACGATTGCTGACCTCTTCAGGACCTGGGGTTCCTGCAGAAGGCAAGTTGTCCTGCCTCTGGTATGGATCCTTGCCTACCTTTGCCCCACTCTCACACTGACTCCCCAGGGAATAGTGGAGCTCAAGGTGTCCCACAGATAGCCTGAGGTTCCATGTGATGAATCCTTTCTCCTGGTGTGAGACATGCGTGTTTGCGGGCCCGGTGCTGAGGCCACGTGCTTGAGGGAGGCTGGAGGATCTCCCTCTGAATATCTTTGGCTTCAAGGAGCGGGCAGAGGACGTGGAGGTGGAACCACCACAGCTTGTGCAGAGCACTGGAAATGCACCTGCAGTGTCTAACAGCCCTTTATTCCATCTACCACTCCGTGTCCCTAAGTACACACTGACGCCCTGCTTTCATTGCTGAACCCTGCCGACATGTCGTCTGTAATCTCTTTGGGACAGAGGTATTATCCTTTTAACTGTAGGGCACTTTCTGCTCATGGCAGGGTGCCATGAAAGCACATTCTTCCTATGCAGCTTAACACATTGGGGTCCTGATTATGGAAACGGCCCTCGGGAGTTACCGTGTGACAAACTGCACACAAACGAGAGGAGCCGCTGCCAGCCAGGGAAGGCGGGTAATTTCTTATTAGGGTTGTGATGCCAAACCAAAATTAAGCAGCACAGCTGGGGTATTAAGAATCCCAAGGAAGAATTACTTGGGAATAGTCTACAGAGCAAGACTAATTTGCAGAATATATTTGGCAAATAGGAATAACCACTCCTTTGAGAAAATGAAATGTCTGTACACAATATATGTCCAGCAAAAGAGGAACGATTTATCAGATACATTATTCACTCTGAATTGTTCGCAGATCTCTAGCCAAGAGGCAGATACCACAGAAGTTTATTAGTCAGTATATCAGTGCTGTGACTGGCACCCAGTACTGAGGGATCATACAGTCTGTGGAGGACAAGCGGGAGATAATTAAAATACATAAATTCCAGCCTCCAGAGACTGTGAGACTGATGTGGTTGGCTTGCAGTGCTTTTTTGTTGGCTGACTGACGGTAAAACTCTTAGGAAGCTGAGCAAAGCTGAAACCTAGCCTACTTCAGCAGCTGGGGACAAGTTCACGAGATGTAGATTGCTGGTAAACCTGCAGATACCTTCCAGGGGCAATTTCCAAAACGGATACCCTGGATCTGAAGAATCTCTGCTGAAGTTTTAGACCAGAGGTGTTTAACCTGTGATTTCGCAGACTAAAGAGTCTGTGAGCAGTAAGTAGGAAAAGTGAGGCTCTTGTCATTAAGTTTAAAATCACTGAACAGAGATGTGCATCTCTGTAGAGATGCTTGAAGGTCTACCTTCTAGAAAAGGTTGAAAATCACCATCTGCAGTGTTTATTACTTGAATTACTAATTTTGTTCTTGTCCTTTCAAGTGTTTCCTTGTTGCCTAGAGGCAAGAAACAAACTGCCTTTGAACCTGAGGTCTTACCTATAAAGGGGATAGAGATAGCATTACTCCCCAGGGTGGCTGAATGAATAAATGCTCTAAAGATTGTTTAATACCTCAATAATGTGGGGATAGAAGATCAAAATCTAAACGAGGCAGATATCCAATACAGATACGCTGTCTCTCTGGTGGTAAAAAGGAATTCTAGACCAGTACTAAACCTTGCGTTTTACTTACCTAGTTGAATCATGGTAGACCAGACTGTCTCCTAGAGTGACCTAGGAATGCAGAAGTGTGTGTGTGGAGTGGGCAGAGATTTGTAATTAAGAGTCCTCACCTATACTCTTTACTTCCAAACTACTTGAAGATTAAAATACCAAAACTAAAAATGCTGTGGTCAGGATTACTGATTGTCATTCCTGATATTAAAAGGGAAGATAGCCCCAGGATCCAGCTCTGCCCTACTTGCACATGATGATTCCATTCAGAAACAGAACTGTTTTAAAAATTTGATCTTTTTTTAGGAATTTTTTTCTAGATGTGGGAATTATGTATTTTCCACAGCATTCTTATAAAGCAAAAAAATACCCCATTTGCACTGGCTCTCACCAAAGTCTGAAATTAATCTTTAAACAAATGTTTGAAAAAATCAGGCTTTTTCAGTTAGCCTGCACAAAACATGTCTGACAAACAATTTTTTTCTCCCTGCTTTTCAAGCTTTTGTATCAAACAGACAGAAAATTGTCAAGTGTGGCCACATTGTGGCAGAATGTCTTGCATTAGCCATAGGCTTCCTATGGATTGTTTTGTAAGGGAAAGGAAATGGTTATGATATACATGAGTGCTGTATGTAATCATGATGTTAGCATTCCTTGGTTGAAGGAGATGCTTGTAACTAGGATATGGATGTGTTTATTCCAAAAAACTATTTATTCTCTAGCTCATTAATTAGGGCAAACAGTCGCTGACTATCATAAGCACTCACTGCAAATAACACAGGAAGAGGCTGTGTTGGAAGATGGCCAAGGTGATAGGATTAATGTTTTGAGCCTCTAAAAGATGATGCTGGAAATAACTACACCTTTTATTTGCAACCTTGAGGGCTTCTGCACCTACTCAGGCAGTTTAACTCCTCTCTATGTGGGTGCGGCTCCCCGGAGGCTTTCAGTCCTTCGGCTGGTAAAGCATCAGCTACTGGTAAAGTGATTCAAAATAGCTCCTCCTGGAGTAGACCAAGAATATCTCTCTTTACAGTATCCAGGGAAGCTGAAAAGTTATTAAATTATCCCAGATACAATTCCCAGAACCAAAATTGCTTCCACACTCATGCATTTGTGTAAAATTTGACATAGTCCAGAGGGTTTTTTAAAATCTTTTTTTTTTTTTTTATTCCACGTTCAAGCTCAGAATGGAAAGGGTTATGAAAAGTTTGAAGGATTTCAATAATTGGAAAATGGTCTCCCTAATGGTGAGTGATTCGAATTTCCTGGAGCATTTTTGTACTTTTATTTTTGTAAGAACTGAGTTCTGGAAACTAGTCGAGTAGTAGTACATGAGTATAGGAGTCCAAGACATATTGAAACAATTTTAAAGTCTGTGTTTTATAAATGTAGGGTTTAAAAGAATGTTTAAAATGGGAGTGGTTGTGAGAAACGTTTTAAGAAGTTGTTTGGTTGGGTTTTTTTTTAAAAAAAAAACACAGCATGACTTGGCAGAGAGAATATAGTACATTAGGAAACATTGCAAAATAATAGGATAATCCTAACAAAAAGACACTGCACTTGCAAAATAACTTTAAAAGCTCTTGGTAGTGCATTACAAATATTAAATAAGTAAATCTCGCAATACCCTAGTGAGAGTCACTAGATGCACTGGAAAGATTGGTGAAATAGCTGTACTTGAGGAAGAAGTGCTCAGAGAAGTTTGGCCTGGCGAACGCTGGGTGGATCACATGGAGTATGTCCTGTGCCTTTCACAGTGTCAGGGTCTGCCATCTCCATGTCCCTGAACGGTGCTGCTACCATGTAGTGGCTCCAAGAGCCAAGAAACACGTGTGCCTACCTAGGCACTGCCAGCCAGTGTTTTAGGGGCCATGGAGGGTGATTCAGACAAGGTAGGAAGACAAGTGTTGTGGGAGAGGTTCAGCTAAAGGATTCTGGAGCTTATCTGTGTCTTACATTTTCCTGTTCCTGAAACATGCCTTTTATAACCTCAGGATGTGCTGCAGGGGCTGTCCTGGGTCAGCTATACTCAGAACCCTGCAATACACTTCTTCCTTACCTCTACTGAGTGACTGTGTTATTGCATTTGGACAAATAAAACTTGGTTTTGCTCAGCGTCTCATGATCTATGCCAGAATTTCTTATGCATAGTTATTACCCTCCTTTAGTAACATATGTGTAGAGATGCTAAACACTTTCTGTGGTATAAATACACCTCCCTGGTATGAATTAATACACAGATTCAAGTGGCATTAAAATGAAAAGCTGTTTTGAACAGCTACATGCATTTGAAAATGACTATGATAAAAATAATTTTGTACAAATTGCTCAAATTGCTCAGAGGATCGCACCTGTGATTAAGGGGAGGCTTTCCCTGGCACGGTGGGTCCTAGTGACTGAGCCTGTGGCCTGGGACAAGGCTGTCGCACCATGGTACCCTACTGGTCTGCAGGTTGGTCTGAACAGCTAAGGTTTGTTCCAGGAGCTGCGATGTCTCCTTTGTATTTCTTGTACCCATCAGAGCCCTGTATTTCATGTCCAGAAGTATTGTTCAATCATTTAGTCCCAATGATGCAGCAGAAATGGGATAAATACTGTTGATTCTTTAACACTTATCCAGTAATAATTTATCGCAGTTTTAGGAGCATTTGTAAAGACATTACAGATATTGCCAAATTTCAGATAGTCAACAGCTGTTCTTCCTCCCAAGCAGACAATAAGTCAGAAAACATACTTTTTCCATGTAGATATTAACCCATGCTTTTAATGCCTGGGAAGGGTGAGTGCGTTCCAGAACAAAAGACTCCAGGACACTGTAGCTGATTGTTTCAGTGTGGAGGAAGGAGGGAGGACAGGACACGGTCGGTCTCAAGAGGCAGCCCAAATCCATGTCAGGTATTTCAGGTCATAACTACCATGAAATCTGCCTGGGCATTGGGTCAGAGTCTGTGCTAAATTTGATTGTCTTTATGGTGCTAGGTGTAGGAATTACTTGGTCAAAATTAGTCAACGATGTTATGCAGGCAGTTGGAGTAGCAAAGTGTTTCTCTTCCTTTGCAAACTGGTGATCTTAATATTGAAATAACATTTTTCATGGCTTCCTGCATTGGCTGCTTAAGAGGAATGCCTGTGTGTGGGATAGGGGTCTGTGTATCGGGTTTTGGACAGAAAATCCTTGTGCTCAAAGGAGGGCAGAATGTGAGTGGGGTCGTCTTCATATTAGGTGACGGTAGGTTCCCCACTGCTTCTTAACCATGTTCGATTGCCCTCTACTTTTTGGAAGAAATAGGACTAGGATAACATAATGTTCTGTATTGGCTACTCCATGACTGGAGTCCTGAAGCCAATTTTAAATATGATATGGATGTTGCCAGAAATAGAAACCTCTTCTAGGAAATGAATGCCACTCCTCATCAGAGTCTATCCAGCAAATGTACCATCAGTTTCTGTTTCACAATAGCATAAATGGAATTGCCACAGCTTATACTCACGCATTCAGAAACTATTTGCCCAGAAATGTATGTATGTAACAGAGAAAGTTGTAGGGGACGGTCCCTCTACAGCTGCCAGATATAACGAGAAGTGTTTATGTGAAAATGATCAGTCAGCTGTAAAGAGATGTTTGCTCTTTTCTGAGGGTTGGATTATTATAGTTCAGAAATGTCAGTTCTGGGCCAGTTATAGTTGAAGAAGGATGCAGCTATCTAGCAATCCACTGAGAATAACATTGCTCCTTTAGCTGCCTTCGTCCTTAGGACTCTTGTGATGTAAGTCAATGATTTTAGCTTTAATTATAGATCCTGTCATATTTTTTATATTTGAGAGAGGGAGTAGCTGCCCCATGCCACACCACCCTCACTAAATCCAGTACATCCTGTTCTATTCTTTAATTTTTTCAAGGTGAGGTCACACTTTTTAAAATTGCTCTCTAGCTCTGAGAGTTACAGCTTTGGATTCTGCCCCATCTGACATCTCTCACTTAGGGAGGAATTCCCCTTCCATGTAAATACAGCTCCTCTTGTCTGCGCATGGAGGTCTGACCCGTCCTCTGCTCCAGTAATCACCATCAGTCAGGCAGTGGCTGCTCTGCAGGTGCAGTTCTTTTGCTCTGTTCTGGGACCTGTTGAACATAAAGCCTCTTGAAGGCTGGCCAGCAACAATTTAGACTGTTTCCATCACCAGACATCAGTGTTGTGAATACTAATGTCTTATTTCCTCTGGTCTAATGTGGAAGAAAATGCACTGGGAGCTGTGGGGGAGGACATCTAATATTGCATGAATCCTTTTACCTCATGAATAGGAACATTGGTGGGATGGTGGGAAGCTTTCTGCCAGTGGCCAGAAGCAGGCCGGCTCTCCCTTGTAAAGACTAAGCTGCCAAGAGTTAAAACACCACTGGTCTGGCTTCTTCAAGAGCCATGCTCTGCCTCTCGCACTGAGCACGTCCTTCCACATGAATCATCTCACGGAAACTGAGGGGGCTGCTGTGAAACTGAATTCTGCACGACAAATTTGAGTTCAGTAATTAAGCCTCAAACTTTGTGCTGCAAAAATATTTCAGTGATGAATAACAAAGGGGAAGCATATTTTAATTTACAGGAGACACTGACTGCTTGGCTGGCAGTAGCTGTAGGATGTGATCCAAAACCATTTAATGTCAATGGCTATCTTTCTGCTCACTTCAGCGGAGCTGACCCGCATGGGCCTTGGTTATGATTCATCCTTATTAGTCACGTTCAGTACAGCAGTGCCGAAGGACGAGAGTAGGATGGCTCTCCTCTATTGTACCATCACAAAAGGAGGCCATCTGGGCAGCAGAGAGCTTGTGTTCTAAACAGAGAAGACACAAGAGCACGTCAATAGAGCAAGCAACCATCAGACCCGCCTGCTGATTGGGAAGGGGCAACAAGAGAGAGGGAGGGGAAAATGAAAAGCTCAGAGCCTAGTATGGAATAAAAGAGATGGCAAAAGAAGAAATCTATAAGTGTTGATATTCCCATGAGACGGCTTGTGAGTTGTTTGTCTTGGCAGTTGCTGACCAATTCCTGTTGTGTCTGTATATCCCAGACTTGCTGCACGTGCATTCAGATCACTTCTCCGCGGTCTCAGCGGAACAAGTCAACTGAGGGCCTAAGCATCTGATCCTGATCTCACCAGCTTTGAAGGGTTTAGATACCTCTAAATTAAGCATGTGCTGAAGGGCATAGGGAGAGTTGTGTACTGCCCAGGCTCTGAGAAGAGACAGAAAGTGTTTGTGATTGGTGTAGCCAATCTGGAATACACCACAAACACCAGATTAATCTAATTTGAAAGCTTTGAATTAAATCTGTTTACTGTAATGGAGCCTCCCACAGTTCCCCACCTTCATTTTGTTTCCTGGTATATTTTCATTTGGGAAAGCTGCAGTGTGAATGTGTTCTCTGTGCTCAACTGGATCGCGATACTGCAACATTTTTTGGTATTATCATTAACAAGGAAAGCCACAACATCATTAGCTTTTCTCCCTTGTTCCTTTAGATTGTCTGAATGCATTCCTGTTTAGGTCTTAATGAAAACCTGCTTACTTCTCTGTTTCTTGTCCTTTCAGCTTTTTCGAATGCAATGACTCAGCAGCTACAGGATGAATTTGACAGTAGTGTGGAGAATGCAGAAGCTTGGATGAAAGCCATCCAAGAGAGACTGAGGATCAATGACAACACCAAGGGACCTCGATCTGCCCTAGAAGCCAGACTGAGAGAGACTGAGGTAAGGGAAGAGTGATGTAGTGTTTCAGAGGTGGCTGTCACTGCTGCTGTTGTTACAGCAGTTATTGCTGTGAGCTCTGGAGTTTTCCATTAGGAAACTGTCAGCTTCCCCTGCTTGCTAGAATATTATTCCTGTGTGGATGGGTTTACTTCAGTATTCTTTCTAATTTTTTCCATCTGCAAAGTGTTTACAGACATTGTATAAAAAGAGGATGGCAATTTGATATCACAAGCTTCCAAGCTTTTCAGCTTGATTTGGAAGACTAGCAGCAGGTTTGGCAGGTTAAAATGTTTACACTCTCCTATGAGCGTGCTCAAACCTGAAACAATTGAGCTTGCAATTACCGGATAGTGATTTGCAGAAAGTCCGTAAAGTATGAGAGAATCAGATCACATTAGCGTTCCATCTTATCCAGGACTCTGGCACTGATAAAGATTGCAGTGTCCTAGTAATGGGCTGTTCTAGAGTAAACCCTTTGTCCTTTTCCATAAACCCTGACAATAAGAGGATTTACAGCTCCCCTTTATAATCTGTCTAATGAAAAGGTAAATGTTTTCATTTTTTTCTGGTCTTACTTATTCTCTTGTATAATTCTTCTCACAGAGATCCCGTTACAGATTGTGCCTGCCCTCTTACTGTGATTTCACATTCATTAATGTCAGTTTCATTAGATGTTATCTTGTCCTTGTAATCTCAGAGAATGAAACACTCCTGTTTGTCCCATCTCTACCATTCATGATTAGAGGGTGTGGTGGTATTTCTATGATTAACATTGAAACTATTTTTATACTTGTGTTACATTTAATTCCAACTGGTCTGTTCTTTAAATGAAGTGGCCAAATCTTTCCCATCATTATTTACCCAAAAGTCTTTCTTTTTATGTGTCTACTCATGTTTGGACCGCCTCTTCGGAAGTTTAACAACTGCAAAAAAACATTGCAGGCTTCCATGGAGTACAAGGTAGTTAACATGATGGTACAGCAATGTCTTCAGCCTTTTTCCTTAACTCTGGCTCATTGGAGGCTGGATCTTGCCCCTGGCGTAATGCAGAGACTGTTCATGGAGTGATGGATGATGGCTAGACTTGCATCAGTCGTGAAAATCTGAAGTGTTTCCTCTTAGTCTATAGATTTATTACTGCCCTTAAATTATTTTCACCCTTTCCTTTTGTCTGGGAAACTATGATATGTACAGTCTCAAAAAACATGCAAGAAACACAGGAACTTGAGTAGGGAGAGTGGTGGTTTGGCACAGAGGGTGCATTCATGGCTGAGATAACAAGAGGTAAGGTTTAGAGGTTTGTGGTGATTTACTATGTCCTGAACTGAAGCCTTTTGACTTCTGTGAGCTTTGGAGGAGGTCTGTAACATGCAAAAAATCATGTTAGAAGATTTTTTTTCAATTCAGACTTTGGAAATTCATCACTCTAAAGAATAACAGGTGTCTATTCGCTCTTCCTG
This sequence comes from Grus americana, assembly GCF_028858705.1. NCBI lineage: Eukaryota > Metazoa > Chordata > Aves > Gruiformes > Gruidae > Grus > Grus americana. The sequence continues at coordinate 54,678,243 of NC_072856.1, read as the reverse complement.
TGTGTACCTTATCCACCTCCTGCTCCTTCATCCTGCCTCATTTCTGGGCCTGGCTTCCCTGTCCAGCTCACGTGTCCTCATGATGTGCTCTCTGCTTCACCCATTGGCTGTTTTCAAATCCAGTGATCATTTTTCAGTTCCTTTTTTGCATCTGGCTTGCTTTTTTTTTTTTTTATGCTTCCTTCCTGTGGTTTATTTTCTGTTAATTTGTTAATGAAAATGCCAGCCAAAGATAGCAATCATTTAAAACACAGATTTGAAAAAGAAAAATATCTGCCACTGCTTTCTCTCTGGCTGTTGCTGACTTTCAGTTGCTGGAAAAATGTCAGGCTTAGAATACAGCTTTACTCTTAAACTTTCCTGTCAAGTGATACCTATGGCTTTTATTTTCTTTCTCTGCCTTACACTTCGCCCTGCTTGCCTGGATTCTTTTATCACACTTTTCATAGTAGATAGTTTGTTCAAACAGCTGTTTATACGTCACATGCAGATGTGCTGTGTACATGCCAAAAGAACAGTCTTTTCCCAGAATGTGAAACTGGAAATCCAAAGGCCTGTGATTTGGTCTTACCTTTGCAGTAACTTACATGATTTTTATTTTTTTTTTTAAATCCCATGGGCCTAATCTTTCCAAAAGTAGTTGCTGATTTTGAACCTCTCATTGTTTTCATTATAGAAGCCTTTCCCTTTCAACTTGAGAGCCTGCAGTTTGCTAGGAGTTTGTGGAAGAACAGCAAGAAAAGCCAATATCTGATGGTGTCAGAAATTTGGATAAAGTGATGCTGATAGCTGTCATCCAAATCAGGACATAATTAATCTGTTACATTTTACAGAAGTTGTGCTGATTTTCCATCTCTGGGTAGAAGAGAATCTACTTCAAATTAGATGGCTTAACTTTCAGTTCCTGGCATTCACATTTGTGTAAGATACACATTTTCACCAATTCATAGCTTAGCAATTTAGAGTCAAAGCAAAAGTTGGTAGCAGGCAGAAAATTCCACTAGTTAATTTCTCTTGGCTTGTGTTCTGAGCCAACTTTTATTTGCAATAAGAAGACTTTTTAATATGCTTCATGATTTCTTACAGTAGAGCTTAAAATTGAGACACTACAGTGTACCCTGTGGAAATTGTCTCTACGCTTTTTGGCAGGTGGGGAGAACAACCAGCATGTGGCAACCTAGTGCTGTAACTTTATAACCGCAATGGAAACACAGCCGCAGGTATTGGCTAGAAGATAATCTGGGTTTTGTAGCTAACTTAAAATGTTTTTTCAATTGCTACAAGGTTTTCAATTCAATTCAGTCCTTTAGGATGTTTAAGAATAAACAAATCTGAAGACAAGTTCATATTTTCTGTTGAGGAGAAGCTTTGCAGCAGGGACTTCGTGATTCCTGGGTAAAAACAAAGTTTAATTGGCAACAATTACACTTGCTTTCTCCTCGTGCTTTCAATCTCATTTGTTTTTCTCATAGAAAATACGTGCGCTGGAACCAGAAGGCAGCTTAAAAATGGATTTGATTCTTGTGAAGGCAGATGCTGCTCTTCGCAGCATCAGTGAGGATAAGAAGCATGAGGTGCTATCTAAACTGAAAGACATTAAAGCCTTGTGGGAAGAGACAGCCATATACATTACTCACTGTCACAGGTAAGACAGACTGACTGCTGTTTGGTGTGTTGAGGCAGTTGTCTCAGCCAGTGCTTTCATAAAGTGCTTCCTGCCTTTCTCTGCTGTTTGGATTGTAGATGGCAATCACTGTTAATCCCATCCCATGAGCATGTGGGGGACTGTGCGGGGGGAGAGGGTTGGTGGGACCTCCGTGCTCTCCTCCTTCACAGCTGGCCCATCTCATGGTCTTGAATGATGAGTTCTGCCAGGCACAGTGACCTTTTACAGAATATTTCCTCCCCGAGAAGGGAGGACTTGGGAAATGAATCTTGACCTTCTGAAATCAGAGCAACTTAAAATTGCTGAGAACCTTGTCCTTTGCTTTGAAGGCCTTTCGAGCTTGCCAGTCTCCACTGCCCCCATCATAATTTCATCTAACTCATCTCTTTTGCTCTCCTCAACAGCCGTATTGAGTGGGTCTGGCTGCACTGGAGTGAGTACCTGAAAGCCCAAGATGAGTTTTACGCATGGATTCACAACATGAGGGTGACCTTGGAGCCTGACATTGAGTTGCAGCTTGGCTTAAAGGAGAAGCAGTGGCAGCTGAGCCATGCTCAGGTTCTGCTGAACGATGTCTTAAATCAGTCAGTCCTGCTGGAAAGGCTGCTAGAGGAAGCTGCTTCCTTGTTCAGCAGGATAGGTGACCCCAGCGTTGATGAGGATGTTCAGAAGAAAATGAGGGTGGAATATGAAGGAATCAGGGAAGAAGCTCAGGTACACCTACAAAGAGTGGGAGGTGTTCAGATTTCACCAATATACAGTATTGTTTGTTATCTGCTACTTGAGTGATGGGGCTTACCTGGTAGGGCTGCAAAAAGAAACAGAGCTGAGGACCCCTGTTCTTTCAGTCAGTGCACTGTTTGCAACAGTCATCATGTCCCAAGATAAGCTGTTAATTGGGATGCTCTTACACTGTGCTTTATAGTATGTTGTTGTAAATAACATAGCTTCTTGCTGTGATCTAGTGAATGTTGGTTTAGGTGATCTCTATATAAAAGTTTGAATTGTTCTTCATCTTTCACTGCATTAGTGATCCTTGTATAACCAGAGGCAAAGTACCCATTCCCAGAGCCAGGGAATATTACATGCATGCACCCTTGTTGGAGGATGTAGCATTGGTTCAGATCCAAAGCTACACTCCCTGCCTGCAGAACTGGGAAACACGGAGGTGGGAGTCAGCTGCAGCCCAACACTGAACTCAATTAGCCAATTCCAGTATCTGAAAAATTTTCACTGCACTAATCCTTGCCTGATGCTAATCTTCCAATTTGAACAGTTGTTAGATAGGCTGGTGTAAGACATCCTAGTTCATCTTCCAGTGCCAGTGATTTCCTTTGACCCTATTCCTGGGTAAAGACTTCAGATAAGGCTTATACTTTTCACTTCTAAAACTCAGGTGAAGACATCTGCAGCTGGGCAGAAGAATTCAGTTTCTTACTAGCCTATATCAATAGAAATATTCAAAGGGATATTTGAAATACACATAGACACATCTATCCCAAGCATATAGAGATTAAAATCTAGTCTTTGTCACATAGTGGCTTCCAGGAACTCCATAGGCAGGAATTACCTGGTGGAAATACAAATCATTTTCATTACATTGGCTCTGCTGTCTGCCTCTGTCATAATGTTGCCTTCTATTTGTTCCCACACCTACGCCCCAGCCCAGAACTGAAGCCTGAGAGTGATGGAAGCTCTCCCTCCCTGGGTGCTGTCGTACAAAGTTAACTTCAAATTGCACTGGAAAAACAATGTTGGGATGCTCATGCCATTGCTCTGCTTGCTCTACAGATACTATTTCTGTTTAAAAAAAATGTACCCCAAACCAACAAAAAGCCCTCGAGCTGGCACCTTTCATGAACATGAAATTTAGATATTTTTTAGCCATTAAGATAAAACTGCTGCTAATAAGCCTCTCCTAAAACTAGGGCATATTTGGAAATTCTGTAACTTTACAGCCTCTCTGTGGCAGCTGAAGCCACCAACAGACTTGCACCTCAATGTTGATTATTCATTTTTAAAGGCAGATCTGTTCATTACGGGGCAACTGGATTTATGAATAAGAAGGTTCCTGGAAATTCAGATGTTGCCTATCTAGATTGCCATTTAAAATTCTCATTCACTCCCTTCTAACCAATATTTGTCTTTGGTTTTGAAGCAGGAGACAGCCCTTAGCTATTTTTATAAGGCAGTTCTTTCAAACAAGTCATTTGAATACCCAAAGCCAGAATGTGACCTCTCTGAGACTGGTTTTACATAGCGTAATTTCTCTGACTTGGCTACATGCTGGTGTAAATGAGATCAGGAAGTGGCTCATAGTACTTAGACAAAATATGTCTTTATGTCTCCAGCCAACTGAGACACCAGAAAAAGCTTTTCTTTGGCATTGGTTACAAATACCACATTTCATAGAAGGATGGAGTGAGAGAATCCAGCTAAGAAATCCCTCTTTCAGGAGGTATGGAACAAAGAAGGGAGTTGAGAAGCCTTGGATTTTGCCGCTGAAGTAAATGCAGAGTTCATTAGCTAATGCCAAGGTTACAGGCACCTTGGGAATCATGCTGGGAAGTATAACACTGGTTAGAGAAACCTTGCTACCTCTTCCCAGGGGAGGGAGGGATGAATGAAAGAGACACAGGAGTTGTAAGGGGGTTGCTCCGGCCCCTCTCATGATGATAGGCCAGGCTAAATGTGACTTGCAGATGGCAGCTGAATGCCTGAGCTGCCTGCCAGAGGAGGCTCACTGGTGTTTGTAGATTACACTTGTGTTTGAAGAGCATTTTTAGATCCCATGCAGTTGTCCAGCTCTATCAGAAGGCAAACTCTTGGACAGTGTTTCTTAAATGGTTTGCCTGTGACATTGGGTCTCTGGTATGAGCAAATGGTGGGGTTTTTCCCTTTCTTAGTGCTAACATGTGTCCTCATCATTCGCAAATTTTAAAGGAACATAATTTTCTTTCAATTACATTGACAGGGATATTTTTAGATGTGGCAGCCGTTTCCTACGTGCTTTCCCTTGCCTAGCAAAATAACAATATGCAGAGATAGATTGTTGTGAGTTTTAGCATAAATGATGACTGAATATGGTAAGAAAAGTTATGATATACAGTGTGATATTTAGGCAAACATATCAAATATGTCTGAGCACATCAAATGAATTTCAGTCTATGTTGTCTCTGTTAACTGAAACCTAGATATTTATAATCTCAACCCTCACATACCCTAGAGCTAAGACTAAAAGCACCAGGAAGGGCTACAGGAACTTTCTGTACTCTGCCTGAGATGCCACAGAGGGATTTAAAGCAGGAACTTCTTCATATGCCCTAGATTGCCTTCCAGATTGCTCATTTTCCTGTGCTGACTGTAAGGGGAGCTTAGGGGAGAGGATTTCCTATGCCTCCATCCACCCTTCATGAGTACCCAGGGCTGGGCATGTCCTGCCCAGACACATCTTTTCCTCTGCAGCCCATGGCAAACCCATTCTTTTCCTGTTGGTGCTTTCACCCTTTCCAGGGCCATGTCCTTGCTTAATGTCTCCTCACATTAACCAAGTGCATGTGGAGATCAAGTTTAACACTGTCCTGCTCCCCAAACAGCTAACCTAACAGAAGCAAGTGATGCCATATTTTCCATTATTAGAAGGTTTCCTTGCCTAACCTCTTGGGGTGGGGGGCTCAGCCAGCTCTTTGTAAACCTTTTGTTTGACAGCTAGCACAGTCTGTCCAAATCCATGGCATCTCTTCCTTGACCTCATAGACCAGCAGGAGTATCCAAACTGTGCCCTCCTTTGTTTTGGCTGAATAGCCTGGCCAGGGGTGGGTCATTTCGACTTCCTTTTTAACTCTCTATATATTAGCATAAGACTTCTGAGTTTAATAATAGCTCTGCTTTGTTATTCTGACTTGCTTCCTTTGGAGCTTCTGTCACTGCAACAAATTAGCCTAATTCTCTGGAATCAATAAGCTTGGGCTGACTTGTTTCACTTCGATGTTTGGCCCATTTACACCACTATAAGATTGCATTCCTCAAATCCCTAACTTGAGGTCAAGATGAGAATTGTTTAACCTCTGTGGATTTGAGAATCAAAGCAAGGGGATTTAGCAAACAGGTGAGGTGTTCTGCTGCATACATCTTGGCCACACAAGTGTGCAGTCATAATTCTGCTTTTTGGTCTCATCCAAACCCATGTTTGCATAGATGGTGCTATTAAAGGTCCTGCCCTGGTGGACAGCATTTCAGCCTCCATGGGAAGCAGTACCAGGCCCAGCTGTCCCTTAGCTGGGCCTCTTTTGACCCAAAGCAAGTCAACTAACTTTAGGGGAGTCAATCTGGATTTGCATAAATCAGCAGAGATTACAATGGCAGTGTAGAAAACACAGACTAGTGTGGTGCCACCTGGAGAGTGGTGGCTTTCTATTGCACTGTGGGCATAACCTGTCCCAGAGGTGAAGGGCAAAGTCCCAGAGGGACCACTGCCCCGCATCACATGGGAGATCCCATGGTGACTGATGCTCATGCCATCCTTCTGCTGGCCTGGCTGGAGAAAGACTGACAGGACAGCTGTGGCTCACTGCCACCTCAGGCAGGTTGGTGGGTGTAGGGACATGCCCAGAGCCTTGTCACAGAGATAAGGGAAATGCAGAAGGGACTCTGAAGCTCTCCCCACCGTTGCGGCCATCACTCTGCTCTCTGTGGAGGGCAGCTGGGATCAAGCTCTGCTCAGAGGCACAGGATGTGTCCCACATTACGCCAAATGAACCTCAGCCCCTTGTCTGTGACAGCAAAGCCTTTCAAGGCTGCTGCAAGCACTAAATTCATTGCACAAGGAACATATTTTTTCTGATGTAACTCTAGTGTACCTCAATTGCTCTCCAGGCCAACTGGTGAAGAGTGAGAAAAATATCAGTCTGATTTTGTAGGAACTAATACTTAGTTTGGATATTATATTGGTGAAACAACAAAAAAAAGACTACTTGTGATTTGTGTAAAATTTCCTTCAGCAAGGCCTAAGGTTCAGCTGGCAAACAAGGATAGTTGCAGCAAATGTGTCTCTGCCTTGTTGACGGGGTGCCAGACTGGATCAGCGGGGTGATGTGCAGGCCCCTCTAAGTTCTGGGATTGTTGGTTACGGGTGCACACACACAGTAACTCAGAATATGAAGCCTGCTTCCCATAGGCTTAAATTTGCTTCCAGGGTCTACAATACCACCAGAGGATGGTTTGTGATCTGCAGATCAAATAAGTATGAAAGTTCCCGGGCTACGTGATTTCTAGGGATACCTTGAAGTTGACAGTCACTTTCTGTACAGCCCATTTAAATAATGAACACTTGGAAACTATTTGCATGCCCCTAGCACACTCTCTCTTACTCTCATTTTGACAGATAAGCAAATTCAATCTGTGGTGTGCTCACCTTCACTTTTAACCAGCGTGAGGAACCTAACTTTGAAACCAGAAACAGTCTTCTGTCTCTTTTTCTAATGAGAGAATAGGAAGTTTTGGAAAGGGGAGGCTAGAAATTCAGCTGAGAGGACCTTGCAGTTCATCTCCTTGGAGACTAGCCATTGACCCACATGGGGACGAGCCTTCATGTCCTTTTGTGTCCTGTTTTTTGAGGTGAACTGTGAATTCCTGTGGAGGCCAAATGCTATCGGGGGTCCCGGAAAGGGGCTCTTGTTGATAAATTCTGGGTTAGTGTGAAGGAAAAAAACCCAGATAATCACTATCCTCACAGACGTCTCTTGTTACAGAGCAGAGTGAAACTGCTTGAGAAGATAACCAAGGAGCACGAGCGGTACAGCGCTAACGTCGACCAGTTTCAATCGTGGCTGAATGGTGTGACAGAAAGATTAAACTGCTGCCTTCGAGAAGCAACCAAGTCTTCGGCAGAGGACAAGTTAAAGGCACTGAAGGTCCTTAAACGATATAATTCTGACAAGGAGCCAGGATTGTTTTTTCTCCATGCCTATATATACTTCTCAAACCACACAAGGGCGTACTTGAGAAAAGAATTACACAAACAAAATAAGGTGGTGACTGTAACATGGGCTAGGGGTGAAGAGTTGGATCAGGTCCTAAAACTGTTAGTCCGTATCGTTGTCCCAACTGTAGCATGAGTCACGGGCCAGTCTGTTTTGTTTTTGTTAAAGCCTCATCTCCTACGGTTATATGAATCTTTGAGAATCTTGCCTTTTAAACTTGTTTAAATGAGTGATATTTGGTAAACATGATCCAAATAGAGCCTGAAGGCCTCACAGGTTTTGAGAGTTTAGAGCTGGTGATAAAAATACTAGTTTTGAGAACAGTATCCAATATTTTTGTGCCACTGCTTAAACTGTTCAGCTTTAAATCTCTCAGACATCTGATTATTAGTATTTCTTACTGCCTGCAGCTCCTGTTTTCTTTGCCAGGGACCTCAGTGGCAAGCATTTCTTAAAATCAAGCCAGTATTTTCAGAATTGTGGCAGTTAGTATTACTCAGAAAGCACTCAAATGGCCAACCTTGGCTTCTGGTCACTTGAAAAAAGACATACTTTGAAATAAGAAGTGAAGAAGAAAATAAGTACAACCAGGAGAGGTGGTCTTATTTTCCTACTGCTTTCACTTTTTTCCACAACTTCCCATTCCTGCAGCTAATCTCTTTATTTAACTTCTTTCTGCAGGAAATTGCCAAAAACATTAGAAGCGGACGAAAAAAATGGAAGCACCTTGAAAATGAGTGTGCAGAGGTGATTCAGAATACCTCCCCACTTGGAGCTGAGAGAATGAAGGATGAACTCGAAGAGCTAAGGAAAGCCTTGGAGAAGTTGAAACTGCTGAGTGGTGAGGAGGAGGAGAGATTGCTCAAGATCCAACAGTCAGAAAGTGCCTACGAGTCCCAAGCCAGACAATTAGAAGCAGATGTCCAGGAGCTGAAAAAAGATCTACAGAGACTGGAAAATGACCTGGACCCTGGGGAAGGGGAAAAGACTGAAGATGAGTTTGTAACTCTGTGGAGAAAATACAATGTGAGTTGCTACCCTTTTATGCCTAAAACCAGCAGTCAGAGATTGAACGTGCATAGTCACATCCAACAGGTGCCTGTCCCAGTGGTTAAAGGTGGTAAGGAAAGAGTGTAAGTGTGTATAAAACACACTGATGAAAATGTGAATAGCAACAATGGAATCAACTATTCCCACCTTTAGCTCACTCTGCACAGAGGGAGCAGGGTGGCAGGATGTGTTGGAGTTTGTCTTGAGTTCAAAGGGACCATATGCACAGCACAGAGCAAACAACCCAATTTGTTCTACTTACAAAGAAGCAGGAAAAATAATGCCTCACTGTATATACACATACATACACACACACACACAAATACACATATTTCTGGGATATTTGGTAAGACCATTGCTATATTATATCCTTCATCTGTGGAAGGTGGGTACCTGTCTTCCTTTACCATCAGACATGTCTTCATTCCTAAGAAGTCCCAAGTTTGTAGCAATCCAGGATTTACACCAAAATCAATCTGTTGCAAAAATGAGTGCAAAAGGTTTGTCACACATAAAGTAGATAAGAATCTTTACCACTCATATCCTCTTGAGGGTTGGTTTCGCCTTTATTATCTCTTCTCAAAATACTTTTCATTGCTATTTGTATGTCTAGAACTCAGCAGGACTAGCTGGGAAAAGCATATGCAAAAAGGATCCACAGAATAGACTGGTTCAATCCAGCTACATTTGCATGGTGTTTTGTTGGTTTTGTTTCCCTCTGTCACCCTAGAATTAACATTCTGTATATATGAGTGTTTGAGAAAGATCTGTTCATGCAAACAGACATGGTTAAGACTACTCCAAAAATGCATCTCATGTTATATACTGCAGTCAGTGAACGGAAACTGGGCCTGTTTGTGATTCACTCTGTTCAAACAGTGAACCCTGCAGATGAGATGCAGAGTCTAGGTAGGCAGTGTGAGAAGGGAAGAGAGAGCCTGCAGGAACAAAACTGCTCCTGGGAATGTTTTCTGCCTTAGTAAAGTCCATATTCATTACAACAGGAAAAAAGGCAGCAGAAAGGGGACTTGTGAATGCCTTTACAGACAGAATGCATTATCTCTTCATTTCGTGTGCCAGACACTACATGAGGTGTGATCTGTTCATTATTTTTATGATTAAGGCAACGAGAGCAGTTCTGGCTGCGGAAGAGTCCAAGGTTGAGAGGCTGAAGGCTCAGCTTAAGGAACTGCTACGGTTTTCCCAAGATGTGCAGCCACATGCTGAGAGTGTCGTCTCTGCAATACAGCAGTATCAAAGGTAGTGGGGAGTCTGATTATGCGGGTGAGAATGGGGGGAATCTTCTCTCAGACATTGAAGGGATTGACAAGGGCCTAAGAAAAAAGTGATATGCTATCCGATGGTAGGTGACAGGTAGAAAAGAAAGGCTTTTGCTAGCTACATGGGCCTCCACATTTCAGTAAACCTGTAATTCTAGCCATTTGCTGGGAGCTGCAGGCTGCTCACCATTTTCAAGCAATGATCATGCATCATTAATGTTGTGTATGGTTTGAAGAAAATTAGATTGTTGGCAGCTAATTTGATCTTCTTAGCATTTTATAATAATAATTTATGTATTTTGCTTGCCTTTTGTGACAGCAACAAGAAAATCAGGACAGGAGCTGTAGTAGTAAATGGTTCAGAAGAATTAAGAAGAATTATGGCCCTCCCTTGTTGAGTTTGTTGTGATGACTCATCAGCCTTAGCAATTATTTGGCAGAGTTTATTCCCCTTCTCCTGGCGGCATGTATGCATAATTCCTGTTTCCAACTTGCCTTGGGTTGGAAACTCTGAAAGTTTAGCCTCTCCCCAGACTTCAGTATTTCCGTTTCCAGGCTGCCTGGAATCAGGAAGTAAAGAAGCTGCAGCAAATTTTGCAAACTAGAAGAAAGGATCTTTTTTTTTAAGGAAAACAAAAGGTCAGTTTTCTTACTGTATCCAAGCTTATTTTCCTCTGTCCAGTGCACAGTATGCTGTCTTGCTGGAAGGGTTACAGGTCATTATGGGAAAGGATTTCAGTTTAAAAACTAACAAGTAAACGGTGTTGAAAGAGAAGCAGAGAGCAGGGGACTTGCCTCTGAGTAGAAAATGGCAGCTGCTCTTTTGCCAGCTTCTCTCCAAAGCTGTTTTGCGAAGTCTGGCAGCTTCACGCTGAGCCTGGCAGGGGCAGCAGAGCAAATGGCAAAGGACACGTAATGTCAGAACTTTCTATTTGTGGAGCTTTTGGCCTCTGCAGGCTTGCCTTTGTTTAGCTCCGTAACGTCTCAGTGACACAGGTAAGATTATTGTTGCTGTTTTTATAGAAAAGCAGTATTAATCTTGGTTGGCATTGTTCTTGCCTGCCTGTCTTGTGAGTTTGCAGGATACTGTTCCTATGTGGACATATAGTTTGGGCTGCATTCTGCCATATCAAATAGGATTCTGCAAATTGAGAGGTCAGGAAAGCTGAGAAAAACGAGGCAGCTGCATGGGGCGTGTCACTGCTAGGCCTTGTTACTCAGCTGTATTTTGGATAAGCTTTTATAAGAGCCTGCATATTTAATGAATGTGTGCTGATTGTATTTTTTTTCAATATATATACATACACACATATATAGCTATGCATGTATGTATATACATATGTATAAATACAAAGCTTTTATCAGAATCACCTACATATATTAATATAAATACAAGTGGTTCTGCAAAATTTTAAACATTTATATCTGAAAAAATAGGTATTTTCCTCTTTTTATAGGTAACACAGGGTAATCAAAGATTTCTTAATGTAATTTTTTAAAGGCACAAAGACTTGGTAATATGTAAAACAATACAGGCAACTGCAGTTAAATTCTAGACACTCTTGGTTTGTTCCTCCCATCAGTCAGTGAGACTGCTCTGATAACATGGTTTGTTAAATCATGCTGGTGATAGCAGCCAAGAAAGATTACATACAGGGGGAGATTGCTTGCTGCTAGAAAGGCAGAGTAATTCCTGATACACGGTTGCACAAGAGACAAATGTGTCTTACATCATCTAAATAAAGTTTTCTCGGATGCCTCTGAGCAGCTGTTGGTACGCAGCACCAGGCTCAGACAGTAAAAAAGACTGAGGCTTTTCTGTTGGATACAGTTTACACATGAGTATTGTGTTAATTCATGCCTTGATGAATAGGATGTTTGGACTTGGATTTCTTCATAATCCTTCTCTCAGCTGTCACTTCATCCTTGCAGCGTTAGAGGCAAGACATCTAAAATGAGCACTGATACAGAAACCCAACTGAGAAGACTCTTTCAAAATCCCCTGCAAGATTTTGAACAGTGGAAGCCATCAGTCCAGATGCTGCTGGAGACTCCGGAGCCAGCGCTGGCTCACATTGAGGTAGCAAACCTGTTACTAAGTTCAGAAACTGATAGTTGGTTTGTGTTTGCCCAGGCTGTGCCAGCAGCTGCCTGCATACAGCTGCCAGACAGCAGCAGCTGGGAGAGCCTTTCCAGTATGGCAGGAAACCCTGCAGTATGGAGGTCAATACTTAACTCTAGCTATAGCAGAATGTCTTATTTTCTGCCCTTTGTTTGGTTAACTGGAGTTGTCAACTGAATAGGCTGAATTAAAGTGCTAGATGTCTTTAACAATGATGACAATGTTGTCTAGCATTAGCCCAGATCTCCCTGGATGGGAAGTCTGTGGACTCTGTTAAGAAGTGTGTAGTAATACAGTTGTGGGATTAAAATGCATGATTTCTGCATGTGCCCAGGAAGGTGTTCGGTACTTTGTCATCCCCGTCATCTCCAGAACAAATGTATCTGCAAACAGGCATGGAGTTTATCCTTTGGATGAGCATTCAAGCTGTCCTTTCTGTTGGTTGTTTAGGCCTCTCCTCTGCACAGACAACTCTTTCCATAGTACAGCTTTCCTCTATTTCTGTTCACAAAATGGATGCAGCATTGGTGCTTCTAACATTATCAGGAAGACTTTTCCTTTAACTGGGCACTGTCCAGGTACCTTCTGTTACCCCTTGTTGGCCCAGCATGCTGTTTTTACCTGACTTTGTCATACTGCTTTGGTTGTGTGACTTGTGTGAGAATAATATGGTTATATGATTTTTATTTTTATTTTTTTTGTATGATTTCACTGGAAGAATTTTTCTCCTTTAGGCTGCTCTTGCTGAAAGCTCCCAGTTCAAAGAGAAGTTGATGACCTTACAGCTGAAGAAGGATTTGCTAAACAATATCCTTGGTGAGGAAAAAGCAAAGTCTTTCCTGCAAGAAGTAGCTGAAGCTTCAAAGGAGAGAGAAATTCTACACAAAAGTCTGCTGCAAAACAAGAGCAAACTCCAGGTGAGCTTCAAAAGCCCAAATACAGTCTTTGCCTGTGACAAAGGCAGTGATCAATCTGTTACTAAGCCAGTTTTATAGATAGAAATTTAGTACTAACCAGCTGTGCCCAAACCCTTTTTCTAGGTTGATCAAATATTCAAATAAATTTGTGGTCTGTTACATGGTGTAGCTTGGTGTTTGTTCTGAATATGAAATGGACATTGGCAAAAGATAATGCCAAGGGATATTTGTTGAATGCTGGATTTTTTTTTCTTCTTCTTTTTCCATCTAGAATTTGATATCGCAGCATAAGGACTTTGATGCTGGTTTCGCACCTTTGCAGAAGAAATTATCTGCCATCAAGGCCAAATTAGATCTAGAGAAGGAACCACGGCCTGACCTCTTGGGTAAAAAGACACAACTCCAGAGATTCCAGGTACATTACAGTAATGTTTGACCATGATATCCTCAGTTAGTTGTGGTCCTGTTTGTTCATATTTTATTAACATTAGGAATTCAGTACCTTATCCCCTTACTTGACTGTGTGTTAGATAATTGCATTTGGTCCAGTTCATAGCATGGAGTAGATGATACTGACGCAATGCAGGTGAAGAACTGGTAAACTGGGCTTGAGGGAAGGAACAAGCAGCTGGAAGCTGCTGGTGCCATACCTTCTTGGGTTAGTTTTATTGCTAAAGAAAATGTGTCCTGATACTTGCCACTAAGAGTGAAACTGTACAAGATAACCTGAACCAATCTAACTCCCTCCAAAAGCAGGGAGCTCCCATTGTCCCACCTCCTTCTGCATCCCCCTCTTCTTGCTCTTTACCTTGTTACAACTTTGACACTTGCTGGATTTACTCAACAGGCTAATTCAGTTGGCCAAGATAAGAAAAAAATAATCAACAGAAAAAGATGATCATTTTCCACTTGAGCAGTGTTTTGAACTGATTCAGCAAAGAGTCCAACACACAGTAGAGCCTGCTCAGGGCATGCAGTGAGCCTACATAGCTGGGAGAGGGGACAGAAGGGCAGGAGGGGAAGAGAGAGGGGATGTGACCCTTTCTGCCATGGTGAGCTACAGTGATTCAGCTATACGGTGTCACTTCACCCTTGGTGACCACAGGGATGTTATCACCATAGTTCTTTGCAGTACTTAGCTAATTATACTCTGTCTCCTCTGGCAGCTTCTCAGCAACTTGTTGTCTTTGTTACCAACTGGTAACATGTAAGAACGTCCAACCATTTCTTTCAGAAACATTTCCTTCTAGACATCAAAAAAAAATTTTCTTAATGACAGTGATTTTTCCTTTTTTTTCTTTTTTTTCCTCACACTATCAAATAAAACTACTTTTGGTGTATGTTTAGTGGAGGTCCATGCCACATCTAGCACATCACCCATACAGAATCTGTCTTTTCCTCTGCAGATGATCCAAGATGACTTGGCAGAGCTTGTGATTCAAATGGAGGAGGTAGAGAAGCTTGTTCAGTCAAATACCACACACAGGCATGAAATGAACCAACTTTCATCTGATGCTCAGGCCCTGAAGAGATCACTGGAGGTAACATAAGGAAGAGTTTTTAGTTGCCTGAGGAGTTGTCCGTTGCCACTATTTAAAAATATAAAAAAAATCGTTAAGCGTATAGGATTATATGCTTTGAGTGACTGATATTTTGATTTCTGGGGAAGAAGGCATTGAACTTTTATGATTTTGATAACTATTCCAGGATTCTTTGATTATCTGTAATGTGATTTCCCTTTGGGACAGGATACCATCCACACAGATTTTATATCTATATAAATGATTTCTGGAGTGGGCCTGAGATTTCTAACCAAAAGACCTCATAGTTATCATGGAGGTGCTTGGACTTCTTCACAGATTCCTGTATAGTGTTTTTGTGTCAAACTGTTTGGGTTTTTATAGCTTTGTGACCTAAAAGTTAATGAGAGAAAAGTGTTGCAATTGCATAATTACCTGTTTTGACTTGAGGCATTTTGTAGCTTGTAAACATAGCTATGAAAGGACCTTCCAAAGCAGTTTCAGAAGAAGAGCTTAGTTATAGAATCACCTTAGTTATAGAATCATAGAATCATAGAATGGTTTGGGTTGGAAGGGACCTCAAAGATCATCTAGTTCCAACCCCCCTGCCATGGGCAGGGACACCCTCCACTAGACCACGTTGCCCAAAGCCTCATCCAACCTGGCCTTGAACGCTTCCAGGGAGGGGGCCTCCACAGCCTCTCTGGGCAACCTGTTCCAGTACCTCACCACCCTCACAGTAAAGAATTTCTTTCTAACATCTAATCTAAATCGACCCTCCTTCAGCTTAAACCCATTACCCCTTGTCCTGTCACTACACTCCCTGATAAACAGTCCCTCACCACCTTTCCTGTAGGCCCCTTCAGGTACTGGAAGGCCGCAATTAGGTCTCCCCGGAGCCTTCTCTTCTCCAGGCTGAACAATCCCAACTCTCTCAGCCTGTCCTCACAGGAGAGGTGCTCCATCCCTCTGATCAGCTTTGTGGCCTCCTCTGGACTCGCTCCAAACAGCTCAATGTCTCTCTTGTACTGGGGCCCCCAGAGCTGGACGCAGTACTGCAGGTGGGGTCTCACAAGAGCAGAGTAGAGGGGCAGGATCACCTCCCTCGACCTGCTGGTCACGCCTCTTTTGATGCAGCCCAGGACACGGTTGGCTTTCTGGGCTGCAAGCGCACACTGCCAGCTCATGTTGAGCTTCCCATCAATCAATACCCCCAAGTCCTCCTCCTCAGGGCTGCTTTCAATCCATTCCTCGCCCAGCCTATAGTCGTGCTTGGGATTGCGCTGACCCACATGCAGGACCTTGCACTTGGCCTTGTTGAACTTCATGCCGTTCGCATGGGCCCACCTCTCCAGCCTGTCAAGGTCCCTCTGGATGGCATCCCTTCCCTCCAGCGTGTCAACCACACCACACAGCTTGGTGTCATCGGCAAACTTGCTGAGGGTGCACTCGATCCCACTGTCCATGTCACCGACAAAGATGTTGAACAGTGCCAGTCCCAGTACCAACCCCTGAGGAATGCCACTCATCACCGTTCTTCACTTGGACATCAAGGCGTTGACCACAACTCTTTGAGTGCAACCATCCAGCCAATTCCTTATCCACCGAGTGGTCCATCCATCGAATCCATGTCTCTCCAGTTTAGAGACTAGGATGTCATGTGGGACAGTGCCAAATGCCTTGCACAAGTCCAGGTAGATGATGTTAGTTGCCCTTCCCTTATCCACGGATGCTGTAACCCCATCATAGAAGGCCACCAAATTTGTCAGGCATGATTTGCCCTTAGTGAAGCCGTGTTGGCCGTCACCAATCACCTCCATATTTTCCATGTGCCTGAGCATAGTCTCCAGGAGGATCTGCTCCATGATCTTGCCAGGCACGGAGGTGAGACTAACTGGCCTGTAGTTCCCTGGGTCTTCCTTTTTTCCCTTCTTAAAATTGGGGGTTATGTTTCCCCTTTTCCAGTTAGTGGGAACTTCACCGGACTGCCAGGACTTCTCAAATATGATGGAGAATGGCCTGGCCACTTCATCCGCCAGTTCCCTCAAGACCTGCAGATGCATCTCATCAGGTCCCATGGACTTGTGCACCTTCAGGTTCCTTAGATATTCTTGAACCTGATCTTCTCCTACAGTGGGCAGTTCTTCATTCTCCCAGTCTCTGCCTTTGCCTTCCGTGACCTGGGCAGCATGGCTCAAGCACTTGCCAGTGAAGACTGAGGCAAAAAAGCTGTTGAGTACCTCAGCCTTCTCCATATCCTGGGTAACCAGGTCGCCCGTTTCATTCTGGAGGGGACCCACATTGTCCCTCGTCCTCGTTTTATTGCTAACATACCTATAGAAACTTTTCTTGTTCTCCTTAACATCCCTGGCCAGATTTAATTCTATGAGGGTTTTGGCTTTCCCAACCTGATCCCTGGCTGCTCAGACAGTTTCTCTGTATTCCTCCCAGACTACCTGTCCTTGTGTTCATCCATGCAGGCCTCTTGGTGTTTTTGCCTGACTTCCTCTTTGTTGGGATGCATCGCTCCTGAGCTTGGAGGAGGTGACCATTGAATGTTAGCCAACTGTCTTGGGCCCCTCTTCCTTCCAGGGCTTTGTCCCATGGTATTCTACCAAGCAGATCCCTGAAGAGGTCAAAGTCTGCTCTCCTGAAATCCAGGGTAGTGAGCTTGCTGTATGCCCTCCTCGCTGCCCTGAGGATCTTGAACTCCACCATTTCGTGGTCATTGCAGCTAAGGCTGCCCTTGAGCTTGACATCCCCTACCAGGCCCTCGTTGTTGGTGAGAACAAGGTCCAGCATGGCACTTCTCCTCATGGGCTGCTCTGTCACTTGGAGGAGAAAGTTGTCCTCAACACAATCCAGGAACTTCCTGGATTGCTTGTGCTCTGCTGTGTTGTCACTCCAACAGATTGTCAGGGTGGTTGAAGTCCCCCATAAGGACTATGTCTTGTGAACATGAGGCTGCTCCTATCTGCCTATAGAGGGCCTCATCTGCTCCCTCCCCCTGGTCAGGAGGCCTGTAGCAGACCCCTGCTATGATGTGCCCTGCCCCAGCACTCCCTTTAGTCCTGACCCATAAGCTCTCGGTCAGCTCCTCGTCCATCCCCAGGTGGAGCTCCATGCACTCCAGCTGGTCATTGACATAGAGGGTGACACCCCCTCCCTGTCTCCCCTGCCTGTCCTTCCTATAGAGCCTGTACCCTTCCATCCCAACACTCCAGTCATAGGAGCTATCCCACCACGTCTCTGTAATGCCAATAAGGTCATAGCCTTGCAGGTGCACACACGTCTCCAACTCCTCTTGTTTATTCCCCATGCTCCATGCATTCGCGTAGAGGCATTTCACTTGTGCCCCCGATGAGGCTGACTTACTGGCTGGAATTCTTTTGATGTATTCTCCCAGTGTTTCCCCACTGGTTCCTGTTGCGTCTGGAGCCCCTGGCTTATCTCCTCTAGGCTTAGAGCATGTTGCAGTGTGTCCAGCACATCTCTGAGCAATAGGCTGAGGGTCCTCACCAGCACCCTGTGGAACCTGGGCCTGTCGTCCCACAACATGTCGCTGGCAAGCCTGATGTTATCCCCCTCCCCCTTCGAGCCTAGTTTAAAGCTCTGTTGATGAGCCCCACTAGTTCCTGGGCAAAGATCCTCTTCCCCCTTTGAGAGAGGTGAATCCCATCAGAGTTCATCAAGCCTGGGATGGGGAGTTTCCTAGCGATGTCCTTAACATGGGCCCCAGGGAGGCAGCAGACTTCTCCGAGAGGAGGGTCTGCCCTGCATATTGGTCCCTCTGTATGCAGGTCACCATAAAAATACGTATGATGAAGCATTACCCCAATGTGCACTGTGGAATTCTAGTTTCAATCTCATTAATCCCATTTATCACTGGACTTTTGCCAAAAAAGTCTGTACAGTCATTTCTGATTCAGGGAGTATAAGATGTATTTAATATTGACTGGATTGTATAAACCCCCCCATATTCTTTACTCTGTTTCAGTTGAAAAGGAAGCTATTCCAGTGCTTAATGCCCCCCCATGTGGTTGAATTCAGGCCTGCAGGAGCTTGTAGGTGTTTTCTATGCCACTGATGCTAAAGGATAAAGTTTTTTGTGTCTCATTAACAGCTGTTTTTTTCCTTTTTGCCCATGGGATTCTGTGCCAGTAATCACAGTATAGATCCAGTAATGAAACTGCTTTTTGTCTGTGTTTAGTTGCTGACATATTTTTATCATTTGTAGATGATGATACAGCAGAGTGAAGAGCACGTTCAGAAGCATTGGGCATATAATGACAAACTCTCGGACCTCCAGCAGTGGATCACAGTAACCACGGAGAAGATTGACTCCTACCAGGGTGCTGATGGAGAGCAGAACACTGAGGGCAGGGTAGCAGACCTTGAGGTGAGACAAGTATCTTAGTGTAAGATGTGAATGATTCACTTCGCAGCATTCAGACATTAAGGGTGGGGGTTTTCTAGCAAGGGTTTCCTGGTTGGGGAGAGTAATGATGGTTTGTTCCTCCTGCAATGACTGTTGGTTGCTGCTGCCTCCCTGCTTTGCCCTGTGCTGTGGGATGTAGAGCTAGGTAAAAGACAAGAACAGTGAGAAATGGCCAAGAACTGTTGAGATGGATAAAGTATTATCAAAGGATAGGTGGTTTTAAAAAGAGCTCTTCCTGCCAGGGTGATCTCTCTGGACAATACCTACCTTTGCCTGTATGTACTCATGGATACATTGAACATTATTACCCTGTTAGCTAACCTTATACTGTGTTGAACTGAGCTGTTCCACAGCTGCTAGCTTTTCCCTCTGTAGCAGTATTTTGTATGCTAGATTCACTCTGGCAGGTTACTTCAGCTGGCAGCTTTTGCCTTCGTATGGGATATCAAGATACCTCATGGGAAGGCTACAGAAGGGGTGCATTGACAGCTTGCACCCTTGAAGTTTTACCATCAGCTCTTTGACCTATTATGGCTCTTTGCAAGAATCCACAGCATATTTTTTTTCCCGCTAGGTATGTTCTAGCTAGTGCCAACAGAACCAGCATAGTCCTGGACTGAACATGGCCTTCAGTCTGACATAGCCTCTGCTTTACCCAGGATACCTAGAAGTAACTGTAAGGACTGTACGTTTCAGAGATGGCTAGCTGAGTTTCCAGATAAGGAGATCCAGCTGCACCTTATAGAAGCTCATGGCCAGCTGGTCATGGAGAATTCTTCCCCAGAGGAGACTGCCCATGTCCAGGCAGAGCTGGATCAGCTCAAGGAGTCGTGGAGATTGCTGAAGGAGATGGCAACTGGGTAAGTGTTCATGTACATCTTCCTCATGTCCCTTCAAGGGGATGCTCTTTACTCCTACATGAGTAGACACACTTGATGCTTTATGCTCTGTGCTGTGAAAATGAACAGCTATGTTGCAATGCCAGGAGCAAGATGAGATTTTATTTAATCATTTGTAAACTGGAAATCATTACTTCCAAGAAAAGCATTTTAGAAAACCTGGGGACCAGAGCAGTCTATGAAACTGCCTTTCCCTCATGCTTGGAGTAGGCAATGTCTCCTTAGGACCTGGCTCACCCTTGCAGTCCATATCAGAGGAAATAGGAAATAGACTGGGTGACTTCACCTGTCCTGCCTCACTTTCCAGTACTCCTCACCGTCTGGAGATATCTCCAAGGAGACTATATTTGCACTGGGATTTGTGCCTTTTGCAAACCTGCAAGAGTATAAACAGAGCTAAAATCTTCTCTTAGCCGGCAAATGTGGACTTAATTTATTTTTCCCTCACTGTGCAGTGTCAAACTGCAGCTTGTATTTGCTAGTCTGTATTAAAATTAAATACTGTGCTACATGTGTGAGTATATTCATACATGGTGTCAGAATAGGCATAAAAGTGGAATGACTAAATTGAGGAAGGCTTGATTGTACTGCTTGCTGTTACCAGACAGGAAGGTATATTGTCAAGGCAGTATTTTTTTGGTCCCTTACTCCCCTGAATAAACAAAACTTTTGGAAATATTAGAACTAGAGGACTAGTGCTGCTTAGAGACACTCCTGTCTTCATCTTATTTTGTTAAAAAGATGTTGGAAATAACTTTAATAGTAATAGTGCTATTAGTAGTAATAATAGTATAATAATGATAATAATAGTGCTATTTCACCAGAGGTGTTCCCCATAGCCCCGGTCAAAATGTGGAGGTCTCATCATTAGATGTTTCACTGCACTGATGTCTCTGGCTTTGTGTTTTCAAGTCTTCTCAAAAAGTGGCAGTTAAATAGACCAGTGGCTGATAAGAAGAAGAAAATAGCATTTGTGGACAGCAGATGGACGCCTGGACCTGCCTTCCATCTTTTAGATGTAGATCCCAACCATAAGAAGGTGAGAGGGGGACTCTATATCTGCCTTCATATCAGCTTTACAAGAACAATTTTATTGGCCCCATATGATATTAAGCACAGCTGGAGGTTAAGATCTTTCCATCAGGCCTTCAGAGGAAACATCTGACATAACTGTAAGGGCTTTTTTTTTCTGTTGTTCTGTAACCTAGGACAGGATAGGAGAAGGACAAAATACAAGCAGCCACTTGAAGCTCCTCTGCGACTTTGAAGAGTGGTTACAAGGAGAAAACACCAAACTGACCAAAATTCTTGCTGTGACTTCAGCTTCCACAGAGGAAATTAAGGCACGCCAGAGCAAACTGGAGGTTAGTTTTCAGGGAATGAAGATGGAGACAAAGATTACAGTAAGGGCAAATTCTTTCAGAATTAAAAAAAAAAAACCAAAACCATCAAACACACACCACCCCCACCCAAAAAAAAAACCCAACCCACAACAAAAAAACCCCACAAAACAAACAAAAAATCCTGAAACAAAAAGACCCCAAACCTCAAACACTACACTCTCTGCTTTAGGAGAGTCTAGAATAGATGAAGCTCAGGAATTTAGAACAGGTATTTCACCCCTTCTACAAAGAAAGGCCTGCCAGAGCCAGGGTGGTAGAAGGTAAGGAAGCAGCCTGGCATCCAGCTGTTGGACTGGATGTTTCCAGTGTGGTATGGCAAAGGTGTTTGTTAAAAGAAGGCGATTAAAATCAGTGTCTGGTATTTGGCCTCACTCTTTCTGTTGAATATAGCCAGATGCAATGACAATGGATGCTGTAAGAAATTGAACAAACAGAAGTATCCAAGGCTGCACGAGTCCTGCAGATGAGTGGACCCTTTTATATTATTTCAAGCCAAAAAAGTGATAACAAAAATAAATGCGCTTCCAGAGCACGCAGCAGTTTGATTTAGTACCACTGTTCTTTCAAATGCAAGATTTAAACAGTGGGGCCTTCTTGAATTCTGAGTTGCTGCTGACCTTGTCTTTGCCTGCAGGAGCTGCAGTCTCATGTGCCTGATGGTCAGCGTCTTTTCGAGAACCTTCTTCATCTTCATCCTGTCATTGGAAACTCTGAAGATCTGGAGGACCTGCGTTACCGATGGATGCTCTACAAATCTAAACTGAAAGAGTCCATGAATTCACTGGTAGGTGACAGCACTCAAGTCACAGTTGCTGTTCTCTGCCATTGCCCTTTTAGGTTGCTTCACACTGGTAGTCATAATTCAACAGCACATGTGTGTGTGTCTGCTTAATTAAACCTCCCTTAGTAAATGTCATCAAATACAGAACAAACATTGCCATGTATTTATAAATATAAGCACAAAGGTTCTTGTATTAAAATAAGAATTGCACACAATCTTTTTCCCTTTGTAAGCAATGCTCAGATTATTTCTGAAAATGGGAGGTTCAAAACAAAGACAATTGGCTGTTGTCACAAATGCATGCAGTTGGGGACTGTGAGATGTTAGTGTGTGTGAATATTTTGGATACACACTTAGTTCTGGGAACATGGATTCCTAGTTTTTTGCCCTTTCTCCACACAACATTCTTCACTGAATTATTTTTTTAACAGTTCCTGCAGTAAGAATATATTTACTGTTCATTATTTGTGTCCTCTGCTGTGAGACAGAGTGATCAGAATAGCCACTGACTGAACTGACTCAGAAGGTAACTGTGCACAAAAGGACCTAGTCCTTTTTGAAACCATCATTATGGGCTAAGGATTTGGAATGAAATAAATAGGAGGTGTTTTAATGCAAGAACCAAATGATTAAAGAAGTTACCGAGTTGTTATATATAAGACATGCTATGGATGGCAGAATTCCTCCCCATATAAGACATTCCAGGGCATGCTAAAGATATTTCCATGTTCTTAGCATAAACATACATAATTAAGATTTTTCTAGCTTAACTACTCACATTGTGTTCACCTTCAAGATACCTTAATCGGAGGATTAGACTTTACAGGTGTGCATTTGGTACTTTCTGTATGCAAGTGATTTAGAAGGTATTCAAACTCGAACACCTAAAATTTGAGGCACCTGAAAATTTTTTACTTTGAGAAACCTTGTCTTCAAATCCGAAGTTTACTTAGAATACAAATCCTTTAAAGTGCATGGAAGGTAAGCATGATCTCTATTAATAAAGACTATATTTCTAAGAATTGTTTGCCATTGATTGTAACGAGTTATGCTTTGTTGACCAAAACCTTGTGTAAGTGTAAATATTGTCAATAGGTGTCAGTAAAGTCAAAGCTATTGCTGGCAGAACTGCTCATCTGATTCAAATGGTGAAGAACCTAAAAACATTTCAGCTTTCTGCCTAATGTGTGTTAAAAAGCTCATTAAAAAAGTCTCCTGCTGGTTCACTCTATCCAGGTGACCATGAACGTGAAAGAAACATCCCCTGTGAGGTGAATACTCATTTATAGGCTCCACTGGGATCCTAAATTCATGCTTTTTTTTCTTTTAAACAGAGTCCTGGATCTTTGGAAGAACCAGACAGATTCAGAAAGGTAGGACAGTTTCCTATCATTAAGCTAAAAAATGTTTGATCAGACATTTTGCAGATAATTATTTTAAATTAAACTTTTCTAAAGATTCTTGAGATTAATATGCTTATTAAGAGCCTCTCTTAAAGAAGAAGTTTATTCTCTCTAGATTTTAAAAGGAAAAAGATTACTGAGTTTTTACCCTTGGGCTATGCTTACTGTATCTCTAGAAACTAAATATCTCCTGGGAGAGTAGGGGAACTCAGTTTTTATACATCTACATGCTATATGAACCTAATTCATTTTTCAGAAGAGGCTAAGGAAGAGCCCAAATCTCTCTCTAAAGGATTTAGGGGCCAATTTTGAAAACGGGAGTTCTAATTCTTTAGACATTTCTGAAAAAATTGCTTTGGGTCATTCGACCCACCTTCTGTCTAATGCAGAAAACCAGAGAAAGTCAAGACATTTGGCTGATGTTATTAGACTAATCTGTATTTTAAGCAGCAAAATTCCTCCTGTGAAGGATTTTCTTTTGGAACTGATGACATAAGAAACAGAAGCAGTACAGGAGACGATAAGGAGAAGCTTAAAGAAAACAAAATGCTGGCAGTTTCTTATTAAATGCAAGCAGCATTTCTGATCTCATTTTCATAAAGTCAGTGAGTTTTTCTGTTGACCTGAGCAGTGTTGAACCGAGTCTTTTCTCTCTCTCACAATTGGCTTTGTTTATAGACACTGTTAGTTTCTATTTTGTACTGTCATCTCACTTTCCGTTTGTTTTCAGAAGGAATAGAATAAGGCTTTATTTACTCAACACAAAGTAGATTGGATGAATAACATGTTACAGGAACATAATCACATAATCATCTTAAGCTAAATCAAACCCTTGATTTCTCCTGTTGCAACATCTTTTTCAAAGAGACCAATATTTAAAGGGTGCAGTACAGTGCACTTCTAGTATGGCCAGAAATTAAGACTTTCCTCATTCTGATGAGGTATTCCTCTGGTACTCCAAAGTGGAGTAGCATCTCCAGTATTTTTCCCCAGCGAAATACTGACCCACTTAAGGTAGTTTTCACACATCCCCTGAATAGTTTTGGCCACAGTTCAGCTTTCCTGAAAACCCCCAAAGAGTTTCTGTTCTTGCCTGTCTGGCTTAGCATTAATTGTTCGGTACTGCTGGTGATCCAGTAAGGTCACCAGAATCTTTCAGGCTGGAAAAACAATATAACATTTTAATACTTGGTGTAGAGGCAGCCAAATATTTAGTAGTGCTGCTTTTCCCTAGGAGAAGCCTAAAGGGATATTCCAGAAGACTGACCAAGGAATTCTCTGCTTTTGGGTCAAGTTGTTTGTAGGGGAAAAGAAAACAGAACAAAAGCTTTAGGCATAAGCATATCTCCACTGCACAATTAGATATAATTTTTTAATTCATCTGTCCCACCTGCCTCAGGGTAAGTGGTATTTATTCCTCCTTAACTTCCCTGAAGGAGACTAAAGTCTTCAGTTAATTTTCAAGGATACTGGAATAACATAATGGCAGGCAGCAAACATTTGTTAATTAGGCCTACAGCAAGAGCACAAAAAAGCATTCTATGAGTTTTTACTAGCTACTGAACACAAACAAAGGGAAACGGCTCAGGGTGGGAAGGCACAAAGAGCTGAAATACCTCATAAGCATGAAGGAAATGGCTCCCATTGCACCAAGAAGTGATTTGCGGTTTCCCTTCAGCCAGTACAAATGTTGCAATAACTTAGACCTTGCTCACTTCAGTGTAATTTTGATGACTTCAGAGCATTCATTCTGTATTTAGACGGTATCATTACAATGAGAATCCACGTGCTGTAAGCAGAGGTGTCTTTTTTTCATTCAGGCTAAGGCTTTTATCAGGATGTGAGCCTGTGTTGCCATAAGATTGTTGAGCATCACGTAAGAGAACCAGAAAATAATGTTGATCCTTTTTGGGGGCATGACCGTTCAGGCTGAGAGAAGAGGAAAAGCAAACCAACTGCAGAATTCATGGCTTTGCAGTTTATTTTAAATTCAGATTTAACACCTAAAGTGTGGCCAGAAATGAAAGAAAGATTAGGCAAAATATTTTTGTGTTTTGAATATCCTTTCAAAGCCATGGTGAAGGAAACCAGCTACCCTGAGAGAATGGCTGATCTTGGGAGCTACTATCTGCAGAAAGTACACATGGTTGGGGGCACCATCACTGTACTTGCAACATCCAGTGAGTTTGCATGCAGTGGGATTGGGTTATCTAATTTGTCAGCTCCCTCATGCTTTTGGGTCACACAAAATCAGCAGAGGTGGCAGAAATTCAGGTATTTTTGGACTGATCTCTGCTTTCTGCAACATGAGGTCCCCAGTGACTCTGCTTGTCTCTCCTGTTTGAGCTGTGAATATTTTGCTGCAGCAGCAACTCAACCGGGAGAAGGGGAAGACCCAGCTGCAGCCAGTCTTATTCCATTGCCTTCTGGTTTTATTTCATTTCTAGCCTGCATGGCCAAACGTTGGGCAGTATAGAGCCTGCTCCATGTATATTAATGTGCTTTTTTTCTGATCATTCATCCTTTGCTGAGGACATGCCCCTAGCCACTGGTGCCCTTAGGAACAGTACGGGCTAATGATTGCGATGTGAGCAACTTCTTGTTGATTAACAAAAAACAGTTGCAGGAAATTGCACTGGCTGCAGTGAATTTTTAGCAGGTGCCAGTGACAGGGCAACATAGATGGATATTTCTGCAGGGCACCTAGCACACCCTAAGGACATAATCAAGCAAATGCTCAATAATAACTATGATAAATGTTACTTTCAAAGGTTGGCTCCCAGCTACCTGAAAATATTCCACGAGCATTCTTAGCATAAATAGGAAGTCAAAGGCTCATTATTTACAGATCTAGGTAGCACTGTTTGATTTATTTTCTCGAGTGCTCAGAGTAATTACACTTCCTTGCTAAACAAATGGTTCTGGCTTTATTGTTTGTACAAACAAAATAATTAGGCTTCATTACATCAGTGGTCAGCTAATTGCTTCCTTTGAGATTCTGCTAAGAGTAATCTCCTATAACACACAGACAGAAGGAACGTGTAATTTAATCTTATTTAGAGACACCATTGATCTGGAGTCAGTCAAATTAATGCAGTCATTCAGGAAACTGTGCAAAGCAAGAGCTGCCACAGCTTGCCAGGAAGAAAACAGTAATGCGCTCTGCTCTGCCCAAGTGTGGATAGGACAGGAATCCGTCATGGCAGAAAGTCGCATTACAGAAAAGCACAACATTGCGCGTACATGTCTGGGTTAATGGTGCCTCTCTATTGAAAGTATGTGCCCCATTTGTTTTCCTGAAGTCCTGCTGGGTGTTAGCCACTTGAGATCTTCTGTGCAATTACATTCTTAGTAAAATGGAAAAGACTCATTAAAAGGTATCTTTCCCTCAGTTTTCAGTGTTACTTATATAGATAATCTCTCTCCATATTTTTTTCATCATAGTGCCTGTAAGCCCGTGCCTGCATGCTTTAGGAATTATACCATGGCCCAAACACAGCAAGAAGGGCATCTTACCATTCAAAATCAGCAGATAGACTTATTTTCCCTCAGCAGTGATGTTTGCTCAGAAAGGAAACTTAGGCAAAAAACCAAAAAGCTGAGAAATCCTGGCTGCCTCTTCCTATCTCTGACCCACTGTTAAGTATGCTGTGCCAGACAGCACCATCCCCTGCCTTCTCCAGCAGGCCCATGAGCTTCCCTTCATGTTACTGCACCTGTGACACTGCCTGCCTGTCTGCTCTAATTTCTGTAGGGTTCGCGTTGTTTACCAATCTACATTACAGCTTTCCCAAATGCTAGAAAACAGGGACTCTCTGTCTTTTATCTGGTTCTGCCACTTCTGTGCCTTGCCGATGCTCTCCCTCTAAAGCAGTGCTGGTGCAAGATGGCGAAGACATCTTGCTTCCCGGGACACCGGGTTCTTGCTTTCTGATAATGTTAATGTGGTATTAGTTAGGTATGTGGTTGGTTGCCTCTGCTTTCTTTGTTGAAGGAATGTGTCTTTTAGTAGCCTACCATGTTGTGAAGTATTGGCAGATTTTCACCAAGGAGATACCTTAGAATTACTTTCTCAGCAGATACAATGACCTAACTGAAAGGTAACGAGAGAAAGATTTGTTGACCAATAGCAGAATGAAACCAATTCCCAGTATATACTTGAAAAAACATTTTTAACAGTACTGTAAAAACCACGGTAGGAAAAATTCTTGTAATCAATACCTCAAATTGTATAGGTATTATTTTTTTAAAAGTAAGCCATCACATTTTAAAATTATTTAAATAAAATGCAAATAATATTCAAATTATGTATGTTGACTGCTGAAGTTTAAGAAAAGTTTATTCTTGACTTGAGAAGTCCCTGGTAAAGCAGCTGGAAACGTATGTTGTTGATGTGATAAACCAGCTTTTGATGTTAGTAACTGCTTCTACAGGTTCCAGAACATGTTGTCTTTATTTCGGTTTTTATTCGTTCTATGCCCAATTTAATCAGTTTATTTCAAATTGCAAGGTTGAGTGGAAGTTGTAAATTGGGAAAAGTTGTTTTATTTCTCTGCCTTCTTGAACAAATGTAGAACACTGACTGAAAAGTCATCTGGCTGCTAGCTGCTGATAACTCTCCTTCTAAAAGTAGTACAGCATTGCTCTTCAGTACAAAATATACTTATTGGGATAAATTGTACTGCTTATGAGTGTATTTAAAACTGGTGGACTGTTCCTCTGGTTTTAATTGAATTCAATTAAATTCAATGAGCAGCTCAGCCACTCCCTCCCTCCCCCTGCAGTGGGATGGGGGAGAGAATTGGAAGGGTAAAAGTGAGAAAACTCGAAGGTTGAGATAAAGGCAGTTTAAAAAGTAAAAGGAGGAAACAAAGGAATACAAAACCAAGGAAGACAAGTGATACAGAAAACCCCAGTGGCTCACCACCAGCAAACGGATGCCCAGCCAGTCCCCAAGCACGGCATCCCTGATAAAACTCACCCCACCTAGGTTTTATTGCTGAACACATTGTCATATGGTATGGAATATCCCTTTGGTCAGTTGGGGTCAGCTGTCCCGGCTGTGTCCCCTCCCAGCTTCCTGTGCCCCCCTCCAGCCTACTCGCTGGCAGGGCAGGGTGAAAGCAGAAAAGGCCTTGATGCTGCGTAAGCACTGCTCAGCAAGAACTGAAACATGGGTGTGTTATCAACACTGTGTTCATCACAAATCCAAAACATAGCCCCGTACTAGCTCCTCTGAAGAAAGCTAATTCTATCCCAGCCAAAACTAGTACAACTGGTTTAAAAACCTCTTACCCTGTTCTGAACCTTTTGCAAATACTTCACTTGTGATACTTAAGAATCTAAGAGTAACTCACCTCCCATTGTTGGATATGAAAATGTGCTTCAAAATTCCCTCACTAGAAGTTTGACCTCCCACATTCTTATAACATGGAACTAAGATATTTTTAGCAACCCATCCTATCTACCACTTAACTTCCACAGTGCTTCCTAACTTTTATCACATATCAAACACTTTGCTGATAAAAAGAAAGTAGTTTCCGCTGCTTATGTGCTGAAAATGAGACCAAACCAGGGACTTTTTCTGCTTGCTTAGGCCTGTGGAAATACAGAAATTAGTGCTACTTTAACAGATCAAGCTGTAGCTCTTGTCCTGTGCCATGCTTCTCCTAAAAGTATGTCATGTTGTATATGCACACAGAAGCTAACCTTTATAAATCTGTTTGTGTCAGAGTAGCATATGGGACAATACTTAGTTCTATGCGACTTTACAGCAGAAATTCTGAAATATCTGCCATATGTGACTGCTGAAACCTTAGATACAAACTGCTGGCTTTTCCTTGTTTCCCATTTCTTTTAAATCAAGCTTTCATGACAGATTCTAGCTTATTATCCCACCGTGTTGAGGTACTCCAGAATCTCCCCTAAGGGAGAAAACAAAGCCTGTAATTTGCCTGTATACTTGTTTACATACATACACTTATGTTCTTCAGAATTGAAAAGAACGTTAAGGTTGCAAAGTCAAGCAATCTGAAGATAGAAAATGTCAGAGCTAAAATTGCTTGTGGGACCTCAGTTAACCTCCCTTCAGCACATTCATTCTGGTAGCTCTTTATGAGATGGAGAATGATAAGCAGGACTCAAAGGGGGTCCCAGCCATCCTTACTCATTCCTCACTGCCAGTTGCCTAACTTGGGCAGGGTTTGCATTTAGGAAAGTTCTGAAGCCACTGGCTCACTGTCCTTTCGCAGAGGCCATGTAACCTCTGATCGACAGTATCCAACTCTTAGTTCCTGCTGTGGTGTATGGGAACGAGCCACAGCTTTACCCAAGAGCATGCTGGATGCTCAGTTCTATGGCGACAGTAGCATCCACCTCCCCCAGATTATTTCCCTTCTGAAAAGACCAGCTGTGATTTGCAATATGTTGCTTACCTTAAAGGGAGATGCTCGTGGCTCTGAGTTGAGAACCGATGAGAAGCCCAGTTCCAAACTATCTCACGCTGAGGTAAAAACCCAGTTATGCTTTGGTTTGAGAGAGCAGCCTGTACTCCCCCTGGAACTGATGATCTCTTCTCATTGACAATAACCTGTCTCTGTGAGTGGCAACTGAAGTACTCAGTGGGATCTCAAGTAGCAGAAACCTCTCAGAGGCAAAATATCACTGATAAGGCAACTGCTTTACCAAAAAAAAAGATAGTGCTTGATGATGGCGTGCTCCTATTCAAAATGAAAGGGAGATATGGTAAGCTTCTGTTGCAGCCTTCCTGGCAGCTCTGCTTATTCTCAGAGGACTAGCGAAGTGATAGAATTCATACCTATGAATGTAGGTGATCCTTTCCAAGGCCTATGTGTTCTTCCTTGTTAAGATGTATTTCCTCTGTCCCTGTTGCTATAGTTTAAGCTCATTATGTTGTGATCTGCCCGCTGTGGGGGTAGACCTGGATTCATCCTGTCTAAGCATTTAACTCAGGGGTTTACAAAATCATGCATGGTGCAGAGAGTATAGATCTCTTCCACAAGAAAGAACTAGAAGCCAGGTTCTAACACAAGGGATTTGTTCTTCATGCCACAGGTGGACTCCTTGCTAAAGGATATTGAGGACTTTTAAAGTTTGTATAGGTTCAAGGGGAAGGTATCTGGAGGAAAGATTCACTGTTAACTGGATGGACAAGCTGCATCAGGCTCAGGAAACTGCCTGAGCTGAAAGCAGTTGGAGGCTGAGAATATTAAGGAGCAATTATTTATGCTTGCCCTAGTACCTACATATCTGCGCTGGCTGCTGTAGAATATAGGATACTTGAGCTGCCTACAACACTGGCATGAAGCAGCATGGCTGTTGGTGTCTTTGTATAGTGTCTGTAGGACACTAGGACATTGGTCCCTTTATCCATGGGGAGAGCAGGAGTTATCAGACAGCATTTCCCAGGATAGTCTCTCAGTGAAATGCTCTAAGGTAAGAGGAATGAATCCAGACTAAATCTTTTTTCTCTGCTGGATCACTGATTCAGTGATGCAGGTATGATTTTTGTCAGGCATGCTGGTGACATACAAGCAGCAGCAAAAACTAATGAGCATGGTATAAGATGCTATATTCCTCTGCTCCCTCAAATAACTAGATTAACTGTGTGTTTTCATATGTCCTGGAATGTGGTCAATAGCAAACCAGGGAGTGCACTGGTTTTTAGTAAAACGCTTCAGCAACTTACACAGGAATATTATGTAGCAAGTTCTAAAGTGCTTTTCTGCTGTTTCCCCATCCAAGTGATTTTTCACGGTGCATTTGGTAAGGAGTTATTAACTGCAAACAGATTTAAGTGCTGAGGACTCCCTAGATCTAAACCGATGCTTGTCATTCAAACGCCCCAACATGAATCAAGTACAAATGTGAATGTTCACAGCCAGTGAGGTTCATTTGCTAACAAGCATGCATTTAGCATTACACAAAACACAGCCGTCTATGCTTTGACAGTCCTTGCTTGTCCTGATATTTTGAGGGAGAAGGGGGAGGACATTTATCCTTGATGGTGAACTTTAAAACTGTATTTTCTTTTTAAATGTCAACCTATTCCTTTTCCATGTGCGTTTCAAAAATGTCTCTGACACTTTGGCTCGATACCCAGGTATTCCAGCTGTTATTCTAAGATGGTGGAAATTAAAGTTCTGTTGACTTCACTGGAGCTTTGCCAGTTTTCCTCAGAGGAAGATTTGGTTTCAGGATTTTTTTGTGGAGCCTAGATCTGACACACACACTGCAGGCACTGTGGGTGCTGGGTAGCTGGAGTGATTGGGAAAGGGGAATTCCACTGTGTAGCAGGCGTTGTGGTTCCCATCTTTGATCTCACATGAAAATGAAATGTTCAGACTGTCTTTTGCAAAGGCAGAACTGTGTCAGACTGTCCTTTTCTAACCCAGAACGATGTGCTAAAGGCTTGGGAGTGTGGTCCTGACTCCAAGTAGACTCGTACAGCCATGATACTCTTTGCCCAGCAGAGCAGAGATTTGAACCTTGGCCTCCTGAATTCCATGTTGGTGCCGTAGTCTCAGGTCCCCACAGCCTGAAAAGCATCTCTCTCTCACAGCACAGATCTGAAAAAATACCTTGACTTAGTAAGCTTTTTTCACACTTAGAGAGGGAGTCAGTGCCCATAACCTTCCCTGCTTTTTCCAACTGTATCATCTCTCCTATTAAGTTACTGTGTCTCCTTTAAAATCTTTATCCTTTAACTACACCACTTCTAGTAGTACCACCACCAAAAAAAATAAAATCATATCACCAATTGTTCCAGCAAGCACAAAGTAACAGAACTAATGTAGGTTTCATCTGCACAAGAACACCAGAACCTGGGCATATAAGTAATGAATCCATTTGTAAGGGTGTCTGCTGAACTCCATGAATAAGTAGTTCCCAAACCTGACTTTATTTAGTTGTCTCTCTGCATAATCCTGTTGCAGACACTGAAGTTAATGGTAAATCTCCCATGGATTTCAGTGTGTGCAGGTTGGGGCCCTCATATATTAAGGGCTTATCATTGCAAATTTGCTGAAAGCATCAAACCCTCACAGCTCCTGTATGCTTCATCTTCAGTCCTGCAGAGACATCATAATACCGTGTTTGTGATAGCAGAGTCATTCCCATGGCAACAAATGGAGTCAGAAATACAAGATTCTGACCTTACTGTGTGATCAAACAAAACAGAGAACCTGGGCAGCAAAGACAAAAGTTCATCAAACAGAAATGCCTATAAACCCAGCAAGGAGGTGGGAGAGAAGCAGCAGATAAAGTCAAAATATTTCTCCTCCTCTGAAGTTCTGCCTCTAGGCAAATGTCCCTTCACAGATTTTTCTAATGCTAGGATCTGCTGTGGTTAGTCTGAGTATCTTACTCTGCAAAAAGCTCCAAGGAGAGCGAATGATAGGTTGTTAATAAAGCAATTTCACATTAATTCTTTCTTGAGGATGAGCTTTGAAAAGCAATGCTATTTTACAGTTCCTTCCAGTAGATCTAAAAACAAGGCACTTAATAAATAACATTTCAATCTCATCCCATTTCTTAGAGTTGCATTAATAGTCTCTGCTTTAGAGATCAGGGCAGTCAGTGACCTGCTCTGAATCAAATGCTGAATTTGTAAAAGAATTGGGGTAGGAAAAACATGAGTGACTAATTGCCATCGTGGTCATCTTAGGAAGCTAATGAGAAACCTGAGTGACCATAAGACACCTGCTCCCTGGGCTGCGGCAGGAACAGAGATGAGGCACAACTGGAAAAGCCCAGTATCTCCCACTAATTCATAGGCAGAAGGAGGGGAAGACAGATGTTGCAGCTGGTCTGGCAATGAAAGAATAGTTTCAGATCAAAGTAGCTTTCAAAACTAATGCTAAAGGATTGACAGCTGTAAAGCAAAAGTTTCAGGTGCTGCTAGGAAGACTGGCAGTCCTTCTCACAACTGTGTGAGAGGTGGACTTCTAATTCCCAATTTGAGTTTGTGAGAACATTTTTGAGACTTCCAGCTATAATAAACTATTGAGCAGTCACTCACAGGATCCTACCCTTTAACAACATCAGCATTAAGTCTTATTACATCTTAGTGGTAGAAGAAGGAGCATAGTTTGAACTGTCCCAAGGCAGAGGTATCTCTAATCTGATCTTCCACCAACAGAACTATACCTGGAAAAGGCTTTTTTCCTTATAGATGGGACAGTATAATAAATGTATTTGTCATATTGCTGCATATTATGGATGCAATGGAGAATTAAGAGTAAGAAATGGTCAGTGAAACCCGAAGCTGTCAGTGACAGGCCATTGGTTTATACTGATCACTCCGAGGAGTGGCTGTTCTACAGCACTACAGAGAAAGCTCTGAAAAAGAGTTGTGGCTGCCCTTATGCATAACAATTTTAGCATTGACTATAAGCACAGAAGCCCTGCAGGTTTTGTTCAGCCCATAGGCTGATGAAATCTAGGGGAGATGAAGGATTTCAGGTCTGGGCTCCATACTAGAGAAGGGAAAGTCCCGTTAGTACTGCTGCTTACCCCTGGTACTTTGGCTCGTGTTTGAGAACAGGTCACATTAGGAGCAGATGACTGCTGTGATGCAGCCAGGGTGGTGAAGCTTTAATTTGGAGGGTAAATGCTAGCTGTACCCAGGGAAGTTGTCCAAGGGTGCTTAAAGTCAGAGTCCTGCTTACAACCTGGCATTTACTCATTGCCCACTAACTACTGACAGTTCCAGTGTCCAAGGACCTGTGTTTTCACTGGCATCAGCAAGCAAGTTACCACTCAGATACTGTGGGCCAGAAACGATAGAGCAAGCAGCTGTTGCTCTGCTGCCTCTACATCTGCCTGACACAGTCATTAAATCTCATCAGCCATTTGGCTTAATGGAAGCAAACCAACTACAACAGAAGAAGGATTTCACAGCACAACTGTCTCATGATCTGTAACTGCAGCTATAATTAATTTTGTAAGCATTTATATAGAGCTGCAAGAGACTGAGAAATTTAGAAAGCAGTGGAAGAGACAGACCCTTAAAAAATAGAAAAGGGTAATTACTTTCCTCTACAATCATTCTGCTCTTTATGTTCTCTGCTGATGTTTCCCACGGACTATTCGTGGTGGTGCTGTAGTGGGACAAAGGCACTGCCTGTTAAGTCAAGCATCCAGCAGAGGCCAGAAGCCCTAATTTTGCTGCAAGCACTGACATCGCCTGTGGCTTGAACACAGGAAATTAACTTCCTCTTGTGGAAAATGTGGGTCCCACTTCAGTGGATGTTCTGCGTTGGTTTTTGTGAAGTAGGTTGGTACCTAATGCTGTAGCAGCATTAAGCGTTATTTCTATGTTCTGAGTATAAATCCATGTTTGATGTTAATGGATTATTGAGCCCTCTTTTTCAGGACTCCCGTACAGATAGTTGACTTGGCCTTTTTTTTGTGAAACACATGTAGTTCAGCTCATTGGCAGGAGATATTCAGGAATCCTGCCAGTGGAAATCTCACTTCTTAATTAATATTTCCTGAATTCTGTAGCTCCAAATATGTTCCCTCTTGTTTGGGCTAATCCGTATTAAATTCATGAGGTTAACTGAGCTACTCTAGATTTGCACAAGCATAAAAAAAAGTGCAATGATGTGATGTTTTTGTGTGTCCCTTCTGTGAATGCTCAGCAATACGTGTGACTTTAATGTCCTCTTTGCTGTCAGTGTCGTGTTTTCTCTCATTCTCTTGCATCACATAAAGTTTAAGATGTGCATGGCAAAGTGTAAGAGGTATTGAGGCAAGCTGCACTGCAAGGCCTTTTTTCTGGCATGCATCCTCATGGACCCCAAAGTCAGGATCCAAAGAGCATGTTGCAGCTGGGGACATGACTATTGGCTGGATGAGCTACAAACTAAGCTCTTTCCTGCTGATGGAGAGCAGAAGGCTGGCTTCTTTCTTCCAGGCAGCAGCACTCTTATTTCATTGACAGAAGAGTTACTAACGCAGACCACCTATACCATACACTGACTGTGAGGAGACCCGTCAGCAGCTTTGGTGTGAGCATTGGTAACTACCACTTTGTAATTGGAAAATGGACTTGGAAGCAATTGTTTTCTTCTGCTAGGAAGTCAGCAGTGTTTTCCTTCTAGAAAACAACAGTTTGCAGCAGTGAATTTTTGAAGAGAGTGAAATTCTCCTAAAAGAAATCATTTAAGCACCAACGTCAGTCAACTGCACCACAACCAAGCACCCAGGCTGAGTCCTAGGTCAATGACAACATGGGTGGTTCTCCCTCTCTGCCTGGCAGTTTGATGTATTTGAAATGCACCTCCCCAGGTCTTATTTTTCTGAGTTGCTCTTGTTTGTGTCTTTCAGAAGCGATCTGGAGGTGTGTGCTCATTCCTGCATCGAGTGTGCTGGGCAGCACTACCACTGCAACTGCTCCTCTTGCTCCTCCTGCTCCTGGCCTTCCTCCTGCCCCTGGCAGAGGACACCCACAGCTGCACG
This sequence comes from Grus americana, assembly GCF_028858705.1. Lineage (NCBI taxonomy): Eukaryota > Metazoa > Chordata > Aves > Gruiformes > Gruidae > Grus > Grus americana. The sequence continues at coordinate 54,642,300 of NC_072856.1, read as the reverse complement.
CTGGCCAACAACTTTGCTCGATCCTTCAACCTGATGCTGAGATATGAGGGCCCACCTCCAACCTAACTTCTTGGCATGGCACGAGGTGACTCTCAGAAATACAGACGCTTTGTTTTTAGCAATTGCAAGTACTGTAGATTTTAGGGCTTCTAACAAGGCTATCATATCAACTGGATAGATCACATAAATGCGACATAAGATTAGTCTACTTTAATCAGGTATTTGAGCAAATTTATTATTTTTACAATATTTTATTATAATATTTATAATGTGTATATAGAGATTGTGTATGTATATGTATGTACATATATATATAGAAAAATGCACATCTGTGGTCAAACTAACACCTGCCATCTGCTCATCCACTGTTTGGAGATAATCCTGCAATGTTTCTACCATCTTTCAACAAGGAATACTGAATGATGCCTTGGTTGTGGGGTTTTTGGGTGATTTTTAAAATCAGATTCTTGTTATTTACAACGCAAGTCAGAATAAGCATGAGAAGATGTCGTCATACACCAGAGTGCAAACTGGAGAGCAGGCAGAGTAGAATCATGTTTGAATATAGTGGTTGACATTCAGCCCAAGGAAAACTGGGACGATTCTGTTTGAAGTCTTGTGGGGGTTATTCGAGTATCTGCATGCAGGCATTGCAGAAGGTAATGGAAATGTTTCCACTGACTTCAGTAGGAGTTGGGGTGGGCCTCCTCTTGTTCTCATTTTTTACCTGATTTCTTTTCCAATTACTGTGTTCTCCAGCCCACCTGAATCAGGGGAGGTTGAATACAGTAGGAAGAAAGATGGGAAAAAATAATATTTTTTAGCATCTCAACAGCAGGAGAACTTTTAAAATCAGGTCATAATTTTCTGAACAAATTTTTGAGCACTGAACAAAACCTCGTATTAGTGATCTTGTCTATAAAAAGCAGTGGGTTTTTTTTTTTGTTTGTGGGTTTTTGTGTTTGTGTTTTTGCTTTCTTTATAGAGAGGCATTTGGTAATGGATCATAAAGCTTGAACAGTGGGATGCAGCCTGGCTCAGTGTTAACGAAGCAAAAGTCAGAAGTACTTCAGTAATACCACCCTGGAAACAAGATTCCTTCCTACCATGTTTTTATGTTAATGGTTTGTCCAACTGATGTAAACTGATTGTATCAAATACAGTCAAGCATAGATCTCTATATAGTCTAAACTTTAAGATGATGACTTGTAATTTATTTACCTAACCTTATGCCTGATTTATCAATTTTTTGAATGTGCATTTTAACATTGCCTTTTAATGTAAAAGCAGTTCTAACATTACTGTGATGAAACCATTCTTAGTGGTGTTTTACCTAATTGACTCCCAAGAGAAAAGTTAATTTCTAAAATTTTGTGCCATTTCTGAGAGCTATCCCTTCTTGCCTCATCTTTTTAGCCACAGTAGTAATCATGAAAAAAAAAAAAAAAATTAAACAGAGGAAACAGTTACTTTTCCCATCCTGGCTATGTTGTGGGAGGAGCTTGTCTTCTGGGTATTAGTATGGTATATTCAGAGTTGTTTTCCAAATAAGTTCCAAAATAATGTTAAGTCTGTTGTGCAGGTAAATTATTTAGTAGCTGAGGAACTGAAAGAGGAAGTCATATTTCTTTAACAAAACGATGAAAGTTTTGCTAAAGAAGGAAACTTGGGTAGAATAGGGAGGTGTAGCAGCAAGGAGCTCATTATAGGCACAGAATGAGGGAGAACAGGCAGATGTGAAAGAGGACTAGCTAAAGATAGAGAGGTGTCCAACAATTTATAAAGCCCAGGAAAAGAAGTCATGATGAACAGAGATGACATACAGGCTCTAAGGAGGAAAAATGTCCGAATCTTTTTGATTCCCTCTCCCTGATACGCTATTGGTACTATTGTATACTAAACAGCTTTTCTGCAGTAAGGTTTAAAATGGGGCAAGTAACAGGGACTCTACCATGTTCTGAGGGGACTCTTCCAATGCCAGCACTCTGTCACTGTGTTCCTAATAATGCTTCTGACTACACTGGGTTTGCTAGAGTTGGATAAAAATGTTAAATTTCTTCTAAAACTGAAAAGAAGTGGGAATTAGAGAACAGAGAGCAGCAATGGTGAGGGTGTTCAGGTCGAGCACAAGGGGAGTGTGAGGAGGCTGCACTGATGCAGATTAAAACCGAACTGTCAGGAGGTAGCAGAGATCTAGAGAGCGGGCGGAGGGGGCTGAAAGCAGAAAGGTGGGAGTAGATGTATGCTGATCGATAAGACATTCACATCTAAACGGGAAGCAAAGGAAGGTAAGGTTTGTGATTTCTGTCATGAAGGAGCCAGATGGAGAGGAGCTATAATTCATCAGAAAATGGGGCAAATGAATTCCTTCTTCGCAACCTTCTTTCTGGTGGCGGAGGATGTACCTCCTTCTCTGCCCTGATTAGCTGTTCAAGAGCCATGCACGTTCCCACAATACTCCTCTAAAAATTGCTTCCAGCCCTAAGGGAAGAACCCCGTGGCTGCACAGCAAGGAGCTAATCATCACATACATCTCCATTTCACATTAAATGCTCCAGTAGAAAAGAAGTGTGGAGGAAGAGGGACTAGTAACAAAACCTGCTGTCTGTGGATGTGTGGATGTGTACTTGTGCATGCACTTTTCTGTGGCATAGCTACGTTGCACTTCTCGGAGTTTTGCTGAGCTGTACCAGGTGATGAAAGTAAAATGCCAGTGAGAAAGTAAAAATAATGAGGAATAATATAGCCACAAGAGAAAATTAGTAGGGAGACAGGCAAGTTTTTTCTATGAAAGCCCAAAATCTCACATCAGATTTCTTTCTGCCTAGACTTTCTGATCTGGATGATTTTTATGGGTTCACAAATGCATTTGACACCACAGGGGTATGCAACTGGGGGGAAAAATTTCTACACAGAGGACCATAACAGAACAACTGCATCGTCACCTTGATTTTTCAGTGTTGTGGCAGGTTTAAAAAAACCCACTAAATTAGAAACACACTTTTGCTGCTGGGTTTGCATTCAATTTATTCTATAAGTCCCCTGTCTGTAATCTTGGAATTTTTTTGCTTTAAATCTCAGCAAATCCATTCTCATTAACTTAAGTAATCTAAATATCTCACATAAGTGATGAATCTTTCTACTTTGCAATAGAAACTATCCAAAGCACAGGACTTTGATGTTCATCTCACTCAAAACAATTTCAGTCTTCCATAGTGTCTTTGACCTCACCTCTCCAATGCAGGTGTGAGATTTTTCTAAGAAAGAAAGAATTAATAAAAAATCACAGAAGTGAGCTTGAAATGTAAATACAAAATTTACTTTCTTTTTAATTCTCTTGTTATTCTTCTGGAAAGTTTGTGATACTGATCCCTGGAAGTGTGTGTAAATATTAATCAAGTCAGTAGTTGGAATAATGAAAACAAACTGCCTGGTTCAACTTCCAGGAAACTGAACAAAGCTCAGATTCCTCAAACACAAACTAAATTATACCATTTCCAAATCAGTCCTTAAAATCTTGAGCACTGTCCTTCATGCCTGAATCTTTGCTCACACAGGATTTGGGGGTTACACCCTCACTTTTGTGCCTATAAAATCTCCAGCTCATACTTCTCTGACATCCATACGTAACTGAGAAGTGTTATAGCTCAGCTTTGGATTGGGGCCACTGCCTTAAGACATCCCTTGCCAGAACACAGGATTCACAAAACAGATATGCATCCACAACTGAGGGCTTGCACTACTTTAATCCAGATCCAACCACTCTCAGTGGGTGCTAAAACCCTATAAAATAGATTGAATATGTTTGACCTTGTAAATTGTGCATCTGGCTCATGTATAGGCCTATACTGCATGCAGATACCCAGCCTGTTCACAGAGCAGAGCTCTTGTGCATCTCTCCAAGCTCTTTTGCCTGCACGACTGGACCCAATATTTGATCGACCACATTAATGACTCTTTAGTGTTGAAGGCAAAATCCTGCACTCCAGTGCCCACGCATTAAAGTAAGAATTCTGCACAGCCCCAAAGGCACACTTCAAACCCAGCATTTGGAATGAAAGCAAGACTAATTTATAAATTGTAATTGATTTTGTAGCCGGTTGCTTTCAACAGAATTTTCCATGACTGCAATACAGTGAGGTAGAAAATTGCTGTTGTACCACGTGTCTATTAATAGCCCTTTCTCTGATTCCAGCTAGCAATTTAGATTGTATTAAATATTATTTATATATGCCCTCTCCAGAAAACTCTGTATGAAAAAAACATTCAGTACTATGCACACACATTAAAAACATTTTATTCCCTTGTTAGCACAGAATCTCCAGAGCAATCATGATGTCTGCAAAGTACCAGCTTATTTGCCCTGATGGAGATGATACTTACTAAACTCAAACATTTGGGGCTGAAAAGGAAGCTACTAGCCTAACTAATACCAACCACCTCATGATCACTGAATAATCTGGAGAGCTTTTAGAATGACTTTCTGCTTCTCCTTAATCCTTTTTGCTGGGATAGTTGAAGACCTCAGAGAGAAGAAATGTATCCAAAAAATGGCCGCCACTAGATAGGCAGATAGTAATCTCTGCACATCTGAAGAAATAGTATGTTCTTTTTCATTCCTCTAGGACCTAAGGAGTTTGCTCCATCTGATCTTCTCTTCAGTATTAAATAGGAAATGTTTTACTTTGATATGTGTGCATACACATCTCATTAGCACTAAAGAGATTTGAAGAATGAGTTCATATACAGGAATTCTTTTAACTTTTGTCAACAAGAGAGTACATTGTCGTCTTCTCTGCAGAAAAAATAAAACCACTCTGTGGCAGAGATTCCCAGAGCAAACAAAACCTTTGGGAACAACTGAAGATTACAGACTGAAATGAAATTATCCACCCTAGAAAACTGGAGAAATAGTTTTGCCCTTCAAGAAATGTGGGTATAAATACCCCAATAAACATATCTTTCCCAGGCATCATAGGTGTCTTTCAGTTCATAGGTTATGTACGCAGCTGGCTGGAAGAACTGCTTTTGGAGACTTTACTATCCGTTGGACAGTATCAGTTGCTAGTCTGCAGCTGAAAACACGTTTGCCCAATGAACTATATCAGCTTCTTCCAGAGTCACTGGGGGCTGTCAGAGATATTCTTAGTAGTTCTCAGATCATTGACCTGCTCTGAGCCATTACAAGTTTAGTGCATTAATCTATCTGTCGGTGGTTGGCAACTCTCAGAAACCAGTTTATTAAAATACTAAAGATAACATTGTTGGTACAGACATCACGATTCATTCAGAAAACAATCTTGTTATTTTTTCCATATTTAAACATAATTATCTATTGGTTATACCTGGTTATAAACCCAGCCATAGGTGGTAACTGTGTGGAATATTTTAGGCACAAGGCTTTTTGACTTACACACGTGTATTTAAGAATTGTGGGTTCATTTTGCACTTGCTCAATGATAAAACAAAACAAAAAAAAAGATTCTTGAATGTAGCATTTTCAAAAAAACCCAAAAAACATAAGGCACGTTGGAATAATCTGTCATACAGTTGATTTTTTTATTATCTCTTGTCTATCCAATTTAAACTACGGATATGTGTCTACCAGAGAGATATCAGTAGATCTGGAAAGAAAAGGAATATCTATCAGGAATATACCAATTCAGGCAGGAGCCTCAGTGGCACCTCTGTTACCTAACCTACTTCAGCAATTGCCAGATTGAGCTCCTTGTACCTGTGAGCTAACCACCCTCCTCCTAGTAAACCGTGGTTGAGATGGAAGTGCACAGGTGAAGATACAGCATCCCAGTGGAAGCAGCAGGAGACATCAGGTCTTCAAAAGGCAGCCTGATATCTCGATGCAAGAGGTGAACCTGTAGGTTTGGCATAATGAGAGCAACCGAGGACTAATGACACAGGAACAAGGGTTTGCTGTCTTGCTCTGCCAGACAAAATTTCGACAGTGACCATCAGCACTGTCCAGTTTCACATCCCTCACTGTGGAAGGAGGCTGCCCTCAGAGTAATTCATTCTAGCTGAAATTTGAGCCTTGGAAATTTTTTTTTTACTTTTCATTAAATACAGAAGAAACTGCTAAATCAACCCCCTCAGTGACAGATTAATGGTAGGTGGTAGGCGCTTATGCTCCAGGAAAAGATGCGGGAAATGCTATTGTAGATAGAAAGATAGTCATGAAGGTCTCTGTCCAATCCTTAGGAATTAGAGATTTATTATAGAACTGAAGTAGGAGGTTTTCTGTTCCTTTGCAAGTAAATGCCAGGTGTTGCCTTTAGTCTTCTGGATTTTGGGGGGGGAGCCTGTTCAGTGCCTTACTGAGTGCTAGTGGCTTTCTGGCTTCAGAGCAGTTTATGGCAGCAAGTTCCACATCCTTCTTACGAGTTGTGTGAAAAAGGTATTCCCCTGAATTAGTTTTGAATCAGAAACCTTTTATTTGATTTTCTTTCTTTGGCCCCTGTGTGTTGAATACAAGGAAGAAGAAAGACCAGCACTAGCCTCTCCAGACCATCCTTTGTTTTTCCTTCTTTTATCAGAGCAGGGGCAGTTTGGCTTTGTCTCCTTCCTAAGTAAATGATCACCAGTCTTTTCTGCTTCTTTCCATGTTACAGTTCTTCCACACCGCTCATCATTTCTGTCACCTTTCTCTTAACTGTTTCCACTGCCAGTTCTTCCTCCATATGTAGAGCAAAAAATCTAGTCCTGTTTCAATAAATTGAAATTCAATAAATTTTTCCCCCATTGCAGTTCCTCCTGCAGATGCTCTGCCTGTTTCTGCTGCCCCCTGTATCAAAAGAGCCTTCATCAGTATCTGAGGAGACTCTAGTCCTTGCCAGCCATCTCTTCCAAATCTCCTGGCCATCTCCTGCCCTCATCTGCCTTCTGTGTTGGCTCAGGAACTGTCCTTAATGTTCACATCTGCAGATGGGAGTGCAAGGGTGTCACCTGACAAACAATTATTAATAATGAAAGCCTTGCCATTAGCATTGTTCATAGCCTGCCCAGATCCTTTTCTCTTCTTCTCTCTAAGCAGGTTTTGATGTGTAATCCAATTACTGCATGCAGAAAATCGCCCCTTGATCAGCGAGGAGGGCTGGTGTTTCAGTTTCAGCTCTATTATCCTTGCGTTCAGTGCCTGTATGAGCGCTCCCATGTGCTGCCAGGCCTGGGGCCGTGGGCTCCAGGGTGCGTGCCCTTGAGCTGCCAGGAGTCTTTGAATGTCACTGTTATATGCCCTAATAAGCCAGGACCCTTTTTTTTGAGCTGGAAAAAAAAAAGCAAGCAAAAGAAAATGGTCACTTTTAACAAACTGATTTCACAACTCATTTATCAAGCCCTCTAGCAAACCATTTATTTTAGCTCCTTTTTGCTCCATCAAAAGCTGCATGTTAAAAGGGAGAGGTGAATTTGGAGAGGCTGGAAACAAGGCAGGCTGCAGTGCCACCCGCCCGCACCGGCGCTTTGCCGGGAGGCCTCCAGCTGCAATTCAGGGGTAGGAGCTGTTATTTTTTCCTGAAGTGACTCCCACCTTCAAAATCAAATTATTTCTTTTGTCAAGTCCAATAAGCATTGAACACCACAGACTTGGTTTCACTACAGATATGAATGAACACCTCTGTGCGGTACTTTCCATTGCCATGAAATATATATGTATATATATGTATATATACATAATGGGGAGTGTGATTATTGTTCTACTTAAAGAAAGGTGACATTCCACTTCAATGTAACTTTCAAGTGCAGCTTTTAAAAGAAATGGTGTCTTAAAAGGAAGCTGTAAGAGTTTAGAGGTATGTATTTTAATGAGCTTTAATGAGTTTTAATAAGCTTTGAGTTAGGGCTTCAGCCTCTAAGGCCAAAAGCACCCGAGATGATTTTCCTATCACCTTCCCAGATCAGACCCTGTAAGAGTTTCAGCTGGGAGTCACAGCTTGAGCACTGGCTGTTCCTGAAGGTATTTGGATGCTGCATGTACTAAATGCGTGTCTGTTCTCAAACGCCAGCCTCCATTTTGTACGTGTGCCTGACTGAAAGAAAAAGACATACCTTCGTCTTGCTCTGAGACCCTGGCTGTCATTTTTATCTCAGCAGATGTATTCCTTTTGATCAGCGTCACTCTTTCCATTTTTTTCTTCCTTTTAATTTGTGCTAATTGAGTTTATCAGGTGATTCCAGGAGGGCACGCTCCACTTGCCCAGCCTCAGAGCTTCCCTTCCAGCAACATACCACCTTCTCATTTGTTTACTTGGGTGTACTGGACCACTGTGAAGCAACTGCACAAGCAATAACGTGGGTGTTGCATTTTTCTGTCAATGCCTTTTGTAAGACATAAGACTCCATTGACATTGAGAAGTGGTAGGAGACCCAGAAGCTGTATTGTTGTTTACTAGCAATATAACTGATGGACAGTGCTTCTACAGGGGACCTGTCTTCACTTCTCAAAGCAGCTGGCTGTCTCGGGCCCAATTTAATTAACAAGGCTGGATTATAAACAATCTTGGATCCCTTCACTGACACTCCATCAATCTTGCTTCCATCAGTTTTTGTGCTTTTATTTAGTTTCAAGCTAGAAGAAAGTTTAAAGAAATGTGCTAAGACTCCTGTATAGTTTGAGTAAATATCCCATATATTTCACAAAAATTACAACAAAATGAAGAGATTTACTCTCACATTGAACAGAATTAATAAGAAGTTCTAATTGATGTATTAAAAAGTTATTAAGAACAGCCTGGACTGATGTTTCTGCAAGCAAACTGTTCTCTGCTTTTAATTTCAAAAATCAGCAAATATTGAGGTACATTTTGCCACCTTCTGTTGGAAGCGACGTGGAACTAAATATGAGTCCTCCCAAATGGGAGGTTTATTGATGTAGATCTAAATTTCACCAGTATGTCCCACGTTAGATCCCCCACCTCTGGGCAGAGAGGAGACCTGAGACTGTTCACAAGAGAAACTCATATTGTGAATGGTTTTAAAATTCTTCAGAGCTCCTATCCACTTCCAAATGTCAGTAATGGGGAGGATCAGAAACCTTCCTGTGAACCCTGTGCATTTTGCATTGTGAAATCCTGGCTTGAATTCAGGGCTCCACCTCAGCTTCTTGTAAATGTTAATATTCAAGCAGAACAAAAATGTTAGAGGCAATTACAGCATGAACATCTCTTCTTGTTTATGTATAGTAGCTGATAGCAGAGTCTGTAATAATAATCTGTGTTTATACATGTGCTGGTCAATGTAACAGTTGGGTACAAAATACCTTTTCACTGTCAGAAGAAAATAACTGGATTGATGTCACTTTTTGCTTGTATGAATATAATTATTTGCCTTGCAGGGACCAGTTCCACTTTTGTCATGTTATTTATGACTTTTAAATACATTTGTGATAAATTAGGCTCGTTTCTAAGGTAAACAATACTGGAGCCAAGCAGCTGTCTCTGTACATGTGCATGTTATCACAGCTGATATCAAGTCCAAGTCAGACTCCTTGTCTTGCTTGGACCTTTCCTTAACCTTTCTGGCTTATTCAGGGAAATGCGGACCAGTCTATTTTCTTATTAAAAATGCAACTTTTTGAAAAGCTGAACTTATTTTTTAAATCCTTTCTTTTTACAACTCTTGATTCAGAAAGACTGTAATAATCATATTTTTCTAAACTGCCAATTGCTTGTGTTGGGAAATAATATATAGATATATATTTTATTCTACAGATTTCCATGTAGTTTTGAAACTCTTTGTTTTCATATATATACTACTATTTGCTGGAATTATCTCAAAAAGCTGTAAGCTTCTATATATTGACTCTATGAAATTGTATAAAAATGCAGCTGCATAAAAAGACTGACTTTATTTTTTATCTAAATTGTTAGAGCTAAGTCATCCTTAGTGTTATTCCATGCAAGATGTACGGAAAGAAATCAGGTCATTGTTTCAAAAGGCTGGACAGCGTTACATGACACTTCCTAAAAAGTCTCAACTGAAAGTCAGGAGAATTTATCCTAGAAGTGCTGCCATTTCGGGGCCTGATTCTATAGTTTATTCACACTGTTTAGGACCTCATTTCACAAGTACTCCCATAAAATTTCATGGGAAATATTAAAAACAAGAGCCTGTGATGTGTGAATAGCAGTGATAGAATAAGGCCCTTTTCTGATAAAGCACGGGACCTTTTAACAAGTTCAGAGGTTAGCTTTTGAGTATTTCAGGACAACTTCTTGTGTTCTTTTCTCTGCTGTGGACTCCTCCTGTGTATTCTGGATTTATTCCATAGCTGAAATGCCAGATTAAATTGATGGAAGCCCTGTGCGCAGATGAACATAATAGAAAGCTGCAGTGAAATATTGCAGAAAATGGCCTGATTTCATTCTTCAGAACAACAGTTGAAGTCACCCACAGCCTTGGCTTCTCTGCACCTGTGAAGCAGAGGCCTTTGGTTTGTACCTTGGTCATGGCGTAACATGGAAGGATTTCTGCTGTCTGCCTGGAAAATACTGTCTGTTCCTCAACCTTGTCAGAAGCATAATATTTTGTCAAGTTAAAAAAAAAATAATCTGATTCTGCAAGTCTCATCTGGGAGTTAAGGGCAGCTGGGACCTTCTGTGATCAGGCCCCATTATTCTAAATGTTTATCCCTCGATGACGAATAAAATATGATGTGGCTTTGCTGTTTGCAAGTAGGATAAAGAGACTGGAAATTCATCACCCCAGGCCCTAGCCTTGTGCCTGTTTTGTGATGCTCCACTGTTACCAATGAACTAGGTTGAATCAGATTATAAAATCAGAGTATTTTATTGCATGTGTCCTTTTTTCTAATGAAAAAATAGTTGTATTTGATGTTGCAGTCATAATGCAGTAAATAAACACATATGTATCTCTTTTTAAGGACTTTTAAATTATTCGGGGGGGGGGGGTTCACATTTTTGTTGTGCCTATTTCTTACCATCAGAGTATTTGGGCTGACCTAGAAACACCCAGAACAAGTGAAGCAAGGATATAATTTGCTGCTGCCTGTCTGCTCATGTACCACTGGAAGAAGGTTGTGCTGAATGTACCTACTTCACTCTAGCCCTGTAAGATTTAATAGAAAATGTCAGCTTCTCTGTAAGACCGTGCAGTTGTTTGCATAGAATTCTACCAGACCCAAAGAAAATGTGAATTTGCTAAATCGTAATTATTATGCAGTATGATTTCTTACAGCATTAGCCTCTGACACTCTTTCTCTGTGGGCTTGCCCTCAACCTCAAACTTGCTAAGACAAAGGGGAATTTTTTGAGAACTTCAGGTTTTAACACCAATCACATGTAGTGAGTGAGCAGCGCATTAGTTGATTTCTGCACCACTGATTTCTCTGAAGAGTAATCACTGCAGCATGTATGTGTGGATGCACATCTCTCATTAGCATCCAAGTAATTGCTGGTTTCTTTCCTGAATCTTTATGAGATAGAGTCTGCCAGGATCTCTGACATCAAAGGGCTCTACAGGCAGTTACTTTTGGAGGAGTGGAAAACCACTACAATTTTCTGGTGAACCTGTGGGCTTGGTTGCCTGTTGGTTTCATGAACACACTGAGCTTTATCCAGGTCTTTGACTTCCTCCAGCTTTTTGGACCACGCGGTCCTGTGCCTTTCTGTGAGCTGTCTCCTGCTAAGCCTCCAAAAGTACAAATGCAGACACTTTAGCTGATCATAGCTGTGTCAAGATCAGAGCGGCAGCTCAAATCCAGAAGAGAATGGGGTAAAACAAGTCCAGGGCTGTAGGAAGAGCAGACTATGATGGTGGGACAGTGACATTCCCATAAGGGCTACAATCAGTGCACAAAAAAATTTATGTTCTTTTTTCTTTTTTTTTGTCCTTTGCAATGCATTTTTTCATCTTGCAGTTCATTTTTTGTGGAGCCAGAAAGCAGGCTTCTTTGTGTATATCAGGCCTCTTCTTCTGGAACCAACAAAGCAACTGGGGACTTGATTTTGTCCCAGACACTGTATATAGACCAGGAAAGACTGTCGTTCAGCAGGGAGGAGAGAAAAGTGCCTAAGAATAGTTGAAAGAGCTCACACTTGTGTGGTGAATGAATATTTTGTTGACCAGGTTCAGACTGCAAACAACTCTACAGCTGATCGGTGGGAGTTGAGACAGTGAACAAGAATTATTATAAACACTTTTAGAGGACAATTAAATACTCCAGGCAGTTACAAGTCTCTTAAGTTATATATGAGTAGAGAAACACCTGTTACAGATAGCAACCCTGCCGCCAGAGGATGGAAGTATCTGTTTAGGTTGTAGCAGCAAAAGGTGGCAAGTTCAATAAATAAAAATAATAGGGTAAGACCCTCAAGTGGAGTAAATCAGTGTAACTTCACTGAAGCTTTTGGAACTAAGTCAATTTACAGCAGTAAGAATCTGGCTTGTAGTCAACAGGGGTTTTACAGAATGCTTAAAACCTCTCCATTTAAAGAGTTCTCCTCTGTCTTATGCCTGTGCACTAAATCGTACCTGCACGAACGTCCTCGCTGGTATAATGAGGTCATTTCGGATGTAAGCGTTCATTATATGCTTAGGTAAATTAAAGGAAAAAATACGTCATTAGCAAAGTCTTAAATAAAAAGGGATGGAGCAAGGTTACCGAGTGAGAACTATTTAAATAAAATCAATCTCAGCCCTGGAGAGTTAATGGGGAGTGGCTTTCTATGGAAAAGGGCTGATGGTGTGTTGATGCTGCACGTAGAAGCTGAGCGCTACGGCCATGAGAGATTAAAAGCAGGGACTGAGGGTTTTTCTGGGTTAATATTTCAAGCTTTCTAAATTTCATTCTGTGACATACCATGAATGCAGCCTTGGTTTCCAACTGCAGAAAAACGCTCTGATAAACACATATTGCTGGAGCAAATGAAACTGAAGGCTCATCCGGTTTTACCGTAGCACTCGTGGTATTAAGAGGGATTGTAATATAATCCTCTTCAATGAATAACCCTAACAGATGTTATCAGGGTTGCTCTGTACGAGCCGTGGACCTTTCGCTAGAACTCCCTCTGTGGAAGTCCAGTTCATAAATTGTCCTAATGGGCTGCCTGCCTCGTCCCGCTGCTGCGGCAGCATGAAAGGGAGGTGGTTACCAGCGGCCTTGAAAGCCGGCATTATTCCCATCTGGTTTGCATTACAATACTGCTAAATATTTCATGCTTTTTGTTTTACAAACAAATAAGAGCAGAACTAATCTTTTTGTTTAATGTTCTTTGATTGACGTTTGAGCGGGGAAAAAAAGTTTGGGGTTTGTTTTTTGATTTTTTTTTTTCATCAGTTCTTAACGTGGCTCTTCAAAAGCTTTTAATGGAAGATAGAGCAGATCACCGTCGACTTTTCTGGTGGGCTTTTTATGGCACCATTGATACAGGAAAAGATACGGGGGGAAATCCAGATGATGAATGTGCTGTTCAATCAGCTGGGATTTCTTTGCTTGCGAGGAGATAACTCGATGAAGTGCAAACAGAGACAGGGAGCAGACGTTGACTGCTTGTCAGCTATATACAGAACTATCTCTGGCTGGGGCTGCTGGAAAACACAGCAGCTATTAGTACCCCTTTGCCCTTTCACAGCGCCCTGTCAGAGGGTCCCCAAGCACTGCAGCAAGAGCCATCCATTAAACCCAGAGCAACCAGTCTGTTTAATCACCCCCGCTTTACAGGGAGGGGAACGGCAGCCCTGGGAGGATTCAGCCGGCATTTTAACCTCCCGGTTCCCTAAACTCCTGCTGAGGTGGATGAGCGAAGGCGTTCCCACGGCACTTGGCGTCTATGGCGGCAGGGGCTGCCTCTACCCCGGCGGGACCCACCTCCACTCAGGGACCTTCATCCATGGGGCAGAGGCAGAGGGGGGAGGGGTCAGGAGCCCCCCCCGGGGTCCGCGGTCTCCCCTCAGGCGCCCGCCTGTGGAAATGCCGAAGGTTTCAGGTGGTTTCCTTGCAATCCAAAGCGAGTCCCGACTCAGAGCGGGGCCTCTCGGCTGATGCTTCTCGGCTCAATCGGGCGGTTTATCTGGCATTTGGACAAATATCTGCATTGGGGCGCCCACCGGGCTGTGTTAGCTGTGAGGCCTAATCGCAGGGTGGGATGAAAGGTATGAAGTGTCGCTCAGAAAGGGCTAAATACTGAGAAAAGGTAAATATTCACTCTCTCAGCCTGTTGCAGCTTGGCCGTGCAACGGGGTGACGGTGCGTCAGTGCGGATAGTTAAATCACCATACTACATTTGACCATGCAGTAATATTTTTTTATATTGTTGCACAAACAGAACTGGGTTTGTCCAATTCACTCTTGAGATGAATTCTCCACAGTTACTGCGGGATGAATTTTTCCCTGATGGCTGATGCATCAATCATCCCATCCCTTCCTCCCGTAACCGCTGGCCTGGATTCAGAGCCAAAAGCGAGTCTCGGGGACTGACCCTAATGCCTGCCTGCAAATAAGCTTTATGAGTTATGCTGAACAAGACACCCAAGCAGTAAAATTATATACTGCTTGCTATATTATGTTTCTTATTTTTCTAGCATTTTCCTCCCAAGGATGTCAATGCTCGCTGCAAGGTTTAACTAATTCTCAACAGTCATCTGTGAATTAAGTTCTTTTTGCTAATTATAGCTATACTATTGCTAGAGCAGAAGATAGCTGTTCTTGAGCATCTCTCTACAATAGCACACGATAGTTTCACTCAGGATTGTAAAAATAAATTGTAACTTGTAACTGCCGTAGTTCCTTGCATTCAATCATTTTCATTGTGGATTTTGACATTCCACTTAAAAAATTTCAAATCCAGGAATAGTAAATGCCGAGTCATAAAAGCTTAGGAAATGGGTCGAATCCAGAGTGCAAGGCAGCATTACAGTGTCTGATCTGCTGTCTCTGATAATACCCTCACAAGACAAGGGTCTCTTTTTTTTTTTTTTCATTCCTAAACAAATGAATTGCAGCATGTATGAAATCTCCCGAGGCCATCTGTGACTGTAATTCATTTACCCACCGTATTATGGAACAGATTTTCCAGTGAGTTCAAAACTTGGGAAAGTGGAGGGGGGAGGGAATAGTATGATGAGAAGGATCTGTGATCCATATCTAAAAATAAAATATTATTCAATTGTCATATTTGATGGATAAAGTGTCTGATGCACCAGGCGAAGCCATAGCAACTAGATAAATATGTTTTAAACATTTAATTTTGATACATTAAGAATGAGTTGGAGCAGGGGCTTATCGACGCTGAAATTAAGCAGACATTTCTAAGTTCCTAAAAGCCCCTGATTTTGTTTAGCTTGGAAGAAATTTTGCTGTAGATAACTTGGAAGCATAAGGGGAAGTTGGACTCGGTGCACAAAGGAGCAGCTCTGACAGGTCACGACTAGCAATTACCTTTCTTCTTCATCTGCTACTTTCCGAGTGCCAGCAGCCCCTACCTGATTTGCGTTAGACCACACGAGGCCCCTTGGCAAACCTACAGACCCTTGGCTTCTGCTTTTAAATTGAAATTAGTACGTTCATTTATGACCTTAGCTGCTACAAAAATATTTTTATATATAAGGCGCTCTCAATATATCTGTAGTGCTGTTAACATTCAGTAATTGTAATTAGTAACACATCCTCATGAACAGCCAATTAGTTATGTGGCTGTAAGCATCAGATTTCTTCCCCAAATAATTCCAAGGAGGTCGCCGAAGTTACAGCGGGAATGAATTCAAGCCCACGGTGGCTGGCAGGGTTAGTGTTTACACTGCATGTCGCGCTGGTACCCACTGAAGGGTTTTACCTTCTGCACCAGGTCCTGTGTTTCTTCATAAAATGACACTATGCAGAAGAGGGAAACAGTACAAACTTCTAAAAAGTGTTTTCTGTAGACATCTGACCAAGAGTTATGGCTGAAGGAGGAAAACATTCACAGCCGTGCAGTAATTAGGGGGCTGTATCTGGGCAGAGCAGGGTGGAAAGAAGGCGAGAGAAGGAGCGATACGCTGGAGGAGCATTTTAGCTTGCCCTGAGTCTGAAATCAAAGCAAGGCAGTGCACCAAGCCTTTCGCCCGCAGTCCCTGGCACTCCTAAGCGCCAGCGTCAACTTTTTCCTCCTAACATATCAGGCCCTGAAATATCTTTCTTCTAAGCCAGTGCAGAAGTGAAGAAGACACACGCCACTTTCCGTTTCCTCCTCTTCAAAGGATTGCAAAAGCACTCATCTCACCTAGCTCAGCCAGGCGCTGTGGGGCAGAAACTGAGCAGGGGCTGGGGAACAGCAGGTACAGCTGAGCATTAACAGCCCAGCTTCCAGCCTCTGGAGAAGGATTCGCAGCTCTTCAGTTCTGCAAAGCAAGCCAAGCGTGCTTGCTTGGGGGCTGAACGTAGCCTAACGCTGCTAATACGGCTACATTACTCCTTTCAACATGACCATCACAGCCCATTAAGGATGAAGTAGCTGCAGATTGTATTTCTTTTTTGCTCATGCCTTCACATCTATAGCAGATAAAATACTTTGCAGAGTGCCTGTAATGCTGAGTGTAGCTTTTTGATTGGGATTTATACGATATTGGCAAAACATTCAGTGACAGGACATGGATTACACCAGCAAAACTGCATCTTTTTAACAACATTATTTATTTTTCCAGTGGAGAACTAAGACATATGGGCAGAAATATGCTTTACTGGTACAGCTATATCTATGCAACAGGCTTTTTTTAGATGCCTGTATATATATGCGCTCCATGATATGTGTGATCAGCAACATTTGTAGCATTGGACTTGCCTTAGTGAATGCAGACGCTAGGCAAGAGGTTAGTAAGTAAAAGCAGCTTAGGCTCCTCTCTGTCTCAGCTCTGCTCATTACTCTTCAAAAACTAGGGAAGATGATGAGAAATGTGACCTCTTTGGCATTATAATTTAATTTACACAGGCTGGCAATTTGGTCCCAGAAAACTGAAATCAAATTCAAAGAAAACCAAAAATCATCCAAAACCCCGACTGTCCAAGGCAAAACCAAGGAAATGGAAATAAAGGAAAGATGCAGCAGCAAGGTTAAAAACAAATAATTTACGTATGGACAACAAAAAGGGTGAATGACAAATGAAGTCACAGCTTTCTAACAAAGGGGAGAGGAAAGCGGGGCGAGCTGCAGATGGAAATGCTGCGTCGGCTGAAAGAGCAGGGACCGGGCAGGGAGCAGGAACGGGAGCAGGAGCGGGCAGGAGGGGGTACACACGGCGCTGAGCTTGGGGCTGGTCCAGCGGGAGGGTGGCACAGAGGTAACAGCTTAATGCCACAACGGGCCTTGTGTGGAGGCACCGGACGGGGCCGAGATCTCTGTTCTGCCTCCGGCTGGGTCACGGGTGTCCTCTGGTCACTGCAGGAACCGGGGTGAAATCCTGCTGTTCTGGGAATTCACTGCCAAAACTCCCCTTGGCTTTTACTGATTTCACAGTGCAGTGGCGATTCTGCGCTTTGGGAATCTGGTTCACAAAAGTGGAGAGGAATTTGGGGGAGGCTGACATTTTCCATGGCCAGCTGTGGGTACCTGACTTGCAGGAGACCCACGAGAGGCAGGAATTGTGGCTGGAGCGAAGGCACAGCCTCAGGCATGGCCACATGCTCCGCAGGGCATGGGAGCCGCATCCTGCTGCTGCCAGGGGATGCTGGTGCCACCTCCCATCCACCCTGGACAGCTGAGGTGCAGTGAGACCTCCAGGAGCTGATCTGGAAAGAGGGGATAAACAAGACTCCGCAATGCTTCTTATGGGTCTGACGAAATTCTCGCCCCAGCTACGTGCCCTGGAGCAGCCCTGAGTTTCCCAAGGGGAGAGGAGGCAGCAGGGCAGCATCCCGGGCAGCCGGGCTCCAGCCTGGGCACAGCTGTCAGCCAGGAGGGGCATGGCCACACCAGGATCTGCTGCCCACGCTTCAGCCTGTTTCCTTGGAGCTGAGCAGAAAAGCAAAATGCCTTCTGCTAAAAATCATGTATAGAAATACTTTTTAATAACATTTCTAATCATGAGTCACATTGCTTGTGGTAAGAAATTCCAAACTAATCTTCTTCCATGTTGTCGCTGTCTTGCTGTGTTTGGCTCTCCAGCTCTCGTTCGGCAGCTAGCCGAGAGGAAGAGGGCTCCTGGCACAGGGGGATGCCCGATCCCCCGCAGAAGAGCCGACCTAGCCCCTCTCACTGCTGGCAGGCGGGCTGGCAGGGAACCAGCGAGGTTGGTCTCCATCAGACATTTGGCAGAACTAACCCATACCCACAGGATCCTTGTAACCAGCAGTTTTCTAATGGCTCCGTTTTCCCTCCAAAACCATCTCGGCAGTGCTGTACTGCAAGGCTGAGGCCAATAGCAATTGGCTTCTGACCATGCCTGCTGCCAGATGGCATCCACAACGCCGTGTCTTTGCCTCCTGGGCTGTCTCCAGCTGCCTTGGATGGTCCCAGCCCTTCCTTCAGCCCCTGCTGAGGGGTGCCGGTGAGGGGCAGCGTGGCTACCTGCCAGCAGCACGATCCTCTCCAAAGGGCACCTGGCAAAGCTTGAGAAAAGCTAGAGGGAAAGGTTCGTCGTAGAGTAGGGTTAAGTTTCTGCATGAACATGGTCAACCTCTGCTACTGCCTGCCTTGCTGGAAAGGCAGCCGGCGTGTCTGGGTATCTCCTTTCGCTTCAGAGCAGTCCTGAAACTTGAGGTTTCATCGCAAGATGAGCAAGCTTGGCCGCTCTTGTCTTCCTGCGGCCAAATTTTGAGAAGAGCTGTTCCTGCTCCTGTACGTGGTGCCCTTTCTAACGGAGATGAGCGGTTCGTGTTTGATCTTGATTAGAAGCCTTGCCTTGCCTGAGTTATTTTTATGGTATTTAACCACTAGTCATCCACCTTGGTTTTGCTGTGTGAAGATCTAAATGCAGCAATTAGAAAGAGCTGGCAGAGCACCACAATATTTTGTGTTCAGTTTGGCGGCTCTTTCCCCTACCTGTCTGATGTCGCAGGGTGCGTTACCCTGTGAGATGGCAGGGGTAATGCAGATGGGAATGGCCAATCCATGCATTGCCGGGCAATTCCTCCAGGACAGGAAAAAGGTGTTTAATTTCTTATGACAGAAAGCAGGGTCATGAGGAGAAGACTCATGTTAAGCAGGAGGAGGAGAAATGTAAGCATTTCCTTTGGTGCCACTTTCTTCCCAGCCTCTGAAAATGGAAGTCAACGTCTTGGAGAGATCAAGTTGGTAATCCAAGGCAGCACCATGCTACTGTGAACACAGGTTTCATGCTATCGGTATCTGTAGCTGGATGTGACATTGCTCTGGATGTCTTTGCCTAAACTTGGGTTCAATAAAAATTGATGCTAGTTGTGTTAGGGCACAGCCAGCTCTTTCTTGCATTTGTGCAAATCCATTAATAACTGGAGAGAGAAGAAGCCAGAACATTTCTACTGGCACCTAACAGGTATCTAACACCTAACAAAAATCACACTCGGGCGTGCGTGCCATGCTGCTCACTCTCTGCTCAGATGAGCACAGGCAGAAGTGCCATCAGCTGGCAGAAAAAGGACCACTTCTATTTTTAAGCCCATTCATGTTAGCATCTTACCTGTGAGGAGCCTGGGTGACCAGGCAGCAGTGAGAAAAGCCAGGCAGTTTCACAAGCAGAGAAGTCCACGAGGTCTGCGGGCCGGGGTGACGTGCCTGGGAGCCCGGGAGCCTCACAGAGAGGCGCGTTCCCATAGTGCTGGACATTCACTCAGCAGAAAGGTGCCAGATGAGAGGGGCTGGGACTGGACTGCAACCCGCAGAATGACAGGTTATCTGATTTTTTTTTTTTGTTATGTTTTGGAGGACTTGGCTGATAAGACCCTCCTTGGAGAGCCCATGTCCTGACTTTGGATGCAACCAAGTTTATATCTCCACTTTGCACTGTTGCTGTAGGGAACTCTTTTGGGGGCACATGTGTGTGCACGCACACACGAGGCTGTGCATGTTTCTCAAGGGAAAGGGGCAGGCCCCATTTCCTCTGCCCCTTTCATACCATGCCCTGAAACATTTGCGTTTAAATTCCATCACATGGTGCAAAACCTCTTCTGTTTCAACTGGCCAAAACCAGCTGCTATTTCTTCTTTAGTTTGAAATAGCGAACCAAAACAGTGTTTACTTTAATTCTTAAGAGTGTCACAGATAATCTGTGGGATGGAGTCCTCATTTTCCATGCACTCCAAAACCACCGAGAGTCACGCACAGCTGTCGGTAGTACAAAAAATGAAATCAAGTTGCTCAGCTCAGACAAAAGCAGATAAAAGTTCTGTGTGTGTTTTCCTGTAAGAAAAAAAGGAGGAAGGGATGAGGAGAAGAATCTTAATATAAAAGAAATGTGAGGATTTCAGAGACTCACAGGAGGATAAAAGAATCTGAAATCTGCTGGTAAAGAGGGATCTGTTGCCTTCCTGAAGCATGGGGATCTAATTACTCTTTCCCCTCCGCCTTCATTATAAAGCAGCTATTGCAGAACATAAATGACCTTGTAGACTCACTAGATATTCCTGCCAAAAAGCGTATCCATTATCAAGTAATACATTTTCTGCTTGTGTAGTTCCAGTGTGCTCTTTTGAAAAGCAGTAAGTTCTCTTCTGACTCCCTTATCACATTTCAGGATGCCTTTAGTCATGGGACTCTGCTTATTCAGTAGTTCATGTCAAATTTACTTCAGTAAGCAAAACTTAGAGTTCTTTGAGAGTTGCTTTCCTGTTCCCCAGTGAGGGAGGTGTTGGGCTTGCTCCTTCTCTCACTAAAATACATTTGAGGTTTGCTATTGATTTCACGGAGGCCACAAAGGCACAAAACAATACTTCTCGAGACCACATCTCTCTGGAGCTATGCTAATTCACACCATCTGAAGAGTCTTTTTGCAAGAAATCAGCAGCAAAGAGAAAATCAGTGTTCAGGACAAGCACTTCAAAAAATTAAAAATTAATTTTACAGTGCATCATAGTTCAAATCATCCTGGCTGGCTGTATTGCTATGCAACTTGTACATCATGAAACCTAGGGCATAACTTTAGATTGAAGTCAGACAACAATAATTCTTGACAAACACTAAAACCCCAAATACTAGAAGCGATGTGAAATGGGGCAGCTGCCCCCCAGTGCCTTCAGGGGACAGTCGTGGCCAGCCCTCCCTCCTGAGCTGTTCTCAGCAGCAGCTCAGGACCGTGCTAGTTGGCATCGGCTGCAACCAGGCCAGGAACCATCCCAACAGGTTAACCACATGGATGACCATGCAGCAGGAATGGTCACTGCGCACAGTAGAACTATAAATACATTTTAGAGTCCCAAGTTCAGGTAAGTGAGTTGGCCTCTGATGTCAAAACCTGGCTTTGAATGCTTTGCTTCATGATACATTAAGTGCCACAATAATAAAATATTACAGTTTTGTTAAGAGTGAAAAAATATGCACTATTTTTGGCTTAGAGAGTGAGCCTTCTGTGTGCTCAAAATAACTCATAAATGGGAGTTGTGCCCTTAAGAATATAGGTACTTGCTTTCATTTATGAAAAATTAAAATTGCTATTGTTATCGTGTCCCACATTTTATTCAGTCATAATTGTACTTGGGTTTTTATTGTTATTGTAAAGCATTTGGCTATTTCAGTCCCACAGGGGAATGAAACACCAACCGTCCATGTGTGATGCATCTTCTAACTGCAGATTTGCAACAAAAAGAAAGGGAAGGGAAGAAAAAAAAAGGGGGAGTTTGCAACAAAAGAGTCTCAGAAATGCAGAATGTTATTTTGGTTTTTTTAAAGATGTTTCTTGTTAGGACCTGACAGTTATGATAGCTGTGCTGAAATCCTGAGTTTCCCACACTCACAGCAGGGTCATTAACGGCTGTCCCACGCGCTCCGCACGCCCGGAGCAAGGCACGTTATCTCTGTCATTTTGTGGTCCCCAAATTCTGGCACGAAGCAAGATGGACTTGCTCTGTTCTGCATGTACACACGTTAGATATTTCAGGCTTTCTCAGCATGAGTGCAGTGTTGTCAACAGGCTGAGGTTCATGGCTCTTCCCAACTCCAGCCTTGCCTCCCACCCGTCCTCTTGACACGTGGCAAGAGGGCAACATCTGAGCATGCTTTAGTACAAGTCCAAGCCATTGCTCAACAGGCCGGACAAATGTAGCTTGATGTGGACAAATAGTCCACTTTAGCAGCAAATACTTTGGCTTTGGCGTGATTAAGGCTACTCTTAACTTCTCACTGCAGATGGGGCCAGAAAATTCTTTTGCAAGATCTGGAATGACCCATACCTAGCTCATTATGTCCCTGGAAATAATAATGAATATTTGAGAGAAGATTCCCTCCAAGGTTTGTGTCATTGTCCCCACTTACAGAGACAAGGAGGGGCCACGGGCTGCCTTGCACAGGGTTACCCAGCAGTGCGGGGGCTTCAGGATGACAAGGCTGGTGTGATGGGTCCTTCACAAGAAATCCAGTTCTGGGGGTGGGAGAGCTTTTCCTGAGCCCAACATCCCTCTTGAGCCAATGTCACCCCAGGGAGCTGTGCAGTTCATGCTGTAGGGAGGCAGATGCCTGGGATGGCGCCGGGATGTTGAATCCTCCTGCCCCGTGCTGTGCCGCAGTCTGCATCTCCCCCAGCCATGGGCAAAACGAACCTGGTTTCTGGCTCGTTTGAAGGAATCAAGGGGCAACCTCCATCACTTCTGCAGGAACAGGGCTTCTGACGAAATGTTCAAGAGCCACGGATTTATTGAGCCAAGCAGTCTCTAACAGCTCATTACAAAGTTCTCCATGTTGATGTGAATAGAGTGGATAAAAGATAAGTATTTACAGCTTCTGTTTTCATCTTTGTTGATCAGTTGAAATTGTTCTACTTGTTAGCAAAATAGGCAAATAAGTTATTTTTAAATGAGCTTTTTCTTTACTGGCAGTGTCCCAGAAGCTTCATCTGGGTGGATGTGACTCCTGGGATCCTTCCAATCTACTGCTGACCTGGGAATGGTTCAGTCAGATCACCTGTAGGTTCCAGGCAAGACAAGGCTATCAGTCTCACTGTGCTCTAGTTTTCCCTTTCCAACATAAATTATAGCATAGCATTGACAGTTCCACCCTCCTCTATCCCTTGGAAACAGCTTCATGCTGAAGGAGAAATCATTTGATATAGACTGTCTTCACTGCTCCGCTATCAATTTCTTATGTGACCTGGGAAAATCCACTGGTCCTGAAATACAAATTTTTCCTCTCATAAATAAGGATATTAACAAGTGTTGCACACTAAATAGAAAAAAATATTGATATTTGTAAGACTAATAATAAAATAAAAGTCATAGAACAGCTTTATAACTAGCTCTAGGCAAAAAATCCTCACCTATCAGCATCAGAAGCAGCAGATCCTGGTTTCAAGTGAATTTGCGTCTTGTAGTCGATTTTTTTTTTAAAACTGGGTTAGGCTAAAGCTGCAGCATGTGTTTGTGAGAAGAGAGAGGACTTTATGAATGCCCCTAGCACCGGAAAAAGCTCAATCAGAACTACCTTTTATTACACACAGGATATGTACTTCATTTGGGAAAGACAACTTGAATGATGGGTGGATTTTTATGTCTAATAAAGCATTAACTGTGATCTAAACTTTTCCTGCAGTTAAATAATTTAGAACGGCTCTTTCCTGTGTGGATTCTCTGATGTTTCTCTCCTCTACCTGGCTGCTTATTTAACACAGAAATTGCAGGAGCATCCTATCTTTGTGATTTTTACTCCTCAATCAAATCTGGTCGAAACTGGTCCATGCGTTCAAAAGTTATCACGGGAAAGGCAGAGACACACAAACACAAAATGTGATCACATAAGCCTTTTTATCCAAGCTAAAAATAGAAAACCAATGAAATACCCAAAAGTGACTTTAAAAGATGAAGCTTGGGCTGGAGACAGACTTTTTTTCATCTCCGGTATTAACCATCGGTATTTTGCTGTCTGCCCGCAGCATGCCCATGGGGTGCAGGGTAACCCACTGGCCCTGGCAGTGGTTTCTGTGATATGAACACCAGGTGGTTATACCACAGCCTCGTTACTGAAGGACCAGTACACGGGTGCAGTTGTTGTCTCTGGGGAAGAAAAGCTGCTGGTCCTACCCTGCATAGCTGGGCTGCCACATCACCCCTTCTACACGAACTTCTCCAGGGAAGCCACTGCTCCCTAAATTACTTATTTTGATATCATGAATAACCATGGAAATAGGATTAAGCCAAGACTCAGATGGGAATTCTGCTGAAATTCGGATCAAAATCCTCATGGTGGGGCCCTGGAGGGGCTGGGAGCCTCCAGCACCAGTACCTTGCTGATGTGCTTGCAAGGTTACACCACTTTCCCCACAGGACCTTCCCCAAGACAACAAACCCACCAGCCTATAAGACAGGGGCTCCATCTCTCTTAATGAAGATGATGTACCCCAGTGGAGCATGGCCTATCCCAAGCAAAACCATCGAAGAGCAGCTTTTTGCAGACATGAGACCTGCTTTTCTTTGTTGACCCAAAGCCCAAGATTTCTCGGTTCTGCAGAGAACCGTTTCCATTCCACCTGCTGCCTGCCACAAAGGTGTAGTTGTGCTGCCACGCAAAACGGAGACGGCTGCAGAAAAGCATCCAGACTGCCTCAACAAAAGGCCCTAAACGTGAGGGAAACATCAAAAAAAAAAAAAAAAAAAGCAGGAGATGTAGCTCAGCCAATGCAAACATGTAAGAAACTGTGCAAGGGCTCAGAAGAGAAACCAGATTGCTGTTGAAATAGCTGGTTAACATTTTGTCTGGAAGCACAGCTTCAATAAAATAGGTAAGGAAACCAGCTAAGGACCCCCAATGGCAAACATATTTATTGAGAATCCAATAAAAGTCTCAGAACAAATAGCCTGAAGGACCTGTAGACACAGCCTCTGCTGTAATAAAAATGCAATACAAGGCATCAGGGAAATGGTAAGGGAAAAGGGCTGCTCCATGAGAAAACCAAACAGGAATCCCAGAGCACGAGGCCTGGAGACACAGGCCGGGATGTAATAAAATAACTGCCATTGGGGAAAAAGAAAGAAAAACAAAACATCTAACAAAGGCACAAAGAAGCCCCAGATACCCCAGCTAGTCTAGAAAATCACCACGAGTTGCCGTAAAAACACTTGGGAAAATAGGAAAAGAATAATGGCTGCAAAGTGATCGACTCCTGCAGGTACCTACAGGCAGCACATAGGCGAGAGTCCACAGGAAGCCATGTCAGCTGCAGTAAACTCCGAGGGTGCCTAGGAGACAAACCTGTAAAAGGTGACAAAACAGCGGCCTCGGAGGGGCTAAATCTCTGCATTGGAGAGAGACTTGCATTAAATGCAAACCCCCACATCGCATGGAGCTGTGACTTTCGTTTCATTTATCTCGGTCAGCAAAACTTTTCAGTAGGTACAAAAAGATGCTAGAGAATTTCTAATACAAGTGCACAGGAAAAATTGGTTTCAGAGACAACTGTTGGCTCAGAGAGTTCAATCTGTACCCGCTTATTGCGAATTTTCATGTACCCTAAAAGCAGCCAGAAAAATGGGCAATTATTTGTTGTCAAAGTCACTGTCATGTTAAGTGCTGTTAATGAAAATGACATAAAATAAGGGTTTGTAGGAATAAGCAAGATTTTTTATTAAGGCAAATGAGCAAATTGAGAAGGAAGGTGATTTTCATTTCCTGGCTTCAGTCTCACACTGCAGGTCATGGCCATAAAAGAGCGGTTGCCTGTCGCAAGGCAAGCTCCCGCATTCTGGGGCTGTGCTGGTCCCTGGACCCCTGCCCTGCGGGGGCAGGTCTAGGCTGGCATTTCAGCAGCACATCCTCCTGGCTGATGGCCATTTAGCGTGCCTTGCTGCAGAGAGATGTTTCAATATAGGTGGGACCATCAGTGAGTGAGGGTCTGCCTGGGTTTGGGCAAGGACGCCCTCAGGACACCCAAGGTGCAGATGTCACCTGATTTTCTCCAGATAAATGCCAGCCTTGGAGGAGCTGTGGCACACAGCTCTGCAGTTGGGATCTTTGAGTGTCTTCAAAAATTCATTCAACCCATGCCCAGAGGTTTTGCCCTTTTTTTTTTTTTTAAATATATATACACATATCCTGGAACAACGACAGACTTAATTTGCTTAGAAATGTGTTAGAACTTGGTAGTGACAAAGTATTTTTTGTTTACAAGCCCCTGAACTAGGAAATCTATCTCTGATGGTGTTAAGTCAGACCCATGAATCCACTTATCAAGTTTTACTTTACAGTGCTGGCAAAGAAGTATGTGTTTTCTCAGTAACTCCCCTTCCACCTGTTTGTCAGCTCTGTTCCTTGCACGAATCCCTCTAAACTGCTGGCACTCCTGAAGTTGTCCTTCCTGAACCAGGCTACCTGGGCTGCAACGGTCCTAGGGTTTGCTGGGCACATGTTTTAATGGTAGAGCGTGGTATTTTTAAGATTTCTGAATGACTCTTCAGCTGAGCAGGTAGCAGGCTGTTCCTCACAGCTTAGATCTCCCCGGCTCCCATCAATACCTTCGGGTGGGTTTTGCCCTCCTCGGGTTATTCAGTGTCACCGCCTGCCAAGGAGACTTCAAATTATGGCCACCTCTTCCACTTGTCAGGCCACCTCATGCGGATTTACCCAATTTTCCTACGCCATGAAGCACTCTGAGGACACAGGGGTGTCTGCAGTTCGCCAAGCCATACGTGCAGGGGTGCTCTCATCATGCGCATGTCTGGAAGGAAGAAAACCCAAAAAGACCAGTTACAGCAAAAAGGTTAAGCTGTTATGTCTGTGGTCCAAAAGAGTGGCGAGCTGAGCTCATTCCACCAAGTCTCTTGCTAATGTGGTGCTCTCATGGGTGTGAAATATTATCAGCTGTTAGAGTTATTAACCAGTGTTAACCAGGTAGTGCGTGCACTGAGCTATGTTTAAGGTTAACTGTACCATTAAGGGCTTACAAACTCAATTAAAGATTTTAGTGCTCAACAGTTAATGGTTAATTTCTGCAGATGTCCTGTTTCCAATTACTATTCATATATAATGTAAGCAGCATGGCATCACACTTCAACTCAGACAGACCGATTATTTTTTTTAATATATTTTATACCAGCAGAAGGTTTCACTTAATTGTGTAATACCCAATCCTTAGTAGTCCTGGAGTATCTTTGAAATCCCTCTTCAATCCCAAGTATTTTCACCTTTCTTTTTCTATTATTATCACTGCTCCCCGCCTCACTTGTGCTCACCTGACCCCGCGAGGGTATGGAGGTGTTCTCTGCATCGTGCAGGGCCCCAGCTGCCCGGCGGGGAGGAAGGCAGGCTCGGAAATGCCCCTCCTGGTCCCCACAGCCACGGGGAGACACTTGGAGATTTTCCTTTTTTCTGTCATTGGAAATGACGTGGGATGCTCACAACCCCCGAAGTGTATTGAGGAGCTCAAATGCAGATTTAAAAGCCTACACTTGAGCCTGCTGAGTTTGGAAAATATTAAGCAACAATAACCCTTTTGTAAGACTAACTTTGATAAGGGAGAGTTTGACTGAACCTGCAGGTGGAGTTAACTGGAAAGTTCTGAGTCCTGGAGTTACACCCAGGTGGAAGGAAACTTGCTGCTGTCAGTAAAGAAGAAGAGTGAATAAATCAGCTCTCCACTAATGAGACAAATAAATTCATAACTGGAAGCTGCATTCTTACCAACTCACCCACTAGGAAAAATCAATTCCTTTCTACACACGCAATTGTGATATTCCTCCTGAGAAATACTCTCAATTCAGTGAAGAACATGAACGCATACCTAACTCTGCACATGCGAGTAAATCTATGCTTATCATTAAACTTAAGAATACAAATAAATTGAAATTAAATATGAAATGCCTTGGGAATTGCTCATGAGCTTGAAATTCAGTTGTTTAAATGCAATGTTGAACTGGAGCATCTGGAAGAAAAGGACCCAGGGAGCAGGCTCTTCGAGCCATTCTTTCAGGTAGAGGAGGTTTTTTGGAGGATATCTAAGGAGATAATGTTCTCTGAGATTCACAGAGGTGCAGCATCAGTGCCTCCTATGGCTATACGGGCTATAGCTAGTCTCTGCAGAAAAGGTGTGAGCCACTCAATGGTAGAGATCTATTTTTTTTCTAAAACATCAACAGGAATCATTGACCCCAATGGCATAAATGTCCTCAACCACTGTAAATTGGGAAAGATCTTAAGAGGTTACAGAAGGGAGATACAACTTCAGCTATTAAATACAAAAGTGGCAGTGCTAACTTCATATGAAGGCATATCTAAAAATTATCATGGATGGAGATAATGGATGGTTGGGGCTCCGAATTCGTCTAGATGTCTCCAAAGTTCTGGGGTAAAATCCCTTTTTTTCAGGTGTATGGAGGTTTTACAGTGCAGGTAGAGCTGCTCTGAGTAGAAGTCTCCACGCTGGCGGTTGTTCAGAAGCTGTTGGAGAAACTCCAGCAAGAGTGATTCTTGCTCCAAATGTCAGGGGCACTTTTTAACCTTGTTGTCTCCTACAGAAATACAGACTATTTGGTACCTCTAAATGCTCCCCACCGAGCCCCCAAAGGGGAGAGACCAACCCACGCAATGTGTCACCTCCACTCCTGTCAATGGAGAGCAGGTGAGAGGAGTGAAGCATGTGTGACAGATATTCATCACGTCCCTCAAGGCATCACTGGATGAGGTTCACATGGGCCATGTGAATAGGAGCAGCATAGAACAGATTCAAAAATGTAGCATTTATCTATTAAAAGACAAATTGTGGCTGACTCTTTCCTTCATTTAAGGCAGTGAAAATAAAAGAACAAACAATCCTGCCTAAGGACCTGTTTCCACTCAGTGCTGAGCACCGCACTGAAGACATCTGTTTTTATCAGGCATTTACTTTACAATAGCAGTGGCACCTCTAACCAAGACCAGGCCACCAGCACAGAGAATAACCCCAGCACCCTACAAGTAGATGAAATCAACTGACGAGTTGAAAGGGTTTCTGAAACCTCATAGGATTTTTTCTTCACTATTTTTTTTTTTTTTCTCGGTGGAAACTCAGAAAAGCACTCAAGTGAATGGCAAAGTGTCTCACAAATACCTCGTATAATTTGGCAACCATCATGTTCCACATCTAATTTCATTACAGCACACTGAATGTTTTGGGTTTTTTTACAATGGTTTTTGCACCTTTAACAACAGGTTGATTATTGCATTTTGAAATAACTCACTTCTTTAAGAATAACTTAAGTGAAAATTTCATTTAGAATTGCAACACCTGGAGAAAATCAACATCATGTGACTTGTAGGCACTTCTAAACAGGAAATACTCCATTTATTTTTTTAGCTGTGTTTGTGTAATAAAGTCTAGCATCCAAGTGCGAGCAACACATTTTCTTGTTTTATTAAACAGCATGAAAGGATTTATTACTTCTCCACTGAATGCACTTCTGGCACCAAATGGAGCTGGACAATAATTGTCAGGCACTGACTTGAACATTACGAGAAAACACCTTTGGTGGAGTTCAGAGTTTATTGTGTAATGAAAAATACACCTAGATGGTGAGGCTTCCTTTGAGAATTTGCTTGGTGAGTGTAATCTCAGGTACTGCTGCTTAATAAATTGGATTCTTTGAAATAGAAATTTAAGTACTGAAATAATATCTAAGAAGGCTATTTTTCTTTTCCTCCTCCAGCTATGTGAAGTTCCTTGAGAAGGAAAATAGAAATACAGAGAACAGAGAACATTTCTTCCATCACTCAACAGGTTAGGGCTGTGAGATGCTCTCAAAGAGCAGTGTACCATGCTTAGGACTTTCCTCCCCACTCCTCTGATCTCTCAACCGCACTGGCTGCGCCTGTTCCTGTGCTCCCACCCGTGGCCAGAGCCAGGCACAGAGGACTTTCCTCTGGTTTTATTTCCTACGTTGTGTGCCCCGGACAGGGCAGGAGCCTTGAAGATAGGCTTGGTTGGAGAGAAGTTGCTGAGTGTTTTGAAGGTGTGCAGCGTTCTTGCACTCTCAGGAGTTCCCCAGAAATGGAGATTGGTGAGAAAAGGGAGAGATGTGGTTAAAATCAAAGTCCTGCTCTTCAGAGGATGAGCAGAGGGGACCGATCTGCAGCACTCTGCTCATGAGTTCCCTGAACCTCATACAGGTAAAGGTGCCTGTGCAAAGTGCCTGGAAAACACGGGCGGCAGAGCTTTATGCTCTCCTGACACTGTCACAAATGACTGCTCAAGGTCGAAATAAGAAAAAGGCTCTGTATATCTCTACGGTCCTGGGCTGACAAATTCTCCCCAAAGTCCCAGTGGAGCATTGCAACACTCCACATATGATTCGTTTTCCGCCGAGACCGGCAGTGCCTGTGTTAGAGGTTTCGGGTTAACTACAGGAATGGGAAAACACTTTACACAATCCTCAAATTAGGGGTTCTGACTAATGCAAAAGCTCTCCCATTAACTGCCTTCCTCGGCGCAGGACGGCAGGCTCTGGGCGCCAAAGACTGTCCTGCCCCAGCGGGGAAGGCAAGAAGATGGGGAGCATGGCTGGGCCTCGTCCCCCTAACGCAGGGAAACACTGAAAAGCTTCTTTCTTTTGAATTACCACAGTCTTTGTCTATTAACCTTTAACCCCCTCCTCTTCAGCGATCTCTAAATGAGTCAGTTGGGTTATAACCAGGGAACCTCACGGTATAATTTTTTTTATTGTTTGTTTTTTTTTTTTCATCCTGTATCCCCGCGGCGCGGTTTTAGCACTCCCACCCCCGAATGCCACATCTGAAGCTCGCACGGACCACCCGAAACAAGCCGAGATGCTCGCAGGCGCCAGGAGAGGGCAGCGGTGCCCAGGGCTGGGCGGCTGCCCGCGGGTGCGCGCGCTGCCCGGCGGCGGGCAGGCTGCGAGCTGCCCCCTCCGCCCAGCTGCAACCAGCACCGGCCCCAACGCGGGGCGGGGAGCGCACACGCAGGCGTTAGGGGTCATTTTCTGCTGTAGGGACAATAAATTTCCTTGCTGGCTGAGGTTCCTTTGACGGTCGGATGGTGCATTAATCATCAGACATAGAGAAATTCACCTCGCAATCGCCCGACTGTAGTACAGTTCTTAAGGAGTTCTTATTTCTTCAGGAGTTGCAGGTTTTAACGCCAGAAGGGACTTTGGACTGAGACAGTCCAATCTCTTGTCTGAAATGGGCCTTGAGTCGCGATCCCTGCAAACAGCACAGATCACTACGGAGACCTCTCCCATGTGTTGGTAACGCAGAGCATGGTGGATGTGTGGTGGGAAAGAGGGTCCTCCTCTGCTGGCCCCTCCTCTAGTCCCCGTAGGGCTCCCACCAGCTTGACCTGACCCTTCCTAGGCTGGGGATTGCATGTGCACAGGTAGAGCAGGGAAAGGAGCACCAAAGGAGGGAAGGAGAGGAGAAGAAAAGTGGCCTTTAGCCAGCATGGAGACCACTCTCCCAGAAAAGCTACCAGGCTGACAGCCAAAGGGGTACGGGGCGGACATAACAAAGATATCTACTGATCAGGATTGGTGCCGGAGCTCTGGTTTTCCCCATCTTCTAACATCGGAAAAGAGGGCCTTGCCTGAAAAGTGAAGGTGGGGAAATCAAATCAGTCATTCCTCTTTGCACAACCAGGCAGCACAAAAGCTGCTCCTAAGACAAATTTGAAAGCTGTCCATTGCCCAATATGACCAGTTATCAGATCTGTGCAAAGGTACACTAATACCCAGAATTGCATTAGCAAGTATTGAACAAAAGAAATCAGAAGCAACGTTAAACATAAAGTGTCAGCCTTTATGCCAATCTCTATTTAAGGACTAGGAAGGCTTCCAACAGAGGGGACAAGCTAATTCATGTCTGCTTAGCAAGAGGTTCTTGCATCTTTTGATTCTCCCAGTGCTAGTCATGGTTCCAGGCGAGGAGACCAGACAAGATGCCCCTCCTGGCTGACCCCATCTGACCACTGTTGCTCCCATTTGCCATAATGAAGAGCTGCTATGTACATTTTCTTTAAATAGTGTTTATTGGTTACTTTCAGCTGCTGCTTCTGAGTTTAAATGATCCTTTTAATTTGGGTGTACTGCAGATCTCATTGGCAATGCATGAGAACCACAGGTGATGCAAACTGAAAACAAAAGTAAAACCTGTCACTCTATGCTTCTTGCACTCACTGAAGGAAATACAGAAAATCACAGCCAGTAAATGTAGTTAAAAGTAAGATAATTCTCAAAAAATGTTTCTCCTTTTACACACTAATGTCTTGATCCAGAAAACAGTTATGCACATAATTAATGTTACCACCATGGTAATCCCATCATGGTACGTTTATCATATGTATTTGCATTTTTATAGAAGCAGAAGCTACGATAAGATCTTTCAGTTCTGCCTCAGTTATGCAAGTTGCAGGATATTGCATCCTTATGAACATGTGGATAAATGACATTTTGAGGAAAATTATTATAATTAATAGATATTATAAGATCAAGACCTGATTATAGATAACAAGGTCATTGCTAAAATGGGGATACTTTCCAACCAGTTTTAAAATTTGTCTGGCAAAAAATAGGTCAGGCCACCCTAAATGGCGTTTGTGGTATGGTTCCAGGCAATTCTGAAATCAGTTTGGAGGAACTGATTTAAAACTAATATGAGATGTATCTCATAAATTACAACCTCAGGGACCTCAGATCATATTTACCTGATTCTGCTCTGAGCATGAAGCTTTGGTTTCAAAAAGCAGAATAATACCTGAGCCTAAGAAATCAAATGTGAGAGAGAGGTGGTCAGAAAACATCATGAAAACAGACTTTCTCTTATACTATACGTGGCAAACTTTCCATGCAGTTCTTAAGACCATCCCCATTACCTTCCTGATCCTGACTCCTCACAGATCATAGATGTCTCCTTGCAATCAGACCCTGGAGTCACTGATCCAGGGCCTCAAGCCTTCATTTGGCTGGGAAATGACTCTGCCTGAGTACTGCAGTTGCACACACAAAGGTACACACTGTATGGAAGGCCTGTTCCTATGGAAAAATGCAGCCGAGATTCGAGCCATTGCTTATATTTATATTTGGTCTGTTTTTTCATAAGAGGTCTATCCCGTGTGATACCGATGATAATTCTTGGGTCACTAGACAGCTCCATGCCCGGAGATTGTTTCCATGGACAGAAAAACCGAGCCTGATAACTCATATTGGTGAAACTGAAGTCCGGTGGGAGTAAAAATAATTACAAGTATTTTTAAAAATGTGTCTACTTCCAAGTTTCTACACAAAAAATCTACAGCTGGCACTCTTATCACATTTTAACAGACTGGACATTGTTCCTGTCTGACGATTCAGCAAAGCAGCTAACCATCTGCTTAGATATGAATAACGGCAGGGACAGAGGGAAGGAGAAAAACATGACCAAATGTAGCAGTTCTTCCTAGGTGGGCCTGGACCCTGGAGGTATCTTGGGCTGAAGAGGTAGTCATTAGAAATCAGGCAAATACATCTCAAGAGGAGAGGGAATGGGGAAGACCCACATGGCATTGGCAAAATGTATGACAATCAAAAACCAAGCCAATATATATACATAGCCAGCCTCCATGTCAAGTCCTCTCCAGCTTCATCCCCATGAAATCATGCACATGGCAATAATTCCATCATCCCAGTGCCTGGGACCTGTGCAGGAAGAGGTTAACTCCCGCTCAGCCTTTATGGCACAAAGTAAAAGCTCTTGTTATTTTGGTTTTGTTTTTTTTTAAAAAACATTGTGTGGAGAAAGAGGCAGGCTTTAAATATTTTCGTAGGCTGCTTGGCAACAAATTGCATGTGATCTTTATAAAAACAATGAGTTCTCATAGAATTTACATTGTGTTTGAACTGGGTGCTAATGGCTCCCGACCAGTGCTCAATGGCTGGTTTGTGGGAAGAAACAGGGAGAGTGTGTTATATTGTGCATTGTATGCTGCTACTCCAGCTCTCTGAGAAAGACGGAGCTGTCAGAAGTTGAGGACCAGGGCGGGAATAAAGCTGTGGCTTTTACAGTACATAAAATGCATTAGGCGAGACTTGACGGGGGCTGTGGTTGTGCACTTGAGGCCACTGCTGTGGGGCGTAATCCGCACACACGACATGGTGCTCCCCAATGTAACTGATGGCTGCAGGGCTGCCTCCTTCCATCTCGGGAAATTAGGTGCATACCCAATATTTTTCCTTCACAAATGATGTTTACTTGTCTGCGGTAAAGGCGTATTAAACAGTTTGTAATCCTTTCCCTATCAGCTGAGAACTGATTTAAAACTGATATATTGTCTGTTCAGCCATGCAGGAAAGGCAGAGCGTACCTGTGCTTGCAGCTGCTCGAAGATCATTGAAATCAGCTCAGAAATCATGAGATTTCTCAACACAATAAGCACTACTTACTTTTTTCTTTTTCTTCTATTTTTAATTTTTCTCCCCTCCATTTTGGCTTTTTCGCCTTTAGGATACAATTGAAGCACGTTTTCTTAGGTTTCTTCCACTATTGCTGAAGCCAAAAACATCTCCCCCCAAAATTGTCTTCTGGGCAGGAAAACGGACTTTTAAGCAAATAACATTTGCAACAGCAGCAAGAAGAAAACAGTGAGGATTTCTGGTACTGGGTTTGCAGCCATAATCTGGGGAGGTTACACCATTTCCCTGCACTGATGGCCTTAGGTTAGGACCTTTTGAACCATTCCTGGTGAGGGTAGAGGGGTTAAGCACATTGCAGTACCAACTGGGTTGCTCTAAAAGAGGAGATAAAAAAAAGAATTGAACACAGGTGCATTTGATACCCTACCTTAAAATGTGCATGAATAAAAGCTCTGATCAAACAGCATCCAGTCCTGACTTACATATGATCATGTATGCCCTAAGCCAGGACCAAGGCCAAAGTAATGTCCAGCTTTTCCAAATTCAGGTGCTCTGAATTCAGTGAATGATGACCATAACTTCCTGTAGGTGTGTAGCTCTTTGTGTTTTAACTCCCAGAACATACCTGAACGGGGAAAAGGAGCTCTGGAAAAGTGTCACCCAGAGGCAGGGCACCCACTGACTATCTGAGCCTCTCTCTGCGGACATCATGTGAATCATGATGAGTCATGAGTCTTCGTGAAGTTGCACGAGAGGAGCATGAGGCAGTGGCTCCTCGTGCACAGATGTGTATGACTGGTAGAGATGGCACTGAACAAACACAGACATCTTCACATGTTCATGTTCCACCACCAACACTCTTCTGTTTACTCCCATATTCATTAATTCCGTATATATGTGTATGTATATGTACATAGATAATTTTATACACACCCAAGGCAGACAGGCCATATAGGCTACATACAAACACAAGTATGAACTGTGCTATAACAAATATCTAGAACATGTGTTTTCAAACGTTGTGGCAATGGTTTTGTCTATAAATGCAAGATAACCTCACAAAAAATGGACTGTGTGTTTTAATGACCGTCTTGCTGAATTGATAGCAGAGGATTAAATTATGACTATCAAACCATTCCCCTTTGTCAATGGATCTAATCGCAATATGTTTGATAGTGACAAAAAAAATGCCGTCTCACAGCAGCTTTGTAGCTTTGTGAATGAGTGAATTAGTTCCCACTGGCTGAGCACTAACTGCAAACTGTTATCACTTTGCAGTTGCTGTTACTACTTTTGCTTTACTCTTCAAGGTAGAAATCTGTAAGGAATGGAATTAAAACTCTTTGACCTAGCCTCTGAAGGAGCTGGAAAAATGAAAAGAAAAACAATACTCTTTTAAGATAAACTTCACAAAACTAAAGGCAAAGGACCATTAGACTGATCCTCTGATCTGGCTTTAATACTACACTTTGCACAATTAACCCACTTTTCAATAAACTGTACTGTGTTTGAGTACGGCACATCTTCTAGAAAGGCATGCGCTCCCTCTGAAGACAGTAAAACTTGGCAAACTGTCATTTCTCTGGATGACTGACTCACTATTAAAATCTCCTCATTTGGATTCGTCTTGGCTTCAGCTTCTGGCTGTTGGTTTTTGTCGTTCTTGTCCCCAGTGCATTTAAAATCCCCTTGATGCCTGGTGTTTTTTTCTTAAGAAGAAAATTAACTGTATGTGTGAACAGCCCTGAACACTTTGCCTCTTCATGGAACACTTCAGTGGTATTTCACCAATCATCATAAGAACAAACTCCTGGACAGATACATAATTTTTTAATCAATTGTGCAATAAAATGCAAGAAGATGTGTAAAAGCAGGTAAGAATCACTGAACACAAAAGGCAGAACTCTCCAGCGCAATGGCACGTGGTCAGACTTTCACCTCACCCTAGAATCTGGAAGAGCTCCCATAAAAGTTTGTTTGAATCAAATGGGATAAACTATTGACTTGTACAAAAACACATGAGAGATAACAAGAGAAAATCTTTGATTGTTCAAGCTCTGGGCAATAGGGCAGATCTCACCAAAGCTAGGAGATTGGGCAGATTTTTTCACTGGCAGTTCTACAGTCTTGGAAACAGTTATTGCTGTTGGGACTTCAGTTCAAACCCATCACTCGCTACTGTGCTGGTTTTGGCAGGTAGGAGATTGCACCAAATGCCTTTTCTCTTTTTCACAAGTTTTCTAAGGGGAGAATTACAGGGTGTTTCCGATCCCTGAACTTTCGTTTCAAATTACACCAGTTGAATTTTGTACTATGATATCATCTACCAATTCAAGTCAAGGGAGTTAGAACATAAGTGGATGCATTCCTGAGCCCAAGTACAAAGGTTTCCATCAAAGCTGAATTAAGAATATTTGCCGAATGATAATGCCTCATACTCTTGTCTTCCTCCTTAACTGCTCTTCATTTTTGCAAACAAGTTATTAAACCAGGAAAAACAATGTATAAATGCATACAAATCCATCAATTTCTTAGCCCCTCAGCACTCATCTCTGCAGTCAAGGCATGGCTGGGTGACGCAGGGGGAGGTTGGACACGGGTAGAGGCAACTTTAATGAAATCCCCATGCTGAACCATCGGCAAGTTATCACTTCAGCCTGCATTTCTCTGCTGATACACACACAGATACCTACAAACTGAGTGCAGGAAGTTCTTTTTGGTGCCCCACACCCCACAGATACCACTGTGTGTTTTGTCTCCACATTTTTCTGTTTAAAGGATGTGTGTGAAAGCCAGAACTTGATTCTCATCTATTCTCGCCCCCCTTTACCAAATGCACAGTGATAGGAAGCAGGCAGCCACCTCTCACTAGAAACACATCCTTACGGGCGTGCTGCTCTCCAACCCAACACTGAGAGCCCTGATGACCCCAGCAAAGCAGGGAGGTCAACATTTGCTTAAGCAAAGGCTCCACTGTGTGTTCTCTAACATGACTTTTAAAGTGATTAGTCTTTAATGTCATATTGGTTAGAGGTTGATAAACCCTGATAGATGCTTGCAGTTAACTGTGGTCAGGTGAAGTACCACCAACCATGACTGCTAAACTGCCATCTACAGCAACCACAAGGACATGTCTGGCATCGGTAGTGCTCCTCAAGGTCATGCTTTGAAACCCAGTAGAGAGAAACTTTCAAAATCATCAGCCTCCTTCTAAGGAATCACTGCCGGGTTTTAATTCTCCCTATTTTCAGAGGCTTCTGGCAGAACTGTGACATTAAATATTCAGTGAAATACAAGAAACGTTTGAAAATGCTTGCTCCTGAAGAGCTTGGAACCATTAGTGCATCTCATACTGCAAAAGCCTCTGCCTGGCAGGTTATATATCAGTCATCCACTTTTTACCTCAAAAAATGATCAGCTTATTTATGATCTATGGGGAACTGCCCCTCCATTTGAAATATTTACATATTTTTGTTACTTGCAAAGCTAATGTTGTTTGGGGAGGCCAGGGAAGGAATCTTTTCTCAAATCTCTTTCACAGTCAGGCTGACTTGACATTGGATGTAAAATTCAAACCACTTCTTCAAATAGAAACAAACAAATAGGAGAAAGGTTGAATTACTTCTGAAGGGAGCTGCATCGACAGACGGTTTAACTGAATGTTGCATTTAGAGAATATTTGACATCTCCAGTGCTGTGAAGGAGGTCAGGCAGTTCAAAAGGAGCCTTCTTGCTTGCTTACTCCTAAGAAATGAATTCATTTCGTTATTATGATGAAGTACGCAGAATAGATCACACATAATTCATTCTTCTACAAACATTTTATTGCAAAAATATGCAGGTTGTTTTCTATAATGTAAAATATTATTTCAGGGCTTGTAGATTTTGTTTCAGGCAGGTTAAGCCAGGAAATTACAGAAAATTGCAATATAGAAGAGATTTGAGATCTGCAGATGGAAAGCTGTGTATAAAAGCCAGCAATGTTATCATTACTTTTATAGCATCTGCAACTGCAGTGCTTAAACACCATAATAACTACCTGCTGCTCTGCTTCCAATCCCAGTATTCACGGGGTACAAAATAGACCATGCAATCTCCATTTTCTACTTGAAGCATTCACTTCTGGACGGTATTGGAGACAGCTGATTTATAATTTACACTGTCTTAAATATTTGTAGTTATGTCTAGAAATAGTCTTTACCACTGAATATTATTCCACAGGCCTTGACTTGTATCTCTTGTGTATACGGTGAAGGTACCCCAAGCTTCTCTAATCAAGATATTTCAGGCAGAAGAAGGTAACCTGGCTAGCCAGGGTCACCTGAAGCTGGATGTTGTGCAGCAGGGTGAGTTGGCCTGCCCGCAGCAATGTTCAGCTGTGGCTGGATTGCTTCTTCCTGCACAGCTTCACCAGCTTATATAGCTCTGTAAGATCTTACCATCAGCTGTCACCATCTACAGAAATATCCACCATACCAAATCACTGCTGTGTTGTCTTGCCTTCCATGAAGTAAGCTGCTACATAGCATAGGCTCCTCCATTTCCTGGGTCATTGTTTAAGCCACTGCTTGCATCAGGCTGGCATCTCTACCTTTGCATGGAGATCGGAGGATGGAACAATGATATGGGAGCAGGTTGTGGAAGAGTTGGAAAGTCCTAGAAGACAGATGGTCTCAAGATGAAAGTCTTATTTCATAGGTCTTTTTCCTGGCCTTTAGGGGGCTACACAACATCTGTAACTGGAAAAATGATCCCCTTACTGCTACACATTGCAACCTTTGTTCCGTATCTACTGAGGCAACAATTCTTCATAGCACGCTGGAGCCTACAGAAGGGAATCTGAAGGTCCTGAATTCAGTTGGTCACACACAACTGAGAGCAAGTCAGGCTCAAAGAGAAAGAATTACACAACACTATCACATGGATGAGTCCAACTGCATCCTGCATCCATCAGAAACAGGAAAAATAGGAAGGCAAAAAAAAGGAAAAACAACAAACAAGATTCCAAAAAAATGGATGGGGTTTTTATTGTGTCAAGTCCTCCCTAAATCAAGGAAGGGTTTTGCCCTAGTAAAGGGGGAGATTTTGAATGAAAAGCCCATGGCAACAGAAACAAATCAGCTCCACAAGTGCATAATATTCAAATGAGTTTTACATAACTACCCTCCTTTTCTTCCAACCTCCAGAGTGCATGAAAGAATGGCAGAAAACCAAACTGAATGTAAGAAAACCAGCCTGCAGGCCAGGGAAGGACCTGTCCCATTGCCTCTGTCAAATAAAGCATGCATCTTCTCAATAAATCACACCTTAAAATAAATCACATTCACCAAAGCAAATGAAAAACCAACAACAGAGTAAGGACTGGGCATGACCCACGCAGCCCTGCTTCTGCCACACCAGCTGCGCTGGTGAAGAATCACAAGGACTTCACCTACACAGCTCTCGCACATGGAAGCTGTTCCCAATGTGACACCATCACCCAAAAAGACCCAGTCTTGAAAATACCACTGCTCACTGGAAAGTGCATTTTCCTACTAAGTTGGTACAAACAAACTTCACCTTGATAGCAAGCAAATAAAACAAATTCAGCTGAACCCATCCACGTTAGAAGCCACTGTAACGCCTGGAATTTTTTGGAGACTGTGTGGTGAAAC
This sequence comes from Grus americana, assembly GCF_028858705.1. NCBI lineage: Eukaryota > Metazoa > Chordata > Aves > Gruiformes > Gruidae > Grus > Grus americana. The sequence goes on along the minus strand of NC_072856.1, from coordinate 54,602,220 downwards.
TTATTTACACCACACAGACTTTCTAGCAAGTCCCGTAGTCTACTTATTGCTAATACATGGCAACAGCTGTTGTGGATCATCAGTGTGGCCTAAGTGGTGGACTTCTGGGGGTCGATGAAGGAGGAGGCACAACAGAGTAGAAGAAGGGAAGCCGGTCAACATCCAGAGTTTGTACGTATGCCCAGTGGTACATCGAGGCAAGGCCAACAGTCTCCAGACCTCTTCCTCTGTTAGCATCAGAAAGGGACCAAGATGAGGACTGGTTTAGTGGGGCCCAGCACTTCTGTTTCAAAGCTGATATTCATTTTCTTGATTATATCAATTTTATCAATTCATTGCTTGTTACTGAACTTTGGTTGGAAAAGTAGAATACACATTTTAGTACAGTCTCCCTACCTTTAAAGAAAAAGTCATAAAACATTTGATAGAATCACAGAAGCATAGAATCATAGAATAAACATTTTATAGCTTATTTATTTTATTGTGCATGACGTCACTTCCTCCAGTTGCTTAATCCTCTTATAACAATATCACTCATTCCTTTTGCACCTTTTCCTGAGTGTCTCCTGTTTACTTGGTTGAATTAGACTGTCTTTTTTCTCCTGACTTTCCCAGTGTTTGGCTTTGAAAGTCTATTTTACATGGTACCCCTCCCATTGTTTACATGTGTGTGGGCAGAGGAGCCAGACTAAAGGGTGGCTGCTGTCGGACAGGGTAATAGAAACGAAATCTTCGCTTAGCTATTCATCTGGCATGGCTAATGAGTCTTTTCTCATGGTTGGCACTCCTTGGTGTTTCAGATACAGGCTAAACAAGGAAAATGAGGTGTTGATGAGACCTACGGTGGCATACTTATTCCTTTGAAATGGAGGCACCATTCAGGTCAGGTTGCACGGTATCTATAAAATATGAGAGTTAAATAATAATTTGGATTGCTTTCCCATGTTACAGCCTTCAACTTTCCTCCCTTTTCCTCATTCAGCTATAGGGTAAGAAAGTTTCTGTTTTCATTCCTCTTCCAGGAAGACTTCAGATTAAAAAAACCTAAACAGATTAAAAGCTGAGCGAGATCCTCGCCTTCTCTGTAGCCTCTTTTTAAGGAGCCAGAAGAGCGTGCAAAGACTTGAGGGCTGCGCCAGTAGTGTAGGCGCAGGACCCAAATGCCCACCACCTTTCCAGAAACACTGTTTGTTGTGAGCAGAGCACTTTGCAGGCCTGTGGTGTGCAGCAAAGATGTTTTGGGAATGAGGGCAGAGGGAGGTCTAGCAGGGGTCAGGGTGGAGTTGGTTTCGCAGCTCTTTGACCAGAGCAGCCAGGGATGGCTAAGGCATGCCTGCGTAGGAAGTTACGCTTCTGTGAGGTTTGGGGTGAGTATAAACGATGTCCTCGTGTGGACGTACCTATTGCAAGATAGATGACATCTTTTTCTGGTTACCATCGGTCTGGAACTGGTTGAAACAAAGCCAGAAAATAATCCTTTCCTGGAATGATTGTTCAAATGAGGAACTCTGTTTATAAAGCCAAAGCAGGTTAGCTACAATGGCATAAATATCATCCTTAATTCCCTAAATAGCTTCCTTTGTGTCAGACACCTTCCCTTGCCGTTTTAGCAGGAGCCACAAGGCACCCTCCATCTGGACAGGCACAATGACTAGCTGTAGGATTTGAGGGTTTTGTTGCTACTATCAGACAATCTTCAAGTATAAATTTTCTTCTCAAGCTGAGAATTCAACTCATTAAATCACTTACAGGTAAAATATGCAAAGGATGGTAAACTAAAAGCTTTTTAACATCTTTATTCTGCATACACCAGAAATAAAAAAGATGGAGGTGATGTAGAACAGTGGTAAGTTCCCCATGAACTTCCTATTAGACTCCCTGCCTTCTCATATTTGACCAAAATCTTTTTTTAATAAACCTGTTATTATAGTTCTGGGTCTCTGCCAAGTGTTTACAGCGTTGCCCTGAGTAACAATTCTGAGCCAAGGGACTTAATTAAATGTAACCTGCTTTTTCAGTTATAGAATTGTCCTTAGACATCAAAAGGAAAGTGAACTTTAATAATAAAATCTGAAATCACTTTTTGGTTAAGAGAAGTTCTTTACTCCTCACTGTATGTAATCAGTTACTTCTTAGAAGGCATATAGTATTTTCACAGATAATTTCCCACAAGCATTTACAGATTTTATGACAAGTAACAAAACATGTAGAGTTCTGGCTTTATGTGAGAATCTGATATCATACTTTCTTCTTGAGCTGATTCATAGACCACATGGTTGCAGAGAAGAACATAAAAACTTAAACAAAAATGTTTATAAAGGATGTCCCTTTTGATCTCACAAATTTTTATTGCCATTACAATTTTAGAGGCTTAGCTTTTCATTTTGGTTCCGCATATATTGCAATTTTTTTTTACAGCCATCTCGGAGGAGGTTCTCTACCTATGAGGGGCTTCTGCTAACTACAAAGTTGGTTTGGGGAAGGTGCTGAAGAGCTACCTGAAAGCCTTGGAGGGACAAATGCAAGTGATATGGGTGCTGCCTCCCTGGACAGAGCTGCACACCTGCAAAGTGAAACTGGACCAGAGTTTTCATTCACAGTGGCTCACGGCCCAGAGCATTAAAGTGATACGAGGTCAACGCAGCTTCTATTGATGTGCTGGGCTAGAAACTGGCGTAGCCACACCTAGCATGTGGGCCTGGACCCCAGGTTGAGGTCCCACCTGACTCACCAGCAGGAGAAGGGCAGGCTGCAATGTTGATGCTCTCGCCTCCCACCGCTGCAGGAGGAGCGGGCAGTCCCCGCCTGCGCTGCCTGCTAGACCACACTAGCCAGGGCCATGTTGGCTTCAGAGGATGGGGCTGCACAGAGCAGATGCCTTCCCAGGTAAGAAAGGTTTAATGCCTGTCTCCTCTCCCTAAGTGGAAGTTTTAATTTCCCTGTGCCTGCAATGTTAATCATTTACAACATCTTAAACCCAACCTGACACTGAGACTGAGACTGTGCAGGTGAAAAGCAGCTGCCCTGAAGGCCTGGAGATATCAGAGGCACCGGGGCTGCACCCTCAGCCACCCTGAGAGCAGAGCTGGGCAGCTCTCGCACAGAGGCAGGGAGCAGGGGCAAGGCAGTAATTAGCCCCAGAAAAATGCACAGAGAGCAGTGAATCACAGCTGTAACATCACACACCAGGTGGGGCTGGCAGCGAGGAGTTACTGGATTGCTTCCTCTGACCTTTCCTCCTTCTGCTGCACCTTGGTGTGCACCTTCTGCTGCTGAAGGCTGGAGACTGTTTCACTTCTCCTCGTTCATTTATCTTTGTCTCATACCAACTCCCTTTCTCCAGCTGGCACACCAACCATAGCAAGTGGTCACTGAGAGGTCTCATGAGCAGCCTAGTGCAGGCTGGGACAAGCTATCTCAAGAGCTCAGGAAACCCCAGCTCCCGAAGCGTGTCCACACATGATGAGACAAAGCCTCAGCTGTCCCCATCGGGTTCTGGCAGTAGTCCTGCTTTGAGCAGCGGCATGGACTGGGGACTTCCAGCCATCTCTTCCGGACAGTATTTCACCAGTGCTGTGAAGTCATTCACCTGCTTTTCCCACAGCCACGCTGGCTCAGTTTCCAGCTCCACCACTAAACACAGCACTGATGCATTCAGCCTGTTCAGATACCTCCTGGTACAAACAGGTCCTCCCAGCGCCTGGCATTGCAATTTGTCTGAATCTGGCTGATTTCAGATGCATTTCCCTTTTCACAAGCTCTTTCTTCTGCCCGTTGAATTCAGGCTTATAAACTCTTCAGCATGGCATTCATCTGTCTTTCCATTTGTGCAAAACTTTTAACCCTTGACATGTAAACAGTAATAAAGCTGAAGATTGCCCCTGACTCTTGGAGACTGGATTGTGGGACAGTCGACTGGTGCATGTTATAGCAGTGATGAATAGTGCACCTATTAGATGCTTTATGGATGACTTTGCCTTCTCACCATCTCCATCTGATTTTGAGTCGTAATAGAGAAATCACTGGAGCGGGCTGTGGGAAGAGTGCCGCATTCCTGAGCCGGGTGAAACAACTGGTTGTGTGGACTAAGCATTTACTTGGGATCCCATAAACACTTCCAACTTGAAAGAGCCACAATCTCTAGATCCCAGTTTGTTTATATTTAACTTCGTAGATTTTGGCTTGTGTGTTTTGCTAGTCTAACTAACGATGCTATACTAGTCTGACTGGATTGTGTCAAACTTTTCTGTTTACATTATACAGTCTTCATGGTTTGAAAAGAAAACAGGCACGAAAGTACAAATAGTGGTATATTGTAATGAAATGCCTTGCATGCAAAGGAAATGCTCCTGCTGTTCCAGTTTGTAGAGCATAGATCTTAGTGATACTGAAGAGCCTTGATAATAATGACTGCCCAATTTTGATGAAAAATGGTGTAAATGAAGAGATTCGATGTGAAAATTCACCACAAAGGAAACGTGACAGCCTAAATAGACTAGCAAATAAGTATGCAAATGGCATATTAGTGCTTTTAATTTATAGTGGTGCTTATTTCATCTCCACGAGGAAACCCCCTCTGCCGTTCCGACTTCCATTTCTGCCCTGGATGAGTGACATTTATTCCGGGAAAGGACACTTCTCCCGTCCCCAGGCACAGCAAAGAGAGAGCGGGCAAGAGCTCGGTATTGTTTGCAGCCCCCCTGCTGCCTCAGCAAGAAAACCCTATTTATTTATGGTGCCAACAGGCCGCTCCCGAGCGGGATGGGCAGAGGGGCGGCGGGGCAGGCGCTCCGGCCGTGAGCACAGCGCCGCCGGCCCGGGGATCGCGGGGGACTCCGCAGCACCGTGGCCGGACCCGCCTGCGCCCGAGGGGGCGGCCGGTGCGGGGGGGTGCGCTGCCGCCCACGCCGCTCTCCGGGGAGGCGATGCCGGGAGGGGGGGGAAGCACCGCCGTCGCTGGCGAGGGGAGGAAGGGGGCTGCAGACCTCACGCTGCCGCGGCGGAAAGCACGGCCGGACCCGCGCCCCGCTCCGCCCCGCTGCGCGCCAGCGCTCCACCGCCCCCGGCCGGGCGGAGGGAGGCGGGCGGACGGGCGGGAGGGGAGGGCCGCGGGGCGGGGCGCAGCGCGGCGCGGAGAGGGGCAGCCCCCCCGCTCCGCTCCGCTCCGCGCCCGCCGTCGGTGCCGGTGAAGGCGGCGGTGGCGGTGCCGCCGGCTCCTGTCGCCCCCCCGCCCCGACCCCGGAGCGGGCGGCCTCGCGTCCCCATGGCCGGGCAGGAGTGGGACTGGTTCCAGCGTGAGGAGCTCATCGGGCACATCAGCGACATCCGAGTGCAGAACCTCCAAGGTAAACCAACACCCCCGAGAAACCCCTCCCTCCGCCCCCGCGCCGCCCCGCTCCCCTTCCTCTCCTTCTCCCTGTGCCGGTCCTTCCTCCTCCGCCTCTCCCCGTGCCCTGGTGCGGGGCTGCCGCGGGCTCCCCGGCCCGCCCTCCCGGTCCGCCCGGTGCGGGCTGCCCTGGCTCCCCGAAGCGGGGGGCGGCGCGGATGCGGGGCCGGAGCAGCCGAGGAGGAGGACGGCGGGGCCAAAGTTTCCCCTGAGCGCCGCACCGGGCCCGCCCTGCCCGTGGAAAGCCCCGGTGCCGGGGCGAGCGGCGCCGGGCTCCGCGGGAGGGACGGGGCGCGGGGGCTCCGCGGGCGCGGGGGATGCGGCGGGGGCGGCACAGCCCCGGACCCGCCCCGGGGCACACTGCCGCCCACAGCCTCCGCCTGAGGGCCGTCGGGGAGGGGGCTGCGAGCCCCGGCTCACCTCGCTCGCCCTTCCGGGGGACCTCGCCGGCTGGGAGGTGCGGAGCGAGCGGTGCCGGGGCTCACCAGCCCCCGCGGGTGACGGGAGCTTTGCCTCTGGTTCCCCGCGGAGCCTAGCAGAGGCGCCCCGCAAGCTGGGGGGCAGAGCCCGCCGTGCAGCTTCGACCCGGAGATTTGGAGGTGCTCAGCCGCAGTCAGGATACGGCTTTAGGTCCGTATCAGCACAATTTGAAGGGAAGCCGATGGCTATCTGAGTACTCAAATTAATGTACCTTCTCATAAGCTACTGCTGAATAAACATGGGAAGACCTTTGGATAAATCATCTATGAGATGCTCTCCTGTTCTGCCACAGGCTGTGCTGGCGGAAAGGATGCAAATATCTACGTTTGAATGTAGTTCGGTATCAATGTAGTAGTTCCTCCAAAGTTATGTTTGCCCCTCACCAGCTAACTCTTCGTGATTGGCAAGGACAGCAAGAAAGAAGAAAAGCAGCAGTGGTTTATGGGAGAGCCATTCGTTTAATGTAACATACCAATCTTAATCAACAGCTCGCATTATACTGCAATGTATCTTTGTGTTCCATAAAAATAATAGACTTGAATTATAGGTCATTATCTCTTCCTGCTTATGCATAATGATATTAAAGCACTGTCTACTGGCAGAGGCAGTGCAGTTGCTGGGAATTAGTTTTGGTTTGGCTTGATTATAGAGGATGTATAATTTATCAGAAAAGAGACCCAAATTAGCCATTCTTGCAGCTCTGATCTTGTATTAATGCAGTTAACTGTTGATGGGGCCACTCCACGACATTTTGACCTGCGTCATCGTGACCTCTGAAATTCAGATTTTGAGCACAGCCAGGGCTGTCAATTGCAGGTTGAAGTCCCCTTGGGTTTTGACAGTCTCTCATTACAGTGCTATTCTACATTTCTGACTCCTGCCTCTGTCTCTTTTGATTCTGTGTGTTAGCTTGGATGGCCTGCCACTGATCTCTTGTTGCTCAAAACTGTAGCATTTAAATTTAATCCTTAATTTATGGGCATTTTTGGAGGAGGAATAGTAAAGAAATCTGTTCTTTAAAAAAACCCATGTTTTTGGCTTTGCCTCTCAGTCATTTGTGTAAGAAGGAGTTAAAACTCATTTCCCTTTCTGAAACTTAAAATGCATTTATACAGATGCACATAGCCTTCTCTAAAATTCCTATAGTCCTGTAGGAGAAAGTCATCCTACAGGGCAAATTCCTTTGAATAACATTATGTTCATGAAAAAAACCCTCCTCTTCCCTTCTTACCATACAGGAGGAATTTTGAGGGATACATTAGTTGTCACTTTGCTTGCACTGCTATGGTTTTAGCAAATTTTATGCCCCATGTGGGCTCTTATAGGGGAGAAAAGGCATTTGTTCTAAGGTGCTGCTCCAAAGCAAGTGATAATACCTATCACTTACAGTATATATGATTTGTAACACATAGTTCTCACATTATCTTCTAAAGATGAAAAACATTTTACAGATGGTGAGTCTGCTACGCAGGAGAGTGTGATTTTTGTCACTCAGGAGCTCAGTGGCAAAGCACAGTGCTTCTCTTCAGGGTAGTTTCTTATAAAACGGCAGCATATGCTCTGTGTTCATATGTAGAAATTAAACTTGCTCCTGCTTTACAATTCAAAATTCATTCTCTCCTCTCAAAACAATGCGATCTGAATCACTGCTGGTATCATTATCAGTTGCAGAATCAATAACAGTTTTGATGTGCTAGGAAGTCATGAGTCTAGGATGAAAAAATAACTGAGGATGATGGCAAGTTTCCAGCAGTATCCTGCTGCTCCCGGCCACACGAAGGACCTGGGGTGGTGAGGGTCCCCATCTGCTGCTGCGTCTCCTGCTGCTGCAGCGCTGCTTGCAAGACCAGCTGTGTTTAGGGTGGGTGCTGTGAACTTGATGGTTTATCTTATTCCAGAATGCCTCCTTTCAATGGGAAATTTTACATATCTGAGGGTGCTTCCCAGTCTCTGGGGACCCCATGATATATATTTAGACGTGAGTGGTGTCTGCCATGCACAGGGAGTATGTTGTAAGGAGAGGAGGAGAGGCAGCAGCTAAATATTTGCAGATGCAAACAACACAGGAAAACACTGGCATGTCTGCGTGCAGAGATGGAGACTGAGCACCTTCTTCTGTTGATGCATGGAGCCAGCCAAATATGAGGTCTTTCAGGTCTGGAAGACAGATAGAAGCATTGCTGTCATGCTGTGTCTGAGCCATCCTGCCCAGCAGCTGATGGAAGAGCCCAAGGAGATGAGCCCAAGTGGTGATGACCATGAGAAACCGTACCACTAGCACCTGAACAGCCTAGCTGGTATTCTGCAGGCATCTTGTGTAGCAGTTTTCCATACCCTTTCTGCCTCCTTTTTTAAAAGCTAAAATTATTCATTTATTTTGAAAAGTTCTTTGTTATGTCTTAGCTAAGCTATAGAGCACTGCTGATGTAAAATACTATTTGAAGATGGCATATGCTGTTTCAGTCTGTTGCATCTTCCCTCTCTGGTTTGGTAGTTCCACATCCAGGAAGGATCCAGGATGCCGGTTCCTGGGAAGTGTTGGCTCTGATGGGAGTGCTTTTGCAGTGGTATGATCCCACCGAATTCAGGAGTTGTTCTAGGTGCATGTTCTGGGTGCAGAAGTAGCCTCAGGAACTGTATATTCTGTCATAGAACTGATGGGTGAAATTATGGCATGCGTGGGGTTTTCAGCTTTTTCACAAGGACACTAAAACTGACAGCCAGGGCTGAAATTTGCTAAACTGACTGGACATAGTGAGGGGAAAAAAGACAATTTTAAAAATGGAATTACAGCCAGATACTTAGACACGGGCATATGATGATGGGCTTTTATTTTCCATTTCCATCAAGATCTGAGATTTTTCCATTTTATTTTTTCAATGAATGAAGTGATACTTCAAAGCTGTTACAGGTAAGTGATGCTAAAAGCCAGACGCACTGCTTCTGTTCTCAACAGAGGTAATTTCAAGGAACAGAAGCAAAAGTGACAATCTGATGGAGAAGAGCAGAGGGGAATGTAAAGAGGGAATAAGTGTGAGGTATGGTGATGCACAAACCAAGTTCCTTACTCCAGGACTGCTTGGTTTCTAAATGCATTCAATAAACTGATATTCTTGTGCTCTTTGTTCTGTTTGTATATTCTCCATAGTGAATTTCTCCCCATAGTGAAAGAGAAAAATGGAAAGCCTATGCAGAATGTAGGAGCACATCATCAAGCTGAGGAATGCTCAATAATTAATTTCCTGCCAGGAGATGGGGATTTTTTCTCTTTCTTTCTTTCATTATAACACCAGCAGGAACATTTTGTTACAACACAAGAATATTTTAAAATCTCCCCTACTGGAAGCTTGATTTAGGATCATCAAAAATATACTCCCTTATGTGGTGAATTGCACTCACTAGAAAGAGGCAACATTCTCAGCAGGAATTATTCTCTTCTAGATGATATTTTGGTCCTGTGCTTTGCAATACTCGGAATGTATATTTAGTAGTACGTATCTTTCCTTACATTCCTTGGAATGAAATATGTGGAGATGAATACTTGTGCAGTCAGATGTTTTGTCCATCTCTGGCAAACAGGTGATATCACCATTTTAAAATAATTATGGTTTGAATGTTCATTTCATATGTGTGTATATATGTGATAGAATAAATGGGTTGGGATGGTAGAAGTCTACCATTCTTCTATCAGAGGGCTAGATGGGGAGCCGAAAGTCCTGCTACTTGTCATTTTTCTGCTCACTCAGGGTTTGATCCAGAACCCACAGAAATCCATAGATGTTTATTCCTTGATTTCAGTAGATTTAAATACTTTCCTGAGCCTCAGGCTTGCTCTGTTGAGGGTTGCATGGCCTTCAAACATATTTGGAGGGCTACACAGGAATATGCTGTAGTATTGTCAGAAATAATGCAAAAAACAGTGGTGACGGGCTGAAACGAACTGAGCAATACCAGCCCCACTGGCTCCTCGTCCTTGCCCTAGTTTCCACCTTTGGGTGAATCTCTTAGTCCCAAACTCCCAGTGCTCTCTGATTTTGCTTGTCTTCTGCTCAAGATCTAGACTTGTATAAGCTTTAGACAGTGGTAACCATAGTTGTTCCTGATATGAACCTCAGCTTCCTCCCAGATAACAGGTCCCAAAGTCTATGTTTTAAGAGGTAATACAAGTCCTTAACTAGTAACAGTGAACTCGGTTAGTGAGACAGAGACCTACATATCTTTACTTTGGGGGGCTTATGCATCTCTGATGGACATCCGAAAGCAGTTGCTTATAGTCAGTCAGGAACTCTTGAAAATTTTTCTCTCTGTATTTTTGTTTATTCATTTATGTATGAAACACAGTTCTTACGACTGTTGCACTGAACTACAGAGAGTATTCTTTTTTCTTTTTTAATTACAAGGTACAGCAGCATTCAGCCTGTTTGCTATAGTTTGACATGCCTTTCAAACACATGGAAATTTTATAAATGGCAGCGAGGCTTTTTTTAATGTATCCATTCATTCTGACAAAAGTAAGGTGCTGTAACTGTTCATTAACTCTTCCATAACTTGTCCCCATATTCATCAGGATTTCACTCTGCCTGTAGACATGTGGACATGTTTATTTCAGTGGAGCTCATTGAAGATTAAGGTGACATTTGGAAAGATTAAATTGCCTGTAGCACCTTAGATGAAGCCCTGTAGAACCACAAAGTGATCCTATTCTATACAAAAATGAAGTTAAATAGGCTTGAGAGTTATAAATGCGAACCCTCAAAATAAAAATTCAGATCCAGGTACAAGAAACCAAAGATAATGCTGGAAACGTGTCTTCTGGTGGAGATGGTCTCCGTAAGGGCACTCTCATACCTGACAGTATTTGTCAGCGGTGGAAGGAAGACTTACCTGCTCCACATGTAGGAAGCCCTGGCAGTGAAATAAAGGAGCAGTGGGAGGTAAGGCAGAGTACAGATTGCATGTTTCAGCATGCAGTTTTAACAAGGTCAATGCCTAATTTCTCCAACAAATTAGAAGTCTAGGCTCTCTGTCCCATTGTATGGATGAAATTGCACCAAATTCTAATCATGCCCAGTAGCTCTGCGGTCAAATGAACTCTTACACCCGTGTATTAAGACTTCAGTGTAAGAGAGTGTTTGTGTATGACATCCGAGCGTGGACCTGAGTCGAGGCATGGGGCTGATCGGCTGTCACTCACCTTCTCTTTCTTTGCCTGGCGAGCTGTTCAGGCACTGACCAGCCTCGGCGTTAGGAGACCTGGTGACATCTCGGACCATATCGCTTGCCTGAAGTTGAATGGCATTAGTTTAAAAATGATAGTCTTCAAAATACTGTGTTAAAACTAATGCCAATTTAAAAATATAATGTACTACTCATAGTTTCTCTTACTTGTTTTTTAATATGTCCACTCAGCTTGGACAGAAATTCAAACAATTTTCTTTTTCCTAAAGACAATTTCAAGGTTATGTCACTTGCATCCTGAAGTATTTGAAGCGTTTACTTTGAAAATATTACAAAGGAATGACTTTGTTTCCTTTTTCCGTTTTTAAGGCAGCTTTCTGTTGGACTAGAAGAAGCAACCTTGGGCATTTTGGCTTGTCAGTGTCCATTTAAACATTATTTGTTTATGTCCTGTGCTGTTTAAACTTACTGTTATTGCAGAATGATTGTTAAGGGCATATGTCTAAAGGGGAAGAGCCAAATGTTATCTGTCTTGTCATGTGGGAGTCAAAAAGATTCTCAAAATTATGTATTCAGGAGAAGAACTACCAGAGAAGCACTAACATCTGTGTCAGTGCTGGGGTGGTGAAGGGCATCACAGCACCTTTTAGTGTCTCTTTCTACATACGTCTCTACCTGACACTCTATTTTTGTCTCTCCCCAATCAGTTAAATACAGGGACTGTAGGTGGAGGATTGCAGGATGGATTTTACTTTGTTATAATGGCTGCATATTTCTCTGCAAACAGCTGAGCTGGGTTTTAGCTGTAGTTTGAGGCTTCGTAGCCACAAACACGAGTTTAAATCGGCATCTGTTAAGGAGGCTTGTGATAGCAACAGCCTGGATGTCTACAGTGAGTGCCTGTGGACATGGAAGCTCCAAGCAGAGAGGATTTCCTTCTAAAACCAGAACTCCCACTGAATCTGAAGAGATGTTATCAAAAACACTTGGAAGATAACACTCATGTCTATGCCCATTACTTAATTCGATGGCATGATTCAAGAGATATTTGTTGAAATAGTGTAATACTTTGAGGGATTCTGTTAGTTATTTTCCACTAATTCAGACACATATAAAAACATATTTTATGCTGTAGTATCTTAAAAGTTACTTCTGGTATACACCAGTGTAATTCAGACCCAGTGAATCTATGAACAATGAGTTACCCTGTTTTTTATACTTTTTATGTTAGTATCTTTTACTGTTTGTAGTTAGAAATGCAATCTTTCTAGACCAGTGTTGTTGATTTGCTTCATTATGGAGATTTTTATGTTTTTCTCTTTTGGTAATATAATTCTAGTTGTTTACAAAATAAAAGTTCACGAAATATGTGCCACACGATTAATTTCAAATAGAAACATTTATATTCCAGTCCTCGTTGCCTTTAATGCATGTATCCCTTTGGATCTTCATCCTGTCCTAATTAAGACTGGGGATGAGCGCCTTTCGTAGTGTCCCAAGCTGGAGCAAGCAGCCCCTGCTCTTGTGCAGTGTCCATTACCAGGAAACACATCTGTTCAGTGGAGTGTTTAGATTTACACACCAGCCAGCCCCAGCCCTGCAATGCAGATCCCACAGACCACGGTGCTGCCTCGCTTGCTCCGGTGATGCTCCATCGTCTGAGTCCACGCAGAGCCCCACTAAAGGCAGGGATGCTGTACCCATGAAATGGCCCAGTTAGATCAGATGGCGGCACCAGTACCTTCATGTGCACAGGGATTTTAAGTAGAAGGGCAAATCTTGTCTGAACGCATATTCTGCTGGCCTGTACTGGTGGGTTTGTGGGTTTTGGGGCAACTGGACTTCTCAGTTTTCTGTTTCATGTTTGGGTTGGAGGCTGTTGTAGTTACCTGGTTGTGAAATGAGTCTCGAGTGTCTAATTAACAACCACCATCGTGAATGCCACGGTGCTCCTGTTCTTATACTGGGTCCCTCAAGGTGGGTTGCTCTGTGGTTTCGCCAGACTTGCACGGAAGCTCACATTTAGGTTTTGCACCTGGGGTTGTCCCTCAGAGGGACTAAAGCTCTCCCAAGTGGCTGTTGTTCACTGTGGCTCAGCGGTTGCAGTGTCCAGGTTAACAAAGAGCCCTTAAAAGAAAGTATTTTGTATGTTGCACCAGGAAGAAGATATTTACAGGGGAGAAAATGAACTTCAAATAAACTGCCTACATGCATTTTTCCCTCCCCACCCAGCTTACCATCACTGTCAATGGTAACATGGCAGGTCTTACTGTTTTGGACCTGTCCCTCAGCATAATTCACTTGTTCGCCCTTCTGAAACCCGTGAAAGGTCTCTGATGTGGACTAATCTTGCTCTTGCCTTGTAACTCTCAAGTGCTTATGATAAGTTACATTTTTATTCTTCCAGCCTGATTTTCCTATGTTTACTTCAAGAAACCCAAATAAGAGTACAATAAGCTCCTCAATGATCGGGCGGCCATGTGTTATTCATATGTTGTGAGAGCCATATCACAGCCTGAACTGTCCACGGGACTCCAGCTGAAGCTCTGAGTTGCTGCCAAAGCGCAGGGACTGTTTCCGTGCACGGGCTGTCTTTCTGTTGTGCACTAATGGCCAGATAGAAGTACTTTGCCATTTTGTTTTAGTCTTTGCAAAGAACCCCCTAATGTATATCAACAGATGTTTTGTGTACGGAGTCAATGCAGTTCACAACCAAGGGCTGATTATGCTTCTCTTGGCTCGGTGAAAAATGGGAAGGGGAAGAGAGACCTGGCACCGAGACAAATGACAGCAATGCCAATGAAGATTACTTTGATAAATCTGATCCATCATATGACTGCGTCTGGACACGTGGTTAAAGCTTTCTGGCTCTGACTGATGTTCATGATAAACATGAACTGCAGTTATAACTTAATAAAGATATAGTATTTGTAAATAACATAGTATAAAATGTCTGCTTCAGACTTATTGTCTGGGATATATATAAGGAAAGACGGATAAATCCGTCTGGACTGTTTGCCCAGGGAGAGTATCAAGGGAAACAGAAGTGGGCAAATGGGCACGAGCCACGGAAGAGCAGAGCGCCAGATCCCAGCTGCGTGGTCCTCGGAAACCTAACGATAGCGCAGGAGGGACTGCGGCCAGCACCTTCATGTGGCACTTAAAATCAGTGAATCATGAAAATCCTCCCCAAATAAGAAGATGAGCTTTCAGAGACAAAGTTCCTATTGATAGAGGGCTACAATGATGATTAGGGGACTGGAGCATCTCTCTGATGAGGAAAGGCTGAGAGAGCTGGGTCTGTTTAGCCTGGAGAAGAGGAGACTGAGAGGGGATCTTATCAATGTTTATAAATATCTAAAGGGTGGCTGTCAAGAGGATGGGGCCAGACTCTTCCCAGTGTTGCCCAGTGACAGGACAAGGGGCAACCGGCACAAACTGGACCACAGGAAGTTCCATCTCAATATGAGGAAAAACTTCTTTACCGTGAGGGTGACCGAGCACTGGAACAGGCTGCCCAGAGAGGTTGTGGAGTCTCCTTCTCTGGAGATATTCAGAACCCACCTGGACACGATCCTGTGCAGCCTGCTCTAGGTGATCCTGCTTTAGCAGGGGGGTTGGACTAGATGGTCTCCTGAGGTCCCTTCCAGCCCCTACAGTTCTGTGATTCTGTGATTCTCCCTTTTTGACAAGGTACTTGGTAGACCTATTTCTGTTACAAATCCTGAGCGATTCCAGCAGTTATTGTTCAGAGCAGCTGGGAAATGTTTGGTCCCTGTCCTTGTTCTCAGGTTCCACGACGGGTAGGGGACTTCCCGGCCCTGATGATTAATCCCACTGAACAGCATTTAGTTCCTGTTACTGTCAGGTTTTGGGGGATTTTTTTGTGTGTGTAGTTTTTTTTGAAGATAAATATTTGCATATAAATAAATAAATAAATAAAGATAAATTGCCCTGGATACATGGCAAGGAGTGATTTGAAGTTATAGGGACTCTTGCGTGAGTTTTCCCATTTCTGCCCATTATAAAGAAAAAAGTTTTTAAGGGACCAAATGTTAGCTAAAAAGAACTTGTCCTCAGCCTTCTTCCAGAAGTTAATATGATTATTGACCTTGGCTGAAAGAAGACAGAGTATGAAATTTTGCTGGCTAAGCTGCATTTCTTCTTTTGAAGGTAGACGGCCTTTTTGATGTGTTCAGTGTTGGCCTTTCAAAACTTAAAAGCATTGTGTTCATCAGAAGGATCAAAGAAGATAGGAGATATAATTGTCTTCAAAAACTGTGTGTATCAAGAGGAAGTGCCATGTTTTGGTTGCTAATATAGCTAAGGGACGCTATAAAATCCTCTGTCTGTAACGCTGCAGTTGACAGGATCACTCATTGTGAGTTTATTTTAATTTAAGAACTTGAAGGTCACACCAGTGTGACTACTCTGAAGTCAGGAAGCGGCTGTGACCCTGGCGATGGTACCCGGTGTCTGCAGAAGGGCAGCATGTGCTTCCTGTGCAGTCCCGGGCATCACCAAGAGGGTCCGTCCTCAGGTGCTGGGAGATCCAGATGTAGCTGCAGAGGTCTGGAAAGCTGATACCCATCTGTCTCTCAAGACTGGTTTGTAACTAATTAATACAGCCAGTTACATTCAGTTTTTGTTTCAGCTTGGGTACCTTTTAAATCCTTGACTTCCTTTAATTTGGTGGGGGTGTGTCCAAGCATTTTTTCATTATCTATCCCACAGCTGGCTCTAGAGCAAATTTTTTTCACGCCTATTGAGTGTTTCACTTTTGTTCTGAGACTGATGACGAAAGCCAGTTGCAGAGGTGGTCTGGGAACCTACAGCAAGCTCAGATGAGACCTCTATGTTGTGTCATTCAGGCCAGTGGACAGCTTTGTCATTCAGGCACTTAATTATGAACTGAATGTTCACTTGACCTCGTATAGTCACATTTCCGCTAATGAACCAAAACTTCGGAAGAGTGACTGACTGCAGAGCTGCTGCAGTTCAGGATCTATGAGCCAAAGTTTCTGCTCATTTAATTCATCACACTAATGACCAGTTTTGGAGCCTAAACACAGGCTGCCTCTCAGGAGCTGCATGGAGAACACAACTTAATGTATTAACCTGATGTCCACCTGACAGAAAGGTTGGCATAGGCTGCCCACTTCATTTTGGCTTGCCGGTCCTGATACACCTGTGTGTTCTTGCACACTGCCCTTTACAGAGGGATGCGGCTGCTCTGGATGTGGAAGTAGCATTTAGTAACTGTGGTTTTACAGAGAGGGTCCAAGCTTGCGTTCTGGTACTCAGATAATATTGGTGCCCATAGGCTTGCTTTCCCACTGCTTTGCATTTGTCTTGACTCAAACTGAAATGTTTTCTTAATAAATTCTAGCAGGGAATTATTTCTGTTTCTTTAGTATTTGAGTGTCTCATAGTTTTGATGTATTCCTCTAGATGACACCCCTGTGTTAGGGTTGGGGATCAAAGGCACATGAAAGCCTGAGGGCTTATTTCAAAGTTATCCAGACAGCCTAATGACACACCTTTCTGTGTGTGAACATGGAAAGCTTCGGTGGAGCAGGCCTTGAATCGCGGTCTTCTCTTTCCAAGGTGACCATTATAACTACCTGACCAAATTCCTATCTTCACGCCTTCTTTTTTCTCTCCTTTCGCCATCTGACAGCAAAAGCTAACCATGTCATCTGACAATTCACATGAACTGTAATACATATATGGTGCCTTGTCTACTGTAAATTTTTACAAATTGCTAACTCACATGAAGCTACCAACCCATCTTTTGTCCCAGCATGTGGTGTTCCATGTTTGGTGGCAGGTGGTTTTCTTCTGGGTTTGCTTGTGCTTGTTGGTGTTCTCTCCAGCGCACACCAGTTGGCATGAAGGCTAACTGAGTGCAATCAGATTTCATTTTGGCTTGGCTTAGGGGGTTTTTTAATGCAAGAAGAAAAAAAAGTTTGTGGAATGGAGTCAACCTGCTTTCTTCTGCTTCTCCCTATTTGTGAAGATATATTTTTTTGAAGTCTTATGTTGATCAGCTTTATGAGTTAGTATCTTATCATCTTCAGGTAAAACCTTTTTTTCTCCAAGTGCTTTGAAATTATCTCAGTCAAGATCCAAATCAGCTGTGCTCCCTCTGCCTCTTCTTACTGTGCTTTCAGTTCACAGAGTTTGTTCCAGGAGTTTTGTTTGCTTTGGTTTAAGTGTGTGTTGCTAGAAAGGAGATAAAGTGGAGCTGGGGAAGGAAGAAAGCTTGCTACTAGAAGCTGGAAGAGGGTAATTCATGGCGAACATCTCCAGGAACTATGATTTGTTTTCTTTGAGGAATGTATGCTAATAAAAGCTTTCCGTTTGCATGCATAAATGAATCAGATTAAATTTTATCCTGGGCTGAACTTGCTGTCAAATCCTACTCTTCAGTTCAGTTCTCAGAATCATCTGAATGTTACTTTAACAGAGAGCAGTGCTACATCCACTGTCCTGAAACCCCATCTCCCTTGTGCATGGGACTGAAAGAGCTCAGCAGGGTAGAGAGGAAGACCGAAGGAGAGCTTGCTTAAGGCCTGGATGAGACACATTAATCCTGCATGAATGTAGAGGGGCATCTGCCTAAAGATGTCTGTCTGCCCTGGGTGATTATAAGGATATGTTCTGCAAGAGAAGGAAGTCAGAGAGTTAACAGAAACAAAATTAGAAATAAGAGAGCAATCAGATTCTGTTTTTCCTTTCTGCAAAGGTCATAGAGGGATGAGGCAATTTATTGCCTCACCTGAAAATGGGGTTTATAATGGAAGCTCTGTGATACCATCGAGCGTAAGCTGCGTTGACTTGAAGCCAGTTGCAGCCGGTGTCTTGTGGAGTTACAGCTTGATAAATAAGCCATTCTGACCTGCTCCTGGAAGACTCCTTTTCTTCTTTGTTTTCTTTTCCCAGTTTCTCAGGCTCTTTGGTGTTTGTCTGGTGATCCCCATCTAGGCTTGGCTTCATGGCATGAGCAGAGGAAAGCATTGCTATCTAGTCTCATGATTCATAGAGATGAGTTATTAATACGTAAAGGAATGAATAATGACAGGTGTTTTGCTCAGCCCTTTCCCCCCACTTTCTCAGTCTTTCCTCCCACTGGAGCATGGGAAGTGCTGAGACCTGGTAACTCCTGAAATAGCCTCGAGTCTTCCCTGGGCAGGGCCTCCCCACCGCACACGGGTGCTGACTTGTGATCAGCATGTGCGTAGGAGCTGATCCATTGCTTAAGGCTTCTTTGGGAACCCCAAAGAACAATAATATCCTGTTGACTAGGATTTTACTATTTATATCCATCAGCTGAGCAGCCGCCGCCTCTGCCTGCTCCCTGGTTACCAGTCTGTAAATCTCTCTTTGGGCTACGTTGTCTGTTGCATGGTCGACGATAGAATTTTTAATTTCAAAATGAATTTGTTTGAGGCACTTAGGCAAATGCATTGATGAAGAAAGGCATCAGCTTTTCTTGCTTTGTTAACCTGTTAGCTTTTTGGATATCACGCCAAGAGACTGCCAGAAAGCTAACCTAAAAATAAGGGGTATCATTAACAAACAGTACAAACCTATAGCAATGCAAAAAGGAAAACAATTAGATCCTTTATAGGTATGTTTGTGCAGAAGTGCTGACATACACCTGTCAGCTTAAAGATTGAATCCTGCCACCCACATACTCTCCCAGCAGTTTATTCCTTTCTTTTTCTTTCCTATTTTTCCCCCCTCATTTTTTTCTGCAGCACATTTTCAGTCTACTTGAGTGGAAAAGGTGTCATCTTCCAGAAGAACCCTTTCCTGGCTTTGAAACATAGGGAAAAAACATATCAAATTTAACCTGGTATTTTCTAGGCTGCTTTTTAAAAGGTGAGCCTTTTAAGAGAGGCTGTACAATTTACTTTGAAGAGAAAAAATACAGTCAAACCTGTGGGAGTCTGCTCGGGTGAAATGAAAAGAAAGCAATTATTTCACTGCAGGCTTTTTATGAAGATTTTTTTTGGCTTCTATCAGAAATGAAAGTGTGTTAATAATGAGACTTAGTTATAAAGTCCAATTGCTTTGGCATCGATATGAATAAACCCCATCATGAGGGGAGGGGGTTAAACATGATCTGAATCAGAAGCAGCCACTGCTCCTAGTTGGAGCTATTTTTGTCCCCATGAACACAGCTCACGTAGCTCCCCAGTTGTGCTTCGGTGCCATCCAGAAGGCAGGTCTGTGCCCATGCCTTCCAGAGACCAGGTCTCTTCTGAAGACCTTTCTGCTGTATGCACCGGCGAAGCACCACGTAGCTCTTGGCTTCCCAGTTCCTCCTTCTCTGCACTTCGGGAGGGTGATGGTTCTGCACAGCTCCCCTGTCCTGTGCCGTCGCTCCCCAGCTCTGCCTTTTGTGGTTTTCTAGTGCATATACCTCCTCCTTATTAAAGCACTGCAAGGAAAATACAGGGCATGTTCAGCACTTAAAAGTGAACTAGGAATACTCAGAGAAACCAGTATATTTTCTGAAACCATTTAAACCATTTTTTAATTATAGTGAAAGCTTTGTGCTTATAGAAAGTTTGGGGTATTTTTGGTACCATCTGGATACCTAAGCTTGGACAACAAATCACTTCTGACATAATGACGACAGTGTATAATGCTGTGTTCTTCTAACCCGTGTCTCATTAATGTGGAAGCACATGGATTTTCCTGCAAAATGTTGATTCGCCATCTGTGCTAGTATTCTTTGTATGAAGTGAAAGACTGCCCTTTGTGTTGTGATTGCAATGGACACACTCTGCTTTTAATGACTTCTCTCTCTTGGACCAAATGGGTAGGTCGCAGAACAAAATAAAACTACATCGAACAGTACTTACTGCTAATGGTTATTTACCTTACTTCCAGTGTGGGAGCTATCAAAATTTATTAAAGGTTGAACTCACAAGATTAAGTCACATTTTTCTGGGTTTTTTTCCTTCTCATTTTCCTTTTCCCATGCTTTGGCTTTAATTTGCTTATTTGGGCTGTAAACCCCTGGTCTTGGGGAAACTGTGAATTCCTTGTATGCCCCTTGTAGATGTCAAAGCCTAAATCGGAGAGTGTATAAAGCACAGGAACTTTGCTAGAGTTAAAATGGTATAGGTAGATTTAAAATGGTATAGGTGAGAGTTGCCCATGGAATGGATTGCAGCTTGGTTTGAGTTGTGTTGCGCCTACACTATAAAGTACCTTAGAGGTTATTTACCTTCAGAGGTAGGAATTGGCATTTTGAGTCTGGTCTAAGTCTGGGGGTCTTCAGCTTCATTGTACTTCTCCACTGACGTTTGAACTGCTCTTTAAATTCTTCTGCCTTCATTGTGAGGCCATTTACATTTACAGATTAGTAGTTAAGATTCTTATGTAGAAGGTGTTGCAAAGCAGTCTATTTCTTCACCGTCATGTGATTTGAAATACCACAAAAAAGATGTTTTACATGCTCTGAAACTTTATTCCACTATCATCTAATTGGTAGCTTCATTCATACTATTCAGTTTCACAAGCCAGTACTGATGGTTTCCAGATGAAACCCATCAAACTGAAGTATCTTTAACCATCTTAGTTTTTCTTCATCTTTCTTGAGTCCTTCTGCTTTCTCATATTCTTGACCCTGAGAAACAGACAGAACATCTTTAAGTAAGTATTTTAGCAGTAAAAAATTAATCTGCTTCAGTAAATTCATCAGCATGGTAAAACAGCCCAGTACAATTAAGGGACAGATTCTATTTCCTTGCACTTCCAGTAGTTTTACTTCTGCAACCTCATGGAGATAAGCTGCTTTATGGAAGATCTTGATCTGCATTTTATTAGTGAGTTTTTAAGGCAGTGTTGATACAGCAGTAAATAATACCAAAGGGGAAGGAAAGGGCTTAGAAAGAGATTCTTTCTGATGTGTTGTGAAAGGGATGCAGGGTATCAGTCGAGGGGTTAGACTTCTCTGAGGATGCTGCAGGGGAAGATAGTTACAACAGGACAGCGAGAGAAAGACTGATCCGAAGGGGCTGGAGAGGGAAGAGCTGGCGGAGCAGGAAGGCGGCTGATCCCTGTGCTTTAGAGGCAAGTCCATCTTTCTTAAGACACAGTGAATGACTAACTGGATTCTGTTACAAATTGGAAACAGCAATAGCGAAGGCTTTCGTAGCTTCTTGAGGCTAACTTCTGGTGGGGTCTAACAAAGTAGAAGCAGCAGTGGCTGGCGGCGGTCGGCAGGGTATTATCGGAAAATTGGCTGGAATAGCGTTTTCTGAAACGAGAGAATGTGAATAGGAGAGACTTGAACATGTAGGTAGATAAAAGCCTATGATTTTGCCTGCTGGGATGAGACAATCCAAGGGTTTTCACTGGGGACATGAAGGAGGTGGTGGTTATGGCATAGGAAGCTAAAAGATATTTTGATGCTTTGTTCATGACTTAGATCCACCAAATTATGCACATGTGCAAACCTCTGTAACTATAAGCTGTTACGCTTGCCTTCATCCTCCCTACTTGTCATATTAATATCTTTGCCTGCAAGTGGGATGTGATCTTGCACCCACAGAATTTTTTGCCGTTGAGCTCAGTGGGGCTAAATCAGGCTGCTGCAGTGGAGGAGCTGCTCGTCTCTGCCAGTCTCACGTGCTGAGGCTCTGAGTGAGGGCCCTCCAGGGGCTACGGTATGGCTGCAGGCGGTTTGTATAAATGTATCTGCCTGCAGTCCAAAAACCTGAATATACAGAAATACATACCAGAATTAGATCCAGATACTCAGATTGGCCTCATATCCCATGTACTTGTCTTGGTTGGCATGTTGTCAGGTGGGCTAGCGGCACATCTGTGCAACAGGGGTGATGTGGAAGCCCCTAGGTGGATGTTACAACAGCTTTATGCGTGTATTTGCCTAGGTGTAGGAGGCATTATTATGGCTTCTGGCCTACTTCTCAGCAAAGCAATTAGCAAGTCCAAAAGGTCTTGCCTCAAGGCACTTACAGCCATGAATTATGCATTTAATTCTGTACCCTGCCTTCCATTCCTCTAACACACTCTTTCAGAAGAACGTGTAATGTCTTATTTTCCCTTCACATAAAAATTCGACAGCCTGGTGCCCGGAGCAGGGGAACAGGAAAGCCTTTTCGCCATCTCTTCGCAACATATAACTTCTTTTTCTTTTTTTTTCAGGTGGTGTTTATGAAAGAAAATGCTTGTTGCCAGACAATAATATCTTAAGGCTATTCAGTACCTTCCCTGATGAGAGTCCTGAGAGCAATAGCAATCTGCTGGGCATTCAGCAGCAACAGCTGCTGCCTGCCTGAAACTATTAAAACACAGATTTAGCATTTATTTACAGTACCGTGGAGCAATGAACCTGGGCACTGCCACTTTGATATGACGTAGCTAAGGAATAACATAGTGTGTCTACATGGGTACACTCTAAAGTTAATCCAAATTAACTTTCCTGAAAGTCAATTAACTAAACTGCTCTGGATGCCAGTGTGATAGTTCCTCTGCAGAATGACAGTGGCTCTACTTTAGCTGTTTATGGTTAAACTGAACTAAGGATGCTTTTTTTCCCAGAGGCGGATTACCTCTGCTAGTGTTTTCCTGGAGACAAACTCCCAGCTGTTGGTGGTTCAGATCTGCTGCCGCCCCTTCAAAGCCGACCAGAGCCCTGGCAGCGGAGGCGGATGCTGAGCAAGCGGTGAGGGTGGCAGAGGAGAGGACCCTGACCTCTGGGTTCGGACTGGCGGGCCAAGCCTGCGCTTTGTACCGGGATCAATAAGCGCGGAGCTGGGCTCAGTCAGAGCCGCTGGCGCTGGAGGCTGTGCTGGGAGGGGCGGGCAGAGGAGCGGTTTAGCTGGAAAGGCTGAACGCAGAGCCCTGTCCTGCCGGAGCGGTGCGGCTAATTTGTGTGTAATTCTGGCTTTTGCTGTTGTTGTCGCCTTGAGGCAGTGAGGAGGAGTTGTGTGGCTGCTCTAAACAAAAATAGGCGTGGAAAGAAATTCCTGAGTATTTCCCTGCATTTCTGTCTCAACAAGAAGCTTGCTGGGGATGCTTGAGCTCTTCTTAATAACAAGGATGCTTAGAAAGGGCCAGATGTCTGTGTGGGGGGGGTATGTTTACTGTGCAGCTGACAAGGGAGAGTTATATACCTCAATGTGCTTCCTTCCTGGAAGCAGGTTATTAGTCTTCAGGATGCTCCAGGGAAACCTTACCTTCCCTAAACTCCCCTGGGTATCCCTGCACTGCCCCGTGGCTATACATTACCTGTTCATCTGCTGATCCGTGGGATGCAATTATTCCTCCAACCCCACAGAAAACGCTTTCCTAATTCAGTGCTGTGACAGTGAACGTGGAATGAAAAATGGCTTTCAACCGCTTCACGAGCTTGCTGCTGCCGCCTCTCAGGAGTCCCCGAGGAATCCTGCACGCCTGCGAGGGAGCCAGCTCGTCTCTCAGATCAGTTATTTGGGATGCAGACGCACCCACAGTAGTGATGGTAATTCCGGGCAGTGTCAGCTGGGAGGTAATTTGGTCCCAAGGCCCATTATTTCTGCTGGGGATTCTCCGCGGATGCCGGGATTGCACGTGGGGGTGGAGAAACTCGCAGATCTGATGTCCACACTGGCAAAATTATACAAGCTTTGCTTCCAGTACTGGTGTTCCTGTGCTTTCTTTGCCCTTCCGCACTGAAAATCTTGTTTACTTACAAAAGTCAATTATAAACTGAGGCTGGAAGTCAAGCAAATGTAATAATCATTAGGATGAGAAATACTTGGGTAGTGCAGTTGCTGCCATGATTTAAGGAAGGCAGGGTTTGGAGGGAGAGGTAATGTCTTTTATTAGGCTGGCTGATAAGTTGCTTTGTTGTTTTTCCAGCTCCTGTTTGGTGGCCTAATAAAAGCTACTACCTCACCTCAGACCTTTTTTGTGGTGTGCTTATCTGAGTAATAGAAATCAACGAAGTTAGCCTAGTGCAAGTGGTCATGTTTCCAGACTGCAAGCTATGAAACAAACAAATTCAAGGTTAATGTATATAAATCCAGACTATCTATTGTCTTGCGTATGTCGCTTTTGTTCTCTAATTTGTGACCACTGAGAAAAAAACCCCCACGTTTGTTCATTTATACGGAGTAATCTCTTGAAAAATATATCATTGCTTCAGTAGTATGACAACAAATAAATAAGATTACAGCAGTGACTGACTGAGAATGACAAGTAACCAAAAATCACAGCCAGGACCCAGCCTGACTGCAGTTGCAAAATGTGAATTTTTGGCCTTGATAGGTAGCAAATGCATGGATTAAACTAAAATGGTAGGCAGGAGAACATTGTTTAGCTGTGCTGCCATAACCTGAGTTTTCCAGGGTCTGCCCGGTCCCAGAAGAAAGTCACCCATCAGTGTTCCATGGTAAAAAGTGATGCATAAAATGCGCCTATCCAGTTTGCAGTCTTGTTACTAATTCCAGCATGTATAATGTATCAAAACAAGA
This sequence comes from Grus americana, assembly GCF_028858705.1. Classification (NCBI taxonomy): domain Eukaryota; kingdom Metazoa; phylum Chordata; class Aves; order Gruiformes; family Gruidae; genus Grus; species Grus americana. The sequence goes on along the minus strand of NC_072856.1, from coordinate 54,577,674 downwards.
AGTTCCATTGCTTGAAATGTAAATATTGTGAATCATACATACATTTTCCCTAGCTTATTTGACTGTGTAGGGCGAGGTCTATGTGAAGTTCATCCTACCGTAGTTTATTAATGCATGGAACGCACTTGAGCAGTACTCCAGGGAGGGGGCATGAGCAAAGGCTGGGAGATGTCTGAGTGTTTCCCAAGCCCTCGCCAGGCTGTAGACATCGTTCCAGGATCCCAGGAGCAGCCACAGCGTTGAATTCACCTTTTCTGTTCTTGCGACGGCTGGCAGAGCGAAGTGGGAATGTGCTTTAATTTCCTAAAGCAGGATTCGATTTACTAACGAAAGAGCCACGTTTGGGAGAGCGTCGGTGTGAACAGTAGGGAGGTTGCTTGGACTGCTTGCTGGGAAACTATTTTGGCAAATGTTTCCTTGATGAAAATACAGTCTACTCCTTTCTGCAGTCACCGTAACTGCTGGTATTACATGCCTGGAAGGTCCCTCGTGTTGACTTAGTCCTCATTAAAACTGCATTTCTCATAGCTGTGGCTCTTAATGACAAACACCTTGAGTTGTGGCTCTTTGTAGTGGCCGGATGCGATTCCTGAACCTAGCTGTCCTGTCTCATAAGACCCCCAAGACTCTCTTTACAATTTTGGCTTAATGGGTGGCATTTCTCTCTCTTCAGCCCCAGCTGTCTGGAAGTTGGATCCCTTCAGCTAATCGTGCAGAACTTCCTCTGGAGCTGTGATTTTTCCCTGTCTTCGATGGTTGTTTGCAGTGTGTGAGAATGTGAAATGCTAAATGCTGGGAAGAGGAAAGGACTCCCATTTGCTGTGAGAGAATTAGGCTCAATTTCTGCCTCCGCTGTAACTCTGCAGACACAGAAAAAGATTTGGGGCCAGCAATGCAAACATTGCGAACTACAGCGTAAGCCCTGCTGCTACTGGGATGGCAGGAGCGGTGGGGGGGAGGCAGAGGTTGCCCCAATTTCCTTTTGACAGAGTCAGCAAACACTAATCCTTCTCTGTCAAAGGAAAGTTGCCCCGCTCGCTCGCAGGGAGCCCTCGGTCACGTCAGCCCGTGTTTATGCACCGCACACGGTACGAGAGCAAATAAAAGAGCAGAGTGTTCTCAGCTGAGCCCCCCCTTGTCCTACATAAACACCACCTTGTTTAGGCAGCTTGATTAGTCATTTTTATTTCATTTTGTCGGCGCAAACTCCTTTCCTTTTTTTTTTCCTGTGGTGTTTATAGAAGAGTGTGGTCCATCTATTAATCGCATGTGGTACTTGCTCGCCGTGTCTGCCTTGGAAACCTCCGGGTTTGCACATCTGCACTGCCCTGGGTGAAGACTGTAACGTTACTGGAGTGAGTTGATTGCCCTCTGCCACTGCATATCATGAATTCAGCCTTATCTGCTTACCCACATTCCTTGTTTTCTTTCCTAATGCAGATTGAATATCAAATGCTTATGCACAGGTAAAACTGTTAATCTAAAAAAAGTTGTCAGGTGATTTCAGGTTTTGGTCTTTTTTCCATGTTCTTACTTTGTTCCCTTGTCCTCCTTTTCCCCATCCCACCAGCTTGAAATCATCAAATATCATTAAGTAACTTCTAACAAAATCAGAGCTCTGTTGGTTGCAAACCTGTCTTTGCAGAGCTCGTTGCTTTTCACAGCAAAGCATGCAGGTGTGAAGCAGAAGGCAATTCTACTCCTTCCTCTCTGAACAACAAAAAAAAATCTTTCCCAAGACAAAGAGAATTTTTGAGCGCAGAACTTAAATAATACTCAAAATGGAACCTTGTTCTAGTGATGTTAACTGTTTTTAAACAACCATTGAAGTGATACTGCGAAAAACCCGGCGGAAAGCCCCCACAACACCCATTACGTAGCTGCTAACTCTTTTCAAGAGCCACCTGGCTATGGTCTCGTTGTCACTTGGACCTTAGCATGGTGTGCCACCTTGTACATGTCTAATCTATGTTAAGTCTGGAAAGAGACTGGAAGTGCTTCAGGGTAGTGGCTTTGTGTGTGTGTGTAGCTATGCAGTCTGGATCAAACTCTCTTTGATTTTAAGCTCTGCTAATAATTAACCCTCAACTTGTAATAACTATCCAGCCTGATGATAACCACACCGCTGGCTCTTGTCTACAGGGTTATTAGGTATGTATTACACAGCATATCCCTTCCAATCCGTGTCTGAGAGCTGATGTCTGTGAATGTGAATGAATGAGAAATCATCTAAATTAGGGGCACTTTCCAGTATCTTTTCCCTAATTCTGTTACTTTATAGGCAGATCTCAGTTCATCTGTACTTTGACCTGTTACTTCAGGCTTGGAGAGCATTCTTCTTGCAGGAACTTCATTAAAGCTCTTGAGCACACATTGTGGGCTATGCTCTCATGTTTGCATTAGTGATGGTGCTTTTTCATGTTAAACTGGTTTGACCGTAAACTGTGTGAGATTAAGTCCACATCTGTTTGTTTAGATCATTTTTTCCTCCTTGCATGTTACGTGAGGGTCAGTAGGCAAAGCAGCAGTTGGGTCTCTGTGTTTCTCATCAGTCTTTCTCTCCAACCCCTCGAGGTATGGGAGATGCAAACAGGCAGCAAGCGTGTTTATTGCTGCTGATCACCAGTGCTTTGACACCTTACATAGAAAATATTACTAAGAAAGAAGCACAGAAATTAATATAATTTTCACTTAAAATATCAGCTGCTTTAAGTATCAGCTGCTTTTTCTTGTCGGATGCTTATTTCCTTTGCCCTAACTGCATTCCCTCAACTGATAGTCATCAGAGCCGAAATCCTGGCACAGGCGATTCGGCTGCGGAGCAGGCATGATTGACTCCCATTCTTGCGGCTGAAACTCGGCAAGGAGAAACTTTTCATTGCAAACGGAAGGGAGCTCAGGCAGCCCTGGGAGGAGGAAGGGGAGCAGAAAACTCGTTTTCCCCCTGCCTGCTGCCTGAGCCGGCGCAGTGACCTCGTGTCTCGCTCCGCAGATGGTCCATCCTGAGTCACCCAAGTAGCCGATTTATGGCCTCTCCTTAAGTGCGTGTGCAATAGAAGGGGAAAACTGAGCTGTGGCTAATCTCGTGTTTCTAAGCAACCAGGTAATTCTCTGCAGCCGATCCCTAAAGGGAAATTCCTGTTTTCCTGCACCCCTGCTCAGCTGCGGCGGCAGACACCTTCCGCTCTGCCTTCTCCTGGGACCCGGGGACCTGGGGCCGTGGAGTCCGAGGACGGTTACAGCTTTTCAGCATTTTTCCAAATGTTATGGGGGAGGGCAAGGAAGCCCAAAAAGAGAGCTTTGTTATTGGTTCGTAACAGGTAAGGAGGTGTTCGTGGCAAAATCAGTAGAATAGAGGGAGTGTGAAAAGTTTAAATGTTTTACCCAGGGCAAAACAAAATCACAGTCACAAGTGGGGGCTTCCTCTGCTCCAAAAAGCATCAGAATGTCTGAATAATGTATTGCAAATCCTGTTTACAGTGAAACCTCTGCTTGCTGTGAAGTTTTGGTGATAAAAATGACTGTATTCTGTTTTGAGTCTGTTTGAGCCCTTTGGGGTGACTATAAGGGACTAGCCTTTTATTAATGAAAGATCCCTGAACTTGAGACTGTCAGCATAAGTGTTAGAGGAAGTAGAGAACAAATGAGATCTCTGAGCTTCTTCACAGTCTGAAGAATGTGGATGCCTGGTTGGGGCTCCAGAATAATAATTATTAGACCTTTTTTTTTGAAGGAAGCTACATGAACCATACACAAGCAGTTATACTGGAGAGACCTAAATCTGCTCAGCCCCACTAAAGGTGACGTGTGGTGAACCCAGAGGTGTGCTGGAATGGTGCGGGAACCTGGGCATTAACCTGAGTCCCAGCTCGAGCCCCAGCAGGGAACCTCAGCGCCTGCTCAGTGAAGCGGGGCTGGAGAACTTGAGAAATGCTCTTACGGGTCCAGGGACGTGTTTTATCTCTTGCTGAAGGCTGCCTGTTTGAGCAAATATAAATGCTGGTTAGACTGGGAAAAAAAACCTGAAGGAATGCAATGGTAGTCAACAGGAGGGAATATATTTAAGAGAAATGGGCATGTGTTGGCCATGTAGCACAGATGTATCACTGACTCAGGGTTTGGACTTTTTGACTTACTTGGTGTTAGACAATCTGAAGCTCAACAGAGCACTGGTCCCTGTTGTCTTTTGTCCTGTGTACTGCCAAACATTTGCTATCAGCAGATGAGATTCATTTAGGTCTGATCCAGCCTGATCGTGGTCCAGAGAAGTGCACAACAAACCACCCTGCATGAGTGTTTTACAGCTTGGTTAACCAAATGCTGGGAGCACATTTCTTTAGCATAAGTCTGCAAGACTGATGCATTTAAGCCTGTAACAGGTATATGCTTTTATAGGGTGGAGCATTGGAGCGGGTAAACTTTTGACACTATCGCTTCAAAGTGCTCTGTATTCTGAGTTGTAACTCGTGGGAAGGGTACTCGTGAGGTGGACTTGCCTTTGGCTGAAGTGCTGACCAGGCACGGGGCCTCATCCTGTGTACCTGCTCACTGACCCCAGGCGAGCCACAGAGCCACGCTTCTGTAATGGCCAAGTACCTTCTTGCCCAACATCAGCCTGGCACTTCACTGATTTGGCTACTTGTAACACAACTGGAGGTTCACCTAGACACAACTGACCACATGGCTGCCCTGCTCATCATGCAGCCTGTGCACGGGCTTGCCTTGCGTAAGGGTGCACGGAGGCACACAACCGGGGCCGCCCGGAGCCGGACGGTTCTTATTTCAAGGCAGGAAGTGTTGTCAGGGCAGATTATGTGAAGTGGCCAGGCAATCTTCCAGCAAACTCATTTTAATCTTGGGTCTGCATATGTTTATCTGTTTTCATGTCGTCATAGAAGAGCGTGCATCACAAGGCAGTGTGGTTCGCAGGCTTCCGCTCCCAGTTCAGTTGTGTAACTGCTATCAGCGTTGGCAGGTCCTGTGCCATTACGTGAGGCTGTGTGTAGGTACCAAGGAGTAGTTGTCTGGCTGGTAGCTGGCAGTGTGTGCAGAGTAATAGGAAGCACAATGACTTTCTTCCTCTCTTGTGCCTTTGTTGAGGATCTGACCATGGGCAAAGGGAAAGATTAATGAGTAGGAAGTGCCTGAGAAGACAGAGAGATTAAAGCTGTTGTAATTTTGGTTTGGGAGCACGGTAGACATGTTCTAGCTGACACCACCGGAGCTGCATTTGAGGTAGCTGTTTTCTGTCAGGTGTGTCTCCTCTCAGCACCAACATGGGCTTTCATCTGTCCTTAAATTAGTGTTAATTACAAGTCACTAATTTTTATAGCAAAATGCAGCTGAAAGCAATTACCCCTAATTGCTAATTTGTGTATGTACACCCAACAGTGGTAATCTCTTCATCTGAACACCCAGTTCTCACTGGAGTCAGTTGATGTGTTTTTGCTACCATTTTTTACTTCAAGTTTGGATCACATGATAGTTATTCTTTTTAGTGGCTTCTCTGAAAGTTATAAAATCTCTTCCTACAAGTGCTGTGATTTTCCAGAAAGCATGACCTTGTTAACTGTTAACGAGGCCACAGTAAAGATGTTCTTTGGGTTTGGAAGTAAAGTTTAAATGGCAGTCATTGAGATTGGGAATTACTCAATTTAATTCTTTCAAGTTGTGCCTAAAATGCACCTGAATTTCTGCTGGATCTCAATTTCATCTGTGAATAACACCATCCTTTTTCAGTAAGCTAAAGGCCACACAGACTGCTGTTCTTGTGCTGATAAATTCGTGGTACAGTTCAACGCTGACCTCTGCAATCCTAGGTCTCGGATTGTTTTGGACTTTAAAAATTTAATTCAGAGATATCATGGCTTCTCTTTCCATCTGCATATTTTCATCCTTGCCAGTGTAGGAAAGATTCAAAGCTTCCAAATTCTGCCAATGGGAAATGGCCTTTCTGATACTGCGGACACAATCTGGTGGAACAGATTGTTAGGTGGGTTGAAAACTGACGGGACCACCTTTGGCCGGACTCCAGGAGATCAAAGGGCTGACATCCAGCTGGCACCAAGTAGTGAGCAGAGTACTCGGGGCTCGATGGTGGGGTTCACGTTGCTCAACACGTTCATCAGCAGGGTGGTGAAGACATAGAGTGTGCCTTCCCCAAATGTGTTGATGGCACTAAATTAGAGGGAGCAACTGACATGGCAAATGTCAGAGGGATAAGCCTGGGGACGAGGCCAACATGAAGCTTGTGGAGTTCAGTAAGAAAAAGTGATACGGTCTGCACCTTGGCCAGAACAACCGCCTGCATCGGTAGAGGCTGGGAAGTGACTGGATGACGTGTAGCCCAGCTGATAAGGATGTGGGTATTATTGTGGACACCAAAAGATACCAGTAGATATGAAAGTTGCAAACAACCCAACAGCGTACCCTGACTGCGAATAAGGCAAACTTTCTACTTGGCCACATTGAGAAGGTCATGGCCAGCAGGCTGTGGGAAGTTACAATGCCCCTCTACTTGGTTACTTGGGGAGGCCACAGTTGGAATGCTCTATCCACTTTTCCTACCCCCCCCAGGTCAAGAGGCATGTGGAGAGGGTCTACTGGGGGACTCCAAAGATGGTAAGATGACTAGAGCACGTGCTAGGAAAAGATACCGTGGGATACGGGCTTCCAGAGGTCCCTTCCATCCAGCATGCCTGTGATTGCGTGAGGAGTGACCCAATGTGCATTTGCGTGGTCTGTGTTTTCACACTGTTCTTCTTGAACTCTGCCTGTTTGCAGCTCCAGAGGAGACCTGAAAAAATATTAATATGCTACGGCAGGAAAAATGTTAATGGGTAATTACCAATCGTTAAAACAATGGCTTTTCTTTGTCTAAAATAGCCCAGCTTTTAAAAAAGAACTGAAGGAGGAAATACAAAGGATTTTTATGCCACCTAATCTTAGTGATGTTACAGAACTGCCTGCCGTGTATGAAGAAGTGCAGTGTTGCAAGTGCTCAGGAATTTCCTTCCAGAGGCAGAGACCTGCACCTGAGCCCGATGCCCGCTCTGCACGCTGACCTTCGGGCTGCCGTTCCCACAGCCGGCAAATGCCAACTGCAACGTGATCGCTCCTCGGAGAATACTGGTTGTGACTGGCACCGAAACACTTCATCCTACGGTAGTGAGGATGCCTTCGTAAGTGGAGGCATGCAGGGGACTCTTCCATGATCTGTCTTCAGGTGTTTTAGTTCAGTTTAGTAAGCTGAGTATTCAAAGGGGCTTTGTCTTCAAAAGCTGTTCTCTGATTTTTCTTGTTTTTACGTCCTTGCCTCAAATACCTCTTAGCCTGAGGTATATCCGTAGTACTTTTCCTCCCACTAATAAGGATAAGAGGACTTCTGACTGTGCCACTGGCACTTCAAAGCTGTCAGGCTGTTAAGGAGGAAGGTGCAGCTGCCAGCTCCACTACAGACCTTGCACGTGTCCGTGGGCAGCAGAGCCAGCCCCCATCGCCAGGCTGTAACACAAAGATTTCTGGAGCGGAGAAGCATTTGTTCCACCTCTCGTCCTGCCAGGGTAGTGTGGATCGTGCTGTGTGTGCCCAGCCGATCTCAGTGAGCCCCGGCAGCGCTGGCAGCACCGAGCCCCCTTGGAGGGACTGCCAGGGACTGCAGCTAGCAGCAAGCTCTGGAGCTTCCCTGAGTGCAGGGATTTTAGTAGGCTTCACCTATGGAAAGTGATTTTGCAGGCATGGTCTATATTTAGCCAGCTTCTGTTTGTGCAGCATTAAGTCACTGGAACAAGATAAGTTTATTGTTTCATTTCCACTGATGTGGCATCTTGCAGCTAATGCAGGTCAAATCCCAGAGCCTGAGCGCAGCTCTTGTTTGACTGTGTGGCACGTTTCATCCTGAAGCAGCTTGCAAAATTAAGCTGAAAAGGAGGGACTCTTCATCTGCCTGTGAGATGCCACCAGCGTGGGGAAAACAGGACAGTTGTGCGAGTCCTGTGCAGGGCGGGGACATGCCTGTGCGATGAACACGTTACCCAGCTGAGAGCCAGAGTGACTCAGGACCAGTGGGCGTGCGCTTTGCACATCAGACCTCCGCTGCCAGCCTGCTCTGCGTACGTCTGAGTGATTGATCTTTGCTCTTCTGAGCTTTTATTATATATATGAAAGTCTTGATCTGTTAGATGTTGTTCTGCTCCTGACTAAAGACTTAATTCTTGTACAGAATACCTACTGCCTTCTAATTATTCATTCCTTCAGATATGAAATAACCAATATAGAGGATCCTTTTATGGTTAGCTGGATTTAAAAGGTAGCAGCCCCTTGTGATTCTGATATTTAATGCATGAGCAGGGACTGAATCCTGCTGTCAGGCCTCCTGAGATGGTGCATCAGCTGCTGCCTTTGGGCAGTGTAATGCATAGATGCCCGAGGGGCAGTTTGTTCATTTTGTCCTGACCTGAAATGTTATAGCTGGAGTGACTAGGTATGTGTAACGCTGCTCTAACCACAGCTATCTCAGAGCAGCATCAGAAATGGGTTATGCATCATTCTGGTTTTCTAGCTTGTCTGCTAAGGAAGGGAACTACCTCTGTAGATCTGTGCCATTTATCTGCTGTGAGGCGGAAAGAACCATCAGAGAAGGGAAGAGGAACAGATAACTATGTACCAAGATTACAGGCGAGATCAAAGACTGAATGGGGAAATCGGCACCAGCAAAACAAGGGTGTAGGAATGATAAATGCAAAGAAGGCAAGGAGGAAGGGTCTTGATCCTTACGTCTTCAGCCACTTGTGCAAAACAAGTTCCTCCATTTACGTCATCGGGAGTAGGATTGGGATTACTTAAATGTGTAATTTAACTGTTCTAAATCAACAATACATATCCTTTATTCTGGGGCTTATCACAGGAGGGATAGAGGTAAGGATTAGGGACAGAAGGGAGGGAGAAAGTGAATGAACTCTTAAGATAAGGACTTCTCTTTTAGTGCAGGCATGCTGTCTCTGGGCAGCCCTGCAAATACACAGGAGAGAATGGACAGCCGCCCTGTTAACATACATTACACTACTTTGGTTTGTATCACAGTTCTATGTCACATTTTTAAATGCTTTTACGAATGTTAAGTCTTTGTCTGTTATTTTTTCATAGACACACAATCAAAAGATTAGCTCTCATCCCTGAGACCTTACAAAATGCTTATGAAAGGTGGTGACATGGGGGCACAGGCATGAAATGATTTGTTTGTTTCTCTCATGTTGGTGGCATATCTCAGCAATCCTCTGCTCTAACTACCGGACTACAAATCTTTCAGAAAATACAACCATTATATACAGCCATTGGATCACTGAATATTTGATTAGACATATCATAATTTTCCATCCTGTGTGAGGGCTCATGCTTTGTTTACAAAGTGTCTCCAGTCTGGACAGCAGCAAAAATCTGTGTGATGTATGTGTGACTCAGGAGACTAAATAAAATGGCTCAAGGGCTATTAAGACATACTTTTACATACAGTTTAAATAGAAATAAGCCAGTGCTGCTGCCAAGACAGGCAGAGCTATAACACACCCTTTTCCCCCTTGGCTTGTACAGGCACAAGTATTTGTGTGACCGTGCGGTGAATTGGATCGAGTGACCAAGTTAAAATAAACCCTTTTGTCCACCAGGTTAATTTTAGCTGACATCAAATCCTGCATGTGGTTTCCCATAGAATCACAGAAGGATTTAGACTGCTCTTCCCTATCTCCCACTTTGCGCAGGCCATTTGAGTTTGTGAACTGCTGGCGAATATAAAGGAAGTCTTTGCAGAAGGGCTATCTGCAAGCCCTCGTTGGGTCTGTAAACTGGGAATCCGTGATAAAGGTAGGGAAAGACAGATGTGGCACTACGCGTCGAGTTTAGTTATGTAGCACTAAAAGATGAAAAAGAACGCAAGTCGTCGCTCTGTTGGGTCTTCTCTTCCTGATGAGATACATGATTGGTATTGCAGACTTGCAGTTGTGAGATGAGACACATATTATGTGGCTGATGAAGCCTGTTGTAGGCAGTTACTTCTCTGCTTCTGCCTTTCTGCTTTTGATTGCTTCCTGGGATGAAGATTTGAATCCATCTACATTAACATTTCTGAGTTAGAGAGGTAGTTTAATGTTTCAGTTACAACTGCTGTTTCCAAGACCAGGTAATAATGAATTACATATGACTGAGTTATAAGCCTATTCAAATATGATATTAATATTAAAAGTAGTAGATAAAACTTCCTTGCTTTTAAAGACTCTCACTACCTTCCACGAGAGTATCCCTTCCCTTGCGAATAAGCTCTGATCCAGGCTCTCCCCAGCAGGTATATTTAGAGGTACAATGGCTGTGCTAAAATACAGGATGAACCAAGAGCACGCTTGACATGAAATGTTTCCCTCCTTCTGTTTGATACCAGGACATGGTGGAGAGGCTAATGGGTGGCAGCCTAACTCATGAAAGAAGTATTTCCTAATGCTCCAGCTCATTAAAACCAGGGGTTATTTTAATGCTACCTAGTCCATAGTTGTTAATATTGAATATATGTTGTTACTGTATGACAATGCAACTCAGAGATGATCGAGATCACACATGGGATCACAGTTACTTCTCTGCTGAAGCCACCAGAATGTGCGATGAAGAGTTTGGCAGCTCTATGCTTACATGTTGGCTGCAGGAGATCAGATAATAACTGATGTGGTCTAAAACTTGGTGGTACAAAGTTAACTTGCAACTTGTTTTAAATAATAAAGCTGCTAGGTTAAGTTTTTATTAGGTCAGCATTTTGTATGATGTGGGTTTTTAAAAAAAATCTGGTTCTACAAGCTCTAGGATGGATTTACTGTACTGTTGAACTGCAGTGTTGTTCTTTGCTGCTTATGTTATTAAGTTACTATGTTTATCTCCGAAGATAATGAAAATGAACTCAAAATTGCCCTTGTTTTGCAAAGCTTTTAGGAGGCAAACTCTTGGCTAGGGAAACCGATCTCAACCCCGTCTTAAGAGTATCTGTTTGGGTGATTTTCTGGATATCTTATAAAACCTACATTTGGGACCCAAATTGCTTTGGGAAATAGATAAATTGAATGCATATGGGGAAAAATCACACTGTTTCTAATTGCTTTTCTTGTCGTGTGTCTTGGAACATCAATAAATATTTTAAAAAGTGACATTTTTTATAAGGGTAGGGGTGCATTTTTCTGAAAGCATTAAGCAAATACTTCAGCTGTTTCAGAATGCAGCATAAAAACTATGCTGGCAAAGGAATAAAAGATGATGGAAGTAATCCTATTAAAAAAACATGTCCCGAAAACACTGGCAGCTTACTAAAGAAATACCCAGTGAGTCATTTCAACAGTTTGTTAAACAACAGGTATATTTATTGTTTGGGCTCCTAACATGTAGGTGACCTGAAATGCCCAGATAATACTTTGGGCTCCAGAGGTGCACCAGGACATCTGTCCTTTCCCATGAACACCACCAGTCTCCCTGTGCCTCTTTCTTGTCGCGCTCCTTTCCTGCCACTGTGCCAGGAGAGGAGTCGAAGGAGTCCCTGCAAACGTGGCTGCAGGGCTTATATCCGATTCACAGTTTAAAGATATTTTGCAACTAGGAGGATTAATTTGGGGTTTTGTAATAAAAATATTCCTTCTGATAGGTAGAGAAAATAAAGTAGTTAAAAATTCAACAGATCTTCTCATTCCTTATGATTCAATAAAACTCAGATTACTTTGCATTTTAAAAAAATCAGCAACACAGTATAATTTTAACTAAAGCTTACAGAAACTTAATGTTTCAGTAAATCACAGTTGGACTGGACAGTCCTTTGGAGCTACAAAAATATCTGAGATGCTGACACCGATACGAAGATAAAATGTAGACACTGATATATGCTTAATAATGTGCATAAATCCTTCCTTTTCCTTGCTTTCACCTTCCTTTTGGCATGGAAAGTGTTACTTTCCATCACTTTGCAATTACGTGGCTTGTTTTGATGCATGACAGTTGCATGCTTTCTACAGGCTCTAAGCTGCTGATTAATCTTATTAAGAAGTCATACCCAAATTATACAACAGGAGTCAGTGGTCCTTTTGGAAATCTTAATAAATAGCATTTAGTCAGCTGAGGAGTATGTACTTACTGATGAAAGTGATGGTTTTTGAAGGAAGTGTCAGACATAGCTGTTTCCTAATTGTTGAAAACATTTAAACTGAAAGTAGTTTAAAACATAATGCTGCTTCTGTAGAGGAACCTGTCATGTCCCTGAATTATTTACAATGCTGGTCTGCTGTGCTTGCTTTTCTATCCACTTTTCATACGTATGCAGAAAAAATGAAATACAAAATGCTTGTGATTTGCATCCACATTTTTAATGTGCCCTTGAATAGAAGGCGATGATTTTTTGTCACAGTGGTGTAAAGGAACGTTCCTACTGGAGGTCACATTATCAAACCTGGAGAAGGAGCCAGAGAAGTCGTATGTCTATGAGGAACCCCAAGAACTGCTGAAAAGCAAGATGGAGTAATTTGCATTGAACTTTGAGGAAGATACACAGGTTACAGTGGGGAGGAATTTGGAGAGCACCAACAAGAGTCTGTGTGCACCTAGTGAGACACGAGCTATCCTTGCAGTGCTCCCACCAGCTGGTCATGGGATTAGCCCAGGTCTTTCTGAAACCAGCCTTTTCTGATCTTTTCTGACATATTATATTTTCTGGTACTTGGTATGTGTAATAGAGCTGAAGTTGTCAATTTAGCAAAAAAGAATAGAAAGGGAAAGCAAAGTAACAATAACTAGAAAGACTACACATCCAGCAGAAGCTACCTGGAAAAGGGGGCTTCTTGGCAAAAAATGCTTGCTTGCATGTGAAAGCAAGAACAGAGACTGACTGCGGAGAGAACCATAGCAGAAAATAAAATATAAAAAGCTTTATTGAATTTTATTGCCTAGTGGCAGAATGGTAGAGCAGATGACAAGCTGGTGAATCTGCAGTATTTCTTTCTGCTATTTGAAGTATATGTTGCATCAATTTTTAATGGGATTGAATGTACTTTTTGGGGAGAAAGAAGCATGCAGGTTGTTTTTTCTTTTCTGACTTGATTCAAGAAGCAGAAGAGGGATGGATGATGGGATAATCTGTGGAATATGTGACACTATATCCCAGGAAAAAATTAGAGGAACCGATTCAACCCTAGAGAAATGCCTGTAAATAGCAAAGGCAGCTGAACTCTTTGGGGAAGGGATAAATAATACCAGCCACTAGTGTGGAAAAAGCTTCCAGGCTGCAATTAAAGGAACTCGAAGGCAGAAAAAGTAGCATATTATCCACTGTGCATATTTTAGACAGCAGCACGCAAAGTACGAAGTAAAAACTCCTCATTGCAGTTTGGGGCGAGGGAGGGAGGACAGCACCGCGCGTGTCCCAGGCTGGCAGAAATCCCCGCAGGGCAGCACCGGTTGTCTGCAGGGTCTGGGAAGCCCAGCTCTGGGCAGCTGTGGTGCTCCGGCCATAGCGTTACTGCTCCCGAAGGTCCACCCTGCTGCCCTGATATGTGCCTGGGACCTCCGGTCACGGCTCGGCCACTGTGGTTGTGCAGGTGGTTTAGCAAACGGGGATGGTTTTGACAGAACTGGGTTAGCAGTGAGTTTCTCTGCAATTTTCAGAAGAATTGGCAAGAGGGTACAAATCTGGGACGGTGATCTGGGACACTGATGGTAGTGGTGTGGAGCACAAGGGCGTGCGTCGGTGAATGGGCACCCAGAGGACATGTGGATAATTGAATTAGACCTCATTGGATCTGTAACTTCGTAAGGAGGAAGAAACTTCTTTCTCTGTCTAAAATGACCGAGTAGAGGATGGAAATTATCCATTTCCAGGGACTGATATGCCTGATACTACTCATACCACCAAGTATATTCAGGGCAGAGGGTTTCCCTGTTTTAAACCAGGAATGAGTATATGGTTTACAGAGCTAGCTGAAACACCTGATATCACTTATGAACCTCTTGAGTATAGACAACTGCAGACATTAACTTAGGTTCACGGATGTTTTGGTACAATTTGAAGCAAGAACTAGAAGGGCATCAAAGGGAAAAGCCTGAGTTGGTGCTTCCAAGCTGAAGGTGAAAATTCAGGTGTGCCATACTGGCCATTGACCTCTTGTTAATCCACGTTACAACCTGAGAAACTGTAAGTTGTTAAAGAAATGTCTCCTCCAAAATATGTGGATTGCTGACAGCATTCCTCAGTGTGGAACAATTCCACCTTCTCACCTCCATGTCTGAAGTGGTTACAGAGTCTCAAAGCCGTAAGAAACTGCTGATGAGTGTCTCCAGACCAATGCAGATCATTTGAAGTTTAAGGACTACAGTGTGAGAAGTTCCTGCCCAGAAGCTGCAAGTGGTGGCAGGTAAACTGAAAGGGACGTGCCCTTGGGAGTGCGGCACGGGTGGCTTTGTGGAAAAAGTGCTTGGATGGGCACCTTATGTGTAGGTCATGAGATGGGTAGTTGCAGCAGTTGAGGACTGAATTGTTTCCTCAGTAAGAACACAGAGTCCTTTTTGGTAGCTGTGGGGTTCCTCTCTTGTGCTCCAGGTGCAATTCCTGAAAAAACACCAGTTAAGAAACACTTCCCCCCCCCCCCTCAGAACACAACAGAGGCAGCAATGAGATGCTTTGAATTTAAAGAGCATTCTCATATAGCACCACACCAGCAGAATTTATCAAAGTCAAATTCTTAACTTGGTATTTGACTGATAACTTCTCTGCCCAGAGCTTGTTCCAAAGTCCCAGGATGCTTTTACAAGCCAAAGGCAAGTACATTGTACAGTAGGTGCTGGCACTCCTGGAAACTGCAGGTTTCTTTAAAAGCACTCAGTTGATATTGTAATGTTTCCTTTCTAAAGCAAGTAAATAAAATGGAGACCTTATCTGTCAAGAAGTTACCTTGTTAAGAAAACCTTTAAAAGCAGCATTTTCCATATTCCTAGCTTTTCAGCAAACCTACACTTCAGTACAAGATCTTTCATGATGAAGGAAGGGGAAGAAGAGGTGTTCATGCAGCCTTGTCAGCCCAAGGCAAAGCAGGCAAAAGCAGCACTTGCTGATCTCCGGGATGCAATTAGGAGGCAGGCTGAACTAAACAGGTCTGCAAGGGGATGGAGAAATAAATCTCCAGAGGACGTCGGCATCAGTGCAATAGTGCTCGCTATGTGGGTAAGAGAAAGTAACTGCTCTTTGCGTTCTAGTCCACATCAAGCAGACTGTTTCTAGTCTAAAAATATTCTCTGTGGTGACCTGTCTGAGAATAATTTTGTATCACTTTCCTGACTTTATTTCTGGCTTTTGATTTCCCATAGAGATCTGGAGTCTGATGGATTAGACCTGTTTCTGGGAGTAATTGTGGCAGTCGTGTCTCGGCAAGGAAGGGCCCCATATCTGGAATTTGCTTTCCTTGGCAAGCGTTGGGTGGTGGCAACCTTCAGGGTGTGACAGGAGACCTATTTATTTACTTTGGTTCTCATGCTTACTGTAGGGGTTTTTCTGTGTGTGTCCAACTTCGGATGCCAATACTTCTCTCCCACCCATGGGCTCAGTGATAGCTACACCCTGTAAGACATACACTGCGGAAATTTTTCATGGCTGTTTTATTAACAGTCAGGCTGGTTTAGCAAGGCCAGCTGTTTTATAAATAGGGTAATACATTTTAAATTAATAAAGTAATTTGTTAAAGTGGTTGACTTTAACGAGGGGTGTTACTTTTTACCATTAAAAGTGAGTGAAAAGCTCTTGGAGCAGGTAGCCAAAAGGATTGTCTAATCCAGGTCCTTCCCCTCCCTGCTTTTTCTGTCTCTCTAAGGGTGGGACTATCCAAGATCACTCAAAGGAGACTGTAAATTGATGTCGAATATGTTAACAGTGATGTACTTATGTGCAGTGGTGGAAGTCCTGCTGTAGATCGGACAGAGTGGGCAATAGAAAAAAGAAAACCAAACCCTCTCTCCTTCCCATGAGCACATGGATTGCTATATGAGCATGAAACTACAAAGGTTTCTCACTTCTTCTCTACTTCCCTGGGCCTTTTATCCAAAGTGATCTTTTGCTTCACCCTAGGGCTATGACAGAGTGCCTTCAGCCCAGGTTCTGTTTGGCTTGTCCCATGGCTGAGACTCGTCCACTGTACCTGATAGAAGAATGAACTGGAGGCCATGTAGTCACACCAAAGGTCTGTCTCGCCAAGTATCTCTATCTGACAGAGGCCAAAAGGGAGTACCCACTCGTATTGGGCCTGGCTGAGATGGAGTTAACTCTCCCCACAGCAGCCCTCACAGTGCTGTGCTGTGTATTGGTAGCTAGCAAGGTGTTGGTAACACCCCGGGGTTTTGGCTGCTGCTGAGCAGCGCCGGCACACATCAAGGCGGTCTCTCCAACATTTCTTCCCCCCCTCAGCAGCAGGCTGGGGGTGGGCAACATCTTGGGAGGGGACACAGCCAGGACAGCTGACCCAAACTGACCAAAGGGACATGCCATACCATATGGTGTCTGCTCAGCAATAAGAAACTGAGAGATAGGGGGAGGAACGGGGCAGGGGCATTCATTTTTTTTTACAACGTTTGTCTTCTGGAGTAACCAGTACGTGTACTGACGCCCTGCTTCGCAGGAAGTGGCCAGACATTGCCTGCTGATGGGAAGTAGAGAATAATCTTTTGCTTTTTGCTTTGCTTCTGCGCGCGGCCTTTTGTTTTTGCTACATTAAACTGCCTTTATCTTGACCCACGAGTTTGGGGTTGTTTCTTCCATCTTAATTTTCTCCCCTCCCCGCCTTGCTGAGGAGCGGAGTGATAGAGCGGCTTGGTGGACACCTGGCATCCAGCCGAGGTTAAACCACCACACCAGTATAAGAACAGGGCAAGCAGTTGTCACAATTTCCTCATCTAGTCTACAACTATTTGCAAACCAGGGACTTCCAGAGCCAGAAGGGAGTTCACTGTAGTTAATAAACATGGGCGGATTTCCCTTCTGTGAGTGTGCCTCCCCTTAAAACCTCCTTACATGCATTGAATCCACAGTGTCTGGCTGTGAGGACTTCCACAACACAACTGTGTTGTGTGTGAAGAGGCAATTCCCTTAATTTTGTTTTTAAACCTGCGTCCTGATGTTTTCATTTAATGTTCCCTAGTTCTATTGCTGGGAGTGACAACAACAAATTAGTCTCTCTCAGTGCCACCTGTGATGTTACAGACCTCGCTCAAAGAGAAAAAAAATACTCTGTCAAATTGCAAGTCTTCCTTTCTTCAGATCAAATAATCTTGCTCTTGCCACCTCTCTTGTATGAAAAGATAAAAGAATTATTTGTCACCTTATCTGCTTTAGGTAGTCACAAGAGATTAGCGTGATGTCATCCAGCCCCTCTGTTCTGGTAAAGCATAAAGAAGACAGGGCAAAGGCTGGTGTCACCCACCACTTTTTTTCAGAGCCCGCTCTCCCTAGGCAGAGACACAAAGCAGCAAACACTCTGCCAAACCCACTGCAATGTGCAGATCTTGTTAGGAAACATGCCAGGACCAACGCTGCCTCCTAGTTGTAGGTGGATACTGGCAAGAAGTTCAATGCAGAGTAACCAGAAGGGATGCTGGAAACATGCAGCTCCTTCTTCTTCTTGCGCTCTCACAGTGAAGTATTCACCAGCTTTTATGCTTTATCCTTGAAGAAACTAAGACTAATGTGTACGTTAGTGCCTGAGCAAGGAAAGAACCCATCTCCTGAAACCACGCACCATGGTGACTTTGCAGATTTCCTCTACTGGTTCCTA
Source organism: Grus americana (assembly GCF_028858705.1). NCBI lineage: Eukaryota > Metazoa > Chordata > Aves > Gruiformes > Gruidae > Grus > Grus americana. The sequence goes on along the minus strand of NC_072856.1, from coordinate 54,559,852 downwards.
GGAGCTCCTTAGAAATGTATATTGCATCATAGCTTAGCTGGGGCAGCTCTGGATCCTTCTTGGTGATTGGTGATGGGTGCTCCAGTGTGCCAGGCATGGTATGAAGTCAGGGTACAGTCCCCTTCCTGAAGTGCCCGCAGTCTGTCTCAGATTGGAACAGTGTTTAGCAGTAGTGCGTCTCTATTTTTATGCCAGAGGTCAAAAATGCAGTAATGCTCCTCCTAATGCATGGGTACGTGCATCCATTGACTTTTGGAAGTAACTTGGACCATAGGTTACTCTTGTTGTGCTCTCAGTTATTAAAAATAGATAGATCCTGAGAAATTATGAGATTTCACTAGAGCAGGCGAGTTTCAGGGGTACCAACTCAGCACTGATTAGCCCATATCTGTACTTGAAGAACAAACTGTTAGTACAAGATATGAGTGGAGCAACTGTATTTAGAAACATGTTTCCAGGGAAACATTAGTTTCTCTGGAAGACAACCCTGAGACATGAAATTTTATGTGACTCTTGGGACAAATGTAAGTTTGAAGACTTTTTTTTTCCCCCTACTTTTTATAGCAAGTACATTCTGCTCTAGATTTATTCACTTCAGACCTGTATGGTAAAACCTATTTTAACTGTGGAGTCCAGTATCTCAGTGGATTTCATTAAGAAAAGGGCCCACACAAGCTGCAGTTTAAAGATCCGTCGCTTGCATAGCAACTGAAATCAAATCAGCACTTTCTAAGCATATCCTTACATGCCATGGAAAGTGTGACTTCAAGAGCAAGGCTCAAGTTGTGATTTGGCTTCTTGTGTGACATTAGACCAGTCAATTAACTTGTTTGTAAAATCAGTATAATAGTAATTTCTTACCATTGTCGCTAAAATTGCAAGGATCAATTTATTAAGCTTCTAGAAATCCAGAGAACAAGGGTCAGTTTATATTAGCCAAAAGTTTTTCCTTTGACTGGCCCTTCCTCCTGAAACCAGATAGTTTCATCTCTTAACCCCTTGGCAACTTCCTTACCGGGCAAGTTCTCTAGAGGACCGTTGGCTCTTGTTTAGCGACCAAAGTTCATGTTCTTTACCAAGGAGGTTTCTGTTGAAAGCGCAAACACTGTGAACTTGCGTGAGTACTTTTTGTCATTATTTTGTAAATTGTAATTTACTTATTCAGAAACTCAAAATTTTTTCTTGCCTGCACGTTGTCTGTCACAAAAATAGGTCCTTTGCTATATAGGCATACTTCTGTTGTATCTTTTAATTTTTGGTTTTTTAATGGATAGAGTGGTCTGGAAATACATAAGTAGAAGGATTTATATAATTAAGCTTTAAAATCATATGTTCAGTGGACGCAGAAGTAAATCAGTCGGGTATTATTTTTCCAGCAGAGACATATGAGCCAACACTGGCATTTGTAAAAAGTCAGCATGTATCTCCATTTTTGGGTTTCTGGCCAAGGTAGGAGAGGGCAGATAAAGTTCGTCTTGGGAGTTTGAAAGGTCCGTGGTCCTCACTTCTCATCTGTTAATGTCAAAGAGTCTTTGTTTGCTCACATGTGTGAAGCTTAATGCGACCATCTGTAAAACAGCTATAAAATTAAACCTTGTCAGTGTTGAAAGAACAGAGTAACTATTATTTATGTCATAATAAAAGGGACTACGGATTAAATCTGTTTGTTTTAGCAGACAAATAAACGCTAAATCCTGATGCCTATCTTTAGCTGTGGGCACTGTCAAGGAAGAGTCTCGGCACACGGCTGTGCCCAGAGCACTGCAGGATGTGAGAGGAGTGGGGGATGAAGGCTCTCCAGACCTTAGAGGTATGCAGCATGTAGTGGTGTCATAACATCAAATCCTGATTAAATTATGTGCTTAGGGATTTCAGACAAGCTTTTCCTACTAAATTGCCACCCACATGTTTCATCTGGCATAGAATTGTAAGTAATTATATTGCTGTCTTTGGTCCATACTTGCTTTCTTTGCTTTTATCACCTGCTGATCTCCAGCAAAGCAGGAAAAGCCCTTTTCTGACGACCTGTCTCCAGTCAGATGGTTCCCACCTACTCTGCACACACCACAGAACGTGAAAATGAAGAGTGTGCATGTTATTGGTATTGCTGTTGCTGACCGTTTGAAAACAAACAAAAAGTGAAATAACTGGTCTGGCGGCCAGACGCAGCTGTAGTCACTCGTGTGAGCTGACTGGCAGTAAAGCAACATGGAGTGAAGTTATTTTTCAATCAAGTTAGGCTTTACCGTACTAATCCACTGAAACTGCAAAGGCTGTTTTCAGTAAACTCCTCACTTTATTAAATGGGAGCCAAAGCCAAAGGAAATCCACTTAAGAAAGAAAAGTTAAACAATGTAATTCTGCAGCTGTAGAAATAAATTGAAATAGAGAAGGTATATTTTCAAAGCCATTCTTACAGCTAAATTGCAGTCATTATTATTAACAGAGAAATAAACTAAAAGATAATCATGAAAAGTTTCAGTCCCTTCTTCCAAGGGAAGTTACAACAAACCAAATGCCCATCCTGACTTTTCCGATGACTTGCTGATTTGTTTCGATGAATGCAATGTTGGTGAGCAAGGGAAGAATCTTCATCTGCTGGTGAAGTTCAGTTGTAATTTTTCCCCTTCGGTTACTTCCAGTATCATAGGGTTAGTAGGTAAAAGGTGTTGCTGTCTTTACAACTTTCCTGCACTGGGACTGAATTTTGTACAGGTGCAAACAAAACTAGGACAAGAGTGGCACACTGTTGTATCAAGTCCTGTTGGCATTCCTGTCTTGGCTAAATGACGTTATTGATCAGCAGTTGTGATAGATAGATAGATAGATAGATAGATAGATAGATAGATAATGTCACAAAAATAATCTTATGAATTGCTTATTTCCTAAACATTAGGGCCTGACACTGTGTAGTTGTCACCGAAGTACCTGACTGCCTTTGCAATCAGTGTTTGTGGGTTTAATTTCAAGATCCTTTCAAAGCATGAATGACTCCACTGTTAAAAATGAGAAGCACGGAGATCATGGAAATTTGCCCAAGGTCTGAAAGGGATTCCTTCAGTCATTTAAGACTTTGAGCCTTCTCTTCTCCAACTTCTATACAATATTTTTAATAGAGGTCATACTCTGGTATCCATGACCTTCCTCACAATATGTTGTAGCAGAGTCTAAAGGCTGTTTGGCATTGTGAGTCCTTTTATTTTTTTTAATGATACCTCAGTTTCAAAGTAGCATCTTTTGCTTGAAGACTTACTGTTTCCCTGTTGCCATGCAAAAGGCTGCAATCAGGTAGTTGTGTTCCTGATTTTTTTTTTTTCTCTATGAAGATTTCATTGTGTTTCTGATCCTGAGGGGAACTGACTGTATGATCATGTTTTAGTCATGATTACTCAATTCTCTGGTGTGACTTTGCTTGTACCTGCGTGCTGTGAGTGCTTTGATGAAGCTCATTGCCATGCACACTTCAAGCCTGCCAGAGTCCTTGGAATACTTAATGATGTCTTTCCATGACCCCAAAATGACAGACACTGGGGACATATGGCTCTTGAAACCCATGAGTCAGGTGTGATATTCCAGAAATGTTTGGGTTGCCTTAGGTCATTTCATACAGCTGTAAAGAGTAGACACTGTTTGCAAGAGTTAAGCTTCTCACCTTAAAACCTGGCTCACAAAACTAAGCAGTTGCTGGATGGTGTGAGCAAGGCAAGGCACTGATTGCTAAGCAGGACCTTTGCCATCTGCAAAAGCTTCTCAGCTTAAAGTCTCTAGGTCTAAGCATAGGCATGGCCTTAGTGAAGAGAACGTCTCGTCTTTCTCTGTCACCCAAAATTCCATGTCCATGGTTGTACTAGCTCAGCTGATCTCAATGTTGTTGACAAGAAGGTGTTGCTGACATCAGAGGCTGTGTGCAGAGCAGCCTTCCTGGTGCTTTTGGTGTCTTTTCCTATTTTACTGGATTGTCCAGCTGAGTTGCCATAAGGAACTGGAGTGTGTAGTCCTGAAAGCAGCAGTGTCCTTGCTATCCTCTTCCATTGCTCATCCACCCATCTCACAGCCTAGAGATGAAGAAAAATGGAGGCCGAATAGTGACTTTTCTGTTGGAGAGCATGCACGTTCTGGCTCTGTAAGCACCTGCAGGCCTGCGGGAGGTGGATGTATCATGTTAACCATATCCAGCACATACCAGCGGTCCTTTGTGGTGAAATTGGCAGGTGTGCCCATGACAGCGAGAAAAGAGGCAGAACAGGAGCTGACTGATTAGAGCTCTTCTGACTCCTACGGAAGTAGGAATGCTGTCAGTCCTCATGCTCTGCGCTATTCCCATTGCACAATGTTCATGGTTTGATGTGGCAAATGGATAAAAAATGCGAGGAACACTCATTAACCGGAATCCTGTCGTTTGGGCTTGAGGTGAGAGATGCAAGGCAGTGCAAAAGAAATGTGGGGCAGGGAGAGTGGGCTGATCTGGTAGTGTTTAGACATATGAGCGCTCTCAGGCCAAGGGCTGTTGTACGCAGTAGGCCAGATCTGCTGCCAAAAGGCTTTTTGACATCCTCCCTTGTGCTGGCCGAAGCGTTGGCTAAGACTCTCAGTGGCAGTGCAGATCTGTACTGGGTCAAAGGGTATGTGAAACTACGCTTCTGCATGGTCCAACTTTGAAGTCCCACCAAGCAGGCTGCAGTGACCGAAACGTTCCTTCTCTTTGTCTCTCTAATAGTCTTGGGGAGTGGCCAAAAGCACCAGGAAGCTGGGGAAAAGTAATTGTAATTGGCATTAAAAGAAAAATAAAAGTACAGAACTGATTCAAAGGGCTGTAGAAACCAGACCCTCTGACGGAAGCTCCTTCTCTTTCCTAAGTGCCTTGATTCCTCTTGTGCTGTGGACTATGACATATATTTGAAAGTCCACCTTTCTCTGGAATGTCTGATTACCGTTCTGAGTACAAGCTAAGATAGCAAATAAAATGGTTTACGTCCCATTTTGAAGTACATCTCTTAAATCCATCTCAGGAGGGATCATTATGCATGTTGAGCACAGTTCAAAGAAACAAAATACGTGTTCTTTCCATGAGCTTTTTTTTTTTTTTTTAAACTTGCCTTTTGGAAAGATGTGATGCCGTATGAGCACCATTGAATGTATTAAAGGAAGGGCTTGTTGCTTGCATGATAATTAGTCCCTGAAATTCTTGGTGCTCCCATTTTCTCCTTTGTAACAGGAGACAATGCTATGTCTTGTCCCCAAGGATGTGAAAGTGTGATAAGGAGGATCACAGAGTTCATCAGGTTGAAGATACTGTGCAAAGACAGAGTATAGATAATGTAGTAACAGGTTTTTGCTTGAAAGAGGATTGTCTTGCTACGAGTAATACTGTACATCAGGAATGCCACTCTGCTAAATTTTGTTTCTGGAAATGTCCATAAATAACATAAATATTTGCTTGGCACTTAAGTCCAAATTTTTTTTATGTTTACTTTTTCTTCCGGGTGGATATTCCCTGTGAGCCATGAGGGAGAAAGAGTGAGTGAGAGTTTCATGGTTCCTGCCATGTTCTCGTTTGAATTTTGGAAAAGAATTGCAAAAAATAGACAAGTAGAAAGGTGGTTGTTGTCCTGGAAGTTATAGATTAACTATTTAATGACAGAGTCAGGAGGCATGACGGTGTCAGTGTTGAAGACGCATGCAGTGTGTACAGCTCATTGTGCTATGGTCTTTTGATGTCATTGATTTAATGCCATAAAATAGTACTATTTTAGTGTTGGATTCTCAGAACAAGAGAACCTGTATACACATTTCTTTTGCTGAAACCTGCTTTTAGGCATACAGCTAAAAATGTGGAGCTCCATCAAGAGCTTCAGTCAGTCACTTCAGGGCCACATTGCCACATTCTGGGAGACTCTTAGGAAGAGCTGGGATCCTGAGTGTTACAGCAGGCCTCAATCCAAGCCCAGTCCAAGGTTTTGTCTGACACCTTCTAGTTTTGATTAACTGGTAAGCTGTGCCAATGCTATATCTGAACAAACTTCACACATCATAGCCTGGTTTCAAAGCCTGTTGGAGCAAAAGAAAGACTGCTCTTGACTTCAGGAAAATAGTTTCTCTGCTAAGATTTGGCAGCTGGATAGCATCACCCAGGACAATGCCCAGGACTTCCAACTCATGGTTCCCTGTGCTACCTAAAGCAGTACTCACCAGCGCACAGAGGGGACCAGGCTTTCTGCTGTGCTGCCCATGAAGACTCTGTTAGGGTCAGAGGGGGGCTGAGTGAGGGTCAGAGTTTCGTGGGGGAGGCTACTTGATTGACTTAGCTGAGCACTCAGAAGTTTGCCATCTTTGATCTGTCCGTAACTACTTCTGTGGCAGCTAACCTTTTCTAGAAAAGTAGATGTGATGCTCTTGAAGCATACCTCCTAGAAGGTCATTTAAGACACATGGCAACTCCTCAGGAATATCCACTGGTCCCTGCTAGGCTCTTGCATTTTATAATTCATCTTAAAAAGCACCTCTCCTGTAGTTCATCTTTTTAGCCATTGTAATCTAACTTTGGCAGCTTACACTCTGCATTCATCTATTTTTAAATAGCAGTTGCCTTGCTCTGTGACACAGCACCTTACAGCGTAGCTCCCATCTCTTACATTGTGTTTTTGGTTTTGTTTTCTTCTCCATACCTCCAAGAATGGTCTCGTACCCTCCACTTCAGATCACGTGTCTGGCCCACAATGGACAAAGCACCTGCTTATTCCTCCAAAGCCACAGGATTTTGTGCTAGTTAATATTAATCTCCATAAATCTCTTCTATCTTTTGCTCTTAGAGTTGCATGTATTTCTGCACGCTTCTAGTATTCATCTGACTACCATGCTCCTCCCTCTATTTCTTCTGTGCTGCTTAGTGGCTTTGATAAGAGACATTAAAGGGATGGATAAACAGGAGAGAGGCAGAATGCAGTGTGATGTTGTGTAATTTTCACCGGGGAGACCCATCTGAGGCGCCTTCCTTTTTTGAGCGTACGAGTAGGTTTTAGTGGTCCATGCAATAGGTTACTCTTTCTTGCTTTTAATACTGTTTTTGTAGTATTGCACATGTATAATTTTTACTTCTGAATCTCTGTGTGAATCTCAGAAGGCTTCACAAGCATTTCTTGGTTTGGATTATATACCAGCTGTGTAATGTCCCCTAGTTGTTTGGAGACAATGGGGGAAGCAGAAAAGAGAAATCCAGAAGCTACAGGCACCCCAACAGGCAATTCGTTGTGATTTCATGGCTTCTGCAAGGTAGTTTTGTGTCACACCATGTTCATGGTTGCCTTTCCTTACCTGACGTTAGAAAATGAAACTACTGTCTTCTAAGTACAAGTTTCCCACAGGTACAGGCAAATTCCAAAGAAGATTATACATCTCTGGCAGTTGTCTCCTCAGCCCTTCTGCACCATCCTGTAGTTCTTTGAAGGTCTCCTGGTTACTAATTCTGAGAGTTCAAATTTTGTGTTAAAGGCTGACTCCTGTAAAGATGCTCAGGAAGCTACCCAGGACTTCTGTTGGAAGTGGGTGTGTTGCCGGTCTCCTGCACCTGCATTTTCTTCCTTTACTCAGAAATTCAGTTACAGCGTTTTCAAACGCATGGAAGTACAGTTAACCACCAACCTATTAACATTAACTGATGAATAGAGGAAGCAGTGGGAATCTGGGCACATGCTAGTTCTCATCTGATTCTGAATGTCAAGAAATAACCCTGACACAGTGTGGGTTTTGTTGGGCTTCTTTGCTCATCTCAAATTATTCAGGCTTTAGCACTGCTGTCAGAACTGATGTAAAGCAGAATATCTTGTTGCATTTCAGCTTCTGATGTCTCAACAAAATTAACCAGCCAAAAGGATTTTCTTTTCCTCTCTGGAAGGAAAAAGCATAAACAGTAAGGAATGTTTCACAGACTAGGCTTTCTAGGTTTGCCACAACAAATACGGGTAAATGCAGAGCAGTGGAGATGAAATGGACTGGGCTTTGTGACGAGCCCTTACTTGGTTGAGGTAGAATGGCTTCTGGCAGCTGTTGTTCTTTTCTTATTAGATGCTACAGGCTGAGCACCAAGATCCTCAGTTAGGAGTGATATTTTAGATATTGGTGCAGATATTAGTATAGGTACGAGGCATTCTTCTCCATGTCAGTGACGGGAAAAGGGCTGTGTCAGTGCTGGTAGAACCATGTTGGTGTGAAGTTGATTCAAGAGCTGTTCCTCTGTCTAACAAGAAGATAGGACTAACTGGTACCTGGCTGAATGCAGTGACTACAATATTCTTATTTTCAGAAGGGCATTACTGATTTTATTTTTGAGCAAGTGAAGAGAATCAGCCCTAATATACTCAAGTAGGTAGAAAAGGTGCAAGAAGAGGTTGAAATTGAAGGTCAGCATTGCCCTTTGAAGCAGAGTTCAGCACTCCGGCAATGGCAAGGGTTGGACATTTGCCCACTGCAGAGCTGGGGACCTAAATACCCCCAAGAAACATCAGCAGTCCCAGGAGGTGAACCGTTTGTAGAAACCAGTACTAGTGCAGCAAACAGCACTGGAACACAGCGAACCCTGGGCCAGGAGCAGCTCTTGAATTGAGATGTTGTAAATGTGCATTGCTTCTAATGGCCACTGCTGGCAATACCAGATGCTGTTTATTTTCATCTACAGAAGGAGGTATTATGCTCCTTGTGCAGCATGTAATATACCACAAGAGGTGGTGTGCACAGTCTGAAAACTCCTTGCTGGATCAACGCTTCAATCACTTGTTAGATCAATTCCAAAGCCATTTAATTTAACCTAATTACTACTTTGTCAGGTCCACTAACATTCCCAGTAAACGCTGATGTTTGTTTCATTCAGTGTTCAGAACAGAATTGTATTTCTCTTTTTGAAAATTGTCAAGTTTTGTTTCATAAGAAAATTCCTGGTATGTAAATGACAAATTTTGTTAATCTGTTGAATAACATTTTCCATGTGTATAAAAAGTCATGAGGACAAAGATGTTTACTTTGTGATTGAAGGGTACAAGGAGGGGAATCTTTACCATCTGCCAGTACCAAATTACTTTTCAAGAGGAAAAAATAAATCCCTCTCATTGGAAGCTATTTTGATCAGCTCTAATAGTAATATTTTACGTAGGATTTATCTTCCAGAGCCCAGCTGAATTTACAAGTAAATTCATCTTTCTGATGCTTTGGTAAGAGGAACATCTGTCTCAGGCTTTGTGAGGATTTGAAGCACTAAAAGTTTTTTAGAAATCTCATATTCGTCCTGCAATATTTGTCCTAATATACCAATTGCAGCATATTTTGCTATAACCAGACACTGAACTCCAAAAGAAACCTGTTTAGCTGCAGCTAATGAAAATGTAATGCCTGTGATCCTGCGATGTTTGTGTTCTGCAGCACCAGCCTGAGTTTTAAAGAGTTTTGAACCAGTAAGACTCAGACTCTGCAACTTTGATGGAATGAAAAAGCCTCAAGCTTTCAACACCTGCCATAGAAATTTAATAAGGACCCTAATAAATGGGTCAGTTTCAACAAACAATTAACTTAACAACTTCATCTGGAAGTCTTACAGGCCCTGTTCCATAGGAGGTAACTTGAGAGCAGTCTCATGTTATATGGTGTAGTTAATGTTTCCTTTAGAAAACCAGAGGTTTTAAGATTTAATATTTCATGTGCTCCAAATTACATCAAATTGGCATTTGGTACACAACAAAGCCTTCAGACCCTGTATAGATCAAAAAGAAAATTTATTTTAATCTTCTAAGCTGTTTGGGGGGTTCTTAAGCATGAGGAAAATATACAATTCCCAGGAATTCAGAAGCTTATAAAATGACTTTTGTGGGCAATTTGGATAAAATTATTCCTTATACTTTGATTATGCCATTAAAATTCACACTCCTACAAATATGGAGATTTTCTTGTAATTACTGAGTACTCACTGAGCGATGTAGCTGGACTGCACCATACGGACCTGAGAGGAATGTGTTTTCCTACATGTTGTCTTATGTTGTGAGCCATTTTTTCAGCCTCTTGTAAAAATATATCATAGAGATTAAGTCTCTGAGGGTTCATAGTTCAATGTGTTTAATGTAACTCCCTGTTGAGATGAAGGAAAAGTAGAAAATTTAATTAAGCTTTTCCTTGTGCTACTTCACACATTTTGTCTTAAACTCTCCATTTATTTTGCTGTCAGTTGCTGTCCTCCACCCACTCTCCCTTTCTCATCCCTCTTTTTTTTCTTTTTCTTTTTTTTTTTTTTTTTTACAGCTCATTTTTAATCACCCTTCCCAGGTCAGATATGTTGCTTGCATGTGCCCTGTCTTTTGTCTTTGCATCTGAACTTTGTCCCACCTGTTGTGTTTGAACAGTAAAAGGTCTGGACAAGGATCTGTGCTTCCTTACAGCTGTTGGTATCCTATATCTAACATCAACATCCTCTATCTAATGCCTGACCGCTTATTGTAACTAATGACACGGCCTTTATTTGCTCATGTAGCAGATGCAATTACTTGCATCTATATAGGGAAAAAAAAGGTAGAACAGCATGCTAGGATTCATGTGTCCCAGCTGCATTGTATACAGAAACTTCTTGAGGCAAATCTTAGTCAGACGTCACCCTCTTTTTGCTGATTTGACACCAAAATTCAACCTAGCTACTCACTGCCATCAGTCTGGGTCTATGCAAAGATAAAACCACCTAACACAAACAAAAACCTAAGAAGTTCTCTTTAGCTAATGCTATTGCTGGCAGCCTTGTCATGATCTGTAAAAACAACATGGGCTTTCATGTCTGGAAACACTCTTCAGTGTTTGAGACAGAGTAGCACAAGCTTGGAACGTTGTGGGCAGCAAATGAGCAATTTTAGGTAAAATCCATTTTCTAAGATTGGCTTCCTTCAGGAGTATTAAGTTTGCAGAAAACAGTATTCAAACTGGATAGTATGATGACTAGTAATCAGAAATGCCTAGGCTTGAGCCACAGTGTAGGAACACCATGAAGCCCAGTCTAAAATCCAGTTCTCATTTTATTTAGTGGCCTGGAGTTTGGGTCAAAAGTAGATTGTTCAGTATGTGTGTTTATTACAGACTGATTGATTGCCTGGCTGTATGAGCTGCGGTTTTGGGGTGAGGAAGGTGGAAGGAGAGGAATTTGCATTTCCCAAGACTTAGGGTGTCTGAACCACACGTGTCATTTTGGAATTGGGCTGTAGTATTTAAATATTGTGCATTTGCCCATATATTTGTGTTGTTTAATAGAAGTGCCATTTTCTCCTGATCTAAGACTTTGGCAGATGCTTGGATACCTCCAGAGCCATACAGGTTATGAGCTGGTTCTGTGATGGCCACAGGAGAACCTGTGAAAGAGGAGGCTTTGACGACCCTTGGCTTCAGAGGCAGTAACTTGGCAGGAGAATCTGAAGTGGATACGGGACAATACTCCCGGCAAGTTACTGCCTCTGAAGCCAAGGGCCATCGAAGCATCCTCTTTCACAGTTAGGTGGCCAACACCACCATTTCTGTCTTGAAAACTTATTAATAACAGCTGTATCATATATCTACCATGGTTATAACCTGTGGTAGAAACAAGGAGCTGGCTTTTGTGCATGTTATAAAACTACTAGTTAACGAGATGTCTTGAAGGTAGGTGGCAAGTGGATCTAAAAGCCAGCTTGGCCTGTTGTGAAGGTTTAAACGTCATCTGCTGATGATATCCTGGATGAAATGCTAACAGCGTTGGAAACAAATTTAAGTGACCTTCTGCTTTGCTTTGGGAGTAATATCCATATATGCAAATCAAGCAGTTTTCTGAAGCTATGTAATTACACACTGAAAAGTGTTCCACTCAAATCAGTTTCCATGTTTCATACTTCCTTCATGTGCCCAGCCCCACGATGGTGTGCCTCAGAGGATTATTTATAACTGGTTCTACAACAACAGAATAAATAGTATTTAAAAGCAAATCAATATTTGCTATCTCCAATTTGCTGTTGAAGGTAGAGGCTGTTAGGGGATTGGCTTCTTGTGGGTACTGCAACAGTAGTGACCTTTGAGGAGATTTGAAGGAGGAAGAAATGGCTTTAGCACTAAATGCCTGAGGAATTTCTAGGCTGGCAGGGAAAGAAAAAGTGCCACAAAGGGAAGCAGCCGAACTCTCTTGTCCCTAACAGCGTAATGTTGAATTTGCCCAAGTGGTTTTTGAACTAGCTTAGTTTTACTCTGTGACAAATTAGTTGCCTCTGCCATAAGATCTGACAAACCAGAATATATATCTTTGTGAATATTTATTTGCAAACTGACTGGGGTGCAGATACTGTGGCTGAGCCAGATTCTGCCAAATTCTGCTGTCCTCTAGGACACAGTTGTGGGGCAGAGACCTGTGTGGGTCATACAGCAGGCTCCTCATCCTACCAGTACACCTTTTCCTTCTCTAGGGGTTTCTTCCCCTCTAAATTATTGCAGCTAATACCTGTCAGTGCCTTACCTGTGTACTTTGATACCAATACTGTGCCCCTGCAACATCTTAGACCCTGCTGTGAAAGCACGTTGCAGTTGAGCTTATTCAAAGAGGATGGAAGACGCAGCTTCTGTGTGGTGGTCAGAATTTGTCTTTATAATTTTTCTCTTATGTCAAGGTCTGAGCTGAGCTGAACCAAAATGGCAATTCCTAACTTTTTACTACCTGCCAGCATTACATCTTTGAATCCAACCCTCACAGCAGGCATCCTTCTTTTCCAACGTAGGATTTGTGTGCAGGCCAGCCATATGGTGTGTGTAATTATTATTTTATAATGGTGTTATTGCTCTCTAGCTGCCCAGTAAACCCAGTGCAGTTTCGGTAAACTATATACATAAGCATAGGAACTTTAGACTTGAACGATTTTCTTCACTTTTATACCATAGTAGGTGCGAAGGAGAAAAAAAGATTCCATTTAATTTATAGAAACTGTATAAAGTTTATAGAGTCTCTACAATCGTCTGAAATGAAAAGGTTGTAGAGAAGAGAGGCTGTACGGAAACTGGGAGGTCCACAAAGCTGGAGAGGAATAACAGTTAAAGGCACACATCAGTAAATACCTCTGCTGAACTTTTCCCATTAACTCTCCCATCGAGCATATGGACTGCATTAGGGGTCTGTCTGCCTTAGGGATTTTATAAACACGTTTCCTCTCCTTTCCTCTTCCCCGTCCAGTTACTATTGCTTTACGCTATTACAGAATCAAATAGTGTCCATTCTGGGGTCATCGTTCTTACTGGAAAGAGGCTGTTTGGTATAGAAACGTTCGCTGATTAGTGTCAGAAACCTGTGTGTGTATACAAGTGCTTTCCTGAATGTGCGTGGGGTTTTTTTGGTGTGTGAGCTTCCTGAAGCAGTAATACCAGCTTGGCCCGCCCATCCTTTCAGGCATACGCGCAACTCAAATTTGCATCGGTGGCAGAATTTCTGCAGCAAAATTAGGAGCCAGTGTGCGCTTAGTTTTATGGATGATCTGTAAATAAACACAGCTCTCTCTTGCATCCTTATTTACCCTGAAAATGAAGGTTGCCAAAGTGACTGGTGGAAAATAGGACCTGAAACCAAGGAACCAAGGCTCTGATGAAATCAGAAAACGTTAATTTTGCTTCTGTGTACCCTTCTGTGTTTCCTCTTTGATTTTGGTCGACATTGGAAGCCTGTATAGCCAGACCATTTGATAAGGGCTCCTGTCCTCCTCGAAACCTGGCACTGCCCGTCCGAGCATTCCTGAGCATTTTAGACAAACAACAAAGAGGCGGCCCCGTTGCCTGCTGCTAGCTCCTGCGCCCGTTCTGCCTTCCCCTTTGCACCAACACATGTATTTGAACAAAAAGAAGTATATCTGGGAACAGATCTGGCATAACATTAACCTCCACCCGCCCTCCAAAGTTAATTTTAACAGATCGATTGTGGAAGTTACACCCTCGGTGACACATAGCACTTCTGCTGCTCAGAAGTGGACGTGTGAGTGCATGGACCCCAAGGCTGGGGTCAAGGTGCTGAAGGAAGGGAAGCCCAAGAAAGATGTGACACGTCTCTTAGTTTATTGTACTTTGAGATTTGTAGGTGGTAAATGCTGTGGGTTTTTTACAGATCTTCTGGAGCCCTAATATAATTTACAGTTTCATTTGTAGAGAGCTGTTTCAAATCTGTGCACATTCTTCTAAGATATTTTAAAAGAAAAGCCAACAGCAATAATTAGTTTGGCATTTTCTGTGTTTTCTAAAGCACCTAAGGGGTAATGACTTTTTTTAACCAATCTTACATAAAATCAGGTTTTACAGGAATAAAAGGACTTAAAAGGCCTGAGTGGCCATCAGTGACAGATGTAATTCATGCTGAAAGCTCTATTCCAATACATCAAAATAAGGAAAACAATTATACATATGATTAGAGGCTGCTGACCCTTCAGTTAAAATGATCAAAAAGAACAATATTAAAATTTGATTTACGGAAGCTACAACTTAGCCTATAATTAGTCTGACCAATAAAAACAAACCAGACTTTTACAGAATGTGATTTCCCAGTAGATAGGTTAGCTATTTTTGTACGGCTGAAGAAACACAAAATGGTTTTAAAATACATTTGATATGCTCCATGAGTAAATTGAAATACAGCGTATAAGTAGTATTAATGTTTTTTGTTCATAAATTGCCAGATTTCCTTAATTCAAGTGAAATTTGAGAACCACTTGAGAATAATTGTCTCCGAAATGAAATATTACTTTGTCAGTCTACTTCATTTATATTAAATGTATGGTTTACTTTTTATATTAGAAGGTAAATGAAAGTTGGTCAGTAATATGATTCCCCTTACACTTTTGCTGTAGTTCACTATGGAAATGGATTCAGGAAATGGCAGATGTGACTAAAAACTCTTCAGCTGGCCCAAGAGTTATTTGTACAGCACCTAGCATACAGCACTTCTGGCAGAGAAAAAGCGCTCCTCATCTTACTGCAATATAAGTAAAATGATTCTTCAACATAGGGACCTGGAATTTTGATTTTAAATGCACTAGTTAGGAGATTGGGAAGTTGAGATTTGATGAGGCTTTTCCATTCATAAGAATGAAGACAAAATTGTTGTGTTGGCTAATGTGGTCCTGTTTCCTTGTGCGTGCAAGTAAGTACATTGGAATCCACGCCAGTGCAATTTGCATGAGGGTGTTGCATTAATCCTATAAATTGACATAGAAGGGTCAAGCTACCTGCTCAGAGGCTAACATCACTGAAGAGCTGTGCACAACACATAAATGCTCACCTCTTAAAAGCTACATTGAAAACTGCAAAACTAAGAGAGATTTCTTCCTACATCCTTTAGAATGCATCTACGAGTCTATAGCTCATGTCTGGGCAAAGAAATTGAATAAAACACCATAGCTCAACCTTATATCAATTTGGAATATATTTGTTTTATTCACAGAACTCTCATGAATTCTGACTTTTTTGTGCATCAGTTTTTGAAATTTCCTACCAGCTTTCCCTCTTCTGGAAACTTAAGTGCTGTTTTTTGTTTCTGGTATTTCTAGTGGAACGGGAAAATGTACAGAAGAGGACCTTTACCAGATGGATAAACCTACATTTGGGAAAGGTAAGACTGACAAACAGTCTTGATATTGAGATACAAGGACATAACCATAGACAGATTACATTTAATTCCTTTTAAAGTAGTTAAAATTTGGAAACAAAGTTGACTTCTGTGCATGTGGGGAAGGTTGGAGGAGAAGGAGGGAAGCTGAAAGCATGTTTCTGGACAAATGGACATTGCTTTTCAGGCGCAACGAATGTTTGGCTGGCTTTAGTTCATCTCAGGTGCATTTAAGTCTTTAAATTACTCTGTTACCATGAGGCTAGAATTTTCCCATAGAAGGTACCCACATAAAATCAAATGTGGTTGAGGCTGCTCTGAGGTGATGATGACTCTGTTCTTCCTTGGACTGGAAAATCAAACATCTGAGGCATCGTGTCCAAAGACAGATGTTCTTCAGAACCCGACTTCATCGCAGATCTGCAGATGGGAAACATTAATTCCTCATCAGTCATGTTTTGGGGGGACTGTATGATAGGATCTTTACATAGCCGCTTGCATTAGAGAGCTAATTTTTTGATATCACTTCATATTTTTAAGATGTAGTTGTTTCTTAATCACACCATAATATGGCTAAATTAAACCTAATTTACTGTGTTTATTGATAGTAGATAAGTATTAGGTCTCCTGCGTAGTCTGCCATCCTGAGAACTATTTTGCTGCTGTTGAGGATGAAAAGAGAAAAAAAAATTCTTAATATTACTGAGACAGCAGCAATGTTTAGTGCAGGATCAAGGAATTAGACCAGCTTCCTGATTTAGACAAAGTCCTAACTTGGACCGGAGTTTGAGCTTGAGTATCTGTGGCTAAATTTCATAAACTACAGACTGGCACTAAGTTTGGGCTACAAACTGACTCTCAGTTTAGCTCCTGTAGTTCTTGGGAAGTGATTGCATTTCAGACATAGTAAAGGGGGTTTAGAAGAAAGGAATCACATATATGGTTAGTTGCTTAAGTCCACTATTCTGCAGTGAGTGTTGCTGAAGGAATAAAGGGATCCTCTTAAATCTCACTGGAAAATCAGAATAAGGCTAGTTGGAAACGTTTTGACTAGCAATTGCTCCCAAAGGTCTCTCAGAACGAAGACAGTGTTACGTGATGCCTTCGTGAATCAGGCCCTAGGGCTTTAAACTAACTGCAGTTTTGGAAGTTGTCAAAAGGGGTTGTCAAATATGTGACTGTGGAGAAGGTCTTTGATTTACAGAAGGAATTAGATCATGAAAAAGGCTGTAGGGTGCTGTTAATTCTGCCATGCCAAGCATATGAAGTCTTAGAAACTTTGCGGGCAGGTGAACTGTTTTCTCTGGAGTGCATACAAATTTTTTTCCTCTCTGATTCAACAAAGAAAAATGCTTTTCTGAAGAAAGGGCAAAAGTCTGCTGCTATATTAATGTTTTTCCTGAAAGGGGCATAATAAACATACTCGTGTAAATAATGAGAGCTTCGCTAAAGCTCTCTCTAATTACAGGTGATTCCCTGAGGACAGCCACTGGGGAAGGTGGCTTCTGCCTTTATCCTCAAAGAAGCACTTCTTGCAGAGTGGCTTCTTTCTTTTAATGGCAGCAGCGAACTTTTCTTGTACTTCTTCAGGAAAGTTATGGTGTGGTGTGTCCCCTTTTTGGAGCAGACCATCCCATTGGGGTCATCTTTTGAGAGGAGCTGGCTCTGCTGGTCGTGGGATAATTGGGAGTAGTCTGCATCTTCCGAGTTCTGGTTGTTCTTAAGTACTGAAAGAGTAAAAAAGGTTTGGGTTTGAGGCTTTCAGATAAGTTATTTAATTTTTAAATGAGCGATAATTTGCTCCCAGTATGGAACATTGTTTAGTACTCTTGGCTAGATTAAAGACTAGTAACGAAAATGTGTGGTCCCAGTTTGCCAGAAGCAGTGCTTAATCGAACAGTAGTGCGTTGCCCAACCAAAGATAAAAAGATTGGGCTCTTCAGGGACGCGTGAGTGAGTGACACCCGAGCAGAGCGTAATTGCTGCAGCTGAGACTGCCCCTAAGGGCTGAGCTGACTTGGCTATGTGCCTCGGCGCACACGTCATCAGGCACCTCGGTGAGGTGAGGAGATGGCTCCCTTTGGAGGAGGTTGCTGAGAAGAGAGAGACACAATACCAGAAGTTGCTATTTAAAGTACTTCAAAAATACTGGGAAACAGAATGGCATCACCAGAAACCTTACAAAGGAGACAGGATCTCGGGCTTATTTCGGGCATAAAGTGGGATTCACTTCTGCTGGATTTGTCTTCGTCTGAGGGATCGGCACCCAGCCCTTGGGTGGTTGCTTCCTAGGCAGAGTATTTAGCGGGAGATTCTGTTATGAGAAATCTGGAGTAAGTCCTTGTCTGAGCTCAGTTACATGAGTATTCTATCTCAGTTTTAGCTTAGATATTTGTAGGACAGAATTGTCACTGATTTGAAGAAAAGTCAACCCTTTCTTCCTGCAGTCTAAGATTTATTCCTAGTATGTCTGTCTTGTAAAATTCTCCTTCTTACTCTCTGAAATCATGGTGTCTAAGCAGTACTGCTTTAAAAGCTACCTGGTTTCTTTTCTTCACAGTGCAAGCCTCCTCTGAAAGTGAAAGACTTGTTTATTGATATACAAGATGGCAAAATCTTGATGGCGTTACTGGAAGTCCTGTCAGGACAAAAGCTGGTATGTATACAAGAGGGAGAAACCTCTGTAGGTATGGAGCTCTCTATGTTACAAGCAACAATGTATGGACATCCAACGAATTAAGGGAGAATTTGGTCCTGTGTCATAGGTATAGTAATAAGCATTTCAGCAACTTCATTGTGATTTCCATATGTTACAGGCTGGTGTCCTGAGTTGTAACTCAGACTTCAAGGAAATATGTAACAATGAGGTATAAACGGTGTGTAATCAGTGTAAATGTTCCCACCCCTCAGGTTTTTTTGAGGCTTTAATACATTAATGCTCACATATTCCATTTGGAGATCACCCAAGTCACATTACCAAGAAAAGATATATTTCCCATATTATTTTTTTAATCTATAATTCTGCTTATATTTTCTCTAAGACACTTAATAGGTCTGCTGATGCGTGGTGTAGTTGTGAGTTTAGTTCTGGTATCCTGGCTCAGGTTTCATTAGTCTTACTGATACGGTCTAAATCAGAAGGGCAAAGCTTCACATAGCAGAATCTTTTTCTCTCCTCCTTCCTTTGTAAGAGCTGTATAAAGTTCCACATACCAGAAATGGAAACACCCAGTGCAAATATAAATAACCAATTACAGTTGAGTCTAATATTTTCTTTCTACATCAGTCTGGTCAGCAAGTACTCTCTTATGTGTGGCTATCACACTTGGATAAGAGGAGAGACCTGTTCTGCAGCCGTCTCACCACTGCAGATGCACTTGCAATCACCTGGTGATGCTCTATAGTGACTGAACCATCTGCATACTGCAGCACGAATGTCCACTGTGGTCACACCTTCAGAACCACCTATTTTTTAATATTCTTGCAGTCTGGGGGAACTGTATCAGAAGCAGCGGTGTTTCTGTGTGCATTCACACAGATTGCATTGAGAGCCAGGCTGGAAAGGAATTGAAAGGGAAATCGCAATCCTAGGCTATGCCCCGGGAGAACAGGGAGAAGGGCAAGGAAGGAGGTAAGGTCAGCTGGGCAAACCTGTTGCACTGGCAGCTAGGTGTTCCTGCACACACGTGATAAAACCAGTGTGCCAAAGTGGAACTGCAGGGAGACAGGCTTGCAACAAATCTGTTTTAGTTCTGCCAAAATGAAGGCTTCTACCTCCCACCTGCCTGTGCCTGCTATGAAAACTGCTCACACTTCCTAATTAGGATCATTTCATTTAATTTGAGGGAAAAAAAAATCTATTATTACAAATTTTCAGGTAAATTTGATCCTATGACTGAACATGGTTGGGGAGTGATTACATAAATAATCAACACGGCAGGTCCAAGAGAGTGATAACATCTGGAGAGCAGGAAAGCTGCTTGCTCACCCTGTTTTGCTACAGCAAAGGCAGATCACAGAATCACAGAATGGTAGGGGTTGGAGGGGACCCCTGGAGATCAGATGATGTAGTTGAAGCAGTTTTCTGGTCAGAAAAGACAGCAATAATTTTACACAGGTAGATGCTTACTAGCATTATTTTGCCTCTGTAGGGTTTTTAAGCTTTGTGTGTAGTGGTGAATAATTCCACCGTTTTTAAAAACAGTGTGGCTCTTATTTTTTTCTAGATGCACGAATACAAATCTTCAACCCATCGCATTTTTCGTTTGAACAACATAGCCAAAGCACTTAAGTTCCTGGAGGACAGCAATGTGAGTATTTCCAAAGGCTGGTCTTAATATCTTCTCTTGATGTATGTTGCAAATTGTAATTTTTGTAATCGTTTAACTAGTCTGATGTGCTGCATGTACCTAAGAGGAATGCACTGCTTAAAGGCACTCTGACTTACCTTAGCAGCAAGGCTGAAAAGCCACATAAAAATGCACAACGAGAACACCTACAGAGTCTAAACCAAGGATTATTTGTTCACTTTGTAATGTAAAAGTTCAACAGGATTAAAGGATCAGGAACCAAATATTAAAAGAAAATAAAAAGAAATGCAAGTAATCTTTATGAACTGGGTCTTAGTGGCATTTTACTTTAGTTACACTGAAGGTAGATGACTTCCTTTCGTCAGAAATACTTTCAGTATTACTAATCATGTATTTATCTGGTAAACTGCTGCAGCAGCTGATCATGAATCAAAGGCAAGAGAAAATGAAATCTGGGAACATGACATAGACGCATAATTCCAGGAATCAAAACCTTATAAGGATATAACTTCCGTCATAGTCAGTGTGGCACTCCTGCAACATCACTTCCTACAGTTGTAAGTGACCAAGAAAGATCAGATCCTGTAGCTTGCAATGATTCAGTCCTTTTTTTTATTTCTCCCATTAGGGTTTTATTCCAAAGCCCTATGGATGTGGCCTGTATCTTGAAAACTCACTGCTCTTGAAAAGTGTTGAGAAGCAATGGGGTCAAGAGAAGTCCCAGTCATGTAACAACTCATATATGGGGTATACCTAGATCTTTCAGAAAGAGAAAACAAATATTGGACTATGTCCTATAAACAAATATTGGACTATGTCCTATAAAGGACTGCAGCATTCTTGGTGTACTGAAAGATCTTTTTATCTAGTATCTGAAATAAAGTTTTGCAACTTCTGAAGAAAATGTAATTGATGGTCCTATTGACTCCAGGGTGCAAGTACTCTATAGGGTTTAAACCTTATGGGTGAGAAGGGATCCAGTGTGTGCACAGAGACAAAACCCTGCCTTGCATGGAGTGCCACAACAAACTGGTGTCACTTTGCTGCTTCCCTTCAATGAGCTTAGCTCTTGCTCCAGAGATCCTGCAGCGGTGCTGGTCATGCAGGAGAGTCACTGCAAACCCCAGTGCAGGAATGAGCGTGATGTGAGGTCTTACTGGATCTCTTAGGACCTCATAGATGTGGGAGGTTTAACCTCCGTAACCTTTTTCCCCAGGGGAGGATGTGAAAGATCAAGAAGTTGTCCAGGTGTTTCAGTCTGCTTTTTGGAAACTCCACCAGTGCGGGCTGTACTGGCCCTAAATGTGTATGTCTACAGGTCCTGCTATAGAACTGCTAAGAAATATTTCACGTGTTCACATATTTCTTAACAGTTTCCCAGTCGATGCTTTCTACCCAAATCCAGCTACTGGCAGATGAGATTTTTTCTCTCTGTTGATACCAACACATTGCAGAGCTGCAGCTCAAGCATGTCTGGTTGCCAGGACCTTGCTAGGGGACAACCTAGAACCTCAATGAGCAAGGCCAGGCAGGAGGAGCCTTGGACACAGGTGTCCTTTCAATTAGTAGTGCTAAACCACTGACTTTTCTGTGGATTTCTTGTTTCCTTAAGAGTAAGCAGCCAGCATCTTCTAGCTGGGTATCTCTGCTGGGCTGGGTGGCAAACATAAGCAGCAGTAAGAGGTCAGAGCTGACTCTGAAAGCAGTCTAATGATAAATGCCACTTGCTCTCCATTTTGGAGAAACTGCTATTCAAATGCACTAGGTCTTAAAGGTTTTCCCATGCCAAATACCTTGGAGCTAGCAAGAAGTCTGAGCGTTGAAATATGACAGCTAGAGGTGTCTTCTTGCTAAGATTGAAAACTGATGTGCGAACCACTAGATAAAAAGTTATTTTGCTTTCCTTTTTTCAGTTTAACCAAACCGGTTAGTGAAGGGTGGTGATGAAAGTGTTGGCAAAATGCCTTGGCTGCCAAGGGCTTCAGGGTTAGACATTAAACCAAAATGGGTGGAACCCGTCAGCGTACACTTCTGTGGAACTGGGGCAGCAGGGTAAAGCACTGCTAAATGATTCATCATGCACAGGATTTCTCAGTGATAAGTGGGCTGTATGCTGGGCTTTAACTTGGTCTGGGTGCCATGTGCAGTACCAACAGCTTCCTTGCTTCCTCCCTCCTCCGTGACCTTTGCCAAAACCCACTCTGTGTTGTCTAAGAGAAGAACATCCTGGTGTTATCAGGTGAAAGAAACCACAGTGTGGGAAAGTCTAGAGTTTGCTTGGATTAAGCAACTTTATCCTTTGCTAACTGATTTAATCAGAAGTCCGTGACAAGCTGCGTAAGGTGAGATAAGCAAGGAGAAGGGTGATGCATAGCAAAACAGAAGTAAGCAGATCTTATTAGGATTTTAATTTTTGTACGAGGATTGACTCTCTACTTTTTAAGAATAGGATCCAGTAGAGGGGGCACGATCTTTTTGCATTTTGGTATGGAGGAAACACATTTGGGGTCCTGAGGATGCAGAACTGAGCTTACTTCTGTTCTGCAGACTATGCTGGGGGCTTGAGATGAAAATTCCATGAGCAGGGTGCTTGTGATCAAGGCAAATTATCATTCAAACAAGATTTCAGTCTTGCTTTTTGGCTGGCCAGTCTGTGGCAAAAGTATTCTGGACGTATCCAGTAGTCTCAGTTCCATCCAGTGCATTTTTTGCTTTTACCTTGCTTCTTTGAATTTGGCTCTGAATTTATGATCTCTTCTACAGGTAAAGCTTGTTAGCATCGATGCAGCAGAAATAGCAGATGGAAATTCCTCTCTGGTACTTGGACTAATATGGAATATAATCTTGTTTTTTCAGGTAATAAAACTTGAATACTTTAATCATAAGTGAACAATCTTCATGGTATCAATCTATTCCAGCTGAATACTGATTTTTAAATTGATTTTTAGTCCTAAAGAACATAATTAAGAGGGCTAAACTTGAGCTTTTCCCTCTTAATATACACTAATTTTATACCTGCAGCTGCTTTCATTTTACTTCATTGGACCTATTTTGGTGTAAATAGGAGACAATTTAAGCCCTCGTTTGACTTGGACCAGAATTAGAGCTTCAGATTACTACTTTCCCTTCTCTCCTGTGCCTTCTCAGGGTTCTGCTCCAGATTCCCTGGATCTGAACCAACGTCTCGGGTTTGGTGCCAGGTCACAGTTTATTTTGAATAATCTTTTCTGGATTTGGTCCAATGTGGTGGGAAATTCCATGTAGAATCAATGATCTCTGGAGACTTACTCAACGTGGCAAAAATTCACAAGTAACGTAGAGGGCCAAATGAAAGATCTTGAAGGGCCTGGGACTGATAAAACTGATTTGAGCCTAAAAAATGATTTAGCCTCAGGCTTAGTTTAAAACTGCTCCCTAATCTACATGTATTTTGAAAACGTCCTTCTAGACAATACCAAATTCTAATGCACAGAGAGAGATGGAGGTGCACAGCACCACTTTGGCCAGAGGGACTCAAAGGCAGAGATGGTGTGACCAGAATCTGCCACGCCAGCAGCAGAGAGCACGGGAGACGTAAAAGCAGCAGAAGGCATAGTTTGGCCCAAACATCAACACTGACCAGGACAGGAGTGCTGCTGCTGGTCACCATTTCCCGACTAAAAACGTTTCACTCAAGCGAGTCCTGTGAAGAGAAAGAACAATTTCAGTTAAACTAACTTTTCTTCCAAGGACATGTTTGTTTGTTTAATACGAATTTGCTCAGTTCAGCCTTAACTGCTGCCTTGCCCTTTCTGTTTTCTGGGGTTCCAGCTGGGCTGCTGCTGGCTGTCACACCCGTGCAGTACAAGTCGAGAGTTATAACGGACAGGTCTATAATTACCTCTTAAAATTCAGTTATGGCACTGTTATCTTTAAAGTTTGCATGAAAAGAAGTGCTGAGTCCTCTGTGCAGCCGGTGTTAAACCAGAACGCTGTGTGTTTCGCCTTTTATTGCAGATCAAGGAGCTGACAGGTAACCTCAACAGGAACTCCTCTTCCTCCAGCCTGTCCTCCGGGCCCAGCGGTCCCGAGTCAGACACGTCCCACCCCAGCACTCCCAGCGTGGAGAGAAACATGGCTGTTACGGTGAAGGATCAGCGGAAAGCCATCAGAGCCCTTTTAGTCTGGGTTCAGAGGAAAACCAGAAAGTAAGCTAAGAAACCCTCGTGGAAAAATGCGTTTTGCCACCTGCCCTTTTGAAGCTGAATCCCTTTTCTCTCTCCTGCCCTGTGTGCGCATTACGCTGTGGCTTCTCCAGCTTTCGAAGTTTGCAGGCACCAGGCCTCTGCAGGGGGCTGTATCGCCTGATACAGCGGCTGCCTGACCTTGAAGCCGTGCGCATTGCTGGCTTCACGATTTCAGCGTTAAATGTTAACTTGCGCTAATCTGCTTGGTGCTGTTTAAAACAGGATCGTTCCCTCCTCTCCCTGCCCCCTGGCTTTCGTGCAGTCTATTTAATATCTTTTGCTAATTAAAGGGTAGGCGTAAACAAGGGGTGAACTGAAAAGCTGAAAAAATAAATGTATTGAAAGACTTTAGCAACAGTCTTTTAAATTAAGTAGCAGCCCTGAGGGAGCTTCTCTGTGTGCTGCAGAGTGCCGTGAAGGACAGAGCCACTATTAGAGTCCCTCTTTTCTCAGAATTAAAGAGGGGAAGGGGGTGAATCTTAGGTCACTCCTCATGATTGTGTGACATTTGGGTCCCTTTCTGTTGCTAAACACATCTCTCTCTTCTTTAATAAAAAAGCAGTTCTTTCACCAAGGCGTTTTGTCTAGTAGTGCTTTAACCTGGCAGAGTTACTGTCGGGTTAAAAAACTTTAGTGTAAGATGTCTAGTGCACGTGTAAATGCTTGGAGTGTATTTTACATATATCATTATCTGAAGCAATGACTGCCAGAGAGTTTTAAAGAGGGCGTGACTCAAACTTTTGTCTGTTGATGGATTTATATGTCCAAGTTTGCCTGTGAACACAAATGTTCTGTGTCTAGTGCTGAAGATACAAATTTACATCTGAAATACTTGGTCCTGTGGGCCACATCATGCCTTGGTAATCTCCAGCGAAGCTAAGGGTGCTTCTTGTGCAGCTAAACTTGTCCCATTGAGGTCTGTAGTTCGCTGCTACCAGTGCAGACCATAGAGGAAGCACAGTTTTAATCCCAAAATAATGCTGATAATGTCTTTCACAGGGAGGTGGTACAAGGAAAGTGAGGACTGGAGAAGTAAAGGCCATAGGCTTTTCAGTCCAGTCAGAGAGTACAAATTGAAAACATCTAATAGGAGAAAACTGTTCTTGCAATTGCACTAAAAACATAATAGCATCATTATAATCCTGTTATCCAATGACTTATGCAGAATTTTCTATTCTGGGGCTGTATTTCATTGCAAGTTTGATGGCTGTTTTTTCCTCCAAAACTTTGGGTTTCTAACACACTTGTGGTTTATACATATACTGACACCATTTGCATTTGGCAAAGCACAATTTTCTGCTATAGAAGGCCAAGTACGCAGGAATGTGAATCATTTATGCTTATGTTTTTAAATACTTAAGTGTTGGCAGTCTTCCCAAGCTATGGCATTAAAATGCTGGAGAGCAACAGAAACAGGAATCACAGAGACATTTGGTTTTATGAATGTTAAATGTGGTCGCTGAGTTCTTGAGGGCTTTGTTTTTACTAACTACTTCCTACAAGCAGATTGATGTCAGCTGTTAGCCACACCGATTCAGTTTGTGAATCCTTGTGTTTTATGGACATATTTTGTGCATTTCAAAATCCAAAAAGATCTCAAATGTGACTAGTGCAACTCAGCAACTTTACTGTTAACTTTCAGGAATCTTTGAAAACGACGATGCCTTTACTTTGGATTTTGTAACACAACCACACATGTAAACTGTATGTAATTCTGTTTAGGTACGGTGTTGCAGTTCAGGACTTTGCCAGCAGTTGGAGGAGCGGCCTTGCTTTCTTAGCTATCATAAAAGCAATAGACTCTACTTTGGTAGACATGAAGCAAGCACTGGAGAAATCGGCTCGAGAAAACCTGGAGGATGCTTTCAGCATAGCACAAAATAAGCTGGGTGTTCCTCGGCTCCTAGAACCAGAAGGTAAAACGCCTACATCAGCTTTGTTGGGTAACATTCAAACTATAATGAACTCATGAATATTGCATTGTGATACCTATGAAAAACCTCCCAGTGATTAGACTGTTGATGTGATCAGTGTGTTGGGCTGATTGATAAGAAAAATAAAAATGAATTGATCACTGGCTTGTAGTCGTATGCCTCCAGTGATATTTGTAAGCTCCTTGGGGGCAGAGATCTTCCCACAGTTTTAACTACGTACACTGGTCCTGGTTAGTGTTTAGATGCTATGTGACATCTGCGTTAGTAGCGGGCGTTAATCACCACCCTGTTGTGCTGAGAGGTGTCTCAATGCATTAGCACCATTTCGTAATGCCTACAGTCTGCAGAGACTAAGTTTGGCTCCAGGTGAAGTGTGCGAGTCTGCCATACCAGGAAAATGGGTAGGTATCTATTCAAATGTATTTGCATCTCCCATTTTTTCTTTTACAATGCATATATACACACACACATATATATTTATATATCTAAACATAAGCATATATGTATGTATAGAAGTATATGTATATAAACGGAGCTGCTTTTTGCAGGTTTTTTTACTGAACTCTACTAGACAGGTATTAGGCCCTGATTTTATGATTGAAAGCACAGATTGGTTATTTGTGCTTTCACGGGTCACCCGCTGGAAGACTGGACCATCCTGCTAAAAATAAACTTCTGTGCTGTCACTTAACAAGATCACTGTCTAGTGACAACAACATAAATGACAGTATGAAGGTGGATGAAAAGGAACCCTGATCAGGGTTCAGTATGTGTTTGGAAATAAGAAAAAATTAATGCAAATAAGATGTTGAGAACTCTTTTGAGTACCATCAACCGTGAAAAGGATTCTACCCTCTCTGCTCTGTCAGAAAAGGAAAAACATTTGTAGCTGTTATTTCTCTCATCATAAAGGCAGGATAAATGTCTGGCAATCTCTTCCTCTGCAAGACCATTTTAAAGCCGTGTGTGCTCAAGCCCCTTGCATCTGTCTCCATAGATATCATGGTGGAATCACCCGATGAACAGTCAATTGTGACGTACGTGGCGCAATTTCTGGAACACTTCCCAGAGCTGGAAGGGGTATGTGTTTACCTCTACGTCATGTCATTTTTTAATTTGCTTTGGTGTACTTGATAAAGTCAGATATTGCTGTATCAATCTTCTAGGTTTCTTTCTAAGCTATTTAAAATAAACCACAGACTCAGGCTTAATTTTTCACATTTTTCTTAAATCCAGTGAAATGGGCTTTCGTTGGCGATTGCTAAAATGCTTTAGGTAGAATTGTGCTTTCAAACATTTACATCCAATTATAACTCTCAGAGGTTAGAACTGGTTACATAGGGCTCTACTACTTTGTTATACTAGTCTTAAATAAGGCTGAAATTTATCCCTTCATCTATGATGATTCATTGGACTTGGAATTTCATTTTGACTTCTATCTTCTCAAGTTTGAGGGTCACAATCAATCTGAATTTAGCAGGTATCAGACACAAGATACCAGAGGCTGAGTCTTGTCAATGCAGCAGTCAAAAGCACTCGTTGTAAGCATGAAATAAACTGCAGCTTAAAGGACCAGGACTTTAATGCAGACTTTATAAAAAAATAAAGAACTGAGGAGCAAGCAGGGACTGACAGTGTCAGGGACTGACAAAAGTCTTTTGGAGAAACAGAGGATAAACTTATAGGGGAATTAAAGGATATGAGACAGAAAACTCAAGGAAAAATGGGAAGTCGCAGACACTGGAGAAGAGATCTGTTTAAGTTGAAAAACTGTTCTGGAGGCTGCTTGTACTTCCAGACAAACCTAGTTCACACAGTCTTTTTGATTTGAAAGGGTCCCCAAGGGACTCGGTGTCCCTCGAGTACCTGGGTATGTTTTTGTGCTAGAGTACATGCATGTAAATGATGGTTCCTACACAAAAGGCATTTCCTGTCTTTTCTTGGCTGAAGGTTCCAGTTGGTATGTATTTTGTAGCTTATAAAATTGATGGGCATTACTAAAGTCACTGGAATTAAAATTACTATAGTAATCTTTTTATTAGATTAGATGAGCCATAAGATTTGTTGGCATTAAGACTTACGGGCATTTTAATGGACAAAGAAAAAAGCCTACTTTTTTTTTTTAAAGTACAGTCTGTTGGAATGGAATAATCTAGTATATTAATATATTTCACAGTGGATTTAGTGGACTTGTTAGATTTATTTTGTTCCCAGGGTTTGGGATTGTGTCAAAAAGCCAAGTCAGTTGTCTCCACAGGTGAAGCAGGGAGAGGTGAATACATTAACAACTGAGGAGTAGGCTTGTCTGCATTCTGATCTTCCTGTACAAGTGGCTTCTTGACATTGAGTTTTGTTCAAGTCACTTGCCAAATTGGCTTCCCTACTTTCAAAATAAGTGAGTCATTAATTGGCCATTCACAAGGTAATGGGTGATGGGCTAGGTAGTTCTTCTCTCTGTAGTGTTTGGAAAAGTAAAATGGTATCTGAGGTATGATTTGTCTTTTAATGGTGTATCATCACTTACAGGAAGACTTTACGGATCCTGACAAGGAGCTTCCGATTGAGTCCACGTACGTCCACATCAAAGACACACCTTCAGAAAAGGAAGGCAAAATCTTGATTTTAAGTGAAGGTGAAGAAAACATGTATACTGTCAATCACGAAAGGAGTCACCCTGCTCCTCCAAAGGTTCATATTCATGACACCCCTGAGAGAATCCCATCAGAAACCATACCTGAAAAATGTAATGGGAAACTGAGTCAAGTGTTAGGTGATTCACAGGAGACATCTGAAGAGGAGCCTCAGAGGCCTACCTCACTGAAAATTACAGGATCTGTCAGTTTTGAATCCAGTTCCTCTTGGGAGGTTCTAAGTGATAAATTCATGCCAGGTGAAGGGGGCATATCTGATGATCCACTGAAACAGAATGATGACCTTTCTCCAGCTGTTCTGACAGATCAGAAAAATTCTGTTGACTCTTTTGAAGACTACTCTGAAGAATTAACTAAAGAAACCTCTACTGAATATGACAATGAAACTAAGAGCCTTTCTGCCAATACTTCTTCTTTGAGTCCATTATCCTGGACTTCAGGTATACTTACAGATGAATCTATAAATAAAGTAGAAGAGAGCAAACCCCAGACTTCAATTCTTTTACCAGAAGATACCTCAAAACAAGAAAATACACAAAAGTACGTTCTTCATCTTCTGAATGAGGAAATACTGAAAATTCCACAAAATGAACATACAAAGCAATCACCTGGCTTTGAGACAACAGAAACTAACCATTGTTCACTGAATGGTTCTGATCTCAAAAACCAAGAACTATCTACACAGCATGAAACATCTGATGACTCTCTCTCAGATGTGCCTAAAAATCCAGAGGACCTGGACAGCTGTGATGAAGTTGAGTCTTCAGCTGAAGTGCTACCCAGTTCTTCGAAGGTATCTGTAATACCCCACGATCTCTTTTATTATCCACATTATAATGTTCCCATATCAGCAGTTTTGAATGCTTACCTTGAGCCTTGTATTGAAGATTATGATACTGGAAATGACAAAGCTTCTTCTGAAACAGTGACGGACGTTTTACATGAGAAGGGCTTACCAGAACAGAACTACAGGGAAGATTCTCCAAAGCCAGACTTAGGGAATAAGCTAGGTGTCCCTCCATCAGAAATAGATACTGAGAACAGCAAGGAGGAAACAACAGATATTAACAGTCACATGAATTCTTCTGATGAAAAAGAAGTGCCATTACTAGTAGGAGAAGAGTTAGAGATTGAAAAAGATGGCGAAAAGGCCACCAACCACCAAGATTCCACTATTCCACAACATCCTGAGGTATTTTATTTTTTTATTACTGGCATTTCTTTGTGTATAGATGGGGGACTAGCATCTGACCTTAGTGGTTTTCATTGAGAAATATGTAAAATGTACTTGGCTTCCTGTCCCGTAACGCTGTTTGCCACAGCCCTCTACTGGAACGAATGGAATTGCAGATCCTTGAGAAGATAAGACATTAAAAGAGAGAATAAGCTCTAATACTAATAGTACTGCAAAAATGTGAATTTTAATTATGTTCTAAAGTAGTTTAAGGCTTCTGTGTAATCCCTAGGCATAAAAGATTATCAGAGAAAGTATTTTTAGTAATTTTTAATGAGATGAACAGAAAGCAATATTGCTGATATAGAAAGGATACAGGCAAAGGAAGTTTTTGTCTGAATCCAAATAAGTTTGCCTACAAAAACTTAAACCAATTTAAGTAGGATAAGTTACGTGGGTAAAATGAAGGCTTGTGTACACTGGAGAGGGAGAAAGAGGGGGGCATTTTTGATAATTATTCTGCGTATTGGATTTAGGCAATTTGCTACTGCATCTTTTCTTGCAGACACTGATTTTGAATTGTCTTATACATTTTCGAGCACAGTAACTTTAGACAGTGTTTTTCAGGAATGAGTGTCCAT
This sequence comes from Grus americana, assembly GCF_028858705.1. NCBI lineage: Eukaryota > Metazoa > Chordata > Aves > Gruiformes > Gruidae > Grus > Grus americana. The sequence goes on along the minus strand of NC_072856.1, from coordinate 54,529,303 downwards.
TTAATGTTAATCTACATGTTGCTTAGACAAGTTGCTTGGACATATTTTGGTCCTGACACTTACTAGAGTAATGAAGTCAATATGCTGTTAGCTTCAAAGACTAATTGGGGATAGATTAAAGAAAGTCTTAGCGGATTACTTCGAAGAGCCATGTCATGTCATGACTTCTTATATAAAAAGAACTGACAACTAATTGTATGTATGTTGAACTGATGATACTTTATAGCTCAAAATGATTTTCAACAAATGAATTGCTTTTTATTCTCTTTAGTGAGACTTTCAATCTCATACTACATGCCATTTAGCATCTGAGTAGGCTGCACCACTAAGATATTTGAAAGGGTGGGGAATCAGTCTTGTTGTCTAATGCAAAATGTTTCTTAATTTCAACAGGCCATAGTAGAACATCTAGAGGATTTATCAATAGCCATAAAGAATCCAGAAAACAGTAGTAATAAGGAGGAAGAAGGGGAAAATAGGATCAAAGCAGAAGACTTGCAGATCTCAGAAGTTGCCACTACTACTCTGTCACAAGAGAAACTGGAAGAAATTGCAGATTGTCAGGAATTTACCAGGTATTTCACATTAACTTTGTCTTAAATACACCTAATTGGGATGAATGCCCAGTCTTTTGAAGTGTGCCCTGTCCATCGGATGTTCCCTGTAGACTTCTTTTAGGAGCCGTGTATTGGGACTCATTGGCTTCTTCCTGTGTTTCTCTTACACATGTCAAGTGATTCAGTGCCAATGGGACTTGATTTGACTTTGCTTTACAAACTTTGCTACACAAAACCTAACTGGAACCCCAGTGCATTTTGAACATGGCAATGTTATAACTGATTTTCCAACAGAAAGAGTGTTTTGTAACATAGATGAAATAATCCATGTGCATTGTGACACTATGTAGAAGTATGACACTGTTTCATTCCAATAGATATTTGTTGGACTTCTTTTCTATGCAAAAGTGAAAAAGATTGTGGTAGGTTGACCATAGCTGGCCACCAGGTGCCCACCAAGCCACTCTCACTCCCCATCCTCAGCAGGATGGGGGAGAAAATAAGATGAAGAACTGATGGGTCAAGGTAAAGGCAGTTTAATGAAAAAAAGCAAAGGCCAATTGTGGAAGCAAAGCAAAAGGAGACCAAAACCAAAAATCAACAAAAAAACCCAGATTTATTCTCTACATGCCATCAACAGGCGATGTCCAGCCACTTCCTGGGATGCAGGGCCTCAGTAGGCGTAGTGGTTGCTTCAGAAGACGAATGCTTTAGTAACCAGTGTGTGCCTCTTCCAGCTTCCTCCTTCCTCTTAGTTTTTACTGCCGAGCATGACATCATATGGTATGGAATATCCCTTTGGTCAGTTTAGATCAGCTGTCCTGGCTGTGTCCCCTCCAAACCTCCTGCCCAGCCTCAGCCTGTTGACCTTTGGGGGGTTGGAGAAATAGCCTTGGTGCTGTGCGACACTGCTCAGCAGTACCTGAAACATTGGTGTCTTATCAGCACCGTTCTAGCTACAAACAGAAAGCATAGCGCTATAGGGGCTGCTATAGGGAAGTTACCTGCGCCCCAGCCAGACCCAGGACAGAGACACTCAGCTAATTTTATTCCACTGACTTCTGTTCTGTCCTGTGTTCTAATTTAGTTCTTAGGTAATGTATCTGAGTTGGACATGAACTGTAATTTGTTGATGCTTATCAGTATAGCACTCTGATGAATTTGAAAGAATTTGCTTAGAAGAACCCACTGTCTCCTTCAAGCTTTATGTTGCCTGCAAGGTCTGTCAATTTTTTATTTATATAGGTAGCCATAAAACCTGGGGTATACTGTCACGTAAATGTAAATGATGTCAAAGGTGCAAAAACCCTATCAGACACCATTTTTCACAAAAGATTGCAATTTGATCTCATGGATTTTTTATCATGGGACAGATTCTTCCAAAGCTATTTTTTAGAATGTTACTGATAAATTCAAGTCCATATTCTAATACATGCAACAATGCATATTTGTGGGTTTGCGTAGCTTAAAACTAGCGTGTGCAATTGCAGTGGCTCTCTTTGAAGTCAAAACAAAACTTAGCTTTATGAATTTAAAAACTTTGCTTTTACATACATTTCAGAACCAGTGACAGTGATTCCAACATTTATCTCCGAAAAAGATCTCCTAATACTGCTGAGGAGGTAAGTATCTGGAAATTTACCTATTGCTGTTTCTCTATTTCTTTTAACCTCCAAAAGTTCACATACTGTAAAAGGGTCTACTCTTTATATAAAGCTCTGTGATAATACAAAAGCCCTGTGACTTCTAATAATTTTAGTGCCAAAACCAGGCAAAGCTTTACTGAACTCTCATAAATATATGGAACTGAACCTTACTGAACCTTGAACAAACCCACAAAGGAGTACCTAACACTAAAATTAAATCTGTTGTAACTTTGAGGCTTACTTCGTCATAACTGCCTTTATTTCCTGCTCCAGTTTCTTTTAGTTTGTGCATTCTCTGTATGTATGTTGGTGTCCTGGTCACAGCCCTGTAAAAATGCTGGATGTCTCTTGAAGTGCACTTTTGATGAAAGATTGGGCTCTTTCCCTCTCCTTCATAGCAGCGGTGTATTATATTATCTCAACAGCAGCAGCAAACCCTAAAAGAATTTTAGTAGTAATGTGAAACTCCATCCTTAATGGCAGATGTGTTTCAGACTGGTTTCTTGAGAGCACACTGAGCTGTGGATTTTTATTTTGTAAATCAGAAGGGCAGCATTAGCAATCTGGGCACACTGAGCAAGGATAGCGATATGGCTCTTTCCAGCACAAAATACAATTCTGACCGTCTTGGAGTGTTAAAGAAATGCTGCCACCAAAGTTCAACGAAACGGAGGTTTCACACAGATGCTTTAGTTTTGCAATGCTGTCAGAGCTACTAGAAATATATATGACTGAGGGGAGCTTTATTCAACTGAATGAAAGCAGTTGAAAGCAAAAAAAATCTTCTTATTTCACAACTTTTTTTCCTTTTCTGTGTGTGTACCAGACTGCAGTGGCGGATGTGATGGCAAGGAATAAATTTATCAGCAAACTTTGATTTTATTTGAGCAAACATTAGACATACTCTGCATAAAATACACACACAATTACCATCTTTGTGAGATACTGAATTTTTTTTTTTATATATAATCTATTCCTCATTTGTTTAAGGAAACCTATGGCATAAACGAGCAGAAGATGACAGATATGGGTGAAAATCCATTAATCACCAGGTGAGTCGTTCCTATTCAGACAAAGCCTTTTGCTAGGAATCCGTAACTCCTAGGTACTTCTACCAATGTTACAAAGGGAAATGAAAATAATGGTAGAGACTGGCTGGATGTCTTGTGTAACAGCTTGGAGTCTGTATTTCCTACAGGTGTAAGATACAAAACTTCTTTATTGCTCGATTTCCCCCTTGACAAAAATGCTTTTTCTTGACTTGAGAGGAAAGGTTCAGCTGTCTGAGCAAGACTGTGAGCGCTTTCCCCACATGGTGGATATTTCAGACCAAGAAAAGAGTGGGAGGACTTCAAGTATGAGGCACTCTGGCAGTAATGACTCTTTCCAGGTTTGGAAGACTGTCAAGACAATGTTTAGTGTGGTCAGTGCTAGGGAAAGATGATCCTTCAGTGGAGTTCTGGCCTCTGCTAGAGCACCCATGAGTTTTTGTAATTTGTATGTGTGTTTAGTTTAGACTTAAGGTGATGGATCCTGAACACAGAGTGTGTATCCCTTTGGTATTAGGGTCTACATGTCTATAAGAAACAAGGATTGCTTTAGGTTTTACCTCTCAGTTGATACTGAATAGTATTTCCCAGAGCCTCTGGTTAAAATTATGGTTGCATTTAAATACAGAAAACACACAAAATATTATCGGGATCCAGCGTCCTGGTCTCACTTAGACTTCTGTTAAAAAAAATACATAGCTGTCACAGTTATGCCTGCTTGCAGACTGCTGATATTGAGCAAGTTTCATGTAATACTCAGGTATATATCCAGTATAATATTGGAGCAAGTAGTATGCCCCAAGCCAGAAAAAGGACTCATTAAAACAGGTGAAAAACCAGTTTTCTCCAGAAGTAGATTAAAAAAAGTCTACCAGAGGGTGATTCATATAGTATCATAAAATTATCAAATGAGAGTACCATCTTTTTAAACAAGACCTTTTTTTGTCTTTGTGAGAGCTCAGTGGTGCTGGCAGAATCCATTGGGCTTTGCCCGTATGAACCACAGCTGGAATTTTGGAAAGCTGGAACGTTGGAGTTCTCCTACAAAACCACAACTGCTAGTTGGTTTCTGGAAGTCTTAGGCTTTTTCTGTTTAATGTTCTGGTGTCTGACATGAGAAGCTCTGAAAGCAGATGATTTGGGGAAAGTATATCAAGTCAGATACAGTGTATAAGTAAAATTGTGGAAGCATGGTATGTGTTGCCCAGAGCTATGTTTACTGCTCTGAATATAAAAGGGCATCTTTTTAACTGATGGAAATCACCTTACATCAAAGGACTGTACTGTAATGGCATGCATTTAAACTACCTGAGAATTTGTCCAGAGTTTTCAGAGGATTAATTGCTATGCACCTTGGCTCCTAAGGAAACACACTGCTAAAGCCCATTGTGCACCTCCCGGTCCAGCTGGGACTCCAACTGACGAGATTGAAACGGTTCATTAACATCCTGTCTTTTCATCCACCCTCTGATCTTTACAGTAAATATTAAAAGTGAGAGTTTTTTCTTCTTTTTCCTGCCTCTTATCAAATTCTTTCCTGTTCTCAGGAAGAAAAAGGACTTGGAAGCAAGTGAGACTCCAGCACCAACTCACGAGGTTACGGTTGTTGAGCAGCCAGAGCTATTTTACTTCATCATGTTCTTCTGGGTGCTGGTCTACTGCCTTTTACTCCTTCCACAGCTTCTTAGCAACAAAGTTTGATCTCTGTGAGGTGCGGAAAAATAAAGGACGGTGGTTGGATTGCTTTGTGTATCTGCATATGAATATGTTCCTTCAGGTGAAGCACAAACAGAAATGTAGGACCTGGTATTTGTGTTTATTATCAGGTTGTCCTCAGTTCCTCTACTGTTGTGCTATGACAGTGTCTAAGCACATTTTATATTATGATAACTGTGTAAATATATATAAAAATGACCTGATTTAGTAGATGCGATTTTGTACATTTGTGCCTTGCTTTATAAGATGCTAAATAAAACCAGATAATTATCAGTAGAAATATGAACAATTCAGAGCTCTAGTCTTCAAAAATGATTCTTCTGGCTTCGTTTACTTCTGTAGGGCCTGGCAGCTGTGGAAGAGGGGTGGTGTTGACTTGCCCATGAATCTGGCCCACCTGCAAGGGCAAGGCTAGAAATGCTTTTTCACATTTCCCATGGAATTCTTTGAGAGAGATGGAGGCAGAGCAGAGCTGCAGGTGGTGGAACATGCTGACCCCAGGAACTGATTAACAATTCCAGTGGCAATCCAGTGGAGCAAGAAAATCAGGTTGAGGGTTTATTTGGGTAGGGGAGTTTGTTTTTTTAGGATTCAAATCAATTTTTGTCCTGCACCTTTTGCTATAAAACAACAGTTGGGTGTAGAGAAGTGTGAAGAACATACTTGCTAGCTGCTGGTTAGGAGGGATCATATGGGAAATCTTAGCCCAGAAATGTCTATAGAGAATACCTGAAGAAATACACTTTTTTTATGTTACTGATGGTGGCCATATTTGAAAAGATTTTCAAGATGCTTAATAATTTTATCAGCAAGAGATACCATGGCTTTTGTTTGTTCTTTGGGTTTTTGTTGTTTGTTTTTTTCTTTTTCAAAAAATACCTCACTGCTTCTGACGTTGCTTTTGCTTCTTTTTCTCTGCTGCTTTTACTTACCGCATCATGCGAAGATTTCTCTTTTTTGAAGATACAAAAAATAGTAAGTAACCTAATTTGCTGAGGTTACTGGTAAGGCACAAGTGCATGGTAAAAGGATTAGAAATATCCTTTAAGTGCCCAAATCAATAGAGAAAGAAATGACAGATGTAAAACTAAATACAGAGATACGTTGGCAGCCAGTGTTGACTTTCTAGTGCAACTGAAGAGACTTCTGTGGCTTGTCCATAGACACAGTTGAGCCACTTCTGCATCCTGTAATTTTTGTCCACATCAGTGATCACTTCAGGATATTTGATTTAGGATTTTTTCAGACAAGGTGTATCCGTGCATTACAGGGCAAAAGGGAAGTCTTCAAATTCAATTTAATAGCAGTAACTTTTCTCTGTGTGACTTTTAGTGGTCACTATTTTTCATCGGCACATTTTTAGTTTCATAGTATGCTTTATGAGACTATGTCTTGTTGCTGGTTCCACCTGAAAATTCATAAGGTTGACTGCAATGTGCTTCATAAAATGAGAGTTTTCATAATTTCACATTGAGTGACAGTTACAACACGTGGCCATAAGTTTTACATATTTTCTTTTAGCATAAGGTGTATCTCTGCCCTGGCTTAGTTTTCAGCTGAACTAATAGTACCTGGGATCAGGACACATCAGAATATATAGCAATTTATTTGCAGGTATTTAAAACCTGTTTGTAATCATGTTATCTGCTGGGGTAATCCTAACCATCCATGACACTCCATTCTTCTTTATAAGCTTTCTGTTTCCCTGGGATTTCTCTTATGAGCCGCACTTAGAATTCAGTAGCAGCAGTGCATGGCAGGAGATCTTGAACATTGAAGATAAAATTCTGAACCTCTTTAAGTCAACAGAGAGCTGAAATATTTCCTATTCTGTCCTGTCACCACTGACTAGAGCTGGATTCACCCCACGAACCTAAAATAAGATCTTTTGTGCTTGGTGAGGAACAGATCCAAACTTCCCAACTTAATTCAGTGTAAATCAACATCAGTAAAAAAAAAATACTCTTTCATCTTGCTGATGAAACTGTTCAACATTTTGAGTCATCTGATTTTGTGATGCATGAACCTGTTTGTGCTTGTTGCTGAAGACAGTGATATTTTCTTCCGAAAGAAAACCTGTATTAGAATTTTTGAAGACGCTTTCTTGAAGTAGGCTAAAATATAACATTGAAGGGCTAGTGCTTTTTCTCTGAAAAAATAAAACTTAATACAAGAAACTTTATATCCTTAGCCTGAAAACCAGTGAATACCAGCCTGGGGTACGCCACCTATTTAATAGCAGCAAGTGGCAACATACATTAGTTTGGAGCAAAAGTGTTGACAACTCTTCATTATGTGCCACATTTCATAAGCTCCTTTGGTTTATGACAACTTTTTCTGAGCCTTTGGATCTTACTCTTTGGTTCTTCCACGTTTCTTAGTCTTCAGCAGAGATTATCGGGAGTTGGATTACAGTCTCTTCATAGAACTTTACAGCTATCAAAGTTCAGTCAAGTGAAGTAAGGTCCCTTCTGTCTTCTCTCCTTCCTCCTAAGAAAATTAATCAGACTAAGGAGGTCTTTGGATGTCTCATCTAAACAACTGACACCCATAAAAAACCAGAAAAGTGAATGGGAATGCACTGATGCTGGCAACTTCATTACACAGTATTTTCTTCCAAGGGGGAGAAAACCCAGGGTTTTCTTTCTTGACTCCCACTGATGGACAGTGACTGAAACAGTGAAGTGAGCAGTTTAAATGTCAAACAGCATCCAGCAATTGTCTTGATCATCTCACACAATGTTTAAACTGATGTATGCTTTCCAGCCTATCCCTTAAGAGATGGAGATTGTTTCTTCCATACAAAATAGATAAAAAAATCCTAAATTAGTCCATGATACTTGGTATTGTTGCTTTCCATATTTGAGCTTGTTTTGTTGTGGTTTTTTCTATAACAAAAGCAGTCTAATTTACTCAGCCATTCCATGGGTAAGAAGATCCAGGTAAAGAGTTAAGTGATTATACGAGTATGGCCAACTGTGCATGAAGAGAGACTGAACTCTTTAGGAGTTTTGCTGTTACTTGGAACCACAAAAAATGGGATCAGCATAAGCAGCAGCTTCCCCCACTTTAATTGCCTTGTAAGCCTCCATCTCTTCTTCCACAACACAAGATCCAACCCCTCAATGCAAGTGCCCTGTTCTGAAAACATTGTTTACTGTTGGACTTTGTGTCCCATTCGTAGCTTAGAGTCCAAAAGCCTGATTGTGAAGCATTCACTGTGGCAAAACTTGTTTTCACTTGCTGGCTAGAGGACTGGCTTGAGGTAGTGGAGGTTTTCAAAGGCTGGTGGGCAATCTATCAGCTATCCATTTTCCAACAGATATATGCACTGTCTGAATAAGGAAGATTTTGCTGAATTTTTGCCTTGTTTTTTGAAAAATGATAAGGTTGAACTGATTGTATTTGGTATTTTGATTTAGCAGCAGAATTCTGATACACAAGGGTACCAGCACAGATCTGTTAAGGCCATTTCTAAAACCCGTTGTTGTTGAGCAAATGTGTGGGTAGCAGAGTATCGTGAAGTGTAAGTGTCAGGAAGTGCTTGAGGATCACGGGATAAAGGATGTTTGGTGTTCACAGAATCACCATTAAAGACTGGGAGACAACTGTAATGGGATGGTTCAATGTTATGTAGTCATGTCACTTAACTGCAAAGTGTTTCATTGTGATTGTATAGAAAGTGGAAGGAAAGATAGGCTGTTACAGACAAAACCCCACTAAACATTTATGGGGCAGATGTCTTAGAGTTGAAGAAATGAGTTAAACAGTCACATCATCTACAAACTGAATTGAATATAGCCTTTGCCCAATTGTAGGAAATGATAAGTGCAGAGATAGGACGAGCACAGATTACAATAAAAAAATGACAATCACTTTTCAATGTCATGAATATTTTTGATGGATTGAGCTCTAAAATGTATTTTTATTGAGTTTCTAGATTGTAATGAATGTGTCTACAGAATTTTATGCAAAGCTTGAGAGTTCAGCTGTTTTAAAATTTTTTATATAGCAGTGATTATTTTATCTATATATTTAATAGAATTGTAAAACCAATTTAAGAGTACCTGTAAAATTCTATGTATGTGATATGATTATTTATTAATTATGACTCATGAGAATGAACATTAAGCTATGCATCGGTTGTGTCATCCATTTGAAAACTGGAAACTGCGAACAGGAGAAGAGTTTTTAATGAACAGTAGACTTGAAAAACATGGGAAATGATTGAATACAGTTGTGTGATTCTTAAAGCTGCATAGCAATATGTCATTTTGTGATGTTAAACTTTCAGCTAAAGTTGCAAACTATACTGAGTGATTAAGCTACTTTCTTCCATTAAAACTTCCTGAGGCTGAAATTTCTACATGTTGATATTTGGTGTCTAAACACACTGAAATCCTCTAAGTCTTCTGGAGACTCTCAATTTACTCCAGCTCAGTATGACTGTAACTTCTTTATCCAAGTAGTGCTCCGTGGCATTTATGGGGGTACCATGCAATACCCAGGGGTTTTTTTTAGGGATTTCTGCACCAATCCCCACAGAATCAGAGCTTTAGAAGATTAATTTGGCCAGTGTATGTGGTATCATATTCAGCCATCTAACAAGATAGTAGTTACAATAGTGCATTATCACTTACACTAGCTTTAAGTACTTGGAGTCCCTTCTTGCCAAGCCCAAACTGGAACGCATCCAGTGGTGTGTTCAGTTCCTCGACTCCTGTGGAAGTCAACGCAACGCATCTGTGTGCTGAGCACACACTACAGGATCTGGCCCTGATGGGACTTCAATCAACGTTAATCACATAGGCTAGGAAGCACCTGAAGCCTGTGCATCGCCCTTAGCACTGGATCCCCTCAAATCCAATGTACACAAACGGTCCCACTGACATCAGTTAGCCCCATTGTACGCATGTTATTTTTTTGCCTAAATTCTGCAGGATCAATCCCCCCCTTCCTTCTGGGAAGTTAACATCCACGTCCATTTTTGATTAAGAGAACAGCAGTGGGGGAACGAATGGCTGGAAGACAAGAGTGAGGTTTCAGGCTGGAATGTGGCCATGAAAGTTCCCAAACCGCTACAGCTGAAAGCCCTTACCCTGACAGCAGGTTGTCGACTGTCTCCCATTGAGCTAATAGGTAGTGGATCTGAATGGAGGTAAAAAAAAACCCAAGTTTTTGTATTTCCACATTGTGCACTTTTTTTTGGGTAAATAACATCAAATTCTCCCAATCTGTATACCACTGATAACACTAATTTACAGCTGCTCAACTTAACGATTGTTCACGTTCCAGGTTTGTATCTAAACAGGACTTGCAGTACAGCTTGTTCCCACCCACGCTGCCCCAAGATCGTGACACTATTCATGCAGGAGGATGGGAGGCATATGCACATGAAATGATATGGAAAAGTCATATTCTGAATGGGGTAGCTTGCTTACTCTGTCCATCACTTGACGCAACTCCAGAGTTCACAAAGGGTGAAAAATTAACCTTTTTATTCTCAAGTCCATTTCAGGGTTATCTTAACTGAAATTGTGGAGCATCAAAGTACTTCTTTCCTCTTCAAAATGTGAGACATGGAAAACTTCCTTCCACCTCAGCAGCACTTCTGATGACTTCTTTCCAAGCAACTGCTACTCTGATATTGGAAAATGAGACCTGTGTTATTTTCTCACCATGAGGGGAATGTCTAAGTTTATGTCTCTGGAACATAAAATTGGCCCATGCATGATTAATATATTTCTATCTTCAAGAAAAGGTTAGAAGGGGCAATAACAATAATTAATTTTACCTCAGTGAGAAATACTAAAACCTACCATTCCAAGAAAGGCTAGATCCTGGCCTTCACTGCTATGTTCAGGTCACGTAATATTTTACTCCGAAAGTAGTTTCATTACTGTCACTGGGCCTTCCTGGGATCTCTCTGATTCACAGCACGGACTTGCTCTGTGTCCAAGGACCAATTTGTACAGGGAGGTCCTGATCCCCAGCCATTATTAGACTGCAACAGAAAATCACTGGTGTTTAGTTAGAAATGACTGGTCTGATTTAAATCACGTAACTTTGAAATTATATGCTGCTTATTTTTCGAGAGAAATGACGCAGTCATTTTTTAATGCCAAATAACTTACACAAGTCAAATAGGTCTATTTTTATTGTAACAAAAAAAATTCAACTTCTGCTTTTGTCAAAAACAACATATTTTAGTAGGCATACCACTTTGTGCTATTGTATTCTTCTGTGTAAAAAGCTGAAGAATGTTTTATGCTTCTTGTTAAAGTTCTCCAGTTTAAAATGTAATTGTAAAGCATAAGTTTGCTAAAGAGTTAATGAGGGACTTTTAAACTGAGGAAATAATTTGTAAGTAAGGAATGTAGTATTTCAAATACATGCTTGTCTTTAGCAAGTGGTGAGGAATGATTCTTAAATGAGAGCAAATGCTGGGAGGATTTGAGCGGTATCAAAAAATATACTGAAGGAGGTGCAGTTTTGTGTACTTTCAAATACATTTCTTCTGAATGCTTTCAATCAGTGCTTTGTATTCAATGTTTGCACTTGTCGCTCAAAGCTAATTTTTGTGACAAAGAAATATATTCTTGTGTATAGTTGGTACAATAGAAAATGTTTTTAGAAACTGTTATGCTGTAATAAGAGTAGTATTTACTAGCAAATAGTTCCACTTTATTTTATAAAATCTCCAATTTTGAAATAAATGGACAGGCTTCCTGTATGTAATCTGTTCATCTGTGGGTTTGTCCTTTTCCTCCCAAGAAAATATCTTCAAACATTTCAGTTCAGGAGAGATCACCATTTTGTTCTTACTTTATTGATTATTATAATATATAATTTATATGTTAAATATAGAATATATATATTATTACATATTCTTTTTATTGATTCATTCATTTTCAAGTCCAGAAACTATATTCACTTTTTAGCAGGGAAGACCTTGGTAAACAGAGCAAATTCATAAGGTACATTGTTTCCCCTTACCCAAAAAGTTAGTTTTACTTTTAGAGGAAGAATCTAAACTTTTATTTTAGTCAGCAAACAGAATGAATTTTTTTATAAAGATGAAGATTGAGTAATTCATTAATGCATAGAAATTGGCATTATAAAGGCAAGCCATGGGAAAGCTTACAGCAACAGTTGTGCTGGGTTCTATACTGTTCTTACAGTTCAGTTTGTCTGGCCTGTTTCTATGTAAATGTTTAGACTTGCAGATTAGTAAATTACTAGGTGCAGTACCGATTCATATTTACTGTGTTTCTCCCTCTACACCTTAATTCCCTTTGCAGTATATGAGAAAAGGAAAATAAAGTGCAACAGAGATGCAATACAGTTCAGAATCAGCCCCATGATCTGCCTCCTCAAAAAGATACCTGAACTAGATAGACACAGAGAAAGAAAATAGTGTATGGGGAATGGAGTAGGAGCGCTTCTTCTCTAATTAAAGTTTGGTGGGTATTACGCTTTAGGAATTGTAAATGTTCCTTTGTTCCTTCTACAAAATCCAATGTGATTCTCACCACCCCTGCAGTAGCTGGTACCTGTGTGTTGGACCATCCTCCCCACACCCAATGCTTGTAAGTAGTAAGAGAATATTCATAATGCTGTTGAGAACTTGGGATGTTTGATGAGTCAGTCCTGTTAGCAGAGCTGACTTCATTACCACAACTTTAAAATCTCTAGATACAATTTGAGATCAGTAGCTTTTATTGGTGTCATGAGTGATGCTTAAGTGGAGAATAAAAAGGTCGTGATTTTTTTTTAATTGGGTTATTTTTTTGCAACCGACTCTGTGTTTAGGAATTTGCAAATGAACTGGGGGTGGAGGGTGAAGTTCAAATATGCAAAGTGGGTCAGCTCAGAATGTGGGAGTAAATTTTTACAGGAGTATGGGATCCAAGCTTTAGTTCAAACTCAAACACAGTAAGAACAGGAATTGTTGGACTTGATTTGTTTGGATTTTTTTGACTGATTCTCCCAGGCAGGGACTGGGAGAATGCAGAACCGCCCACTGTAGGAGAAGATCAGGTTCGAGAATATCTAAGGAACCTGAAGGTGCACAAGTCCATGGGACCTGATGAGATGCATCCGCGGGTCTTGAGGGAACTGGCGGATGAAGTGGCCAGGCCACTCGCCATCATATTTGAGAAGTCCTGGCAGTCTGGCGAAGTTCCCACCAACCTGAAAAGGGGCAACATAACCTCCATTTTTAAGAAGGGAAAAAAGGAAGACCCAGGGAACTACAGGCCAGTCAGTCTCACCTCCGTGCCTGGTAAGATCATGGAGCAGACCCTCCTGGAGACTATGCTCAGGCACATGGAAAATATGGAGGTGACTGGTGACGGCCAACACGGCTTCACTAAGGGCAAATCATGCCTGACAAATTTGGTGGCCTTCTATGATGGGGTTACAGCATCGGTGGATAAGGGAAGAGCAACTGACATCATCCACCTGGACTTGTGCAAGGCATTTGGCACTGTCCCACATGACATCCTTGTGTCTAAATTGGAGAGACATGGATTCGATGGATGGACCACTCGGTGGATAAGGAATTGGCTGGATGGTCGCACTCAAAGAGTTGTGGTCAACGCCTTGATGTCCAAGTGGAGAACGGTGACAAGTGGTGTTCCTCAGGGGTTGGTACTGGGACCGGCACTGTTCAACATCTTTGTTGGCAACACGGACAGCAGGATCGAGTGCACCCTCAACAAGTTTGCCGATGACACCAAGCTGTGTGGTGTGGTTGACATGCTGGAGGGAAGGGATCATAGAATCATAGAATCACAGAATGGTTTGGGTTGGAAGGGACCTCAAAGATCATCTAGTTCCAACCCCCCTGCTATGGGCAGGGACACCCTCCACTAGACCATGTTGCCCAAAGGATGCCTCTGGGATGCCATCCAGTGGGACCTTGACAGGCTGGAGAGGTGGGCCGGTGCAAACTGCATGAAGTTCAACAAGGCCAAGTGCAAGGTCCTGCATGTGGGTGAGCACAATCCCAAGCACGACTACAGGCTGGGCGAGGAATGGATTGAAAGCAGCCCCGAGGAGAAGGACTTGGGGATATTGATTGATGAGAAGCTCAACATGAGCCGGCAGTGTGCGCTTGCAGCCCAGAAAGCCAACCGTGTCCTGGGCTGCATCAAAAGAGGCGTGACCAGCAGGTCGAGGGAGGTGATCCTGCCCCTCTACTCCACTCTTGTGAGACCCCACCTGCAGTACTGCGTCCAGCTCTGGGGGCCCCAGTACAAGAGAGACATTGAGCTGTTGGAGCGAGTCCCGAGGAGGCCACGAAGCTGATCAGAGGGATGGAGCACCTCTCCTATGAGGACAGGCTGAGAGAGTTGGGGTTGTCCAGCCTGGAGAAGAGAAGGCTCCAGGGAGATCTAATTGCGGCCTTCCAGTACCTGAAGGGGCCTACAGGAAAGATGGGGAGGGACTGTTTATCAGGGAGTGTAGTGACAGGACAAGGGGTAATGGGTTTAAGCTGAAGGAGGGTTGATTTAGATTAGATGTTAGAAAGAAATTCTTTACTGTGAGGGTGGTGAGGCACTGGAACAGGTTGCCCAGAGAGGCTGTGGAGGCCCCATCCCTGGAAGTGTTCAAGGCCAGGTTGGATGGGGCTTTGGGCAACCTGGTCTAGTGGAGGGTGTCCCTGCCCATAGCAGGGGGGTTGGAACTAGATGATCTTTGAGGTCCCTTCCAACCCAAACCATTCTACGATTCTATGATTCTATGATTTCTTTTCATTGCTCTGAGATAAAAGTAATTCTGATAGAAACTGCAAAAATAATCTCCCTTGTCATTGCGGCATGAACACAATTTTTGTAGCTTAAAGATGCAAGTACAGCATAGGAAACATACCCATCTGGATCATGGCAGCAATAAGGACAAGCACAGGGTTCATTTCAGACAAGGAACCATGCCTGCCGAGTATGCACGCTCTGGTTGCGCAGGAGCCCAGACCTCCTAAGGGTGATAAGCTGTGCACATCATGCATGCATTCTGGTTGCTACCTTTGTTCTCTCTTCAGTGCTTATCTGACCTGATTGGTATACGGAAGCCAGCAGGGGCAGTACCACCTTCAAAGTGCTGGGCAGATAAAACACCACCTTAGACTTGAGCAGTGATTTCTATTGAGACACCAACATACAGCAATAATATTTTCTGAAGCTGCTGTTTCTATCGATGTTACAAGGATTATTTCCAGGAGAGTTCATTGCAATAATTTGTGAAATGCCTTCTAGTGAGTAACTCCATTCCTTGGTTAGACAGTACCAACGGCAGGCGTCTGTCCTTGCCAAACTGTACACTTTACCTTGGAATATCATGTAACATATGATCAAAGCAAAATGTATAGCTCCATCTGCTGTAAATACTTTGAATTGATTATTTTTGCATTACTTTTTTATGGCTGGCACGTACTCTGGGGAACTGATTTATCACTTTGCTGATACCTATTTTCTGCATGTTGCCAAGAATCAGCATAAATACAGCAGCTGAGTACATTTATACATTACGAAGTGATACTTCTCAGTTCTCAGGCAAAAAGGAGTACAAAAAAGTGTGTATTTCAAAGATATTAGGAACTTTTGTTAATTACTGTGTGACAGATCTTTTGTACTGTGTCATCGCAGCTGCTGGTGAAATGCAGAAATTACATGACTTAAGTCACTGATGGATGAGAAGAGTTTCTCAGTTACGCTTCTGCTAAGTGATGGCTTTCCACAACCAGGAATAACATTTTTGTTAGGCAATAGTCATCAGTGCTGAGGCCCTGCACAGGAAGAGTGAATGAGCTGACATCACATTTTTTATACTGATTTTAAAAGACAAGCAGTTTAAAGGGTCAAAAAAGACACTAAAGCAGTTAAAAATACTGATGTTTCTCTTGCACTACAGAAAACATCTTTATTTAGACTTCTGAAGCCTGGGTCACTGAAGTGCGAAAGCACGCCAAATTTTCTTTTATAAATAGCATCTTAGGGGGCGGAACAAAAAGTTTGTGCAACCTCACACCTTTTTTAAAATCTCCAGTTTTTAGGAATGGACTCTGTTCAAAATAGGTTCTTTCATCCTTTCTTTCTTCCAACTTCCTTCTCCATAATCATACCTGCAGATTTTTCTCATAATACATTGCAGATGTTATTATTAGCACTGTGGTTTAAAATGTTTGCAACTGCTCTTTTCTGCAGTGATTCACGGCTATGATCTGAACAACCTGGTAGCCAGACTAGGGGCCATTTAAGAGGAAATTCTCAAGCTAAATTTTCTCAAGTGGGGTGCAGAATAGACACATCCTTTCTTGGGCAGCAACTTGAATGCAACACTTCAGCCCATATTTTCTCCGTAATTGCCAGCTTGTTTCAAAGTACGATTGAAATAATGTGTGACGCAATGACAGAATAGCATCATGGCTGGGATCAACAGGAGGGAACAACAGAGGTCACCATTGTCTCGCAGGAAGGAATCTCCTCAGAGTCCATTTTAGATCCTGATGAGACACATAGAGCCAAAAAGCACAAAGCCTGGCTTCCGCTGGTGCAATGACACAGCATGAACAGGAATAAAGACAATTACTTGTGACAATGATTTTTTTTTTAATTGCAATTTTCCTCTTTTCTAACCCAAACACAATGTTTTCTTACTCTTACCCAACAGGAAAAAAAGCAGAAACACCTCTCCCATCCCTTACTGATATGATTTTTTTAAAAAGGGGAAGGGAGATAAATGTCTCTGTTTTCTTGTTGTCTTACAAGAGTTATCCCATGGAGTAAAACATCAGTATTTCCAGTACTAAAGATAGAGGGAAAGCTGTAATTTGGTACATTATTACTTACTCTGTTCTGGATTTTAATTAGTTGGGCTATTCTATTCTTTTCATCTGACGGCCTGTTTGCTTTGGTATTTATGGTTAGTTGTGTGGTTTTTACCAAAAATTTAATGCCAAGCAGTTTGAAATACATGGGATTTTTTAGAGTTGTGTATCACATTGATGACTCCATCTTACTTTTCTTTAAAAATCTTTGTAAGAAATTTGTGAAATCAACATAAAAGTCAATTTTTATTTGGGCTTAAACTCTGAAGGTTAGCTGTCATTATACAAGCATATGACATAAAATATCCATTTCTTACAAAGGAGAGATGATAGTGGTGACAGAATAATAAAAAATAGCACAAATTTTATCCTAACTCTGCTTTTAAATGAAAAATGCCTGTCAGCAGATAGGCTCAAGGAGGAAGTAGCTGTGAAGAAAGACACCCTTTATATGACAATAACTTCCAGAATTCTTCTAGCATTCATGTGTTTTGCTTTCTGTGTTTTAAGTATTCTACTTGCCTTCTCTTTGAACCTACTTAAATTGGATAAAATTATTTAATCATGGCCTGCAGAGGATTAAGGAGGGTTTCTTTCTGCTCTATTTTACATTAGAAACAATCAAGAATGCCAATTTCATTCGGTACTTCAGTTAAAATTGGAAAAATAGACCCATATGTTCTGACAGCTCCCACTGGATAAGACTGAACAGCTGCTCCTCTTCCTAAGCTTTTGTCACGGGATATAATTATTCTTCCATCCATAAAAAACAAAAGGATGCCCCTTCAATGCTATAAAAATACCTAATAATATAATATTTAACAACATGGGCATTACAGAAGACGTGCTCTAAATAGCAACAGTGGTTTGAGCCGAGAAAACACTTAATTTGATAATACCTTAGGCCTCTGTATCACTTTTAATCAGAAATAATTTTACTAAGGTTGGTTTAAATGAACCTTAGAGTACTCCAGTTAGGTTTATCTTCTCATACTGATTCTTCAGGCAAAATTATAAGGAAGATGGTAAGTCCCTGATAGAGTGCAGATGGAGCAAGGGAGGCTGGACCTCCAGTGACAGATCTTCCATTGCATACACACTGCCTTCAGAACAACTTAGAAGGGGAGTGGCTGGCCAGCAGTGGCTTTCTATTGCATTTATGGTCATCATCATCTTCTTTATTAGGCAACAAGGACAATCTCCAGTCCTTGTGCAATTATGTGTGATCTTAGGCAACTCCTAACCTGGTCCCCTGGCCTAACACAAGTGTAACTGGTGCTGTACCTGCACACCTTGCAGGGTTTTACAACAGGGCAAACAGATCAGTGAAATACAGCACACAACCAAATCCATCCACCACAGAAAGGAGGTGCCAGGAGGAGGCAGAACGGGGCCAGCAATGTATATTTACATTATTTAACAACTTCCTTCTACAAGAGTGACCACATTACCCACACGACTATATCTTTACATTTTTTGTGTGGTGACTTGTATGAGCAGTCAGTCCACAGACCTGACCACTCAATAGCACTATAAGTAGGCCTGTTCTTCTGAGCTTTAAGTGTGTGCATTCCATCAGGACAGTAAATTATGGTAAAATATAGGTTGGTTTTTTCCTTCTTGCACAAAAAGTAAGAAAACTACTGAAAAGTAATAGAGCTTCTGGGCATGCGAGTGAAGGACAGGAAGGAAGAGTTCAGCTTCAAAACTGAATTGTGCATTTAGCAGTTAACACCAAAGCAAGCTGGAGTCTCTAACACTAAAAACTCTCAACGCTTATGTTGTTCTTTTTTCCATGCTCAGAAAAAACAAAAAAAACCAACCCACAACCAAACCCTTTCTTGTTGGTCAGCAATTTCATTTCTCCGTAATGTAAATGAAACCCTGAAAGGAAAGGTGTCAAGGTAAAAGCTATTAACTCTATGGAGAGTAACAGGATAATCTTACAGCTGAGCACAGACACTGACAAACATTCACCGACATCGCAAAAGACAAGCACAATGCATTGAAGAACAGGTTGGGTGATTTGAGCCATGATCACTTCAGGAGTGAAGCAGCATTTTTGTGCTCCACCACTATTGCAATTGATGACTAGATATTCAGCAGGACAATTCCTCTCTGGTTCCATAAAGCTGCCATTTATTTGGGGATGTGACCAGATGTGAGTGTAATGTGATTACTACACTTCAGCTGACGATCCATCAGGACTTACACTAGGCCAAGGGACTTTCAAACTCCAGACTTGCATTTACAAGAGTTATCCGTTTCATTACTTGCCCTAAGCATCGATCTGGTCTAGGCTGTGGCTATGGATCTAAGTCATGCAGTACTCAAGCCTGGAGGTTTTGTTATTAGCTACATCTCCGTGAAGAGGGTTCAGTCTTCTTACCAGTCACAAAGAGAAGTGTTGGCATGCAATGCCATGGGAGGTGGGAACAAGAGAATTAAAATTAACTGAGACTGGAATTAAAATAAACCGTAGGGTAGCTCCAAATGTGCTAGTTTTTGTAAACTGATTCACTCCAGTCGTATGTCCCACCTTAGCGACCAATTTTTTACACTTACAACTGAACCTTTTCCTAAATGTGGGATTGTATGGCAGCCTTGTGCTACAGCCCAGTTTAGGTAGATAATTTGTTCAGAGCTTTTGCATTGTTTTACACTCCCCCACCCCCAGTGTTCCAAGGACATAGCTTTCAGTTTTTTAGGTCAATTGTTATGAAAATAAAAGCTGGAAAATGGCAGCATGTGAGGCACAAGATAAGTTGTGTTCCCGTGTTTCAGCACGACGCATTTCCCTTCAGGTCTTTATCTCTGGCTGAAGGGTTTTGAAGGTGGAAGAGTTACCCTACATCAGCTGTTTAATCCAAGAAATTTCGGCACGCTTTTAAAAGTTTAGTAGTAGCTAATAACGTCACTAAAGCAAGTGGCGACAAGAAACTGGAAACAGTGGTCCGCTAGTCAAAAATCTGCCCTAAGCAATGG
Source organism: Grus americana (assembly GCF_028858705.1). Lineage (NCBI taxonomy): Eukaryota > Metazoa > Chordata > Aves > Gruiformes > Gruidae > Grus > Grus americana. The sequence continues at coordinate 54,509,520 of NC_072856.1, read as the reverse complement.
CAAAAGGAGATGCTGCTTAGGGAGTACACATAAACCCAATCACATCCAGTGGCCCTCTCGTTCACCTTCTGGGCCTAGCACCAGCAAGGGCTTAGGGCACCAGCTCCCTAGTGGAAAAGCAGCACTCTGCCTTTGGCAGGAAGGACACTCCTCGTGCAAATAACAGTTTGTGCGTATGGAAAAGCAGGATTTTGCTACACAGCAATGAGCTCTCTCAGTGCTGCTCTGCCCAGACACTGGCCAATGGCGACTCCCCACTGCTGCCAAAGGACTCGCCTTTCTCCCAGGACTTGCCTGGAGCTGCACGACAGGCAAACCCATTCCCTCAGCTCAGTCTCTCCGAAGGAAGAGCGCTTCCCGGAGGCGGCTACAGCAGCTCCACACCCCCAGGGCTCTTCCCGGCCTACCCCCAAGATGGCGGGTGCCGCCCTCCCCTCAGCGCTGCCGCCCGCCACCTCCCGCGCGCGAGAGAGACCCGCCCAAGCGCGTGCGCCGAGAAGAGCGCCGGGGGCCGAGAGCCCCACAGCCCTCCGGCGGGGGGAGGGGAGCGCGCACACACGTGAGCCGCTGGACCACCCGGCGGCTCCCCAGCGTTTAATGTATCCCGCTATCGCATTGGCTGCCTTGTGAACCTTTCACCTTTTACCCGCCTTCCGCCGCCAATCGCTTGGCTCCTTTCATAGCGTGGGGATGTAGAGCGTGTGAGCTGCGCAGGGCAGAATTCTCGGAGCGGGTTTGCGTTGCGGGCGTTGGGCGGCCCCCGTTGGTATGGGTGGGAGAGGTGGGGGAGGTGCTCCGTTTGCGTAGGGCCGGCAGCGCAGTGGGAAGGGAGGGGGAGGAGGCTGTCCCGGGCCCAGGTGAATGGAGGAACCTGACAGTTGGGGGGAGTGAGGCGGCGGCGGCGGCGGGGAAATGGCGGCGGCGGCGGCAGCAGGAGCAGCACAATGAGACGCGGCCTGTAGTGGGGGGAAGCGCCAGGCTGGGTCCCGTACGAGCAGGTAGGAGATGGCGGCCTGGGCGCGCCTGCCCCTCGCCCCGGGAGCTGCATGGCGGCCAAGCACGGGTGTCGGAGCCCGCCGCCCCCGCCGGCCTGAGCTCCCGCAGCCCCGGCGCCGCCGCCGAGCGGGGTGGGATGGCGGCGGTAGCGCCCTCCCGCCGCTGGGGCCCGGTTAGGTCTGCCCCACCTCCGTCCCAGCGGCCGTTCCTGTCCCTGCGGGGCCCCGCCGCTCCCGGGGCCGCCAGCACCGACCGCCGGGCCCTGGGATCGGCCTCCGCAACTTCCCGCGGGCCTCGACGCCGGCAGGGCCCGGGCCCCGCGTGCGGGCGGCGGCGGGGCCCGCACGGCGGGGGCCGCGCTCCGGCCCCTCTCGGCTTTGTCTCCTCTGGCTCCGCGCCCCCCGGGCAGTCGCGCTGGAGGCCTGCCGAGGTGGGCGCTCGGAGGGCCGGCGCTCTGCCTCCTGGGGCTGGGGTCTCTGGAGCCCTTCTGCCGTGTTGTGATGGGCTTGGGGAAATCTAAAGGGGTAGTTAAAGAGTTTCCACTCTGAAGTGCTCGTGTTAAAGGCGGTGTAAGAAACTCTTAGCTCTTCGCTTCCTTTCGTTCTTTTGCAGTTTAAGTGAAGGCAGCGCATGGAGTCAAAAAACGTAGTGGCAGCGTGATTAAGGCAGACCTTGTGCTGTGTGATCTTAATTGAAAAACAAAAGGTTAAAAAGGCAAATATTCTTGCACTGGAGGTTTTTTTTGCTCTGTGAAGTAATCAAAAAAACCCAAATGAGTAGAAAATGGATTGTGATACTGGCATGAAAAAAGAAGGATATTTTTGTGTTTTATCATTAACCAGAAATTATTATTTCAAAAAAGTGACTCTTCTAGTGGTTCAGTTGACTTAAACTGCTAAAAGTCTGGAGGATGTTTGGCGCTTCAGATGATTAGTTATAAGTATTTTTGATGTTAAGATTTTGAACTTCAAGTTATGTGGTGGGCTCAAGTTGTGAAAGTATGTAGGCTGGGAGGTGAATATCAGTTTTAGAGAAACAAGACAAAATGGAAAATCAAACTAGAATTAACTTTGCAGACACTGAGTTTACACTGTGTTTTATTAAGTTTTATGCTTTTACTTATAAGCCATTTTGGATGCTCTCTTGAAGTGTAAACTGCATGTGTATGTTTAGTAAGTTGTGTGATGGTGTTTGTTTTAACAAGTTGATATAGACATGAACTGAACTTGGTATCTATTATCCCATAATTATTCTCTTGACTCTTTTAAGAGAAGGATTTTTTCCCATTGTCTGTGTTTACAAGGTAATCTGTAGTCTATTTAAAAGCTTTGGAGATGCTACTAGAAGTTTTCAACTGGAAGGTGCTTTTACATGTATAGTCATTGTATTGTTACTTCATTATTTATTAACCCGTAGGATTAAAAGATATGTATGTATTTATTCAGAAGTGCTGAACTCTGAATTAACTGCTGCTGTTCGTGAAAGCATCGTGGTGATCCACTTCTGTGAAAGTGGCAGCTCAGTACTTGGCAGTCAAAAGGTGATTAATGCTAGAATTAACAATTAATTGAGAAGAAAATGGTATCTATATACCATTGTATAAATCCTTTCTGGGGCCATATATTTAACACTAAATGCAGATTGGGGTTTTCCCTCTTTCTGTTCTACCTCAAAATGGTTATATTAGGCTAAGAGAAAGGTAGATTGAAAATTGACTAGGGCTTTTCACCCAAGGAAAGTGCTACCAGTGGAGACATAAGCAACATTGTGAAACTTAGAGTCATGAAGAAAGTAGATAGGGAGCTTGTTGAGGTTTATTTTTTTGTTTGTTTCCCCTGTTTTTGAAAGATTTCTGTGTTCTACAGATCCCAAATAAATGAGATACCTCTTTGCACCATGAGTAACTAAAATACCTGGTGCAGCTGCGTATTGGGTATGCCTAAAGTTTACAAAGAAGTTGAACAATTAATTTGTAGGGGAAATCATCAGAGACTATCAAACACAGGAGTATCTTAGACTCAGCAAACATCAAGGTATTCCTGCTTCCCTGCTATTATACTCCTTTGTACATGTCCTCTGTTGGTTACTGGTAGAGAGAAACCAACAAGCTAGAAAGTTACTTTGTTTGACATAATATTATACTAAGGTTTTTATAGAAGTTACGCTTCTTTTTGAGAAATACTTTGATCTTCTGTAGCCTATGAGAAGAAAAAAAAGCAGAATTTGCAGTTCAGAAAAAAAGGTTACGGTTTTTGTGTACTCCATAGTTATTTCTCATTTGCCACTTCAAAAATTTGTAAAGTACTTTTCCCATTTTTCAGAGATGTTAATGGGTTGCACAAAGTTGCTTTAGCACAGCTAATTAGAGTCTGAGTATCACTACTTCACCCATGTTCACTTTCAGGATGAACTGAATGTGCATTGATCTGTAACTGAATGCAAATTACTGGCAAAAAAACAAATACAGAAACGTGTATTCCTCTTAGAAGAGCAAGGAGCCATTTATTAAAATGGATATGATAAACTTGGAGTTGAAATACTCTGATTTCTTTTTGGATAAGCTGTAGAATATAAGTGAGAGTAAGAGTTCAGGAAGATTTTTGAAAAGGATTGTATGCTTTAGGGATCACGAGCGTTATAGTAAGTGCTAAGACTACAGACAGGAGTTTTATTTCAGGGCATAATCTAGTCTATCAGGCAGCAGGTGGAACATCAAAACACTTTTTGAGATGGGTTGCTCCATTATTCTGTAATTCTCTGTGAGAAAATCCAGGTGGTGGTTTTTTTCTCCTCATGTAGGTGGCAGAGACTAGGGAGTATAGTAAGCTTGATAGATTGTTGGCAGAACAGTGAGATGGTTCCTGTGCTCCACTTCCCTCCTGTCCTAATGCCTTGCTGTGTAACCACTGACCATCTGTATCCCATCACCTTCATATGTTCAACAGTAATTTCTTCAGACTGATAACATAGAAGTTTGATTTTTTTTTTATAATTTTTTTTCCAGAAAGTGGCTCACTTTAAAGAAAGTAAAAGTATAATTAGAGTATTGTATAGAACAGGAGCCTCTATATAATTGTGTGCAATATGCTTTTAGAACACTCTACCCTGAAGGCTAAAAATGATTGGAGTAGAGGGCAGAGCATGATTTTTCTTTACCACCATCCAGACGTATTCATGCTTTAGTCTTTCATGACTTCCATATGTATCATGATAAACTAGGAAAGAAGAAACCTGATATACAATAAAAACAAAAAGTTCAGTTTTTAGTTGAAGTTACTGCAGTCTTTCGTTGGGATTTGAAGGTTTGATGTTCAGACTGTAGTGATTGTTTGGGGGGGATGGATGGATGTAGGAATGTCATTAAAATAACCATTCTAAAAGACATGATCTACAGGACAAAGCAGGGCACACTTTAATATATGCCATTATATTGTATTAGGTGAACTCTTGGTTTTGGTAGTTCTTGCATGCCTTACCTAGTAATGTCATAATTTTTCAGGTTTGAATGTTAAGCAGTAATGTCAAATTCTCTTGTTATTTCTGCTCTATATTGCAGACTGCATTAGTAAAGTAAACTTATCCTGACATTTGTCACCTTCAAATTCCTGCAGCTTTTAGAGTCATGAAGCAGAGAATTGAAACTAGTATCAAGGAATTTACTTGTGTTGTTGCACAGCTGAAGGTGTTGAACTATCCTTCTCTGGTGGGAAAAGAAGGAAGAGTAATATTCTCCAACTTCTTGCATAAATACTCCTGAATCCAAGAGGTGTTAGTACCTATTGTCATGGCTTTTATTTAAGTGCAACACACTTGTGAATCTGTGAGTCTCGTTTTGTATGGCACAGGTGTTACTTTTGGGTCCCTTCTTACTAAGGAAAAGTGTTCTCTTGATCCTTGCTAATACGTTATAGTATTGTGGAAAAACTTGTTTTGTTGTGCCTTTTTTTTTCCCCCTCTTTACGTCCATGGCTCAGTACTTACACTATGTAAGCTGGCATGATTAGTTTCTGCCCATGTTTTGCATCTTATATTAATCTTCATAAAGGATTGGTTCCTTTGGGTTCACTGAATAAGTGTGCGTTTATATCTGAGATTCAGCAGAGGGGCTGCCGACTTGAGGGATTGGTTTCTGGGAACAGAGGCCATCAGGTTGGGACTATTTTGGCTGGCATTGGGATTTTTTTTGTTTTGTTTTAAATTGCTCATCAGTATCCTTGTGTGGTTTTGTACACAAAACCCCTACAAACCACCAAACCCCTCACTGTTAGTTATTAAAACCTGATTTCCAGTGCCTGTCTCTTCTTTTGGAATCTGATTCCTGATAAACTGTCAAGCCATGTAGCAGCCTTTTCCTCAGCACAGATGCTAATAAGTAGCTGAGTAGTGGCAAAAAAATTGGTCTCGTGGAAAACTTAAGAATTTAGGATTTTTTAAAAAAATCTTCTATTTTTGAAAACTGGATTAGAGTTGTAGACCTGCCCACATACTGATAGCATAAATTTCCTTTCATTAGGAAGTGAGGCAAATACTGTTTGCTTTTTAAAGTTCATTTGTTTGACTCCGTTGAGATGATTTTGCTATGCAAGCACGTCTGGGCTGGCTAACTTTGCAATTCATGTTTCTCTTTTGTTTGCAAAGCCTGCTTTGTTTCTGATCTAGATCAAATTTCTTACATACAGCTTTCTTGCAACTGTTACTGGCTCTTTGATGACTTCAGCTGTATATTTTCTTGTTCAGGAAGAAATGAACAAGGCTTACGTACCTAAAGGTGAAGTTGCTTCATAGATGATAGTAAAAACTTTGAGGTGATCTGATGGTTAGGACGTTGTCTAGGATTCAAAAGACCTAACTTCTCTCTCTGACTCTTGAGTTTTGACAAGTTAATTCAGATATCTGTATTTTCACCTCCTCCTTTGAGTTTAACTTTAAAGTGCTTAAATCAAAGACAGTTTTTAGATGTTTATATTCTGCCTCTCTACATTAAGATATTTAGATCTATTTAAGCTGGCTCTATGAATTCATAATGTTAATTGATCGTATTTGATCATCTTTGATCCCAGGCACTAATATCCTGATTAATCTTAAATAAGACTTTTAGTTCCTTATTTAAGCTTTGTATTTCTGAGCAGACAAACCTGTGTCTCGCTGTCTTCATGGTCAATGGCTAGTAGGCTTTCGTTTTTGAAGAGGACAGAAAATGAAGGAAAGTGCTTACAATACAACTAAAAACTTTGATCTCTCACTTTTTCAGTGACCTGCAACCTTTTCCAATCTTTCCACTGAAGTTAAATGCCTATATTGTCAATTTGCTATGTTAAGTTATTAAGAAGTGATTGGAGATCTGTGAAATATTTTTTGGGGAAAAAATGATACTCCACCTTCCCTACCCCCCCACCTATCACAAGTTACTGAAGATCATTTTTTAGTTACTCCTGCTGTCTAACATAGTACTGTCTTAATGATCTCTAAGACTTTGGAAACCAAATGACTGTTGGAGGTGGGTAATGGGCATGAATGGTAGAGGGAAAAAAAAAATACAGATTCTGCTGTATGTTCTTTGAGTCCCCAGGAAGATGCGTGTGTACTCTTCACTTATTCTTCTTGCTACTTATGCTTTCTTGCTTCTGTGAGACAAAATAAGAGGAAAGTTGATCCTAGGAAATTAATAGTTTCTACCAGTGTAGGGAACAGAGTCAGCATGAATGGCAGATACCATAAGAGGAAGGTGACAGAAGCATGTTACTAAGAGCCATGGGGTTATCCTTCCCTTCTCTCCTTCTCATTATTTCTGCAGTTATTGTAAGCAAGGTCTGCATTTTCTCTTAGCTTAAGAAAATTAAACAAAATCCCATGGACCGCCTTACAATTTTTTTTACTACTTAAAAAAAAGTGTGTGTGGAGAAGTTTTTCCTTTCTTCATTGTTTCCAAAGGATATTGAACTCTGTCAGCATCAGCCTCCTGAGTTGATTTATTTTGACGCTACAGAAACATAGCAATCTGTAACTGGTAGGGCAAGAAAAAACTGTTTGCCTGATTTCAAAGATTATAAAGAAAAAAAAGAAATGCATAGCCAGGTATTCAAGTCCATAGATTTATATGCTGAATAGATCAGTTGATTTGTTTACTGTCGTAATCAGAAAAACTATGATTTAGTGAAATCTTCCTCTGAAGAAGTGTGACTATACCATCTACTGAGGAGTTTGTCCTGTGACTTGAGAGGAAGGAGTTTGAGCTGTGACAGGTGGCAAAGCTCTGGAGGAGGAGGTGTAGGTTTTATGAAGGTAATGGGCATCGTAGGCCTGCATTTTTACCTTGAAGTAGTTCACTGAAATAGGACTGGAAGAATGCCAAAAACATTTATGAGCTCCCTGGATCTTTGAAAGACATATGCTCAACTTCCAGGAGATGAGTAATTTTCCCTATGGTAATCTTTGCATAGTTAATACTCCACTGTGTAGAGGCTGAGAAGTGAAACCTGCCTTGATTAATACTGAATTGTCTGGAAAATGGTCTTCTCAAGACTTTGTGTTACCTAAACTGAAAAGAAAGTGAGTTTTCAGTGACAAAATTCATGATTTGTTAAAACTGCTTACTGACGGGTTATTATCTCAGTGGATAAGGGTCTACAAGGAATTGCCGAATGATTTTAAGGCATGTAGTGACTGGCATAATGATGAAGCAGGTGCTGATTCTGGCAAGCATTTTTAGTAGCATGCCAATAATGCTACTAATCTATACATTGACTGCCAACTATTAACAGTTGTTAAAATCTTTTATTAGTTCATCCTGTTGTTGCTGTCTGCTGCCACTCGGTGTTTCCTTTTACTGCATTCAGTTAGTTTTGGACTAGACACCAAGAAATTTTGTTACTGGAATTTTGGGTTTATTGTCACTAGTGTAAGACAGTTCAGCAACAGTTGGCAATAGAGAAGAGAAACTGCTGTCTGGTTTTGAGTGACAGTCAAAAACCTGTTGAATCCAATTTGCTTGTTTTCTGTAATGTAGGCATTATAGTGGCTGTCAAAATGGATGACAACTGTCTCCTTGTGCCAGCTCTGATACTCATCTGATCACCATCAACTACTTAATTCAGTTTGCTGAACCAGCAGAAAACCTGCCTAGGTTAAAAAAAATAAAAAATCACTTGGTTAGTGGGCTGAACTATTTTTCTCCCAAAGAGTCAGACAAGTGTCAAAGCTTTTTAGAGGAGGGAAGGAGCAGTGAGCGTGGGTTGCTTCATCTAGCACTAGATTTCCATGGGATTGGATCTGCAGTCTTGTGAAGTCTAATCCCAAAAAACTGCTTTTCACTTGATTGTCTTCCTTACTGTATGACTATGATTTCTCACCTATTAACTAAAATAGCTGTTTTATATTTTTCTCAACCTTCTATTTTCTCACTTATTGTTAATAGCTGCTGTTATAAACAGGTGTATTATTACAATAATATTGTGGGCTTTTATTTGAAAATAATCTGTGGTAAATCTAGGATATCAACCAAAGTGTGTGTGTGGGAACCTTATGGTGTGTTATGAAAATGGAATAAAAATTCTATTAGATTTAACTGCATTTCTTTAGTGACTAATATTCTGAGGCTTTAACAGCTTTTTAACAAAGGTAACCACCACCAGAAAGTGCAATAATCAAGATGGAACACTTAGGTTCTAGCAGTTAGCTTGGGAAATTCAGATCTGAAGTTATGCCTAGTTTAAAACATCTCATTTTTATCTAGTGGTAACATGTAGTTATGATTCCATAATTAGAAGCTGTGCAAAAAATCTGCTTAAAAATTTAGGACATCTTTTCCAGTTTTCATCAAATGTAGTGTATTCCAAATGTAGAATGTATTCCAAGATAGTAGAATCACAGAATGGTTTGGGTTGGAAAGGACTTTAGAGATCATCTAGTTCCAACCCCCCTGCCATGGGCAGGGACACCCTCCACTAGACCAGGTTGCCCAAAGCCCCATCCAACCTGGCCTTAAACACTTCCAGGGATGGGGCCTCCACAACCTCTCTGGGCAACCTGTTCCAGTGCCTCACCACCCTCACAGTAAAGAATTTCTTCCTAATACCTAATATAAATCTACCTTCTTTCAGCCTAAAGCCATCACCCCTTGTCCTATCACTCCATGCCCTTGTAAGCAGTCCCTCTCCAGCTTTTTTGTAGGCCCCTTCAGGTACTGGAAGGCCGCAATTAGATCTCCCCGGAGCCTTCTCTTCTCCAGGCTGAACAACCCCAACTCTCTCAGCCTGTCTTCATAGGAGAGATGCTCCAGACCTCTGATCAAATATATAATCAAATACAAATCAAAGCCTAACTAACCTAAAAAAAAAAAAAGATGTTTTCCTCTATCCAGTTCTGAAAGTGGTGGGGTGGGGTTTTTGGCGATTATGTGTTCAAGGTCTTGGGTGTACTTTGCGTAGCTTTAAAAGCTCTTGAAGGCAGAGTGGTTGGGCTTCAGTGAGGGAAGGGCAAATCATTGTCCTGATTCAAAAAAACCCAAAACACACCATACCACACACACCCCCCCCCAGCCCTCCCCCAAACAAAACCCAAACCAAAAAGAAACAACTCTCTAGTTTGTTTACCACCACCATGGTAGAGATGTGTAATACTTAATTTGAAATGAAAGCTTTAGGACCCCACACTATCCCCAACAGAAGTCTTCAAATAACTATGTAGGAAGTTGAAATGTAACAAGTTGGACTAGTTGGAAGAGACAAGTCACCTTTATAAATCCGGAAAACTTTAGGTTTTTTTTTTTTTCCCCCAACTTGGGTAAGGTTATGTTTCTCCTCACCCCATAAATTTGTTTTCAGAATAGAACTGGTGGGAGGGAGGGGGGTTTTCCAGTAGGCTAAACTTGGTTTTATGGTAAAAATTGACTGCAGTTTTTGTTAAAACATGTAATTGGATGGTGATAGTATAGTTAAGATACATTAAATTTTTGAGCAGGACTATCCAAAATGTAAGCAACGTGCCTTTCAATGTCAGGAGTTCAGGACTTAGTATGGGCTAAACTTTTGTATCCCATTGGATATATGGGATAAACAATATTTACATGTTTCAATTTACAGGCATTCTTCTAAGAATATTAGTTGAGTATATGTATTTTTTTAAAAGTTTTCATTCTAGGGATATATGATCATGGAGCTACTACTCAATAAATCCTTTTTCCTGTTATGCATCCAAAGTGCACAGACTGTATCTCAGACTGTAGTTTGACATGCACTTTAGATGGCATTTCTGCCTAGAAAGAACATACCTGTGTGTTGCCAGCTAGTGGTATCTGTTGTTAAGCTTTACTTGTACAAGCATTTCTGAAGGTGTGTGGTAAAGTGGATTAAGGAGACTAGTTCATTTAAGAAATAATTTTATTCTGGGTGATTTCTTTATTCTCTTATGGTCTGTCTCTAGATGTGGTCACAGATTACCTGGAAGCAGTTGTGCCAGCCTATGAGAGGGTTGGAGGCAGCATGTAGGTTGAAGAGTGAATAAGAGTGATGCTCTTATATCCATATTAGAAGCATGTTAAGCTATGATCTGGGAGCCTTTATCATACAGTATTTTGTTGCACTGCTGAGTGAAAATGAAAGAAAAGTTAAAATACAAAGTGATTTTCCTGTATTTTCTGTACATCAGAGATACCATATTTCTTCTGATTATTTCAGAAAAGTTGGACTGTACAACCAGACACAGATTTTTATGAGCATATTTGAGAGAGTTCAAATGAAATACCAATCTGGTGGAATTATGGTACGTTAAACGTCTGCATATGCTCTGTGTTTAATCCTACTAGAAGAGGAGTGATAAGGTCACTCTTCTGAATGACAGCTTGCCCGTAAGGGCTTAACACGCTTTTACTTTTTGAATGAACTTCATTGCCTTAGTTTATTAGTCTCAATTTCTCTAAGCTCTTGTCTGTGCAGCAAAGTCAATCTTGTAAAAACAATATACCTTTAAAATTTAATTTCAAAACTATTTTTATATTGCAAGTCTTAAAGGCCTGGACTTATAGCCTGGGATTTTTTTTTTTGTTTTGGGTTGGTTTTTTTCACCAGTTTTACTATGTGTTTGAAATATGTTGAAGTAGGTTGAGTTGTAAATTATGAAAATGGCCATTTTTAATGAGTTGTATGTAGTTATGGAGAAAAGGGAAGTTTTTGAGTGTTGAAATTGTATCCTACCTTCAGTAACTATCTATTCAGTCTTTAAAATGGTAAAAGCTGACTACGTATTTTTCCAAACAATAGTACTTTTGATTTTTGTTGTGCAAGAAAGGTGTTGTAATTCATCTGTTAACTGAAGAGAAGTTAGAGACTTCTTTGTTCAGGTTGAGAAAGCAATGCTGAGGAAGAAGTGGGAAATATTTCAAATCTTCATTGAAAGTTAGGCATGTAATCTGCTTAAATCATTCTGAAAGTCATACCAATCAATTATCTGCTTCTTTAGGCATCTTAGTGCATCTGTTTATGCCTAAGCAAATAAGTTAGCTCACTAACTATAGCTGATAAAAGCAAATTACAATGAAATTGAAAGCCTGTTGTTTTTAGATAAAACTTTATATTATACAAAATAAATATTTATTATAACTTTAAGATACGTTTTGCATTGTTGTAAATTCTTTCCAAATACACCATAACATGTATAATAGGCAGGGCGAAAAATTGTTCTACATAATAGAATTTACCAATTAATAAGCTCAATGATGTAATCACTTGAATGTTAATAATGGCTGTGACCCTACCCTCCTTATCACATGCCGCATTTGATAGTTGCATATCAAGGTGAATAACATCAATGTGGAAGTACTTGTTTCTAAAGAAAACTACAAAACTAAAATAAGTTTCTGATACATACAAGGTTTCTTATGTAACCAACCTTTCTAAGGTTTCCCGATATAAATCAAGATTAAATTAAGGGGTGTTAATGCCTTCAATTTAATCAGCCTTGGTGTATCAGGATGTTATGGTGGAGTACTTTACCTTGAAATGCTTGACTATTTCCCCTGCTTTTAAACCAAATTATTTGCTATCTTAAGACTTCTACTAAGTTGTGGGGGTTTTTTTAAGCAGAAGTATCTCTACTTTTCCAAGACACTGATTGTATTCATGTTTTTTCTGGCTTGCTTCTAGAAACTTGCTCCTCTCCTTTTATTCCCTTATAACTAGATTGAGTTCTTTGTTATTCAAATGCCAGCAGTGTTTCTTCTGATCCTACCTAAAAGGTTACATATTCATTACAGCTGTTCTGCTCTCCATCCCCTTCTATGCTACTTTGTGGATGTCTTCAGAGAGTCTGGATTTGATTGACCTCTGGAGAACTACATAGTCAGTCAGTCTGACCTGGTGGAATTGGTCATCTGCAGGATACTGTGAGGATAAATGAGGGCAAGAAAGTACTCCTAATCCAGTACTCATTGCTAAGTGAAAGTATTGAAGTATTTGCAGACCTGTCCAACAAAAAGGTGTCAAGGAATGTTTCCACAATGTGCCTGCCCTAGAAAGAGTCATAAAATGTCGAACACTGGATTTTCTCAAGTTAGCCCACATTGGAGATCATGTGTGAATCTGTATTTTCTTTTCCCAAATTCAAAATGGTGGACATGTGTTCTACTGCTTATCTGATTCTCCTGTCATCTCCTTGTCTTGTCAATCACCAGGATTTCTGCATTGAATGTACCTGCTTGGCTGTCAGTTTTTTTGCTAGGTCCTAATGTACCCAGAGGAGAAGCTTAGGACACGGAGCAGAAAGGGGAGGTAGACCAGGCTCTGCTGATGCAGCTGTCAGGTAGACCTCACAGAATTTGGCTGCTTTTTTCCTGAAAACTCAGAACCAGTGAAACAGTAACACGTCAGAGTTTTTGCTGATAGTTGCTTGATGTTGGCTGCTTAATATTGCTGCAGTCAAACAACCTGTAAAATGTCTGCTACTATACTCCTGGTAATTAGATGATATTAGGCATAATGATATGTGGTTTGACAACTTCTGTTCTTACCACATCAGTTGTAGTTTGCACAGGAGAGAATTCTTTCTTTTGCTGCTTATTTTCTCTTTTTTGATACTACTATTATTTGATAACAAGTGCTGTGGAGCCTGGTAATTCAGGTGAAGCAAAATCTACAGTGATTTTTTTTTTTAGAAAAGAGGCTCTACTGAAACTAGAATATTTATGTTTTGTCCAGAAAATACAGTTCACAACTGATTGCATTACAGGGCTATATTTTAGTGTTACAGAAGAGAGGAACACCCTTCAACTGATGGCTGTGGACCAGGATCCTGTAGGTATGTCTGTCTTTCCACTGCAGTATTGTGCCAGTTATGCAAGCATGGTCTGGAATTGAAAGAACTGTAGGAACATATTGAGTTGTGCTCAGCAGAAGTGTTAATTGGCAGGTGCAGTACTATATTAACTTAGTTATATTGCTTCCAGAACGCAAACTAGCATCAGAAACCCTCAACTGCATCATGTACAGGGATTTAACTCCTTTAAAGCATTATTTCTCAGCCCTGGGTGGTTTTAGATAATACAGAAAAAGTGGAATTTTTTAGCAATATTCCATTATCTTTCCTTCTAACCTGCTTCAATAATTGAGTGATGCAGTATTCAGTAAACCACAACTGCTTTGATGTCTGGAACCATCCTTTCATTTGCATAGCTGGGAATGCTTTTGCTTATATGCAGAAATAGCTTTCACTCCATTATGAGAAATGAAGGGTAAAAAACTGGCTTATCTCCCCCTCCACCCATTTTTTTTTTTTTAATGGTGGCTTTAGCAAAACAGCTTTTTTCAGTTTTTGAAGCTTTTTTATCATTCAACAACAGGGAGCAACTTGGATACTGGTTGTTGTTTTTTTTAGCATGATTACCCATTACTGTATATGTAATGTGCAGAGTTAGTATAAAAAAATTGGACTAGTGCTGCACTGGACTGAAAAGATTCTTAACTAATGTAGACTTGGCATTAGGCAAAGATACCTATTAATATGCATTCAGAGAAATCTCTCAAGGATACCTATTTTATCTCCAATTATTCTCTTTCATCTTGCATTCATTCTGCTGCTGTGGAAGATTGACGATTGAAGATGGTTCAATCAGGAATGGGTCTGTTTTTTGATTTGCGTCTATGCACTGCAAGTGTTACTGGTGCTTAGCTGCATCAGTATTGGAACTAAGGGACCCTTATGAACAGGTTACTTAACAACTCTAACATGGTAGGCTCTTTATCTGTTTGTGCTATCTTTCACAGTTGATCAGAATGTGAAAAGCTTTTAAAAGAGGGAAAAAAAAGCTTTTAAATTTAAAGCTCAGTCAATGTTTAGACACCTATGATCTCGCGTAATGGGGGGAGGAAGCTATTCCAGATGTATATTATGGGTCTTAAAATATTTTTATTTTTCAAAATTAATCATGATTCAATATTTACTCTTAAACGAAAGACTTCCATGTAAGGCATCTGTTAAAAATAGAGGGTTTTTTTTTTTCTTCAATGAAAACTTTAAGTCATACAGCACAAGGTGAAGTCCTCAAATCTTTGCAAACTGTTCCTGGTTTTGTTACCTATAGTTCCGGACTGAGAATACACAAAGCAAGCATGTCTCATCACGTACTTTTATTTTTTGCCACTTTCTCTCAGATAAGGACTTAAGCTCTCCTATCACTACCTTTTCCCCCGAGTAAATTCTTGAATATATCTGAATCAATTTTAGTATCACGTCAGTTGTTCAACAGTGCTACAAATAATCTGTGATATGAAAAAGCTACATGAAGCTTCTAGCTTTATAGTGTTAAAATGTAATATTTATGGCTTCCTACCAGTTTTAAACCTCAGTATGTAAATCTATGTGCTTTATTGGACAATATTGAAAAGTGAAGATTGATGTATTAAAATGTTAATTGATATAACCTGCTGAAGTCTTATATTAATTTCTTTAACTGTAAAGAATGAAAAGGAATTATCATGTTCTATTCTAAATGCATATATTTACATGGAGGGAAATAACATTATCTATAAAATGCTGTAGCTTTTTAATGTGATGTTCAACTTGGTATGTGTGATCTATGTACCTGCTTCTATGCTGAGGCCTAGCACTTCAGTAGGGTGTAAAAGCCTCTGCCTTGAAGATTGCAGTTCTTTTTAGTTTGACTCAAATTGGAAGCATTAATTACTACTGTCAAGTTAAGGTTACTTTAAGTTTTATAAATAGAAAATTCAAAATACCTGGAATCTATGTGAAGTGCTTCATGGTGCACAAAGTTGTTTTAGTGTTGGTCCATTAGTGCTGCAGGATGCACCGTACTTGTTTTGAGATGATGGTCGCACAGATAATTAACACTGGCCTGGTTTAGTCTCAGCTCTTAAAACAAGAAATGGCTCAACATAAAAGCCTTTTCTGGTTGCTCTGCCCAGTAAGTTGGTTAGCCAGATGTGTAGGTTAAGATACTAAGAATTTCCCTTTCTAATGACCCTTTCCATTCTGGAATTAATTCAGATTATTTTACAATCAGGCATTTTTCTTGCAATTATAACGTGGGAGATCTTGTTCCTCACATCTTGTGTGAGAGCTGTTGCAACACTGTATTCCACAGAGCGTTTTCATCTATACCCTCAGACGTTCTTATATATTCCAAGAAAAAATTGGTGGGCCTATGGAAATGTCTTACCAATGATTCTTTTTATTTTGTTAATAAAATGAAAGAGTCAATGAATTACGTTTTTGTTTGGTTGGTTTTCCCCTCTGGTGTCATATCTCTGGAGATTGGATTCTGTGGCATCTGAGCAGCTTTGAATGTCTTCTAAATTTGGGAGAAAAAACAGTCTCTTTATACTACATATTTTTATGAAGTTAATATTGACTTCATCCCAGCTTCATATAAAAGAAAATTCCAGTAGTGTGCCCGCAAGTGTAGCGTAACTGGTGAGAAACTTCAGTTTTTACGATGACAGATTAGAAACTGCAAAGCCCAAAATGTAATTAGAGAAAATAATGTGCTTACCAGTACATAATACTGCTGTATTTTAAGGTTGCATTAGGATGTTAGTTTGACGTAGTGTTAATAATAAATACATTCTTTTTTGAAAATAAGCCAATTGTTTGTAAACTAATTCTTGGGTGATGTGTAAATTGATATTATGACCAACTACAGGAGACTTGAACTCTCATTTTAGACTTGGTGGAAATTCTAGAGTGTGACTTAAAACCCAAATATCTGCAGGTCTTGCATAATACAATGAATGACTTCAGAGAAAGCCTTTTGTAATGTAGGACTCTTAGTAAATTTGGATGTTCTGGCACAGAGATAACAGAAAACTGTCAAACACCCATGTTTTGGGGAGCTTGACTTTTTGCCACATGGAGAGAAAGGATTTATGTTTATGCAAATAATGGAATTGAAATCCCCACATGGGGTTATATTCAGGGGGCAGCTGCTACTTTTACTTATCATAAGCAAGAATAATTAGTGCTTTGGAACTGTACTTGCCTCACAGCTTGCCCCCAGATTGGGGAAGAGAGAAATCCCTGCCCTAATGTCTGCTTAATTGCCTTCCTGTCGAAAGAGGTAGGTGCCTGAAAGGCTTGAACATAACCTTTAAATAAACTAAATAATCACAAGTAAATAATTTGGTAACCAAGTAAAGGACCAAAAGATAAATAAATTCACAGATATGGTCAGTTATCCATTTTTTGGTGATACTGATATAATAGTATAGTTACCTACATAAATTAGGATCTATAAACTTAGTTGTGATTGTTCTGCGGATTAGTTTTCAAGCAGAAGCTTGAAAAAAATTGAATTAAATATTACATGGAATAATTCTAATTCCTTGGATGCTATGAGCCTTTTGTTTCAGAGTTAGATCTGAGACAATAGAGAGTTTGTACTATGGTTTGTGACTAACTTTATTGTTTATACCATAACAAACAAACAAAAATATTTGAAATATAAGGTTGCTGGAATGACACATGGAAGAGAAGGATGAGTCCTGTTTTATAGTCACCCCTTCCTCCCCCCTCAGCATCTGTGACCAGCTGTAATTATAGAGAGACAGTGTGCCAGCCCAGATGGACTTTTTGCTCCCAGTCATAATGGTAGTTTTTACCTTACCCCTTCTGATGCTGCAGGACTCTGATTCACTATAGAATTCATTTGTATTTACATGAAGATAATTCACTTCATCATAGCTCTATTGTGAGCTTCAGAGTCCAATTGCATAGATCTTCTTGCAAGAGAAGAACTTCATTTTCAGGTTGTTAACAGTTTAAATAATGGTTTAATTAATATTTAATATAATTATTGGGATGGAGGGAAGAGTTGTTTAATTTCAAACTGTAGATGATGTTGAAGAGCAAGACTGTTGATTGTGTTTCAAATTCAGCCTGTTGCCTGTAGCATGTCAGTGGGTCTTTTTCTTCTAAAATTTCAATTCTTATTCTGACAATCTTTTTTAATAGCAACAATTAGGTATCACATTAACATGATTATTTTCAAATACTGAATTACAAAACCAGGAAATAAAATTAAAACCTGTTGAGGTATTCTTCTGTGTACTCTTTGATATATTTGGATACTTGGGTTTTGTATTAGCAAGTGTTTAAGTAGCAAATAGCTGAGATACCCGAAGATCTTGGCTGAGAAGTAACTAGTGGTCACTTGCAGATTGCTAAAGTACTGAAGATTTGCAGAAGCGAGTGTTGTGACACTTCTTGGCTGATGCTCTTGATGTCTTTATAGGAGCTGGGTTTTTTGCTGGTTTTTTTTTTTTTTCATGTTGCTGCTTTATTCTTCGAGTATTTGTGTTTGTGATGTGTCTGGTTAGACACTCCAAATGGCTAGTTATCTTGGAACTCTCACCTTTTACCTTTAGATAAAATATGTGAATATTGAGCTTTTAATAGAAACCTTTAAAAAAAAATGATGGCATTAGTGTTAATAGAAGACATTCTAGAAGTCTAATTTTTAGCAATGTCATTAAGTTTTCCTTTTTGTCCCTTTTACTTTCTTACGCCAAGATCCCCGGTCACTTTGGAGTAAAATGAGATATATGATTTATTTTTTTTTTTAATGTGGTAAAAAAAAAACTTGTCAGATTGGACTCCAATGCTACAGTTGTTAAGTGCTGGAGGGTTGGTTGTGTTACTTGCTGTGGTAACCCCTAGCTGTGTCCATTGTTCGGCCAGGATCCTTGGCAAGCTGCGGATGCCTTTGGCCTGCAGAGGAGTAGGGAAGGATCCCATTGCCCCACCGCCTGCTACTGCAACAGGCTTTTGTCTAAGGGGGTGCACCAACACCATTTAGATGCTAATGTGATATAAGCTTGCTGTTTTGTACTAGAACTTGACTGCATCTCAGGAATGTGGCCTGTCTGGTTTTATATTGGCTTCGGCATTAAAAGGGCCTACTGTAATTCATGTCTGCCAGTCGATTAAAGCAGCAGTCTTATGGTTTATGGCTTTGATGTGCCAAAGGAAATTGTTGGGGTTTGTGGAGAATTACATACTTTTTTTGTGTTCTCCCAGATCTTACCTGCTGATCAGTATACTTTTGTTTGCCATCTATGATTAGGGAATAAAGTAAATTTGCTGCGTGAAGCCATAGATGCCATTAGCTTTACTGACAGAGTTGAACCTTTTTGGGGTGTTTTGGGGTTTTTTCTTTTTTTTTTTTTTTTCCTATTCATGTTTGTTATATGGTGGGGTAACGAAGTGCTATATTGTTCCTTTCTGCTTTTCTTGCAAATATAAAATGGAGTATATTTCTGCATTTTTATGGGAGGTGTGACAGTTTTCTGTTGTTCAGCTATTTTCTGATTCAGTGGAATACATATTCTGGCTCATGTTTTAGAGGTGCTGAATAAGTGAATAACCTAGGCGTAACAGGGACATGTTATAATAAATTTAAATTCTAGTCGCTGCATCTTAGCACCAATTTTCTATGTTTTGTGCAGGAAAAAAGAATATGTGTATGGTGCAAACATGAATTTAAAAAGTAGCCCTGGGAATAAAATTTTTGTAGGTCTGTTTTGTACGTGAATGCAGTACTTGTCAGATTTTCTGTGCTGCACTCCCTACATATTCTTGTTGTAAAATAAAGCAATAACTGTTTGTTTATTTTGTTTTCTTGAAACATACATTCTTTGCCATATTCTTTTTTTAAAATGTGTTGAATGATAATTTTCTTCAGGATTTCATTACTGTATTAGGTGAAACATGCATGGAGGGAGCACAGGGGAGGAAAATGGTAAATCTAGCTCGATTCAGCAAGCAATTACTTTAGCAGATAAAACAAAATATGCAAATATCTCCTGAGCACTCTAAGGCTGATCTTTCAGACACTGTCTGTATCTCTAGCCAAAAAAGGACATATGATAATTAGATTTTGAAGGACCATGTGCTGTTGTTACAGAGCTAAATATTAAAATGCAAGAAAGCAGACTACCACATGGCACAATTGATTTTTATGGCAGTTCATGTTAAAATGCTCTCTTTTTATATTGCCTTTTAGGTTACCTAGGGTGAAACAAAATTACAGGCTTGGAGACTCTGGAAAAGCTCAGCATCAGCATTTGAGGTAAAAATGAACATACTGAAGTAATCTTGGGAGTGTCCTTGTTAACTTTATGGAACTGATTGGAGTAGAAATTTTTGTCAAGATCCATTTTGCATTTAAGTTTTCAGTATTGATTTAAAAAAAATTTACTTTGGAATCTTTCTTTTTAGGTCTGGGAAAACTCAAACTTTAGGTGAATGCATCGTGTAAATATTTTTGAGCTTTGAGAGCATTGTAGATCTGCTTAGATATGGTACTTTAAGTTGTAGTTTTATAGAATGGCTAATATAACTATGAAATTCTTTGTCATGAATTTCTATCTTTGCTAATTTTGCTTGTATAGCTAAATTATTTTTATGCAAATCGCCATCTTAATTGCACAAGATTTTTAATTTTATTAAAAAACCTGTGTTAATGTATTTAGGAAGAAATGATTGTTGCTTTTTCAAGAGTTTACTGTATTATTTGTGACTTCAAATTGGAATACTTTAAAGAAGTTTGAATTCTATTTTTTTAACATTTGACTCAACTGAAACGAAAATACATGTGCATGGAAAAAGCAGTACAATTGTACAGAACATAGTAAAAATTATGTAAAACGTACTACTACTATATTTCTCACATGAACCAGTTATTAGCATTAATCATAGTAACCTGTTAAATAGCATTAGGGAAGTACACTTTACTTGCACATTTAAACTACCAGAAATTAGCTTTTAAATCACTCTTAAATTTTTGTTTCTAATACTAAACTAAACTAATTCATGTTCAGGATGGACTTTTAACTTGCTGACAGAAGATGAACTATTTTATTGTAGGGTTGACACATTTAAATGTTTATAAGCAACAGAATTGCCACAATTAACTCTGCTATTGTTCCATTTTCAAACTTTTTATAGTTCATAGGTTTTGTTGTTGTTGTTTTTAAGAGCCGAAGCTTGCAAATTATGTGATTAATCTACAAGCTGATACCATGATGTCAAAATGCAGTTCAGGAAGCATAAACACAGAGACTGCAGAAATTAAAACGGTAAGACTATGCTTTGTAGTATGGGAGAAGTAAGTTTTTATGTATCACTTCAATATATTCTTCTATTTTATATTTGAAGCTTCTTCAGGACCATCAAGTACAGTAACTTCCGTGTGTGAGGTTACAGAAATTTACTGTGAGTTTCTTTGGAAAGAATAATGAAAGTAGCTACTTTATTTTATCCATAAATAGTTAGATACAGCAATGGCATAGATAAAAAAAGATGTTTGTTACGAAACACATTCTTTGATATTTCTTATGAAGTTGAATATGATTAGAAATGTATTCATTTTTTAAACTGTATGTGTTTATATTTAAATAGTGTGGAATTTGTATTCGAATGTGGTTGTGTTGGTGAAATACAATCAATAAAAAAAAGTGGGAAGAGGGGAGACAGGAAGGATTGGAATTAGAATTGAATTTATACATTGTTGCAGATAGGAGATACAAAGTAAATGGCAGGTAAATTGTTAAGGCCTTAATTTCATTAGTATGCTTCAGTTTGAATTACGAGTTCAGCAAAAGCAGGAAAAGAGCCTATCCAATTAAAGCTACGTAGAAGAAAAATTGATAATGTCATTTGATAACATAGTGAAGACAGAAGTGTATCTAGTTTCACTGGTCCTAGCCTTGCCTTGCATCTTGGGTGCCATACGCTTCACGTTTTAACTTTTGTCCTCTGTGTTAAGGAGGCAAAAGAAGAAGAATCTGCATAGCACCAATTCTGCACCACTGATTGAACAACTATATAGTTAGGGCTGTTGCACAGGGCCTTATATACATTGTTTTAAAAAACAAAAGTTTATTCCAGAATCTCTCTGCATGTCTGTTATTTGTTAAAGGAGAAATATCCCCTTTCTGAACGTACATTCTGAATTCCTTATGTACTGGTATCACTATAGATATGCTAGAAAACTGATGTTTGTTTTCACGTTTTATTTCTGTACTGGCAAATGCCCTACAGCCCACATATGCTGATAGGTAGTGGTATAATCCTTTTGCTTTAGAGACTGTTGCAATGTCAGCAGCATAACTTTGCTGGTGTGATCTGTGTGTTGCTGGCTCTGTTGATAGAGCTAGAATAATTGCAGCAGAAAGTGTTTATTAGGCTTTTGCCTCAAATCCAGGTTTGGTTATGCTGGTGGCTGAACATTGGATGAAGGACTTAGGGGGTTGTGCGTTTTCCTAAGTCTGCTAAGTGTCATGTTGTACTCCATTTCTTTCCTATATACAGATGTTTAGGAGGAGTCTGCCAGGAATTCCGGCTGTTAACTATACTGTTTTGCTTGTAGAAATTCTTCAGAAGCAACTCATTCAAATGTAGAGCCTCAATGTAATCTTCATTTAATAAGCTCTTTAATGAAACCTTTCTGAACAGCAGAAAATAGCCTTTGCTGCTTTAGCATGTCTTGGTATGCTATTAGAGACCAGCGTTCTGCTTGTGCTGTTAGATTGGTTCTGTATCAGAGAAATAAAACAAATAAAATTCTTCCATTTCAAGATGAACGTTCACAATTAATATGGGTGATTGTGCTAGGGGAACCAGGGAAGCTGATTCTCATAGGAATGTACTTACATTTGAGCTTTGTAAACATTTATGCATTCTGTTTGCCCTCCTTGAAAGGGAACAGGTCTGAAATATGATTTTTTTTTCTTTTCCCCTTTAAGAATATTGTAAGACCAAATATAAAAACTGCCGTTAGGCAATGCATGTGGTATGAAGGTCTTTAAAGGAGAACAGATATGGAGTGTCTCGTGCGGCTGTGTTGTATGTTAAAGATAGCATAATATAAAAGAGATTTCTGATTCATTATTGAATAATATTGTTTGACAATATTTCCTTACTTTAGACCTTTTGGCCAAATAATGTTGTTTACAAACTTTGAATTTTGAGCTGGGAGCAGAAATCTCGATGCTTAATTTTTAAAGTATCCTAGGTATTGACTGATAAATGAAGGGGAAAAAAACCTTTTCCCATGAAAATGAAACCTTTTCTTTTGTTTGAGATGTTTGAGTTTTGGGTGCTTTTTTTTTTTCCAAATAAAAACTGCGTGTGCTTGTCTTGCGCATTTTTAAGTTCTCGCAAAGAACTGAAGTTACAGGAGTAATATTCACAAAATACGCTTTTGTGATGCTTTTGGGCTATCATAGGAAAAGTCAACTACTTCTAAAACGTATACTTTTAAGTACAGGTTTAGAAACTAGATGATGTAGGAATCTTGTATGTTGATCTTCACTTGGGCAAAACCAATTCTTGCCACTAAATGCTTGTAGCGTAAGTAGAAGTCGCTTTACTGCAGACTTCTGCAGTAGTTGGTATGGAACATCTTCAGTGAATATTTTACATTTTGAAAATGAATATAAATATTAATTTACTACTCTATATTTTATATTCGTAACTTTTTTCCATTTTTCTTTTTATTTGTTCCTCCATTACCCAAGTAAGAATTTTCTGTGTTGGATCTTTCAGTAAGCTAATGATTCATGTAACATTCAAACACAAAACTTACTCTAAAGAATGCAATATTCAGACTTTTTAGGTGTTCGTGTAAGAGAATATTCAAACACCAAGATTCTATTCGTATTTTTTGTATAGATTGTGGTTCACTTACTTTAAAGTGGATTTTCCATCCCTTGAGGCTAACTTTTTCTTTCTGGATGAGAGTGTTTTTAGAGAATAAATTTAGACACTCCTGGACAAAGATGAAAACCTATAACATTAGAAATAATTTTTGTATCACAAGGATTATATTGGGTACAAATTTACAAATCAACGTTAGTGAAGAAAGCAGATGAAATACATTGCATATGGCACTAATAAATGTTTGTTGTTAATAGGAGATAGTTGTAGTTTTGCATTAACTTGGTATGAATATAACACATACTATGCACACAAATGGGGGTAAAAACTTGAAGTCCCTAGGGCTCTAGTCTCTTCTCTGTTTACTTCAGAGTGTCAGTCAATTAATGTTTTTAACAGTCCTTGGAGCAGGACTAAATCCAGGATTTTCTCATTCCAAGTGAGTGCCCTACTTGATTTGGCTTGTATTTGTTAGGGCAGTAAACCTTAAATTTTTTGTGCACCAAGAGACTGCTTCAACTTGGGTATAGTCCTGTGACTCAAAAACTTACACCACAGTTCCAGAATTGTTGTAGACTGGAAGAAACTGCTATTAAATTGTCCTTAAACTTGCTGGCTGTTCATTCCCAACCTCGTGCTATTCTGAAATACAGTTCTGTATTTAAATAATAGAACAAGAGGTTAGTTTCAGCTCTGCAATTCACTGTTCACATAAATGTGCATTAAAGAAAGAACATAAAGTTGTGTGTTTTGCTCTTGAAACTGTCAAGATTGATAGCCATAGAACTGAACCTTTCAGTATTATTTTAGTAGAACAGATATGCTTGGGTGCTGTGCTCCTTTATCCAGCTTCTGTAACCTAGTTTAAAGCCACAGGAAGCAGGACTTGTTTCGTATGTTTCTCCCTCCAAATTCAGCTTCAGCAAGTTCTTACAGTTTCTTGTTCTATGAATTCTGAAAATAATGCAGTGGATAAAGATTGAACATCTTAGCAAGTATCTTTATTACTCACACTGGCTGATCAGGTCTAGTTTGGTTTTCTTTTTCTGCTTCCCTGTTAGCTAGTTTCAGTTAGCTAGGCTCAGTTCTGTCCACAAATTCTGAACACATGTACTTAATCTCAAATGTTTTCAATTTATAACTACTTCTTCAAGTAGATGTGTTTTTTCCCCTTTGTATTTCTAGATGGTCCTGTACTGCTTTTCTTTTACTGAAGAATTTGATATTTTTCCTTGCTATTGAAATAGAGACTTAGAATGATACAATCACTTCATTATTCTGGCTTACTCCTGTAATAACATTGACATTGATCTTGTCAGATCTTATATACTTGCAATACACATGAAGGCCAGGACCAGGAAACTTTAGTATAGCAGAAGTAGCCCTTACGGTTTAGGGAAGAGAATTTTTTCCTTCTACCTGAGTTAGCATACATTGGGAGGGAATTTAAGCTATTTCAAGTGTGTTCTGCCTCATGTGAGCATAACTCTGTTTTGCTAATTAATCATGCAGTTTATCACAGCTAAATTCTTTTGGGTTTTTTTGGTATTATTACAGGGTAATAATGGTATGGTTAACAGTAGCAAGCAATACTGTTTTGCTTGTGCTTACTTTTCAAGTTACAAATGTGCATGTACTTCTTCCTTCGCACTTCAAAGGGGTTTTTTTGAGAATGCTTTTTGATCTCAGTGACATGATTTTACTTTAGGACAGGTCTTTCATGAAGATACACAGAAACCAAAATTGTGGTTAGAGTGTATGTTGTTTCACAGCTCCTCCAGATCAAGCTGTAACCATACATAAACATAAATCCCCTTGCTTCTTGCAGTGGGGTAGCTAATCTAGTATCATTGTCACAAAGTGCGTAGCAAAGGACAAATGCTTATTTGTGAGTATTAGATCCTATGTTTGTTTTTTATTAGCAGCCTTCTTAAATAAGGTTGGTTTTATTTCCTTAATTCCCTCCTGGTGATGTGATGTAGCTGTTTTATATGTTCCCCAAGTTGTATTTATGATTCAGAAAAACAGAAAATAGGCAGAATAATAAACAAAGAGGAAGCACTGCTGATCTGAAGTGATTTATAAAACTGAAGTTGCTAGGCTTAGATACAAGAACGATTGGGGAATTGGCATTAGCTTTTACTATGCAAAAGGTTTGTTTTTTTCCCCAGGTCCCGTCTAGCCTTGAGCAATTATGATGACTGTGATGAGGTCTCATTTTAAACAAAGCAAACACTAATTGTGTTTCCACATGAGTTGCTGTATGTAAGTAGAGAAACATGCCTGAGACCATTTTGATGAAATATTGTAGTCATGATAAAGACTTCTGTGTTCTTCAAAGGATTTTTTTGTATGTGTTACCAACTACCATGACACTCATTGGAATATAAAAAGAGAAGCTAGATATATTAAAAGGGAGTTTCATCTGTAAGTCTGGGGGGCGCAGTCAGGGATGGCACACCTTTGCCTACATTTTCTCCCTTCTACTCTGCTCTTATACACCTAAGCTGTCCATTTATACAAAAGCTTCACTAAGTTAGCAGCGCTCAGAGTTTCGAGATGCTTTCTACCAGTGGCTGGGGAAGATTGTGTATTATGTTACTGTCCTTGCCACGTGACTGATTTAATTTGATTAGTCACATACTGATTAACATCAGTACATTTGATGTGCAAATGCTCACTAAATCAGAATGTCAAGGATGATCATCTTTGCTACGTGCAACTGTATAATACCTACACATCTTTACTGCTGGTTGTTTCCCATCACCCAGAGCTGTGGAGGCCCAGTGGAGGAACAGCCATGAAGCCACTAGATCCAAAGAGAGGTTGAACCAAAACATCTTTTAGTTGTGCCAGATTTGAATGCTCTATAAAGTTATTAGTTGAATTGTTAGAACAGAACCTGCATGTGCATGTGTGCATTATTTGAAACATATAAAAACAATTTTAAAATCTACAGGACTCTTTTTGTATTATAACTGAAATGAATAATGATGTGTTACTGATTTTATGATGTGCATAGACTGTGTTGTTTCCTGTTTGCAGCTAAATAAAGCAATATCTTATTGATTCATTTTATCTGTTTAGAGAATCTGAAAGACTCAGGCTGAAACAGTAGCTTAGGTTACAGGACTGAAAAAGTAAATGAGAAAATCTAGATGAGTTTAAGATTTATTCAAAAGCAACAAGAAAAAAAATCAGATAAAATGTCAAGAGCATTCTTTAGTATGTCCTATGAAAATGTACATTTCTGCAGTTTTCTCACCCTGACAGTTTCTCTGAAGCTTAAATTAAAATATCAGACAAGATTCCAGCAATATCAACACAGTTCGCTTAGTAAAGAAATACTGGTTTTGATGGAGGGGAAAGTACATTGCTGAGCCAAAGACCAAGAAGTTACGTTTACCCTTTTGCTAAGTAGCATTTACTACTTCAAAAGAGAAATAATTCTTCATAATGGAATAGAACAATGTTACTTCAACTTAACCACACTGTCCTTCAGGACTCCCCTAATTCCTTTGGAAAAAAACTGAGACAAAGCATTTTCTCAGATGACTTTCTATGAAGTGGCATTACTTCTGCAAGAGGAGTGATCACATAATTCAATGTATTGCCTTCTCTTTATTTTACAAGATATACCTGAGATGGAAAACTAGAGTGAATTGGTTTGATCTTTTTTGCCAGAGCTTCCCATAGTTATTTAATATTAGTTAAGTTAGAATATAAGTCAGTGTTTAGACATGATCCAAACTTAACTTGTAATATTGCAAACTTAAAAATGTGAATATACAACAAAGAGCTACAGTGTTTTATTAGTTGAAGACTATGGTAAATAAAAATTCATCTTGGTACAAAAATAAATGAATACTTTTTTTTTAAATTGTACTGCTTTATTTGTAATCTTTCAAAGCAGTTATTCTTCATAACCATTAGTGGCTAATATTTTCTATTAGATGCCATTTCATACTTTTCTCAGTTTTTTTCACCCCTACTGCACATTTGCAAAACTTAACTTTTCCATTATATAGAAAAGTAAGGACATGTCTATGCAATAGGATGATAATTAGCTTTTCCTCATGTATTTCTAATACATGATTAAATTTGAAACAATTGGCAGTTTTATGCATTTCTCATTCTAAGATTGATGCTAAAATGAATATAAAGTATCTAGGAATTTTGAGGAAAACAAACTTTTGAAAATACTGTTTTGTTGAGTAGAGTATGGCCCTACTCAGGTTCCCTGGGCAAGATACAGTTGATCTTTTTTTTTTTTTTTAACCTTGATCATTCCTGACAGATATCAAACATTTTAAAAACCCTCCAGTGATGAGGACTTCATAGTCTTAGTAGGACAGTGTTTTCCAGTGTGTAAATGTCATCAAGTTGTGAATGGTTTGTTTGTTTATCAATTAGAATATCTTTCTGGAAATTGGTGGTTAACCTGATAAGGGTCCTTTTCTCCATTAGTCTTTATCAGAGTCATCAGCAATTATTTATAATACTTTTGCCAGTTGCTTAAACAGATAACCTTATCAGAATATGTTGATTTGGAAATACTGACTTTCTTGTGTAGTTCCTGTTCTTTTCCCGCTGATTAGAATAAAGTTCCTTCTTTGTGTGTATATAAAGCTTTGACTGGTCATAGGGACTTTTTGGTTGGAAAGAGAAATGGAAAATGTGATACTTATGCCTGTACTCTAGAAAATCAATCTTTTTTTTCTTTCCTGAAGTAAAGCTAAACCAGCTTTATTTTCTAAAATTTGTTCCTAAAGATATTTTAAATGGGATTCTGTCAGAACATAAATGGGACTTTATTCTGAAATGTACGTGTGTAGATCCAAATGCGTAGAATGAGCTTTGCCCCATAAAGTACAGTTCCTTTTGAATTTCTTTGATACTTTGATAAACACACATCTTTAAGTGGAAGAGTGCCTGTAAATTTAAAATTAATTTTCTGCTGAAAATGCTATGAGATTTAGCACTTACTGGAAGTAAAATCAAGTAATGTCCTTGAAATAATTTTTCTCTTTTTGCTTTATATTGTGACTGTATGTAATACTATTTCTTTCTGTTTTCATAGTAGGCTGTGCTGGAACAAAAATGCAATGAAAGAAACACTGGATGAATGAATGAAAAGCCCTGCTTTGCAATCCCTCAGCATGGCGGGACTGCAGCTCATGACCCCTGCTTCCTCCCCAATGGGTCCATTTTTTGGACTACCATGGCAACAAGAAGCAATTCATGATAACATTTACACGCCAAGAAAATATCAGGTACTGGTGATAATACAGTAATGTCAGAAAAAAGTACGATTAAATCTATTAACTTAATAGAAAAAGAACCAGAGTAGCTGGACAATGTGCAGTGTTGCACACAGTCTAGGCTTGTCTCTCTCATAGCTCCACCTGTTGGGAGTTAATTATGCATCTCTTTTTCTTGAGCTTGACTGTTCTACATTCGTAATATCCCCTCTTCTCCATTTGCTCTAACGAGCAGAACAACTTTTAAGCTGAGTATTTTCTTGCTGCTTTCTGCAAAATGCTATTAGGGACAAATACAGTAAACATTATGCTGTGCAACTGGATTGTATGCATACAACCACGTCTCCTTCCCCCTCTGACCTTCAAAACCGTGATTTTTGGTTCACATACTGGTCGAAGCAGCTCAGTAATGTCAGAAAACCCCATTAGAGCGCTGATTTTAATTTTGTTAAGGAAAGCTGTATCTGAGCTCCAGAATTTTAGTTCTGTCTGCACTGCAGAGGTGTCTGAAAGCTAGCATTTGGTTAGTATTACTGAAAAGCTTAGATTACTGTGAACTAATATACCTGCTTATTTGGCTGAATTGATGTAATGGTTAGATTTAAAAGGTGTGGTTTCTTTCTTCACACAATGTATCTAGCAACAGAATCATCTATTAAAATGATATAGTTAGAAAGCTACTTAAAATAGCGGCAAATTGTGATACTAAAAGACTACATATAGTGTGTATTAATATTTTTTGAAAGATTGTGACAGTACACTGTTATGAAAGAGATGTGTCAATTCAGTGGCACTGGAAAGATCTGTAGAGATACTGCTCACTTTGTAGTATTTGTCACTTGTGTTATTTTTTGTCAGCTTTTTCACTGCATAGCTGTAAGTAAGGACATCATTATTTTTTTAAAACTAGGTTGAACTGCTTGAAGCAGCTTTGGATCATAATACAATAGTCTGCTTAAACACTGGCTCAGGGAAGACTTTTATTGCAGTACTACTCACTAAAGAGCTGTCCTATCAGATCAGGGGAGATTTCAACAAAAATGGAAAAAGAACTGTGTTCTTGGTCAACTCAGGTAAGAAGAAAATTTTACTAAGTTCCTAAACGTGCAGCTAATATTTCCATGGAATATTCCATAATAGAAGTTGTATGAAAGCAAAGTTGGGAGAAACTGTCGCATAAAGTCTTCAACAGCAAGGATGCTAAATCAATTGAAGAATGTGATACCTTTCATCTTTTACTTAAGAGCCATGTAATACGACCTGTTTATGACATCTTCTGTTTCCTGGTTTAAAATTAAGACATTGAGTGCAATTTAGTTCCCAGTCTGTTTCCTTGCTGTCGTTTTACATGAAGACACTTGCCATCTATGCCTGGTTTAACATTAGTCTAAGCTAAAGATTGTGTTATGAAACATGCTGCTAGGTAATATGACACGCATCTTGAAAATGAATATGTGAAAAGACCTTTATGTGACTGAGGTTTTTTGTATTTTTTTTCTTAAGCAAATCAAGTTGCTCAACAAGTGTCAGCTGTCAGGACACATTCAGATCTTAAAGTGGGAGAGTATTCAAGTTTAGAGATAACTGAATCGTGGACAAAAGAGAAGTGGAGTCAGGAATTCTCTAAGCATCAGGTAATGTGTTACGTATAAACTATAAATATAAGCAGAACCTACACTAAGGCTTGATCAGATGCTTGCACTTTTCTTATACTGACACTTATTTTTTCCCCCGCTTTCAATCTAGGTTCTGGTTATGACATGTCATGTTGCTTTGACTGTTTTGAGAAATGAGTATTTATCCCTGTCAAATATTAATCTTCTGGTGTTTGATGAGTGCCATCTTGCAATCCAGGATCACCCATACCGTGAAATTATGAAGGTGGGTTTCCATTGCATGAATGTTTTAATACTCGCTTGAGGAGGATGAGTCAGGTGGGAGGGCTGGAGAAGTGGGAACCATTTAAGGCACCTTTTGCTACCAAGGAAAAATACCAGTAGAACCATATTTTAAGCATGTTCTGACACTGTGAAATTACTGTAATGAATTAAGACTTCAGTGATATTACAAGATAGAAAAATAGTTTATTTACTGTATTTTACGGTGGGGATTAAAGAAAAATCTGGTATTAACAGAGAAGAGAATTTATGGAATTAGGGGAATTTTGTAAGTTTATTGATAAAATACCTGAGTTTGGGAATGGGATGTACTAATCAGTTTTTATTATTGCTTAAATAGTGATTTCTAAAGATGTTTGTAGGGCCATTTTGGGATATTCTTGGCTGCACATGGTATTTGGCTTATACAGTATGAGAAACCTGTGTAATAGATATCTTTCCAAATCTCTCTTCAAGTTTAACCAGAGCATGTGTCTTATATTTTATTTTTTTTTAGATGATACTTTAGTTTTCACATGGTGTGGGAGTATCATGATATGAGTGGTGTAAATGTGGCAAGGGTATTCTTTGCAATGCTAACTGTTTATTTCTTTATATTTTCCACATTGTAAATATTTACCTTTAAAGATGATTGCTGTTAAATGTTACTCAATTTCTAGTTTAACTTCTAGCCAGTAGAATAGAAAATATTCATTCGTGTTTGGTTCCTTTTCCAACACCTGCTATTGAAATACTAGTTTTTCAATTGAGCATCTAAGTTTGCAGTCTGCTAGGTTGATAGTAGATTTGCAGGATAACTGTCCTAAGGTACTTCATTCTCTTTTACTTCACAGATCTGTGAGGATTATCCATCATGTCCTCGAATCTTGGGATTAACAGCTTCCATTTTAAATGGGAAATGTGATCCTGCTGAGTTAGAGGAGAAGATCCAGAAACTGGAGAAAATTTTGAAGAGCAATGCTGAAACTGCAACTGATTTGGTGGTCTTAGACAGGTATGTTGTACATTGTGGCTGCTAAATTGATGCCTGCATGTTCATTTTGCATAGAGGAGTAAACCAGTAGAAATACTTTCCCTTTTAAATTTTAGGGAAGTTTCTGTGTATGGGATGCCATTTCTTTTATTTGGAGTGGGGAGGGAATGTCAAATTGCTTTTTTAGTAATCGGTGTTAAAGCGTACATCTTTCCTTAAAGTTAAGTACAAAGGCTGATTGGCCCTGATATTCAGAGATTTTCTGTAGTTGTTAAAAAAACAAACCAAAAAAACCCCAACAAAACAACTAAAAAAACCCCCCAATGAACCATAAAACAAAACCCCAAAACCCAAACAAACCAAAAATACCAACCAACCCAAACAAAAAATCCCAATGCACCACCAACCTAGAAAATTCACATTCCACAACACTTGAACTTGTAAAATGCACTCTTATGTTTGGAGAGTAACTGATTAGTGTTCAGTGTATGCCATAATGTTGCTATTTAATTTAGAAAAATGTTGCAACATCCACAGGGCAAGATGTTCTTAATGCCAGAAAAGGTGTATGGTTTTTGGTTTTGTTTCTTCAAATGAGTGGTCTGGGTTTAGAGGCTGATGAAAGACAGAGGGAGATGAGAGGAAGTAGTAAAAACAATGTTTAAATAGCAGAGCCAAGTGCATGTTTTACTTTGTGTTCTTACAGAATGTAGAATCCTGTGAATGTTGTTTAAAATAAAGGTGGTGATAACATGATGATTTGTTGCAGAGGAAAATTAGTGTGAAATGATTCATATGTAGCGTATGTTCTTGCCCCAGCTGTACTGAGGTGTATGAACTGAGTTTCAGACAAAGTCCAAGATGCTTATTTCATGTTCTGGAACAAGTGTTTCGTGGATGTGGTTTTTAAATGCATTTTTGTGAACTTGTATGAACCATTTGCATTTAAGAACTTGTTGCTCATATTTCTGCCGTTCAAGAACAGTAATTACTTTACTTGTTTAAGTGTATACGATCCACATAATGTAAACTTAGGTCTATTTGTTTGGCATATCTAAAGAGTACACTTTGGAAAACCAAAACTGAATTTACTTGACCACCATCTTCAAAACACTTTGCCTTAAATTTTCCAATATTTGAAATGAAGATAGTGACATTAACCTCCTTTTTAAGGGAGCATTGTAGAAAGAACAGTATTTTAGAATGAAGTAGTTTAATTTGAACTGGTGGAGGTTTTTTACTTTAAAGTATTTAACTGTGTAACCATCCATTGTTATTAGTTCATGGAGGGGAAAGAAATATACTTGGATACACTTCATGTTGCTGTTATTTGCTGTGTAACCTTAACAGGCTGAAATAGCTCTGACTTTCAGAAGCTGTGTTTAACTTGATCTTTGCCCTCAATTAAGATATACTTCTCAGCCATGTGAGATTGTTGTAGACTGTGGACCATATACTGACAAAAGTGGGTTGTATGGAAGATTATTGAAGGAAGTGGATGAAGCGCTTGCTTTTCTAAATGACTGCAACATATCTGTACATTCAAAAGAAAGAGATTCTACATTAATTTCTAAGCAGGTAAGGACGTTAAGCTATGTGAAAAACCTGGGAATAGAAATCTTACTACTGTTTTTCTTTGCCATGTATGTTACATTAATGAAACTTCATAAGCTAGCCAGCCTTGAGTATCTGAGCAAAAAGACTACTGATTTTTTGCACTAACAGTGCAGGTCTTTTCATAAATGAGTGTGGCTTGAATGTCAACCGTTGATTAGAACTTCATGTGGTTTGAGAATCTTGTATTCAGATTTGCTTAAGGCAGTAAAATAATTCTGCACCCTGTTGTTGTGGGTCCTAATTTCTGAAGTGAAGAATTTGACATCTTTGCAATCTCCCGTGACCTTTGAATAGTTCAGTACAGAAGACGAACGAATGCCTCAGGAAGTATTTGGAAAAACTGTACCCAGGTGTATTAAAAGATGATAAAGTAAGAATTCAGGCAAAAAATCCAGCCATAGATCTAAAATTTCTACAATTTATCTTAGAACAATATTGGGCTAGTGCCACGCCTTGCTGCAATGGAATTTGAGCCTCAAGTTTGCCCCTGACTTTATATGAGTTTGCCCCTATGTTGTCATGCAAGATAGCAGAGAAGAGTCCAGAAGATATGCTGTATTGAGCAGGGACCTGTCACATGAGGGATCTGAGGTCCAGACAGCTTTTTTCCCTCTTGGGCTTTCTGGTTTGGAATTGCCTCCTGAGGTACAGCTATGTAGGTATGTAAGTCTTTGTTAAACAAAGAAGCCAGTAGTGAGTCACATTTCTATAATAGTCGCTGAGGAAGTTGAAGAACGTATTTCTTTTTTCAGCCCAAAGTATTTCAGTTTCCTTTAACATTCTTAGAAACCCAGCAAGCTGATGCTGTCCAGAAAAAGATTATTTGGGCCAGAGGGAAGGTTGATACCTAAGACAGCCTGTCACAGCTGTATGGGAAAAGGAAGTCCTGGTTACTTTTGTGCTAAACTTAATGTAACAGGCAAAAATATATAGGGAATGCTGGAAGTGGAGACAATCACCAGGATTTGCATAGTCAAGAAGAGTGGATTAACTGCTTCTAATGCATGTCACCTTCTGCACTTGTTTTCTCATCCAGTAGTTCTCCAAGAAGATGGAGGCACCCATATTAAGAAAATCAGTTTTCAGCCTGAGGTGCCTTTTTGTCTTGGCACTGGAGAGCATTAAGCCTCTATGTGCAGTTACAATTAGTTTAGATAAATTTTTCCCTTAAGTCTTATATCTAACAAACTTAAAGGAGGATAGTGTACAGAGGATGATCACCTGTTCTTTACTCC
This sequence comes from Grus americana, assembly GCF_028858705.1. Lineage (NCBI taxonomy): Eukaryota > Metazoa > Chordata > Aves > Gruiformes > Gruidae > Grus > Grus americana. Next base: position 54,475,376 of record NC_072856.1, on the reverse strand, counting down.
TTCACAGTAGGGAAGAAGGAAGAGAAATTAAAGCAGCAACTGAAAACTGTAGCATCCTGACTGTTGTTATAGTTCTGTCATAGTTCTTTTGTTGTAATAATACATCCAAATCACAAGTCTTTTTAATAGTATGTACCCCTTTTCTGGATTCCTAGTTTGTTTGACCACGTCTCCTTTCAAGAGGAAACAACCTGCCATCAGATAAGATGTTGATGGTACTCAAGTGCCTGTGCTATACTCTGAGTAGGGTATAGTTCTCTGGTTTTCCTATTCCACCCGTACATACAAACCCCCCCCCCCCTTTTTTTTTTTCCTTTGAGAAGCTAAACTTGTTAATATTACCCTAAGGCCACTGTACAACTTTCTGGTTAGATACTCTTGAAACCCTGGCAAGGATCATTAACGAAGAAAGTGAAAATGCCCAGTAAAGCATTTATTGTATTAGTTCTGTGGTCAATATATAGGATAATAATTTCTGCTTTGTTTATCTAGCTGCCTCAAGAAGTATTTATTTATTAATTCCACAAAATTGTAAAATATTTTTTAAACTTGAGTTTTCTTGAGATTCAGAAATGTACAAAGATCAAAGTTTCGTTTAAGTAATTTAGGGGGGAGGGGGAAACGTGCTTCTTTAGAAACACCAAAGTTCCCAGGGTCATCTAAATAACAAAACTAGACTTTTATGTATTTTTATAAAAGAAAATTGTCATAATCCTGACAAAGATTGTGGTATATGAGAAACAAGATCCCAGTCTTAAATGAATAGTTCATGAATGTACTCTTTGAACTGATATTTGAATTCATTTGTTGTAGATATTGTCAGACTGTCGAGCTGTGTTGGTTGTTCTGGGACCCTGGTGTGCAGATAAGGTAGCTGGGATGATGGTGAGAGAGCTGCAGAAGTATATCAAACACGAACAAGAGGAGCTGCACAGGAAATTTTTATTGTTTACAGACACTTTCCTAAGGAAAATACATGCACTCTGTGAAGAGCACTTCTCGCCTGCCTCACTTGACCTGAAATTTGTAACCCCAAAAGTAATAAAGCTGCTTGAAATCTTGCGCAAATATAAACCATATGAACGGCAGCAGTTTGAAAGTGTTGAATGGTATAACAATAGGAATCAGGATAATTACGTATCTTGGAGTGATTCTGAAGATGATGAGGAGGATGAAGAAATTGAGGAGAAAGAGAAGCCAGAGACTAATTTCCCATCTCCCTTTACTAATATTTTATGTGGAATTATTTTTGTGGAAAGAAGATACACTGCAGTTGTTCTAAATAGGTAAAAGTCTTTCTTTAAAAAAAAAAATCATTTAAAAAAAGAAAAAAGGCAGACTCAGCTGCCAGCACATGGATGTTAATATCTTGAATATGTAGGGGATTGTTTTGTATTTTCAGAACTCTATTTTAAAGTTGGTTTAGGACATCATACTGGATCTGCATAAAGAATAACAAAAAAAACCCCAACATAATTCAGTCTGTGTGTATATAAGGTGGATGGGAAGACCATGTGTCTCTGAAAATTGTACTCAAGGGCTTGTTTTGGACCTGAGTTTGTAATTTGATTCCTTTCCAATGCAAAATGTGAAATACTGTACTTAACCTGTAAAATAGCCATATACTGATTTGTCTTAATCAGTCTTTAAATTTATATTTGCAATCTATGCTGGAAACTTTTCTAACCTACTGAGTGCAATACTTCTGGAAATGTTACCATTACCTTACTAAATCATGTTATTATATGATCCAAGTCTACAGAAAATCAAATTTGCCCTTGCACAAATAGCTCTTAAGATTTACCAGTACTACTTTAATGGTTGATGTTTATAAAACGCCTGTTCAGTCAAATACTAAGCACTTTCTTACAGTCTCCACCAAGAAAAATATGAACCTTGGAATATTTGCCAAGATATACTTTGCAATACTCTAGTTCCTTATCAGTTCTTATTCCTGAACGTGATCCATGTTGGTTATACATAGCACTTAATTGTTAAGTGCTATTTGCCACAAACCAAGAATGACATCTGATTTATTTACCTATCTTGATTTTGGTTTTTTGGTAGTTTTTTTGATAATGTGCTAAATGTCCTGTGCAATTTGTTTATTGCATTCTGGATACCTCTGAATTTGACCCTTCTGTTACCTTTTTGCCTGAGTCAACAGTTTGAGTGCATAATATATTCTTTGTTCTACAGACTTGTCTATGTGTTTTTAGTGAGCATCTTTTTTCCTTGCCTCTTCTGCATTTTTGAATATGTTTACATAAATATGCAATAGGAGGCAAACTAAGCCATTCAGTGAAATAGACATGTTCTGTTAATAACTCCTGAAGAAATAACATTAACAGATTCTTACAAATTTTTGCTGAGCTGAAAAGAGTATTTCATCACCCTACAGGCAGTAACCAGAATTGTTAAATTTCTTTTCTTGTCTGTTAAGTTATGGATGTGATTTAAATGATCCTCTTTTTCCACTGTGCATTCTTATAGACTGTGATTTATGCACTACACTGTATCCTAACTGCTGTTGAACCTGACAGAATATGATGTCTAGATCGAATAGGTAAACAAATTCTGCCATCTTTAAGCTTTAGACACCTTTGCTATAGGTTATTGGCAGCAAAAATTAAAACTATATGTAACATTTTACCACTTCTCAAAGCTAGCTAGCAGACTCAAAATGCTCCTTTACCTCATGTAACACACTTGGTTTCAAAATACCTGGATGATCAGCAGACCTGTGCAGTTGGAATTAAGACAGAAAACCTTTAGTGGAGAACCTCACTGTAGGCTCACTTCAGTTGAGTGGATTTAGTTCAAGGCCCTCTACTGCCTGGAGCTATACTTATGCTGTATACACAGGTGGGAAGACTGTCTCCTGAATGAGGAAGTAATGAGTGTTTGAATTAGTATGTCAAAACCATTTCATCTTCCAGTAATCCAGTATAAATTGTTACACAGAACTAAGTTAAAGCAGAAGTATAATTTCTTTTAAAAAATGTATTATGGTAGTATTTAGAGACTAGAATCCCATTTTATGAAGTCCATGATGTCTGAGGAAGGGCAAAATTCATGGTGTGGGCTGTACTTTCTGGGAGAAATGGGTAGAAATTTTCTCTGAAGCAGTAATTAGAGCTAATATCCTTAGAGATCTTTAGCAACAGCCACTGCAGGTATTGTAAATACTACAAATTAAAAAAACCCCTCAACTTATTCTTTGATTATTATTACATGCAACTGATGAAGTGGCTCACTTACTGTTTTATTTGGTGTATACAGCTGAGTTCTGGTGCCTATACGCTCCTTTTCAGAAGAGAAAACATTTTCTAAAGCTCAGTTTCCTTCCATTTTCAACTCTCAACTCCCTTAGAGAGGGGTCTAAAAGCAGAAGTTTTTGTATCTATTTGAAAAACAGCACGTTACCTACCACTAGTAATGCTTCTTTCAAGACTTCAACCTTGTGGTTAATGTTTCTCAAGAACTTGCCAAAGATGTGCACAGTGAAATGTTTATTCAGATGGTTTTAATTGTCCATTTGTATAAGAAATGAGATAGACATACTAAGAAAGTATGGGCTAATAACTGGACAAAAACCCTATTTTTTTATATATTTCTTTTTCCACATGGCATTTCTGTCAAGTCATATAGCTTCAGTAAGAGTACCTACTAAGCATTTCAAACATTTTTAGTCTATCTCAAGCTTAGATTGCATATAGACATTTGAATCTGTTTAGCCTTGCAGTAACAAAGCACATGCATTCTCAGTACAGGAGGATCCTTCTAGTCTTGTTTTTGTAAGGGTACCAAGCTTTTTGCTGCTTTTCCATTCTCTTGCCTATACTCCCTGTCCGTTCCAACTTTAACAGATTGCGAAGGAAGGAAGTCTTCAAGGTCTTTCATGTTCCCATAAATCTGTGTTTAAAACAGCAACCAGGTGAAGGGGAGAGACTTCAGTAGTTTTCCAGGGGTAGAAAGGGCAGGGAGAACTTTGCCGTTTTCCATCTGGTTTGGCACCAGCTTGCAGGGCAGGTCATAGGGCTGCCCTTTTCTCCATGAGGCAGAACTGCTAGAACTGTGATTGGGAAAGGTGTGAATTACTCTTGGAGGTATACAGAGGATATGAGAAGCACCTGGTGATGTGCTATGAACAAAGTGCTGCTGGGATAGCTGTAGTGAGACATTCAAGGGATGTAATTTTTTGTATATGATCTCCTGACTCTTACTGGCTCTGCTGCTCAAAAACCTGTTAGGATTGAGAAATCCCAGGTTCTGTCCATACTGAACACAGATCAACTAAGGATGCTACAGCATAATTACTTTGCACAATGTAATTATGCTTTTAAATCCGTAAATGCTTCATTCTAGATTCAGTGCATTATATGAGCAATCTTCTATCTTGTCTGTGAAATCCAAACACTGCAGAAGCAAACCTTTTCTGCTTCTGTAACCTGAAGGAGGACGTAGGGGAATAAACTGAGAGCATAGATGATCCTCACCTCCCTGTTCAGTGTTACTTTAAAAGAATTGGATTAAATTCTCCAATTCTAGATACGTCTGGGTTAACTTCAAAAGTAGTAAACATCTTGCCAAGTAGGCTGAGCATCACTCTTTAGGAAAACAGGTCAACATTTTGTCATTAGTATATCTGAACAGAATATGTATTCTTATATTAAGGAGAATAACAATCTGTTTTCACCTAAAAATTAACACCTTTTATTGAGGAAACATACTTTATTTAGGGAGTGGGTACAGGTCTTTCTGCTAAAATCAGTCATCATGTACAGAAAATGACATTAGCTAAAGGAGAGTGCCTTAACAACAGGGAGCCTTAGAGTAATAGATTGGTTTAAAAATATCTGGGTTTACCATGATAGGTCTGAAATGTGATGCATGCACACTCATACTGTGTATGTATGCAGTCTATCTTTTGTTATTCTTACAGGGGTTTTCACTAGAACTAGCGGGTTTAGTCAGTGTATATGTTAGCATGGCTTAATTGTCATGCTTCTACGTTTTCTTTTAATGTAGGTCTTGCAAACAAAAGATTGTCTTCCATTTTCTGGGTTGTGTGACTTCTAAAAACACATGTAATATTTTTAGGTTGATAAAAGAAGCTGGCAAGCAAGATCCAGAACTGGCTTACATCAGTAGCAATTTTATAACTGGACATGGCATTGGCAAGAACCAGCCTCGTAACAAGCAGATGGAAGTAGAATTCAGAAAACAGGAAGAGGTAAATTCAAGAAAAATAATTGAAACTAACAGTACCTTCAGAACCTTTTGTTTGCTTTTGTGTGCGTGTGTCTTTAAAAACAAAACAAAAGACCAGTCAGGCTGGGGCACAGTCATTGGAAGTTCAGGGAATACCCTTGGTTCAACAAAAATACATACTTATTGGAGATACAGATGTTCTTCATTAAAAAACCCGAGCATGTTTAGAGACATTGCTATGTCATGTTATATAAACAGAAATTAAAACTTCATGTAAAATCGTGTTTGTGTCTAGTCAGATCATCAACCATCTAATTTTTCTGCATTGGGGTAGTAGTAGTAATGCAGTAACGAAAATCAGAGTTCCTGACATCTTCTACAGTTAAGCTGGTTTTAATATTTATCTTTGCTAAAAGTGAATTTGGTAAATTATTAAATGATATAAAACCTCAGGATTTTGACCTCACTTAAAGCATGTAAAGTATCTTGAAAGCAAATGTTTTTATCCCTCACCCCCAGCTGGATTGTGTTTCTGACCTTCCCACCCTATCCCCCAAACCTTTCCTTAGTATTGTTTAGTAAATAGTGTAGATATCAGAAGTACCAGCTCTGGAATGTGCTTCCCCCACTCCTTGAGGATGTTTTCATCTCAGAAATGGTTGGAAAAGATGCTGTCCTGAAAGCAGCATTTTTTATTTTTTTTTAATATATTATAGATGAAAAATTGTAAATAGGTGGGTTCCTTTCCATTGCTAGTGGCTGTAGTAGCTTCTTGGACTCATGTCATTCCACATACCACACTTGATTCCTAGAAATCTGCCTGTTCTAATAAATAGTCTTGCTGTGTTTCTGAAAAGATTTTTTTGTAATAGTTTTTTAGAACTGCACATTTAGACAAGATTTGGAATATCTGATCCACTGTCCTTGTTTTTATTGACTTTTGATGAACCTGATCATGGAAACAGGTCTCAGACTAATCTCTCAAATTTGTCTTCATTACTTTTGCAGGTTCTTAGAAAATTTCGAGCACATGAGACCAACCTACTTATTGCTACTAGTATTGTAGAAGAGGGTGTTGACATACCAAAATGCAACTTGGTGGTACGTTTTGATTTGCCCACAGAATACCGTTCCTATGTGCAGTCAAAAGGAAGAGCTAGAGCACCAATTTCCAATTACATCATGTTAGCAGATACAGACAAAATCAAAAGTTTTGAAGAAGATCTTAAGACGTATAAAGCAATTGAGAAGGTATGACATCAAAGGAATGTGCCTGGTTTTGTTAAATTTATCGTAGTACTTTTTTGAGGGAAAAATCTCTCATCACGTTCTCTTCTTGAAATGTTAAGATCCTCAGAAACAAATGCTCAAAATCTGTTGATACCAATGAAACTGAAACTGAACCTGTTGTTGATGATGATGATGTATTTCCACCCTATGTGTTGAGGCCAGATGAGAACAGTCCAAGAGTTACTATTAACACTGCTATTGGACACATAAATAGGTAAGGCATATTCATTTTTTACTACTTGTCTTTCAATAAAAAGCTTCTTAATCTGTTTTGCAACATGGAAGCATAGGCTGGGGCATTGTACACGTTTCCTCTAAGGAATCTTGACAGGATTTTCTTTCCTAAAGAAAGTGGTCACAGCGATTTGAAGGATAATTTGCTTTTTGTCTCTTTATTCTACAGGGGTTCTCGCTCTGATAATTAAACAGGAATCGATACCACTAAATTTATTAAAAGCTGCCCTGAAAACGTTCAGTTTCAAAATGGGTAGTAAGATTTTTTTTTTAAAGCTAGGTTGTCAAGAGGAAAAAAAGCGGCTTGTTAGAACTGGAAGATTTTACTACAGTTTTAATATTCACATTTGTAATAGCAGTCTGTTGTCATGTAAGCTGAACATAATACAAGTCCACAAGACAGGATGGTATGCTTCCAAGGGAGCTAGCCAGGTATCTTTGTAAGGCCATGGCACTTGGAGGAGGTCTTTAGTGACAGCAAAAGGTAAATGTTATGACACTTCAAAAAAGACAAGGAAGAAGATCCAAGGAGCTATAGACTGGTCAATTTTATCTTAGTCATATGGAATATAATGGACTGAGTCCTCATGGAAGCTGTTTCCAGGCTTATAAAGAAAAAGGAGGTTGGCAGCAGCCAACAGTTTTATTGAGGGCAGGTTCCGCCTGACCAACCTTGCTGTCTCCTGTATGAGGAAGTGATTGATTTTATGAAAAGCAGTGAATGTCATTTACTTAAGCTTTCAGTGCAATTGCCCTAGTACCTTAGTAGCCAAATTCTTGAGATGCAGACCATTTCGGTGGACTGCCTGGTAAATAAAACCTGGCAAAGCAGTCTGATTCAAAGAATGTAATGGTAGATGGTTCAAAGGCTAGCTGCAGGTGGTTATATGTGGCATTACTCATGGGCCATTAGGAAGTCCAGTACAGTTTAACATCCATACATTTGCGTGTGACACCATGTTGGGAGACGGGGAAGTGAGTGCAGTGGAGGTAAGGCCACCATTCAGGTGGGAACCATGACAAATAGGAGGAATAGGACAACAGTAAACTCTGGAGATTAAACAAAGACAAAGGCAAACTCTGGTACCTGAGATGGAATAGTCTTGTGCATCATTACAACCTTGGAATCACCTTACTGGAGACCAGCTTTGTAGTAAAAGACTTGGAGGTCGTCTTCTCTGCAGTTAGTTGAATGTGAGTCAGCAGTGCACCCTTGCAGTGCTCGGTATGGCCTGAAATCTTCTGTAGTGTTTACACCAGTAAGGCAAGATTCCAATGAAATGTGTTTAGGTTTCAATTTGCAGGTTTTGATGATTTGTAAAATGTTTTGTCAACTTAGGTACTGCGCTAGATTACCAAGTGATCCATTTACACACCTAGCTCCCAAGTGTAAAACCCGAGAACTACCTGATCATACGTTTTACTCTACTCTCTACCTGCCAATCAACTCACCTCTTCGAGCTTCAATTGTTGTAGGTATTTGGGGAAGGAAAAGTATGGAAATAAGTGAATATGTTGGTATATATATGTCAGTGCTGTTTCTAGAATTAGTTTTATTGTTGTTAATGAAAATCACATGATCTTTTTTCCTGTATTGTGATCTGTTACTGTGTTTAGGTCTCTGCTTGTATCTGTTATAATTTGTTTTCCAGCAGTTACTGTTTGTTCCAAATGCAAAAATATTTAGATATTCTTCCCAGTGCCTTGTTTTTTCACACATTTATGTATCAATTGTAAGAAAACATCCTTTACTGGTTTTGATCACTAGTATGTTGAGTTCAAAAACTTGTAATTTTGGCTTCTGTGGAAAAAAAACATAAACCTGAATAGCTTCACAAAGCTGTCATCAGTGTAGTTTTTTACAAAATTTTGCTTACCTAATATGTTTGTGTTAAACTAATAGTTTGTAATGTATTAATAAAAATAATGTCCTCATCAACCAGAGTTTTTAAGAAATATTTAAATGTTTATAGGGTCCTCCAATGAGTTGTGCAAGACTGGCTGAAAGAGTTGTAGCTCTTATTTGCTGTGAAAAACTGCACAAAATTGGTAAGAACTGGAAAAGCAACACCTCTTTGGTAAAGAATATTTTATAATTGAGAAATTGAACATGGTACATATGTTATACATATACCTGCATTTCTGCTATAGCCATCTGCTATAGCTTCCTTTCTCTTGCCTTTTGTGATGTGATCATGCACTTACTAATGTAGCTTACACCTTATAAGCTAAACTTAAATTTTCCAGAGGAATCTTGTTATTTAATATATTTTGTCTTAACCAGCAAATACAATGTTAATATAAGACATGCAGATTTTGACATTGAATATACTTTATATAGAGGGGAAAAGAGTCTTGTTCTCTAGAAGATTTTGATTATAGCTCAGGGACCTATAATCCTGCAGTCAAAAAATAGATTGTTTTTTAAAGTGAATTGTAGCAAATTATAAAATACACAGCCCTAAATTTATTGTTTTCTCTGCTGGAAGGAGGGCATTGCAGGATTATTTCAGTTCTCGTCTCTAGTAAGCATAATGGAGCATATTATTTATGGTGGAATGTTTTAAAGAGAATTCCATGTTATGGGTGCTTTGATGAAGTACAGAAGTATTTCTGTATCTTTTAACCAAAAATAAAAAAAAATAATTGTAGGTCTAGGGTTTGTATTTTTTCTGAGTTAAACCTTTTGATCACTGAATTCATACCAATAAATGTATCCAAGAATAACACCGTGATGGCTCAACTCAGTGTTGAGAGTGCATATTCAACAGTAGTAATTCCCTTTTTAGAACGATACAGAAATATAACTGTTCTCTCTTTCTTGGCATAAGTCCATGTAAGCGATTTTTAAATTATTATTTCAGTGACTGTTTGTTTTTCATGGGCAAAAAGAGTTTTATTTTTCTTTGATATTTTCATTATATATTTTAATTAAAATTTCAGGGATTTTTACTATAAATAAGGTTTTTTGCCAAAAAGTCAACCTTTATCACTCTTTCCCCTAAGTTACACTTTTGGAGCATTGCAGTACTAAGTGTATTTTAAAAATTTAGGTGAGATGTTTTCGTGAGCACTCACATCTACTTTGTAGTGTCCGAAGAAACCAAGGTTTTATGTTCATGATGCTATTTCTTTGTATTCGCATAATATTCAGGTGAACTGGATGATCATTTGATGCCAGTTGGTAAAGAAACAGTTAAATATGAGGAGGAGCTTGATTTACATGACGAAGAGGAAACCAGTGTTCCAGGAAGGCCAGGCTCTACAAAGCGAAGACAGTGCTATCCTAAAGCTGTTAGTATCACTCACTGCTGTCCACATCTCCAGTCAAATGCTTTATGTACTGATAAGATGACAAAATTGTCAATCTTATCTGATAAGAATCTTATACAAACAAAAAGTCTTGCATTTATAGTGGAAATACAGAGTTTTAACAATCTGGAAAGTTGCATTATTAACTGAACAGAGCTTATGGCACCATATGCTCTGGAAGCCTGCCTGTAGTTCAAAGAATGTACACTTTCTATAAAGCTTGTTGACTGTATTTGCCCAGTATAGAAATAACTGGGAGGAAAAATTGTCCTGCCATTAATAATCTGTAAAAACTTTAAGTTCTTTTGTAAATATACTAGAGCACAGGAAGAATTACTGGCTTTCTAGACAAATAATTGAAATTTGAAGGAGATGTCCGGGTGTCAAAGTTACCTGCTAGGTGCTAAACACAGAATTTTTTGTTTAAATTTTAGAATATCAAACAAGCATACCTTTAATATTTTTTACTTTTAAAATAGTTCTAAATATTATATTTAATACAGTAAAGGGGTTACATAAGATACTTACTATACCTCTGCATTAAGTAACTTATCCATAGATCTGTTACAACAGGTTTCAGCCACATCAGTTTGTAGAATTGGACTTCTTAGACAGTATTTATGGGGGAATGTTCTTTTCCCCATTTTCTCTTACTTTTGAAGTATTTGAAAGTTTGTCAAAGTATTTTGCAATTACTCCGGAACCTACCTTCCTTCCCCTGCAGTTGTTACAGGCTCTGTCTAAGGTCCTTTGAACAGGACAGGTAATTTGTTCAGAATAGATTGCATAGTAGCTTCTGATAATCTTTGCATTTCACGAAGAAACCTACAGCCTTTGGTCATGTGTAGGAATGTCAGCATGTACACTCACAGTGTACGATGCTGTGTTGTACGTTCATGTGCAGCCTCAATTATGGTGAAAGCCCTTAAGTAATTCCATTCTTGATGTCTTCCACATGCCACAATTTTATTAGTTATTTAAATAATCCGTTATGAGAAAAGCTTAGGAAAGGATACTGTGGCATCACAAAGTATATTATAGAGGGGACAACACATGAGAACACCTTTTTCTTGCAAGATTTCACAAGCAGTTTGAATCTTTGCACAGTGTTTCTTGGTGCTTCTTGTTACAAGTGCCTTTCTCAGTCCTCTTACCTCACTAGTGATTTTTGGAATAGGGGTGGCTCATAAAATGCACGATTATGGTATCTGTCATTCAGAGGAGTTGATTTGTCAAGTGATGCATCATTCTTTCTCTATTATTTTTTTTCACTACAGAATACTTTTCTTACTTTTGTCCTAACTTTTCACATCTGGAAAAGAAGCTTTGGCAAATGTTGAAGGTCTACAGGGTCCTCTTGGGCTTAATATAGTTATTAAATTTATGAGTAATTTTCCATTAAGCCAAGGCCATAGTTTTGCTACAGTATAATTTTAAAATCTAGGACTATATGTATTGCAGTTTAGATTTAGATAAACAGGAGGATCATTTTTGAGACCTGCAAAGTAATGAACTCCTACCAAGTATGAAGCATGGGTTCTTAAGTCTATGACAAATATGAACAGCAGAGTTAAAAATGGTCTCTTAAGGTCTATGACAAATATGAGCAGCAGAGTTAAAAATGCTTGTGGCTGTTGTGAGTATTCATGTCTGCAAGCTAGAATTGTTATTAGAAAACTTCTACAGTGCAGTGCCTGGGCAAAGGGGCAGTGTATCAAATTTTGTGTGTTTGTCTCGGGTGTAGAAAAAAACATTTTTGATAGTTTCAAACAGTTCTACTGGGGAAGGAATCCATGTTAATGAAGCTGTAAGTTCTGCCAAACTTATATGAAAATTGAATTACTGGGATGTAGGTTTTTTCTGTGCATGCACGTTTTTCTTATTTTTTCTTTCTCCTACTGCTAAGGTCCAAAGACCTTGGATATAAAGTGTGCTCCAGAGTTACTGGCTAAATATGGAAATTGGCATCAAGACTTCATTTGTATTTATGGTGAAGTGCTGCCTGTGTCCTGCAGTTAGACTTGAATTTCTAACACAGGATGGATGTGGAGAAAGCTTAGGAACGTAATTGAAGTTGCCTGTTGACAAACAGGAAGATCTGGGAGCATCGTGCTCCCTTGATGCAAGTGTTCGGACAGTTCTCGTGGCTGCCAGGCCAGGCTGCTGACCTTTCTTAAGAAAGAAAAAAATTACTTAGTTACAGATGAATATTTTTTATTCCTCTTTCTTAGCAATACCTTTCCAAATAAATACGTGAAGGCTTGTTCAAAGAATAATCTTTAGGTGAATTGTGCTGATTTTTATCGTGTTAATGCTTGCTTTCTTTCTTTCTTTCTTTCTTTCTTTCTTTCTTTCTTTCTAATTTTTTTATTTCTAGATTCCAGAATGTTTGAGGGATAGTTATCCCAAACCTGATCAGCCCTGTTACTTGTACGTAATAGGAATGGTGTTAACGACTCCTCTACCTGATGAGCTCAACTTCAGGAGACGAAAGCTATATCCTCCTGAGGATACAACAAGATGTTTTGGCATATTGACAGCCAAACCTATACCTCAGGTAATGAATCTAGCTCCTTTCCTTACTCTACATGCCTTACAACCTGTCATTTTCCACTTATTCCCCACCCCCAGACTGAAAAGTTGGAAATGACCTTAAGTGCTGCTTGTATCAAGTAACTTCCAGAACATAAGCAATAATATCCATTCAGTCCAGTCACCACTCCGTTTTCTGTCTTTAGTGATGAAACAATCTGTTCTATTTCTGCCAAACTGTTGTTTTGCAACTTTATTTTTTATTATTTTGCAGCAGCAGATTTAAAATGTTCCTCCTTTTTTGTATGAGATATGATAGAGTGGTATATCAGCTACAGAGCTGGCCTTGCAGCGCTGCCTTAGCTATACGAAAGCTATAGTAACAAGTCCTCTCAGCATTCCTCATCTGCAGCAGCAGCAAAAGTAGGCCATGTTAATTGAAATTGGCACCTCTTGCTTAAGAAAACTTTTAATAGACGTTTTCTGTGGATGAGACTCAGCTGAGAGATTTTTTTCAAATTACATTTTCTATAGCCCAGGGAAGAAAACTTTTCAGGAATATTGCTTGTTTTCACATTTCTTCATCCATAATGGAAGACTTCCATTTGTGCTTGATCTTATATAAAGAGCTGTAAAACACAAGCACAACTATTAAAAAAAAATAAATCAGTCATTCTTTATGCCTTCAAAATCTCATATATAATTGAAGGTCATCAAAGATCAAAATTGTGATCCAGTTTGGTCCAGTTTGCTGTGGGGTCAGGCAAGCACTACCTCTGCATGTGAACTGAAGAACCGGTCCTCTGTAGAAGAATCCTACTCTGGATTTTCTCTTTGATTTCTTTTGGTTTTTTCTTATTTAGATTCCTCACTTTCCTGTGTATACTCGCTCTGGAGAGGTTACAATATCTATTGAGCTTAAGAAATCTGGTTTTACTCTGTCTCTGCAAATGCTTGAGCTGATAACGCGACTCCACCAGTACATTTTTTCACATATTCTTCGTCTTGAGAAACCTGCACTAGAGTTCAAACCCACAGAAGCTGATTCAGCCTATTGTGTTCTACCTCTTAATGTTGGTAAGAACAGAGCTCTTTTTTTTTAAATATTCACTTTGAATTCCTTTAGCAATATGTTTGTTAATGTTTATGTTAAATTTCAGGTGTTAGCTGTAGAAATAATACCATATATGGTAGTATGAAAATTTGTCCATCATATTTTTATTACTTCACAATTCCAAATTACTTTTAACATGGTGATGTGAGCTGATTTATTGTAGATTTCAGTTGATTCCATAAGGATCTAAAATCATATTTATGTCTCCTGTGAAGTTTTTTGGAAGTAATTAAATATGTGTATAGAATAAGAAAAAAAATCTGTAATTTACAACTTCCCAGAAAAATTCAGCCTGGAAAACTCTCCCTTGAATAACTGAGTTACGCATTTTCCTTTTTAAGTTGATGACTCCAGCACTTTGGACATTGACTTTAAGTTTATGGAAGACATTGAGAAATCTGAGGCGCGTACAGGCATTCCCAGTACACAATACACAAAAGAAATGCCTTTTATTTTCAAGTTAGAAGATTACCAGGATGCGGTTATCATTCCACGGTGAGTAGTATATACATACTTTAGGTATATACCTATTGTATTTGTGCAAACTCTTGTAATAAGGGGATCTTAGTATCTGCAACAGAATTGCTTGTAAGAAATATATGCTATTAATCTGAAGATACCTGTTGGTGGCTCGAATAATTTAAAGATTTTTTTAGTCAATAGTTAAAAGTAGAATTTAAATGTTTAGACCTCCCAAGACTCATTACCTTTTTATTAGGAATAGTAGAGTTCACCACAAAACTTAATGTCGTATTCTGATAAAACATTGCAATTTCATCAAGGACTGGCCTATTGAAGCCAAATTTAATTTGGAATGTTAAATGGGAGTCCTCTTCTCTGGTTACTGCTTATTCACACCAAAGGCCTGCTAAAGGAAGGAATGCTGTTGGTAGATGGAAAAATTATCAGGTGAAAAAGACCAGTTAAAACAATCTATTATTTAGAGGAGAAATTTACATCATTTTATATACCGCATATGCAAAGGTTCTCCAGAATTGGTAGGTTTTGTGGAGATTTAATTATTCCCTATGTCATGTTTGACATGAGGTGAAAAAAGAAAATGGGCTGAGTGGCTTGTGCTTGTACCTAGTGTATTGTGAACAACGGTAGTTGCAGAATATATGTGGAAGAAAAATATTAGTACTTTGTTTTGGCTTCATCTGTGATAAACTTTTTTTCTTTTTCTTTAAATGTCTTCCTACCTGTGCTGGTAACTACTGTGGTAAAAATGCTAGTGTAAAAAAAGTGGTGACAAACCATCACTGTGTATAACCATTACTTCATGTGATCAGAGTTAATGGCATAGAAGTAGCACATAGGTGATGCGAATTAGCACAGTTGCTGGACTTCAATGAAGCTATGGTATTTCATATGTCAGAAGATCTGGCCCCAGTGCCTAAACCACTATTATTCTCCCCCCTTCCCTCTTTATTCTTTTTATTTGGGGGTAGGGCTGGCATAGGTGGCTGAGTACATCTCCTCTATGAGAATTAATTAGTTGCCATCTAGTAATGTTCAGGCTTGGGAAAAGCCAAAACTTTTTCACCTTGTTTCATACATTAAGATATCTCAGAATTTCAAGTACTTCTGTTTTCAGTCAACATAAAAATGGTGGAAATACATGCTTGGCCTTCTCTATCCTACTTGGTCGTAAGCTCCTCAGGGAGGGGAAGCATAATACAGTGACTGTGTATTGGTGCAGTTTTGATTGAATTCTTGAGAATACGCATGATTGTGAATAAGATAAGAAAAAAGGATTTCCTGAAAGCTCCTTTAACCAACATATTCTTCAATGAAAAAGTTCAAACAGCCTGGGAGTATGGTTTTTTTGATTTTTCTCTTTGGAGGAAAGCTAACAAGACTCATTAATAATGTGTTGATTTTACTTAGATATTTGAATAGAAGCTTAAAGTGATAGATGCAGCAGATCAAAGTACAAAATAAGCTAATATGCAAATATAAATATTGAATGTTGATTCCATTATTTTTATATTATTGTTGTTGTTATTATTATTATGTTCCTGTGCATGTTTATCACCATAGTATTCAATGAGCATCAGTAGCCACAATAAAGTTGTTGCAAGCATTCTGGCTTTATTTTTCTAACATTCTGCCTATATTACAAGAACTACATTGTCCTTGGAAGTCTTGTGAATTTACCTTGTTAAGTATTTGGGGTATTTGTATTTCAACTTTATTTGGAGGATAACTTGGTTAAAATGCCAGTTTAGATGTGAGGTAGTACAGTCTTTATATGCAGTAGAACTCCATTTCTACTGGTTGTAGCACGTGGGAGACTAGACATTAAAAAGCAAAATTACCAAGTTCGTTAGGTGTTTGGAATTAAGAAATTATCATTTGCAGCATTATTCTTGGAGATTGTTACCAGGAGCTTGATTTTGTATTAGATATTGAAGACATAAATCCTGCATTTAATTTAAATGTTTCTGTGGAGGGAATTCTGTAGATTATCAATTGCCTTCCTTCTTCTTTATCTTCTAGTACACTTCTCATTTAGTATTTGAGTTAGCTAAACAAATGGTTTCTACAACAAAAAAACCCCACCAAGCAAAAACCTCAAGTGAGCTATTTAACAGTTTATCACCTGACCATATTAGAACATGAAGAACTAAGCATAAGCTTTTTACCTTAAGGCTATAACATATGCCAAATTTTTTTTCTTCTTTTAGGTATCGAAATTTTGATCAGCCTCATCGATTCTATGTAGCTGATGTATACACTGATCTTACTCCACTCAGTAAATTCCCTTCCCCTGAATATGAAACTTTTGCTGAATATTATAAAACAAAGTATAATCTTGACCTGACCAATCTCAACCAGCCACTGCTGGATGTGGACCACACATCTTCAAGGTAACAACAGTCATATTTGTGTCTGATGTTTGTAGTTTGACAGTAAAGTGCCTTTAGTTTTGTTTCATTTTCAAATTGTGGGATAAATCTGAGGATTTGCTTCCAAAATAATTACTGATTTTTTTTCTTGAGGAATACTTAACTTATAAGAGCTATAACTTGAGTCCATTTTTTTCCAGAGGTAGCTGTGCTGTCACTTCACAGTGTGTTAAGGTTGAATATTAAGAATAAGCCATCATCTCAGAAAGTTTAGGCTAGTAAGTTCTATTCATTAGTAATGTACTTACATTAAAGTATTTTCACATGGTTTTTAGACTTAATCTTTTGACTCCTCGCCATTTGAATCAGAAGGGGAAAGCACTTCCACTAAGCAGTGCTGAGAAGAGGAAAGCAAAGTGGGAGAGTTTGCAGAATAAGCAGGTAAAACAGAAGTATCTAATTCAAGTTGCCTCTCTCTTAACAGTGATCTGACGACTACCTTTACAGTTAAAATTTTCTCCTCCCGTCCTCTCCCCAGATACTGGTTCCAGAGCTCTGTGCTATACATCCTATTCCAGCATCATTGTGGAGAAAAGCAGTTTGCCTCCCCAGCATACTTTATCGCCTGCACTGCCTTTTGACAGCAGAAGAACTAAGAGCTCAAACAGCCACTGACGCTGGTGTAGGTGTTAAATCACTTCCTGCAGATTTCAGGCATGTATTTTTTCAATATGTATTTGCTAAACCACGACAGTATTTTTCCATATGAACTGATACTCTTTAACTCATGTCAGTTTTCAGTGAAACATAGTTTAAAAAGACTTGATTGTGGATTGTGATGTTAGATACTGTAGTCACTGTTCTTTTCAGAATGTGGCTTGGTTTTAAACATGTATGTTCATATAGTCTTCTTGTCTCATGATAGTATTTTCTTAACAAAATCGGCATGTATCTTACAGATATCCTAACTTGGACTTCGGATGGAAAAAGTCTATTGACAGCAAATCCTTCATCTCTATTCCTAACTCCTCTTTAGTAGAGAATGAAAATTACTGTAAGCACAGCACAATTGTAGTCCCTGAAAATGCTGCACATCAAGGTGCTAATAGAACCTCTTCTGCAGAAAACCATGACCAAATGTCTGTGAGTTACAGAACATTGTTCAATGAGTCACCCAGTAAACTCCAAATTGATGTCTCGGCAGAACTTGCAGCAATTAACGGTGTTTCTTATAATAAAAATCTTGCCAATGGCAATTGTGATTTAGTTAACAGAGACTTTTGCCAAGGAAATCAGCTGAATTACTGCAGGCAGGAAATACCTGTACAACCAACTACCTCATATCCCATTCAGAGTTTATACAGCAGTGAGAACCAGCCCAAGCCCAGCAATGAATGTACTCTACTGAGTAATAAATACCTTGATGGAAATGCTAACAGATCTACCTCAGATGGATGCCCCAAAATGGCAGTGACGACCAGTACTTCAAAAGCTATTAATCTTTCAAAAGACAGAGCAGATTCTGAAAAGAGCCCTTCCAGTGGGTACTCCTCAAAAACTCTCGGTCCTAATCCTGGTCTCATTCTTCAAGCTTTGACTCTTTCAAATGCTAGTGATGGATTTAATCTGGAGCGACTAGAAATGCTTGGTGATTCATTTTTAAAGCATGCCATCACAACATACTTGTTTTGCACTTACCCTGATGCTCATGAGGGACGGCTGTCATATATGAGAAGCAAAAAGGTAAGTAGTAACAATGCAATGATATTATGTAAAAGACATGCTTTATATATAAAAATTTTACTAGAAGATTGAATGGCAGCAGGTCAATTTAATTCTACAGCTTTATCAATTATATGTTGGGTAGTATGTCTATTAGGAATAAAATACAGGACTACAGGATTAATGTTGCCATAACTGTGATTGCTTGAAACTGTTTTCTGCAGTTCATTCTGAAATCTAAACCACCTGGTTACCAGCCTGGGAAAGGACAGGACTGAAGAGAACTAAAAGTTCTGGGTTAGTGAGGATGTTTGATGGACTGAACACTAGGGCTGTATTGAGTATACACTCTTTAACAGGAGAGCTTGAATGAAGGCGTGAGAGTTAGCAGCACAGAGCCTTCAATTGTGGCTTTATTTCACTTTTCCTTTTTTTTTTTTCCCCTCAATAAGCTACTTTCCTTGAAAAATTTTAGGAAGATCTTGTAGGAACGCTAAAAATGAAACAACAAAAAAGTCTTACAGAACTGTTGCATCAAAACTTTTGAAAGTATTTTAAAGTAAATGTAAACAGTAGTGAGCAGAGTCCTCAGTTCTGCTGCTGCTGTTTTTAAACTCTGGAATTATCAATCATGTGAAAGGTTGTTTTGGTTGGGTGGGTTTGTTTTCCCTATATAATGTGATAACTTGAATTAAATGCTAAGGATTTGATTGTCTATCTCTAATAAAACGCATCATTGAGAATTAAATGATTGAGTAGTTTAGTTTGGGAAAATAGGAGGGCTAAATAAATTGCACAGTTCAAATAAAGGAAGCGATTGAATATCCAAGTTCAAATTTCAAGACTTTAAAAAGAAACATGGAAAGTGTGTTTAAAATGAGAAACAAAGATCAGAAGTTGATAGTTAAAAAGGAAGTATGTTTGTGTATGTGAGTGCTTTTTTCCCTTCTCCTTAAAATACTTAAAAGAATTTTAGAGGCTATCAAAATAACATCTGGATTATGACTTAATAAGACTTGTTATACGGAACTGTTTTAACACTTTCTACTGCCAAAGTTTAGGTCAGTCTACCCATAATAGCAATTATTTTTCATTTCAAATCTAGTCTGAATGTTTATTATTAATACTGGTAATTAAGGACACTTGTACAGGTTATATTTACTATTACTTTAAAAGTAGCAATAATTTTATTTTGCAAAGAGAATTTAATATATCAGACTTCTTTAACAGAAATTGTCACAGCTAATATGCTTGGCCTTAAAAAAAACCCCCCTAAAAATAAAAACTAACCTATACCTTTGCTGTGAATTGGTTGTACTACATTAAGAAAGCTGAACTCCCTTTTGAGAACTAGAGAAAATGCATAATGGTACAAGATCTGGCTTGACATGTTAAACTCTTTTGTTCCTTTTGCATTTTAACCTATTTTTATATAAAATCTATGTACAGAGGTTTATCAGAATGTTTTTCTTCAAGGTCAGCAACTGTAACTTGTATCGCCTTGGAAAAAAGAAAGGACTGCCTAGTCGTATGGTGGTATCGATTTTTGATCCCCCGGTCAATTGGCTTCCTCCTGGTTACATAGTAAACCAGGACAAGAGCAACACTGATAAGTGGGAGAAAGATGAAATGGTAAGACTTTATTTACTATGAGGAATAGTTATTCGTGTGCCTGTATTCTCTCACCCCTACCTCCTCCCACCTCCCAGATATTATGCTATGTTTTCAACAACAAAAAAAATGCTTCTCTATTTCCTTTCTAAAACTTCACTATAACTTATAGAAAATGAGAGGAAAAACTGATCGTGAATAGAACCCAAAGTAAGGAAATTTACTGAATATCATCCAATAATGAGTGTGTGTATTAATAGACAAGCAGAGAACAACAGCTTTTTTGCTTGTAGTTAGCATGCTCTCAGAAGTTTTTCTGAAATTTCTCTTGGAAATTTTAAATGGAATTATCATTACTGACTTTGCTGTAATATGTATAGGCAGAAGACTGTCTGCTTTTTAATAAATAATGAGTTCACGTTTATAGAATATATGAAAAGGAGTTGCTATTTTTCATAATACTGAGGCAGAATGAAAATGAGAACCGTCTTGAGTAACTGCTCAATATTGGTTGCTGTTAGCTGCACCATGTGTATGACTGAGAGCTACTTCTCATCCAAAATACAGTGCTGGCTTAGGCACCCTCACTGTCTATCTCCAGAAGCTTTGGAATGACAGATCTTAATGAAGAACGATACAAATTGTTTTCTGACTAAACTCGTTGTATGCATGTTCTGAAGACCACACTTGGATTGTAGAACCACCAGAGGGCACACGAGAGGACTGTTAGGTAGATGTGCTGTGCAAATAAATGTTTATTGCAGAATAAAACAACCTGATTATTGTGGTTCTGTATTGTGCCAAGAGTTCATTTCAAAGAGGCTTACTGCTATACCTTTCTAAAAATAAAATAGCACATTTGGGACAGGAGCTAATCATTGCTTTTAAAAAGCTTTCAGTTCTCCATAGCTTTTCAGTGGCCTCTTCCTCTTTCATAGTCACTATTTATTTGTGAATAAACCACACAATTTCAGACCAAAGTGCAGACAGTGATGCAACTAAGTAATGGGTGTTTTGTGCCAAGTAGATATTTTTTTTCTTGGATGTAAATTTCATTCTCCATCCATGATCTGGTGGTCTATGAATGGGGCTAGAAATCTTACATCATTATGACAAATTTTTACTAAAAATCCTAGTCAAATGTTTATTTTTTTTTTGTATTATCAAGCTTTATTAAGAGGAAGGATCTTCCTTTGTTCATTTGATCAAATAGCTGATTTCCAAAAAACATGGAAAAAAAAAAAGCACTTACATGTATTTATCTTCAGCTTGTAAGTGGCCATAACTTACTAAAAATCTGTCAGGTGTTCTTTAAGAAAAGGTTCTTTCTTCTGGGGTTCATTGTTGATTTATTTTTGAAATGCTGTCTAGTGATGAAAAAATTCAATGATCACAATTGCTTCCTGGCTCCTTTGCCTACTGTTCATTCTCATCACTTAGAATTTTATTATTTCTTTTTTGTACAACAAGCGATGTGCAGACAATGTTAGGATAGTTCATGTAGTTGTCCTGCTAATTAAAATTATTTGAAGAAGCTTGTAAATGAAACTGTAGTAAAAAGGAAATGTATCATTTGTTGTATCTTTGTGAAAACAGACACTGAAATACATTTTGAATTGTCCATATAGACATGTCTTATTTAGTGTATTTTTGTATCAGTGGCAGATATGACAGGTTGTGTGTAACAAGAAAAAAATCTGCACTAGCTCTAGTTGGTATTATTTTGAGTATTATACTCTTCCTAGTATCCAAAGTAATTATTTCAAATCAGATGTTTTTCTTTCAGATGTCTTTCTGATGAATTAAAGTTACAGAAATCTCTGCTGTGTATATGTGAGATGGGTAATTACAGCAGCAGAAATTCTTTTGGCAAAATGTCTAAACTATTAATTTCTATAGCCACTTTTTTCCCTCTTCTCTCATTACTAAACCTACCTAAGCCTGCTCCATCCTAATGAGGAACGTCATGGTCTGTTTGATCCTTAGATGATTTCAAGCACTGCGTAGTGCACCTTACAGCTGCCACCCATCCACACCTCTAGAGTCATGTATTTGGCCCAAAGGGAGAGGTCCCCAGTGGTAGCATCTGGTTCACAGATTTGCAAGATTAAGTGACTTGAGACCTAGGATGTGACATACATAGATTGAGGGCAGATACAGACTGTTTCACTTGATTCAAAATGGTGTTGGCTTTCAGGACCCAATCCAGAAAAGCACTTTGAATCTGATCTTGCTCCTATCAAATTCAGTGGGAGAATTCCCACTGACATCAGCGATGCTGGGTTGAGCCTGTGAATAGTCCTTTTGATGTTGGGAAGACTACTTGTGCATTTAGCTAATATGTTTAAGTGCTTTCCTGGATTGGGGCCATGGCAAATTGTACAGCATTGTATAGTTTGGGCATATCTGTGTTCAATTTGTAATTTACATCAGTCCATACCAATTTGCTCAATATGAGCAGGGAAAAGACATGAGACATCATTATCTTTACTCTTGTGGGTATGTATGTAAGTATTAGAAAATTGGTGACAAGTTTAACTTTTCTTATAATTAGTTAAGGCTATAAGCATAGCCTGAAAAAAACCAAAACTTGAAACAAATATGTACTTGTTTAAAGGATAGAATTAATACTAGTTGTCTTTGCATTGAGTTATTATCTTACTTCGTGATTTAATGTATATGTTAATATTCATTTTTAAAAGAAACAACAAAAACCTATATTACAGAGGTGTGCCATTTTTTGTGCTTTTCCATTTTTAGACCTGCTGTATTGAAATCCTGGTAATATTAACTGTATGACAAACTGGAGACTTCGTATTTGTTAAAATTAAGGACCACAGTACAAGTTAATCATTTGTACAGAACCAAAAATTGGCCTATATCTAATGTCTAATAAGCAGCAGGATCACTTACTGAATCCCCAACACATGCAGTCAAAACTGTCACCCACATCAGCATTAGATTGTTGCCAGCTAACTGGTATTAGACTCTCATTTTTGATCTGTAATATAAAAATCACCTACACTGATTCACTAAACTAACTTTCTACTAGTTTACCAAGTAGACTGAATTAATTTGCAGCTAACTCGTTTGAGAGCATAGGTAAATGTATTTTGCGTTTCAAGTGATGATTATTGAAGGATTAGGGTAAAGAAGTTCTTACAGTTGTTTCATTGAATGCATTTTCCATTGTGTGTTCCAAAACTGAGATTATTTTGATTGTGACTGTAGTAAACCTTGCAAGCCCCTTAGTATTTGCTGTAGAAAGAATCTTCAAAATTACATTGATCAAACATTTGTAATAGCCTTACTTAGCAGCTAGAGAGGAGGATGCACCCAAAACTGTTTCTTGTACTTCTCTAAACTTGTTCATTTAGAATTCCTTCTTTTATTTACTTTGGCATGCAGGTATATAATGTTTAGTGGTTTTAAAATTAATTCTGTGCGCATCACATTCCAGTATAAGCACAAGTTCCTATGAAATGCAGCATGTGTTATATGTAGAACATAACACTATTACAGGTTAGTAATAAAGGTTTTGTATTCCAAGACAATTATTCTATTTTTAGAATGCTAGTGTTAATTGAGGTTGTATTGTGCATCTGATCAGACAATGTAATTAGGAACATTAGTTAAAAAACCAGTCTTATTATTAGCAGACACTACTGAAATCTTCTGACAGTTCTGGAATAAAAGTGTCTTATTTTCCTCTTCAGTACTGTATTTTTTGTGTTCTTTCATAGACAAAGGAGAACTTGTTGGCTAATGGTAAACTTGATGATTATAATGTTGGTGAAGAGAACGAAGACCTCATGTGGAGGTTACCCAAGGAAGAAACAGACTTTGAAGATGACTTTCTGGAGTATGATCAGGAGCATATCAAATTCATTGATAATATGTTAATGGGATCAGGGGCTTTTGTGAAGAAAATTTCTCTCTCACACTTTTCAACCACTGATTCGAACTATGAATGGAAAGCACCCAAAAAGTCATCCCTGGGTAATGTTCAGTTTTCATCAGATTTTGATGATTTTGACTATAGCTCTTGGGATGCAATGTGCTATCTGGATCCTAGCAAGGCTGTTGAAGAGGATGATTTTGTAGTGGGCTTCTGGAATCCATCGGAAGAAAACTGTGGTGTTGATGCAGGAAAACAGTCTATCTCCTATGACTTGCATACAGAGCAATGTATTGCTGACAAAAGCATTGCAGACTGTGTGGAAGCCCTCTTGGGCTGCTATCTGACCAGCTGTGGTGAAAGAGCTGCTCAGCTTTTCCTGTGTTCGTTGGGGCTGAAGGTGCTCCCTGTAATTAAAAAGACTGAATGGGAAGGCACTTTGTGTGCTACCAGAGAGACTTGTAACAGTGAGCAGAAAAATCTTGCACCAAACTCTGTTTCTGCTTCTGTAGCTAACTCGGACCCTTCTCTGTATAAAGACCTGGAGTATGGCTGTTTGAAGATTCCACCAAGGTGTATGTTTGATCACCCAGATGCTGAAAAAACCCTAAATCACCTTATTTCTGGTTTTGAAAACTTTGAGAAGAAAATAAACTACAGTTTTAAGAACAAGGCTTATCTTCTTCAGGCATTTACTCATGCCTCATACCATTATAATACCATTACTGGTAAGTTGTCTTAAAGAAACGGGTTTTTCCCGTATTGTAAATGCAAGAGAAGCAGTATATGTTCTGTTCCCATACGAAGTCTTTTTTTTTTTTTTAGATATCACATGTTACTTTAAGAAGTCAATAGTCTCTGAATACAAAATCTTAGAAAATACTATCTTGCCACTTATTTAGAGGGGGATACTTGTTGAAGCTGTATCTCAATGATTATTCATATTTTGACTTGATACAGATACAAGATTTACTGAAGCCTTACCAAGTTTTGGGAAGGAGCAACATTTTCAGTCTCTGAGGATGTATCAGTAGTTGTATATGACTGACATTAGATCCTCATTTAGCTGAAATAAGTTCTTGTAGAACTCTGGAAAATTGCAGTGTACCTCTAGAAGTAGCAATCATGTTTTGCAAATATATTTAGCAAATTTGTCGCATATTTTAATCCCAAGATTATTACACTTTGTATTTCTGAAAGGTTAAGAGTAGACTATACAACTTTTATTAGCTGAATAGTCTATAGGATAGCAAAATATGGAGACTTACGTTTGAAGCTGTGAATTGGAAGGCTTAATTTAAGTCTAGGCATTTTATTGAGTAAGTATTTAAAGTCAAAGTTTGAACCAATTGACTAAATCAGACTAAATATTAATTTTAGGTTAACTGCTTAATGCTTCTGTACATAATCTCATAAAAGATTTTATAGCAGTACAAATTTGTATTTCTGAAATCTTATTGAATTTCTTTTGCTTATTCTAATTAATTTAGTATTTGTTCATTCTAAAACTTTAAATATTTTCTGTGATAATATGCAATTAAAACCAAACAATGGTAAAATTCCAACCCTATTTGAAGTGAATGGCAAATTCCCGTGCAGTCAGCAGTCTGAATTTTTCCCCATAGTGAATTGGTTCCTTCTTCCAAGAAGTGAGAAAGCTCTGCTGTAATTAAAGAAATGTCATTTTGAAATGTTAGTACGTTGAGAAACAGCTCTGACAAAACACTGAAATGCTCCTTTGGTTTTTCATTCTAGGTAATATTACCATATATATTTGCTTTTTACAAATATTTCACAAAACATACAGAAGGTAGATGATTCCTTGGGGGTGTGTGTATATATATACACACACACACGAACAAACAGAAGCCTTCAGCTATAGTGTCTAGATGAAATCATGTTGTTGGTAGCAGAAACTTTTGATTCCATTTCTATTTACCAAGTAATATGACTGAATTGCTGTTACCTGTAACTTTTTCTCTTGAGGAGTAACTAGCAGTTGAGATCTGGCAGCATCTTAGGTTCAGCTGCTATAAAAGCAACTTAGTACTAGCCATTTCACTCTCATGTGATGTTTGTAGTAATTTTGTCTTCCTTCCTTCTCTACCCACCTATCCCTGTTTGCTTTCAGGAGGGTTTTTTGCTTTTGTTTATATTCTAAAAATAGACCTCCATAGCCCTCCATTCCAGCATCCCCTGTCAATTTTCCAGACAACAAAGGCTTGGCAATTTTAATTTCCAGTTTAAAAGACCCATTCTGAATGGGAATCTTTGTTCAATGCTTTTTTGAGAAATCTAAATATGTGGCGAATGAGATTAAAAAAAATAATAATCTCAGATTGTATGTTCCCCCTGCTTTTAATACATGGATTTCTTTATTAATTTTTTTGAGGTTTAATTGTTACTGTTTTCAGATCAGCCTGATCTGAACACAAGCATACCTGTTTTCAAAACCAGATCGTCTTCTCTGAGCATCAGTTAGTTTATGGAATTTACGTGGCAGTGTACCAAACCTCTTATCCAGAAAGGCCTGGAAAGAATGTGTGTGTTAAACTTAATTGTGTTGTTGTACATTCTTTTATTTCCAATGCTTTAAGATTGTTACCAGCGCTTAGAATTCCTGGGAGATGCAATTTTGGACTACCTCATAACCAAGCACCTTTATGAAGACCCACGGCAACATTCTCCGGGAGTTCTTACTGACCTACGATCTGCTCTAGTCAATAATACCATTTTTGCATCATTAGCTGTAAAGTATGACTACCACAAGTACTTCAAAGCTGTCTCTCCTGAACTGTTTCATGTTATTGATGACTTTGTGCAGTTTCAAATGGAAAAGAATGAAATGCAAGGAATGGATTCTGAGGTTAGTGGAAGCAGAAGAAATGTATTCAGTATCTGATTTGAAGCATGTCACTGGATTTCTTAGCGTGATGCACGTTTTTGTAATGTTCTAGTTTTATGCACACAGCAGCCAAAGAAGCAGGCTCCCAGTAATAAAGCGTGCAATGTGCAAAGTAAAATACAATCTTCAGAAAGTATAAAGTCAATAAGAACATCCAGAAAATAATGAAATTGAAACCAGTTTGCCTCTAGATTTTTCTGTGACGCTTGATTTCAGTCACTATTTTGCTTTTATGTTGTTCTGAGAACATGGAGCGGGGAGGGAACTCTTACCTTGCGTTCTTCACTGATTGATTGGAAGCACAGCTATACCGTAAAATTGTGATGAAGAGTTACTAAATCACATAATGCTGACTCAGGATAGGATACCCACGCAACATC
Source organism: Grus americana (assembly GCF_028858705.1). NCBI lineage: Eukaryota > Metazoa > Chordata > Aves > Gruiformes > Gruidae > Grus > Grus americana. Next base: position 54,448,312 of record NC_072856.1, on the reverse strand, counting down.
ATGAACAATACTACCTTGGCACAATGCTGGGATTATTTAATGTAGCAGATTAATGATTATTCAATGAGAGAGATTTCCACTGTTTTTCTTCTGATGATTTCCACTGCAGCAGGTGTTATTGTACTGTGCTGAAGTTCATTTGACATGCTTCTAAACACTTTATGTCTGCTAGCCAGGGAAACATTATATGCATCTTTCAAATAAGGCACTTGAAAAATAGTTTAACTGAAGACCTGCAAACACAGATCATAGCTCTGCTATGCTAGAAAGCTAATGATGTGGAACATCTATTTGCTGGAGAATGGACTAAAACAAATTAATTTAGATAAGCTGCCCAGAAAATATGTAAAAGCAAGGGCCTTGGGAGTCAAATTCTAATAGGGTCCCGGAAGAGATGGACTTTCTCATTATCCTTTCTTTAAAAGTGTTATCCAATAGATATCCCTCATAGTTTGTCTTCTGAAAAACTGTGACCAATCTCTTAGAAAATATTCTGTCTGAGAATATTCCAGTACTACATAAACATGTTGACTTTGTCTTTAGTAATTTCTTCTTTCTGATACACAATTTAAAAGCTTAGGAATCAAAATACTTAGTTACATATAGGTGTTTACAGTCCTTGCATGCTGTTGCAGAGTAAAATCCGTATGTTTTATGAGAAGATTCAGAAAACATTGACTAAATAACTTGTCACTGAAATTTAGATAATATAAATTATTTTACATCAGAGGATCAAAACTCTTACCTGTCTTGTTTTCCTCACAATATGAGTGAAAAGGCTAAAAACTTATTTTAAGAGCTCATAGTAGTGATTTTTAGCTTTGTTCAGTTTTTGCTAGTATGCAAAAAGATTGCCTAGAAACTTCCACCAAAGTTGCAACCAAATTATGTGATAGCTGTTTCAAATAAAATTCTTGTTTCACTCTCCCTATGCCTGCTCCCTATCTTGGTCTGGCACTGAATTACTGAAACTCTTATTTCATCAGAGTAAATGCAAGAGTCTTTGTTTCTGCAGTTCATGCCAGCTAGACTGGTTTCCATGTGTGTCTCCACGTCATCTGCTTTTCTTTTTTCAAATCTCACTCCTGAAACATCTGTTGTCCCTTGCCTTATAGCTCTTAGTTCCTCTCTCCTTCTGTTATTTCAGTATAACTCAAAAGTGCTTCAGTTTGCACTCGGTATGAAATACGCTATTCAAAACAGTTGAATTTGTTTTTTAACATCAGAATTCCCGTTCGGAGTGTGTACGCATCAGGTCTGACTTCTTGTTTGATTTATTTTAGGTAGAAATATGGGGTGAGATAGTTTACGAAGTATTATGGTGACTCTTAAGAGGACTGAATCGTGTTTTAAACCCTGAATAGGGGCCAAATGGAGTGAGAGGGTAGCTGCTAGGGGAAAAGACCGACAGAAACTTATTTCTCTTTAGGCAGAGGACAGTGGTGGTTAAAACCTTTGTTTTCAGGTTACTTTGTTTGGACTTAGGTATGTTATATGTATTTGAGATTTTTAGTAAAGGATTAGATTAACTCAAGACCTTTAAGACACATACCGAAAGTTTAGTTTTAATAGTGAGAATAGACCACTGTCTATAATTGGTAGCATAGAAGAAAACGCTGCCTGCTACGTTTAAAAAAATACCTTCATATGCCTGTTAGTTCAGTCTGATGTTGCTGGTTATCAGTTATTAATGGGTTATTTTTACTAATGCTTGTTTCATGCTTGTCTTCTGGGGTAAATGAGGCAAGGGAAGGTACATCCGACTTCCATCCAGAGACAGATTTTCAAGTCGTCTTCTAGGAGATGTTTAATGTATGAACTCTCCCTTTGTTGTGAGTAGCTTTCTAGTATTAACTGATAGAGCTAAGTCTGTTTCTTATTGGAAAAAAACAGACCCATGGTGAAATCCTATGGAATTATTACAGGAGGAATTCACAAAGCATGTAAGGTCTCTGTACACAATGGTGTTTGGGATTTTTTTTCACATTTGAAAAATGATACATCCAGCAACTTGGTTTCATTGGGAAATAAAAGAACAATTTCACTGTGGGAAGTTGTCAGTGAAGAACTTAAAGGAAGCAGCTCAGGATAGGATGTGAGAGAGCTTACGTTTCTAAGATCTTTGTTTTATTTTAAAATCAGCAATTGTTTCTTTTCTCCTCCCCTTCTCTCACCACCACCCCCCCACCCCCCCTGGCTTTTTTTAATTGCAAACAGCTCAGAAGATCTGAAGAAGATGAAGAAAAAGAGGAAGACATTGAAGTACCAAAGGCCATGGGGGATATATTTGAGTCCCTTGCTGGTGCCATTTACATGGATAGTGGAATGTCTTTGGAAATGGTTTGGCAAGTGTACTATCCAATGATGAGGCCATTAATAGGTATTGTCAGCTTTCAGAAAAAACATTAATAATTAAGTGCCATCTGCTATGAAGAGAACAAAGCTAACTTTTTTTTTTCCAAATAGAAAAATTTTCTGCTAATGTGCCCCGCTCTCCTGTGCGAGAGCTGCTGGAGATGGAGCCAGAGACAGCCAAATTTAGGTAAGAATACACTTCCTTTGGTACACACTGTCTTAAAATGTTTTTAAGCTGTGCTTCATAAATGACTGAGGATATTTAAATGTCACAATTTACTTTTAATTTCTTTTGCACTAAGCAGCTAGCATGATTATTGTGTTCACTGATTTTTACTTTTTTTCTTGCATAACTTTCTGAGAAAATTTAATTATTTCTGTTTAACTATACTGATTTAACTTCTGTAGAAAACAGAATGTAGGTCTCTTAATTCACATTAACTTGCCTAGGCAGTAAGTAATTCTTGTGTATATTTTTGCAGTCCTGCAGAAAGAACTTACGATGGAAAGGTCAGAGTAACAGTGGAAGTTGTAGGAAAGGGAAAGTTTAAAGGTGTTGGCAGAAGCTACAGGATTGCCAAATCTGCAGCTGCGAGAAGAGCACTACGAAGCCTCAAAGCAAATCAACCTCAGGTCCCAAACAGCTGAGACTCCTCTTAAAAGTAAATAAAATCGGGGGGAAAAAAACCATACACATAAAGCAAATTTTTAAAAAAGTTGATGTTGAGAGGAACAAATTGGAAGACAGAATTTAAAGTTTGTTTGATAACAGAATAGATAACAAAACATTTAACATGTATAAAATTTTGGAACTAACTGTAGTTATAGTTTTTTGCGCAAACACAATCTTGTCTTCTTTCCTCACTTCTGCTTTGTTTAATCACGAGAGTGCTTTAATGATGACATTTAGCAAGTGTTCAGAATAATTGTTGTCAGGTCTTTTCGGTTTACTTTTATTGTCAGTACAGCTTTGCTTAGTGTTAGAAGGCCAGGGAGCTTATGCCTAATGCAGTTGCTAGATTTATATATAGTAATCTTGAAATTCTTCAATCTGTGCACTAGTGCCAGTCATAAAGCAGTTGATTAAACTGTACTGGATGATTTGGTATAAGAAAGAATAAGTGTGCCAGTATTCTTTTTTCTTTTTTTTTTTCTCTCCATGTCATCTTTTTACATTAAGATGGCATTCCCAATCATTATTGCACTTATTTGTTAGGGACAGATTTTAATTGAAATGGCTGGCATACTGGTAGAATGAAACTTCAGTTTCCTTATGCCACGCAGTCTTGCATAAAAAAAAGGTTCTTGCCTTAAAAATAAATAAACCCTCATTAATAATCTTTAATTTCTGATCTTTTTTGGAACAAACTGTTTTACATTCCCTTCATTTTGTTATGCATTTTACAATGATACAGCTCTATATTTACAGTACAACTCATTACTATAGCTGTGACTTATTACAGGATTATAATAGAAATTGTATTCATATATATGTAATTAGGTTATTTTTAACAGTTCTGAGGAGGTGGTTAGTCTACAGTTTTTTTATACCATAAACAAAATATGGTCTTTGGCAAAAATTCCAGTTTTACACAAACCTGCAAGCTAGATAGTTACAATACTGGAAACAGTAATGAATAATTGCACAGTGCAAACTGTCACTCTAACAAAATAACCTTAGACATATCACACCTAAAATATGCTGCAGATTTTATAGTCAATTGGTTACGTATTTAACAAACAGAGCACCTTTACACTTAGAGATATTTCCACGTAAATTTCTTACTGTACTTTTCAGAGTTGCATGCATATTTCACCTACCAAAGCTGTGCTGTTAAATAACATGAAAGTTGATGTTTGAGAAATAACTGCCGTACTTTTGATACATCTGTGATTTAGGTCCTTAATTTAGAGAAACTAGCTCATTGGTGTTTTGGTCTACTGGGGACAGGGGGGGAAAATCATACTTTTATTTTTTAGGCTTTGCCTATACTTCTTTAATTAGATTTTTGTAGGCACTCTTCACTTAAATACCTCAGTTCTTTTTTTTTTTTTCTTTTCTTTTCCTTCTTTTTTTGCATGCATTGTTTTTTTTTTCTGTTTTGGTGCTATGTTTATATATTATGCTTGAAATTTTAATTTTTTGCACTGTAACTATAATACCTCTTAATTTACCTTTTAAAAAAAGCTGTGGGTCTCGTATTCCCACCAATATCAGTAGAGGTTTGCTGCAATTTTGCCCTGTTAATTATGCTTGAAGTTTGAGAAAGCAGAGCAAGGTGTTTTAACGTTTTCCAGCACAATAGTTTGAACTTGATGCTGTGTCTTATGTATTAAATTGCAAATAAATACTGTATTTCCTGCTTTTAAACCCTATTCCTTTCCTCACAAATGCACACTAAAACAAAACAAAAACTGTCAGCTCTTGCTTTCTTAACAAAAAAAAAAAAAAAATGCCTTAGTGACAAGGGGTAGACATTAAGCTTTTCTGAAATACAGTTTTCAAAAGTTCACATATTTTCTATCTCAGTCATTTTTCATTCTGCAAGAAGGACCATTCTTGTATTTGAAAGCAGGATTGTTAACAGTAGTCAGACCAAGAATTAAAATATTAGCTTATAAAAAAATTCTAGCATTTGGTTGATACTTCAGTCATAAGACCTGCAAGTCTTTATGTGTATAAAACAAATGTAAATGAGATGGAACAGTAAAAACATGCAGTCTAAATTTTCAAAGGTAAATTGCTTTGAGTTAGCTGTTTAAAGAAAAAATAAAAATCACCAATTTAAGTTATAGCTCTTTCTTTGTGGTAGGAGTGAAGCTTCTTAGCGAAAATCCATGATTACTGATGTTAACAATTATGTGTTTCTGGCCAGACATCCATCAGCAGATAAAATCAGACCATCTAGAAAGTCTTAAGTAGTTTTAACTGCATTTTGAAAAAGCAAATTTTAAGTTAGTCTTTGAATGCCTACAATTTCTTACTGATTGTTACAAGGTTATAGATTCTCAGGGGTTTCAGGTGATTGTTAGCAGTGAAGTGCTAGGCTGTTTTGATGCAAAGAAAATTAACTGAACTTGCTCTGTGTTTCAGAATAGTTTAATGATCACTTTGTTACTAGATAAAGCCTATGAATTGGAAATCTGAAATGTGTAGTGGCTGACTATAAAGTAGTGTCTGCTGCTGATGCGTTTTTAAATGCGTTTTAAATGCCGTAATTTTTTCCAGTGTGACCTCATTGAAATATTTTTTTATCCTTTGAGATAGAAAATTCATATTAGTTTCCATGTTATACATCTGTGTGCTTTACCCTACAGTTGATATAATTTTGATATTGGACAGTGTATGCTATTAAAGACCTAAATCTGATCATTTGAAGGTTGGGATAGAAATCACTTGACATGCTATAAGCACAAGTGTAAGTGGACTGTTGCAACCCATCTTCAAAAGCAACCACACAGGCTCATCATAAGTAGTGTGGGGGTTAGTTGGCATGAACCTTGTTTGTTTGTTTTTTTTTTAATCTAAGTCCTGTTATACTGTACTTTAAACAGTCCTCCTAACTATGCTGCATTTTTATTTTTATGGCTTTTTTTGCGCTGTTCTGTTCATGTAGCACAAATAAGCATTGCACTTGGTACCATGCTTTACCTCATTTCAAGGAAAAAATGCTTAACAGAGAGGAAAAATGTGGTTTGGCCTTGCTGCTGTTCTGATTTACTGAATTTGAAAAAGATAATTATAATGCCTGCAATGTGTCATTTACTTGCACAACTTAAATAGGTCATTTGTAATGTCTGTGGCATTTTTACTGTATGTTGAAAAATACAACAAAGATGTGTAACAACTCTTGATTGTATTTTAAAGCTATTGTTTTTCTACTACATCCTTTTACTGTTATGTGAAGTAATTAAAATTAGAATGACCTCTGACACTCCAGTAATTATCTCTGAAGAAGCCAACATATGCGTATAATGTATTTTTTGCAAGAAGACAGCCCCTAGTAATTTGGTCAACCTCAACTAAATCTCTGCTCAGTCTGAATATTGAGTGCCCAGTAGCAACTTGTGAAGTGTTTGTTCAGCTTGATGCTGCTCAAGTCCATACAGAAAAAAAGCCTACTATTTTTAAGTCTCATTACACACTAGTGTGTTGTGACTGCAGAGTGCAGAACTTGGACAAGAACCAGTTTCCGTGCTGGGGAGGAATACAGAGGTGCCAGATCCTCAGCTAGTGCAAATTGATGTGGTATCACTTTAATCGATGGAACTGCATTCTTTTACATACCTGAAGATCTTGTGCTTATACGTATGTTGCAGAGTTTGGGGTTTCCTCCTTGTAAGCAAATACAGAACCATAAACTGGAAAATGTGGGGTTTATGTTGCTGCATATGAGATAACTATGCTACATGCATTTATCTGTATAGAACGTGAAATCTTTGTATCCCGGTCACAGCAGCACACGTAATCCAAAAATGACAAAGAGCATTGTGGTCTGCTGCGATACTACACTTGCCTGTCTGACAGTATTCTGGGTTTGTATGGTTTGGGTGGGGTTCCCTACAAAAACAGGCTCAAGGAAATCTCTGTATTTATCACGAGTGAAGCGAGAAGGATTTTGGGTTTTGGTACCTAATTACTGACACTGATCCTTTTCCAATTGCTCTAGTTTTCAAGGAGTTAAAGTTAGTTTCTTTACTTTCATATTAGGTTTAAAACTTAAAACACTACAGTTCATGACCATGAAATGTAATCGAAATATCAACTGTAACTCAAACTGAATTATGTTAGCAAATATCTAGAGGTCATTGTAGTATACTCCACTAGCAGTTAAAATTAACTTCTGTCAAAGCTAACTACATTTCTTAAAAATAAATTTTATCCAATAAAGTCCTTGGGTTTTTTCCCTCTTTTATTTGAATGGCAACCACAGACTACTTTAATTGCTTTGTAGATGCACTCAGAATTTACTGCAGCAGCAAGTTGGAGAGAAAAATATTTGTGAACAAGAATTGGAAATTGCAGGCATTTTTATTGTAAATAGTTTGACTGAAAGATGGTTAAAATCAAGTAGAATGAATAACAAATATAATTTGATGGACAATAAAATATTTACCATCACATGCTGCAGCTGTCTTTAAGGGACATAAAATGTAATTCATTCATACTGTAATCATGCTGCAGAAGTTTGCAATCTGCACCTTATGGATCACAATTACCTTTAATAGTTTTTTGTAATAATTGTAGCTGAGTATATCTCCAATAAAGTTATGGTCTGTTCACCTTGTATTGTCTTTTTGCCTTTGTTTTTAGTTCCTCTTAATCTTTCCATAAATCTTCTAGAGTTTACAAAAAATTGCTTTTCAGTCTCAGTCTAAATAAAAAAAATAAAATCTGTGAAAACATTATTTCTTGACTTTGTTTAAAGACAAGTCTGCTTGTCTCCTTCCTCTGATGAATGAGCTGTCTCCATAGCTCTGTGAAGACTCTTAAGGGACACTCAGGTTAAAAATGATGATGTACGTGCTACAATTTGATCTCTGTGATGACCATTATACCTGCAAAATTTCTGTTGGAGCTGGGAGGCCCCAGAGCACAAGAGTTCAGTAACACAAGTTTGCGCAATTCCGCACATGTTTTCAGAATAACACGTCAATATTTGCTAGTAGTCTCAACATTAATAACATTGATTTTAATTATTTTTTCCATTTGTTTTCTATTAGTATTTCGCTTATCCTGAATACTGAAAGCATGTTTGTAGAGTGTTCTCAGTGGCACACCAGTGTCATGTCTGTGTTTTATGGAGACGAGCCAGACCTGCCCGTCAAAGACCAGGAGTCTGTCTTTTTGAAAACTTCCCAATGCAGCAGTCAGTTTCTTGACATGTGCAACGGGTGACTTCTACTACACCTTTTGCCTTGGGTTATAGAGAAGAGCCTGCTGAACTGCTGATACGCATGGTGGTACCTTTTTCTGGGACTTGGGGGAGGGCCAAATCACCAAAGTCTTTCAACAGTGTCAAGTTTGGTCCTTGTCTCAGCTGTAATGAAGGAAGTAATTCTCAGCTGAGAATCCTGAGGAACCTTGTGGATCTTCTGTGGCTTTCCAGCTGTTTTCTTCCCCCTCTAGGTTCATCCTGACAGTGGTGGCACTGATAGTTGAGGCCCTTTAACCTCCAGTGTGTGGCTAGTAAGCCATAGTAGGGGACGACAACACAGCCCCCACCCTCCAAGTTCTAGCAAGTGGGTCAAATTAGAAAACTTTATTTCCCTAAATTTTCTACAGGAAAATATGCTTGAAAATAATAATTAAAAAAAAAAATAGTTGAAGATGCCATTATCTTTCTGCTCATTGTGGAGGGATGAGATGAGGGATGGCCATCTAAACTTGGGTCTCCAAGGAAGTGGTCCATCCCTCACTGGCTGGTAATGTGAGGCATCCAAAGTTCTACAGAAAGTCCAAGTGTAAAATCAAGAAGAGTTCTGCATCAAAGGCAGGTGACTGCATTTTTTGCCAGTATGGGAGCATCACCTACTTAGTGTAGATTTTGAGTACAACTTAACTAGCAGTGGTCTTGAAACTGCGTAGCATAAAGATCCTTTTAGGTTTTTAAATTGAAGCTGCTCAGTATGCAACAACTTGGTTCTCCCTGCCCTCCCTCCCCCAAAGGAACATCAGGCTTGACTTAAAAAGAGGAATAATTAACTTTAGTAAAGCTATAACATCAAGACAGAAATTTTCAGGACAGTTACTGTTTGTCACCCTGACAAACCTCAGTGGCCGCTCTATAGGAATTGAAAAGACAATACCTGTATCAGAAGAAAAGTTTACAGGTACTGGTTTCTCATTATAAGAATAAATGTGTTTCATAATTGCATCAATAGAGCTAAGATATGTATTTGGTTAGCTGCTGTTCTCCTGAAGTAAAAGAAAAAGGAATTTGAGTGAAAACTGAGGGGACTAAGTTTTAGATATGCTTGCCCTGAAAAGAGGTAGTAACAAAGCTAATCGTAACCTCAAGTCCAGAAACACAGCGGAACAGATTTGGTGCTCGGCTGGGTTTCCCTTAACACTTCTGCTGGAGTCCAGGTGCAGGATCTGCTCCTTAGAGGAAATCTCCGTGTCAGTGGACACAGGCAGTACTGACATGTCAGTGGGTTTTATTTTTCTCATAGCTATGATTATGTCCTTCCTTATTGTAGAATGTGAACAATACTTTCATTTTGGTGAGTAAAATAACCAAGAACCTTCCATATGTTATGAAAACAGTATCACTTACTGTGCAGCTTAATCACCTCCACTTATCGGGCTTACATTCTTTTTTTTTTAACATTACTTTTTTATATGTATTTTATTGGAAGCCTCATGCTAACTCTTAAATTGAAGTAATTTTCTTCTGTTAACTTGAAAATTTCCTGTAGTTTTGGGTTCCTGTCCAGCTCCTGCTGAAGTCACTGGGAAGACATCCACTTGGGGTCTGTAATTTGTGTGCATTTGAACTTAGCGCAAAAGTCCTTCAGATATAAGAAGTGTGAATTCCGGATGTCAAGTAAAACTTGAGACATACAGTGACGTGCAAAGGCAGCCTCTTCTGGTTTGCTTCTATTTTTGAGGCTCTGAAGTAAAAAGGATGGCACGTTTGCCAGCTACCTACTTTTGAGATAGCCCACTTATTGTGGTGAATATCCAACTCCATTTTCGTTTGTCAGGCGGGCAAGATTTAGAGGACAATCTTCCTCACAGCTTTTATTAACACCTAGGATGCGTCAGCTAACTTCAGGCGCACGCTCTGCCGACAGCTGCATCTGGGGTAACTCCACTCTGCTTTCAGTGGAGTCACGTCAGCGGCCACAGGGCACCGTTTGGTTTTCCTGCCCTTAGATCAGCCTTCCAACATGGGGGGGGTGGGGGGGGAATGAGAGAGGCCCCTTCCTCCCCACCCAGCACTGGCACTCAGCTGATGAGATGGGTCCCACGCTGCAGCTTGAAGCCAGAAATGTTTGTTCAGGGAAAGTGGTGGGGCAGGGAGGAGAGACTTCATCTAGCTGCAGCGTGGCCACGGGGTCACTAGCTACTCCAGGGTCATGCTCATCTCTTGCCAAGGTGAGGATGATGCCCTCTTCTTTACTGCTGCTTGACCTGAAGCAAGGGGGTGAGTATGAGCTGTGGCAGCTGTTCCAGCACTTGTAATAAAATGATGCGAAGTTTCCAGACTTCACTCACCTAACTCTGAAGCACTGAGCTACAGGAGGGGACTGCAGGATCACCAGTCCAGCCTTCAGCTATATATTCCTTTAACAAAGTATTTTTCACAGAAGTACTTGAGTGGCACTTTTTGCCATCAATTTTAGGGTAAGGTTTTAAACTTTGTTTTATAAATGAGAATCTAAGTAACATAGAGGAGCAGTGCTATGGTTGTATGAGTTGCCTATTGCACAACTACTAGCTTTAGCACAAGCGTCAGAGAACACAGATATCATTAAGCATAGACATCTGCTTCCATGTTCTTATACCGCAGCTGTCTACAGCAGCCATTTTTGTCTTCATGTATTCACTCTCCAGGCACCTGAATTTAGGCAGGACCCTGGTGTCAGAACGAAACCCTCCCTAATTCAGGAGAGCCTCGGTATCTCAATAGCTAAGATCTGCCCTGTTCTCACACCTCTATAGCAATTAATAGTATTTTGCAGCACCAATTTTAAATTAAGAAATTATTGCTTTCAGGGTGATTCTAGCTGGAATAGCAGGGCATTATATTCCTGACAGCAACACTCATCACCTTCCTCCTAGCTTTCCATAGTACATGTGCTCCAGGCAAACAAGATCTCACTATGCAAACAAGCATGGCACGCAGCCCTACTCCCTGTCTGGCCAACTGGCTGCTGTGCAGCACTGTGCCAGCAAAAAGCTCCCTTAAAACAAGGGCAAAAGTTCCCAGGACTCTGCCTCAACAACAGTGTTCAAGTTGCTGGTGGTAGAGATGGGAAAAGATCTATGAAAGAAGTAGTAACCATTTTTTCCTAGACCAAATCCTTTGCTGGGATTTAAAAAGTTGCCCTTTCCTTGGAATCCATCAGCTAGAAGGCTTCCTGCACTGACCACTGCCTGCTGTGGAGGGCTGAACTCCCAAAGAGCACCGGTGTGCCTGACAGGTACAGCAAGGCAGAGAAGGGCAGTTCAGACCTTCCTGACCCACCTTGCAGAGCCGAACCAAGCACGGATCCTTGTGCCTGTGCATCGCAAGGGTACTCATTTTACTTAACCTTTAATTGCAAGCCACTAAGTTAGTGTAAAATAACCATACGGCAACCTCTGTGGGAGGTTTCTTGTAACGTTGGTTAATTGGCAGTTTAGCTAAGGTGAAGAGTTACTTAAGGCAGCAGCTAAATAAGTTGCAGCAGAACCTATGGCACATAGGCTGCAGGAACTAAACATGAGTATATAATCTATGCTAGATTTATAATGGCTGCTTTTTGTATAGGATATGGTGTGTCTAGGTGTGTCAGAAAATCCCCAAAACTGCAGTGACTGAGGCAAGGAGTGATGGGGAACCTGCATAAACACCCAAGTCGTATCAACAAATAGACAAAGTCGTAGGCTGGAAATATTTTGGAAGAAATGCCAAGATTCAGTGACATCTCAAACATAGAGAGGAAAGGGAACAGACGTGGGCAACTCGGCTCATAAATCAGCTCCCCAGAAAGGGGAGAACATCATGGAGGAGGGCTGGGCAGCGGTGGAAAGAAGCAGAGCCAAAGTTTGCTTATTCCAGCATTGAGTTTTAAGGTGACAGTGGGACATGTGGGAGGGATTGGGAAGAAGAGGCCAACTGAAGTACAACCTGTGCAACAAGCAGAGGTTGAGCTTGGCTACTGGGTACTGCAGAAGTCACTTACCGGGTTTTGCCACTTCCAACAAACTTTAAGCCTTAAGTATCCCTGAACTTAGTCCTCTGAGGTCTAAAACAAGCCCTGTGGAGTTGTGACTCTTTGGACATAACCCCTGTGAGGACTCCATGCCTTAACTTCAACAGTGAAAATTCTGCCTCGCATCCAAAGCAGGCTTGTGGTGAGAAGAGCCATGGTCTGCCCGCTGTGCCAGCCATGCCGCGGAGAGCAGGCACGGTAGGGTTGTGTGTGATAGCTGGGAAACTGGTTTTGCTGTTAGATATAAGACTGTAGTTGTGGCTTAAAATCCCCTGCTGTTATTCACCTCGTTGTGATTGCTCATATTGAGAGCTACATTTGCCCATCCCCTACGTTGGCACAGCCTTCTGTCTTTTTTGAAAAAGCATCTCTGCCCTGAGCCTTCACCTAGATAACACGTCTCGAACTAGAGAGAAGCAATTGCAGTTTAGGGTGTCAGTTGTCTGACTGAAGTCTGATAGGCAGGAGTAAGCCCATCGGTGGTGATTTTCAGGGGACAGTTTTAGGCTTTTGACTGATTTTCTTGTAAAAGCTAAATCTAACCTGATGTTCAGAAGTTGATTCCTCACTGTGACCAAAGAGGTTCTGAGGTCCTGAGTGGTTCTAACTGGGTCAATGGCCTAGCTGTAAATCCATGCATCTGCCTGATTTTTCTCTAATGTTTCATTATTTTGGGGCAATTTCACCCAGTTGCCCACCACAGAGGTCTCTAGTCAGTGGGTTCCCATTGTCCCATGGTTTTCTGGACGCACCACTGGGGTTATCTTTGGGAAATCTGAGCAATGCAGCATGACGATACTGGAGATGGAGCCTTCGGCTCGACTCCCTCAGCAGCCAGGGAGGCTCGTCCCGGTCCCTGACCCACTGCCTGAGGCTTGGAGCCAGAGCCTGCGGCTTGGCCCTACGGTCGGGACTGCTCACCGGTGGCAGTTACCCCAAAGATACCCCAAATTAGCACATGTCCTGCCACGGCTGCCTACGCACCTCCCTCGCCTGTAACTGAGGTTATGCCTTTTATATTATGCTCCTGAGACCTTGGTATAATTTTCTCCACTCCCCATCCCCAACCGTCTCTCTCGAGTGTCAGTGTTTATAACCGCTGTGCACAATTACTCTCATCCCCTCACCCCCGCTCCACCCCAGAGGCAGCTGTATTTCCACAGCGAATGAAGCAATTCCTGTATGTATGATTTTAAAGTGCTTTGGGACCCTTTGGGAGAGAAGGTGCTATTGTACAAGTACAAGATATTATTAAAACAGGAATCTGTGTAATGGGTGATAAATTTTGATACTGTATGTTTAATATAATATGACGGTTGTAAATCCAGTGAATTACCATAGGTATTTGCTGTGCAGTGTGTTTATGAATTGTTTGGGCAGGTGTTTTTCAAGTCCCAGTTTTTCGCATGAAACGTGAATTATAGGACAGTTTAATAATATTCCTTACTAGACTTCAATATGCCACAATTAGCTGCAGAAATGTTATCACTTGATGGCTGAGCTTGGTTGCTGATTAAGTTCACGTATAAGAAGGTAAATGAAAAAAGCGGTGCAGAGAGAAGAGATCTGCAGAAGTAAACTTTTAGATCTGTCTTTGATCTCTTACAAGCAAGTATCTTTAAAAGCTGCAGAAATCAATATTTTTGGCATTGTCCAACTGTATGTTACATGTGCTTCCATATAGGTTAGAAGCAGTTTATTTTGATTGCAATAATGAAATAGTTCTCTAAAAGTTTATATTCAATAGTTATACTATTAATATTTATTGATGTGAAGGGATATCTGTATTGCACATGTTATTTGAATCAAACCTTGCCAGATAGTTTTTAAGTCAGATCCAAAATAATGTAATTCAGGATTACATAGGGTCAGAATTTCTTATTTTTGTTTTTTCTGACTTCCACATAAAAAAGACTTATAAGACCTTGAAAAAACGTTTCCCTTCTCTGAAGAAAAGTGCTCTATTTCACTCTTCCATCTGCTTTTGTGCTACGAGCTGAATCTCATCCTGAGCTGACATTACCCCAAGCAGCACAGCAGTAAACTATGTAGAGGCAGGGCTGGGTAGAGGTTTTAAAACTTAGCGACTGAAGAACACATCTTCTTTATCGCTACAGGGTTTTGTGAGTGTAAATTTGGCTGTCATTAGTTTTATTAAAGCCTATTGCCGGCGTTCTTCGGGGTGTGGAGTCCTTTGCTTTTCACATAGGTGTTTGCAGCTCCGAGGGGTTTGCCATGACTTACACACCTCCGTGGCCATTGCTGGCACCTTCCAGACGAGCGAGGCTCAGGGACAGCTTTCGGACGTGCTGTGCTCCCACCGCTCCAGCTGATGTCCAGGGTGGCTGAAGTTGCTGGGCATCACCGCCCGCCTCTCCGAGCCTGGTCCCACCATGGCTGCTCGTGCCTCCCGGAGCTCCCAGGAGCTCAGCGCCGCCGGGATCAGGCCCATCATTGAGTTGGATCTCACCAGCGCGACGTTACAAGCTGGTAGCTCGGATGGAGGTTTACTTAAACATTTTCTTTCCCCTTGACTGGCGTAAGGAAGGCGTCTGCAGCCCACTCCCCTCCCCGCGCCGTGCCTTGTGTATGTGTAAAAGCTGCCCTTGGCCCCAGATGATATGTTTGCATTTCATAATTAATGCTGAACTCGACTTGAGGCAGATACCGAAGGACGATTTTTTAAACAGATGTTGCAGGTCACTTGTAAGTTATTTGTCAAATAAGTTTCAGAGCGCAAGCCGCTGCTTTTGCCATTGTAACCAAAGGCGTATGCTGCTCAGCAGCAGTAATTACAAAGCCAGGGCAACGCAGGGAAAATTCATCTTATTTAAAAGTGTTTTAGTGTCACCAAACAGCTTGCTATGCCATTAGGCAAGTTTTGCTAGACACGTTCGAGTTGAGGGTTTTAATTTGTTTGAAGTATTCTCTAAAACAGAATTATGTTGGAGTTTACATAAAATGAGAGAATGACATGAAAAGTTTTAAGTTAAGCAGCAAAATATAAAGGCTAATCTTATTTAAAAGTAATATGTGTGTCTTGATTGAGTGCCCAGATACACTCAACTGGGACATTTTAGTGGAATCGGTTCTAAGCTGTTACACTGAGTTATACAGAGTAGGTTTTCCTGAGCTCACATTGCCAGACCTGAAATACTCTTGTGGCTGCATTTAATAAAGAAACGAAAGTCTTGGGTAAGGGGATATGATTTTTTATGACAGAAGGAATGCAAATAACTTTTAGTCTCATTGCCTAGACCGGGTTTGGTCTGATTTGATGGAGTTTAATAATGACTTATAACCTGTGCTGACAATGTGCAGACCCACACAACGTCATTTAACTCATTTATTCTGCTTGCTGTAAAAACAAAGAGATGGCAAATAAATATATGGAAAGTTCATTGTTTGTCAGAGGGCCCAAGCCAAAAGTTTTCAGTGACCTTTTAAAATATGGTCCCAGGCTAGTACTAAAATGTCTGTCACTCAGCGCACACACTTGCACAATTTGGCCTTTTAACCCGTGCATCTTGTTTTTCTCTCTTTCAACTGGTTGTATGAATTTCAAATCAGCTGCAGCTATTTAAGTTTTTGCATTGGAGGATTACTGTAAATTGCAGTCTGACAATTACAATGTACAGCGCACAGGAGAGTTATTAATGGATAGGCCTACTGATGGCCTTTCAGCGCTGACGAGGGCCTGGTGTTCCTCACCCGTAATTAGATCCAGTGGTCGGGGTCTGTGCGGATGAGGCAGAGGAGGGGGTCGCCCGCGGAGCGCCGCTTTATCAGAGGAAGATATCAATTGATCAGAGATAGTTACTATCGGCAACGTCTAAATCTCTAATTCACCTTCTTCTTAATGACTTGTATTGGCTTAAGAAGCTAAGTTACTTGACAGCACGGAGCTCGGCTGACAAAGCCGCGCAGGTGGTTTTAATAGAGGATTTCTGTTGCTTGAGATTTCACTAACGACGGAGCAACAGTTCAACAGACACAGCAGAGGCCAGTAAAAACCCCGCTCTGCTGCTCCACTCGCCCAGGGTACCGGCGGGGCTCAGGCTGCAGCGAGCCACCGCTCCCATTTACACGGCGCTTTTTCCCTTTGCAAACCCCGCACAAGGGTTTTCTCTGAGGTTTCGGTATTTATTTTAAGGAATTAATCTTATGTGGGCATAAATTATATTTGACAAATCAAAACCCTTTGGAGGGTTTGTTTTTCTGGGGTTTTTTTTATTGCGCTATGAAGAAAGTTTTCCAGAACATAATGTTCCTGAAAAATTAAATATGCTTTTTAGGATGAAGAGAGAGTCCAATGCCCAGGAAGAACCAGTAAGCTTTGTAATAGTTGAAGACAATGATCATTTACCGTTGATAAACTCAGAAAACAAGCTGACTGCAAGCCAAGTGTTTAGATTAGACGTGGCATCATGAACCAAAATTTCAGCTTTTTAATGAAGTAACCCAAGAAGCACCAGTTTTGTACTTAGATTATCACAGCGTAAATCCAATAAGAGATGGGCACCTAACTCCCCAAGGTGCTGCTGATCCAGCCCTGATCCTTTCTAGAAGGATTACAACCACCTGCCGGGAAGTTTTCCATGCAGTGAAGCTTGTAGCCAATCTGATGTTAACAGTATGTCCCAGAGGTTTTTTATTATTATTATTCATATTATGTATACCCATGGCAAATAAAGGTTTGAATCTGTTAAGGCTTTTTTCGGGGTAAACATTTGTTTAAAATCTTGTTCCAATCTCTTAACACATATTGAAGTAAAATCTAATTGAGTAGATCACTGGCATAGGCAGAACTTTCTGTTGTTGTTCTTGAGGGAGAGCTCAACAGAAAAGCAGGTCTGTGAGACTTTGCATTTTAGCCTTGAGTGGAAACATATTTATCAGTACAAAGCGTGCTTTTTTAAGCCATTCTGGAACTAGCAAAACTGATGGACCTGTCTTCTGGTTTCACTACCAGGTTCGTGACCTCACTCCCTATACCACTTCTGGGTTTGTGTCATGGTTTCTACTTGTGAGCACTAATTTGCCATTTGTACTTCCACTGAACTTGCAACCCATCTCTCTAAGTTTTGCAGCTCCTAGGTCAGGGACCACTGGTCCAAAGTGTAAAGGATAAATACGCTGTGCACCTGTAGCATGCTGTTACCTCAGGATCTCAAAGTGCCTTTGAAACTTGCTAATTATGGTTTATAAAGCTCTGAGTGTTATCCTTGTCAGAGGACAAAACAAAAGCAGAGGGAAATAAGTAACTCTCCCAAAAGCAATAGATTGTTAAATGTTTCATTAAGGGATTTGCCCAGGCAGGGTTATAGACTGGGCTAGAGTATGGGTTGAAATCCTGAACCTTTGATGCTGATGGTGAGTCCCATTGGCTTCAGTCTTGTCAGGAGCTCACCGGCACATTTTTTGCTTTACATGAGGAGAGCACCCAGGAGCCCAAGTAAAGGATGAGTTACCACATAATTATAAACTTTCCTCATTAAAATGAGAGGTGTCATTTTGGAGCTGACAGAGCTAGCTAGCTGGGGTGTCGGTGTCACCCTGAATTTAATGTGGATGTACCAGCAGAAAGTGAACTGGAGAATGGTGCGGAGGTGGAGGGCTGCTTCTCTGTACTATGAAGCAAAGCTAAAGCATGGTGATAGCAGTCGTCTGCAACCCAAAATGTACCCATTCTGCCATGGACAATGAGGGATGCCCAACAAGTCCTTTTTGGAACAGGTGTGTAGGTCAGCTGTCTGTTATAAACCGTGTTTTTATTTTATAGTTGCATGTGCTTATGCCCTTAGACTTCTGCTTTTTGTGTTTGAAGTTACATTGTACAGGGAAGGTTTCTTCACTCACGTTTGTAGAGTAACCTGCACAGTGAAAAGGCATCTTTGGATGCTATTATTTATTCACAAATGACTAGCGATGGTGGGCGCAATAAACAATCTGGCTCTACAAGATCCCAATGTACCACAGAAAGGTGTTTTCCTCTTATAACGTGTGTGACCTGCCAGGTATTGGTGTTGGGGCAGGTGTGAATCTCTGCCGTGCTGTCTACAACTACGTGCCAAATAGGCAAAAGTTAAACTTCTCAATGAGGAAGAATTTGGCACCAAGAATCAAGCACAATCCTTTCTCTTGCGGTAAGTTTGTCTTTTTTATTATTTAATTTTCTTTTAAGTATGGGTTGGAATGTTTCAATTACTTTATTTTACTTTACCTGTGTTCAAGGACTTGCTGAAAGAATCGTTATGGATGCAAAGAACAAAGCTTGATCACTCAGCCCTCGAAGGTGACAGTTTTGGCACGTTTGGAGGGTTCAAAGCAGGGGGGCCACATTCTTTGCTCTTGTAAAAAGGGGAACCTCTGCTGACTCAGTTGAGGTCTGTTCGTTTACACAGAGAAGATAGGGCCCAACGGTTTGCTCTATAATGGTTTCCATAAGAGACAACTCAGCTCAGTCCTTGTAATAGTCTGTGTGGTGTGAATAATCGCCAAGCTGTTAGCAATTTTGAGCAAGCCTGTTAGCACCATGACCTGATCAGCTGAGTTTTGCAGAGAGATGCCTCTGAGCCGTTCTGTCGCTCACAGCTGCATTGATCTTGCAGTTTGCGTCTTCCTACAGGGCAGCATAACGCAGGAGCTGCTGATATTAGGTAACTCTTCCCCCTTTTGCTGGACAATGATGACATGATTCAAAAATGCTTATTCAGTTGAATGACTTTGAAGGTAGTTGCTTTCCTGCTTAATGCCCATTAGCTAATGACATTGGGGCAAGCCGGGTCAAAAGAGAATACACAGTAGGTGACCTTATTCTACCACTGTGCCCATGAAACGAGACCAAAATATGATTTTTTTTGTGCATTGGAATGTGTATCTATACCTCATGCTTCTTCCCCAAGTAAAAAAACTTTACTAATTCAATCTTTAGTGTATATATATCTATATCTATATATACACACTATATATATGTGTGTGTATACGACTTTCTCATATACGACTTGCATGTCAAGCCATCTGACAACAAAGAAAACAACCAGCTCCACAGCTTCTGATGTGAAGCACTGCTGCAAAAAGCATTATAATGAATAACTGACTTCTGTCTTAGTGGTGCCTTCATCTTTTTATTCCTTTTTAAAACAAAGTCTGTTTTGACTGCTTTGCTATACTGTTAACAGACAGATACACTCAAAATGTTGGCAGCTATATTCAAGGCTGGATTAATACAGGTTTGTTATTTTACTAGCATATCCAAAGGCAAATATTCCTACTGGACTCTACCCTTCAGTTGTGAAGCAGGTTGTAAATCAGTCCCTTTTTTGTTGTTTTTAAAGTAGTTTAGGGGCTTTAAAATGGTATTTAACATTATTACAGTCTGCTTGAATATCGTACAATTTCTAACTATTTCTTCTTCTTTATTTCCACTTTTCTGCCACTCAGAAGCTTCTAAAGAAAACAATGCAGTCACTACTATTGCCAAGGTGTAGCAGAAGTGCTTATAATGTTCTTAATGACTATTCTCCCCCAAGTATTTAAGTGCCATAATTTTTAGCTTGCTAAAAAACCCCCACCATTTACAGAGGGAAAGAATGAAGGCCAGATTTTCAGACTTTGTTCCTTTGTCTTTGAGATTGGAACGGGTAAATCTGTCCTTGCCTCTTTCCCTAGGAAAGCTCCAGTAGATGCACAGCCAGCTGTCCTTGTCCTTGTGCTGCCCTCCTTAATGTAGCACTAAGACTATGGAAAAAAATACTCTCCGTCTGGAAATATGGAAGGAAATGGCTACTGGGTCAGGAGCCAGCAGTTCTGATGCTAGCACACGTTCAGCCACATCCATCCAGCACTCCGTGACCTGTGAAAATTATATCCTAAAATATCCCTGTTCTTTTGTTTTGAAATTGTGGTCTCTGGGTTTATTCTCTTTCTTCAAAGTCAGAGCAACGTAATCTGAATGCTGGAGGAAACTGTTGTTTGAGCTGATCTTCTTAGATTCTTGACTGATTCTAAAAATAGGGCCCTCCTATCCATTAAGATAAGACCGAAACGCTGGCGACATTAAGTACGGCTAATAGCTTTGGTGTTCTGGTCTGCAAAAAAATGTCCATCCTGTCTAGCAGGGACATTGCGTCTGTCTGGTCTCTCAGACCTGGGTGAGAGGCTCCAATCTATAAAGTGTCACCTCCTGCCATGTCTTAGCAGCTACTGTCTCCAGAGGGAGCAACCTAGCGAGCATGCGACGTTTCAGAGCTCTTGTGATAAAGCTTATGTGCCCCGGAAGACCAATCTGCTTCTACCTCACCTTGTCCTCTTCTGATTTCATGTCCCTGAAAACCCCTGTGTTGTTTGTTTTCACTTTCTTTGCAAGGCTCCCTTTATCTGGATTCCTGCTGGATCTCATGCTCCCCTTCGCATCCCCCCTGCACCGGGGAGTGTGCATGGGGTTAATGCAGCGTGTGCTGGGGAGCGCTCAGCCTCACCGATGGACTGGCATATGTGTGCAATGTGCTGTGCAAACCCAAGGCTGCTGGCTATGTTGGAAGCATGTTTACAGCTTCCCAAATGTAAAGACTGAAAGGTGAAAAAAAATATGATTTTTTCAGTCCCTGTAAGCTAACCACTGTGTAGACTGACATCCAACCTTGGTTTCCTGTCCTCCCCTGCCCTCCCAAAACTGTGTTCCTCCCTCTCCCCCCAGCACCAGCAGCGGTGTTTGCAGACTGCACGCTGAGCTGAGTGAGGGAGCTACCCCATTGCAGCGTATCTTTGGGTATTTTCCTGTTTTATGGTCACATTAGCTTTCAGTTGGATCAGGTTCCTCATCTGACCTACTGCATGACTTCAGGAGCACAGGCATCCACACGAGGGAGAAGGCAGGGCTGCTGAAGGTGAGGGAGCCATGGGCTGACACCAATCTCCGCTTCCCCAGTGTGCTCCCAGTCCCTGTCTCCCATCACACCGACCATGGAGCTGGCCCTGGTCAGCCCTGGTCCTGATGCTCAGGTTACGCAATGAGCCGATGCGTCTGGATGCGGCCGCACGATCCCAGCACAAAGAAAGCATCAGAAATGGATGATGATGGGTGGGAGAGGGAGAGCTGGGCCACTGCTCTCGGGAGCAGTCAGTGGCTGGGTCGGACCAAGTGTGGTGTGAAACTGAGCCCGCATGGAGGCACGGATCAAAGCACCACCCCAGCGTGTTCATGTCAGACACAGCAAGCATTTAGCAATTTACTTTGGTGGTGAGATAGAAGTAGTTTACTTAATACTTCTGGAAGATATCAGTCTGTGTGCTGTGGCTCACTCCTGCTCACCTCCTTCCCTGTCCGCTACACGTGCACACACACATGCACACACACACACACAATGACTTCTTTGTTGGCGTGGAAAAACGCTCTGCAGGGAGCTGCACATCCCAGAATGCAGCTCTGTTTGCGTCTCAAGTCGTGATGGATCACTGTGGGGAACCTTAAATCTCTGCAGCTCTCAGATCTCTATCAAAAATGGGGGCAGCTGGAGTATGCTCCATTTAACGCAAACTACATGCATAGCTGGATTCCTTACCACCTTGTCAATGCCACCCCCAACTGCCAAGGTCTGAGAGCCCCTGAGTCTACTGAAACCAAAGGGAGGTGAGGATTTTCTTTGACTTGGATGCAGTTTTTTTAAAGGGACCTTGGGAAATAATTAACACATAATTAACCTGTGGAACTTTCTGCCAGGAAGTATTACTGAGGCCAACCACTCTGCAGGGTTAGGAATTTATATGAATAATAAGAGGTCCAAAGTGGAAAAGGTATCAGCCTTCAAAGTAGGGAGGACATCATTAACCAAAACGAGTTAAGGAGATGGTTTTCTTATGGATAAATTATTTCCTAGTGCCCTATTATGGGATGTCTTGTGCCTTCCTGTGAAGCCTCTGGGAATAGCTACTGATGAAGACAGTAGAGCACTGGTCTGATCCACTCTGGCAAACATGTTTCCTATTAAATATTCGGTATTGCAGATGTTGTGCTCTAGAGCGGATAGAGCAGCACTCACCCTGGTTCCTACTGTGCTCCAGGAAATAATTGCTTGTTCAACCGATTTAAAAAACATATCTTATTTGATCCCAGATCTGTCACTCTTGTAGACTGCCATTATTTGAATGATTCATTGTCACTTCATCTCACTGGCAAGCTGTTCTTTAGAAATTAAGAAATACATACGGAGGAAGCCAGTCTGTTTAGGGAGTGAATTCCATAAGGGTGCGACATAAAACTGTCAGAACAGGTCAGACTGAAAGGCCACTCTGCTCAAGATGCACCTTTGCAGCGATCTATAGGTGTTTGAGGAAAGAATATAAGCAATGGAGTAAGTGTAGAGTTATCCTTCCTGGTAGACCATCTGATTGTGGCACTTCATGCCTTGTAGACTACTGGAGCTTGAGGCTGTGTTCCCACCACAAGGCTTAATGGCCACTGAAGTTTTTAATTCTTTCTTGAACCCTTTTTATATTTTGGCCTCCACTACATGTTGTGGCAGTATTGTAATTAAGCCCTGGGTGAGAAGGTGCCTCCTTGCTTGGCCCGCTCCCATGGGGTGGACAAGAGTGAACAGTCATTCCCACAAGTTGTTATGGCCCCAGGGACATCTCTTATACTTTCTGCCTCCTGCCTCCTCCCAGCTTATCATCCAGCAGATCCTGAGACATCTCAGAGCCTCTGGTTGCTCCCTTACTCCACTCTTCCAAAGAAGAGCTGAAGCACCTCTTCTCAGATGGGCATAGCAAGAGACACTGAGGCTTGGAAATATTTATCTGTGTTTTGCACCCTGTCCCCAAAGCAGGAGGCTTGACTTCCTTTTGTCCTTGCAACAGATCTAAACTGCGACTATGTACTTTCTCTGTAGCATTTGTGATTTTACACACTTCTACCCTCTCCACCCCCAACACACTTAGTAATTTCTTTTCAAAGCACCCTTTTCACCAACTGCTTCCGTGTATGAAAGTTCAGTACATCCTTGTCTTTCACTGCCCTCGATGGACTTTTCTCCAGCATGCTTGTTACCTTTCCCTTTTGCAGTTCTGTTCATCCTGCTAGGTGAGCAGCCAAAGCTATCAGGGATTCACATGGGAGCATTGCGCATTCACACAGCAGGGCAGCGAGCACTGTGGTTGTTTTCTCCTAACTCTAAGATCATGTTTGCTCTTTACACCACTGTGAATCCCAGAGCTGATACTTTCAGAGGACAAACTGCAATGAGAGTGAGTTCTATTTCCTTGGTTTTGAGCCTGCTTAAGGAGCACAGCTCCAGGAAAAACTACTTGATACAACTCCTAATGGGTATTTTCTCTCCACTGGGGAAATGCAAAATGGTTCTAGCTTTTTCACAAGAATGAAACTATGGCCATATTGGATCAGAGCAGAAATGCATCTTGCCCACAGCCTTGTCTCTCTGATAGTGGCTTGTGGATGCTTAGGGAAAGAACCAGGTGTTATACTACGATATTTTCTGTATATATTTTCCATATTATGTCAGTCTGTGGCTTGGAAACTTCTTGGCCAGGAGGCTGCGTCTGTTTTGATTCTCACAGTCCTGGGGGCACGTTTCCTCTGTTCACTTTCACATGGATTTTTGAATACCTTTCATTTCAGCCTTTTATTAACCTGCAAGAGGAGATTGCCCGTATCCTTGAAGAGACTAGGTATAAGGAAAAGCGGGTAAGAACTCTTGGTTTCGGACCCTTTTTTGAAACTCCAGGCTCATTCATCTGACAACCATAGTAGCCATTGGCATAATTTCTTTGAAAAGCATCTTTTTCTAATATAGTCTCCTTGTCCATTTGTCTATCCATGTCAGAAATCCAAGTGGACTGCAGCTCACAAAAGCCCTCCAACCTAGCTTGAAACTAGCAGCCTCAGAGTGCTTGGAGACCACAGCAAGGCACATGGCTCTTGATGGGTTATTCAGCCTTCTGCTGCCGTGACTGCACTGTTATCAGTACCCCGCAAGCCAGAAAAAAGCTAGCTCCACTGTCTGCTCAAGCTGCAGTCACACCTCCAGGTTGCAGTGTAGACACCCCCTCTGTCTGAGAGTGTTACACTACAGGAGTTCTTCCAGTTATAATAAATTTACAGTGAAATATTAAACACTGGCATATACAAATTTTTTGGAAAAAAGAAGCAAATGTTGGAATCTGAATTTAAAACTGTAACGCAACAAGTGAACATGCAGATTTATGGGCTTAACAAACACATACAACTTTTGAGACATGCCTAGCAGACATCATGCTTTTAAAATGTCACAGTTCATGTAGCTGTCACTTCAAACACTAAGGAAACTGGCACTCCCAAAGTGCTAGCAACCTCTGGCTGGACAGTAACAAGACTCAGAGGTCTAAAATTAAAAACTGTCCAAGAAACCGTATAAGTTCTTAAAGACCTCATTCTAAATGTTTTATACCACACTCCAGTTTGCAAAGAAATGATTGTCTGATCAGCTAAATAGAAATGAGTTGTTTCCACCACACCTTTGGTAGAGGAAACAGAGCTGTTTGTAATGGAGCAGCTTCCACGGGGAGCGTTATGAGCCCTGCTGATTGAAGAATGTCTTCTCCTATGAGGTTTGCTTGCCTTTCTCTGGCAGATGTCTAATCAGTGATGCTGATGTGTTTTACACAGTGGCCCATCTGAATGTCACTGATGAATAGGATGTATTCTAGTTCTGCAGTTATCAAAAGCCTCATTTCAGTTCACAAGTCAGATAATTTTTCTTTCTGTTACAGCATTTTAGTAATGTCAGCTTGGAAATCTCATTGCAGCCTGTTTCGGCAAACGAGGTACACTGACCTAATTGAGACCTCTAGTATAAACAGACAAAACTCCCTGGGTTTTGAGACCTGCCGCCCTTCTCCTCCTAACAGCAGCAGACAGACACCCCTATGGAAGCAGCTTTCTCCCGCTGAAATGCACCAAATCATTTGACAAATGAACCTTTTTCTTCTGGTGCTCCAGAAAGTTAAAATAAATATCATAACCCAGAATACAAGAACACGTATTATGAATTCCAAGCAGACTTCACCCTTCAAAGAAACCTGTTTGTGTTTGAGTTTGGGAACTTAAAAATACAAATTTTCTGGTGAACTGAGACAGGAGAACTCTGGGGTGAATTTATTCTCTGCTAACAGGATATTCTGCTGATGTACAGCATTAAATAATTATAGATCAGATCTTTTAAATGTTATTTTCCATATACCTAGGTGTAGTTTTAAAACCAGCCGCTCCCTCCTCCTCATCCAGAGACATACTGCTTGTATTGGATTTTCCTGTCCTTTCCCTTAGACTTAGTTTTCAGCCAGATCAACTCCCTCAACCAATTGACATCACCCCCTCGAGTCCTGCTGTGAACACGAGGGACATGTACATGTGGCTGAGCACGAAGGAAAGAACATCTCATGTCCTTTCAGCTGCAGGCCAAATATTACCTTTTTCAAACCTCTGAGGCAGCTGCTGGATGCTAATTAGTGCACTGACTACCTCGTTCCACTGAATTCCTTGTTTCCCTTGATGCCTCCAGTCACGCTTCCAAGGCAAAGGTTTCTATTGGGTATGGTGGGACTTTGCACTTTGGCTTAATTAAAGCACATAACAGAAGCACAGCTAAGTCGCATCTATAAACATGGAACCATACTCGAAGCACATTAGGACAAAGAGTTTTGTTGTAGTTTCCTCTTCTAAGAAGGGTTCCTTTTGTGAGTCAAATGGAAATAAAACAGAAAGGAAAAGAAATACACTTCCCTATGGGGATGAAGAAAAATAGGGAAGTCCATTAAGGACTTAAAAAAAAAAAGCAAGAAAAGAAACAATTCCTGCTTTCCCACAAAGGGACACAGAAAAACGAGTGTTATCTCTCACTGTTGGTCAAGTTGCTTTTCTTGTCTCCCCTTGAAGGATTAAAGACAGCAGCAAGAACCGTGATGCCATTGCACTTCTGAGGTTTACTGATCTCCATTCTTTCCTCTACCAAACTGCCAGGCTCCTCAAAAAAGGAGGTTTGTGAAAAGTTCAAGGATTGCTAGCTTGTACATAGAAGGACTGAAATAAGAGATTTTAATTAAATTCCAGAGTTGTTATCAAGTTAGAGTATTGTCACAACAGACTCTTTTGTTTTGGAGATTTTTTTACTTTTTTTTTTTTAACATGCAGCACAAAACTAAGTAGGACAAAAAGAAAAAACCTTCTTCAAGAAAATGAGGAAAAGAGGAATCTCCAGTCTCTGGGTTATCAAATCCTTTTCGCTCAGAGTTTGTAACAAACAGGCACATAGTGGGATACAATGCAGTACGGTACTTCTTGAAAAATACTAGTCAAATACTTGCAGAAAGGTAGTTCTTGCTTTCATGGATAACTTTCTTCTCATTTGAGTGGGCAAGGCTCATGACTGCAGCTGGAGGGTTACTGCCCAAAACATGGTAGCAATTTTATCAACTGGGGAGAAAATGTACACAACCCCAGCTGAACTCAAGGATTTGCCTTTCCTGAAGCAGCTAGCAGGTATGCCCATCACAGGCTTTTTAAGCATCTTTCCAGTATTTAGGAGCACTTTTCTCCAACCGAGTCCCACGGCTGGATCCTTGGGACAGCTGCCAAAGACATGAATTCTCCATGTATGACCACACGTCCTGCATGTCCTTCCCCTTCCCAATGCATGTGTATCACAAGCCTCCTGCTTCCAGCCGTGCTGATTAAGTGTGTGGCTAGAGCTGACCGGCTAGTTGGGATGATTTCTTTAATTACTCCACTGGGAAGATTAAACTATTTCCCTAGCTGTGTCCCATGAGCTGGCCATGTATTTGACACCCTCTATTTACAAGGAGATGACAAGGCAAAACATTTGGTATCAGGTGTAATGGATGGATGGATTATGCAGAAATTTGGAGGCAGAGAAACAAGATATTTAAGAGAGGTACAAATGTATAGATTAAACCCCTTGGATTAAAAGCCTATGAAAGATTTGAGTCCTTTAATTGTTGTGCTGCTCTAGATACCAACACAACAGTGAAGTGAAAGAGCCACTCATCGAGACTGCTTTGGGTTCCTGGGGTACCTTCCCACAGAACAAAGGGGTTTTGAAGCTGACCTGAGGGGAGAAAGGAGACTTGTGAGGGGCAGGATGTCCATTGCATGGCGGTGGCCATTGTGGTATCACAGGCAGTTTCTGGAGGATCTGAAGTCTCTTCTGACAGCCTCATAGGGATCTGTGGTGGCTTGGCTGCTGGGTAGGTCAGGGCAGATATTTGCACTGGCACCTCCCAGCACTGAGTGCTATGTTCATACCAACACCACCCCCCCCCATCAAATCATACAAAATATGCTTCTTCTTGACAAAGCTTTTGTCTTTGGCCAAGGGAACTAATAAGGAAGCCCTAGAGAAGGTGGTCAACTGCCTGGTGGGGCGGCGTAGTGTGGGCAGGCTGTGTGGTGACAGCCTCTTCTCTGGGATGCCACACGTGTGCCTGGGCAGATCTAGCAGGGGACACAGCCCCCATTACCCTCCGCTTGGCAACATACATTTGTCACCACGTGGCATTATGTGTTTAATATCTCACAATACTTGTATGACTTCCAAGGCTTGTATGTCATAAATGAGATGAAATATTTTTCAAACTGTACATATCCACTTTAATCCCAGGGACAGCAGCCCTGGTTTTTTATGTTGCTTCTATCATACGTTTGTCCTGAGTCCTGAAAAAAATATGTGGTTTCTCTGATACATCCATTAAGCTTTTTCATGAGCCCCGTAGTGGCCCACAGGCTGTCTAGCAGGGCTTGGTCCTGCTTCACCAGGTGGAGAGGCTGCAGGTCCTGCTGGATGTGCCTACTGACATTAACGCAGAAAGCTGCCCTCACTGTCTTGAGTTGTAAAGCTCTCCCATAATAAAAAAAAAAAAAAAAAAGATTTATGGACAGGAGATGCTTGTGTGGTGTATTGGTAATAGCTTTCTCCTTGTAGAAATATATATTCAAAAAGATACAGAAATGTTGAACTGTCAAAAAAGTGATTGAAGCAGCTACCTATTATCTTTCAGGGAAAAAAATGTTCATTTGTCACTGACCATCTTCTCTTGATGTGGTTATCCCCAATTAGGCTAAAAGTGCCAGAATTACAATATAGTGTCTGCCAATTTAGCTTTACAATGGCTTGATAATTATAGAGCAGGAAAATAGTATGTCTGGAAGGGTGTTAACTGAAGAGCAAGGGGCCGTGTAAATAAACTTGACAATGATATAGAAAGGCAAGAAAAAGACACTACTGGATAATAGCGTTATGGTGTGCAGGAGTTACTTACATGCAACCAGAGCTTGTCACAAATAATGAGAATTAGAGGAAAGCCCCTGCCCTTGCATGCCAGGCTTGCCATGGAACCTCTTTGCCTCAAAAATGCAAACATGGAAGTTCAATTTGCTTTCTGTGTTGCACGATGCAGAAAATGAAAACTCTGTCTTCTGACAGGGCCTAAAATGTGGTCACTGTATCAGCCTTCACCTACCAGCTCTCCAAGCAAGTTCCTCTTCAGAGGTCACTTAGCTCCAGAGAAGATTGGAAAGGGGAATATGGTGCATGGGAACATGGTTTTATGTAGAAACAGTGGGGTTTGGGTGGTGAGGGAAGAGTTGTAAGGCTGCATGGTAAAAACCACTAGAGTTATCAACACTAGATACTACTCTGGCCTTCCTTTCATCATCAAACAGTGCTTACAGAAAGATTAGACAAGACTTGTATTGATTTCTATGGATTTCACCACAGACCTTTATGGCTTCAGAAGGGCTTCAGCATCTCTTATGTGTAAAGATTATTAAATTGCAGCATGAAATCCTACATCCTTCGACTACTTTAACAGTTTCTGCAAAGACACTTTTAGAGTTTGTCTACGTATGAGCCTCGTCTGCCTGTTTTCTGAAGTAGTTTAACCCTGTTCTGAACAAATGCAAAATTTCTCTGCTATGGCCTGTCTTGACCAGAAGTTATGGTTAGTGCGACTCTATTAATTATTAGAAAAGTAGATTAGCATAGATACAACACTGTGCTAGCATGACCCCATTGCTTTTAGCCTGCTCTGAGCACATGCAGAGTGAGCTGATGTTTGCCTGGTGAACACTGTGTAAATGTTCTTTTCCCTAAATTAAAAGGAAGGCTTGTACAACATCCAGCAGAAGGTACTGCTCTGTGACAAGGTCTTTTATCTGCACTAAAAAAATAAACAAGAATCTTATCCATAGCTAATAAATATCTTCAGGATTTGGCCCATAGAAATGATAAATGGGATAGGTCTGTCAGATTATGAGGTGTACGTAAGACTTCTCAATTTTTTTCTAACTGTGGCTGTACGTTAATGGAGACACTACGCCAAAAACTACTCAGTGTCATGATATCCAGTATATTGCACAATGCCCCACTTTGTCATTAGGACAAAAAAAAAAAAAAAGGCAAACCTAAACAAACAATATTCCTTCTCATCTGAATGAAGAAATGTAAATTTTTAGATGTCATGGTGACACAGAAAGATTAAAACCTGGAAGCAAGCTCACTATTCGGGATTGAAGAGCGGGAGAGCAGGCTGCAGTTGCCCTGCCTTTTTAAGTAAATCAATCACATCATAGATTATTTTTAAGTTACTGTCCGGATTTTGTGGGGCTGCACTGCTGTTCTTGCAGAGGCAGGATGAATCCCACTGCCTGTTTCCCCCTCTCTGGAATCACCTTGCGTCCCTGTGGTTTTCCAGCAAACGCTTTGACATTGGGGAAAGTAATGTTGCGTATAGTTTCACATCTTGTTTATTTCTTTTAATGCAACGTAGCGTCTGGGAATAAGGGGGGAAGAGAGCCTATGTCCATAGCCAGCAGATGCCCCCTGGACTGCCAGTGGCCAGTGCGATGCAGTCTGGTTGGGTTCTCACCTACAGACAGTTCAGTAACATCCCATGTAACATCCCGCGGTGTTAAACACCCTATGTGAGAAAAGCTCTACCACTCTCCTTAAGAGCCATTTCCATGCTGAGTAAGTCTCACACTGACAGTTTTCAGGAAAATTGCAGTTATCCAATTCACCCCATTAAGAACTGTTTTCCATCAAAGTGGCCGATGCTCAACTGTAACCGAGGTTGCTGCTTGCATTGCAGTGAAGCACTGCCTGCAGGTGTATGCAGTAATGTTGCATAGAATGACCGACTGCATCACTGAAGTTCAGCCTGGCAAGTGCCTTCACCACCCTACCTGCTCTCTTATTCATATCCCCACTTTGTGTCGTTTGTGCCCTCAACTATGCTGCCAAGGCTGCCTGTATGGCTGCTTTGGGCTTGAACAGAATTATCTGATCTGGATACAGCCAAGTTTGAACATTAGTTTTCATCTGGGGTGTGTACAAATACAGCCTACCACAGCTGTGCTACGCTGGGTGTCTTCCAATCTTCCCCTCTAGTCAGGTTTCATATCTCTATCTAGGGATATGTAAGTATTTCTGAATCTGGCTTTAAGTGATGAAGGTGCCTCAATACCATCTATTTTCTCTGAAACAGGCCATATGCTTCCCGACTTCTTCATGCTGAGGTAACACAGCTGAGCATCCTTGTCCCATACTGTCCCACAAAGGCACCTCTCCAGTATTTCACAAGGTTTGTGAGTCCTTCTCATCTGTGCTCTCTCCTGTCCCCTCTGTGTTGCTCAGTGCATCAAGCCTGGCAGCATGCAACCTAGGCGGAGGGGGGACTGGCAGCGCTGCAATCCTCCAGCTCCACACAAGACATCTGGGGGGGTGCCTAAACCTCACGTAAAGCAAGACCTTCCTGCCGCAGGGGGCATCTCCTCTCCCCTTTGCTGTTGCCCCTTTGTCCCTCGTCTGCCCATGACTGGGGCTGAGGACACCTGCCTGCCTCCTGGGCAGCCCTGTGTCGGTGGGGCACCTCTCACTCTGTCTTTGTTCATAGGAGACCTTGAACACTTTACAGCAACGTGTGTTATTCCTAGTGGTTTCATGCAATTGCAAACTACTTAAATACAGAGGCCTGTCCGGGGCTCAGAAACATCATTCAGGGTAACTGCAGGCCTGGGACAAGCCAAGGTCTCAGAGGTTTCAAGGTTTCACAGTAATGCCTCCTGGTGATGCATCCAGCAACTGAGAAGTCCTTTTCAGGTCCTGTGCTTCAAGAAAGACTTGCCCTGCTTTATATCCTTCAAAAATTGCCTATATTATGCATTAAAATGGCAAAAATACTTAGTAGGATCTCAACTGTTAAATCTTCCTGGGCTGGCATCTTACTGAGATATTTGAGCTTTTCCTTCCCTCCTCACTTGCACTCCCATGACCTGGGAGAGTCAGGCATATGGGCACTTTTAAAAATCCCCTTAGGAGTCTGTCTGCTTCTCCAAGCATTTAAATGCTTAAAAAATTCTGGCCTGTTGGCACCTTAACAAGCTTAATCTCTATATATTTCATCTCCTTCCAGGAGCACCCAGAGTTTGGGAGCACAGAAGTTGGTGGTGTCCCTGCAAATTCTCCAACCAAAGAGGTGGGTTACCAAACGTACTGAATAACTAAGGGAAAATGAACAACCTAATAGTAAGGGTAGTTTACATCCTTTTAATGGTTTCCTTTCATTTCCATTCACTTGGAAAGAACTTGACTAAATGGCAAAAATAAATACCTATAGAGTCACTGGGCCAAACACATTCCTGATTTAAGGCCAATGAAGTGCATTTGGGACACATTTAGCTCAGTGGGTTTAGGTATGCCTCTGTTTTCCATATCAAAGGACTCATAGCCGATAGAAAGCACATCTCAGCACATTCACACAGTCTCTGAAATGAACCCATGTTTCATGTTGTTTAAATCTGAAGACATACTACGTTTCTTGTTTCACATCAAATAACACTTACAAAGCTATTTCAGCCTGCTTCTGTCCTTCATGATGCAATCACCCACAAAAGTTGACATAGCTGGCCTTTTAGGGATTTTTGCCTCTTCAGGCATGCCCCAGTGGATGGAGCAGAGCCAGGTGTTGTGGTTTAACCCC
The DNA here is from genome assembly GCF_028858705.1 of Grus americana. NCBI lineage: Eukaryota > Metazoa > Chordata > Aves > Gruiformes > Gruidae > Grus > Grus americana. Next base: position 54,415,981 of record NC_072856.1, on the reverse strand, counting down.
AGGCGGTAACTAAGGGCCAGTAGCTCTCACTCACCCCTCCCCCCAGTGGAAAAAACTCAGACAGTTTAATAGGATAACAAAGAAAGAGGATGATGATGATATAAAACAAGTGATGCACAAATGCAATTGCTCACCACCTGTGGAAAAAAGAACAACCTGATGCCCAGTCTGTTTCCATGCAGCAGTTCTGCCTCCTAGCTAGCCTCCCCAGTTATATCCAGAGCATGACGTTATATGGCAGGGAATATCCCTTTGGCCAGTCTGGGCCAGCTGTCCTGGCTGTGCTCTCCCAGCTTCTTGTGCACCTGGCAGGGCATGGGAAGCCGGAAAGTCCTTGACTTAGTGTAGACACTACAACTACCTAGCAACACCTAAAGCATCAGTGTGTTCTCAACATTATTCTCGTACTAAATCTAATCTCGTACTATGCTAGCTACTAGAAAAAAATTAACTTCATCCCAGCTGAAATCAGGACACCAGAGCAGGGGAATAAATACCCTTTCCTTCCCCAGCACTGAGAGATATAATGCAGAGAGCTGTGAACAAAACATCCGAGCTTCTGTCCAGTGCCTCCCTGCAGAAGGGAGCATGGTGCCATAGAGAATGGGGAATGCACACATTAATTATTATTAATAATGCTCTAGTAGGATGGATGTGGTTTCCCGTTGGGCCAAGCACATGACACAAAAGTAATTTGCTGTTATCTTTCTGTTCCCTCCTTATCACACACACCCCTGCTGTTGTGAGCCCAGTGTGTCAGATCCCAAGGATCTATCCCAAAATATTTAGCTCATTTTGTACATATTACCTTCAAGTAATCATACACCGCTGAGTCATACATCATGGGATTAACAATCCTACACATGGTATAAACAGAACCTAAATAAAATCCCAGAAAAAGGATATTGCCTTTTAAATAAGTCCTGACAGCTGTGGAAAATATTATGCCCCAATACAACCCTCCCATACGACATACATTAATACGAAGAGAACCCCAAACCGTTCCTCTGGATATTTTGTAAGGTTTTATTTTATTATGGATTGGACATATTGAAGTAAGACTATAATCTTATTGTGCTCTGACCTGTGTTTTTACTGCGCTGTATAAACAGCAGTTACTATGTTAGACGGAGAAATGTTTACAGAAAGAAGAAATAAAAACAAACGGATTTATTGTGTTGCAGAAATTTGAAACAGGGCCGAAAGTCTGCCCATATGTTTTGTGCTCGTAAGACCTTTCCCTGATGGAAACAGACAGCTTAGACATGACAGAAGCACAGAGAGGTCCTGCGCTATCAAAAATAAAATGTAATATCCGCACAGCACCGACTCTCTCCAGCCAGCCTCGCCTACAATCAAAGCCCTTGATACGCCTCTTGCTGTTGTCTGTTCACATACAGCAGGTTTGGGATCTAAATTTTTTAATAGATTTTGAAATTGCTTTTAAGTGCTAGTGAAAAGTGCCAGATTGACAGCTCTGGAGTCTGGAGTCTCTTTTTAACCGCAGAAAGAGTACAGCACGGGAAATGGCAAAACAAACTTCCTTCCCCGGCCCCGCTCCCCAGCCCCATCAGCGCCAGGGAGGAGGGAAGCACGGTGGGTTATCCTTCACTGATGGCTTCGCCGCCGAAAATGCCCAGAGTGGGCAGCCACCAGCCTTCATGGGCTTCAGGACAAAAAGCCACCCAAGGCACCCATAAAACTGGTCCAGGAACACAAAGCACTGGGGAAAGCAAGTCCCTGTTTTGGGAAAGCTTTTCTCTCCTCCTCTCTTTGAAAAGCTGACAAAGATCATTAGAGAAAACTGAACTTTTTCACATGTCATAATTTGGCTTCTTTTTTTCTGTTGACATTTTTATTGACAAGCATTATCAAGATCAATGCCAGCATGATCATTTGGATTTTACCTTTTTCCAAATTCTGTGTTTTTGGCAAAAAAGAATGCTAATAAACATGTCAGTGATATCCTTGATAAGAACATTGATTAAAAACATCGTATGCAAAATCTTCAGCTATAAAACACAGAAGTGAAAAACTGGCCTGTTTTCAACTCTACAAAATGGAAACAATTTTGAAATTTTTAAGGATTTTTCTGTTTTACATTTCAACCAGCCTTGTGATCCTCCAAGTCAAATCTCCACAGGCTGCTCAAAAAGGAAAAAAAAAAGTCTCTTAAAATGAAATCCTGGCCCCACTGAAGTCATCTGCAAAGCTCCAGTTGAATTCAGCCCAGCTAGAATTTCACCCCTTATTTGTATACTGAGCAAATCTGATCTGGAGTCGGTAACACATAATAAACGTGGGACCCTAGGATGCCATTTTTAGTCACTTTTCAGGGGAGAGCTGTGCTTTAATTTATTTTGTCAACTGTTTCCACTTAGGTTTTTCCTATTAATGCTTCTGTTACCCACTGCACAGTAAGGTTATACCTCATATAAGTTCTTCTCCCTTAATAGTTGTGGTACTTTTGCAAATGTTACTTTCTTTAATATGTGATTTCAGAATAATGAATGCTTGTCAAACTGATTTTTTGCTGTCTTAAAATGGGTGGATGTGTTAAGCAATTTGCGCTAAGAGACAGGCATGATATGACTAAAAAATGACAGTGGGACCACAGAATGGGCTGAATTATCCAGAGCATCTTTCCAATAATCAGATGTCAGCTATTTGGATGTTAAAAGGATGTTTCAGAATTCGTGATACTTCGGATGAATTCTGTCCCTTTCAAACCTCCATTGTACAATGTCTGTGCATACATGAAAAATGAATTTCTGAGATTAACTATATATCAGATAAAACCCTGAAAAATTCTGACAGCCACCAAGTAGGACAAGGAAGGTGACACACATCCTTTCACCTTCATAGAAGAGGAAATCATAGTCAGGTGCTATTCTTAGTAACACCAGAACAGTTTGTAACATTACATAGACCAGAGATGTGAGGGGATTATCCTGAAATAAGAATTAGTCAGAAAACAGGGGGGGAAAAAAAAAAAGTTATGAAGAAGTTTCCTGCGTTTCTTTTTCTCTTGTATCGTTGAACAGTACAAATCTTCCCCTCATGAAGAATTCCTTGAGAAGATAAAGGCTAGGTGTTCTGAAAAAAGCTCATTGACAAATACAGCTTTTTGGTGGAAATTTTTACCGCGTAATAAATAAAATAAATGGCTGCATCAAAATTAGCTTTTCTAAAGCTAAAACCATTCAGATTTTAATGTCTAATCCCCTGGATGGTTCCAGGGCTGGGACAAGTATTAGCTCATTCTGCCGTGCTCCAGTTCCATCCATCCTTCTAGCAGTGGAAGGCTCCAGCATCTCACCCTGCAGGCTGTGAGCTGCCAGCCTGTCAGCTTATGGTAGTTTTACAAATGGAAACGGTGTCACTTAATCACATTAGATGTTGAAAAGAGTAGATGTCAAGAAATTATCATATTGGTATAGAATTCTAAATTTTGGAGGAAAGAAAGAAAAGATTTTTCTACTATAAGTATGTATTTAAAATGGCTGTTTGAAGTTGCTTATATATTGGGAAAGCCTTAGGGAGATGCCTAAATCACTGAATGCAGGTGATGGTAGGCAAATAAACATTAATTACACAATCTTGTGAATTTTATGTATTTTAGACTCATGGAAAACAGGGCTGGAAAGAAACTGAAGTTAACTATTCCTCCTTTCTCAGCTGAGGTGGGATCAACTTTATCTGTTGTGTGCAGTCTAATCTGCATCTTCCTAGCTTGGTGAAGGGTTTGAAGCTGTCAATCAGAAGTGCATGATCTATGCAGATTGCCATCTGGCCTTGCTTTCAGGCAGTAGAGCTCGTGTGTTACTGTGATATCCAAGCGGAGATCAGTGATGAGTGGTGTTCCTCAGGGGTCAGTATTGGGACCAGCACTGTTCAACATCTTTGTTGGCATCATGGACAGTGGGATCGAGTGCACCCTCAGCAAGTTCGCTGATGACACCAAGCTGTGTGGTGTGGTCAACATACTGGAGGGAAGGGATGCCATCCAGAGGGACCTTGACAGGCTTGAGAAGTGGGCCCATGTGAACTGCATGAAGTTCAGCAAGGCCACGTGCAAGGTCCTGTACATGGGTCAGGGCAGTCCCAAGCACAAATACAGGCTGGGAGGAGAATAGACTGAGAGCAGCCCTGAGGAGAAGGACTTGGGGGTGTTGGTTGATGAGAAGCTCAATATGAACCGGCAGTGTGCACTTGCAGGTGACAGAGAAACAACTCCAGCAGCTCACTGCTGCTAAAAGGGATGGCTGGATGCATGCCCACTGCTCTGGGGGCCACCTGTGCATCCAAAATCCCTTATGGGAAGGAGATTTTGGATATCAGATAGGTCTCGATTTTATCAGTACAAAGAGAATAGAAATCAGTGGCTGAAAAGGGAAACTTTACAAGGCAGTGGTGTTTTCTTCACAAAAAGAGGCCAATTCCCTCTGACTGCTGGAGCAACTTCTCCAAGACTGTAGTGGATTGCCCAAATTGGAGATCTCTGTTAACATTCTCCAGCTCAACCAGAAAGTATCAGTTTGGTTCTTGATCACTTCTTGACCTTTATTATTTTCTGGCCTTCTTTATATCAAAAGTCAGACTAGATGATCATAACAGCCCCTTTCAGCCATCAGATCTTTGGATCTATTATATAATTTTAGAAAAAAAGTACCCTGGCTCCAACGAGCTACATTTGGTATCAGTGAAAGTCAGTGGAGAAAATTGCCTGCTGAGGTATGCGTGATCTCAGTGTATCATTGCACAAATAGGTACTGTGTGCAAAGAGAGAGATAGGTGAGCATTTGTGTGGGTATGTGAATGAAACAAGATGATGCACTACAGAGCGAATGAGAGCTCGATAAAGTGAATCTGTATGTAAAACCAGCCATCTAATGGAAAAAGAGAGAACAGATGGTGAAATAACTCTCTAAACAAGCTGCTGCTTTAGACTCTGGCCTTCCACAAACAAGTTGCAAGTATTTCAGATCCATGGTCCAGTGATTAAAGAGAAGAAATTCAAAGGAAGAAGTGGGGGAAATCAAAGAGGGGGGGAAAAGAATGCATAAAACCCCAACCCAGTTTAAGTTTCATAGTGGAATATCAAAGCAATATTGAAATATAGGAATATCAAATACCAATACTTTATTTTTATGTTTTGCATTTACTGAATCAGTTTCAATTGTATGAAGCCCTCTGCCCTTAAGCCCTATGATATAAATTTTATTGGATTTAAAGGAAACAGATTGGGAATCTGGGACAGAAATATATATATATATATATTTTACCAGTACAGATTTTATGGTTTTGCCAGAGAAAGCTTCAAAACTGTTTGAAGTGCTGCTTATTTAGTACTACTAACATATTCAGGAGTTGGGGATGGGAAGAAAGAGAGATGTAAGGGAAGGCACAGAGATCTGTGCAAAGACCAAATAGCATTCTCCCCCTGGAAGCAATAAAGCGATCCAAGGCTGCAAGTGTGCCTGGGGACGTGTGAGAGAGGACGAGGGAGGTGGAGGTTGTGGAGAGAAGGGGCTCTAGCTGCTAGCAAGGCCAAATAATGTTTCCACCTAATTTTTTCTTTGTCATTCTGAGGGTGAATGCTCTAACCTCTTCATCAGACAGTCCGCTGAGATGAGGATGGCTGTTGACGCCCGTTGCTGAATGCCTGCTGGCAGAAGGGCGGCCAGATGCCCCTTTGTGTGTGCTGCCCAGGAGGCTCATCCCTCACACTCAGGATGGGGTAACTGTCTAGCACCTTCCCCGTGACCAGCTAGCAGGCGCCTAGCCCAGCACCTCCTGAACCCCTCGGGCACACACTGGCACTTAAGAGTGTGTTAGCCAACATTTGAGTTGTTTATTTCTGTCTCACGGTTGGTAATCAAGTGAGAGGAGAAGCAGTAAAAAACTGCGTCTCTGAATGAAGCTTTGCTCTCCGCTGGGTGTTGCAGGAGACCCTCGCCCTTGGCTTGGGCAGAGGTCTTGCATGAATTTGGCCTTCAAGCCAACCCGGAGTGAGTCCAAGAGAGGTCCTGGGCACAGAAAGGGGGCTGGTCACTCTCTTTGCCTCCCAGATATTTCCTGAGTCTCTGAAGAACAGGTGCCCAAGGCATGTCTCCAGTTTTCAGGAAAAATGTGAGCGTTAAATCGAAATCTGCTACCATTTGTAAAACTGACAGGCAGTGAGCTGGTTGTCCGTTAACAGTCTTTGTCACCGTGGAGTGTGGGAGGTCATGCATTCATGTTTTCCAAAGACTGACTATCTGCTTGGCCACCTCCATTTCTGCCACCTACCAAGCCCTTCTGGCCAGAGATGGAGGCTGTACCACTGGAGGACTTAGGCTGCAGCTTCCTCAACTTTAAAAAAGTAAAACTCCATTCCCTGTGGAAAGCTGCTTTACTGAGAGGATGAGCAGCTCATTGGTCATAACTCCTCACGCTGCCTCCTTCACCTATGTGTCTCTTGAAGTGGCTGGCAGCAGAGCCAGCTGATAGTGATGACCCAGATGCCTGAACCACTCCATAGCAGAAGTCATCATTTAGGATGTTAACAAGGAGAGGGAATTAGTCCTTATTTTATTCTTTCGACTCTTGTATGTGAGAAGGTAGGGGAGAGATAACTTCTTCCTGGAGAATATAAAGAAAGGTGGACAAATGTGTAGAAGGTAGGGGAAGCTCTAATATTTCCCAAAGGTTTGGACTATGTTGGTGCTTCCTGCCCATGAGGAAGATGAGGAAGCCACAAGCTCCTGGGCTTCCATAAGTGAGGCAGGCATGGGCAAGAAGATGAAGTCTGTAGTCATGGTGATGTCAGCTGTTGATCTTGGACACTGAGGAATGCAGATCTCTCCATCTCCATCATCATTGGTTAAGTAAGGGACAACAAATGAACAAGCCTAGCATAGGTTAAGAGAAATGGAGTTGTTCCCAAGAGAGGGGAAGGTACTTGGAGTAAGCTGAAACTGAATGCAGAATGGGTGTCAAATAGCCTTTCTTGAAACATGTAGGTCTGGGTATTTAGTTCTGGTGGTCAGCAACTAGTCTCTTTCAAGCATGAGTAGCTCTGCGTTTTGTGAGTATCCTCAGAGCTGCTCCAAGCACAGGAGGAAAATGGGAAGGCAGCATCCTGGTGGAAAATGAAGACCGTGGAGTCTTGTTTGTGGCCTCCACTTATATTACTCAAAAATATTCCAGAACCTCTGCCAGAAGAGGTAGGTCCAGGCAGTTAAATCCTCTGCCATGGATGGGAGGTCATGCAGCTCTGAAATGTAAGATTCATATCTGAAGTGCCTTAAATTCACCAAAATGACTATTTGTATAAACATCTATACTGCCGAGTAATCTGATTTATTTGGGCATTTGTCATTGCGAGTGTTTACTAATGTCTGTTTATGTTGCCATCACTAGGTACTGGTTTAAGTCACTCTGTCCTCAGAGTTTATACTCACCCTTATGCTAATGTGTCACCACTTACTTGTCACTAAATTACATCTTATATATGTAACATCTTTAATGAGAGATAGTCCCAGCAAATAATTTCTAGAAAAACATTTTTGTTAAGCCAGGTCCTTCAGACAAACTTCAGCTGTGTTTGTCTTCTGTGAATATTATAGAAAGCAACTTTGCTAACAGTGATGTTTTCAGGAAAAATGAGTGCCAAGCAGATACTAGAGAATATCAGTGGAAAGTAAACTATAACTACGTAAGAGTGCACATTAACACCTTTCTTGTGGTAGTCCAAACAGAGACAGTAACATGTAATATGTTAAATAAATTTAACGTTGGATATTTCTCATTGCTCACTAGAAATATATTTTGCACTGATTTTTTTTCAAGAGAAGAGACATTTAGATTTTTAAAAATTCTTTATCCTTCTTCTGAAGGAGCCTATATTAACCAAGAAATGATTCTCTATTCTGGCCTTTCTTTCCTCTTTCAACGACCAAAATTTCTGTATAAAGTGCTTAAAAATCTGAAAGAATTCTCATGATATTCTGTGTAGGACCTGAAAAATCTAGTGATCAAGAGTTACAACAATTAATCTGAATAAACATATTAAGCAAAAAAAAATTATGTGCCAATTATCTAATTTGAGAAATAAAAATATTTTGTGGAATGATCTGGAACAAAAATAAAGGGGTAACTTATGCTCAGTTATTAGCAGGATTTCTCAAAACCACACTGAACATCCCCCACAGGTTTCATGACAATCTGAAGCTGGGATTAAAAAAATAATGTTTTCCAGTGATAAAATATTTTTCTTCCTTTTGAACTCAAGGAAAATTTTAATCAAATTCACTGGACTATAGCTTCTAGGCTCTGAAAAGAAGGTTACTGCTATCCAATGTGGAACATGTCATCCTGTGGGAGAGGAGGGATAACCATAATACCAGTAATGCTGGACAAAAAAATCATCCATGTGGCTGCTGAAGGAAGACAACTATAGCATTAAAAAAAAAAAACTTTACTATTAAATTACAATGTGTACTAAAACTTACACTCTGAAACAGACTTTCTTGTGCATAATCCTGGTTAATAAAATGGTTGAAGGGTTTGAATATTTTTTAGCTGATGGTTCTGACAAGTTAAGACTAAATATACATTGCGGCAACCACCATTGTATATATGTTTCGTGCACAAATGGAGAAAATAACATGTTGACTGTAATTTCATAAGACCAGAGGGATCAGTCTCAGATTCGTATCTTAAGATAAAACGGTGCAATTACCATTGCAGTCCATCTTTCTGGAATATCTTCAATCAAAGAAAAGTCAACCATAATTGTGGATTTCAATGGAATATAGATGTAGCAAAAATGTTTCAGACCACTGTGATTACATCATCTGCATCCTGAAGATCCCGTGCCATTCGCTCCCAAGCCCAGCACAGTCGCTGCTCGCTCAGTGCATTGTAAAGATCAGTGATACTGTACAGATGAAGAGAAAACAAACAAAACCCAATCAGGGCTTATAGGGATTAGTGTGCCAACATATGCAGGTTTACTAATGTGCCCAGGGAGCGGAGGGTGAGGCTCAGGGGTCTCAACCGTGGTCCCACCCCACAAGCTTCACTCAAGCCCATGGTGGGTGGTGGAGGAACCAGGGTTGATGCCATCGCCCATCAGTGGGTGCCTTTAATGAAACCGTTGGGCCAAAGGAGACTGCATCTTTCTATGGACAGTGACCTCAGTTTGGGACACCTAAAAGTTTGATGAGGAACAACTTCTTATCCGTGGGGAGTGAACTAAAACAGACCTGATAAATGAATGCCCATGTTAGCAGAGCAGGGCTGAGACACACGTCCTCTGTCCCTCTCTTGCAGCATGGATGGACCCCACTGGGATGCTCTTGTTCTGGCACCTCCTGCCGAAAACTTCTGCCTGCTTCAGGGCACAGACAGTAGGACCCATCATCTGCAGAACTGTCAGGTCCGTGATGGATGGGAGGGGGACAAAAGGCAGGAAGATGGTGGGGAGCAAGGGAGAGGGCAAGAAGGATCCCCTAACACCATTACCACCCTGAGCTTTTGGTTTCTTTTCTGTCCCACAAGGCACTGTGTATACATTGCGTATCCTGCTTCTCAGCCATAACAGACCAATGTGACATGCCACATATGGTGCCACGGACCCCTTTTATTTAATCCACCCTTTGAAAAAAATGCCGTGCCACTGCCATCTCACAGACTTATGCAAGTTATAATAATCACCATTTTAATTTTTCCCACAACTTTGAGGCTTAATAGCTTTAAAATCTTACAAGTTGTAAAAACAATTAAAGCAATAATTTTAAAAATAAGCAGAATGGGACCTTCAAAAGAATGTGAACCTTTAACACTTCACGGTTAAATAAGGTCCTTGTAATACAGTCACTTGAAGGCCAGCCCTGAGAAAACGCAGAAGCATCCTGTGAATTTGTTGATGCTAGTTCAGACAGACTGTTTATTTTCATGATTTCATGGAAGAATTTTAATTTAATGAGTGTTTTATACACTAATGTAAAGCATAGTTTCAACCCTATAATTATAGTGTCAAAATATTTCTGCTTAAACAGCAGCAGCTGACTACAGAAATGTGATTTACATCTGAATTGTATCAGGGCGACACTGCTAAAAATAATCACCATGTGCCTCTTAATTGAATAAAAAAATTAACAAAGAATATCAATGTATCTCTCAGCCTAAGTCTTTCTGCCTTTCATTTAAACACTCTGCTTATTTGCTTATTGCCTTTTTAGGCCTAAGGTTTCCAGAAAATGTGCGGGCGCAGAATGGCCGTGTGTCATTTTGCCCACCCGTTTCTCCCTATTGCACACACAGCAATGGGAAATTGCATGAGCAAATTGTCGGTTCCTGTCATTGGGAGCCTACATTTTTTTAAAATCTCACCATTAATCTTTCAGCTCAGTTTTAAAATAACCAACTGCCATCATGAAACAGGTTTCTCATGCTGCTTAAGGCTGTCAGCAGGTTTTGACCAGTTCAGGCCACATTTTGCTCTTGGAATGGGGTTAGAAATCTTTTTCGTTGTTGTAGTTGTTGGAGAATTCATCTTTTGAGGTAATGCCTAGGGCAGCTTCAGATGGGAGAAATCTTAGTTGTGTGCTCCCGATCTGTTTGCATCACCACACCACTGGAGATGGCAACACAGCCCTGCTGCAGCTGCCCTGGTCTTTGTCTAGCCCTTGTCCATCTGTAAGGCAGGATTATTCTCTGTTTGTCTTATAGTACCTTCTAGAGGCCTCGTATGAAACGGCACGTTGTTGTGCTGGGTGTTTTATGCATTTCCCAGGGAGCGACAGTATATTCCCCAAAGAAAATACAGTCTACAAGCCAAGGCACGCAGAGGAAGGACCTTTTTCCTTATTTTGAAAACAGAGGACTGATGTTGAGGCTCCATCCACTTCTACTGTTGGTGGAAGGACGTGGGATCCTCCTGAATATACGCCTCTGCCATGTGCTGCCTCCCTGCTGGGGCAGGCCCATAACTCCCCTCTAAAATCTCCTGCACTCACAGTTCCCATCGCAAGAGAGGGAGAGGCGGTAAGGAAGGGCACCAAGAGCTATGTCTCTGGTTGGGTCAGCCGAGGAACACAAACCCAGGAGCTCATCATAGTAAACACCTGCCCTCCAGTCTAGACAACTTCCCAGATTAAGTTAACTTTCAAATTCAACTGGGAAATCTGTGGTGAAGCAACAGCTCTTTGCCCAAGAGGTTTCGTTTCATTCCTGCAGGAGAATTTGGGAGGAAGGGAAGCTCATGATGCCGTGTCACATACACAAGTACGCCCACGTTTGTCTTGTCTTCAACGGACGCGATAGCTTGCTCCTCCTCTTCTGCACTGCCTGAGCTATCATGGGTTTAGGTTAAGCAAATCTGTCTTGCTACATCAAAGAGGGTTTAAGCTAGCTAGCTAGTCTGCAGGAGATCCTCACTCTTTTCTTTCACCTTTCAGCTTTGGGCCAGCTCCTTTGCACACAACAGTGCTTACAACCAGCACTTGTTTTCCAGCCAGGACAGCCGCAGCAGACCACTCCAGCCATCAGGCAGCCAGTGTCAGCAGCCCAGGGCTTAGCAAGGAGCAGCACAACGCAGCCCCGGCGAGTTTCTGCGATCTCCACGGCAAGGACTGGTAGAACAAAGATGCCTAAATCTGTTTTGTGTTCTTTGGTTGCTATTTTTTAGCCTAAGAATGTATGATTACAGCCTCACACAACCAGTACGTGATCACGAATGCATCTGCAAGTTAGAAGGAAGTTTCTATTATGTGTGGCTAAACTGTATAAACATTGCATATGTGCATTACATATTGCATATGGGCATAGAGATATATGCATGCATACACACATGAATATGTATAAATATTATGCTTCCCTTATTTGATGAAGCGCAAACTTGGGGTCCTCTAGAATTCAAGGCCTGATCCAGATTCTCGTATATGTGTTAGCTTTAGTTCATTGTGTTCCTGCAGCACCAGACACTCTCTGATGCCAGCAATGTGATACGAAACCTTTTTCACAGGGCAAGATCTTGAAGTTTTGCTGTGGCCTTTCATGACACTGGGATCAACTTGTATGGATGAATCTGGTATTCGTATAGATTTCAACGTCTCTGTGGGAACTGCATATGCTCTTTTTATTTTATGCTAAGATTCCACTAAATTGTCCTTTGGATTTATTTCAAAGAAGGAAAAGAGGGGGAAAAGGCAGTAAAGATTGCTCTTCTTATGCTTTAGTTGTTTTTTTAACTCAATTATATTTTGACAATTCTGTATGAAACTTTGGAGTATGTCTTTGTTTAAGCAGTATACCTTCCATAGGAATAGTCATTTAAATGTATATGGCTAGTTTCAGGCATAACAAGCTTTGACAAGGGCATTTAGCGGTTGTAATTCAAATCTAATTCAGAACATCTTAGCGCTGGACCTGTCAAGCACTTGAAATGCACTGTAACTGCAAAACCAAGGGATATGGTCCCAGTCGTGCTCTGTGTGGCATCAAGCTGATGTGTCAACAAGAGCAGTTACAATTACAGGTTCTTTCAAGCATACTAAACTAATTTACAGTACTCTGAAAATGTGGGAAAAGGCCTTGCTAGCGTAAAGGTATATGGGACTTTTAGACTGCAAAGGCAAGGCAAGTAGCATGGCCATTTCATTCAGGAGTTTAAATGTTATGCAGTTTCAGTACCACCTTTGGGGAGGGGGTTAGATTTGTAACTAGATATTTTGTAGATAATAATAGATTTGCCTTGCAGCCATCAAATGCCCTTGTCAAATCCCATTAGAATCACATTGCACATTTATTTGAAACCTCAATCTACAATGCACACATTTGCTAAGTGAGGATGGGGTCCTAATTGCACTGGCACTGACTGGTCCTTTTTGTTTGTCTCTCTTGTTTACCTGATAAATACCATTTACACCAGCTGCAATACACTTAGGCTTCTTCTGCTTACAGGGATTAGAAAACTTAGTGCGAAGGGAGAGGTCTTTCCAGAAGCAAATCTGATCCAAGGATGTCCCACAAAAAACAAGACAGAATTACAGTAACCAACATGTAATTTTAACATCAAGATATAAAAAGACTTGATTTTAAAGTGCACCAGTGATTTAAAGCAGCTGCACACATTTAGAGGGCATTGCTTTAATGTGCACACAAAGGCTAATGGAAGCTTTTACAAACGAAAAAAAAATATCAGGTTTTATGATTTATCTACTTTTTATGCACAACATTATAGGCCCTCCCCCCAGGGACTCATAAATGTGATTTTTACTTCCCAAATTACAAAGCTAGTCAATTATTTGGGAATGAGTCATTCATTCAAAAGTGTCTGTAACGGGATGTGTTAACCATCAGGAAATTTTACACCAATTGGAATTATAAACACCAGGGTAAAAAAAAAAAAACCCTCTTGGCCAACCAGCTATGTCTATTTGTGAAACCTTGAGCATGGAGCACGGTGCAATGCATGCTGGAGAAGTCCTGAGAAGCTGATTTGGAGGCAAGGAAGGGGTGGTGAATTTTTTTTTTCTTTTCCTTTAGATTATATAAAATGTGTTTATTTTATTTTGAAATAATGTAGTTAGCAAGTCTGCAGCAACGTGCAGTCAAGGCTCCTAAAGCACCTTATAAACCTCTGGTGATTAAGCCTTGCAGCCACGTATAGGGTAAGGAACTATTAGCCCCATTTTATGGAACGAGAAGCCGAGGGCCAGAAGTGGCTGCTGGTGGGCAGACACGCAGGCGTTTCCTTTGGTGGCCAAAGCCGCTCCTTCCCCTACCGCAACTCCATCGAGGCCAACAAGAACCAAAGGAGCTGATTTTGATTTGCATCTGCTTCCCTCTATATCTTCCTGTTGGCCCCTGAGGACTTGTATTGACCCACCCAGAACTCATCCCTGGGGTCAACGGCAAGCCCTGAGCATGGATGCAACCGATGGCTTGTGCCCAAACCAGTACGTATTGTTGAAACGCTGAATGGTTCTTTTGGCCACTGTAAACTCTAGCTGTATCCTCTGCCAAAACTAAAAAACCTCTGGGGATCTTTATTAGACACTGGTCCTCCAAAGAGCACACCAGCATGAGAGAGAGGAAAGAGGAGAAGTATGTATGGATAGGTATGTCTCTGCTGGCATTTCCTCTGCTCCTGCTTGATGAGGGAGCAATCAATCTATTAAGTCCCTCCTCGCTGCCAGTATCCCAAGTCACCAGTGCTTCTCCCTACACTTTCCTGCTAGGCTTTTAAGTAACGTAATGGACATAGTCTGTCCAAGCCTCAATAAATATTAAATCACTCTTAATTCAATTTCAGTTTCTGTTAAAGGAAACTACAAAGCCATCTTTGTGACATTCAAAATCTTTCTCTCCTGCCTGCTGGTCCTTCTGCTTAGCACTAACTCAAAAAATTGGAAACTGGAAACTGTTTCTCTGCTGAATAGCATTTCTTTCCAAATCACATGCCCGCTAGCTTGCTCTGGAAGAATTGCTCATGAATCCTTAATCACTGGTGTGCACTTTTCTGGGGAAGACATTCAATCTTTGTTCCCAGAAAAAGAAATTCATACATGCACTTGCTAAAAGGCGAATGAAACCTGAAGGGTGGAAAAGCAGGGATAGCATATTTATATTGCTATTGCTCTTTAAAGTATTATTAGGACCAAATCATTTGGATCTGCTTTTGATCTCCGTCAGTTCCAGTGACTGAAATGTTTGCCGTGGTTCTGTGCAGAAAGCATAGCAAAGAACTGTCGTCCTGCTTGTGGGACATCCTGGCTTTTCTACATCTTCTGAAATATATTTTAATACAAAGCAGACTCTTAATTACTATATGTAGTCTTCAGGCTCCTTGGTGCTATAACATTTGAAATTTTAATCTCAGGTCCTCATACCCAGAGGGGCCACTGATTCCACGTGCAGGATACCCAAATACCAACGTAAGGGCAGAAATAGAGTCACGGAAAGCTTGGAAAGGAGTCCCCACATAGCAGTGTCATGATGACATCATATGCAGCAGGTACGTCGGGGATAAGCCATACAAATGGTTATTCCACTTGAAGAAATGGCCCACTGGGCCTTGGCTAAATATTGTCAAGGATGGGGAGAGCTTCAGGCACAGGTGCAACTGCCACAGATCTCGTCTGCAGGCAGACACAGAACAGCGAGAGGTGTTGTAGGACCTACAGCAGAAAGGTATTTTGCATCAGGTATTTCCTTGCAACTGCATTTCTGCTGGCTGGGTCGCAAATACTGCGAACACGTGGCTGCCAAGGTGAGATCTGTTTTCTCTGGAAATGGAAGGATTCATCTCATGAATCTTCTAAAAACTGGGTGATCAGAATCTGTGTCCAGATTTGAATTATGTGATATAAGACCATCAGAATGACAGAGGAATGTAGGTTATTTTAAGATAGCAATAAAGCCAAAGCATGCTTCTAAATAATCAAGTTCATTCCATATCCTGTTTGCAGGTAATGCCATTATCCAAGCAAAGGCTGTATCCTACAAGGACTTAAGAATGGTGTTACCATTAAGTGTATGAGCAGATATATCACCTTCAGAAAAGCTATATGTAACATAAAAATTAAATATATATTTAGATGTTCACAGAGCTAATTTCTAATAAAGTCAGTTGTGGGTTGCTGAATCAAGCCCTGAACAGTTTGGCAGTGCATGATGAAAGCTTTCCTTCTATAAATTACTTTCTGTGAAACTATTTAACTGAGTTCCAGACAAGTGGGAAGATTAAAAAAAAAAGGTGGAAATTTCAGAGAAAAATAGATTTCTTGAAATCTTAGTTAATACCGCAAGAACCTATCTGCTACATAAGGCTGAAGAGTCGGTTGTTAAATTTTTAAGTATTTTCCTGACATGTATTTTTCCCGAAAAATCTGAAAAATGTTAAGTAGCTTGGGCTCAGATATTATTTACAGTGCAAATCAAGAATTCTTTTTTTTTCCACCAAACCCGCATGCCAGGAATCTGACATAGGATCTGAACCGCAACGATTGAAAATTAAGGAAAGTAAAGGCTATTCTCTTTGTCATCACACTTCCACTTATAGTGATATGCTCTTTTGTTATTAAACAGGCCCAATCAAAACAAAAGGGATACTGTTTCTTTTATGAGTAATGCACTAACCCACCAGCAGAAAAAAGTTCACGTAAAAAGTATGGGTTCGGACAGCATAAGATTTATTACGATGGCTACAAAAATTATTCCTTCTTAACAGCACTTAAATTGTCTAATTATTCACAGCTGTTTTCAATTTGTTTCAGGTTCTTAATTAGGGGGTAGGGTCCTCTTCCCAAGTCCTAAACTAGCACTGCAAAAAGCAAAGAATTGCCTCATGTTAAACCAGCCCAGCCCTGGGGCTGATTAGTGGAATCCACTGCAAGATAATTTGTTATTCATACTTATCCATCCGCCTCCCGCTGGGCTGAGATAACAGAAAGACACAATTTCCTTCTTGTTTGTATAATTATTTTGATCCATCAAGGCAATCATGGTCTCGATGGAAAAAAGAAAAAAAAAAAAAAGAAGTAGTGTTTGCTGTTCTTTTAGAGGAGCAACGCAGGGTAAACAGATATGTTTGGGGGCCAGCACCTGATAATCTTAATTAATCTCTGGATTTGGGGTTAGGACATCCTTGTTAAAATTTAGCATAGCAGCAGGAGGCTGCGTGCCTGAGGGGTTCTTGGGGAGCAAATAGATGCGCAACCTGCAGGTAGGAGTGACTCCTGGGGATTTTAGACCTGCAGAAAAGGCATCTCTCCTGAAGGATGTTACAGCAGGGCACAGCTGGCCTTTGCTGATTTTGGATAGGGAGCTAACTGTTTATGGCTGAGAAGAACATGCCAGTTCTCTTTATATATATGGGACCATAAAAGTGGAGGATTATGTCATATTTAGAAAGATGAGGACTGAAATACTCTTTTCAGATTGCCTCGGATTTGTCCTAGACATTTTCTTTCCTTTGACTAGTCTCCATGCTTCAAGTATTACAGTTTTGAGAAGTCAAAAGCCAGAGAGACTCCTTGTTCTCCCTCTCCCTGTGAAATGGTTGTGCATTTTACATCAGCAGCGTATGTGTAGGTGCAGTTCCTGCCCTTGCATGCAGGAATTTGCACTTGGGTTGGATGGCTGACTGGACACATGCAGTAAAGGGAGCTCAAGCCAGTTCCAAAGGAAGTCTTACTGGTTTAAATGGGAGCGAGAGCAGGACCTGAATAAATCTTTCAGGTCACCAGCTGCACTTAGCTGGCCTCATTAAAATTCAGGTCCTTAATATCTGTGGGTGAGTGTATGAAAGGGGGTTATGGGGTGAATTGGTCAACAGATTTGAGGTTTGTTTGTGCTCCCTGTGGACTCCCCTACTGAAAAAGTCCTGAAGAGTTTAATAGGAAAAAAGAACCTATGCTATTCTGGGTTTAACTATCCTATAGGATTTAATAGGGAATTATATCCTGACTATGGACATTTTTTTATGGTTCAGATAACTGTAGGCAAGACTGATTTGTGCATTAAGGCATTTTTCTAGTGTGTCTCAATTATAGAAACATCTGCACTAAGTGAACTTGAAACCTCTTTGATTCCCTGTGCAAATTCTCACTATTCAAAAGTCCTCATGTTTTTCTATTTCTTGCCTTTAGCTTAATAGTTTCAGAGTGGGTTGCAATAGCATGTAACTGTGTAGCTTACAAAGGAAAGAGGCACTTTTTAATGTAATTACTTAAATCCTTCAAAGCCCTCATTAAAAAAACATACCTAGCTCAGCACCGATTGATATCCTGGAGGTTATTAGCAGTGTCTGTTATCTCTGGTAGAGACAAAGATTTTCAGCCTAAACAACAGTACTCACCCCATGCAGCACTTTACTGGGCCAGAGAGAGGTTATATGAATCCCCTCTTACAGTCATGGTTGTTTAATGGAAAAATGGAGTTTTGTCTGTTTTTCAGCCTGGTACACGTGTGATTTTCTATTACTCTCTGCTCTCATTTAGACCAGTGCAAAATTAGCATAAGCCCAGCCTTTAGGTGGGCTATTTCACAAGGTGTGGAACAGCGGAGCATTTTTTTTTTTTCCAGTTAATTGGAAAATGAAATACTACTACCTTAGAACACATCATTAAGTTTGTAAAGTCCTTTTGCAGGTTCATCTTACAAATTTATAGCAAGTTGCTCTTGTTCTGGGTGTGCTGGACAGCCCAGGCAAACTTCTGCAGGTCTGTTCAGTGGCGACTGGTTTCGATTCACCGTTCACTGCGTGGTACCTCCAAAGCACGGCTGATACCAGCTCCAGGCTACCAGCAGCATGCTCCCTCTGGCAAGACAGCGTGAGACCAGTTTTGACTCTGTCTCTGAATGGAGCCCAGGGGCAATTTCTGCTCTCCAGCCACTCCTCTGCAACCAAAATGCCCCCCCCCCCCGCCCCCAGGGTTTTGCCCCCTGCTTTTGCCCACCTCAGGAGGTGTGGATCCCCTTCCTTTCAACTGGAAGTGGGCTGCGAGCAAGCAGCTTTTGCTGTCATCTCACTTGGTAAAAAGCAGTCCAATTCCTGAAAAGTTTTCTGTCCGAAGAAACACACGCACAAAAAGCTAACAAATAATCCCAGAAACAAAGACATTGAAGCCCATTACTGTCATTACCATAATTAAGAACATCACAATGGGCAAGGGCTGGGTCCTATGGGTCTCCCCTTTGGAAGAAGCAAGGAAGATGTTCATTATGGTGAAGAATCTGGGGACAGACTAAGCAGGTTGCCCAGTATCACTAAGGAGTCTGTGGCAGACTTCAGAATTGAACTAGAGGTTCATATTTCATGTATAACTTTTCTGGTTTTTTTTAACTCTGAAATAGCTCTGCTTGAGCCTTTCCACCTAGATCATACATGTTGACACAGCTCTCTTACTGGGTCAATGTATGTTGGTTATAGTTAGGTGGATATCTGCTGATACACACACCTCTCTTCTGTGGATATAAGGGCCGGTTCCCACTAAAATCGATTGAAAGTCTATTATTAATATCGCTGACCTTTGCCTCAGACCTGGAGTAAAAGTGTTTGCACAGATATTTGAAAACTCAGGTTGTACTGTGACCATTGCTGTTGTTTTTCCTCTGCCCAAGCTTGGCAGCAAGTGGATTTTGATAGGAGAAATGGCACTGGCAGCTTTGGGATGGCAGATATCTGAGCCTTGAGAAGGTTCAGTTCTGTTTTGAACTTCTGTGATAGCAGCCTGATATCTGTCCAGTAAATTCAAACCATTTTGGAGACACTTCAGAAAAAATTGGACCGATATAATTTTATGCTTGTATGAATCATCCCAATGTTTTGTTAAGTTTTAACTTAGTTTACATTTTAGTCATTCACTGGGACACCAATAGGAAAGAAATAACCTTAAAAAAACCCCAGCTGGTGACTCAAAATCAAATCCTGCTAATATTTCTCTCCCAATAAAATTGGTATCACTGATATGAAGGCAAATTCTTCACATTATATATAATATGATATACTATAATACATAATAGAATATATATGCACACATAAAACTCTAATGCTTTAAGAGCTAGGATTTAGAAAATATATAGGGAAACAAAATTACATTCACTGCTGGGCACCCTATTACCAAAAAGGATCTAGATAAACTGGAAGAACTTCAAAGAGGAGATGTTAAAGTGACTGGGAATCCAGGGAAATGGAATTATGAGGAAGGATTAAAGCACCTAAAACCTCTATCTAGGAATTAATGAGGAGGTGACTCAGGACTTTGACTCGCATCAGAACTGGCTGGTGTTTGAAGGTGATTGGAAGCTGGGGTTGGTTTACACTGTGCTGTGAACTGCCATGGCTTTGATACGGCTCCACAGGCATCTGAGCTGGCTCCGCAGCGGGGCTGGAACCTCAAAGCGCAAGGCTGGAAGGGGCAGCTGGGGGCCGAAACGCCATCGCTCTGCCCAGGAAAGCAGCTCCCTCTGGAGAAGGTGATCAGCGATTCCCAAGCAAAGCGCTGGCGTCCGGCTTAGGAAACTGCACACAACCTAATTAGCAGGAGCTTTGCTTTTTGAGGGTACTGGTGACTGCAAGGCTGGACCCCGAAGGGCTGCCGTGCCTTGGACTGCTGACAAGGTCCAGGTGCCACTTTCTAGATGCTGCTGTCCCTGTCTGTGGCAGTGGCATTACCGCAGGGGCTGTGCTGAGCTGGGAAGTGCAGGGATGCAGCAGGAAAATACAAGTATCCTGCAAATGCTAACTGAGGCGTGGGAGGAATGCAGTCATCTGCTCATGGACACACAGACAGTTTCCAACAGAGGCAGGGATCCAGCCCAGACCCTGAGGGTTTGTAACTAAACCAAGAAGTTCCCTTCCCTTGTAGCACAGCCCGGTTAGGGGGAATAGCAGGAACATGAAATCAGAACAATAGGAATCATATCAAGAAAAGTTCTTAATAGTAAGACAACACCTTGTGTATGGATCGCTTGCTCTTTTCCCCATTTTCAAATTTTATTTTTTTTTCCAACAGACATTTTTTGCAATAGCACATTTATAAATTTTCTCTATGTCCCCTTGGAAAGTTCCTTGTTGTGGGACCCAAAGGACACAGTTCCCATTACGTGAGATCTCTACATTTAGATGCAGCAAAATCATATTACAGGAAATAACACTGCTCACTATGTTTATCTTTGTCCTCCCAGACAGGTTGGTTGATTTAACACACCTTTTTTACTCCAAACAAGAATGATTTCCGTTCAGGTATTATCTGACAAATTAGGGTATATTTTCATAATGAAATCCTGCCCTTTATTTTAATCAGTCACAAAATGAGATCTACTCCTGCAAGAACATTAAAAAAATGACATAAAGATCAAGATATTGATATTATATTGTCATTTTAGGTGTGAGAAGATCCATTTCACGACTGGAGCTCTATTAATAAGGAACTGCAATTTGCTTATCCAGGCACATAAGACACAGCGCATCAGATGCTGATACCACTTCACTCTAATGTGGCTTTTATGGGGTCTGACTGATAAACTTTTCAAGAAGTGATGTACTCTGTGTATAAATTCTTACTGAATCAGATCACCAATTACTTCTGTTTCCCCCATATTTGGAACTTCCTCCTTTTATTTTGTTTAGAAAAAAGTGTACTTATCCCACTTAAAACCATTTCCTTTTTCCTCTTCGCAAAGTGAAAAAGCAGAGATGTGAATTAGTAAACATAAAAGACCTATACATCTGCTCCAACAACTTATTGAAATCTTGAATCCTAATTAAGGGAAAGAAGAGACGCTGACCTTTGGAAAGCGATAATACTGTAATATTTTACATATATGAGCATTTGGAGAACTGCAACCGCTTTTGTGTTTGAATTTATAAGCGAAAGGTAAAATATTATTAATGTAAGTGAAACATGCTTCAAGCAAAGAATAAAGCAATGAATCATGTTAAATGAATTTTAAAAGAACGTGCAAAGGATGTGTTCCTATTCCTGAATGGTTAGTTTCTTGCAAACAGGCTGCTAGGTTGAAACCGTATCTGTGGTTTGTGTTTAATGAAAGAGCAAGATAAACTGGGGAGACTACAACAATAATGAAAAAACAGAAATTCATGAGACAGGTTTTGTAGAGCACTTCCTCAGGGAGAGGAAAGGCAGGAGGGATGGATTGCTAATGACTAGAAGTAGAACGTTTGATGGCATTACCAGGCAATGTAAATACAGGCTAATGGCCTCATCCTGCAACACCTCTTCTGGGGTGCTGAGTGAGCAGCTTCAAAGCTGACCACAGCCAGCAGAAGCCTAGGCTTTTTTAGGATTAGACCTGAAGTTACTGGGAATAGAGAGCAGGATTTCAGTCCCTGCCAGCGCTGCTGGTGGGAACGTGGGATCTGGTCCCCAGAACACACAAACTCCAGGAGTCATCGTCCCCTTCCCGTTTCTGTTTAGGGTAGCCTGAACTTCATGGGCTTCTGCACTAATTTCTGCTTTAAAAACTCCCATACTTACAGTTCCTTAAGGAGACATTTAAGTCTCTAAACACAGGTGGCTTCCAGCCACCACTGCATAAGGGCACGAGTCTCATGTAGGGGTCCTCTGTCATCTCTGCTGGCCTTGTGCTAACGTGCTAGGTACCCTCAGAGGTCCAGGGCAGCACTCAATACCTACCGCTAGGCACCGGCACTGCTCCCTGAGGTCCAACAGGAATATCTGGATGGAAGAGGTAGGTTTTAATTTATTTCAATAATTTCTCTCTAATGTTCCCACTGCTCTTGTGCACGTGAAATGTTGCTGGCTTAGTCTTCCAGAGGCTGGAATTCTCCCCAGGTAAGAATCCATTTGGATGTAGCAACTTTTTATGCAAATATAACAGATCTTAGATGTTGCAAGTCTATGAAGAGAAGAGTACCCATGGCTACTGTGGTTATACAAAAAACCAAAACTGCCAATGTGCATCAGACAAGAAAAGCAGTAGTTCTGGCACTGGAACAATATTGTATAAAAGTCTTCTTTATGGGTCTTTGGCCAAATTCAGCTATTGTTTCTATGCACGTGCTCCTTTTGAGCGGCTGGTGCTCTTCCCACGGACATCAGAGCACATTCCCCCTTGCCATTTTTCCTACAGCTGCACAACTCCTTCTTCAGGTATGGCAGCTTTAAAATAACAAAAAAAGTACTCTTTAACCTGACTGACCTTTAAGCACATGGCCTGTGAAAACATCGTCTTCTTTATATCTACCATACTCTGTATATCCAAGCACACGTTTGACATTTATGTTTTCCTGAGGCAGTAAATTTTCCTTCTTCTGACATTGAAGTAAATGCTTTAATCAGAATAAATCTGACTCTTTAAATCAGCTAACTACATCTATAGCAAATTAATTACTAAAAATGGCTGTGCTTAAGGAGGCTGGATGTTTCTAGCATTTATTAAGAGCATGACTCTTTTTTCCTACAGTTTCTCAAGAGATTTAATCTCTGCACAAGTGAGTAATTCCAGCTCACTTCAGTGGGACTAGTATGTGGGTTAGGTGTTATTGGTTTGAACCCTAAAATTAATGTGAAAGCTGCTGCAGGCAGCAAACTTCCGTGCTCCCAAGGGAAGAACAGGACTGGATAAGGATGAAGGGAGTCCTTTTTAACTCACATCGTCTACAAAGTGGATGTTCCTGGCAGCAGGTGACATTCAAGCCCTTGTACAATGGGCCCTGGGCTTTTTGGTCAGCCTGGGGTTGGAGGTGGGATGTCACTGTGCTGAGCATGGAGCTCAAGATACAGCCATTGAGTCCAAACTGAAATCTATAAAAAACTTCCCCGCGATTTTTAACAGGAAATGCATCTGGCCTCCATAACAACAATAACTATCATAATTAAAGACACTCTTTAAAATTTCATTTGTTTGAGCAAGGAAGCTCTGGCTGCTTGGAGGAAATGCCAGTCCAAACCCTTCTTGTGAAAGGAGCCTTTAACGACTTTCAAAACCTGCCGTAATTGTCTAGGATAACTTTGAAATCCAAACTTCTGAAGACCTCTTTTCTTCCATGCAGATGATCAAAGCAAGCTCCTTCTTTTTCTCTTTTTCATGTCTCTCACAAATTTCTGACAATTATATTAGAAACCAGGCAAGTCCTTTAGTTCATATTTTGTTATGAAAGAATGTATTTTTCAATTTTTCCAGAGTTTTCACAATCTTTCCCCTAAGTATGAATGCTGCTGCTCAGAAAGCAGTGAGTTTGGCCAAACCTCTTTCATAGATGAAAACTATAATGGGAAATAAAACTAAGAGTTTCCCCCACCCTGATGGACTCCCATTATTTAGCCCTTTGTTTCTTTCCCAAAATACTTCAAGAGCAGAACGGGCTGTATTCAAACCCATCTGCCCCAGCACCGCCTGCAGCTTGGCGTCGAGCTGTTTCCCAAGACACTATTGAACATCCAATTTGTGGTGGAAGCATCCTTCCGTCAGATTTCCCACTCCCTTGGTTAAAATGAGGACCCTCGACGGCGACGGGTGTGGGGACGTGTCTGAATGCATGCCAGGGTGTCCCGTGCTTGCTTCTGGTTAAGTCTGAGAGGTTTGGACCAGCAGAAAAGCCCGGCATTACTGGAGGAGCAATGTGCACAGAAACTCTAGGGGCCCGCTTCCCTGTGCAAACCTGTGCAAATCTCATGTCTTCCTGCTAAACTCAGTGGTGTGAGTTATGTTGCAAATGGACATCATTCAAGTGAAAGTGCTGGCTCTGGGGATTTCAGGTCTTGTGAAATCTGGCTAAGGGTGTGTTTCGGGGGTAAAATTACCATTCTCTCAGAATTCATGGCTTCCCTAAGCAATTCCTCACTTCACTCACAACAACAACAACAAAAAGAAACAAAAACCAGAAGCTGACTAGGTAAAGAACAGACCTTAAATGGACAAAAACAACAGCAGTTGCAGATTCTTCATATGGCTGTTGAATGAATGATTTGACGCTTGCAAAATCCTGCAAAATTATTGAGGTTTTCCCCTCACTGTTATAATGAAAAGTAAGTCAGAGATTAAGCCACTGATCCACCAAAGAGTTCAAACTCTGCTGAAGGGTGGAAGCCAACAGAGCTGCCAGATTCATGAGGTCATGTTCAGAGTGGCCAAATCTCATTCTGAACATGAGTTTGCTTTCTGGTATGCATGTGAAACCTTTCAATTTCTCCATTGACTTTAATTTTCAGTCCTTCTAAGCTTGCTAGACTGGCAACTTGGACAAAGATGTTAAAAAAAAATAAATTAAGAAAAGAACTTGTTTGCCAAAAAGATAATTTTCTGACTTTCTCTGCTCAGACAAAAACCACTAAAAAAAAAAAGCAATACTGAGCCAGGCAGTATTGCATTGTGATTAACAAAGATGTAACCAAACTAATGTTCTGGATTTAACACCTGTAGGTAGAGGAGAGTCCATGAGCTGCTGTGAATTGCATCACTAGCTTGTTTACTTTTCTTAAAGTTTCATCCACACCCTTGAATAAAAGCAAATTCCAGGTAATTTTGGTCCTGAACTCTTTAAACTGGTATCTAGCTTATAGACTAACACTAGGCCACAAAATAATGCTAGAAAGTGGGAATTTGAATGAATGTATACCATGAATTTCTGAGGATGTCAGAAATGGACCAAACAGTAATCATAGCTACTGATGGAATGATAATTAATGAATTCACGGATTTTTCCCACCAGTGCACAGCTACACAGGCTAATGCTTTTCTAGGAGCAGGATTTTGTATGTGTCTGTGACACAGCTCCTGGACAGGCCACCGCCCCAACACTGTCCTTGGAGACCACGCTGGGGGCTCCCCCACCAAAGGGGAGGGGGAAAAGGGTAAAACGTGGTAACAGAGGCACAGGAACTGGGCGTCTGAGTAGTACCTGAGACGATGGCTGGTTTTAACTTCTAATTAACTGGATATTAGGTTAATTGAACTTCTGAGGCCAGAGGCAGGATGTTCTCGGTAAATAATTGGAGACATTTGCATTCTCCAACAGGTTGCATAGCAGAGATTTGCAGCTGAGTTTGCAAGTGACCCCTGCTAAGGCAGAGTATGCAGCGAGTCTCTTCTGCGAGATTAGAGCAGGGTGAGAGTCATGCAATTATAGCTCCAGTGAGGTTGTACTGGTCTGAAGCATTTCCAACTTAAAGCTTCACTGAGTAACCCTAAGGACATCTCTTGGCATATTTAATCCTGAAAGATACTGAGATACTATAACACATTGATGTAGTTTTTATGCACCAGTACAGTCCAGACCTAGGTATTCAAGTGCCAAACATCTATTGAAAACATGTAAATCTGGCATTTAAATATCTTAGAAGATCTTAACCTGAATCCTGAAGTCTTAATTCAACCAAAGACCTTCCACTGACTGCAACAGGAGTTTTGTCAGAGTAAGGACTGAAGGATTTAGTCTTAAATTAGAAGGCAAGTAGTTTTAAAACCACTGGTAACTGGATGAAACTGCTTGTTTGGGAAACTCAGAGTCACTTTTGTATAGCAGTAGCAGAAATGCTAATGCCATTTTTACTTGCAGAGCAGTGACGGAAACAGAAATATTAAAAAAATCTGGTTTTTAATAAGGTATCTACAACTTTAATATCTCAGTGTAGCTTTGTGAGCATGATGAATTTGCCTGTCTGTAATCATTATTAGATAAAAAAAGGACTTTAAGGTAACTGTTTGGGTTAAAAATGATAACTTTCCAGTGATCATCTGCACCCTGTCATTTTGACTTCTTAAGCCTGAAGTTTGCACTGCCTCAGGCAAAAACATTACTGTTACCGTACCTCTGATAAGATGCGGCCTGGCTTTTTTATATATAATATTTATTGTATATTGGGCATTGCTAAAGGGGATCTTATTTTAACTGAAGCCAGATTTTCTGTAGTTAATAGAGTTAGGAATGGTGTATTATTTTCCAACTTGGACGGGTTATTAATACTTATAAGTTGTGAACATGGAAAGAATTCCCATAAATCTGTGCCGTGCACTGCAGTTTACGGCAGAAGAGATAAAGATGTATAAAAAGCTGCTGAGTGCCTGCACGTTACATTCGGTCCCTGCTGAAGGGCCCGATTCTGCTGTGTGGCTCTGCGGCGCCTGGAGGAGTGGATGCCTGCGTGGGGCTGCAAGTGGCTCCCAGGGCCGGCAGGACCCGGGGTCAGCTCCCCTCGTCCCCAAACACCGCTCTCCAGCTCTGCGTGTTTTCCACATGCGTCATGGCAGTTCTCAGCCTCCCCAAAGGGTGTGGTTCAGCCAAAAGTGGGAGGATTTAGCAGGACAATGCAGAAATGTTAAAGGATTGATGACCGATTATTTTTTCCCCTCTATTTTAACAGGCAGAGTGGGCAATACATTTCGTCTGTGTTCCTTAACGGGACGAGCATCATTCTCAAATCAAAAGGCCTCACTCCAGTTAACCAGAGATATCATATTCAGACTTCAGTGTCCTGTATCAGATTTTGGATCTAAAGAAAGTTATATACACCTGTATGTGTAAAGTTGGCTTTTTCCCCCTGCTGTGCCATATGTAATTAGGGGTCATTTTCATTCAGGCTCCTCTTTTCAGTCGTGCACATGCCTCCCTTGCACGCACAAGCGTGGCATTCATGCAAACCAGGTGCATGTAGAAAAGAATTTTGCTCTGAATATGTACTTAGGCAGCAGTAACTAAGCTTTCCAAATTCTTCTCCCAGTGTGCACAGAGCTTTGTGTAAAACCTGGGACAGACTCTCACTTTTATCTTTAATTTCCCCGTCATTCTGTTCAGGAATCCAGAGGAGATATTCCCACGATACGACCGCTCTGCTGCTGCTGCTTTGCTGCGTGGCTTTGGGGAACACAGGGAGTGCACAGCCCTAAGAGGTGCTGAAGGCTCTGGCCCCCTTCCAACAAAACACTTAAGCATGTTATTGAAATCAAAGGAAGGACTCACTGGCCTCAGTGTAACCAGTGCTTGTGCTTTCCTTGAACAGGGTTGGAGCATTCAGTACCTTATTGGATCCAGTCCTTGATGTTATTGTTCCAGCTCTCTCTTTCCCTCACTGTCTGTAAAAACGCAGGTAATGGTCCTCAGCTTGCAAGGATTTTGTGAGGCTACACTTTATGTAGCAGAAAAACTCAGGAAAGTGAATTATAAATGTCAAAGTATTATTTTGGGGAAGGCTTAGTAGGAAAACAAATGTGATGTATCCAGTTTACTTGCACAATAACAATTACCATCATCCTGTTACATCTTCCGTGCGTTTATTCTCACTGCACTGTGCAAGGTCACACTGGTACCCCAGTTTTATGGATGTGCAGCTAAGGGAAGCTAAGTGACTTCCATAGGTGACAAAAAAAATCGATGGCCATACAAAGACGCAGGGATCGTACTCAGGCTGTAACTTCTGAATTGCCTTAACTCAATGTGTGGGTCCCAATTCTGCTTCCACCTACACTCCTGTAACTCCATCCCATCCATTTACGTGTCACTGCTCTGTGTCTCTTGTAGGAAAGCTTACCATCCAGCTTCAGGTTCTCTGCTGCTGTATCTCGTGTTTGATAAGGAGGTGATAGATTAGATCACTGAAGTTGAGGTTAGGTAACTAACGTAAGACTTAACGGCAGACATGAGTACCAAATAGCTCTCTCTCAGAGACTTACGGTTATTTTCTACACAAGTCTGGAAGTGGTCTTATATGTGTCTGCATATGCATTAAGAACTGATCATATCTGACAAAAAAGCGAAAATGGAAACCTCCCCTAAGGCAAGATCCCCAAGTGCATAATTAAGGCACAGAATGTGTGGACGGTCGCATCGCTTACACCAGGCACCATCGGACGCACAGCTGAAGCTTTCTCCTCAGCAGTGACAGCTTCCAGTGCGTGGTGGTGGTGTCAAGGGGCAGGTTATACCTTGTGCTTTCTTAATGTACTCCACAACAAACTGAAAAATCAGTTTACAATTAAAAGGTGACTTTCAAACATTTTTGGTTATGAAAAATGTAACTGTCTGGTGTTAAAGACAGGACACAGGTCTGCCTGGACCTTTGGACTTGGTACAGGTATTGTTATGGTCTGATGACTTTGTAATTGTCACATCCACGACACGAACACGGTGAGGAACTATCCAACCCATCTGACAGTGAGCTTTCTGCTCTTAAAACTTATTTTAGCAGAGTGCAACAGCAGCTTGAAAAATAATGAATGTGTCCAGTTTGTACCACACCAAAGATGTAAACACTGGCCTTTCATTTTGTCTTCTGAGGAATCAAAAATACAGTAGCTCTCTGGGAGATGCTATTGAAATATTTGCTCTCAGCTGAGGTTGGGGCATCCACACACCTATACAACTCAGATCACGGGGGGATCTCTGTGTGACAACCTTGTTGACATCAGCTATGCTGAGCCTTCCCCTCCAGGGAAGTCTTAAAAGACAAAACTCCCTTCCAGGGCTCTGATTAACAAGCGCTGTTGGGTTAAGCTGTGGTGACTGAAGAAGTTGGTTGGATGGTGCCTTCATCAGCCAGAACAGCTACACCCGATGGGAATTTTGAGTTATTTCACAGTAGCCAGCAGAGTAACATAAATTGAAATAAATGTTGATCTTTTTATTTGTATACCAGGCTGTGAACATTGAAGGCTTCTGAACAGGCAGGCTGCCTGGTATTCCCACCTTCACATAGGTACCGTAACTTGGGTAGGCAGCCTGGCAAGGTGAGGAGCAGTAACTTTTGTCCATCACAACTTGAACTGGCAGAACTTGTGAACCACAGACTGCTCCTCTTCTTGTCAAACTGCATCTCATCCACATGGGTGGAACAGGGCGGGAACTGTCCTCTGAGTGTCTGCAAGTGCGTTGTAAAACTGCACTTCAAAGAAAGCAGCGTTGTGAATTGAGTGTGTTTTGATTAAGGAAAGTCCTTATGAGAGGTTTTCAAAGCATCTGGATGGTTACTTCATTGTTTTAGTGACAAACCAGACTACTTCAAAGAACTGTCCATGTGTAGGGCTTTGGAAACTTGCTTTCAATGGGCATTTTTGATGGGATGGATTTGCCTTCGTTGCTGGATGCGTTTTTCTCCTGGAGAACATTCAGCTATGTGCTCTAGGTGTGGGGCTAACAAGTTTGATGAGGCAGGTGTTAAAAGATGGGTGGGAGGGTACCCGTTGGTGTGCTTTGTGGCAGGCTTGGCAAGCTGCAGAGGCATGCCTTGAACTACCAGGAGTAAAAGGTGTGATCTCAGCTTGCCAAGAAGGCTTTAATATCTCACCAGCAGTAACAAAGGGAAACACTGAGAGTATCTTTATGTGGATGAGTCACTCCCTGCAAGCACTGAGACAGGTATTTTCAAGAGCACCTAAATGCCTACAGAGCTTATAATGTGTCATATGTCTGCAATTGCCCTTGTTTTCTTCTGGAGCTGGAGTTAGTTTTTAAAGGTGCTGAGCATCTACCTGTACAAGAAAATCTTAGGAGTCTAACTCAACATGCGGCAGCAGCTTAAAATCAGACCTCTGCAAGGGATTGCTGCCACCAGTGCTTCCTGCACAGCGCTGAAGAAGGTTGCTGCACTTACGTGAAGGGCAGGTAGACAGCTCGCGAAGAGATTTGTGAATCCTGTCTTTTTTTGTTCAGGCATCCTGCGGTGTGCTAAGCGCCCTTTCTAATGAATATTGGAAGAACACCCATTATGGACCCAAAGCAATATCATCTACCCAACACAATGGACTTCATAGCGAAGCCTGATCAGAAACTGAGCTGGCTGGGCAGAGGCGTTCCTTAACCACAAACACAGGAGCTGTAAGCCTGGTTTTGGGAAGCTGTATGTGAAGCAGAGAGAGTGGGAGATGGGAAGGCAGAGGAGGGAAAGCCAGCAGAAAGCAAGTGAACGGGTTGTTGCTGCGTCCCTGAGGGGGAAGCGACATTGAACTGACTCCAAGGCAAGTTTGTAAATTATGAGCAAGGATAGTGCGTGCTCTTTGCCTCTCCATTGTTCAGAAAAATGGAAATTTATGTACAGTCACATAAATGAACTAGAGTGCAGCAAGAAATATCCCTAAATTTATCTTTCATTTTTTTCTCTAATAATTGCTTCAGGATCTCAAACCCCAGCAGATAAATATATGATTACCCTTTTGTCCCCAGTGGTTAGACAGTTTTTAAAGAAGAATACTAAATATTGAAAGGCTGTTGTGTACACACGTGCATGCCGCCTTGGAGATCTCGTGTATGTATGTGCATTTTCCAAGCCCGTTCCCAGAGAGAACGGCGTTACTCCACAAGCCGTACAATGACTTAGTTATTGGGAAAGGCAATCCCATTGTGATTTGAACTGCGTCTGGAGTTATTAAAAAAAAAAAAAAATCAAACATGGTTTTAATTGCTACGAATGTTTTAGTTGCTTATAGCCAGGAATTTAGCTCAAAATGTCTGCACTCCTGAGTTTAATTTGTGCAAGCTTTAATATCTCCATGCAACAAACCACTGAGGTATTTCTGTTTTTAGAACAATATACTAAACCATTCTGACTTCTCCAGGCAGGATCAGCTTTGATTACCTAAGCTTTAAATCCTTAATCTGCGCTTGGAAAAGGCAGGGGCGGGCAGTTAGTAGAGAGGGGCAGGATTTGCTGATCATCCAGCCAAATATCTCCTAACAAAAGCAAAATAGATTTTCTGTGGCACAGATGCACGTGAATGTGCCCGCGATAAAAACACCCCAGCCTGCTAATTTGGTGGGCGCACGCCCGCGTGGCGCCCGCGTGGTGTCTCCAGCTTGGGACAAGTGCCTGTGCTCCGCAGTCCTTGCCCCTTTTACCCCTCGCAGCCGTGTGCGAGTAAATCACAGCTGTCAGTATGGTAGCAGCTTGATTAAAGTTCAGGGGTTTAATAGATCATTTTAAAAACCCCAAATTACTCCCACTCCCTAGTCGATCCACCTGGACCCTTGCCCTAGGTGCATGGCAGTTTTCAACCAGCGCTGGAGAAGCCAAGTCTGGGCCTGAGGTTCCTGCTTATTCCCCGAGGATCCTCGCTGCAGACCTAGACCAACATTCTCAGCTGTATTTAATCTGCTCTGAGACAAGCTGGCTATGAGAAAATGCAAAGGAAAAGGCACATAAGCAAAGACATGGAAAAACTTGGACAGTTGGCCTGCTTTGTTCACTTGGTAAACTGGAGGCCGGCCAGTAACAGCGGAGCTCCCTTGGCAATACAAGTCTGTTCCAATTAATCGTGTTTAACCATTCTAATCACACTTTAGCACATTAATCCTATTTTCAATCCAAAACACATCTGAAAGAGCGGCATGTGGGCCTTTTTATAGCAACCGCAAATCAGATGTAACTGAGAGACATAGGGCCCTAGTTTACTCTGCACTTTCACTGAACTTAAACTTAATAAAATATGTGACTGAGTTGTGGTTGGATTTACTGCATGATGTTGATGCTTCCACATATAAATAGATCCCTTAAGTAACTTAAAAACCTGTCAGAAAGGGCAGTGAAAATTTGATTATAAGGTAACCAGTGTGTGTGTTTTCTAACAATGACATTGCTCGTCTGGTCAGTGGTATTGAGAGAACTTTTAAAATTTAATCTGGTTATGGATATAAATGATGCTACACTTGGAATCACGCGGCTGCATTTTGTGTCTCAGCCACTCTCAGTTACAAAGAATTTTATGGCTTGCTTTAACCATGAAAACAAGATAAAGCTGTTATCTTATCCCAAGCGTACTTTCTTCTGGCATTTAAAGTAAGTTTTAAAACAGCAAAAATTTTAAGTTTATTGTATTCCCCATGCACAAAGTGAAATATCATTTTTTGATTTGTACTCCTGATAAAATTTAACTGCTTTGCATTGCTTCTGTGTTAAAAACCTTCCTTTCAATGAGAGATGATCTTATTAAGGTATGGATCCATGATGCTGCATTTTACACTGCTCTGTGGATTTGCTTTAAACTGAACAACAGCGACAAGCAAAAAAACTTGCTTCCAGCTATGTCCACCCCCAAACCTCTTGATGTCTTTAGTCCCTGAATCCACGTTTATAGGCAGGCTCAAAAGAGGTGCATTGAACTGTAAATGATGCAGAAGGGTATGTCTTTGAGCCTTGAATTTAGCTGTGGAGTGGGAATGAAGTTATCAATTCATGCTAAATGAAATATTTAGCCATTCAGAATATGGCAAGAAAAGGTATATCAGCAAGTTCAGTCTTAAAAAGGAAAATCTTGAACAATTACCAGGATTACACTTGATGTTTGCTTTTCTAAGTAAACACTTCTAGCTTTTTATGTTACAAACAATAATCTGGAAAGATGCATTAGGGGAAACTAAATGCAAACTAGAAATGAGTTTATCCAGGTAAGTAAGGTTTTATTAAACAATTTAATTCATTCCAGTTCTTTTGGAAGAAATTGCAGGTTATGGTTAATGTAGTGTATCAGACAGGAATAGCATTCACAGAGCCACCTGCATTTAATATACAACTGTCAGAAATCTCTACTCACTACCACTTACCCAGAAAGAAATATGCAACAATTTGATCAACCCAGAACTTTTTAATATTAAAAAAAATAATCTTTTTTTCTGAATACAATGAAAATACAGACTCAATTTATGGGATTTTTCGTCTTCAGCAGAATCTATGTGTTTTTTTGAGCTTATTGAATTAGCTGTCATTTTGGCCCCTTCTGTATGCTTTAGTAGGCACTGGAAAATGCTATCCACTGGGACTGTAACCAAATAGAGAATTAAGACAATACATTCAAGGCAAGTCTTATAAATAAGCTTTTCCAAATATCATGAAATAAGGTCTGAAAAAATAAGTCAGCGCTAGTGATGCCAAAATCTGAAAATCCTTGGGTTAAAGATACCAACTGATGCATGGAATATTACAAAATTCCATGACCTTCTAATGGAAACAGCTTATCTAGCAAGTATTTCTATTATTCTTCAAAAAGAAGTCTGTTACTGGTGAAAAGAAGCAATTGGGTGACCTGGCATCTGTAGTGGCAGAGCACAAAATGGTGAGCTGATGGTTTTGGCTTCTCCTCCATTGCTCATGAACAGCATGACCCGAAAAAAAGCTGAACCTCTTTTACTCCCTGCTTGCCCTGCAAAATGGGGACAACCCGAGGGAGGCTGCGAAGGTTGGTTTTACCAAGACAGGAGCTTTGAGATGCCTACTAGACCAGGCTGCATTCACAGGGAGATGGAGGGGCAAGACTGCTCTAATGGGAAGTTAGGAACAGTGTGAATTATTTATTTTTCACTATCTGTACTGTTTCCTGCAAAAACTTGACACAGTGGAGTAAGTGAGCTCACTTTAAGTTTTAAGGGGGGAGCTAGGACGCAAATGGGCATAGTGGCAAGTACTTCTACATACCCCAGCAAATAAACTACAGCCAGCAAGAATTTGTTCGCCTGTGCTTCAGGCAAGCGGTGATACTTTGTCTTCTGCAAAGCAGAACCACTAAGGGACAAGGGGTTTAATGTATTAATCTTTCCCCTCCTGAAGTTCAGCAAGTTTTTTTGCCATCTACTTCAGCAGAGCCAAAATTAAATCAAAACCTACCTATGGTCCCATTTCAGCCACAAACTTTAACAAGTGCCATGGGACTTTGGCAGAAGAGACGTTGATGGATTTATTCCCTTTCCTTTATTAGGAAACTTTTCCATAATTTGTAATAATTCACCTTCTGAAGGGAGGCTCTGCAGCAGACGAGGAGTTGTCTGGTGCGTGCTGGCCAGGCAGCAGCAGGGAAGCCCCATGGCTCTGCACCCCAGGGTCCAGGTTTCGGCACCCCCCTGCACTGCTCACCTGCCTACGTACAATATCCATCCACAGCAGCCTTGAAAACCTCTGAGGCCAAGCAAATCATGTATGCATCAGCAGTGGGTACCCACTCATCCCTAATATCAGAGTCCTCGCTGTGCCAATGCTTTCTTTTCATTGCCCCCCCAAAAGTTAATCCTCCATGGGCTGATCACAGAACTGTTGCCTCTAGTAGATCTTAAACCACACCTTGAATTTCAGTCCGAAAATATTTGCTTCCTTTAGGCTAGGTTTTGTCATTGTACTAAAGTACAGCAACTGCTCATGTGTTCCCAAAGACTTGGTGTGTTCAGCAGGGAAAGGAGACAGTACAGGTAAGGGTATTGGGAATTGGTGTGTGTTTAAGTGTTTTGACATTACAGCAAAAATATTGCCCGGAACAACAGGTTAAGAAATTAGAATTTGGCCAGCTTTTTGGAGAGAATATTCCAGTTGCTTAAAAATGTATTTATTTTAAACCATCGTTTCAGATAAAGGCAGGATCAGAATATAAAGAAACTATGAAAACAGAAGTAAGAAACAAAGGTGTAAGTGTAATTACTTGGTCATCTCCCAGATCATACATTGCAGTGGATTCCTTAGGCTCAGCATTACACTCCTGGTCTCCATGGGGGATTGGGATAGGAAGGCCTAGATTGTTTGCTTAATTTCACTGATATGAAGCCAGAGTAACTCCAGTAGTTCAGATTTGGATCCCAGTTACAGTAGTTTAAATCCTGTAGTAATGTTGTTATCCTCTAGGCAGCCGCTAGAGCTTATCCTGATTAATACCCATGTAAATAAGGTCACAGCCTAACTCCCAGAATCAGTTTGGAAACTTTTTATAATGTTAATTTTAATTCAGATTTAGTTGGTCTCTAATCTCCTCCAACCTCCTGTCTTAGCATAGGTGCAGATGCAGCCAGTGGTGTAAGAGCTGCTGTGGAAGCTCCCTAATTTCCCTTTGGGAAGGACATAATGTCTGTCCCAGGTTCTTCAAGAAGAAACTCCCTTTAAAAGGGATGCTTTTATCTTTGTCTTGGGATAAGACTTTTGTACCCAAGCCAGTTCTCTGGAAGATAAAAAAACTTGAATGCATATCTAACCTCCTGGAATGGCTTGGAAGCTCCCATTTTAGATGCAGTCTTGTATTGCACAGATGAAAGAAGAGGATACCATGTCATGGTCCTGTTGACTACATGGTAAATGTTTCTGTGAAGGTTTTTGTGTTGAATGCACTCACGTGACTCAGCTTGCTGCTGCTCCCATTCATTTGTACTGAAGAAGCAGCCAACGACCAGCTCTGTCGTGCACCTAGAAAAAATGCTGTAGCCTCTATCTTAAGAGGAAACAGTACACAACCTGTATGTATGGAAGTACGTACAGGTACCACCTGGTGTCAAGACACCACATCTTAAGACATGAGACTGAATTTCCCAAGTGTGGAAGTGCATGAGACCTCAGCCCAGGACAATTCTCAGTTTGTCTAGAGTATTATAAACTTGGCAGGAAAACTCGTTTCCTGACACAATACTTATTCTGCATGACAGCTGAAGCCCCAGGGAGTAAAGGGGACAAGGCATGTAGGTTTTAGGCATGAGAACTTCAAATCGGCCAGACAGTGGCTGTAGGGAGAGGTCAGTGCAGTATTAAAGGAAACTGAGGCCAGTTTTTTGATTTTGCTTGTGTCAGTGCTTTACATTTGGGTAAATTATGTATTTCAGTTGTAGTAGAGTCAGACAGCTTTGCAGGCAGGGTGGTACTAATACATGCTTTTCGAACTAGGTAAGTACCTGTGTTTATATTGCTCACTAACAGTATTGTAGTTCAATCGTTCAATATTGTGCAATAACAATATTGCAGTGCTTGGGCGTCCCCAATGTGGACGAGAACTACAAGATGCTGAAAAAATACAGAACAAAGAGATGGCCCCTGCCCTAAAGACATGTTCCTAGAAGATAAGAGACAATAGATGTGAGAAAATTTAGGAGGTCAATCAAGCCATATTAGTCTGAGTGGTTATTGCACAGTACATTAGTAAATTCGCTTTACGTTTACTTACTGCGGAGCTGTATAGAAATGGATCACATTTCTTATTGAGGATTGGGATTTTTTTTTACAAATATTTTAGCTCATTTTATAAATTGCTGGGAGATGTCCTAGCAAAGTCTCTGTAACTCTTTGCACAGGAGAATATGAGGAATATAGAGTTCCTTATAGTTTCTTGTGCACATCAATTTTTTTAATGCACATACATGCATTAAAAAAAAGAAAATAATGTAAATAATTTCTGTTACAGATTTGTATTTAGGCAAAACCAAAGAGACAGGCTTTATAATCAGCCAATAATTATAAGTGCAAGCTTGCAGCCTTAGGGGTTTTGCATAGGGGCAGCTATCATAATCCCATCCCCAGAAGGGATGTTCCCTTGTGCTTGTTTGTTTAGTGATGCTGTGTGTTGGCCACACAATCTCAGCGTACTTGAATTTTGTGGTACCCTCAAGGAACTGCTGCTGCCCTGGGTGCTCCTCTCTGATCAAACTTTGGCAGAATGACAGCCTAAAGAGAAATGCGACAGACTGTTGGACTGCCAGCCTTGTGTCAAAGTCACCGTGTCACTGAAACGTCACATAGTGTTTTCACTCTGGGCAAGAATTTCAGCCAGCTGCATTTGGCCTTTTCACCCGTGTCTGCAGAGACATGAATCCATTGGTGCAGTCACACATTAACTCAAACACGGCCGAGGCTGTCTGTGGAGCTGAGCGCCCTGCTATTTTAAAGAAGGGAAAACAAACCCTAGATGTTATTATGGATGTAGTTAAAATTAGAAATAGATCCAAGTGGAAATATGGGGAATTAATCCAAGTTGAAATACAGAGGCTGAACCCATATTTTCACCCCACTTACATCTGCAGCTCTGAAAAGAGAGTCTGGGGTGTGCTTGAAAGGCACACATGAGGTTTGGGGCAGGCCCATCCCTAACTGCAGTTAGCAATGGTCCCCATAGGGCAAAACGCAGACGCACAACTGACATCTATGTTTGCAGCCGCCTTTGGTTTGGTTTAGGTGCTATCAAAAGGGTGCCGTGCATTTGATGGCAGGGCCATCTGTTCGAGATTAGAAAAGAGAAGACTCCATGCCCTACTGCACGGATATAAAGATGTGGCCTCCAGCTCTTGCACCTCAGTCCTTGTTCTCACCTGGCTGTGAACCAGCAGGGTGTTTGCAGCAGATTTAGAGCTATGCAGACTTCGTCCAACATCGCTGCACTTCCCACAAGCGCGGCATCCCGAGGGGGCTGTAAGAGGGCAGCCACATGCCCTCTCCTAAACTGCTTCCAAAGTACATTTTTAACAAAGCTGCAGCAAGCTTTTTTTTTTCTTTTTAGCCCAGCGACACCTGATGAACAAGACTCAGAAACCCAGGTCAAACTCACCATTGATTTACAGAGTTCAAGAAAGCGAGGATATTTCTTGTCTATGCTGCAGCCTCTAGGGTTTGGGGAGCAGTTCAGCAGCTGAGCTCCACCATGAAGCTCTCCAAGCAGCAGACAATCACTGCCAGTGCCTGAGCAAGTTGAGGTGCATCTCCGTCATGCTGCAGGGCATCCTCCACCTGCAACTGCAGCCTGGGCAGTGCTGGTCTCTAGAAAGCAAAATGACGCCAGCAGTCACTTCCTTCCATCCCATCCGGTCTCCATGCAAGCAGGAACTTGGATAACAGGACTGCTCTGCATTTTCAGAGGGACGTGAGGAACACGGGGCTTTTTGAAGGCAGAGGATGGGCTCAGAGCTTGCTGCTGAGATGTGTTTGTTTGGGTTTGAGAAATTTAGGTTTTCCTTTGCAAGTCTGAACCTTCCTTTTGAAAGTCTTTGAATTCCAGCTTTGAATTCCAGCTGCCTCAATTTCAGGCAGGCAGATTTTGAGTCAGATCCCTGTGGTTTTGGTTTAGGGTTATATCCACAACTGAAATAGGCCTTAATTTAGCCAGTTCCTCTTGGGAAGAGAGCCAAAATATTGAGGTTTCTGCCATCTTGAGCACAACCTTCATAAGAAATGCTCCTGAAGTTTCTTTGCTGTCAAATTCAAGCCCTTCACACTGCTTCAGCACGACATCCCAGGTTAAAATCTAAGCAGAACAGATCACAGCCTGAATCCTTGAACTTTTGTGGGTATTGGGAGGGAGGGATTATAGCAAACAGTGTTCACTCCGCACTTTGCTTCCTCATCACTAGTTGAGATTTGAGACTGATGCAGTTCTCACTCCTGCCTGCTATTCTGGCCTTGGAGATTTTGATTAGGAAAAGAAATAGAAATGCCAGCAAAATGAGTAGAGAGAAGAGGAAATTGCCAAAACCAAGCTGCCTTGGAACATATCCTAACTAAAGTGGTACAAGAGAAGAAAAGCTGTGGCCCTGTTGTGTTCATATTTTTGGTCTCACACCTCCCCAGTAGAAACGGGGATGTGCCTTAGGCAGCGGAACACATGCTTTCATCTCAGATTTGATTTTGTTTGTCCTGGTAGATGAGCAAACTGCCTCACGCACTGTTGTGAAGTCCTGCTTCGTGTCTATGTGATAGCACCTGTCCTAGTGACCACAGTGGGGACTGATTCAGGGACTCCAGACCTAAAAGCTGCGTGCTCCTGGAGCTGCCCTGTGGCTCTTGGGCCCTGGGTGGAAATCAGGCTCTTGCTGGAGAGCACTTGTGGGGCACAGAAAGGTGCCGAGTGAAGGATATGAACCTCTTGGGGCTGGCACAAGACAGGGGTGGGAGAGTGCCACTGGTGATGTATGACAGTGTAATCTCTGTAGCTCTCTGCATCCAAAATTTAGGAGCTGTTCCTTCAGACTGTGATGCTTAGAGGAAGTTTTTCAAAAAAGTTTGACAAGATAAATCTACTGGGGTTCATCACCGGATATATTATTACATATCAGCAGCCCATACGCTTGAAATAGATTCCCAAGGCCTCCTTCCCCTGATGAATAGCGACATCCTCTAGCGCAGGAGCGCCTTGGTGAGAGGAATGTTTTCCCAAAAGGCTGTTCTGGCCATTGGCTCTTTAAATATAGCAAAGAGTAGCTGCAGCAGCCCAGAAGCAACTGCAAGCCATTTTAGGTCCTGTCATCACTCGCTCTGTCTCCTCTTCTAGCTGGTAGCTCTTGTCACGTCTTTCTTTCCTTGTTTCACAGGAATCTCCGGGTGTTCATAACTATTCCTTATTGCTTCTAATTATTCAGTCAGACCTAACATTTTCTACATTTTCTCCTGCGTGTGACAGGGATGGGTTGCTGTTTTTTCTCTAGCGACTCAAGAGGGGAGTGCCTTTGGAGGACAGATGGGAGAAATATCTATATTTAGCAGTGTTGATGCTGACTGCAAAATCTCTGCTGTCCTTGTGTTGGGAAACCTGCACTGATATTCATTTTGGTGTGAACCTGTGGTGACTTTTCCTCCCATACTTTATAGCTTTACCTGCCTGCAGGGGACAAACCTCCTTGTGGTCTCCGGATCAGCTGCAGGCTGAGAGAGGGACCAGGGGAAGAAAAGGGATCGCCTCGCCTTTGGACTACACATTTGTTATTGTTTCATTTTAATTGTCCCTAGTAATTCTAGACTACAAGCCGCTCTGTGCGTCTGGGGAAGTATGACTGTACAAAAGATTCTTTTTTCTATTTGAAGTATTTTTCCTTTCATTCATTCTTCAGCTTTATTTTTTTTTTCCCCTGAATCTTCACCTTTTATTTTATCTTTACAAAGAAACATTACCTTTCTTCTTTTTCTTCTAAGCTATCATTTACTTATTGTTGAAATGGGGAACACAGGAAATGGTAATTATTACTACTTTTCACATTACATAAGGATACTGCTCTGTCACAGCTGCTGGCCATATGACCAGCCTTTCTTTGAGGAAACCCTGCTTGGTTTCACTGTGTAATTCTGCACTCATCCAAAACCTGCCCTTGTATTGTTATGAGCTCTTGTAAAATGGATATTTTGTTATGAATTAGCTGTAGATATTGCAGAGAAGTTTAAAAATAATGAAGGTCCTGATATCAAGATATAGAAAAAAAAATGTGGGTTTTTTTTTTCCTGACGGGATTGCAGAGGTAACAGTTTTAGGGGGTAGCATCTTTCAATGTTTTAAGAGTTTGAACTAAGTAGAAAAACAGCATTAAATTTTGAATCTCATTCTTTAAGTGCAAATGGGATTTGTTTTAGTTTAAGGGGAGATACAGGCTTTGAGTTGTGACATTGGCTCTATACTCACAAAGCTGTGAGCCTGTTTCTAAAAATCTGTTAATGGACTGTTGCACAGAGAAAGTTACTGGAATATGGGGATTATGGAGATATGTGGATTTTTATGTCTTCACATACCCCTTTGATATCCTTTGAAGCTCCTAGAGAAGCGGGTGGGGTTCCACATCACGTCACTTACAGCTCTGTTGCAGAAATATCTGCCACGCGGAGGGGATGTTTTGGGGAGCGGAGGAGCCGCGGGTGAGGCTGGGATGGGGCAGCCTGCCCCAGCAATGTGGGCCAGTGCAGGCAGCCGTGCCAGTCCCCGGGCCAAGGGAGCATCGCAAGCAGGACAGCTGGCACCAGGGAGGGGGAAACCACCAACAGTTCTGGAGTTCTGCATCTCCTGCTGCTCTGCTTGTATAGCTTTTGCAGTGGTATTTTTAAATTAATAAGTACGCAGGCAGGGGCCAGAAGCCAGGTGTGCTCTTTCTCCAGGGCTCAGACCAAAGCACCGCATTGTTGGGCTGTTCTGATGTATGAAGAGAGAGGTGGGTACAAACCTTCAGCTTGGGAAGGACCCCAGAGCAGGTCTCCTGCTTCATGAGCGGGTTTCATAACCACTGTGTCATTTTGGGAAGTCCTGTTCTTGACTGAGATTAGCCATTTGCTGCCATGCCCTCACCTCGGTGCTGCCAGTGTGCGCTGAACCTGCCAGCTGGAGGTACTCATCAGTGAAGGAACTGCTGATTTGTTTACCCTAACTGGATTTGTCTTTTCCAGGTGCTAAAAATTCAGCTTATCCTTGATTGATGTGCATCTGGGCTTGTTGAATAGCTTTAGTTTCCTGAAAGTTGTAGTTAAAATGAAGGTTTCTTCATACCCTGATGTACCCAAGCAGCTAGACTGGCTTTCTGAGCTTGTCTAGTGTGGTTGACAAATTGCACCCAAGAGATGCAGGTCTTCGAGTATTTCCTTTGCAAGGTTTCTCCTCCGCCCCTGTGCTCGACCCTCTGTTCTGATGCAACCCATAGAAAACCCAAGGGAATTCCCTCTGAGGGTGAGAGTTAGCCAACACGGTCCTCTCATGGCATGATGGGCAGCATGGCCATGCATGCAGACGTGAGGAGGACATGTTGGCTGTGGAGCTGCAGGGGCACCGAGTAGCTGTACAGGAGCAGGAACACCATCCAAGTTTGTGGTAGGTGGGAGTTTCTTCAACTGCCATAGAGAAAATGTTTGTCTGCTTTAGTCCTCTGATGAATCAGCCTTGATGTCTGTCAAACAGCGTTGTCTATTTGTCAGTGGGCAGTTGTTTCTCCTTGGCTGATGGACAGACAAATGCCTGTGGGTAGGCAGACACGTGACATCCTGGATACCAGAGTCATTTTTTTTCCCCTTTTCCAAGAAATGAGGGAATTGCCTCTCTTTGTACTGGGAGCAATAAACCACTTGCTGAATGCAGGTCTCCAGGCCTGAATTACAAATGGATCTGCTGTTATTATCAAGCTTTTTTTTTTTTTTTCTTCAGGGCAATACTTGAAGAATATTCAAGAAAATGTAAAATGAGAGTAAAGCATAAGGCTCAGTTTTTGTCTCACTGGACACAGAGCTCCTGCTGACTTACATTTTACCCCAAAAGCAATTGTAGGATCAGAATGGGAGTGTTAAGACATGGCAAAGAAGGTATACCAAGGTGGGGAAGGGGAGAAATGGGTGAGTTTACCTTAAATATAAAACTTGCTGTTAGGATAACAAAGCAATACAATACATCTGGGTTGATTTTCTCCTTGGTGATAGAGGGTTGGTCTAATAGCTAAGCCTTGGTCATGGCTGACTTGGACATACTTTAAACTCTTTGATAGAGTTCTCATATCTCTTTCTCTTTTTCTAAAATCATGACAAGAGGAAAGCATTTATTACCAGGAAGGCTGCACCCCTAGGCAAGAACTAGTCATCTTTGATTTAACTTCCAACTGAAGTTGCTGAATTAAATGTAGTTTTGTTTTTATCTGTTTGCATGGAAGGCTTCCAGATAAAACAACTGTTTTAGTGACCTGTGCACTTGTATCATGTTAATTAGGTTTGAAAACTCATATATTGTTTTCATAAGGCTATTACATTTTCTGTAATTAAATTAAGGAAAAAATAAGGATGCACGGCAATAATATTTATTATTAATACCAGACTCAAAAGGCTTACAACATGTGAATTGAAGGTAAGGGCCTTGAAGACAGCCTGAACTTCAAAACAATGTCAAATAAGCTAGTTTTTCAGCAAGTCGTTACTACACGTATTTACAGAAAGCATTGATAGAGTGAGAAATAGCCCACTGAACAGATGGGCTTCTGGTCCCGTTTGAAACTGGGCAATTTCTGGGATCTTTACTGCCTGAATGGGAACGAAGATTTAACCCCGGTTAAATGGACAGGGACATTATCTTGTGCTGTGCCGTGTGTCTGAGTGGGGGATAAGGCCTGGAAGGCTGCCCGCATGGTCACCTTTCCCGGGAGTCGGGGGGAAAGGAGATGGCATGGGAGCACATGAAGGGGCACTTCAGTGGTAGGAAGTGACCTAACTCCATGAATCCTGCATGTTGGCTCAGCAAAGGAACAGTCACACTATGTCAGGCCAATGCTAGGTACCTATTGCACTTGGCGTCCCATTTTGGTGGTAGCCAACCATAGATGTGCAGGAAGGAGTACATGTATACAAACAAGGCAAAAATATTCCCCAGAATACCAT
Organism: Grus americana; assembly: GCF_028858705.1. Lineage (NCBI taxonomy): Eukaryota > Metazoa > Chordata > Aves > Gruiformes > Gruidae > Grus > Grus americana. The sequence goes on along the minus strand of NC_072856.1, from coordinate 54,372,692 downwards.
TTCATTTTCCACTGATATTAGGTTTAGGGATTTTCTGATACAGAGGCTGTCTCACATGATAGCTGTGAATGTGTTTTCACTTTTATCCAGTTGCAGTATGAAGCCGAGTTAAGTTTTGACAGTTACTTACCTGCAGGTTGTATGAAGCACAATTTCCTTTGTTTTACTCTGAATCTGAAACCTGCTTCTTTCCTCTCTTGGTCTGCACCTCTGGGAAATGCATGCTACTCCTGGTGAAAAGCATATTAGTGTGTGTCCAGTCCTGCACAGGCAGGGTGGCAGGAGATGAGCTTGTGTCAGTCTAGTTCCTAGCCTCTGCCAAGCGTTGAGGGCAAAATTTTGCCTTCAAAATATCTTTAAAATAAGTAGACATTAAAATAGAGCCATGCTGTGGCTCTGACCACAGAGATGAGAGCCAGTCTAGCCAACACACTGTTTGGGAGCAGATGTCCTGTATCGCTCTTGGTGTGCTGGAAAGCCACTGGGCACAGCTGGACTATCCCACATGGCCAGGCTCTGACACCAGCAGCTGGGTGGCCAGCGGCTTGCATTTCATAAGCTTCCTGGCATTTCAAACAAGGGCAAAGGCAAAGTGCTGCCTCCAGGAAGGCAGAAGACCCCTGGCAGGGATCAGGGCTGGCACTGCCTGGCTGGGCAGCTCTGCAGGAAAGGCCTCGCAGGGGTGTTGGGCAGCCAGATGAGCACAGACCTACTGAAGAGAGGCTGTGGGACCAGGGTTTGTTCAGCCAGGAGGAGAGACAGCTTCAGGGGGACCACCCAGCAGCCCCCTGGTACCTACAGGGAGGCCACGGAGAAGATGGAGCCAGGCTCTGCTCAGCACGGCATGGTGGGAGGACAAGAGGTGACAGGCGTACATTGAAACTGGAGAGGTTCAGGCTAGGCACAGGGAAACACTTTCTCCCTCTGGGTACAGTAAGTGGTGGGACAAGTTGTCTGGAGAGGTTGTGCAGCCTCCCTCCTTGGAGGTTCTCCAGACCTGTCTGGACAAAGCCCTGAGCAACCTGTTCTGGCCTCATGGCTTTGCCCAGGGTATTGGACAAGAGCCCTCCTGGGGTCCCTGCCAGCCTGAAATACCCTATGGTCCTATGGAATATTTCTTGTGACTGAGGGTGTTTGAATTATCTTTCTTACATAGGTTTTCCGGTGTCTAATAAGGCAGCTTTTCTCATGGTGGGGAAAATACTAGAGTTTATCTTCTCCAGAGGATTGCCTGTTTGCATGAAACACAGGAAAGTAGTATCTTAGAGACTTTCCACCTCTGTCAAGCTCAGCTGAACTTCGCTAAGGAGATCAAGACTTCCAAGGCAAGCACTTGCAGACAGACAGACACAGATACACACAAAACCAGTGTGACTGCAAAAGCCTCCTTTTCTTAGGTAAGTAGGCTAATATCCACCTTAGTTAATTTCTAAAAATGGACAAAGATTTAAGTGAAATTGCTAAATCAGTTCACCTGGCACTATAATGTAAAGATAATTAAAATAGGTAGTACTTCCCTGAAAATAAATTCATGGCAGCTAATTGTGGCTGAGGTACGCTACAGTACAAGCAGACTTTGCATGCCTTGTAAGCAGAATATTCTCAACTGCCTTGAGTGCATGCACATCAATCAACCAGAACTAATCTCATGGTAAACATATACTGTGCAACAGCAAAAACCATCCTTGGATCCTCTAAAGTTTAATTAAAAACCTATGATAGATTTTTAAACACTGAATGAGATTGATTATCAAATGTGGTCATAGCTGTAGCAATGATATTTGTAATCTTGGGCTGTGCCCTTTAATGCTGTATGTCTTGTAACAGTATAATTCTGGAGGCTCATACATTTGTTATTTTATGGCATACTTTTAACTGGTTCTTACAATGGTGTCTTTACGACTTGGGCCCAGGCTATTGGTGGAAATATATTGCTTGAAGTATATTACTTTGCATGATTACAACAGAATTTGTATAGATACGCTGAGCAGCTGCACTTTAAAGCCTCTCAAAACAATAGCTGTCCTGCAGTATTACTGTTTAAGGCAGGTTTGTGAACCAGAGATAGAAGTTCCTCATAAAGAGAGGTCTGTCTTTTACCTTAACTCTGAAAGTCTTTGGTAGTTCTTGACCAAGTTCTTCTCTCCAGTTGTCCTGCAAAATCCCTTCCTTCTCCCTGAGCTGCCGGTCCCCAGCCCCACAGGCTCCTCTCCATCCCGCCGCAGGCTGCCGTCCCTCTGTGCCACCCCGTGCGGCAGGACCACCTGCGCTGCTCCCAGAACCTCTCCCCGGCCATTATTTAGCTGGATCTCCAAAGTTCTTTCGGTGGTGACCCCATGCCCTGTTCAGATGCGTAGTTTTAGGAAATGCAGTGTTGCCACCCCCTCCCCTGCTGCCTTTGCCTAAGGACGAGCCACCGGCAGGAGAAGGGACCAGGATCCACCCCCACTTCGCTCCTGTCTTACCTAATGAATAAGCAGTAGTTGCAAGATGAGTGTCTGTGGTTTTATTTTCATACCCACAGAACGAACAAAATTATTTCAGTAAAATGCTTTAAATTCATTTTCTCACACTGCTGAAGTTGTGCTTTGAAAGGTTTCTGAACAGAACGAGCAGTGGCCTCACTTGGGACAGATGATGGCTCTTTGGAAATTGTTTTGGTGTAAGCATGGCACATAAACAAAGCTTCTTTTTTTTTTTTTTTTTCTTTTCTTCTGGGCATCAGCTGCTGGCAGAAGTAGATGAAAACAGCTTCTCACACCATACCGCCTATTTACATTTTCCATATGCTGGATTTCAAGATTATAGGGTTTTAGATTCTGAGTTTGCATGTTGTATTTTACATAATAATGAGTTTGTGTCTGAGGCTGAGTTGATACATGAGAAAGCAGAACCACCACCACCACCACCCAGAAAGCGGGTAAGCAACAACACACATCTTGGAAAGAAGCTCTCAGTGAGCTCTTCATATTTTTTCCAGGAAGCATCTTCAAGTTCTTTTTTCTGCCATGCAAATGGCATCTGCTTTCGGGCTGCATGGAAGGAGTCTATCTTCCTGCTTTGTGGATTTGTTTCCAGTATCTTCCTAATAAGGAGTTTCCAACATGATATCAGGCAGGTTTTTCCTCATAAATTAATTACTCTCCTACAAACCATTCACGCCTATATATTCTTGTTCCAGTCCTTGACTATAGCATTTTTGCACCTCGTTGTCATCAGAGTGGCCTTTTACTCCCTGTTTTAACTGTAGAAATATCACTCCAGCAAAAGGGAATCCTTGGTTAATGCTAGGCTTTTAACTGTTTGTTTCCACATTACAAGGAGTTTCTCTGTGTAAAAGGGGGCACACGTGTCTGCAGCAGGGATGTTACTGGATTAGATGACTTCCTGAGGTCTCTTCCAAATCTAATTATCTTATGATCCTCCATGCATTTTAAAAAAATCTCCCCTATCTCCTTCTGAAAATGAACCCAAGGCTAGAATTTCTTCTGGTTCTTCCCACTTTACATTTTTTGTCACTAAGCACTTGCAGATGAGATGTCTGCCAAGGTTTCATGTAGCAGAGAGCCACGATGGGCATTGCAGTACTCAGGTATCCATGAAGAAGTGTTCCTTTAGCATCTGTGCAGCATGGCAATGTTCTGCAACCTTTTGTTTCCTCCATCGCTCCCTACTTTCAATTATAGCAAATATGAAGTAACTGGTCTTTGCCACAGCTGAGAACCCATTTGTATGGATCTGGAAACTGTAGTCTTTTCTTTCTCTCAAAAATCCCTTAATGTCTTCAGAGACACTTTCAGGTCATTTCTGCAGTCACAATGCAACTGACATTAAATACTTCCTTGAACATACTGCTGCATAGATCCATCACGCCCTGCTTCGTGCTAATCTCCTCTCATCCTTCTATTTCTCCTTTGCCTTGTGTAACAGGGGCCTTGCAAAGATCAGTGTTACACCGAGCAGAGAATGTGAATCTCATGTGTGGAGGAATCCACATTTTACACGACAGGCTCAGTGATCAGTCATGCTCAAGCACACGTTTTTCATGCTTGTATATAGACTTTGTCAGTTGACCTAGGAGGAAGACTTATTTCAATGCGTGTTCTCAAAGGAAAGAGAATTATAAGCATTTGCCAAGCTTTTCATGCTAGAAAGCACTTAATATTTATATTTATGGTGTGTTAATAATAAAGGCAGATCATCTCTAAATAGCACTCTCTGACTCTGAGCTTGGGATAGGGATCTGTGGATGGGTCTTACACAGATTCCTGGTCACTTGGAGTGAATGGACAAGTGCAAACATCTTCAGCAACAGCGGTTTCGCCAATTTCTGTCATTAGAAGAAGAGGATTATAATGGTGCAGGATACCGCAGAACATCTTATTACTACCATGGCATTGACTCAGAATGAACATGGAACTGCTGCTACAAAGACCTACAGTAAAACTTTGGAGACATGAAATATGTCTGAATTCTTCAGCTTGAGGACAGCTGTAATTATAATGAGCTTGCAGAAATAAGGCTGCAAGAGTAAACTGTTCTCTTCCCATATCTGGGATTAAACATAAATGACTCATAGTGAGGCGTAACACTACCTTTCCATTGAGAGGAATGTCAGTTCTCCAGCTATATGATAAATCATTACATGTTTATTAGGGAATGGAGAACGAGAGAAACCGTCTTCCATTATATGTTTACCCAATTTGTGTCCAGCTGCTTTAAGAACATGCTACCCCTATTTAGTATCTTAACTAAAGGCTTTGCTAAATCCATCTGTTCTAAAGCAGTATTGTGTTAAGCACAAAATAAAGAACCCAAAGCAGGCACCAGCTGCAGTTACCAACAAGCAGGCTATTGAAATCCACTTACTCTAGCTTACTAGACACTTACGAGAAAGAAAGACCATTCTAATATATTTAAGGCTAGAACAAGCTTGTGTCTCCTTGGCTAAGACAAGCAGCCCTGATGATCATAGCTGGTGGTCTGGACGGCAAGAAAAGGCAGGACAGTCTAGTAAAAGCTCCTTTGACTTCAATGGTAATATGGATTTGGCCCCATGCAAACAATGGGAGTATGTGAAACTAATTATCCACCCATTGAGGTTTTCTCCTCCACCTTCCCCCTTTCTAATTTCTAATGAATGTAGATAATTGCTGTGTTCCCACTAACACGCAGATTAGGCCTCTGGGATTAGGCTATGTGATTGAGTAGCTAATTCTAAGGGTAAACGCCTCTGGTGCATTCTTGCTAGTAAGTTAAGTAATCACTCTACTAAAGCATTACTAAAAGATTTAAATACTTGTTTTGGAGACTTCTAGTAGATTTCAATAGTTTCTGACGTACTGTGACATGCTTCAGAATGTTCATTTATATACAGTTTGATTTCTTTTGATGATTGTCAACTTAAGTTACTAAAAAAGGAGAGTATTTTGTACAGAGAAAGGAAGGGGGTGGAGGGAAGGCAATATATTAGAAACATGAGTAGGTGCCCTGGCTTGTCCATCAGTCTTGGCATCATTTTATTTATACATTTTCTAAAGGATTAGAAGTAATCAGTTCCAGAGGATGTGCTCTGGAGTATTGGCAGCGTCTACTTTCTTGGCAATCATTGCAAATATTTTATACAGTTTCATATTGTCTTGTGTAGTACTGAGCACTGGCGGTTTGACGTAAACTGTGTTAATGTTTTAACTTCTATGGCAGCGACGTTTTTTCCCCCTGCAGCGCCTTGTCCTTTCTGAAGACTCGGCGTCGGCAGGGCCCGTTCGGCGCGGTGGGAGCATTCACCTGGGAGGAGCGACTGGACACCATCCTTGGAGGCGATGAACTGCGCAGTTCTGCCCATCACGGCAGCACGTCGGAGCCCTCAGAGCCTCTCGTTCCCACCTCCTGGCACGATGAGGGCCTTGTCTGCAGGCAGCAGGGCTGGGACATCCCCCATGCAGGATGTGCTCATTTAGCTCACATTTACAGCTCTGCTTAACTCACCAGGTGAGAAATAACAAAACCTCCCCCAACACATTTGATTTAACATTTTCAGGTAAATAGCTCCTAAGGTGCAGAATTCAGCATGCAGTTACGGATGCTCCAGGCAGATCTTACCTCCACTGATCCATCAAGGTTATGCCTGGAAGCAAGTTTAGGGACCAGCCTTGGCCAACTGATTCTCCATAAAGAACACATGAGAACCGACTGAGCCCAGTGCGAGTACCTGCCCTCATCTCCGGGGGGGGCTGGGTTTTCCTGATGTAATAACTCTGTTGACTTCAGCGCGATGCTTAGGAGAAGAGTCAGCCAAGACGTTAATGCAATAACTAGAACTGAGAAGCAGTAGAGAAGGTGAGAGAAGAACATGACTTAGAGTCCCTCAGATGAGAAATATAACATTAATAAAAGAAAGGTCTGTATTCCTGGAGGGTTAACTGTGTACTATTGGCAGAAAGAGCAGGGACATATTGGAATATCAGCAAACAGTTTTCAGAAATCACTAGCAAAGTTCTGGCATTTAATAAAACCTAGGTAACATTGTGACAAGAAACACAAGAAATAATTGTTTCTTAATATGGCATTTGCCTAAAGTAACATTGATGTTGATTGAAGTAATGTAATTTTCATATCTAAAATGTTGCAGAGGAGAGTATGTCTATTTCATTTACGTTTGCAGAAATTTAATCTACAGGAAAAGATTTTATAACAGAATTGGAGGTTAAATTTCATTTGCTGATTTAATAAAAGCTAACAGGATGGATTTGGGGATATTTCATTAATCTTTCTTTCCTTTCAGTGAAAAGGAAATTAAGTTCAATCTAGTTCAAACTTTGCTTCACTATTATACAATAGACTGCCAATGTCCATGTTCTCTCTGGCAAGTTAAAACCTAATTAGTCACAGAAAATTCTTCCCTGATCCTGTCACTGTGAGGCAGGAAAAGCCTGGACTGCAGACAAAGAATTCAGATGCACTCGATGCTTTGCTGTGGCTCTTTGTTAATGTCCGTGCTTTCCTACGTAGCATGCAGTGACATAACTGAAAGCGGTGTATTTTCTCTTCCGTGCAATGAGATCAGATATAAACCACCTTTTCAAAATATTAAGAAAAGCTTTTAACATGAATCTGTGCAAAGAATATGCTGCTATTGACCTGTTCCCCATTTCTGCCCTTTTTTTAGAGTGGTGGGAGTGGATGCTTGGGTGCTGGTTTTGCACAGCGAGCGAGGTGATCAGCTGGACCCAGCTGGGGTGGGTAGGGGCAGAAGTTTGTGCCTAGCTGCGCCTTGTTGAACCTCCCCCTCTGGAGCATCTCTCAGCTGAGCTGTCCCACGCCTGGGCTTGCTGCAGAGATGCCCAGGATGTGGAGGTGCCGGTGCTGTGGGAGCAGGGGAGCTGGCCCCACACCTCCCGGCACCAGCTGCGGCAAGGAAGGTCCGGCTACTCCTGCTGCACCTTGTGTCCGAGACCTGCCGCGTTCATAAAATGCGACTTCATATTTCAACCTTTTAGAATTTTGAAGAAAGAGGTCAACTGATAAAATTAATTTAGAAGTAACGCAGTATCTGGCACTTCCCCTACTGCTTATATAAAATAACACTTGTTCTTTCAACACTCTTGATTACACCTAATAAAAAATAATTAACTATTAAAAATACCTGCCCTTTCTGATTCTCAGCTTATTTCTAACAACCACCAGAGAATTATTCTGAGGCTGAATTTGGTCCCTCTGACATCTATGTTGTCTCATAGTATATTGAATTTCCACTGTCTGATGGAATTTTTATGGCATACACTGAACATCAGCTGGGAGAGGAAAGTTATTTTACCTCTGGAGGTGGGATTGTATTGCATAATTGGCACAAACATATCTTGTAAAGGAGAGCTTTGTTTTTTCCTGAACTGCTATTCATAGCTGGATCACAGGTAGAGTATCAAATTAGCTGGAGGGATGATCTGTTGCGGTTTATATTTTGACTGAAGTTTTCAAAGGCACTTAGAGGCACTATCCCGTGCAACCCCTCTGAAAATCCCAGCTGTCGCTGCAACAGCTTCACAGTGAGCTTTATGTGAGCAAACAGCCCTCTGTGATGTAGTCCAAGTGTCATCAGCAGTAATTCCACTTCTTTCTGAAATTCAACAACAAAGCATGAACCTTAGGGTGAATTTTAGCTTCCTCTTCTATCCCTGTCCTGAGACAGGGTATCTGGAGGCAATCCTTTTTTTTTTTTTTTCCAGAATATGCGGGGAGGGAAGTATAGCTGAGCAAGTCTGCCCTCCTGCTCTTCCAGCAGTTACGCTCCTCAGAGCAGCAGGTGACTAAAGCAATGCAGGTACACTACCCCAGGCAGAGGATTATTGTGAGGAAATCCTGTAGGATTTGTTTTATGAAGACCTTTTTTTTTTTTTTTTTCCTTTCACTCCAGTGGTGTGGCTTTGCAGAGCTGGGAAGTAACCCAGCCCCTGTGATTTCCCTTGGGGGGCGAGGGTGGGATGAACTTGAACATGACCAGCAGCTCGCCCTCGCCCAGCGTGCCCCAGCCCTTGCTCTCCGTCTTTAGAGGTCCTTGGGGGAGATGTCCTTGTGAGGAGGGGAGGCGGGTGTGCTGGGGCTAGGGCAAGACTAGCCCTGCGGTGCTCCTGCCAGAGAAGGAAAAAACCCTGGTATCCAGCTGTGTTTACAGCCTCGGCCCATGTTCTCTCGGTTTCTGTGAAAGCCACAAGTGGAGCAAACCTCAGGCTCAGCCCAAGATCTGCGTGCAGTTTTTGCATGAAGCCTGACCGCGGGCTGACTGAGAAGCCGCCCCAGAGGTCTGTTCAAACACCCGTTTCTCCCCTTCGGGCTATGCAGCGCTTCGCTCCGCTCTGAACTGCTCCTGCCTTTTGGTGCTGGTGTATTTGAGTGGCTCCTAATTGGAAGAATTAATCCACCAGCGGGCTGTAAGCAGAGGTTCGCCCTGTCCCTGGGCAGGACTTGGACAGACCGGGGTGATCTGGGTGCTGGAGAGCTGCCCTCTCCATTTCGGCATGGATGCCCTGGCTAGCGCTGGGAGAGATTTCTCCAGAACTGCTGTGTTAGGCGTCTGCATGCCACAGGCTTGTGAATAATTTAGTATACTGAGCTGTGGTTTACTTACAACTTTAAACTGTTGAAACAGACAAATGGAAATAAAATAATAACTTGAGCTTAAACACATAGGCTGCAGCAACTCAAGAATTCATTATGCTATATATCTGCTACTGTGGAGCAGAATTTTAAATGGATATGTCATGTCAGAGCTTTCTTTTTTAATGACTGTTTAAGAACATACTACTGTGGAAGATATCAGTATTCCAGGCTTTTCCTATATTTAATTATAGCTGATAGCAATCAAAGTAATTTTACTGCCAATAATAACGCTGGCAGCAGCTTAATTTAATAGCATGGAGGTTAGATCTTATTTATATCATTCCTCAAATGTTGATAACTTTGAATGTAACTACAAAATATGTTTGCAATGAAAAGTTAAAATATGGGATATTTAATTTAGTGCCCTGGCCTCACTGTTTAAAAATGTTCAGACTACACAAACACATTCTTACAACAGTTGTTTTGAATATGACTTTTCCATGAAACATAGGCCTTTTTCATGATTTTCTGAGAAATGCTGATCACTTTATCACTGTGAGGCATGCCAATACTTGAAAAATCAATCTTCTTCGAATAACTCTGCAGTTTGCCAAAAGTAAATAAATAATCACTGGAAAAATAAATTTATTAACCGATTTTTTTTTCCACATCCTGTCTGCTTTTCTTACCTTGGTAGACTTAGAACTGCATTATTGCCACATCAGTTTACTACCACCAGCTTTGATAGTTACGTCACAGTTACACCACTAGAAAGGAGCAGATTTTCATCTCATTGTAATTATGGGATTTTTGCCACTGCCTCAACTGGAGTAGACTGGCTTATAGAAAACAGCAGGGTTTCACCCACAGACTGTGCCATCAGTGAGATGAATGCTGTAGCTGTTGGCGATGTGGTGCACGACCGCTGTTTTAGTTCAGCCCCTTATTTTAAAAAAATTATGTACATATATACTTAGAACCCAGTGTCCTTTGCCATGGACCTCTTGCTGACATGCCTGTCGCTGTGTTCGGCACTTGCAAGGCTGGAACAGGTGAGGAGGGGTACGGATGGGAGCTGCCGTAGTCTGCTGTGCTTTCCTCTCGATCTGCTAGAGTCTCCTGAGAGCTGATCAGAGCAGCACTGAAATGGCCTCCTGTCTCTTGTAGTTTCTCAACCTCCGACAGCTAATTTTCTGGAAAGTTTTTTTCACAGGGTGGCATCAGGTTTAAACGTTGCAGAGGAAAACGTGATGTTTTCATGCTTTCAGACACAGCTGGTTAATTTTGTGATAGGGAAGTAATGTTATCCCCTGTTACAGAAGAACCAGCAAAGTCAGAGACGTTGCAAGTGAACTGTTCGGGGAGAAACTGAGCCCCCAGCTGACTCGGGGACTCCAGGCTGCCCTTGGGTTTGATGCCGTGTCTGGGCAGCCGTGGCTTCCTCTCCTGGGGGAAGAAAAGCCCAGGGAAAAGAGCAGCCGTGCTTCCCGCTGCAGGATCAGGAGGGTCTCACATGGTATGTAATGCAGTCAGATGTCCATGGTTGCTGTTGCTTGCCGATATGAGGATGCTGAAAGCAGTACCAGCCCGGAGAATCACCGTCCCTCCGTCCTGTCCATTTCTGCTCACCTTGTGAAGAGATGCTGTAAACCAGATTAAGGAAAAGGTTTTTTTTTTTTTTTAAATATACCTGCTCCTCCATCATCCTCTTCCCTCAATATTTGTTTTGAGATAATGTTTTTAAGGTGTCCTGCCTATAGTGTCACCTGACAAACATGCAGATCATCAATGGCAGAACTGGGGAAAGCAAGGGAGAGTGACTTCTCTGGGACTGGGATTCAAACAGTTGCACCAGTGCTGTCAACAGCATGTCCACATTATCAAATCACCAGCCTCTGAGGTACTGGGCAGAAAATGTCTGAGGAGCAGTTTGGCAGCCTCTAGCCAGGACTTGAATGTTAGGTCCTTGTGCTAAAACAACTTTGGCTGCTAAAAACATCCAAAGGATCTCCAAAAATTGGCAGGGGTGGGTCAGGGAGCACAGGGAATCATGAACCAGTGACAGAGATGATGGAAACCGCAGTGCACCCACCACACCTTTCCACAGGGATTCATCTTGCCTCCCACCAGCTTCAGGAGAAGGCAGGGACAAAGTGCACCCAGGTCTGCACTCTCTGCTCAGAGGAGAAATTCCCACCCATGCCCATCTCCCCACCAGGACAATACACCTGAGGCGGGGTGGTCAGCACGTCCCAGCTCTCTTGCTCTCAGGAAGCCTTGCTAGACTCACCTAAATACTGCATTCAAAAGGTCCCACCAGATGAAGTTAAAAACAAATAACGAAAAAATCAGTCTTCTCACTGTGGAGTGAATTGCCTCTCTGCTTTAATAGACTTTGTGCTAAAAGACAGAAAGAATTGTGTATTTATTTCCAAGATTATTAAATTACATATAGAATATGCTTCCTGAGTATTAGCAGAGTTTATAACTGAATTCATCCTATCCATGCTCTGGTTACGTCTAATGAGGATAATTATTGCATGGCTTAACTATAATTCGGTATTGACTCTTTCGCGCATGAAAAGCTTTTGTTGGCAAGCATCAGTGGAGAGCTTCAACAAAAGACATCTTTAGCTTGTGTAAACATTGTTATTTCAAGGTCTCACCCTAACCTGCTTTAGGCTAAGTACTTTCTCCTCAATTGAGTTAATATAGCCAAAATGATATAAGGATGGGATTAGATACTGGCTTACACCACAGGGAAAAAATGAAAGTTGTACAGGGAAAAATGCAGTTAATTCCATCCTGTCAGCAGTGGATATTAAAGATTATTAGTTGGCACACTCAATTATGTGTGAATCACAATAGTGGTACTGTTAGGTTTTTTTATTCAATTTTACAGGGGCAGGTAAAAGTGTAGTTTTAGTATCATCTGCAGTGATTATTTGTTGCTTGCAGGGATTTAAGGTTATATTAAAGTGTTTGACAGGTTCAGAGGAAACATCTCTGTGTAATAAAATGTCCCACTTTTACATGGTCTTAGTCAATGGGTAGAAATGAACAAATCTTCCTGTCAGGAGTTTGGCTGCGGCTGCCTTTTATGAATATATTTCTTTAGACAGTAACTAGTTATTCTATTTAGAGATTGTTAAAGTGATAAACCTATAAATATAGCTCTCTTTTTTGCTGCTTCCCTCTGCTGGATAGAGCCAGTAGTGCTTAGCTGTGTGTCACAGGCGCATTAACACCAACAACCACAAAAGACTTCTCTACCACCTTAGGACCTGGGCTTTCAGGTCACCGAGAATAAATCTGAATCTTGTTTTGACTCTCACAGTGAATTTTTCAATCTTCAGGTTAACCAGCAGTCACAGAATTCACAACAATATAAAATCCTTGGCTCAAGTAAATGGCCCCAGTCTGAGGCTTTGACGCTGGAAGGTCTTCTGTTGGGGTGGGAATGTGTGCTGGGTTGGAGCAGGGTGCTGGGCATGCCGACCTCTCTGCCCCGGACCTAGGGTAGACTGACGGCAGGGCAAGGAGATGTACTACACAAGAAGTCAAATTAATTATTGGATGTACATATTGAAATTGTTGGTTTTTAACAAAATAAGCCTCCGGAGCATTGTTTGTGTTTTGCTTGTTTTCATAGATTTCCGTAGCCAAAAGAGACCGCTGTGATAATGCATTTTGACTGCTTGACTGCCGTTCCAAGACCAGTAACAACGCTAGTTGAGCTAGAGCATATATTTTAGGAAAAAAACCCAAACCCAACCTTCTAATCTTGGTTTCCAGTTTCCAGTGTCAGAGGGCCTCCCACAGCATGGTGACGTTCCCATGGCCGAGTCCCCTTGCACAGTTTACATCCCCTCACAAGGCGAATGGGTCTCATTTGAAGATTTAAATGTCAGGATTCATCTTTCATCTGCTGGATCTTTCACATTTTTTTCTCTCCAAAACTGACAAAGCCGGTCATCATATGTGTGTGGCCTGTATGGCTACTTGAGGAGAAGTAGCTTGGACAGCTTTGTAGCTGTCTGAGTGCCCAGGCATAGGATTTTACAACCTCTCATTCAGTTGTCGCATCAGTACCTACTCCAGAGAAGGACTAGCCCTTTAGAGTCAGTGCTGGAGATGATGTTCGTCTGAATATCCACAAAAGTCCCCAAATCCCTTCAGAGATACTATTTCCCAGGCTCATAAATGACATCTACGCACTTTGCTGACTGTACTGAAATGTGTCGTTTAGGCTAAATTTACCAAGAAATTTAGACTACTGCTCTATGCCCTTTTAAGAAATGTTTGTGTTAGGGTTCACAGTCTGAACAAAAATTTTCAAAACAATCTTATTATACATTTTTTTCACATGCTGCCCTTCAACCAATAGTTTATTATTGCTGGAGTCATCTTCAGCAGTTACTGCTTCTACCAGTACTCATGCCCAAGTGGGAGTCTAGATCTTCTGAAAAAGAGAGGGTTTTTTCCATTAAGCAAGTTAATCCAGTGTCTTTAGTCTAAAGATGTGCAGACCACCCTTTGGATCATTGAGTCAAGGTCCCCAACAACAGCCAGTTGATTTACAGTCTGATTTACAGAGCTTCTACTCAATGTGAACTGCAAAACAACAAATTTCTATACCCTGTAAAAAATTTGAGACATTGTAGAGAAAGAATGAGAATCACAGCTAGAGAAAAGACCATCCCCGGTAGCTTTGGTCTCTGTGGCTCTAAGAGAATTGAAGCTCCTGGATGCTTCTGGGAAGTGGACCATGCTTCAGAGGAATATTGAGCAAAATAAATTTTCCATTAATCCTGCAATATTAATACCAGGAAGAAATGGCCTTTTGATATAATGCTCATATGAACACCAGTGCTCTTTGCCTATATGTTGTCCCTAGCTACCACTATATTCAGTGTTTCAAAGGTAGGGAAAAAACCCAAACAATCCAGAAACAACTTGTCCAACACAACAGTGGGAAAAATATTTCCTGGTCTCCCAAGTAATCAATGAAAGTCCTGAAATATTGGTTCAATATTGTATAAATGTATAAATGCATTAAGTACTCACTACCACTCAATTCTTTCTCAACAACCACTTAGTAACTGGACATCCAGAGAGTCGTCCTGTAAGTTTAATTCTCTATTTCCAGGAATTGTCTGGTTCTGTCCCTTGGTGGGGTTATCACATTTCTTCTTAAAACTTTTAATGTAGCTTTTCCTCAATATCTTGTTTGGAAAACTTATACCAAGACTGAAGTCTGCAGATGGTTAGGAAGGAACTTTTTTTTTGGTTACATTTACAGCCCTCAAGTTTTTTTTGCCTGACTACTCTCCCCAGGCAGCAGAGGGTCTCCAGTCTCATAGCCAGGTGTGTCACATTGTCACTCTGTCATTCAGGGTACCATTTCAAGATACTGGGACATCACTGTTGATGTCCCCCGCAGGGAGGACAAAGACCACACCAGGGCAGCTTGGACTCTAGCAAGTGAATGGAGCAAGTGAAGAGTTTTGAGTGAATGGACCATGTACTTTGTGTCATGTTCACACTGAGATTCAGGGTCCACATGGATCAGGTTTACCATGTTGTTGCATAGACTAGATGAATCAGAACATATGCTTGAAATTTAAAGAATTGGCCAGAAAACCCCAGCTCGCTATCTCCTGGGTAGCTCCATACATGGTTTGAAGTGTCTGGTGTTGCTCTCCCAGGACTGTACAGAGTGCTTCAGGTTTCAGAAGGGCTGTGGTGCTTGCCGATCAGGCAGGACAACCAAGACCTTCCATGTCCCAACAAGGACTTTTGCAAAAATCAGGCACCAAGAAGGGAGATTTTCTCAGCAGGTGCGGGGTATTGCTTTCTGTTGGCACAGCAGTTTTGGCTTGTCTAGTATGTATATTTACTTTATGTAACTCTGAGTGTAGTAAGAATGCTAGCAAAAACCACTTGGAAAAGGAAAAAAGGAAACATTAAACCTTAACTCTGCATTCTCAATTAAATGATTACTCCTTCAGGATGAAATTGTTCTTGATTCTTATTGTAAACCTTTCAATTTCTTACATAAATAGCATGATTATATTTACATAAATAGTTGCACCCTGGAGTACAACAATCCTATTGTACACAAAAATCCTATTAAAATTTCCTGAGAGAAGAACACAGCTTGAGCAATGGTCTGTTGTGCATAAAACCAGACTTCCTCACTTTTTTCTTTATTCAGAGCCAAACAGTGCCTTTAAATGCATGCACCCAAGTGCAGACTTCATCCCTTAGAATTCAGTCCTAAGCTCCAATACAGGAAGGCACTTTCATAATTGAACTGACATTTCAAAGCAATATAATGTACTGATAGGTTTTCTGCAAGCTGATTATGTGCATTTAGAGGTGAGATAGCAAGCATACCCAGAGGTGTCTGCTTCGTCCTTGAAAGAAACAGCTACAACCTTGTCTTCTACCTAAAGCAACCGTAATCCCAGTATCTAAGCATGAAGGAGCCCGTGTCTTAGTTCGTCTCTGTTCAGCTTTTTGCTACTCTAAATTCAACGAACTCTAGATAGATAATTTCTCCCTCCACAGTGAAACAACAGCATACAAAGCTTGAGTTTTCAAAATGAGATGTAAAGTAAAATATGGCCCAATGTGCTCTCTCAACCACTTGGATAAGGAGGCAAGAATCCATGTTTGACCTTAATTGTGCCTATTTCTGATATGAGCAGGCAATCAAACACATATGATTTTGCACAATCAAAGATTAGCTAAAGGATAAATAAGTGCTATGAGCAGAACTTCAAAAGTAATTGATAATAGGTTTGATTGCTGGAGTGAAAAAAATAAATTAAAACAAAAATAGAAATTGAGGGTTTGACTCAAAAAGACCTACACTTTCTAATTCCCTGTGTATGAACATTTGCATGCCTGCACAAATCCCACCACTTTTGTTTCAAAATAAGATAAAAAAGTTGTTTAACAGGAAGCAAATGTATTCTTTGTTTTCAATTTTTTTCTTTTAAAAAAATCTATTTAGCTAATACCTCCTGAAAACATTGTTTTTAAAAAAGAAGTCAAAATGTTTAGAATGTACAAAAATGAGTTGTGTCTACTACGTAATCCATTTCCACATTAAAAAAAAAAAAGAACCAGAAAGAAAGAAGACCACCCTGAAACCTTGTTCCAATTTTACCTGAATCTCTGATAATTTTTCATTTCGCTAAAATTACAAATTTGGCAATCAGTATCCAACTGAGAAATGTAATCCAAACCTCTAGCAAGTGATCTTCCTGGTATTGTCAAGTAGCTACTCAGGAAAGATGCCTCTGGGTAAGTTCAGTGATGATGGAGAGTGCTCATAAGAGTCCTAAAGAATTCTGCAATATTTTAAAACCAAGCAGTTGCAGCACAGGAAGAAAAAAATAAATGAAGCAAAAGTGGTAAGAAACATTTGTAATCTGAAATGCAGGGAATGAGACGTGCTGCATCAATAACCATAGCAGGTGAGTAGAGCTAATATCCCGTGCTACTGCAGGCTGGACATGCCATCCAAATCGCCTCGTTGAGAGCTGACAAATCTTTGATTTTGAGAGCGATGCCTAGTGACAATATATTTTGTATTTCCTGACGCAGCATGAATCTAAGAATGTTTCTTATTTCATATGGGAATGATTTCAGGATGCTAGCGACATAACATTCAGGGAATGAACAGTCTAAAATTTCTATAAACACCAGAATCAAGGCATTTATGAGTTTTAGTAAAAATTTTATTGAAGTCTGGTCATGTTGGCATATTGTGCATTTTAAATGTAAATTAGATTACTGGCAGTAGATTCAATTTAGTGGTAAAAATGTAAAGAAAACAGTTGGGCTACAGATGAAACAATAATGTAGCTGTTCTTTAGTTAAGAGAACAGTGAAATCCAGAAACAAATGGTGTTTGGGAATATTTATAGTAGAGGAAACATGCTGCATACGATTAACTTTGTCAATTTTATGCAGCACAGTAGTTTTTGTTCAGCTTTGAAGAGCAGTTTCTGATAGTGAACATATGATAGGGTGAATGGATGGCTCTGAGGATTTCCAATGGGAACAGAAAACCTTTCATCTTTAGCTCACTTGCTAAAATGCAGCCCAGGCTGAGCAATCAGTGCTGATGGCTTTGTGTGTACAACTTGTTCGACATGACACCAGGTCTCCTCTCCTCCTCTTTCCCCCATTACATTGTTCCATGTCCGAAGCCTGTGTGACTAAAAAGGACCATACAGCTTGGAACTGCACTGGCGGCTGTGGGGGAAAATCCACTGCCAGGGGGGTGGGCATTTGGCTGCTTCTTACCCTGGTTTGTCCCATAGTCCTGATGGTGGAAGCAGTTGGCCCTCACTGCGTTGCTCTCCAGAGACAATACTCTTGCTCTTGTCAGGCTTGTCGTCAAGCACCTTTCAAAAGCTTTCAAATCTCCTGAAAAAAACCCAAGCATTTAAATAAAAGATTCAGATAAAGATTCAGTTACTTGTAGAAGTATTTAAAATAAAAAGAAGTTCAGAGCGTGGAGAAAGGGAGCTGTTTTATTGAGCCATCAGTAAGCTTCAGAATATGTTGGAAATTCACTTGCCTCAAAGACGCGGCTGTACTGACGTGTGATGATTTTGCATGCAGCAATCACTGCAGCTTGCAAGTAGCTAGACTGGTGCAGAGAAGTGAAAGTTATAATAGTTATTTAATTAAGCCAAATTTGTTCCAGATATAAATTTATTAAAACCGGTACCATTCTTTACACTCACTTAAAGCGTGTCCCATTGCCCCAGTGTTACTTCTGTTCTTAATTATGAAAAGATAGCAAAAGAAAAGGGAGTGAAATTGGTGAGAAGTCATACTCCCATACCAGACAACCAGGATGCTCAGGCTAAAAGCAAGTGTCAGAATATCATCTTACAGGTAAAGGACATCGGGGTTAAAATCCTGTTCGGTGATGAACTCTGGTTTGTACACTACTGCCGCAGCAGCATCAGTTGCGTTCTCTTTGGAAATGAAAGTGGACAAAGGTTGCTGAAACAACGCTTGGGCAAGGAGGGGGAGGTGTCCCAGGGTGCCGACAGTCGGTTGTGTGTCTGGGAAGAGGGAGCAGGAAAAATAACCTAAGACATAAATGCCCAGGGCTTTGCAGCCAAAGTGGGTATCAGGGTCAGGTCTGCAAGATGCTGAGAAGATGGACGAAGTTTTCAGCTAAGTGCTAATTAAGCAGCAATCTTGAAAGCTGGCTCCTGCCTGCTGGTCTCCCAAAGCGTGGCTTCTTTACGGGTTCCTCAGGTCGGTCAAGGAAACACCTGATGACTGCTGATTTTGAAAATCCACAAGACTGTAATTTTTTGGTTATCTGTTTGGGTCAGAAAGCGAAATACTATTTTGTTTCTTGACAGGTTTTTGTTTAATTTTTTCTAAGCCCTCTGGGGTACTGCCTGTTTCTATGTTTTGACAGTAGCTAGCACAACCTCTGCTGAAGCTTTTGTGTAGCAAACTGCCCAGCAGAAAGTTAAAAGATGAGTAAATCTTCCAGCTGTTTGTGAGAATGGGCTGGGGACATGGGCTTGCAAGTGCACCTTGAATGGGAGTTGTTCGGGTATGGCATTGACAAACAGTGTTAAGAAATTCAAAGCCATATAGAAGCACAAGTAAAACTGAAATGCAAATAACACAAAATTGCTGGTTGCTGGTTTTCTGATTGGAATAGGAGTAATTGCATGTCGTAGTGAACCTCTGAGATCACAGTATGCCCATAATAAGTGTTCAGAGATCATAATAACTTTGTTGGCTAAGTTGGCTGCTGCCAGACCCCAGTCTTGAAGGACATGTCTGTAGTCCATCTGTGTAGAAATATTTAAAATAAAAAGAAGTTTGTGCTCTGCTCAGGGTCTCAGTGAAGACCTGGCCTGACTGACAAGGGGTTTGCCAGTGACTTCACTAGGGCCAATGTTTGTATCTGTTGTAGATGCTCAACAGCTTTGTATTCTCAAATGCCATTTAAAAGGCATGAGGGAGGAGAAGAGAGGGCCTGAGGAGTGTTATGGCAATAACTCATGCAGCACGGTGAGAGCAGGGGACAGTGTGTAGTTAGAAGACTTTATTTGAAAGGCTTCTCTTGCCTTCAATAGCCGTTACTTTGGTTGACATCTTTCTACCATAACTTTTGAAACAATTGGTTTTTGAATCAGCTGCTTTTGTAATAAGAAGTCATGCTTTTGGGTACTTTTTATTATTTAAAAGTTGAAAGGCAGTGTAAGAAATCCTTTAAGAAAAGAACATCTCCTCTTAAATTTGTTTAAAATCCATTTACCCGTCAGACTCAGAGTTCATTGGTGGGAGAACGGTTTCCTGATCAGAATGAGAAACAAATATGAGAGATCATAAAAAATGAAAAAAAGACGAAAACTTCAAATGAAACAGAAAGTTTTAATACAAATAATATTTGCCTACACTGTTTTATAAGAGCTATTCCGTCATGTGCCTCACTGTGAGTTAGCATTGTGCTGTGTTGCAGAACTTCAGAGTATCTTTAGCTTTCACTAGGACTTTGAAGTAGTTGAAAACAATTACTGGTTATTCTTCCTTATTATTAACAGTTATATTTTTAAGGGAAAAACGTGTGCTTTTTGACCTTGATCGGGGTAGTGAGATAGATACGTGATGGGAAAAGCTAGCATGTCTGGTCAGCTGGAACTGGTTTTGCTTTTGGATTCCTGCTGTTGGGACCCACGGCTGGGCAGAGCCCTGCTCCTCCATTAGCAACACTCTTCCCTTGGGTGGCTGCAGCCTGTGCGTGCCTGTGGTGCCACTCCTCTCGTGAACCGGTTGGTTTGTGGGGAAAGGCTTCAAGCTTGGGTATCTCCCTTTTGCTCCCTCCAGCTCCCAACTCTGTACTTATTAGTCAGCACAACTTTCATTGTTTTCTGTCGTGTACCAATTGGAACTGTTTTGGCAAGAGCCTTCGACACCTCCTCTCAAGTGGGAAGTTCAGTTCAGTGGTTAAACACTGGTTCGAGGTTTGGGAGGCTGAATTCAGTGTTTTGCTCTCCCATTGTTTTCTGTGTGCCTTTGGCTAAGTCGCTGGAGGAGCTGGAATTCATCTCATCTGGCTTCAGCTGTTACGAATTAGGCGTCTAATCTGAGCTTGTTGTCTATGCTCCCTCTGTGGTCAAGGGAGAGCGACAGGCACCTCCAGGCCTTGACTCATCCCTTTCAGAGGTGTCTGCTCTCTCCAGTGGCTATAGGAAGATAAGGCGACTAGTTGAGATACACACAGTTTATTTTCAGATGCCTAAAATAAGTCAAATTGAGTCCCATGCTTAGTCTCTTGTTTTCTGGCTGTTACACAAAAGTGGAATCCGTTAAGTCCATTAAAAGCAATGCAATGTTATGGCTATTCAAACTGCTTAAAAACAAGGACAATTTGGAAAGCACTGGCTGGTTTTCAGACCATTTAAAGATGCTTAGGAATCTAAAGGTGTAGAGAAGTGCCTCTTGAGCTTTTAACTTCTCCTAACTCCCATAAAAGTCATAGGAATTTTTGAAAATCTCACTAAATGCCCATCTGTGTTTTGAGGTATATAAACCCTTAAAAACTCTGTCCCTAGTCTTATTAGGGAGAGCACTATACTAAAATGCATCCAGGTCTCCAAGTAGCATCTTCCCTGGCTTCTGCCCCCCTGGCCACCCTTGCTTGCATGTTCCATGGCTCTTGCCCCTGGCAGCAAAGGTAGGCTTGGATGAGGAGCATATGTGACACATAACACTCCAGCTCTTCCCCGCTGGTGGATAATTCATAAGGATGAGAGCTGTGGCTGGGCTGGGGAGAGAATCACTGAATCATAACCTCCCCTCCACTTCAGCTGAACTGTGTGGAAACTTGGCATGGTGGAGACTCTCATACATAAACCATATTTTATTACTTGGAGTTGACAATTCAGCTGTGACCATGGAACTGGCAAGTTATAGACACAATGCAGAATATATAAACTTAATTTGTCCTTCCTTTTGGGCTGCCTTGTGTCTCTCATTCCTTGTTGAGTGTTTCCATCAAGACCAGCATGATAAGAGTTAATGCATGGTCTGGGAATGAATGTATGCATGTGTGGTGGGACCCTTCCTCCCTTCTGATTCTCCCTTTCCTTTCCTTTATGTGAACAGACTCGCTCGCCATCCCCAAGAGTGCAAGAGGCAAAGGTGAGGGGGAAGCTGACAAACAAGGAAAATAATCCCTTTGCCCACCCCTAGTGGAAACTCTGTTAGCTACAACATGGCAGCTGAGACAGAACGACTTAACCCAACCAAATCTCTTTTATTATGTTCCTGTGTTTATTTTTCCTCTGTATTTATGACTTAGCATGTTGGTTTTGGTGTGGAAAGGACTCTAAAGCTGTAGATATGTGTTGTAATTATACAAATTCCTCTGCATGGAGTCTGTTAAAAAGATTGATCTATTTTTATGAGGACACACACAAATACTCATTTTGATGGACCTCATTGGCATTTATTGCAGGCCTGCCACTACTAAAATTTAAAGCCAACCTTGTAAATTTTATGGAAACTACATGCTGCAATTATTAGTTCGAAGACCTCCTGTCTCGCAGGAATGAGTCAGATTTTGCTTTCCACGTACACTGTGGTTTACACCTGAAAGAGATTAGTGGGGACCACCAGTAGCTTGAAAACCTAATCTCCAGTATTTTGTTTCCAGTTTAGCTCTGAAAGATACTCCAGGTGTTCTCATTAATTAGTCATTGTAAGTCACTGTGTCACTATTGTGCATGAACAGCTGTTTTCCTGGTGCACTTTTTCTGCAGGAGTGTTTTAAATTAAAAGTTGGTTTATATACTTTTTAATGTTTAGAAACAATTCTTGTGACTGGTGAAAATGAACAAAAACAACCTCTAACAAATCAGTTTAGGAGGACAAATTCTTGAACTTGAATGTTTCCTGCAATGGTGTAACTTTATGGAGTTTTACCTGAGTGCCTTGCTAGCATAGTGGAGGATCTAGCTAAGCATCATAAGCAGATCCTGCCATTTTTTCTGCAGCAAAATTCCCACTAATATCAGGAACTGTCCATAAACCTTACAGACCGTGCAGGAGGCCATGTTGTTCTCCTCCCCTCATTGTCTTATTTTATAGTCACAGGCACTGAGACAGACAGAGATTAAGTGGATTAAACCTACAAATCCAACAAACAAATAGGGGAAAGTGAGAATAAAGATAGATGGATGATAAGTCTCAACATATGCAAAGTATAAATATTAGTTTGTGTGTTGTGTGGCTGTATACCGTCCTGCAGATAGATAACCTTTGCTAAATCTTTTATTCATTGCTTGGGACTGATAAGTGAGATGGGTTGTTGCAAAGGACAGTTCAGTTGACAGCAGGCAAAACATTGTTACAGAGGAGAACTTGGGTGGGATCTAAAAACCACGAGTTATGTTTATTATGTGGCCCATTATGATGAAGCTTTAGAAAAAAAGATATTAATGTGAAGCCTTCTCATTTCAAAATAAGTCTTTGTTCTTGATCGGATCATTTGGATCCCAAAGGGGAAGGAGGGAAAGAAATTTGTGAATTCCTCATCTTGGTGGGATCCTGTCTCTCTCCCTTGGAGTAACAGGCGGGACCTTTGGGACCCAGCCAACATCCGCGCTCAGGAGCTCCTGCCAGTGCACCTCCTCGTTCCGAGCCCCAGGCATGTTCACCACCACATCCTTTACTGCTGGCTGTCCCACCAGCTTGGAACTGCTCTGCAATGGCATAACCACCCAGAGGCACAAACTGACCCTCTCTGAGCTTCAAGTAGCTAAAGTCAAACCTCCGTATTTCAGTGAGTGGACTCAGAACTGCTGTGTGCCAGAGGTCTGGTTGTGAAACTCCCATCTGCAAGGGACAAGGTTTAAAATAAAAGAGAGTTGATGATAACTTTAATTTTTTAAGTCACCAGAAACTCAATGAAGAACAAATTGCTCTGAGTACAGTATGAGAGTAATATAAAGTTTACATACTTACTTTGGAGCACCTAGTTTTGATTGGTGTCAGAAAAAAATATTAGAAGAGATAAGCCACTTCTGTAACTCGGAAAAGTTATTCTTATTTTCACTCCTCTTGTTAAATAGATGCAACCTGATATTGTGCTTTTCACTACTGTTTGAATCCCAGCCAAAAGCAAAAACTCAAAAGAATTTATTTGAGTTGGCCAGAGAAATGAAGAGGAAGTTTCTCTGTTAGAGATAACTTGAGTGACAACGAGAAACGGTGACCATTGGGTATTGGTGGAATTACCAGAGAAGTGCTTGAAAAAGCTTTTTAGCAATCTCAAGCAGTGAGAGTGTGTGTCAGGATTAGAAAAGGACAATAGTAATGTCTCTCCACTGTGAGGAGGAAGAATAATTCAGCAAAGCGTTAGTCTGCGTGTCATATCTAGAAAATATATTTGCTGAAGAGGTCACCTCTGGGACACAGGAATGTCAGAATGACAGGCTGTAGTCAGGATGTTGCAGTTTCACTAGAGGATGTGGGCATCCTGACCTCATCTTTAGACTAAGGGAGATAAAAAAAAGACCTTGAAAAGACATCTTCAGAGTCCCAGGCAAAGGATGGATCTATGTATCATTGTGAAAATGCCTCAGGTTAACTGAAATGATTGCTAAGGAAAAAGTGCTTAAAGTAAAATTTGAAATTGAGATGGGCCCTTGAGGGAACATTATTTACTGTTGTCACAAGATATAGAAGGAGCTCATCAAGAAAATGGGACCTAAAATAATGGACTTTCCTGGCCAAACTGGTTTACAGTAGGGTGACAATAAAGGACATGGCATCCCAAAAGGAGCAGCTAGGCCTAAATCTACACAAATATTCCAGTCTTTGGTGGGTGATGAAAGAAGGGGGAACAGTGTAGAAATGATGTTATTTTAAGAGTATGGGTTTTGCATCTCCGCAGGAAGTCCGGTCCAACACAGGTCCTGCTTTGCAGCCTGAAGAGAGGTGCCAAAGGCCTCGACAGCTGTGGGTTTTCAGACGCAGCCTGCTCTTGGGTCAGGGTGGGTGGGCAAGAGACAGTTGTCCTCGGCTCTGCAGCGAGTGCTCAGCGGTAGAATTCCTGGAGTCCAGGTGTCCCATGCCCCACATTCACCCAGAGCCCTGTTCTGAGTCCCCAGAAGTCTTCAACACATACATACATATACATATATATACACACAAATACATGCATATATATACATGCTGATGCATATGGATGTACATGCTTTCCAGCTCTTCACTTTTCTGACTTGCGAGGCTGGACGTTAAGGGAAGCTATGTGCTATTATGTCAGTATAGAGAACTCCACAGCATAAAATGACATAATTGCTCTTTTGTTCTCTTGCAGAAGGGGTGAGACTTGCTTTTTTTTGCTCTGTGGTCTCTTGCAGATGGGGTGGGACTAAGGGAACCTGGTGTCCTCTAACCACAATGCATGTGAACCCATGATGGTTGACCCTGTGGCCCAGTCCATCACTTGATCATGTTAGTTACTCCTGTTAGGTTTGTGGGTGCAGGCAGCAACTCACTGACACAAGGAGTTTATCCCTCTTTAAGCTGTCTCTATGCTCATGTGTCACTGTACCAACTATTTGAGACATGCACTTGAGCTTTTCCTCACAGCCACAAGAAATATAAATGTTTTATTAAATACTGCTGAGTTTCTCGCTTTGCAAATGACAACTCAGAGATGGCACTAGACTCATTAAACTTCCTGCACAGTGAAAGACATAAACAGAGACTTAGCACTTTTTAGCTGAAATGCAAGAAGACATTAGGAGAACAGCCTTTTTCATATTTTAATAAGAAAGCATACAACAAAAATATTAACTAACTCCATATACTGTTGCTTGAAAGAGGGGGACACTTTCTACTGCCCCATAGAGAGATATTGTGCTGATCTGTGGTGTCCAATGAGTGATATTTGCTTTCTTTTC
Organism: Grus americana; assembly: GCF_028858705.1. NCBI lineage: Eukaryota > Metazoa > Chordata > Aves > Gruiformes > Gruidae > Grus > Grus americana. The sequence continues at coordinate 54,347,622 of NC_072856.1, read as the reverse complement.
CTGCTGTAATGATGAATATATAAAGCCCTCTTTGACACATGGGCAGGACTTTTCTGTGCATGAATTCATTCTAAGCGGTTTCAGAGTTTTTGTTTCACCTTGAATAGTTTCTGTCTGAGATCTGATAAACCTTTCTTTAATAAAGATTTTAATAAAGAAAGGGACAGGGAATCTGTTTGTAATCAGCACTTTTGTAATATAACAAATTTAACAAGTATCTGGGTTCTAACTGAATACACCATAACTGCTTGTGAAATTAAGCAAGTCCATTGTGCTTTCCCTTCGATTTCAGAAGTAGCTGTATCTAAGTGGAATGTTTTCTCTTTAGCTTGTAAATAGTCAAGGTATTAAAGTGTGCAAAATGCAAATAGAATTTGCACCATAATATGCTTTAATTTTATTTGACATTAGATTTCAGCTCCTCGTCTTTTCATGATAGCTATTGAAAAGATGTAATTTTATTTTGAAGTCTTAAATTTTACCTTTGGTATGTTCCAATACATGAAATTGAGGAGGGAAAAGTTATAGTGCAGAGTTGTGGACACATGCAAATTAAGTTTTGACTTTGATTATATTTTTTGCACTTGCTATTTGAGATGTGCACTCATTCTATTTTTCTTTCCGGTGAATATTTATCCTGATGGCTATCACTAAATAATTGCTTGGTGTCTAAAGCTCTTTTCATATGACGGGCAATTCAAAACCTTGATCAAGGTCAATTGTTAAGGTGTCGAAATCTGAAAATTTAATCATCACCAAGAGTAAAATGATACTCAGAATTATGCCTTTAAGAAAAGCCACTATTTACCAAGGAAAGTGTTTTTTATATCCAGTGATCATAGTAATTTCTGAAGTGTAGCATCTTAGAATCTGCTTTGACTTATGCACTTGAGAAAATGGTTGGCTATTCATTCACTCGAGAAATTCTGGACAACTAGTCAGAAAAATGGACAAAATCCAGTCTGATCAACAGTAACTCAGGTCTTGTCAACAACTTAGAGAAACTTGGTGCACTAACCACAGTTCAGTCTGCCTCATACGCTTGCAATACACTCCAAGTCCTTGCCCCAAAATTGGCCCCCAACTGAAAACAAGAATTCACGGTCACTTTAGGTAAGACTGGTGTGAAATTATGCTAGCTGGACTGTGGTCTTCTATGGAGCCAGGCTCCCCTCCTAGATCCAGCATCAGCTCATGTAATAGCATCTGGTGATGCCAATAGTTCCTGTGCACCACACAGTTTTAGTTGGTTTGTCTGACAGTTTTTTGAACCCATCTCTGCCATAGCTCAAGATTTCTGATGGCTACTTGCGTGCACAAAATCGGTACACGGGAATCCTGTTTGTAATTACACACAGCAATGAATTTAGACATACGGGTGACTGACTCAATAGCATGCCATGGGGGCTTGTTCAGCTGTATGACAAGACCCTCTGTTTCCAGCTGGGGAGCTGCGCTTCATCCAATAATCATTGTGTTGCACTGGGAGCAGTGCTCCCATCTTTTATGATGTGGTGCCTCACACAAGAGCAGTCACTACAAAATGCACAGGAAGGTCAAATTCCTCGTACAAAAGTGACACATTTGATTGCTGACCCAGGATCTCAAAAACAGCCTAGACCTCACTTGCTTCGGTTGTCATGATGCAAATCCAGTGCTCCATCCTGTGGAAACCTAAGGACTGGCATATCTAGAGGGGGCATATTATTTCAGCAATAAAAAAAGCAATTTGCTAGGCTGGCTAGTCCAGAGCAATCCCCACCACATTTCTGAAATAATCTCAGCTGCTTAGTGAGTGCATCTCAAGTTCTTCACATGCTTTTGTTTACTTTTCTTTGTATTTTTCTTGATTTTTTTAAAAGACATTCTTAGAATCACAGAATCACAGAATAGTTTGGATTGGAAGGGACCTTTAAAGCTCCTATAGTCAAATTTGCCTGCAATGAGCAGGGACATATTCAACTAGATTAGGTTTCTCAAAGCCCTTTCCAGCCTGACTCTGAATGTTTCCAGGGACGAGCCATCTGCCACCTCTCTGGGCAACCTGTTCCAGTATTTCACCACCCTCATCATAAAAAATGTCTTCCTTATATCTGGTTTGAATCTACCCTCTTTTGGTTTAAAACCATAACCCCTTGTCCTGTCACAACAGGCCCTACTAAAAAGACTGTCCTCATCTTTCTTATATGCTCCCTTTAAGTATTTGAAAGGTCTCCCTGGAGCCTTCTCTTCTCCAGGCTGAACAACCCCAACTCTCTCAGCCTTCCCTCATAGGAGAGGTGCTCCAGGCCTCTGATCCATCTTTGTGGCCCTCCTGTGGACTTGCTCTAACAGCTCCATGTCCTTCTTATGTTGGGGGCCCAACAGACTGTGCACTGCCAGTGCCTTTATAACAATAGCACTTACATATTTGTTCCTGGTGCCTAAAGGCCTGCTTCTGGACAAAGACGCAGGGACCCCATTTGCTAGGCACTCTACATGGGAGATCTATATTCAGGTTAGTGGCAAAACAATTGTTGTTAGCACCTTTCAGTCAAAACTGTAGTGACAACCCATGTAAACATACCCGAAACAGATATCTTAGATGCTATGCATAGTCTCGGTAGCATGCAAAACAATCCATTTGCAAAATCTAGCATCACAAATGACACCAAATATTTGAGGAATAAGGTCAATAGCTCTGTGCTGTTGCAACTATTCTGCTGGCAGGTCTTGAGTACAGTAGATTAAAGATTGCTTATTTATATCTGTAGAAACCACCATCACGTCCTGGACTGCAGTGAAAAACACACATTCAATTCAGTAGTAACACATAGAGTAAATACCATTGTGGTGCTTTCAAACTAGAAAAAATATGGAAATTAGATTGTTCTAATGGCATAGAATTAAAAGACAAAAACTTCAACAAACCCCAAACCCCACAAACCTCTATCTTAGAGGTGAAAAGGAGACTTTATTAATTGTAATCACATCTGATCGAACTCCCCATTCAAAGTAGGGCCAATTTTGTTCCTCAATACTTTGTCACATTTTGAAGATCTCCAGGTATGCAGATGCCACAGTGTCTCTGGGCAATACATTTCAGTGTTTTGTGAGGAATTTTTTCTTATATCTAACTGAATTTTCCCTTGCTGCAGCTTATGTTTGTTGACTTTTGTCCTTTTCTGTGCACTTCTGAGAAGACTCTGACTCCATCTCCTTTATAACCCCCCACTATGAAGCTGAAGAAAGCAATTAGATTGTCTCTTAGTCTTCTTTTCTATAGGTTAAATAAATCCACTTCTTTTAGCCTGTCCTTGGACATCATGTGCTCCAGCTTGCTAACCATCCTGGTGGCCCTCCACTGGACTAGTTCCGATGCCCTCCTTGTACTGAGAAGCATCAAATTGGACACAGCACGCTGTGTGTGCAGTCACACTTGTGCCTAACGGAGAGGAATCATCACACCCATTGGCCTGCACACAGCACTCGCCAACGCAGCCCAGTGGGTGGTTATCATTTCTTGCCCTTGCCTCAAACACACCACCGAGGATCTTCTCCTTTGTGCAACATCCCATTAAATATGTATCAAGGGAAGAGGGGAGAAGAAGGAAGGACAGGGAAATACAAGATTTTTTTCAAAATACAACTTCCTCTAAGGACACAAAGGTAGTGCTAGAAAAGAAAGCTGGGTGCAACTCTGAAAGCATCAGATCTCTTCTCTACACAGAAGTATGTTATCTCTGTTTGCAAACGTGGGCTTTAAAAACTGACAAATACTAAATCACGTGACTTGCTCAAAGTCACAAGAGAAATTTATCAAACCGAGAGCCCCAATTACCTTGTTCAGTTCTCAGTTTAGGCTACAAAGTCACCCTTCATTTTAAAGTAATTCCAGTCAGATTATTTGAAATGTTTCTGTGACTGTTTTTTTCTTATTTTCCCACTACTGAAATGTTGCTACAAATACTGTTAGCTTAGAGCCTAAAAACACATCAAGAGCCATGAAAGCCTTTCTTCTGAAAAAAGTGTTTCATTTTCTTTCGGGTTATTTGTTTTTTTTTTTTCCCTTTGGTAGGCATTCAGCCATTTTTACTAGGTCTCTTCTTGCCACCTTAAATTAAATTCATAAAAATGTCAGAACACAAGTGATCAACATTATTTTCTCATGCATACTGTGGTTCTATGGGGAATTTTTCCCCAGATGATGCTATATGAACCTGAGTATTGACAATAAATTTATTGCCTTGTAGAGCTCCAAATGTGTGATGTCTTTTCCTTCACTTTCCTGACTTGACACTTGCAACTTTTTCCCTTTCTGGGAAAATATTGCCACCCACAAAGGACTTTTCTCCATTTAGAATTTCTGTGGTCTCTACCGTAGAAGGGTCATGTAAGGTAAGGCTTCAAGGTGAAGAGTCAGATCAAATCCATAGTAAGAAGCAACAAGAATCATATTTAAGAAAAATAGTCCATTTCCCTTCCTTGATCTTTGATGCATATTTAGTTTTTAGTAACTGAAGTTTGTTGTCATGGCTGTATAAATTGCTATGAAAATAACAGCCATATGACTCTCAGCCTACCAGTGTAAGTACCAAATGTAGAGGTATTAATATGAAAAAATTGGTTTAGCATGCACTATATTGGGGTTTACAAGAATTATTCTATTCTGAAAACAAGACTATAAAAGTGCTTCCAACACTCATGCTTTTATTGCAAGTCTCATGACATTTGGTGTTTTTCCTTAAAATGCCAACTCCTGGAGACATCTCATTACCTGTGATTCTCAGCTTTCACTGAAAAGCAATGCTTTTAGCTCTTATGGTTGCAGAGAAAAACATGCAAGTCTGAGTCTTAAAGACTTAAAAATTAGAAGGCAAAGGTAAAGGCCAAAAAAAATCCAGTTTTTAAGTTAATCTTAATTGTCTTTGGGCCTGACCCAGAACTTCTGAATGTTTGAGGCTGACAGTAGACCTCCTATAAAGTTCATGGATTAATTTTTTTTTAAATTAATTTGAATATATAACTATAAATGTATAACATATAGTTATGACTATAACTACAAAACATAGATACTTAGATCTTTATGTTTGCTGCTCCAGATTTAAGTCCTATATTATTGACTTCAAAGGTGGAAGCCTCCACAAAAATAGAGGTGAGCTAGGGGAACAGGGTATTCATATGGTCAATATAGATTTATGCCATGGAGTATTTCTGTATCTAAGACTATTACATGCGAAAATATTAGCAGAATATTGCATAAGATTATTTTGAGAATTTGAACCTAATCCATGTTTGCAGCACTTATTTTTTAAAACAGGAAAATTCTGAAGTCATACATCACAATAAGAAAAATCTTTTAATTTTGGCTGTGTGTGCAGAGCTGCATAGGAATGGCGAAAGAATGAGTGGGAAGAGGGGATGGGTATAATAGATTCTCTTGAAGGATATTTTGAAATGTTTTAATTCCTTTTCTGTGAAAAGTGATTAGAACCATTTGTGTTAACGAGAGGGTTTACAAGAAAATGAATATGTTAAAAATCTAATTATCTGTTCCTGCAGGACTCATTTTCTGTTCTCTGATAGAGGAATAAAACCAATTCCATGTGCCCAAGGTGGTTTGTCATCCAGCAGGAACTGCAACCAACAAGAAACACAGAAAAGTGCACAGTATGCAAATGATAAACATACAGCAATGTATTTGTCTTCAAATATAAAAATAGTTCGGAAATAACTTTTGATTGGAAAAATTCATAAATTACTACAATGTGTTATTATTTTAACATTTATTCATCCGTACATGTTTATATTTTACCAATCAATATTTAACTGATCTCATGATCCCACCACATTCTATTTATACTTACGTATCTGAATCAGATAAAGTTTTTACAACTATGTGGTAAATTCCAGTCATGCAGTTCTGACTTTTTTGTGATTTGCTTGAAGAAATAAGCAAGCCAAGCAGATGAACTGAAATTAAAAAAAAAAAAAAAGTCTAAGAACAATTTCTTGCTAGAAAATGAGAAATTCAAATATCTGAGTAGAATTGGCTCCAAACAAAATGTATTTCTTCTTTTCTACTAGGGTTTTTCTACCAATATAATTATAGCTTGTTTTTAAAATTGAAGTTGTAGTGTAGGCAGTGCCAAACCAAACAGAGCTGGCTACAGGGTTTTGATCATTTTCTCTGGCCCACACAAAGGCCTACCTACTGTATCTATTCCAATAGTTCCTCAGGGCGAGTCAGAAATGCCGTGTTCATTGTGCTGGTCATTAAGTTTCACAAACATCAATTAGGAAGCAGGCTTTCGCTTCCCCCCACCCCTTTACCTCTTCCCCCAGTCTTAAGCAAAATGGTCAAAGGAAAACAGTAGGAGAAAACTTTCTTTTTTATATATATATATACACACACACACACACATACATGTCCCTGTACATCTATACATTTCAGAAAAGCTATGTTGTGTTTCTGAATCCCCACTCTCTCCTGTATACAAAGGCATTGCCAGATGTGTCGGGGGATCCCAGCACCGCTGGCCGCTGGTGCCAATGAGGATGCACCGTGTGTCAGGCTGCCACCATGGCTCTGCCAAATCCTGCAGTGATGGCAGAAAACAACTTTTCATAATATTTTTTAATATTATCTGTTTGGTGAACCAGGAGGAAGCTCTTTCCCATGCTGGGATTTGACCATGGAGCCTCGGGTCGTGCCAGCTTTCCCTTGCTGGGGCTCAGGGGCTCCAGCACCCCGGGGCCCTTTTGAGGTTCTGCCTGCAGGCTCTGCGTGGAGCATGGCTTGCAGTTACCGCTCACAGGTAGCCACACTTTGGGATCACATTCTTACACAGCCACTTGCATCCACATGCAAGAACTGCTTCTTTATTTCTCTGCTATTTTCCTTCTTTCTCTATTTCTCTGCTTTCCATTTCCCCTTACTTTGTTTTGCACTCTTAATATATTAACGTACTGGGTTTTGCTCTATTAAACTAAACTTTTCAACTAAATTTCCAAGCAGTTAATCCTATTAACTTTTTTATTGGATTTGAAATGGATTTGTCAAGGAAAGAGTTTTGCTGCAATTTATGAATGCACTGTAACGCCTTTAGGAGACAACTGTCTCTGCGTTTGGAACAGGAAATTTTAGATGGAAATTGAGAGAGAATTTGTAAGATTTATTTTCCATTGCTGCAAGCCTTCAAGGGCTCAATCTGAAAAATAGATTATTCCTTTTCTCCTTGTGTCCAGGAGTCAGTGCTATAATTTTTTAATAAAGATCATATAGCCTTGGAAAGCCATTTAACAAGCTTCCTTGGGATATTACAGTGCAAGCAAAGTTCGTCTATGAAAAATTCTTAAATGTGGAAAATAATTTTAAATTTTGGACGGGCCATGGCTCACTTATTTGATTTTTTTTATGAAGTTACAAAATAGATGTTGTCCCCAAATACCCTGATCTGCAATCATTAAACTCAGTCTTGTGTGGAGGCCTGGCACAAATCCTTTGCATCACAGCTTAATAATTTATTTTGCTTGGAAAGTAGCTGTGTTCCTAAACTTGTCCCTATTTAAGTCCAAATGACTTCCATGGGAGCTGTTTTGGGCCCTGCATTTTGTGTGTGACAAAAAAATTGATTCTGCTTTGAATAAACCATGCTGGATCCAGGGCACGGTAGGGCATGGCTGTGTGGGCGTGATGTGAAATGCATTTTTATTCTCAGATAGGGTAGCTGGGAGATGCCTTGAGGTAGACCCCAGCCCCATCACCTACTGCCAGAGGACTGTAAGATCAGGCAAAAAGCAGCCTGGCCACTCCTGGGCAAATGCTTCTTGTTTCCACCCATTTGGGTAGAATTTCCTCGTGGGGAAGCTGTGTGGTGGGTGGCTGCTGGGGTGGGCAGGATGGAGGAGAGGGGGCAGCCAGGTGAATCCCCAGTAGCCCTGTGGCTGTGGGGCAGAGCAGGCTCCAGCCAGGTGGGCACATGGGGTGCTGAGAAGGACCTGTGTGGCCTGCACGAGAGAGCCAGGCACCGTTTAAGGGACCTTCAGGTAAGATCCAACCTCCAAGGTGTCCAAATCCCCACCATGGCCTCCAAAAGGGCTGTGTGCAATGAGCCGATTTACCATTGGTAACACGTTTCTTCATTCCCTGTCCCTTGGGTTGGATTATGTCATCATGCCAGGGCATTAAGCTAGGACTTGTGCATCTAAATTTATTTTGGTTTGGATTTTCTTCTCTTCTAATATTACAGCTTTGCCTCTAGTTTATAAATATTCCATTTAAGGAGCTATTTAGCAGTAACAACATTCCTGAGCTCAGTCCAAGGATTGAGATAATTATGGCTCCCCTTCAAAAATCCATCTCCGCTCCCCCTCCCATGGCCTTCTCTCCCCTGTGGTCAAAGAGACTGAAGATAATAAAGTGCAAAAAACTCCTACCTAAATAAACAGATTAATTAATTAAATACACTGTCTCTGACAGATTAGTAAATCCTAGTCTTGCAATCCTTATTTATGTGAGTCATCCTGCTGAGTGGAAATATTTGTACATGTAATACCCTGATTTTTAAGACTTATATTCAAAACCCATAAAAGACAGGAGTTTTTTTCAGTATCTTCCATAAATGGGAAAAGGAAGAGTGGCAAGTAATCCGTTTTAGCTACTCATTAGCTAATTAAAGCGACTGGTGATAAAGATACTAAAGAAAGTTCCTTGTCTTGCAACCACATAACTGTCACATTAATTTTTCACTTTTGCATCCAAGAAAAAGCGTCTCTTAAAGTATCCTTGGAAAAAAAGCCTTCTCTGTTTATAGACAGCGCAGTTCCACATTCTTGGTATATGGAACACCAAATGTCCTGGGATAGCCAGTGTCCTGGCAGAGAGCCATGCATCTTATTATATGGTAGGAGAGCCAAATTTCCTCCTGCACAGTATGTCTATAAATAAAGTGCTTCTTCCACAAGCAATTAAATGGAAGCATTTTTCCAACCAGCATGCAAATACAGTTTCTGTTTCTTACTGCAAGTAATAGCCAATTTGTGATATTAGTTTAAGGTCAGATTTATTTTAATGATGATATTAAAATGCTTTCTCCTCGGCTTGCAGAGGGATGTAAAAAAAATACACTAAAAACTTTTCCTTAAGGGATATTTCTTCACTTTTAAAGGATCTGGCATAAAGAAGGCATCCTTTAACTGTCGGTGATTAAAGTGTTATATGTATGTCTCAGCAGGAATTTAGTGTTAATTGTTAAAAGTTGCCACTCTAGTCTTGAGACTGCGTCTGAAGCCAGTCTATGACTTCTTTGGGGCATTTATGCAGTTTATTTGCACAGCACCTAGCAAAATAGTCCAATTAATATTTCCTGATGTCTCTAAGGAGGTACTAGAAAATAAATTAATATTATATGATTCTTAATCTAAAATCTGGATATCAGCAAACTGTCATTGAGCTGCTTTTATCAGTCACTTATTCAGAATATATGGTTGTATATTTACGGGACTGAGTAATCATAGAATGGTTTGGGTTGGAAGGGACTCTAGAGATCTTCTAGTTCCAACCCCCATGCCATGGGCAGGGACACCCTCCACTAGACCACGTTGCCCAAAGCCCCATCCAACCTGGCCTTGAACACTTCCAGGGATGGGGCCTCCACAACCTCTCTGGGCAACCTGTTCCAGTGCCTCACCACTCTAACAGTGAAGAATTTCTTCCTAATACCTAAAATAAATCTACCTTCTTTCAGCCTAAAGCCATCACCCCTTGTCCTATCACTCCATGCCCTTTTAAGCAGTCCCTCTCCATCTTTCCTGTAGGCCCCTTCAGGTACTGGAAGGCTGCTATAAGTTCTCCCCAGAGCCTTCTCTTCTCCAGGCTGAACAATCCCAACTCTCTCAGCCTGTCTTCATAGGAGAGGTGCTCCAGCCCTCTGATCATCTTCATGGCCTCCTCTGGACTTGCTCCAACAGCTCCATGTCCTTCTTATGTTGGGGACCCCAGAGCTGAACACAGTACTCCGAGTGGGGTCTCACGAGAGCAGAGTAGGTTGATGAAGTAATGCAGGGAAAAGGTTAGGGCATCTTCATCTGATTGCATTGGTAGCTTAAATTTAGTGGCAATGGTAAGTCTTAGAAGGTGTCTCTGCTTTTCAGTCAGACTGGCATTGTGCCACATCATCTCTTTCATGAGTGAGGACTAAAAGGAAACTAGAATGGTGCCATCCTGTTGAACCTCAAATATTGACAAAATTAGAATAGCCCAATATGCAAAATCTATATTATTACATGAAAGAATTTTTTATAACTAATGGAATGGCTTAGAGACCGTTGGGAGACAAGGGCTCGCTTCTGTTTCCTCCAAATCTCCAGTCATCATCTAGAGTAATTAGATAATGTATTTGCAACTTTCTAGCTTCTTCCTTAGTTTCTCAAGGAGGAAATCTCTATTTCTTTTTTTTTTTTTTTAAAGGAACAGTTTCAAACTTTTCTCTTCAACTTCCTTTCTCCTCCATTATGAAAGCTCTTTGCATACAAATAGTATCTCCCTTACAGAACTACTTCCAGAAGGAAATGCTTGCTGCAGTGACATCCCATATGGTAAAAAAGATGAAGAATTTACAACATTTAATCAGAACTGGAAACTAGATTCCTCGCATTACAACTGGAGGCAGTATTAAAAACAAGAGCTTTGTGAAAATGCTGACTATATTATTGAACAGTAGAAGGAGTTAATATTTTTCTTGGGATTACTTTCTGATGAAAAACAGTATTTTTTAATGAATTTTGATCTAGCGTGTGCAGAATAGTTTCTCTGTAGCTTTGTCCATGCCTCTCACTTTGAATGACAGCCAGAAAGGTGTCATACATAGACCTAAGCAGGGCCATCTTTTCTTAAGACAAGTATGTTCTTAAATAATAAATGATCCTGGCAAGTTGTTTATTACCAGCAGTTAATGATCTGTTTATTAGTTAAAGTCTGTGGCTGTTAACACTCTAACAAATCAGTCCACTCTGTTAAACATCAATTTTGAGTACATTATTGGTATTAACCATACAATGAACTAAAACTGTTGCAGACAGTTGATTTTATTGCTATGGCAGAATTGTATAATAGGAGGCAATGGTGTTTGATAGGATACCAGTGCTCTTGAAAAGAAAAATATATTACGTTACATTTGTTTGTATTGGTTAACAACTGGCTTTTATTCATAGTGAATTTGTATTCTCTTTTCCCAAATGTCTTTCAAGCAGGCTCAGTTTAAAGTCCTTCATTCTGTAATTTCCATGTTTTTAAGACTGTAAGGATTTCTTTTGTTTGCATGCATATAGTTTGGAAAAAAAATTATTTAGTGGGCTTAAAAATTAACTTCTAGAAGATGTGTGGGATTAATTGCTTGCTTTAAAAAAATGCTCAGAAACCAAATACTGCTAACACCACTTGTTTGCCAGAGCAATTGGCACTAGATCAACTGGTTTTCCAGACTAGTTGCAGCTACTGGGAGGAATAGGCAGAGACAGAGTTTGAAGATTCTAGTGTTGGCTCTGCATTAAGCTGTGCTTCACTTACATCATGTTAAAATCCCACAAGTGTCTTCAACAAAATGAAGTTCCAAATGGAAGACCTGGGATATTAGGTGATCTTGATGAGAATACTTGGTCTTGAGCAGAATGGTGCTCTACAAGGTTTTGGCTCTGCCTAGTCCCAAACCATAAAATACACGTATTGCAATTTTGCATCTGATCAGGAAACAAAGCTGTAAAAGTAGGTTCACTCCTAGGGCTCAAGTAATGGTAATAAGTCTGGCAAGGCTGGATAAATAGGTGTGAGAATTACATTCCAACCCACGAATTCAAGAGTTCAAATCTGTTCTTTCAATTTTGGCCCACTTCTCATAAAAGGTAGCTCTGATACTTTCAGCATTTAGAAATAATCCACTGATACATTAGCAGAAAGTAATCCCCAAATGCTTTTTCTCTAAAATGTATAAAAAAATTTTTTTCTGAATCTGCTTGACAACTAAAATATTAGGCTTTTTCCTGTGTTGGATCAATTGAATTGATGCAAATCCTTATATGGGCCCAGTATTATTTCTCTCAGTTCTAAAATGGCTCGTTCTGATTTAATTTGAATCTTTCTTAATTCAGCTGAACTCAACTAAAACAGAGATCAGCGGTTCATAGTGCTCAGCTAGTGCAAAGGTTATCTCCAAACAGCATTTTAAATTAAATCACACTGACTTTATATTGACAATTTGCAATGTGCTTGAGGTAGAACAAATTACTGGGAAACGTGTTGTGCCACCACAACTGTATCTGTAGTCTAAAAGGTCAGTAGAGAACAAGAATTCAGTAACAAAAGTGACACTTTGGACCCTGAACAGCAGGATGTCTAGCAGAGCTTTCTGTAATGGTATTAAAGTGTTTAGCTCTTTTCGTGTTTGCCAACCTATTTACTGCCCTGTTGAAGGAGGAATAGGAGAACCTGTGGTTTACACCCAGTGTCAACAACAAGATAATTTCCCTAAGAGTAAGTATTGCTTTCTTGAGAGTTTTAATTACTCCAGAGGTCCTGTGGTTTTCATCTATCACTGCAATTAGCCAGTTATCCTACAGGAAGGTATTTGCAATGTAATCTGAATTAAAACCTAATCCAACTCCTGTTAAAACCAAAGGTGCTGAAGATTTGCTGAAATTCTCTCGCTGTCAGTTTGGTGCCAGTGTACTTGTTTAGGGTCTTGAGCTTCCCCCCCGGCCCCGCAGCTTACCTGTCACGCAGGGGTCGTCTAACCTAGTTCAGAGCAGTCCTAGAAAACGAAGCGACAACAAAGGGAAAGGAGGCGAGCTCAGCTCTCACCCTTGTTAGGCAGTGGCACAAACTTCCCTACTTGCCTCTGGGACCACCAAATCACATTTTAATCTTGCAAAGCATGTGGAGTTTATAGACCAACGATGTGGAAGTGATCTTAGCTGAAGTCACATCACTCGCTGTAGCCCTTAAGGATTACTGGCTGCATCCGAAAGTTTCTGCAGTTGGCATTCTGAGTCGCTTGATTCACAGGGTGCGGTATAAGCACAGCATGATCACGCAAAGTCAGAATCATCCAAGGAAGAAATTTGTGGTGGTTGCCATTTGAGCTGATTGTTAGTGATATACATTTGAATGCACTGACACTTGCTTCTTGCCTGAAATGTAATGATCACTTCTGTATGTATGTTTATATGTGTTTATATATTAAAGCCCTATGTTGGGTGGCATGAATGTTAAACATGTTTTTCTTCCCTCACCTGAACAGCTTTTACTGCCCCTTGCTCTACCCTGTTTACACAGTGCCACATAGCAGTGAGTGTTTTTAATAGAAAAACCTCTAGATTTGTTTCTGGTAGTACATATTTTTCTTATCAATGTTTGCATCACTATGCAACATAGAGCCAAGTGCCAAAACAATAGACTCTTCCTGTACTTTTCTTTTCCTTCAAGCTGTAAGAGCAAGGCTCCATTTCAATCCCACTAAATGAACACTGTAAATGACACATCAGAGAAAAGCATGTGTTTTACCAGTCAGACTTGAGAGTGTTTGAAATCAGCCCTCAGTTTCAAGTGATAGGTAGAGAGCAGGCAGGCTGGCAGAGCAGAGGGAGGGTAAGGGGGGAGGTGTGTAGGCTGGAGGGGTTACTGTGACTTGAGCAATCCACAGCATACGGAAATACAAAAATTATGTGACTTTTTGTCCTATGGTTCTTTCTCTTTATGAATAGCATCTTTGTTATTGCAGTCACTCTCAGCACAGAATTGTTCCATATCCAGTAAAAAGGCAGAAAATTCAATTGCAGGTTCAGAATTAACGATGTTAAATTTGTAATTGCTAGATTTTCTCTTCTGGATTTTCAGAGAAATTAGACCGGTTCAATCAAGAATGCTTTCAGAATAACTGTATTGGTGGAATTGCTGTGTGTAGGCTAAGCCCTGGATTGCCTGAGAAGAATGAATGCTTCAGTTTTCTTCCTTGAGATCTATTCTTTGAGACTTCACAACATGCAAGTGTGGTATACAGTCCAGAAAACTTAAGACACAAGCTGAAGACTGTCCGTATATCACTCTCTCTTTGAGAACAGAGCAAGCAAATGGCATGCTAAGCTAACGTTTGTGTTAGCCACAGCCAGTTCTGAAGTCATTCTGTGCACAAGTCAGTCAGATTTCTTTCAACATAGCTCTTTCGAGAGCTTGATGTTCATGTTTAAATCATCTTAGAATTAAGAATCCAGTGTTGAGGCCAGAGTATAGGCTAGGGAATATTTGCACAAAATATTTAAAGTTATTCTCTGGTTTCCCTGGATCCTGCTAATGTTTCAACATGGGCCAGTCTCCTTTTGCTGAATTAGGGCAGGCTGAGGTTAGGAAAACCTAAAATTAGTGGGATTTAAACTCTAATTGCTAGACTAAAGCATTAGTCATCTGCTGACTGATGCCTTAAGAGGTCTTTGTAAAGAAAATATTTTACAATCAAAGGAAACCAAAACAGCGCACTACCTACTTTGGACAGACTGAGAATATGTATATTGGGAAAATTTGGGGGTTACAAAGGTTCTGAAAGTTCTCCCAAACTTTTTAAACTTCTGTCTAATGTATATTACAAAATGCAATACACTGGAACTTCACATGACACCCATCACGGGCAATTCCTTAAGGTATGCAAGAGGATAACCTTTCAGATAGATGCCCAAATTAGCAATGAAAACAGGCAGACATTGCTGCCACCAACTGCTGTTTCAAATCCATCTTCGTGCCCTGTTTAAAAGAGCATGTAACCAACATGAAGTTCAAAGGTGTGGAGCAGCAAAACCGACGTACAGACAGTCGCTGTGACAGCTGCTACTGGGCTAAAAGCTGGAGTTCTGAAAAGACCTGGAGTCTCAGTAAGACCTTTGCTACTAAATTGCATGCCTTTCCTTATCTTTAGGTCACTTCTGAACATGAAGTAGTAAAAGCCCACAGCTTACTTTTTAAGGTAAGCCTGATCTGTGAAACTATGGGCTTTCTTTAGGAGCATGCAGTAAGGTAGGGTATAGGTCTGTAACTCACCGTCTTCTTGAAGCTAGCCGTGCAGGTGCTCATGGTACACGTTACGTGATGGCTGAAAGGCTCAAAGTACTCTCAGTACAAAAAGCTTTTCCATGTGCAGATCTAGCGTAGGCCAAGAGTGCGCTATAAATTCATATTCTTCGTGCAGTAACTTTCTAGGTTAGGTCTGTCCCAAAATGCCTTGAGCCCATTGGATATTCCCGACGTGGTAGCTAATGCCTATATACTACCCTGTGGTTAAAGCACAATAAAGAATAGGCCCAAGAAATGCAGATATCCATCCGTCAAGGTTTTGAGCATATTTAATCCTCAAATCAGTTGCTGATGTATGTTGATGTATCCACTGCAAGAGGCAGAGTGGGGAAAAAGTCATTATTCCCTCTCTCTGAGAATACTTTACCAATGGCAAAAGTCATGTAACGATTCATCCTCACTCTCAAAAGCATGTAATGCCATGTCAGCACATAAACAAAGAAGATGTCATTGATAAAACTTCTGAAAAAGGAACTATCCCCGACTTTTGGCTGCTGTATCACATTCTCAGCTCAGTTCCTAGTCCAGAATTATATCTAACTGCACACCACACTGACCTCCTGAAACAGGCATTGGGCCCAGACCATGATCTTGCATATCTTACTAACACTTTGGAACAAATCCATCAAGAAAACTCAGAACTTACATTATCATAAAAGAACAGAGTTTCCTTCCAAACCAAAAGGTTGAAGGCTGGACTGCACGGAAGTAGTGCATAGGAATTAGAAAGGAAGATGGAATCAAAAGGCAAAGTGTCTTATCTTGAAGACATCTGCATATGGAATGAATATTATACAATCCCCAATTATAAAAATTCCTTATCTCATTAGATGAGATTCAAAGATTCAAAAGTATAAGCTGCAAATTATCAACTATAGGGGAACATATATTGCAGGACTTTAAAAATCTAGTCCTGCTTTGGGGGTGGTTAGTTAGGAAGGGAATAGCCATAAATTAATCTAAACTTCAAGATAATAATATCTAATGTTAAAGTTTTCTGAAGACTTTCAGAAAGGTATCAAAATTCTTAAATGTACCAACAATACAAATTAAAAGGGCTTTAGAAATAGTAAAAAAGAAAAACCCCAAGCTTTATAATATCATATAAACATAACTTTCTACTTCTGTCCTCTAGTGGTTTGGGTCTTTCATTCAATTCCGCAAATGACCTTTGCTGTAAATAGACTGTTGGGTTTTTTTCCCCATAATGCATAAATTAGAACTCAAATGGGGATATAGCTGACTGACAGTGATGTGGTTTAATCTAGAGACCTAGATTAAGGTTGAGAGCATTAGTAGGTAAGTATAATAATTCTTCCACCTCAGTTGCTTCACTGGATGATCCTGTTTTATCTGTCTAATGTAACCACTGGTCACTGAAACTGATTATAGTGATATTATTTATTTCATTAGTTCAAAATATCATCTAACCAACGTAGTAATTTTGTAATTCCTTCTGGCACATTTGCCTTGCTTTCTTTAAATCTATTACCCTTCATTATATATTTCTCTACTATAATTATCTGGGGTTTTTTTACCTTTGACTTTCATTTTTAATATAATTTCCTGTATTTTTTAAAAAAACTGTAAACCTTCATGATATGTATCGGGCAAGCTTCACTCAAAAAAAAGTCTATTAAGTTTCAGTTATAAGGTGTTTGGGAATGATAATGTGACTTTTAGCCTGAAGATCCATCTCTCTGTTTTAGTTCCAATCCAAAATCACTGGGAATCACCAAGCAGACTTCCATAGGTGTGGGATCAGGCCCCAGTTCTAGTTCCACTAGAGTAAAAAATGTTAGATTATACTACAGTGATATTCATAAACTCCAAACCTCCTAAAAAAATTAGAAGTTTCAAAAATACATCATGTATACATTACAGAAAACAATGCAATAGCTGTCTTTTGTACAGTTGACTTATTTATTTTTCAAAGCTGACTTTGTTAATCTAACTCCCTAGAAAAGGCTTTTGAGGCTCTTTGCATTCCAAATAAAGGGCTACTTTGGGTGTAATCTCCCAGAGCCTTTTCAGAGAGAGGAGAGGTTCTGGTGGCATTGAGTAGGTACAGTTTATGCTACAAAGAAGAGCTTTAGACAATGTAATAATACTTGTGTAGAATGATAAGTGGTGACCACACACAATTTCTGTGGACTTGATTTGTAGCTGTGTGTGCTCAGGATCTCTTGTGGTTTAAAATCCAGTGGGCTACATGATGATCCAAAAACTTAGTTTGATCATTGGAAAAAGGCAAATCAACAACAGAGGTCTTATATTTGCTTTATGTTTGTAAATCAGGAAAGCAGTCTTTTGCCCTTTTTTAAAAAAAAATAAAAATACTGTACTTATACTAGTATAAAACCTGGTATAGAAAGAGATCTAATAACATAATAATGCTTAACATGAGCACAGTTTATGCACAGTATATGTAGGGATTAGATACACATATATATCTACCTATGCACTGCCATATGTGGGTGTATATATAACATGGGGAATTAGAATTACCCATCCTTACAGAGAAAAACATAAGTACTACAAGGTTTGAGTGAAGCCACCTTGTCTTGGAAGCTTGTAAGCACACTGTTACAGTATGGTTCAGTTTGCAGGAGAAATTTTGGCTGTTGGCTGTAGTGCGATAGAGAGCCATTTCTAAAATGTGGGTTGGTCCTGTGTGTACAGCAGACTACTTCTGCTGTGTCAGCCTCTACAGCACATCCCTTGGCAGGAAAGTTTTTCTTAATGTAGATGTCCAGATCATCCCACTTAACTGAGCTTAAACAGATTTGATCACAATACCTTCGAGTAAAGTATCTCGCTCAGACTGTATTTGATGTTAAGCAAAATTACCAAGTAGCAGAGCATCCTCCTGTTGACTCCTGTAACTGCAGTCAAGGACCCAAAAGGTTTTCCCACTGTCCCCTTGAAAAGCTGCATTATTTTAAAAGATTCTTCTTTTCAACCATCTACAGTTTAGATGTAGATTCCTCAGTTTAGAGGAAAAGCTTTTTTCCTGCTGTGTCACTAATGTTATACCTCTTTGTTTGCCAAGTATGCTGTTTATAGGAATACATATGAAACCTGCAAAAAAACCTCTTTTGCTTTTATTCACATTCATGGAAACCTTTAAGAGATTCTACTTTCTTTGTTAGATTACATCACATCAGACTGAATCCATATCAGCTTTTGAATTGCTGTATCATCTGAATTGTCTACAACAGAACGTGTCTATGTTGACTCATTACAATTCTGAAAAAAAGTCACCTCCAACCACTAACAAAAGGGGTAGTGTATCTTGAGAACTCTGTGTATGACAAACTGACATATACAATAAATATGAATGTTACTACAGTAACAGATTGAAATTATATAGTTCATTTAAACCTTTTTCCAACTTCAGCTTAGTCCCAGCTAAAGCACACAGGAAATAAACACACTGAGCTGTCTGGCACCAGGCAACTATCCAGGTCCTGTTCTGTCTAGCATGGGGCGAGGCTTATCCATCCAATCAACATTAGGCGGTTTATTTATGTGAGACAGATATATTAGTAATAAATGGATTTATTCAGTAGCTTGGTGGATTTATACACGTACAAAATCATTTTAGTTTAAGCAGACTTAAAACTGAGTGACTCCACTACTTTTATGGACTGTATCCTGAAGCCCTTAGCAAGTTCTATTCTCCTCCTCACAAGAGAAAAGGAAAAGAAAAAAAAACACCACCAAAAAACATCACTAATTGAAGCCAATGGGATGCTTGCTGGAGCAAAAACTGCAAAAGACTTAGGAACTGGGGAAATGCAAGTGAACGTGCAGCTAGCTAAGTGGCAATTCAAAGGATTATGGTATATCTATATCTATTTTATGCAATATTCCATATATGAAAATCCGTTTTGATTTTTACAGACCAAGATAGTCTGCAAAAGAGAAACAACTGATAGAATTCAGAAGGGATATCTGGGTTTTCTTTATCACACCTATTGGTACTTTAAACAGATTTTCTTCTAAGGCATTAATTTGCCATGCAAGTCAGTCTGTGCTACGTTGAAGTCTGTTTTCACTGATTCGTTTTTTAGAAAACAAGACAGAGTTCGCTTTAGTGCTATGGTTTACCCATTTCAATCAGATAGCGAGTGGTACATTCTCACCTCATTTGCAGTTTTTAATTCCAATTGGACATTGCTTTTGAAATGTCCCTTCTCTTTCTTCCCCCCCCTTATGCTGCCACTTGAAAGTTGAAATGTAGCAAGAATGTAATGTTAGGTGCCAGTTTTCTGAATTACAGGGTGACTGCTTTAGCTGATACCAAAAAGCAAGTGTCTTTTTATACCGCATAAAAGCCTGAAATGTTTACATATCAAAAGGCTATAGGCCAATTTCTGTCAAAATTATACATGAAGTTAAGCAGTACAAGCAATTTATTTAAACACTAGTCATTGTAGAAAAATTCAAAACCATATGCTCTTTTAGCAGTTTTTCACAAATGCATTTGACCCATGACTTGGCAAGACATGCATGCTTCATAATTTACTCTAAATTTCAAATCCCCTTGACATTTAAATAAAAGATCTTCATTAATAAAGTTTATATGAATGAAAACTTTAGAAGCTGATATTGTTAGTGGGAAGCTTCAGGGAAAAAAATGCGTTTCTGCCTCGTTTTCAAATGACTGACTTTCCTAATCAGTTCAAGAAAAGTTTATTCTGGGAACAAATTACCGTAATTTTGCATTGTATGATTTTTTTTTTTTTTGGGGGGTGGGTGGGTGGTGTGTGAAGTAATGATGCAATCAATTTGAAACAAACGTGGGGAACGCCGAAGGGTGATGGCATCTGTACGTGAGAGATGTGCTGCGAAGCGCCGTTTCCGAGAGGGTTTCGCAGCCGGCGATCCACCAAAAAACTTGGATTCTTCTCAGCTTTACCCCCTCGCGTCGGGCGGGAGCCTCGGCCGGGGTCCTGCCGCCCAAAGAGAGCCCCGGCCGGGCGGGCGGGGGGTGAAGCGCCCCGGGTGCCTCCACCGGGAGGCCCCAGCCGGCGGGACCCCCGCGCCCCGCTGCAGCCCTGGGTGCCGCTCACGCCGACAGGCCGGGCAGAGCCAGCGCCGGGAAGGCGGTGCATTTTGCATCCCCGGAATTATTCCTTAATACCTTAAAATAAAAAAACCGGCCGATTTCTCAACAAGCGCATTTTCATAGACTTGTGTATGGTGATTGCTTTGTATGAAATCGTGTTTGGGTAATAATATTGAAAATCAGTGCAGTGTTTACTTTATTTCATACCTAACAGCTTGTTCAGCCCGGTGCTATACTCCTCTTTAGATCTCTCTTTCAACCCATGCTGTGACTACCCTCCAGTAACAAACAATTGCTTAGCAACACTATGCAGCACAATTTGCTTGCGTTTCATTTGTTATTACAATTTCATCCCGACATTGTGTGACAACTGATTGTTTGTTTAACGCAATTTTACGTTTGCAAAGTTAGCGAAGGGCGGATGTGAAATTAGAAACTCCGAGAGCAGGTTTCGCGAAGCGGGTATCAAAACTGAGGGGTTCACGGCAAGACTTCTAAGATTAAAACAAAACAAAAGAGAACTTCCCCACGGGGGTGACAAGTTATTTGAAATAAAAAAAAAAATCTCTAAAATAGGAATAAAGGTAAGCGCTGCAGCGTGGCGCATCATCCTTCAGCAGAGCCTTCCCGATCGAAAATCGCGTTGGGAAGCCGAGCGCTGGCACAGCCCAGGCGGCGTGTGCCCTGTCGGTGCCGCGGCTGCCCCTGGGGCTGCTGCAGCTCCCCCCTCCCCGCCCCCCCGATGCCCACTTTTGGCCCACGGCGCTGCTTTCACCTGGGAGAAGCCGGCCAGGCGCGAAGATGAAATCCGCAAGTGATGCTAAGCGCCCAAGAAATCGGCCCTGGCGGCGGGTATCCTCACCGCGGGCCTCCGCATCAGCGGGACTTCAGCGAGGTGACTCGGTTCCCGAGGGGCGGCAGTTTGGGGGCAGAGTGCTGTCCCCACCGCCCGCCTTCCTCCCGCGGCCCGTGCTCCGCGGAGCGCCCGGGAGCGGAGCCCCCCGGGAGTCCTGCCCCACGCCGCCGCCCCCGCAGAGCCGCGGCCCGGGCCGGACAGGCGGGGCGCTCCCCGCAGAGGCCCCCCAGGGCACCCACGGAGGAGGTATTCCCCTCCTCGCCGGTGGGAGAGCTGGCCGTGTCCCCGCTCTCGGCATGCCCTCGGGCCTGGCTCTCCCGGGAGCTCCGAGCCCGGCCAGCCCGAAGCCTCGCTCACCGCTGGGAGCTGCAAAGGCCACCGGAGAGATGCTACCGCGCATTGCACCAGAGCCGCTGAGGACATGAACGAGCATCCCGATGGCGGAATTAAGCAGCGCGCTGCTCTGCGTGCAGCGGGGCCGGGCTGCACCCAGGGAATTACTTACCTAAAACCCCCCAACAAACCAGCCCCAAACTGCCCTCGAAATCCAACTCCAAACAAACACATAAACAATCAAAAAATAAAGAAAAAACCTAAGCCAACAAGAACAGAAAAATCCCAAATCGAACAACAAAAAAAGCCCCTCTGTCAAATAGTTTCACTTTACATCAAATTTGCAAAATCTGCACGAAGCTTAGGTCTGAATGCCAAAGGCGGAAAGAAACTGATCGGCAAATAAATTGAAGTAAAGGAAACGATGCTAATAATTAGTCACATCACGATGTATCAATAAACTGAGAATTAAGTCCTGGCGTTCTTTTTCTTTAACGTTCATACGAGTCTTTTGCTAGAAATAGGGTTTTGGTTTAGATCATTCTCAGATGCGGTTTTAAATCCTGGAATATCGAGGACAGGAAGGATAAAGATAAAGTGCGAGTAAGCGCTAACGAGGATATTCTTTGTTGAGGAAAAATAATGTGTTCCTCGTAAACGGACCTTAATGGCTTGTTTTCATTTCATGCCTACAATTTCCTACCTTCTTTGATGGAGAGTTGATGGGGTAAATAGTCTAATCTTATTCAGTTCACCTCCTGTGGATTCCCAGTGACAGTCGTGACAGACGAAGTATTCTGCAAATCACAAGAGCCAGCTACCAAGAGAGCCAACCGTCTTAACAGGAAGAGTTTTAGGGACTTAAAACTGTTCCACTTTAAACTGAGGGAACATGCAAAATATTAAGTTCTCCGTATCATTGAAACTCTATAGGCTTTCTAAGCTAGAAAAGGAAAGTTTCTTCCTTAAAAAGAAAGAAAAAGGCACCAGGATGGATCAGAAATAAATCGGAACACCTACCAGACCCGGGGATTTGAGATGCGGTCTTTAACATTTCCACCTCCTGGCTTGTTTAAAAATAAAAAGTGATACCTGTCTGGATCTGAATCTGTTAAAAAAGTTTACAACATTCACGCGTCCTAGTTCCGCCAGGTGATCTACGAAAAGAAAAAAAAAATTACTTCATTTACTCAGTGAAGACGTTGTTTTTTCACTGCATAAAGCTTAAATCAGAGGAACTCATACTCCTCAATGCCCCTTCAGTTCTCCGAGCCGGGGGACGCAAGATTCAAACCCTGCTACAGTAACACTTGGGGGGGGGGGAGTTGCATGATTGTATCGCAGTTTATTTTTTTTAAAAGTGCTTCTTAACCAATTCGAAGCATAAATAATGAATCTGAGCTTCAGACAGAGGAAATCGCACCCACTAATGTGAACTAACAGCAGCAAAGTAGGTGCATAATAGACAAGGCTAGGAGCTGCTAACCACTTCTGCACAATGGCATTAATAAGATTAACCTGGGCAATTAGCCGGTGCAGCAGAGATCAAGCCTAAATCTGGGGCCTTTCAAAAAAACCCACTAATGGAAAGGATTACGTTAATTTCATTAATTCTCAATACACAGACCCGGGCTCCTTTCACTCCTTTGTGTAACCCCCACCTCTTCCCCACCAAAAAGGGGGAGAAAAAAAAATCAAATCTGGTTTTGTTTGTCATCTGCATATTACCAGGAACTAAATCCAGGATGACGTCGCCTGGGTATAAAAAAGGGAAGAGGTTCAGATGGATTATACTCCGAGCAGCCCTCTGGGTTGAGATCAGTAAACAGGCGAGAGTTGAGGGGGGAAAGTTCCAGGGGTGGATCCTGCGCACACACACACACGCACACACATGCACACGCACACACGCGCGCACAGACACACACGCACACTCTGCCCGCAAGCTGCCCTCGGAAAAAGCTCCGCTCTTTTCGCTCCGATCCCTTTTTAAAATTTCTCCGAAAAGTTTCGATTTCGTGTCTCTGCAGCCTCCCCCCCCACCCCCTCCACCACAACCACCACCACCTACCCTCCCTCCCTCCCCCCGGCCGGTCCCCGCTGCCCTGCCCCGGCACGGTTTGGGGCATGCCTGTGAGCATGTTCAGCATCGACAATATCCTGGCGGCCAGACCTCGCTGCAAGGACTCGGTGCTGCTGCCCCCGAGCGCTGCGCCCGTCGTCTTCCCCAGCCTCCACGGGGACTCGCTCTACGGCAGCGCCTCCGACTACGGCGGATTTTACTCCCGGGCGGTGGCACCCGCCTCCGCGCTGCCGCCGGCGGTCACCGGATCTCGGCTCGGCTACAACAACTACTACTACGGGCAGCTGCATGTACCGGCGTCTCCCGTGGGCCCTTCGTGCTGCGGAGCCGTGCCGCCCCTGGGCGCCCAGCAGTGCTCCTGCGTCCCCCCCGCAGGTAAGGAGTCCCCGCGCGAAGCGTCCCCGCATGGGACGGGGCGGACGGGCTTTCTTTGTTCCCGCAGCCGCGGGGCAGGAGGGGGTGGCGGGGATCTGGCGGCCCGTAGGAGCTCGGGTGGGCGGCGGGAGAGGGGCTTTTTCTGGGGCGGTGGTGTGGGGGGGGGGGGGCAGCAGCGATCTCATGCAAAGCCTGTCGTCGTCTCGTCTGTCTGTCCGTAGGTTACGAGGGCACTGGGTCAGTCCTGATGTCCCCTATTCCCCATCAGATGTTGCCCTACATGAACGTGGGCACTTTGTCCCGGACGGAGCTGCAGTTACTGAACCAGCTGCACTGCAGGCGAAAAAGACGGCATCGGACTATCTTCACTGACGAGCAGCTAGAAGCTCTGGAAAACCTCTTCCAGGAAACGAAATACCCAGACGTGGGCACCAGGGAACAGCTGGCCAGAAGGGTGCACTTAAGAGAGGAAAAAGTGGAGGTATTTGGCTTTCCTTTTCCCCCTTCTATCCTTTCGCATTTAAACGCGCTCGCACTGGATAGAGGTCCCTCCGTGCGGCCCCAGCCCGGCTCCGCCGGCCGCGACGAGCTGGCGGCGGGGAGAGCAACAGGTTTGCAGGAGGGAGAGGGAAAGGGTTTTTTTGGTGGTTTGGTTTTTTGGTTTTATTTTTTTAGGGTTGTCGGGTTTCTTTTTTGTGTGTGTGTATTATTATTTCCAATCGCATTTCTGGGGGCGGCTGGCCGAGCCGATCACACGGCTGCGAGCAAATGTCGAGAGGCGGTCATGCATCCCGAACGCGCTCAGCCTTTCCCACCCGAGCAGCAGCTTTCCCTCCGTCCCAGCGCGGCCGCCGCGCATCAGCCCGCCGCGGCTGCGAGCGGCTCCGGGCGAGGCAGGGCTCGGGCAGGACAGAGGTCATTTTGCGTGTTTGCATATTTCTATTTTTTTTCCCCTAATAATTTAATTTCTTAACGTAACAGGTTTGGTTCAAAAACCGCCGGGCAAAGTGGAGGAGGCAAAAGCGATCGTCTTCGGAGGAGTCAGAAAACGCACAAAAATGGAATAAAGCGTCTAAATCGTCTCCGGAGAAGAGACAAGAGGACGGGAAAAGTGACTTGGACTCCGACAGCTGATACCTCGCAGGGGGGACATTTCCCGTGGACTGTCGGATATGCTCCAGAGGATGCTACTAATCTTGCACAAGCTCTGCCTTGTTGGAGGGGGAAAATATCTGTATATAATGTACAATGCCCCGAGTTGATTTCGTGTAAATAAAATGTGTTGCGGAGGTGTTGCACAGGTAGACGGAGGCGCGTTTGTTCACCCCCGCGCCGCGGTCGAGGGGAGCGGAGAGCGGCGGTGCCCCGCTCCCCGGGCACCAGGGGCGGCCTTGCCGGCGCAGTTACTTATTTAACGAGGTTTCGCGTAGTTTGAGAGCGAGCGGAGGGCAGCGCGCTGCCGGCCGGGCCCGTTGGTCACCCGCTCGCTGCGGGCCGAGAAGCGATGGCGGATCTTTCACCCCCAAGGACAGCGGCGGACGCCCGGCAAGGCCCGGCCCGGCCCCGATGGCAGCGCCCGGGCCAGTCCCGCCGAGGCCGGGGCCGGCCGCGGGTTGCCGGGCTGGCGGGGGGGAGGGGGGGCCGCTGCCTGGAGCAAACCTCCCTCCTCCTCCCGGAGCTCCTCGCTCGGCCGCCCGCGGCGATACCGATCTGTCCGTCCGTCAGGCCCCGCGTCCCGACGGTGCTCCCCTCGGGGACCGCTGGCGGGCAGCCCCCGCCCCACTGCTCCGCCCGTGCCGCCGGCCCAGCCAAGCTGGAGGCGATGCCCTAAAGAAATATTTTGCAGTCAAAGCAAACTCGGCCTCACACTTGTTATTCTGCCTTGTTGCCCTGCGCTTTTCTCTCCCTCGCTCCGCAGTTATGCCTTGTTGAGTTTCCAGAGAGTTTGTCTTTGATCCCTATTTAGAAAAGCTATCGTGCTACATTGGTATTTAAAATTTCTATTAATAAATTTCAGCTATTATAAGATGAATTACGCTTAAGAGGAGGTACGGCCCTCGTGTGCTGCTCCTGGGGATGTTTCAGAGGAAGTTGCTAATGGATGTTTTCCCCCCTTTGAGGCAGCACCTTTGCAATCAGGAAAGCTGTGATAGCCTGATCTCATTTTACTCTTCCCTCTGTAAGGGCCTTGTAAAAGAGACATCTTTTCTCCCAATAAAATTCGCATTCATTTTCCTTATACTTTTTTTTCCTGTGACCCCCCAACTCTTGATGCTTGTCCCTTCGGAGCAGAACGACTGTGGTTTCCCCATGTCATCTTGGTTAGAAAGACCTTTCCCTCTCCTTGTCTATGACTCTATAAATTTAACACAAATGACCTGAAGGTGTAAAGTCAATGCAGATAACCTCTGGCTGGAAATCTTCATGCTGTGCCTTTCATTCAGAAGTTAAGTGGTAGTGAGCTGATTTTCCTTAAGCATGGCCAAAGACGAAACTCACCTGTACTGATTCAGCTCATCTAGCTTAGACAAGAGATTGGTTTATACAAATGTGCTCACCATTGCTTCCAGTGACACTAGAAAGGGTCAAGTGCTGTGTTGCTTGTCCTTGTGCTTTTCCTCCCTCGCCTGATATATCCGGCTTTTTATGGGTGTTGCAGTGTGGTGTTTATTGCAGGTGTTAGTGCGATAGAGCCAATCTCAGTACCTGTCTGCTCAGATAACACTTCCTAATGTACCCGTGTTTCCACATCGATGTGGTATCTCTCTCTGAGCAATCTCTCCCTGTACCAAGACGTAGGAACAGCTGCTGTGGAAGAAATTAAGTGTGGTTTTGTATGAGTCAGTCCTTTAGAGGGCTTACAGTTTCATAGCTACTGCTTTCTCAAAGAAGAAATCTAACCTTGTTCCTTAGTGCAGCGCAGGAGGAAGGGGAAAGGCAAACGGATTCTTCTTCTTGGATATCTCTCACGGTTTGGCTCTACAGAGCTATTGCATTTTCGAGATGCTACCTTGTTGCTGCAGACACATATCCGATCTCTGTAAACTGTATTGAATTACAACCCAGCAACACTGAAAATTAGTTTTCAAATTACTGAAAATTAGTTTTCAAAAGAAGTGTTTTATTATGTTATATGCAGGAAGTCTCACTGAGTGGAATTTTAATGTCATCTCCTCTGTATTTAGTCATTGTTAGGCTTTAAAGTGCATATTTGATTTGTAAATAAAAGCCAGGTCTAAGGATAATATTGCCCAGGATTTTGCAAATGCTTATATATTTTCTTTACTTCCCATGTATAATTATCCTTACTGCCACATTGGGAGCTTGGTAGGGTTTCATTTTGTTTTGTTTTGCATTTTTGTGTGTGGAGTGGTAATTTTGGAAGTCACTATTAAGTATTTTAGCCTGTAAAGTTCAATGTGGGAGTTAAACTGAATCTGGATTTGTAAGGGATGGGCTTTAAATATGTTTCTGATAACCAGTACTAGTTACTAAAGGTTGTAGTCCACATCTTCAAAGATTTTTAGACTTTTCCAATGGAAGCAAGGTGCTCAAGAACCACAGAAGCTCCAGGTCACTGAACGTGCCAATTTATGTATTTATTTAGAACTTTTTGTTTTGTGGAGTGTGGGATGTGACGTAAAAATCAAAACTCTGTGTTTCGAAACATGCATTGTATGCATGGGATTGTGATGAAGTCACCATTGATTGCTTTAAAATCACATTGTACCTTAGTTTGAGTTAATTTTTCAGTTGATTATAAACTCTTGATTACCATGAGCTTGATCTTGCAGTCACTGTTATATGTCCTTAATACTGCATGTAGCTGTAGATCTATTGGAGTTAATAATGTCACTTCAAAATCTAATTGAAAAGCAATTTTAATCCTAACCTAAAAGCTTTAGATTACTTACTAAAAATGGCATTTGTGCCCTTGGACACTAGGAGTATCTATCTAATTCTTTTTCTCACTAGTGTTTGGTGAAAACCTAAAGTCTTCATTCTCCTTCTTTTACACTACAAAATCAGATCCTATGCAGTCTGGAAGATTCTGATAGCTGAAAAGTAGTGAGAAGATGACATCGAAAGGATCAAGAAATTAGAAAACTAAATGATTGAAAGCATGAGGACAATTGTAATAAGATCTCTCATTCACTTGTACTGTTTGGTTGGCATAATCTGTCTCTAGATGTTTCACTGGGGTTTTATTTTAGGAGAATTCCTACATGCCAAAATGCAAATGCCATGTAACAACTTTCATTATTTTCTCTTTCTGTTGGTGCAGCAGGGGAAAGGCAAAGTGAGAGACCTGAGTACGTGCTATGTTCCAGTAGGTTCACTTCTAACAAAGGGGCTTTGAAAGAGTTGGTTGTGGTTGTGTTTGTTAACACTTGTCCAAGAAGTAGACCAAAAGTGGGTTTTTTTAAATTATTTTTTGTTTGTTTGGTTTGTTTTGTCTGTGTCTCGTCCACTGCAATTTACAACCTTGCATCTTGGTGCAAACCCATTCTCAGAAGATTTAATGTGACTGAAAACCCCACTTAACTAGTTCTGAAACATGATACGTGGTTCATGGTACTGATGTACTATCTAGATTTTACAGCGTGAGTTCATTTTTTTGCTGTCTCACTGATTTTATATGAAACGTTGGGCTTCTTTCTTTCTAGATTTCTGTCTGTAGAATGAATCATATTCCTTTCAGATCTCATCAGGGAGATAGGGTGAGGGGAGGATTGTAAGAAGAAACATAAGCTACTTTGGAGGTTCACTGTTGTAACGAAGAATTATTCCAGATAATACTAGGCATTATAAGAGTAATAATTGAATAATTGTACGAAAGGAGCACACACCATACACCAAATAAATCTTCCTGACACCAAGCTGGTTTAGGTTATGAAACTCTCTTGCAAGGGAAAGCTAGGGAGAGCAATGTGTAGTAAGGGGACAATGCAGAAGCTTTCTTCAGTGTAGAGGCAGATTGGGCGATCTGATACAAATCTTCACTGTGCCAGCTGCATTTAGATGGCCAAAATTTATGTTTCTATTTAGTACCCTATTTACCATATTTATTTCTGTAGTCTTGTTGTAATAAGAAATACTGGAAAGCAAAGGTCAGATTTTTTTTTGCTTGACATAAAGTGATTTATTATCAGATGAAAATCTGGACTCTTTTTTTCCTTTCAGTTTTACTAATACTTGAGTGAACTGGTTTTGAGCTTTAACATAATGGGATCCTGGGAATATAAACCATGCAAACTCTTTCTTACACATGACTTGTGAAGCAAACATTTGGATTAGTGGAAGTTATAAAAAAAAATGCAACATTAAGGTGAGTTCATATTTTTTGTGCTCCATCTGCATTTATTGGTTCTCTGGGGTTATACACCATGGAGCATAAATGAACAAAAACCTAAAGAGTTTTTGTTTTGTATTCTACCCCCCTAGGGTTTCATTCCATTTATACTTTATGTTTTCCTACTTTGGAGACCTGGTGAGTCTTGACTAAACCTAGACAGAAAAGTTTAGTCAAATTACTCCGTTTCTCTGGGGTTGCCACTTACTCTGATTTGATTAGAGTCTGTTATACAACGGTAACAGTTGTAACTACAATATGTTAGATTGTAAGCAATTATTACAAACTTTAAAGTGGCCTATCTCTGTAAAGTATCTGGCAACTTTAAATGTAGAAACCTGTATTACAATATTCTGGTTTGTACTGAAACTATCCAAAGCTGGAGAATTCAGATATAAAATCAAAAAAGGCATCAGATTTCTTCCACTTTTTTGTTTTCAGGATAGAATAGATGTCTACAGACAGACAGAGACTATATCCCTCAGGACATACAGCAATACTTAAGGCACAACTGAATGGAATAATATGGAGCAGGAGAAAGGCCAGGAAACTTGTTATAGCTTAACAGTACCTATGCAGTTGAATGATGAAAGTTACTTTACCTCTGTCTTCTAAATGATGTTTGAATAGTGGTGGTTGCATTTCTTTTCTACTCCTTGTCCGGACAGCATGCCTGCTTACCCCGGAGATTTGGAGCTTCACTTCATTACTATACCCCAAAACATCGAAGAAGTTGTAATTGTCCTTTTGCATTATGTCCAGGGAAAGGACCTTCCCCCAGAACTCTGAACTAAGCATTGAATTCCCACCAGAGTCTGCCCGTGTTTGTTAATGTAAGTACAATAATAATAAATCTTTATGCTTTTCTGTCTTTGAGGAGATTTATTCAGTGTTTGCTACTCAGTACTGCAGAGTGCTTTCTTAACATTGTGTGGCTACACCCTGGCAAAAGCGGTGACTTTGGCTATGGAGCCACCTTCCTCTGGGCAAAACCGTCTCCTTCAACGGAGCAGCTGCCTGCAGGGCTTCTGCTCCCCTTTCTGTGCAAGGTGGGTGGATCTGTGGGCATGGCGGAATTAATATGTATTTTTCCTAAGAAAAAACAGATAATTGGGAGCCAGATTCTGATGGCATCATTTCAGTGATCTGGTTTGTAGGGCGGCATCACAAACCGTTGGATCTGCGCTGCAAACTACAGTGCTGGAATAAGTTGCTGAGAACAAGGATGAGAACTGACGCTGGCATCCCTCGTGACTTCAAGGTGTTATGAGTGTAGAAGCTGACTATAACTGTATTTATTTCCTTTATTTAGGGCTTTTGGCAAACTGTCAAAGAACGTAGCTGTGAATTTTCAGAATGATCCTGAGGTGGGGAATTACTGTTACTCCATTTTACTGTTGGAAAAGCTTAGGTACCTGTTCCTCAGGGGGACATGTAGGAAGTCCTTGGCACGGTGTGGGGAAGTAGAAGTGATGCTGTATTTTCAGTGGTGAATTTTAATGCCATCACCATATTTTCCCGTTATCCTTGTGGAAATTTGACTTTCCTGGTGAAAATAAGGCCTTCATGGTTATGCTTTATGTAATTATATATATATTTTCTCTTGGTTCATGAACAAATTACACATATTTTTGCCATGCAAGTGAACTCAAATTGAAGGTTAAATTGATGGAAGATAAGTGAAAATAGGAGCAATACAGTTTTGGTGTATGAAAGATGTATTTTTAAACGCCACAAAAAGAGCCTTGACCTGCTTTGCTTGCACACCCAAAAACTCTTGCTGAGTGTTGCATGCGCAAGGAATGCAGTACCAGCAGAGTGAGCAACTTTCTGTTAAGAGGAGAGAATGGAAAAGACTTCTTTTTATGCCAGATTTTACCCCATAGTGGATAATTACAGCCAAGTTGTAAACCCCTTAAAAGCTATAAGGCACCACTATAATGAAACACATAACTGAAATTTACTGTACATGTGTAGATTGCAAGCTTACTCTTGAATATTTAGTCTTCAACTTCTTAAATTTGTAGTTTCCACAGAGGGCTTATAAGTGCTAGAATTTTGATTAACTGTCTCAAATAAACTACTGCTATTGTTATCACTATAAATCTCCCTAACCTAAGCGCCTTAAGGAGGTTGATATTTTCTGTGGAAACTGTAATGATTTAGAAGGGCATGAACCCAGTACCCTTTATTTGGAGCTTCCTGTCATTATATAGAAAGTCCCAGGCTTCGTTTACATCAGTTATTAGGTATTATTTGTTTAATATTACTTTTTCATTGGTTTTATACTGTGTTTATCATGCACATTTTTAGAACATACTGTATTTTTCTTTTAGTTGGCCTTAATGCTATGGAGACAGCTCTTCACAACAAAACTTACTTGTGGCTCCTTTAGCCTGGCTGAAAGGATAACGTGGAGGCCTCACCCAAAGCCTTTGTGAATTAATGAGGAACTTTTTTCTTGAGCTGGTAATATTTCCCACTTACATTAATGGATGAGGTTATTTTGCAATACATTCAGTGAAGATAGGGTGTTAGTCCCTGGTCAAAAGCGATAATGATTACAATTCTCGAACTGTTCTGCTCTGCCTTGTTTAGCTATAGTGGTCCTTCCCACCTTGTACAGGTGCAGTTTTATTGTAGAAAAGAGCTCGTATTACTAAAGTCACTGCAGTTAGTACTGTTGTTGATGGAATAAGCTTTAAGGATGTATCTGCTTTTCGGGGGCAGTAATATTGTTTACAAGTGTATCATTGACGTAGAAGTAGGTATTTTCCATGCAATGAGGCTTGCCTAGGGTCAGCCTTAGGCTCCCAGACCTTGTGTGAGGCTTATCTCCACCTGCACAAAGGGAAGATAAAAGTTTATTGATACCCATCACACTTGGTCTTAAAGGAACATCTGATTTACCAGATGTTTAAGAAAATCCAGAACAGTGCTCCTGAATTGGAAAGCAGCTGTGCTTTCCTCTGCTCACATATTCATTGGCACAGCTGCTTCAGATATCCGGGCATCTAAATT
Organism: Grus americana; assembly: GCF_028858705.1. Classification (NCBI taxonomy): domain Eukaryota; kingdom Metazoa; phylum Chordata; class Aves; order Gruiformes; family Gruidae; genus Grus; species Grus americana. Next base: position 54,315,436 of record NC_072856.1, on the reverse strand, counting down.
ATTCTGACATCAGAAAAAACACTGAAACGGGGACTGATTATGGCCATATTGCTTATGACCGTTTAATGCTTTGGCTGACTGATCACTGGGAAAACTGTTCAGTCACAGACACATTGCAGTTAAGGAGCAAGTAGAATTCACGTTGAGGACTAAGAGCTAAGACATTAGGTGCTCTAGAGTCATTCTTTCTAGTATCAGTCCCTTTGAAGTAGCTGTCTTAGGAACAGAACCAGTTACCATTTCAGCTTCGCAGTCTCTTCAGATGCACACTGAAAATTTTGGTCTTGGATGGATGTATGTCAGATGACTATGAAATTAAACCAAACAACAACAAACACCCCCCCCCCCAAAAAAAAAAAAAAAAGGAAAAGACTTTATGTTAAATCCAATGTTGAAAATGGCCTTTAAAAGTCCATTAATTTGCATCTTGGCTATTTCTGCAGGCTTTTGCTGTTCTCTTCTCAGTCTCAAGTCTAGGTTCTGTTAAAAATGACTGGACATTTAAATAATGACTAGATACTAGTTTAGAACCAGTCTATTGACCCCACTCAATTTCATTTGCATTTTTTTAATCACTTTTGGCTCAGCACATAGGAGAAACACAGCTGTTCTGGAAAAATGTTGGAGGACATTTTTGGAGAAAGAAGGTCTTGTGATTATGGAATCTGATCTTCACCCCTGGAAGAAGAGCATGTGAATTGTAAGCAGTACTCTTCCAAACTGCATTGCCAAGACACTCTTGGCCCTGGATCAAGAAGAAAGAAGAGCAGGTAAGAGCCACCTCCCCACCTTCCCAAGTCAACACTAGATGTAAACGCAGTGTGTCCGTGAGTGGCTGTGGCTCTTGCTAAGAGAATTTGGCCCACAAATATAGCCAGTAACAGTTATTGAGGGTTCTGGCTAAGGATTAAAACCATTGAAGGTTTGATTGAAATTATGTTTCTACAACTGATGTTTTAAGATTTTTTTTAAAAATAATATGAGATACATTTAATGGGGGGTTTTTTTGAACAAAAAATTGAAATGCGGTTTTGTTTGTATACCGTCATGTGGTTTTGTTTTGGTTTATTTATTTTTATGTCTTTTTACTGGAAGTCATTCCACTGTTGTTGCAGCGTAAGTTGTGAAGACAGGAATTTACATTTGTAAATAACTGAAGCCTTCTGACCCATTTTAGAAATCCTAGTTCTTTCTGATAGCTCATGGTTATACAACTGTGGCATTCAAATGCTGGGGTTCCACATAGACCAATCAATTATCAGGCAGGTCAGGAGACCTGAAGGGTATGGGATGATGCTTATTATAAAACTGAAAACTTCTGAAATCTATCTTTGGTATGGAAGTGTCATTTGTGGAGAAAAAAATCAATGGAAGGTCATGCTGCAGCTAATGATACATGACTTGAAAATTGTATTTGCAAGGACTGAGGTCCTTCTTCACCCATTTCAACAGGTTTGAACCCATACCTGGCAGATACAAATTAGGATCCACTAACAATTATGAAGTGTTTAGAAAACTTGCAAGGCCTAGAGGGTAGTGTTCCAAGCTAAAGCCTTGCTAAGGTAGATGAGCCAGACACTTTTCAGTGAAAAAAATTTACAGCACAAACTGAGAATGAGTAGTACAGTCCAGTGGATAGGACACTAGCATGGAAGTAACAGAAGAGATATTATCCGTAGTTCTGCTGTTGTTAGAAACTCTTGGACGCCTATGGCCTCAGCTAGGCTAGATATGTTTCCATCTGTAAAATGGAAATCATTCAGTATGATATCCATAGATGCCAAGTATTAAGTACTATTTCTCCATCAGAGTATTTTTGAGTGAGCGTTTTCCTCTATTCACTGCAGATAGAGCTGTGGTTTAGGTTGGAAAATAAAAATATTTACATGGATTTCTAATACCAGATCAAAGAGGTTCTTGAGAATGAAAACATTGCAAAATCTGACTTAACCTCAGTAGCCTCACCAGAAGCAGGCTGATGGGTTTGTAATTAGAGCTCACTTTCCCCTCTGACATCTTATTTAAAATCCATCCTGAAGGAGATAAAACAACTTTAGATCTCATCAAGGAGGCATCTGAGCAAGTGTGAGATGCCAAGGAAAGAATAGGTTGGCCCTCTGCCACATGTGCTGCACTTCTAGGAGAGGGACAGTGTACAGGCTGTAGAAGAAGAGACTGCAATAGTAAGAGGGGAATAGAAGCGTATAAATCCATGGGGTTTTTTCACAGTGAGAGCTTGCAGCAGGTTTTTTTTTTCTGAACAGTTTCCAACAAATTGTCAGAGTGATTCAATCTAATGGGATAATTACTTGGAGTGGAGGCAGAAGATTGATCTGCCCTAGCCTGACAATGCAGAAAATGGTTGATGAGTTTGGCAGCCTCTTGATCTGTATCTGGGTGTGATATTTTTACTGGTTCTTGTATTACATATGCCTATATTTGCATTTGCAAGCAGAATAGCTTTTCTTTCAGTATTGTCAGCATCCCATTGAGGGGTCTTACAGCGTGCAGTTATCAAATGTGATTGTAATCACTAATAGCAAGTTAAATGTGATCATTACACATTGTAATTTCATTAATGTGGTGGAATCTTTTCTGGCTTGTCACTTGCTCCTTATCAAAATAAATTATAAGGCCATAATGCTCCACTGTGGTAAGGTGGATAACCACTTCACGGCAGGTGTTGAGCTGAGCTGAAAATTATTGCAACCTCAAAGCAACTATTTGGAACATTGGGTTTTAATCTATTAGTACACTGAATAGTGTCGAGGCTTTGCCCCAAAGCCAACAGTGTGTTTTATCCAAATAAGAGGATTCTTACTACAGGGATAATTCATTATTGACCAGCATTTCCCCCTATCCCCTCCTGCCTCCCAAAGAAAACAACAGCTAAGAATAAAAGGGTTGTAAAGGAGCCAAGACCTTTGGACAACTACAGGGCAACTCTATGAAACGGATGGGATCTTGGAAGGCTGGCTGTATGTGACCTTCCAGTTAAGTGTGCTCTGGAACAGCTAAGTTCTTCATCCAGGGCAGGAGACACAGCAGTTGCGAGCTGGCCGAATGTTGCAGCTTGCTGACCCTGCTCGTGCCATTACTGTGTCCCTTGCAGTAATAGCAGGAGATCAACCCCATTCCACGTGGTGACTTCCACATCCCAGAGAAATCCTTAAGGAAGTAATTAAACTGCAACAAGCTTCGCAGTAACTTGCATTTTAGCCTGTGATCTAACTTTATAACTCACGATTGAGTAGGGAGAATACTGCTGATTTCCTCCATAACAGTAAAGAGATTTACTTGCTGAATAATTTTTTCCTAGGCCTTGAGAAGATAAGTTATAAACATTGTAAACATTATAGATAAGAATTGTAAACATTAGTTGTTTATGCAAAAATATACAAATATGTGCCTATATTAAGTCAACTGGTAAAAATAATTAGTACTTATTATCGTTATTTAAGTTTACGAAGTGACCTAAATCTCTTGAAGATCAAATACAATGGAGAAATTTATTCTTGAAATGCTGCTGCTCTTTAGGGACTCAACGCCCTACAGAACTGTATGTGTTCCTATTGCGTGGTAACTGAGGTGCCTCAGGTGTGGGCTTGCAGCATCGCTTGAGCATGCCTTTTCTCATGTCTTGTATACATGATTAATATCAGTGGAAAGAATACTCTGTTCTTTGAATTTGTGTGTCTTTTGGTGGCCAGAAGGATGGTTTCAATTTGATAAAGAATACTCTTGTGCATTTATAGAATATAGTTTGTAGCAGAATTTTATTTGAACACATCTTTTGTGTATTGAATATTTCACTTCTGCTACCAGCGGTTGTATACCTGAGCTATGGGAAAGTGATTGGGGAAGGGGGGAAGCAGGTGTGTACCAGAAAAAAAATAATCTTAGTGTCTCCATGGCAGGTATCTCCTGGTGGAAGACAGACTGCCCGTATCACCTTTCATCAAGAAAGAGGAAAAATGGGAATACCCGGAGTGCTTTGTGCTTTCATTACCAGTACCACATAAGTGCAGTTGGATATTAGGGCTGTGTCATGTTTCAGTTCATTTTTAGTTTGCAGCCCTTTAGTCTTTGTGCATTTCCAGCATGCATGTCTTTACTTTTTGCTGCCTGGAGAGCTTTACAGTGCTTTTTTCCCCTGTTTGTTTTGCAGCTATACCTGTTTGCTCTAAATCAGCTTATAAAGTTTTGTTTTGTGTGTAAGTCTGGCCAGAGAAGAGGGGAGCTTCAAATAAAAAAGTAATTAGTGATTTAGGATGCATATATCTGGTAAGATTAACTACTGTTTGAGCTTTTCTTATATCCAGACAGTTGAAAGTGAAAGGACAGAATTAATAAAGACCAACTTTACCTCTTCTGAGAATTGAGCTGTGTATGTATGTGCTCAGAATGATTGTTCTTACATTAGTTTATAGGCATGGCTTTCTATAGCTCCATTTTATTGTTGCATGTACATGTATGTTGCATGTGTTGGAAATCCAGTATTGGTTTCAGACAAGGACATGTGTTCTCTTAGTGGGACATTTTGGTTACATCTCCGATAGCTGCTCCTAATAAGAAGCTTAAAGGATGTTGGCTGTGGTTACAAAACTCAACTCATGTTCTGAGAGATTCTTCCAAATTTTACAATGGTCCAAATCCACATCTTTTCTCTTCTCAGACAGTGGAGCTCCAGAAATGGGTATGATTTTGCCTAAAAGAGCATGTTTGGTGCAGTGCTTTGCTCATTTAATTTCTTTTGTCCCAAACCACTTCAGTGAGGTTCAGTTTACTCATGCGAGATATTCTGTCCCTGTGGTGGAGAAATTCACCCACTTCTGATGTGGAACAGATACAGAAAGCCAACTGCCAACATGTGCTTGTATAAATACATATGCTGGTGTGGTGATCCCTTTGTAAACATCTGTACTTGAGAACCTTGTTGGATTTTGAAAACTCCTTTGAGGACATGGGGAAGAATCTTTAACAGAACCCTAACTTGCAAGACCAAGAGTCCAAGCACAGATATTTTTTGATACTTTAAGGGAAATTGCGCTGTTTGCCCTAACCCAACATTTTAGGTGAGACAAGCAATTCAACAATATGTCATCCCAATAATAATTCAACAGCACAGCAATATATATTTTATTGGAACAAGTGTAGGCCATTTTTTGAAGTTTCAGCTAAATTTAAAAATTCAGGTACCTTAAGTTTATCATCTTAGTTGTTCGTTAGTTCACAATGTCTGTCTGAGTGAGTTGGTTTCTAGAAGTACTGAACATCTCCTGTGTAGGTCAGTGGGACTGTCAAACCCTTTCATTTCTATATGTTATCTCAAAGCATTACACCATGCCTGTCCATGGCCTTTTGAGTCAGACTCTGCTCAAGCTTCAGCAGGGTCATTAGGTGTCGGTGCACGAAAACTGGTCCTTGCATAAGATGCTTTCTATGGTAAAGGTACTACTGTTGTAAGTAAAGCATTTAGTTGATGCACAATTTGTATACTCAGAATTTGCAACAATGGTGTGTTTTGAGAGCCTTCCGAAAGGTAATATGGACTAAAGTTTGTTTGGAAAGACAGTATTAAAACTCTGGCAGCGTCAAAGCAGTTATACATCAACATGTGTGTCAGCTCAGAGCTGACCCAATAGAGATCCTCTGCTGCATGGTTATTATTGCTTTCTGTAGGTCCTGGAGATCGCTTGATTAAATCTTGACCTGCCAGCTTTGAGTAGCTTTTGAGATCTGATGCAATGAGAGCAAAATGGAAGGGATATCTGACAGACATAGTATTTCTGCATTTACTGTGTGATTCCAAACCTGGGGGAGTAAAGGGGAATATCACATACGACAGAAGACTTGAAAACAAAATCATCACTTTCTTGTTCCTGTTCATGTCGTTAATCTTCAGAGTGTTTTTTGCCAGTCTCAGCAAACGTACAAGTTCATTATGGAAGCGTATTGTGGATACATTATTTTTGTTTTATTTTTCACTTTTCTGTAAATGGTACAGGGACCATAACAGTTTTTAGCTTAAGATGAGGAGACCCTACCCTTAAGATGTTGAGAAACACTGGGACCCGACCCATGGTAGAGGCTCTGAGTTTGTTTTCTGTTTATGTCACAGTAGCATCCAGCAGATGCAGATCACAGCAGATAATGTCAGGCTCCTGCAACATCGAAGCAGAATGAAAGCAGGAGGAGAGGTAGAAGATGAAATCTTGTCATGGAGCCTGGTGGTATGCTTTGTTGCCTTTATTCTAGAAAACAAAAATAACATCTTAAAACTGATTACTGCAGCTTCAAATCAAGATCTTAGCCAAACATCAGCCTCTTTTGGTGGTAAAGATAATGTCCATATATACTAATGCTAAAATTTTTAGCATTAGTAGACAGGGTGAACTTCCTGAGAATGTATTGCAATAAACAAACAAGTGTGCATGTTTTACAGGGCGGTGATGGGAACTTACTTAGTGTAAACAAGAACATTTCCACCTGTAGATTACAGACATAGGGCATAAATTACACACAATCTCTGATATGCACAGTTTTGTGCCCATATACTTGGAGATATGGTAGGGGCCTATGTTAACAGTTGCTCGTCTGTAATTTGGGGTTCTCCGGTGATTTCATCTTGTCTGTGATATGAACCTGAAAAAATGAATTCTACTAATAAAAGAAAGTCCAACAAATTATTAGAGTTGGAGGGAAACTGAAATAATGAATATTTTTTTTTAACCTATGTGCTCTTGTAGAAGCTATGCTAGAACATCAGTCTTGCATGCACTATTTGAAATAGCAAAAATTGTCTTGTTAATTGGAGAATAACTACTGGATTTGTATTGTGTGGGATGGAAGTCAGTGTAAGAGTAAAATGAGTGCTGTGCCTTGGACTAAATTACCGTTTTGAGGGATAGGTCCTGTATGCTCATTTTTGGTTTTGGCATTTAATGCCTTCCTCCCATTCAAGTATGTAGGAGGAATCAAATGTCAAAATCTTCACTATGTATGATATATAATTTCTCTCTTGTATTTCAGTGGGAGGAACATCAGACCCCAAAATGATTATGTGCGTACTGGTAAAGAATACATAACTGCATATTTTAATGTCAGTTGTGGGAATTGCAGATGGGGTAAAATATTGTTGTCACCTTTCCCCCTTCTGAGTTTCTGGTTGTGATTTCCATGTACTTTTGCAGGATGTCGAAAACCCAGAACTTTAATTCTGTGTCTTGAGCTTTGGTCCTCACCAAAGCAAAACTCTAGAGATGAACATGTCCCAGGACTTCAGAATCCCAGTCCAGATCTAGGTCCAAAGAATGAAACCGAGCATTTTTAAGTAGAGCTTTACATACTTGAAACAATTTGAACGTCATCTTGAAAATTCCTCAATATATGCAGTAATAACACACCTATTTTACAGTTGGAAAAATAGAGTCATGGGGAAGCTAAAGGCCTACTCACACTTTACATCAGGTCAGTGGCAAAATTCATGGAGCTCAGGACTCCATAGCTCTGTGATTCTTAAGAACAACTGAGGTTCAAGGTTTTGCAACCTTTTTGTGCTAATTATATTCTCAAATAAGGTGTCAGTTTAAATTTTGGTGTCATTTACAGAGTGAATCCTGAAGTCACAGGAAATAAAGTAGAGGAAGTGTGTGGGAAACACCGAGCTGGATACGAGATAAATACTCTACATCCCAGCAGCACATACTGCAGACACCTAGTGGGTCCTTTTCTGAGGTTCCTCTGGCTAACTCTTGTGTAGACCTTGGGAGGGTGTTGTCAAAGCCTTGTCCAGCAAATGATGCTAAAGAGTCTGGGGACCATGATATGGTTTGGATGGGCTCCTGTATCTGTTTGCATTGCTCCTGATGCTGAAGAATTCACAGACAGCAGAATGGAGAGGAGAAAATGGCAGCCCTCCTCTTGTGGGCTTTGGGTTTTATGCTACGCCTCATCTGGGCTTAGCTCGCTTCCACACTGTGCTGCCTTGTGGTTGCTGTTTGTATGTTTGGTTTTAGACACAAACTTCATTCATGGTCCCACCGAGACAAGCACAGTCACTTAGGCTGCACCTACAGTTTGTAGCGGCAGATATAAGCTGCACAGAAACCTCTGTTTGTTGGTGGGATGAAGCAGGACAGAAATCTGCTCTGTGCCTCCTTACACCTTGTTTAAAACAGCAATTCCAAACAAGTTTTGTGGATAGGGCCTGATCCAAAGCCTATTAGAAAGGAATGAAAGTCCTACATCAGCTTCAGTGGGGTTTGCATCAGGCCTTATGTTTCCTTACTCCTAGCACAGTCTCTGGGAACGTTGCCAGGGATTCATTGGGAATCATTTGACTTCACTGGGACCAGGACTGGGTCCAAGATGAGCAGACACAAGGGGAATGAACAGTCTTCTTGACCGTTTCTAATTCTCTCTCAAGGCACCACAGCAATGCAAAATGGTGTAAAGCAGCACAAATAATTACATATCCTAGGAACAGTGATGAGAATTCTAAGCACATGAAGTTTTATTGAATGTTATCAAGGTTCTGTAGTAGTTAATTTGATTAAATGGGGCTCCCTGAACACTTTTTCTCTAAAAGTGATTTACAAAGTGTTTTAATATGAAGAGTTTCCAAAGGCTCTTGGATGTCAAAGAAGAGCTATTAATCTTTATATTAGCATTTTGAAAAACAGCATGTGTTCCTTGATTAGCTGATATTTGTTTGCATTCTTCTTTTCTACAGAGGATTATTGCTTTGACCTTTTTTAACATATTGTAGCTCTTTTACATACAGGAGGAGGATCTTTTCATGTTTATAAACTGGAGTTAATCTGGCTTTTCACTGGTATAAGTAGGGGCTGAAGCCCACAAAGAATATTGAAAAACCTCAGATGAGGGTTTTAATAATCTTTATCTCATGAAACACATTATTGATCTAGTTAACAGACCATATGTATGACCATCTCAGACAAGGCATGGTGGGGCCAACCCTGCCCAGTTCTTGCCCGTGCTGATCGTCTCGCTGACTTCAGCAGGACTGATCACGCGAGATGAAGGATTTCTGCCTGCTGCCTTTGCTAGTAGGAAACTCTGTCTGGTTCAAAGAGAGTAGGGCAGATAGGATTAGCCCGGTGAGCAGATTATAGGGTTTGCCTCACATTGCAGATATGCTTCTTTTATGATTTTAAGTAACTGTAAAGCATGCCCTCTAAACTGAAAAGTAATAGACATTACCTTATGTGGTGTATACTATTCAAATTCCTTGTGTATCATGGTGATTTTTTACCATAGCTTGGGAGTGTATCATTATTGACATTTCTGCTCAGTGCGTGTGTGTCTACAATACAAAAAGCCCCATAAACTAACACACCATCAGACTGGTGACACTTTCAGCTGCTTGGGACTGAGAGGGGGGCTGGAAGTTGTAAACTTAAAGGTACTGTGTGCTGTCATGCAGAGGCAAAAAGAAGGTTCATAAAGATTAATAAAAAGGGGCATATTTGATGAGATTGCAGCAGGAACTGCAAGACAGTGTCACGGAAATTAATAGCAAAGTCAGAGTCCAGAGTTCCAGCACATGCACTTGCTCTAAAATAAATAAAAAATGTACCAGGCTTGGTTGCCATGGTTAGGGCTGTTGACTTGTTGCTTTGAGATTTTCAGTGTTGTTAATTTGGGTCTATATTGATAGGTGAGAACACCTAAATTAAACATTGTTTTGAATTGCCTCATAGTATTTCTGCTAGGAAAACAAGAAAGAAAAAAGAAACCACTCAGTTAAGGTTGTGCTGCCCATTAGAATTCTGACATTATGTGAAAGAAGATATTGCGGACACATTATCTCTTTTATTAAGCAATATTATGGGCCTTTCCCATTATTCATTAATAATTTGGATTCTAGAGACCCCAGTCACGACAGAGGCCTTAGCACGGCAGTTGTCTCTTCGCCGTCAGCTGCACACCTGATTCCTGGCAGCCCCCAGCAAGCTGTCTGAAGGCCATCAGAGCTGCAGCTGGAAACAGTCAGTGTCTGCAACAAGGCTTGCAGAGGGTGATGAGGTGGGGCCTGGCTGAGGGGTAGCGCGTGAGTGGTAGCTCCATCTTTGAGTATATAAGGGAACCCTGCCAGGTACTTTGCATTTTTTAGCATGTTTCTTGATTGAGTTTCAGGCTTCTGTTGTGTAAGTCTACTTCCCTTTCTCTCCTTTTGTCTGCACAGTTCTGCTTGTTGGTGTGTGAATTTGTTGTTGTTGTTGTTGTTGTTGTTACTGTGCCTACCAGTTCAAATGCTGGTTGTCACTAGTCTGCTCTGTCCGAACTTCTGGCTTCTTGCCTTCTCAGCTCTTGTACTCTCTTCTGACCTTGTGTTACATACACCGAAGCCATAATGTATTTCTTTCTTAACCTCCCTGCCTTTCCATCTTCATCCTCAAATATTAGATATGTTAAATCTGCATATAAATTTATACTTGCACATAAATCGGGAAGATAAATGATTATTACAATGTGGAACTTGAAAATAAATAACATATGTGCTTTTCCCACCCTTGTAGGGAAATTTAGGTGGTTTGTGTTAGCACACTAGCTTATATTTGGTTAAAATAAGCACTTTACCTAACCCGTCGACCCTAGTCCCAATCCCTGTTCCCTGGAGGATTTGGGTTTGGCTCAGCAAACACCATACGAAGGGGTAATCTGCTCCCCTCTGCCAGCAGAGTGCTGCCTTAGTCTGATAGTCATCTACTTAACTGGCTTTTTTAAAGTGCAGAAATGCATGTTGGGTTGGGCCTGCTAATGGTGCGTAGAGTTTTTCCTGTAGTAAGCCCCGAGATGTTTTTAACAAAGCTTGAGGACTGTTATTTTTGCAGAGCATTTGTGCAGACAGCTAAGTAATGGTGGGTGAATTCCCACATCCCCAAATTTAGTCTGGAATTTTCTACACCCAAAAACCTTTGGATCGGCCGCAAGGCAGTAACACAGCACGTCACAAATTGGTGTTGTAGACTCTCGAAAACTTTTGGGATGCTGCCACAGATCCCACAGCCTTTTGGCTGACCCATCACTGGCCATGTACAGCAGGGATAGCCAGCTTTTGTATCGGGGCCACTGTATTCCCAAAGAGGTATTTTGGGCAGACCAGATACAGCCACGTTTATGCACTTGATTTTTAGAAACCTTCCAAACTCAGTCTGCACACTCTTTCCCTTTCCTGTCCCTCTCCAAACAGCAACATGCAGCCATGCTTGACGTGCGGTTGGTCTGGTTGAGGCTGGACACAGCTAGGTTGTGGGCCACCTCTCGCCACTGAGCTGCCACTTGGCATCCCACGTCAACTGCTCTTGCAGGGTGCCCATAGCTGGTGTACGCAAGAGCTTTCTCTCACAGCTAGCTTTACTCAAGTGTGACAAAAAGCCTGACGCCATATGGGATTTCCATTCACAGTAGGAATTTAGTACTATGTCCTGTCTGTCACTTAATTAGCTGTTATTTATTTTAATAGAATGCATAATGCAAGGATTTATTTTTGTTGTGTAAGGGACTTAAGTCGGCCTTAAATCCATAGGGAAGAGGGGAAAAACCCCCCCCACCACATCTACAAGAGGTAATAAAGTGCTTTTGTTTCCCTAAAATTATTAGTGTTTGAAGTCTGATATGCCAGATCTGGTATACTGCAGTGAAGGTTGCACTGGGACTTAACAGTTATTTACTAGGTGATTATTTAGAGTCACTTTCTTTTTAGTTCATTGTAACATTTTACATTTTTGAGGCTTGACTGGGATACTGCATCACACTTGGTTCTAGCTGTATTGCAATAATCTCTGTGTGACACGGAGCCAGAAAGCCCTATAAAAGCAGCTGTTGCTTTCATTAAAGCCATTAAAAAGGTCTAGTTGTGGTGTCCCCAGTAATAATTCTGATAATTGGTTGTTAATTTCAATTACCAGATGAATATCTTGATAGCAGAAACAGGTATACATGTTCAGTCAACCAAAATAAACATATTTTCAGTAACAACTGGCCATTTGGGTAATGTGCTAAATATAGTAATACTGTGCAGTGATGATTAATTTATAATCCTTATCAATTTAGTGGGAGCAGGATATAGTTAATGTGATGTCATTGTTTAGATAGGCCCTTTTAATGACTAGTTTATATACATATGTTTAGTGTTACAAGGTGGTGAGCCCACATTTTAATACTGGGCAGGATGCGTGCTTCACTTGTGAAGCTGTTTTTCAGGCAGAAGATGCACAGTGCCTTCACATTCTTGCTTCATTGATATATAGATCTTCAGCACAGGCAGAGCAGTAGCAAGCTACTTGGTCTTCTCCATATTGTGAGGTACTGCAATCACATAATGCATGGCTGTCAATTTTTAACGGAAGTAATATAATCAGAAAAGTTTGTTACTTACTTGAGGGCACAGTGTAGATGCAAGAAGCAACACTAGGTGGAAAAGTGATTACATCTTCAGTCTGCCACCTCTAAGTCCTGGTTCCATTGCAGTCATCCACTGAGGGGTGCTGTAGTCAAGGCTCAGGAGACATTAAAAGAGCATTGCTAAAGGGAGCAAGGTTGTAGGGGTTTTGAGTTAGTAACACGGCTTTTTAGGAGGTACATGCTGGAATGTCCTAATGGTTGGATGAAACAAGTGTACCTTCAGTTCTCTTCACCTTAGCCTTCATCTTGTTTTGTTTGGAGAATCCTGTCTTTCACTCTCACAGCACTGAAAGGAGGAAAAAAGAACTTTATTTAAGTGTGTAAGGACTGTTGTGTATGCTTCTACCTTGGCCCTCTATTGGATGGCATTAAATTCAGCTGGGTACTGCATCTCTCAGCCTACAGATATGATTCTTGTGTTCAAGTGGTGAGAAGCAAGAAGGTGAGGACACTACGTTGTTATAGTATACATAAATGTTCACATACTTATCGTAATATGAATATGCAACAGAAGAAATTGAAGAACTACTTTGGCTCTTTAAATAGCATCTCACATGTAGAGAGGTTGAGGGTGATGTTTCTTTTTTGCTCCAGTTATAACTATGTGTGCAACACATGTTTTTGCCAAAAAAGTAGAAATACAGTTAATTTATTATTATATGCAGGCAGATTAGTCAAGTTAGGAATGGCTGGGATGTGCAGAGTGATAGCAGAACTGGTTTCTCATGAGCTGGTTTCAGTTTTCCCAAGGATTTTGTCTTGTATAAACTTGGTCAACTGTGCTTTGCAGTCAACAGAGTTGCTCTGTTCCATATACTCTTGTTATATGTTCTTATTAAAAAAATTCAGCCCCTTTTTGCCTTATTTGGGATATTCCAGACCTCTCTCATTCCTACATACAAATGAGCAATAATTATGAGAGCTGATCACCAAGAAAGTCAGAATTTATTTCCTGTTCCAAACTAAAAATATAAGTAAACATAAATCACAGTAAAATCTAACCTTAACAATAACTTTAGTCTCTTTGATTGTGTTTTACATCTTTGTCCTTTGAAGTCTAGGCAAATAGAGAGAGGCTGTGGCAGAAAAAGACAAAGATACTTTTGAGAATGAAAGTTACTAATTGAGGGTGTTTTACAAAGTCTGAATTCCTCACCACAAATGGTGTGCTAACAGTTCCTTCAACATATTGATTGGATTTCAGTTCAAAATGTGCTAATTTTGAGTCCCTCAGTGAGTGAGGTCATCTATCAATTAAGAAAGTCTCATACTCCTTAGGATAATCTAACCTCAATATTTTGTGTATCTCCAACATTGTTAAAAGGTGAGAATCATTAGTCCCATGTTCTACTTGAGATGTGAGTTGGAGAGAGTTCAGTGGTGAATATGTGTATAAAAGTTAAAGCCCTTCCATTTCACCATTCTGGCTCTAGAGAATACCTAATTGGGGTAGAAACACATGATGTCGGAGTAACGTATTTGCCCACTTCCTCTAATTGCTGAAATTCAAACCTAACATTTTACTGGAAAATGAGTGCAGTGGTTCTCGCTCTAAAGTTTTGGTTATACATTGGCTTTTAAATATTTATTTTAGAAGTTCTACTTGTCTATTACAATGTGAAAAAATAGTCACATCAGGAGACATGGACTCTCCGCATTTTAATTCTATTTTTTATAAAATACCTGTAGCTTGCAAATATTATTCATGGTGCAGCTTTGGAAAAGGTAGTCTGAACATGGTTTTAGGTTGCAGACAGTGCAGTCATGCTCTTCTAGAATAAATGAGGTGTCACTGCAGAATACCAGCTACAACAACCAGGGGCACTTTTAGCCCTATCTGGGGCCTACTGCATGGTCAAAAATTATTTATATGAATATTCTCACAGAGCATGCAAACAGTGGAGGTTACTGCTGACAGATATTTGGGCCTGTCACTATTGTACATTAATCCAAGCACACCTCTTTATCCATACATATCTAATACGCAAAGTAGCTACAAGATCCTTTCAGTTCAGATCACTTGCAACCACTGTACACTTTCATATTTCCAGTAACAGCATTTTTTTTCTGTTATGAAGTCATATTTAAAATGCAATGATTCAATACAAGCAGATAGATTTTTAGCTCAGTGTGCAGAGATTTAACTGCCGTTTCTTATTGATGCTAATGCAAGTCAGGTGGCTAATACTCTGTACAGCTCACTGAAGATTCGCCCCAAGATGCCTTGTAAATTGCTTTTCATTGAAAGCACATTCAAAATTCACTTTTCTGTATATGGTTATTGCTACAGCAGTCTTAGTATAGATATTAAGCTTGTCACTGAAGAGAAATCATAAAGTCAAACAGGGCTTTTAAAGAAAATCTCATGCAATAAAATTTTAAACTCTAGTTGATCTCTTGAACTGCAGCATTTCTCCACTGAAGGTCGTGACTGGTGTGCATTACAGTTGGCTCTGCACCTAGACTGTTTTGTCCTTTCAGTTGGGCACAACCCAACTTTATCTGCATTTGCTGCCACGAGTATTACAGGATCAGATTTGGTTTCTCCCGTTAAACAAGAAAAAAAATAACCTTCATGCAAGATAAATGACCTTTCAGACTAGAATCCTTAATTAGAAAGAAGTTCATTTTCCAGTGGCTCAGTATGTTAAGCCATATAGCACTTTCTTTTCTTCCTTCTTCCAACTACGCATTTCTATGGAAGTTCCCTACCTTTGTGTAATTACTGTTTCTGAAGGTTGTGCTCTGATAAATTTAGAGCTACATCTTTCTTGTGGCTGTGTTGATGATTACTGGATGTAAAAGGATTGTTAATTTAGATCCAGAAGACTAGTAATCCAGCGCTGCTGCTTGAAGATGAACAAACAACTTGACCACGTGTCTTTCTGTGGTCCCTACTGCTCCTCTCAGAGAGAAGCTGCAGAGGAGAGTAGCAATTTCATGGGCACACCTGACTCTTGTGATGGTCAAGGTCTGGTAATGGAGACAAAATGACCTTTATAACAACTAAACAGAGGTTGGCATAGGTGCCCTTTACAGTGGACATTAGAACAGTCATTTCTGTGGTTTCTTTGTAATTTGAGAAAGTTTCTGGGTTTGGAAAGAAGATCCTTCTTTCTGAGCACCCCAAGCCCTTTTGTGCGTCTGGTGAAAACTGCAAGGCTGCAAATGATATGATGCAAAAGGGTTTTAAATTCTTTAGCACGGCACTTTAATATTTGTACTCCCATGCTTTCTGCAAGTGTGGTGTGGGTTTGTTTTTTAGTGGGGGTGTGGCAATATTGTTGACTGTTCTGAAAAACAGGGGTGCTGCTTGTGTTCGTTGTTAAGAATAATGGGTTGGCAGGAGTAGCTGCAATTACCTATTATTTTAGTAAAAACAGCAACATCAGTACAGAACTCTGTACTGTCCTATCCATCTGCGTCAGACTTGAGTAAATAGAACTACTTCTGACTTTTGAGGGGAGAATCCTGTCGCAATTTGTGGTGTTGAATTTTACGATTGTATTGGGTTTGCGTGGCAAAGTTTTGGTAGCCGGGGGGGCCACAGGGGTGGCTTCTGCGAGAAGCTGCTAGAAGCTTCCCCCACGTCCAACAGAGCCAATGCCAGCCGGCTCCAAGACAGACCCACCGCTGGCCAAGGCCGAGCCCATCAGTAACAGTGGTAGCATCTCTGGGATAACATAGTTAAGAAGGTAGAAAAACAAGCAGCAGTTTTTGCAGCCAGAGGGAGGAGTGAGAAGATGTGAGAAACAACTTTGCAGACACCCAAGTCAGTGAAAGAGGAGGGGGAGGTGGTGCTCCAGGTGCTGGAGCAGAGATTCTCCTGCAGCCCATGGAGAAGACCATGGTGAGGCAGGCTGTCCCCCTGCAGCCCATGGAGATCCATGGTGGAGCAGATATCCACCTGCAGCCCGTGGAGGACCCCATGCCAGAGCAGGTAGACACACCTGAAGGAGTCTGTGATCCCATGGGAAGCCCACGCTACAGCAAGCTCCTGGCAGGACCTGTGGACCCACGGAGAGAGGAGCCCACACTGGAGCAGGTTTGCTGGCAGGACTTGTGACCCCGCGGGGGACTCACGCTGGAGCAGTCTGGTCCTGAAGGTCTGTACCCTGTGGAAGAGACCCATGTTGGAGCAGTTTGTGAAGAACTGCAGCCCGTGGGAAGGACTCACATTGGAGAAGTTCATGGAGGACTGTCTCCCATGGGAGGGACCCCACGCTGGAGCAGGTGAAGAGTGTGAGTCCTCCCCCTGAGGAGGAAGGAGCAGCAGAGATGACGTGTGATGAACTGACCGCAACCCCCATTCCCTGTCCCTCTGTGCCCCTGGGGAGGAGGAGGTAGAGAAATCAGGAATAAAGTTAGGCCTGGGAAGAAGGGAGGGGTGGGAGGAAGGTATTTTAAGATTTGATTTTACTTCTCATTACTCTGTTTTGCTTGGTAATACATTAGATGAATTTTTCCTAAGTTGAGTCTGTTTTGCCCATGACAGTAATGGGTGAGTGATCTCTCCCTGTCCTTATCTCGACCCACAAACCTTTTGTTATATTTTCTCTCCACTGTCCAGCTGAGGTGGGGGAATGATAGAGCGGCTTTGGTGGGTCCCTGGACTCCAGCCTGGGTCAACCCATCACAATGATGTGAAGTTCCACAGAGGGGAAGGAGAAACAAGCAAACTTGGATTTCTGTTATGGAGTTAAATCCGTGGATAATGGAACACTGCTCATTTAAGGCTATTTTGATCATGTGTGTTTGCCAGGTCCATAGACAGTGCTCAGCCAGTACATGTGTAGGTTCAGCAGAGGAAGGCCTGGCAACCTCAACCATCAGGCCAGAAGCTGCTTGAAAGTTAGTGAGGTTATGCAGCCCTTCTGCCTGGTTTCGTCAATTCAATCACTTCTGTGTTTTTCTGCCTTCTCTGTTTTGACAGGGATTGAACTACACAGGAGTCCTTATACTTCCCTGGCTAACTTCTCCTTTTCAGTTGAAACCTGTTTTAAAGATATGAGAACATCTACTCAGCTGAACTCCAAGACTGTTGTTTCAATGGGTCACAGAGAGTAATGGTGGAAGAGACCTTGAAAAGTTACCCGGCTGGTCCTCTGGGCTCAAGCTGTGCCCAGCTATATTAAAGTGTCAGGGATGTTTTTGCATTTGTGACTAGGTATTAAAAGCCACAGCTTTCAAAAGGGAAGGGCTTTAAAGTTCAATTTGACTGGATTTGTTTCTCACCTATTAATTTTTTTCTGCACAGAATGTGTATTAAAGCTGCTTACTCAAACACCTTACACTATTTGCTTGCAAGTGGAGTATATCTCTCAATGCCTATTAAATAAATCCCAGTGGTAAACGGTGACTGAGAGGGGAGAACCAAATGAGTGAAGACCTGGAAAATTAACTCATGAATAGCTTCATTGACTTAGAGGTACAAATCTCTGAATGGGCAAACGAAGAGGTGCACAGTGTAGGTCAGTACCTGTCCACAGAAATTGTTCATACAAGTGTCAGATGTCCACCTTCTCCCACACACCTTGTTTCTGAAGCTTCAGCTGTGCAATAATTCTCCATGCATATCAAGCCTCAGCCTGGACTGTCTTGACTACCAATTTTTCCATCTACTGCATAAACCTATGGGTTAGTCGAGCTCAGTGGGGTAGTGTGCTAGGAAAGACTCTCTTTCCTTTCACTTCTAAAGGATATTTCTACTTGCCTGTCCAACTAAAATCATACTTCATTGTTACACAGCTATGCAAGAAATTAAGATGGTTTCTGGAGACCT
This sequence comes from Grus americana, assembly GCF_028858705.1. Classification (NCBI taxonomy): domain Eukaryota; kingdom Metazoa; phylum Chordata; class Aves; order Gruiformes; family Gruidae; genus Grus; species Grus americana. The sequence continues at coordinate 54,297,222 of NC_072856.1, read as the reverse complement.
TTTCTAAGAAGAGAACTTATCAAGAAGATTTTATTTTTCAGTGCAACCCTCCCCCCCCCCATTTTTTTCCTTATTTGGATGAAGACAAAATAAATTTTGTCTACGTCTTTTGCACAATGTAGGTAATGGTTTTGTACCACAATAGGCACTTCAGAAGAATGCAGATTACTAGCTGTATCAGTGAACCTTTCCATATTTTTTTGACTAATTCTGGGACTGTCTCATTTTTGTAGAGAAAAAATAAGTTTTGTTTTGGAAAATCAAGTTGCACAGAGTACAAGCCTATATATTTATATTTTAATAAAGGCATTCTTCTCATGCTTGAAGCTTGTTTAAACCACCCATTGAAGTCTGGATTTGTTAGACTGATGCTGGAACGGAAACTGGGAATAAGCCTTGGCCATGATGTAACCAAAGATTACTGATCTCAGGGAAAAAAAAAAATCTTCTCTTCTAGATTTGGGCTTTAGTAAGCCCACTGTGAGCCAACATATATATACAATATTAATGAGACCTTTCCTGCTAACTGGGGGACTTACAGTGGTAACAGTGTACTTGGCCACTGTCTATTAGACTAGAGGTCTTTCGTCTAGTGGCTAGAGGCAAAATATTTTTTTTTCTTTTTCATCTCTACATAAAATAACTCACACACATGCATTCCTGTATTATTTTTTTCTGTGTAACCATTTGAATATGGTTTCCCTCCTTCTAACTGAAGTTCTTTTTCATATATGCTTGATAACTAATTGCAGTTATAGGATTACTTCCAGTTACCTCCATGATATGGCTTGCCAGGGTTGCTTCTGCAGGCAGCTCTTCCTTGAAGAGATATTCCAAAGCACAGAGGAGAGCATCAGGTGAGGTCATGTGCCTTCTGCCTTGGGTGGCTGTTGAGTGGACATGGAATAGTCTTTCAGCAAAGAATATAGTTTTCTTCCTTGTACACCTTGACTACCACAGTTGTAACTGTAACTAACCTATTTGTTAGATATGCTGAATGCCCGCAACCTTTATCTTTGGGGGGAATTTTGGAGTGTCAGCATCTCCGAAAATGGAGACTTCAAACCTCTTAAGCTGTATGCTGTCTAGTGTTTGTGCATAGTATTTGTGCATAGTTTGTGCCCTGCACATTGTAGTGCAGTGCACATACTTCATAATAATAATAATTTGTAATAAAGCAGTCAGAGACAGGGAAAGGTACCACGCATGTCCTCATTGTTCAGGAGAATGGGCTTTGAATACCTACAGTGTAACCCTGCAACTAAAATTTTTCCTTTCCAGAATGTAATTCAAAATCTCACTGGCCCACAAGCACTTGAATTCCACTGTGGTTTGCCATTAATACTGTTGGGGAGAGGGAGGGGGAACAAAGGCTACAAGTGTCTGAAAAGTCCTGTCCTACGCATATGTTAATGGTGAGTTTTTAGTTGGTTTGTAATCCTGCATTGGAGGATGCTGCTGAGCTGTAATTACTATGAGAACCAGGGCTCAGAATTTCCTGAATATTGTGGGTTTCAGTTCTCAACAGTAATATGGCATTAGTGTGTTTTTTTGCGCTGAATGTCGAGTATGCAGGCAACTGCTCTTCCTTTATACTGGTGGAAATAGTCAACTATATATAATTAGTAACATTCAATCTGCTCTCCAAAATACCAGAGATTGCCTGGGTCTCAGATTGTCAAGGTTTATTGCAGGCAGTCCAAGACCAGAGAGTTCAATTAGAAAATTAACTTATATGTTATTTTACCATATTAGAGAGTTGATTTCCTTCCAATTTGAAACAGATGATACATTGTTATAAAGGGTTGGGGTTGCACTTAATATTCTCCTATAAAAGAGGTAAGGACATACAAGACTTTTCCGCTACATTGGGTTAGGGCTTTAAAAATAATATGCTTTTTACAAGCCTAACTGCAGTTTTTATTCCTCTGAGTCACGTGTGCTTGGTGGAAACCATGTACTTTCAGTGCTTCTCAAAGCATAAAATGTGCAATAAAATTTTTTAAAAAGAATTTATACTATGTTTAGCTTTGCAAGGGAAAAAAAAATTAGTAAGTTTAATCTAATGTCATTAAATGTTGTGGTTTTCAGGTAATTTGTAATCCAGAAACCTTTAGTATTGGGGGCTAAATGGTAACAGAAAATTAAAGCAATAAGGAACACTGAAAAATTACCAGGATTACATTTTGTGGGGCTAAATATTGACTATTAAAATGTTTGTACTTTCAATAAAGTGGTGTGACTGTTGGCTCACCAAAATACCTAAACTGAACCTGTACCTTTCTAAATGTTTGAATAATAAATTAAATGGACCTCCCACCTAGGTGACCTTGCTTCTGTAGATGGCACCAGGAAGGAACCGATAAAGGGAAAAGAACTCGGGCAGAAACAACATCAGATGGAAGTTCAGTAGGAGCTGCTTAGGACAATATACCATGCAGATACCTTTTTCCAGGGAAGAGTCAGGACAGCTGAGCAGTCCTAAATAGCTTCTAGATTGCAGCTCCCTTTTTCAGAAGCGAGTCAGTATTTCTATCGGGGCTCATGCAAGTAGGCAACCATGGACCTGAGATATGCCCTAATTTTTTTATTTTATTTATTTTATTTTTTTGATGGGGGTGGTGTCAGCTTTTACTGCTCTTCTACAATATGACACATCAGTCAATACATAAAATTCTGGGAGTCGTTAAGCATATAAACAGACCGATTGTTGAAGGTTTATTGTAGGAAGCAATGACATCCATAAGGGGCCAAGTGGATGCTTAGAGGGTGTGATGAGAAAAGATAGAGGAACCTCTTTCTCCAGGCCTTAATGCACATAAGGCCAGTTGTGCTTATAAAGTAGCTGAGTGGATGAGCTATTTGAGGGAGTGTGCCAGTAGCGTCACCTTTTGGGGACAGAATAAAAAGATATTTCAAATTGAAGGCAGATGAATAGACTCCTGAGCCTTTGTGGAACCCTTCCAGAACAGTTTCTTTGAATCTTTTAGAGTTTTCTTTGTCATTACTTCCCAAGAGTGAATTCAGTAATGTGTGCCCCATGACACAGAGTATAGAGCACCTGGTGGCATATTATGAAAATAAAAATAACTTCATATCTAAACCATTCTCCTTATTATGTCCCATAACAGCAATTTCTGTCTGCAAATTTTATTTCACTTGGGGAGTTCAGATTACCAACTTTCCAGCACTTTTTACAAGTTCTGTCCAAAAACAATCCTGTTTTTTATAAGTTAATAAATGGATAGAGTACTTTTAATAAGGGACCCTGAGAAGCCAAAAAAAAAAACAACCCAAAACCAAAAACCCAAAAAAACCAACCCACCCCAAAAAAACTGGAGAAGGAGATCAGGGGAAATTATCAATCTGTTGAGTGTATGATGTTGCCAAATCCAAAGAAGAAAGGAAATCTTGATGACCAGAATCCACCTTTTGTACTAGCAGTCACAGTCTGATGGAATTCTGAGTAATCCCTCTGCAGGAATTACTCGACTTCAATTTGGTCCTTTCCACTTCTGATACATGCTGGAAGCAGGCAGGTTTAAATAACAGGCTTGAAGCATGCACTGTTACTACTCCAAGCAGTTACACATGCACATCAAAATAAAAAAAAAATATATCAGTTACCACAGCTTTGCATCCAGGAGGGAAAAATTAAATATTTTTATATGATGTTAGAATGGCATAACTGAAAGAGTTTGGTTTGGTTGGTTTTTTTTTTTTCTCCTGTCAGGAAAAGTACACACAGGACTGTTAAATAAGGGAATGGTGTATCCCTTAGCACTCATATAGCCATTCTTTTTAGTTTTCTTGGTGAGGTTCATGTTTTCCAGCAAGAAAGCAGCAGTGGTAAATGATATAAGCAGAGAACATATCTTAGACCTTGGTAACAGAACCATTTCACTGGATAGCACTTAATGTATCTGTCATATTAGAAAGGAGAGCAGAATTTGTTCTGTGCATTTCTATCTTTCAGAAGGGGTCTGGTCGTCCCTTACATATGGGACACCCCTGGGAAATAATATACCCATCTTTAAAAGTACTACAAGCTTGATAAGATCCCATGCTCTCTTATTTGTTTGCAATAACCAGCCTTTCCTTGGCCTCTTGCAGGGGAGTGACTGAAGAGAGACTTTTCTCTGCAGAGGAATGGAAGGGGAATGAATCCAATTGTCACAGAGCAAATTGTTATGGAGATCCTTGGGAAAATTTATAATCCATAGTTCCCTGTTTTCCACTACTTGCAGGTCACTACAACAGAAAGACAGAACCACGACCCAGGAGAGAGGCTTCACACAAGAAAGGGCTATAAACTGTTCACTAGAGGGATATATATCCTAGCTATGCAAACATCAAGTGCAGGCAGCTTGAGGTTACAGTTGTTCCTCCAGAGAAGGTGGGATTTCCATGTTGTTTCATGGGTAGGTGCTCTATCTTCCTCTGATATCTTGCAGTCTCAGCCTAGCTCTCCTGGCAGGACAAGACCTGTGGTCTTAGGCTGGGGTCTGGCACCTGGGTAAGCGCAGTCCTTTGAAAAGTCTGCGTGAGACTTCAAGCAGATGCACAGTTCAAATTTCCCCTCATTTTAATTTTTTTAAGGCCCATGCCTGTAGTCAGTCAGCCTGGGACCAGAAGATGCTGTGCTCTGAGAAAGAAGAGGTTGGCTGAGGAGACTTGCACTCGGGGTTATTTCACTCTCTGGCAAGTAGCAAAGTGATATGAGAACTTCAGTGGCTCTTGCAGCTAGCAGGCAGGTTTTGCTTGGAGGCCTTGCTATTATTTCAGTCTAAGAAGCCTTACAATTTAGCCTTAACAAAGGTATAGAAGCTTTATAGGGAAAACTTTTCTGTATGCTGTTGGGCGGCAGGTATTATAGGCCTGGCTGGTGTGCAAAGGTGTGGTTTGCAGTTTTTGTACCCTTGTGTGTTTTTATATCAGCCTGCAGAAAAGTCAGTGCCTTGGCCAGGCACTGAACTTTGCTATTCCATCACGTAACTGGAGAAGCGGCTCCACTAAAACTTATACTGATGTCACACTCACTGGAATGAGAACTTAGACCAGCACAGGTTAATTTTTTTTTTTTTTTTTGTGCAACTGGGAGTAGATCACTGAGGATGTGACATGATTTGTGTTATGAAGTGTACAATATATCTATTGCTACTTTGCAGTCTTATTCACCCAAACCAGTATGGCTTGCACCAGCATTTATCACATCATCTGCTCTGCTGTTTTCTGCATTTTAACAGAACAAAATTACAGTGAGAAATTTAGCTCTTTGTTTAATGTTTCTTTATCACTATTTACAAGAGCGAGATCATATTTATTTATTTATTTTAGAATTTTAAAAGAGGGGGAGATCTTTTTTAAATAGGCAGGAACACCATCCTCCCAGTATAGAGGTTGTTTACAGGTCTCACAAAGAGTAAGAGGTAGCTACTGAGAGAGCTAGTAAAAGAGAGCACAGATTCTATTCAAGTAAATTCTAACCTGACGTGCCTTGCCATAAGATAGATTAAAGACATTATAATATTGATTTATTGCCTCTTATGATTCTAAGAGTTAGCAACTGGAACCTATATCTTAATAAAAGTTTTCGGCATAGAACAATCCTCATGTCAATTAAATCATGGGTGTGTTTTTAGTAAGTGTGGGAGTTAGCTGGTTAAGTGTGAGCTACTGAAAAGAAAAACTTCAGTACAGTTTTGTTGCATTTTCTTTGTAGGCTGACAAGTAAAGTGAATATTTCTTCAGAGCATACTTCCTAGTATTTCATGAACCAAATGTTGAACAGATGTACGTAAAGTGTGGAAAAATTAAATGAAAGGCACATTTAGGATTTATGGAGCTGAAAACCAAAAAAACCAATGGAAATTAGAACTTTGATGAACAGAAACTATGCTGTTAATGCAGAAATTTTTACTGTAAGTTAAAAAAAAAATTGGCTTCTAGGTCCCTGAACTGCAATCTGGAATCGCATAAATTATGGTTAGAAAATGATGCAACACTTGTTCTGAAAAAGGTAATTTAGCTCTAAAATATGTTTTTATATTCATTTTAAATTAACAATGACTAGTGCAGCTCCACAAAATTGTATTTCTCCCCAGAATCATGGAAATCCCCAGAAGTCTGAGAGCTACAAAATGTAGACTCTTTTTCCCCATTTTGAAATCGTGCAATCAAGACTACAGATGACACAGAAAAGCCAAAGATTATTAATTCACTAACGACTCCTTGTCACAGCTGCTGCTGTGAGGAGTAAGCACAGTGGGTAAACTGCACTGCTGAAGAGTATTCACTTCACCCAGGTATGGAAGCGTAACAGTGTGCCATTTATTTCAGTAAGACAGGCGCATATTTCTAAAATGAGCTGTGGCCTTCATTCAGAAAAAACACCCCTGTTCTGGAAAGCAGTCTCTGTAGACGATCACAGTTACAACAACTCTACTGCGGAAAGCATTTGAGCCTGGGACTTTGGGAATTAAACACATGCTTAAGTACTTTTCCTTAATAGGGATACATTTAGACATGTGAATTGAGGCTTGCATAGACTAGTAAACAAGGGAATTTTCAAACAGTTATCAGCCATCTGTATTAAGTAATCCACAGAATGAGTGGAGTTTTGGAGATTTATATCAACTGATACTGTGTCTTGTACTGGGAAAGAGCTGCTGAAATTAAGTTCCTCATTAAAACAACCATGCAATCTACAATGTAGATTGTGCTCAGATGAAACTCTGCTGAATATTACTATGTATTTTGTTTTCCTAGCTCATGCACTTATAGAATCATAGAATGGTTTGGGTTGGAAGTGACCTCAAAGATCATCTAGTTCCAACCCCCCTGCTGCGGGCAGGGACACCCTCCACTAGACCACGTTGCCCAAAGCCTCATCCAGCCTGGCCTTGAACACTTCCAGGGAGGGGGCCCTCAGACTACATCAAGAGGGAAAGTGATTTGAGAAGTGAGGGCTGGAGCAGACTTTGGTAATACTTTGGGTCTTGGGTTGTCTCATTAGCTTTTGTCGACTAGACCAATCACTTCTGAACAAGTCACATTTAGGCACCAAAATAAGTGGTTTGATATTTTCTGAAATGCTGAAGAACTTTGCGCAACTGCTATTATTTTGATAGATTTACTAATACGATTAAGATAGCTTATATTGCCAATAGGGATTTACATTTTTAAGCCTTTGTTTCCTATAATTTAGGTTTGATGGGTCCTCAATGATGAATTTTCTTCTGCCTTCACAGTCTGTTGCACCTCATAGGCCCGAACAGACAGCAAGCCTGTATTTGTATCTCTGATTGTCTAAAGTCTTTCCTGCTAAGTTAGACTGTTGAGCGGATAGGTCAATATCAGAAATACAAGCTCTGACGAACTGAACTTGGGAGAAGATATCCTGTGTCTAGTGATGCCTAGGTTGTCACCCTGGTGATGCTACTGGCAGAAATTGCACTAGACTTCCCAGGTGATGCATAGCTCCCCATCTGGCCACTGCACAGCCAGGAAAGATGGATCTTACTCTGTTTATTCCTCAGCCCCTGGCTTCTTTCTTCAGTGCTACTAACTGTATTCTTACATAGCACCAGCTCCAGGATTTTGCTGAAATGACACATGGTTTCAGTTCCGTTTATCTTTGATTATGTGTTGACTTTTACTATTGAGGATGTCTGCAAAGCTTGCCTTTAGGAAAGACTGATGAGCTGTGCTTTGGTTAATACTCAGCGTAATAGCAGCTATATTGCTGTGAGACTCCTGACCCTTCCTGTAAGGGAGGTGGCGCTGCATCAATACAATGCTAAGCTGCGTTGTCCTGTCATGGCTGTAACTGTAGTGTGCCAAATGACGATACGGAGAGGGAGGTTGGACAGGTGGACAGGTGCCCTGAACGAAAATGTTCTGATACTGCCTGCAGTCAGAATGGGAGGCAGGCAGGCAGCTCAGCCAGCTCTGCAGACTCCCAGAATGGGCTGCATTTGAAGCTAGAAAGCCGTCTGTGGGGAAAGGGAGGTAAAACAGTACTGGAAGAGGAACACGTCGTAACCTGGGTTAAGTATTGTGCCTCTTTTCTTCACTGGAACAGTCGAGACAAGTGATGGGAAAGATACTCCTGGACAATTTGCTGCCACGGAGCTCAGAGGACCACTGTGGAGGAGACCAGCTGTGTCTGTCGCAGAAGCACTGGGCTATGGCATACATAATTGTGCTGCTACTGAGCTATTAAAGTCACTGCAGTGGCGGGAGTAGAAGAGTCCTCTGTGTACTTTTTTCTCACTGAAACAATTATAAATGTATTTGTCTGTCTGTCCCTCCAGGCAGCATGTGTAAGACTCATTGTGTATGTGTTAACTCACTTTCCTAAAAGGGATGGTGTTTTGAAGGCACAATCTCTGTCATCTTTACCATCATAACTGGTAGTCATTTACTTACCCAAATAATAGATTAGCTGGTCAACCTAAAAGCCATATTGTGCTGTCAAAAGGGATTTTGATTGAAAATTGAGGATATAATGTGGTCTACTGGGGAAATATATGTGATTTTTTGAAGGCTCCAAAAATTAAAAGGCTCACCGCCTCTCCTCCCTTCACTTATTTATGTATTTATTTTTAAAATGTCAGTATTGTTTGTTGCTGTTTTCCCATTCATTTTGAAAAGCATCCATTTCAGAGAGGTGTGTTAGGTTGATTCATCCTTAAAACACATAATTTAACATACTATACCCAGACACTAACCTCAGAGAACATTTAGTAATCAGGGTGGGCTATTTCTTACAATTACAGAAAGAAAACTAACCTGAAGATATTTAGATACTGGTGGTACTCACAGTTAGCCTGTATAGCCGTACTGTTCCTTTTATTGACACCACCCCTTTCTATTTAGTATCACAGCCCCATGTGGTTCCTGCTCTTACCGTTAGGTATGTGTTTGCAAAGATCTCTATCCAAACAGACCTTTGTATTTTTCCAAAATCTGAATGAAGTCATTAGGCTTGTGTACAGGCACCAGAGAACAGAGTGTATTCTTTGCCTTTATAATCAGCAAGATTGGCAACTTTCTCACGTTATCTGCCCAGCCAACGGACCAGAAGAAAGCTGCAATCCTATTTGTGACTTCTGTACGTCAGTGCAAATGACTGAGCACATGGAGATGTTATGCAGAGCTGTCTAGCTGTCTGTGGTGGCCTTGAGTCTTTAGCAGCAGCTCTTTTTCCTATATTGCGTGGTCCGATAGTGACAAAACAGTTGAAGGTCGTCTTTAAAAGTCCATTGTAAGTTGATGCCAGAGTTTTCCTTGGTCTTCCTGCTTCAGAGGAAGTCTCAGAGAATTCTTCATTTCTACAACACTAGGGCTTGCTGTAGATCACATGTTTTAGGCACAAAATGTGCTACAGTATAAAATCTAAAATGCATGTTATAAGGCATAGGGTATAGTCATAACCATGAATCTGACAGAGTGGTACCCTCCTGAGGCTGTACAGCACGGATCTGAACATTAACTGAAACCTAAAGAGGATGCTTCCTGTATCAGCACTTTCCATGACGACTCAAAGGTAGTAAGTGATGTACTCCTGCTTTGAGGGGAATAGGAGCTGAAATACTTCATTTTCAGGATGAGATTTATTCTTCTGCTTGTACTTACCTATATCTCCTGATGGGTCACAGTGTGAACTGCATTCATGGCTTTGTCTACCTTTCATATCTTTCATGGTCTTTGCCTTCCATTTGTGTTTCGGAGTGTATCTGCTTTCCCTTGGTTGCAGCAGCTTGCTCTGAAGAGAGCTAATACATCTGTAAGGGGAAATCAGAGAACAGCACTTATACCTGTTTAAGTTCTTTGTGTTGCAGGACAACCAAAGCTGCTATTTACTGTCAAGGTGATAGATAAAAGACTAATAAAGTGCTATTCTAGTGCTTAGATAATACCAGCATCACTTAAATAAATAAAGGGTAGCTGATCACATAATCTTTTACATCCCACCTGGTGAATGTGTTTCATTAGATGAAATTTTTAGACACAGAACACAGGTCAAATTTTTAGACTGTGGTTGCTGATACTGAAATCCTGTAAGAATATTTTGTAAGATTTCCCAAGATTTTGAATTATGAAATCTTACAAATTCAGTTGCTCTTCAGAGATTTCTTTTGAATCAGCCAAAAATAATTAAGACAACAAACCTCTCCTTTTTGATGTTTTTGGCTCTAAACTAAACCCATGAAAGTAGGTTTGTATGTGGAGCTTCAGGACATAGTGCATCTTTCTGAAGTTCACAAAGATTCAGGTATGACATCTACATTTTATCCCTCTCACTTAGGAAAATGCAAAAGGTGAAAACAGCAGCTAGAAGAGCGTACACAGAACTACATATTCAATAAAAAAAAAAAAAAGGACTTGCTGTTTAGCATTCAAGCTGTTAAAGCTAATTCTAGTTTCTGTAGTAATAGTATCAATCTGCAAATAGTATTACAGGCAGTGATTTCAGCTCACCTATTAATTCAGACAAAAAAAATCTTACATTTGTGAGTCAATAACCAGAGGTTTTTGACATGGTGTCCAGAGAAACTGGAAATCAAATACTCTTCCCCGTGAAGGATCAAGAAGTTGTATCGAGTGTACTGATCACACTGCAGAGCCTGATGTGATGCAGCAAGTGGAATCCTTAGTTCCAGAATTCATAGTTCACATGAACTTCATTATTCATGTATGTCATTATTGCAAGTTCGTTTTGCTTTACAGTTCTAGTAGCAGACATCATCGGGAAGGTTCAATGTGGAACGGAGATCTAGTTGCTGACTGTGTCACTCCAGTACCACCTCATCAAAATGCTCACATTCAAAGCACAAGCATTTCAAGTTGTACAGAGTACAAGATCCTTGTCTTTGTGATTGCTTCACAAAAATTATGTTAGTCTTTTAAAATAAGGTTTGACATTAATTTGTTCAACAATTTAGAACTTCTCCTGAAACACTGTTTAAAATTATCATATATTTGGGCTTATATGCTACATTTATTTTAAAAAGCACTTATACCAAATAATTGATGCTTATTTAAAGCAATTATAACTGCACCTATTTGTAAGGTACTAGATTATCTTGAGGCACATGAAATATTTTATACCAAAATTCTGTATGTAAGAGATATATTGTCCTGCCAGTGATGCAGTCACTTGGACAAGTCATTGCTGTATCTAATATTCTTTGTCTATAAAATGGGATAAGAAAGTTGTTAACTGGTTTTTAGGTTTAGAGGTTAACACACAAAGTCTTTGGATGAAATGTGCTGTCTGAGAGGAATATAATAAGATTAAGTCGAGTCAGGAAGAAGCTGATGCACCAGAATCATGTCTCTTTTCTAAGTTTCCTGTCAATAGTATGTTTTCACATATTCCATATCTAGGTCACCTATTTGGAACAAGGATTGTTGTCTTGTGAAAGAAATACATAGTGCTTGAAAGAGAAACTACAACATTCTGGTATGAGACGTCCCGCTATGTGTCACCCTTTTGTCTCCTTTCCACAGGAAGGACTGGTAGTCTTCTTTAAAGTGCCACTATGGCATTGCCATATATCAGCCCTTTTCTAGTGGAAATGGGGCAATGAAAATAGATTGCAGGATTTAGATGGTTTTTGCATTAAAAGGAATAATCATGATAATAAATGGAAAATCGTATGTTGAGAAGCAGAATTAGCTACTCTCCCTTGTCATTTTGAGACGTGTGCTAAAGTCTTTTCTTCCATGTGCAGGGTGAACATCATCAAAAGTATCTTATTTTCATTCTCTTTTGTTCTGTGCCAGCTCACCATTGGCATCAGTACTGTGTCTGCTGGGTGGATCTCACCACTACTTTTTTATTGCCTTTATGTATATGAAAGCCTATTTGGCACTATGGGAATGTAGGTACCGGACAAGAGAATAATGGTGAAAAGATCTGCCAGACAGATCAGAGAAGTGAAATTATTTCTTAAATTACAGTTTAATTCCTTTTTGTACGTAGGCTGATAACTTAGTCTGGATATTTCTTCAGTGCATACTTCCTATATTTCATATGGCAAATACTGAACAGATGTACTTCTAGTCTGGATAAATTAAGAGGCACACGTTTAGGATATGAAGCTGAAAATTTAGAAAGCAACAGACAATCAAGCTTTGAGCTGAAGCTTTACAGTGACAACAGACTTTCTGCTATAATAGAATGCAGCATTCAAATTGCAATAGCAGTATATCGTGATTATAATAATATATTCACCATATTATTATATTATATTAGAATATGATTTATATTATAGTAGAAGTGTTATAATATATTCCTCACAATATTATATTATATTTTAATATTTTATATAATATTTTATAATATATAGTGAATATTATAATATATTCCTCATAATATTATACGAATTTGAGTTATATGGCTTTGCAAAGACTAGATTTCCAAATCTCCCAGAACTCACTGCTGCATGAAATCTTTGTTCAAAGAAGCACTAAAACTGCAGTAATGTAATACAAAGCTGGGAATAGAAATGAAGATAGTATTTTGACTCCTTGAACCCAGCTGCACTGTCTCTCACTGGGGCAGTCGTGTATGGGAGCGGACTTCCATACTTCTTGTGCCCTAATGAATGCGTCTCCATTGTCACATGATGAGAGGAACACATATAATCGGTCACGAACACGAGGAATGACCATGGTGCTAAGCTGCTGCAGGCTTTTTCAGGAGCGCTCATAGGATCATAGGGTAGCTGAGCTTGGAAGGGACATCAGGAGGTTGTCTAGGTAGAAGTTCGTGACACAAAATATGCAGGCATTGACTCAAAACACGGAAGTGCAAATTCATGATCCAGTTAAAGCATGATTTGAAGTTGGGAGGTATGCTAGACAGAGAGTAAATCTGCTGTAAAGAGCGGCGTGAGCAGGACTGCTTTCAGCGTGAGGCTCCGTGACCTTTCTTTCTCCCGGCACATGACGCTTGGCACCAGAGGCACTTTGCTATGTGTGGCACCAGGCTGCCCAGCAGTACTGCCACGTGGGGTGTCATTCCAGGGCCGGAAAGCTAACCTGCAGATGTGCAAGTTGTGCAACCAGTAGTTGAACAAGTTTTGAGGGTAAGGGCGCAAGGTCTTAGAAAATGATAGCATTGATAAAAAATTAGTTCAAGCTATTGACTATTATGTTAGTACTGTAAATGGAATTGTTTCCTGATACTAAACAAAGAACACAATACTTTGATGGGCTATCAGACTATTTAATGTGCACAGAAATGTGATTTTGGCATGATTAGCAAAAGAAAAAAAACATTTGAGAAAGCCATCTAATCCTGCTTCTTCCTTTTAACTCTGGACAACCAGAGAAACGGTAGCATTTGAAATTGTGATTTCCTCTTTCGTCTAATTATTATGGGAGCTGGAATGATTAACAAAACAGAAAACAAGCACTTAATGGACATATAAAAGCTGTTAAATAGACACAAAAAACACTTATGCTCTGTATTTGCTCTGCTGTTAGTGGTGCAATTTCAGAGACACTACCTCAACCTTACTATTTAACACATGAGTTTTAAAGATTCAAACAAGAGCAGACAGGTTTTATTAACACAGGAGGTCCCTGAAGAAATAAATATTTATTAAACTTTCAGTGATGTAAAAAAGTGGGGTTTTTTTAACCACACTTCAAGTGTTGGTGTACTGCCTGCCAAATACATACCTGGTGAGCTATTTAGAAACTTCCTGTTCCACATGTTAATTAACAGTCTATGAATTTTAACTTAAATCAGGGTCACATAGCTGAAATGTATTTCAGAGGAGGCCTGCAATTGTCATTCAAAGGCATTGCCAAGGTTTTAAGGCCTTGCTATAAAGTGGATTTCACAGCCTGAAAAACTAGTTCTCCAGTAACAACTGGGTCAAAACTGGGAGGAACCCTTATGCAGAGTCACATGAGGTGCATTAGACTGACATGTGAAATCAGAGTTAATCCAAAACTGGAACATCTAGCATAAACCTCTTTGAATCTCGTGGGCAGTGTGGCCTTGGATTCAGATCCCTACACCAGGTCATGTTTCTCTGCTTAAGTTGAAATGAGATTCATTGCACAGGTAGCAACATTCCTGGGCAAAAATCCTCCTCTTCAGTGTATCTGGGCAGATTTTTTGGGGAGCAGGAGCTAAGATGACTGTAGTGTCTCCCACCCATGTTCAGTGCAGCATGGACAGTGCCATACCCAAAGCAGGGGTGCAGCAGCATGACCCCCTCTTCCTACCACTGGCTCAGATGCACCTTGCAAAGAAACAGCTTCCTGATATACAGATATCTTGGTTAGTTTGTCTTTAGAAAATATTTTTTAACTGTTTGCTAGCTGGTGGTATCTGATTTCCAAATGTTTTTCTTAATCTACTTTCCTTACTCTACCCCCTAGGTAGAATTATCTCGAGTTGTTCTTTGTTATACTACAGCTTCCTAACTAAGGTTTCGCTGCATAAATTGTTTTAACTTACATTTACATATTTTAGTGTCTATGCATCTTAATAATTTTAAAAATATATTGCTCCATACTTTTATAATTGATTTGGAAGATGAGATTCACTCATTATTAGACAATACCGCTCTGTCCTTTCCATCGTGTATCACTTCCCCATTCTTTAGCTGCAGCCTTGATGACTTTCAGCCATGGGTACAGACAAACAAGAAGTTTTACTTTGGCAAATTGGAGGCTCAGCTGTCTAGGAAAAAGGCATGTGAGCCACATCTACATGATGTGGCTTTTATCCTGATAGCCCAGGTGCATCTTTAGCTGTATGTGAGTATCTGGGGAGCTAAATGACCCAGAATCAGAAATGGAAGCAGAATGAATAATGGCAATCCAGGGATTCAAGGTTAGGCCAAGCTTGGGTTAACAGCAGTCAGAGCAAAGAGAGAGAGATGTGGAGGAAGTGAGTCCGGGATACAGAGTTCATTGGAAGTGCTGAGATTCTCTGCTTTTCTTGTTACCTTAGGCAGGGAGCATGGGAAGGGAAGGGTGAAGAAGGTAAGGGACGTACGGCAGCAGTCGCTGCTGGGAGCTGCTAGCCTTCGATCCAGCTGTTCTTGCCACACGGCACCTATGATTCCTTCCTTGGCAGTAACAGCAGTAACAGGCATGACTCTTCAAGGCCCTATTTTAGTAATATGTGTAAGGTTATGGCTGTTTGTCTCCTCCAGAAGTCTGGAAACTACTTACTTCACCTATGGATACAGCGGTTCCTAACAAGAAAGACTCCTGGATGTATAGAGTGGAGAATATTAAATAACTGTGTGGAAGCTATATTACCTCAATGTTTGGTACCTGGGATCATGTCTGGATTATGAGGTCAAATTTTGGTATCCACAACTGAAGAAAAAAAAATAATAAAAATTGGGCTGGGTTCAAAGAGAACCTACAAGCATGATCAGAAGGGTTGGGAAATATGTTTTCCACTCTGAAAATGAGTACTTCATTCATTAAACAAGAAATTAAGTCTTTAGAGTTGGACTTACTCTCAGTATACAAATAAACCTAAATGGGGGTCTAAATTGGTTCTTCTGTCTGGCAGATAACGATGTACCAAGATCTAAATATTTAGTGGCAATTAAATGTTGGAAGCTTACCAAGCTCCTCACTATTGGAAATGTGAAACCAAAATTCAGGCGGTTTTCTTAAAATCATGTTGTAACTCAGCCATAGAGGTTGGAGTCAAAGGCATGAGTTAATCCAGGAAAGTTCACTTCCCTATTGTGTACAAGGGATTATCCTGATTATCACTGTAGTCTCTTCTGATCTTCAGATCAATTAGTCGTATACCACAGGCCTGCTTACTCTTTGAAATACAGCTGATCTCCTATGTATTAACTCTCTTCCTTCAAAATTCTCCAGCTGGTGAGTGCGTTGCAAGAACAGGGAGTTCTGTGACCGGGATTCTTGTAGTGATCCCATGTGTGGATTCTCTGGCATGTAAGAAGATGCTTCCACTCATTCTGCATCCTTTCCCTCCATGGAAACATCAATAAAGTGCCTCTGTCCTGGCACCTGTCTTCAAGAAACTTGCAAGAGTGGGACACATGGAAAGAATATAATCATACAAGCCTTGTTTGCTTAAGGAAACAACCTGAAAAAGAAAGTAGTTCCCTTGATTATCACTAACGGTGGTGACACAGGGACAATAAAATATGAAACTAATGATCTGATGTTTGTCTGAATTTTCAGTGACGTTGATAATATATCCCACTCAAGCTCCACTGTGCCATCTGGATTTGTAAGGATTCAGCCAAAAAGCCTACCGTATTTCTTTGAAATGTTTTCATTTTCAAACAGTTGAGAATTCTATGGAAGAAGTTCCCATTTGGAATTCAAATGGGAGAAATGGGTCAGATGGCAAGGAAGCAAAGAGCCAATAGAATAGCCAATAAAAGTGGCTTTTCCCTTAGTGCTTGCACAAACTGTGTGTTGTAATTGTGGATTTTAGGAACTAAAAAAATCAGCTTTTATTTTTGGCCTCAAATATATACTCAACATAAGAAAAATATCCAGTGACTTTAATAAGATTAGCGTTTGACCGAAGGTTTTCATCTGCTCTTGACTATGTCTCTGGATCTTCACCTCTAGTACTGATATCTCTAGACTAACTCCATGACAGAGAAGGAAAATGGGTCAGTGGTCAGTACAGCTCTCAGTGTTTTGTTTTGGTTTTAATATACACATTTGTAATCTTTAATTTGTAGAATATATATGCAGTGCAAGCAGTGTTTTCTCTAGCATGACATTCAAGGACAGCTTTATTGGGTGGTACCAGCAGTCTGTCTAGGCCCGGATCTTGACCTTGATACTTAGAGAAACTATTAACGGTGGGATCTTTAGAGTAATCCTTCCTTAACAGACATTCCTTGCATCTGGTAATTGGTGATTTATAAACTTCATGAGATGGAAGTTGCATCTGGGCCTTCATGTTACACAGTCATGGCTGGACCTGTCTTCCATGAAGTTGTTCAGTCCTTTCAAAATCCTTTCATACTTTCTGTCTCCATGATGTTTTATGGCAATGAGTCCTCCACTGTAGCCGATTACTGTGTGAAAAAGTATTTATTTTTATTCACTTTAAAGCTCATGCTTGATAATTACATAGATGCCCACTGATTCCAAGATGATAAGAAATAAGTAATTGATTTCTGTTCGTATTCTTTGTATCACTCACAATTTTAAAGCTGCCTATTATATCTTCTCCCAGTTATCTCCCTTCCAAGCTGAAGACTCATAGTCTAACTGATCTTTCATCAAAGGGAAAAAAGTTTCATATACCATTTGATGAAATTACCATCTCTCTAAATGTTGTACACTTTCTGATTTTGCTGTATCTTCTGTTGTCATTGTATATTTTCTATTTTTTTCTATTCTTTTTCTCTCCCTCTGCCCCCCATTCCTTTTTGTGTTTTGACTGTTGCTAAGCAGGGAGCTAATGATTTCAGAGAACTCTTTACAACAGGCTTGTGTCTCTTTATGAATGTGTAAGTAGTTGTTCCCACCACCTGCATTGCACATAGTGACATTGAGTTACGTTTGCTGCTCAGTTGCTCAGACATTGTTTCATAAGATTTTTTTGCAGTGAAGTTCATGCTCTGTGACCTTCTGCAACACCAAGACAAGGTCACAGAGAGGTCAGGGATAGAGGAATTAATATGCTAAAGTGAATGCCAGCCAAAAGATTATATGTGTGTATTTGCATACATGTGTGTGGGTGCTCATACACTTTTAAAAGGATGAAGTTGAAGTTCAGCATTGTTTTCAAAGGAATCTGAGTTTAAGTCAGGGCCAGGACTGATCATGGCTTGCTTTTAGAGATAAGCATTCAGCATGTTTCTGAAAAATCCTGGCATCTTGCTGGAGTATATGAGATCACAAGGAATATATTGAATAGTCAGGGGAGGAAAAGCAAAGGAACTGCAAGACTGGGAGTACAGAAAAGATAAGATGTAAAAAAGCAGCTCCTTCTGGTCCAGTCTCGGATGATTTGTACAGTGTATTTCTTTAGGCCTAAGTTTGAATGTACTCACCAACTTCATCCCAGTCTCCTAATATTATTCTGTGTATTGACCTTCTGGTGAAGGCAGAGCTGATAGACTCCATACTCCATGTTGTCCAGATCAGCCAACAAACAGCCTGGGGCAGACATTATCTGGAGGAGATGTATGGACTCTGTGAAAAGGAGAGATGTGCCCAACGTAGACCTTAAAGCTTTGTAGTTGGACGAAAGTGCTTCAATGTCATTTTGTGAAGAGATGGGTTATAAAGTATTGCTCTCAAGAGACAGGAAAAACCTTCTTGTTTTTTTTCTCCTCTTTTGTATTATTACATTTATTTCCAAATTTTTGTAATATCATTTTAGAATATTACTTTGATTTTTAAATCACTCTGTAGTTTTTAACGCCTGGAAGGACGAAATACTATTTGCTGTGCTGCCACCTAGTGTTTAATTTTGAATGCATTAATCTTTTTTTTTTTTTCTTTTTGCTTTTAAGAGTTTTCTTTTTCAGGAATCGGCCCTAGACATACAAATCAAGTCTTCCTCTTGGTTTGAAAAATATAATTGCAACTTCGTCTTATCAATCACTGCAGAGAATTTGGGAGGAACACAATCAAGAGATGGTCTTTATGTAGGAAGAAACTCAAAGACACCCTTTCACAGACGAGAGTGAGGTTAACGGGGGACGAGCCCTACAATCCTGAAGGAGAGCTGTTATTCTAAAGTGCCGGGTTTTGTCTGTTGTTTGCTTTGCAGAGTTCTTCAATCTAATGTCTATTGACTTCCATTTGGTAGGCAAAGAAACATTCACAAGCACAAATGTGCTCAATGACTTTTTTGTGTACAGCAGGTATGATACAAACCACAGTTCAAACTACTCCCTGAGGTTAAACAGAGTTGCGGAGAAGACATTATAGAAGGGATGTATAGCATGTAACATACAGCAGAGTGCAGTGTTAATACAGTTTCCATTGTGGTCTGTTCTGTTTCCAGGTTTTAATGTTGTTATGGTTCAGGATAGGCAAATGGAGTCAGAAAAAAGTGAAAACCAGCCTGATGTGTTCCCCACCTCCAGAGTCAAACCTTTTGGGATGCCTGTGAAGGTTGTATGTAGGCACTTGTAAGACCCAGCAAATCTTGCTGAACTATCTCTTTAAAATTTAACAGTACACCAGGGTCTAGCTGCAGTTTACACCCCCTTGGCCCCCTTCAGAACTGTAAAATCTTGGATCGTGTAAGATTTGTTCTGCCTCCTTCCTGAGGGGTCGGCAGTTTTTGCAGGAAGGAAAGGTGGGATCCGTACGTGTTGCAGGGTTTTATAGTCCACCTGCACTTGCTGGGGCTGGCCCAGGTTTGGAGATTGCCCTTGAGTATTGCTAAACTTTCAATGAAAAGTCTGTGGAGCTAATGGCAGGACTGGTGGCTACTGCCTATTTTGCTGAAATGTGGGAACGGGCAAGTCAAAAGCTGCCATCTCCTTGGAGGGGAGCAGGTCTGGCCACCTGCTTATTCAGGGGTAGTAAAAAAAGGGGGGAAAGTGTTTTATTTCTAGTGAAAGCTTCAGCAATGTTCTTGCCATGTCCAATGGTTCAGTTCATGTCAGTTGGAGATAGAGGGAAGACCCACACATAGAGGGTTTAAGGGAGAGGTTTTTATCTATACAACACCTTGCTTGCATTTGTCTGCTCACAGGAAAAATGCATTTAGAGAGCAGATGTGTCTTTATACTTTAAAATAAAGCGTTGCTTTTTATTCTCCTCCCCCCCCCCCCCCTTTTGGCTATTATAAAAACAATATATTCCTGCTTGTAATGCATTCTATAGTTGCTTCAGACATGTATTTATCCTGTTATGTTTTAAAAATTAAATAAAATTTATTTTAAAGTAGGAAAAGTGAGGAGAGAGCAGTGAAAGACAAAGGCTTAAGTCTTTCTCTACAGTCTGTCTGAGTAGTTTGTGCATTCTGCTAAGGGGATGGACAGGAAAAAAATAAAACAAGCAGAAAATGAATTATATGACTTTAACGGTTTCTTATTTGTCAATATTTGCACATTTAACTTTTAACAGTTAAGCCCCACCCCTACCCTCAGGACCTGACTTCTGCTGCATGTGAACTTTTCAAATCTAAAGGAAAGGAAACATCTGGTGTATCATCTGGCCAAAAAGGCCATACGCATTGCACTGCAATAAGTCATGACAATACATTTGATGTTTTTATTGCATATATGAATAATGTATATTGCTTTGTCTATATATTTGTCATTATAATTTTCCTGCTATAATTAACCCACAAATCATGCTGCAGAAATATATGGATGACTGAATTAGTCAGGTGCCCTACTAATAGTTTGACATCTGAATGTGAGAGTTGAAGATGGCTGTTCTTGGAAAGTACTGTACCTTCATAATTGTTAGTGTATCTCAGAAGATAAATTTGAATGTATCCCTTAATGCTTTTTGCATATCATCTGTATTCTTTACTAGGAAACTATATAACTTTTATGTCATCTCTAACATTTAAACTACCTCATCTGATGTTACTTGTCTGGAAAATGTTTTTGTAGGACAAAGGCAGATTTGCCCTTCATGCAGTCTTGTGGATGAAGAATGGTACTGAGACATAGGAAATTGCTCTTGTTTCTGCTTCTAGCTCCACGAATATCCACAGTCTGGCCCAACAAACTGAGTCCTGAGAGTAAGGGCTGATTTGTGTGTGTTAATCAAATGTGTTTCCAGCCTTGGGGCACATAAAGAGTGCAAGATGCTGGTGTGCATTGTATTTCTGTTGATGTGGCTTGCTCCTTTATGGGGACTGGAAATAAGCTTGAGCAGTATGAGACACAACCTTAGCAGAGTGTGGAATGTATGTATGCTATGGAATGGGCTAGAGTAAGCATTTCTGTTAAAAAAAAAAGAGTAGTGACAGACCTACTGAAAATATTTATGGCAATACAACAAGTCATGAGGTCCAGGCCTTTGGGCACCTGCCCTCCATCTGAACTGGCTGCACTTGCATAAATACACAGCTCTTTGTAAAAGAAGTCTGTGCTACATGGCCAGTAAAACACATTCTTTGTGGCCAGAAGGCCCACAAAGATAATTTTATAATTAATGAAAATCTAGGTGCTAGAACATCAAAGTGACAGCAAAACCCTGAAGAGATTTTTACTGATGCAGACAGATGCAGCCAAGTCTTTCATATCCCAAAGTCATAATTAATCATCAAAGCAGTACCATTTCATTGTATTTAAGACTTTTTATTTATTTAGGATTTTCCTTGAAAGTGAAATGATGCATTTTGTATATTTTTGCACTATTCGACAGCAATCTCAGAAAAAAGTCACATTCAACCTCTATTTATAAGGCTTGCAGAAGTTTGTCAGATCAAGACAGCTAAAGTAAACATGACAAATGTCATTTTGTAGTGCTTAATACCGTTAATCCTTAAAGCATGGAACCAGGAAACCCTTATTCATACTGGTATTTGAAACCTGTAAGCAATCTCATGTTTCTAATGCTGATTTTCTTTTTATTCCACAAAGAAAACAGTATCAAGGCATTTTTCCTGGAATATTACTTGAGGCTATTCAGAAAAAAAAAAAAACACAACAGGAAATTTGGCTCTTTAGCCCTAATAATGGTCTCTTTATTGAAAGGAGACTTGCTTTTTTTGTTAAACAGATTTTCTTATGAAAGGGTTAGAAGTGAATAAACGACAAGTTCAAGCTCATCTGATTTCTTTTGATTTATGTTGACCTTGAAAGAGAGAGAGGTCATGCTGTTGGCAGGCAATAAGAACTAATCTGTTACTAAGTGAGTAATTAAAAGTGAGGCCTTATATATTTTTGTAATGAGTTGACAGCAATTCCATCCCCATGTCATACGGTTGCTCTAATCAACGTGGTCACTGCATTTAGTGCTAAATGAGAAGTTTACAAGAAGTCAGATGACAAACTCTGAAATGTGCAGTTCTTTAAGATGTGCAGATGAATAGACTGACTATATTGTAGATGAGGAAAAACTGCAATAAAAATTAACATCAAGCTGATGTGTGCAATTAAGAATTTTACATTTTTCTAATGAATTGGAGTGGATGCTTATTAGTATGTTCAACTGAAAGATGTAAAGTTGTGTTCAATAAAAAAAATAATCCGTGTTTTGGCAGCTGAGGGACTGTAAGCTTCTACTGTTTAACTGGCATGACTTAAGACTGTTCTGACATTAGGCATGACAGTATTGACTTCCATGTCACCAAATAACCTAAAGAACAGTTGTCTGGTTTAACCTGGCAGGCAGCCAAACACCACGCAGCCGCTCACTCACTTTCCTCCCCAGTGGGATGGGGGAGAGAATTAGGAAAAAAAAGTAAAATTCGTAATAATGATAGAATATACAAAACAAGTGATGCACAATGCAATTGCTCACCTCCCACTGACTGATGCCCAGCCTCTTCCCGAGCAGCAATCACCACCCCCTGGCCAACTCCCCCAGTTTATACACTGAGCATGACATCATATGGTATGGAATATCCCTTTGGCCAGTTTGGGTCAGCTGTCCTGGCTGTGTCCCCTGGCTTCGTATTCACCTCCTCACTGGCAGAGCATGGGAAGCTGAAAAGACCTTGACTTACTATAAGAATTACTTAGCAACAACTAAAAACATGAGTGTGTTATCAACATCATTCTCATACTAAATCCAAAACACAGCACTACACCAGCTACTAGGAAGAAAATTAACTCTATCCCATCCAAAACCAGGACAACAGTCATTAAGAAGTCTGGCTTTTTTTAATTCAGGGTAGTTTTCTAAGTTGATTCAGGGCCTGGATATTCCTGCAAAGTACTGGATGCCTTGGCCCCAATCCAGCAAAATGTAGCAGCTATGTCTTCAATGACTTTTAAGAGTGGCCTGAAGGCTGGGCTTGATCACTCATACTTTTCACTGACAGGAACTCATTGAAGTCAGGCTTGGAGACAACTGGGAAGAGAACCTTAAACCTGTTCTCTGTGTTTCCCATCTGGCCTTTCAAAGACATTACAGAAGCAATGTTGGGCAGGCAGGATGTCCTAGGGAGTGGATAGGACAATGTCATGGATGAGATGTCCCATAGCAGGATTGCCTGCTGTGAAGACAGGTAGGATTTACAGGCAGTTCAGGTTGCTGTAATAACAAAAAACACTGATGGATCGTCTTGGGTATCTGGCCTCTGACAGAATCAGTCATCTGAGTGTAGTTGCCACCTGTAACACCTGCTTAACTATTTTATTTTTCTTTTCTTCTTCTATTTTGAGGTCTTACGTCAACAATCACACAGCTCATGGCTTGTTCTCATGTTGCTTATAGCCATGTGACATCAAATATTTGAACTGAAAATCTAATGTTGCTTAAGGTGGGATTAGCTGAGTATCACTGTCCATCGGTCAGCAAAAGCTGGGGCCACTTCTTTGCCTAATTTCCTTAGATTACTAAGCAGCTTCTACCACAAAACACCAGAGCTACAAGTGCCTATAAAGCACTTTTCCCATTATCCACTCATTGCTCATTTTGGCTGTAAGTTTAGTTATGTGTGATAAAATCTACAGAAATATGAGAGATCAGTGTGATTGGCGTTACAGTCAGGCCAAAGATATTTCCTGCGAGTGGCAACAACACAATTGCATCTCTCAGCCAGCATTTGCTTGGGTCCAAAACTATTGTGAAACAGGCTGGAACTGTTTGTGAATGGGTGATTCTGCCTAACAGATGGTTATACGTAAAGGCAGCCAAGAGACCGTGTATGAGCATTGTGTGTTTGTGGGGGCATGAGTTGTAGCCAGAAATGTCTATAAAGAATCTGCCCTAAGCTTTCTGGTCCAAGATTAAGCAGATATGTCATTTCTAATCCAGTTTTGGGGTAAACTCCTGAAGTATTAAAAAAGAATGTTTCTGCAGCTGTTTCTGCACCAAAAAAAAAAAAAAAAAAAAGTCCAAAAGAAGAACTCAGCAATGTGGATCAGGGAGCTTGAAAGGGCTGATTTTTTAGAACTGCATTTTTGTATTTCCTAGTTAGACCTTTGGACCCCAGCCAGATTTCTGCTGAGTAGGTTGGCAGGGCACAGGAGTGGGATACACAACAGTCTGCTGCCTTCCATGCCCCCCTTCCATGTGTAGTGGTCCTGCTGCATAAAGCCATTAGTGACCAGATTACAGAAAACATAGGGTTTTGTTTCATAGCTTTTATTTGTTGTTCCATTTCCTGTTTCATTCCTATTTAACCTCTGCTCTTTCTACTTCAGACATAGTATCAAAGTGAATTTGGAAATGAACTTCATATGGATGAGAATGAATTGTAAACTATACACGCTATATCCAATATCACTTTTTTTTAAAAAAAATAAACCTTATAATTATTTTTTAATAAACAGAATGTTTTTTATTAATCTAGTAAGTTTTAATAACAGTACATTTCCCTCTCCCTCTTCCAATATTTGTTTCCATCCAAATCATCCCCAAAATTAATCAAGAGCTGCATGTCTTATTACAAAGTCTTTTTGGGGCAAGATGCCTTTGAATTGCATAGATAGACCCTGTAATGGATTGGGGAACTCGACATTTTGATCTTCACGTAAGGTGATTTCCTAGTATAAATATATCTCAGTGTTTGGATGACTGTCTACAATATCAGAAAATCACCTGGAATTAGATGGAAGGTAGCCTTTCAAGAGTGGCAATATTGGAGAGAAATATGTAGGAGGATGCTCTCTGAACGCTATCAGAAGGAAGTACAGTTACCCTTCACAAGTAAAATCTTCTTGAGGAGCTCCTTTTCTGCAAAGCTGAATTAAATGTGTTTGTAACTTGGCGTTACAGTTTTATGAATCCCTCTGTTCATGATTTTAGGAGTTGCCCCAGTGGCTCAGACTTTATGTCCAGGGGGATGGAGCTGAGAGCACTGAGTTCCAGGTGGCTCAGAGAACAAGGGGAACACCCTGCAGTAGGCAGCGATGGCACTGTCTGCCTTGTCACTAGACTCTGTTTTATCTACTAGCACTTAAGAGATTGCTTAAGGCCTGCTGCATGCTCTCCACACAGTTTTTCAGGGTTATGTTAGGGAACTGTTGCTACCTACATAAATACCTAGCTGATTTTTCATCTAACTTCTCAGTCTCATTATCCTTCTGTAGAAAAGAGCTCCCAAATTAGCCATTGTATACACACACATTTCCTTTTACTGTATTTAAATGTCCCAATTTTCAGTTTGTTGTTTTGGTTTAGTTTTGCTTTGTCATTTTTAATTTATATATTTATTTTATTGAAATACTTTTTCTTGTGTTACAAAACATGACACAAAGACCCTGGGTATCTGATACTTTATTATGTTTTCACTTGTTCATCTTCTTTCGAGGATAAAGCAATTCCAGTCTTTTCTAGCTCTTTTCATAGGTTTTCCAGGCACAAGCTTATTGCTCATATTCTTTTGCCCTCTTCTTTTAAATTGTCAGGCCTGTGTCTTTTTGTCCTTTTCCTTGTCACCTGTCTGTTCTGCAGCTGAATGTTCAACATATCTAGGATGTGACTTTGCTGTACTTACTTACCTATAAAGATTGTCTACTTTGTTCCGTTCCTTGTGCAAAATAGCATCTTAGTTCTTGTCTGCAATTTAGGTGAATCGTGCACAGTCAGTCAAAGCCCTTTCTCAGAGTCATTCTGAATTTATAAACCTGCAAGTATAAAAAATTCAAATAGAAAGGATCTATATTTTAATTTCAGAGCATATTACACGTACATACTAAAACTGAGATAACTTTTATTTCATGTTGTTAGAAAGTAAGTTGAGTATTTTCAAGGTAAAAGATGAAGACTTCGAACTTTGTTGCAGCAAATTAATGTAGCCGGTGAAGAGAAGGGAGGAGGGGTGTGATGTTTTTATGGTAGATTGTGCTGTTCATATGATGTCCTGTAGCATTTTGTGCAGTTGGAACTTCTAAATAAACTTATAGCTTTGTACCAAATATAGCGAACTCGAAAAACAGTCAGCTTATGCGACCTTGGAAGTGATGGCTGCAATGGTGAATTCACTGCTTATTGATATTTATCATTAGGTGTCTTCAGACTGAAGAACCCCATTCACTCTAACAGGACTACCTGGACTGATAGTCTTTCTCAGGTGTTTGAGTAGTATTATGCATTGAGCTATATATACTAAATCCTATGTACATCTATAGGAAGAGATAAACTCTCATGGTCACTAAAATGTCATTTACAGTTCCTGGCCTTGGATGCAGATTGTTCTCTATGTGAGATATAATCTCACTTACGTGATTCTGAATACAGTCTAGGGCTAGCTTTCCTAAAAGCCTGCTCAGGAATGAAAGGTTTGGTCTACCATATCAAGGAATGCTTTCTTCTGTGTTTCTTTGGCTGTTGTACATTTCTGGCAGGCTTGCTGGCTGTATTAAGACCTGACTAGCATAAGATTCCTTGGTTTTTTAGGTGAGGAAGGAGATGGGTTGGAGTCACAGTGCTTGCATCATGACTTCTTCATACTGATACATTCAACTGCTTAAACAATTGCAATCAATTAGGTGCATATCTTCTTGTGAGTGCCATGGACAGAATGCTTATTAGCTTCACTGGAGCTGATGGGACATTTTCCCTGGCTTCTGCTGCAAACTAAATTACACATTTTTAGGAATTAATTGTATTTTATTGTGTCCGTCTCAGCTCTTGTTCTCTTCCATTAGCACTTGAACATAGTTGTTTATCTTCTGCTGGCACACATCTTTGTGGCTGATGATGAGGAAGGGAGCCAGTTAGTATGGCTAATACACAATAATAATGATTCACCAAATCATCAACTCTTTGCTGTGTGGATTCTGTATTTCTGTCCTTTAAGTTGACTTAAGATTAAGTGTCCTGCATTCTTTGTCATGTCCATAGTGTGTTGCTTTCCTTGAAATGAGTTTTAAAAAGTGACTGAACTTATTTGAATTAGATTCTTGAATGTTTTTTGCTGGACAAGAGATGATTCCTTAGTGCTATCTATTAATGCAGTCTCTTCCTTGAATGGAAAGAAAAATCAGAGTTTATGGGTTTGGATTTCACCAGGATAAAACTGATGCACAGACAAAAAACTAGGAGAAAGCAATATTCTAATGCCAAATAATCCTCATCATTTGAATAAACAGCTTGAAAGGGATATGCTGAAACGGAGTGAGAACAGTGAAAAATCTTACATTTAAGACAGAGAAAATGCAACACAGAAATATAATGGGAAGCCTAACAGAATAGGCCACAGTTGAATAGGAGGAATCTTGGGATTAGTGGTTCACAGCTTAAATTTAAGTCAAGTATGTGATGTCTTTGCAAAACCGCCAAAAGCAATTCTGGAATAAATTTACCAAAAAGGCATATGGAAGAATAGGAAATAGTTATTTTCCTAATTTGGTATTGGTGAGACCTCATCTGGAGTACTGCCCGGTGTGGAACATCATTCTTTGACAATGACTAGAAAAATTTTAGGGTGCCCAGAGGTGAAAATAAAAGAAATAAAAGCTCTAATCTAAAATCTTACCCTATGCAAGCCTGAGAACAATTATGAAAGACATTGTAATTCGTAAATATTATGACAAGAAGGCCAACGGTAAACTGTTACCAGTGTTGGCTGAGATAAGGCCAGAGGTAATCAGTGGAAATAGACAAAGGATATCCAGATTAAATACTAGAAAAGTCTTTTTTGTAGGATATTTTAGCAGTGGGACAGGTGAGATTTTGTGGGCCGTGGAATCCCCATCATTAGAATTTTTAAGAACAGATGAGTGTCAGGGATAGTCTGAGTTTATTCACTCCATTTTCATAGCTAGGAGTTAAAATAGATCTCCTGCTGTCCCTTCTCATCTAAAATTTCTGTGGTTTGGTCTCTATCATCTTAATGTTTTAAAGGCCTATGAAAGACTGCGCTTGAGATGTAGCATTGGCATGAGACATGTGAAAGGCTTCATGAGCTGGACTAGAGGTGGCTTCTGAAGGTAAAAGGGAGAGAAGTGAACTTTAGAGTTTAGACATCTGTCTTTGATAATGCGTGTGTTGAACTCACCCAGAATGACAGATCTTTCTTGAGTATTCCCATTAAAGTACCACTGGCCTCACCTTTAGATTATTTTTTTATGTGACTTTACATTGGATTTGTTTCTGTTACTAAGTAAATGAATCCGGTAGTATTAGTCTTACATAAGGGACCTACCTATCTTTTCAAATGTGATGTTTGTGGAAAAGATAGGTAGTGTGATGGGAGATGGTTTGTCCTGCATGTGTGGGGTGGAGAGTAAGTTGGTTAGTACATGGCTTGAAATGTCATCTAGCTGGATCTCAGTGATGCAAGCTACAGTGGATGATTTGTGGCTAATGACTCAGATGTTGTTTGTTGTTGGCAGGTCTTCCATTGATCATCATCTTTTTTTTTTTTTTTTTTTTTTTTATATCTGGTTCTCTTCTGGATTTGTTTCCCTTTTTGTTCAGAGTTGTACATGAAGTTGATCTTCATTTTCTGGGCTTTTGATCTAACTGTTTACCAAACCGTTCCCTTTTTATGTTATCTCTTTGCTGTTGACATACATAAAATTATGATCCTTTCTACTTAGTGGCTCAGGTCTTACATGAACTGTAAGTAATATATATTAAATAACTTTGGATAACCCAAAAACTTCTTAAAACCCGCTGTTCCAAATTGCAATAGCTTTGTCTCTGAGGTGAGAGCCTTTCTCAGCAGAAGGTGGCTGGTTTTTGTTATGAATGTCTCATCAGAAACTAATTCCTGCTTCACCTTAAGTAAGTAGTACTTTATTAATGATTTTGCAAGGCTGTGTGAAGAAACGAAAATCAGGGCAGGTAGAGCGGGAAGGTGGCTTATATAAGGACATCAGCGGGACTTCAAGGAGCCTGCTCTTGTGTAAAGCAACCCAATGTTTGAACACCTTGACTCAGTTACAAAACTACTATAATATAGTAATAGGCAAACACTCATCAATGGCATAAAATATATTTACTCGGAAGCTATTAAGACCAATTAAGACTGATTTTGAATTGATCTTCCTGATTTCACATCTGTCTGTCCTCTCATTGTAGCCACGTTGCTTTCATACACTCACAGGGTTTCATAAATAACTGATGTAAGGCTATGCTGCCTGCAATGTGCATGCCCAGCTTTGCCCTGGCTGTGTGCTCCTGTCTCTTCCTTTGCATTAGTTCTAGCACTCATGAGGCCATGTGTGCAATGAAACTGAATAATTGCTAGGGCTGAGACCAAGTATGGGCCAGGACTGCAATAGGACCTGCAGAAAAGGGTGGGACCGACCCTTTTGCAGTAGCCTGCAGGTAGATCAATTTAAGGCAGTTGTGAGTTTATTATGCCTACAGTGTGCTTCGCAGTTTGTGTAACACACATGGTAAATGACAAAAATTCTGTTTGAATTTCCTTTTTATGTGGATGATTTAATTTTAGTGTTCCTCTGAAGTGTTTAGCATATTTTTATAATATTAATCTTGCAATTTGTAAATAATCTTGTTTGTTTTTTATCAGATAGTTACATCTCTTACCATACTCATTCTGCTACATGGAATTACTTAAGTCTATCTGGTTTTGAATCTCGCTTCCCTCCTTTTTCCCCTCATTACTTCTGTTTAATAAAGCTTATTGTCTGAGTTAACAGCGTTATTTCGAGTAACAATGAAACTTAAGAGTTTTTGTGAGAAATTGCCCCAAATCATCATGTAATAAGTGGGAGCCCAGCCCACCTCTGTTTGTTTATTCTCTTGTCTATTGTGCCAAGTAGGATTCGTTGCTTGGTCTGGAAAGAAAATGTATCACAGTTTATGTCTATTATATTTTCCTACTGTCCTAATTAGCTATGCTGCAAACAAGCACCAAAACAGAGGAGACTAAACAAGTGCTGTGTAGAGTCTTGGAAGCTCCTGAATTCTAGTTGCAGTTTGCCAGAGTAACTTAGTCACTCAAATTACTTTCAGCTCTGTCTTCTACATTAAGTGTTAAACATCAATGCTATTGTTTATTTGTCTGCTATACCTGATGTTTCAGTGGCTAAAAATATTGGCACGATGAGGTGCTTCAAAGATAAAAAATGCAGTTATTTCCACTCTTAGTTTTTGCTTTTTAAGGATTTAAAGATCTTGTATTGGGTTTGCATGGCAAGGTTTTGGTAGCGAGAGAGGCTGCAGGGGTGGCTTCTGTGAGAAGCTGCTAGAAGCTTCCCCCTGTGTCTGACAGAGCCAATGCCAGCCAGCTCCAAGACAGGCCCGCCGCTGACCAAGGCCAAGCCAATCAGTGCCTCTGTGATAACATATTTAAGAAGTAGAAAAACAGCTTGGGGAGAGCTTTTGCAGCCGGAGAGAGGAGTGAGAAGATGTAAGAAACTCTGCAGACACCAAGGTCAGTGCAGAAGGAGGGGGAGGAGGAGCTCCAGGCGCCGGAGCAGAGATCCCCCTGCAGCCTGTGGTGAAGGCCATGGTGAAGCAGGCTGTCCCCCTGCAGCCCATGGAGGAAGGATGAGGGGGTGTAGAGATTCTACCTGCAGCCTGTGGAGGACCCCACGCCGGAGCAGGTGGAGGCACCTGAAGGAGGCTGTGGCCCGTGGGAAGCCCACGCTGGAGCAAGTTCCTGGCCGGACCGGTGGACCCGTGCAGAGGGGAGCCCACGCCAGGGCAGGTTTGCTGGCAGGACTTGTGACCCCATGGAAGAGACCATGCTGGAGCAGTTCATGAAGGACTGTCTCCCGTGGGAGGGACGCCATGTTGGAGCAGGGGAACGATGAGAGGAGTCCTCCCCCTGAGGATGAAGAAGCAGCAGAAACACCATGTGATGAACTGACCGTAACCCCCATTCCCCATCCCCCTGTGCCGCTGAGGAGGCGGGAGGAGGTTGAAGCCGGGAGTGAAGTTGAGCCTGGGAAGATGGGA
Source organism: Grus americana (assembly GCF_028858705.1). Taxonomy (NCBI): domain Eukaryota; kingdom Metazoa; phylum Chordata; class Aves; order Gruiformes; family Gruidae; genus Grus; species Grus americana. The sequence continues at coordinate 54,266,250 of NC_072856.1, read as the reverse complement.
GGGGTGGGGGGAGGTGTTTTAAGAGTTGATTTTATTTTCTCATTCCTCTACTCTGTTTTGCCTAGTAATAAATTAGATGAATTCCCTCTCTCAGTTCAGTCTGTTTTGCTCGTGACAACAATTAGTGAGTGATCTCTCCCTGTCCTTATCTCAACCCATAAGCTTTTCGTTATACTTTTTCTCCCCTGTTTGGTGAAGGAGGGGAGTGATAGAGCGGCTCTGGTGGGTACCTGGCCCCCAGCCAGAGTCAACCCACCACAGATCCGTAATCATTGATGCAAAGATTTTCTTCTTCTAAGTTCCATTCTTGTGCTTACTTTAAAATCTTTTTTCTAGCTTAGACCAAAGGCAAAGTATAATCAGAAAGTTAAGTCCTACTAGTATCAGTAATACTAGAGCAGGTATGCAAGTGCTTTGCTGAGAATGGTCTTTGCTTGATTTTTGCAATTCAGCCATAGAAGTACTTATGGGGCAGAAAGTCCCTTTGCATGGGTCTGGGAAACATCACACTGAATTCCTCAGCCAGGCAATTAAGTCTGCCTAGAATGCTCCAGATGAGAACAGCGTGTTTAACAGAATGCAAAGTTGCATTTCATAGATCTGGTTATTTTAATTCAGAGTGAGGTCATCAGCGTGAATGTTTCCTTCAGCATGGTGATGACTAGAAGCCATTACCTATTGTACTGTGACTGGCCTTTACCATTTGTGGTTTTAACCAAATTCCAGTTTCTTGTATATCTGTCCTCCTTTATATCAAATATTACAGCAGAAATATTGTAGTAGTAATACCTGCTCAATTAGAAAAAGAAAGGCCCTGGAAACTTTGAAAGGAAAAATATGGGCTCATTTTCGTATCTACTTTCCAACCTTCAGCAAAGTTAGCAAAGCATGTGGATTATGAGGTATGTAATTGTACTAAAGCATCTTCTGGTATCCATTTGGCACCTCATTTCACAGTAATCGTTTAAAATAACTGGTAATAGAAATCAGCTGAAATGAAGCAAATTTTTAAAGAAGTTCAAGCGTAAAGCCAGTAACCCCCTGAATCTTGACTGTTATGCTGGTCTTTAAGTGATAACATGAGTAAAGACAAATGACAATAATTTCATTATTTGGAAGTATTATAATGTACTTGGATCTGTGCTCATACGGTTCCTGGAACGGTTGCTTATGGCCCTCTTTGAGAGCGTTCTTCAGCAATTTCTGAGTGAGGACTTGGCACTCCTTGTGAGTACAGTCAAAAGAACCAAGAAAGAACATTCAGGACTCTTTTTGAGACAATTTCCAGAACCTGCTAATCTATTCTGAAGCAATTTCTTTCCAAAAGGTAAAAAAGACTTCAGCTTTTCCAACAGGAAGAGGGTAGCCGGGACCTGGAAGTCATGTCTGGAACATTCTGCAAGAAAAATGGATACTGCTGATTGAATGTCATGCATGAATAATTTGTTTTGGAGAAAGGTTTTGGAGATTGATGTTCTTGAGATGGGAACCTGAAATGACTGTTTCCTCTTAGAAATAGTGGAAGTTGTTCTGTCTAGGCAGCGAAATTACTGTATTCTAGTCTTTCAGTGTGCAAAGGATCATGACAAGTGTAAGAAATGGAATATCCTGTTACATTTTCAATTTGCTTTGCTTGTGAGACAGAGCCAAAAAGATTTTTCCTATTAAGGAAAAAAAAAAATTTTTTTTTTCATATAGGTGGTCTTTGTTTTGGTTTTGTTGGGGTTTTTTTCCCCAGTGATCTAATCTGCAGTCTTTTTCTGTTTAAATGACCTATGATTCACTATTCTCAAGGACTTTAAGTCTAGAGCAGTATCATATGATTCCCATTAAACCTCTGTATCCAGGGAACAGGTTACAAGTCTTCATTATAACTGAAGTTATTGTGTTGCTTATTTGAAAAGTATTTTGGATATGCTTATTTCCACCCATGTTAAGGAACATGAACAGAGCAACCGCTACAGGAATATCACCTGTGTCAGCTGTGGAGACAGTTCTTTCATAAAGGAATAAAACTGAGGGATGTAAAACCTTCTTGGTATTTCAGACATTTAAAAATGGGTTATTTTAAAATATTGCATAGTTCAGGAGATTACTTATATATCAGTGAGAAAGCAAGCATTCAACTGTCCAGAATTAACTCTTCATCCCAATTTCATATAATTAAAAAAACCATTTCTCGGTCCATGGCTGTAGCCTCTGCTGACATCTGCACTCTGGCTGCCCCTTCACTTGGGTCCCTGGGTTATGGCTGACATACGCCCACCTCTGAAAACATGCCTATGTCTGTGGAAGCCTGTGATGACCAGAGGTTCCAAGCGTGAATTATCAGTCAGTGTCCTCTTTGGAGGACTGGCAGAGAAAAATGTTCTGTTCTCGCACAGCAACAATTGCATGTCCTTATCACTATTTGCCTGTTCCCAGCTGAAATATAGACCATATGTTTCTCAAAAGAGGGAGGATGGGAATCTGGTACTGTCAAGTCACCTAGCTTGTTTCCCTGAGTTCTCCTTTGCTGTGTATCTCTCAGTTCATTTCCTTGGGTGTTACCCTGACAGTGCTTAAACAACAAACAGAGGTGCATAAAGATGAAGTGCAGGGCTGCTGGTAGCTTGCATTCGCATTCCTAATTTTAAGTGCATTCATACTAATTGTGGTCAATGAAAAGTGTGCAGTTTAGCTAGTCTCTCTTGCTCCCTGGCAGTCCCAAACGTACATGCCAAGCTCAGTTGTGAAAGACTTTTTCCAGCAACAGCACGGGGCTCTCTTTGGCAAACTCCCACCAACCATTTTGTTGGCAGCTGCTAAGTAGCCTCTGGATCTCTAATGCAGAAAGGCTGCTGATGGGCTTCTGATCTACATATTGCTCTGAAAGCAATTTCTTTTGACCTACCTTTCAGTTCTGCAAATGCTCATTTGCTTTATATTTATCTATTTGGTTCCAAACCCCACATATGTGTCTCAATGCATATAGAAAAGTTAAAAGAGAAATTTTACATGCCAGAAATCCATGCTGTTCTTTGCCCTTAGATTTTTCACTTGTACACCATATTTTCATTGTGCGTCCATAAAGGCTCTGTGTTCTCCAGAATTCATATCCGGTGCTCCTTTCTTGGTTAGGATATATGAAAATTATGGGCTAGATGCTGGCTGCTTTTGGGTATCAGCTTGGTCCTTCATCTTTTTTTGTACTTCTACAGTGGCAAGCCAGATGCTCCCCAAGATTATTAGCATAGCTAGCGATGACTAGAGGAGGTGTACCAGGCATGCCAAGAGATATCACAGAATCACAGAATGGTAGGGGCTGGAAGGGACCGCTGGAGATCATCTAGTCCAATCTCTTTGCTAACGCAGGATCACCAAGAGCAGGTTGCACAGGATCATGTCCAGGCAGGTTTTGAGTATTTCCAGAGAAGGAGACTCCACAACCTCTCTGGGCAGCCTGTTCCAGCGCTTGGTCAACCTCAAAGTGAAGAAGTTTTTCCTCATATTGAGATGGAACTTCCTGTGTTCCAGTTTGTGCCCATTGCCCCTTGTCCTGTCACTGGGCACCACTGAAAAGAGTCTGGCCCCATCCTCTTGACACCCACCCTTTAGATATTTATAAATATTGAGAAGATCCCCTCTCATCTTCTCTTCTCCAGGCTAAACAGACCCAGCTCTCTCAGCCTTTCCTCATAAGGGAGATGCTCCAGTCCCCTAATCATCCCTGTAGCCCTCCGCTGGACTCTCTTCAGTACTTCCTTGTCTTTCTTGAACTGGGGAGCCCAGAACTGGACACAGTACTCCAGATGTGGCCTCACCAGGGCAGAGCAGAGGGAGAGAATAACCTCCCTCAGCCTGCTGGCCATGGTCTTAATGCACCCCAGGATACCATTGGCCTTCTTGGCCACAAGGGCACATTGCTGGCTCGTGGATAACTTGTTGTCCACCAGGACTCCCAGGTCCTTCTCTGCAGAGCTGCTTCCCAGCAGGTCAACCCCTAATCTGTACTGGTGCATGGGGTTATTCCTCCCTAGATGCAGGACTCCACACTTGCCTTTGTGGAATTTCATTAGGTTCCTCTCCACCCAACTCTCCAGCCTGTCCAGGTCTTGCTGAATCTGCAGCCTTCTGCTGCATCAGCCACTCCTCCCAATTTTGTATCATCAGCAAACTTGCTGAGGGTATACTCTGTCCCCTCGTCCAGGTCATTGATGAATATGTTGAACAAGACAGGACCCAGTACTGACCCCTGGGGCACACTGCTAGCTACCGGCCTCCAACTAGACTCTGCGCCGCTTATCACAACCCTCTGAGTGCTGCCATTCAGCCAGTTCTCAATCCACCTCACCATCCACTCATCTGACCCGTGCTTCCTAAGCTTGCCTATGAGGATGTTATGGGAGACATTGTCAAAAGCCTTGCTGAAGTCAAGGTGGACAACATCCACGGCTCTCCCCTCATCTACTCAGCCAGTCAAGCCATCATAGAAGGCTATCAGATTGGTCAAGCATGATTTCCCCAGTGCTAAGCCTGATGGCATTGCACCTGTCTAGCAGGATGTGAGTAGTTGCATTTCATACCCTTTCCCAGGATACACTTTGCTCTCCCCTTCTTGGCACAGGAAATGCAAAACTAACTGCCCACCTCTTTTAAGTGCTGACATTTGTATAAATCTGTCAACTTCCACTTCCTGCTGGCAGCCATTGCTCCACTCTGTGTTTTTATTTGTCATTACATAAGACAATCTTTCCATGGCTGTCTGCTCCTTAGAAACATATGTGAATTAAACCTCAAAATATTTCTGTGACTTAATGGAAATAACCCTAGATTATATATAAGGGAAGGTGGAAATGCTGTGGAAGCACAAAATCTATATTAGACAGGAGTTCCTAATTGCCGGAATAAATTTCTCTTTGGGCAGAGCAGTGTTCCCTCCATTTTCTGGTACTAGATTTTTAAGAATGAAGAAAACATGGATGACAGGTAACAAATTTCAGATAGCCTCTGTTGACCATAGCATACTGACAAACACTCTCATCAAAAACCTGCTATACTGTGTCTTACACCATGGCAGGTACTTTCTGTGTCATTTTTCTAACAACTGTACCATACAAGTTCTTCCAGAAACCATAAGGAGGTCTGGAATGCTGAGGAAAAGACTCCTCCCAAACAGAGTTTCAGTGCTAGCCTCTGGGAAAAAGTTTGCTCCACGCTATACTTCCATAACTTCTCTGAAGGTAAAAGTAGCTTCTTGGGTGAAACTATGAGCAGAAATTTGTCCCTAAGTCCCTGGAAATTACTGCACCTTCCAAACATAGATTTCAAGGGGAGTGAAGGTAAACAATGCCATGCGAGTATTTTTAGAGTTCATATATTCCTGCTGTTGACTTTTCACATGTATTTAGTAGAAACAAAGACAGTTGTCCATTGGCTTTTTGTGAGTTTTAGACATGTTTCAGGCAAAAAGCAGATCTATCATATTTGTCATCCATCAATGCACAACTTGAGTCCCATAGCAAGTCATTGTGTAATGTGATGTTGTTTAACACGATGCCGTCAATAAAATCCCTCCATTTAGAGCAGTTAGTCTCCCAGGTAAACTTTGGACTCTCATTTTATCTTCCTCACCACCAATTTTTTTTTTTTTTTGCTGGCCTGAATGAAGATACCAGTATTATCACTGAAGTATTTTTACTCAAGGTGAGTATACTTCTGTGAGGTGCTAAGTTTCATTCCTTACGATGCAACAGAAGTGTGCAGCAGTAAGATTTCTCCAGCGGTGAAACCCGCTGAAGAGAACCCAGTCATCAAGCTCCCAGCTGTATCTGTTTTTGCAGCCTGTCTAGACGGGAGAGCTGTGTGCCCTTACGTGCTTTGAACTGGTGATTGCAAACACTGAGCAGATACTGTGGCTACAGGGGGAGGCGGCTGCAGCTCGGCACACCACTCTAAATAGCACACTACAGTACGAGTGCTTTCTGCTTTAGTGCTGACTGAACATTATGTAAATCTGCAATCCGGGCATAAAAGCACTTTCTCTGGGTAATTAGGAATCTTAAAGTTCCCCCCCACCCCCCTGCCCCTGACGAACTGCTGCTGCTCATGTATTTGGCTGGAGATCAGCAGTGCCTGCCAAGCCAAGTTACTGGAAATTAATTATCTGGAGTCTGATCTGGAAGTTTTGACTCACCTCTTCAGTAGGTCCATTCAACCCAATGTGATTATTTGAATCAATATGGATTTGGAAATGGGGCCCTTGCTTTGTCAAGTTCCTCTGCTCCATGTGGTGAACAGCCTCACCACATCTTCAGCTGTGTTTCTGCTCATTTAAATCATGGCTTGAGAACATGTAAGGCTACAGAATTTCATTAACTTTCAGGCACATATTAAATGGACAGAAGGTGCCATCAAGCAAACTTCTCATTGACAGGAATCCATTGACTTACAGTCACTGTTGCTTCATGTACACTTAAAACAGATGCTTCATATACTTACAAGTACAAACTGTCCCTGGTAGATGGAATGTGTTCAAGGAAATTTTTAACCAGCATCTGTAGAGCTGTTATTTAGAGTGGTTTTCCTCTCCGCATGCAGAAATGTTCTGATATTGTCTAAGTTAAGTAAATGCTAAAAGTGGGGCTTGCCCATGAAACTATCTCCAAAATACCCTGCTCCCATCAGGAGTACTGACATTATGCTGTGACTATTTCATAATGTTTGTAAGTACATCGTGAAATAAATCTACATTGTGCTCAGAGTCGAGGCACCAAAATGTTGTGGGTTTTTTTCTTTCTGAAACAAGATTGTGGTGCAGTCAACAACTATGGTGGCAAAGGGTCAGAATACATATCACATGGAGGGGTGCTTACTTTGCATCAGGAATTTTGTGTCTCCTGGAAAGAAGTGGGTGCTCTCTGTAAGCACATCCCACTTCATTTCTGCTGCTGAACAGTTTGGCCTGTTTTTATCATTGCAGCAATCTCTTTAGAGTCTCTGCTCTCATTCTGTGATTTTTCAGAATCCGTGTTTTGTTTTTAAGACAAAGAGCTGCAAAAGCAAGTGTCCAGAATTGCTATTGATGAGATTGAAGCTACCATGTTTTTCCTCACGTACGCAAAGGGTTAGGAGCACGAGATCAGGTAGCATAGCTAAGTGGTAAGTTGTTAAACTGGGATAACCCAATTGCTTTTGATCCTTTGCCTGTGCCTCAAGATTACAGGGTCTTAATATCTGAAGTGAAAAGAAATGTTATTGAATTAGTGGTAAAAAGGGATTTAGTGGTGGAATAAAAAAAATGCAAAGTTAACATCTGAGACATCAGAAAACTATCTGTGAAATGCAACTTCTTGAGTTTCTTTCACAACCAAAAAAACCCAAAACCCCATGCAATTTTGCCAGTTTTTGCAATTCCATGGAAGTAAAAAAAGCAAGCAAGCTATAAAGTGGGAAGCTGCTGTTACTGTGATCATAGCGTGGGAGTGAAACTAATGGTTTAAATATGTATTAACTAGCAATTACCCTGGCTTAAGTTAAAACTATTGCATTCAAAATATAGGGAGATCACAGCTGTATGTTTCTTTTATTGATTTTGCTAATCATAAGATCTACACACATGCAAGCATTTCTGGCACAACCCATTTTGCAAATGGCACAATCAGTCTTGTAGGTTACTGTAGTAGTAAAGACCAAGAAAACCACCCAGTATCAGCAACATCTAAGCTGTGGAAAAAAAATCAAATGAAGCTGAGAATGACATCATAAAGTGTTTGGATGTTCACATCACAAAACCTGGTAGGAAAAGTACAATGAAATGGGTGAAGTATTTTCCAGAATCGCATCGCCAAAGGTATTTTCAATTAAAAAATCATGCTACAGAATGCTTAGTAGAGAAAGAAACAATTCCTGAATGTGAAAAAAGAGGAGAATCAGTGATCAGGCAAGTGAGAAAAGGTGCAGAGTGTAGTGATGGAAATCAGACATCACATCCTTGAAGTTACAAACCTGTCTAAGGAAGTGGCATAGCTCCTGCTGCCATCGGAAAGACCAGAATCTTAATCAGGTGGCTTATTAGTCTCAGTCTTGAAGTAGTTTCATATGTGTTTGTATTTAAATTTGAGCGTGCTGCAGGGTGGTCTCGTTTTCCCACTCGTTTTTTGTTTACTTTTTAAAGGTGAGAAGTAGGGAGCAAGGTGGAGGAAAGATTTTATTAATTCCTAAATAAAGGTGTTTAGGGTTTTTTTTTAAGATTCTATTGACCTTTGACAGAAGCTGGTGCATGACATTGTCTTAAAAAAAACCCAAGCAGAAGTTTAGATTGATGCCATCTAAAATACCAGTGAGGAATCCAAACTGATAATAGTAAGCTCTGATTTTTCTGGGGAGGCCATTGGAAGAAACAGTACATCAGTAGACATTTTTACCTGTCATTTAGCTAATGATACAGCCCAATGTGAAAAGTTTAGAGCTTGCTTCAGGACATAGTGTATATAATCAATGGCTATATGGTAATGGCATACTGTACACCTGCATTGATGGAGGAAAACAGGCAGAGTTACAGAAGATTTTTGAACACCCATTTGGGCGCAGTCTTACAGTCTGGTTGTTGCCTACGTTATATATTTCCCAGCGGCACCTCCTTTGTCGATTCTGAAGGGCTGGAAGTAGAAGACCAGCAGGAAGGAATGCCGAGAGTTTGAAGCTTTTTGCAGTTTGTGTAATGGAGGGAAGAATTAATTCATCAAAAAAAGAAATATATATCTGCATTGTTTCTCAGGAGTGTTCCCTAGAGGCTGAGACCAGGTTGGCAGTAATGTGTTCATTCTTTTATTGCCCTGGGGCAGCTGTGGGGAGGGCATTCACCTTTGGGCAAAAAGGTAATGTTACGATCCAAATTCTGCTTGTAGCGGTTTTCCTGCCAAGCTCAGTGGGACTTTCTTGACCCCACTCACTTTACTCAGGTAAGCAATAACTTTACATACCCGTGTGATAGAGAGTTACTGGCAGAGGACCTCCTCTAGAGCCAGTTTTCTTCTTTCCAAATAATTCCATTCTGTATGGAAATTACAGCTGGACACACCAGAGAAATGCTTTTGTGAGATGCCTGATTGATTGTTCTTTCTATATTTTTTGGCTGTCGAATAATCCAGCCAGACTAAATGTTTCCAAACAGCAAATCCTCCCAAAAAGGGAAAGATCAGCTAAATATAATTTGAAAGTGTATTAGGCTGGCTTTCTTGTATTTCCACTTTTTCAGATTTAAATCTGATTCACTTGGACATCAGAATGAGCTAGTTCAAGAACTTTGACATTTTCCTACTTCAGGAAAACAAAATGAAATGGTTCTCAGAGGATTCTCATAAAAAACTTTTGCCGTGTGCTTAATCGCAGGCAGCAGGAGGTGCAGAATTCCAGCACGGTGCCTGGGGAGCTGCACGTGTCACGTTTCCTCTGCCCTTTGTACGCGGACTCACGGGCATGCACGCTTCCACGTCGCCTCCTGAGCACTGCACTGCTACTTCATTATATTCACATTGTCTCGGCGGCAGCTGGGGAGGGTGAAATGGCAACCGGAGGGAGAAAGGCAGAGGGTTGTTCTTAACGGTATCAGCTTATAGACTTAATTGTATGTTTACTTTAGAACTGAATTTTTAAAAGGGACTTAGAATTTTGAGTGCTCAGTTTGAGAGAGTTAGGGCTTTTTTCTTTTATTCAGAGGTCATCCAGTGTTTGCTGTTTCTGTGAATTACTGCTGGAAGTTTGGGGGCTCAGCCAAGTCCCCCTAAGTCCCTTTTTAAACAGCACGTCATTGGCATTTAACTGCAGCTATCCAAATGTCTGCAGATACTGGGTCATGTCTCTGATCTATTAGCCTTTTTAGTGTCTCATTTCTGTTGAAGCATACCCCAAATTAAAAGCAACATGAGGCCATTTAGAAATAAATCATCATCTTTTGCTAAGTTACTTACATTGCAAATCGTACTTACAGTGACTTCCCCACCCCCTTTTTTGTGTTGTGGTGATTTTGTTAAACATGACAGATAATTACATCTTAGTTGATCCCTTGGCTATTGTACTTAAAAATGGCTGGTTTTGCTTAATTCACTTTTAATTCAGCCGTTGCCTGCAGCCTACAATAAAAATGAATGCAAACTATGTTTAAAAGCTTTAGAAGGCAGATCTGACAAATGCAACATAGGATTTAAAGACAAAAGGCAATTGGCCACTCCTACCAAATCATATCCCAACTAATGAGAGGGTTTCGGATCGTCAGAACTCTTTGGTAATTTGGAGCCTCCTGACAGGCAGCTAAATCTCCTGCTGTCAGAAATTGGGCACCATGTTGAAGTCAAAGCAGAGGAACGTTCTGGGAAATGTGGGAACAGAGGACTAGAAGGGATTGCCTGGGTCATCAAGTCCAGTTTTCTACTGTTGTAGACATCCATGTTTCATAATCCCTTTCATTAAGTTACCAAGTTCTATCTTAAAACTAGTTAGGTCGTTTGCCCCCACCGCTCCCCTTGGCTTGCTGTCACAGAACCTCTTTCTTCTGATGGTTAGAAGCCTTCTAATTTCCAACCTAAATATATTCATGGCCAGCTGACGCCCATTTGTTCTTTTGCCAACACTGTCCTGAAGCTGAAAAAAACTCTCTTCTCTCTCCTTCACTTCAGTCCCTTGATGCAGGAGATAGCATGTCCCATTTATTCATTCTGTTGCACTATTCAAGCTAGGTCTTTTGGGTTCTTCTCTAGTAAAAACATCTCTATTCTCCAGGGATGCCCTTTTCTGAGCAAGCTGGTCACGTTTTGAATAGTTTTGACAATGACTAGCAAGGTTTGACCACAGTATGCCAGCGTGAGATCTTACCAGTGCCTTGTACAAAAGGGGCAGCCCAGCCTTGACTCTGCTGTGAACACCTCGGTCCAGAATAGTGGCTCCAAATTAAACTGGTAACTCAGATGTGAAACAGCATGTCTGCAGCTGTCAGAATATGAACATTGCCGTTCATAAGCAAAAAGATAGTGCAAGATAAGAGATAGTTTTTATCCAGTATTCAGACTTACTGCATTAATTTAAAAATGTGCCTTTGAGATTTTTCAATAGAATCTTAATAATGTCACTCTAATTAAAGCTGCCCGTGAATTAATTTGTCCTATATGATTCTGTTGATCATCCTCAGTCAATGTGAACAGAGTCTTCTTTATTAGACAGGGCATATATGAGATTGTTTGCAAGGAACTAATACGTTTGTGTAAGGTGAATAATAAACTGAAATAGATTTAAAATAAACTAGCTCTGTCATAGATTTAAAGTATTTAGGATCTGGAAAGCCTTGCTTTACCAGTAGATGGCACAAATCAGCTTGTTTTGGTTTCAGAACATGTATAAAGAATACATTGAATAAATAATGAATTGAAATTGTAATAAAGTTCTTCTATTTATGGTAACTAGATGACAGTAAAAATTATGAACAGGAGAGTAACATTCCTATTTTGCATTATATTTCCCCGGTGGGCTTTTTGTTTAAAATAATTTATCTGCCAATGCACTAAACTCTGCATCTTAAGGGATTTTGACCCGATTTTGGCCTATTCAGACCTAAACAGAAATGCCAAGACAGGCAGTGGGTTTGGATCTGGTCCTGATTTCATGAGTGCAAATCATCTTGTTTTCTTTATACACTTTGCCTTGCACAGAGTGCAAATTTGAGCTTATTTCGTTGGTAGGGTAGTTGATTTTCTTCCAAGAGAGAATACACTCTCACACTAAATCTTTCATTCCAGCTGTTTAAATACCAGTTGGTGAAGAGTTTCATCCATTAAATTGCCAACTCTTTTTAATTGGGCTGGTTTTAGCTCAGGGCATTTGGTACTTTGGAGGACAGCTCTGTATCTTGGAAGGCACATCCCACACTGAGATGTGGAGGAGTGATTCTGACAAAACTCTTGCCTCATTCTCCACCCCTCCCTTGCCAACCATGTGGCCACGTTTTTCATGGGGAATCCCAGCCCTGGTGACTGGACAGATTGGCTCCTTACTTTACAAAACAGGGCCATATTACGGAGCAAAGAGGCAGTCCCAGATCAGCCAGCTACCTCCTTGTCCTTTCAGGTGTTGCCTCCACCCTGCTAGCAACCAGGGAATCATGGCCCATTTTCTCTCTGTCTCTCTCTGTCTCCCCTCCCTTTTCTTCTACCAGGTGTCTTCGCTGTAGGTTTCCTGTAGGCACCATCACAGCACATGTGCTACAGAGTTTGTAAGGATGGTAGGTTTTTCCTTACAAGACCACAGCATTTGTATGACTTAGTTGAAGAAGTTTCTTGCAACAGGAGAGAATGCAAGAAAGAAAAAAAAATTGGATATGTTAATTGGCCTTGTTTGAAAGTTGATTTTGTCAGCCTTATAGGATTAATTTGATTCTGTTATCCAGCACAAAAGGAATTCCAGTTCAACCTAGCTATTCTGTAAAAGGTCATCAGTAATTGGATGAAAAAAAAGCTGTTTTGGTAGGAGGACTTGGAACAACAACACAGGTTCTTGAAACAATTTTATATTTTATTAACTGAAAGGCTGATCAATAGCTAATTATTGTTGGGGTAAAAGAAACCCTCTTAGCCACTTTCTTCCCTCATAAATAAAGTTACAAAAAATCTCCTTTGAACTGTAATGAATCAGTATAACTTGGACAGACATTTATCCAGTTATGAACTGTTAAATGAGGAGGTTTCCTTACCAGGCAAAATGGCACATGATGTTGTATATAGGAAAAAGAAAAAAAAAGGCAAAATAATTGCTTTTCTCCCATTTCCTTTAACTTCTCTGTGTGTAATGAATATATGACACCTCAGCCAAGCAAGTCAGTGGGGAAAGTAGGATTTAGCCAACAGCATGTGAAAGTCGGGTTTGAGTTATATTCCAGCTTGAAAGCTCTTTTATTCTTAAGTACTAGAGGGAGCTGTGTTAGGAACTCTGCCAGTTGTGTGTTGCTGCAAAACATTGTCCTGGAGGAGCTTAGGTGCCAAAGGAGAAGTGGTCAGGAGTTGTGTTCGTCCCCAAATGACTGAAAAATCCCCCAAAGGGGCAATGCAGAGGTGAGGATGCTACTAATGACAACAGCCTGCGGCTGATGAATTGATGCCTCACAGCTCTTGGAAGGCGACTCCGACTTGGCTCAGGTGTGGAGGACTGGACCTTGAATTAAAAAAGAGATTTGAAATAAAAGAGGAAGGCGGGATGTGTTTTAGGAGCCGCAAAAGTAAGGAGGCAAAAAAACCCCCAAAACTTGTCTTTGGTGGTGTGGGTGTCGTGGGTGGCTGCTAGATGGCACTAGCACACGCTCGTGTGGCAGGGGTGATGGGCATCTGTGCAGGCAGATTTCTTCTGGGACTCCTGCCTGGCTTGTTCTGAAAGCACGATGAGACGGTGGCTGCTTATATCCCGAGACAGACCTCTGCCCTCATTGCTACTTTTGTGACTGGATTTTAAGGATGGGAAAAAAGACTTTCCCTTCATGCAAACCGGAGCCTGTATTTCAGTGCTTTTAAACTTTAAAGGCACTTTGTGATTCTTCGGGGCTGAAGGATTTTGTGCAAATTTAATTACTGTTTTGACACTGCATAGTGTCTGCACAGCGTAAATCCTGCCTGGGTGAGACTGGGCTTAAACATGAGAATAGCCCTTCTGTGCTCAGCTTTGAATGTTTTTATTGATGAGACTATTTTTTTAAATGTTCATAGCAGGTAGAGAAAATTAAATTCAGTCTTACGAGACTTACTGTGTAAATGGAGAGAGAAAACACGTAAAAACCGTCCTGGATGATCATCAAAGCTTGATAATTATTTTTATTAGTTGTGTAGCACCATTTCTGATTGCATTGGCAAGCTCAGTAAAAGGCGGTGTGCGTTTTAGAAGGGATTAGGATGAAAAGAGGGTGTCTGCCTTTCCCTGTCCATGAGCTAGAAGGTGTTTCGTGTACAAGGAGCAGGCGGGAAGTGGAGGCAGAGGGAGTTCCCGAGGAAGCAGTGGTGCCAGAGGCACTGGCATAATAATGGAAATGAAGAATAGGAGGAATTAAGAGCGGAGGTGTAGGCAGGGATGGACTTGTGCAGGGTCTGGAAGATTCCCTCTTGCCTCTGGTGTTTTCCAGGCAAATGCATAGTCATCTAATCTTTGTTATGGAGTGTGAATATCACTCTTAAAATGTCTGACTGTATCTAAAAGTTCTGCCTTCATTCTCCTTCCACATGACCGAAAATTCAGACTGGGCTCTCCAGACTAGATGTTAACTTCCTTTTAAATCTGCTGCTGAGCACTCACATCATTTTTACACACTACTCACGCGTATGCACGCCTAACACAGGAAAGGGGAACCCATGATACACATGGCACCCTTGGCTCTTATGTTATGCTCACAGAACCCTTTGTGCAGTGTTATATTCATCAGGTTAATTCAGATATTAGCAGTCTAGTTATTACAAGGATATATATTCAAAGGAGTGTATGGAGTTACAGTGATGATGAACTTAACCCTGGTCTTTCCCAGATACTGATGTGGCAACCAGTTTTGGAGGGTGGTATGAGATTGGTACTAAGATACCCTTTGGGGAAGTTCCACCTCTGACACTTCAGTCAAAAGAAACGATTAAAAATGGAACCTCCTGAGAGTCCGAATTCCATTCAGAAAACTCTTAAGAGTAACCAAAGTGTTTGCCTTTCAAGGTAATGCTGTCTCAGCTGTGCTTTAATGCCTCTGAATACTTGCTGTCCAGGCTTCTGCCACAGGGCAAATCTGGAGAAGCAGGATATCTTATAGCACTGCTAGACTTGTAGCTCAAGGCTGTCTGTGCGTTTTTGGGTCAGGTTTATGGTAGTCGTAAATGACAACCTTGGTAAAAGTACTTTAGGGATCAAGGCGCTGGTTATCTGATCATGATAGGATGGATTTCTGCCCTGTTGCAGACCGGGTGCTTTTAACAGAGAACTGGTCTGGGATTTTTCAGTGAAGTTATTTTGTTGCTGCTGTTGTTTGAATATACATCAAAGAGAAAATAAATACCAATTTCCTCATCCAAGATGGAATATCTGGTCTGAAATTCTCCATCCATGAGTAGCCCGCCAGCTAATACCAACCAGAGACACTCCACCGGAGCTCTTCCTGGGAACAGAGAGATGCAACTTGCTAAATGACTTTCCTGACAGCAGCCACTCTATGCCTGTTTGTTCATGGTCATTTGTTTTAAACCTGGGCTGTACCATGGCCTGTTACACTCAAGTGCTGTTTTCTGCACGGTTTCTCTCTTTCCTCTGCCATCAAAGTGAGAGGTTGATGTGGAACCAGCACTTAGCAAAGAGTTATCTCCATTCACCTTTTAAGAAGAGACAGAGAACACAGGACACAGAGTTTTGAGACACTGGCAGGAGGCATTTATTTATAAATGCGATCAAAACACTGGATAGAAAAAACAAATATAAACTTAGAGATGTTTTTCTTTTAAAATGGTAGATAATGTGCAGCTTCTAAGTTTGTTTCACAAAATATTTTCCCAAATACTTTGAATTTTCTGCATTTTGATATCTTGTTTTCCGTCATGTAACTTACACTTATAGGCAAGTATTGTCAAAAGTATGTGAGCTTATTTTCTGTCTTTTCCCTTTTTCCCTTCTTCTCTTTTTCCTTTGTTCCTCTCTTCATTTTAGTTTTCTTCTGAAACTTTCTAAAATGTTTAACAATTCTTTAAAAGCTTTTCTGATTTAAGAAATGCTGCAGTGTAGTAAGAGGGAGTAGTAATTTTATAACATTCTGCAACTTTTTATACCTTTTAAAATTAGTTCTGTTTTCCCTAAGGGTTTGGGGTTTTTTTAAGCTTCCAAACTGAGAAAATATTCAAAATCTATTGGCCTAAAAAGAGAAGAAGGAAGGATGAATAACCAAAACTCATTTGTTGCATTTAGTGAGCAAAAAGAGAAGAAGGGAGGACAGAGAAAAAATGAAGAGTCAACTGTCTTTTTGAAAGAAATCTGAAGACTTTTGTGAAAATGAATTGGCTTCACAGACGCAGTATTTTCTTCAAATTTTGTTTTAAACATTTAGTTTGTTTATTTGTATGATCTCTACCACTCTAAGGTTTAATCTATGTATAATATTTTTAGGGCTATGCTAGTTATAGGTATAATTTAAAATAAATAAATAATGGTAAAATTTGTGCTGGTAGATTCCAAGTCAGAATCTGCTTACAGCAGTACAAAAATATACTTCATCTATACAGCCTCTTACACAACTGTGCCCAATCTAGGTGCATTGAAAGTCTCTACCTGTATGTTTAAAACTACACAAGTTTATGTTGTGAAACAAATCTTGTGTTAGACATGCTCTGAATGTTCCCATGGTGTGAGCACACAAAATGCATAGCTTAGCTGTTAGGTACACGCCTGGTCTGTTATTGATGTCTAATCTCCATAAACAATTCTGCCTAATTATGATCTAATCTTAATCTATCTAATCTTAAATTGTATTTTATTTTTTAAACTCATTTTTTTATTTATCCTTTTAAAACTGTTTCTTATATCATAGTCTTTCTTTGGAAGATCTGTGGATTAATTAGAGTAGAAGATTTTCATGCATATTGTAGAGACTGTGGCTATAAATGCCACGGGCTTATGCTTAAATGTCACTATGCGTAACCAACTGAGTTTAATAATATTATTCTTTTGATGTGCAATGCTTTTTAATTAATACAAGTATTACATATTTTACACATAAAAAAAGTAGCATATAGTGGTTTTTAAGGTAGTTTGCTTGTCCAAAAATATGTGTAAGACTAAGCAATTGATACACTCAGCCTGGTACTAACAGCAGCGCAACGGACATGCTGTCTTACTGTTTGTCTATTTGTCTTCTCCACCTGTCATCGCCCATAGTCTTATTTCTAAGCCTTTTGGTGTGGGCTACTATTTTTTCATTGGCTGTATTTCGCATAAGAACCCTCCTAGGTGCTATTGCAGTGGGAGTACAATAATAGGTAGAGTGTACACTTATTTGGAAATAATATCTGTATTACCTCCCAACATTCATTAGAAATCAGTCAAATGCTTCTAATTCTAGTTATCATTTGTGGAAGTGGACATCCGTAATGCATAACTCAGTGCTCTGGAGAGGA
This sequence comes from Grus americana, assembly GCF_028858705.1. Classification (NCBI taxonomy): domain Eukaryota; kingdom Metazoa; phylum Chordata; class Aves; order Gruiformes; family Gruidae; genus Grus; species Grus americana. The sequence continues at coordinate 54,249,109 of NC_072856.1, read as the reverse complement.
CATTGATAAAGACATAGCTGTTCTCATACTGGACTCTATCTGTATCCTTGAGAAAAATTTCAGCTGTGTTTGCTAAAGCAGTTAAATTGCATCATCATTGCTATCTATTATTTGTTTGATTGGTAAAGCCAATGAAGAAGAACTTAAAACACAGGAAAAGGGGAAGAAGTTGTTTATATGAAAAATCTGTTATGAGTATGGTTTTGTTTCTGGTTGTTTTTACTAATGGTTGTGATGCAGGGTCATAGTAATACTGTGTTAACTTTTTATTGCCTGGCATCAAGAAAATTTGGGTAGTTGAAATCAGGTCACTCGTTGCATATGAAATTCCTGTATCTGATGGGTGACATGGTTTGTGAAGAATTTACTGTCCTTCAAAAAGCATGGCAGTTGTTCGACAGTATACTAGTTCTACAAATGTCTTTAAGAAGGATTTAAATAGACACAAAGATAATGGAAGAAAGATGGATCGTATAGGAGGGAGTGCATGGAACAGAGAAGGAGAGAGAAAGAGCAGGTGAAGGGAGTGGTCCCTTCTACTCAGCATGGGTGAGGCCACACCTGGAAAATGGTGTCCAGTTCTGGGCTCCCCAGTACAAGAGAGATGTGGACCTACTGGAGAGGGTCCAGCAAAGGGCCACAGAGTTGATGAAGGGACTGGAGCATCTCTCATATGAGAAAAGGCAGAGAGAGCTGGAACTGTTCAGCTTGGAGAAGAGAAGGCTCAGGGGGGATCTTATCAATGTATATAAATACCTGAAAGGTGGCTGTAAAGAAGATATTGGAAATATTTTTGAGGTATTCAAAAGCCACCTGGACGTAGTCCTGGGCAACCTACTCTAGGTAACCCTGCTTGAGCAGGGGGGTTGGACAAGGTGACCTCCAGAGATCCCTTCCAACCTCAACCATTCTGTGATTTTGAGTAGAGGAACACTGCATGAGGATGGAAGGAGGGCTTGTTGAGGAAGCCTGAGATATGAAGACCATCAGGCAGGGAACTGAAGCAAGCTAAAAAGACAGTCCTGGAGAGGGGGAACTTGCAAAGTCAGATGTGCAGAGAGCACCATTTGGATTTTCTGATCACCTCCATCCCACGGTGCCAGCAACAAACTTGCCTGTGATTATGCCTATCAGACCGCGAGTTTCTGTATGTCAGGAGCTGGCTCCTCCCTGGCATTGTCCTTCTCCCAACACATATACCCAAGGAGCAATACATTGGTTCCTAGTGCCCCTAAAGTGGTGAAGTAAGGTCAAACAGTGCTTGACTTTCTGGTTAGAAGGGTTGTGCAGCAGGACACTGAGGAGCCAGCAGTGGCATGTATGTAAGTCATCTGCAGATGAGCAATGCCAGAGTTTAGGAATAGCAGTGATAAAGCCTTGTAGATAACCAGAAATGGGACTACGCCTAAAGGAGGAGAGAAAACAGGAGGTACTGCTGCCAACAGTGTTGCTCCACCCAAAGGTTCCAGTTGAACAGGATATCCACAAGTCCCTTCTGTGCCGTATGCAACAAAAAGTTTTGCAGAAGGGAATAAGAAGGGGAATGTCACAGGTATACTTAGCAGAACTCATAGGAAGTGGTGTAGGAAGTATGTCTATATATATGTATACACATGTACACACACACATACTGCACGGCAGATACCAAGAGATCTTAAGCAAAACTGAGGAACAGCAGGCAGCATGGGTGTGCCTGTGTACCAGTTTGTTGCAAGATGCAGGAGAACAGAGCACCCAGAACATAATTTTTACTGTGAGCACCACGAGGCAAGGTATTGCAGTGATAAGAGCTGTAGAGATGTTCTACAGTGCCCTGTGTATCCCTTCTCTCATGAGCTTAAAAAACAGTAGATGTGCAGCTATCTGACAACGGTACCACGTTTCTCCTTACAGTAGGCTGTTAGGAGCAAACTGAGAGACCTGTTGGTGGCAAGCAAGATTCCTCATGATCAGTCCAGCTCTGATTAGTTCATTCATACTGTGATGGTGTGGTTATCCAAATGTCAATCAAACTACACGTGTGTGATCAGCATCTTCATTATTGTCTCAGCATTTGTGTTGTGGTATAAATTCTCATGCCAGATCAGATACAGGTTTCACAAAAAACTACGTATCACACATGGAATGAGTGGAGGAGCCTACTTCTTGTCCCTCAGCATCTCTTTAAAAGTCTACTTTTTGGTGGGATCGCTTGCTGAGCTTCTGTTTGTTAAGGGCAGCTTATTCACTAGGCCACTGCTGTACACCTTCATTACCTATAGTTTGATGTTCATGCATGAAATTATTATAGGAAACCTCTTTTCACTGATGAAGGCCGATGTAGCTCTGTTCTTTTTATCATAGCACTCTCTAGCTGCCAATCCTGGAGCCAAATATCATCCTTTCACCTGACAGTGGCTGGATGTGTTTGCATCTCTTTTTTCATCCTCTGCAAAGCAAAAGGGACCTTCAGAACACAGTAAGATGTTGGGAAAGTGGCCAGATACTTTCTCCTAATGAAGGAAAGAACTGAGAGCAAGGAAAAAGGCAAATGTTTCCATTGAAACTGCCTTGCAGATCATCTTTCTTCCTGCTGTGTCCCAGTACAGATCTCTGACACAGCAGTCCATAGAAAATGACTGCCACCAGCATATCATCATTTTCTACTATCCCTACAGCTAGAGAAGTAGTGAAGCAGTATGATAAATAGAGCGAACCAGCATAGAGAGAGGCAAATACATTACAAACTGCAAAAAGATTAATCTTCAATTCTTTTAATGCACAAATGAACCTCTGATGCATAGTGTTTATATTCAGTCAGTTCATTTTCTTTGGTAGACAGGGGGTATTCAGTAGATTGATTTTTTTTTTTTTCAGTAGGTGCATACAAAATATGTAACTTAATTTTGTGCATGGTGGTTAGCTCAGAAGGTCTGGTTGCTTAAGTAGTTTTGGTGTGCCCAGGATAAACATCAGTTGATGATGGCAGTGATTTGGTGTTTTGATAACTATGTGATGCTTCACTAGTGACGGGCATAGCTCTTATCACCAGACTTAACTTGTTTCATGGCTTTTGATGATAATATCAGCAATGGAGATGCTGAGAATTGCAAGCTTTTCCAAGTGGTATTGCCTGATGCATCTGATGCAAGATTTCAACCTACATGAAAACATACTCCTTTTCTCTAACAGTGTTTATTGCCTTCCCCCCCCGGCCCTTATCATGACATATTCTGCAGCCAGTCGGTAAAGCACTAGACAGAATAGGTTACATTTTTGGGAGCCAGTGACAGCAAGGCTTTGACTTTTTCTTAAATCTCTGAATGTTTTTCTATTTGAAATACCAGAAGGAAAGATCTAGAAGTCATATGTCTAGAACTACAAGTCATATGTAAGGATCCCGAAAAATTGCAGCCCTGGGGATATTTCTTCATATTAGGAGCAGCCTGGAGATGGCACACACTGCTTGCTTGCAGCTTCCAGCTCACTGTTCTCTGGGAGAGGAGAAAAGCAAACATCAGGAGAAAAGTAGAAGCAGGTGAACTGTGAGACACTTGGTTGACAGCTTTTCTGAGGCTGTGGTAAATGAGAACAGAACTCTAACTCCTAATCATCCTAGAGGATCACTCTAGCTGCAAGAGACACTCAGAAGGTGCTATAATGGCTTTAAGTCATTTTTACCTTAACTCCAACAGTGTAAGGCATAGCATAGAATTTAGCCCACTGCTCATAGACATAATGATATCTCCTGGATTCAAAAGGTTTGCATGTGTATGCCTATGATGAATGAGTTAGGAAATAGGGCATGTCAGCCACTTGTGTACACAAGTACCTTCACTGGGCAGACGTATAGCTCCTGTGCCTGCCACATCAAGGGTTTTGAGCAATGTTGATGTAACTGGGAGGTTTGCACATAGCTGACGGTGCATGGGCAGTCCTGAATTGGTTTTTCTGTGATGCTGGAAAAAAATGTCTGGAGAGGAACCCCTTTTTTGCAGTAGCATAGTAGCATGACCTTCCTTGGCACCTGTGTAATCATGCATATACCGAATATGAGCACAGTGTATAAAGTGATGACAGCATGACCAACGACAACGTTATTCATTAATGCAAGCTGTATCATTTGGATTGCTGAGAAATTGGAATGAATCACTCCTATTGTCTCTGAACTTTTGCAGTATTCCTTATTTGTAGATGTTACGTCCCACTTAGGATTGGCACTTCAGGAGGTAGCATAGTGTCAGTAGACAATACAAATTCTTGTCATGGAGTATATTGCTTCTGGAAAGTGTGGTGCTCTAAGTAGATGATTAGTTTAATTTCTATTTGATATAGCCCAATCAGCTATATATAGCTGATTTGATGCAATCAGCTTTGTAAGTAAAGAGCCTGCTTTCTTAAAAGTGATTAGACTCATCAGCTTGTTGTTTGTTTAGCCTCTAACTGCCTAAAAGAAAAGGTACATGAAAAAGAAAGGACTTCTCTGGCACAGGTGATCATCAGCAGTCTGCAGTTAACACAGTGGGAACAACTCACCCGTTTTCTGAAAGTTTCCAAGCACACAGTAGGGTCAGTGTATATCCTGAATGATGTATGATTCCTTAATGACTGTAAGTCCATATCCATACGATGTGTACTACATACAATAGTCGTTCTGTAGATCCCTGTGTGTTGTCTCTACGTTTATGAAAGACTAAAACAATTGAACCTTCCAGTTTTGTTGAGACACTGTTTCTACAGATCACATGTAGTGGCTGCAGCTGCTGAGTGAAGATGCAAGCTCTTTCTGTTCTTTTCCCATGTTCCTTACAATTCTGTATGGACTTGGTGCTGTCATAAGACCAATCATTCCGTGCATAAACAATATTTTGATTCCACCTAGTGAAATAGCAATGGGTACTTTCTTGGAATCATGAATACCTTCATTATGTTGGTAGCCCCATCACTGTTAAGAGGAGCCTGGGCTTGGCTAATTATGGCATTGTCATTCAGCCTCAATTAATTAACTAATGTATTTGCAGTCTGGGGGGTGGGGGGGAAGTCCTACAGAAATGCTGACGTACTATTCTGAGGGAATAGCTCCTGGAGCAGCATTTAATTTGCATTTATTAGTATTATGGTGATGATTGATGTTTACCATTTGCATAGAATTTGCACAAAACACTTGGCAAAAGAGGTGAAAAATACCTGACCCAGTGAATTTGTAATCTAATTTTAGGCAGGTGCCACAGTGAATTAGAAAAATAAGAACTGAAAGGAATACAACAATGAAGCTCAATGTAGTAAGACCATGTAGCAAACAAGCTTTGCCTTGTGTACTTCTTGTTCCTTCTCTCAGTTTATTTTCTTTAATAGCATGGAAAACATGAGGCTGCAGGAAAGATCTAACTGAGCAAATAGTACTGTGTTGAACAAGGATATGACAACATCCCATCTGCATGCAAAATGTGGAAAACAGTAAAAATGCAATATAGGAAACAACAAAATATTTAGCAAACCACACAGGAGGTGAAAGTGCACAGGAGTCAGGTCCTCTTGGTGGGCCACTGCAGCAGTGTAAGAACTTGTCACATTCATGTTTCCTTTGACTGTCCTTCGCTCACTCTCAAGCCTCAGTGAGGATGAAATTCTTACCAACGTTGGCGGAGAAGGTGATAATCACAATAGCTGCCTGTAATATTCTTTATCAACAGGCAGGTAGGAATGAATCACAAAGATGCTTGCTCATCTGGATGTTGTTGCTGCTTTCGAGTGTTTAAGGATGCCATCTTGCAATATTGGTATCAGTAATTTCCCTTTCTATCTTCAGTGAAATCAGACATGGTTCTTGTGCCATATGTATTTAGCATACTTGCTCAAATTAGTTGCTCCTCGGGCCTTGCATCTTGTACCGTGTAGTGGTATCTCATCACTGTTGTGGTTTTGACTTTGCTAATCACAAATACACACACACAAAAGACTGTGCCTAGGAACCTGAAGTTTAATTAGACAAGAGAGGAAAGATGAACGTAGGCAGGCTGATGAGCAGCAGTGGCAGCAATGAGACCCTGCTGATTAGCGTGATTTGCAGTGTTCTCACTGAATGAACGTTGCCACCATATGAACAGCGTAATGGCTTTTCTCTACCATAGAAGCACCATAACAAAGGAAAGTATAAGGAAGATTTTAAAAAGAACAATTAAATGGCCGTGTCAATAATTACAGGGAACTCCCTCAAAACATTAGTGTCAAGATGGGAGAATATATGAAAGTGCTTGTTTGAAAATGTTCTATGGGAACAATGGGGAGGGACATAAGGGGCAAGAGTTGTCCTTTGACACTGAATGAGAGATTTAGGGAGTAGAAAGACTGGAAAAGGCTCTGAAAAGAAGATAAAGAGTTCATATTTGATATAATTAACAGGAAGAGAGAGTGAAGATATGCATGGGGAAGGTCAGTGTGACATTTTTGAAAATGAGTTTTACCTTTTTTTCCTTTTTGATTCTTTTCCACATCCAATGGGAGGTGGGGGAGTGACCAAACAGCTGTGTGGTTGCTTTAGCTGCCTGCTGGGTTAAACTGGAACACCAGGCACATATTTCCTGGGAGGAAAGACTAGGGCAGTTTTAATCTCTGTGTTAATTTTAGCTGGTGTGGTGTGTGCTTCCATGTTTCCCAGTAGCGTCATGCCCTCATGGCTGTGCAGACATTTAGACTATAGCTACCTCCGCTCTGATATGTGCATGGTAGGCAGTAGTGAAAATTCCTTTTGAGCAGTATTTAAGAGTTTTTATTTTGCTGCACTGAGCTCGACGTGGAGTCTAGGCAATGAAGAGATGACAGAGAGACAGGCTAAGATTTCAGCTTTGCTAAAAGGGCCAAAGCTGACATTCAGTACTAGTGTAACTGCCTTTGTGTGTGGATGAAATATCCCAGGATGAGGCACAGAGGAGAAGGAAAACCAAAGCCAGTATTCTGTAAAAATCCCCATCAGAAATTAGAAGGGTGATAGTATAAGGTCTCAGACACGTTCTTCAAGATAAGGTATTTTCTTTACATCGTGAACTATCTGTGTTTATATCTGAGATTACAAGCTTGATTTTTAGCTTAGCGGTGATCACGATCTTCCTGTGATTTCCCTAGATTCCCATGGGGCTGAGGTTCTTAAGGGTGATGGCACAAACACAGAGGATGGTTACACAGAGTTAATATTAACACACATCCTGTACAGTGAAACAGATCTTCTGAAGGATAATTGGTTTCTCAAGACAGCAATCTTCCTGAAAACAAATTTACTTAAACATGCTGTAGGAAAAGATTTTAGAACACTGAGTCATCTGGAAGATGTTGTAGAACAAATAGGGAAAATAAATGGGAACATCACCACGCCTTCGTCCAAATATGATTCTAGTCTTCTTTAAAAGGTTTTGGGTAGGGGAGGATCCAGGGAAGTGTGCACCACCAAGTACAAATTTTATACCAAGCAAGTTATTAGGAAATATAATAAAGGATAAAATTAGTGGACATCATAGAAATAATTATGATGTATGGTAAAAGAACCAGCATAGTTTATTTATAAGTGAATCATGTTTCACAGATTAATAGATCTGGTTGACATACTCTACTAGAATTTCTGAAAATTATGTGACAGAATCTCTCAATAAAGACATTAAATTTCTTTGAGCTGTTATGAGTAAAGAAGTATGGACAACATCTTTCATGGTTCAGGTCTGTCATGCAGAATGTCTTACAGGATGAAGGGGAAGATTTGAGTAGGTGGGAGGTCAGGCAGAAGTGTAATTTGAAAGCCATCCCATTCCCTCTACTCAACCCAATTTTCTCAGAATCTCTTTCCCTTTGTATTTTCTCTACTGCAAGAACTGAGGGGAGCCCAAGTAAATTACTAGGTGCCAGGTTTACAACAAGCAAGAGGAAATAGTTCCTTGCGCAGCACGGAATTAAATACTGAAAATCCTTGTGACAGGATGCCAAAAGTATAGATGAGTTCAGAAACTGAAAAAAATCATATGCTTTTCTTCTTTCAAGGGCTAGTCAACTCTGGAGACAACCTCTGTCTCAGGAAATTCCTAAAATACTGATTACCACAAGGTGGGAGGGAAGTGTCAACTCATTCTTATATTGTATCCCTAAAGAACCAGTGCTGATCATAGTTAGAGACAGAATAGTGAGTTGCATTTGATCTTACAAAATGTCAGTTGCATATTCTTAAGAGAAAGCAAATTCAAGGATAATATGAATAAAAAAGAATTTAAGAAAAAAAATGGAGCTGTTTGCTTGCTTTGTTTTTTCACAAGTTCTGACTAGGGGAGGAACTGCTCAGGTGCTCACTGCAGAAGGATGAATCAGCTTTGCTGACCACAGATGGACTCTCTGTGTTTCCCAAAGAAAGCAAGAATTATCAGAAGAGGCATTATATTTAGGAAGTTTTTCTTAGAATTTGTAACCTCTGGCTTTTGTCTGTTAAGCAAAGCAGTGATGTACAAGAGCTCAGTAAAACACTTCTCTCCTGTTTATCTTGTGCCTTTGGAGTTCAACAGTAAACACAAATGCTTGTACAACCCCTTAGAGTTTGGAAAATGGTATCCTTAAGTCACAGTAGAATTTTAAAGGCATGTACATTTGGGACAGGCTAATGGAATGTGGGGATGATCTGCATTGCACAAGTTTGCCTGAAGACCCAAAACTGAAGGGTGATGCATTGATAGATTCCTCAAGGATTTGTTTGGCCAAAGACCAGCTATCAATTTGGTGAGTAGCCCAAAAGCAGATGTTCAGCTAGACTTTGTTGCAGGATGTCATCTTTGAGAGACATACTGAAGGAATAATTAAGGAGGTCAGAAAAAGAACCAGAAGAAATCACAGAAATCGAAAGAGAACAAGACTGTCTTTTGCCCTCAAGGCTTTGGATGTCCTGTCCCTCACATTTTGTTTAGTTTCTATTAATTTAGGGCTAAGTTCCTGCAGCTACACAGAACCCATCACTCCTGCTCAAGTTTCCTGTTCATTACTAATGTCATTCTATCCAGCCTCTGATTCTGATTTCCTTCCTTGAAGGCCTGGTTTCCTTTGTTCTGCTCTGCATTTCACGCAGAGTAGTTATTCAGCTGGTTTCTTTAGACTTCATCCAACTAATTGTGCCAGAGCTCTTTGAATAGGTTATCATTAAAGTTATAACAACCCATTATTGTGCTTTGTCTGGGAGGGATGTGATCCAGCCTTTATAAACAAATGGTGGATTCTCCATATAATGAGGCCTTCCATGATTCAAGAGTTTCATAACAACTGTATAACATCAACTAGAATGTATAAGTTGTACACAGATTCCCCTCCGCTTTCCCATAAATCACAGGTTACTGATGTACCTCTTGGCTACAGGAGTATTATTAAATATTCTGGTAAAAACAGCTTCAGTTGCAAAGGAAAGGAACCACACAAGGAGAGAAGCCCCAGGTAGAAACTATAAAGGTTGTGTTCAAAGAGCTTCAGAATGAAAAGAAGATGGAGTGATACTGATGAAACAAGTTGGCTCAGGGTGGGATGTTTTTATAATGGGAGTGGTCAAAGCAAGCTCATGTGAGGGAATAATCTGAGGGAGAGTGAGAAGTTACGCATGGTAAAAGGGAAGTGATGAGGAAGTATATGATGGAGATCGGGAAAGACAATGCTATAAAAGCAGGTGGAGATTGGAGCGTACAGGAAGAGGGAGTACTGCTTCCCCAGCTGTTTGCTTGTTACGAACTGACCTGAAGTCTTGCTTTCTGTGCTTTTGGAGTAGCACCCCGTCTCTCCAGATATACATCGGTCTCCACCAGAGTCCTACTGGTCTGGAGTTATCGCTTGTGAGAACCGTGCAGTCCTGTGTTCCTCTGCGTGTTAGGAAGCATGTAACACACTTCCGCTGTTACCATAATGCCAGCAGGCAAGTTACGGGTATTTGCTGCATCAGATGATATCTTTGGGCCTGATGTTGTTTGCGCCTTACATTGCTTTATCTGCTTTGAAGTTGATATTGGCATGTATTTTTGCCATTTGTTTCTGTTGTGGGCTTTATCTTGCGGCTTGACCTCTTTTCATGCTCCTTGGGCTGTGCCTTCCCCCATGACAAGGGTGTGGGCAGACCTGTTAACTTGTGCCATAAACACATTCCTTCCTTCAGGGTGGTACTGAGGATGAAGCAAGAGTTTAATAGGAACTTCTTCAAATAGCTATGGAGTTTTGTCTGGCGGGATGCATACTGTGCTGTTGCGCCTATCCTGCTGTACTGGCCCTGCATGCCTCACTTAAGTAAATCTCTCTCCAGTCATTGATGCGGGTGTGTCTGTCACTCCTGCATCAGGAGGGAGTTATAGCTGAGCCCTTCATCTATACGTAGGGATTGCCTGTCTAACTGTAGAGCTTGAACTTGGCTCTGTGCTTGTTGCTTTATGCCCTTGTATTGACACAAAGCAGATGATTGTAGCTTTGTTGAGGTCATGGCAGGTTTTGTTCTCTTTGGCCTTTCATACTACGGATCTCCGTGTAGTATGAAGGGGTTATTGTGTTGAGCGTTGTTGCGTCATGAAGTTTCCTGAATGACCAGATGTTTGTTTGTTTTTCAAGCCACAAAATTCCAGTTCAAAAAGAGAGAGTTCTTGGAACATACAAAACTAATCCACATGGAAAAAAGTCAAGTTAGCAAGTGAAGGCAGTGATGTAGTTAGTCAGCCAGTTTAAGACTGTGTGGGCTGGAAAATGCAGGCATTCCAATAAACACTCTTTTACTTTTCGGCTAATCCCTCTCTGCTCTTTATTACTTTTTTTTTTTTTTTTTTTATCCCTGACTCCTTCTCCTGTTAGCTACTAATTGGTGTAATACTATACAGGGTATGTCTTTGATCTGAGATATATATTGAGTAAGAAGAGTGGATAAAACATAGTAACACATCATCCCAAAACCATTTGGTTTTCTACTTGGTGATTCTACTCTCTTTTCTACTTAAAAATATCCTTTAGCATTTGAAATGATTCCTGCAACACTTACTTAGCTGTGGTAGTTGCTGTCTCGAGGGTAGAGCTCTCTAAAGAGGAACTGCACATTGTCAAAAGTCTGGCCACAGATTTTTGATCTTTAATGGGAAAGAGAGTAATGCTTTTAGAACTAAATATCAACTGAATAAAAGTTGCGTCAACAAAACATGTCTGTAAGTTCAACTGCAAAGTGGTTTATTATACAGATAAATTAACATATATACTGATAAACATGCTCATTTTTGTTTATAACACTGTTGATTTTGTAATGCTTCACTTAAAAATACAGCTATGTTTGAAAAATAGAGCCTTTTTTAGATTCATGAAGTTTCGTAAAAAGAAAAACAAAATCCCAAATCCCAAGCAAATTAAAAAATACCCTCTGAGTGTTTTGTCTTTGGCTCATTTACATGATAAAATATATGTACAAAGCATAAGAAAAATGAAAAATTACATAGTTTGCCTAGTTAACAGAGTTCCAGAATCATAAACTGAGTTTACTACAGAGGGTAGTGCTAGGTCATTCAGGGTATAACCGTGTTTTATTTTTGGAGGGGTTAGTACCACAGTTCTTGCACATCTCAGCTCTTTTTCATGCTAGGGACTGAGTTCAGAAAGATTTCAAAATCAAACATTTACTTTGGAAAACCAGACTCTGGATTTCTATTAGAAGAATTTAAAAGCAGTTTTCAATTTTAACAGAATGGAAAAGATAATATATTGTTCCAAATAACTTGCTGCTTAGAGCTAAATTTTCACATATGGCTTCTAACTTTTCAGTTATTTGCAACAGTGAAGTATCTTGCACTTTCTATAACCATTTCATCAGGCACAGTTTCCTTGTTTTCTTTGAAGAGGGAAAGAATATCCATCTCCAGGCAACCCAAGGGACACCTGCATGGACAAATTACCATGAGGCAAGTTGGGGTGTGGATTTACAGCATGTTACCCACTCCACCCAATGGCTTCTCTTTATGGTACATGTAAGGCCTTTGCCACCCATCCGTTGAGGTGCAAACTGCATTACACTCAGTGGGGGTAAGATTACATGGGCATCCAAGCAGTTGCTGCTAACGTACCATAATTTCACAATCCGTGTTATCACTTAGCAACTTGTTTGTGTGGTATACATTTACGATAGCAAAAGGTTGTACACAAACAGTAAGGGAGCTTAGAAGGGTATTACTTGCAACCCAATACTCAGTATCGTCTCAGTAAGAGCCAAAGTGTATTTGTATTTGTGTGTAATGTAGTGCATTTGCTATTGTGAAACTCCTTTGTGGGGTGAAATGTCCACCAGGAGTATTTTGGGAAGAGATTTTTAGCCAAACAGTATTTTATGTTGACTTTTTACTGAAATGTTTTAATACACCTAAGTTAGAGACATCGATTTATTCAGTTACTGCAGGAAGACAACGTATTATACTTCATGCATTAATGAGAGATTTGGAGGGACTTCTGCCTCTAAACCAGAGAGTGATCTTTTATTTTATCTCCTTTTACAAAGTTCTGCATTTTTAAAAAGAAATTAACAGGACTGTAAACAGTTTGATGTTATTTTGTATAGATATGAAACTGACTATATGAAGTGTGGCTGACATATTTAACCTCATTTTCAGAAGCCCCTTTTCTCCTCTTTGTCTCCCCTTCTAACTTTTCCCTTATTGTTCTGTTATTCACTCTAACTTGCTGCCACTCACCTTTTCAGTGGTTCCACTTCGTTTTCCCTTAAAATGTGTTTATACTACTTGCCCAATGTTGTTTGGTTCGTCAAGCAGGAGAGCTGAAATTGTATAACATAGTAAAAGAAATCCAATTACATCCACACCTATAGTTATTAGTGCTGAAATATCTGTATCTATGGCTTAATTATTAAACTGTATGCTCTGTGGGTACCTAATTACTGGAACTGTATTTGTAATTTCAGATTTCCTTTCTCTTTTTGTTCCTTTGTTCTCCTTTACTTCTGAAAGATACAGCGAAATCTCAATAAAAATATTTTAATATTTGAGAATCCAATTCCTTAAAGCATTGGAACTGTAGCTTTCGAGGAATGGATTTTTGAAAATGTTCATGCACATAAAAATAACTGCCCTTTGCTTCTAAAGTGCTAAAATTGGTTACAAGCAATTGTATATGCTGATGAAAACTCAGATTTCTTTGTATGCTAAATTCCTTTGAAAATCTGACTTGCTGGAACTTCATTCACTTTTGAAAATGGGACATAGGCTCTGAAAACATTATGGCATTTCTGAAAATATTACCTTATGCCTTCACATCAATGTTTATCATGTTGAGCCAAACTGCAGAGACTGCTGACAATGGTTGCTCTCTCTGGACAATGTGTACTTTGGCAAGCACAGGTTTTCTTTTAGAAAAGTGCAAAAATTGGAATGGTATTTTTAGAAGAGCTATGAAGGGAATCCCATTAAGCTTCCAAACCCATCAGATAAGTACCTTGAAACTGGCAGGAGTGAAGAAATGTGTCTTTTAATGCTCAGAGTTATTTAGAAATATAAATTAATCATGACTGGATGTGAAAAATAGCACTGCCATACCTTTTTATGTGTAATATGCGGCCCACTTTCTCAAGGAACAGGTAAAACCTAAGCCAGTAATCCTGGAACTGATCTCACAACAAAAGCAGGAGCTGCTGTCTGCTTTTTTCCTGTGTTGTATTGTTTGCACTGGAGTATGAGAGCCACCTTGTTGGACGCTATCCTATGTATATTTGCTTGAGTGACCACTGTTACCCTGCAATAAATGAAAGGTAACCTGCTCCTACATGAAAGAAAAGTAGATTAGTGCATTTTTACTGCAAGATTTGAGCATTCATACAGGGACTTATCAGAGAGAATCTGGTGCCAACAAACTCCCAGCCTTGCTTATCTTGCAGTAACCTGTTCTGATTCCCATAGGTTCACGAAACTATTGCAATGGGCAAAATTGTGAACAAAGCTTGTGATATATGAAGGAAACTCCAAGAGACTGAAGCTTGATTCCCTTGAAAAGCCTTGAAAAAGCAGCAACATTTGGTGTTTTCTCTGCTGACTTCACTTGGGTTTAGATTAGGCCCCATCTTTTGTCCTTCAGCCACGAAACTAGGCTGCTGCAATCTTGCAGGGGTTCAGAGATACTGTCTTGAGATTGCACCAGGCTGTGAACAGCTGAAGCAAAACGTAAAGTCTCAACAGCATTTTGCCATCGTGCAAACCATTTGTGAGTCTGCAGTTTGCCCTGCAGACGGTCGGGAAGTGGAGCGCAGCAGGCGCTGCAGTAGGGACTTGATCTAGACCCTGCTGAAATCAGGGAGGAGGGCTCCTGTTGTCAGTAGCTTGCTTGGATGAGGCCCTCTCCAGGAAGCAGCAGCCACCACCAGACAAGTCCAAAATGTGAGTTCCTTTGTATTTTTTCTGTCCTGCATTTGCTAAAGCTCCTCCTGCTATAGTAGCTGTTGCGGAGTGTCTCTTCATTTAACAGCTGTTGAGCAACTGTTGGTTTTTTCCTTCCTTTCATGCCACAGCCCATTATTAAGCAACTTTTAAAATACATACATACATACATAGATCTATAATATATACATTCTTCAATGACTGGCTTGTACATTGAATTGAAGAGGTAGAAGGACACGTGTCTGTGGGAGGTTTCGGTCTTGTTATGGTCTGAAGAAAACAAAGTTGCTTGATTTTCTGTTTTCTTTCTCTAGAAGGTATGTCTCTCACCTCGTGATGCTTTGGAATTTTTCCTAGCAAATTCACATTTCTGGTATCTACGTGTCTTAGTCTTTTCTGTGGAAAGAGGGTTTGTCCCAAATGCCACTCCGTCAGAGAGACCTCTTGCTGGGCTGCTCAGGCACACGTTTGGCAGATAGAGGAGGTGACAAAGAAAAGTGCCCAGCATGATGAGGTGGTGCCTATGCATGATGCATGCAGGATCCGAAATGGAACATCCTGTTTGTGGAGCAATGGATGTGCCTAGAGTAAGGATACCGAATCCTCCGACCAGCAGTGAAGTGGGAAGCACAGCATTTGTGCTGTGCCGCTGATCTGCCATCATGGCTCTACAGAACATCCTAAGTCAACCAGCTTTCCCATGCCCAGTGTCGATGCAGTTATGATCTGTCTGCTTCCAAAAAGGTCTAAAGGCATATTTAGCTTTTGAAGATTTTCATAGATTGCTGCCAAAAAAAAAAAAAAAAAGCACTTGTGGAACAATTGAGCTGAATCATTTGGGGCATACACCATCTAGTGTGTGTTAAATGGCAATTATGGTGAAGGCCATTCCCTTTTCATTTAGTGCCACAGTTGTAACTCACACTGCTTCTCCAGCGAGACGCATTTCTGTGTCCACTGAGTTAAACCATTATAGGTATGATTTTCATCGCTAGACCTTTTCTCCCCACCTTGGACATATTAGCCTTCTAATGGTGTTGCAAACAGTTCCAGTCACCCAGAACCAGTTTACTAGTTATGCTGACTAACCAAGTTCAGTACATCTCTGAGGTCCTTTGCCTTTTGGACATGTAGCTCCCTCTTCCAATATCATTACTATTGGTTCCTGTTGTTTATTGTCCTAGAGCTCATTTTCTTTGGGCAATTGTCAACATTGCCTAACAGAAGCCTTTTCAGGAAGAGCAACAAATCTCTTCCTTTGTCTGTCTGTCTGTCAGAATTTGAAAGCATTGTTTAATCCTTAGCATATATGTCCATCCTTGGATGGTGATCTCCATAGATCACTGAACATATGCTCATTATGATCATTAATTTCTTTTATAAGTGTGATTTTCGTCATGATCATGAAGTGACAGACGCGCCCAGCATCCTAAATAAACAATTTAATTTCCTTAGAGTTGTGCAGGCCTACAGTTCCCTTGGCTGTAGCTTAAAGATGTTAAAGGCATTCAGACTGATTGTTTTCTGCTAAATTAAATATCAGCACATAACAAATCCCATTTTGCTCATTTGTTTGCTTGTTGCTAAACAGTGCAAAGTCCAGATCACAATTTAACTTTTCAGCCTGTCAGAGTTGAGATAATGGAGTTCAGCCTTTTGAATACAACTGCAAATAGTTGCAATAGTGTAGCTGGAAAACAGCATATCTCCTGAACAATGGGTTGGTGCAATGGACCAGTAGAACAACCACATGGGCAGCTGTAATATTTCACCCTAAGGCTATTTCACAGGAATCACTGAAAAAAAATAGATATTATTTTTCCAACCAGTGTGAATAAATCTTCACTTGCAACTTTCCAGAAGGGAAGAAATTGCTTCTTGCTGAGGTATGAACTGTGCCCTGCTAAGAAGTATGTTCATTTAAGTTCAAATATGTCCCATTGAGAGGTCACCTCTCAGATCTAATCTGCATTCCCAGGGAATGCTTTGCTCAAGGACACATGCTCAAGATTTTTTGCAGTTGTTTTGTCTCATTTCCCTTTCCAGTGAGATCGTTGCTCTAAGACTGGAAAGCAAGGGTATAATATATATTTACAGATCCTGCTTTCAGGAAGAAGTACACTATTTTTCCCCTCCATTTATTTATCCATACCTCTAATTCACACATTTCCTTAGTGTGCATCAGCTTGTTGCTGCAAACTTTGAATTTCACTTGTGTGATTTCCACTACCCAAAGATTTTCTTTAGTTGCAATTTCAGAGTTTTTAACATCACATGGGTCTGTGCACCAGGATCCAATTTACAATGAGCAATGACCTTTCTGTTTTCTAATTGCTAGTAATTCATCTCCTGGTGCAATGTTGTCTAGCGCTTCTATGAATAATGCATTTGAATTAATAGTCAGAAAGGACAAGGACCTTACTATGCTATACAACTGCTGTGGCTTGTAAATTCTTCCAAAGTTGTATAATCAATTGCATTTTTGCTTCTTTTTTCGTATTGTAACATCTGTATTGCCTTGGGCTGGTTGTTACAGGAGGCATCAAGAGCTAGTCTTGCCATATTTGCTTACTTTCTCAGCGTATGTCTACTCTGTGCAAAGCAGCTGTTTGCAGAGATATCTAAGGGAGCCCTGGATGAGCTAGGTCAGGTATCAGAAGCAGTGGAGTCATGCAGTGTGGCACCCTGATACAGGATGTCTTTCTGATTGGAGTTCCCATTTTGGTAGTACTGTGTATTCCCATGCATGTCTGAGATGGAGCATGCAAGGTACTGTCTACAAGATTAATTCGGGACCGCACAACTTCCCTTAGGGCAATGTTGGAACTACTACCTAGGGCTAATTCTCAGTCCATTCAGAACTCTCTCTCTGAGCTTTTCTATGTGTTAAACTCCATTCAGAAGGATTTTTTGGATGAGAGGGTTGGTGCTTGTGTTCAATTTGTGCAATGTGATGTCATGCTAGACACCTAAGTTTGTTCTGAATAAGCTGGCATGAGTATATGGCAAGCAACATGCCGTGCAGAGGTCAATTGTCACATTTAAACAGTAGCACAGCTACATCAGCATAATTAGCCTGATGACTAGCGGCCTGAACAGCAGTCACTGCCTCAATTGCCTTGCTTTCAGTTCTGGGACCACCAAGGAGTCTGTTGCACAGCATAGCAATCTCTAGGGCTAGGTCCCTAAATGGAAAAGTTTGCTTTTCATCCCTACTTTCTCACAGCTCTTTTCTTAGTTTTATTTTCCCTTTGGTCCCACAGTGAAAAGTCTCTATGTTTCAGTCCTACAGTACTTCTTGCTTTCTGAGACACAGCTTCTTACTTGCCCTCCTCAGTTTGTAATCTCTGTAACCGCATGTCTAGCAGAAGTAGTTTGAGAAGGTAGCATGCTGCAGTTTAGGTTAATCTGTCATGTTTCCCCTCTCTCCACCCCCATGAGAACTGCTTATGGATCAAGCAACTTCAAATATACCGAATGAACAATAGTTGGTAACTAAATTCTTACACCTGTTTCCAGGTAATTTAGGTAATTGGTACTCAACAGTAGTCAGATAACTCGGCATTTAACCAAATGCATCAGAAATTGATCTTGTCCAATTAAAAAAAAAAAAGGATCTCATGATGACTGTCATCTTCTTCCCTGGTTTCTGTTCTTTGTGCTGACAGAGTAAGCTGCTGTCTGCATGTTCTCCATGAAACAGCTGTTGATGTTTCTTTGATGATATGAAGTGCCTTGAGATTTGATGAAAAATGTGCTAGGGTCTGGTGACTGAGTGAACACTTTTTTTTTCAGGTGCATGTTGCTAGTGTCATGCAGGGTACTATAGTTTGGGATTGCCACTAGTCTGGCTGTCTGTGCAGGACACAAAATTCTTTAGTTTTGTTTATTTTAAGAAAGCCATTCTCAACGGAAATCAAATCTAGAGAGAGGAAGTAAGAAAAAAGAATCAAGATATTCTTGGGTTGATTGTCTGTGTATAGTTTATTAATTTAATGTTGAGAATTTTCTCTTTGTGGTCAGCTGTGAATCTCATTTTGAATATAGGGGGATTTTCTTCACTGTAGTGTTTTTGCCTCCTCATTTATTTAAAAGGTCAAGAGCTGGTGATAAGGACTGACAGTAGAAAGCCACTAACCTTGGTGTCTGCTATCAAGCTGTTAGTGTTCTGGGACAATGAGACTGTTGAAACTAAGAGGAAAAGAGTATTACGCAGATTTTCTCAGCAGACAGAAACTTAAAAGCTGTAAAATTTCACCAAAGGCAAATCAAAGAAAATTTGCAAGGGCAAGCCATTAAAATTGCAAAAATTACGAAGTATGGGACAATGATTCACAGACAGCTTAGAAAGAGAAAAAGGAAAGGATCTTTCTTTTGTAGCAGGAAAGTCATATTTAACTGAAGGACGTGCTGAGGAGGAAGGGAGCTAATTTCATGGGAGAAACAGTTCCCTGGCTTTGAGGAGAAGCCATGAGCAGTACTACTACTAGTTTTTCACTATGATGGTTCTTCAGCTTTCTTGAGGCAAACTGCTACCTACTTCTTGTCCTCACCTCTCCCTCTTCCTTTGCGTAACATTGAAGCTAAAGGAGATGCTGGAGGTGAGGGCAAAAGGTGTCAGTGGAGCCGAAGGGGACCTAGCGGTGAGTCATTTGAGGAGGTGGTAACTGGAATGGTGTTGGTGCTGGAGGGCTTGTGGTGGTACGGGGTGAGGGATTTAAAGGGGCATGAGAAGAGAGGGCTGGAAGGACACTGGATTTCAGGGGAGGGCTGTGTGTGAGGGAGTGAGATTTGGTCTCTGACTTTCCTGGCACCCTTGCTTCTGGCTAGAAAAGCAAGAACTGCCAAAAGGGGAGAGTGGACTCAGGAATACTGTACAGCTCTGTTGAATCCTTTGCAGAAGAAGGGATGTCAGGAGAAGTTGGGTGGGATCCTTCCCTACCTCCTCTCCAGGGAAAGAGAGGTGGGGAGCTGGGGGGCAGGGAGAGAAGAGCTGCCAAGCCACAGGTACTTCTGCCCTTCTCCTGAAAGGTGTTCTCATTTCTGACAAAACACTGCTGGCTTTGGGAATAGTGACCTAATTCAGGAAATGCTTGGAGTGGTGTTACAAGAGAGTTGCATGTCTTTACATACAGTCATGCATTTCCAGTGATACGTAAGGTATCACTAAGTGTATCTAGGAAATGTTGAAGAGTAAATTGTGTTTATTTGCTTGTGACTAGCACAGGTCTTTGAAGAGTGAATGTAGGCAAAGGGCAACTTTGAATCTGGAGGCTCTGAAGAAGGAGGAGATTGAAAGTTAAGGGAATCATTGACCAGGATGCTGGGGACATACATGTGGGCTGCTGTCTGTTCCATTGACTGATGAAAGAGAGGATTGAGAGATTGAGAAAGACCTTTGGAAATAAAAATGAGACACTGAAGGAAGAGAACACTTCAGCCTTTGGGGGGTGTTTGTTTGTCAATTGTTTGGGGTTTGTTTCCCTATAATTTTTTTAAGGGAGCTTAATATAGGCAAATCTATTTGATTGAACTCAAACACTGCATGCTGCTGAGACTCTAGCCCAAATGATGCTGTCAGGATGATGCTCCCAGGTGGAGAAATGCTTCACATAATTTTGGGACCAGAAAACATATAGCTATATGCTTTCTGGAGATGCCAGCCCACTTCAACCTATCCCAATCATCAAGACTTTGGTGAATTCTTCAACCTGCTTGCTGTGTAGTGTAATGGATTCACTGGTAGGAAATCCTGGGACTAAAGGGATTGTGAAAAGTCCCATAACTAAACGGAGATGCCTTGGAGTGTTTTCTGTCTCTGTAGGTCATCTTTAATAGTGCTTTATCTACTGAGCAATAAGTTTTGAAAAATTCCTCAAGGTCTGAACCATTTATAAAAGACAGCATTTTTGTTATTGTAGGGAAATAGGTGTCCTAAATCAGATGGGTCACACCGTACAGGTTACATAGGCTGTACACTCTCCCCTATTACATTTTCAGGAGAAAGTGCTGCCAGCTCCAGAAAAGTATAACTTAATATAAATTTGTTTTCCAGTTCCTGTTGCCTCCCTTTTTAATTATGGTTATGAGGAAGTGCTTTAGTTTCAATGGGACAACAAATTAAGAGATTCTTCCATCTCTTTGAAGGTATATACACACCTGGTATCTGTGGTTAGCACAGGCTAAGGAGAGGCTCTGGGGCCTTGTTTATGCAGTAGAATTCCCTAGTCATGCCACCAGTGGTTACTGGATATAGCAAAGAGATGAACCTTGCATAAACAAACCTCTTTCAGCTTCTTTGCTCAAAGCAGATGTATTTGCACTAAATTTTGCCAGCTGGGGCTTAAGCACATACGAACAATTTAGTGCTAGCTGTGTTAAGAGGCATGGGAACTTTTAGAAAAATCCCCAGTGTAGATAAGGGAATTTCCTGTTCACTGTCCATATCATATCTTCAACACATGCAACGTTACTCTGGAATATCCCAATCTTCAAAATTGAACATTGGCTGAATTGAATTGACTGAATTATTTGTAAATCAGTATTCTGCTTATAGTTATGAAATAAATGATTGTTTATAGTTGTTGAAGCTTTTTCATCATATACAGAAATTATGCAGTTGGGTGAGGAACCTTTTCCTTTACCTTTCTTCCTCTCATGGCTTGACAGTGGAAAGACATGAAAGACAAATTTGGACTTTCTTTAATACTAGTGTCCAGAGATACACATTATTCATATAAATTGATCCTGTATTGATTTTTGTCTGCTCTTTCCAATCACAGAACAGGCTTTTCCATGTTCAGTAGCAGGCTTTCTCCTGCAAGTGTGCTGAGGTGTGGTCTAGGTGTGTTCAAATCTAGCTTAGTCATTCATCTGTCACCTTGTCATTAGCATGGCGTCTATATTTAATTGGGCTTCCTTCCTTCCTTCATCAGAAATCAGTTTTTATATACCATGAAAACTGCAGCCCATTATTAAAAGTTAGCTCTAAGTGAGATTCTTGGCTCTTATTTATACAAGAAGCAGTGAAAATAGTATCTCAAGTACTCTTTCAGATGAGCGCTATGCATGAAGAACACATGATGTGTAAGCCCAGTATACTGCCTCAAAGCCTTCTATTTCTCAAGCTTTAGTTCATAACAACTTGTTTAAGAGGGGTTTTTTGCAATCTGTTGAGTTGCTTGATAGGTCATAATCATCAACAACTTTCACTGGTTGCATCTTTGCCTCCCAGAAAATATTGCTGAGTTATTGTTGTGGTTAGTATTTCAATTGTGCTTAGAAACAGCATTGAGATCAGCATTCCATCTATTTTGTGTGTAGTAAGGGTTGTTCCCTCCCCGAAAATGCTTGCATTTTGGAAGGAAAATGAGAGAAAATATTATCCTAGTTTTAGAAATGAGACATGAGGTGCTGTACTTGGGGGTCTGGGTGTCCTAGTGGACATCAAGTTGACCATGAGCCATCAGTAAGCTCTTGCAGGAAATGCAGCCAACAGTTTGAGCTGCATGAAAAGCATCACCATCAGATCAAGGCAAGTGAACCTTCCTCTCTACTCATCCCTGGTATGCGCATCTGGAGTGCTGCATCCAGTGCTGGGCTCCCCAGTGCAAGAAGGATGTGGGCATACTGGAATGACTCCAGTAAAGTGCCACAAAGCTGATCGAGGGATTGCAGCATCTAATGTATGAGGAGAGGCTGAGAGAGTTGGAACTGTTTAGCCCAGAGAAGAAAAGGCCCGTGGGGATCTTACCAATGTATATGAATACTTGATTTTTGAGAGGAGGAGTAATGTAAGAGATAGCCTCTTCTGAGTGGCATCCAGTGACAGGACAAGGGGTAATGAGCACAAATTAAAATACAAGAAATTTCATTTAAATGCAGATAAAAACTGTTTTAGTGTCAGTGTCGTCAAACACTGAAACAGGTTTCTCAGAGATATTGTGGAGTCTTCATTGTTGGAGTAAGTCAAAACCCAAATGGACACTGTCCTGAGCAACTCACTGTAACTGACCCTGCTCTGAGCAAGGGGTTGGACTACATGGTCTCCAGAGTTTCCTTCTTCAATAGTTCTGTCATTCCGCACCCCAGCAGTCGTGGGAGTTTATTGTAGTGAGTAGAGCAGAGCACAGGATACCAGATTGTCTGATCTGACCCAGCTGAACTTGGCACATGATCAGAGGGGCCTGCTCCCCACGTCCCAGATCACAAGATAGTAATCTGGTCTAAAGACTTGCTCTATTTAACACCCATGTTCCTAGGCTTCCGCCCCCTGTCCCCAGGCCATGCTTGTAACAGGGATCACCTGTGTGCGATGGCATCCCAGCCGCATTCCTTCTTCCCCAGGCGCAGGGCCATGCAAGTGGCCCAGGAGTCGCTATCACAGTTCTTGCTGCCAGCGGATTCCCTGTGTGGGAGTGGATAGTCAGGCACATTTACGGCAGCATTTGCTAATGTAGCAAAACAGTGTTTTAAGACCTGCACCTATTAGAATCATCACTGGCTTCACCTGGAGACAGTCAAGCCCAGGCATGGACATGCAGGAGACAAGCAGGCTAGGTCACAAAAATTCAGATTGTCCCAGTGCATCAAGCCTTGTCCTCCTGCCTTAGCGGCAGCAACGCTATAGTCACTGGAAATTATGTTCAAGCTATTTCTCTGTAGTTACTACTTCTGATGACTCTCTTGTTCATAAAATAGTAGATTTGGGCAACTGAGATGTGTATGAATGTTTGATATTAAGAAACAGTAGGTTCAGTTTGAGAAAAATTGGTTTGAACCTAACCAGGGCGATCAGATTGTCATGAATAATAAAAAGTCACGTGTGAAACATATATTCAGCAAAGTTAGGTGTCCAGTAAAACTAGTTTCAACATTGTTTGCACTACCTAATCTCTAAAATTATAACGTGTGAGTCACAGCCCTTAGATGATCTTAACCTTTACTAGAGGATACCCTGCTTTGTGTTCAGCAGCACAAACAACTGAGCAAGGACCTGTGCAGACCTGGTGAATACAACAGGACCCTTTTGTCTGTACCGTAAGTAATGCATTGTTTTTTCTGTGGAAAAATTGTCAAATGTTTTATGCAGGACAACAGTTTCTGAATAATCAATTGAGAAATGACCATGTTCATATTTAAGTTGCAATTTAAGGCTTTTTGTATTGTTTTATTACATTTTTGTTGTGGGTTGTTTTTTTTTTTAATAAAAAGATAAGTCCTCTGTGAGATAGGCATATTTGTATAGTATAACTCTCTTCAGGAAAACTGCATCTCTAAATGTTTTAGAGAGTTAAATGACGTAAATGGATGATAATAACAAATGTAGGGCATGAAATGAAATGGAAGTGGGAACTTCAGAATTTGTCTCGAAAGCTTCTACAGAGTTTGGAAAAAAGGAAACTGTGGATAGAGGTAAAGGCTAAAAGAATTAGAGTAAGAGTGATAGTGGAGCAAGTCACAAACAAATTAAAGAGCTCAGATTTAAATGTGTTCTAGATATGAAAGTGAACTGTCTGAAAGTGGTTTGTCATGGGGCTCAGGCCCTTCCTAACGATAGTAGTATTACTATAACCATGATATTCAAAGGGTGTGAATTAAGGAATATTTATAGCATATATTATTAAAGCAGAGATCATCATTCTGAGTTCACTAGATTTTGGAGAACCAACACGCTGGAAAGTGGAGAACAGAAATGTGGGGTCATGGTAGGAGCTGATAAGGATTCAATGATTTTACAAGGCACGAGAGTCTGAATACAATTTCTCATTGCAAATCAGAAACCTAAGATATTTTTCCCCTTTGAAAATCCTTACCTTTTCCTTTAGAGAGTACTTTATAAAAGATTCTGTTGGTAGAGTGATCATATACCACAGTAGGATGTTCTGGATTTCCAGATATTCCACATCTTTGCTTCCTTCTGTCTGTTGACAAAAGTTGTTGAAACAAGTGTGGTGCAGTATTAATTTCTAGAGTTAAGAGTATTGCCATATTAAAAGTTTCCATGATGCTCTAGAAAAGGCTTTCCTGTTCTATTGGTATATTTATATCTTTGTTCCTCCAGAATTGACTCATTCATCTTCACATTTTACCATTGCAGCCTTCTCTGACAAAATCACCCTTTGCTATCTTTCTGATGATAAGCAGCATGATTGTTCTAGAGTTTCCTCTTTTTTTTTCTTTTTTTTTTTTTTTTAATATTTTTAAGTGAAGCCGGACATGCCTTTGCATGCAGCAGGCACACTTGTTTCCATTTGCTGTTCTATGTACACACTCATTTTCCCTTTCTTAATAAGCAACACTATTTCCAGGGTCTTGATAAATTCCTAAATGCTCAAAGCATATTTCTCTCTTTTGTTAGTTATGTGGAAGTGTGTTTTTTTTTTTTAAAAATGGTGCTCAATTGTTCCAAGCTTTATGGAATCACTGTAAATGGTTATCACTTCCTCTTTAACAAGTGCATTTACTTTCTCTATGATGCCTGCCTATATGTTTACATGCAGCCCATGCATAAATGTGTATTTTAATTCTCACAATGGAGGAATATTGTGCCTTTCTTCTGCTTTGAATTTTCACTTGCTAAATTTAACTGACTAGCTTTGACTGGTTCCCTTACTTTCTGCTCTATAGACCTGTACTTTTGACTTACAGTTTTTTATCACTTAAAGCCACATCAAAAACAGAACACTAGAAACAAAACAGTTTCAAAGGAATTGTAGCCTAACCTTAATGAGGGCGTATTTGGTATTACTTCATTCCTCTTTAACTTTAAATTTTATTCTTTCATAACTTCTTCAGTAGGTTGAGTAATTTTCCAGAGTCTGCTTCCTTGAAATAGAAAGCTGGTATCCCTGAATTCAGATGGCTTGGAATCACTGGTACCAAGCCAGCTCTGTGCAGTGAAGGGATTGATTTATTGTTAAGCACAAGGTAAAAGAATTTGTAAGCCAAATGTCATTTTTATTTTCTTCTTTTGCAGAGCTGTAGAAACATGAAGATGTTGTTTTTCCTGTGTCTTTTAATTGTTGGGATTCATTCCAACAGTTATTGCTGTGAGCCTAATCATCAAGGTGTGAGAAACCAAAATCAAAGAGGCCAAGAAAACCGAAACATGCCACAGCAGACTGTAGGGAACAGTGTTTGTCGGTTCGCATGTTGTTTCTACAAAGAGATTTCTTCTCGTGAAAACAGTGGGAATATTTTCTTCTCCCCTTTGAGCATCTCTACTGCCTTTGCAATGCTGACTCTGGGCGCCAGATCAGACACTCTGACACAGATTCTTAGGGTCCTTAGCTTTAACCCAAATGAGATTTCTGAAAATGAAATACACGAAGGTTATCGTCAACTCATGCAAATGGTAAACAGAAAGAATAAGGGGTTACAGCTGAATATGGGAAATGTCCTGTTTGTGCTTGACCGACTGAAGCCACAAGATAAATTTTTAAGTAATCTCAGAAACTTCTATGAAGGAGAAGCTTATCCTATGAACTTCAAGAGGGCTGATCAAGCCCAGATAAAGATCAACGAATATGTCGCAGAAAGAACCAATGGGAAAATCAAGGACCTCATAAATAACCTTGATCCACTTACTGAAATTCTCCTTATTAGCTATATTTATTTTAACGGTAAGATATACATATCATATTCTCCTACTTCATACATTATTTACTCAGGTCAGTCTTGGACTATGGTTTTGCAGATGGACTCATATCTTATTTTCCTTTTGGTCCTCAATTACACTTGATTATAAACAAAGATAATGGAAATTATGTTCTGTTTGACACCGATGATACCTCCTAGCAAAATTTATGGCAAATTTTCCTATATCTTTTAATATGTACTTTTCTTTCCTGCTGAAGATTAAGTGAAGTACACTTTGAGGAAGGCATCTCTATTCAGTAAAGCATCTAGTCCTATACAATCTACTGCAATTTAAGCACTTTCTTAAGTGCTTTGATGGCTAGGAATTAATTTGAAACCCACTTTAGCTATTTTTTTGTTTAGCAAGTTCAGAGTTAAATTCAAAGAACACCGTTAAAGTAAAACTTAGCATCTTACCTAAAAGAGAATATGTTTACTCCATAGTTCTGCTGTTACTGAGATGCTCATGTATCCAAAGCTAAACATGTAACAGTACCTTTAGTTTCACACTCACGTTCTCCTTTTTTTTTTTTTTTTTTTTTTTACTGATAGTATGGCTGTAGTCCTGATGTGTCTAGAGGCATAGGTTTTCAACCTTTTTTTTTTGATTTGCAGATTCTAATATTTTCCAGTGAAGAGGTGGACCCACCAGTATCAAATACAAGCCTAATGACAATAAGCTTGTTTTTCTTAATTAACTTGTGCAGTCTGCTTAGATACAGTCTACAGATCTTCCCAGAGCTTTTCAGACTGCTGATCTAATGAGAAGAGGAGCAAGGCTGTAAGGCTCAATCAGTGATCTAATAACAGATACTGTGTCTTCTTTCAAACCTTCTCTCTGTTACTCATTTTATCCTATTCTGACAACAGAGCAAGTATACTCAGAAAATTAATATTCTGTAATTTATCTGACAAAATATCATTAAGCTTTTTAATTGAAATGGAGGAGACGTATTAGAAATGCTATTTTTTAAAAAGAAATGCTATTCTTTTAAAACTATTAACCTGGATGCTTCCACTCTCCTCCCCAATATGAGGCTTCCCCTGAAAGTTATTCAAAACCCTATTTTCATTTTGTTTTGCTCTTTATCTGTGTCTCTGCTCTTTCTGTTAATCTCTGAAGATCTGGCCACATCTAAATGGAGCCGTTTGGAATACAGATGATTGATTGATGTTTCTTAATTCTCTTGAATACATACTGGTTTGTCTCAAATAATGTTTTCACGATAGGCTTTTATTTAGCATCAGGTACATCTTTCAAAACAGGCAAAAAAGCTGTTGATTCTTCTTTTACTGAAAGGTGTTTGGAGAAGGAACAATAGATTTAGTAGCACAAGGGGGACAAAAGCCTGAGAAACCCTGTATTAAAGATCACTTTGTATTACAGATAACTTTTACACGTTCTAAAAATAAGTTTTGTTTAAAATTAGATGTTTGTTCTTATAGCTGAAATGATTTCCCAGCTCCTCCAAAGATGGTGGAGATTCAGGCTTAGCTCTTCAATTTTAAAGAAAATAGATTAAAGAATAGCATTAATAGCAACAATAAGAATTTTTATCTTGAAACTGAGAGTAGGTTAATGCTAATTGATCTGGAGGCTGGGATTAATCTGGAGAGGATCTCTAAAGCTCAGGTACCTCTATAACCAGTCTATACTTCTAGGCTCTTGTCTATTCTCTGTGCATTACAGCCTTCCTTGCACAGTATTGGTGACTCTCCCCTTCCCCCCCCCCCCACCTTTTTTTGTGGTGTAGCGTAGTGTAGAAGTCCTTCCCTAAGGACAAAAGTCTGGCAATATTTTCCTGGCTTTCAGCCAACGGGCACATGATTCCACTACAGTACGCCAGTCCCTCGTCATGCCCTAGCCAAGCTGGTCACCACAAAGTATCGTACTTCAAGGTTCATTTTTCCACTTAGATGCTGTGAAGCATGTGAGAAAGATGCCATCCCTCGAAGGCAGCATCCTAAGAGAGAGGAGAGCATAGGAATAAGAGTTCCTCTGAAACAGGAGGAAAGGATTAGTGAATATCATCTCTGTCTAATCTATGTGTTAAATCCTAACATCCTACTCAGTTTTTAATCAAGCAAAACTGTTTCTGAAATCAGTGGGTGTTTTCCCTGAGTTGAGAACTAGATAAAGGTTGTTTGAGTGTTTCAGGACTTGTGTCATTCATGTTTCTGTGATTCATTCTGCTTTTTTTTTCCTTAAGCATATCAAGGCAGAAGTCCTGCCTGCTATATATCTGATGATAGAAGAAGTCACTGTTAATGAAGAAACATGAGTAGCAACTTTTCCCATTTTCAGAGTATTGACAGTTGTCAAGTTATATTTTCAGAGCCCAAGACATGCGCTGTCTCATTTTACTCTTTCCAAATACTAAATAAGTGCTGTTTGTGTCTATTTCACAGATGGTGGAAACAGCAGATGATAATTATTTCATTTGTACCAAGCTGCCTAGTAATCATTGTTCAAATAGAAATCAGAAGTCAAAAGGTGTTGCATCTTGTTTCATGTTTTTCTTGATGGTACTTATTTTATGTAGCATCGTGACTCTACTTTTGCCCACTCAATTTGATAAAAATTAGTTTTATTCTAGAAGGCAAAATTTACTACAGAGCAACACCTCTTTCTTAAAAAAAACAAACAAGCAAAAGAAAAACAACCAAACAACAAAACAAAACAACCCTACTCCCCAACTTTTCCTCTTTTTAAAAATCTACTCAGCCTCTGAAATAGATGAGGTGGATAGCTGGAATTTGGCTTAGCAATTCCTCTCTGCTGAGGACAAGAATCTTTCAGAGTTTCAATGTAGACATTTTCTTTCACTATGACTAAGCGAGGAGCTTTTGGAAATTTAATATTGTGAGCATGACAGTACAAAAGGTTTCTGGTTTTGTTGTTTTGTTTTGCTTTTTAACCCAGAAGTCTGGTAGAATTAAGTTCTTCATGACTTTATTGGCCATCAACTAAAGTGGCATATAAAACCCTTCTCTCTGCAAGTAACCTGAATCCTTGCATTTCTCTGGAGAATTCATCCCTCATGTCACCCTTCAGAAGTCTTTTTTGGTGTGGGAATAAGGAAAGGAGAGAAACTTTCTTCTTCTGAGCTGTTCTTTAAAGGCTGCATCATGTGAGGTCTTTATAGGCTCCTTAAAACTGTTGTCATAGGGGAAAATTGCATACTAGAATTCTTGGTGTCTCATCTAAATGAAGGATATTGCAACCTGCTGTAAGATCTGAGGGAGTTTTTTTACATCACACTCTACCTACTGTGTGTTGCTATTGAATTATTCTGGGTATTCAGTACGATCAAGTGCTTATTGCAAACTGGTTTATCTTTGAAGCTGATCCAGCTGTACCAGTTCCTGTCATCTATGAATAAGTCCTATGGTGATATGTCCTATGGTTTCATGTCCTCAAAATATCCTGTAACTCTGTCTCTTGTATTTCAAGCTGAATGGGAAAAACCTTTCGATCCAAAATATACTAAAAAGAGCAAATTCTTTGTGGATGGGAACAAGGCTGTTGAAGTGCCGATGATGTTTGGGATGGGCCTGTTCAAGCACGGCTATGATGAACAGCTCTCTTCCACTGTGGTGCAAATGGATTACAAAGGAGGTGCTTCGGCTTTTTTCATTCTGCCTGATCAAGGAAAAATGAGGAAGCTGGAGAAAAGACTGTCTTGTGAACGTATGTCAAGGTGGAGGACATTAGTCTCAAAAAGGTAAAATTCTACAGTTCTTGGTTCAGATGGTAGGCAAGGAGACACATCAGTTTCAATCTGCTGGGCTATGCCACAGAATCAGGATGCTATTTTTAGTTCTGTTTTAATCTACAGAAGAATTCCTACTGACCAAAGTTGAAATCTGTCTCTGGTGTCCCTGTGTTTTCACATTCAGTAATGCACAAAGTGAAAACCTTCAAAGCTTTAGGACTTTTGCTGTTTCCGCATATCGTTTCCCATCTTCAACTCTCCACAGCCCCCAGTTCTCTGTCTTAAGACCTTTTCTCACTTTTTTTTGGGGGGGAGGTCTTCTGCCTTCTCCTATTTTCAAATAAATTCCTACCACTTTCCTTCAGCCTTTTTTCCTGTCTCTTGCTTCCTTTCTGCCTATTACAGTTACCAATAATTGCACGTCTAATGCTGAAATAACAACTTTCATTTGGCAATTGTGAGGATAAAGCTCAGTGATAAGGGTATAGAGCAGCTGGCACATCGCAGGGTGCTATATTCAGGCTCTCTGAAGGCTTAGAAAGGCAAACCTGGAATAAGCTACACTTGCTTCAAGGTAACTTTGAGACCAGATGGCAGAAAGTTTATATGCTTTCTAAAACCAACTTTAGACTCCTTCCATTCAGTGTCATGTGTAGTAGTAGCCTTTGATGGGACAAAGAATGTGTGCAAGCAGAGGCACAACATCTTTACAGAGTCAAGCCCTTGTGTTCATTCATGAATCTGATGTGTCATGTTAGATACCTTCACATGTACACATTTAAAAATTGTATTTTAAATGGTCAATTCTGAAAACAAAAATGGCATCCCAATACAGAAAACCAAAACTAGTGTCATGCTCTTAACTCTGATTCACTGTTAAATCTTATCAAAAGAATCTATTTTTTTTTTAAATTAAAAAAAGACAGAAAAAAGTATGTAATTCTCTGTGCACCTTCACAGTTTTGAAACTTCTGGGAACAGTTATGTGCTTTGTGACTACAATCACTATAGGACAAATAAGATGGTGAATCAAAATACTTATGAATCATTCTTGTCAAAGAAACACAATTGCCTTTAAAATCAACACTAAATACAATTGGGAGGATTTATATTTCCTCTCTCCATCCTCTCCCCCTTCCTCAAACTGGAATAATCTACCTAAAAGCCATGAATGGGAGATGTAAATCTGATAATATAAAAAGGCATCACTGTCAAAGATGAGCTTGTTTTGTACAGCTCCCCATTTTTCATCATGACAATTCTCTCCTGCAAAACTAAGGACACGAACTCCTCCTTTTCCAGTTTTCAAAGCAGCTGATCGCCATTGCTATTATTAGAAGTCTCTGGGAGGTCTTAATAAATGGGTTTGATGTAGGATGTGGAATGATTTAAGGACTGTGGGCAAGCTGGTTTTGTCCCTGTTTCTCTGTCTGCAAACACAAGTTGCAGAAGGATTGTGAGGAACATTTTTAATTACTGTTGGATGCTAAACAGGGGATAGTGCCAAAGTATTGCCAGTACAGGCAGCTGAGATCTATTTAATAGCTGAACTGTGGAGAAAACATCACTTTCTCTTTTGGAAAGTGCATCCCAGTGCTTCCTGCCTGGTTGCATTGTTGCTGTGTGCCTACAGCTTTCCCTTTCCTGCATGCTGAAAGCAAGTGGGGCTTGTGAATGAGTGACTTTATGTGATAGCAAGACAGATAATTCAATGATAGTTGCATCCTCCCTTGAGACAGCAATCAGCACAGTCAAAAATCAGGCAGAAGTAAGAGATCAGCAACCTGTTATCAGTCCACTAGCACTGTCATTTTTGGGTACCAGCCAGACTTGGCATGAGATGCTGTGCTACGCTGGAGGTATGGGCCCTTTCCTTCCCACTTGTCCACTGGATGACTGGCTCTTTGGCCAGCTCCATTAGGTGTTCCACATCTCCCTGACCTGAAACCCTGGACAGTTGTTCTGGTTTCTCACCAGAAAACAGTAGCTACTGTCAGCATTATCACTAACCTCTGTCTCATTATGCTGCTGCTAGCTGTAAATGTTCAGTTTAACCTTTGAAAAGGAATTGTTAGATCCTTATTGAAAGAGCAGGGAAGAAATGAGTCAGAAATACAGAGCTGTGATTAATTTATGGAAAGCAACAAATGATTCACTTCAAAAAAATTAATAAATCAGACATTGGTCTTGACATAGAAAAATAAGTATCTATCGACTAAGTATATTCTGTCAATGTGCTTTTGTTTTTTACTTTGTCATCCATACAATCACCACCACATATTGTCCTGCTCCATTGGTATACCTTTTTGTTTTCTCTGTCCAGATTTATATGATAAACACACAAGGCCAACTTTTTTTTTTTCCCCCAAAAGTAACCAGTAAACTTGGATGTGTTGGATTTTTTGTGTCCAGCCTGAGACTCCTAAAAGAATTATTTTTTTCACAAGGTGAATCCTCTGCATCCTCAGTAATGGGGCATGATGAAGATACTTCCAGCAGAATGCACAAATTATCACTAACTTCTGAAAATGTCAGATGAAGATCCTTAGGGAGGTACATCTGTACTGTTGTGCTGAATGATCACTGGCTCAATTCACTGTTCGTGTGTTGGCTTACTGCAGATTGTGAGCCAGCAACCG
This sequence comes from Grus americana, assembly GCF_028858705.1. Taxonomy (NCBI): domain Eukaryota; kingdom Metazoa; phylum Chordata; class Aves; order Gruiformes; family Gruidae; genus Grus; species Grus americana. The sequence goes on along the minus strand of NC_072856.1, from coordinate 54,216,736 downwards.
ACAATCCTATCTTCTCAACCAGCATTCCAACATTGTTATAAACCCTTTTTTCTTTTCCCCAAATAAATGTCACTATACATCTGCCATGTAAGCTAGAGAGACCCTGCAAGCAAAATGTCTTTGGGGAGAAAGCAAAATGAGTTTGTCTCTTGGGAGTCTGTGTTATACTGTGATATCTGATCAAAAGTTTCACCATATTCTTGCACTTCTTTCCTGGCAGCTCAGTAAATTTGTATCTTCCGAAATTCACTCTTTATGGGACATATAACCTAAAAAATATGTTATATAAAATGGGCATCATGGATGTATTCACTGATAAGGCTGACCTGTCTGGGATCACTGGGCAGCCCCAGCACCGAATTTCCCAGGTAAGTCATACTGGTTTTTGCTTTATAGGCCCATGGTTACTGATACTTACATCACTTTCTTTACAACTATTCATGATGCAAAACTCATGTAAAGAGGCTTTGCTTCATATGAAAATGTGGCTCTTGACATACAGAGCATTTCACCCGTCATGCTTGCACTGTCAGTGCCATTTAGTTGGACCAGGTTACAACTCTGTAATTTGTTAATCTAGGAGGCCTTTTTGATCTGTGTGAGGCAACCTTATAAAACAGACCTGACCAAATCGTCAGCCCTACACACCTGGGTACCCTCCTGCAGCGTGTTGTTACAGTCATTACATTGCTGCTTCTGTTTGTGTCTCCCCTCTTTAGCCTGTCTGTGGGCAAGTAGGGAGCTGTAGGACATATTACTGCTTGTGTTTTATGGAGGGGAGAAGAAAAACACTGCTTGCTTTTAAACTGTTTGGGGGGAAGGAAAATGCAGTTATTAAAAACATTTGGCTTCAAGCCTATAAGCAATGACTCTCATTAGTGCCCGGCCCAGGCAAAAGCTACAGATAAGTCAAACTTCAATGAACCTAAAGTTAAAAGCTGACAATCAGTGCAAATTTCGTTGTCTAATATGAACAAAACAACTACCTTCATGACCTCAGGTGGAAGTTGGTGAATTAAAATCTGTGAATGTCTTGATTTTGCAAGCTAAAACCTACATGTTTCTCTGCTCTTGCTCTCCATTTCTGGCCCTTCTCCTTTGCTCCCATTTTTTCCAAGACATTAAGGAACATGGGAAACATAATTTCAGGATGCTATTCATTGTGCTAATCTGCATGTTAATTCTTCAACTATATGAACTTGTAATAGACACTTAAATGTGATCTTGCTCTGTTAACCTTTATTCTAGGTAACCTTTATCCATAGATCTGCACAAGTGCGAGCAAGGAATAAGAAAAGAAACGTAGCAAATGTTTTCACTAGCAGGGACACACTCCTACACCAGGGATGATGGGTTTTTCCTCTCTGGGGCTAAGATAGATATGCTGCATGTAGCTTGCCAATTTTTTTTTTTTTTTCAAATGTTGCTCTCTTTGTGAAGTGGACTCACACCTGTCCATCTGATGCTTGTTTCTTACCAATAACTTCTTCAGGCACTTTTAGCTTAAGTTCTTATCTAGGTGACTGGTTTTGTACCTCCTTGACATGTCTGTTTCTTCACAGGCTATTCATAAGGCTGTGATAAAGGTGGATGAGACTGGCACCGAAGCAGCAGCTGCCACAGGCATGGAAATAGTGCCTATGTCTGTTCCAGTTACCATTACATTCAACAGGCCCTTCCTAATGGTCATAACTATGGAGAACAATATACTCTTCATGGGAAAAATTGTGAACCCTCTGAAAAAAGATTAAGTTGATGTACAAATTAGGTATGCGGTGATCACCACTGTTAAATCAAGTGTTTGACCTGATGAGGATGGCATGGCTATGGAGGGCTTTCTCCACCTCTTAACTGATGTTATTCACTGTTTTTTGTAGATGAGACTCTTCATCAATTTAAGTTGTCATAGCTGCATGTTTGTTTGGGCCTTGTTTTTTTTTATTTTTTTTTTTTAAAAAGAAGGTTGCATTCAGGCAAAACTGTCATTAGATCTGGGACAAAATAGGCCTGTGTGATACTGACAGCATAGATACATCTTCTAGCAGGGAAGATGAGGAGCATGTGGGTGGAGAGGGTTGTGTAAGCCTGCTTCTTCACTCACGGCTGCCTTCTCACCCTTTTTTTGCGTTGACTGACAAATGGGTACAAGTTACGGCACTTTACTACTTGTGCCCATTTTCCTACCAACATGAAGTTCATATCTAGCATAGATCTTAACATGCATAATGCTTACTACCTTGCATAGTACCATTGTTGTCCAGTGAGTCTATTACATCCTTCCCTTCCAGCTGTCGTCCCAGCTAGGCTGCTGCAAAGGGGTCCCAAAGAAGGCGTGTTTTTCCCCCGCAGATACATACTGGCCTGCCCACTGTTTCTATGAGAGTTTATGATCCAGACTCATTCCAGGGCAAATGTTAGAGAGTCTAAAAATTGAGTCTAAGAAAAGAAGAGGTAGATCAGATCTCTGCAGTTCAGAACCCTGGAGCCAGCCTTTGTGAATCAGGTATATAGCTCAGAGCAGCCAAAAAACTACTTCTAGCCTATGCCTGCACCTAAACCAGCTTTTAGAAGCCCCCAAGCAGCAGGAAACACAAGCCATCTCCCCTTGGTGCCAGTGCCTGTACCATTACCATCTGGCCCTGGGAGATTACCCATGGTAGTAAGCACCATTCCAGTATTGTTTGTAGGATCAAGCACCCTACCAGTAACACCTATACCCCATCAGTGACACTTACCGTGTCTCTTGACATAACCCCTTCTGTTCCCAGACTGTCCAGCAATACAACATTGGTACTCTATTTCTCGTCCGCTTCATGGTTAGTATAGACACAATATTATAAAGATCTGTTTTCACTATTAAGATACACAATACTAAAAGTCACATTCATAATGCACATGCTTATTTATTTTTTCTTGTTTACTTTCCTATTTTTTCTTCTATTTTTCACAACATCTATCAGTATTTTATTTCTTTGCTCATGTTCATGGTATATATCTGATCTCTGGTTGCAGGAGGGGTAAATTATTGACTAAAATGGGTTAGTCTGTTAATAGGTATTAAGCATTAACACCAGTCTTTGTACAGCCTTGAAATTTGCAGACAAATGTACTATGGTAGAAGAACGACAATGAATAAACATGACATTAAAAAGTTTCTAATTTTGCTACTTTATTTCTATAATTCAGAGTTAAGATATAAGTATGGTTCAAGCAGGTTTTTTAACTGGTGTCAACAAACAGTTTTTAATATACTGCTCATATACATTAGATCAGCATGGTAATGCCAGTAATGAGAAAGCCCTCTGCCTTTGGCGAGCAGTAAATCCCTGTTCAGCATATAGTAGGTTATCTCTGTTAGGAGGAGAATGTTTTGGGAAGGTTAGCCATTTCTTTGATGCAGAGATGTTTATTTCAAAGGCTACAGACAGCATGCTGCTTCTACTCTATTAGTGTATAGCTTCGTATGTGTCTCTCATCATATCTCCTAAAAAGCTCTTTCTTGACTCCCTCTAATAGCTATGTTACCAGTTTTGGCATGTGTGTTGAGCTGTGGTTCCTGTTATTCCATAAACAAAATATAGGCCATCTGGATCATACTTTTTTTAATAAATTGTGACAGGGAAACAAGAAAAGTGCTTAGAAGCAATCAGCATTTTGTAGAGGAACCCACTTCCAAATTAAAATCACAGTGAAGAAAAATTAATGTGTGGCATTCAAATTGGGCAATAAGGAAGAATAAATTTAGCATTTCCCAAATTGAAAACTAGATGTACTCAGTTGGTTTTCATTTGTCTTTGACTGCATCACTGAATCCATAGCAAACCTTGACAGAGGGTACTTTTCTACAGGTTCTTACAGATCTTTGTAATTTATATTGATATGGAGGCACTGCAGATCTTGCTAGGTCACAGTTTTCTGACATAACCAGATCTTGCAGCTTGCTTTCCTGTAAAAATATACAGTAATGCATTTGGATGTAAACCCAAAAAATCTAACTTAAAATGGAAAAAAATGGGGCATATTTACACAACAAAGTAAATTAGAATTAAGAAGAAAAACTTCAGAAAATGGAAGTCACGATTAAATCGGGGAACATCCCCTGCCAAAAAGAACCACCCCACAACATTAAATCTAAAACTGTAATAAGAGAGGACAAGGACAGCTTGGAGAAAAAAGCAAACAAACAAACAAACAAAACCCAAACAAACTTGCATAAGTCATAGCATACAATAATATATACTTTATCAAAGACATCATAAACCTGCCAGAGAGCCTGAGGGGCCAGTAGATGGTCAAAGTGTTAAAGTGCTCAGTGGGGCAATGGCAAAACAGAAAAGCTCAATCCATTGCACATGTTCTTCCTTTGCAGTGGTTGAGCCTGGGCAACTATTTCAAGTTGGACTAAAAGAGAAGAGTTTTTAGAAAAAAAAAATCAAAAAGCGAGTAACAACAAATTGCCAGGACTGTTTAGTATGCATGCAGAAGCTCTTAGCTGTCTCAAGAAGAAAAATGTTAAGCTTTCCCCTGTGATGCATCAGTTAGACTGGTCTCTGTTCCAGAGAAACAAGAAGTGACACACGTGACAAGTTTTTAAAAAAAGACGCGAGTGAACATGCAGTGAATTGCAGAACAGTTAGTCAGGCTTTGGTATTTTGGAAACTGTAGAATTTATAGTTGTATGGATAAGTATGACAAAACATTGAATAACTAACATGACTTTACCAAAGGATTCTTTGAAAGAGTTGATTCATGTGTCAATTACAATGGTTTGCATGATATATGTCACATACTTCAGAAAAAAGATAAGATTCCTCAGTGAAGGATCTTAAAAAAACCCCTAAGCTAGTAGGAGAGGGAGGACCTTTATAAGCAATAAATTCAGACTTATGTTATTCAGAGAAGTCAGAGATCACGTAGGAATTTAATGAATTGTAAGAGGACACATTTTGCTGGTGGTCCCACCTTGTTCATGGGTAAGGATTTCATGGTACTAAGTGACTGGCTGATAAAATGGCAGAAGAAAATTACTGTCAATAAATACAAACCAAAGAATACAAGGAAAGAAGCCCTGGTTTTATATATGGTGTTTTATATATGCCTCTTAAGTTAGACATTGCCATTCAGGATAGTGATGCTGGATAGGCCATTGAGTATGTCATCTCCACGCTCAGTGCTGGTCAAAAAGAAAACCAAGCAGTGGGAGATATGAAGAAAGAAAGCGAGAGAAAGAAATGAAACATCAGTGTGCCCCTGTGCCATCGTATGCCCACGCCATAAATACTATGTGCAGCGCTGGGTACTGAACTAGGTGAACCTTTAGTCTAAGTGTGGCCGTTTATATGTGTGGCCTTATAGGATAATGTTATCTGTGCTTATACTGTGTATCTATGGGCTCAATTAGGAGACAAAGCCTAAGTGTTTATTTCCTTCAGCTATGCCCGAGGGTGTCTGAGACAACAGTATGGGACTGGCAGCTAAAAGCATTTTTATTTCCTGAATTAACAGCAGCACTTCTATCAGCTCAGTGGTTCAGTAGGAAAGAACTAAAACTCAAAGCCAACTTACGTGACTCAGTAGTTTAGGAGCATTCATTATAAAAAAATAAGTGCTTTTTGGGGGGTAGTTTACAAAGGTCTTTTAATCACTTCTTTGAATGATTGAAGTGAATTTACATTTGTATGGTTATCTACAGTTTTGGTCTTTTTGCAGTCATTGATCATACTTTTTACAATCACATGAATGCCTTGCTATTTACCAGCGTACCTTCACAAAGACTCCAACCAGATCTATCATATCTCTTATTTAATGTTTCTGGGTTTTGTTCTTTTATTTCTCTATCAAATATATCCTCATTTTTTAATGCGAATATCTCATTATTAGATGAGATATACCATTACTTTCTGTCCAGTCACTCTTTTTCTACAATAGCCTCTAGATAATGTCTATAGTCCCATATCAGTATTATCTTCACATCCATTAAATGACATTTCTCACTCAAGAGAAATTTCAAGATGTTGAATTTTCCAACATTGTAACAAAAAATTAAAATCTCAAAAATTTTCCTGAAAATTATTTTGAAATTTTCTTCCATTTTATTGGTAAATGGTAGAAAAGCTTATCACTTGATAGCATCTGATGAAATAAAAGTTAGTGTGGAACATCTTCATCATTTCTGTTTGAAAAGCCAAATGCATTCTGTTGACAAAGCCAATGTATTCCTGAAAATGTTCTGATTTCTCTGACTCTGCTTTCTTACATGGAAATTGCTCCCTCAGACAAGTTCCAAGAAGTTTTCCTGAGAAAGGATTTTTAAGGACAATAAGGGCTACAGGAAGAAGCTGGGTACTTGCACAATCTATGAAAGCTTCTCAGATGCAGAAAAAAGTTGAAGTGAACATTTACGAAGTAGTTTGTAAGTAATATAACGCTGAAGTTCTAGCTCAGTTATAAGCTTACTACCATCAAAGATGAAGTGGGATGGAGTGGGACCCCCCAGCTCAAAGGATTGATGGACTTAGCTTTGGCTGTGCAATGAGTGCCCATGGAGCAGTAGTAGAAATAACTGGTTTTACAGTAAACTATGAAGGGAAGAGTGTTTAGAATGTGCTGGTAAAAAAATGCCTCCTTTGGAGACAGGGAATCCTCTTAGGCTTAGTCCTGGCTTGCAGGATTCTGTTTCTGGTGAAGAGATCCTAGTCATTGTGCTTCATAAATTACCTCAGGAGGGATCTCAATAGTTCAGAGATCTCCGAAGAGCAGAGGATGCTAAGTGTCATCTGTGCTGTAATATTTGGGTGTTGGGTTTGGAGTTATAGCAATTATGAGTGTGGAGGCGAATTAGAAAAACAAATGTGTTTGTTAAGAGATTAATTCAATCATCATTAGTAGGAGAGTTGGAGCATTCACAAAGGCTGGAGACCAGTTCAAACTGGTTTTCATAATCCCCACCCACCTAAGTTCTACCAAAGGCATTAATTTAAAAACGTTGCATCATTGAGGAAAAAAAAAAAAACTCTCACTGGCTGATCAATGAACCTGAGAGCAGGACATCATCACCTAGAAGTTCTTGTGACCTGATTAACCTTTTTGCTCTCTACAGCTGAGCTCCATTCTTGTTGACCCCAGCCCTAGGAGTGCCATAATGCTCTGCTGTTCTATGGAAGAAGGCACCTGGGTATTCTGTGAAAATCAGTCTGGGCTTTCCCTGGTCCCCAAATGTTGACTTTTGATGAAGAATCTTGCTCTGACTCCTTTGGGAATACCTTCCTCCATGATTCTTCAACCGGCTCTATTCGCCATTGCTCTCCAAGCTGATGGAAGGAGCCGGGGGGAGAGGCATGGTGTGCTAAGGGGATGAGAGGGGTCCGTAAGTGACTGTGGGTGTGTAAAGAAAGGCAGAAAAAGAATATCAAAGCAGATATCAGTATACAGGAGCCAACACTAGACATGGTATTGACTAGTTTGGGGTAGGGAAGTTTTGATCTTTGTTGAAATAGTCACAATTCCAACTGTTTTCTGTAAAAACTAACAAATTTGAGATGCTTGTGTAATGGCTGATTACATGGAAAAATGGCTTTTTTTTTACTTGTCTGGATATCGATCTAGAGTAGGATTTTTAAAATCTATGTGGTGCTGGCCTAAATTTTCTCCCAACACAGTTAAAAGCAGTGGCCAGAACAAACCTTAATCTATACTATATCCATTAAAAATAAAATTGTAACCTGCCTCCCTTCTGCATTTGTTCCCTGATGGACTCCTGTGTTTGTACCCTCATTTTCAACAGAGCTGTTCTGTATGAGAGACTGACAAGGAGTAATAAACAAGGTAAATTGCCTCTGTGGCTTGCAAGACCACTTTCTGGGTCCTTTCTTTGAGCATTAGGCCAAATGCATATTGTGTGCCTGGGCAGCTGAGTCACTGAATAATGTCATTACTGTTTATTTCCATCCGCTTTGATCAGCCTTACTTGATCAGCTGTGTGATTAAAGGTAGGCACTCGATTCGGTATCACTCAGGCATACAGAGGAGGTAAAGGAAGAAGTTCACGTGAGATGGTCCCAGATAGCAGGGTCAGTGGACCAAATGGGAAGGTGAAGAAGAACTTTTTAATGAAGGCTTTCAAAATAATGTTAGTTGCTTAAGTCTTGAATTACTCATTGGGATGGTTCTTGTTAGCTATATTTTCATGTTGTATAGACACACATTTATTACAATTTTAAGTACTATATTGCTGTTGGAAACCCATAATTAATTGATTAATTTCTTTCTTTCTTTAACGCAAGAACATTATTAGGAAAGAAGGATGGGCCAGTAGTTACACAGCATTGGGCTGGGACTTGGGAGTTTCTGCTTCCCTTCCCAGCTCAGTCACTGGTTCACTTTACATGAACTTAGCTTCCTGTCTGCTCATAGCTATCCACTGAGGATGATCATCCTTCCTTTCTTGGTTTAAACAGAGTGGGATTCAGGTACCTTACCATAGGTAAATAGCATGATTTTAAAAGCACAACACTGGACTGGCAGTAGATGAAGAGGTTCAGGTGAAACAACGGCATGGTGCTCGGGGCAAACTGGAAGGTGAAAAAAACTTTTCAGTGAGCACAATCATCTTATCCCTCTCTATTTTTCTGTACAAGATTCTTGTGTTGTAGGTACTGGCAACAGATATGTGCATTTTCTAGTCACGAAAAAAATTTTCTAGTAAAAGAGTTGGCTTGGGCAGTGTCATGCGCTGCATGCAGATTATTAATACTTGCAATTTATGTGTGCTTAATCACCTCTCCCCATGCTGTAATATAATTAGGTAGCTAGCACCTTTTGGATGCAAGCACTAAGCACACCAGGAAAAAAGACACTTTCTGTAAAGTTTAGAGGACTTTTTATGAAAGCTTGCAACTGAGGAACATTTCCAATTTCACTTTGAAGCTGTATAAAGTTGCATCATGCAGACCACAGATTTCCAAATTGTGTATCACTGTTACTGAGGGAGGTGTCGTGGTATCAAACTGAGAAAAAATGATCCTGTCTTCATTAAACTCAATAAAGAACTGAAATGATGCTCAAGGCCATTGAAAGTAACTTTGCATTTTCACATCATCTTATCTCAATGAGGAAGTTAGATGTGTCATTTTTATCTTATAGATCAGAAAACTGAAGCCCATCAGACAGTGTTAGTGATATTCCCAAGGTCAAAGCTGAGCTGCTCAACAGAGCTAGCAATCTATCCTGAATTTTCAACGCAGTGATTCTCTCATCATGCAGTCCATTCCATCCTGAAGTCATTCTGGTATCCTGAACAGTATTTGGGCAATGGAAAATATTCTTGGAGATCTTTATAGTCAATAAGATTGCAACATGGTTATTTGATCAACTATTTTTGAGCTTAGAAGGAAAACAAGACAGAATGTACGCTGTTCTTTCACAAGACCTCTGCTGGAAATCATTCAGATATGAAAATCTCAGAAAGCTATTTTGTTACTAATATTAGTATTACAGAAACACTCAAGTCTCAAAAGAAACTCCATGGTGAGGCTTTTATATGCAGAAATAATGAAAAACAGGCCTCCTTCTAATGTTAGAGCAACCTACCTTCTCTCCTGCCCCTTTTTCAGGAGGGATCAAGTCTGCTATAGGTCCTGTGTCATATCTGCCAACCTGCACACTTCTGAAGCAGCAGTAGGAGGTTTAGTTGGTGGTGGTCCACCATAGATGTAACATACCTGCTACATTTTAGTACGTAATTTGTAACTGGCATTGGTTTTCCAACCAAAAAATGGTGATGAGTGTTAACTATGGGTCATTGTCATTGGTATAGTATTTTTTTTTCTTTTTTAATTCTAGTCCTGGCTTTATTTAGTTCATACATATTATTAATGATACTAATTCAAATGAAAAACAGTTCTGTAAGCAGAACTTCCCTCTCCTCGTGAATGTTCTTGTCACTATATACAGACTGTATTTCATCACTATTTCACATTCCCTTTCTAAACTCATGAATTTTACCTTCCTGGAAGGACAGTTGAGGAGATTCTCCAAGAAGTACTGAAAGTACGGCATGATGACTGTGTGCAGATTGGGCCTTTTTTCTTCATTAGATACCTCATCCAGACTAGAAGAACCATAGTTCACCAGACATACATACATCTTCAATCTTAACAATTTTCCCTGCACTCTGACTGCCTGATCCTTCTCAAAGTCTATTAAATAACTTGAAACTATCAGGGGGTAAGGAAGAGGAAGGCAATGTCCATTTCCTTACTAATTCCACACTCCATTTCCTTCATATTGCTGCTATGCCAATACACTTGTGGTTACTGTACTTTACACTTACAAATCTTTGTGTTACTTATGATATAATAGATATATAGGGATAAAGATTTTTTTATTTTTGAAGTAACCCATGTGTCTGTGAGCTGTAATTCCAGAACAGTTTTATTATTGTTGCTACGTTGGCACAAAAACTATAATTTCCTGACCTAAGGTGTAGAAGCATAACAAAAACATTGGAAAAGTTGAATGGTTCTGTTGTCATCAAATATACCAGTCATTGGTTAATTAAGATCTCTTTAAACCTGCTTTGGAATGATATGGTCAAAACAAAACAAACTGGCAGGAAGCTGTTTGCAAGATGTTGGTAAATGCATGAAATATTATATGGGTCTCTTTCTTCTAAAGAAGTCAAAACGTGAGTTGGGGTGTGGTATAGATACTGACCTACATGAAGTACACAGCAGTAACATAGACTTGGGTAATGTAGACTTTGCCATGGTTTTAATTACCAGAAGGAATAAACCACATCTTGTTTGGTTCTTTCAGTATTCTGGACTTTTATTCCTATTAAAAATAAGTAGTAGAGGTAGTAGAGAAGCAAGATCTAGTTCAGTAGATGAATGATCAGTATGAATCCAGTTAACGTGGTTTCATGACATAGTTTTAGAGTTGAAATTGTGGTCAGTAGAGAGGTGGGACTGCAAATGGCTCGTGACAGCACGTGGTACACCTGGCATGCATGCATCTGCTCATCGTTTTAGTTTAAAGCTGGTGTAGCACCCTATTGCTGCTGCTATAATGAAATGCTAGGGAAATGCCTTGTTAAAGTGTAGCTTAACATTATTAAAAACAAAACAGTAATTACAAGGCCTCACAAATGAAAAAGAAAACAAGAAGCTTATAACCATTTTGTAACACAGTTCGTCCTTGACCACCATGACCTGTCATTCACCTAGGCTTTCATGAGTAAAATAATCCCTGTGGTTGTGACTTCTTACAGCCAGAATTAGAAGGAACGAATTAAAAAGGAAAGGGGAAAAAGAAACAAAGAGGAAGGGGAGTGTCAAGACAAGGTTTATCTATGATGTTCTGTGTCCGTGTTTATCTATGTTTGTAATGACAAAATTACACATGTGAGTAAACAAGTACAAAGGAAAAAGAGTCGTCACAAATGGGGAGACGTATTTCATGTCACCGCTCTATCATGGTCTTTGTTGTTAGCTGGAAAAATTCAGTCAGCTTAATCCATTAGCATTTTATTCCTATTGGAAATAGTTAATAGAAACAAGCAGTACTTTTTTTCCTTCCAACAATTTATATTTGTGTGTGAGGGACAAGGAGAAGGAGAAGTGGGTGCGCACATGCAGTATGTGTGTGAGTGGGAGTAGAGAAAACAGCTTGCCACTTGTATTCCCACCACCTGCCCAAGGCAGTAACTCAGACGGACATGGAACTGAGATGTATGAAGGGACCACGTCAGTCAGAGTAGGAGACCCATCAGGGAAACATGTCTATCACATAACCTCTCAATGGCATGCAAATACAGTCAGATTGAGACGGTACAGGCAATTAGTTCAGAGTCCACCTTCAAGCTGAAGATCAGGAGGAAGATTTGGCTCTGGTCAGACTTTGGAAGAGCCAAGCTGCTGTGATGTGTGTCTGCCAGCTCCGTGTGTGCTTCAGCACGGCACAGAAAGTCTGACTTCTGCCACCAAGAGTTCGCATCTGTTTCCAGTGGTTCCAGGCACAACCTCCTGGTTTCCAGTAGGGTCCTAATTACACAATGTTTGTGCTAAACTCCTCCATGCGGTCAGAGGCAACAGACAGAAAGTTGCAGCTTCTATTCAAATGGCTGAAGATTGTCAGCTCCATTGGCTGAATTGCAGAGATGATCCTCGGAAGCACTATTTCATCAATATTTGCTGTATTTCCTCCTTTTTTTTGGTTGGTTCTAATTTTTATCAGGTCTGTTTAATGTTTAACAGTGGAAATTAAGCAGAAGATGATGTAGCAGTATAAGTAACAGCGTGGAGGACAGCACGGTCAGCTGAATGCAGCAGGGCTTCTGATTGTGTAAGTACCTCACACGCATTTTTCTTAGAGACTTGCACCTGATGCTTTCTGTGGTTGGTGGAATTTTCATGTTAAGTTAATTTAATTTCTCTGCTTGTGACTTAGTTGTGTGTGGATGTTGCCATGAAATATTAGCCAAACATGCAAGGGACCAGTGGGACCTGCCGTTCTGGGGGAATACTCTTAGCCTGAAATTAGAATAAGATAACCCTTGAAGTCATGGGGACTTATTAAGTAGTCGGTAAACCAGAATGCTGATGAAATCACCTTTTAGGTTGGAAACAACCTTCACTGTGGCTTGAAATTAGCATAATCCCACTAGTGACTGAACAACCAGGTCCAATTTATAAACTCTTCTGGTGACTTAATGTAAAAAAACAACCATCCAATTGCTAAGGCCAGGCTCTCTAATTAGGACTGGGGTGAGTGTAGGGGATGGGTGGAAGGCCACAATTTAAATTTAATTACCCCTTTTATTCCCATAGACAAACTAATCTGTGGTTTGGCAGAGAATTTTTTTCTGAATTTCCAATTTGCATATAAAAAATACAGCCCAGATTTAATAAAGCATTTCCAGTTTCTTCAGCTTTGACACGGTAACAAAAAATATTCACAGATGGAATTTTCTAATTTCAAAATGTTGAAATTACTGTGATTAACATATCTAAAGGGAGAAGTATGTGAGGAAAATTTGATGGCAATATTCAGTATTTTACAGCTTCTGGCAGAAGTACTTTAATATTTTTATAGAGAGATGTGATACTAAGAGAAGTTTTTTAATCGATCTGTTATAGTAGAAGTTAAAACAGAGCCATGCCTAATATAAGCTTGTGGCTGACAAACCATACTATCCTCCAGAAATTCTTTGAAATTTAGGTTAATCTCTATTTGGACACACGAAGTGGACAGACAAAAAATATCCTATACTTAACTTCAGTGTCCAATATCTCAAATAACTAGAGAAAAACAGTCTATGAAATGTTAAACAGCAAGTACTTTTGAAACACCTTCTGTACTACTCTGTTGCTTCATTTGTCTGCAGTACATAAGGCTTGGGGGGTTTTTTAGCTGGGGGAAGAGGGATAGTTCTGCTTAAAAGAGATGCAAATAGTTGAATCATATTCACATCCAGGACCATACTCCATCTTTTCGTTTAAGGAAATTAAAATCTATTTAGCATTACCCCTTCTTACTGCAGGTCACTGCAGTGGTCACTGTCTGCTTTCACATATACTCAGCATACTCAGATCCTAGCAATATGAGAACACACAGCTAGTATATAACTTTGCTATAAAAATAAGACAGACGACCATACCAATTAAAAAAATAAAGCAGCTGGTGGATCACCAAGAATCCTGGAACTTGGGCTGCCCTCAGAAACTCTATCTAAATCTTGTTTAGGTAGCAGATACAGTCACCTTTCACATCTGGGAAAGAATATGGGACCAAGAGGACTTCACCTTGGCAGGACATAGGAAAATGCATTCCTGGAAGAGAAGGGTATAAACAGGCTGTGCTGGCTGGAAACCTGAAGAGGAGCCATAACAGTAGAAAAGTTCTAGAAATGTTTTCACATAGAAGCTGTGAGGGCAAAAAGCTTATTTTCATAGATAGCTTGTTACGCTTCTGAAGAAGGTTTATATGAGATGCTTCCCCAGAACAGCAGGGAACTGAAATCAGTAAACTAGAGACTTGCTCCAGCTCCTATGGAGGGGAGGAGGGTCGTGTGAAGAATATCATGTCGGCATTAGGAGAATAAGCATAACAAAGAAACTTGTCATCTCCAAGGGGATTAATCAAGTCCTTTGATTTCCAAATAGGATCTGTGGTCCTCTTTTCCTCTTGGGCCCAGGTGGTTCTTGTGTCTCTGGAGGGAGAGACACATCCCACGCAGGTTATATCATAGAATCATATCATAGAATGGTTTGGGTTGGAAGGGACCTCAAAGATCATCTAGTTCCAACCCCCTGCCATGGGCAGGGACACCCTCAACTAGGCCATGTTGCCCAAAGCCCCATCCAACCTGGCCTTGAACACTTCCAGGGATGGGACATCCACAACCTCTCTGGGCAACCTGTTCCAGTACCTCACCACTCTAAGAGTAAAGAATTTCTTTCTAACATCTAATGTAAATAGACCCTCCTTCAGCTTAAACCCATATCCCTCACCATCTTTCCTGTAGGCCCCTTCAGGTACTGGAAGGCTGCAATTAGCTCTCCCTGGAGCCTTCTTTTCTCCAGGCTGAACAACCCCAACTCTCTCAGCCTGTCCTCACAGGAGAGGTACTCCAGCCCTCTAATCAGCTTCGTGGCCTCCTCTGAGCTCTCTCCAACAGTTCAATGTCTTTCTTGTACTGGGGCCAACAGGCCCACAGTAGTGAGGAGCAAGCCACCATTTAACAAATTACAAACACTTGTTGCAGCCTCCAAAAAGAGGGTCCCTTCATTCCAAACATGCACCCCATTATGTGGTGCAAACCTGCTGCTTCCCACATGTCTTTATGCCTACTTCTGAGTGCTCTATTGCCATGGCACAGGGTGTTCCAGGCTTCTGCCTTGAATTTTGCCTTGAAGTTTATGTAGATGACTTTCATCCATCACTTATCAGCTGTGGCCAATGATTGGCTATGTGAGTAAGTAACCATGAAGTAAACAGGGGTGTGAATTTAATGAGCATTGGATAGTCCATGATAACTGTCTGTGTGTGTGCTGCTGCTGCCCTGATGAAAGTGAGGGAATTTATCCCACTTCCAGTGAGAAGTGAGCTGCCTGACATTTGTTCACATTTCCCAAACTGCATTTGGGCAGGTACTGTGGAGTATTTGATGTCTTTGAAACCCACACCCTGTCTTACCTCATGGTAACTTGTTTGTTTAGGTGTACTCTGTAGGAAACAATGACCCAGGGAAGATAATGTCATTGTTAATAGAGTTTATTGTGGACTTTGGCTCTATACTTTCATTGTCAATGAAGAATTGCCTTTTTAGGGCAGTTACGATGGAATATTATGGTTTTATTCTGATTGACATTTTAATTTATAATTTGGTTGAATTTATTAATGACATTTGACCTTGTGTCCATGGGCACTTTAAATATCCTATGTACATTAGATCTTTACAGTTGTACTATGTAATATTTATGCTAACAAACTATTCATTATTTCTACTACCAATCTCATCATTACCATCTGCTCATCTAATGACTGTTTATTTTGTGACAGAATAATTTGAAAAGAAGATGAAGTACCTCCTCTGCCTGTGTTTACTCCTTGCTGTTCTTTGTGCTGTAACCCATTGCTACCATGAAGACATTTGCCATGAAGTCAATAATACGAATCTGCGCGATGGAACAGAAAATTTATTAACATATAACTGTGACAAGCAAGGCTCTAACTATGCAGATTTTGTATTTAGATTTTACAAGCAAGCTATATCAAAAGAAGCTGATAAAAATGTTTTCTTTTCTCCCATAAGCATCTCTACTGCCTTTGCCATGTTGGCTGTTGGTGCCAAGTCAACCACCTTGTCTCAGATTTTTGAAGGACTGGGCTTTGACGGTCTGACTGAGACTCGCATACATGATATACATGAAAGTTTCCATAAAGTTTTAGCAGTACTGAACTGTGCTGATGTTAACATCACATTAAATATAGGGAATGCTCTTTTTACAGCTATTGGGTATGAACCACAGGAGACATTTTTACAAAATACCAAAGAATTTTATGATGCAGATTTTTTTTCTAGCAATTTCCATAAACCAGAAGAAGCTAAGAAGCAAATCAATAAATATGTAGAGGAGAAAACCAAGGGGAAAATTCCTGAATTAATTGGTCATCTTAATTCAAATACTGTATTGGTTCTTGTTAACTACATTTATTTTAAAGGTAGATATTTAACATAATATTGTAATAGATGATTTTGATGCAAAACAAAAATTGTAGGGAATTCTCAATGATTCATTAGCAGAGTGACTATTTAGGAAAGAACTAAACTGTGCAAGACCTTCAAAGTAAAGATTAGCTCTGCCCAAAAGCAAGGTATCTGATTGTTGAGAAATATTGATTGCTTGATTTTGGCCCAGGTTGCCTGAAAGCTGTGGACAGAGAAGTCCCACTCTAGTGGACTGCCTCATAGCCAGGGACCCACTGCGTGCAGTATCGCTGCTCTGAGGGCATAATGACTAAAGATGTTTCCGAGCTCTCTATGCTGACTGTATGTGCCAGTCAAACTTAGTGGACTGACATCCTTGCACTTCCAGGGTCCCCAGTGTTATGGTAGATCTATTAGATATGCTACATGAAAACTTGGGACGTAGCATTTTAAGGGTCTGTGCTTCTGGAACCCTGCTTGAATGTTAGGATCCTTTATTCTGGTGATGAATTCCTCACCAGGCTGAGTGCAGTCAGCTCGCATTGGGTATAGCTTAGCAGGAAACACATAACAAGATCCTGTGGCTGAAAGTTTAAGTGGTTGAATTTAAATGTTATAAAAGGTACAAGTGATGGGAGCATATTGCTACAATAGAAGGAGGACTCTCTCAATAGGTCCTTATCAATCCTTGGTTGTTTTTCAGCGAGACAGGACATACTCAAACTAACTATGCTGAACTTACTGCACAGCAAAAATACTTTATTGTGTGTTATGCAGGAGATTGAAGATATTTAGTGATGCTTTTCTTCCATAAACAGCCCTACAGTGTCCTAACATTTAAATTGATCTGATTTATATCAGAATTTTTTTATGATCATCACATGTTTGAGTGCAACGTCTTCTCTTTTCCCCCATTAGCTGCCTGGGAAACATATTTTGATCCTTTGCGTACATATGAGGATGATTTTTTTGTGAACACAAATGCATCTGTCAGAGTCAACATGATGCAGCGTGACAGTAACTATGACACTTACTACGACCAGGATCTCTCTTGTGAGGTGGTAGAGCTCCCTTACCAGGGCACTGCACGAGCATTGCTCATCCTGCCTGATGATGGAAAGATGAAGCAAGTGGAAGATGCTCTCTCCAAGGAAAGTGTTTGTAAATGGGATAACAAACTTGAGACCAGGTAACTCTAGGTAGATGGATTACTATATTTGAGGACACATTATTATTTTTAAGAGAAAGCATTAGTTTGACATCTCCTCCTCCTGGATATAGTGTCCTGATTTCATAAAGCGGGTTTTTAAGTGATTCCCAAGACAAGTCAGAGCAGAGCATAACTGATAAGCAACCACAGGCTCTCTGACCTGACAGAAGGGAACACAGCATTGCAACAACTGCCTCAAGACTTGCTTGGCTACCTTTTGGCTACCATACCTCTTCTTTCATGGTGCTAACATAATTCATTTGCTTCACCGTGTCTTAGATTTTATCCTCATTTTCCCTTATTTTAGCCTTCCCGCAGCTGGTCTGCTTACTCTCTGTAGCCCTGTAGCTACAAAACTCTGCTAGATGTGCATGCCTTGGCAGTGGGGTGTAAGAGCGGCAATAAAGAATTAGTTGATTTTTCCAAAATCAAAGAGAGAATGTAGATACAAGAAGACGCCATATCTCTCTGGATGCCAGAATTGCTCAGGGAATATGAATGCCACCATCAAACATATTAGTAATCAAAAGAATGCTTTTAAGTGTCACTGAATTGCATACTATCCAGCCTGCTGGCTGAAACAAGGCTGCAAAGCTTCACTGCTGTTTCGTTTTCTTTGTTCAACAGGAGATTAGATCTGCGGTTACCAAAGATTTCTATTAGTGGATCTTATGATGTTAAAAACCTGTTCAAGGAAATGGGCATTACAGAAGTATTCTCTAGTAATGCTGATCTGTCTGGAATTAGTGGCAGCCGTGATCTTCAGGTTTCACAAGTAAGTGGACAGAGCTGATGATGGGGCAGTGGTTGGTTTCTCTGATCAGTTATATCTGGCGTTCTTAAAGACTTGTTTTCCCTCCTTGTCTTACTGAAGTTATAAGTGAAACTCACAGTGATATGTAGGGACTTGCTTAGTAATTGTGCTTTTCTAGAGAGAGTGTCTTCTGTCCCACCTTTGTATTATTTTAATATTGCTATTAGAAGGCTGGATATTAAGTATATGGAAAAGTTGGACAAGATTTTAAATGATTTCTTGGCACTGGAATATGATTTTTGACATGTGATTGTGTCAAGGAAATTATAAATGAGGAATATATTATGATATTTGTGTTGATTAGTACCTATTCTTTTAATATTCTCAAAGTTTCCAGGAAACTTCCAGTTTGCAGTAGCAGAATTTCACCATGTCAGTTTAAGCTACAACTTAATGTGGTAAAGATACCAAATACTGCCCTTGTATTAGCATTTAAATGGCAGTCTTCCATTAACCTTGGAATAACAGAGAAAGTGTTGCTAGTGGAAGTCCAAACCATCTAATAAAATAAACCAGCTAGTGCATGGACTGTTATTATCCCCGTCTACTCAGCACTGGTGAGGCTGCATCTACAGTGCGTCCATTTCTAGTTTTGGCCCTCTCTATTCAGTCCTGACATGGAAAACACTCCTGTTGCAGGCTGTTGGAGATTTACCATACAAGAAAGTTTGGTCCACTGGATTTTATCACTCCTTTCTTCTCCTAAACATTCCATAAGAAGAGCATTTATCTTCACCTCCTGCTTGCTGTCCCATATATAAACCACAGCATTTGCTCCTCTTCCCTGCAGGCAATTCACAAGGCGGTGCTGGAAGTTGATGAGGCTGGAACTGAGGCTGCAGGAGCCACAGCCATAATCCTTACCAGAGTCCTCCGTCCTTCTGCTACCATCATATTCAACAGACCCTTCATTATATTGATTTCTGACAAAGCAACCGGCACTACACTTTTCATGGGGAAAATTGTTGATCCTACTAAGAAGTAATTGCTGAGTTACTGGGCATGCTGGTATTCAACATGAGTTAATAATGGCTACAGTGTTTGCACGTGGGGCTTACTTAGTGCTATTAACTACTCTCTGATTTAGGGATATTCAGATGTAAATGAGGAATATCCTTATCAAATTAAAAAGAATTGTAAAAAAAAAAACCAAAAACCAAACCACCACTAACTGACAGTTTTTTAATGTAACATTTTCCACAGTTGAATAATTGAATTTATTTCCAAATTTTCCTTGGAAAACAGTTTTTTGTAAAGTCTGATGTTATTTTGACAAGTGAATTCTCTCTGCTAAGCAGTTTTGTCCAGACTGCTTTCAGTGCTGGGTTACTCACCAGAAGCTTTATCCCAACAGGGAACAAGTGCTTTGCAATTCTATTATGTCTTCTCCAGGACTTGTTGATGATCAGTATTCACCAGAGATGGCCCCTACAGAGTCCCTTCTTCCTTCCATAGCTCTTTGCTTCCTAGGCCATTGTTGTTTACCCTAAACCAACTCGATCTTTCTCACATGTTCCAACTCTTTGCCTAGGACATCTTAAAAAAACACTGACAAAAAAGGGAAAATCCCTGAGACAATAGACTTATTCTGCTGCAGTACTCATTGTGTGGTTTTGCAGTACACGGGATCAGCAAAAAATTTTGAGATACAGTGGCATTAGACATAAACTACCAAAGAATTGTCCTGCAACAATGTCATCCATGAATTATTGCTATGGCTGATGAATAAAATAAACATTGTCATTTAAATCCATCCCTTAAGGACTGACTCCAGTCTCTTGCTATCATTCTATAAATCCTTTAAAATCAACAAAAACCTTCAGTCACTCTTATTAACATAGCAGGACGTCTGTAAAATATGTTTTAAAGGCTGTTAAATGAGTCCAGCTTTTCTCATATGGAGATGGCGACTCTTTGCATTCTCTCCTTATATGCCTACTCCGGTAAAACCTGTTTTCAAGAAATACACAAGCACTGTCTTGCTGCTGTGGGTCTGCATATCACCCACTCTCAGTGCAGTGGAGCGCCGGGGCCTGGTGTTCAGCTGAACCCTATAGCAAAGCCTTTATCACGCAGCTGCTGCCTCAGGGAGATGCTGACTCCTGCTTTGACAGTTGCTCTCCCACTGCACTGCTTTGACTTGTGCATATTGACCCTGGATACATTTTTTGCAAGTGGAGTTTAGTCCCTGTCCCTGGGAAGATGATGCTCCTGAATGCACGTTGCTTATTTCTACAGTGGTCCTGGCAATGTGCTGTGAGCACTGCGAAGGTGATGCAAGCCCCAAATCAACAAACCAGCTCCCCACCCCTGACATCTCTCTGGCCCTCTGACCTATTCTCCCAAACTGGTCCACCCTGCACAGAGGTGCTTTACTGAGACACATCAGTGCTTGTAGCATGGGTTTGGTGTATGGGTGGCTATGCTTCTGACTCAAGGGGACTTGGAGACTGCTTCCTTACATGAGTCCCTTTGCTCCAAGCCGCAAGAACTCAGTGGAAGCCCTGAGCTATTGCTTCTGCTGGGGCAAGATACCATCAGTCAGTGGACTGGGAGATACCACGCCTCTGTGCGAAGCAGCGGCTTTTACAGAGTTGAGATCAATGATAACTTGGTGTGGTGTGAGGCAGCCTGCTCTGTGGTGGCTGTGTGAACTCTACAAGAGCTGGGAGCAGCTCCAGCGAGATCCCACCCTGATAAATTGATGCACCAGTACTGATTAGAAGGTAGGATGGTGAGATTTTTATCAGAGAGGGGTGGCAGAAAAACAGGTTCTCACCCTATTGCTAAAGGGAAAGAGGTTAGGAAAAATCTCATGGTTGCTAGGACAGAGCAGAGGCTTTGGGAAATAACATATGGAGCAACTTCCTGCCCCATCTACCTTCCAGGCCTTTACTTTTGAGAGTGGAGGCAAGGAAATGCAGGAGGAGACCTGCACTGGGAGTTTTCACACTGGAGTGTGAGTGACTGCTCCTGGCAAAAGTATCAAACCTTTGAATGCTGGATGGGTTTGGGTGGTATCTACCAAGATGTGGGGCACCACCACAGTTGTCCTCCAGTTGAGGATCGTCATGCTCCAGACTGGCAGGTTGGCCTGAGCTGTGGCAGGGACCTGGAGAGGAAAAAGGGATTGTCCCAAATCTCTCTGGAAGGGAAGAATGTGGGGATGACAGGAAACAACTTAGTCTTGTGCCGTATATACGTGGAAGGCACAAAAATGCCTATAGTTCACAGTATGGAGCCTGGGGACTGAACATACCTGGCTGATGCTGCTCTCAGCATAGTCCTGAAGATGTTCTTTTGGAACCGGACAATTCTGCAAAGTTTTTGTGGAGAGAAGGGGCATTTTGTCCTAATTCTAAGAAAATCTAATTGTGTTGGTCTGCCTTGCATCGTTTGTCCTTGCTGCTTTTGTCTGTGTGATAGGGAATGTTCCTCTTCATGCTATCTAATTGTATTAATGGTAGAGAAGGAAAGGAAGGATCCTGATAGAAATAAACTAAAATTTTCATTTAGGGACTGTGTATTCATTCTGTATGTGGTAAACACATGTATTTTATGGTGTCTTTCATTCATTTGTAGGCGATTTTGTTATCACCCTTCAATCTTCCACTGCAACAAAACCAGCCCTGATTAGGACAGCTTAATCCCACACATGCATTCTCTTGGTCTATGAGACAGCTGGAACCAAACTAAGCCCTCAAAGAGAACTAGAGCTTCTTTATACCCTACTGTCATCCACCTGACTTTCTGTAGTGAGAGTCATCAGAAGGGGGCAATACAGCTTACAGTGGAGTATGTGACCACCTATCATAAACATCCAAAATAAAAGACATGCTGTGGATCCATTAGCCCTGACCTGACATGCTTACAGGAAGCTCTGAGGAAAAGGACTTACCTTAAGAGAGCGTATCTCAGCTGAGAACCCCTCTGAGGGAAGATGGACCCATTGGGCTGGGTCCCTGAAGGGCAGCTAGCTGTGCCCCAGCAGACCTGAGTGCCAGACTTCTCCTGGCAGCCACTGAGCCATGCGGGAGACAGTAAGTTTGTTCTATCTGACCTTGTTTATGGTCCACTGGGACTCTGTTTGCTCATGAGATAGCTTCTGTCAGTAAAGCTCTTTGCTTTTTCCCGTGGCAGAGTCCACGTGGTATGTTGTCGCAAACCATGAAGCAGTGGGATTTCAGGGCTAATGTGGTATGTGTCCAATGCGTTTTACCTTTCATCAGCAAGGAAAGGAGCTGACTCAATGCCATACGGCACAAAGCAATCAGACAGTCACAGAAATACCAGTTGCTCACATAAGCCCTGCTATTCAGATGCTACCATTACTATGGACTTTCCTTTTTTTTTCCCAGCTACACAATTGGAGCCTCAACCTGGTATCTGAAGAACTTGCCCTTGAATAGGCACACCAGCCCTCTCCCCACAGCTGTGTTATCCGTTCAGCCCTTGATTGCTGCTACTATTTCAAGAAAATGGGAATTCACCCAGATGTAAGCCAACTCTGTTCTAATTGTTTCAGTAGATTCAGTACAACAAAAGCAGTAGGCTTTTTCCCTGTACTCACACTCATTTCAAGCAGAGAATCACTAAGCTCTTAAAAACCTGATGATTATGATAGTTCCTGGGCAGGGTGGTTTTTGACTGTGGATTCTGAGAACCAGGAGTACCTGTATGGCAGCTACAAGGCAGTCTCAGCGTCTTACAACCCAGCTCATCTTTGACATCAGTCTAGGTAGCTTTTGGAGGTATAAAAAAATCCTCATAGCAGTGTTACTCCCTAATCCAGCATTAAAGTCTTGTCTCCAAAGCAGAGGCACTAGAGTTTCCCAGCAGAAAAAAGTGCAAGCGAAACACGAACATTTTAAAATCCAAATGTTTCTCTGAAAGCAATGGGAGCTAGAATGAGTGCAAATTCTCAAGAGCGAAGGAGCATGAAGACCACCATGGGCTATGTATCTCTGAGTCCTGTGACACATCCTCCAAATCTTACTCATCCATCCAACATCCCCTGTTGGGTAGTTCACCTCTGCCCTTACCTACACGGGGCTGCTTTCGTTAGATTTAAACTGAGCACGTGTATGATATGATCCATTCCCTATAAACTGTTAGCAAGCAAAGACTGATCTGGAAACATCCTTTATTAAGTTCCCAGTCCCAGGTATAACAGAGAATCCATTTTTAAATAACTTGGTAATTGTGCTTTCCTCAGACTAACAGTTTTAAAGAGAACAATATAATTCATTCATTTCATGTGGATGTCCTTGAGTATGATTAATACCCTGGTTACACAAACTCAGCTCAGTGCTGATGTTGCTGCAAATGACTTTGCTGGCTTCTTGCAAAACAGAATTTCCATGATGAAAGTAGCTTTTCAGTTCAATCCTACCCCTGGAGATGAATTTATTAGAAGTGAATTAGCCTGATTTATACAAATGAGTCTTTATTTCTCTTAATTTTGACTGCATTCAGTTTCTTTTCCATAAGCCATCTGGAACAAAAATACTTATGATTTATTACTTTACTAAACAAGAACATACCCTTTGTGGTTGGAAAACCTCTGTTAACAGCAACGTGATGCTCTTATGGAAGGTCTGAAGAAGGCTTTGCGTGACTTGTGCAAATATCTTATGAAGGAAAAGTTGCTACATTGTTTACTATGTCTCATGTAGGAAACACAGCCCAAGCAGAAGATGCTCTGCTGAAGGAAAATTTTTGAAAGGAAAAAACAACATAGAATAAGGTAATTCAGTAAGTGTTGTAGTCATCATAAGAACTTTGGTTGCAGCCAAAACTCCGAGCAAGAGAAAACATCTGTGCACAGAAGAGATGAAAGATGTGATGAAAAGTAGGTCCTAAAATGCAAATGAATGCAAAAGTGGGCATATGCCTAGAGCTCATTTGGGTTTGCTATTCACACCGATGCAGGTTCTTTAGCTATCAAAAAAGCTATATCTCTCATATTCAAGGGACAGATACTGGAATATACAACTATGATTTATTTTCTGTTCCTGTATCATCTATCTTTCAAGTCTGAGCTCTATCCCTCTGGTAAATCTTATAGATGAAATTTTAAGACATCTTGGGCCTCAATTGCACCAGCCAGAGATTACTACCTCATGCCCATGTCTGTCATTGTGTCATTGCTGTGTGTCACAGTCTTGACGTATTCACAGTTGTGTCAAAGGTGACTGAGAAGAGGCATCAAATAGAGGCAAATATGCTCCAGCCTTTCTAGGTTGTCAGGGTGGGAAAGATTTTTGTGTTGGGTTTGCGTGGCAAGGTTTTGGTAGCGGGGGGGGCTACAGGGGTGGCTTCTGTGAGAAGCTGCTAGAAGCTCCCCCTGTGTCTGACAGAGCCAATGCCAGCCGGCTCCAAGACGGGCCCGCCGCTGGCCAAGGCCAAGCCAATCAGCGCCTCTGTGATAACATATTTAAGAAGGAAAAAAAACAGTTAGGGAGAGCTTTTGCAGCCTGAGAGAGGAGTGAGAAGATGTAAGAAACTCTGCAGACACCAAGGTCAGTGCAGAAGGAGGGGGAGGAGGAGCTCCAGGCGCCGGAGCAGAGATCCCCCTGCAGCCCCTGGTGAAGACCATGGTGAAGCAGGCTGTCCCCCTGCAGCCCATGGAGGAAGGATGAGGGGGTGTAGAGATTCCACCTGCAGCCCGTGGAAGACCCCACGCTGGAGCAGGTGGAGGCACCTGAAGGAGGCTGTGGCCCGTGGGAAGCCCACGCTGGAGCAAGTTCCTGGCAGGACCGGTGGACCCGTGGAGAGAGGAGCCCACGCCAGGGCAGGTTTGCTGGCAGGACTTGTGACCCCGTGGGGGACCCACGCTGGAGAAGTTTGTGAAGGACTGTCTCCCATGAGAGGGACTCCATGCTGGAGCAGGGGAACGATGAGAGGAGTCCTCCCCCTGAGGATGAAGAAGCGGCAGAAACAACGTGTGATGAACTGACCGTAACCCCCATTCCCCGTCCCCCTGTGCCGCTGAAGGGAGGAAGGTTGAAGCTGGGAGTGAAGTTGAGCCCGGGAAGATGGGAGGGGTGGGGGGAGGTGTTTTAGGAGTTGATTTTATTTTCTCATTGCTCTACTCTGTTTTGCTTAGTAATAAATTAGATGAATTCCCTCTCTCAGTTCAGTCTGCTTTGCTCGTGACAACAATTAGTGAGTGATCTCTCCCTGTCCTTATCTCAACCCCTAAGCATTTCATTATGCCTTTTCTCCCCTGTTTAGTGAATGAGGGGAGTGAGAGAGCGGCTCTGGTGGCCACCTGGCCTCCAGCCAGGGTCAACCTACCACAATGGTGCAGTAATTATGACAGAAAGCCTATGTAGGCACAGCCTGAATACCAAAGTGTCTTGTGTTAATGTAAGCCACCGATGGAAATGGGATTGGGCTGACCTGCCAGAATGTGAGCTGCAGAGGCTAAAGGCCAACCACAGTCTCTTCTTTTGCCTCTGTTGAAACAGAAGAGAATTCTTGCATTAAACCATCCCAGTGACCCATCAGGATCCTCAACAGCCCAAAAGCTTACAGCGTCAGAGACTTGTTTTAGAAAAGGGATATCAGCAATTGAATCATATCATAAACTTCATTTTATTGAAAATATTAATTCAGCTAGCTGATCTGCCTTCTGCTTCTTCACTATGGCCAACAATATTGATCTATTAAATAAGAACAAATTAAAAGAATTTGCAAAGTTTAGCTCTAATACTTGCTATCCGGCTTTGGGAGCAAAAAACTTCAAGTATAATTCCAAAATATCTACTTAAGGGATTTTCTTAGTGCTTGTTTAAGGCCATGCCTACAACAAAAAGATAAATAATGTAAGGCATCGGTTTAAATTTAAATAGTAAAGCCAAGAGGTTTCTCTGTGTAGACAACTTCATTCCAAAACAAGAACTTTTATTCTCTGGTGAACTTGTCACTCTAAAAGTTGTTTGCATAAGATGATACCCTCGTACACCAAGAAAAGAAAGTCTGTAGGGCAAATTCTTCTGTGAAAAAGTAATCATTTCAGTATACCAGTTGTGAATAAGATCCTTGCAAGAAACCAAGCTTTTAGTGCAACTCTGCTACACTGCTTTCTGCAGGTAGAACTGTGAGTATGGAGCCTTGAGTTCTGGGGATTATAGGAAAAGGAGCCCTGTGCCACCATCTTCTGGTAAAATCAAGGAATGGACATGACAAATTCGGTCTCATTTTTAAACCAGAAAGAACAGTAGCTTTCTGGCTTGCTGTTACTGTGTCAGTGGGTATTTTGATTTTATTGTTAAGTTTTAGCTGCAGATTGTGAAATGCTATACTTGAACTGACTGCTGTCACTCAAGAGTAAGAGTTTGGTGTTATGGTAGGTAATTCATATATAGATGAGCTCAGTAGTGGGGAAGGAGGCAAATTAAATATTAGAAATTGTTGGGAAAGAAAAAACAGCAAATCAGATAGGAACACTGGGCCACTGTCTAAATCTCTGGATCATCCACACATGGATTAGAGCATGTAATTCTGGTCCTACAATAACAGAAAGGATAAATGAGAACTGGAAAATCTTTAGAAAAGGGTGCTAAGGGTAATCAAAGGTCTGGAACAGCTCCTGTTTGAGGTAGCAGAAAAAGAGACAACTTAGGGGGCATAAAGAAGGCAAGAATTATTTATAGTACAGATTGGGGGAATGGAGACAATGTTCACCATTGCCACATCTAATGCCAGAGCTACAAACCATCACATAAAGCATGTAGGAGCCAGGTTCAGAGCTAATAAGAAAAAGTGGTTCTGCACACAGCAGACAGTGTATGTGGAGTGGCACATTGCAGGGTGATCCTGCAACCTCAAAGGTGTACCAGCCCAGTACTTATTCCTCATGTGCTCCTGACACAGACAAATTCCAGATGATCAATATGGCATTTTTTTAAAGGTACGTCTTCATTCACAATGCAGCCTATAAAACATAAGATTACTTCATGCATCTCCTCCTGGTGCTCCCCTGCAAGACAGTCCTGGGCTGAGAGCACTTTCTGGGGAGAGAGTTCAGCCCCAGCCCACAGAGACTGAATAAAAGTTCTTGAGCTCTCAACCATCTCTTGCACTGCCAGCCTCAGGCTTTTATTATTGATGGAAGATGTGAACTAATAGAACAGGAAAGGTTGGAAGAAAGCTGTGTTTACCCAGATGTGATGGACAGATTTCCTTTTATGGGCTGCAGAAAGCAATATGTTGTGTCCTCGTCCCATTACATAGGCACCAGCCCGAGATAAATCCAACCTACCAACAGGTGCCTTCTATCTTAGAAATACCTTTCTGCATGGGCAAAGTGAATGCTTAGTGCTATCTACCCATAACTGTGGCTTTTGTACTGAATGGAAACTTAGGTCAGCTGCATTTCTTTGGTAAGCAAACCACTTTCAGTCCAAAGCATACAATGAACAACAGATCAAAGATGGATAATTTCATCATTTTCCAGTTCTGTAATTCACTGTCCGCCCTTGAAAAAACCTTTCCAAACTGCTTCTGCAGGAGTCTAGTTTAAGGCTCAAAGTTTCTCATGTAGAATCAGACAATAATTTGAGTTTGAAGAACTGATGGGCTGCTCTGCTCCAGATTGATTACACATGGAGTAAAGCCTGTCTGCTTTACCAAGGTACATTCTAGATCCCAGTCAGCATTACTTCATCTAAACAAATGCTTTTTATATCCCATGCTTTTACATAGACTTGCTGGACTTGCTAACTGAATATTCATTGAAACCGATTTTGTCACAGTTCTTCAATAGATTTTATCAGGTAACTAGAGTAAAGCTGAGATTCAGGAATGTTAAGCTTTTGGAAATAGATTTTTAAAGTTGTGTGCTTCCAATTATACCTATTAATGAATGACACGGGATCTCAATTCAAATATATGGTGATCTGGAATATGCAGTCTGGTTATCAAATGTTATAAAACAGTTCTACTGGTTACCAAACCTATTCGTCATCCATCTTGTACTGCTAAATCACTCCAGCAAGTGTGGGACTGTCCTGGAGATGACATAAGAGAAAAGCTAATGATGATTAAAATGGAGATACATCATTATTGAAAGGTAATATATGATATATTGGGGATTTTTTCATAATTAAATGTAAGAATGATAAAAATATTAATGATAGCTAGTGAGAAACGCAGTCACATGAACTGTGAAAACTTAGAAAGTGTGACTCTCATAATCTCAAACACAAAGAAAATAAAACAACCAGTTTGGTTTCCAAAGGAAACAGCATCAAATTTTTGTTTGTAACCGCTTGCCCTCTCTCTGCAACCCTCCATAACACTGGCTTAACAGAGGGGTAGGAGATTGGAAACCCATTATGCTACTCTGTGAAAATAAGTGAAATCCAGGTTTGTACCTGCTGTGGGGAAGGCAGACAACTCAGCTGCTTTAAATTCTGCTGGTAGCAGCAAGCAATGACTGCATGGCAGGCAGCCCTAGCCATAGTCCCAGGCCTAGCCCTAGCCTTAGTCCCAGGCCTAGCCCTAGCCTTAGTCCCAGCCTTAGCCCTAGCCCCAGCCCTAGCTCCAGCCCCAGCCCCAGCGCTGCTCTCCTACCTGGTAGGAGTCATCCTGGAGGTTGTGGAGTAAATCTGTGGTTATTGTGGTGAGGAAACCTACAAAACCTTAGGAAACTAGGCTTTGTTAACTCCACTGCTTACAGAACAGTTTGTTAAACATTCTTCTTTGCCTTGCCTCTATCAGAGTGTAGTGAGTGCCACTGTGTTTCCTCTGACTCAGTTTTAGGTTTGTTGGGTTTTTTTACCTAGGAGTGCATTTTGGGGGGCGGGGAAGAGTTCATGAATGCCTGTACTATGAAAACTTCATTTGTGATGTGAATCAGTACCATGCACTGACATTGTGCACTTAATCTGCATTAGACCAGAACAGCAGGATAGACTCAGGTTTTTAATCTCATTAATTTCTTCAGGCCAGTTTATTAGCAGGACAGTACTGAAGTCAATGATAATAGGATAGTTTGCCTATAGAGGAGCTGGATACGAAACCATAATCATACTTCAAGATCAAGTGAAGACAGTTTCTATCTCACCGCTGCTTGCTGGAAGGAGTCTGCATTTAACCAAAAATAAAAGAATAAATTAGTGATAGCCAATGGCATATTCTGTTCTGATGAGAGCTTCTCTGAAAGAGTTAATGTCTCTCAGCCTGGGTATCTATAGCCTAATCAAGTTATTTCATTGCCTCACTTTTAATATATTATGGGTTTTTCCCTTTCATTTACACTTGACATCATTGTTTTTCAGGTTTTTCAACAAAATCTTGGTAAATAAACTTAAAATATTTTTATATTACTTCATGTCAGGATGGAAAAAAAAAATCTCATTTTTACTAGCTTTTAGCAAAAATTGGTTTAAAACATTGTGGGAATTTTACATATAAAATCTAGTAAATGTGCAAATCTTCAAAGCTCTTGAAAAAGCGTTTTGAAGTTATTGTTATGTTATCAGAACATCAGAATTAATTTGAGATACTATTTCTTCTTTTTTTTTTAATTCAAATCATAACACGTTAATTATTACCACGGGTTCTGATTTAGCAAAGATAATGATTATCTTTAGCAGAGCTACTCACACACTACTCATATGACTAGAATTAACAACACTTGCACATCTTGTGCAATCAGGTATCGCATTCAAAAACAATTCCTGGGGCCTTTGTTTCTTCTTCTACTGGAATAGTTCTTGGAGAGAAACCTAAGTTTCCTATCTCCCAGGCTTGTGCCTGCATTATCAGGTTAACGCATCATACCAGGTGATCTTTCTCCAGTATTACGAATACCTATAGGTGTGTGTGTATTTACATACATAAATACAATATGTCTTTCACAGGTAGATAAAAACACGCATAATTATCCACACAAAATTGTCTACACAGATAAGTAGTTTTTATATTTTATTTGATTTTTAAGCCTTGGAAGGAAGGCTGGGAATTGTCTTTCCCTTCACTTTCTCATCACCCTCTTGCAGCCTGAAGATGAGGTCTTACCCTACCAAGTGGATGATTTGGGTCTGATTCTCTCAGGTTGAACAGTTAGTAAGACTTGAGGGTCTTGTACCCCAATCAAGTGATCAAGTGCTCAAGTCACTAGGTAAGTAAACAAAAGATTAGTACTGCTGAGTTAAAAAAGAAAATGTTGTGCCCTGCTCTGTTTTGCTGTTTGACCTTGCAGCCATAGGAGACAACCACGGGACAAGAGCCTTGGTTTGAGATTGAGGGGAAGAGGGTGCAATTCCCTTTCCAGTGTTTCCTTCAGACTCCCAAATGCAGCTCCTCACCCGTGTGCTCCCACTCAGAGGTGTTGAACACCTCATGAGGGGCATGTTGACACCTGATGTAGCTTGGGGCTCCTGCTCAGGAGCCAGACACTTGGGAGCTTGCAGTGTGGGATGTGTGTGTTGACCTGGCCACTGCTCTTCTCTGTGTCGTACAGTAGTTCTCCCCTGGCACAGGCTCTCCTCTATGCTAATGCTCTTTTCTGAGAAGATAGTGAAATTCTTCACCATCATAGTAAAAAAATTAGTATCTTCATCATTTACACTGTATTTTTTTTGAAGTTTTTATTTGATAACATCTACCAGATGACATTCCTCTACACATGGTTCAGCAGTAAGTAACAAAGCAACATGTGAGCAGGCCACATCCACATGACAAAATCCTTTTGAATTGACAATAGATCTTGTGTTCACTTTTCCTCAACTTTTATATTTAAAATTCAGTTATCAATATTTGTACATGAAGAATGAATTTCTTGAAGAGAGATGAAGTAAAACCTGCATGAAGGAATGAGCATATCTGGGTTCCCTGATGCAGAAATGCACATTAAAATAGAGACTAGGGTTAATGAGAATGAGAAGCATCTTCTAAGTAGGTCCTCCAGAACTTACTGTCAACAGGACCAATTAATGATGTTCTAGGAAGCTGTACATAAGTTGTCAGTATTAAAAGCCCAAAGTTTGACACTGCTGAGAAAGTATGCGCTGTTTTTTCCAGCACATTGAAATTCTTAACGAATGGGAGAAATTTTTTTGTCTCCCCCTCTAATATCTTGGCAAGGTAGAAAAATATGTAACAAAAGGAAATTAAATGTAAGCTTGAAAGGCAAGCAACCCTAGAAAACAAAAGAACAAGTGTTGGTTGTCTTAGAGGGTAAGCAAGGAATTATATGTGTTATCTTTTATATATATAGTTTTTTGGCATAGTGGAACCTGGAAAAGGAAGTCCTTTGGATGGATAAGCTGCCTGCTGGGCAACATGGCATCAGTGAATTGCTGTCCCCTGATGTAGTCAAGCTGTAAATCATAGTCCCATGACGCTCTCCAAGCTATAGACCACAAAAAATGTGGTTTTGCTATTGCAAGCCACATAAACATTTCCTGCTTTATGTGATTTTAGATAGCATCAGAAGGTAGCTTGAAACAGACACAGCTTCCAGAATCTCTGAGGCTGATAAATATACCTTTGGTTAGAAAGTGAAGAAAATAACAAGAAATAATGAGCAAAGTAGAAAGAACTTTGATTCTATGTTTTTCTTTAAAGGTAAGATAAAGTACAGCATTTCATTTCAAGTGTGAGGTTCCAGTAACAGATCGAGACACAGTACAAGATGGTTTGTTATATCCCAAAGAAGGACATTAGCAGACTATTGTGGCTGTAAGGCCAAGAGTTCAGTCTTTAGGAAATACCAGAATTAATACTGTCCAGTCTTGATGTAATAAAAACAACTGTAATGATGGGAATAGGATTTGCCAGAGATTTAATGACACAGCTACAAACACACTTAGAAGTCCTGATCTCTTGTCTCACTTCTGGCACTGGATACATTCTAATGGCTCCTGTGTTTCTGTCCTGTATGACACCTACCCTCTCTTTCCTCCTCACTGCCTTCTCCAGGCACTTACCCAACAGCTCTCATGCCCACCTTCCTTTCCTCCACTCTGTAAAATGGTTGCTCAGTCCTCAGAGCTGAAACCATTTCTTCCCTGCAGCTTTGGTTATGGCAGGGGATCATTTCCAGCAGGCCCTGCATCCTCCTTCTCAGCTGTGGTGCCTTGCCGATGTCTTTCTCCAATGGAAAATTGGGTATGTATAAGCATCATCAACTACATAGCAGAGTTTAGAGATCCTCCTTGAACCAGATACCAGTGACATTCAGTCACATACAGTGTTATCTGGAACAGCTTTGTTTTGGTGCTCCAAGGATAAATGCAATGGTGGGAGGAATGAATCCAAGGGGACACATGCTCGCTTGTGTTTCTTGATTGCCTTTCAGAGTTCCCTTACAAGTCCTGAACTTGAATCACAGGTTGAAAATCTCATCAGTATTGCAGTGCCAATATGAGCTAAGAATATCTGTGTTGGTATCTGTGTCCTTGCACGCATTTCCACTCAAAAAGGAGTCATCCTTCAGGCCATCCCTCCATTTATCTCCATTCTGCCTCACCACTAATAGACAAGCTGATGTCTATTAATGAACATTTAGGATTACTGGTATGAGTTTACAGAGCTTGTTAGACTGGAAATACTCAAGTTCCTGTTTTACATCTTGTACATCTTATTCAATGTTTTATAATCTGTAATAGGCCAGTGACCACATGCATTGTTGGCTATTTTTTGACGGTTTATAATCCACTTGTAGTTATTGGACAATGGTTCAGTGATTTATGGATTATGGATACTACCCCCACTTCAAAATCTGATGGTTGCCATCAATCTCTTGGGCTACTCTGGCAATGTGGAACCAACAACATGCTGATGACATATTTCGCATCTACATTATGGGAATGATACTCTAACTGGTAAGTGGAATGACAAAACCATCCTACACAATTGAGAGGAGTCCCACAGGGGCAGCCAGATCTGTTAAAAAATTAATTTCCTGCCTTAGTTTGTCCTCAAGTGATCTGTCCATATATGTTATTCAACCCAGAATATCATCCAGTGATGCCAGCGTGTCTTCTTTAGCACTGGCTGAAAGGTGAATTGGCAGCTTGTTTTGCATATGATACAGAAGACTAACTTGAGGAAACAAGACATTCACTGGCCACACGTCCCTCTTTGCAGTCAGTCTCCGGAACTGTCCAATGTAAGTTTTGTTTCTTAGTGGTGGTGATTTTGACATGTGTTTTCTAAAAAGCCAGGAGACAACTATTTACTAACTCCCCAAATAGCCAGTCACTGGCAATGGCCAACAGCAATGAGTGAACATCTGCGTTGACTGGAAATGTCTCACTAGGGTGGTAATGTCACACGTTACTCACTGAAGAAACCTAGAGACTGTTCACCCATCCCATACAGTCTGCTCCCCTTAAGAAAAGCCCTGAAACCATTAAACATGGTGTCAAAGGTTGTGACTGAGGAATACAATAAGGCAGAAGGACTTTCTACATCCAAACTCTGTTTTGTAATCCTGACAGAGAGGTTATAACTCTAGCAGTGTCCCTGTCCCATTTATTGGTCCCCTAGGACCAAGCAAAGAGGGATGGTCTGTCAGGGAGGCTGTGCTTCCTGGTGAGCTGTGCTGGCAGCTTCATCCCTTGCAGCCAGATGCAGGCAAGTGGTGGCCTTCACGCAAAGTCACAGCATTTGGCTCCAGCCACAAAAGGTACGGCTCTCTTGTCAGACACCCATAGCAGCAGGCTCCTCGTGTCAGTCCGCAAGCATGGAAGCAGCAGAAGATAGAGAATCATAGAATGGCCTGGGTTGGAAGGGAGGACCTTAAAGATCAAGTACTTCCAAACCTCTGCCATGGGCAGGGACACCCTCCACTAGACCACGTTGCCCAAAGCCCCATCCAACCTGGCCCTGAACACTTCCAGGGAGGGGGCATCCACAACCTCTCTGGGCAACCTGAGAATGACACAGTGCTGGGTGGTGGGGCTGCAGACAAGAGGGAGTGGAGCAGAGACTACAGGCTGGTCAGTTTCACCTCTGTGCCTGGCAAGATCATGGAGCAGATCCTCCTGGAAACTGTGCTAAGGCACATGGAAAATAAGAAGGTGATGGGTGACAGCTGGAACAGCAGGCAGCCAAGCACCATGCAAAAGTAAAAGTAAAAAAGAAAATAAAATTCATGGGTTGAGATAAAACCAGTTTAATAGGACAACAAAGGAAGAGAAAAATAAATTTAAAATAATAATGATAAAAGAATATACAAAACAAGTGATGCATAATGCAATTGCTCACCACCGGCTTACCAATGCCCAGCCTCTTCCCGAGCAGCAATCACACACCCCCCTGGCCAACTCCCCCAGTTTATACACTGAGCATGACGTCATATGGTATGGAATAACCGTTTGGCTAGTTCAGGTCAGCTGTCCTGGCTGTGTTCCCTCCCATCTTCTTGTGCATCTCTTCTCTGGCAGAGCATGGGAAGCTGAAAAGTCCTTGCCTTATTATAAGCATTACTTAGTAAGAACTAAAACATCAGTGTGTTATCAACATCATTCTCATACTAAATCCAAAATGCAGCACCATACTAGCTACTAGGAAGAAAATTAACTGTATCCCAGCCGAAAGCAAGACACACTGTTAGCTTGTGTCTGGGTTGAACAAACTGTCCAGAATAGCTAGAGTCATTACTGCTTGCTCTGCATCCTCACTGGCAATTTTTATTTGAACTAATTAATGATTAACGGGGGTGCTCTGCTTAATCCTGTTCAATGGTACTGAAGAGAAGCAGCAGCATACAAAACCAGATGGACACAGCGGGATCCTTTTTCTAGCACTGTAAGTATCCTTTTGGTTTCCCCTTGGATCATTTGGACATTTCATTTAGGGAAATTATGTTGTTTTCTGGGAAGGGTGCCTTTTTACATGTAAACAAAGGGGTATACCTGTTATGCAAAAAACAAAACGTGCCAAAAGCCAGCAAGAACTGACTGCTAGTGAAGAAGATACCTTACATAACTGAATAAAAAATTGTTTTGGAAACAATAGAGATGCCTATGGAGACTTTGCTGCCACACTAACCCAGTATTTTATCTTTGAAGAAACTGTGAAAGGTTTTTTGTAATTTTGGTCCTAGATAGTATGATCTGTGTTTGTATCACATTTGTGTTTAACACAGATTTAATTCTCTAATTATTTGATGAATTAAGGAAGACTAACAGGGCTGCAGTAGCCATCCTGCAGGACTGAATTCAAAAAACAACTTCTACAAGTTACTCCAGGGAAAAGGTCATAAGCTTCCAGTTATTTGCAAATTTTAAAAAATTCAATCCTATCCTATTTTTTACAAATTAATAGGATCAAAATTAACTCCTTTGAGAGAGTACCTGGTTATCAAATAGTTTATCAGGAGGCATATTCTTTCTGGGGATCACTGGCATGCATCAGGAATGTGAAATATAAAAGTGAGGACTTTTAGAGAACAGGTGTGTTCCAAGAGCCTCATTTTACTTGGCTGTAGCACACAGCATGAAGAAATTATTTTCCCTGCCATGTTTTGCATGTCTATCTCTTTTCCAGGAACAGTTAGAAGGAAAATGAAGTCCACCTTCTCCTTGTGTTTATTGCTGGCTGGTTTGTATACTGTTGCCCAGTGTCATCAGCATCCTCGTCACCGCAATAAGCTTGATGGTCCTAAAGCGACATATTACCCAGGACGCAGTTCTCACGGGGAAGGAGTTTATCCAGTTAAGAACAAAACCTTTGTCAAACTAGTTCCCAGCAATGCTGACTTTGCATTTTCATTTTACAAGCTAGTAGCATCCGAAGCAACCGATCAAAATATTTTCTTTTCACCCATAAGCATCTCTGCTTCCTTTGCAATGCTGGCACTCGGTGCCAAGTCAGCGACACTGACGCAGATTCTGGAAGGGCTTGCCTTTAACCTGAAAAAGACTCAGGAGCAGGAAATACATGAAGGTTTTTGCCAACTCCTCCACATGCTGAACCGTTCAGACAGTGAGCTCCAGCTGAGCTTGGGCAATGCCCTTTTTATAGAAGAGACGCTAAAACCACTACAGAAGTTCTTGGATGATGTCAAAAGCTTTTATGAATCTGAAGTCTTTTCTGCTGACTTTAACAACTCCTCTGGTGCTGAGAATCAGATCAACAGTTATATTGAGGAGAAGACAAATGGGAAAATTGTCAAACTAGTGGAAAACCTTGATCCTCTCACTGCAATGGTTCTTGTTAACTATGTCTTCTTTAAAGGTAAGAAATATCAAAGGGTGTGAAGGTTGTAACATAGATGCTTACTGCTTATTACAAGGAATGAAAACCTAAGAGAAAGAAACCCTAGTTTAAATATTTTAAATGGAGGAAACCATGTTCAGTGTCTGGAAAATATTCCTATAAAACCATGTATGTTTGTTGTCAGTATGAATGTTTGTGTCCTCACCTGGTTGAGTGAAAGAATGGATTTTTTAAAACTAGTATCTTTGTTGAGTTTGGTAAATTCTTTAATGTGATGATAGACTCATACTTTAGTAAAAAATGGTGTTTTCAGTATTATGTGTCTTTAATTGTCTTCAAGCATTTGAAAAAAAAAAAAAGAAAAAGAAAAAAGATAAAAGAAAAAAGAAAAAAAAGAAAAGAAAAAAGAGCTGCAATGCTGTAACACCTGAGGGTGCAGTAACTTGAAAGAGATATTTGTTCTAATCAAAGGAAGGCTGTGGGATTAGATCCTGTATTATTCGCCATGACCATTCCTCTTTGTATTCCACTGAATTATTTTTCTTTTTGTCATAAGCCCATTGGGAGAAACCCTTCAGTACTTCATATACAAAACAGGAGGACTTTTTTGTGGATCAGAAAACAACTGTAAAAGTTGACATGATGTATAGAAAGGGTTACTACAGAAATTACTTTGATGAAGAGCTGTCATGTTGGCTGGTTCAGATACCTTACAATGGAAATGCTGCAGCATTATTTGTTTTGCCTGACGAAGGGAAGATGAAGCAGGTGGAAGATGCTCTTTTGAAAAGGACTGTGTCTAAATGGGAAAAGTTCCTCCAAGACAGGTAAGTGGTTTTGCTAAGGTGAGAGGTGACCATGCTATAGATTAATAGGGTTTATCTCACCAAGACAAAACATTCAAGTCCAGGTTATTTTACTGAACTTTATTAATGGTCTCTCTCTGTGTAGGACTTCCCTTTTCTTAGTTGGAAAATGAAACAGAGCTGTGGATAGTGAATAAATAAGGCATTGAACTTGGGATCTATCTTGGGTTAAGTTCCTTGCTCAACCACAAGTTGCTTAGCACCATGATGGAGTTAACAGACCCTTGTTTCATATGGGCATTATGAAACTACAAAGAAGTAGCTGTTCTGAGGTATTAGGTGTTAGGGCATTGAGGGCATTGTATGTAAAAGCAGAAATCTTATTCATTCACCATTACTGCAGCTCTTTCTGTGGTGGCACAGGCCTTGTTGTATATTCAAACAGCCTTAGGACAGCTAGCTATGATCTTTTGAAAAAAACCTGCTACCTGGTAGTAGTAGCTCTGTGTGCCACAGAGTTGGCATAACTGTGTCTTCCACCCCACTCCTTGAACCCCACTGTGGAAGCAGAGGTAAGTTGGGCTCATTCTGCTCCAACCCTCCACATTAGATAGCTAACCTTGTCAGAAGTTCTATCTGAACCCTGAGAACAGACTTTTAACATTTAGAAAAATAAACGTAAAGTGTCATTATACTGAAGCCATTGAGGAGTGTTACCTAGATGACAATTTGTCCCTATTTGTGTTATTTGTTACAGAAAAATACATCTGCACATTCCAAAATTTTCTATTTCTGGTACCTATGATGTGAAAAGGATAGTCAAACAAGTGGGTATGATTGATGTGTTCACTGAACAAGCTGATCTGTCAGGGATTGTTGAGGAGCCTGGACTGATGGTTTCAAAAGTAAGTCAGCAAGTGAAACACAGTGACCACAGGATTTTTCTGTTCCCAGGAACCTGATGTTAATATCCCAGGAAAAGCTTATCCCAGCCTTTCTGAAGCATTACTCAATCATCAACAGCTGCCAATCTAGAGGGAAAGAAAGCCCCATCTTTCCTAAACCTGAAGCCAAACATGCTTACAAGGGGTCATACATACATGGTTCATGGACAAGGAAGACGACATGCATATAATTAAGTGTTCTTTTGGCTACCAAACAAAATTATCTAAAGGTAGCACATTAGCTTCAGTAAAATTTCCTCTAGTTTCACCTACAGAGGGCAAAAGGCTGTTATTCCCGCTCTTCTAGTCCTCTCAGAAAGTTATTTTTTTCAGCTAGATGATAGGGTAAAATCACAATAACACATGAAGCTGCCAAAGGCAAAACTAAGTCGAGGCTAAATTACCAGGTTTCTTCGCTTCCAGAGTTTCTTGCCATCATTCATCTTGAGTGTTCTTTGGCTGTCGGCTGCTGGAGGGTTACTCTCTGCGCACGCAGTGGAGGCCAGCAGGAGCGGTCTGATGGGTGATTGTGCTTTGGTGGGAAGGGGAGCAGCTGGTGATGACCTTCCCAGAGGCTGGTGCTGCCGGGTCTCGCCCCAGGCAGGGCTCTCTTTGGCGAGGAGGGTGGCAAGCTGCTGTCTTCTCCTTGGGTTGTCATCTAGAGGTTGTTTTGCTTTGTGTCCTTGCAGGTGATCCACAGAGCAGTGCTAAATGTTCATGAGAATGGCACTGAAGCGGCGGGGGCCACAGTGAAGGAGGTTACCTGGAGATCTGGCGATTTTCCTCATCCACCTCGAGTCAGATTCAACAGGCCCTTTCTCCTGCTGATTCTGGATAAATACACGCGCACCATCCTCTTCATAGGAAAAATTGTAAACCCTCTGAAAAATTACTGACCTCAGGACATGCACTTACACACATTTCTGGCTAAATTCCTGTGATCCAGCAAAACATTTATGTGTACATACCACTATGAACTAGTGTTTGTCTTTCAACCATTATCGTGATATACATTATAATCCCTTAAACTACAAAAACTATTTTTCATTGTCCAAAAGTCACTGGTATTTACGCCCAGTCTACAGCCAGGTATAGCTTGTAGCATTAACAAAATACAAGTCACTTTTCACTGGTTTTGTAAGCCCTTCCTGACATGCTCCCATGGGGTATTTGAGATGGCTTAAAGTCTCCAGATGATGTAGCTGTACACTCACTGTGTGTGTACGGGAGAGCAGGAGAAGGGAAACAGGGAAAAGGAGGTGGGAGGTATAAGTCCCATCCGTTTAATCCACTAACCTTTGATGACCAGTCTTAAATGCAGATTCCCTTAATACTGGAGTAAATTTCCATTAATTGCTTTGGTTTTTAACCAAGTATGGCGTGAAGCTGCAGGATCAGTGACTGGGACACTGGAGGACACACCAGTGTAAAGGGTTGATGAGTGCAGCTGTTTTAGCTTCCCTCTGTCTCCTCCTCAGTGGAAGCCCTCCTCATGAAGACAATTAGGTTGGTTTTGCTTTACAAAATAGTATTTATTCTATGAAGGAAGGAAGCCATACCAGCAAAAATACTTTTTTTTTTATCTTACTAATATAGCTATTATTGCCAATGCCCTGAGATGCTCCTATGGCAGAGCAGCCCATGACATAGCACCAGTTTCCTTTTTATGGATTCGTTGTTACTGTCATTTCTCTTTTCTCCTGCTGACGCCGCCTTCACTATCACACCTTCCAGCTAGACTTGTCAGACTGTGGTAGAAAAGAGGAGGAATGAAAAATTATAACTCCAGAGAGTTTGTATTTCCTCACTAGGAACAGCAGTGCTTTCCCAGGGACTGTTAACCTGCTTTAAACTATCATAGACACACACAGAAAATGCAGGCAATGTTTGAGAAGTCACCTTTCTAAATGTTAACAGTGGATTGCTGTTACAGAGTGAAAACATACTGTGACTTGACATTTGTACCTTTTCACTTAAGGCTTCATGAGTCTAACTTATTGCTATGGTGTTGTTTTATAGTGACTCAGTTGATAGGATTTTAATTTACCAGCTTAGATGTATGGTTATGAAAGCAAAGACACACAAATCAGTAAATATTTAAATTATTTTCTAATTTATTTAATTTTTAAATCAACATCCTTACCATGTTTTATTAAAATATAGAAAGCCAATGAAAGCACTTATATTACAGATTGATTAAATCTTTTGCTATAGAATATCTCAAACCAGTAGTAAAAAGTAAAATATAAATGGCAACTTTTTAGACTTCAGTCTTTTAAAATGTCTGTGAAAAATATAACTTAAAAATTATGATGAATATTTCTAAAATATAATTATCTTAATTGGTTTGGGGATCTTTGTTTTCTTTGACATTAAATTAGTGCTACCAATATTAGTAAATTGTAGCTCTGCGTATACCAATAAGGAATAGAAGCACCTTACCATGTCTATCTGCCAGCCACATAACATTTGACATTCACTCTTAAAGCCCTCCTCAAAACCATGTAAATCAATGACAAAAACTTTCTTACTCATAACTGTATTTAGTCTGTTCAATATCTAGTAAAAAATAGCTGGCTTCATACTAATAAGGACCTGGTCTTGGTGTAATACAGATAAAGTGATTCTACAGAAGATAATTTAAAAGTTCTTGGCTAATTCAGGACTGTATGACAAAGTCCAGCTTTGCAACGACACATGACTGTAGGTGAATACCAAGAGACTTTATGTTTGTTGTTCCTCACAGACCCCAGATCAATAGTCTCTATGGGTTCATAGAAACAAAAAAAAAATTCTATTTTGCCAATCAGATGTCACTTTGAGAGGTAAGCTTTTTGCTTAACTTATTTGAAAGTGGGTAGAGAAAAACCAAGCTAAATGAAGAATTGGATAACCAAAAAATATGAAGAAACTGTTGTTGGTAGGGAATCATCTTCAAATGGGAGTAGGGACCATATACATGGGTCTTGCCTGCGTTTTCTTTCTGTTTTGACAAAGATCAGGGAATGACCCTCACTGGAAATGTGCAGCGGACAGCAAATTTATGTAGTAAATAATGAGTACAGACGGATTGCACAACCTCCCAAAAACCGTCAACCTTAAGGTTGTCACAAATCCAGTGCAGGCATGGCTGGTTTTTTGCTTCTTCTTTCCTGGATTTTTCTTTCTTGGTTTGCTCTCTGTGAATTTTGTGACCAAGAAGCCTCAGTGCAACAGAGGAAGGACTTTCCTCCTAGTTAGTCGAGAGTTCCTGCTGCTGTGTGCAATTACTGTGGTGTGCCACTTCCGTGCAGTGACGTTACTGGAGGATGGAGCTGGCCTGATGAA
Organism: Grus americana; assembly: GCF_028858705.1. Taxonomy (NCBI): domain Eukaryota; kingdom Metazoa; phylum Chordata; class Aves; order Gruiformes; family Gruidae; genus Grus; species Grus americana. Next base: position 54,175,242 of record NC_072856.1, on the reverse strand, counting down.
CCACCTGAGGGACAAAGTGCAAGGACATTTTCTAACCCAGCCTGCACTGAAACCTACACACAAGTCTGATATGGGAGCGCGTGCAACCATGTGCCCGCAGGAGCTGCAGCCTCAGCACTGCCTGTGTGAACACTAAAAGAAATCTGTGATGGTATGGCTGAAAGTAGTCTTCTGCAAAGGCTGTTTTAGCTTAACAGCCATAGAAGAATTGCCAGCACGGCAGCAGCTTTGGAACAGCACACTCTGAAATAAGGAGAAAAGGAAAACAAGCATTGTGGGAATAGCAGTAAATAGTGCATTTGTCATAACTAGGAAGGAGTTATCTACAGAAATGAAACAAAGCCTAAAAGCATAAGTAAGGAGCTCAGAAACCAGGATTAATCCATGGTGGAGATAGATTTAACCCTCATCTACAAACTACATAAAGTTCAAAAGACATTGGAAGAAAACTAGCAGCAATTTTGAGTAGTGATAAAGATCATAAAAGAAGGAACAAGCAAAAAGAAGCAAATTGCATATGGGTGTGAGGACAGAGAGGGAAATAATATGCTTGAAGTAAATCAAGGAAAATAACATATTTCAAATAGCCAGTGGTTAGCACCAACGCGCAGGTCCATCATTGTTCCCAGTGCTGTGCAGCATCTGCTATGAAAAAACTAAAGGCATATAACATAAGCAACAACATCCTTAAAGGTCATGGGCTGAAAAGCAATACCTACTAATGCTCTGTTAAATGTAAGCACAAATAAGAACTCATATTTTGACAATGGTAGAAGGCACAGGTTGCTTAATGAGAAAAATTCCTGACAAAGCTGAGGTGCATAGTTCTGATGCCAGTGTATCCTCATCAAACAGGAGATATAGAATCATACCATAATTTAGGTCCTTTGCAAAGTAATCACCTTTTAATTTGTCTTCTAATATATTGTGTTGGATTTGCATGGCAAGGTTTTGGTAGCGGGGGGGCTACAGGGGTGGCTTCTGTGAGAAGCTGCTAGAAGCTTCCCCTGTGTCTGATAGAGCCAATGCCAGCCGGCTCCAAGACAGGCCCGCCGCTGGCCAAGGCCAAGCCAATCAGCGCCTCTGTGATAACATATTTAAGAAGGGAAAAAACCAGTTGGGGAGAGCTTTTGCAGCCGGAGAGAGGAGTGAGAAGATGTAAGAAACTCTGCAGACACCAAGGTCAGTGCAGAAGGAGGGGGAGGAGGAGCTCCAGGCGCCGGAGCAGAGATCCCCCTGCAGCCCATGGTGAAGGCCATGGTGAAGCAGGCTGTCCCCCTGCAGCCCATGGAGGAAGGATGAGGGGGTGTAGAGATTCTACCTGCAGCCTGTGGAGGACCCCATGCCGGAGCAGGTGGAGGCACCTGAAGGAGGCTGTGGCCCTGTGGGAAGCCCACGCTGGAGCAAGCTCCTGGCAGGACTGGTGGACCCGTGCAGAGGGGAGCCCACGCCAGGGCAGGTTTGCTGGCAGGACTTGTGACCCCGTGGGGGACTCACGCTGGAGCAGTTTGCTCCTGAAGGTCTGCACCCCATGGAAGAGACCATGCTGGAGCAGTTCGTGAAGGACTGCCTCCCATGGGAGGGACTCCATGTTGGAGCAGGGGAACGATGAGAGGAGTCCTCCCCCTGAGGATGAAGAAGCGGCAGAAACACCGTGAGATGAACTGACCGTAACCCCCACTCCCCATCCCCCTGTGCCGCTGAGGAGGCGGGAGGAGGTTGAAGCTGGGAGTGAAGTTGAGCCCAGGAAGATGGGAGGGGTGGGGGGAGGTGTTTTAAGATTTGGTTTTATTTCTCATTCCTCTACTCTGTTTTGCCTAGTAATAAATTAGATGAATTCCCTCTCTAAGTTCAGTCTGTTTTGCTCGTGACAACAATTAGTGAGTGATCTCTCCCTGTCCTTATCTCGACCCATAAGCGTTTCATTATACTTTTTCTCCCCTGTTTAGTGAACGAGGGGAGTGACAGAGAGGCTCTGGTGGGCACCTGGCCCCCAGCCAAGATCAACCCACCACATATATAATGACTAAATATATATAATGACTAAACAGTCACATCTTGTTAACATTGTCTTGATACTGAACAATCTATTACATTCTTGTAATTACTGTTCTTTCTGCATCTCACTCTTAGGACATAATGACATAGAAAAATCTTAGCAAGCTTTATAAAGTTCTGGTGGGGATTGACCCCACCACCATACTTCAGGGATGGTGGTGAAAGTCTCCCCTTAATGACAGCATGCCTTTCCTGGGGCTCATCAGTGGTCAGCACACCCACATCATCATCTTAATGGGAAAATAGTTATCCCTGCAGGAAAATACTGCCATTCATGTCACAGAACTATTACTTGGAGGGGTCCAGTTTCTCGAAATCAGATGTCATGTATTTCATTATGTACTCAGAGAGTCTAACATTTGTCACACAACTAGTAATTAACAGATATTTCTGGGCAATACTGTGTGAATTTCTCAGCTCTCGAAGAACTTGGTGATTATTCAGTGCCGAAAATCAGGCTTCTATTGCTAGCAGGAGCTTGGCAGCTATGAAGGTACTGTGGCCAAGATCCACATAGCCAGTGTCCATCATCTGCTGATCACACTAACACCTAGGTTCAGGAAGCCCTTGTGAGAGATGTATTGCTCAAGGCAGTGCTCTCCTGCAGCCTTCACTGAGCCTTGGTAACCCAAAATACCAAACACATACCCCTGGCATATGTCAGATTGAGTTACCAGAAGCATGATCACCTATGTGAGGTAAGGTTTGGGCTCAGAATGGGGGGGTTTGAAGGTATCAACAGTTTCATTGTTGTAATGGATCTAGAAAATATTTTCTGGAATGGAGTGTATTTAATTGTACTGCTTGCTGCTAAGAGACTGTAAAAGCCAGACCAAAACAAATTAATGCACTTCACACAAATGTTTCCAAGCCTTTTTAATGGAAATCCATAATGTTAACTCGGTAATTCTGCTACATATTAGATTCCTGGCTTGTGCTCTGTCATTTGGCCAGGAGAAAAAATATCAGCGGGGAAGAATGGAAGGTCTGTGGTTATTTGACTCCTGCAAAGGCTTGGCAAAGAGTTGTATTTCTCTTCTTCAAACACAACATGATTTGGTCATTTTTGTCTTATATATAGCATGATATATCTTTCCTTTTAAGAAAATACATATGAAGACAGTACAGTATTATGATAATTAGATGTTCATGCACACAGGCAAGTCAATCACTGGAAGTACTGTTGCCTTTCACTCCTTTACTTTCTTGTTTGAAATTTCCCTCCTGTGCATGCTGAAGTTTACCTGGTCCCAGGCTTTTGCTGCCACTTTCTTCCAGATAAAGATTCACAGGATGCTTTTCCTGAGGACCAGTTTGATTTCTGAGAACTGTTTCCAGATTATGGCTGAAGTTACAGAGCTGTCAGAACATCTCAGTAGTTCTTCCTACTTCACCTTTCCAGGAATAGCCACATTTTTCAATGTCCAGAAATCTAAGTTTGCCATAAACCAGAAACAATTTCATAAGTCAGAAACAATTTCAGTCATAAACCATTTCAGTCTGGGGAAAAGGGATGGGAAAGAAGTAGTCCATTAGAAATGGATGGCTCCATAAGCAAAGCATGCTTTAGCTGAGGTCGTTGGCTTTCCACCCTGTTCTTCTCATCTCTCATTCCCTCTGGGTAGCTGGCTTTGACATTTCTTATGAGATTTCTCCAGTTTAAATGGCCCTACAAGTTTTTGTTATGAATTAATTGAAAAATACATCTCGGACTTTTATCACAATACATTTATAAGCACCTAAATCACTAGATGCCTGCATTAAAAAAAGGGGGGAAAGGAAAAGAGCTTCTTCAGGAACTGATTTACAGCCCCCAGGATTGTTTTTACCTTCTTATCCAGTTGGCTTACACTGTGTGGAGTGCAAGCAATAGAACAAAGAGCAGAAGAGGACACCTTGGCTAAGGGGGCATCTTGCAAGTGATGTGAACATGCAGTAACACTCATGGGAGCAGGTGGGAGGGAGAGGGGAATTACCAAGGTGGCCAAGATGTCCACATTGTGCTGCAAGAGAGAGAGGCACAAGCTGAGGTCCCTCTTGCAGCCACTGTGAGAGAGGGAAGCAGGGAAGCGAGAGCAGCCTGGCAGTACACTGGGGCTAATTACCTCATCTGTCTGGGCAGGCCACCATGCAACATAGACTTCGAGTCTTTCTAAGGTTTAACTGGAACTTAATTAGCAGATCTTAAAGCTTTTGGCATAAATGAGCCAGAAAGTGATGCCAATGGAAAGAGAATCAAAGTAAATGATTGTAGGGGAGAAGATATAACATGGAACTTTTCACCTCCATCAGTTAGATGTTGTTTAGTCACAGGGTACAGGCTCAGACCTGTGTATGTGCATCTGCACTATTGTTTCTCCATTGCTTGGAGTCCAAAGGTTGGCTGGGGTTTACCCCTCGCACGCTGGCAACATAAGGTCCTTAAAGCTTTAAAACTTGGAAACATTCAGAATAAAGATTCTGCCCTTCTGTTAACTTTCCACTCCTGTGTCATTTTTATGTGACCTTTCCTTCTCATTGTCTTTTATTTATGTACTGTATGGCATACATAATGTTTTGGGTTTAAGGTTTTTACTCCAGTTTTTGCATATCCTCAAGTCTGGGGCAGGCTTCCTGAACTTCTTTCTCCAAGGCAAGCTCGTGTAGTAGCTGGCTGCTGATGTGACACAATCACTTCTTGCTCCTTCTTCCTTATTTTGGAAGTACATGGAGCTCTCCCTGCACCAAGACGTGTAGCAGTTTGAGCACTGCAGCAAATGGAGTTTCTCTCCGAGACATATTTATATCTGTTCTAACTGCCAGCCATTGCCACCTCAGTATCTGCTCAAAGACTGCTCCCTGCCAAGCTTGATCAGGTGATGGTTACCCCTCTCTCTTTAATTTTGTAGATCTGGTTTAACAATGGAGTTAAACGCAGTGTAGTTTAGATCCATTTGCATCCAACTCATTCAGTAAAGTCCTATGAATCATAAATGAAACTCAGAGCTAGTCCAATCTGAGGTGACTCACTTTTTGGACAGTTTTTGGATAGTATAACAAGTAGAGGCTCCTTAAAGAAATAATTCACTTTCTGCATTAAAAAGAAATTAAGAAAAAGAGGAGGACAAAACCACAGTTCGGGTAAACACATGTAGTTTTAATTCTTGATGCTTTAAAACAATAAAAACAGTCCTTTCTGTAGTTGCGTTGCTGTACAAACTAAGGCATCACAGATATACATCTTCATTTAATTCAGCACAGCAAAATTAAAAGACCAAATTAGTTCAGAGCCAGTAAAAGGGGTCTGATATGCCCATCTTTACATTTTTTAACAGTAAAGACTATGTTTGTTTAGTTTCTTTTTTACTGACATTGATCCCCAAAATGTTCTTCTGATGATGCCCCAAGAAATCCATCTCTGTTTTCTTTCCTAAGCGCTTCAGTTGGACGTGACGTGTGTGCTTTGGATGGGGGTGGAATTTGGGTGGGGGAAGATGATGAAAGGTCAGGAGAAGTTTAAGGGGAAAACAGCCTCTCTAAACACTTGGAGTGGATTCTAAATTCATGGAGTTTGGCAACACTGAACTAACCACTGAGACCTAAGCCTTGTATCTCATTTCTGTGGGCAAAAACAAGGAATTATTTTTGGCACTCTGTGGATGTAATGGGTGTTCCAGTCTTTCTTTAGAAACTACTTCAAAGACATTAATTAAAACCCTTTTTTCTCATTGTTTGCATGCTGGTCTTTCAGTTCAGTCATAGATCTGAACTAGCATAAAATTAACCTCTGTAACAAATATTGATGGCATTCTGTGGAGAGGTGGGCAATTTTTGTGATGCTTTCTTACTCAGATGTCAATTCCATTCCTCACTGTCTTGTAAATGACAGCCAGCAGACAAGTCCACTGTGTGATTAGGTTTCCCTCCCACATACTAACTGGTCACCCCAGTGAATAGTTCAGCTTGCGAGCTGTAAATTGCCTAAACATCTCCTGGAAAGCAGCACTGTAGTTGAAACCTGGCTCATCCCAAGATAGCCTCCAGTAATGCTGACTTCACCTTTAGGTTTTACAAGCAGGTCATGGCAGAGGAAGGTGACAAGAACATTTTATTCTCTCCTTTGAGCCTTTCTACTGCCTTTTCAATGCTTTCCTGGGGGGGGCAAAGCATCCGTGTGGAGTTGGCTACACAAAGACCTCACCTGACAGAGGAGCAAGAGATCCATGGAGGTTTTTGTTCAATTACTGCTAAGCAAGGTCCAGCTGAGCAAATGTAACACACTGTCTGTAAATGACAGCCCAGGAGAGATGAATGATGCTGAAGCTGCCAGAAACTGAAGATCAGTGAACAGTTTGAATGTAGAAAATTCTAATTAGGAATATATTTTTACCATGAGGTGGTTAAATACTGGAAGTGGATGCCCAGAGAGGTTGTGAAATCCCCATCCTTGGAGGCACATCCCTGAGGAACCTGATCTAAGTAGGCATATTTTGAGCAGAGGGATGGACTACATGATGTCTGGAGGTTCCTTCCAACCTAGATTTTGATTCTAAGGTTCTGTTGCACAGGGGCAAAAATCTGTGGGGAAAACACACTGGCACACTTGTTGACTATGTTTTCTTTGAAAGTAAAGTATGTTCTAGAGAGGGATAGAGTTTCAGAAATATAATGCTTTAATGTCTGATTACGATCCCCAAGTTTTAATATTTCTCTGCCATATTCATTGATTATAAGGTTGCTGCAAGAAACTATTGCACAACAAGGCTGGACAGAACTTGAACAAGATTTTATTACTGAGTGGATGCATGTGTGTTGTTAGAGGAGCACAGCACATCTCTGTCTGTCTTTTCTACTTCAGTTTCTTTCTGGCATTTCCAGTTCTCTGCCCTCTACTAGGTCTATTTCCAGCCCCTGGGCTGGGTTTCCTCAGATGCAATCGCTCCAGGGAGGTCACTGCATCAGGGACCTCCCTTCACACTCCTGCTGTCCAATCCCTGTTCCGATGACATTTGCCCACTTTCTTTGCAGGATGTTCAAAAAGCCCTGCTGAATTTTGCTGGGAAGCACAGGGAGGCTGCACTAGCCAGGGCTGCTGAATATAGCTTTAGTTCTTGTCCTCTCACTATTCAATGGTCATCATTGATCCTGACTGTAGGTTAAACTGTATGTAGCAAAAAATGAGGAAATGTTGGCTTAGAGTTTTGGGTTTGGAAATCCAGGTAAGGCAATTTCCTGATCTTGTCCTTGTATTATGAACACCAATATGTGAACAAAAGAAAAGGTCTCATTTTTAAAGTATAAATGAAGATGCTGTAAACTTTAACCCATGACTATCTCTGTGCATGCCCAATGCTGCCTTGAGAAGCCTAGCTCTACGCTGCACTCAGGGCTTTTACGCTTTGACTCAATGGTACATATTGGAGATATTACAGTTTGGGTTTTTACACTCTGACATAATGGTACACATTGGAGATATTACAGGCTTGGGGAACTTGGCCATATGTACTGTGGTTTCTTGGGTTATCCAAGCTTTTGACATACCCAAGCAACTAGAATATGATTTTTGTATAGGCATTGCCAATGTCTAGCTTGAAAGCAGCCTCTATCAAAACTCAAAATGAAGAACATGTTAATCTTATTAACTGAGATCTGTTTTTAAATTGGATGGGGGTAAGCAAAGTTTGTACGAGAGGACAATTTGAAATTGCAAGAATTCAACCTTACAACACTTGAAAAGCAAAGAAAACTTGCAAGGAGTGATTTTTATTTCATATGCATACATGCATCAGTAGCCAGCTATACTAACAGATAGTGTGCCAGCAGCAAACTGTCAGATTAGGTTGGGCTAATTAAACCTTATTACTTTGTTAGGCACAGCTCATTGAACAGTCACCATGTAACTGTTCCCAGAAATACAGCAATTCTTACAGCTCTAACCAAGCAAAAACATGAAACTAGAATTTTCTTTAATATCAATTAGAAAAATCCACACGCTTGTCTCCCATTAAAGTATATACACAATATATCAGATCAGAACAACCTTGCACACAACCTGTGTTTATATTAGAGCTAAGAGCAAAACTGTGTTTCTTAAGCAAATGTGCTAAAGAGAAAAATGAAGCAAGCTAGTGAGAGACATTTTAGTGCCTCCAGGACCTGTGTTTGCACGGCTAATGTAAGATTTTAGGCTGCTGTTTTTAAAAAGTCTCTTTTAAGCCAATCATTGCTACTCAAAAAAAAAGGTTAAATAACAGCTACTTAGGACCAGTAAGACTTTTCCATGGACAAACTTTCCACTAGCGTAACTAAAGTTTTCAAAGTTGGAATTGTAAAATTACACTCTCTAAGTCACAGCAGGGCTCCTGCCCTTGCCCAGCACATATCAAGCACCTTAACATTTCTTTCAAGCATCTGCCAAATGTAAGCATGAAGTACAGATGATTAAGCCATTTTTTGGTTTTGTTCATAAACATGGATTTAGAAAATCTGTTTCCAGCCATTCTGGTGTAAGAAGATTGCTTTCCACATGACACAGAAAATTCTATATAATACAGAAATTCTACAGGTTTTCTCTGAATCAAAATATACATGGTCAAGAAACTTTTGAGGGTTTAATGAATGAAATAAAATAAGATCATATCATATCCTTTCCTTACTGAGGTTTTAGAGCTGAAATGTTACCTTCAAGGCTTTGCAATATGAAAATGGTAACACAACTGTTTTGAACATCTCTCCATAACTGAGTCGTGTTTCTCACTGCTCTTGTCTAGTTGGGAGTGCTTTTTACACAGGTAACTATTAAAAGAAAACAAAAGAAAAATCTTAAATATATTTTAAAGCTATAAAAAATGAAATTTGTTATCCTAAAGTCATTATTTTAATGGCAGTCAGGAACTGAACTCCTGCTGCATTATGCTTGATTGATATCTAAATCCCAGTTCTATCTAGATTCAATGAGAATCATAGATCTATGTTCCTTCTGGATAATTTGGCAATATCATTAATCATCTGGAAATTCCATAGTTATTGCTTGAAATGGATATGTGTACCTCTCAAATTATTATATTAAAGACTCATTAGAGTTACAAGCTCCTAACTTAGATGATAATCTTCATCTATAGTATAAATGAGTATGCAGGATCCATCAGATGGAATAACAGAGCTAAGACAAATATTTTTGGAAAAAGAAATGCAGGGAAGAGTCTTATGTGAACCACTACCACACTGAGTGTGGCTTATCTTCCATGCATCCTCCTTCCCTGCTGACCTGAAGGCCAGGGACAGGCAGACCTTTAAGTCCTGTTGTAAGAATGAAAATTCATGGGAAAATCTGACTGCAACCATGTACGTCTTCAAGACATATTCTAGGTAGGTTCTTCAACCTAACACTGACTACTGCTCCAGAGACCCCCTCTGGCTTCCTCACAATGACTGCGTCCTCTCAGCTAGGGTTTGGTGCTGGGATAAGCGATGGTGAATTCTGGCAATGCATAGACTGTCTTTGTGAACAGGACATGAAGACAGCCTTAAGCCAGCTAATACATAGTGGTTTATGTCTATACCAGATATGTGATATATAATGTGGATGTTATAGGAGTGGGGTGGCTGTGTCTGCTCTGAAAGCGCTTGGTACAAGCCTTACCTCAGCCAAGGCTGACATTCTGCTGCCTTGAGACAGTGCCATTTTTTTGGTTTGCTTTGCTTTTCTTTCAGAGTGCCCAAAATAACAGGAGAGTTACCTAACAGCCTGAGAAAATGTTTATATAGAGTGATGCTGAGGGTGGGCACTGCACTCAGCAGAGCATGGCTGGGGCTGCCTGAGGTTGCAAGGCTTGCTGAGCATTTGCTGATTGAAGGAGCTAGGTAGCTTGTACCAGAGACACTTGGAGTAAAATAGTATGAGTACAGTCATGGTTAGGAACGAACTAAGGTGTAAATCCAAGTGACAGTGTAGGCACATTTTGCAGGTTGCCCTCACCAGAAGCACCCTATGGTGGAGTTTCAAAATCAATCCATATTGACTTACAATAAGAGAAAAATACAGACTAATGTCTGAATAGGAAAAACACTGGCATTTTTTTCTCTGCCATATTTTTCTCACTGTACTAAAGCATGCTTTGGCTCACCTCAGAGTCATGCAAGGAATCCAGAATTACCCCCAGTCCTTGCATACAACTCTTCTTTACATCATTGTCTCTCTCCTGCTACCTTCCTCTTCAGCTGGCTGTGCAGCTGCACAGTGGACTACGCTACTCAGGCTTCCTGTTCCAATATGACTACACCAAGGCTCAAAGAAAGCCTCTGAATGTGGGATTGTTTCTGAACTGATGCTAAATTCATTTTGGGAGGAAAAAGAATAAGATGCACGTTAATTATCCCTTCCGCTCTGCTTTTCATAGAAGAGAAAGTTAGCTTGGTTTAGCATGTTGCAGCAGGTGGCTGAACTGCATGATCAGGAGGCTAAAGCCCCAAAGCAGGCCATAACACAGCTCGGGAAATGTTTTAGCACGTGTGTCATTAGCTGGCAATAAGCTAGGAAGGTATAGCTGGTAGAACAGCTACTCATGGCCATAGATCTCTTCTCTCCAAAGTGTGTTTGCCTAGGGCAATTATGCATGTTTGGGAACAGCAAACATTAAAGCAGCTGGCCCTGCGATCAGTGACTTCTACTTGCTCTGCATGGCTACATGTGGATGGAAATTAGTTTCATCAGCATTTATCTCCATCCTCAGATAATTTTGTTTTGATCCATGTAATGTTTAACAGAAGTATAAATGCTTAACGCTGCTCAGCTGTATGACTAAAGGAGCAGCACAAAACAGCCAACAGCCTGACTGCCTTAGAGCACTGTGAGCATCTCACTCTTTTTCCTGAAAGACTGGATCTGTGCAATCAAGCATTCCAGCTTATACATTCATGCAATTCAAACACAGTGTTTTTGTGGCCGGCAAAAAAGAACAGTCTGCTCCATCAAGTCTCACCTGTCCTACACAAGCACTCCAGGGGACAACAACAAGCAATTCTTTAGTAAGAAAAAATACCAATTCAAAACTAAAGTACTTAACAGAAAACTTTGGCTGTATGTAAAACACCCTTGCACAGTTCAGCTGTATTCTGGAAAAAAAAATAATAATCTGAAGCTGTAGATACTGTGTAAGGAATCTAGCTGCATAACAAAGGCCACGGATCCCAGTAGATGAAGTACCACCTCTCAAAGCAGCACAGCTGGTGTTGTCCCAAAAGTGGGATCGTTTACCCGGTGTGCAGTACGCCAATATACCCACAGAGCAGAGGTATTTTATTTATTTCATGTCTGCGCAGAGATGGGTGCTACGTGGTAATTCCACAAAGCTAGCACACCACACATAGAATCTACCACATGTTTATCTTGTTACAGGATTAGAAAAACCCGCCTAAATTTACACTAATTAGTTGTTAATTACCACATCATCTACTATTGGTCAAGCATCTTTAAATTAGCAGGCATGCTCCTGGCAGGTGTAACTTGCATAGTCCTTTAGTTAGGTAGGTGGTGGTAAACCCCCCCCCCCCAGCCACCTTTCCTATCCCCTGGTTACTGGTGATTCTTGTTGACTTCAGGCCTCTCTGGCAATTGCCCAGCTCTCAGCACCTTCTAGGGCAGGATGTTTCCTCTTTATCAGTGTTTCAGCTCTTCTTCAAGGATACTCTTTAGCAAAGCATGCTTTTTTAATCAGTCTTTCGGCTCTTCTTCAAAGATACAGTCGTCAGCAAAGCAAGTAGTGCATTTAACCCTAAATGAAACAGTGTCTAAGCACTAACCCAAACACATTTCTGCCCCTGTAAAGTGGAAAATTCTACTTTATGGATATCACCGGGGACTGAGAATGACTGTGGTTATACTGGTTTACTTACACAGCTCCTTGGCTCTTCAGGATCCAGGGACTTGTTACTGTCTGCTCAGGAAGGGGCAGCACAAGTCCTGCAGAGGGACCAAGCAGGTATTCTCCTGGCTGGTTGATCTGCCTGATGAAACCATGCATCTAAACAGTTCATCCAGCCATGAATGCTGGTCAGGCAGCCTCACACTGCTTATCTTCCTTTAGAAGAATCCCAGAAAACTGAAATCCATCTTTACAAGAAGTCTGAGACTTATTGTTTCAGACTCCCTTGGTTTGCTACTGGTTAATGTTACTGGGTGACTCTTTTCTGCTATTTGCTATTCTTTGAGAGATTTGGGACTGTGCCTTGGTTTACTGTTTACATGTTACAACAGTTGCATTTGTTCCATAATGTGTTTGTGCACTGACAGTGATAGCACATATATTTTAAACAGCTTTTTCAAGTGCTAAAGTCTACATTAAGTACTTCAGATCTTAATATATTAGGTGTTTCTTAATAGACACACAGAGAGAATTATTAGGTTTGAGGAGACACTGGGTCTGAAAGATTACAAGATTACCATGCAATATGCAGCTAAAATTCACCACTCTTAAATGAATGAATGAGGTACCCTCTTTATTAATGAGACCAAGAGGACTCAGTGGCTTCCAAGTAGTGACCAGTGGGGTCTCTGCTGTGTACAAATAAAAGATGAGATGTTGACACTTAAGTGGAGTCCAGTAGGCTGAGTAGCATGGCTGAGCACAAGTGGTCTCCCTGCAGCTCACTCACCTTGGCCCTGGCCTTCAGAGCTTAGAGCTGAGTGAAATTGTGTGTCTCCAGGTGATCAGTTATCTCCAACTCAGGTAGCATGTAGGGCAAAGTAGCTACCCTTGGCACAAAAAAAAAAAAAAAAATCTCATTTCCAATAAATATTTGCTTAGGAGTTGCATACCCTTTGGGATGTAACACTCCACTCTATTGACCAGCTGGGCCCCATGGTCTTTGCTCTCTGTTTGGAGTGGAGAGGTGTGGACACATGAATACAATGTCCAAGAAAACTACCTTTATCAGCATTCCGCTTTGTCCTTCTAGGTAATATGTATTTGAAGCCATGTAATGTTTAACAGAGGAAAACATCAGTATGATTAAAGCAGCGAGAAACAGCACAACCCCTACAAGAGCAAGACCCTTCTGAATGTAATGTAAGTACCCAGTTATATTTACCTTAATGATTTTGATGCAGCTGTATGGCATTTAGCTAGTGAGTCATGAAGCACATCAGCTTTCAAGGGTGATGCCTGGTTTCTAAGCACTAAAATGACAGCAGAACTTAATTTCAAGAAATATTGAATAGCAAATTGCAGGGATATATTATAGCAGCTCCACAGAGTATAACTGCTCTGAATATTTATCACAAATAGCTCTTTCACATCTAGAAGAAATCTGTTTCATTAACAAGGGGAAAATACTGACTTCCCAACTGTAGTAGTGACAAAAAATAAGATCAAATGTTCCCTAAAGCCTACCACCAGAAAACCAAAACTGATGTCAATGAGCTGTCTTATTTACACCAATATTGTCCAGACAGCATTCACAAATTGATTTTGCCATGCCAACCTCCTTTGTAAGTCCTGATTTACTCAGATCTCATGAAGCAAAGCTGCAGAAGGACAAGCTGGATCCTTTTCACCCAGATCTTAGTGGTCAGAGTGCTGACACAGGGTGGGGAAAATCCCAATAAATATTTCATCTGCTCAGCTGAACCCATGTCTCCAAATGCCTGTGCCATTGACTGGGGGGTGAGCAGGTAACTTGTGATCTTTTCCCCTGAAGCTTCAGGTAGGACATCAGGTGAAGGCTATTTGGAGTTGCTTTTCCAGTCATTAGTACTATTTTTAATTGTAATAGCTCTTACCTGTTTTCTGACAGGTTAAACATCCTAGACACTACAAATCATCCCAACATGGTCTTTGTCTAACCAGTAAAATAGAAAGCAATGAACAAACAAACAAAAAAAAAGGTCACATTTATCAGACAGAGCCAAGATGCCATGATCCAGGCTCTTTGCTGAGTGCTACTCTGGCCATGGGGCTATTTGCCTTACGAAAGGAGGCTTTCCAGTTAATACAGAGTTTGGAAAGACAGGAGGGGCCAAGCTCACCCCAGCGACCTCTCCCTCCCATGACTGGGATGGGAGGGGGGGGTACACACAGAGAGGAATCCATCTGGAAGACATGCATCACATGTGTAGTTGTTTAAAATAAAGCAACATGATCTGATCTAATCAGGTATTGAAGCAGAAAAATTTTAGCAGCTCTCTTGTGATTAATCACTTTGTATGCTAAAATGAGTCAGGAATGAGGGAAAGAATACCACTTTTGAGTGCGGCAATCTTGTATTGTTTTCCATTAACATAGCACTGTCATTTGACGTAAGTCTCATTCAATCACTAATAGCATAATAATCCTGGGAGTTCTTAGAGATAAACATAAAAGAATTAAGAGTTGCTCCTGATGTGCTGCCTCAACATAACATGGATTTACACAGAGACAAAAAAAAAAGCCTTTCCACTTGTTCTCTCCCTCTGACTCTTATTTTTCTTTAGTACTCACATGTTTCTTTCTCCACATTTCTTTCTCCAGTAAGAAGGGACTTTTCCAGCTGGAGTAAAGCAGAACAAAGTAGGCAGCAATGGATAGGAATTACAGCCAAACTCAGAAGCACAAGGATTTAAAAAACACTTCCATAGTAAAGGAGCAGGTGAGGAGATAACACTCATTACCAGATAGTTGTTGAAAGTAGTAGCAGATAGACATAAAAGCTGAGATGTTGACACAGCTGATATCCAGCATCCAAAACTATTTTGTTCTTTGTCTACACAGTAGCTGCAAAGGATGATGAAGGCCACCCTCTCGCTGTGCTTGCTAGCAGCCATGCTTCACCTCACTGTCCATAGCCTGACCCAGACTGACCACCACAATGATAAGCCCAAGGCAACTCACCCCCAGGAGCTGCACCCCCATGAGGGAGATCCTCTTGAGTCCTGCCAACAGATAGTCCCCAGCAACACAAATTTTGCCTTCCGCTTTTACAGACAAGCAACCACCCAAGAAAGTGGCAAGAACATTTTCTTTTCCCCAATCAGCATCTCCACTGCCTTTGCCCTGCTTGCCCTGGGCTCCAGAGCCACCAGCCAGGCTCAGGTGCTGGAAGGGCTGGCCTTTAACCTCACCAACACCCATGAGGAGGAGATACACAACGGCTTTCATCATCTCCTCTTCTTGCTGAACCGCCCTGGCAGCCAGGTGCAGCTGAGCATGGGGAACACCCTGTTCATGGACAAACACCTGAAGCCACTGAAAACATTTCTGAAGGATATAAAAAAATTGTACAAAGGAAAAGTTGTTTCTAGTAACTTCCAGAATTCCACTGAAGCTAAAAAAGAGATCAATGATCATATAAAGAACAAAACCCATGGGAATATAAACCAAATACTTAAAGATCTTGATCCAAACACTCTAATGGTAATTGTTAACTACATTTATTTCAAAGGTAAGTTACACAGATGTTACTTACTATGGTACCTCAGTTTTACCTGCACTTAAACAAATACTCCAGATTATTTCTGAATTATTTTTAAAAGAAAGGCCTGTGTTAAGTTTAAGCTATTATGATAAGAAATATTGAAAGTTCTCAGGCTTTGCAACCTCTTTCATATCTAATTTTTTCTAGCATATGTTTAGGGTCCTAATCACAAAAGTTAATTTATTTGCAACCTTCAAGTTTTAGGGAATTGCCAGAGCACAACAATTTATGCATTTCTAATTTTTTTTGTCAGACTTTATCTACTTATTTTAAAAATTACTCCACAATGTTTTCACATGTTGTATGAAGCAGAAAAATAAATTCCAAAGATGCAGATTAACAAAAATTGCCAAACACTATAATTTACTTACAGTCTATGGCTATTAAATGGGTAGGTACCTCTGGAGCTGGAGTCTAAATGTTCTACAGCTGGTCATCACATTATACATATCCCAAGAGGTACTTGCGAATGCACTTTTTTGGCAATGATTAACTTCCTCTTAGATGTTATATCCATTCAAAGCAGCATGCAGGACATACATGGAATTTACCACCCAGAAAGGCATGTTTGGAAATAGATGAGCATTCAACAAAACAGATTTTATTTCAAGTACTCTATTAAATTTGGGTACCCTAGTCTCAGGTGCACTAGTCTGAGGCATTTCTTTATGATACCGGAGTATATTTTTTTTTTTACTGGGACGGACGGAGGGAAAGCTCAAACTTATAAAGTAATCAGAGTATTGTGGAGTTTACATTCCAATATTTATTTTTCTATTTTATTTCTATGAAATATTCTATTTTTTAAAAAAAGAGAATATACTTATAGAATGGCAAGCTATGATCCCTGTGTATTTTTTCAGTGAATGACCTGATTTAATACAAAACAAAATATCATAAAAATTTCCGTTGAATAAACATCAAGAGAAAACCATGGTGAAGATTAAAGCCCTTGAAGCCCTGTTCCATTTACCATAATGAGGTTATGATCAGGTCCAAAAGTTCGGGTTGTTCTTGCATGTAAGCTTTTCCATAGTGCTACAAGATGAAGAACATATGAAAAAGCATGGAAGGAGCTTAACATGCTACTTTTTAAAAGGCAGACATCTGCTGTGAAACTTACTTTACAAGCAATATTCTGAAACCAGAAAGAAACTTGTTGGATCCTGGTCAGCTTTCATTTTCTTGAGATAAAACATAAGCTAATATGATGAAGTTACTTAATTTATCTGACTTAGAAAGGTGTACAAATCTATATGAAGCTTAACCTGGGGTATTTCATTGTTACTGAACACAGTACAGGAAAGATGACAGGGAACAAGATCTTTAATAAACTTGCAATACCTTTGATCTTCAAATATGAGTGTAAATCTTCAGATACGGATTTATCTGGTGTACATTAGTCTGGATTATATTAATATATCCTCCTTGAAATAAGCATTCAATTGCATTCTTTCCCTTTTGGTTTTAAGCCTACTGGGAAAATCCTTTCAATATTAAGGGGACTCACAAGGATTATTTCCATGTGAATGCAAAGACCTCAGTTGAAGTGAAGATGATGACTCGAGATGGATTTTATAAAACATACTCTGACAGGAAGCTGTCTTGCGAGGTGGTGCAGATTCCTTACAAGGGAGATGTTGCAGCATTGTTTATCCTGCCCAATGAAGGAAAAATGAAACAGTTGGAAGATGCCTTGACAACAGACATTGTGTCTAAATGGGAAGAATCACTTGAAAGACGGTAAATATTGACTTCTGATTTGATGCTTCAAAGTCGTTGGAATCCAAAGTCTGAATACCATGATCAGGTTTTACTGTTACTAGCTTTGCTATTGATTGGAGATTTAAGCAATGGAACAGTTATAAAGGTATAAATAACTTGATGATTTGATACTTTCAGCGAGAATTAGAATCAGCATTGCATTGTTATTAGGGAGAGATCTGTGAGCTGGCAAATTTAATTTCTTTCCCCTCACATTTTCTAGCTGATGTTAAGTGTCTCCATTTCCTTTGTCTCAAGCACAATGTGTTAAGAGTGGTAAGACTGCAACATAGCAATCAGATCTCTCAGAGGGAATAGGGTGTGAATTTCAAAAGAAAAACCTTCGAAGCTAGAAAGTGAATGCAAACATAGTCCCAAACATTCTGGCACCAACACTGCTTGCTGTCCCATCAAATGACTGTGTTGCAGAATCATACGAGAAAGCCCAGCTGATGTCTGTCTTCTTGCATACTTTCCCATCCTCCAGACCATGGTCTTCCCATCTTCTTTTTGTTGCCATCTTCTCCAGCTGAAAAGTCCAACATTTTAGCACAGAAGAACCACCAGCAAGGTGGGAGTCGTCAGTCCAAGGCATGCTTCGATTGCAATAACTACCATAATTTTCTTTTGAGTTAACAGGAGGATAGAACTGTATATTCCAAAACTATCAATTTCGGGCACCTATGACTTAAAGAAGATGTTCGTGAATCTGGGTGTAACTGATGTGTTTTCTGACCAGGCTGATCTGTCTGGAATCACAGGAAGACCTGATCTAAAGGTTTCAAAAGTAAGTTTGTCAATAACCAATTGTCTTCCCCTAAGCTAGGTTGTGGAATTTTTCTTACTGCTAGGGCTGGTTGCTACTCTGAACTAGAACATTTAGCTGATAAAGTAACTTAAAACTCTCTCAGCCTTCTCCAAGATCTGGAGATAAGGGTACTGTCTTTCATATGACAGGGAAAGGTTGGGAGGGGGTTAGCATTTGTCCCAGAAACTAAACATAGGCCTGTTTTGCATGTGAAAGAAGTGCCCGTGGATATCTGTGTTGGGAATGCCCTGTATCAGCATATCTAGCAGAAAAAGCCATTTTCTAACATGTGATTCCATAATTTTAAAGGATTTTAAAATTTTTGCTGCCATTGAAGTCTCTGATGAGAGCTAATCATGTAAGCTGGACCAGACTTGAAGAAAACATCCCATTTCCTGAAAACAATGTGAAGAGAAATAAAGTGAAGAGAAAGGCTAGCATTCTTAGAGCCATTCTGAAAGCAGCAATGTTATAACATTTGGGGGCTAGTAAAACAAAAAGATTAAAAATGCCCAACAATCATTAATAAGAAAAAAAAAAAGTGGCATCAAAGTTGAATTTCTACTGGCTAAACTGTAATGCATGTGCTATTAAGGATACATACAGAGGAGTTCTGGAGCCCAACTTCCTTCCCCCCTGAAACTGTCATTCCTTATGAATTTGCTTGAATATTCTACTTTCAATTAATTCCACAAGGTGTGCAGTCCCTAAGGGCTGTGTTGGATACACTTCTGGTGAGGAATACTGAACGTGAGAACACTTGTTTATTGAGACAACATTGCTAAAAAAAACACCACAGGCTATAGTGGCCTTCTTCCTGGTTCCTAGCCTTCAAGCAATTTTTGTGAAAGGCAGTAGCTGAATTAACTTAGTGCTAATTTTAGTCATTTCACACCCTGTCCTCCACGTACATTAATTTTTGCTGTATTTCACTGTAGGCTGCTCACAAGGCCCTGCTGAAGATTCACGAGAATGGCACAGAGGTTGCAGCAGTCAGTGGCACAGATTTTCTTCCTCATTCTGTTCCCCCTGTTGTTAAATTCAACCGTCCATTTTTGCTGTTGATTGTTGATCGATATACTCAGAGCATCCTCTTCATGGGAAAAATTATAAACCCAAATGAAAAATGACTGATCAGTGGCTGAATTGCATTCTTCATGCAATTATACTTCAATGTGATTAAAATTATATCAAAACAGTTACTAACAATTTTCTTTTCCCAAAGAAATGAGGCAAGAGTGTGGCCATTCTTAAAAATACTATTCTTGCTTCCTCCTGCAGTAGAAAGTAACCACTGAGATATACCTATTAGTGAATTATGAAGAAGTTTATAAATCTGCCTTTTAATAACCAGTGTATGCCATCTTTGAAAAACAAGGTAAGTATCCAGCTGAGAGAATCAGTTTAAAACATTTTAAGTAAATAAAGATTGAACAAAGAGGCAACTCCTGACTTGTGGGTTGAAAGAAAATGCTGAAGTTTGCCCCAGCTGCTGCAAGCTCTCACTAGGTCCTGGTGCTGCAGGGCTGACATATGGAAATTTAAAATACAAATGCAGTACACTCAGAGATATCTTAGTTCTTCTCTTCGATATGTATGTCATTGGTGGAGAAAGGTCATGTATTTCCATGAGAAAATGATTGCTCACCTTTCTGAAGATGTCTGTGCCAAATTTGACATCTCTCTCCTAACAACAGCCTTATGGATCCAAGGCAGTGTCAAAATCCAGAGCCAAGGCTTGGCACTTGTGAGGATCTGGATCACCAAGAAAAAGGATGTGTGCCGACCGAAACACAGGCAGTCTGGTGTGGTGTCATCATGACTCCCTTCCTGTTCCATCCTGTGGGATCAACAGCAGATGTTTAACAGTGATAAAAGTATTTAACATTGCTCAGGGGTACAGCAGCATAGACTTAGGTTAAAAAACCCCAGACTCTTCTCAGTGTGTTGAACCTCATTCAATTTTTTTTAAATATACCAGGCTAGGTGATCAGGAGTTTAATTTTTAAATCAGAGCTTTGAGTCTATAGAGTCATGATGTCAATTTGATAATAGAGCAATTAGTAACTGAGCAGGAGCTACCCTGTAGAGTCCAACCTCTCCAAGGCAACCATTACCTGCCCACACCAGTCTGTGCAGTTAGAGCATTTGGCTAGGGTACAGGATATTCAGGAATATTCATGTTCAGACCTCTGCCTTTCCTGAAAGCAGACAATCCCATACCTCCAGCATCCTAAACTCTCCAGGCTGGTCAAGCTGACCTCTGCAAAAGGAGAGCTAGCATTGGACCTGGAGTGCTGGTAAGGATATTTGCCTGCAAGATGGAAATCCAGGTCTGCCCGTCCCTGGGTGGAGAATGGGTTTGGCAGATAAATCCAAATGAACTGTCTGCAAACCACACTGTGGAGTGGGTGGTGGCTGAAGCAAAGATATCTTGTGACATTGGTAGGGCTTCTAGGAAAAGGAAAGCATAGCTTCAAATCACACGTTGGAGGAGTCAGTCACTTTCAGACCAGGCCTAGGCACTTCCTTTGAAGGTCAAGTCTTTTGCCATATTCTCCTTTACGACACTCACAGCTGATGGCATCCACCCACATTGTATTAGCTTCTTTGAGTCCCCCTTTAAGGTAAACTCTCCACAAGCATCCTATGTGGAAGCAGTGGCTAAATCAGAGCTGGGGAGTATTTTGGTTGGCTAGACACTCAGAAGGCTTCATAGATTCATAGAATGGTTTGGGTTGGAAGCGACCTCAAAGATCATCTAGTTCCAAGCCCCCTGCTGCGGGCAGGGACACCTTCCACTAGACCACGTTGCCCAAAACTACACCACGTTGCCTAAAGGTGCTACTAGCATTGCTTTATAACTTTAATCTTGTGTTTCATCAACAAATAGAAGTTCAGAAGGGATAGAGTATGAATACCTGGAAAGGGTAAAACAAATATTGAGATTAATTATACCCTAGAGTTTACATCTATGCTGGTAAATAAAGTGCTCCAAGGTCCGTTCTCTAGCCATGAGGTCAACTGGCTCATCACAGCTCATATCCATATTGCTTAATTCTGACCCTGCAAGACATCTGGGCTGCTTATTGGAAATATCCCGTGGCCTGTGCTAACTCCAAAAACACGCTTAGCACTTGTTTGGAAGAATTGTAGCTGGCATGAGTGATACCTGTGTCTGAAAGTGTACTAAAAACATAAGAACATGAATGACTGCAGGCTGACGGCCAGGCCTGTGCCCCAGCACTGCTCAATGTACTAGTACAAACGGAGCCAGAGTGAACTGAGGGGTGGGAAACACTTCACAGCTGAGCGCATAGAAACTATCATGAAGCATAAAATATGCCATTTTAATTCTATTACATTGTAACATAAATGAACATAAATACAGTTTAAAATCTGATACAACTTACTGTGGAGGCATAGCCACTGTCCATCATCCATGTCCCAACCCCCTCCTTAAAAATACTCAAACCAAGAGTTTTGTTATGAACCAGAAAGTCTGTCACTGGTTCAGGGACCTGACAGTTTTTGACAATGTGCAAGCTGCTTGCTAGATGCTGTCCTGACTCTGCAAACTGGAATGGGCTAGCAGAAAAGGGCCATTGGAGACTCTCCCTTGGCAGCTGGGTCCCCCCAGTGAGAAAGGCTCAGCACCCAAGGCCAATGCCATGCAGCTCTCCTTCCAACGACTGCACAGAGGCAGGCAGAAATGGAGGTGATGAAGTGCACAGCTCCTCGCTCCTCAAATCTGACAGTCACATTAAATAAAGCAGACCATGACTGCAGTAATACCACTGCCAAACTAGTGCTGAATCAGAGACATGTAAGCAGATCCCCTGTGATCAATTCATTCTCATAGACAGTGCCAGACCAAAGGGAAGCTCATATTTTTTGATTGCTAAAATTTTTTAGAAATGTTTTTACTGACAGATCAGAAAGACAAATATTGCTATAACCTGATAAAGTAATAACTATGGAAGTTCTCAAAGGGCCAGATGGATGGATTTAGGAGTTGTTTCTGGCATGGTACACAGATATGAAATCTATTTGCAATTGGATCAAGAAACCTTGATTTTGCTTTACTTTTTCTTTATGCATGACTGCATGCAGTACTTTGCTGCACTTGGGCCTGTTCTCCCTGGCCATCAACAGTCCAGTGGCCATAAGCAGAATAAGAAAACTAAGAACTGCAGGAGTAGCATCCCCACGGGGGAGATCCTTTTGAGTCCTGCCAATGGATAGTCCCCAGCAACATGACTTTTTCTTCCAGTTTTGCAGGCAAGTGACTGCCCAGGAACCTGGCAAGAGCATCTTCTTCTCGCTGGTCAACACGTTTGCTGCCTTGGCCCTGCTGGCCCTGGGCTCCAGAGCCACCAGCCAGGCTCAGGTGCTGGAAGGGCTGGCCTTTAACCTCACTGACACTTCGGAAGACCCACCACTTTCCTTTACTGTAATTTATTTTAATTCTGGGAGTTATACATGCCATCTCTAAGTAAGTCCTTAATTAAGGTTTTTTGTCTGTAGTCTTAACTACTTGAGTTTGACATATCTTTTGGAAAGAGAAATTCAAATTACGATTCAATTTGAGAGCAAAATTTTCATCTTGCAGTCTATCTACTATTACTTACTTTTTTCCCCTTTTTTATTGTAGTGATTTTTAAAAAACTTATAACAACTAGTTTTGAAAAGCCTTGGCGGTGTCAAGCAGGTCTAGAATTTCAATGTCTTCATTGGGGAACTTTATGGAAAATGTATCAGTAAACCCCGAGATGAGCTCTCAGTGAGAGATTACCTATCCTGAACATTAAAATGCTGGCTGATTGACTCCAATGGAATTCACATCAGGCCTTAAATGCTTACATGCTCTTGGAAACACATTTTCTTTCAGTGCTAGGAGATTAGGTACAGACAAAGCAGAAAACTTAAAATATTGTTTTCTGCAAATTGATGAAAGTGATCATCTGAAGTCAAATGTCTGTTATGAGAAATGGAATCACACCCTGGTAATAAAAGAACTTTATTTCCTTTTGAGATATAACCCAGAAGAAAATAATAAGATTATTTGATTCTGTTTATATAGCTTTCATCTAGCAAACTATGAGTTCATATGAAATTTTAGTTCAGAGATTCCTAATACATTGGTGAAAGAAGCAGAAAATAAAGCAGAAAACATCTAGTTTCTATTCCCAGTTCTGTCACAGACTTTTTGATTAGCCTTCAGCTTTTTTTCTTTCTGTCAGTTATGCTTGTTTTAGAAATGGAGCCAGAAGAACTTTCCTTATCCAGGGAGAACAGGATGAATATTTGTAAGACATGGAGATCATAGTTGGGATACCCTTTACGGAAACAGATAAAAATACAGAGGACTTGGTTTTTATTCTAGTTACAGCAATTTTGCAATGATGCCAATCTCCTGATTTGAATTGAGTTATTTATTTCAAGAACTTTATTTATGTGAACTTTTGCAGACAGACCTTGAGTGATACATCTTTATAAGGCAACAAGAAGTGGCTGCACGACGATTTATCATGCAAAGTGCACATTTCTCTTGCTCAATCCTTATCATCTTGCTGATGTTTTGTTTCCACAGCCAGAAATTCTTTGCCCTGGAAAACCCAGAAATGTAACTTGCAAAGCTGGCATATAATAATCAGATGACCAAGCAGCAACAGGAGTAAGTTAATGATATGGGATAAAACTCCTCCTGTAAGGAGGAACCAAGACATATTGCATAACTGAGCAGAGTTACTGGCAGACAGTAGGGAAAGAGATAATTAAATTATTCCTTAATTCCTTCCATATAGACCATTATCAGGCCAATAGGAAAAGCATATTTGTCAGTCCTTTCTATGCCTCCCCTGGCTCCTGGCGCAGGAGTCCCTCTGGCCCAGCCACTGCTTATCTAAAAGCATCCCGGAGCTCTGTAACCCTCCTCTGTGAAATTCCCCTGTACGAATCTCCTTTCTGCAAAACTCTGCACAAACTTTCCAGTTTAGCCTCACATTTCACAGTGACATCTGGTCTGCAGACACAGCCATTGGGACCAACAGGAATGTGAAGACAAGTAACGAACTGGTTTCCCCTCCCTGGGTTCTCACAGACACTGCCATCTGGCAGGTATGCCAGTGATACCCATGAGTGGTGATTCACCCTCATTTTCCATTGCATTCAACAGGAGAGACTCGTGTTTTCCAAGAGTCTCTATTTCTGGCACCTATGACCTAAGGGAGGTTTTCAAAGGACAAGGTGTGAGTGATGCATTCATTAACCATGCTGATCTATTTGGAACTGCTGAGAAGCTGCATGCTTTGAAGTTTGCAGACAAAAATGGTCATTTGTTTTCTGATGTAACTGCTGGTCTTAAACTTGCCTAGGAAGAGACTTGGGCCAGGATCAGAGGAGCTCCTGCCTGGGAGTGGTGAGTAGGGACAGCAGCAACTTTCCACTGTCTCCCTGACACAGAGTGCTGCTGCATGTCCTAGGAGAAAATAGAGGAATCACTGTAGAAGGTCTGCTATTCCCAGCAGTTCCTCCTTGAAAACAGTAGCATCCTTCAGATGGTTAGCCAAGCATTAGGGCTGGGCTGAAAGTTTCATGCTATCTATGTAGGCAGGCCTAGACTTGAGAAAAATAGCTTGTCTTTGCTAGAGTTAAGCAACAGCATTCTTGCTCCTGCTGAACCTTGGTCATTTTACATAATACTGCAATAAATTTTCTCAGTACTTGCACATATCATGAAAGAAACCCTCTCTCTAGAAATACATTCTGACCAACTCTGCCTCTGTCTTGCAAAAGATAGTAGTTACATAGCAATAACTATGGTGGGTAGACTCCTATGTGTAGATAAATTGTATATTTACCTGGGGTGAAATCATGTACGTTCAATGGAAATAATTAGTCACTGCTAATTAGGATGAGTGCCATGCATCTCATCCTTAAATAACCTTCTAAATAGCTAAATTGCGCCTTTTTCTCTCAGCTCTCTGCGAGGGATCCCAGTGTAAGTCAGTCACATAGTATATATATAAATCATGCCTATCCTATGTGAATGTAGCAAGGGGTTAAGAAGATCTTTCTCCTCAGCTAACATTTTGCCATGGTAAAGAGTGCCCATTTCATTCTTCCATTTGTTTTCTTTATTTTTCAAGTCATGCTAATATTTGGTTTTTCACTTTATCAGTTTCTAAAATACTCATCAAAGGCCTCTCAAAAAGCTAACCAGTGCCTCTGAGTATCCTTTATCTAATAATATAATGAACCCTTCAAATAATGCCAGTTAGGGCATACCTGCAGTGTGCGCTGCAGGGCAACATAGTGATACTGGGCTATTCCTAAACAAACTTGCTTCTGCCTTGGGTACTCAATTAGATGGCATCCTTGCATCAGGATATCCCATGCAGAGACCTCAGTGGGACACAGCATCCTTTTTATAAACAGACATTGCTTTGTCCCTATCTTAGGTTTCCAGTTCTTCTAATATTCTGTTTTCTAAAGCTCATTTACCATGGTTGTGCCAGACTACTTTGCAAAGCTCTTTTGCCCAGTTTAGTTCAAGCCCAAGAGTAGCAAGGTCCCTGCTCTTTCTCTCTCCTCAGAGCCCTAGGTGCTGGCATCCTTCTGCCTGTATGATGGGAAAATAGACTTATAATGTTTGATGTCCAGAAAAAAATTAGCTTACTCAGTCTTTGCTTTGCAAATAAATCTTATTTGCTCTGTTTAATATTTACCAGTGGACATCAATTTAATACTACCCAGCAAAATGAAGACTAGGGAAGAAGCACTGTGAAAGAGAGGTCCAGCACTGTAAGTACCATATTATACTTTCTTAGACGTCTTTGAATTCATGTTGTCTGTGATCAATGCCATTTATTGCACACTATTTAATTCTGAGATTAATTTATTTTGTACAGTAATTGGAAATTATTTTAGCTTCTGGAAGTATTTTCTAGATGTTGGAAGCAGGATTTAGTCAGTGACCTAGCTCCTAGCTATAGGGGCAGGATGACTGGGAGATGAGGTCCAAAATGAGTGCTCAACAGTCAGTACCAAGGTGAGTAAGAAAACCTTGTCTCTGCTCACAGAGGAGTAAATTTAGTTGCAATTTCAGTGTCCTGACTACTCCAGGCTGATGCAGGGCTAATGAGACTAGCATCCCTGTACCTCCAGTGTGCTTAAAAACCAGGCTACTTTCAGCCAAGTCACCTGGAATATAAATTAGACTCTCTCAAAAGAAGATTTGGGTAATTATGAAGAGTACTTACCAGACCAAAATTAATTACCTCTGTTTAGAACACCTTTTTTTTTTTCAAAGTCAATGTTTTTATCCAGCATTTTAGACATGCTGAGCACAGCTCCCATACTCAGCACTTCCACATCTTATATTTCCAATGTTTCATACTGGGCAACCAGAACAAGGGGGAACACAGAATTAAGAACCACCCATTAAAAGTTTGATGTAACACCTAAACCTGGCATTAGCCGCACACCCTGAGGCAGAGCCTGGAGCAGAATCTCATGCTCCAGAACAAGTATACAACTGCTATGAACAACATTCAGATCATCTCTATTTTCCTGCAGGCCACTGCCCACCTCATGTTTTTGAGTTTCTGTCATTTGAGATGATTTAGGTGAGGTACCCTATGGAGAACATACTTCTCCAGTATATTTCATGGGTTTTCCCCTGAAAGGAACAGAAGAGCGAATGTGGGATGATGTAGAATTTGCTTATGTCGGTTAAAGGAAGAGGAAAGATCATCGAATTGTGCATACACAAGGCAGATTCCACTAGAGCTTTTCCTAAGCTCTTGAGTCTTGGGCTTTGCGACCTTATGGATAGTTTATGTGCAATAGAGAGAGTCAATAAACTTTCTTGATTTATCCTCAATTTGCTGAAACATTTAAGGTAATGTTTTGAAATAATATCGTTCTTGAGTTCAGAGCTGCTACAGAAGCAGAAAGATACAAATAGTTTAAGGGGTGAGCATTTAGATGGATTTTATTCACAGCTATAACTGACATTACCTCTGTATCACTGTACTGTTTGAAAACCCAAGTCATAACAAGACCATGGGTACTACAGAAACATATCAGCAAAAGTTGGTCCCTCTGACAAAGTACTTACCAAATACATGGCGGCCAATAGGTGAACTCAGCATGCACTCAAAGGCACTTAGGAGTGCAATGAGGTCATGCTGGTCAGAGGCAAGGACTATTTCAGGCTTAATACCTCACAGAAGCCAAAACAACATCAATTCTTTCCTGGTGATGTCACATTAATAGCTTCCTTTGTTCATTGATTGGAAACTGATACAACTGACTAGAAATAGACTATCCAGGAGGCCAAGTAGAACAATATTTCTAAATAAAGCAGTAATCCTAAAGACTGGCATCTGAAAATCAGTATCTAGAATATGAAACCTATTTTTTATGCAGAAAAGATTAAATTCTCTAGATCTAAAAGTTGTTTTATTCTTTCTTAACAGAACTGTTCAGAAGGAAAATGAAGTCTGCATTGTATTTGTGTTTGTTGCTTCTCGGACTTCAAGTCAAGGGTCAACATGGCTCCAACCTCAATGATGAACAGCAAGAACAAAAAGTACCCCATTTCCCAGAAGACCATTCCCAGGTTGAAGGTGAAAACTTAGCTCATGTCAAGATAGCCCCCAGCAATGTTGAATTTGCATTTAGGTTTTACAAGCAGGTCAGAGAGGAAGCGGGCAACAAGAACATTTTCTTCTCTCCTCTGAGCATCTCCACTGCCTTTGCAATGCTCTCCCTGGGGGCCAGATCAAACACGCTCAGACAGCTGCACAAAGGCCTTGCCTTCAACCTGACAGACATGGAGGAGCGGGAGATCCATGAGGGATTTCAGCATGTCCTCCAGCTGCTGAATGACCCTCACCGAGAAGTCCAGTTGAGCATGGGCAATGCCCTGTTCATACACGATAAACTGAAACTGCTCCAAAAATTTTTGGATGATGTCACAAATTTTTATTATTCTGAAGCTATTTATAGTAACTTCCAGAATTCTTCAAAGGCTACAAAGGAAATCAATGACTACATAGAAACAAAAACGCATGGGAAAATTGTTCGTTTATTTAACAATCTCAGTCAAGACACCATAATGGTTCTGGTTAACTACATTTTCTTTAAAGGTGAGTGACGAACATGAGTAGCAGTTATACACATAAGCTCTGGAAGTCCCAATATTTTCTATACGAGTAAAAAAAAAAAAAAAAAGAAAAAGAGAAAGAAATAGAAAAGAACCTATAGAAGTACTAAGCCAGGTTCAGAGATTAAAATATTCAGAAGGGATGAGCTTGGGAAATTATGGTCACTTGTTGAAAGGCACAGGGGTTTGGCTGTGCAGGACATGGTCAAACACAGATGACCCTTGTCTGAATAAGCTTGGTGCCTGTATGTGGGAGTCTGTGGAAGTTTTACCATTGCCTTAGCAGGCAAAGGCTCAGGTCTTTTCCATGGCAACCCTCAGCTTATATTTTTCTTGTGTGATTTTTATTAGAACCATTGAAATTATGTAAAGATTCTTTTAATGGCCAAGGAACAAGCATCCTTAAACTGAGATAGGCTTGTTGTTGTCTTTACAGTTCAAATACAGTATTTTAAGTACAGAATCACAGAATCATAGAATCATAGAATGGCCTGGGTTGGAAGGGACCTTAAAGATCATCTAGTGTGGCA
The DNA here is from genome assembly GCF_028858705.1 of Grus americana. Classification (NCBI taxonomy): domain Eukaryota; kingdom Metazoa; phylum Chordata; class Aves; order Gruiformes; family Gruidae; genus Grus; species Grus americana. The sequence continues at coordinate 54,146,480 of NC_072856.1, read as the reverse complement.
TCAACTCATGTGACATGCCTTTATTAGTCTCTTTTTCAGTTTATTCAATTCTATACTCATTCTTTTGTCAAAAGGCTACTGGGAAAAACCATTCAAAAATTTCGCCACCAGAGACGATGACTTCTTGTTGGATGCCAAGAATTCTGTTAAGGTCAAAATGATGCATCAAAGCAAAAACTTTGATATCCATAGGGATGAGAAGTTGTCTTGCTGGGTAGTAGAAATCCCATACAAAGGAAATGCTACTGCATTGTTTGTTCTACCTGATGAAGGGACAATGAAGCAGGTGGAGGATGCTCTGCTAAAAGAAACAGTATCTAACTGGATGCAATCACTTGAAAACAGGTAATCTTTTAACTGCTGCTTTGTTTAAATATCGAAAAGGCCATAACTACTCATCCAGGCAAAATAAAGCTTACGATGCCACAATCAGTTGCTAAGCACAGCTCTGAGGAGCAAGCATTGTATAGTTTCTTTAAATCAGACAAGGTATCAGATGATTTTGTACCTAAGGGGAACCCTGTCCTCAGCTCCCCCAGTCACAGCAATGGGAATGCTACCAGCTGTGAGGATCCTGCACACGGGTATATTGCCCTCAGGAGCCTGCCTTGAGTAGGAAAAATACAGTTCAGAAGAAAATACAATTTCTTTTTCTCCAGTCTGGATGATACATTCCAGCCAGCCACTTTAATAAACCAACACTGTGTCCCCGCACCACTGATCAGACTGTGGCTGGTGGGACAGGTTCCTCAGTTCCTGCTTCTCTAACATGGGATTTATCACTGTCTTAGAAAGACAAGCCTTGCCTCCAAGGGTATTTGGGATGTGTGTATACCTGCAACAGCTATTGCATTGAGGGAACTTGCAATAATAAACTCACATTTTTTGTTTACTTTTGAAAAGAAAAATCTACCTGGACCTTCCAAAATTCTCCATCTCAGGCTCCTATGATATTAAGAGCCTGTTTGAGAAAATGGGTATGACAGAGCTATTCAGTGACATGGCTGATCTCTCTGGAATGGCAGAAGAAACTCTTCTGAAGGTTTCCAAAGTAAGTATGCAGAGACGGTAATCAGGAGATTTATCTGCCTCGCTTACATGTGGGTTTTATCTCTGCAACTAGGCTGATCCCACTTCTGGAGTGTAGTCATGACTCACTGTTGGTAATAAAGGAAGGAGAAGGTTAGGGATCAAATGGCTGTTGTTCCCACAGTTTAATATTAAATTGTTTACTACATAGGATCCTGCAAATTCACTTGAAAGTCTCTGAAGAAGAAAACAGATCTGGAAAGAATAACAGGGATAATTTCACAAAAAGCTGGTGTAAAATAACTAATGCATGACAAGAGTCATAGTTATGACATAAGTTTGGGAATAGTCATTCTTACCCTATGTATACACCTTTCATTGCTGCATTATCTGAGCACCTCAGAATTTATATGGACAACAGACTTGTGGGACAGGGATAGCCCCATTTCACAAACAAGAAACTGGCACAGAGACAAGTAGAGTGATTTCCCTAGTGTCCCAGGGAATATATGCCTTGTGTCATGAGGGAAATGATCCTTCCCTTCTATTCTGCACTTGTGAGATCACCTCTGGAGTATTGCATCCAGTTTGGGGCTCCTCGGTGCAAGGGAGATGTGGACATACTGGAGCAGAGCGAGTCCAGTGGAGGGTGAGCAGGGTGTCTGCGTGGCTGGAGCACAGGGTGTATGGGAGACCCGGAGTTGTTCAGCCAGGAGAAGGGAAGGTGAAGGGAGGTTCTTAGTGCTGTCTACAGATATCTATGAGGAGGGTGTAGAGAAGATAGACCCAGGCTCTTCTTGCAGGTGCACAGTGACAAGATGAGAGACAATGTACACAAGATAGAAAATTGGGAATTCTCATGAGATATTATGAAAAAAAAATTCAACAAAAGGGTGATCAAAAACTTGGATGGGTTACTTAGAGAGGCTATGAAATTTCCATCCTTGGAAATACTCAAGTCCTCACTGGATGGGACCACAAGCAACCTTACTGTGTCAGAGTTGACACAGTGTAGGGTGGGTGGTTGCATTGGATGACCTCTAGAGGTCCTTCCAACCTATACTATTTAATAATTTTGTGACTCCTTACATTGAATAATACCTTATTACATGTGTAAACACCTGGATTACAGATATAGGACATGTGAATACAGGAAGGTTAACAGGACCTCATGAGAGGAAATTTCAAATGATTTATGGACAATGAAGAAAAAACACAGAGGGCTGACCAAAGACAATGAAATACGACCACGTGAATTCAGAAATATGAATTTCTATACCTACCATAGAAAGCTCTGTAAAGTTAAGACATATCAGTGAGCTGTGTTACAGAAAGACACACTATAAAGTTTGTCACTATTGTGTCTTTGTAGAAAGAATTTTTTTGCATACACAGACATTTTTGCAAAACGAAAACTTTCTTCTTCTGTGTTAAAAATCTTACTCTGAAAAACGACAGAACAACAAATGTACTCTATGCCGCTCAGTCTCTGCAAGCAGCCAAGTTTGACTCTGCCAGAGTGTTGAAGAAAACTCTCTCTGAACTCAGAGCAAAATTTGCTTGTCTTGGAAAGGCTGGACATGAGTATTCTTTTCACACCAGTTCTATACTCATTCTGTGCTTTCTTTTAAAAACTGCCTTCTCACAGTGTTAAAGCAAGCAAGTTTGTCCTCAGCTGCTTCTCACTCTTCTGTACCTGGATTTTAATCTTTGCATCCCTTGCAGGCAATTCACAAGGCCACGGTGGATGTTAGTGAGAACGGAACAGAGGCTGCTGCAGCGACTGCAATAGAATTGGTAGTAATGTCTGCAGGGTTTCCTCCTCCTCTTCACATCAGATTCAACAGGCCCTTCCTGATGATAATTGTTGATAAAACCACCCACGGCATTCTCTTCATGGGGAAAATTGTGAACCCAACTGCCAAGGAAGACTAGGCCAGAACATTTGTACTCCCCAGTGCAGAGAAGAGAGCTTGTGCACATCCCAGGGACTTCTTTGCAAAAAGGGACTAGAATTGATCCCTAACTAACAAATAAATAAATATTACATGAAGTTATTTCTCACTTACAAACAGACAGTTGAGAACAAGCATGAGTGGGCCATGTTTACAAAATGACCCAGGCCAAATAGGCAATTGTGGGATCTTCAACAGACAAACATTTCCCTACCTCACTCACTCATCACTGGTATCATAGTCCCTTGCATCCATATAAACCTTCCTACTCCTGGCTGAGAAACTCCCTATGTCTCCCATTTCCTGCATATCAAGTCCTTAGCCCAGAAACCACAAATCTATCCCCTCCAGCTGAGAAACCATCCTTTCCCTCCCTCTCGTTCCATCGTGAATCCCAAGAGAAGCCTCCTTCATCTTTGAAATCCTTCCAGGGCTCATTGGCTAAGAAGGGAAGCAGAAACATAGACCTGTTAAACCTCTCCTCTCCTAGATGGTGGATGGTCCTTTTTCTTCCAGCTTGACAACTGCCTCCTACCAGCTCCAAGCCCTTGCTCCCATCTCCATTCCTCATTAGTTGCTCCAGAGTAAGGGGTCCAACTTTTTTGGCAGGGCAAGAATTTAGCTTCTGTGTCAGCAAAATCTGCACGTCATTGCACAAATGGCCATCCTTAATAGTCTTGTGCATGTACAGCACATGCCTGGGATCCCTAGGAGAACTGGATGTGGCAAAAACCACCCTCTGATTCCAGAAACTGGTGGCAGCAGCCTGGGAGGTCATGTCTCCATTGTCCAAATGCCAGTTAATCGTGTTGTCCTCTGCCCGCTTCAAGCTCAGGCTGACGAGTGCCTCCAAGAGATTTCTCTCCATTAAGCTGATGTTTCTGGTTCAGCAAGGTGACTCGGACTCCTTCCTGAGCATTGAGTAGGCAGAAGCCAGTGTTGCCAGCAGCATTATGTGAATGGAGAGCTGCGCTGCAGCAGATTAATTTAATTCACTGTCAATTAAAAATACAGTAGGATAGTAATAAACAAAGACATAATTAAAAACACCATCCCCCACCCTTCCCTTCTTCCCAGTCTCAATTTCACTTCTAAGTCCTCTACCTCCTCCCCCTGAGTGGTGCAGGGGAAAGGAGAATTGAGAGTACAGTGGTTGCAGTCAGTTTATAATGCCTCGTCTCTGCCACTCCTTCCTCCTCACAATCTTCCCTTAGTCCAGCGTGGTGTCCATCCCACAGGCAACAGTCCTTCATGAACTGCTCTGGCATGGGTCTTTCCTACAAGGTACAGTCTATCAGGAACAGATTGCTCCAGCATGGGCTCCTCTCCATGGGGTCACAGGTCCTGCCAGGAGCCTGCTCCAGCGCAGGCTCTCCACAGGCTGCAGCTTCCTTCAGGGCACATCCACCTGCTCTGGTGTGGGGTCCTCCACGGGTTGCAGGAGAATCTCTGCTCCAGTGCCTGGAGCACCTCCTCCCCTTCCTTCTTCACCGATCTCCGTGTCCGCTGGGCTGCTTCTCTCACCTGTTTTTTCACTCATCTCTCTCACAGCTGCTGTGCATGGTTTTTCACTGTTTCTTAAATACACTCTCGGAGAGGCACCACCATCTTGGTTGAGCGGCTCAGCCGTGCCCTGTGGTGGGTCTGTTGGAACCGGCTGGAACCGGCCCTGTCTGTCATGGGGCAGCGCCAGCTTCTCCTCACTGGATACACAGAAACACAATCCTGAGATAACATTACATTCACTAAGGGTAATGACATTTAATGGATGGGTAGGACATTTGATGGCGCTAGTGAACTGTCAGGAGCTGCCATTAGGATCCCTTCACAGTGTCATCTCAGCGTCAAGAACTGGTGGGCCTCCATGCACTTCACAAACACAGCCTGAGCTAAGCAACAACACCTCCTCCCAACGTTTCCAGTCTCAGCTCTGCTTTCCTCCTGAGGAGGGGCAGGAATCAAAACTTTACCTGAGAGGGCCTGGGGCTCCCTGCTGATGCTGAAGGGTTTTGGCTTCTGACTAGGCTGGGTCAGAAATGCTAAATGCTTCTGCCATTGTTGCTTGGCTTGGGAAAGCCCTGACACATCGTACGGATGGGAGAAAACCAGGGGATGCATATTTGTAGTGAAAGAGAATAGGGCCTTTCATGTGGGTAAGCATAGAGCTTTTCACGGACCTACAGGCAAAAAACCCAAACCTCTAGTCAACATATTCACACAGAACTAAAGATTTGCTTAACACAAAATATTTCCTCTATAATCATACCCTTGACTCCCGATTTTAAAGAAAGAAAACCAGCAATGCCTGAAAAATGCTCTATGGAAAATCTTAGTCAGCTATACCTGTCTAACTCATTTTGTCTCTCAGGAAAACAAAATCAATTGTTTCAGCAGTGCTTGAAGGGGCAAACCTCTGCTGATGGAGCCAAGCCAAGGAGTTCAGCTCTGCACAGGGCCTGCCAAACTACAAGTCTCTTTATCCACAGCTACTAATACAGCTGCACAGTCATTGCTCCCCTGCTTTGGGAGTGGCGAGGTGTAGGTGAGCAGTTAACTGTGCACTATCTGGGACACGTTAGGGGGAAGGCAAGAATGAGAGTAAATAAGAAACTGTTCGTGTTACCTCATTTTTCCCTCCCCCTCTGCCCACTTCTGAAAAATGAAAACAAGGAACAAACTCAGTATTTTTGTTTAGTTGTAAATATTAAATATCTGAAATAGAAACCTTTGTAAAAATTCTTGATTCTCTTATCAGAACTGTGAGATTTTCTTAAGGAAAATAGTGCAAGTCCACTTGGTGCCCTGTGGATTAAAGGCAGTTATTTGAGGGTGGAAAAATTATTTCAGCTGAAAGGATAGTTCCCAGCAATGCTTTTGTAACTTCCCTACAACTGCAAAAAAGAACAACCACTCAAGAAAGTTTTAAAAGGCAGGCCAGTGATTTCTCAAATACACAGTTAAGTTCAAAGACTTTGTTGAAGATTTATATGGGTTTTGGAAAGGGGCTTAAAGAGTTGGAAGGGAGCAGGAGCGTTGAGCTGATTTGCTCAGGAATTTTAGCTCCATGGTGGAACTAGGGGGAGTATAGCAAGAACATGATGATTTAACAGAAAAAGTGAAAACTTTACAGATGTTTGGAAAGCCTGCCATAAATCCAAAAGCAATGCAGCGGTCCAGCTGTAGATACCCTGAATCAGCTCTGGCTGAAACTGAAATTCTACCAGGAGGAAAACATGTCACCCCAGGCCAAGATAACACCAGCAAACTGCAGAGCCTTCACATTTTTGGGAGCAACATGGAGAGAAGAGGGGTGGGAGAGTAAAATCTCTCTGAAGAGGGCAAGGAACCCTTGGCCACACTTCAACGTTCTGATTCTCCTTGCACTTGAGACATACTGACCCAAGGGAGAGAAAACTTGGAGCCAGCACATGGAATGGACCCCTGACATACTGTGGCCCTGTGTTATCAGGGAATAACTAGCCTCGCCTCATCCTCCACCAGCACAGTACCAGCTGAAAAACAAGGATATGTATTTTGATCCTTGGTGACTTCCTTTGTCAACTGAAACAGTAGCATGTCCTCTTAACATACAGGAGTATAGGGCCTGCAAAGGATCTGTAGGCACAACGAGGGGTAGAACTAGACTGCATTAACTTTACAACCTTTTACCTCCATTTTGCATAGATTTTAAAAAACAGGTCTCTCTGTGCCATCATTAATCATCTGTCTCTGCTACTCTTGGTGTCAAGACCCTACCTGAGAAAACAGGCATTACTTAAGTGCTCAGAGACAGCAATGCTGTTGCTGGAGCCACAGGGAGCCTGACCTCGCACTGCCTACAGTCAGCGGTAAGTGGGGATGGATATTATCTGAGCAGTGGTAATGTTTTGTATTTCCAAACAGCCTGACCCGGCATCCAGCAAAATTAAGGTTTATGAGCAGCAAAAGGGAATGTTGTAGGCGGCAAACTGTCATATTTGAAAAGTAACATATTGCACTTCAAAGTTACTGTGAACTCTCTTGATTTCTCTGAAATGCACATATTGAAATAATAATCATAAATAGCCACCAAATCAGAAAGGGACAGGAAAAAACCCTATGATTTGCCCTTGGCTAACATAAAATTGTATATTAAAAATGAACTACAAAAGCTTGTTACATTGGAGTCTTTTTCTGTTCTAGGTCTTTTCAAGTCCCCCTTTTCTGTAGGGTTACAGTACCTCCCAGTTTACTAAGCTGTCACATTTACAACTGCCTTGCAAGGAAGGGAATGCCTCTGGGGATCCTGGGTCCACGTGGGTTAAAGGAATTCCGTAAGACTATGGAGAAGGCAAACGCACCCACCTTCCTTGCTTGGAGAACCAGACACTGGGAGTCCACTTGGCATGAGTTATTTCTAGCAACACCTGGAGCTCCTTGGTGGTTGGGAATTCGAGCAAAGAGTTTCTTATGAGCCCGTGGGAAAACTGCTGGCTTAGCCAATAGCTATTATATGCACAGTCTTGTGGATTTTCTTGCCAGCTATATTTCTTCAAAGATGTGGCAGTACAGGCAATGCTGGGGCAGCTTGTAACAAAGGGGCACCATCAGGTTTTTAGTCTTTTAAAACTGTGACTATTGCTAGCTCTGTTAATGCTTTCCATGAAACTTATTAGTCCTCATTTATAAATCTGTGAGTCTATAGGCAAGTATGTCACATTTACATCAAAATTTCGCATGCCTACACGCTATGTGGAAGTCAATGGGAGCTGTAGATACGTATCGACTGTCTGTACTGCAGGTGGGATTGATTTTAGCATTTAAATATGGCACCAAAAAAGGAAACAGAAATCCACAACTCTAATTTAGAAATACAGCCATTCTTTCCAAACCTCTGCAGGATCTGTGACATTCACTGCACGCACACTGCCTTTGTACCGCTCTTTGTTCAACTCTCATTCAAGAACAAATTGCCCCAAACTGAACACTATCTATTCTGCTCTGTGACGGACAGTCTGAACGCTGGACATTCACATTAAGACCTAAAAAGTTCGATAGCTGAAGTTATGTGACTGTTCAGAAAATGGTCAAGCTGACCCTGATGAAGCGGTTTACATGAAAGACACAGATCCCTCCCCAAAAAAGCAGATGGCATGAGACCAAGCTGGAGATGCTGGTTCCCCAAATGTCCTTGCTCCCCATCTGCAGTCTTGCTGAGGCACACATGTGCACATGGATGGGAAAGGGAGAAAGCAGCATCAGGATTCGTTCTCCCAGGCAGGATCAGTTCTGAACAATTTAATTTCCCACCTTGCAGGCTGCTTGGTGTAAGGATGTTAGGTAGTCCATAAGGGTTGTAGGTGGGGTGTGAGTTGTGTGGAAGTCCTCTCATAACTTTTAAATTAGTTGGATGACTTCAACAATTCCAAACTATAAAAAAAGGGTATCTTAAATAAAAACTTTGAATGTCTGTCACTTTCCGATCCAGGTCCCTGTCTCTTGCATTCCCTGTGCTTTTACAGAAGGAAAGTAAATTAGATATAAGCTAAACATGAGCCAGCCATTGAACCACATGTTATAAGGGTTCAGGGGAAGAATTCTCAGTTGCACCAAGGAAATAGAGGGTTTATTCATTTCTATATGTTTCTAAAAATGAAACAGTTTGATCTGGAACTGATCTGAAACACATGTAAGGGCCTCATTGTAACAACAGAAACAACTTAGAAAAACAATTTAGAAAACTAGCTTTCCTAAAACTGCAGATTTAAAGAAAATCCGTTTCCATTAATTTTGCATGTTTGCCTTTCACCAGGAATATTACTAGCTAATAAAACTTTCAGAGCACGAGTAATTACGGGTACTGTTTGGTGAATCCAGCCATCTGGTTACAGGGTAGATACGCCATTGCAGAAACAAGATTTCTGTGGTCAAAAAAAAAAAAATTAAATATCTAAACAGAGAATCATTTGATATTTCTTAATGATTTCTCTTTTGCTTCTTTTAGCTTCATTTTCCACTGTTTCTCAAAGCCTCATGAACAGACTTTCATTATAAAATGATGCAGGATCATGTTTGGGGTTTCCTGATGGCAAAATATCAGTTAAATCCCAAACAAGGACCAAACTGAGTAGAAATTATAGTGAGCCTCATGAGCACTGAGTGGCTGCCTGCCTGGGTGGTGAAATCCCATAGGCATAGTAAATCTCTTGTTGTTTATTTTACAGAAATGAAAATGAAAGAGGCATAGAAGGCCCATTGGAATGAAATGCTATATAAACACAGAAAAAAATTTATTGGAGTACAAATTTTTATCAGTTGCTATGTTTACATACACTTGAGGCCAGAACAGGCCAGAAACCTATGCCTTGACAATACAAGTGTAGTCTGGTCTCTTGCTTTTCGTGCAATACTAGGGGGACAATGCAGTTCTCACTCTCCTTGGAAAAAAAAACCCAAACCTTAAAGGTGTACTTTCTGAGCCCTTTTGCCTCTAAAGGTCTACTCTGCAAGGGAGAAGTACTCCTTCCCTAGCATTAATCAGAGTTGGATGGCATGTATGGGATGGAGGCTTTTTCTTCCCTGGATATTCCTCCTCATGAGCTACGATGTCAAGGTTTACTATTCTCTCACAGGTGATAACTTCAACATCTTGCACAGCTGGTGGGAAGGTGCAGGGGGAATCGTTCCTTTAGCATTTTGCCCAGAGCAGTCATCTTGAAGGAGCCATCAACTAAAATAACACCATTTCCCTCTCTTCTTACTGGATCAGAGCCTGCAGACTCCTGCTCCAGTATGGAAAACTATAAATCCCCCTACTTAGCTCCTTCAACATGAAACATTCAAGGAAGATTTTTGAGTAGTGGTTAGAGAGATTATCTTAAAATAGGTTTGTGGATCAGTGGAGAGGGAGTGAAAAATAAAGTATTTGTTTGGCAGTACGAATGAAAATTATCATAAATGTTGAATCAGAAATGGGAGTTGACCTCTTCATACTGAATGGGAGAGGACAGAAGAGGTGCAGAGAGTTTGCGAAGAGCTTGGAAAGAAAAAAGAAGCAATTACCAATGCTGTAATAACAAAGAAAAGCCAGTGAAATCTTCAAAGGGTCAAACCCATGGGTTTGAGTGGGGCAAACGTGTATTTGTGAAGCCCAGAGAAAAGAAACACGTGCCCCTCATGTTCTGTTGATTTATTAATTTTCACAACAGCCTGGTTGCTGGCTCCAAGTGGCAATGCCAGCTCAGGCTCCAGCTGGGTTAACACAGGCACACAGAGGGTATCAAAACAGTGAGTGTATTAACATGGTGGTCAGACTTGGAAACCACAAAAGCTGTGTGAGGGTAGACACTAACCCAAGCAAGATTCACACTTTTAATACAGCTAAACTCACAATCATTCACAGTCATTCATGCACATGGACACCCAGATTTCCCAGTCACATACTGAGCTCACTGTAATTAAGAACTCTATGTTCTTGTAACTAAGTATCTGATATAAAGCTCTTTACAATGACCTGTGTTCTTAATCAGTAAATACCATCCTGGCTAACAGTTAACATGCCTACTCCTCTGGACTGGTCTTCCTAGACTGGACTCCAAGAGTTTTTATCAAACCTTGCACATAGTTTTACTTTCTGTGAACTCTGGGCTGTTTCCTTGAACTCTTCATCATGCTGAGACCTATGTGATATAGGGATCAAAATTCTTAGGGACATTTTAGAGAGGACATAGTCAAACTAGGTAACTCTAGCAATATCCAGGGTACTAACCATCTTTATTTGTCAATTTACCACTTACGGGCTTCTTACTTAGTCTTAACCAAAGAATGATGCCATGTTGCTAACTTTGGTCTAAAGGCTTAATTAATCCTAAAGCTGTAAACTAGGAAAAGTTGTTCACTCTGATAGGAAAGAAACTAAAGTACACATGTTTTGATATTTGTGATCAGCTCAGTGTCCGTCATTAAGTTTATTCAAAGAACCACATAAAATATGGTTGGCTCCTACTTTGACTGTCATTATGCTTTTAATTAATCTTAAAATTTCTCTAGATTTTGAAATGTAACTGTTTGGGAGGTAAATAATTTTCCATTCTTTGACTGAAATATTGTCTCTTTCTAGCAACACAGGAAAGAGAATAAAAGTGACAGCTTCAAAGGGAAAGTTTGATTTCTCAAGTATGAGATACAATTTAAAAAAGATGTCTCAGGAACAAATGTTGCATCTGTCACATGCAACTAGTCCTGTAACTTGTCAGGATTTCCAGAATTTATGAAGAAAACAGCTTTACTTGGTATGTCTCAATTTGGAGCCATACTGATGTTGGCTTTCCTCTGAAGACTTTGAATCAGAAAAACAGGGGAAGGAGAGTATTTGCTACAGCCTCTGTCCAAGAGAAACTGTGTGAAAATCCCATCACCCTTCGCTTCTGGCATGAACCTTAGGACACTGCAAGAAACGGCATAGCCCTTGGGACCCAGGGGTGCTCAGTAAGTGCTGGTTTTGCTCTCTTGTCCTGGCATGCATCATATATTTATCTGTGCCCAGAAAAGCAACGTTGTTACTGCTTGCTCTACAGCTACTGTATTAACTTTATTTACTCTGTTTAATGTATAACAGTGTCCTCACTGTTTAAGCCTGTTCAAACAATATAAAAACAGTGCAAAAAGCAGTAAAGGGCAGATGAATATGATGGGGTCCTTCTGAAAGTGCTGTGCACTGGTAGCTAGGGACATTAAACTCACATTAGCTATCTGTGTCATAGATTAACTCATTCAATAGGTTAATTCATTCACATACAGCTGACGCAGCTGACTATGGCACTGACAACCTACCCTGTACAAAGAAGCTCTTCTGTAGCCAGCTAAGATGACGGATGAGGTTTTCACTGTTGTAAAAATTATTTTTGAATGAAACTTTTAAAAAAAAAGCAGTGGGGCAAACATGGATCACTGAGCACAAATTATAGAAAGCTACAGGATTTTTAGGGAGAACTAGTTCTCATCAGTAGTAGATAAGTAGGGTATCTATTTCTTTGGTACAGAGACAACGACTCCCTGTATTTCAGCACACAGAGACTGTCAGAGTCTGTCCCCATAGGCAGAAATAGATCCAGGGTGTCTTACAGCAGAAAATCTGCAGAGAGAATCAGGAAACTCAAAAGCAAATCTGCAGCTTTGTGCAAATGGACCCCAAAGCAGACGTCCTACCTCTGGCTGTTGGTGGAGTGGGAGAGGAGGGACCTGAGTAACATGAAAGGATTGGTGCCAATGTGGAGAAGGAAGCTCAGGGCCTCTTCTGTGCAGATGACTGAGAGGTGGGGAGGGACTGCGGGGGAAGATGGAGGATAGGGTAGATAGACAAATAAGAACATAAGAAAGAAGTGATGAAAGGATGCTAAGGATGACAACATGGGGCAACAGCACAACTTGATCATTTGGAAAACACACAGGCAGATTCTCATATCCGATGTTACTTACATTATCCAGAGAAGCAGATGGTCCCAGAAGAAAGTGAGCACAATCCTTTCTTTGGGTGTGCTGCTGACCAGGCCCCATGCTGCAGCACCATGTCACCCTGTATCTGACCACCACAGAGAACAGAAAGAGCAACGTTGCCCAAATGGAGGTGGGATTGGCATGAAGACCTGGCTTATCCCAAGTGTACCCTAGCAACACTGACTTTCCATTACATCCTAAAAGCAGGCCTCAGCAGAGGCAGGTGACAAGGTCATTTTTTTCTCTCCTTTGAGCCACTCCATGGTCTTTGCAATGCTCTCCCAGGGACCCAAATGGCCACATGGATTCACCTACACAAAGGCTGGAGGAGCAAGAGATCCATGAGGGTTTTCAGTGTGTTCCCCAGCTACTGAATGACTGTGACAGAGGTCATTGACCACACATCACTGATCTACGAGCTTCTGGATGATCCCCAGAGGTTGCATAGAATAAAATTATAGAATCATTAAGGTTGGAAAAGACCTCTAAGATCATCAAGTCCAACTGTCAACCCAACACAACCATGCCTACTAAACCGTGTCCCAAAGTGCCACGTCTACACGTTGCATGTTGCATGATGCTAACACTGTTTCTAGGAACTTCCAGAAAACTTCAGAGGCTGAAAATAAAATCTGTGATTACCTAGAGAGTGAAAAAAAAAAGGCAAAATTGTGAAAGAGAACTGAGATGGAAAGATTTAAGGGAAAGAGATGCTTTGCCGCCTCTGAGAGCATGTAACCCTTCCCAGGAAGACCATTTGACACTGCAGGGGCAGCTCAGGAAAGAGAGGAGAGAGTTTCACCCCCTGGGACACCTCCATAAGGTTTCTGCTACAGCTAAGGACTCCTGCCACAGTCCAGCTTTCACCTACTGCCTATCTGCCTAAACACACACACAGATGTACACATTTTTGTTCTTAATACTTCTGCCTTTTTACATTTTTCTTGTGTTCAGACCCACCAGCCAAATCAATCTTCATTCTGACCACATGTCTCAGCTCCCTGCTTTCTCCTGTGTAGCTCAAAGGTATCCATCCTACAGCCTTTTCCTCTTCAGGATGAAAAAGGAAAGCTGCTTAGCAATAACTGCACCTTTCTGGAAGAATTTTGCATACATACATTCACTTTCCACTCTCTCAATTTCTTTCTTCATATATCATCTGAATTTGGGATCACTAGCTGAGAAAAACTGAGAGAATATGGCATACTTGACTGTATTTATATACTCATGACACATACAGGACAAGAGAAAAGTCTCAAGAGATTCTATGATTGTGCATGTGAACATTACTGGTAGCTGCTTCCTTTACTATTGTTAACTCATTATCTATAAGTAGCTTTCCACTTTGGGTGGCTCCACGTAACACTTCTACTGCAGTAATAATTACCTGCGTTTGGACCCAGACTCCTTCACTCCGAGATGATCTCCTTTGCTTAAAGCAGCTCCCATTCTCAATAGCTGTGCAATGGTGCGCTGACTGGTCAAAACATCCGTGAAAGATCCAGGTAGCTGATCTGCAAATATTAAAGAACAGGGAGAAAACAGGAAAGAACAGGGAGAGCCTTCACAGGTGTCACAATGTGCTGGAACAAACACATGGAAATTCTGGCTGAAGTTCAAGGTGAAAAGGTAGACTTTGTTATATCCTCAATATTTGTAAATTGTCCTAGGATGTCGCACTTATATATTATTCCTTACATCTTGAGCTTCTGGCAGGGGATATATGGGATGAGCAAACAGCACCTACAGGAGGAAGAGGATTTTATAACAGAGGCAGCCCTGTGACCCCAAGCCAGAGCAATGTATCCACCCTGGGACAGCTGGACGTGAGTCCAAGAATTATGAAGCTCCTGAGAGAAACAAGCTCTTCTCTTAGACAGAACCAGGAATGAAAAGGAATTTAAGTCCTCCCAACAGATTCTAGTGCAGGTTTCCAGAAGGCTTTCTGGGCAAATCCTGAGGACCAGAGACCTAAGAAGCTATACAGGGATTTGAAGGGACAGTTCATTTCCTTATTCCAAATGCTTGTACTTAATTCATTTCAGACAACAGTCACTTCAGAGGCAATGAAGGACATCCCTGCCCAGTGTCAATGAGCTGCCACTCTGAACAACAGCTCACTAAAAGCTCACCTTCTTTTGATTCTGAAACCCTTGTGGCCCACCACCCTTGATTTAAGAGGAGAAAAAAAAAAGAAAAAAAAAAAAAAAAGCCATGCTGTGCTTAGCCTTTCTCTGCACTGTCTGTGCTTCTAAAATTGGATTTGCGCATTTCCTTTCAGTGGAAAGACTCCACCAGCCACTGCCCATCACTTCCCCTCATCTTCCTCCCCGCTGCTGTGTGGACTGACAGGAGCAGCAGCACAGGGAACAGGGATGTGCAGTAGTCACTGCAGTGTTCATCCACTGGGATGCTCCAGACAATGTTACTGTCTGTAGCTCAATCCTTGCCCCTCATGGTTTGCTTTATGCATAAGCAAAAATAGAAAACAGTATAGGATGGCTAAATAGCATCACCAATACACATCCATGCTGCTGTCTGTACTGATTGTGATGAATGCCTGGCCACTTTTCATTTTCTTTGGTTATCATGTTACCAGGTAAGAAGGCACCAGGGGTCCAACATGCTTGTGGTGGGTTGACCCTGGCTGGAGGCCAGGTGCCCACCAGAGCCGCTCTATCACTCCCCTCCTTCACTAGACAGGGGAGAAAAAGTTTAATGAAAAGCTTATGGGTTGAGGTAAGGACAGGGAGAGATCACTCACTAATTATCATCACGAGCAAAACAGACTGAACTTAGAGAGGGAATTCATCTAATTTATTACTAAGCAAAACAGAGTAGAGGAATGAGAAATAAAACCAAATCTTAAAACACCTCCCCCCACCCCTCCCATCTTCCCGGGCTCAACTTCACTCCTGGCTTCAACCTCCTCCCCCCTCAGCAGCACAGGGGGACAGGGAATGGGCGTTACAGTCAGTTCATCTCACGTTGTTTCTGCTGCTTCTTCGTCCTCAAGGGGAGGACTCCTCTCATCGTCCCCCTGCTCCAACATGGAGTCCCTCCGATGGGAGACAGTCCTTCATGAACTGCTCCAATGTGAGTCTCTCCCACAGGCTACAGTCCTTCACAAACTGCTCCAGCATGGTCTCTTCCATGGGGTGCAGACCTTCAGGAGCAGACTGCTCCAGCGTGGGTCCCCCACGGGGTCACAAGTCCTGCTGGCAAACCTGCTCTGGCGTGGGCTCCTCTCTCCATGGGTCCACAGGTCCTGCCAGGAGCCTGCTCCAGCGCGGGCTTCCCACAGGGCCACAGCCTCCTTCAGGTGCCTCCACCTGCTCCGGCGTGGGGTCCTCCATGGGCTGCAGGTGGAATCTCTACACCCCCTCATCCTTCCTCCATGGGCTGCAGGGGGACAGCCTGCTTCACCATGGCCTTCACCAGGGGCTGCAGGGGGATCTCTGCTCTTGTGTCTGGAGCACCTCCTCCCCCTCCTTCTGCACTGACCTTGGTGTCTGCAGAGTTTCTGACATCTTCTCACTCCTCTCTCCGACTGCAAAAGCTCTCTCTCTCAGTGTTTTTTTCCCTTCTTAAATATGTTATCACAGAGGCGCTGATTGGCTTGGCCTTGGCCAGCGGCGGGCCTGTCTTGGAGCCGGCTGGCATTGGCTCTATCAGACACAGGGGAAGTTCTAGCAGCTTCTCACAGAAGCCACCCCTATAGCCCCCCTCCCAAAACCTTGTCATGCAATCCCAACACAATGCTTTTACTACAAGGGCAAGGCAGCACTGCATGAACTACAGTCCCACTGGTTCTTCCCTCTATCTATTGCTCACAACTCACCAACTGCAGGAACACTGTTGGCTGGTCATTACCGTGGAGGCATGGGATCTTTAACAAAGCATTATGTTTCAAATCTAAGGACAAAAGAGGCTATAAATGATGTGCTTTAGACACTGGCAGATTCCACATTGCTGTTCATCATCTCATGGGCTATCTGTGGTTTCTTGTTGGTTTTCTTTCACTTCTATTTTAATGGATATTTCCCTTCTTGATCCTGACCAGAACCACAGCCTTCTTCCTGCACTGTTTTTGCAAATGTGAATTCAATTTATTGAGCAAATAACTGCACATTTCACCCTGCTAGATGACCCTTCTCTGCTTATGCTACCTGAGTCCAAAATATACAGGGCATCCTCTGACTGACTTAGGTGATTGATTTCCATCTCAAACCTGGGACCAGCTGCTCTCTCACACCCCTCAGCATTGTTCTCACACACACCTGAAGAACGTAGAAAAAAAACAAAACTCAAACAGGTTTCTTAAGAGCAATGCTATTAATAATACCTTATAGCAATTGATTATTACTGGAATTTTCCATGCATCATTTCTGTCATCTATTCCTTGTGCTTTCGTGGCATTCAAGAGTTTCAGTCACCAGAAGCAGGACTCAGCTGCTGCTGAAATGAGTGTACGTGGGATGGGAGCCTTTCCTCTTGGAGACAGGCTGGTGCCTGTTCATAGTCCCCAACACCCTTCCCTAATCCCCACCTGTCTCGTCCCCGGATCTGTCCCGAGTGAATCGAACACCATTCCGGAGCAGTGCTAACAACGTTTCAAATCTGCCCTTTGAATGAAAAATATTGTCAAGAAACCACTTTTCATTTTCTCAGTAAATGAGCCGAAAGGCTCTCCAAGCAATCAGCATGTTTTGTCTGACCTCAGCTGAAAAGCTGCACATTACCGAACTGGGGAAGGTATTATAAGAGTCAGACAAAATTTGAAAGAAGCTTTTAAAAATACTATTCCAGTTCAGAAACTGTCAAAACTAAATGCTTTAAATTTTCATCTAAAAACTATTCAGGGAGAAATTATTCAGGAGATTCAGCAAAAGCTTCAGGAGTTGCTCTGGGCAACCTAACACAAGTTTTGACAGGAGGATTTCTCTCTGTCAGAGGCTCTTCTGTCTTCGCCATACAGCTGACCTCCCTCTAAGTGGAAAGTCCCTCAGCATTTGTGAAAAAAGAAACACAGGCAATATCTACGTTATTTGCTGTTCCTCAGGAAGGATTATCTGTCTTTGGTCTGGTTAATATTTATGATATAGTCTGGTTTTATAACACTGTTCAACATTGGAAGGAATATGAAGAACAGGACAGACTCAAGGCTCTGACCTTCTCCCTGTGCATTGGAAATAATTGACTACAGCAGGAATAAATGTCTGCAACAAATGGCCAGATTTAGAAAAAGCTACTGAGCACCAGGTCTTCCACAAACCGAAAACATCAGGGTTCCAAAGGGACCACCGGTACTGATGCCCAGCTGTTCCTTTTAGCTTGCCTTCTCCAGTCACCTCCATGGCCACCATCCTCCAACAGGTGGGTGAGTTTCTGAGCTGCCACAAATAAAGGTAGAAAGTATAAAGCCAAGAGGCTGAATAAACCACACAGATCTTCTCAATATAAAGAAAACAATGTTAACTATGAAAGTGGGCATGAAAATGCATTTTTACTGAATATTTCAGGCCATTCCTCTTCACCAGAAGACATAGGGTAACTCTTACCTGCTAATATCAGTGCACACTGGGCACCCTTTGGCCAGATTGTGCTGGATGTATCTGTGTATGCCCAGGTTACTTGTGGTGATGGTCAAGACCAGCTGGGTCTGTTTGCTAGATGTCTGTGACCATCATCTTGTAAATAGTAGCGAACGAAATACAATCAATGTCAGCTAAAAACAGAACTAAATCGATGCTGAATTTGCACATCTGTTTAGGCATTAGGAAATACAGAAGTTAGTGTAGCACTGACAAACATGTCTCAAGACCCCCTGTGCAGATATTCTGCGTTACTACCCTTTCATTTGCTTTTGGGGAGGCACCTCATTTTTATTTTGAAAAAAAAAAATTGCTGGATATTGCTTATCTCAAGTATATGAATATCTGTGGTTGAAAGTGAGACTGAGTTCTCAGAGTGGGGTTTTATTCCAGCCTGTATGCATAACTTAGAGTCACAACTGGAAAAACAAAAATCATGGGTTGCTCAAGCAGCTGATAACATGGCAGAGGAATATACAGATGGCAGACAAGCTGAACAGAAACCTAAGCAGCATTTTTCCTCAGGCCTAGGAAGGCACCTAGCCGAAAGCATGTCCTTTACTAGAGGGGGGGTGAATTCCTTCTGTCCCACAACAGGACCAGAACAAATACAGGAAAGCAATATCATGTCGGTAGCAAACCCACTCCCCCTCCTGGCCTCCCTGACCTGCAGCAAAGTGTGAGGTCAGAAACTCTGGTGTATCTGTAATGCTCTTTGGCTTCATGGGATCCTTCACTGCTACCATCGCTCCTCCTCAGCAGCTCGGGTGTGGATGATCATCACAAAGATACAGACCAGCCTGATGATGCACTCTGTGTAAGTAAGTCCGACAACAATAATTTCTGAAAGATTTTCTTCTCCCCATCAGAATTCCACTGCTTTTGCCATGTTAGCATTGGGTAAGAGATCTGCCACGCTAAGCTGAACACCAAAAGGCTTTTTCTTTAATTTGCCAGAGAGCTGAGGAAAAGGAGATAGGCACAAGCTCGTGTCATCTCATTAAGATGCTAAATTATTCATAAAATGTCCTCATAAAATTAAATATGGGAAATGTCATGTTCACAGATAAGTGGCTGCAGCTGCTACAGATGTGAAAGATGTTTATGAAGCAGATGCTTTCTCTAGTGACCTTCAGCACTTCACCAAAACTGAGTAGCAGATTAGTAACAATAAAAACCAGAAAACATGAGAAAATCACCAGTGAAACCAAAGGTTTTGATCCTGCAGCAAGGTAATAATTCTTGTCAACAACATTTTTCTCAATTGTAGGAAGCACAATGCAAGAATAGTAGGTGCAGTCCTGCCAGGTCTCATTCACTGATGTCACCCAGCTCTCCGAGGCTTGTGCCCAGCCACCTCTGGGGTGCCAGGGAGGTCCTGGGGGCACTGTGAGATGCTGCCCCCACTCAGGAGCATGTGCTGTGAGCAGGGACTCCAGCTCAAGGACACCTTGAAGGAAAACACCTTCTTCTGGGAGCTTGTGGCCCTGCCTGACCCAACACTTGGAGCTTCTTATGTAGAACCAGAAAAATGCTGAGAGCTCTCTAAATCAGGAAGTTTGATGTGATATAAACTCCAGACATATCAGCCTTAGGCTTTTCAGAGAAAGGGAGCATACAGTTTTTGTCTGCAATGTAGTGAATGCTGATGAGCATTTATGAACACATGAGTGCAGTAACTTTCTCTGACAAGCGTGGATCTACAGCACGTTTGTATGAAAGCATATAGAAATTAGATATCTTGGCCAATTTTGTTTTATCATTTGCAGCAACAATAGTGTTAAGGGTACTTCTAAAAGATCTTAATTTGCAAATATACAAGTATAAATTAAATGGTTATATGGTTCTGAGCTCAGTTGATGCCAGAAATACCAGTAATCCACCTAAAAGCTTTGAAAAAGCCTGAAGAGTGTCAAATTTCTAATGCAACCTGTGGTCTCAACTCTAAAAGTTTTCACATTTGCCTAAAGATGCTTGAAGCAGGAAAGTTTTTCCCACAGAAGAGTATCTGAAGTTCTAGTGGCTGATCACCCGTTTAAAAGCAATTTAGTGCAAACAGTGTTGTAAGTAGCTTGTAAAGCCATAATTATGCTGTTTCAAAAATGTTGAGAAATTCATTGAAGAAAGAGTGCATGGGTATTTCGCTGTCAGACACTTGCACAACAGCAAGACCCAACAGGCGATTATCACCGGGGCCTTCCCAAGAAAATTCATAATGTATGGTCACCATGGAGATTTTAGAGCTACATTGTGTCCATCTGATAGAATTAGAATTGTATTGTTATATACTACACATATAGTTGTATACAGTACTTGTGTATATATATAGAGAGAGTTATATACAGACCTGCTGTTCAAATGAAAGCGCAAGAAGGAATTGCACAGGGGGTGGAAGCAGGGACAGGTATCCTGGGAAGCAGGGACAGGAATCCTGCCCAGTTGTATAGGGTCAGGAAGGCCAAGGCACAGCTGGAACTTGGCAAAAGACGCAAAGAATAATAAGGGCTTCTACAGGTATGTCAGTCAGAAAAGGAAGGTCAAAGAAAGTGTACCCCCCCCAATGAACGCAACTGGCAAACTGGTATCAGCAGAAGAGGAGAAGGCAGAGATACTCAACAATCTCTTCAGTCTTCACTGGCAATCTGTCTTCCCACATCTCTTAAGTAGATGGACCTCAAGGCAAGGACTGGGGAAGCACAGTCCCTCCTACTGTAAGAGAAGATCAGGTTTGAGACCACCTGAGGAACCTGAACATACATAAATCTATGGAACTGACGTGGTTTAGCCCCGGCCGGCAGCTGAGCACCAGGCAGCTGCTGGCTCACCCCTCCCCGCAGCGAGATGGGGAGGAGAATAGGAAAGACAAAGGCAAAGCCTCATGGGTTGGGGTAAGGACAGTTTACTGGGACGGCAAGGGAGAGAGAAACAACAACAGCAGCACTGATAATGGAATGTTCACCATGGGTGACAACAGAAAGCAATTTACCAATCCGATGACCGACCGGACGCTCAGCCCACGCTCAGGCCATCCTGGAGCCGCACCGAACCCACCCCTCCCTGACTAGCCCCCTTTTATAGTAAGCATGACATCACATGGTATGGAATAGCCCCCTGGTCAGCTTGGCTCACCTGTTCTGGCTCCTTGTAAAAATTAGCTCTATCCTAGCCAAAACCAGGACAGGGACCTAACAAGATGTATCCCAGAGTCCTGAGAGAATTGGCTGATGTAGTTTCCAGGCTGATGTAGTTTCCAGGCTACTCTCCATGATATTAGAAAAGTCAGGTGATTTGCACTCATTTTTAAAAAGGGTAGAAAGGAAGGCTCTGGGAACTACTGACCTGTCAGCCTCACCTCTGTGCCTGGGAAGATCATGGAACAGATCCTCCTAGAAACTATGCTAAGGCACATGGGGGACAAGGAGGTGATTTGAGACAGCCAGCATGGATTCACCAAGGAGAAGTCTTGCCTGACCAACCTAGTGGCCTTCTGTGATGGAGTGACTGCATCAGTGGACAAGGGAAGTGCTATGGATGTCATCTATCTGGACTTCTGTAAGACCTTTAACATGGTTCCCCACAAACATCCTTCTCTCTAAATTGGAGACATATGTGATGTATGGACTATTTGGTGGATGAGGAATTGGCTGGACAGTCATATCAGGAGAGTGGAGTACATAGCTCAATGTCCAGATAGAGATCAGTGATGAGTGGTGCTCCTCAGGGATCTGTTTTGGGACCAGTATTGTTCTATATATCTTCATCAGTGACATACAGTGGGATTGAATGCACCTTCAGCACATTTGCAGATGACACCAAGCTGAGTGGTATGGTTGACACGCCTGAGGGACAGATGCCATTCTGAAGGACAAGCTTGAGAAGTGGACCCATGTGAAGCTCATGAGGTGCAAGGTCCTGCACCTGGGTCGGGGCAATCCCCAGTATTAATATCAGCTGGGGGATAAAGGGATTGAGACAAGCTCTGTGGAGAAGGACTTGGTGATACTGGTGGATGAAAAACTGGACATGAGCTGACAATGTGCGCTTGCGGCCCAGAAAGCCAACAGTATCCTGGGCTGCATAAAAAGAAGTATGGCCAGCAGCTCTAGGGAGCAGATTCTGCCCCTCTCCCCTCCTCTAATGAGACCCCACCTGGAGTACTGCATTCAGCTCTGGGGTCCTCAGTACAAGAAAGACATGGACCTGCTGGAGCAAGTCTAGAGGAGGGCCACAGAAATGATCAGAGGGCTGGAGTACCTGTCCTGTGAGGACAAGCTGAGAGAGTTGGAGTTGTTTAGCCTGGAGAACAGAAGGCTCCGGGGAGACCTTATTGTGGCCTTTCAATACTTAAAGGGGGCTTATAAGAAAGATGGGGACAGACTTTTTAGGAGGGCTTTTTAGGACTTTTTAGTGATAGGACAAGGGCTAATGGTTTTAAGCTAAAAGAAGGTATATTCAGAGTCAATACAAGGAAGAAATTTTTTGCAATGAGGGTTCTGAGACACTGGAACAGGTAGCCCAGAGAAGTGGTAGATGCCATATCTGTGGAAACATTCAAGGTGAGGTTGGATGGGGCTTTGAGGAACCTGATCTAGTTGTAGATGTCCCTGGGGTACAGGGGGGGTTGGACTATCTGACCTTTAAAGGTCGCTTCCAATCCAAACCATTCTATGATTCTACAAATAACTACAAATGTTCCAGTTAGTACTTCTGGTCAGAAGGAAAAAGGTAGAACAAATACAAAACTAATGGCAAAATATTATTTAAATATGATAAAGAAGATTATAAACTGTAGCTGCTTCTTTTTTTTTTTTTTTCCAGAATGCCCCAGTATTTCTGATGCTGCAGAAAACATGCTGCAATGGAGAAGCCCCAGTAGAAAAACAGGATTCAGCCTTGTGTAATCCTCGCAAATACAACAGTGCAATCTCCAAATGTAGTCCAGATGCCAATAAAAATACCAGGGGACAAGTGAAAAAGATTTAAGTTGAACCATTCTTTTCAGCAAAACCAATATAATTGCATCAAAATATATATTTTTAATGGCTACGGGTATAAGCTGGCAAAGACTTCACTCAGGAAAATCAAAACATTTTCTCTGGTATCAGCTGGCAACATGTTTCTATATCGATTTGACCAAGTGCAGTGCATCCTGTGAGCTGTGGTACCCAGACAAGTTCTTTCTTCCCCATACACCCCACTGCCAGGGCAGAGCGGCTTCCCTTGGCCCTTCCTGAGGCCAGTTTACCTCTGGGCATCAGGATGCACCGCAGACTAGCCAAAACATGGATGGGGAGTAATGGCCCCTCAGGGAGCCGTGAACAGCTCACGCTGAAATGAAGACTTGCTTGGTTTGTGCAAAGCAAAACTCAGTTTCCTATTCTGGGAAACATTAAATGACTTTTTTCAGTACACACTGCTGAAACAAAATATACATTTCCTGACTCTTCTTTCAGTTTACATTCTAGAGAAAAAGCGTGAAAATCTGACATTTTGTTATCTTTGGAGATTAAGATAAACATCTAAACACTGAAAACATAAGCTTCTATCTTCAATTGCTAGAAGGCAACTGGAGAAAAGCTTTGCTGAACTCCCTGAGGAAGAGGACTTTCCTGCAGATCACCAAACAAGCGCATTATCTCCGGGAGGACAATATATTATGAATACTCTGGGTGAACTGCTGGGCCTTCCTCTGTGGTTATCTTCCCTGGGAAATTCCAGCAGGTTTTTCACCCCACTTGATAAAGCACAAATGAAGAATGGAGACAGAAGATAATCTGCCAGCAGAAATTCTGAGCCATGGGGACAAACAATTTCACAAGTAACCCTTCAGATGCTCCTTTCTTCGTCAATATTTTAGATGGGAATAAAGCACTGAATTATGCACCATAGATTACTTTTCCCTTGACCGGAGGACTAAGCAATAAAGAGAATAAAACCAGTCAGAAATGTGGGATGCCTTCAAGGCAGGAATAACAGGCTCCGTGGACACCAGAGCCCTGGGGTGGAAGCTGGCTCCCCTCTGGCTGAAGCTGGACAGGGCGATGCCTTCCAGGACCTCCCAGCATGTCTGCTCAGTGCTGGGAGACACCTGGTCCAAAGGGAGACTCACCTGAAACAAGTCTAGTGGAGACAGTGGGTCCTCAGCACCAACTGGTTTGCTGCCCAGCTGTAAAATAGCTCTATATTAATGCTGTGCTTACTAAAGAAAAAAGATGAAATAAGACTAAAACGGTTTTGAAAATCTGTGTTTCCTCTTGTTGAATGCTGCAGATCATCAAGTTCACCCCCTTCCCAGAGAGATTTCTCTTTTTTATTTACCACTTATGTACTGGGAAAAGTCTTATGCACCACGGGAAATGTAATAGATACTAATATTCAGTCATCAGTCATTGTTACTTATGTTTTCAGTAAATGTTCATATTGAATCTTTTCCATACTAAATTTCACTGAAACTATTCGCACACGTCTTTCAGACTGAACCTTGCTATTTTTCTCTCCATTCATTCCCATGTGTGCCTGCATACTGTTCTGTGGGTTTAACAGATCACCACAGTATATTTTAAGCTTGAAGTTGAGGGTAGGGAACTAATAACTTTAACTGCACAGCATTTCTAGAGCAGACTGGCAATTATGTAGTGTGTGTAAGCTGATACTGGTTTAAGCATGTCATAAATACAAGGAAGTGAAACTAAACTTGTGCCAAAATCTTCACTCGGTTACCCTAATTATGCATACAAGCGCCAGATATCACCACCAGTCTCCTTGTCAATACAAATAGCAATTTTTAGTGGTCATGAATAGACTTGTCTACATGCATGCAAAGTATTCTATAATATTTTAAACAATATAGTCACTTAAATGCTTTAATCTTTCTTTTTCTGAGCAGAGGCAAAGGTTTGTGTAGCCCAAGATTGTCTAATTGGCATGAGCTAATGGACCTGCTCAGGAAAATGAATGGGACCAAAGTATTCATCAAAGCAGCCCGTGCTTGTTGGGAATTACTGGGAAGTGAAACTGTGATGTTCCAAGCAGATGAGCAATACCTGGACATACCTCTGGGTACGTCCCATACATACTTTAGGAAGGGTCTGCCTGCCTACAAGACATTTCATCAGCCCAGACACAGGCAAAAATAAGACGTTTTCCTGTACCAAGAGTGTAAGAACAGTTCTGTTTGCTCAGTGAAAAGTGTCCATGATTTGTCTGGTCAGGGGACAATGCTCTTATGAACGGTTCATATCTACAAGTACTTCATAAACCCATGTCTCATATTCAGAAGGTGAGGATTACTTGTCAGTATTTCACTGCAAGCTGTTCCTAAGGCTGTGCTCCATGTTGGAGACATAACGATTGCTGCAGGAGCAGGATCGGTTCCCGCTTCGGTACAGCGCATCATTCTCTGCCTCTCTCCGTCTGTTGATAGGCCAACCGGCAGCGCTCTCATCTAGGGTAAACAGTAAATCCTTTGGAAAACTCTCTACTTGGCAATACAATACACACTGTTTACCTTTGATTGATTGATTACAGCGGGTCAGTAAAGTGTGTTCACATCAACAACAGAAGGTGGCTATTAAGGTGTATTTCCACGGTGGTTAATCTGTTACTAATTAAAAACCTTCAGTTGGAGTGATTAACACTGCCAGCATTGATTATAATGAGTTCTACATAAACAGACACAACCTTATCTTTACCCTTGTGTGTAATTCCTAGTCAAGCAGTAGTTTGGGGAAGTGGAGAGAAAAAGTGCGTATGTGGGGGTCAGCCTCACACACATCTCCCTCCATTTACAGCTTTTCCCCAGCTCCCCACCCCAGTTACGGACACTCCATAGCCCTTCTGAGCTCCCCAGGTCCTTCCCAGCCCCTGCAAAGAGGCAGAGGAGACAATGTGCTTCTAAGTGAAAACAAGCCAAAATTAAAAAAAGAAAAGAGCAATAAATTTTAAAAACATTGGAAAAGGATAAAAAGTAGCTTTCTTTAAAAAAAAAAAAAAAAGAGAAAAAGAGTTAGGGAATTATAGGCCACTCAGCCCAACTCCAGTTCTTAGAAAAATGCTGGAAATATTAGTAAAGCATCTAGAGAATAACAAGATGATAAATAACAAGAAAAAATCAAGATGACAAAATGAAAATGGTTTTGTCAAAAACAAACCACATCAGACCAACCTAAACCCCTCCAATGCCAGAGTAACAAGCCTTGTCCTTAGGAAATATTTGAGCTAAAGTATAGCTTAGCTAAGAAACAGCTAGGTTATATTTAGGTTTAGTATGGCATTATTGTCTTACATGACATATTCTTACATAAGGTACAGAAATATACACTACAAGATTGGTGCAAGATTTGAAACCACTTTCAAAGGTTTTAGTGATCCAGCATTAAGGAGAAATCAGGCTTTCCCGGGGGTGTACCATGCTTCAGTATTTTCATTATCACTGGTATAAAGACACCAGGTGTGGAAGGAGGGGGAGGAAGAGCGCAGCCCAGGGGCTGCAGGATGCAGCAGCTGGGTACAGGAACAGGGGGGCTCCAGTTTTGCCTCTGGAGAAATGTAACATCAAATCAGTGTCAGGCGAGCAGGACTCCAGCAGTCCTGCTTCTGGCCAAAAAGCACAGCACAGCACAGCACAGCACAGCCACCTTCGTCCTGGCATCTCCTAACTGCAGGAATTTCCGGTTACTGTGTCCCGCCGAGGCGCCTGGCATGTGACAGCCCGTCCAAGAGTCCCAGATTCTGTCACCTGCAGTACCAGTACTACCTGTGTCTAGGCTGTCTAAGTACGTGATAGTCACTACAGACAGTGGATGGAACAAAAAATGAGATTCTAGGGGAAGAGAAGACAATGCAAATGCTGGAGCAATCAGCCTAACACACAGGTGATGGTAGACTTACGGGGTGTAAAATGAAGCCAAAGAATAAGGTAGTTTTCAGTCTCCTGGGACAGGTGTTTCTGTAAGTGGTCAGTCTCCAATTTCCCAGCCATTTCAGGGAGATCCAAAGGCATCTTTGGCGGCGGCGATGTGCTTCTTAAGGAGGGATTAGAAAGAAGAAAGTGTTGCCACAGAGCACGTGCAGAAGTTGGCACCCCCTGACAGCTTCCAGGGTATAAATCTCGTATGGATCATCTGTCTCACAGCACAGTGCAAGAGGTGTGCAGACGTCTTAAACCTGCAGAAACCTAGGGCTTTTCTTTGGTGAAAGAACCAACCGTTATCAAAATAAAGATCTAACACTGACTATGGTCAGACCACATAATTTTGGAGCATAGAAGCAACAGGTTCACTGAATCTTCCTCTTCCCTACCGTTCTCCAGAGGAAACAATTGCAAACAGAAACAGAGAGGAATGAAATTTGCCCAGATAAAAGGTAGAGAATTGTCAACATTTGTTCTCAGACCCACTCACATATATTGTTTATTCATGGCATAAGAAAGTAGAACATAAGTCTACTCAGATAATAAAAAAATGTAAATGAACAAAACAAATTAGCACACATTTGAACATTTTCCAGACTCTGTTCTTTTGTGCTAAAAGATTTTGTCAATAATCAGAGACAGCTTACCCCACTGCAATCACACAAGTTCATGTTTGGAGATGCTTTATCTTGTCCTGAGGCTAGACAGCAAAGAATCAGACCTCTTGAGACACCCGCAGTCATGCTTTTAAGGAAGCAAATGGAGTAAAATCTCACCTGCCTGAACGCCCCACTAAGGACAATCTGAGAAATTACCATCTTAATGGAGATACGTGAAGGAAAATGACAGTAGGAAGTGTTTCTTTGGCAGAAACTTACTTCTAATTTTGAAGTAGCCCATTCGAGTTTGCCTGATCCAAGGCTCACCACTTTCCTTCTCCCCTCCCATAGAGGCTTTTAAAAAATGTATCATTAGCGTGTCTTAATTACAGGCAGATCTAGAGAAATCAAGGCAGCTACATAGATCCGTACTGAGGTCACAATCAGTGCTGGAAACTTTCAAAGTCTCTGAGGAGAAAAGCACAGCCCTGTGCAGTGCCGCAAGCCTGAGCCCAGGCAGCATCACGGAGGGGTGCGTGCCGCTTGCCGCGGCTGTGGCGTGCTGGGAGCACGGCAGATGGTCCACCAGATTTGTTTGTTCCCAGCGTGCATATTGTGTGCTGCGCTCTGGCAGAGCTTGCGTCTGGGCAGCCAGGAGGGAGGCTGTCTGCTTGCCTTGTGCTGGCTCTGCTGGGGCATGCCAGAGGATGAGGGAGATGACACCTTCCTGGGGGGCCGAGTGTTTCAGCAAAAAGCCTCTGGAGTCGTGCGGTGAGAAGCAGTGGGAGGTTTCTCTGCAGGGTGAGGTGCAAACCTGCAGCATGAGTGGAGACTGGGTCTCCTGAGAGCATGGTTTCACAGTCATTTTTATTAGAAAAGTAGAATAATTTAGGTTGGAAGGCACCTCTGGAGGTCATCCAATCCCACCACCTGCTCACAGCAGCACCAGCCTGGAATCTAGCTCAGGTTGCTCAGAGCCATGTCCAGCCAGGTTTTGAATGCCTCCAAGGACAGCAATTTTACAGTCTCACACAGTGACCTGCCCTTGTGTTTCACCTCCCTGTGAACATTGCTTTCCTTATATCTTACTAGCATTTATCTTGCTGCAGCTTGCATCCCCTGCCTTGTACAATACCACTGTGCACCTCTGGCTCCATCTGCTCTCTAATGTAGCCCAGTATGAAGGGAAGGACAGCAGGTACAGCCTCCCCCTTCACCTTCTCTTCTCCAGGCTGAACAAGCCCAGGTGTCCCAGCCTCTCCCCACTTGTCCTGGGCTCCAGCCCCCTGACCGTCCCAGAGAGATGGCAGGGATGCAGGAAGATAAGACACCTCTGGCAGCAGCATCCTGCATTTTGGTCAGGTTAAAGCAATTGTGAATCCATAGCCTCAGAAGAGGAGGAAGCGGACTCAAAGTGAAACTTTGGAAGTGATGGAAAGTAAGAATCTCCTTGAGACCCAGAGGATCTTTACTGCATTGCAGAAAAAAACTGATGCTAGAGTGAAAGCAAGGGTAGGGACTCACTGCAGTGGCTCAGGGGACAGTGCTACATGTGTGTTCCCTTATCAGGGGATCTGATAATTCACATCTGATAATTAACATCTAAGCAAGACACTCCCCCTTGGAGTGAGCCCGGACCTACAGTGTGAGGTTGGCAAGGGGCAAGATCACTGCACAGGAAGAAATCAAGGAAGAAGAAACTTAAAGGTGAAGGTCTGCTCTACCTTCGCTTGGAAGGACTGGAACAGATGCTTGACACAGTTGTACCTGATCTGTATTGGTGCTGTGGGTAACTTGTTCCAGGAGGTCACCACTGAACTGTTTATGTAACCACCAGTGCATTTCCCCTTGAAACACAGCGGGAAACAGATCTCCACAAATTAAACATAGCCTGGCAGCGGAGAGAAAGATACAACCTTCACCAGCTCCATGCTGACATTCAATCTCAGCAGTATCGTAGGAGGGACTCGTGTGCTCTCTGTACTCCAGTGGGCATCAACATAACAACAACCCATTGCGTTTTAAAATGGCTTTCAGGGTAATTAGTTAAATATTTTAAAAAGATGAAAGTGTTTCTCTGCCAGAGAAGCAAGCATACAGTTCTTCTAATTTAAATAATTAATTATTTTTGGACTACAGCCAGCCTGTTTCCAAGGGAATTCATGCTGGATGACTCTTGTTAATGTTGCCAGTTTACTGAAACTGAAATCATATTATTAAGATCTTGCAATAATATTAATAATAATAATTTTTAAAAGTCCAAAGTAACTTGGGGTTCAAAGTAATAAGATGCTTAATGTTCCAGACCAAGAGGAGCAAATGGAAGGATTCCTAGCAGCATTGTTGCTAACGAGCTGTCTTTCAAAATATTAGAGAAGTGGCTACATAAACCTGCTGCCTGCACAAAAAAACAGACCTGCAAGTTCA
The DNA here is from genome assembly GCF_028858705.1 of Grus americana. Classification (NCBI taxonomy): domain Eukaryota; kingdom Metazoa; phylum Chordata; class Aves; order Gruiformes; family Gruidae; genus Grus; species Grus americana. The sequence goes on along the minus strand of NC_072856.1, from coordinate 54,116,491 downwards.
TATGCAACATATTCTGCTATCAAATATTGAAACAGAGTCTCTGCAAATTTCAGGATAATTTACATGATTGGATGAAACTGTTGTATACATGAGGGAAAAGAAACTGGGTATCACATTGCATATAACATTGGAGATTGATATGGATCAGATTTTATTTCATTCATTTTCCCTCTTGCACTCCCATAGAAATGTCAGCAGGTAAAGGGCACTTTCAACTGGAAGAATAAACTGCTAATTGTCTCAACCAAGTCAATTGGTTTTTTCCTCACTTTTCTTGGTAACTTTAACTCATAGCTGCACTTTTTTTCTTTAATTGTGTTCTCATTTGTCTCTTGGTGCACATATTATTCATCTTCAGTCTGTACATGTTCTAGGTAGGGCTCTATAACTTCAGAGGCTGTTTTCATTTGTTATTTTAAAGACAAACAAGCTGCATGTGCCCAGCTGCTATTTTACCAGCTGGTAAACAATTCAAACCCATGTTCTAGCAATCTGGATCAAAACTCATACTGTACTGCTCTGCTTACCTTTGCATGGGTGAAAAGCACCTGCAGAGGAAAAAGAGAGGAGAAGCCAGGAAAAAAAGGATTTGCAGCAGCTCTGACAGCCCTGCATGCATGGAACCCTCCGTGCTGCACCTACTGGTAGGATCACATGTGCAAGCATACATGCTGGAAAACAAAGGAAAATAAATCCATTTGCTCCTAACCCCTGAGGAATGGCCCTGAGGAAAATCCCACTGAAACAGTTATCCCGTACTTGTAAAGCTTTTCTTTCTGGAAGATTCTTCCCTTGAAGTACACTACAAGAACAACATTGAGGTGCTGGAGCATGTCCAAAGAAGAGCAACAAAGCTGGTGAAGGGTCTAGAGCACAAGTCTTATGAGGAGCAGCTGAGGGAACTGGGGTTGTTTAGCCTGGAGAAAAGGAGGCTGAGGGGAGACCTCATCACTCTCTACAACTACCTGAAAGGAGATTGCAGCCAGGTGGCTGTCTGTCTGTCTCTTCTCCCAAGTGATAGGATGAGAGGAAATGGCCTCAAGTTGTGCCAGGGGAGGTTTAGAATGGATGTTATGAAAAATTTCTTCACAAAAAGGGTTATTAAGCATTGGAACAGGCTGCCCAGGGAAGTGGTTGAGTCACCATCCCTGGAGGTATTTTGATGTGGCACTTAGGGACATGGTTCAGTGGTGGACTTGGCAGTGCCAGACAACGGTTGGACTTGATGATCTTCAAGGTCTTTTCCAACCTAAATGATTCTATGAAGTAGAGCACCTTTTCTCCTGCAAGTCCCTACCTCCCAAGGGGATGCTGCTTCTGGGTGGAAGGTGTTCAGCTGGGCACTGACCTGTGAGCTTTTTCCAGTCCTTCGGTTATACCCACATTAGCACAGTCCCCGTGGTTGCCCCTCCACGGGTGCTACAGGAGCACAGCCTCCTGCATGGAGTTTGGCTTTAAGGGGAGGGATCATATAAAACACAGATGGCCCAACCACATGGGTCCACCTCTGTGTGAAACCATGCTCTAGTGTACTAGCTTGACACCTTCTTGCCTGAATTTCAGCAGTGCCTGCAACTCGTGCCAGCCCACACTCGCAGAGCACAGGGCAAAAGTTTGTCCTTCAATCTGTTGCTGCATGAGGCACCAGGTGACACCAATCTGGCTGGGGTGTGCTGGGTACCATGTGCTCCTGAGTGCCCATCTCTGCCATCATGTCTCCATCCCTATAGCAACCTTCAGCCACTACAAACATCAGTACTACTGCTTTAATTTTACTAGTGATGTCCCCAGAAATTGGCCCTTATTAATGGAACATTTAAAACAAATATGCCAAATAACAGCTATTAAAAGTCTGGTGTAGAGGAAGCAAAATATCTCTGTGCAAAACACTAAGATGAGATCTGGCTGCAGCATGCATCCGGCTGTCTTTTCTTTAGGCTCTTGTCTAATATTTTGTATGTGTTTAATTTTACTCATTTCATTACTTCTACTGTATGAATTCATGCAGGTTACAGAAGCTTATGATGCATGTGAAGTATTTGCTAGAGTGAGGGTCTGGATTCCTAGCAGGAGGATCTGCAGAAATGCAGAAGGACTCTTACGACTGTTGTAAGAAAAGGCAGGGTTCGACCACGCATATGCAGCAAAAATCAGGTGCCTCCCCCAAAAAAATTGTCTTCACTGTTTACTCTGCACCATTCCTAAAGTAATAACACTTGTCTGCGCTGGTTAATGTTTTCTAGAGGACGCTTTGCTTTCATAATGCTATTTAACAGTATAAATAAGAGAGGGAGCTGCAGGGTAGTCCTAGTGAAGACAGCAGGATACTTGGAAGCTGCTGTAAGTTGTGATTTTTTTTGTTTCCTATAGAGACTTCAACAGTGTATCCTCTTGTTGCCTGCAATTGATTTTAAGTCTTTCTTAGGGTTTTATCTTATATTAAAATCTGTCTTAGCATTGTTGCAGTGATGAAGAGGCTTTTATTGGGTCAGCTGGATATAAAGGACACAATAAGTATCACAATATAGGCATGGAGCTGCCTGCACATCGTCAGGTGGCTGGCAGGAGGAGTAAGAATCTAAAAGCCAGAGTGAGGTGTCTAGGTGCCTTGCAGGGAAGCAGAGTGATCTCTGGAACCAGCAAATCCTAAGCGCCTAAAAGTGGGTCTTTCCCAGGTGTACCTCCTGCTAGAGGAAATAGGCTCTGCTCCATTAAAAGCCTGAGGATGGGTGCTTAGAGCTTTTTTTATAATGTATTGGTGATTCTTTTTAAGTAATTCTGCTGATTTTTATATTCAAGGTCTACAAGAAATATCTTTGCTTAGGGAATGCGATATCTAAGGTTTGCTTCCCTTTTAGATGAGACATCTCTTTATTGCTTAATCACCAGATTACAGGATCATTGAGAGGGAAGGAGAGAAAATGATGTTCTCCACATGCCTAGGGGAGCTGAGATCACAGTGAGGCCAACATGTTCATGGAGCCAGAGACCAAGCAGTGGTCAGGTGCACACTGGAAAGTAGAAACTGGGAACCTGGTTTCATCTGTTCTTGGGACTGTTGCTGCTTTGCTCCTGACTGCCCTAACCATTGTGCTGGTTCTTTTTTATCTTCTTTTTTTTATCCTCTGGCCTCAGTGATGCTTCATCCCTGAGTATGTGCAGTGACTCATGTTCAACAGCAAATACTGATGGTGGCCTGGTAGAAGAGTGAGAGCTCACATTCCCCTCTTTCCAGGTAAAAGGAGGCCTAGAAGTGGGTGATGACACTCTTGGAGGGTGTGCTTCCTGGTGAGCTCTCCAATGCTAAACTGTCTTACAGAAGACAGATGAGACTGGGAACAGCTCTGTGGAGTCACATACATTTCTGAAAGATAGTGGAAACTTGGCTTCCATGTTTATGCTGCAAAATTATTTACTATTAATGAAACAGGCACAGTGGTTGCATTCTCTGCAGAATCCAATGACCTTGGTTTGTGCTTGCAATCTTCTCAGGGGCCTCAGGCACAGCAGCATCAAAACTCTGAATCACAAGAGAAGTAATTGTCTAGCTGATCAGGCTGGAAAAGTCCCTGAGCATGTCCAGGCACAGACAATGAGGTACGCGGAGAGCTTTCTGGCCAGCCAGGAAAGCACATGTGAGTTTGTGGCGCTCCTGTGAGTAGGCGGTCCTGGACAGTAGGCTTCTGAGATCATTTTCTCACACACGGATGTGAATAGTTGAGTCTTTCTTTTGTGACTTTTTTGTGTGCTTGGGTGATGTTTTTTTGGCTATGGCCCTGAGTAGCTGAGATTAGTTCAGCAGACACCACTGGTGGCAGTGGGGCCATGTCTTGATGTGCCTGGTGCCCTCACAGTGCGGCTTTCAGGAAACAGATTTCTCAGATTTCCTCATTTAGCAATCAGGAGGGAAGCAGCACCATCTGGTGAGCAAAGAGCTCTTCTATTTTGTGCCTGCATATGTTTTTGAGCAGTGCAAATTTTCATGTTGTCTGAAATGAGATTATTGGTGAGGATCCCTTATGGGACTAGCATGGGATAAATATTCATCTCTTGGACTATCACATGGGGCTCTAAAAGCAGAACATTGTCTTCAGAATTGTCTCTCCAAATCATAGAGATAAAAATCAAACCTAAAGTGGATAAATTAGCTATATCCACAAAGAAGCAAGTTCTGTCAGTCAGAAAACTTAGTCCAGATCACTTCCGTGTCTTCTGGTGAAATTATTCTAGGATCATTTCAGCTAATCCCAGTTTTCTCCATTTTCTTTCTAGGACATACTGTCCAAAATAAGTACTGCCATTATGGGTTGCACAGTAGGGAAGATTGTGTGACAGGGAAGAGGCAATATATTCAACAAGTCTTATCACCAAGTCTATTACAGATAAATTGCTTAAAGGAACACTGTCCTCCAGGTGTTGGCATGCTCTTGTGCCATTGTCTGGTTTGATTGAAAGCTCTTCATGAAAGCAACCTTTTCTTGAATACCACAAATATATTGTCATTGTGTAACATAGACAAAGAGAAGGGGCAGAGAGGTAAACAGGTTTCTTTCCAGGCTATTCAACAAGTTACTGTAGATTTGGATTTTGAATTGAAGAGCTATTCACTTCTACTCCCAAGCTTATGGACAAACTGTTTTTCTGGTGATTATATGAGTAAAGGTCTTAAGATAGGAAGCTTCCTGCAAAATTAGCCCCTTAAGATAGGGAATTCCCTAAGGGCTTTTTAGCACAGGTTGTCAGCTCTTTGCTTTTTAATAAATTGTTACCAAGTATGCTTTGTAGGAAAATCCCTCAATCATTAAGACCATATGAGAACCTGCATCTTCTGCTTCATACTGAAAGGGTCTTTGTTGTCAATTTATCGCTGGCTGATCACTTGCTAACGTAGAAGCCACAATAATATGAAATGGAATAGTAAATATCAAGTATGAAGTAACAACCTACAATCATATTCTAAAGGCTTACAGGATGCAAATTCTACTATAAGAGTACCTTTATATTTCAAAGAAGGGCCTAATAGGATTGGCCTATCTTCATGGCTTAAACAACAAGAAAAACCTCTACAAACTGCAGCTGCTGAGTCTTTTATAATCTTATGATTTTAAAATCAACCATTATCAAGATTTTTGTGAGGGTTGACTCATGAGTCTTGACTATTTGTGATTGGCCAGTACTGAGTAACAGATGGATGATTCAGATTCAGATTGCATTTAATTAGCTGTGAATTCAGAGCTGTAATAAAATGAAATTAATTCCATGAAAGTACATAAATTAACTACATAGAGCAAAAATATCAAGATAGGAACATAACCTTCAGAAAACTCTAACCAGTATTTTACAGAACCCTTACAGCCAAACCATGCTATATACAGTAGCCATAATTTTGAGGCCAGGTCAGTTAAATTCCATGTCTGCTTTGCATTCCAAATAAATAGAAATTAGCAGTTCAATGTGTATATAGAAAAGCCTGTCTATCTGCTGTGTTTTGTAATAAATACTAAATGTAATGAGATAGGGAACAGGTGGTCACTTATGTTTAAAATGAAATTTTTCATTCTTTCGTATTCATGTTATTCTTAATAAATTATGACTGCAGCTGAGTAAATAGTTCACAGTGAATAATTTATCCAGAGGCAGCTTCTGAATCGGCCTGCTGGATATGTAGAAATAGATCAGGCTTAGCTCTGATGCTTTTGTTTGGGAGTTGATTTCTTTTCAAAGTCTGACTAATACATTGGCTCATTGATAGCGGTTTTAAATACTCAGAACTGGAGCTCTTGTGTTGAGTTACAAGTAGCTAAATATATTGAGAAGTATCATTTCAATGTCAAAATCAGAGGAGGCCAAACTATAATTTAAACCTACTGTGCACAGTAATTGAAAATGTAGTTACCAAGAACCCTTACGGTTCTTCTATTTGTCAGTGTCACAGTAGGTGTTACTGCAAATGGGCCTGTTTTTTAGAAGTACTTCTAGCAAACATGTAAATGTTTGAATATTTGATTGTAGCTCAAAAATGTTTTGTTGTTCTTATGTAGGTCTAACTGTAACTGGATATTCAACTACTAATACAAATTGTTGCCTCCGATGTTATGGAGAAAGCAGGACCGTGAGCGTAGCACTTTCTGATGACAGTCTCTCAAGCTGAATCATGCCAGAGCAGAAAGGCGCAATTGGTTTAATAAGGCTCTCCTTGCACAAGTTTTAGCAAATCTGGCTCATTATGTCCCCAAATCCTTTGCAACTCTCTCACCGTTTCTTTGCCCTAGATTCTTCCTCAGAAATGAGGCCCACTGGGACATTCATACCACATTTCCAAGGTCCCTTTGTAAGAGCTTATACAGTGCAGAGTGTCAGCTCTGCAAAGGAATGTAGCTACCACAGCCGAGCGTAACAGGTTGATAAATGTATCGCCCTTTGACCAGTAGAGCATCTGATAAAAATAAGGCCTTGTTTTTGTTAATGACACTGACTGCTTCTGCTGTGCTGAAAATGAACCCACTCCAATGGTTTGCTTTGTCTATTAAGAGACAACATATTACTTCAGGTTTTTATTTAAAGCATTGCATCATTTTTATTCAGAAGGAAAGAGCATCTATTCCTTAGAGACACAGGGCTTTACATTCAGTTTGCTACTGAAAAACAGCTGCCATCATTTGTCCTCTCTTGAAATAGGGTGCCTTATCAATCTGACCAAAAGTTTATTTAAAGATCTCCTTCATGCCTGTTTGCTCAAATTCTGTTTGTATGTAGCTACTGATTGCTGCCTACTTGCATGAATTTCCTCTTTCTCCCTTTACTCACAGAAAATCCAGATTTCTTCCATGATGCACTTTCCAGGAATTATCTTAGAACATTAGTGTCAACAGCACAGTGGTATCACAGCTCTCCAGTGATTAGCCATGGTGTGTTTTCTGATGGGATATGCTCCATTCTCTGGCCTGCTGAGGGTGCTGTGTATTCAGCTAATCCATGCCGAATTTTGCCTTTGCAGATATTTAGGGTGAGGGTGGCAGAAAGAGTTGGCGAAGACTTGCCAGGAGGCCTGGGAAAATTAAAAGATATATGACAAGAGTTGGAGAACATGAAACTGAGGACAAAAGAAAGAGAGATTTCTTATGCAGTGTGAATGACAGAATAACTATTTTTACTTAATTAATTTACTTACCTTAGTAATAGCTTCTCCTTTTTTCCATAGGATTTTAATATAAGAAGATGAAGACCACATTCTACATAAGTTTGCTACTGGCTGGGCTTCATGCTATTGCCCATGGTCAGCTCCCACCCAGCCACCACAATGGACGTGATCCAAATGAACCTAAACACCACATGCATCGCAGAGGTGAAGCGATCGCTTGCCTCAAACTAGTGCCAAGCAATGCTGACTTTGCATTTCAATTTTTTAAAGAGGTTACACTGGAGGCACCTAATAAGAACATTTTCTTCTCTCCTGTAAGCATCTCCACTGCATTTGCAATGCTGGCCTTAGGGGCTAGATCAACCACTCAGACTCAGATCCTGGAAGGACTCGCCTTCAACCTCACAGAGATTCAGGAGAAAGAAATACATGAAGGCTTCAACAACCTTATCCACATGCTGAGCCATCCCGAGAACGGGGTCCAGCTCAACATGGGGAATGCCATCTTTCTAACAGAGAAGATGAAACCTCTAAAAAAGTTTATAGATGATGCCAAAGCTCTGTATCAGCTGGAGGCTTTTACCACTGACTTTAACAATCCCACGGAGGCTGAGAAGCAGATCAATGATTATATAGAGAAGAAAACACATGGGAAAATTACTAATTTGGTCAAGGACATGGATCCACAGACTGTAATGCTTCTGGCTAGCTTTGTTTTCTTCAAAGGTAAGTCCTCTGGGATTCGCATTCACTTTATTCATTCTTATCGACAGATCTAATGTCAGCTACCTCATTTGGAAATTGTTCTGGGGGAAATTTCAAATGCTCTTTGCTGGGCCAGAAGATCACCTAATGGCATACTGGAGGTGGTGGAGAGGTGGCAGGACCCCGCTCGGCACGGGGAGGCAGTCGGGGGCCACACAGGCTTGGTTCTCTTTTTGGCAGCTGTGAGGGCTCTGCTTCAAGCCGCAGCCCCCCGTGCAGCCTGAGCTGGGTTTAGCCGTAACGCTGATTGCCTCATGTTCTTCTAATTTTCAGTGAAGGTGCTGAGATGCATGCATGACCTAATTTTTTTAATGCCTCTCTTTAAAAGTATGCATGATTCAATGGCCTAATTTACTGCATACTCCTTTTTTCTTTCCTATCAGAGTCTTTTATGTATACACACTAACATATTTGTATATGGAAGAAGCTAATGATGAACAGGGGAGGACATTTTAAGGAAAAAAGTAGAAACACAGTGCATTTCTGATATGGGTTAGATAATGTGCTCTTAAGCCTGACTTAACAGCACTCAGATATAAGCTCCTACATTAGTTTTATCTACAAATTCAGGCTTACAATTAAAGTAAATAGAAATGAAATGCATATAGTATATGAGTACAGAGATGATGACAGGTAAGCCCTTAAATGACAACTTACAGAAAGGGCACTTTTAGATTACCTGAACAGAAAAGTAGTGGTAGGTATAAAGAAAATGCCTAATTAGTTCATTACTGGCATCTGAAAAATAAAGTGAAATTGGAATCTAATGCACCCTTTTGACCAGGTAAAAGATTCTTGCCTTACTGTGATGTCCATTTAATACATTAATTTTGAAAATTCTGGATTTAACAAATGAAGGAATAGGTGAATATTATTACTAGTTATATAAAATTCAATTTATGATGGGATGGGACATGACATATTCAGTTGCATTCTCCTTCTCTGTATCAGGCAACTGGGAAATGCCTTTTAAACCAGAACATACCGAAGAAAGGCAGTTCTTTGTGGATGCTGAAACTACTGTGAAAGTGCCTATGATGCACCAGACGGGCAGATTTGACTTCTATTTTGATGAGGAGCTGTCATGCACCGTGGTACGGCTTCATTATAATGGGAGTGCTACTGCATTTCTGGTTCTGCCAGCAAAAGGGAAAATGAAGCTGTTAGAGCAAACTCTGGTCAAGGAAACCATCCGGGAATGGTCAGACCATCTCTTCCAGAGGTAATCATCTGCCAGTCAGCTGCAGCAGCACCTAGATTTATAGTCCTTTTTCTTTTTTGGGCATGCAAACACTATGTACTTGCTGATTCTGGGAACTGAGCAGGTTATTTTTGGCTGTAAAAATCTTGCAGCTGCTTGGCATTTAACTATTTTTTTGTTGCCTGAGTGACTTGCTGCTCCTCCCACCAGAGCAGAGACCATCCTGATGGGCTCCCAGGAGTCACGAATAGCAAGCCTAGATTGGCGTTTCTAAACCAGTCCATTGACTGAGTGGGAAGGTGGCAATTCTAAGGCAAATCTCTAAGTTTCAGCTAATGTGTTTTACCTCTCATATGTCACTGACACACTATGACTCAGACATATGTCTAAACCTTAAATAAAACATAACTTAAATTGTTTGTAGTAATGCATACATACGTAATGTATCCTACACAAATATCTTCCTTACAAGAACCACTGCAGCACACAGTGGTTGTTAGAACAGGCTAGTGATTAATTATGGGTGTCCTGATTTTCTGGCATTTTGTTTTTGAAACTATAAAAATCTAATGAGGTTCTGTTAGCTCCTACCATTGACACTAACATCAGCTAACACGGTTTACAACCTTGTTTGTCTGGGAGGGAAGAGATCTTAGCACCAGTAGATGAGTAATACCAAATTAATACGTGCCTAATTTACCAAGCTCTGCCCTGATTCATAACTAATAAGGCTGTGCAGTTCACACCCATGATTCTTTGTGCATCCTTATAGAAATGCCAGCACAGTTAATAAAAACATAATGGGTAGCAAATTGGATATAAGCTAATAATCTGATACCTCAAATATGAAAAATAAAAAGGTATAATTCTCAGCTGCAAAATCTGGAAAATCATTATCTAAATTAATTCTTGGTGCAAGTTCCTCCAATGTAGGAATAAGTTCTCCATGGGAGAGGCTGTCAGAAACAAATGCCAATTTCAGTGCTACTATTATGTTATGTTGATTCCAGTGCTAATACATTTGGTCCCATCATCTTCACTGGGCAGTACAACATAAGGCTACAGCAGTGGGCTTTGGATCCCGTCTGTTTTGCTACTCAACCCAACCTGCCTCTCGGCGAGATAGCAGAAGACTTGAGCTACCTAAAGGGCAGTAGGTGACTTGGAGGCTCTGAGGTTCCCTAGACAGTGCATGAAGAGAAATCCAACAGCACAGAAAGCTTACAGATAGCTCACAGTCAAAGGCAAACTCAGTCGTGGCCAGCCCACGGGAGGAAGACAATTAGAGGATAGGGTGTCCAAAGGTGCAGGCAGCAGGGCACAGACCTTCCCTGGAGCCATGCCAAATGCCACAGTTACACCAAGCACACTGCATTGCTTTGAAGTGCTGGGGTTTGCCACACTTCTCCCCAAGCAGACTCTGCCTATGCCCTGCTTCAGGTCTCCACCTTCTTGAGTGACATAGGCTGTCACCTCCACGCTTCGTCTTCCCTGGCTGTAAGGAGGGGGTCTCATTACTGTCCTCTTTTGCAGAGTGCTCTCAGATTTGCTGAAGCAAAACAACAGATGGATATTACTATTATTATTATAATATTATTATTACTATGAATGATAGTGCCTGTATCACCAAGGGACACTTCAGCAATTGAATTAGTGCTCATTGTGCACTCAGGGTCGAAACCCCTGGAGTGTGACTCATGGGAATTACACAGCTTTCTCACCATCATTTACCTTGGTGAAAAATCCTTCTCACCACCTTCTGTGTTTCTCTTCTACCTAACAGCCTGGTGAGCCTCTACTTCCCCAAATTTTCTATTTCCGGGAGCTATGAAATAACGAACGTCCTTAGCAAGATGGGAATTGTGGATGTGTTCACCGACCAGGCAGATCTCTCTGGCATCACTGGCGCCCCAGAGCTGAAGGTTTCTAAAGTAAGTCCGTGGCTGTTGGCCCTCTCCTTTCTTTCATGAACATGAAGGAAAACCCCTCTGTGGTAACATCCAGAAACACCAGCAAAATACAGCTGCCAGCTTCCCAGCTTGCCTGCAGCTGGGCTCACCCTGGACTCAGCCTGCGAGCTCACAAAGGGAGTTGGCCCTTGGTGACAGTGGAGATTAGATTAGTTTTCTGCACATCTGTTTCTTCCAAGACTTGCATCAGCCAAGATTTCTTGGGCAGTATCTGGAACATGACAGGAACATCAACCCCTGGCTCCTTGAGGGGAGTTGCTAACACTCCTGGGCCCACCACCGCCTGTCCTCCCACCCTGGAGACTCAGTTTCAGAGGTGTAGCCAAGCTCTTACAAGTGGAGCCACCATCCTTTAACCAGTATTTGGGACAGGAAAAATAGTCAGGAACTTTTTTTTTCTTTTGGAGGAGATTTCTGTAGCTCAGTCCTGGTCCTCATTTAAAGCAGCCATGATTACAACACAGCTCACATCTCTACTGCCTCTACTCACTTCTCAATGGATCCTCCAAAACAGGGCTGCTTTAAAAGGGGTCTGACTCATCTCTCAGGTGGCTGTTGTTTGCCCAGAATGACTGTCTGTTTTCTTTCTTCCTAGGTTGTTCATAAGGCTGCTCTGGATGTTGATGAGAGAGGTACTGAGGCAGCAGCAGCAACTGCTGCTGAAATAATGACAGTGTCTCTTCCTCCAACCATTGAATTCAACCGTCCCTTCCTCATGCTGATTTTTGATAGAGATACAAACAGTACACTCTTTGTAGGAAAAATAGTTAACCCAACTATCGGTAGCTGATATGGCATATGAATTCTGTTTGCTATTACTGATTAAAGAAGACGTGAAACTGCATGATGTGATTTATTTCCATTTGTACCAGCTTAGTATATGGTTCTTTTTCAGCAAGTGTTTTCGTTCCATGTTATTTTCAAAAACTATTGATATTGACCATGACACTTGCTCAAGAGAAAGCAAGGAAAATGTTTTAAATTCAGCTAGCAAAGAATGCCTTTTTTACTTGACTGAAAGCCAAAGAAAGACCTAAGATTTGCCAGTATTCAGAGAGACATTTGTATTAGAATGGAAGACTCCTGCTTAATATGTGGTTGTCAGCCAGAGTAGCAGATAAAATGATTAACACTCTTGCAAACAAAGCAGAAGTGGTTGTAATTTACCATAAGTAAGTAAACAAGAGATGGGAAGAGTTGGATCAACAATACAGGGTCACAGGAAACTGAAGCTTCTAATGGAGACAGTACTGGCAATGTGAAAAGCTGTCTTCAACTGAGAAAGAAATCTGTGTTCTTCACCAGAAACCTTTTATCATTTTTGGTATTAATCTAGCAGCAAATCTTCCTAAGTTTCTTGCCACTCAAAACAGAGCAGGAGAATCAAATCTGCTCTTGACCCTGAAGACTTTCAATCACGTATTGCCAATTCAAGAGACTTAGATAGCCCCTGCAAGTAGCTGACCTCTCACGCATGTAGCCATCAGTGGTCAGAAGGAGGATGTAGCTGGGTGGGCAGGTATTTGGATGGCAATTACGCAAACATACCGTCAGCTGAGATTTGTAGAAAATGTATAATCAGGGTCTAGAAAGTTGTAGATATTTCAAGTGCTGTCCTTTTACCGCCAAGAAAGTAGGTAGGGAGCACCCAAGAGCAGATTGCCTGGCCCAGTGGGCAGTGGCAGGCACCCAGGTAGGACATAGTGCAGCTTGAGGGCTGGCTGGTAACCACTTTCAACAGACCTGCCATGGCAACAGGTACCAGAAAGAGCACAGCTGTCTCTTTCTTCCCTACAGTTGTGGTTTTAGGAAGGAGATGAAATGGTGTCACAGCATCAGGAATCACGCTGGGAGCAATCAAATGGCTTGGGAAGCTAACACAGCCTCAGCAAGGTCTTGTGTGCCCTCTGTGAAAATAAGAGCAAGTATGATTTTATCACTCTGGTGCAAAGCACTGTCTCCCCTTTGACAGTCAAAAGGAAAGCCCCCTTTGTGCTGGGTTCTTAGTAAAAAGCTCCTGTTAACTCTCATACGCGGTGCTTGACAATGTTTTTTGACTAAATAGACACAGTCTCTGTACAGACAAGTGTATGAAGAGCTCACAAGCATCAATGGCAGGACTCTGAGTGAAAGTGATACGTGCGCACTGCATCATCTTCCTGGGTCCTTCCTGCACTCACCTCCACCTCTTTGGGTGGCTTTGCAGCCCGACATCCACACAGCAATAATTTATAAGGCACCCCATCTGACACTGCAGGTTTCTTGTCTTCCTGAAATATGACTGCACAGCGCAGCATCAATAGGGTCAGTCTTAGCCATTATCACTCCTACTGTTAACTGCTGTTAAAGAACAGGCATTCAGCAAAGCAACAGTAAAACCTTTAGGGATGAGAGAGGTCACAGAGGTGAGATCCTTAGTTATGTATTGAACTCCTGAGTCAGTCACACCAATTTGCACCAGCTGAAAAACTGACATAATCGATTTTAGTAGAGTGATCCTCAGTTTACATCAAGAAATGAAGAAAGAGAGGTCCCAGATGCACAGTTACCTGTGGCAGCTGCAAGACTAAGTATTGCACGCTCCCTTGTAAACCTTTTGGAGTGGATGGAGACATATACATAGAAATACAGCATAGTAAGAGGAAGGTTGTCCCCATGTGGTTCTGGGAAAGATTTGAAGATCAAGAGAATCCCTCACATCAGCTAAATCAGCTTTTGCAGGATGTTAATCCATATTTTGGGAAGAAGACTCCTTTCTTTCCTACCCTCAGCATCTTGATGCTCTCACAGACACATGCCCCCTTCAGAAGCACAATGTGGGAATTCTGTTTTCCTCCCAAATTCCAGGGAAATGAACCCACAGGGCAGTAGGAGGGAGGTGCAGGGGTAGACACGCTGCCACGCAGAACTGGCATTCCTCAGCTTGTGCCTCTCCTCTCACTGCATCTCCTGTTGATCCCTCTGTGTTTGTAAAATGTGTTGGAGAGGTTGCAGGGACGCGGTACCTGTGTGCCGGCCATGGAAAGACAGAGCAGTGGTGGCGAGGGGTGTCTGCCATTCCCACAGGGGATTTCCTGCCAATGTCAAGATTGGCGTCCGGGAGCTGTCTGCCAGACTTGCTTCATCAGGCAGTAGCTCCTGGTGTATTGACATCGTGCTGTGATTTTCCACTGCGGGATTTGCCAGAGACAGTGTTGAAGAAGAGGCAGGCACCACACTTAGCACAAAAGAGCAGCAGACAGCTTGCTCCCTGCCTACGTCCGTGCTGCGCTGCGCCATTTGTTATGTGGCCCGTTCTCATTTCTCCCTCCCCCCATCCACCAAGTCCTACTCTCCCAATCCTGCTCTCGTCGCCGCAAGCAACACCAAACAGATTTTCCCTATTACGCTCGCTCTTCATGTTTCCTCTCTGCACCAGATCTTTTTCACAGCCTCCCACTCTCCCTCCTGCAGACTAACATTTTATCCCTCCCACCCGCCGGCGCTGTTTGTTCGTGCGGGAGGTGGACGCTGCCAGCTCGGCTGCAGCACCTGCTCCACCAGCAGGTCCTGCTCTCCTCCTTCCCGAGAAATGGAGGGCAGGAGGCAACGGGGCTCCCTGCCTCCTGCCGAACACCTCGAGGGCACTCACGGCAGAGCGGGGAAGGCTGGGCAGAAAGGCAGGGCTTCGGGTCACTCAGCTGTTCCCATTCCGTGCGATGGGCAATGCATGCATATAAAGGAGCCAGAGGTTCATCTCAAGAGCAATTAATGACCAGATTCATTAGCCATTGACACAGCTAACACAGCCACAGAGTGTGGGGATGGGACTCACAGCTGCGCTTGTCATGATCCGAAGTTTGGGTGAGCTGGTTGTCCCCTGGCCAGGCAGAAAGCCCCGTTTCATTGACTGCACCAGGGCCGTGCCATCGGCTGTAGCCCGGCAGCCTCCAAGTGCTCCAAGTCCCACATCCCAAGACTGCGACAGTCTCCCCAGCTCACACACTGTTTCTGGAAGGAGGTGTTTGGGGTATGTTTTGCTCTTTTGTCACGATCATCCAAGGCTGTACCTGGAGGAAGGGAAACAAAACTCTCCTCACTTCTCACTCCTGTCCCTCAGCCCCCCTAAAATGAGGAGTCAAGGAAGAAACTCCGCATTTACGCCTCAGGCAGGTGTAATCTGATAGCGCTCGTTCAGCAGGAAGAAAGACATGGGTCAACTTAGCCGTTAGCCTTGCAAATACAGCAGTGTTGTTGCTTGTAACACAGCTACCTGCTTTGTGTTAAACCAACAGCGCAGGCCTTGGGTCTCTGCACTTGTCAGGCTTTGCTTGGACTTGTCCTGGCCTGCCTCCGGTTTTGTTTTAGCTTCTTTGTTTGTAACAGTAATTATCCAGCAATCAGGTGCTATTACCTAACTCGTTTAATTTTTTCCTTAGCTTTATATGATTGTATGGTATAAAATTGACATATCATTACACATACAGGTATTTCTGTAACTAGGAGATACTAAGAACAAGTAGTTATTCTGTATAGAGTGAAGTGTCTACGGCCCTAGAATGGAAGATGAAGGAGCATAGGCATGGTGAGATGATAGCAGGGCACTTGAGACGACAGGCACAGGATGACACTGGTGGCCTCAGGGCTACAAAGAGCTTGCTGGTGCTCAGTTACTGCTCATCAAAGAATTGCAGCCTTGGGAGCTGGGTAAAATCAGTTTGGGGGATGACTAGGAGAACACAGATCAAGTACTTAGTGTATGTAAAACACAGCACAGGTAGTAAACTCAGGTGTAATGTGGAGCTGTGAGCCAATGAAGGAAGAGCAAGGGGTAAAGCATCTGAGGAAATGTATAAGAATGACCCCAAGCAGGCCCCGGAGCACAGAGGTTGCACCCACCACCCTCATGCTCCTCCTGGCAAGGACGCTGGATGCGGCTGTCCTGCCGTCCCCTTCCCTTGGGGCTGAAGCCATTGACCTGAGGTACCAGCGGGACAGAGAAAGGGTAAGCATAACACCAGAGAATGGGGAAGATGATACAAAAAAGTTTGTGTGTATTAATTTTAACTATACATAATCTGAACTGTAAGTCTTAGTATTGTAACCAGACTAATAATTCTTGGGTAAGACTGTTAGGATTTTAAATATACTACTGATAAATTCTCATCTTTGCATACAAGGCATGTTTTTTTCCACCATAACAGCACTGTGAGTACAAAAAAAATGGTGGGAATTCAAGTCACCTACTCTGTTACTTGGATGCAAAAAAATTCGTAATATCAGCGAGTCCCCTGCAAACCTGGGTAGAGCAAAGGACAGAAGAGCCCTATTGCTTTCTTGCTTCCTATATGCAATATGAAAATACCCCATATAGTGCAAGGTAATCTCTGAAATGAGTGGATCTGGAGGAGGAGAATGACCAGAGCCCCAGGCTTTTGAGAAGAGACGGTGGTGCCAGAAAACACAGCGGTCCCCTGATGGACACTCAATGTGGGGGCTGTTGCAAGCCACACATGTGAACAAGCATGAGTAATATCTCACTTGCTCTCTGTCATCATAATTACTGCAGGATGTCAGAGACACCAAGCAAGACCCCAGGGCTGGGGAAAATGGGAGCTTTCAACACAGAGAAACCAGCACCCACTACACCATGGCTGTCTACAGTTTCTCTTCCCTCTGCCAAGGGACACCTGAAGGACTGGCGTCCCACATGCAATGATGTATGAGCAACAACAGACCTGTCCAACTTGTCTCTTTGGCAAAAGGGGAAGGCAGGGGATGAGCGGCCCCAGGGCACGCCGAGGCTGCAGCATTAAAATCCTCATTTCAGCAGTAAGTCAGAGGATGCTGGCACCCATGCAGTGTCCCCACCACGGGAGGGTGATCCCAGAGATCACCAGGAAAGGAAGGGGGGCAGGAGCCCATGAGATATGCAAGAGACACACATGGCCACAAGCTGGGTCCAGAAAGGGAATGGCAAAGCTGCCCTGGATGCCAGCTTTTGTGGTATTTGGAACAAGAGCAGGATGGGTTTACCCAAAAGGCAGTGTTTTAGCACAAGATCAGCTTCAGAGTGATACCAGTGTCCAAGAGGTCCCTTCTTCCAGTGCCTAGGTGATGGCACATAAAGAACTGATGTTTTGGAAAGAAAACATCCCCCCCAAAATCACCCCTTTGCAGTCAGTCAGTGAGCTCTGCCAGCTGCCGAGCACTTAAAACCTTGTGGACCAATATGGGACAAAAAGCAAAAGCTGGTGCAAGAGGAGGAAGAGGAATCCAAGGCAAGGAGACAGCCCTGGTTGGCAGCCAGGTCACCATCCTCCTCCAAGTACCTTTGCCTGGCCTGCCCTCCCATGGAACCCCCTGCCACGTGTTGGACCACAGGACTTCCAGCTCTTTCCCACAGCTGGGCGGCAAGACCGTAGCGGGAGGTTGGTATAGGACCAGCCATGTCATGGACAGGCAAGACCTGGGCGGCCGCAGGGAGGAGACCCCGACTGCCCCACTGCCTCTGGGTGCACGGGGACGCCCGCCAGGCAGAAGGCTGTGACCTGCAGCCCAGGGACCTTCTGGGTGACCACTCCGGGGCTACCAGGCTCCCCTCCACTCTTTTGAGGTCGTCAGAGGAGGCCTGTCCCATGGACAAGATTTCAAACTGCTTCAGTATTCTGGAAACCAGAGAAGGCAGTACAACAGGCATCAGTGTGACTCCTTTTTCTTTGCCTCCTTATCTTATCTGAAATACTGATACTCTGTTATTCAGTCACTAGATA
The DNA here is from genome assembly GCF_028858705.1 of Grus americana. Classification (NCBI taxonomy): domain Eukaryota; kingdom Metazoa; phylum Chordata; class Aves; order Gruiformes; family Gruidae; genus Grus; species Grus americana. The sequence continues at coordinate 54,098,662 of NC_072856.1, read as the reverse complement.
TTTAGCAATTTGACCAAAAGCACCTTTTTTTTTCCCCCCGCTGGATAGCCATAAGAAATAAGATTTCATCATTATTTATTCTGTCTTATCTTCAGTAACTGAGCCAACCAGCTACAGATCAGTGGAAGGCATCAGCATGCCTCTGCTCACTGACAAGGGACAGCGGCTCACCGAGAGGAGGTGAAATCACAGCTAAAAACTAGTAGGCTGCTTTCTTCATGGTTACATGGAAAAACTATTCAAAACCCAAATCTTCCCAGCTGTAAATGACTGTGACTGTCCTTCTGTGACAGCCACAAAGAAGTTGCTGTGACAAAACCCCTTTGTGCTCATTCACGTGTGTCAAAATCACCACTCCCAGAGCGCCCAGCCTCTAACCAGAACTGATGCTGAAACACAGTTTTGTTGGTGTTGCACTGACGACAGCCAGCACTTTTAAGGACAGCTTGTTGCAGGCCAGGTGCGAATGTGGTTGTGCAGGTTATTGGTTGTGGGAGACCAGTGTGAGAATCTGGTTGTGTTTGTGATCACTCTCCAGGCAACCTGATAGAAGAATTTGGAGTATTTGTGTTACAGCTTGATCTAGTTCTATCTGTTATTTTATATCCCTGGGTTTGCTACGGTTTTTTACACAGAGAATCTATTTGCCTGCTAAATGATGCAGCTGAGAGATTATCAGGCTGCCTAGTGTGTTGAAATAGCTGGCTTCAAAGTGAGGGAGATAACTGTTTAACTATCATAACATGTTTGGCCACAGGTAAAAGTCTAGCATGACTTAATATTTGTATAACATCCAAAATTTTAACAGAAAGTTCTAGCAATATATACTAGAGAGATTTATTTTTCATATATTCTCAAAATATATCCTGAGTTCCTCATACAGTAGCAGGGAAAAGATACACTTCTGGAGTGGCTTTGCAGTGGAAATGAGCTCAGCCTGTCACGACAGGCCGCAAGGTTGATGCCTTCCCACGTAGCCCACCGGCATCGGTCAGGGAAGCTGGGCTGACTCAGCAGTCTTCCCAAACAGGCAGATCTCTCATGCACTTTTCTTTGTGAAGTCAGCTTCCTCCAGTCACTGAAGAAAAACTCTCTAATGATTCCAGATTTTAGTAAAATACAAATGCAAAGTTGAAGAAACAAAGGGTGTGTTTAATCTGGCAACTGCAGAAAAGCTCAGCCTCCCTGGTTAGCACGGGAGGTTACCTCGGTCTGCGTCTGCCCATGGCCACCAGGACTGGTGGTGCTGGGAATGAGCCTGGCTACGTGCAAGGCCACTTGGGTTGAGAAACTGGGGGTATCCCTATGGTGAGGGCTGAGAATAAACAGGAGCTTGGGTGGAAGGAGACACGGAGTTGTGGCTCCCAGCCTCCCTGCCAAGCGGAGAGCTACTGGCCATGATGGAAGAGTCCTGGTAACATCTGCCCCAAGCCCTGCCTGTGCTGTCCTTCCCCAGGTAGCACAGATGGGGATGGCAGGGGAAAGGAGAGGCTTCCATGAAGCTGGAAGTCTGAATTCAGGAGTATAAGTGTGTTTGCTGCCACATTGAGAGGCGTGATCTCCCCTGCAGAACAAACAGCAACTTCCAAATGCCCCCTTTAACCTGATACGAGCAAACCCAACGTTTTTAGGATATGACAACAGGGATCACCATACCATTGCAGAATCAAAAATGGACACTTTAAGACAGCCAGCACATTTTGTTTCAGCTCTCTTCTGCCTACCATGTATATCATGTTGTAACCAGTGCAGGTTACATTTACCAACACCGGGCATATCTCAATGGCTCGTTAAGTGCTTCAAGAAAAGGTGAGTCTCACTCCCCATGCAGATGGGGAAGTGACCAAGACCATACAACAAGGTAGCACAAAATCTGGACATTTTTGAGATTACTGGGAGACTGTGATGACAGGAATCTATAATGGAGATTTCTCCCCAGCTCAAATGCACTGCTGTTGAGATTACAGAAGGAACGGTGGGTTTTAGGACTCTGCTCCCTCCTGCCTGCTCCTCCCACACTGTTGAGCAGCGCTGGTGCTGCTTGACATGGCAGCAGGGCCTCCCTGGGGTGGAGTGTGCTCCATCAAGGCATGCTTTCTTCTCAGCTTCCTTCCCCAGATCTGCTCTCAGGTTGACTACAATTTGCCACCATTCCTGAGCAAACCCCGCGTAACGGGCAAAGGGACACAGCCCAGGTCCTGCCAGCTCTGCACCTGTTTGCTTGATGTCCTGGCATTTACCTATGTTCAGTGTCATTGCATTTCTTTCCTACAGATGCATGCACACACAAATGCACATGCACACACACACTCATCTTTCTTGTATGTTTTGGGGTCACAAAAGTGTTACAAGCTGTTACTATAACTAAACCAAATGACTCTATAGGAGATTGTGGCTAAGAAACTCTCAATGCACAGTGGAGATTCTATAAGAAAATGCTTTGCTAGCTTATATATTTGTTTTTCAGTCTCTCAGGGTAAATTTAAGATAACCCTCATGTTTGCATTGCAGCAAGCATGCTGACTTTGCATACCTCTCCCACCCCCATGCCCTATTGCTCGATTTTAAACCAGGAGATAAAGCTCTGGGCAAAGACTCCATTGCACAGCATATTTTTCTTTTCAGCAGAACTGAAAAAGAGAAGAGGCATTGACATTTCATGCGTGCTTAGGACCAAACTTCCAGCCTGGCTTCAACTTTTGCTTTGCAACCTCATCTGTTACGAGCTTGTTTGCTTGCGGGCTTTCAGCATCATGGTGCAGACTGGCCTCAACACCTGCATCTGTCACATCTACTTGAACTAGATGTGTTGTTACCAACATAAGCTGCAGCATGTGCATAATTAATTACTAAATTGGTCCTTGCCTAAGCAAGCATAGTTAAACCCACAGTCGGCTCAGTGAAGTAATACAGTTATGTCATTATACAACTGCTTCACACAGAGACTGTTCATGCCACTTCCCCTGAGCAGCACGAGTTGTACTGGTGCAGGCACCGCTGTACCAGTGTAATTGCTCCTACAAGGCCCAGCTCTCAGTGAGAACTCAAAACCCATCAAGCCATGGCCCATCTGGGCACACCAAGGGTAAGAGCTGCTCTCTAAGTCAGTATGTGGTAGGTCAGACCCAGTGATAATCCACCTGGTCTGTACTCTGTACAGGTTGGACTATACAGGCAAATCTCTTTGCTTCCAACATGCTCCAGACGTCAGGTCAAATTGTTCTTCAGTAAGTATGGGAGTCACACAGACACAGGGTGGGCAATACGTCTGCTCCTGCAGTGCTAGCTGGCAGTGGAAGCTGTGAGTTTTGCAAGGCTTCACATGTTGAATTTTGATCAAAAAGGCAGAAACGATTGCCTTGATTAACAAAAATTATATGTGATTAATAATTCCACCTTCACATTAAAATTGTATGTACACAAGAACAAGATTTTGTGATGATGTAAAGGATTAGTTTACAGCAATATAGTTCTGCAGTGAAAATGCTCTGTACAGCAACTTTTGTTCTGGTAAAAGACATCCTTTTAAATTTGTCACCTGGCAAAGAGTTTAAGCTCAAACAAGAAGTCACTCTTATGCTGGAATGAAAGTCCACACAAGGATTTAGGGTAGTAACATTTTCCCCATCACTGTTCCACTGCATTGTTTCCTCATGTAGACAGCCCTATGGCAGTTAAATTTTACTGATACAATGATGAAACATATCCACACTGAAAAGACTGATGATTTTCCTCTATTTATTATTGTAATGGTCTGTATCTTACAGGTTCCTTTCTTCAGATGAAATACATCAGTTCTCTGTGTTTCATGTTCTCTTTAGTGCTTCCAATGTGTCCCTCTTCTGTAGCCCATCATGGTACACATTACCTGGGAAGAACAATTTGATCTGGTACACAGTAGCAGGAGTCTGAGCACCTGAGCACATTGCCACACGCTCATATACAAGTCTAAGAAGGACTTGAGACCTGACGTCTGGAGCACGTTAGAAGCAAAAGGCATTTGCCTACACAGTCCAACCCGTACGGAGTACGTACAGACCAGGTGGATTATCACTGGGTCTGACCTACCACAAGTAGTATGAAAGAAGGTTCAGTGACCACAGAAAGGGACTGCAGAACATCTTTGTGTCCAAGCTTAGATTTTCCAATGTGTATTACGGACATGATGTGCCTAAGCTATAAGACAACTAAAGTCAAGCTGCAGATAGGAGTTTGGGTGGCAAGTGTATGAACCATGATGCTAAAGTCTAAACTAAAGCCTGTTCTCAAGCTCTCTCTTGACACAGAGTCCTCAATTTCATGCTGTTATTGCACTGGTGTTCACAAGAGCACTTGTTTTCCTGTTGGTCAGAGAGAGCAAAGTGTTGTTAAATATAGCCACTGGCTCAATAAAATTTAGTTGAAATATCATATTCACCCTACGTTTATCTTCTACTAAACAGAAATGTTGGCTGACAAGAAGTCTGACCACAGGACTGGCTGTCCTTTAGAAAGACAATGATTGGAACTTGAACACACCACTGCTCACTGAAGAACAGTGGGTGGTGAATTGTAATTTAAACCTCCTGTCAATGCAAATGCTTCCATGCTCATTACAATGCCAAAAAGAAAAATGAATACCCCCATCAAAGGCAAATTATATGATGCAGAAATCTCACATTCATTCTATAATCAGCTGCTGACCAAGGTTACTATCATTCAGTATGGAGTGACTTCAGTGGGATCCAAAAATCGTTTCATTATACAGGGAACAAAATAGGTGCTTTCAATCAAAAATTACTAAGAAGGAACAACTGAAGATGCTAGATGAGACCTTCTGGGAGGTAAGAAGGATGTCATCGATGTGTTCAGTGACTTATTCTGATCTGGCCACAGAGCCAGGAAGTGTCTGAAGTAAGACTGCTCCCACGCTGGAGACGCCACTCTCTTTAAAGGAATATATAATACAGTGTATTATAGGCTTTTAAATGCTTCAGTTTGGCACAAAATCCTGCCTGTAGGAGACCAGGAATCCTTCCAAGAAAAGGCATATAGAGCAGTGCTGATATTGTGCTTATGCCTTTAGCACAAAAGGCTATACCTAAAAAAGCAAGGCTAACCTACAGCTGAATCTTCACAGAGGCCCTGACAGTGAAGGTGCTTTAAGCTGGCCCGTGGTCCACGTCCTGTGGGAGCACAACTTTCTACTCCAAGTGAGTCAGCATCCAAAGAGACCGTGTTGCCAGCGCCAACCACGTGGCAAAATGCTGTCACTAGCCAAGCAACAGACCTTGAATGGCCAGTTATGCTTCATGGATTGATGAAATCTTGGGCCAGGTTTTGAGTGTCTCCAAGGACGGTTACTATTTCTGAGCACTGTCCAATAAAGTCTTAGCTTTCTGCTACCTTGTCTTCCTTTTCTTCTCCCCTCCTTCCAGCTGTCCTGTCACCCTCTCAGCGTGGATACTTACATAAAAACTGCTCAGCACAAACGTATCTCACTACTCTTTGCTATCCAGCAAGGGAATATTAAGGTTTCTTTTACCTCCAACACGCTGATGGGCCTAACATACCAGCATAAAAATAAATACCCAAAAGCAAACCTATGCACTTTTTTTATATATATATATAAATAGTTACCTGGCTTACAAATTCAGTGAAACCTGGTTTCCATAGCTGCTCTGGTGTGGATTCTCTGATGTCTAGCAAAGACAAGCTCATCAGCTCCTCCCACAGTGCAGGCTGTAAAAGTGTCTCTGTCCTAGATCAGGTTGTTTGACTTCATGAAATTTGTATGAATTTGGTATGTTTCAGACCTTTATTGCTTTGTCAGATTGGATTTGTTCCATTTCCCAAATATTTTTTGTAATACAAATGTTCTTCTCACTAGCAATATATATGTGCATCCTTAAAAAGTTCCATTTCAAAGATGAGTAAGGTTGCTAAGTGACATTAGCGCTTAAAACAAGGAAATGGAAAATTAACACCTCACATCTGGCACTGCCCACATATTAAATGCAATATTCTTATGGAACATAAAGAAAACCTTATTTGAGTCCTCACACAGCTCATAGACAGGGGTTGCTGTCCATTTAACTGTTTCACTGTCTAAATATCTTTCCTTATGGGAAAGAAACAGTGGAAATATTAGTTACAAATTTTCAACTGATAGTGGATTTTTAGTATGTCTGTTTCATGAAAATTAATATTTTATATATATATGATTGAGTGATAGACACAAGTATCCAATGTCTCTGGCCCTACATTTGAGACTGATCACTATGGCTGTCTCTGGTATGTAGCAGCGTGTAATTTATTATCCTTTTAACTCAAACTCACAAGAACTATGCTTCATAAGGTATTTGAAGAAAATATTCATGTCTTCTTAAACATTTGTTTATCTGCCCTTGCTCCTCCGCTTTAGTTTTATTGTTTGCAGCTAAACTCTGTCTTTAAAATCTCAAGCAGGGACTGGCGCCAAGACCAGCATGCAGAAACGAATGGAAGCTCACTGACTTGTCTCACTGAAGACCAGGTAGAGAAAACTGAACCTTGCTTAAATACTTTGTGAAACCACAGCCAGGTAGATACATACTTTCTCCAGGAAGAAGAGTTGCTTTTGAATACCCACCATGTGCAGCCTTCAGGAAGCTCACACTCAAGCCATGAGAACCAGTATCAGACCTGTAGCAGGTTACTGTAGTGATATCCGTGTTTAAAAGGAGAAAAACAAACAAAACAACCTCAACCCCACAAAGCAGAGCTCTTTGCCAGCCACTCTGGGCAATGTGGATAACACTAACTTGCACTCATTTGGTACTTCGTAAACCTCAGCACATTTCACAAGTGCAGGAGGGCATCTTCTGCTTCTCTTCTACAGAGGCCAAAGTGCAAAGTTTTCTTCATTACGCCAGGTAATTGCTTCAGGCCAGACAGTCAAAGAGTGCAAGTCACTGGAACTCGCCTTGATTATCACAGCAGCAAGGAGATGCATGCACAGTGCATGTAAACATGGATTTTGGATAAGAAATAGTGGGACGATGCATCATATTCCAAGTTCAGGTGATCAGAAGTCATTGATATAAATATTTTCTGCCACTTTGAAGATGCAATAATAAGCATTTTTCCCCTTAGCTATACCGATCTCTTAGACACTTAGTTGATTTTTTTCATGAACTTAAAATAGAAATGCACTTGCGTTTCACATCTACTGGAGAAACTTTGAGATGCCCTCCCAGAAGAACGGAAATATCCTCCAGTGCCGTTTTTTTAAGTTTGTGTCTCTTGCCTGCTTTAGTCCTGCCTCACAACACAAACTCAGTTAAGTCACAGAAGGAAGGGCAGATGTCCAAACACACAAAATTATCCTTCCTCCCATCAGAGAAATCAAGGTTCTGATGACACCTGCTGGCTCCACGGGGACTAGGCAAACACCAGCCACCCACTGCTGCAGCTCTTGAACTCTTGTATGTAAAAACGCAGGTCAAATACATTATTGAGAATGAAAATGTTCCTTTTCTGTGATTCAGAGAATCACAAGAATCAAGTCTGGGAATGACTTTAAAAGGTCATTTATTCCATCCCCCGGAATAAAGCAGGATTCACACTACTTCCATCATACCTCATGGACGATTGTTTTACCTGTTACTGAAAATTTATAGTACTTCTCTGGACACGCTATTACAGTGTGTCAGCATTTTGGCATTCCCTATAAAAGCTTCCATAGTAAGATGTCCCATTAACAGACAATTATAATTTTACTTGTGTGCTCAAGGACAATTAGACAGCACTTGACTGTGAAGTTGAAAAGGTAAAGGAGATACTTCAGCCCTACGTTACAAAATACTACAGCTTTACTGCTTTGTCCATCTGGTACAGTAACACACCCAAGCCCACCTCGGGTAAGATGCAGGAATACGTACCTTTCAGTGATGCCTTCGCTACAGGAATCCTCCCCTACGAACAACCACCCAGGCCTAGTTCTCTGTGAAAAGGGTCAGGCTTATAAGAAGTGGAGATACGGAGCATCAGGGTGTTTGCATCCAGCTGATTTCAGTTGTAACGTGCACTCTTTGAGGGGGAGAAGCAGCAGCCACCTTGATGAATCATCTCGTTGACAAACTAAGTCTGTTCAAGAGAATGTATAAAGAGCTGGTTTTTAACTGTGAGAGCACGTTAGTTTGTGTGTTATGAGTAATTTCTCAGTGAGGCTTCAGAAGAAGTATAGATCCTTGAAAATCATCTCTGCGTATCTTTTGCACTGCTCCTGGTACACTGGTATTTTGTCTAGTCCAAGAAATGTGGAAGAGCTTAGATCACATTCAACCCAAATATTTTCCTAAATTAACACTTTTAGCCTTAATTCTTCTCATCAGACTCCAGCCTGGACAGTGTTTCTGACTGATCTCAACTAGCTCCATCAAGACAGCTGTAAACATCCTATGTCTGCCCTTGTGAAACCAAATGGGTGGCCACTAGCCGGGGACAGAAATTTGCAGGGCCTTGAGTGAAACATATCCATTTGGCTACTACTTTGAGCAAGGCAAGAAACTCCGTTCCAAAAAAAATCTCATACTGGGGACATGGTACAGATACATTTAATTAAACCACCGTTTTCCTTCCTGGAACCTGATCTCTTGGTACTGCAGTCATGCCCATCATATCTCATAGCCCACTTTGATGCTCAGCTGTGGTCAAGTTACAAACATCGCTAAAATGGGGACGGCCTGCGAAACAGGCATTACCTAAGCAAGCACTATTGCTGTACCAAGGGGCTTGTAACTGGAAGGAACCATAGTTAGCACAGGAACCTAAGCCCAAAACAAACCAAATATTCAGATGAACAGTTGCTCCACAGTCACCGCAGGTTTCCTAAACCAGACTGGGGAAAGTAAGTAAGAGGAAAAGCAGCCACTGAGGCAGAGGTGTTGCCAGCCCCACAAGAACTGCAAAAGGATGGAAGAACTTCAAACATCCACTGAATATTTGGAATAACAGCTGAGCCTGCCTCTGCAGTGTGTACCCCCAGGTACTCAAGAGTCACAGGACCTTTGACAAACAGATTGGTGAGAACCTGGACTACATAATCACTGCCAAGTTTTGCAGAGTTGAATATGCATCCAAAAAAACTTGTCTATTAGAGAACAGGCGGTCTTCAGCTCAACTGCTGACATATCAGTTACCTGTCGCCCAGCCTCAGCGCTGTGCTGGCACAAGCTCCCAGCAGACGCGACTGGGCAGCAAGACACGTGTATTGCCCTCGCTTGTTCCTGTCTCAGGGACGGTCTTGCCTTAAACTGCAGAAAAGTGCAATTTTGCCAGTGTGACACACCGGCAATCCCCTCCCAGTAAATCGCTCTGCAAATATGTATAGTTTGGCAGAGCACTACCCATATGCTGTGTGGTGTTTTACTGCTCAGAAAGCTCTGTTGAATCCAAGGGGCGACTGAAAATATAAATAGTAGTTGGTGGGAGGAATACGTTACTCCCAATAGTGTGTGGAGAATACTCTCAGCAAGGTGTTACCCAGCATGAAAAACTAGCAAGGGCTTTGTGAGTAACTAGAGAGGAAGACAATTCCATCAGATCTCTGTACACAGCTGATACATCTCATAGCAGCCTCCTTTTTCTTCCAGATAAAATAGGATTGATGTGGGTTTTGTGGTCCAGAAAAGATTTAACTGAGAGATTCAAAGACTTTTAGATTTCTTCAAACCCTTCTTTTCACCACCATCTATTAACAAGACTTCAGCTTTTGAATATTAAATGTCAATATTTGCATCTTAACTCAGGCAGGGCTTCCCGTGGTGACCATGCGTGTCAGGGGTTGCTGTGTTATTGTCATTGCAAATAACATTGCTAATTTTGCTGAGCACAAAAGCTGGATATGGTTTTGTGTGTGTCAGGTTTCCTTGCATTGACTTCTTGGGCCAAAACCACAGTACCACAGTCTCGAGAAGATGCATAGATTTAGAAGCACATCACAGTAAATGCAGCTTTCAACCATATCAGATGCAAATTTCTTCCATATAAAGAGAAGACATTTGAATTTCAATCCAACTGAATTAACCACAAATAAATATAGACTAGGAAGTAGAAGAAAAATAAATCCAGTCATCTGGACAGAGGATGAAGTTCTGGAGTCACTGAGGCATTCACAGTGGAGCTTTTAATGTTTAAGGAACAGACGGCGTGATGTTAGGGCGGAGCCATCACTCAGTAACCCTGTCTTACGTTCCCGTGTTCTTTAATTCAACACATATACTTGGGGCCTATGGTTTCTAAAAGGAAGAATATTTTTAAAGAATTTAAATCAAGGCAGCATTCAGGTACTTAGAGCCTGCAACCCTTCATGAGCCCTCTTGAACTTAAGAGCATAAAACCCACAAGTGCCCTCCAGTAATGTGTCCTTGCAATGTGGATACAAACCTGGTCAGACCATGGAGGGACTATGCTCAGGTCTTAAGTACTTCCTAATCAAATCTTGCACTTTGTAAGCAAACATTGTTGTCACTTTTATAGAAGTAATACAAACAAAAGCCTTTTTGCATTGAGTCCTGGATGCCCAAGTCATTTATGGGCTTTCTAAAATTTCATCCTTTTCTCCAACAATGCTTCCACTTAGACTGCATATGATCTTTTTTTTTTTTCCAGTTCAGTTGAAAAGTAGAGACTAGTCCCCTCATCTCAAGTTTTGAGGCCAAATTCTTTTTCTTTTACAATCCAAATCAGAATGAAATGTTCTGTCTTATTTGGGAGTATTTTAAAAAGTAATTTAGGAGCATGAGAGGAAGATAGGGAGTTCCATGTTTATATTTTATTTGGAATTAGGCCAATGATCAAAATAGTGAAGAGTTTAGATCATGCCCACACCACAGATATTGCTGAGTAAACTATCTGTCTTGAAGAACGTGCCTTGCCCAACTAATAATGCTCAAGACTCAAAACCAGCCTGTGTAATCTGTCCAAGCGAGACGAACTGAAAATTCAAAAAGTTTGCTCTTACTTCCCGTAGCTCTGTACAACTCTTGCAGGAATATCAGCTTCCCCCATTTTGTCTTTTATAGGAGAAACATCACTCAGTGCTTATCAGTCAGTTAATTCTGGCATACTGACACGTTCCAGAATAGCTGGTGTGCTCTTCAAACAGGGAGCAGAGCCCTGGTGTCTCCTCTAAAAGGAATGGCTGAATTGCAAGGCAAGGGAGCCGACAACACCCCTACCAACGCTCTGTACCTTCTCCCTCCCTCCCTCGCGTCCCCTCCGCCTTGGTGAATAGTGACCTATTCTTTTATGAAAGGGGTATTTTAAGTGTGATTGGATACTGCTTCCACCACTGAGTAGATCAGAACCTGCCAGTAAAATAATTCTCATGGGTGATTTGACGTGCGGGGCCAAATGCCACCGGCGTGCTGAAGGACTGGATGCAAAGAGTTTACTGTTCTCTTGTTTCTCATAAAAGATATAACGTATTCGCTGGAATACAGCCCTCCCTCATTATGCCATTTATGGGAAACACAATACTCTGTGTTTATAAAGCAGTTAATTTATAACAGACAAAACCAGATTATCACTCTTTGGAAGAGCAAATATTTGTTGAAAAACTTGTATATGGGACAGACATCTTCATCTCATTTTTAAACGTAGTTGATTGAGAAAAGTAACAGAGGAGCTACCTAATAGGTAAGACAAGATTTATATGAAGCATTTAGATTGTAAAGGGAAGGATTATGATATTTATATATATATACATATATGTAATTTTATGTATTTATCAGCTATTCTCTAGATGTGATGTTTTAAATGGCTCTTAACTAGCATTCTAATATATTTTTGTCTTGCTCTAATGTCTTCAGAAGAAAAATGCATTTAAGCAAGAAACTTCTTTCTCTGATATCTGAGACTACTAGAAACAAGTATTTCTTAAAATGGAATAAATGTTAACTTTGCTCTAATACTTATATGTATATTACTGAACTGTCTATGCATAAAGTGCATTCTCTAAAGTTAGCAATGAGTTTCACTCAGGTCTAAAAATACAAGTCTACAATGTGCAAAAAATATAATTTTATTGTTTCCAGAACTGTTTTTCCTAGTCCTAGAGGACATGCTTTATTTCTTACGGTTACTAAAGTTGAACGATAAAGCTGCTGTAATGTTAACTTTAAATTTTTGCAGTTTCAAATTGGCAGTGAATGCTTAGTGCAGTTCTGAGGTTCTTACTCCTGTGATGTCCATGACACCCAAATCAGTAGCCTTTGTGTAGTCTGAGCATGCAGGACTCTTCTTCCTGAGCGCTGAACAATCTGAGATGTGCCTGTAAACAAGGGCTTCTGCATTCGCCCCGTCCTTTCAGTCTGAAACCTATTTGTGTTAGGAAGGCAGAGCCCGTTGGAAGGCAGCTCACTGCTTCCTCCATTCAGCCCCTTCGCATCTCCCCGGGGGGGATCTGCTGGCCCTCCTGAGACAAGTACCATCCCAGACCTCTCAGAGAGAGACCCAACAGTGACACCTGCCAAACGCAATGCTCTCAGATGTTGCACTGGAATTGCACTATCCTCAGAAAAGACGGGGAAGAGCTGGTGCTCTGCAATGTCTAGTGAGCAGTTAGGCCTGATGCTGTTTCAGAGGGACTGCTGCTGTTGCAGACAGAAAGCCTTTTCTCTGTGACCAAATACAATCAAACACAAAATTTTCCAATTCCTGCCTCTTTGCTAGAGTTGACTCTGCAGTTTCTGAGGATACCTCTTTGAAGTAGGGATGGCTCCTCAAGGAAAGGACCTCCTCCTTTGCTGCCAGGGCAGGCATAGCACTGTGGCAGGAACAACTGGCTCGGTGCGTGTTACTGCCCACGGAAGTGGGTCACTACATAAGGAGCAGAAATGCCTTGCAGTTACTGCCATAGCTCTGAACAGCACTGCTTGCAGTCCGTCAGGGGAGGGTAAGTATCCCAGCCCTGCAGAAGTCACGTGCACCATTTGGCCAGCAAGGCAGCAGCTGAAGTCAAGTCATCCCCTTCTCTATTCCAGCCCTGCAGAACCCAGACACTGGGAACCTTATAAAAATAAAGCAAGAGTTAATGGGAAAGAAAAAATACTCTCAACCACTGTATGCGGCATATTTTAGTCTGTTTCCTGGCTGCCATGCACTTGAGAGGAGGCATAACATTCAGGGATTTCACTGCCTGCCGATTAAATCATTACAGCCCGTCTGTGTTGCACCAAGTACAGAACGTGACCTATTATCTCAAAAGAAAATAGCGCACCACCTGACTGCCAAAAGCACCCTGTGACTTGGCACCCAGACGTCTCAGTACTCACATCAACATACCTTTTCAGGACTAACTCCCACAGCCTGAATCAGGCAACTGTGAAATTCAGCTGAACTCTGAATAAACGACAATCAACTAAAACCAGCTTTCCCATATGCCAAATCACAAATCATACGATCACCGTAATTTGCTGTTACAGATCCTTAACTTAAAAGGAGTAGTCAATAGTTGCCATGTGTTTTCCAGATTGTTGAATCACTTACTACTTTAATGACAGGCCATATAATCCATCTTTTTATCTCATTTATCCATTTGCATGCCACTGCTATACAAAAGGATTCTGTGCAGGCTTGGTGGTCTTGAACATCCTGTTTAATTTACAATGGGAAAATGCGTCTCCAAAGACTATGGCCATTCAAGAATTTTCTATAAGGTGCAATTCAACACTGCTGTATGGGAGAGAAATTCATATATTGCTTTGATGGAAAGATGAATGATAAGCATATTTGCATTTTATGCTTGAAAAATACATTTACATGTGCAAATTTACACAAGCAATGTGTGATGCTAAAGTTTGCCTGAGGCCTTCTGTAAGATCTGTCCAGTTCTCAAACATTTTGTTGGACAGATGAGAGATCCTGCATTAATTGCTCAGAAATCACAACTTGTGTAAAATATTGTATTTTTAAGCACAGAACAACTCTTTCATCCTTGTGCTATTTGACATTGAAACACAGTATTTTCAGGGAGGGGATGGCACTCACAAACTTGCCTCAGCATTTTCTGTACAGTGAAGTACAAAAGAACTGGGAATCCTATGGCATATGATCAGGAGAGTGATCTGAATGGAGTAATAAACAACCTATAGCATAAGGATGAAAAGTGAAATGAAATGATGACAGGCAAGAATTTCATTTCCAGCACATGCTGCCTAAAATTTTTGTGCTTATAGATGACATCAATTTCACCAGAGCGAAAGCTGTGACATAGGTCCAACAAGCTGATTTTTCATCTTTGAGCTGCATAATGTACTTGGAATCTGGGTTTCATTTTGTAAAGGAATTACAAGTTAGCAAGGGAAAAAATCAGTTCTGATGTGACCCACCAATACCAGAAGATGATGATGTTTCTTCTGGATTTGCTTAACTTCCCTCTTTCACTGATCTAAATTTGACCTTTCAGATTGGAACCAGATCTTAGGTTTAGAGTATATACATTGAAGATGCAGACAGACCACCCTACTGCATGTATGTCTTTTGCACTGTGAATAGAACAAATTAAAAAGTCATTGTGTTGCCTTTTTCTTTCTTTCTTTCTCCATTTTCTTTACTAGGAAAAAAAAGAGCTCATTACTAGATGTCAACATGAAAACAGGAATTTACCTACTTCTCTTAAGTGAAATATGTGTTGAAATCATCCAGGCTGGCATCAAACCTAAAATTCCAAAGAAGGAAAAAGAGACTAATTTCTTGGAAAGAAATAAAAATGTTAATATTTCTGAAGAGTGGCATCATCATAAAAATATCTCTAAGCCTTTTGAAGACCAAAGTCTTGAAGAGTTCACTCTTTACAACTTCACTGAAAAGACTGCAAATTTTGGATTTAACCTCTACAGAAAAATTGCAATGACACATGATAACAACGTAATCATCTCTCCCCTTTCTGTATCAGCTCTCATGACTGCATATATGGTGGCAGCCAAAGGGGAAACACACAGACAAATAGTGAAAGGTCTAAACCTCCATGCTTGGAAGGACAGAACAGATCACCATCATTTACCAGCTTTGTTTAAACAACTGAAAGATAACATCACAATGAATGAAGAACTTCACCTTGTGCAAGGTACTCTTTCTTTTATCCAAAAGGACTTCAGACTCAAGGAGTCTTTCCTCAATTTATCTAAGCAGTACTTTGATATGGAATTCCTGAGAGTGGACTTTCAAAACTTTACACAGGCAAAAATTGTCATAAATCAAAACATTAACAAAAGGACCAAAGGAAAAATCCCAGAGCTTTTTGAAGAGCTTGACCACCATAGTAAACTGCTACTTGTGGACTACATATTCTTTAAAGGTAACTGTTGTTTTTGTTTTGCAAAATGATTATTTATAAGAATCAGGACTCTAACTTCAGCTACATTAGGGGAAGTTTCAATGAAGTTTTCAATGATGTCCTGCTTTCTCTATGTCTCTATCTAGATTTTCTTTCTTCTGTTAGGTTTATTTAATAGTAAATTATTTTTCATGATCGGGAACCACAATTCTTCTATGCTTTATTCCATACAACGGACTCTCAAAGAGAACAAAAAGCCCTGCATCAAACTATCTCAATCCATCTCTGAACAATCCCTCCTTATGACAAAAAAAGATGGTTAATATTCATTCAACAATTAAAATGAAAAAGCCTTAATCATTATAGTCTTTTGAATGCCAGATACTGGGCATAAAATCATTGACTGATTTTACATAGTACACAAAATCATGAAAATAAAAATAATTTCTCTATTTCAGTCAAGAACCTTTTTCCCCCAGATAAACCAAAGTACCCCATTATATTACCTTACAGGGTGAGGGAAAGAAATAGCTGTGATGGGCAGAGAGTGTTCTGTGTAGAGGTCCTCTACTGCCAACTATCTTATGCTCCTTTTTCTGTTGTTGGGGTCTTTCTCACCGCTGACTTAGAAGATAGATAAGGACTCCAAAGGGAGATCCCGGCAATGACAGGGAGCCATAGCTCACCCCTTCTTCTGAAACAGCCATACAGAAGCCAGGAGACACCCGGTTAGGTAAAAAGCAAAGACAAAGTGCTAGGGCGACAAAGGGGACGAGAGGAATGCTGTGCAGAGAACCCACAGTTGCAGCCACTATTCCAGTCTGAAGCACTCAGCTGATGCCATCCACGGAAACCCCACTAAAATAAATGCACACATGAGAACAAAGAAAATTACCCCTCAGCCATACAGCCCCACTATGGACTAAGTTTATTCTTTCATATTTGCAAAAGTGCAGTTTGTCCAATGCCAAGGTTGCATTCCCTGGCAGAAAATCAGAGACAAGAGATAAATGGCTGTGGCTACATTTGAAAGCAATGGTAGAGATCAGAATCATTAGTATAGTAGAGGTCACATTCCAGTGCACCAGTGTACTGCTGAATCCCCATCCAAAACGTTGTATTGTTAATGCAGAACCAGGATGTTGGAACAGCTAGTAGAGAATTTCAGAGAAGGTGACATGTTAATACAAGACAGATGCTCATATGGCATTCAATAAACAAAAAGGATATCAGTTCTGAACTTGACTGACAACTTATCAACCTTAGAAAAAGACTTCCCTTCTTTCTCTGCAAATGAAGAAGTTTATTTTGTGGATTACTTCCTTTTCCTGCTGTAAAAAAAACTTAAAGCACATACACTAAATAGACTGTAATTGCCATCCACTTATCCCAGACACATTTGACATACACTTCAACTAGATATAGAAAATATACTGATTTTTTTTAATTATTTAATTTCTTTCTTTCCTCAGGCAAGTGGGTCTACCCATTTAATTCCAAATTCACAGAGATAGAGACTTTCCACATAAACAAATACCGAAGCGTACAGGTACCCATGATGTTCAAGTCAGATAAAGTTAATTCAACTTTTGATGAGAACTTAAGATGCACTGTGATAAAGCTGCCTTACAAAGGGAAAGCCCACATGCTGATTGCCATCCCAGAAAAGGAAGGAGATTACATTTCACTTGAAGACCATTTGACTACAGAACTTGTGGAATCCTGGCTTGGAAACATGAAAACTAGGTATTGCTTTGACACTCATTTACCTTAACATCTTTTACATCTATTGCAGCAAAGCAACAAAGCACAACAAAGATTAGCTGGTCTTCCTAACCCTTTTCACATGCTGGGATCTCCATGGCATTAGGTATCTACAGAGTAGAGCTCCTTTAATGGCCTACCCACAGCCCAAGTGGCATGTAAAAGCTTCCACTCTGAGGTGACAAGTCTGTGGCTCGTCTCAGAAATGTGTCTCTCTGAGGGCATACTCAATCTAGTCTTTCCAAATTCTTCCTTAAGCCTTCTCTCTCCTTAAATTTAGCACTACCAGGCAAAGTGCACAATAAATCTAGATATGCAGTATATTTATTAAACCTTTCCTACCAGTGGAAACCCAGAGTAATGGATAAATTTGGATATGAAAATGTAAACCCAAATTATTCCTGTGAAATGTAATTACTGAAGTGGCAATTCTTTTCACTGGTCAATAAATTAGCGTGTCACCCTGGTACAAGGACATTGTAAGTATTTTATAGAGACAGAAATTATTTCTAGCATCTTTGGCAGTCAACAGGTCAGAGATTATATTCTGCCAATCTAAATTCCAGCAGACTATATTTTTTGCCCTTTCTTTTTCTGTGCAAAGCTTAATTCCTGAGTAGCATGCACTTCAACAGTCAAGTGATCTACTATATACTCCAAGTTTGCATTGAACTTTTTTTTTTCCTTCAAACAGAAAAGTGGATATTTCATTTCCAAAGTTCAAACTAGAGCAAAAATACAAAATGAAGAAATTGCTTCATGCTCTTGGAATGAAAAATCTCTTTACACATAGAGCAGATCTCAGTCATCTCACAGATCACGGATATGTAGCAGTTTCACAGGTAAGCCTTCTAAAATTATTTGCTACTTGGATTATAATAGTATACAAATGGCCCAGCCAAGACACTATGTCATATACACTTATAGGGACACTAAGAGGAAACTAACAGACCTCATCTGCCAAGTATATGCAATCTGCATACACTAATCAGTATGGATCCCACTTCAAGTATGAGGCGTGTAGAAGGGGCAGTTACATTTCGTATGTGCTCAACCCCTTCCAAAGCTAACCCATCACAGAAGGAAAGCTCTGCCTCAAGAAGAATACAGTTGGCAGGGAAGGAGGACAACTCAACAAAACCGTGAACAAGTAAGACTTTGTAAGCAACAGTCAAATGGCAAAAGCCAGAGCAAGGATGGAAACCCAAAGAGGGACCCCCTCATAGATAGTCCAGAGACAGGTATTCTTCTTAACAAATAAAGAACTTTCTGAAGTTGAAATAATAAAATCTCAAAAAGGTAACAGTGAGAAAGAGAAGTTGAAGCAGTCCTGCATTTCTTTCTGTATACCTTGGCAGAGAAAAAACAGAATCTCACAGCCAAGCATCAGCACAACACAGTTATATTCCAACCTACACGGATGCTCCACTTCATACACTGAAACTTTTAAAGATCACTTAAACAGGCAAAGGCAAGGGTGGTGAATGGCTAAGAAGAGAGGAACACAACCCCACGGAAAAAGAGAAGATAACTCAGTACCACTATTTAAGGGACAGCAAAGATGAATTTCAGAAGACTGACAGAAAACAGAGGCAGAATGAGAAGCAGCAAAGAATGGAAGAAAAAGGAGTTGACAATCACACCAATATCAAGAAGGAACAGGTGTATGTGACCAGAAATGTCCCATTAATAAGAAACTGCTAGTCTATACAAAAGATAATTTTCTGATGATAGAAAATTAAGAGGCATGGTCAAAGAAAGATAAAAGGCATACCACACAGAGAAACTGGTGGCCTCAGGAACTGGACTGTGTGGAACAAGATAAAATGCAATTAAAGCTAAATGCAAATTCATACCTTAGGGTAAAAGTAACAAAATTTCTGCAACAAATTTGACTTATAAACAGTTGAGGAAAACAAGACTCAAATGATATTTATCTGACAAAGAATTTAAAAACATAGCTTTACAAACCTATGTAAGGAATTTATATAATGCAACTGCTTGTTGTTGTACAGGGTTGTATAGCATTGATAACCTAGGGCCATAACTCCAGGAGAGAGTTCACAGAATTACAGAATGGTTGAGTTTGGAAGGGACCTCTTGAGGTCATCTGGTCCAACCCCCTGGTCAAGCACGGCCACCTAGAGCCAGTTGCCCAGGACCGTGTCCAGACAGCTTCTGACTATCTCCAAGGAGGGAGAATCCACAATGTCTCTGGGCAACCTGTGCCAATGCTTGGTAATCCTCACAGTGAAAAAGCATTTCCTAGTGCTCAGAGGGAACCTCCTGTGTTTCAGTTTGTGCCCACTGCCTCTGGTCCTGTTGCTGGGCACCACTGAAAAGAGCCTGGCTCCCTCTTCTTTGCACCCTCTCTTCAGGTATTTGTACCTTATCAGAAAGAATTCTTCTATGCTACTGGTGCTGCTGTTACAAGTCTCCCTACACCAAATCCTTACAGAAGACTGTGATTTGCCAAAACTGTTAATAGGTGGTATGATAAATGCTTCCATACGCATTTCAAAAACTCTAAGCCCTGAACTACAGATTCTCAAAATGGTGCTGGCTTAATAAAATAACCTTGCTGGGAAAACATAACATCCTAAGAATATTTAACAGATAAAATTGCAGTGAGTTTCAGTTTGGTATAAATTATTTCACTTTTGGGAAATACCATGGAAATGTGCAGCATTTTTCTCCCTTCCTCTTGATCATACAACTATTTCATGCTGATTCTCAGCAGTTAACTCTATTGTGTTATGAAAAAATAACACTTGAATAGTAGCTGCTAACCAATATTAGAAGCAGTATGTGCATCAGCTTCAAAGTGCCAGAGGAGCATCCTGTCCCTGTGCATCATGACTGCCAGCTTCATTATTTCAGAATGTTCACCCGAGAGCTCAACACTGGTGAAGTCCTTCAACCATCTTCACATAAGTCATTCCTAGAATTAGTAGTTTATGAGTTGGGAATGCTCTAGCTGACTAGACAGTTCACCAGTACAGACCCAAATACAGGGGAAGTACTCGGAGGTACATGCAGGCTGAAAGAATGAAAAGAATCAGATGCTGCCAGACTGCAATTTCAGGAAGGTCCTCAGACCAATCCAGGGTTGTACCTCATTGCTGTACATATTTACTTTGTGCTACCAAACGTACAAATTAGAAATATACAGGGAAAAAGGCAACATTGGTGTATTTGCCTAAGCTCTCACAAAATGAACTGTGAATGACATAGGTAGTCAGTGTTTGTCACTGATGAAAACACACTTCCCACTTTTAAGAACCTCTCCCTTGTAGAGTTAGGTGTCACAGAGGAGCACTATACAGATGCAATGTTGCTTCATGCTACCAGCTGCGGGAACAAAATCTCTAAGTGAGGCCTATGCTCAGAAATGTGGAAAAGCACAATGACACCTGAACTGGCATCCACACTGTGGTTATGGTGGCTGTACTAACTCCTCCGCTGCTGAAGTAGACAGCATATGGGTCTACCAGTCTAACAGACAGAGCTAGATTGCACAGACCTACTCATTTTAATCCTTAACAAAAGCTTACTTCAACTAAATGCCTTGCACTTGGAAAAACATTCTTCATGTTAATATTTGTCACATATTTTATTTCTACATTGCATTTCAGGTTGTCCAAAAGGCAGTAATTGAAGTTGATGAAGAAGGAACTGAGGCCGCAGTAGCTAGTGGGTCAGAAATAACTGCATTCACACTGCCTCCTGTTATCAAAGTGGACCGACCATTCCTTTTTATGATTTTTGAAGAAACTTTTAAAACATTACTGTTCATTGGCAGGGTGATTGATCCAACAGAAATGTGAATAAAGGTAACAGTTTCTATTCTGGGGCATGTAAGAGGCTTTATTTCTATTTTATTAATTTACAGTAGAATAAAAAGACAGTGAAATATGAAAATGTGAAAACCTGTTTTGTCTCTCCAGCTAGCAGTAGGTCATCCTATTAATATTTTAGTAATAGGTCTGAAGAGAAAGCAGAGATTCATATGCCAAAATTTTCAGGAAGCTCATTCCCAAACACTGCAGGCTTGATATTCCTCAATGTTCTCTTCTGTTTCAATGAGACTTAAGAGACTACTGACCTCACTGTTAGCAGAATTTTGCCACAGCAGAAGCAGGATCAAGCCCTGAAAGAGAATTTACAGCCTCTGTCTAGAGATCTTTATTACTGTAGAAATTGCACTGAGTCTAACATGAAGTCTGCATCGTCTGGGAGTGTGACCTCTTTCAAAGTGTTTATTCGGAGTATCAAATAACCTCATTTTCTCAGGGTACATGATGTGCCTGCTTTTAAAATATTCTTTCTACTAAAGACAAAATAATTCTGAAAAATAACTTTGGTATTCTGGACCTGGAAAATATGAATCGGTACTACTTCATAACACCAAGCTGGGCCTCTCCTAAAAACAGAATTTCTGCATGTATTATCATCTAGACATCAGGGTGAACTATGTAACAGGCCTCTATGTCTGAACTAAGACAGACTTTGGCAGGAAAAAAAACATACCTCCATAATAGTGGAATAAATCTATTCACAGAATTGATCCTAAAATCCAAAAGGTGTTGTCAAAATATTTCAGAAAAATATTTCCATTATATAAACACAGTTCACTTTATTCAAGTAGTGCAGTTATTCTAACAGAACAGCAAGATCTTTAACATTTAGTAAATTTTAATTAGCAGCAGATTCCTATATATAAAGTACGAGAAAATGCAAAAAGCTACTTCTTAGCTATATATACCTAACAGATCTAAGCATTACTCTACTTGCTCATACAGCCTTCACAAAACAGCTGCCCAAAAGGGGGCAGGAAAGTTTTCAAAATCATTTGGCATAGAAGCTTCAAAGGTGTCTATCAGTAAACGCACACAGACAGATGCATCCACAAGAGAAGATACAAAAGATACATTACAGGGTAAAGCTGGTAAACATCTCTAAAAATCATTGCAGTTACTATTAGATGTCTACCCACAGCAGCCCAAACACTGGTGTAAGCCACTCACAAAAGGATTTAGCAGGCAGACTGGTATCTGACTAGACTACGAAGGTGCATGTAACCTAACTCCACATTGCAGTATGAACGTGCCCGGAAAGAAAGAGAATTACTCCTTCCTGCCTCTGACTGAATAACAGGAAGAACGCTGCTCTATATGAGAACCACCCAATTATCACTGTACAGTTGACCTCCAGCTGTTGTTCTGAGTTGCAGGTAAAAGCAACACAACAAAGGGTTCAAAAGTATTGGTGCTTTCCAACAGAAGTAACCCAGAAGTAAGCAGCCCCACAAAAGATTGCTGGGATGGAGGTCTGTAGTGTGAAGGACTGATGAAAGTATACACAAGACACCAGGAGTATTGTACAAGGAAGATGTGCAGACCAAAAAAATGTCTAAATAGAGCATTTAAAGATTATATAGCAGGAATTTAATACATAGTAGGGTTATTGAGTGGAGCATATGTTATCAGCATTAACTAAATCAGTTAAAAATGACAGACAAATGACAGCCAATAAGAAACAAAAGACAGACTGTATACAGAACTCATTACATGCTTATTAAAGGGAGAAATAGCTTGTGTTCAAGTTTCTGAACTTACTGGCTGTTCTGCATTGCTCTAGTAAAGGCATCAGAGAGTCAAAAACAGTTTTGAGTCCTGTTCTGCAGCTGGGTACTTGGGATCTGAGTTTGGTCCCTGGCAGAAGTCAGGCTGAGAACAGATTGAGCAGTCTCCTGTGGCCCACGGGTGAGCAGCTGTGGCATGTTGAGTTAGTCCCCAGGGAACTGGGAGTATCTGTTTTCATTAATGAGACAAAAGCAGAACCTAGGAGGAGCCAGTATAGATCATCTGTGTATCTGTATCAATATTGCATGTTAAACATCATAATACTGAAGAAGCTTTTAAAGAAATCTGTGATTTACGAGATCCTACACCAGGCTGCAGAACAAACTGAAAACTTGAGTGTTTCCACAGAATCCAAAACAATGTCTGTGAGTAAAGACAGAGAATACACCTAAATCCAACTGCAGTGTAAGAAGCTTAAGAATTCAGACAGTAAAACACTGCTAAATCCAAAGACACATTTTGTACTTCACACAAGACAGTATACATCCAGCATTATTACTATTTAAAATAAATACCTTCTATAGGTAAATGCTTTTATTTATTTTAATTATAAAAGATGCCCTGAGAAATTTTTTTTTCAAGAACATGCATGTACAGCATTGTCCTAGGTTTTATTTTGAGTAAATCATCATTCATATTTTTACATTATAAAAAGTAACCACACACGCATATGCATTCACAGATCAGATCATCTTTATCATACACCAATAAATTTTAAAAACCACATATTTCTGATATCAATATATTTATGCTGCTTCCATTTTGAAATAGAGAAGCTGACAATAGCTTCATAGGCTCTCTCTCAAGTATTGGCATAAATAGAACTTTTTAAAATAGAATTGCATGTTTTCCCACAGACAAATTTTGATAGAAACATTAGCATTAATACAAACAAATGCAGATGACATCACCAAAGCATGATAGTTTGCAATATAAGCTGATTAAAAACTAGATTCATCATTATAAATTATTCAAGTGAAAATACAGTCTGAAATACTAAAAATTAAAACAAGTATTTATACAACAAAACTTATGAAACGATATTTTTTTTTTTTATACCATCTGGAGACATTTGCTTTTAGATTGCTTTGAAACTTACACAGGATTTTATGAACTTTACTTAGCACTTGTAAAAACATTACCTCCAAACTCACAACACAATGCTACAAAAAAGTTTGTGGTTTTTTATAGACTGATCAATGGCTCTGGACTTTGGTCTTAAAGGAGGTTTGAAGATTCTTTAAAATGTGGGATTACTTTTTCATATTCATAACAAATCCTTCTATTTCTTGCATAAAACATGGGTGCTAAGAATTGCTAAAATCGTAAATAAGCCAATTAAATAATGGATATATGCATTCTGAATCCAAGAATTTGAACTACAAAGGCATAATGGAAGAAAACAAAATCCTCTCTTTAGCTGCAGCAGTTAAGAGCACATAGCCGAAGTTATATTTCATAACATTTCACTACAACATTAGAATTCTGCAACCATTACATTACTTATCAGAACATATTTTACAGCTCGGGATTTTATTTAAAAGATAAAAAGTTTTAACACTGCAAGATGCATTTTATTCATTCCAGGCATTAGAGAGTCCCATCTGCCACTCCCACCTTATCGCACCAGAACGCTGCTTCCACCAGTCTCTGGTTCCCTTCTTTTTCTGTCAGAAGATCTAAGAGTTTGATTTTCTGTTTTTTCTTCATACAAAAGAAGAAACACACATAATATGTTGTTGCTATATTGTTAAATAACATAATAAACTGCTATTGCATGCAACATTTTAATATAACTCTTCGCTGCTGTACTTTAAAAATTACTAGCTGCTGTACTGCACCCACTGAGAAAGTCAAATGGACACTTTCTGAAGGCACTCTTCATTAGAAAAGTGTATTTCTCCATTAAGTTCTCTACAGAAGGTCACGTAGAGATCCCTCTGAGACGGTTACATGCACATAGCTACAAATAATGCCAGAGGTCTGCATCTTAACCCATGATAAAATCTGGGGAAAGTGGAGACAGGGAGGAGAGAGAAGCTTTGAGCTTGTTATTTCTAGGTCTTCTGTTGACCACAACATCATTTGGGCAACTCCTGCATTTTTCATAGCCTTAATTTTTTAATCTTTAAATATACTGTTCTTCAACTTCACAGAGCTATAGGTATATCAATTAACAACTGTATGGGTCAGAAATATTTCAAAGAACAGGGCTTAACTTTTAGAACTCTGTGGAAATATTGATTTGCATTAATATTTTACAGTATCATTTAGACATAACGCAATATATTGTTCTGTTTCACCCTTCAAAATTGCTGATGGAACCTATCATGATAATATATCAGCATCAGGATACCTACTAGCCTCATCTTAGAAACAGGACCCAAATCACATGCCAGTCCCCCTGGACCTCAGAACTCTAAGCATCTTAGATGGCAGGATGAAAACATGATTAGAAGCCATAAGTAATCGACTCAAAGTGTAGTAGATTGGTGGCAGAACTACTTCATCTTGTGCTCCACTTCCTAAGCAATTATATGACTGGATGAAAGACACTATTTTAAACATACTTATGCATATAATTGTTACAACATGGTCACACACTAATATGGATGTCTTAAAGGTCAGTTGTGAATATCTTACAAAATACTGATATCAATTTATTATTCAGAAATTGATTTCTATGTAACAATAAATATACTTCCACTTATTACAGGATGGAAAACCTGCACCCCTCATTCTTGAAGTAAGTTTTAATTGAAAATGAAATAAAATCAGGCACTATCTGTATGTCTATAGGCAAGATGCAAAATTCTTAAACATTGTCTATAAAGCTGGATATTTTATAAGCTGATCTATAAAGTTCTGGAAAATAGTTTTAACCAATTGCATATGCAAATCAATCATATTACAGCAATGTAAACTCAAGCAAAACAGCAATTCCCATCCTAAAAGAAAATATCTTAATCTTATAAAAATGAAAACATTTAAAAGAAGATAATAAAGCTACATAGCATAATAATTCAAGATCGGACAACTTGATGGAACGCAGTGTTTATGAATCATGACAATTTCTGCTCTAGGATGATTCATGATATAACTGGCAACTCTTCAACACAAAGTCAGAAGCACGTTTGCTCTGCAAATTGACTTAAGTAAGGTCTCTTGTGGGATGAAATACTCAACCAGTGTGCTTTGCGATTCTTTCCTATCCCATAAGGTGCTTAAAGCAGGTATTCATCTCTCTTGTGATTCCACCATTAAGTTATACGCGTGCATCTTTAGCATAATTCTTGCATTTTCTATTGCCTGAGTATTACCTAAGGTCTAGCAAATGACACCAGAGGTAATGCTCATTTTCTTGTCACCTGCTTGTGAGCACTGGATCAGGATTTACTGAGATTTTTTTTTCTTGCATGTACATTATCTTCAATAAGAGAATATTTTAATTGACACACACATCTCTGAAACGGGACAAACAAAATGTCTGAACTCATGAGTATGGTAAGTAAAGACCTCAGTTTTCCATCAAACTAACTTTGGATTTTGCAAAATTCTTGGAACAACATGAATATATGAAATCAGAAACTCTTCATCCCTGCAAACTGCACTATATTGTCAAAAGTGAACATTTGCCAACATTCAGGAGAGCACTTTTATGGAAAAGATTAAACGATTAATTTTTTTTTCCAAACATGTATCACTTTGAACTAAGAATCATTAATTATATCTGTTGATATTTTAATTATTAAACAACATATTACTGCCTAATCTTCCATTCTTCACAAACACACATAATTACTTAGAAAAAGAAACATATGAGAAGTTACCTTATTCATGTTGCAGAGCCAATAAACTAAAAGCTAGGACTTAACAGAATTAAGATGGTCAGTGCAATGTTTAACCAGCACATACGTAAATTTGCATGATGTTATAGTCTAAATATATACTCAAATATTATTTTCTCACAAGTTTTCTGCCTTAGTGAATCCATATATGGTGACAGTTATTCATGAGCATCAATTCAATTGCACTTCTCATCACACAATTTTCAAATTCTTCTATCGATAAGAGTTGAGATTGCTTATATATTTGGATATAATTTTCTTCCGTCATTCAACTTAGAAAATAATGTTTCTTTGAAACTTACATTTTTGTACTTTAGTATGTGTACCTTTAGCACCAGGACTAACTTTCTGAACAAATGAAAAGATAAAAGACATACACCTAAACATATCTGTCGTCAACAAGGTCAAGGATGAAGGCATTTACCACCAACCATTCCTGTATCTGTATCTCTTAGTATCTCCTTATAGAGCCGCTCCATTTTCTTATGAAAACAATTAAGTATTGGGCCAGATTACAAAAGCAAAATTGAATCTACAGTGCAGCAGACATTATACCAACTGGAGAGATGTGTTTTCCCATAAGAATATAAAACATTAAAACTCTTATTCAGAATTAAATGTAGGTCACCCTAAGCCTGCTCTTCTTTCTGAAAAAAACCCATTTTTCTTCCCCTAGTATATCCTCTTGGCTTCTGACACTACACATTTTAGGGACTTTCTGAACCAGGGAGAGTATCCAGAAGGAAGAGCCAGGGAACTACAGGCTGGTCAGTCTCACCTCTGTGCCCGGCAAGATCATGGAGCAGATCCTCCTGGAAACTATGCTAAGGCACATGGAAAATAAGGAGGCAATTGGTGACAGCCAAAATAGCTTCACTAAGGGCAAATTATGCCTGACAAATTTGGTGGCTTTCTACAAAAGGGTTACAGCGTTGGTGGACAAGGGATGAGCAACTGACATCATCTAGCCAGACTTGTGCAAAGCATTTGACACTGTCCTGCATGACATCCTTGTCTCTAAATTGGAGAGACATGGATTTGACAGATGGACTGTTCGGTGCATAAGGAATTGGCTGGATGTCACAAAGTGTTGTGGCTCGATGTCCAAGTGGAGAGCAGTGACGAGTGGCTTTCCTCAGGGGTTGGTATTGGGATCAGCACTGTTTAACATCTTCGTTGGCGACATGGACAGTGGGATCAAGTACACCTTTTGCCAACAGCATCAAGCTGTGTGGTGCAGTCAACATGCTGGCGGAAAGGAATGCCATCCAGAGGGACCCTGACAGGCTTGAGAGGTGGGCCCATGCAAAACTCATGAAGTTCAATGAGGCCAAGGGCAAGGTCCTGCACATGGGTTGGGGCAATCCCAAGCACAACTACAGGCTGGGCAAGGAATGGATTGAGAGCAGCCCTGAGGAGAAGGACTTGGGGGTGTTGGTTGGTGAGAAGCTCAACATGAGCCGGCAATGCGCACTTGCAGCCCAGAAAGCCAACCGTAACCTGGGCTGCACAAAAAGAAGCGTGACCAGCAGGTCAAGGGAGGTGATTCTCCCCCTCTACTCCACTCTTGTGAGACCCAACCTGGAGTACTGGGTTGGCTCTGGGGCCCTCAACATAAGGACATGGAGCTGTTGGAGTGAGGAGGGCCATGAAGATGATCAGAGAGCTGGAGCACCTCTCCTATGAAGACAGGCTGAGAGAGTTGGGGTTGTTCAGCCTGGAGAAGAGAAGGTTCCAGGGAGACCTTATTGCAGCCTTCCAGTACCTGAAGGGGGCCTACAAGAAAGCTGGAGAGGGACTGTTTACAAGGGCATGGAGTGATAGGACAAGGGGTAATGGCTTTAAACTGAAGGAGAGTAGATTTAGATTAGATATTAGGAAGAAATTCTTCTCTGTGAGGGTGGTGAGGCACTGAAACAGGTTGCCCAGAGAAGTTGTGGATGCTCCATCCCCAGAAGTGTTCAAGGTGAGGTTAGATGGAGCTTTTTGCAACGTGGTCTAGTGGAGGGTGTCCCTGCCCATGGCAGGGGGGTTAGAACTAGATGATCTTGAAGGTCACTTCCAACCCAAACCATTCTATGATGCTACTTTTTATCACTGTTTTTGATCAGATACCTACTTTCAAATAGTCTGCTGTTAAAGTTTTCACTTGGGATTGGTACACTGAGACTTGAAGCCGAGTCTCCTACATTCCACTTTCCTGCCTGAAGACAAAGGTACAAACTGCTCTCTGTGGGTCTTCTTCTGTCCCTTTCTATTCAAACAAAAAGATAGCACTTTTATTTTAAGTGACAGATAGAAAAACCTTTGATATTTGTAAAAGTTTTATGTGATGCAAAAAATGTCTAACCAATCTTTGCATTTAATTCCTTTGTGAATATTAATCCATTTATTTTCCTGAAATCCTTGTGAGACGGATGAGTAATTGGAGTTTCTACAATGGTTGCTAAAAAAAAAGTTACAATATTTGAACTAATTTTCTGGTTTTAAAGACAGCGAACAGGTATATGCAGTGATTAGAACGAAAGCACATGGATTTTTGAGCACACCTAATTTTTGAAAGTACGTAGCACCATACTTCATTTCATGTACTCAAGATACATGTCCCATTTTCTTCATAGATAGCTGAAAATGTCAGCATGTCTACTAATCTAACTATTGAGTTTGAAATCATGCTCTTTGAAATTGGTGACCACCTAATGGTAACCTGTAAAATGTCTGAGGTAAGTACTGTGGGTAATATTTAAGAGAAGGTATTAGACTCTGTCAAAGACAGGGATAGAGTGCAATTTGACTTGGCATCTAAAGTACTTCTGCAATGAAACCACTGACTCCACAAACACTCTACCTTCATTCACTACTTATATTTGAACCTTTTGTACAAAGAAAATGTAGTTTTAAAAACAACAGGTCACTACGCAAACTTGATTTCATTCCAAAACAAATTTGTCTTGTACAGTAAAATTCTAGTAGAAAAAACCCTACGTGATCACACAGCAAGAGACTGTATCATAACACAATGTATACAAGTAGCTGAATGCACACCTTGCATTCTGGACTCTCCTTTCATTCTTGGTCTCTCATACCTATTCAGACTTCCAAGGCCCAGCTTGCATTTCCCCATCCTTTTCAGCTTCTAGTTCTAGTTTTCACTACACTCAAGTCTACTTTCCCAACCAACCTCCCTTTCTTGCTATAGCTGCCTCTTTTCTGTTCTGCCTTGGCTAAGAAAGCAAATCTCTCTCAGTTTGAGCACCCAAAATTACAGCTAGTCCAATGATAGTAATTTAGAACTACTATAGTAGCTATAGTGTAAAAGGAATCTGCAGGGAAGTAGCTGCTAGAGTCTACAGAGATTTGACTAAGTACACATCACAGCGATTTTCTAAGAAAAGACTTACACTTTTATCACAGGAGCAAACAAATTCATCTTTCATTTTGTTCTTGCAAAACACTGAACAGCTTAGGCTGATGTTTAAAGAAAAACAGCCTGAGGGAGATGCCTAGCATTGATTTTTTTTTTTTTTTTTAATCTAAATGGTTAACGTAAGGCAAAGAAGGCAGCCTTCATAACAAGTAGCAGACCTGGTTCATCATAACTCTGAAAATTCATCATTAATTTGTTACATAGTATTACATAAACATATATAAGGACATAAAAAGAGGTAAAAGGAAAAATTAAATCATCTAACAATACATTAATTCTGCATCTCAAACTACAGGCAGCTAAATCACAGTGACTGTAATTATATATCAAACACATTAACCTTCACTGTATCCCATTCCACCCTCCCCATCATGTACCAGCTGAATGCAAACGTGCAGAACCACCAATGTGAAAGACTAATGAAGAGGGAATGCAACACAATCTTAAAACCACTTGTAATTGTACACATCACATTTCTATCCTGTTGGTTTAGTATTTCAAAATCTGGGCACAGAACTATCATAAATATAGGCTTAATTTTATATGGCTTTTTTGAATTCTCTTTGAAAATGTTACTCATGAGCTTGATTTAATCTCTTGTCAAACACTTACATGCTCATCTTTCGAGACTGCCTCTCCTTATTTCCATTGTTCTTTTGGTCAGCTGAGTTAAATAAATTGCGAGAAGAAGAACTGGAAGGGAAGGCAGTGTTTCCACTATTACCAGTAGAATGAGTCCGGAATGAATCATCTGAAATAGAGAGTTGCAATTTAGACAAAGAATACACAGAGAGTGAATGGAATGAGCTGTTTTTCCTGTGGCAATACTGGCATATTTCCTATGGCCATAATGCAAAAGATTTAAGTTTCTATAAGGGAATGGTTTCAACTTAACATTTCTTCAAGTATTTTTATGAAAAAAAGTTAAATAAAAATAATTAGAAGACACATTTTGGAACAGAAGATTAATACATTTAATATATGAAAATAGTGAGATTTAATTGGTCAATCTTTAGCTGCTTAAAATTTAGCTATTTCATCTAAGCTAATTATCTAGTGTCTATTGGTAGTGAACAGAAAAAGGCAGGTTCCTCTAGCAAGCAATTCATCTCAGTGTAATCTTTAATCATCCAAACTCTTCAACAGCAAATGGAGAGAGGGGCATTTCCAGACAGCAGTTTCTCTCCCTTAATCCAGTAGAAGTTATACATATCCCTTTCCTCGTGTAAAATGGGTGGAAGCAAATTGCAAGAACAACTTTTTTATGACATCCAAAATGCCAATCAAGAAATGCCAAACTGATTTTACTTTTACTACTTTTAAATGTGACTTTAAACAAACATGCAAACAAAAAAAAAATCTGAAAAAAGGTAGACTAGCACTTAATTGTTCAAACATATTGGATATCTAGTATTCTACATTCTTTAGGAGTATGATATCTTACAGTATGCCTGTTTAATGGGGCCCACATATTCAGCACCAACACAAAAAACTAATGTAAAATATAATATAATAACCTACTTACCACTAAAGGACAACATACAACTCTTTCCCATTCCTGATACTGAAGATGTATATCCTGTAGCAGAGCTTTTACTTAAAAAACAAAACAAACCAAATTGCTTATTACAGAAAAGTGTTGTTCTTAATTGTATCATCCTGCTGTTTAATAATATTTAAGGTAATTTCTGATTTTATATGAACAAATTAAATGAGAGTTATGCTGAAATTTCTTTAAGAAATGTACATATTTAGATTTAGCAGTTCATATTGAAAAATATTTTTAATATATGATAAAAGGTGATATACATTAACTTAAAAGGAATTAATAAGAATTTGTAGGCCTCAGCACATCCTAAAACAGTATTTCTTCCCTGAGTTCAAAACTGCATACCTTAATTAAACAGAAAGCTGAAAATTTACGTCACAATTCAGTGAGCACATCACTACTTTCATACATTTGTGTGCATATAATTTGATAACAGTTGTCTATTAGGTAAACAGTTGCCTATGAGGTAAGCAATGAAGATAATAAAAATACTTAGGACACTTGTCTATGTTGCTGTATTTTGGATGTAGTGCTTGAGTACTGAAAGACTGGCTTCGAACCAACTTGGATTTCTTGTCGTCTTTGCCTAAAATTATAAACAGCAAAAATTTTTTAACATGGAGATCATTGCATTTCCTCAATAATTAAGAACACTTTTTAATATCATTTTCTGTCAACCTATGCTAGCTGAATGAACTGATTTAAATACTTCAATAACAATAAATAAACCTTATGTCACCTAATTATATACTAAAGAATAAAATAAAACTAAAAAACATAGAAAACACAAACAGTTCTAGGAGTGGAATCTTTTCCTATGTGCAGCAGGTGAAACCCTGGCCCACAAACGTCAACAGCAGCTTTCGTGGGTTTTAACCTGCTGATGTGAGATCAAAGCATTCTAGAAGGGTTTTTAAAGAGTTCTTACCTGCTGATGTACCAGAAGAGCTTCCAGGAACAGAGAGAGTGATACTTTTTGCCAACACCGATGATGTTTTACTGTCTCTACCTAAAAAAAAAAAAAAAAAAGTCTAGCATAAATACTTCTGTCTTAAAGTTTAACTTTAAATAAAAAAGAGGACATAACATATCACAGTGCTGGGGTAAACAGCGATAGTATCTAATTCAGTGCTACTAACACTTCAAATATACCACAGACAAGTATTTACATTACCTCCCAAAATGAAAAATACCAGACAACAGTCATGTATTTTATAAATAAAGGTAAAAGTCTTCCCTCTAACATAATGAGGCCAGTTTTCATAAACATCTTTAGAAATATATAGAAAAAAAGTTTTATTGCCACTTTCTAAAAATCTATTTACTGTATAAAGTGTCTTTTCTGCTCCCTTCTCTTCTACCTCTGTAGAAGAGTAAGGTATGCACAAACAATAAGTACATAAATAAACTTACGCTTCTTTTCAAACATTTTATCGTTAATACTTGTAGATCTTCCTTCACTTTGCTGCTTCTCTTTTTCTAATTGTTCCTTAAAAAAAAAGAATAATTTTCTTAAGTATTACTCAGAAAAAAATATTGTGTTTCAATTAAGGACTGCTTCCAAATCACCAAAATAAGTTAATTTCTACTCTTTACTACAATTAGTACAACGCCTAGTGAATATCCAGAGAATCAATGAAATATTACAGAATGAAATCAGTATACATATCAGGGTACATATAAAAAAAAAATCACACGAAAAAATGTTGACTTTAATTATGAAGGAACCTCAGAGTTGAAGTTCGCATTTTTAACTTATTAAAACTATGCCTGGCCTTTTATTTTTAGTTGAAAAGATACAAAAATTGGCAGCTGATAATGTAAAATTTTTGCACTACACAGATACTCTGATAATAGAACTGGCAATAGTTTTTAATTCAAACATACAATTCAATGAAAATGTTTTTCTCAAATGGTCAAGTGTGTCACATATGTTCAAACTTTTTAAAGGTCTAACATCTAGAGTTGATAAGCCTTTATGCAAAACAAACGCAAATTTTACAATTCTTCAAGTTTAAGGAATTTATTTGCCTGTCTGTAATATTAGCTAGCCTTAGAATACCTTTTGAGACCACAGCCATAGAAAGAAGACAGTGTTAACACAGCTACATCAATAATTTCAAAAGTCAATACTTGTTTCAGGATTCTTGGTGAATAGATAACACTCCAAAAAGCTGCATAATATTATCTTTATTATGAACGTAGTGCAGAAAAGTGCCAAGTGAATCATAATTGTTCTACTCTATTTTTTCATTTCACTCTAATTACTACCCAAGTTAAAAAAAAAAAAAAAAAAAAGAGGTAATTAATTCAGGTCAAGGTTGCTGGAAGATAGTTTCTACTAAGTCAATTACTAAAATTAAGGAAACTTATTAACATATTCAGTATTAAAAACTGTAGCAGTCAGATACATTTAACTGGGATCAATGGCTCCTCATCTATTTAGCACTGTAACAGGTCATAATTTACTGTGTATGCCTCCAGTTCCTCAAAAGCATGCCTCTTACAGACAATGCTTAATGAGATCTTTGTGACACAGAAAGTATGTCCACATCAATTGCATATATCATAAAAGTATAAGTGCTCTTCTAAAGTCTAGCTGTAGAAACAGGGTAAAAATTAATGTTTATCACACAATACACAATAACACAGAGCTCACTGGAGGCTATTTTGCCACAGGCCCAAATGCTTTCCCTAAAAAACATTAATTGTCTCTACCTAAAAAATGCTAATGTTAAGTGCAAGTCTGAATATCTGT
The DNA here is from genome assembly GCF_028858705.1 of Grus americana. Lineage (NCBI taxonomy): Eukaryota > Metazoa > Chordata > Aves > Gruiformes > Gruidae > Grus > Grus americana. The sequence continues at coordinate 54,064,370 of NC_072856.1, read as the reverse complement.
ATGCAGGTCCTGAGAACAAAGCTTGAACCTTTGGCTCGAGCTAATGGGAGGTGGCAGGAAGTACATGAGACAAGTATCATGAACTGAGAAAATCAAGTGCCCAACAGAAGGGCCATCTTGAACCTGTTCTTGTTCTCTAAAGAGGAGGTAAATTCCTACAAGTCAGAGGAACAGTACTAAAGAAATTTGGCCTCTTCTAAATCCTATCAGCTTCTTAGCTTCTCCCACCTCAGGCTGGAGAGGAGGCAGCAGAACAGAGGACTGCACTAATCTAATCTAAGCTTTGTGAAGATGTAGTAGGCTATGTGGTGAAGCACCTGCTGCAGCTTTTGCTTACAGCCATGACTGAAGATAAATAGCTTTGTAAGTTTATAAGAAAAGCATTCTGCAGACTTCTCTTCCAATTCCTAAGTATCTTACAGCTCCTTTTCCTCAATACAACCTGCACTAAGTCTCCCTCGTGCTGGGCTGCAGATGTCAATGGCCCTTCTTTTTTTTTTTTTTTTTTCCTGGCTAACAGGAAAGCTTGTTGCACACAGAGCCTCCTTCAGCTTCCTTGGCACAAAAGAAGTTATGGCATTCATTTCTTTGCCTATGGAAGCTGTATATGGATTCTGAGGGGTTTCATTATTCAATTTATCATGTTATACATGCCTGAAAAATTGCTGAGCTCCCTCGAAAAGATTTCATAAAGTGTACTGAAGGGCTCGGGATTTTAGAACTATAGAGGCATCAAACATGAGTATTTTTCAAAAAATTCCAGTTTGCTTTTCTAACTGATACAGCAAAATTTAGGCAGTAAAGAAAAGGAAGTTATATGTTACTTTGAAGGACTTAACCCTATTGTAAAGTATAAAATGAAACCACACACAGATTATGAAACTACCAGGTCTCTCCATAATATGCACTTCCCCTACCTTAAAATTATTGCCTCATTAATATTTAGCTACAAACTGTTAAAAAAGAACAGATTGTACTGATAAAATATACCATTTCCAAAAGGAGATGTTCTTGTCTCTCTTTTTCTTGATCCAATAAATCATTTTCGTAAAATCTTTTCTGAAACTTCAAAATAAAATCAATAAAAATAAAAAATCACTACATGAAAATGGGAATTAAAAGTACTTGGTAAGTATTAAAGTTAGTAAGTACTTACAGCATCTACAGACATCTCCATTCTGTCCAATTCCAACACTGTCTATAAAGAAAATCAAAACATTATTTATCCTTACTCAACTTTTACCTAAAAAACTGATCAGATAGGCAACTTAGAATAGTTGTATTCCAAATTAAGCATGCCTTTTCTTCCTAAACATTTGAAGCTTGTATTTTTGTACTACAAATGCAATTAAAAACTATCAAAGAGTATTCTCAGAGTCCCGCTGAGACTCACAATGAAGGACTAATAGACTATTTATATAGAACTCAAAATACACTCAACAAAAGCACAGAAGCATGAATAGCTGGAGCACGGACCTAGGAACCAAGGCTGAGAAAACAACTCAGGAATCTTTGAACGAGCCAGGATGCTCCAGGCAGGTGGTCACCCAATCTCTCCTGCAGACTGGCTCTATAAGGAAGTCATCAACTTCAGCTATTTCACTTCATGGCTTCTCTGAGACTAAGCATGGCCATCCCTTAAAGATGTACTTTTTCGTGAATATTCACACTACAAAGACATTTGTAACTTTTCAAAATCCTGCAAATCTTTTGTATCATAGAATAAATAGATTAACAAGTTATCTCTACCTCAAAGACTTGATCATTTTTACTAGGGTCAACGTTTAATCCTATCTTTAGTCATCTGTTACTTTTTCACAAATGGTCATTGAGCCAAAATCCTGAATCTCAGCTACTAGAAAGTAACTGCAATGTAAGTAACCAAGGAAACACTAACTCTCATAAATTTGACAGAATGCACTATACTACATCTTTTCTTAATTGTTCAAAATTACATAATAGACAATAGAATTCTTTAGTCTCCTTTTGTTACATTAAAACATCATCAGAAAGCATAACTTTGATCATCTTAACTTTTAATGATAACCCCAAGACAAAATGCTGCTGGAAAAGAAAAATGCTTACTCTTTTTACAATAGTCAGGACATCTTTGTCTTTCTCTTGACACAAAAGTTTCCTAATACATAATTCCAACTGCTGAAGTAAATGTTTATCAGTGGGAATCTTCAGAGTAGATTTAACTTTTGGCAACAAATAGCATAGCTTCATTCTACAAAAAAACCCAGTAAATATTCACCTTTTGACGCAGAAGTTTAATAATCATTATTATTTTTTGTATTGCATGCTACATTTGACATAAAATAATTAAGTTAGTAGGTCTTATTTTTCAGAAATGATTGTTGCTTATGTGTTGTTTCCAGATATACTGCAATATTTTCAAAAACTTCTCCATAGATCAGGACTGCAGTCCTGTATCTGAAAGTCAATAAAGATTTCTTTGGTTTGGGGTTTTTTTTAACCTAGGAAGATCAGCAGACCTCTAGATTTTCAAAATTATCTACACACCTAACTATCAGGTACCTAAATACCTTGGAAGTCTGGTCCATCAGTACAAAGGAGCCTAAGTCTCACCAAAAATCACGTGACTGCAGTTCTGTACAACTGCAAGTATGAAGGTGTATCAGACAGACTACAAGGATTTAACTATTTACTGGCTCCTAAAACAAGGAAGCCCTTCTTCCTGCTACTCTATCTCCCTGCTTCTGCCTGGAGGTTCCCCCCACCTGGGCTGTCTCTGCTACTGGCTGGACCTTTCATCAGCTCAGGCAGCCCAACTCTCAACTAACACAGCAGAAAACCAACTTACGGGGGCACAGGGGGCAGAAAAAAAAATGGACAGTTTTCTGATGGTGTAGTGAGTTTAATCAGCCTAGCCAAAGGTCCAATAAGCGCTCCTCAAGGCAATAGAAGGGGTGGACAGTGTGATAAGGAATCAGGGTGAAAGAAAAGCTGTAAGCTGCTCTATTGACTGAGGATGCAATTCTAAATGCAGTAAATAAAGGGAGAAAAATTATTCATATTAAAAAAATCAAGAACAAATGTCAAACAATACTTTTGTGCTCAGACACTGTGTGGTTACTTTTTTTTTAATTTGTTACTAGGTGCCCCGGGAAGCTCAACTTTACATGCTTTGAAACTGAACGGCATGAAGTACTTAGGTGAACTTAACCATGTCTTTTCTGTACAAAGGACTGAAATTGTTCTCAGGGTAACCAGCCCACTGAGCTGGAAGGCAGAGATGGGGAGCAGAATAATCCAAGAGGAAATGATTAGCAACCTGCTACACCACTTAGACACACACAAGTCCATGGGGCTGGAAGGGATCCACCCAAGAGTGTTGAGGGAGCTGGCGGAAGTGCTCACCAAGCCACTTTCCATCATTTATTAGCAGTCCTGGCTAACCGGGGAGGTCCCAGTTGACGGGAGGTTAGCGCATGTGATGCCCATCTACAAGAAGGGCCAGAAGGAAGACCTGAGAGAGGGGAGGTTAAGATTGGATATTAAGAACAATTCTTTGCCAAAAGGGTTATCAAGCATTGGAACAGGTTGCCCAGGAAAGCGGTTGAGTCACCATCCCTGGAGGTATTTAAAAGATGTGTAGATGTGGTTTAGTGGTGGACTTGGCAGGGCTGGGTTAACGATTGACTCAATGGTCTTAAAGGTCTTTTCCAACAAAAACGTTTCTATGATTCTATAATAATTGATTTGCCTTGATTCTTAGATACTGTTTCTAAACTGGTTACATAAAAAAAATGTGTTCATTGCTTTCTATATCATTAACACCAAAATACTCTGCAGATTAAATAAAAAATATTTCATACATTTAAGAAAATAAAAATCACTGCATTTGATCAGACAGTAATAGCATACAATAGGGAGTAGTTTTAATTTATAGGAGTAGATTGAAAAAACCCTCAAGAACAATACATGGTGATATTCTCTGCTGTTCTCAGATTCCACTGGCTTGTGATCAGACACAACCCCATGCCAGAGATGGTAACTTTGTGATTAATAACATTAAAAAAAATTCTTATATAAATTCATCTGACTTTTTATAGCTTCAAAACCTTCACAACTTCCCATTACATAGAATTACATCATTCTGTAGAAAGCTAGAATAGTATCTCCCTAAGTTTGTTTTAAAATCATGAGCTAACAAATATGTCTGACTCGTAAACTTCAATCTACTACAGACAGTGCATTCCTTTCATAAAAAAGTGTTAGGGAACAATCCAGAAAAGAAATATGACAAAACTAATTTTAATGTCAGTTAAGGGATTGCAAGTTTCCATTAAATTTTAATAATGAATCAATAGAGCTTTTAGTTAAAAAATGTTTGTTAAAAGCAATAATCTACTTCAGATTATATACAAATTTAGTTTGTTGTCTTAATATAATCCCCTTAATTTAAGGGCATGAGACATGAATATTAACCTGTACGCACAAAATGTCTCAGTTTTTAGGTTTGGAATCCTGCTGAATTGAGATGTTGGACTTATACTAAACACAAGGTCTATTTAGATATCTTCACTTTGTAATAAACCATACTTGCTGAAGCTTATTGAATGCACACATGTATGTACAAATTATGGTTATGTAAATCTCTATGCAGCATTAGTATTAGATGTTCAGACATGATGACAACATGAATTACACACCAGAAATAAGATTAAAAATGTAAAATCACACAAAATATATGACCAAAAAAAAAAAGAAGTTGTTTTGTTATTGGTAATAACTGCCTGGTCCCTATCTGTTTAGTGAAAAAATAAATTGACTACAAAAATAACGGAAAAAGCACTGTATAAAAATGAATAACGTACCAAATTCCATTATATTTTTCTATTCTTTTTCAATTTACTTTAACAATGAAATAGAAAACTTTTACATAAGGTAAAATCTAAGATAATTTGTTAAGCTCAGGCCACTGAAAGAATTGCTCGTATGATTTACTTCACATATAGTGATGTTGAAATGGATGGAAGTTAATGGAGGCTGTGAAGTTATGTTTCTCTCTCTACACCCATGAAACAGCATATTACTTTCTTCTCATCTATTGCTGGCTCCTCTGCCTCAGTGTTCCTTTCTCAGTCCCAAAATCTGACAGTTTCAATCAGCCCCCCCAAACACTCAGAATGACCCGCTTCTGTGGTTTTCTAACATCATTCCCATAGTCCCCTACACCTTTAATACTGGTCACCCTGAAGGCTCTGTATCTTTTTACTCAAGTCCTATAATTTAAACAAGACATAAAACCTGTAACAATATTTCTTATTATACCATTTAAAGCTTTTTTCCTGTACACTGCTACATACTCCTTGTACAGTACCTCACATTTGCCACTGGATCATGTGTAAGCTCAAGCACAGGTAGAAAGAAGTATTTACAGAAGAATGATTTTGAAAACAGTTCCATTATGAATTCACAAGTATCTAAAAAACGAAGTCTGTTCCAATAGCTTTTTCCTTGGCCCAGTTCTGAAAAATAACAATCCACAGATATTATCTATTAAGTTTTCAATGTCAGCTAGAAAACATTTCAAAGGTTAACCTTTGACTCAAAGATGATAATCACACTCATCAAAAGGCACAGGTTCTCAGCCTATCTCAATTCTTTCTTTCAGTGAAAACCTAACCTTCTGAATTCAATAGCTATTTCTGTCACTGAGCATTTTTTTTTTCAGAAATTCAACCTGTCCCTTTAACTATCTGAAAAAGCAAACATAGCAAGTGAACTAGCTACTGTGTTGAACAAAGCCCTGTATGCCTTTCCAACCATGTCAAAGGTGTATCAAAATTACTGTGTAAATGTTAAGGATTGCTAATGGGAACTATTCAAACTTCTAACCTATCTTTAAAATACATAGCATAGACCAGAAAGCCAACTTATGTGACTAACTCATTCATAAATTAATTTCTGAGAAGATTTATTCAGCACTTGTTATGCTAAAGCCTCTAGAGAATTTTACTTCTATAAAGGAACTCTGCTTTGTATATTACAGCACCTACAGCTAAGCAATTTTGGATTCAAGAAGTAAGGTTGGAGGGGTCTTGGCATATTATCAATTTCCCACATTGCCTCCTTCCCAATTCCTTTGCATAAGCTTCAGATATATTCCTCGCATACGCACAATACGCTTTGCCTGGCGATAATATGAGCAACTGAATGTCTTCTAAGTGTAATCCCACCAATGATGGCAGGAAGTTACACTGAATAAATATAACCATAAATAGATCTTCACTCAAAGCTAACTTGTCTCTCTAAGTCATCAAGGAAAAATTATCTTACGTTCGATCAGCTTCTGAATAACCTCATGCCTCTGTTCTTGTTTGCGATTATAACGTAAATAAACGCAGAGAGTTCGAGCAGCTGCTTTTTGGACTGGCAGGACATTCTTGAAAGAAATAAAAGGAACACAATTAAACATACCTGAAGGAATATGACTAAAAATATATAAAAATTCGAGAAGTAGAAAAAACAGCTAAAAATTAGCCTGATTTTATAAATTTTGCAATAATTGGCACAATGTAAGGGAGAAGAAGGAAGTTTGGCCAATTAATGAGACACCTACTTCTTTATTCCTTCTGCCTAACTTGTTTTTTGAACTATTTCATAAACACCTTAAAGTATTCCATGTTTGGAAAGCACCTTCTACATTGTAGGTGTTAGAAAATAAAATTTACAACATCTGCTCTTACAGCAGACAGTTTTACTCTTGAATGAATTCAATAAAATTTCAGACTAGTAGCTCTAAGTGATCATTTTCAGAATCAAGTGTTCTTTCATAAAGAATGGAACACAATGTGAAGTATCGTACGGAATCAGGAAAAAGATGACATATCTCAGAGGAAAAAGTTTTGATTTACCTAGAAACAAACTGAAAATGAGCACAAGGAAAGGAAAGAAGTCTTGAGTGGGAGGAAAAACATGACAATCTGCCAATCCAAATTTTGCACCTCAAATGGGGGGGATTTCTCAGAGCAATTTCTCAGTCTTACATTAAAAAAAAAAAAAAAAAAAATCACAGTCTGATATACCCTATGCAATGAGAAGTAGTACTTTAAGATTAATATAATATATGAAGTACCACATATAGCAAATATCTGGTGGTCATTGTTCTAAATAGCATAAACATAAAAATGGGAAAGAGACAGGCAGGCTCACATTTGTCAAAATGATTGTCAACATTCTGTGAAGAAAACGGTAGTAAATCTGATCACTTGATATGATATGAGGGAGACATGCATATTTTTGTAGTAACTTCTCGTGAGTTCTCCATTTTAAAGAAGTTGCTGCTCTCTGTTCTGCTGTTGTTAATGCAGGAATCAAGTCAGGAATAGACAATAACTAGAAATAAAAATATAAATGTTAAAATAATTTTACATCTTCTAGCTGTATGTCATGTTACTACACTCAAAAAGCACATCACAACACTGTAAGAAGGGAAGACATTTTAAGGGATTAATTAATTCCTCTCCTCAGACAGGATTAGCTACACTGTGACCATTTCCAACAGATATTAGTCTAACTTGCTCTTAAAAAAAAATTATCGATCCGGTTTAAACAATCTCCCTTAAGCAGTAAATGCCACTTAACTAGTCAAAAAGCTATTCCAGTACCTAACTACATACATTTTCATTTCCAACCCCTCCTCCTGACAAAGAACAACTAATCATTGTTCTCTTTGTAATACTCTTTTACAGATATGACGACCATTATGACAACCCTCTTTGGTCTTCTCTTTCTCAAACCAAATAAATCCCATTTTCCTTCTAGCCTCAATCTTTGCAGCTATTCTTTCAGATCACTAATTAATTTTAGTAGGAATTATACACCTTTTCTCAGTAGGAGGTAAAGACTTCATAGTAGCCAAGCTAAATTCTCCTTAGCACTAACCAAAATCAAACAGACTGCCACACTTTACATGGCACTCGTTTTATTTTATATACATTTACAGCTGTAAACATCTGACAAATTCACATTTTAAATTACACTCTCAGCTTTTGTCCATACAAGAAAATAAATTTATTAAGTTCTTATATTGTTGGTATAGCTCGATTTCTCTTAGGAAGAATGCTTAAAACAGTATCTTGAAGCAGGAGATGATCTTTCATGTTCCATTTTGCAGGTGAGGAGTCACTGAATAAACCATCATCCAGAGCCACATATAATTAAATTAGCAAAGCTGGGAACTGAATACAGATCTCCTAAAACCTAATTCAGTGCCTTTACTTCAGGAAATAGGCTTCCTTCTAACAGAAACTGTGTCTGAAAATGGTAGTTGCCACATCAATATAAAACCAGAGTAATTAGGTATTAGCTATCACACCTTTAGTATGAAACCAAGTTTTGTTTTAACCTAATGATTGTATTACAAAGTTTGATCTATTTCAGCAAATCTGTAGTTAATTAGAAAAAGAACATGGATAAACTGTTCATTTTTATATTAAGTCTAATCTTTCAAACCCCCTTTTTTTTTAAAGTTTATAAAGTCAACAATCAATCAAAAAAAATCACAGAAACTACATCTCTCCAAAGCAGAAACTAATAATGAAAGACTTTTTATAAAATATATGTCTGAACAACTTTGCTACTACCTTCATTTAGAAAGCAAATTAAAAAAACATACCCACCTTGCTTTCCGATCCACTGTTTTCTCCTCCACTAGTCATTAGTTCAAGGATTTCAGGAAGGTGACCTACCAGGGCATCTAATACCTATTTAAAGAAAGGCTGCATGAATAAGGTCTGTAAATTAATTTGACTCAATTTTTATGCCTCACCAACGTATCTCTGCTGACATCTCATATGTTACTGTTTTCTCACATCCATGTTAAAAAAAAAAAAAAAGACACACAATGTATTTGCATTGATGAGGACTGTGATTTTAAATTGATGTTTTAATGTAGTAACGTAAGTATTACCAGTTTCAGTTTAGGAAAACAAACTATAGTTTTGATTTATGTGAATACCATAGCTAATGCTTTCTAAACTAATCATAGCATACAGTAGTTTAAAATGAACATTCATTCTTAAGAAAGATCTGTATTTCATAGACAGTTAAGTAAGAGCCTCAACAAACACAGAGAAACATTTTTTTTTTAATATTTGTCAGCTGAATTTTAAAAGCGATTTTTCCTGCTTTAGGAAAAACTGCAGTAGATAAAGTAAAATAGAATATATACTCTATATTAATAGAATAAACTTACTTTCAAACATTGTAATACTTGAAACTAGACTAGAAAAGTACATAAATAAATATTTTTGGCACCAATTCTTACTGAGGTGGTATATAAGATAAAGCATCAAATATTTTTTATTATCTAGATAACTGTATAGGGATCAAACCAAGGAATTTTTCAAAATCACCAGCTGCTTGTGAATCTCAACTTTCAGGTGTTCAACTTGAAAAATCTTTTAGGATGAGTTGGAATTTCATAAACAGTAAGTGGATGTTCTATGAACACTTTTAATTTCCTTGAAAATGTCTAACAAAGGGTACCAAAACAAAAAGGAGCACCTGAAAGTAAAACTCATTTTTCCATGCCGTATCCAAAGATCATACATAGAAAACAAAAAAGATGAGCTATTGGAATAACTGGTATAGGAGGAAATGGTGATTTTGTCTCAAATCTAAATATTTGCCTTTTTTCCAAACCAAAAAGTCTTGCTATATTGTCTGTAATATAGTAAAGTGGTTCATGTTTTATGCTGATTGAAACGGAGGTACACTAAACTTTCCCATAAACACACTCACAGATTCTGTACCAGATCTTGGACTGAAACTCTTTCTATAAATCTTGATCTTTGAACCATACACAACTTCTTCATCTCCTCTTCAATGGGAGAAATGAAAATAAAACAAAGCAAAAACCTTGAACGCTATCAATGATTATTTTAATACAGTATCAAAACTAAATCTTTCCACATAATTTGTAAGGTAATAAATAATATAGCAATTAAAACAATTTAGAATGAATATTTTTAAAAGCTAATAAATTCAGAGTGGGTTTACTAAATTCAAACACCTTCCTATTTTCCTCCTTTTTATTCACAGAAGGCTGGCATCTTTATGAAGCATCTGTGAAACAGCAGTAAAAGCTGTTGACAATTTCAAACAACTACTGTACTGTCTTATTGCAGAGTTATTAAACATCAAGATAATCTGCCTCAATGTAACAAGCAAAAGAAAGTTCCACTAAAAGTACATTACCTCCAGTGACTCATCTTGTAATAGTGTAACCAGTTCTTTATGTATTGTATACACACCAGAATTTAAAAGCTTGGCAACCTAAAAAAATCACAGTAACATAGCAAGGTGAAACATTCTTTAGCTCCATGGCACTACAACAACTATAGTACATATGCTTACTTTACAGCAGGCATGAAGAAGGGATGCAGACCAATTGTTTAATATCAGCCTTCTAAAGTTGTGTACTTTCCCACTGATTACATGAAAAATATGCTTATATAAAGAATATGAGTCAAGAAACAGCCCTGTTACCTAACCAGGAAAAATGCTTTTAGAATTAACTCTTCTTCACATTTACTAAAAATTTTTAAGACTGCACTGCAAGGTTAGAAAAATTCGTTCTGGAATACTCAAATGTTGTGCTTCATGCTCCTTAGGAGAGTTAACAGTCAGTCTGCTATATAATTTAAAAAAGATAAAATATAAAAATTGGCTTAGTCTGTGCTGGATTTTAAGTTTCCCCAGCCTTTCCATCTGAAGTTTTCCCTCCTTACTTCTTTGGGGCTTTTCTACTGTGATTCATAAGTCACATATACATTTATAAAAATACCAGCATCTCCACACTGTTAAAAAGGTTTTATAGCAAATATGAGAAAAACTCGAGGAATGAGATCTTTGCCATACTGAACACTGAGATGATGGGTTTTAATGTTTTCTTTGTTTATATGAGTCAAGTGAAATTAAGAGCTTACTTCCAATCAAGATGAAGCTTTAAGGAAATGACTAAAGGAGTTTAAAAAAAAAAATCCACCTAGCAGTGAATGCCATAAATTACTCATTTTTGGGTGTCACGTGGTTGCCTAGTTATGGTAAAACTAAATCAACGACCACTAACTGTATGTTCAGACCTAGGTATAACTTTACAGGCTTTTTCTAAATGAGCTAAAAGTCTTTGCTTGTATTAGGCAGTACCTTAAAAGTGTTATACATCAAACAGAAAATACTATGTACAATTAGATGCTAATTTTAACAATGTCAACAATTACCTTGGATTAACATTTGTTAAGACAGGGCGTCAGTAGGTAACAAGACCTGGAAATCCATCCACCTTTCTTATAATGGTGGAAATAAAGCCACTTTAGCGTCATTTATGCCCCTACTAGTGATTTAAATGCTTTCAGCAAGCTGCTTAACTTACCAATTTCCCCAGCAACAAAATGGGATAAAAGGCTAAGTCAGGGACTGAAACACAAGGATTCTCAGTAAAACATTATGAAAACCTTAAAGCTCTCCCTATATGGGTTACTGCAATCAGGACAGAGTGTATTTTCATTTCTGGAATTCACCCCATATAGCTAATAATATCTGTGCAGTCATACATTTTTTAACTTTTATGAAAATAATACAGTCGAACTTATGTAAACTGAATGGAATAACAAGAACACACATCCATCTACATCTGAATAAATTTCCAAGTAGTTTCATATTAAATTGAGCATTTAACTTAGATTTGATCCATATAAATATTCTCCACAGAACAGCAGCATAGTAGCAGACTGTACAGTTCTAAAGAAGGTTTTCAGGACCAGATGTGGCAAGTTCCTTTCTCCCATTTGTCTCATTATTTTCTAATAGCATTGAAAATCTTCAAATATTGTAATTACTACAATTGCTTCTGTTTGTGGTTCTAGACCATTATAAGTTTCTTCTAGCTTTTGCGCCTTTAAAGCTCACCTAGCAGTAGGGTCTTGTAGCCAAATGTCACACAATTTAAATAGACTAATGTGTGTATATGGGTTATATAAACAGGTTAAAAGGAACTGAACACCTGTGAGAAACTAAATAATTTCAACAAGTTTTCTTGTCTTTTTATGTCGGTTGAACAGTCACAAAAGTACGCTTAAAGAAAACAACATAAAGTGAAATCATGTAAGTACTAATAAAGAACCATTGTAGACTTACTTCATAGAAGCTTATGGCCATAGTATATCTGACGGGAACTTCAGGGTCATGACAAAGGCAGAAGAATATAGAATATAGTTCTAAATGGAAGTTCTTTGGATCCACAAAAACAATCATGGCCTGTGGAAAGATAAAGTCTTTTATTAACTGTATAGCTAAAGGACCACACTATCAGAGATTATCAAAGGAAAACATTGAGTTACAACCAGCAAGACGCTTGGGAGATAACAGGCAGTGATTTTAAAGAGGAAGTGTGGCATTTTTGATGGCTGTGTCAAAACACAGGCACCAGACAAGTGCTGAAGTTAAGAACTAAATTGGATTTACATATCTTCCAGACATACTGTAGGCTTTTTTTCCTGAAGTCATAGATTAAACCCAAAAATATATAAAACTTTACTTTTATAAATATTGTTAATGTTTCCATATACTAGTGGAAGCTGCAATTGGAGACTACAAACACAAAGAACGTTTTAGCAAGTAGCAAAGCAAACATCTGAATTTCAGCATAATTGTGTGTGTACATACCTTGGTTTTGCTCAAATAAACCAACAGATGTCTACCTACATACATGGTGCTTGTCTTTAAAAGGTAGAATAAAAATATCTGTCTACTGGCTCTTGGTACAAACATATTTTCTTCAAATATAAATGCAGAATGTCAAAACACAAAGTAGATTTACAGAAACATGAGTGGTAAGTTTAAAGACCTCACATAAACTCGAAAAGACTTTCTGTATTCACGCAGGAACATGACTAGAACATGAATCTAACCATGCAGATTCAATCTTCAACTCCCCGTAATGCCATGACACAGCAAATGCGAAAACCTAGCTTTGAGTGGTTTGAGACTGGGGACGCTGTTTCACAGCCATTTTCTCAAAGTCTTTGTGCTAAGGGTTTGAGGAAAACATGTAGGAAAGAATGAGACTAGTAACTTCTTAGAACAGCACTCTCTCTGTCAAAACTTGCCAATAATTTTCTGAGGCTCTGCAAAGAGGAATCCTTTTGGACAACCTCTACTTTAAGCCATTAACTTGAACTTTCCAGGAGAAAACTAGAATCTAGCTAACAACATACAATTTGGCAATAACCTCTCTCTCATGCAGTCCCATTTAGTGAGCTATATGCATGACACAAATTATTTAACCTTAAATGAATGTTACTTACTGGAAAATTGTAAGCACAGTTCTTCCTCACTGAAATATACTTCTTTTCCTGTTCCAGAGTTTGAAGTTGTAGTTGATTATCATTGTGTCCATTTTCCTGCTGTAAACCCAGCGTGGAAAGCTTCTTATAAAACTCCAAAAACCGTAAGTGCTGTTCAGGAGTAAAAATGCCTTCCAAAAAAAAAAAGTTTACTTTCCTCATTACAAATGCTATTAATAATGTCCCAGAATAAATCTCATTTACAGATCTATCAAATATGTTGATTTTTATCCCTCCTCCTCACTGCCTTGAGTCTAGCAGAGCATCATCAGTACACATTATACAGAAAAAGTGATTACAGAAAAATGACAGCTAACTATAACAGAGTGAATCTTAATTTCTCTTTACATAATTCTTTAAATACTCAGGACTTTAACTGCAGGACTGTGAATATATTTTTTTATTCCACTAATACTGGATTCTTCTTGGTTAAATTTTTAGATCCTTATGGAACTCAGTCACATGAAGAATGCATGCCTGCAGAAAGTTGAAAAATTAGGCCATGTTGCTACAGATAATAAAGAGATATAAGAATAAAATTAGAAAACTCAGAACAAACAGGAATGTAACTAGCTTCAAAAATTGCAAGTCATTTTATAAGTTGTGTTAGGTTTGCGTGGCAAGGTTTTGGTAGCGGGGGGGCTACAGGGGTGGCTTCTGTGAGAAGTTGCTAGAAGCTCCCCCTGTGTCTGATAGAGCCAATGCCAGCCGGCTCCAAGACAGACCCGCTGCTGGCCAAGGCCAAGCCAATCAGTGCCTCTGTGATAACATATTTAAAAAGGGAAAAAAACAGCTTTTGCAGCTGGAGAGAGGAGTGAGAAGATGTAAGAAACTCTGCAGACACCAAGGTCAGTGCAGATGGAGGGGGAGGAGGTGCTCCAGGCGCCGGAGCAGAGATCCCCCTGCAGCCCGTGGTGAAGGCCATGGTGAAGCAGGCTGTCCCCCTGCAGCCCATGGAGGAAGGATGAGGGGGTGTAGAGATTCCACCTGCAGCCCATGGAGGACCCCACGCCGGAGCAGGTGGAGGCACCTGAAGGAGGCTGTGGCCCTGTGGGAAGCCCGCGCTGGAGCAGGCTCCTGGCAGGACCTGTGGACCCATGGAGAGAGGAGCCCACGCCAGAGCAGGTTTGCCGGCAGGACTTGTGACCCCGTGGGGGACCCACGCTGGAGCGGTTTGCTCCTGAAGGTCTGCACCCCATGGAAGAGACCATGCTGGAGCAGTTTGTGAAGGACTGTAGCCTGTGGGAGAGACTCACGTTGGAGCACTTCATGAAGGACTGTCTCCCATCGGGGGGCCTCCATGTTGGAGCAGGGGGACGATGAGAGGAGTCCTCCCCTTGAGGACGAAGAAGCAGCAGAAACAACGTGAGATGAACTGACTGTAACGCCCATTCCCTGTCCCCCTGTGCCGCTGAGGGGGGAGGAGGTTGAAGCCGGGAGTGAAGTTGAGCCCAGGAAGATGGGAGGGGTGGGGGGAGGTGTTTTAAGATTTGGTTTTATTTCTTGTTCCTCAACTCTGTTTTGCTTAGTAATAAATTAGATGAATTCCCTCTGTGTTCAGTCTGTTTTGCTCGTGACGATAATTAGTGAGTGATCTCTCCCTGTGCTTATCTTGACCCGTAAGCGTTTCATTATACTTTTTCTCCCCTGTCTAGTGAAGGAGGGGAGTGATAGAGCGGCTCTGGTGGGCACCTGGCCCCCAGCCAAGATCAACCCACCACATTACTAGTAAGAGAAAAATCAAGGAAAGGCTCCGTTTTCTACTCAAGGGAGAGAGGAAAGCTATCACTGATTGAAACCAAGAAGGTTGAAATGCTTAATGCTTTTTATTTTCTTTCTCAAATTCTACTAGTATCATCAAGCTCAGTACAATTAATAACAGTGACAAAGATTCAAGCTTTAAGTAGAGAAGGAACAGGTCAGTGAATACTTAAATGTGAGAGGTTTTCAACATGTGAAGGGTCAGATGTGCTTCATTCCAGTATTCAAAAGTATTTAAAGTACTATCTGCTGAAATCTTAGATAAGTGAGATATCAGAATAGAAAAGGGCTGAAGTGGTACTTATATTTAATAGCTGGAGAGGGGAAGGACATGCCATATAATTATAGATCAGTCAGATTCACATTTTTTGAAAAAATTGGAAGAAAAATAAAAAATATCTACTTGTAAATACTGAAAAGAAAACAAGTAGCAGCCAACATGGCAAAAGCAAAACTTGTCAAACTGACTCCATTTCTTTCTAGTAGTGGAGAAGAGGACCTGTGAATACAGAAGATGCAGTGAAGGTCATGTTTTCACAAGCAAAATAAGGAATCAGGAAAGAGAGATGAAAAACTACAAAGGTGCTGCAAAACTGATTGGAAAACCAATTAAGAGAATGTTACCCGGGGCTCACTGACATGACTTGTATCCAAGTTCTGGTAATATTCAATATTTTGGTTTTTTGGATGTTGGATTAGAGACTTCACTTATTAAATATTCTGATAACATCAACCTTGGAGGAAGACTCCAGAAGATAAGAGTTTAAAATGATCTTCAGAAACTGGACATATGGTCTTAAAACTTTAGACTATTATTCCATTAGGACAGAGATAAGGTACCATGCTTAGCCAGATCTGCATTGTCTGCACAAGGCCAAGAAAGAGAAGGACTAACTAGCTGTCAGATTTATTAAAAAAAAAAAAAAAAAAAAAGCTTCATAGGCTGCACTTGGACAAATAATGTCACACTATTGCCAACTGTTGCAAAAAAACCAAAAAAAGTAAATGGCAATATAGCTTGCAAGAGACATGAAGTAACCCCTTCACTTTGTTCAGCTCTCCAAAGGCATTAACACTTCAAGAAAAATATGAACTTGCCAGACAAGAGTTCAGAGGTGAAGAGAGATCAGCAATTAAAGTCATTCAACCTAGAGAAAAGAAGACTGGGAAGACAGGATAAAACCAGGATGGACTGCCCTAGCTCTATGTTTCTGTAATTAACAGTTTGACATGGTGGAACAGCACTTTTGAGTTATTTGTAGTGAAGCAACAGTCACTTGGATAGTCTATAACATGATCACAAAGGATCATTTTAAAGATTTGTAAGAAAGATCAAAGGGTTTAAGAGTCTAGAGGGAAATTCTCTATAATATAAAACTATTATTCTGCGCTGGCCCTCCAGAGGTAGGCTCTGTGTAGGGGGTATATGGTGGGCAGAATGATCAAGGACAGATCTGCTATGCTCAAGTGAGAACCACAAAAATTATGGGTACAGATTTGGCCTCAGTTGCAGCTGGGAATCCACATGCCACTAGGTCTCCTTTCTCCGCTGAAGTTCCTCATGGGCCACACTCCATACTGTGCCTCAAAAAGGATATCAAGCACAGAAGTGAACGTACGCAGTTAACATACTATGCTTTCAAAGGTTTCTAGTTTCAAAAATTCAGTCACCCAACTCACAAGCTCCAGAATATCCAAGAGGGAATCAAAATAAATCAGTCAAACCAATATACACAACCACCATGTTTCCATCTCTGATCCTGTCTAAACAAAATACTCTGTCCCTGTCTAAACATAAAAATCCCAATAAACAGATGGACACCTAAAGAGGAAATTCACAATATCCAATATTTCTGCAATACATTATTTCAGACTTTTACTTCCATATTTCCTTTCCTAGCTATCATTTCATTTGATACATTCAAATCTGGATATTTTCCAAGGGCTTCAAATTCTCCAATCTTCTCTCATCTTTAATACACTTTTTTAAAAGAACATCAAATCATACCATATAATCCATTACACAGTTTCCCTAAATGGAAAGATAAAGAAACTAGGATTGATTCATCTGCTTTGAAGGATTTTTCACAGAATGATTTCACCAGGGGGAGCACAGTTTGACTCCTATCATCTGAAAAACAAAAGAAAAGTTTAAAGTCAGCCATTTGTCAAAAAAAGAAGTACAGAGAGTCAACTTCCATAATCAGTTATTAAAAATATCATTTAAGCATGCTCGGGAGTATTTTTGGCAGGCACTCACTGGAGGTAGAAAATAAGAGGTATAGCGAATGACGAACATACTACCATAATACACGTCCTAAGTTTTAATACCTTACCTGTTTTGTTTGCTTGTTTGTTTTTAGGGAAAAAGCATTCCCCAGTAAAGGATAAGAGAGAATAAATGACTTCTCCATTCACCAAGAATACATGGATAGAAATAAAGAATACTGCAGTATACTCCTACAATAATATTTCCTACAACAGTAGGAATACAGGGAGATCAAGACTGAACATGACCATGACAGTAAACAGAAAAATCTGTATATGCTGGAAGTGAATTTTTTCAACCTACTGAGAAGAGGAGGTTGAAAATTTTTGGGTAAGCAATAAATTCACAGACAAAAAAAAATAATTGAGGGCAGAGGAAAGAAATCATTTAGAAATTTAAATCAAACCCAAGCACTCTGCCTCCTTATAAAATAAAGGAGTAAACGTTCAAAGAAATTTATGTGGTTTGAGTTGTTTTAAATAAAACCATCGTACTTTAAAATGTTCAAGTTTTAAAGGGATTAGGATTTTTTAATAGTAGATCAACACCAAAATTCAGCAAATAATTACGGCTGGAAAAAATATTTTGTTTGACCTGAAGAAAATTTATTTTGATACTGTGGGAAAGAAACCCTAAGATATAACTTTGGGTCATTTACCTTCAAAATGTTCATTTTCTAGTTCAGACACGAAACAAAAAACTACACAAACCAAATTTCTAGAAACAGATTCCTTGCAAACCTGTAAATAATCCTTGATTGCTTTCTCTAAACTTTTTTTCAATAGCTAAAAGCAGTAGTTACAGCAATTGGGGGGTGGCGGGGGAGGAGTGAAGACTGGGACGTACAAAGAGAAGCACAAACTTGATAGCATCAATGCAAAGGCTCAATAATTTGAAAATTAGCCTACTATCATACTTACCGATATAAGCTCTAACTGCTAAAAAGTCCATTTATGGTATTCTCCCCAAAATCTTACTTCTTTATGCACTCCTCCATATGTCTTATATGCAATCATGTATATTAGTAATTCATCACCAAGTTCCTGTACAGTAAATATTTGCTCCTCACTTATGTATCAGGAATGAGTAGTAGAGTCAGTAAGATGGGAGTGGGAGTGGGAAATGTGATGCAAAATATAAAGTTGCTAATGAAGATAAACAACTGAAGAGTTTGGAAAAAGACAGTATAAAAAGTGGCAAATAACGAGCAGTGATCAAGAATATAAAGTATTTTTTTCATATATACTATGGCAATGATCTATCATGTACTTTGCTGCTTTGTACATTTCCAGTTGTAAAAAAAAAATAAAAATCAGCAGATAGCAGAATTGATGCAGAGCCAGAAAAGCTGGCTGTTACTGTCTCCTGCATCCCCCTGAAAAAAACTGAGACAGAGCAGTTGATTGGAGGACAAGGAACAGCAGTTACCCAGAATGTTCCCCTACGCTGGACCAGTCACAGTTGTTCTCCTTAAAGTTTGCCCCAATCAGTGTTGAACTGAACTTGTAATGAGAACCCAAGAGCAATGTGTGTAGGTAACCCACCACCACTATGCCAAAAGAACAACAAAGAATTTCTCCTTCCTCACATGAAGACACACTCACCCCTACACCTGGAGAAGCATGAAATATGCATGTTGATCAGATGAAAGATATAAAGCGCTGAGAAAAATACAAGCATTTACATTTTCTGTTTTAAATACAAAAAAGCCTTATAAAATACACACACTTTCTCACTGCAAAGAAGAAAGCTTTCAGCGTCATATAGCCACAAGATTAAAGGGATTTAAATAGTAATTGCTGATGCTTAGTACCTCTAAAAATGATCAATTGTGCACACTGCAGTTTATGGGACATGAAGAAATATTTTCTGTTCCAAAATTTACAAATGTATTTGACATATAACATGTAAGAACAAGGTTTACTGATACACACACAAATATCATATCATTGCCCCAGTCTGGGCTTTTCAGCTCAGAAGGCAGGCTGCAGTCTGTAGTTAGGACTAGCTTTACTTCAGTTAACAGGCCAAAACTAGATAACAGCAAAAAAACCACAAGCAATGGCATCTGTTGAGCTAACATTTGGTATTCTGAGTATTGATAGCATTAAGTAAAAACTAACAACCCAATATTCCTATCATTTATACAGTAATTTTACTCATTCTATTTAGCCACATTACATTAGAAGCTTCGAAGATAACTGATTTCATGGACAACTGGTTCACCTTCCTTAAAACTCACTACGTATAAAGCACTGTAAGACATGAAATACATAAAGGATAAAACAATAAACAAAATAAAATCAGAAGTGTCTGAAGAATAGACAGGGGAAAAAAGCATTTAAATACATTTATAAGATGCATTAAAGCATTAAGAACTGGGCTAGTAAGCCTGAATTAAATTCTTACCTGCATCAAACATATCAAGCAGATTCACTAATGTCTCAAAAGCTGCAAGGCGTACACTGCTGCCCTCATCTCTTGCCAGTTCTACTAACTCAGGAAGCACCACAGTTTTTGTTAGTTCTGTCCTGCAAAGTGAGGCAAGCAGTCAAGAGAAAACTTACAATGAAACAATATTGCCACAGCAAAACAGAATTCTCCCTTGAAATACTCATTTAGGTATTTTTTGGGTAGTCAAGAAGGAAAAATGATGAAGTTGTAGGGAAATGTAAATTAAATAAAAACCACCAGTCAATCTCAGGACTTTTTTCTTTGTCAGCCAAAGAAATATGTAAATTTAAAATGCAAAACTTCATCACTAAAAAAAAAAGCATTCAAATTAGCTCAAAATGAATCAGAAAAAATGCAGTCTGAAAAAACCTCAAAGGAGTCCAGCTACTTCACTGTGTCACTAAGAAAACTCTTCTGGTCAAATATGCAGAAACTGCTCAATGAGATGTCCAAAGCTAAAAATTATTAATATGAGTCATGTTGGATTGCAGTGCCTGCAAATGTTACACTTCAAAGATGAGCCTTCTTTACAGAGGGTAAGCAACTACTACTACAAGAACTGGGAAAACATACCCAGTATTTCCACTTTTTTTTCTCTGTCATGCTCTTATTTATTTATTTATAGTAGTCAAGATTTCTAGTGTTTGAATTTGTCTGCATTTGAGTTAAGAAGCCCACTTCATCCTGTTCTCATGTACGAGCTCTTGGTCTGCTCATCAATTAGTGAAAGGTGGTGCGAGCACCACATCTCAAGAAAGGGACTTCAGCAATTTATAATAGCCAGGGATCTGGCCCTCAATGTTTATAATGCCCAAAACATAAAACTGCATAGAAACACTCTGATAAAATCACTTTACATGAGCATTAACCAAGATGACAAAATCTAAACTATGTTTGACACTTTGAATGACTGTGTACAAAGAGTTTAGACTGTCATTTCAATCACAGTTTTTAATACAGAACTGATCACAACCTCCAGGATGCCAGATTTTTACTGAAATAAAAATGCCCCAAATACCTCTTCCAATCAGACTAAACAAGTAACAGCTGTCCTTTTTGTAAATCAATATGAACAACACTACTTTCAAATGTTTATAATCAAAGTGATTTGTACCTTACAGAGTTTATTATTGCTACCAGCAAATCGAGATGTAGCTTAAGAGTATTCTTCCAAACAGATGATTAAGTATTCATATAAAGTTATGAAAAAATAACATGATATCATTTAGGTAACATCACTAAACAGTAAAAATTAGCACTGGAACTGTTGTCACATTATGTCTTCAATATTTACCTAAAAAGGTGTTTATTTCTGTTTATTTATTTGTCTTTAGTTTTCCTACTACCTATTCATCCTCAATATGAAACACTGCAATAGTTTACATATCAAAAATACTGACAGTTCACCATTTCTTATGAGATTAAAGCATCTAAATCATTGGGAAGGGTCTAGGCAAAAACACATTTAGCACCCTTTTGCAAAAAACTGCACAGTAATTATTAGAAACTGCTAATACTTGCCATAATCCTCTTCCATTTTTAAATAAGCCCAATGACATCAATGGATAATTGAGATTATTTCAAGAAGCTATAGATGAACTCATTATTTACAAAAAACTCTTTGCATGGTTCAGCAATTTTACTATCAGATTTACAAAAATCTGAAAATGGAAAAGAGCCAACTGCAAACAGCCAATTCCTAAGAACACATCTGTACACTCCAAATTTATTACTGAGTACGTATGAATTAAGTTAGAAATCTTAAAAGCAGCTTTTAGGTTACCATTAAATATCTCAGAGAAAGATTTTGCATTTAGCAGCAGTTATACAAATTGTACTCACCCTATTCCTTGAGCTATATGTTCCAATTGCCGACACATGCAAATTCTAACTTCATATTCCACATCCTGGCACAGTGATTTTACCAAGGGAAGAATCTCTCTTTTAATACTAAAATATGAATATTTTTTATTAATATACAGAACAAGAATATATAAAATCTACTCTGTAGTACTTAAATTTTACCCATATATTACTTCTAATGGCATTTTTTTAAACACATTTATCACACATGGTAAATGATTTTTCTGAGAATTTGGAATTATAAAAGAATACTGTACATCAGACACAAATATGTGCTATAAAGAAACAGAAAAAGGATTATTTACAGTCATTATAATTTGCTCCTATTTCTTCCATTTTTTTTTTAAACTACAAAAATAGTAGGTAGGCTTAGAGATGCTGTCCTCATTTAATAACCATCTTCAGTACAATTTTTGAACAGTCACTGTAAGAATACAAAGAATTATATAAATGGAATTGTAAATACCAATTAATTGTCTCTAATATCTCATCTTTGGAAGGCATGTATCACCAAAGAGATATTTGGGAAGAAAATGGAAAAAGAATTTAAGATTAAAAGCTTCAGTACTGCAATGACTTTAAGCAAGTAGACCCAAGTATTCATGTTAAATCAATGGCAGGTACAAAATAACTATTTTGAATTCTATTTAATTAAAAACACATACTATAACTTGGCAGAATCAGCCATTGTGTTTCCTTTCACTGCCCAAGATGCTGTCATGAGTATTCATAAAATAGCTCTATCCAAATCCTTATGTTGTTGCAAAACTCAAGAGAAATAATATGAAGACACAGACAAGCAAATTTTCAAGCCAGCTTGCGCAGCCTCCACTCATTCCAATGAAAATTAATTTACTTCTTACAGCAAAATTTGGCCTCAAGTTTCAAAAACTGTACAAAGTTTTGGGAGGTTGGTATTTTAGAATACTCTGAAATACGGATTACTTCCAAAAAAGACTTGTTTGTAACTAGCCGTTGTAACAGAGAGTAGGAAAACTAATGTTCCATTCTAAGGTCAGAACTTTTTCAATACTCTATAAAATACCCTGGGAGTCACGTAAAACATAAAAGAAAAGGGGTTTTATTATCATATAAATTTTATGAGGAAAAATGGTGCCATTCTGAAGAAGAATGTGAAGATATGCTTACATATTGCCTATATAAATACCAAGACTCCTCCTGCAAGGGGAATGAGAGCGTATCATGAATCTTATTCAGCCTGTCACATTCAAAACCTGTGGATCCAGATCTCTTTTCAGCCCTCTAAACTACACTTAGAGCCCTCTACTAGATGATCAATATGTCCCAGAAAATTCTCAGCCATCTTCTTAAGATGTAGCTTCCGTACAGAAATGGTGCTACTATCTGTTCACTGAAATGAGTGGTTTCCTATTTCCGAACAGCAAGGAAGCATATTAAAGAAACCCAACAAAAGAAGTTATGATTATTTGAACTTATTATGGTTAATGCTATTATAATTTCTTGTAAGATTCCAAGTAATCTGGAATGTCACTTTATTTTCATGAGAATGTAACATCAAATAAATAAAAACAATTGTGATTCTGCCAGAATTCTACAAATTTTGAAGATAAAAGATTTGAAGGCTTTGGTAATATTCTCAAAAAATACTATTTTATCATGCTCATTAACTTTTGCATGTGCAACAAGTGTAGCCTACATAGCAAATGAAGATGTAGATAGCTTCCTTCTGGTTGCTTCCAGTTCTTTTTATTGAAGAAAAAGAATCATAATTTAAAGAAATTTATTCCTAAATGTCTTGTCACATGGTCCTGTTGTTCATCTTTTCTGTTATGCTGAATTCTTGCATTTTGAGGCAGATCAAAATCATTATTAGAGTGGAATTCCTCAGCTAGACATGTTTCCTGTCCATGTAGTAGCTCCCAGTGGATTTCTATTGTTATGCAAAAATCACGTATGTCCAATTGCCTGGATAGGAAATGCATTTGGTGAAATGGTCCGACTACTGTAAGACCCAGATAAACTGTCCAAGGAATGTACCTTGCCAACTGCTTTGGGCAGACAAGTTATTCAGATTTACTTTCAACATTGCTTTGCTCTTCCGCACCACTGTCCAAACCCACAGATGCTGAATCTAAGAGCTGAATAATACCAGGCAATAACAGTGGCTCCTGATACACCTCCATTTAATTAGGGATAGGAAAAAAAAAAAAAATATATATATCTACATGTTAAATCTGGTTAGACAAATAAACATTTAGGAACAAGATTCTTGTCTTTATGACAAGAAACTCTAAGGTGATGAAGTTGTGTTTTGTCTCTAAATTGCAGAGAAGTCTACTGTTTGGCTTATTTCCTGGTAAGAAAAACATTATGGAACAGTATGGCATGAAAACGGTACTTATTTGAACCTGTGGAAGAACATACAAACTGAAGTTATAAACTGATGAACAACAGCAAGTCTGAATATGCTAGTTACATAATGAACATTTTTTATTAATTATTAATATCCAGATAAAGGGATCTGTTAAAAAAAAGCATTTCATTTTTGCATTAAAGTCTACTTTTCTTGTATTGGTATATACTGCGGAATGAAAATATTTGTACGGTCTACTTACATATGAGCTTCAAATTTGTTAGCTAATTTTCCCATGATTTTACAACTAACTAAGCGGGACTGAAGTGTTTGAGAAAGCTGTGCTTTGGAAACAAGTGGATTCAGGATCTATATTAAAGAAAAAAATAAGAAATGTGAACAGTAAATAATGTATTACTCTTCTTAAAAAAATACCTGGAAAAACATATCCCAAATGTCATCTACACCTTTCATGGCATTAATCGCTACTAACAATAATGATGTCTGTGTACATTAATAGTCTATTGGAAATGTGTATTTAATATTCAGTGCTAATTATAGCATAATAAACCTATATCTTGGCCCAAATAGCAGTTTATGATTCACGTCACAGCCACAGTTTTACATCTGTCTACTTGTGTCTTTATTTTGAGACTAAGTTGTATATGAATATTTCTATCTATTAGCTGGTAATTTTCACAAAAGCTGTTAAATATGTTCCTGCACAAGAGAAAAAAATATGCAGAGAACGGAAAAGGAAGCCTCTCTGAGGTTTCCTCTCATAAGTTTTCCCAGGAAACACCTCTTTTGTTGTAAAGCTTGAGGCAATGATCCCTCTTGATTATGCATACTTCGGGGATCTGTAGGGAAGAGGTTTCATTTCCACACAGACACAGAAAACCTGCATCTTTATCAGAGCTCTGCTGTCATTTGTTGGATCAGCTCTGTGGTGCCAGAAACAACCTAAGAAAGGTCTGCAGAACATCATATTAATATATATATTATTTATTGCTCTGTGAAATAATCACAGAAATCCAGGTGCCAGGCCTAGAAGAACATTACCGAGAGGTATCTCCTGGAGCCTGCCACAGCTCCTCACTCAATCTCTTTTGCAGAGCTCCACAAAAGGATAATATACAAGGCAGGAAAGTCCAACGGTCTTCTAAAAGCATTTTTCTCCTCTTACCAACCAAAATTTTCAGGTGAGAGAATCTTACCACTCTAAGTACAAATACATCAACCAGACTAGAATTAGTACATAAGGTATGCTTCTAACTGTAACACTGCATAAAGAAATACATCATTAGTTATCTACCAACCTGAGTATTACTTTTGTGGTCTTTGAACTATGACAGAAAACACATCACGCCTAGCAATACTAACTCCACTTACTGGCCTAGACACAGTCTCTCCTACGAAGTGGCCATTGCCAGAAACAGCATACTAGGTTAAGTTGAGCTTTGGTTTGAGACACACACCTTCCCTTATTTTCCTTGGAATCTGATTGTCCTATGATTTTACTTACAAAAAAGTTACCAACTAGAATATTCCAAGTTCTCATACACAGATCCTTCAAGTAACATGAAAGGCCCCTTTTCAGATTCAGTTTTCTGTATAGCTGCTGAATCAACACTGCTTTATCAGTTGCGATCTTCCCAAAGCACATTTTAGTGGAAACTTATAAATGTGTTCCTAGAGACAAATCAGGGGAGAAACTCCATCTTGTTTAAATGGCATCTTTTAAATTACTATTAGATTTTGGAGGTGACCAGAATAATTTCTCTTTTTTTTTCCCCAACCTAACTTTTCACCCTTTAGTTTATTTTTTTAAACAGTGCTGGATTTCAATTACCCACTAATTTTAATGAGTATTTTTATACTACACAAACAATCATATATTTAAATCTCCATAGCATTTTGAATTATAAAGACAGTGAAATAGACCTGTCACAAAGCTTTTAAACTTAATGAAATATGAATACTTGAAACAAAATTGAATAAATTAACTGAGTAAAGGGGAGTGACAATATGACTTAGTGACAGACTTCCTTCCTCTTTCTTGAGCTACACAGTGAAAGGTAAGAGTGTTTGCGGGGCATTAGGTTTTTGGTACATCAAGAGCAATTGAAATAATACACAATGAAATGGATCTCTAGCATTCAGTCCCGTTCAGGAGAAATCAGAACTTTAGTCCAGTAGCAAACAAAATGTAGTTTCTTCATGAAGACACAGACTGAGATACTATCCTGTAAGCCAAACCAGGATACATGAAAACATGTTACTGAGAATACTAAGTGCAGTGGAAGTGTTACAGTAAATAGTCTTTATTTGCTGAAGAACACTAAAATTTTTAATGTGACCTTCCTGTCTCACCATTTAGCACAGTCCTCTCTTACAGTATGTTCCACAAGCATTACTGTTTTCACAGGCATAGAACTGCTACAAATCTTACTGAAGTGAATGAGACTTGCAGGGAAATAAACTTACAAAATATTATTAATTTGTTGTTAGCATAAGTGAGAGAATATTATTACCTCATGTCTGATAGTCTCTTTTGGTAAAGCTTCTATTACAGCAAGAAGAGTTTCTAGCCATGCATTGCTGACACCTGTTAGAAAGAAATGGGTTATATGTTATGTTGTACATATAATGAGTATAACAAAACACATACCAGTTTTACAAAATCAGTTCTTGCTTTTTACATGCGCCTCTTCAAGGAACTATGTACCTAAAAGCCACAAAATTAACATTCAAGACTTTAAACTAAGAAGTAGGATAGGTGAGAAGCAAATGCTGTCCCTATTTCTTTTACCTTTTCAATTCCTGTACAAAAATAACAGTGATGCTGTTTGTTTCGAAAAGATGATTTCCCTCATTTAGAAGCATATTCTTTTCTTATGCCCACTGAAACTTTCTAGGTTTTTTCTTTATGTTGTAAAAGTAGTGTCAAAGAAGTTAAGAAAAACAAATCATCACAGAAGAAACATTAACCATCCTCCTTCCATTTTCTCAGCCACAAAATTCTGGTACTTCAGTAGAAGCTTGGACTCAGTAACAATTTCCGGATTTAATCCTTCAGACAAAGTGGTTTTGTTTACTTCAATCAGAATTTCATTTAAGTATCAGTACGTAAGTGGTCAGCATGCAAATATCTTTTCATTCATGCAAGCCTAGATAGAAGGTCACAGTGATTGCGCTCACTGCTTTACACAGCATTGTATGGTCACTAAGGAAACAAAACATAAAAGTAATCAGCCATCAGTAAAGTTGTACAGCCCTGACCTGCATCTCTGTGTTCCAGGTTCTGGAGAATGATGTGTAGGAAGGAGTGGGAGTACGTATGAATGGACACTGACTCCTCTTGCAGAACAGTCAAAAATGAAACAGCAGCTGTTAACTGCATTTCCACTCCTGCAACATGCAGCACCTCCTGTATAATTACAAATTATATCAATTTAGAGCATGAGGCAGAAATGTAATGAAAGAACATTCAAATTTTTACATTCACTTTTAAGAGGAAATATGCAACAACCTGGGTAAACTACAAAAGTGGCTGTAATATTACTTTCTCTTCACAGCAATTACTTGGAGATATTCAAGTCTCTTATAGCATGAACCTTTTAAGAAAAATAAAATTAACTATAATATTTTTATGACTTTCAGTTTCATGAACACATGTGTGGATTTTTCTACTTTACAAAATGAGATGTAAAACCAGACCAGCCAACAATTGTGCTTCTGCTGTTTATGCACATGAATTAAAAAGAAGTATTTCATTCATCTAGTGAAAGATACTAAAATAGCAGAAGGCAATTTAAATTTCATCCCTTGCCAGCTGACATGGAACACAAATGAAAATGTCTATGTGTGTGTGCAGAGAGAGAGAGAGAGAGAATCTTAAGAATAAAACAAGATGTAGTAGAATATTTATCTAGATAATTCAGCATTTACTATTACTTAGCTTTCACATATAAGAATATAATTAATTAGGCTGTCTTTAAAAGCATTAATTCAAAAGTTAAACAAAGATAATAGGTGAATGAAATATTGCTAAATTTTTTGAATGAAACAAAAAGCAATTTTAAATTTCAGATTTACGCACATGCAAAGAGCTTGCAGGATGCAATCTATGACATGGCATTCATTGTAAGTATGTACGTATCTAGCAGCTAGGTGGACATTCCATTTGTTTACCTCTCTAAATGTATCT
This sequence comes from Grus americana, assembly GCF_028858705.1. Classification (NCBI taxonomy): domain Eukaryota; kingdom Metazoa; phylum Chordata; class Aves; order Gruiformes; family Gruidae; genus Grus; species Grus americana. The sequence continues at coordinate 54,036,096 of NC_072856.1, read as the reverse complement.
ATCTCATGAGAAAATAAAGTGCATTATTCTACTACTAAAGCATTACACTCATTTTACAAGTGATTCCAAACTCAGTAAGAGTTCCTATTTAATTCAGTAAGTACTTCCTATTTAACACTTTAAAAAAAGATACAAACCCACATATATAAAGTGCTTGAGATGAAGAGTGTTTTCTCCAATCACTGGTCAAAAATAAGTGATAAGCTGTGTCCTTGTTTCAGCTGGGATAGAGTTAATTTTCTTCCTAGTAGCGGGTATAGTGCTGCGTTTTGGATTTAGGATGAGAATAATGTCGATAACACACTGATGTTTTGGTTGTTGCTAGGTAATATTTATACCAAGTGAGGACTTTTTGGCTTCTCATACTGCCCCACCAGTGAGCAGGCTGGGGGTGCACAAGAAGCTGGGAGGGGACACAGCCAGGACAGCTGACCCAAACTGACCGAAGGAATATTCCATACTATATGACATCATGCTCAGCATATTACTTGGGGGAAGCTGGCCGGGGGTTGGAACCACAGCTCAGGAACTAGCTGGGCATCGGCAGTCTGTGGATGGTAAGCAATTGTGCTGTGCATCACTTGTTTTGTATATTATTATTTTATTATTATCTTTCTTTTCTGTCATATTAAATTGCCTTTATCTCAACTCGTGAGTTTTACCTTTCCCCCCCGCCCCGATTCTCCTGCATCCCACTGGGGGAGGGGGAGTGAGCGAACGGCTCTGTGGTTGTTTTAGCTGCCTGTTGGCTTAAATTGCAACAAGCTGATATTTTATTTTTTTTAAAAAAATCAGCCTAGATCAGATTAAGAAAATATCCATTATACACCTAAGCATTACATAGCAGAGGAATTTTGCTGAGAAAAATACAGTTTGCAGAGAACATCTGAGAATCATTTAGTAGACTTTGCTTGCTTCAAAGTAAAACAACAAGAAGCTTTCATTACACAACTGTTAACCAGTTCATGTGTGTAAATGTATAATTTTTAATTTACCTGATTTCAAAGAGAACCATTACTTATCTCTCAACAACTGTCTCAGTTTACATCCAGGTATATTTGTAAAAGCATTCTCTGTGCCCCTGCTCCTCCAAATGAAAAAAAAATAAGAAAGAGCATTGTGCAGCTTACCAATCCCAGTGTGATAAAATATTTGCATTCAATAGCTATGGAAACTGCCCTCTTGTTACTGCCACAGCCTTTCTCTGTCTTTGTTGCTCCATTGTTATTACAACAGCCACAGCCAAGAACAAGGAAAACTACCAATGTTGTCATTTGAATGTTTCTGGCATTAGAATACCTGTGCATACTGTTCTGGGATTTTGACTTACACTTGTTCAAAAAAAAAAATTCCCCAAAATAATCAAAAGAACTATCTACACACTGTAGATGCTAAGACACCACTGCAGACCAGAACATAATGGAGCTAAATTCAATTTTATGTACGCATTCACTTTGTACACAAGGGAAACAAGGTTACTTACCATCAAATAAAGTTTCCAAATAGTCTCCTCCCCAGATCCACACAATTCTGGATAATCATGTGTGAGAACACATTCTCTGGATGTGCCTCCTCATGGACCTCGGGAGACATTGAAATGTAAATTTCTAGATTGCTTATACACCTGCCTGCACTGACGTTTGCACTCAGAACCGTACAGTTCCACCTATGAAAATGTATGGGTCTCCCCTTCTCATTCCAATTTCACTGAACTCAAGTTGAGTGACTTAAATATACTTACTTATTTATTTAGAAAGTAATGTATTTTTCTGTACATGGATCCTCCACAGATTCTCACTCAGGAGGAAAAAAAAACTTTTCCTATTTTATTCAGACAAACGTGTTTAATGGAATTTAAGGGTATTAGCACATCCTTGAACTATCCTAATGTCTACAAGTTAAACTCAGGCATCAAAACTCACAAAATTTAGAAAGCCTGGCTTATTCCATTAACTGGAAAACAGAAAATTCACCTCTACTTTAATGCACTTTATGTCCTGCAGCAACAGAATTCTCTTGAAAAAATGCTGCAAGCAGAAACAAACTAACTCAATCGTTTTAGTAATTGCGTTGATATGACAGAAATCTTTATTTAGGACTAGAAAGACACATAAGATTACAGAAGCTCAAAGACACAATGAGGATGGACCTTAAAATCAATGTTAGGAATAAGGTGGGGTGAAAATCACCCCACCTCTTCTTAAACTATAAAATCAACTAGGAAACAAGAAAAGCTTTCAAGGGGAGACTGACATATTAGGAAAATAAGTAACTGTGAAAATGAGTTTGGAACTAATCAGCACCGAATAAGGTTTGATGTATACACTTCAACAAGAGTATCCATAGTTTTCTGCAATCACAGCATTTGGAAAAATCTTGTTCGTCAATCAGATGAGCCATTTTGTGCACAACAAGAAGTGCTGAGAAATGTGTCTAAGCTTTCCCTAAATCTGCATTTCAATGACTTCCAAGGTTCATGAGGAGGTGCATGCAGAAATCCAGAGTGGGGATCTCTATGGAAAAGAACCCATACAAGGATGTCACTTGATTATAACCATAGAATTTTTAAAAATATTTCATGATCTCATTCCTACGTTAACATCTAAATGATACACAACGTATTTGTTTTATTAGCATAACCAAAATACTGGCATCCAATTTAATCATTACTTAGATCTGGCATATTTATTGCTGTATTGCATGTTTGATTTTGCTCATCTTCAACCTAAAACACTTTTGTTAAAATATAAATGGTTTCCAATATAATTTTAATTTAATTAGGTTTTAAGGAATAATAAGCAATTTGCAGATATACATTTCTATATTTATTTATAAAAGTAACCAGGTTTATCAATTTCTCACAAGTGAAATAAAAATTTGCAATGTATCCATCTAGAACATTTCTTGCATTTATTTCTTCCTGTATCTGTTTTATCCTCAGTTCTAACAAAAAAGTATTTATTTTTGCTTTTGGTTTTCTGCAAGTATGCTAAATATGTTCGCTTGTTTCCCTACCCAGTTATATGGTGACAATCATTTCAGATAAATAGGACCCTGAACTTCCTATACAACTCATTTTGCATGTGCAAATTTGAATTCACAAATGATTTTTTTCCAATCTACAGAAGTGAAACAAGTGAAGCAAGTCAGCTTATTTCCCTGCAATGTGAGACTACATTTGCAAGAGTCTAATCGCAGTTGGGTTGGGTTATGCCTTTATAGACTATAACAGTTTCCATTTAATGGTCAGGACTATTCCTCCAATAAAAACAAGGATAAGGAAAAAAAAATTAGATCCAGTGGTTAATGATATGAAACACTGTTTTGCAGTTAAAAGTGCAGTGAACATGGGTGCAACAGAATTGTTCTTCTATTATAGATTAAATAAATATTAGATAACAGCACCATTGAAGAACCTGTTTTATAAGAGTAAAGCCACAGAAAAAAATTTAACTTTCATACATTCCAGAAAGTTTTAATTTATAAAGCTTAAACCTGAAAAGAACACTTAGATTTAGACTGATCTCATTATATTTCACTCTTTTACCTCTGCCTTGAGCCCATTAACTTAAGTTTCATTTAATTTATCAACTAAGGCAGCACTCAGTGTGGATTTAAATGACACTGCAAAATGAAAAACACATTTTCTTACTTATTTGCTCAAAGATTGATCAGATTTATTATTAAAATTGTCTGCTTAATTTATAATTTTTCTGTCTTCAGTTCCTAACTCCTGTTTCTTCATATATTGTTTTCAGTTGAATGTCCTTTAGTATTATGCAGGAAGATACTTTTACAAAGTAATTATCACCTGATCTAGACACACTGAGCTCCAACTCCCACTGTACAAATATTTTCCAGGCCCTAGATCCTGATCACATTAATGAGCATCCTTTTAAATTTCTTCTCCATCCCTATATAAAAAACCCCTAAGACTAGAATCAAAAACTGTATTCCTATATTAGACTTTTTATTAGAGAGACAAAGATTACCACTTCTTCACATCCTGACAAATAAGGGTAAAAAAAACCCCAGCATTTCTTATTATTACTTCATTTCAGGAAGAACTCTGCTCTCAAAGGAGAAACACGAAAGAAAAAAATTGATTCAGTATGTTAAACAGAAAATGAAAAAAACCCCACCTTTTTTTTTAATCCAGTAGGTTGGATAAAAGTGGGCTTTTTTGCCTTTGTTAAAATACTGGCAGAAAAAGATACATTCAAACTTCATTACACAGAACTTACTCTGATTTTTGGTAAAACCCGACGAAGTGTTTCTGCAGGATTCTGTCGCATTAGGACTGGAAGATTTGCCACCACACTTGTTCCTTGGATATCCTGGCCAGAACTTACAAAAATATATACATGAAATACATTACTCTATACGATGATTACAAGCTCACAGCTTTCATTTAAAAAAACAAAACAACAAACCCAAACTACCCAGGTTACTCATATAATAAATCAAGAAAAGTATTACTTTTTTTTAAGATAATATGTAATAGAAAACAACATTAAAATATGAACCATAAAAGCTGTTATGTATCATTTCTAATATGGAATGTTCTAATTTTTAGCGTACCTTTGGAAAAAAATATAAAATGTTTGAAAGATCTTTTCAAACTGGATGGTAAGGGCAGTGGTTTTGTGGAAACTTTTATATTATAACAATACAAGTGATAAAGCTTAGAAAGGGGACAAATAGAAGATATTAATGAAAACTACACTCAACATACAAGATTTCAACAGAAATCTACCTTTTTTTCCTTTTTGTAGGGAAAACAATCAGATGTATATTGACGAATATGATTAAAGAAGCATGCAAAAACTTGGTTAGATTACAGATCTTGTATGTTTCTCCTAATACTGCCTCTCTCAAAGGTATCCCGGAAGGAAGAAGGAAGGAAGAAAAAAAAAAAAAGTGCAGGATAGGAGGGAAAGGGTAAGTAGCAATGAAGAAAAGGCATGAGACAAAAATCAAAACTACCCAAGTGGATAAACTTCTAGGATGGAATCAGAAAACAAAAGGGTGTGAATGCCAAAATTAAAAATAAAACTAAACATCAACACATCCTATTTCATGTTTAAATGCATAAAATCCATTTTGCTAAACAAATTCAGATTTGTTCCAACAGCTAAGCGGCTCATTTATAAATAAGCACGCAAAGCTCAACTGTACATATGCAATTTTCTTAGTGTGACATTATAATTGAATGTACAATATGATTATACACATAATTTTTAAAGAAATTCATAGTAAAACTACTTTTAAATACTTCCATATATGTCTTCCCATACTGTCATTATTTCAAGTTTTCTTAGTGAAACTTATGTGCTCAGGAAGGGGACTAGGTAGATAAATTGGTCACAGAACAGTAGATTTGCACAACCACCTTCCAGTTTTGTTCTGCCTCTGAAGTATACCAGGGAATTCACAGTTAAGATGCAAAGCATTTCCGCAGCATTTAGAGCTGAAAAGATCTTTACACGTTCCATTAATGCATCATCCTCAACATTCCTGTCTTTCAGAAGATCAAATCAAATTATAGGTACAGTCAAGCAGGCTAATTTGGATCGATTTTGCTGAATGCATACAAATGTGCTTTTAAAAATGAGGATATGTTTGTATAACAGGCAAGAAGGAATAGTAAAAGCTTTGGTTAAAATCAACAGAGACTAAAATACCCCAATAGAAATATTGTAATACCCAACTGTAAAGATTTTTTTTCTTTGCACTCTATAATTTCACAGTGAAAGTATTCAAAAAACAACTAGGTATCACCAGCATTAACTTAATCGTGTTTAGCAAACTGCAATTTAAGTGTATTTGTGAAAGAAAGTATTCTTCACTATCCTCGCAAATATAATTTCCCATGTTAGAGGGCAGTACGTTCTGGAAGATAAAGTACAGGCTGGAAGGCAGGAATTCAAGGATTCAAATCCTCTTTGCAAGGTGGAGGGTCACACACATACCCCAGTTCACTTCTGGTTAGGTTTCCATTCTGCAGACAGGTGTAATTACCTAACTCACCAACTACAAACTATCACTCTTTATACAGGTCCTAACATGGGAAAACCTCTGCCCCAACAAAACCTTCCCCTTCCAGAAAAAGTAAATCTTGCTATGGCAGATATGTCTCATTTTTGTACAGAATAACACAAAGTGCCTGTAATTTGAAAGCATGTGTCTTGTCTAAAGCATATATGATGGAATTAACCTAATCTTAGATAGCGTATGTCTGCCTCGAAGATAATTTTCCTTTAAAATCAATGGAAAGAAATAGGACTCAACAAAGAGCAATGTATCTCAGCCTAAATAGATGAGATAGATAGTGCCCTTGAAATGCCTCTGAAGGCGGATGCTGTAAGTACACGATGGCTCCTGCCCACAGAAACACATTACGAGCCTTCGTCCTACAGACATTCACATTTATGCTTAACTTCACCACTGCATATAGTCCTGTTGATTGCTCACGTAGTAATATATTAGAACCATAGAATATCTCAAGTTGGAAGGGACCCATAAAGATCATCGAGTCCAACTCCCCACTCCAGTGGCCGACTACCCTCTCAGTGAAGAGCCTTTTCCCAATGTGCAACCTGAACATGAATTAATATCTTTAGAAATGCTTGTGTGATTACAGTACCTAACTAATATAACTAATTTGGGACAAAATAAAACACTCCTATTTCCCTGAGTTCCAGAGCAATCAAGAAGGATCCATCACAAACTTAGCCATGGCAATAACTGTTCTAAAGAGGTGCTACACACCACGAATGCCAGGAACGAGTATTTTTGACCTTTTTTTTTTTTTTAAATGGCCCACATACACCTTAAATATTAGAAAGATAAGAACCCAAACAGAAGAGTTATCATAAAGTCTAAGATGAGTAACAAGTGAGCAGAAAGCTGTTAACACTGTACTAAGGTTATCACACATCGCTGTCATCAGGGCTGCAACATTTTGACCTGCTAAGCAAAATTTGGGAATCATTCCCAGAGCGGGGACTTCACCTTTATTGCGCCTGTACATGTACAATAATAAAGAGCAAACAAAAATTACAGCTAAGTATGGAAGTCAACACAGATGTAAGAAAAATACACTGAAATTCACTGTATCAGAGTGTAATAACAAAAATATTAATTAAAAAAACCTCAACAGGCTGAAAACAAGACAAATTTAAGATACATAATTTCAACATCAATAGGAAAAGACTTGACAGAGCATAAAACCAATCACCATTTCCTATACTTTTTTAGTATGTATTATCTTTTTTCTCTTGGTATCTATCTTACTTTAGGAATACAGAAAATTACTAATTCAATACTGCATTTTTTTTTAAATGCAGTGTGCATTCCAACTGAGAAAATGTATCAGTACTTTTGTATTTTTTTTTAATTCTCTGTTAAGACTACTACTGATGTAAAATTAAGCTAATGTGATTTTCTTAGAAAGTATTAGGAACCAATTTTCTGACTAGTTACCACATACACCGCTCTATATTTTTAACTGTTGTCTGTAAACACAAGAATGTTGACAAGTTTTGACAGGGCAAAGTTACACCAAAGTCCTTTTTAATGCCATTCAAAACCAGCAAAAATGGATGAGAGTACAGATTTTCAGACTGATTTTAGTATTGGCATCCCTGCAATCTTATTTGGTAAGCATGTATGAGCCCTCAGTAAAAACACGTCTCCCAGTAGCATTATCTAAACTCAGCAAAAGGATGGTATTCTGTTAACTACTGAAAATGGACTTAAATTAATGATTAATTACTGATATATTTACAGCTTGCAATATTTTTGCATTATTCAAAACCCTTTTATTATCTAATTTAAAGCTATGAATATTGAAGCCTTTCATGTTTATGGCAGATTTCTCTGAGTATCACATACTAATTCCAACAAAGCTTTAAAGCAGAACTGAGAAATCCAGAGGTCTCAGAGTAGAAAAGGGTCACAAGGTGGATGAAGCCCCAACTCCTTACAACACAACTTGCAAGGAAGAGATGTGCACCTTTGAATTATCCAGTAATAATGCAAAAGGTCAAGGTAACTAGGAGAAGCTATTTTATTGAAAATTTTATTCATTTTGTATCCAAATGCAAGAAAACTTTGTCAGCCAGAAACGGAAAGAAAAGGGGAGCATTTCCCTTTAAACCAGAAATGCTTAGTATCTGGCTTGCTGCCAATTAAGAATGTGAAGCAGGAGGCATTTCAACACCTACACAGCCTGTAATTTTCCAACTGCAGAAGATTTTTTTTCTATTTCTACCAAAGAAGCTGCACCATAGATTTTCTTTAAATATTAAAGACTTCAGGATTATAATGAATTATTGCTAAATGCTCAGATTTAGATACTTTTGTACTAATAAATATATTAAAATAAATGCTAAATCTTTTCTTTAGAGTCACAGTAAGCTCAATGTAATGAAAGTGCTATTCCTTTATTAACAGTGCTAACTATAGAAGAACTCAACAGAGCCCTATACTTAGAAGCAATTTAGCTCAACCTCTTTTGTGCTAGCAAAATCTACATAGATAATATTTAAATATAAAACTTCAGGACTCATCTTCTGCGTTCATCCTACAGGAGATCCCAGTGACTTTACAATGCAGGGAATCCTCAGCCAGGGGGAAAGCTCTCATGCCTGAACACTTCTGTCCTGACACTTACTGCCTCTGCAACACCTGCCACTTGCTGCCAGTCGGTGGTACCAAAGCTGATCTAGCTACAAGGTTCACTGAAGAGCTGGTACTTCTCAAGTGCAAGCGTAGCACTAAGCCTCTCCCTCTAGCCCCTGCATTTGGTTTTACTTGTTTTTTCTACCCTCATAAAATGGAAGTCTACATTATATTTAGGACTGCCTTGAGACTGGTTTCTAGGAGGATTTGCTCATTCACAAACATATGAAGGACAAGAAGGTGACTGGGAGTAGTCAGCCTGGATTTGCGGAGGGGAAATCATGCCAGACCAACCAACTTGACAGCCTTCTACAATGAGATGACTGGCTTGGATGGTGGAAGTTTTTTAACTTATTTTAGCAAGGCTTTTGACATTGTCTCTCATAATATCCTCATAGATAAAATGATGAGGTATAAGCTAGATAAAAGGAAAGTTATGTGGACTGAAAACTGGCTGAACTATTGAGCTTAAAGGGTTGTGATCAATGGTAAGGCAGCCAGCCACTAGTGGTTTACCTCAGGAGTCTACATGGAGAGCAATACTGTTTAACAATTTCGTTAATGACCTGGATGATGGGACAAAGTGCACCCTCAGCTAAACCAGGAGGAGGGTTTGATAGACCAGATGGTTCTGCTGCCTCAACAAGCTGCAGAAACAAACCAACAGGGATCTTACAAAGTTCAACGATGGGAAATGCAAGTCCTGCATCTGTGGAGCAATAAATAACCCCAAGCACCAGAACAGGCTGGGGGCCGGCCAGCCAGCTGGAAAGTAGCATGGCAAGAAAGGACCTGGAGGTTCCAATGGACACCAAGCTGCCCAGGAGCCAGCAATGTGTCAAGTCAAAAGGTGGTTGACAGCATCTTGGGCTGTGCTAGGAAAAGCATCACCAGCAGCTCAAGGGAGGCAATTACTCTTCTCTACTCAGCCCAAGAAACTCATAGACAGACGGGAGTCCATCAAAGGACCACTAAAACGATTAAGGGATTACAGCATCTAGTATATGAGCAGAAGCTTAGATAACAGGGATTTTTAGTCTCAAAAAGAGAAGGCTTAGGGGCCTTATTTAGTATATATAAAATCTGATGGGAGGCAGTAAAGAAGATGGAGGCAGATTCTTTCCAGTGGTGCCCAGTGACAGGACGAGAGGCAATGGGCGCAAATTGAATACACAGGAAATTCCACTGAAACCTTAAAAAAATAAGTTCTTTAATGTCAGAGTGTTCAAACTTTGGAATTAATTGCCAGGACAGGAGGTGGAGTCTCCATCCTTAGGATCCAAAATCCTGAGTTCAGGACAAGACTCTGAATATATTGCTCTAATTGACACTGCTTTGAGCAGGGAGGTAGACTAGATGGATCTCCAGAGGTCCCTTCCCACCACAACTATATTATGATTCTCATATTCAGGATGGGTATTTCCAGGTTTGCAAACTTTCAGCAAGCTCAGGGCAGACAATAGGATTTCTTATATTTAAAAAAACCTAACTACTTAAAATAGATACTTAAAAATCCAATTTGAGTTTAATTTTAAAAGCATTTTTAAAAATAGATTCTGCAAAATAAGAACAAAAGAGTTTAAAAAGTCCCTGGGTATTCAATTAGGAAAATTTGTATCTGGAATGGGAATGAAGGACTACAGCTCCTTCTACAGCATGAAGAAAGAAGATTAGTCACTGAATGTTCCCCAAGAGAATATTACCACAAAGGAGTTTGAAAAGGAGAAGATAGATTTACATCTCTCTCTCCCTCCTTCATTTGCACTAGCCTGCAAAACACAATGACAGGAGCAGAACACAGCATTGTAAAAATGACTGAGGTATGATGTTTACCCAAGCTCTAACTAAAGCACTGTGTTTATGAACTGACTTTTCTTTAACACTGTGGCTAACTCTATCAGTTCAGCAAAAATGACTTGCTAAATAGCCATTGTTGAATCAGCCACTGAAGTCCGTGGTTTGTGTAACTTAGTTTTACAAACCTAGAAGTTCTGATGGATGGCTGCAGGGGATTACAGTGTTAACTCCACACCCCGTGCAGTGCAAGATTCCAAAATGCTCTGTGTTCTTTTAAATCTGCATTTGTTGAAAACAGAAGTAAAAATTTACCAACTTCAATGGGTGAGGGATGAGAATAACGTGATTAAAAAAATTAATACAGTATTCAATAACTGTATTAGGAAAGTATTAAGAAAAAGAAATTCACAAAGAAAATTGCCAAACATTGAAAAAGGGTGCTCAGAGGTTGGGGGACCCTTGGAGACACTCAAAACACATCTGGACGATATCCTCAGCAACCTGATCTAACACAAGATTACATTAGACTTGGAAGGTGGCCCTGCTTTGAGCAGGGCATTGGACCAAATGACCTCCAGAGGTCCCCAACCACCTAAACTATTCTGTGACTGTGATTCATAAATCCTAAACTGAATTTCCTATTTATATAAAAGCTCAGTATCTGACAGGATTTAGCCTATTCAGAATGACTCAGTATCAATTCTCCTTCCAGGATTTCTGTTCTCCTGTACAATATACTGGTTGCCAAGGCAAACTAGAAATCCAGATAAATATTTCTGTCAATAACATAAAAGTGCTTGGCCCATAAGACTTCCTTAGAGTTTCTTCTTTACTTCTGTTGTGAAGATTTTTATATAGCAATCTTTCCTATGCAGACAGGAAGACATAGACTTAACATTTATTAAACTGCCTTCTACATACTTCTCTTGCTAAGTAAAAACTAACACTTTTACAGGTTTTATTTTTAAATTTTGTCTTTGTATAATTTCAGGGGTTTGGTAACAAAAAGGGGAAAAAATCTAGAGAGTAAAAAAATGTCTTGAAATTACAAATACTGATGAGTGATTTTAAGACTAATTTTCATTTTATTTCAAAGCAAATACTCCTTTCATAAAATACAATCTGGTATTTTCTGTAAAAGTACAATCGTTTCTTAATATTGGTGTAAAGCAGTAACTTTCCTCTTATTTCATGTTATGTATGCTTACATTTTAAGTATACTTCTGTAAACATAAATTATATACCAGGAGTATCTGAACATCTATTTGACACACATTGTAATAAGTTTATTATAAACAGATCCAGTCCCATGGAAGGATCTGTCATTTCATAAAAATAACTTCCTTTAAGAGCCTCAGTTGAACAAAGACCGAGAAGCATGAGCTGTACAAACATTAACACAGTCTTGAAACTATATTACAAGGGAGATTTTATAGACCATGCAAGTGCTGTACAAAATTGTTTGTACATTATCCTCTACCATGTTGCAAATGACAAAAAAAAGTATCTGGAATTAAAATGATGTTTTATCTGATAATTTGCCCTAGGATTTGAAACTGCAAAGATATATGAAATATTTGGGGTATATTTTTTAAATCAGATATCTGATGTATTGAACTGCTTACATTTCTGGCACTGTTCAGTAACTGCTAAAACAAGAGGCTTCCTTCTCAAAAAAAAGCTAGTACAAGAATTTAGAAAACATTACTCGTTTAGACACAACATATATGCATAACTACAGATCTATGTATCATCTTAACTATTTTATATATCATAAACCAATCTTATGTATTAAAATACAATATTGGGGCTCCTAAGCTGTATACTGCACTTTCTTCACTGTCAGAACACCTTCTGAAGACCACAGTTAGCTGGGTGCCATTTGTAACAACATCAAAACTAATTTAAATTGTCCTAGAAGCCAATGCCCTTCTTCTGTGTACACTAATATACGATAACATTTATGTAAGCAAGCCTTCATATATATGAAATTTATAACAATATGCAAGATTCTAGAATAGGGATATAAACCAGACTGTAATCAAGTTCAAGACTGTGATGGGGTCCAAGAAGCAATAAGCAGCTTTTATCTTTAACCCTTCCCTCTGTTACCTGCCTAGCCAGAGCAAATAAAGAGAAGAAACTTGTATTTTCAGGCTTCTATAATTCTGCTGAAAATAAGATAGAATAAAATGAATCTGAAAATGTAACACCTGATTAATATCCATTTTCAAGAAGTCAGAAGTCCTGATAATATCGCAGTATGAACATCTTGCAATTGACATGGTAACCCTTTCCAATTAAAATCTCATTTTCAAAACTACTTTTCCATCCTGATCTTCTCCTTCATATATATGTTCCTCTGGCCATTTTACAGCACATCTGAATAAAATATACATGATCTACATATTAAAAAAACAAGAAATTAATCTGATCTTAGTACATAATTGAACATGCACCACTACAAATAAAACTTCTAATGTAATTACAGTAAGAATGGAAAACCCAGATTTAGCTGCACAGTACTTTTGTATTCATAGTAACCTTGTTTACCAGGATCAGTTCAGTCAACTGAAGTTTCTTATTTCTGTTTGCTTGCTGAACAACTGTCAAAGAGAGAAAGGATTTCTAATTCATACAAATACTCCTTTCTGTTCCTGAGCCAAAACAAATGTACTATAATGATACAATAACTTCATTCTTCCTAACATCATAAGTTTCTGTGAGTTTAAACACTAATTACCATGAGGAAACATGAAGGTTTTCTCCCTTCAATTTTAAGAAAAGCTTCAAGAACATAGGAAGTGCCTCAATGGAACACATTTTTCCTCCCAAATATTACCCTAGTATCAACTATATTATCTCCTAGAAGATAAGTGTTTCCTCTTCCTTAGATGACTTATAACACATATTGCATTTTGTATCGTCTCTGGGTAGAATTCACCTTGGTGTTTTTTATTTTGAGTCTAAATTTGAAAAGTAAACCCACCCTTTTCACTTCAAGATTAAGATAATGCAATTTCCAGTTCCCAGGTGATATAACAAAAATGAGCTAGTAGCTATTATTTCCCCCTCTGCTCAGTCCTCATTCACTGACTCAGAATTTATAATTTTCACTTTCAGCAAGATTTGTCATTTCACAGCATGCATTATATGATACAAGAAGTATTCTGAAAAAGTACAAGGCCTTTAATTTTTCTACACAGAAAGTGGCGGGGGGGGGGGGGGGGGCGGGGGCAGTGAAGAATCACAGATGCTAACCAAATTCTAGAAGGTTAAATTACTTCTGCTGACCTAAATTTATCTTATAGTCCAAACTAGACAGGATCGCTTTTCATTCTCCAGTCTTATTTTTTGTATCAGTCTATTTCATCCACAAAGCTAGTTATGACATGAAAGAGATGAACACTTTAATGACCTAACAAGTACTGCAATCTACTTAGAGTCTTCTTCAACTCATGGGTCTTATAAGTGGGGGGCATTATACACAATTGATCCAAAAGCTCCTACTTTATTACTTATCTGTGTCTTTCTATCATGCATGCTCATCCTTTCTGACCATAACATACTCCATCTTGTATCAATTCCATAGCTAATCTAATAATTGTGGAAGTTTATGAGAATCTTCTCAGAAATATGTATCTGTACATTTCAATCTCTCCTTTAGAAAATAGACTCGCAGGTCTAAAAAAAAATATTGTCTATTTTTTCAAGATTTATTGACTGCTTTAACAGAAGATATCATCCCTTCACCTCAACCCTTGCTATGAGTCTCTTTAATCATTTAAAACTGAACTATGCTATACTAATTCCATTAGGAATTCCTCTGCATACCATGAGGAAAAGCACATCAAAGATCAGGAAAGTAATTGTTACTGGTCCGTTTGTCTATATCAGCATTGCGTCATAAAAAAACCACCCTTTTCTGTATACGCAAGAGTTTGGTTTATATTGAAGACAATGGTAAAATCCTGAAATAACCATAATCTTCTAAGACTTAAAGTACAGCTAGGACTTTTGAGCCATCTTCCAAAAGACCCAAACTTTTTAGAATAGGCTTATAAGATCTGGAACAACAAAAATCAATGTTTCTGCATCAACCACTATAACATAAACAAATGGTACATAGAACATACTTTGTACATGAGCTGACTATGCATTTTCAAAATCACACAGACTGGATCAAAAGAAAGTGGCAATGTAAAAGACCAGTAGAGATATTGTAAAAAATGCTGAGTACAGAACAAAAGTACAGTGTATGAGTACAGTGAATGAAAAGCCAGGAGGAAAAGAAAAACAGGTAAAGAGACTGACCTCAAGGGTTAGAAGCTATTGCTTGCAGCATTTTCCTTCATATGCAAGAGAAATATATCTATATATTTATAGAGATATTGTAAGTAGATAGATATCATATATAATAAGCTGAACTCATGTTTCAGTTTGAAAAAAATGGAAGCAAAATTGTAAGTGCTGAAAAATGTATCTGAAATTTTAGAAACTCTTTTGAAGCTTTAGCTGTAGAAGCAGTTCTTTTTTCCCAACTAAGGAAATTTGACTGTGACTTCAGGACGACTTCAGTTAACACTAAATTTCTAACAAATTATTGCTGTCATACTCAAAGGACCTGGTGACTCAAAAGAAAAAAAATAATTACAGAACAAACACCAAACTGTGAACTTAGTCCTCATATAAGCTAGCTTTTAGACAGCTCAGAAGTGGAAAACCTTGCCTGTTCACCTTCTGTTTGTTATTCAAGTATTTTCAAGTAGTATTGGACATCTACTTCAAACTGAAGCAGTTACATGCATCAGCAATACAATGTCAAACAGCTAACTCTAGTGTTGTTTCCTCATCCATCAGAAGCAACCATAGATCAAAGGCAGCTTTCTGAGGTAAACATGCAAATAACTAAAAATTACTTCAATTCCAAGCTGTTGCTGATTCACATTCTGTCAAACAAAAGAGTGCTTTACTTGATTCATGTTCACCTTGGAAAGCAGGATGAAATTCAGCTACTTAATTAAAATGAAAAAAGAGTCAGAGTCATATGTCTTAAACATACATGAGATTTGTTCTGTTAACGGCATACAGCTTGGAGTGGACAGATAATCAAACCAGATAATGCAATTAACATAATAAACAAATCGAAGTGATGACACAAGTCTTGCAAATTTCCAGCTCTCTGGCATAATAATTTTAAACAGTAGATAAAAATGAGTATTATATATACAGATAATTCATCTGTATTTACATTCTTGTTAAAATCATTATGAGCACACCACCAGAATCCTCCTGCCTACCCAACTAGATTTAGGTACTTATAATTCCAATAACATTCCCTACCTTCAAAATTACTACAACAATATTAAACAGCCTTTTGTTAAGACTATTTTTTCCTCACATACTCATATTTTAAATTATTTCTAACAGTACAATTATCCCAAAAAGAGTTTGACATTCTGCAATGGAAAGAATAAATAAAGCATTTACCAGTAATTCCACCCACATTTACTAAAATTAGTTCAGAATCATCTCTGGAAGAAAAGAATATCTCTTTCTTTTGAATGCATGTCAAATGCTCAACTGCATAGATTCTTCACAGCATACCCGTGTTAACCACCAGAATATCTGGCTTATCTATTTACTATGTTAGTATCAATATCCTTCTATGGAAGCAAAAGTAACATGGAAAAAGAAAAATTACAGTAAAAGGCAACCACTGATACAATACCATTTGCACATCGCCTTCCCCCCCGCCTTTGGTTGGTTTGTTACTGAAAACGAACAGAATTAACTGATCACTAAAAGGTGTAGGGCAGTAAATTTTTCACCTAGACTCATTGTGGAATAGTAACACAATATATTATTTTCATTAATAATACTTTTACGGCATCCATGCAAATGGATATCTACAGGTAGAATTTACCTTAAAAACAGCACACAGTACTTAGAATATCAATGTTATTTCAGTGCATCCAGAACTCCAAAGTTCTTTATGAGTATCACAGAGCCAACGTAGTCTTTACAGATGCCACACAAACCATCTCCACTGCTATTCAGTGTGTAGTCTCCTGAAGAGAATGAACTTAAGGCAAACCCCCAGTCACACGGATGATGGCAAAGAAAAGGAAAATAAGATGCATGCACTTGCAAGGGAAGGAATAACATTTGGGGAAAAATAAAATCAGTCCTCTGTATGTTGAGCTCAAAAAGGGGAAGCAGCAACCAAAACCCTAGTACTTGCATCCTTCACTAAAAAGCACATAAAGTGAGCGAACACCTCAAATGACCTAACAAGTACTGAAATCTACTTAGAATCTTCTTAAACTCATGGGTCTTCTAGGTGTAGGGCATTATATATAATAGATCCAAAAGCTGCCACTTCCCAATAGTTCATTTAAAAAAAAAAAAGTCAACTTCATTTAATCAGGAGGTAAGATGAGACACTGGAAAAGTACTTAAAGCCTTCAGAATTGGCAAACAATAAAATACAAGGATCTGGATATTAATTTTCTTGATCTATTTACTCTCCAACACATCACTTTCAAATAGGTGGGATGGTTTAAGTGATCAAAGCACAAGTATATTTATCTGTCCTTAAGAGTTGATTTTACCATACCAGTATGAACCTAATCATTTATTACAAACTCATGGTGCAAGTATTTTCTTCATGTGTAATACAACAGGCATGCAAGGTTCAAAAGAAGTTCCAAATAACCCTTAAAATGCACCTACAGTTGGCCTTACATGGTGATAAAAATAAGACAAAATAGACATACTCTAGGGTTAAAACCTGTACTAAAGCAGACTAATTTTAAGTAGTCATCATTCTTTTCTCCATTGATTTAGTGGTTAGTACTTGATGCAGTTGTAAAAAGCAAAAATAAAAATAAATCTTGCCCTGAAGACCATACCCTAAATAACTTCCAGTTCCCAAAACAGCAGAGAAATAGGTATCCTAAACTTGAGCTTTTAAATGAAATTACATAAAGGAGATTAACTGTTTATAACAGAAGAATTTTGGTGCAAGCAGCAATGAGGCAGTGACTCATGTTTTGCTATTTAATATGGACATAAATCCTCCTCCTCAAAAAGCTCAGTTACAATTTCAGCAGTGAAAATGGCATCTTTGCTGTTTCTCCCTTTAAAGCCAGCATTTTTATCTCCAGGCCTGCACAACAAAGTAAGCAATATTACCATGTAAATATGTATATTAAAGCAGATGTCCTTCACATTTCTCTTTTACATAAGTTTATTCTGTCAGAAACAATACAATCAGTTCATATTTACAACAAAAACATAATTAGCACTTTTAAAATATTTCCTTACTGTCCCTAGTCTAGCCTTCTCAATACATACTCTTGGAAACAGAAGTTACCAAGCAATTTCACTAGGCAGGAGGAAAAAAAAAAAAAAAAGGCAAAAAAGGAAAAAGGAGGGAAAAAAACCACACCAGAGAGTATATACTACTTTGAAAAGTCAGACCACAAGCTGGTCAGCTGCACTTCTCATGCAGCACAGGCAAACAGTAAATCATCCCATTTTGCAGACATAACCCCTTGCAAGCAAAATGTATTGGTATTACTGAGTGCAACAGCACTTCTCCTACTGTGCAGCTCTGTTTGTATCAATTGAGCTATCAATGTTTCGACCCAGCTTGAATCCAACTTTCCTGCTCTTCTCCAACTGGTAAAGAGAAATGTGTTGGAGTTATACAGGAAGCTTTGAACAACTTCTATTTAATCTTAGCATAAACTGATGGCTCTAGTGCTTAATGTTGTTCAACAATAGCCATGGGGGGGAAAGCTAACTGATACCTACCCAAATTAATTCACTGGTTTTACTTCAAGAAATGCAGACTCAAAGCTTTTTACTAGGGACATAATTGACAATTCACACACAAAGCTTTTCTCAGAAGCAAAAAAGCCAGGGACATAATCGACAATTTGTATGTAAAGCTATTCTCATAAGCAAAAAACCAAGGGCTCCAAGACTTTCTGCTTATACCCTTCTTCATGATTCTGGACTGCCACAGAAAACCCTGTGGCAACTTTTGCCATTTTATTCAAAGTTACAGTGCATTGTGGTTTTAAAAAAAATAAAAACAAATTACGTCATTCTGATTTAAGATACACTGGGAAAAAAGAAATTCCAATTTTTTTTTCCACAATCAAGTGGAAGCTTTAACTTTAAAAACCTATGAGAAAAATGCCTTAGGAAAAAAATGTCTGTATTGATCTATTTGCAAAGGCAGAAGAATTCTTAAACTGGATGATTATTGAAAAATGGATAAGGACAAGAAGAATGGAGAAATTACTTCCCCCTCCCCCCATTAGAAAGAATGTAAGATTATGCTCTTTGAGGCTTCAGTCTTTCTTCACCATTATACATCATTTTGACTTGGTGATGCTAATCGTCTTTATTTATATAATCTTACAGAAAATGTAACTTTAAAAAAAATGTGTGAAGACCTACAAATACCTTCCTGGCTACTCGTAAGTAGATAAAGTCAATAAAACAAGACCCATAGTTGTTATACTCAGCTTGGATTCATACACACTTAAAATGATGCAATTCCATTCATGTCAGTTCACCCGTCCCTGCTTACACACAGCCTGAATCTGACTTTCTTATGCTATAGTAAGTTTAAGAACAGTGGAAGAACAGGAAAGCAGGAATTACAGAGAAACACTGGGACTAAAAATCACACTGTAGCATGTTTCTGTAAACAAAGAGTGTGTAATTTTGGAATTATACAATGACTAAGTAGTACTGTCTACCTATACAATCTGTTAGGAAAGGGGTAGGTATCTAAAGTCCATTAGTATGTAAGGGGTAAATGGGCAAGACGTTAATTATTGTTGGAAACAAGTTCAAGAAAGCATAGCAATTCCCCTCCATCCTGCTGTGAATTGATAGCACTGACAAGGAATGACTCAGCTAATCGGCACATGAGAGTTGTACACATTCTCAGAACCCACAGCCACACAACATGCAACAAAGAAAACTGCTCCTGAAACAACCGCTACCAAGACACAGAGGAATACATCCAGAGCCTGATATTTTTATTCCTTAACATTAACCCCTTGTAGGGGAATGCTTTGCAAAAAGAAACATGCAGAAACATTTATTTGAATGCAAAAAAAGCTAAAAGGTAGAAATTAAGAATACCTGTATCATCAAAAGTCCATTCAAATAATAACATGCATATGAAATGTCTGGTACATTTTCCTGCTTGTATAAAAGTATCAGCCAGAGGCAATAAAGCATGCCTCAGACAGATGTATCTAAGAGATCTAGCAGAAGTTTCCAAGTGGTTGTCTCTTTTCTCATTCTGTTTTATTATGACTCATAAAGCAGAAAGATATTTTTCTTCCGTAGACAAAAGTGTTCATCCGATAGGCTATAGGGAATTAACATTCAATGGGAAAGACTCCATCTTGTCAAAAAGTGTCTTCATGAGACCAGCAAGGTTATTCATGAAAGAGGAGCAACTTCAAGAACTACAGTGAATGTGATAGCCACGTAAAACCAGTTTTAACAGACTGAGGCATAAGAATTAGAGAACCCTTACTTTCAAAGCCTGCAAGGGATACGGTTATTGTTCAGACTGGAAAGACCCATACACAACCTGATCAAGGAAGGTAATTATATATTGCAGGGAGGGAGGAGAATCAAGATGTAAAAACGCCAGTGACGTGTTAGTTCTCAAAGCGTGAGTTACAAGAACAACTCAGTTACGTAGCATTCCCATGACTATCATGTTCAAATGAAAAGATTCCCGCTACTTTTGCATCACTAGCCTATCTTTAAAAATCCTTCCCTGAGGACATAACTCTGTCTTTGGCTAGAGATGCCACTTGTGGCATCGGTTTTGGAATCTGAAACGACCTTCTTTTTCAGGCAGAGTCCTATAACTGTGTATAATTTAAACAGTTGGTTCTTCAGCCATAATATGGGTTTTGCCACACTATGTCAATAGAAATCCTCACTATAGAAATCACTTCCAATTTCCTTTTCAGTTTGTCTTCAAATCTATGGAGAACTTTTCTTATAGAAAAAGCTGTCCGTTAAAGATTAAGTAAGATGCCTCTACCAAAGTAGGAGAACTTCTCAATGAATAATGGAGACCTCCTTGAATTGCTTAGTCTCAAGAACTGTCTACATTCCCAGCTTGTTCTCCTGCTGTAAAAATTTCCGTTTAAGTGATGAAATAATCCTGGTTTCTTTCCCGTGCCATAAAGCTTTGGGGTCCGAGACTTGACAAAGATCCAGTGTAACTTTACCGCAGTGCTGGCATTTAGACTACCAGCTGATGGAACAAAGGCAAAATATTAGTATTACTAAAGTTAACTCTAAAAATAGCTAAATAAAACAGTTCTACAAGTATACCCCAGAGAACAGACTTAATTTTAAATCTCAGTGAAGCTATTTCTTGTCTCATTCCAAATTATTCCTGTCATAGCACATCAGCTGAGGCACAGACACAGGCACAAGCCTGCAGTCCTAGTTCCTGAAGTCCTTAAATTATAATCAGAATTTCACCTCAGTAAAACAATTTCCCTTCACACAAAGTTTACAAAGTGCAGCAATGGGAACCAATATATAACGGAGTCTTATCTGCCTTGCTTCGCAGAGATTCAGCGGAGTATCTAAAAGAGCCCTGAATGTAAAAATATGTGGTGTAGCACCGCTAAGAATCATTCTGAAAAGTCTCAGCATACTCGAATTTTTGGGACCGGTAATGGTCCGTGCTACTATCCTGATACTCACAAAACTGAAACGTCTGCTACTGCTTTTAGGGGAAGAATAGCTGGACCAGTACTAACTGCTGCTGCTTCTCTCTGCCAGCAACCAATGAAATAGAGTCAGAATACAGAGCCGTGGAAGCATCACACCATGACATGTGAAGGGTTCCCTATGCCTACAATAAAGTAGTCCTCACAAAACTGTAAGTTTGCAAGAAAATCCACTAGATACTTGTTTCAGTCACTAACATCTGACAGTCATTACATTACAGGGCACCATCATGTGAAAACATTCTCAGACTTATGAATGGAGAGCTTGACCTTCTCTTTGAGGAGTTTGTACCTTTGATATATTCTAACACGAAACACTGTTTTACCATCTACATCCTCATGCAGTCTCTACTGGATGCATCTCCAGGTCCTGACATAAACTAGTGCAATACTATTATCTCTTGCCAAATTAGGCAAAGGATACAAACATAAATTAGTAATATTGAGCAAGCATGAGGATAAAAGCTCCTCACAAGTACAAAACGTTGTTATAAACACTTGGAGCTTTCTAAGGAAGGTAATAGAAAGGAGAATTATTATACTTACACATTAATTATGCGCCATCTCAAAATGAACTGTGCAGCTGTTAAAGTGATTTATTAAACACCAGCGCTCTTCTAAACAAAAACAAAACCAACTTGGTCTCCTGCTGGGCAACATGCTATTCCTGTATGGGATTTGTCATGTAGAAAGAAACATTGTAAATAATTAGCTGGATATTCCTATGTAGATCTTTTCTAGGAGAGCATAATAAGGTTTTCCCAGGGCAACAGAACAATTTATAGAAGTTAAGGAAACCCACAGTTCTTTCAACTGTGTTTACTACTGAAAAAGATATCCACACAGCTACCTAGTTTCTCCTTATAAGATGCTCTGAAACATAAATGTAATTGACATCTCCAGAGGAGAATTTGTCAATGCATAAGGAAGAGCTACCACTGATCTCACCGATCACAGCTCTCGTGTAGACTTCCAGAAGTCCATTTAATGTCAAAGGGCTCATTAAATACACTACAGCTGATACTTTATACTCTCTGATCATTTCAACCAGTACTTGACTTCACAGATTCAAAGTATAGATTCAAGATAGAGTAACCCAAACTGAGTATGTTCTGCTATTGATGGGTGATCTACCAGCTGTGATTTCTCTGCTCATGCTCACAGTAGCACGAGTGGTCATGCAGTTGCACATTTTGTTGTAAGCAAGTACCTGAAAAATTTATTAGAATTAGTATCAGTTCCCTAATCTGGCCAAGACTGTATGGCTGCAATAGTATTAGCACTGGCACACAAAATTTATCAGTAACACGCAGTCACGTAAGGAAAGGAGGGAAAAGCTACTCTTTCTGATACAGGAAGAGTTTCATTCATCTTGACTGTGAAACTATATGTTGGGAAACCTTAGCTTCATGAATACCATAAGCCAGCCAAACATTGTGTTAAGTCTCAAAGCCATTTCACCCACTTCCAAGCATTGTTCCCATGCTGCTGCCTGATTCCTTTGTGCTGGCACGGGCCTTTTTCAAGGTGCACCAAGTCCTGGATCACACTGTTATGTGTTTTAAAACTAACCATGATTTTCAGGGTTTGCCTCAGATAAATTCCCCAATGTGCTGTGCAGGCACAAGGGCAAATGTAGCACAAATTCTAGAATGGGGAGAGGACTGGCACTGCCATCCTCCTGCACTGATTGTGGCCTGAGAAAGAAAACTGAAATGAAGATTTTTCTCTCTGCTTTTTTTTTTTTTTTAAACTCTGCTCTGGATATTTACAGCTGATTCCTCAGCTGTAGTTTCAACTCAGCAAATATGATCAAGAGAAGTATTTGCACAAATCTAAATTTTAATAAAAGTATGTGACTTAGCATCATTTCAGAAGACTACAGGTACACCTTTCACTTTAAGGTGAAAGAATCAGTTTCATAAACATTAATTTATTTGCGTAACAGAGTCAAGGTCAAGCAACTAATTTATACATCCAACTAAGTGAATCAGGAATGAAACTTTAATAAAATTTAAGTTGCAATTTACAAAATAAAAGACACTATTAAATTATGCCCAAGAAAACAAAAAGAAATTCCCTCTGAGTTAGTATTTACAACTTGCCAGTATAGTTGGAAGAATTATTTTCCAACGTGCTTAGCATGACAGCTGGATCTTTCAGTATACTATGTATGCATCAGGATCATAAATTCAGAAGGTGTATAATCTGAATAGACTAGCTAGTTCTCACGATTATGTAACAAAAAAAAAATTGACACAATGTTTATATTAGAAAATCATCTCCTAAAGTTACATTCAAATTAAAGCTTTCATTTACATTCAAAGGTGAGTTGCCTGCACCTACAAAGAAAATCTCCAAAACTAACATGTTGAAGACTGAAAACTAAAAGGAAAATAAAAAAAAAATAAAAAATGATAAAAAGTGATTTTGACACTCACAATTAACAACATATAGTGTATAAAAAGATGTTTAGAATTTGAGAATACTTCAGCTAATCAAAGATGACTACAATAAAGTACAACTTTTTTTTTTTTTTTTTAAACACTTACTAAAGTTTATAGGCATTGAATTCTTTCCAATCTAGATAAAGTATCTATTGTGTCTTCAAAAACTGTGCTAAATGTTTTGGAGGGCAGTTGTGTTGTTAGCTAAACTGAGAGATAGGATCACTCCAAAACCAAAGTACCGTTTGTTCCCAAAAGGGTGAATACTTCAATCTTCTATCTTGATAACTCATTATTACCCTGTTATTTTGAGTATGACAGAAATGTCAAGGCCTAGAAGCTTTAACACACAAATAAACAAAAAGTAGCTGAATACAAAATAATACAGTACAATGTAAAGCCCCCAGGGAAATCTATCGTCAGAAAACAAACCACGCTACAGCGTGCATGCCAGTAACCGTCCTTGTATCCAAACCAGATTCACATCAGGCAAAGAATACATATTTTGCTATAGGCTGTATGCCTTAAAAGGGTGAACTACAGTAAGACAAATAAAAAAAAGTAATAACATCAATCAAACATCAGCAAACATGGAAACTAAGACTACAGGAAGAAGTTCATAGCAGGAATAAAAATTACTGTCCCTGAGCTGCTTATTGCCATTGTCCAAGCAGAGGTCACAATGCCCTGAAGTGGAATGCAAACTATTCAGTCGCTTTGATGCAAAGTCTGGCAGCTTGTCTTAATCCACTGATGGTTTTATAAGCCATCAATCTTGACACCGACATGGTTGAGATGCAGCACATAGCTATTTTGTTCTCCTTCCATTGGGCCAACAACATCCATAACAGTGTCAGAATACAACTCTTCAGTGATTCCAGTTAGACCCTCCAGAAACCCTCAAGCACTCAGCCTGAAGCTCTAAAACATAGATCCTAGGCACTCAGATGCCTCTCCCTCTTCAGGCACCTAAATCCATTTGATTTCTGTGGCAAGTTCATAAACATCCCTGACAACCTGATCTAAGGAAGGCCAGTTCCTCAAACAGAATCAAGGTTAATTGATATTACAACAAATGACAGCCAAATTTGCTAGTGCATTCTCAGTAAATTAGAACTTGCTCAGTCTAATTGCAGAATGTTACCTAATTAAAACTGAGCAACAATGATCTAAAGCTGAAGTTCACCTATGCTTACGTCATACTGAAGTGATTCTGGCCATCAGGAGACCTAGAGCCCTGTCCTTTTGCTTGCACAACTGTTTCTATATCCACATGATGAACCAAATCAAGGAGTTGATTTAGCTGAAAACTAATCTGACTAAAACTGATCAGCTCTAGCTAGATCATCTTGTCAATCTACCGCATTACATAGTTATCTGAAGAATACTACTGGCAGAAAAAGGGAGACTGAAAGCAAAGTCATCCCCTAAAAATAATAATTTTGTGTGTGTGTATATATATACACATATATAAAAAATATATATATACAAACTTGTTAAGATTATCAAAATTACAATTAGGACTTTAGAATGTAAAACCAAACTATGATAGGTAACAATAGAAAACCAATTAAAATAAAGCCACATTCCTGTGAAAGTGGGGTTTCAAACAGGATTAGTGTGTCAATATACTCACCATTTGCTAAGAACATTTATTTATACTTAGAAGACAATGAACAGAAAGAGCATGCCAGAAACTCCAAAGTATTACTGGCAAATGAAAAGTAATATGAGAGGTGAAAAAAGAAGAATGAACTGATGAAACTGGTGAGAGATAGGAAATTAATACCTCCTCATATACACAGTATAGCAAGAATCAAAACCAAAAACAAAGCGAAACCAAACAGAAACACTATTCAGGCACCAAAAATCTCAGACAGTAGAAGGCTGTACTACTCTCTCCAACTAGGATGTCAACATACCTGTTTTCAGACTACAATAGTAAAAGACTTCAGAAGTAGAAATCTAGAAAAAGCAAGTATCTACTAAACATACAATAACACTGCATATAAGCAGACTGGAGTATCCAAGTTCAAAGGTGGGGAGGAGAAGTTGGGGGCAAGTTTCAGAGGGAAAGGAGAATGCAAAAAGAGAAGAAAGTGGTTGGGCTTTTTCTTCAGAACGAAAGCTATTAAAATGTGAGGACTCTTTTCAGACTTTCACAGAAAATAATTACTAAACATTAGTTTTCCTGTATCATACAAAGGTTTCACTCAGTATTAGTCAGCTCCATTGTACATTACAAGCAACACTAAAGATATCCTCCTCAGTAAATTAAAAAACTCCAACTTGCAGATTAGGGTTACATAAATAAGTGGCAATATAAAAGACAACATGACACAACATTAAGTACTTTGATACTATTTGTAGATATTTAAGGTAAGAGATTCGCTTCCTATTATTGTTCTTGCATATTTTTGAATGTATATGGAGATAGCATCATCCTTTCCAAATGGACCACAACGCAGACATCATTAACAATTCATTTCAATCTCACCAAAGCAACTTTTATCGGAGGATTTTCAGAAAAGGTAGTGTCTTTCTGGATAACATCAAGGAGAGTCCCACATAAGGGACAACCTGGAGGGCAGCAAATAATGCATCTCTGTGAGAAAATGAGGCATGAAAAGACCAGACTGACATTATTGTCAAACAGGAACAGGCAGGGGTATTGTATTACGATAGATTAAAAAACACCAGACAAGCCAAAAATACATACCTTTGTACATTATATAAAGGATACTACCTGTGCTACAGGCAGCTTTTCAACTCCATTTGCTTATACTTCACTCAGTACAGGGAATACAATATACTACTGAACAACAAAAGCCTCCACTGGATTATTATATTAACATACCTGGACAATCACAGTAAGCGATTGCCTCACATAAAGCTTATCAAGCAGAGATGAAGCTACCTTTCAGCAATGAGGACAACGCAGAGGCATAAATGAAAACTTCATCACAAGGAAAAGAATATTATGTCCCCAGAACAGCTGCTCAAGTAGAGAGAAAGCAGATGAAGATGTCAGAAGTTCAAGGCCAAGTTGAAAAGCAATTAGTAGGATGAAAGATACAAAGTGGAACCTTTTACCCTTTAACAAGGCAATGATCCAGTAAAGACGTATTTCTAGAAACATGATCTTTAATTGGGAAAAGAGCAAAGAAATTTGCTGTCAAAGAGGGAAAGGAAAAAAGAAAAAAAAAGTCAACCATGCTGATTGCTGTGAAGTAAAAAACAAAACTGATATGCATCCTTTGCAATGATATGCACCACATGCAAACTGTTTTCTCTAAATTTCCCTAGAGTCAACAGACTACTTTGATTACAGGAACTACTACCAAAGCAAGTTTTAAAATCCACTATTCAATGAAGTTCAGCATTTAAAAAAAAAAACCACATAAACAAAATTCAATATCAAAAGTAGTATCAGTGGACAAAAATGTTAACCTAAAAATAATGCCACACACCCCAAAAAGGGAAAATTAAGGCACTGAAAATACGTCCTCTAAACATTGAGGATAGGCATAGACTAGAAGAGCACTTAAAACAGCAGAATAAGCAAACTGAGAGGGAGCTGCAGCTGGTTCTCTAATTACTAGGCATTGTTTAAAAATGCATATTCAAATCAAAATCCCTCAGAACATTTCTACTCTCAAGATGACTTACACAGTAGTTGAAAGATCTGTATTTTAAACTATCAAAATCTAAGTTATTCAAGTAGTTGCAAATAAATACTTCAAATAACAAGGAGGAGGAGGTAAAATGAGAAGCCAGAACACAGGGAAGTGTTAATATAGTATCTTCTACAGTATTTCCTAAGGACTACGAAACTAATCTCTCAAGTTTTCTCTTCTGAAAGCCCAGGTGCATATGGTATGCTTGAACAGCTCTGTTATCAGTCTGTGGTAACTGCTCATGCCTTAGAGTGAATATGAAGCCACTGAATAATTGGTGTTATTAATGTTAACACTCGGGGAATCTCGCAAAATCAACTGCAGGGGAAAAGAAAACGAAGTACTACTCAGTGTTGGTGAGGGCCATATTAGAAACTCAGAAATGTTTATACATGTACATAGGCATCCTATCCTATGCATTTTTTTAAAAAAAATACAGTACCTGTTTTTAACTCATCTATACACATACAGAAAGTAACAAACTACTACTGAAAGACAGCAAATAAAAGGAGTAAAGCACTAAAAAAGCTGTATGTAAGCATGATGGTCAGCAATGTTTCACAATAATATTTTAGGAAGTACCTGAGTAGATAAACAGCCCTCTCAATATCACTGAGTTCTTCATCAACTGTCAATCTTTCTATTTCTTCTGGTGTCTGTCAAGCATGAAATAGAGACATGAGTTTACAATGCCTTACTATTTGCTAATTTTAATCTTCTTAAAACAACCCCTTCCTCCCCACATCCAGAGATAGTTCCATGAGTAATTTGAATTTAATCCTTGAAACCTCTAGCCAACATCTCAAATTCAATCAAATAAATCCTTCACCAGGAAAAGATGGGATGTAATAGAAGTACGGTTCCAAGACAGACACTATCCCTATTAATCACTTAAAGTATAAACAAGTCACATATATAGAGCTAAGTTAGTCTATTTTTTTCCAGCTTAATAGCGTTATACCGAGAATATTAAGTCCCTGCGATATAGAATTCGAGTCATATTCCAAAACAACTGAAAACAATTTTTAGTATCCTGGTGCTGTAAAAAATAAACTGCCTATTCAGTTAGCTGTACATAAATCAAAGAGACACAGTTTCATATGGATTTTAAAGCATCATTCTATTTTGAAGTATATACCTTCAGGCTCCTGCGTACTGGCCTCTCTATAATAGTTAGTTCCTGCAGGTCTTCTATGTATCCAAATAGATTGCTCTGACTAAAATCCATTTTGGAGAAGAAGATTATTGGATGCATGTAACAACTAAAGCCTTTGGCAACCGATGCTCTCCCCGAGTCTCACATCGCACTGAAGGAGGCAGGACCGACACGGCGCAACACCCCCTCCGAGCGCGCCAGCCGCGCCTGCCGCCTTCCTCCTGCCGCCGGGAGGCCGCCGCCACCGCCTCGCCTCAGCGCACACACTGCGGCAGCGGCCGCCCGCCGCCACTCGCCCCCGCCGAGCCTCCTGACGGGAAACTTTATCCGGCCGCGCCGCTCCGCTTGGCCCGGGCGGGCAGGGAGCGGGGCTGGTGCCTGCAGCCCCCGGCGCCGGCAGCCCGGTGCAGCCGCTGGTACCTCGGCAGGGGCGGGAGGGAGGGAGTTTCGAGCCAAGTTTCCCCTCTTCGCCGGCCGCCCCTGTCCGCACGGGGGGGGGAGGCGAGGGAGGGCAGGCTGCCTCTGGGCGCGGAGAGGGGACGGCGGAGCCTCTCTGCACGGTGCCCGGGCTGCGGGGCTTGCTCCTCACCAACGGGGCAAGGCGCGGAGCGGAGCAGCCCTGTGCCGGGGTGCCGCCTCTGCCCTCCCACCCCGGGAGGAGGGACGGTCGCTGTGGTGCAGTGACGCTCCCCGCCCCCGTCCCGTTCCCGCGGCGCAGCCCCGCAGGCGCCCTCCCCGGCAGCGCGGGGGCGAGCGCCACGGCACCCGGGCCGGGGCAGCCCCGCAGCCCTCACGGCGCCGGCCCCCGCGGTGGGGCCGCCCCAGCACCGCCGAGCCGGTCGCCGGGGCAACGCGGCGCTACAGCGGCCTCCGCGGGGCAAAGCAGCGGCAAGATCCGCACGCGCGGGGGGCGCCGGCGCCCCCTCAGCGGTCGTTACTCGCGCGCGCCTCCCACGGCCCAGCTTGCCCCGCCGGGCCCGCGCCCCCCGCCTGCTGTGGCCGCCCGCGGAGCTCCCCTTCCACAGCTGTGGCCTCCATGGGCTTTCCCTCCCGCAGCTACAGCTACCCCGAAGCTCCTCTTCCGCTGCTGCGGCCTCCCCGTCCACTGCTACCATGCCCTCAGCTCGGGTAACGTCCCTTGTCAGCTGTGCCAGGACCCCTCACCAGCGTCCTGCCCGCTGTCACTGCCATTTCAAAGCAGACTCACACAGAAGAAACCTATAAACATGCTGATTTTAATGAAAACTCCAAAGCGGCTTCCTCCCCCAATGAATGCCTTTATATTAATCTAAAACAAACAAACAAACAACAAAAAAACCCCTTTGAAGTCCTTGCAGTGAATTGTGAATCTACATGGAAGGCATCATAACTGCTTCCCTGACTGGGGTTACACACCACTCACACATGGCGCGGGGCAGATTTCAATGTGGATATTCTTCCTGATACACGCAGTTAGGCCTTGGATGCTGTAGGATTTATCATTCTGGCTCACAGAGTACATTGCGGGTACAATGGAGAGTATTTATTTCAAAATAAAGATACGCCATTTTTACCCCCAACTGATGGACAAATTAGCATGGAAAACGCTATCTTTTTAAAAAAAATTTAGTAAGACAGCTTCTTTTGGGGTAGGTTAGCGATGCAAAATGCATGCAGGACAAGAATCAACACGCACAGTTGCGGTTAGCATTTACTGAGCCAAGTGATTCTCCGGGCCTCAAGACAGTGGCCTTTGCAATGATCGTATGGAACACAACAGTCACACGCACACCTGGAGTTTAAAAAACCCTGTAAATATTTTACAAGGGCTTATTTGAGTGGGTGCAGCATTTCTTTTTCACTTTTACTGTGAAATGCCTGCATGACCCAGTAAGTTTTGTTGATAATGTATAAAAATAATTCCAGAAATTGTAAGGATTAGATAATACTATGCAATACATTGCCTAGAATTTGATTGACTCTTATTTTATGCCTGGTAAGTACCTCAGCTTTTATTTAGCAAAAAATAAATGCAGTCCTCTGTGTGCTACTTCTCTGTGTACTAGTTAGGCCAAATCCTGTGCTCAGTTAAACCAGTATAGCAGTAAAAAATTTAAGCATCTCCATTAATTGCAAATGTACAACAGAATTACTAGCAGAAAAATCTAATCCAAAGTACATATAAATAATTAAACTGTTATGTAATAGAAAACCAAAACCATTTGGGGTTTTCAAGGCATGATGACGAATTAAAATGAGAAACGCTGTTTTGAACATCTCCTTTGCATTATCCTTTTAACCAAGGAACATCATCAGACAGCAGCTATAATAGCTATAACTGAACCTAAGTCCTCTCAGAGTAGTTAAGTAACTAGATCCACAAGGAGAAAAAAAAAAGTTTTATAAAATGTTCTCAAATTCAGAATCCTGACATGCAAGCTTTGGCCAATGCTAAGTATTAGGAAAACATGCTGAAATCCCAGTCTCAGTTAGTTAGGAAAAGCATTTTCCAAGTTCTTTCACAGCCAATTTGTGGTTATTTCACCTTGCAGGTAGTTCTCATGAATCTTAAAAGATGTTACGAGACCAAAGACATTTTCTTTTGTGTACCCTCAATTAGGAACTCATTGCCGTTTTCAAATCAGGTATTTCATAAGTCAGTTTTAAAGACTGAAGAATGTGGAGTTTAGATATACAATTAGGCTGATTTATCATATTAGTCACTAAAGAAGAGGGTTTAAAGTGAACAGCTCCCTTAATGCCTTTAAAAATCTGTCCTTATAACTCAGTCCAGGAAACACTGTGCAGGTATGACTCCCATTCATTTTAAGATCAGTAGATATGTCAGAGAGATCTACAAAAATCCTGGAAATGCGAAAAGCAGTATAACAATAAGATTTTTTTTTCTGAAAATTGAATACTGGACCAGAATAAAGATCACAGAAGGAATTACCTTGCCCAGATTCTATATAAACATACCTCCTTTTGACCCACACATTTGCCTGATAGAGAGAAAAAAGAAAAAAAAGCTTGCATATTTTGTTCCAAAACGACACATACAAAAATTAATCCCCTCTGATAGTAAATCGGCTGGCATATCCACCCTAAGTGGTCTGTCATTCTCATCTGTGATGAAAGTCACGCATGACTTCCCTTCCAC
Source organism: Grus americana (assembly GCF_028858705.1). Taxonomy (NCBI): domain Eukaryota; kingdom Metazoa; phylum Chordata; class Aves; order Gruiformes; family Gruidae; genus Grus; species Grus americana. The sequence goes on along the minus strand of NC_072856.1, from coordinate 54,004,396 downwards.
TGCTGCTGCTGCTTTCAGCTCCTCCCTTTTCCACTACTCTCTTCTCCCAAATACAGCTCTACTTTCGGCTTCATTCTAACCTTGTCATAGCTATTGTAATAGAATGAAGAGCTATTTCATACTGCTTTTGTGAAATCCAGAGTGAACTGGAAACTCCATTTTAACACAGGAGCTGCGTAAGCTTCCGAAACCAAAACAGGGCTGATTTTAAATAATCCTTCATTGATGGAGACAAACGCAGAGCACCTGGGAAAATGGCACTCATACCTACTGGAAGAAGAGAAATAGTGTTATTCATGCCTTCTAAAGCAATAAAAGTCTAAATGCAATACAGGCTAAAAAAAAAAAAAAAAAAAAAAGACAAAATAGATGGGAGGACTTTGTCCCTGAAGGATTCTTCAGGTATACTGACTCGACCTAAGGACTCTTGGGTGAAAGGATTTGTCATGTTGCACAGGTGCACAGTTCTCCTTTGCTCCTCAGCAGTTAGGTGGCTGCCTTTCTGGAAACTGCTCGAAAAGGTTGTGATTCTTACTTTACCTGTTACACGTTCCCGAAGAATTAACCCATAAATCAAATTATTTGCAGAGAAGTTGAAAATTTAGAAAATCTCAGCATTTATTGCAATGCCTGAATCAGCTGGAATATGAAGGAACTGGTTTGTGGGATATAGAAGGACATGCCAAGAAATGCTTTCAGGTAAAATGTGTGCACTTGAGATTAAAAGCCAGAATTTCTTTTGCAGTGCCCAAAACAAAAAAAGGAGGAAGATTTTAGCAGAATATTTTTGGATTATGCTGGGGGGGGGGAGGGCGGGAAGCAATACATTTTGGGTCAACTTGAAAGTAATGCTTTCTTTCGGGGTTTCTTTTGGCTTTTTTATTTACTTTTTTTAAGACTACTGAAGAGTTTCTGTAAAGGTCAAAATTAAACATTTTGTTCTTCATTTCCCCTTTTTCTGTTAATTTCATATTCCACAAAAAATAAATACCTTTTCATAATGTACACTATGTAGATTATGCACTGTGTAATCACAGTTCTGCTCAGGACTCAGCACCTCAACTATGCAGAAGTTCAATTCAGTCTGTTCACCACCACCAAGAGACAGCCAGAGCTGGATCAACTGTTCCTCACCCTTTCCAAATGAGCAACCTCTGGCTGGAATGGTTTGCTTTTTATTTTACAGTTCACCAAACCCTTAAAAAAATGCAGCTTTAATGTTCCATCTAATGCCTTAGGCTTACAAAACAAGATTTTTGATTCCATTTGTACTCCGGGTAAGAACATCTCCACAAACAGTGGTTCTTCAGAAAAACTCCATGTCGAGGCAAACCTGTAAGAACATTAATCTAAAAGAACCACGGACAAAAATCTGGGTCTACTTCAGAACAATGCTTGGAACACAGCGTACACAAACCTCAGCAGAAAAAAATATTATTTAGCATATTTCCAGTTTGTTGCTAAGAAACTGTTGCTTCATTTTCCTATTGTCATTTGCAGAAAATTTCTGATTGTTCTTTTGCCACTTTGGTCATCTCATTGTAACAGCTACATAATTCAAAGGGGTATAAAGGAAAAACACACTGGAATGTACTCACTGTGCTTTCATCATCTGTAAACTGTAAACTGTGAACCATATTCTCTGATAAGATCTAAAAACCTAAAAAGATTATTTTACAAGAACACAGAAAATAACCTTAAATTTGTTTTTGTTTTTATGTAATATATAAAATTTGTAAGATTGCAATCACTGCATTCTTTGTGTCTTTCTGTAAGAACTAGTAATGTTCTCCTCCTACAGTGTCTAATCTGCTACCCTCTTTCCAAAAGTAGTTAATAGCACATGCACAACGACAGAATAACAACAAAGCAAATAGAAAGTGCCATTTTTCCTCATATCTTCCAGCTATTTGTAGGATTTTTGACCTGAGAGTAGGATCTAATAGCAAACTACTTTATGAAGTTTAAGTGAATTATTTTCTATTGTAAAAAAAGAACACATTTTTTGCCCAGGTTTACTTTTTCTTTTTTTTTTTTTTCAAATCTCCGCATAAAGCAGAATTTATTTACATTTTAGAAATAGGAACAATAATGGAAAAAATTTCAGTGCCATTAGTATTTCAGTAGGGAGGTCTATACAATATTCTACCAGGATTTTTCTCAACCCTTTACAATGAGCAGGGAAGGGAAGACATCTCTGGAACCAGTAACCAATTAAACGATACTGGGCATGGCACAGGGACTGGAGCTCAGTCCTTCCCCCAGTGAAGTCGCCAACGTGGTGCCTGAGCCCAGCCGGCACTCTCCACGCGGTTCCCTGGGTTAGCGCCAGCCCAGACACTTCCCGGTTGGCAGTAAGGATGCGAGCGCCCTAACTCAGGAGTTTAAGAGAGTTTACCAGTACGGACACGGTCAAGCCACACCAGTCTGCCTCAGAGGCCAAGGACTGGCACTGCCAATATTCATAATGTAGAGGTAGCCGATGAGTCCAGTTCCTTGCTATGACAACCATGAACACTATCTGTCATACTCATGTCAAACTTTATATTAAAACTAACAACTTTTTGCCTTCAAGTATTCTTTACTCATTGGTTGCCATAGAAACTTCAGATTTCCTACCTAAAATTACTGTTGGCCAGTTTATCGAGTTTCTTCTTGTGCCAGTGTTGTCCTTTAAATTATTCTTCCTTTCCCGGTATTTAAAGACTGCAGTCGTATCTGGTCTAATCCGGGGTTAAACAAGCTAAGATCAGCATTTAGTCTTCACTCCTAAAACAGCCTCTTCAATCCCGTGATCACCCTCAAAGTCCTCTCGGCATCTGCTGCAGTTTGACTTCACCTCTCTTGAATTAGAATGACCAGACTATAGTATTGCAAATAAAAATTTCAGGGAAGTAACGCTTCCTGTGAAGAATGAATGTCTGTACAGGAATTAATTTACCAAATATACTACATTGGCAGCGCACAGTTATCTTGTGATCAGTTAATACATGAGATCATTCTCATCCACAGTAATCTAAAACTAATTAACTCCTGTCTTAATAGTATAAATTCTCAGTATTAGCCTTAGCTGAACGGTGCTGCACTTTGTATGAGGAAATTCATCCCATTATTCTGGTCCTCGAGGTCCTTTCAATCTGCCTGACATCATAATTCCCCTCTGTATTCATAACTGTGTCATCAGCAAATTTAATATTGTATCACAGTTATTAATAAAATAAGATTAGTCCACAAGACTTTAAGAAAGTCCTTGAGTAAACTCCATATACCTGATAGGTTAATCTATCAATATACACACCAATGTGCTCCCCCAAATGAAACATGTATTTCCCTTCCTCTTCAGCCAGCTCCTTTCACCTCAAAGTTCTCTCCTATTCCTTGATATTAATAATTTCTCATACAGAAAATATTTTGAGGATGTCCAGATAGATTAGATTAACTTTATTTTTCTACCCAGAAGACCAGTTACCCTATCAAGTGACGTGGCCTGATTTCCCATTTCCCCTTGGTTAACCAATACAGCCTTTCATTTCATGCTCTGTTATCTTCATAACTTCCGTTATCATTCTTCCCTTCAAAATACATTCTATTGCCTCTGACTGCATTTGCAACCATTGCAAATGTTTCCCTTGTCTTAAATGAAGGTGTCTTTGCTATCCTTCAGTCACACAGAAAAATCTTCACCTTGATGTATCTGCAATTGAAAAAGTCTTTGCTATTGTAACTAGAGTTAAATGTCCCAGTAGTCTTAAATCTCATGCCTGGAGACTATCTTGTTTCTCCTGGCTTTGTGAACGCAGTAGCTGGAGAAGCAGCACTATGTCTTTGACAAAGCATACTATATACCAAAAATGCTTCGCAGAGATAAGTAAACAACTCATCTGCAAAGTTACAAGAAAGAACAAAGAGAGAAAAAGACACAGGTAGAGGGATATATGTTTTCAAATGAGGTTTAACAATAGAGAACTAATAAATTGGAGAAATACAGGAAAAACATTCCAAAATGCTGCAGAAGACAGAAAGAAGAATCCAACCTAAAACTGTCCTCCAGTTAACAACCCATCTCCCAGAGTTATTATTTTTATGGTGCTATGTCTTAAGATCTTAGCAGTCCTAGAACGATATTCCAGAACTTCTGAATGCAAGAACAAAGGCCTTGAGCCTGAGAGAACCAAGATTTTACCTTCCCATGTCAGGACCAGGACGACGGGCCTCATCTGTCATAACAGAGAAGACAAAAGAGCAAATTCTACAGTCTGCAAAGCACAGGAGGCTGAAGTACCCCACAGGCCAGTGGCAGCAAGTTTTTCATGTGCAAAATACACCATAAAATGAGTGTGAATATAAATCATGGTATACTAATATTCTTTTATTAGCAGGAATGGCTATTAAAAATCAGTAAACAGACACTGATCTTCCTGCAAAAGACAAAAAACAAGATGAAGAATTTGATTACCAAGTGAAAGCCTACATCTGTTGCTCACATGGAGATTCAACTGTTCCTGGCACTGAATTCAGCTACCTGAATCCCAGAATTACAGGTATTGGTCAGAAGGATCACTAACCTTAGGAGAAATCTTTTATATTTTACAAAACATCAAAACATTAATTGACAAAACTTATAATATCTAGTATCTAATAGTGCACAGGAGGGACCAAACCATGATCTCTGGGCTACTGATCTGCAGGACCATCAGTTTACAGCTGGGAAGGACAGAAGGATCTGTTGTCAGCTAAAGTTCTGTAATCAAGACATCAAACCCCTCAATTTCTCTTGGGCCCTCAGACATACTGGCTTAGATAATTTGGAAATTATTGATAAAATAATCAAATATGTAGGTACTGATATGAGTTATGCAAGCATAGAAATAGCATGACTCATTAGCTATTATTAATACGTTATTATCTTCAATTCACAATTTCCTGGTATTTAAATAACTGTTGATCTAAAGAAGTCTTTGGGGAGGTGGGGAAGGGGGAGATAAAGCAGACTTCTGATTTGTTTGTTGTTGGCATTTTAACCAAAAGCTTGCTTTGCACTGTCAGTAATGGAGTTGTACTTACCAAAAGTGTAACAGCTGACTCTCTTGTAGGACACAAATGCCCAGTTCTTGTTGACAAAGCTTTGTCACAGGACAGAAAAACTGTGTCACTTTCAGGTTACAAAGGCTCAGGAAAATTAATGTTACTTTAAAATTAAGCTAATGTTTAGTTCCCTTGGTTATCCCTTTTCAAAGCAACTCAAAAAATTAATGCCTCTTGTACAACCAGTTCACGCCATGGCAATAAGAAGAGTTGCACCTCTATGTAGGTAAGACTGTTCTGAACCTCCATTCTCATTACAAATAGGCGTGTGCTTTCTTTCAGATTAAGATTTAGGGACTATAATTCAGTCCCTTAGTCTATAAATAGTATATAGAGCTCAATACTGATCAAGAAGAAAAGTCAGCTGAATCTACAAATGGATACTTGAGGAGTAAATCAGAATACTCCTATGCCCCTCAAAAATATGTCTGTAATTACATTAAAAAGCGTAATTCAGCATAATTTGGCAAGTCATTTCCCTGTTAAGTCTTTCTTTCAGGACAGAGCTGCAAACTCTGATACTACGTAAGGACAGATTAACAGCTAAGAACTCTCCTGTCCACGGTTTTTTTTTACTCTTTATTTGGGATCAGCATTAAGTCAGCCACACCAGAATTTCAGAGTAATCAGTTTCTTTTGCTTCTGCAAATTTGCTTTTGCTAATATCCAGTAAAACAAAAGGTAATAAAGTGGAAAAATTATAAACTAGCAAAACTGTCACTTATAAATTTGAATCTACACAACCTGGAAGGAAAGATACCTTTAATGAAGGAATGCATAAAGACAGCTGAGACCCCTCATTAAACTTGACCATGAAGATCCAGTCACAGCTTCCATCAGCCAGCCAGCACTATCAGTCATCGCTATCCCCAGTTCAGTACTACATAAATAACTGGTTGAATTGTGAAAGCTACTGTATCAAATCCTGCTCCCTGAACTCACTTCGGGACTCTCACTGATTTCAGCTCATTTCTTACAGAACATGAGGACAAAGCATCAAATGCTCACATGAGGGTATGAATTGGAAGCAACTCCTCACGTTGTGTATTGGCAGCTCATTAATGATGATTACCTGGAACTGAAACTGTCCTTGAAAACATTTAATATGCTCATTTCTGCCCTTGGCCTTAACACCTTAAAAAAAAATGCACAAAGAAAACAACCCTCCATTTTCCCATCTTCTCACATAACCAAGAAGCACCTGCAGATACCACAAAGAAATAATTGTAATTGTTGCTGTAATTGCACCTTAATCTACTGTGCTGGTCTCTATAACCTAGAAACCTCCTGGTTTTGCTTCTCTTCCCCATGTCTCACAGGAAAAGAAGATATTCAGAACATCTGCCAGTCTTTTAGCAGAAATAAAAATCTGCCATTATCATAGTACATAATTTATGACGTCCTCTTCCTACACCAAGATCAAGCTGCAAAGAGCACTTGATCACACAGGAGAAAAAAAAATCATGCTGAGACCTCAGCATTATGCTTGCTTCTATAGCTATTTGCACCTTTTCTCCAAATTGCATTACTTTACCCACAATACTCTTCTAAACAGGGAATAATAAAGAACACATTAACACATAAGCCAGCATGAATAACAAGTTTTTTATTGAATGAGCAATGCTGATGACATTCAACCTTAGCTGCTAATTTTAGAGTTGAAATTCAAGAGGCCTTTTATACCTTCTTTCTTGAATGAGATGTATTATGCACACAATAATACACAAATGATCTGTACAGATGTTGATTATTTTCAGTTGCAAACATAAACAAATTTTCCTATTCCTTCTTTGCCAGTGCTGCAGCAATCTGTCTGATCTACACTTTAGTATTATTTATGCAAACAGCACCATAGGTACTAATGTACTTGTGAAAGATAAAGGCGACACCGGGTTAGAAGAAAGGTATGCCCTCTTCCACACTGGTGGAGTAGCTGTCACCATCCGCACTGTCTGTCCAAGGGGATTGCAAGCCACGGCTATCCTGCCGTGTGCTTTGTTTAAAACGTAGCTTGCAGTAACAAGTTATGTTGATAGTAACGCTAGCAAGCCATGTTACTCTCCAGTAACCCAAAAATTGGAAAGAGTATCCTCATTCCTTCACGTTAACTACTTACATATTAGAAACCTTGTCTCCTTAAGCGCATCATACAGCCAAACGTAGGTCAGGGGCCACGTTAAGCGCCTGAATCAAGGCCCTGCTGAGAACAACCCTCGCCCGTGACCATCACTCGTGCTTCACCTCCGGGAGAAAGCAGACCTCGGCGGCTACACAGCGTCTCCCAGCACGGCCCAGCCAGTGACGCTCCCCCCGCCAGGCGTCTCGGTGAGGGCCACGCCGTCCCCGCCGGACGCACCACCCTCCCCTCACAGCCTGAGGCGGGCCCGGAAACCGGCCGTTACCGCAGGTGGGCTGCCTGCCCCGCGCGGCCCGCGAAAAAAGGGCGCGCGTGCACACGCGGGGCAGGAGGAGCGGGGCGGGGCAGGAGGAGCGGGGCGGGGCGGGGCGGGGCAGGGCAGGGCAGCCCCGCCCGCCGGGCCGCTCTGCTCTGCTCTGCTCTGCTCTGCCCTGCCCTGCTCTGCTCTGCTCTGCCCTGCTCTGCTCTGCCCTGTCCCGCGGCACCGCCTCCCTCACGCGGGCAGCTCTCCGCCCCGCTCCCTCGCCCCTCCTCCCACCGACCCGGCACCGCCCCCTGGAAACGCGCTCGCGGGCGCCGCGGGCGCCGCTCAGTGACGTCACACCGTGATGGTGGCGCCCGCAAGAGCACGCGGCGGGCGGCGGCCTTAGCGGTGGCGGCTGTTGGTGTCGGGCAGAGCCCCGCGGCCGGTCTCTGTCGGTCCTGCGGCTGCACAGCGCGGTAAGCGCCGCAGGGGGAGCTCGGGGAGCCCCTCGCCCCGGGGCTGTGGGCCGGTGGGGGCCCTCGGGACCTCCCGCGGGTCCCGGCAGGTGCCCGGCGGCAGTGGCTGGGCCGGGCCTTTGGCGGTGGTACCGGGGGTAGGCTGGGGCGGGAGCGCTTCGCGGCCTGCCGGGATTTATTCTGGCGGTTTTAGTATTATCCGCGGAGCTGTCCCAGGAGCGGGGCTGCAGGCCTGGCCTGCCGTACTTACATTTAAGGCGATTCCTCAAAATAAATGACTTAGGCTTTGCTTTCTCGAGTGTGTTTGTGTATCATCAGTGTAACCCTCATTCTTTTGATCTAATGCCCTGCTTTTTTACTCTCCAGTTTCTTTTTAGGTAAAAATGAAGACCAAAAAAAGAGGGAGATTTAATTCTTCCTTTAAATTAAAACAAAAAGGCATTGAAGTAATAGGAAAATGGAAAAGTGTGCAAATCGACCCCAATCTATTTGCTGATGAGGATTTTAAAGATATAGTATGCTTGGAGGAACTTACAGAGTACAAACTAGTAAGTTCTTCCAAAGTGGGGAAAGTAAAAGAGAAGAAGAGAAAGGCTGAGAGTATTTCAGAAGAAGGTAATGAGGATGAGGAAGCACCTGTCGTTCCTCCCAAAAAGAAAAAGAAAAGCAAAGATTTGAGAAGCAAAACAGATAAAAGCAATGATCCTACTGCAGTGGAAATGGATGTGCCAGTTGATAAAGAGGTAAAGTGTAACAAAGTAATTGAAGTGGCAAATTGTGAGGACCATGGACATGTGTCTGAGAGCACTTCAAGCACAAAAGATGCTCCAAAGAAAAAGAAGGTAGCTAAAAAGAAGTCTTCTCAAGCTCAGGAAACTCTTCCATCAGTACCCACTTCTAAAAAAGTTAAAAACTGGACAACAGAAGTTTTGTCTGCCTCAACTGATCACAAAGCTGATGTGTCTGCATGGAAAAACCTGTTTGTACCTGAACCAGTGCTGCAGGCCTTGAGCTACCTGGGGTTTAGTGCTCCAACTCCTATTCAAGCCTTAGCCTTGCCTTCTGCCATCCGGGATAATATGGATGTTCTTGGTGCTGCAGAAACAGGTACAAATCTGTTAAACTGGTTGTATATGCTGGGTGCTTCCCATCTCCTCTCTTTAAATGCAGCTCATTGTTACGAATTTTTATATGTAGCAGAAGCATTGATATGTAGGACAAGAGCTTATATCTTTTGCATATGCAATATATTAGTAATGATTCGTTGTGACATATTAAAACTTTTGTAACTTGCAAACACAGGAGATTGCATCTTTACAGTGTGCAAAGCTTTGAAGTCTCAATAAGTTTTTATGCTTTTGACAGAAGTCTCCTGTTTCTCCAGTTGTTTCCTATTTTGGGAACTGTAAGGTGATACATCACAAAGGGTGGAATTAATGAAACAAACAGAGTCATTTTCCCAACAGCTTAACTAACTTCTGTGGGTGTCCCCATGCCAAGGCAAAGCAGAGAACAAGGTTCCTTTTGATGGTGATTTAGTACTAGCTTGGAGCAGTAAATAAATACTAGGCACAGCGTTAGCCATTGTGAATATGGCCCTGGCCTTTATCTTAGCAAAACGGGCCCACCCTGTGCACTGTCTCTGGGCTTGGCCTGTAGGTTGTCACCAGCCCTTCTCACTGCTTATGCTTGAAGAATTACATTGATTCATTAACTGGAGAGGTACTGTCTCTTGTCCAGCTTGTGATCCACTCATGCCTTTGTCTTTGAGCGTTGTTAGCCTTCGTGAAATTTGTTGTAGTTTCTTTTTTTACTTAAAACAATGCTGTGAAGTCGCACAGCATTACTTTCTAACTTTTTTTGCTGCTCATACCTTTGAAGTTTTGTCTTCTTTAGCAGTGCAACATGTTTTTCTCCATAAAAACTAAAAATAGGAAGCACAATTGGAAGCCGTGTTGGTTTAAAGGCTTCCTTTGCATTCTTTTCATCTGTTCCAGTTGCCTTATCTCACTGCTTGTCTTGTAAAGCCATTTACTGCTCTCGAACATGAAGGTATAGTAACTAATAAGATATGCAGTCATTTGCATTTTTATTTTAATTAGAAGCTAGGCTGGTGCTATTAGCTTTAATAAGATTAGAAAACCCCGCAGGGAGTGTTTTTGAAAACAGAACTGAAAATTTAAATGGTGGTTTTATGCTGAAAAAAGTGCCATTTGGACAGTGCTGGAAAGCAAATCCCTCTCTAGCTGCAGAATGGAAAGCACGGTTGGTGGCAGGTTGTGTTGTTGCAGTCAATTTTGTATAACCCTGAGGTATCAGGACTGTTTTGCGCATTTATTTTGTTCTTTCATGAAAGAAAACCAGGTTCTCTCCAGCGATGCCCAGTGGGTCATTGGTGTTCCTTTAGAAACTTGAGAGAAGATGTGGACAATTGTCTGTTAGGAAGTGCTGCAGCTGGGAGGGGCTCAAACTCTCCGGTTCTTTCTTCTACATCCTACAGCTTCCCTTAGCATTGTGCCTGAGGGAGGAAAGTGACAGGTGAAAGAACGATTTGTCTTCCCTTTTTTGGTAGTAACATAGGGGAGAATGGCAAGATTTTGATATGGCAGTGGAGATCAGATGTGGGGAATGTCAAGGCTTGTTTTTGCAGTGGATCTAACCAGTTCTATTCATTACCATGTAGAACTGGTGAAGTTTTTGGTTAAGGAACCAAATTTTATCTCTAAAATCTTACAATCTAAAACTGTTTAAAGGAGCGTGAATTAGCTTGAGCTGTAGTATCTGGGGATACCAGTGCTTTTCTCCTGGTTTTGCAGGCCTGGCTATGGTGTGTGATTTTTGTGTTGTGAAGATAATGTGCCCTGTGAGGTGATTATTTGTTTAATTTGTGGGTGAATGTAGTGCCTGCAAAATAGTCCTGATTATCACAGCCATAATCTAGCTGGGTGCAGTACTGACATTTGCACCAGCCAAATTGCATTACATTTAATTCAAGATCAGCCATGTTCTTCACCTTAAAAACAGATTCTTTGGTAATACAAAATCTTACTGTATAAGTGCTCTGCAAATGTAGATTATAAACATTTTCTGCTTCAAGTGCAGAAGTCAGAAGAGACCTTCCAGACGTGCAGAAAGGTGGGGAACTGGATTGCAGCAGTATTGGTCAGGATACTGACAGCTTAGCTGTTTATTAACTAATATTAAGGTTTTCCCCTAAATAGGCAAAATTCTGTGTTGCTGAATTTGGCAAACCATTACATGTTTTGTGATTTGGACAAACAGTGCTCAAGGAACTGAGATGAGATTTCCAGAGGACTGCTTCCCAGCAGTGGCCTGGTACAGGAATGGTAATAGTGTCATGCCCTGGATGCTGCTTTTGTAGTCAATGAACCGATGTTTATGGGAACCTTAACCAGGGTGGATGTGCTACAAGGCTTCTCCTAACACCTCTGTTAGTGACAGTTCAGAAAGGAACATGTGGCAGGGATGTGACTTGCGGTTTGGTACAGTGAACGCTTGAAATTAAAGTTAGGTGAGTGTTTTTGTATTTGACAGCCTCCTTTTCTCCAAAGTGGATCATCTGTTTTAAATTTATGCGCTTTGATTATAAAAATGTGAGCTGGTGATAGATCAGGAAATTAGATGGAGTATATCATAGGACAGTTTCTTAGAAAGCCGTAAACACAGTACTGCAAATTGAAGATGGAAGTGAATCCTCAAGTACATTCCAGTTTGTCCTTGGCCTCATTTGCTATTCCTTTATTTGGAGAACATTGATCAGAACTGTCAATTAGGGCATGGTATTCTCCTTACGGGCATACAGTTCTTTAAAAATATCTTGGCTGCAACTGCAGCTTTAAAAAAACACTTTCAGAACAAATGAATCTGCCTGACCTGCTAGAGATTGGAAAAATACCTGTTCCCCAGGAATTACGCTATTGATGACCTCAAGGAGATGTTTAAAGGGAATAGGAGAAAAGATGCTATTGCTGCAAGTTTCTGGTCTTCTAAAGATAAAGAGTTTGTGTCTGTTACAACTGTTTGTTTTAAGAACAGTGTGTGATTAGCTGTTGCTTTTCTCATCTTTTCAAATAAATGACTTGTCGTCTGTGTTATTCTTCTTGTTTGTTTTTTAGGAAGCGGCAAAACACTTGCATTTGCAATTCCAATGATTCACTCTGTGCTGCAGTGGCAAAAATCAAATAGCTCAACAACCAGAAATGACAGTGTTTCTAAAGAGTCCCATCAGCATCATGATGAAACAAGATGGGAAGATGAGGATGAAGCAGAAAAACTAATCCATCAGCAGGTTGAAGATAGTGGAGATGAAGATGATGTATCTTTCACAACAGGCTGTGTGAAGGTGCTGGAAAATTTTGAATTTGATTGTGATGACGAGACACATACTGTTAGCTCCCATAAAAAGAGACCTCTTTTAGGACTGGTCCTTACTCCCACCAGAGAATTAGCTGTACAAGTAAAACACCACATTGATGCAGTTGCAAAGTTTACAGGTATGTAGACCCCACGGGCCACGTCCCACGTTATGCTGAGTTTGGATCTTGGTATTGGTGTTGAGCCAGAATGTGTGCCACAGTTGCTTCTGCATCATAAAATTGGGGTGGATTTTGAAGGGCTAGGGTTCGTAGTCACTGATATTTGAGAAATGCTTTAAGATTCTTCGATGAGATGCAAGTGGAAGCAAACAGTTCATGTGAGATATTTTGCTTTAAAGTGTTTCTTCCTTCAAATAGGTACTGACTCACCCTTTAGCAACATAGAATCAGTACTAGATAACCAGCCACAGCTAACTTTATCATAGTTTTGGATGATGTAGGTTATAGATAAAAAATAATTTCATTATATATAAAAAATATATTTAAAATATATTTAATAATTTACTTTTTTGACAGATATGTCAATACATATAGTTTTTTATATATATATATAAAATTATCTATGAAAAAAAGAAATCATGGCCATAAAATTTAAGGGTAGAAGACATTGCTGGATTGTCTGATTTACCTTCTACAGCAGTCAGGCCACAGCACATTGCTGGGTAACGTGCTTGATGAAAGTAATTCAGTCCCTTTCTCTTCCAAACCAGAGGTCAGCACATCTATTAAGTGAATGAGTGAGGATGTGTTCAAGATGGGGAGAATTGGGAAACAACTCCCCACTTCTCCAGTAGTAGTAATTGTTTATTTATTGAAGAGGATATGTAGTGCAGTGAACTGCTCTTAAGTACATCTTCCTTTTGTGTCTATACGTCCTGCTGTGCTCATCAGTCTACAGCTGATTACAAGGCTAATTTTAACTGCTAGCCGGAAATAATCAATTTATGTAAGTACAGTTCTGTTAGGAGCAGTGCTATTTATGTGTAAAAATCTGCTGCCCAAGTGATGTATAGTTGCTGTAGCAGGAGAGAAAATATGTTTTGATGTGGGCTTTCTTTGTGGTCTCAAACTCACTTTGAAAAAAATCCCTACCTGGAAGCACAGGGTCCTACAAGTAGTAGGAAGAGAGATCTGCGGTAGGTTGGATACTCAAAGAATCTTGCACAGTTTGTCATGGGCCAGTGTGTTCTTTGAAGAAGTAGGGTGAAATAAGCCACATGTGGAGTCTGTCCTTCCAAAGCTAAAGTCCTTTTAGTGCCTGAGCAAATTGCTTAAAGGTAACTTAGGGTCTCTGCACTACTCTGCAGTCCAGAGAATCATTAATTGGGCAGGAGCATTCTTGTTAGGATTATTACATAGCAAATGAGCAGTTATTAGCAAGACAAACATTTCTCAGTCTTATTCTTGGAGGGGCATGGGGTTATTTATAACAGGGACGTGTTTGTTCACGCAGATACAATTGACAAAGCATGAGATTCTTAAGTAGGGGTAAACAAAGCTAACAGCTATGGAGGACATAGGTGATTCTATTGGAAGACAAGTGCACTAAAAGAAAGGCTACTTTATTTTTGGCATCTAACTATAATGAGGATTTTTCCGTAAAATTGAGGGGATTGCTGCATGTTCACTGTTATATAAAACCCCTGAAGTTTCCTGACCAAAATGCTTGCTGAAAGTTGCAGTATAGACTTCTAAAAATACTTCTTTGAATGTATGTATGTAAAGGCATGCACTGATAAATTAGTGAGATAAAAAGTATTATTTATATGTTCTAGGCATTAAGACTGCAATTCTGGTTGGAGGCATGGCTGCACAGAAGCAAGAACGTGTACTGAATCGAAAGCCAGAAATTGTAATTGCAACCCCAGGCCGTCTGTGGGAGTTAGTTAAAGAGAGACACCCACATCTTTCAAATCTTCGGCAGCTCAGGTAAAGGTGCCACTAACTAGTGAATACTGAATTGAGCGTCACTGCATACTGATGATGTTTACTGATTAAGTAATTGCAACTATGTAAGATCACTTATTTCTTTGCCAGAGTGTGTTATTGAAATGCACAGAGGTTATATTAATGGAAGGAAATGTCAAGTATAGCCAGTAGCAAACCCCTTGTTTTTCCTTTAGAAACCTGATTTTTCAAAAAGAAATGTGGAAGGCTGCTGTAGCTATCCCAGCATACCTGGTGTTCCTTTGGGTTTTACATGCAGAACTTCCATTATGTGTTTAGCAGGAAAAGTTCTTTTGAAGTGTATCAGATTTGTATTTATCTGGGCAAGTGTATTTTTACTGTGTTTTCTCTATTTGACAGGTGCCTTGTGATTGACGAAGCAGATCGAATGGTTGAGAAAGGTCACTTCTTAGAGCTGTCTCAGTTGCTGGAACTCTTAAATGATTCACAGTATAACCCTCAACGACAGACTTTTGTTTTTTCTGCAACTTTGACTTTAGTCCATCAGACTCCCACAAGAGTTTTACAGAAAAAGCATGCTAAAAAGATGGACAAGAAGACCAAACTAGAATTGTTAATGGAAAAAGTAGGAATAAAGGGCAAACCCAAAGTGATAGACTTAACAAGGAAAGAGGCTACTGTTGAGACTCTGACAGAAACCAGAATCCACTGTAATACAAATGAGAAGGACTATTATCTCTATTACTTTCTTCTCCAGTATCCAGGAAGAACCATGGTCTTTGCAAACAGTATAGACTGTGTAAAACGCCTCAGTTCTCTCCTCACAATCTTAAATTGCGATCCTCTTCCTTTGCATGCCAACATGCACCAAAAGCAAAGGCTGAAAAACCTGGAAAGGTTTGCTGAGCGAGAGAGGTGAGTTGATTTTCTGCTTCCTGGTAGAAAAGAAATTGTGTAAAGAGTAGTGGGGAGAGGAAACAGCTCTGTTTGTTAGAGTAGGAGCAGGTTGGGGGAGTTAGCTGGGGATGTGAGTGCCTTGTTCATGTGGCGAGGTTATTAACGAGTAAGGATGAGGTTTCACAGGATGGTTCAGGTGATGAACTGGAGCAAGTTCAGTGGAAGACCACCAGGATGATCAAGAAGCACTTGCTTTGCAAGGGGAGAAGCTGAGGGCACTGGGTTTATATCATTGGGGAAAAAGACTGTGGGAACCTAATGGTAGCTGTCTGATACCTTAAAAGAAGGTTATCAAGAAGGTGGAGCCAGGCTCTTCACAGTGGTGTGTGGTAGGTGGATGAGGGATAACAGGTTCAAGTTGAAATGAGAGATTCAGGCTGAATGTAAGAAGGAGCTTTTCCTCTTTGAGGACAGTCAGGCATTGGAACAGGCTGCTCACTCTTGGATGTTTTTGAGGCTCAATTGGATAAAGCCCTGACCAACCTGGTCCAACCTTATAGGTAATCCTGCTTTGAGGAGGAGGTTGGACTGGAGACCTCCTGAGGTCCCTTGGAGCCTGAATTATCCTCTGGTCTGACAGCTCCTTGCTGCTGAAAGAGCTGTCACTTGCCCTGTTTTCAGCCATATGCTTTTATAACCATCCTGCACACCTCTCTGCCCCTGTGCCCTGGCTCTGCAGCTCATTTGATCCTTCTGTAAGTCAGTTCATCTCACTAAGCCATCAGAAAAATAACCACTTTTTGCTGGGTTAGGCTTTTGCGTGTTGAGTTAGATGAATTAGCTTCCTGACGGTCAAGGTATCCTAGAGTAATACAAGAGAAGGGACAGAGGTTGAATTGCCACGATAGATCTGCAGTATGCCTTGGCAAAATGTAGTATCGATAGCATTGGCCTAGGCCAGGCAGGGCATTTTCAGAGACTGCAGATTTTCAAGGCAAGAAGAAATCCATGAGACAGTCTATCATGTCTTCCTGCAGATTGCAGATCGTAGAATTTTCTCTGTTTATTTCGGCTTTGAACCTTGTAGCTATAGAGTATGCAGTCAGAAGCCATGAAATCTTAACAAATTTCCGTTACCTACAAGTAACTCGTTTCAGTTGCTGGGAGACTTTTTTTAAAACAAATTGTTCCATACCCTAGGGAGACTTTCATCTCTGTAGTAGACTTTATATAAAAGAATGACTTTTTTGAGTAGTTCTTCATTTCTGGGGGTAAGGAGAAATATTAATTGTCAGAACAGAATCCCTCCCCTTTATATTTCTAGGTTTTGATTTACTGAGAGAACTTATTTGAGTACAACTTGGTAGAAGATACTTCAGCCCCCAAAAGCTGTTAATTAAATCTATAATGTTAATAATGTCATTTTTTTCTCAACTGAAGAAACTTGTAATAACCTTTTTCTCCTGCCAAAAGATCAACTGTGTTGTTAATGGTACGGTCATATCAAGCTAAAGATATTTTTAAACCCAGGCTGGGCAGAGCACTGAGAAAAGTAATGAAAGGGAGCATACCCCCCTGCCAAGTGGTTGGATTAGGTCATTGAATAGCGATCTGTGCTAGTGTTCCTGTGAATTGGGAGAGAATAAAAGCATAGGAAAACAGGATCCAGCAAGGTAGTGAGTTTCTTTATTAGAAACAGAGTAGACCTGCTGAAGGTAACATTTGCATTAATTGCTGTTTCAAGACTGCCTCTGATGTAATATTGGGTATCGTTTTCTGTAAGGGCAAACAAATAGCATATTTCCAGCAGATGATATAGTACAAATCTGTTCCTTAAATTGCTGTGGTAGAATTCTAGCTCGCTGTATTATGTTCCATGGCAGATGGTTTACTCTTCGATTTTATGTTCATTAAATGTTATCACTTTCTCAGCTGTGTCCTCCTGACAACAGATGTTGCAGCTCGTGGTCTTGATATTCCCAATGTGCAGCACGTCATCCACTACCAGGTTAAATATTTTTAATGTTTTTGCTTTTACGGTTTTTTGTTTTGAAATAAGCTTTTGCCAATCCAAACCCTGAAGACTATAAAGCTGAGATTCTTGGTCCTGTATATAGTATAGTCCCAAGTATAGAGATTTAACTATTAATTTAACTGTCATGTAGTGCTCTGTATTTAAAGATCACATTGCTGCAGTGACTGACCGTGGTAGGTAGCACTTCATGAATGTGTGATTATATGTAAGAAATGACATAACGGATATGATTCTCCTTCCTTTTTGCTTAACTTTGATATCCAAAGTTGTCACATGACCCAGCCCTATAACTCTTATCTGAGGATGCATACAATTTTTGCAAATGTAATGGCAGAGGGTCAGAAGTTAGGAGATGCTCACAAAAGGTTATGCAAAGAAGAATACTGGACCAGAGAACAAAAAGTGTCTGCAGATATCATCTTTTACTTTACTTTCAGCTGTGTTTCATGCAACATACCATGTGTATGTAAAAACCAACGTTCTCTGGCAACCCCTTGGCCAAAGCATGACAGGCTGCTGCTAGCTTTCCATGGCCAGCTTCATGGGTTTTCTGAATATTTGCAGGTCCCTCGTACTTCTGAGTTGTATGTACACAGAAGCGGCAGAACGGCGCGAGCTGCCAACGAAGGCCTTAGCCTATTGCTGATAGGCCCTGATGACTTGATCAATTTTAGGAAAATTTATAAAACATTGGAGAAGAGTGAAGAGCTGCCATTTTTCCCAGTTGAAACCAAGTGCATGACTTCTATCAAGGTAAAGAAACAGCAATCTCTTTGCAGCCTGAGTAGTTCCTTGCTTACTTATATTACTGCCATTACCCATCATACTCTTTCCACGTTTCAGATGAAATTTACTCTTCAGGATGTGGATTTGAAAATGAAGTTAATCACATTTTATCTTTTTTTAAGAAATATTTGTGATTTCTCATCAATAACTGGCCCAAGAAAGATGTTCAAACATAAACATCACTTACATTTTTCTTGTATGTTGTTACGTACAGCTTCTTGTGACTCAATGCCCCAAAACAGTACAGAGAAGCGAGTATGTTTTGTGGCTGGGAGCTGGGATGGCACTGTTAACCCTCTTCTGTTAGGAACAGACTAGAGAACAGTAGCAGGTCCTGGGATCTTCAGTGGTCTTCATATGCCTCTTCTCAGTTGAAGGAATGAGTTCTCTGCTTTTCTAAAAGTTCCTATACTGTGAGGCCACAGCTGCCACTGAGCCTTGTCAAACCAGGTATGTTTCCTTTTTCTAGGTTATTGCCCATTTTAAGGAGAATTCAGTCATTCACCAACTCACAAGATAGACAATGGTTAGGATTTGCAAAACAATGTATTTTAGAAAGCATCTGGTCACCACAGAATTTCTGGCTATTGAGTAAGAGGCCATTTCATGTCTCAGCATTCTCTTACCAGTTTGGGTGACATCAGCCATGTCCCATTTGTACATATTTAAATGCTACATTTGAAAGGAATCCAGCTGGGGTTGGAGTGCCTGAATATTGCAGTCATTGAGAATGGGAGAAAAATGCAAGCAGTCAGGTAATGCAACAGATATTTTCCTTAAGGTATTGTGGTTCATGCTTATCCAGTTGGCTTGGAGTGAGCCCAGGGTCTACCTCAGTGGCAACAGGAGTATCCTCACCTTGCAAATAATGTCAGCAAGTTACAGAGCCCAGGCTTGCTACAGATGGGATATTTAGTGTGAATCTTTCAGATGATGCAGCTTTCTGAAAGAGAAAGAAAATTATAGAAATGCTTCCATAGACTCATTTTTCTCCTCTTGGTAGTAACAAAAAGAATTTGATGCATCTTTTTTTTTTTCCATCTTTCCCCCTCTCCTTTCCACCCACCAAATGTTTCTGGTTACCGAAAGAAATCTGTTGTTTTTAGAGTGTTTCTTCAGAGGTCCCTTCTGTGTTTCTTGATGAGTAGTTCTTGGCTCTTAGCATGCTCTGTCAATTAATGGGCAAATAAATATTGTTTCCACACTTAAATTTTCCTGTCACCGTCTCACGATCTTCACTCCTATCCATAACAGTGCTCCTTTCCCCAGAAAAGATGTCTTTGTAATCGTAATGCCAGGACTCCAGCCTCCTAGGCCCTTCACATGGTCAGGTCACATTTACACTTTGCCCTGGGCTTAATCGCAAAGTTGGGACTAATAGTGCTGCGGGTTCTTCACGTCTGTCCCTTCAGCACGCTTGTTCCCTGGATCTGCATGCCTTCATTCAAGTTCAGGAAAAGTCTGAAGGTATTTCACACTAGAGAGTAATAGAATTGATGAACCAGGGCAGAGGAGAGACCAAAAGAGGACTCAAGTTTTACTGAGATGGAAAAACTATTTGAAATTTCTGGTAATGATCTAAGGAGAAGTGACTGAGTTGTTTTATTAGTCAACTGCAAGTTTAATTTCCTCTCTCTATGTTTTAATTATCCAGCAGTTCTGGCTGGTGCTGTTACTGTGTAGCACCAGACTATTGCGTTGGGGTGGTCAGGGTGTCCTGCACAGGGTTGGTTTTGTGCAACTGCAGGCACATTCCAAACAGTAGAATTTGCTGTTGGGTTGATTATTATTTACTGTCAGTGCAGATTTTCTTTCCGTAATGAATTAGATATTTAAAACAGCTTGAACCAGCTGGAAGGCTGCAGGTCAGGTTAGGTTTGCTGGACATCTTTGTTCCACCTGTGTGCAGCTGGGAAGAAGGACAGGACATTTTGTCCTGTGCCTAAACAAGATCAGGTGCATTTCTGAAAACATAAGTAGCTGTTTACATATGGCCTACAGGAGCTTATTTCTTCAGAGTGGGATGAAGCTGCCCCTTATTGCTGAGACTAGGAACTTTAAGATCCAGCTGTACTATCTTTAATGTAACTTGGAAGTGATCATGATTTGTCCTTCATGTTTCTGAAGTGTCTGTAATGATTTTTTTTTTTTTTTTTTTAAAGAATGAGGAGTTAAAATTCAGGCATATGTAGTAGTCGAGGTGTTTTAGAAGTCAGATTCTATCACGGATCTGAAGAAGGAAAACACTTCAGCAAGTGATGACGTCTTTATTACGTGAGGCATCTGCTGGGACAGCAGTAGGGAACAAAAGTGTCTCTGCACCTCAGTTGTGTTGTAATGCATGCGTTCAAATACTGATTCTGCTAAAGTGCCCCACATTTAAACCTGATCATAATGTCTAAAATGTACTTTTGTTGCAGGAGCGGATGAATTTGGCACGGCAGATTGAGAAGGCAGAATTTTTCAACAGTCGGGCAAAGCAACACAACTCCTGGCTCCAGCAAGCTGCAGAGGCTCTTGAGATTGATCTTGATGATGACATGTTTATGGGCAAGTAGAATGCTTGTTTATGGGTATGCTCAGTTGGTCCCATAGCAGTGGTGTCCAGAAGAAGCCCCACCATGGCAGAGGAACTCTTAAAACCTGTGGGGCAGAAGGGGAAGGAAAGGAGTGTCATTGCTTAGTACATGGTACTGCTGGTACCTGGTGTTTTCAGGATGCTTGTGCAGTAGATAGTGATGGAGCTGAGGGAGTGAGGTGTGACAATTCTGGCAAGTTGCTGACAAGTCCACATGTCATAGGACGAGAACTGTTTAGCTTCTGGCAAACGTTTTAGGGTAATCTAATAGCCCAGTATGTCCTGCTTGGGTCTTGTCCCCTCTGTGTCAAAGAAAAAGCTGTTTCTCCACTTCTGTTTATCTCTCCCACCTCCCTGTAGTCAGGCAGCAGGACAGGAGCCTGACAGCTCTGTGTAGGAACACCCAGGAAACACTAGCAAACATCAGAAATTATCTGAGCCTTATGTAGGTTGAGTTGTGTGGGCTAAGTGGCCAATACTTATAGTCAAGTTGCTGAGGTTTTTGGTGGTGTGTTAGAAGGAAATAATTTCTTATATTTTTAAAATGAAATGTTCTGCAGGCTGTGCCTGAGAGAATGTGTAGGGCTGTGCAACTACAGGTGCCTATTAGTTCAATGCCATGAAGGTTTGCACTGCTTAGTGCACTGTAAAATGCCACGTTGTGTTCAAAGGCATGAAGGTATCATTTCCTACCAGTTCCTTGAAGGCATGCTGAATAGCGCTGCTGTCTGCATCACTCCAGCTTAAGCTGTCTGTAACCTGTTAGCTGCTAAATATGCAGATGCCTTGATTTTGAAGCATGTTCAGATTAATTTTTTTCTTTATTCATGGCTGAACTAGCTTGTTCTCAACCACTTTGCAAGCAAGCACTAATCATCTCTGTCCAAACTGTTCAGGAGCGCTCTCAGATAATTAGCACTCTGCTGTCTTGTTTTGACATAATCTGAGTATGCTGTGCTTTGAAATGAGTTTCAAAACAGCACATCCAGTCCAAGTTAGTTGTGGCTCTCGAGTGAAGCACTTTGTAATTGCCACCTAAAATCTTGCCAGATTCATGCTGTAAAATGTATTCATTCTCTGATTCTTCTGTAGCTTGTTGGAGACCCATTAAGATCTCAGCTATTCCTCCCATAAATAAAATGCCTCTTAAACTGTTAAAAAGGATTTACTAATGTCCTTTCATTTACATTACATTACAGCAACCTTGATTTCATTTATTTTCTCCAGTTCAGGCCTCTGGCCATATTAACTATCTCCAGTCTTTTCTATGCCCTTCTCCTATGTTATTAAATCTGAACACCTCATTGGTTTTTATGTATAAGGAGGAAAGGGCTTCCCATTTTACAGGTGCTGAAATGAGGCATGCATAAAGTAACAAAATACGCAGAAGTTTCTGCCTGAGCTAGGAGCCCTGGGTTAACATTTTATCTTCTGGGCCCCCTTTCCTTTTGTTCCTGAGTCTGTTCTGGGTTGAGAACCAACTGAATGATTTAGCAGAATGATACCTGGGCTATAGTTACTCAGCAGTCAGAATTCTTCTTGATCTTGTTGTCTTGTGGACAACCTGGGTGATCTGAAAGTGTCACAGATGACTGGAAGACTGTATGGGAGTTGAGTGACCTTGTGACAGAGAGAAAGATGAGATTAGCATCTGCCCCTAGTACTGCAAAAGTCTGGTGAAAGAGGCCAATGCAAGTTCTTCTCTTGTAATGTTCTGTATCTTTGATTTCTGCCCCAAGGAGGAAAAGCTAGTGAGCAAGAAGAAAGCCAGAAGCAAAAGATGCTGAAGGGGATGAAAAAACAACTAAAACATCTGTTGTCCCAGCCACTGTTTAAAGTCCTCATGAAAACCAAGTACCCAACACAGTCTGGAAAACTACTCCTGCCTCAGACATCAGTGGGTATTTCAGAATCTGCTCTGGGCACCGTGTCCAAACAACAAGCCAAGAAGAAGAAATCAATACAATTAAATTAGATAACTGAGCAAGATCACTCAGTGCAACGGAAGCAAGGACAATCCTTATCAAGGCTGGCAGTGCTTATGGAGGAACTCAGCTAGAAGACACGTAATATCAGAGGATGTTGCCTGTGTCTTGGTTGTGCGGGCACAAAGCAAAACATTGATTTAAAGGGCTCTGTTAACACGTGGTTAGTTACTGTTGAATCCTGTCTTGGATCTTGTTTTCTTACGTTCTTACTCATTTTTTTCTTACTCTGTATTAATAGATGTTAATTAGTTCTGCAATAGTTCTGTTTATTACTCCTTTTTATGAGATGGGTAAAATTCACTGTGGGCATACTCTAATGAGAAAACTTGATTTGAATTTTAGTGTCCTTAAAGGAAAGAGGAAGGTAGGCTGTATACAGTCTGAGTACAATCTGAGCTGGTGGTAATTGGAGGTTTGGCTTTTACTGTAGCCAATTCAGTGAGAAAGGCGGCAAATATAGGTAGTGTTACCAGCAGGTCTGTAATTCTGGCTGTGGAAATATCTCCCAATTTTCTTTCTCCTCTGATAGTATTTCTCTGTTCTGTTCTCCACTGGGTCTAATTCCCTTAGTCCTGTGTTAATGTGGTTTATAATGTGCAAAAAAAGTCAAGGTGGCAGTGGGCCAGGACTGACCTTGGGAGATGTGTAGAGTTTTGAGGAAGAAGTGTTGCTATTCAGTGTTTTATTAATTAATATTTGCAGTTAAGTCTGTATTTGAAAACATGTTAGAACCATGACCTTTGCTTTAATGGAAAAGATGATGATGTTGTGAAATGTCACTTTTGAAGAGTGCTTCCTGATAATTATGCTTTTAAATCATTTTAACCTGACCTGGGCAAATAATTTTTAAAACTATTTTCTAAAAATATGTCAGAAAAATATATTTTGATTTTTTTGTTAAATTATACCTGCTATGAAACCCAAAGCCTGTGTCTGTTTTCAATCACTTGAGATTTCTGAATTCCTTATAGTTGATGCCCTTTGCACTTAGCAGGCAAGGAGAGGGGGAAAAGCACCCAAAAGACACAGCAGTGGGATCTGTATTGGTGGGAGCACAGGGAACCTTCACCTGCCAGCTCTAGTTTGTGTCTCATACAGTATAGAACCAGTGTCACTGCTGTGATGGGAAGCATCAGTTTACTCAGCTAGTCAAATTGAAATTTGTGGAGTTGAGTGCCCTGTCCAACCACTTGCTGGTGATGTCAGAAAAGCAAGCTCTTTCTTCTCTTATCTATGTGCATAATTGAAGACCCTCTTACTCCCGCATCTCTGGAGGGCTTTTCTGTTGCTTCCTTGCATTACTGAAGAAGACCTGTGACAATTTAATCATAAGCGTAAGCTTTCCTTGCAATGCACTGTTTTCTCATGCCCTCTGGAGTAGAGGGGGAAGTTTTGGGGGGGAAGAGATGGTAAAGTTCTGTTTCCTCACCCATGTAAGAAGGCAACTCATCTTTGGAATTAATGTGACACCTAGAAAATAAAAACAAGAATTTAAAGAAAGTTTCCTGTAAGGAAAGCTGAAAAAAGGAACTGAGCAAAGGCAAACATGCCCTCATTCCTTTTCTGTGCCATTTTAATCACATTCTTAAATTCTGAAAAGGAAACTTGCATTGGTTTTGCATCCCTGATGGGACTGAAGAGCAAGTGGGCCTTTTCTGCATCTTGTGATGTATTTCTGCTTGCGATTCATCAGCAAAATCAAGGCTGGATCCTGACACAAGAGCTCTGTGTCTCCTCCCTTGTCTGAAAATCTGCATGAGGTAGGACAGTTTGGGCAATTTCTAATTCCACATGATCAAGAGAACTGAATTGGGGAACTGAGGGTATTATTATTTCCTCTCCATCATTGCTGTGAAGTTTTTCAGCTGCTTGTGTTTCACTGTGTTTAACAACCTAGTTCTCACACTCCCGCCCCTCTGTCTGGCCCTCAGCCCACTGTCTTGCTAAGTCTGCCCAAGGTGAAGCATGACACTTCTGCCCTCCTCCTCCTCGCCGCCTTCATGCTCGCCTGTGGCATGCTCTGCAGCTGGTTTTCTCCTGCAGCCTCTGATGTGCTCAGCATGAGCTCTCAATGCTGAATCTACTGATGCTGCACCCCCACAGGAGCTCAAGCTGAGCCTGGACCCTAAAAATATCTCAGTGTCTTAAAAAGAATACTTGTCTAGCACTCTGAAAGCTCTCTTGTGGCTGCCTGCTTTGCCTTGTCCTTATCTTACCAGGATACCCTGAATCCTCTACCTAGAGGAAAACCCTTATACTTGCTTTAGCTAATTTAAACAAACTATTGAACAGTAACTTGAAAATATTACCAATTATCTGCCCTACTCCAATGTGAACTAGGTTACTGCAGGAAGAGAGGACGGCAAAGGAGAATGTTTTCTCCAGCTCTGATCATTTACATGTGTATTACTGGTGCAAATTAGACAGGAAGAGTTTTACATCAAGTACATATGGGCAATTTAATTTTAGTATTTAATGAAATATGTAGTATTCAATGGTTTCTGTAATGCTCTACTGGCACAGCAGTTACTCTAAGGCTTCAAACAAGTAATCTTGTGTTTTGTGGCAGCTTATGTCTGCTAAAATACCCATTAGTGAAAGCACTGAAGTCTATTTAGGCTGTCACAGCGACTTATGAGTAGATTAATAAAAGCGTGAGTTCAGCAGAGTGTTGGTAGGGGCCAAGCTGGTACAGAGCAAGCAGTACTCCATAACAGAAAACTGAAACTGATAGCTTCTGAGCCTTCATTTTTATTTTGTGAATGCGTGGGACCAGTTGGCCTCATCCCTGCCGCAGAGTTCCTGGTCTGCCATACACCGTTCAAGAGAAGGAAGAGTCCCTGTAGTTTAAGACATCTGCTGAGGAGATAGTTTGGACAGGATCTCACATATTGGACAGGAAAGTTTCCTGACATTCCCCTAGCCTTTTCTTTCTCGCCTCCCCTGTATCGTTAATAAAACAGCAAGTTAGCAAAGCAGAAGCTGGAGTGCTGCCTTGCCATATGCCGGCAGCCCAGGCACAGGGCTAGCCATGTGGAATAGGGGAGGTAATTTGCACCTAACTGAGAAAGGGCTGGGTACCGGCACACTCGCTACAGGCAGTCTTGTGTATCCAGGTCCCTAAGCGGGAAAGAAGATAGGATCTGATAACCTCACCTCGTACTGCCTGACACCAGGAGGAAAATCTGGTAAGAAACACTGTGCTTTCTTGGGTGTTCAAACACCCACTGTTTTGTCCTGTGCTAGCAGGGCACGTTTTGGGCGCCTGAGCAATTCCAGATTGTTTGATGAATGGCTTGGTGAAGGAAGGAGCTCAGGAGACCATGAGTTGAGTGACTAGTAACAGACAGATAATGTAGCAAGCAGCAATGCGTTAGTAATATCCAATAGTCCTTGCAGAAAAGCAGGATGTTCTCAGAGGTCGTAAGACTGGGGAGAAGGGAGGCACCACACAGAAGGGCTCTCTTTTAGGAAATGGTCCTGATGCCTTTCACTCCCCAGTTCTGTTACTCAAGCAGATGTTATCTGATAGTTCTCTGGCCCATGTGAGATTTCCTATTCCGGCTTCCTTTTGTAAAAGGTACTTGAGGGTTTCAGTGTTTTCTCAAGTCAAAAGCTCCTCATGGGGTTGGCCTCACAGAGTGAATAAGAAAGAGGAAAATAACCTGTGACTCCTGAGTCAAGTTCATCAGCTTGGGGAAGCAAATGAACAGAGTTGCTACATTTGTTTGTCTTGGAGTTCAGCAGCTCTTGCTGTGAAGCTGGAAGAAACTGTAGCCTGTTTCCAGAGCAACCAACTTTAGGTGGTACAAATTGCCAAATTGCTGTAGGTGAGGGATGCAGTTACAGAAAACAGACCCAAATCCTGGGTTTGAAAAAAAGAGAAAGGGCACTGCAGAGTACATATGGGCTTTGGTACCATTGGGCTAATTAAAGGTCTGATGTTCTTTTATTATCGATGTAATTATATCAGTCTAATCAGTAGTGTGGATGCTTTACAGAAGTAGAATTTATTTTCCTTTCCTCATAGGAATACCTGCACCAGTATATGGATTTCTGCACACCAGCCACCCTAACAGGCTCCGACCCCAGGATCCCACTGATTAATGTAAAGTCTGAGTGAAGGTTTCCGGTTCCTCTTTTATCAGTTCTTGGGTTACAGCTCGAGCTGGGTGCCTCCAGAGAGGGACCCCTGCCCCACATCATGCCCCTCAGTTATACCTGTACGCCCACCACCTGATCCCCAAGTCCACTCACTTAATTCTGGTGGGTGGTCTCTTGATTTCTTATTGATTTTTCACTGTCGCTGGGCTGGCCTTCTTCTGAAGTTACCTCATTCTCTTGGAATTGTTTCCTCCATCCTCCTTCATTCCGCTCACATCTGCTGGATTCAGCTAGTTCTGCATTAGCAGCATTAGTTTTATCAAAAAGTTTCCTCTTGGTCAGCTCTTGCAGCCTGAGGCTTCAACTAGTTTAGCCACTAGTGCTAAGCTACTAATGCTAAATGAGGCTATTTGGAGAGAAGAATATAGTTAATCAAATTTCTTCCATAACAGTCCTCCCTTTGTCTTTTTTTCGGGCATCCCTGTCCATCTATAGTTGGTCTTGTATGAGGATTCGATACCCTTGTATAGATTTCATAAGCATATTCTGTAAACAATTCTGAATACAAGTAAAAACACAGCAGGCTATCAGAACCATAATAACCACAGGTAAAAGACTTTTTAGCAATGAACTAAATAGACTGCTAAACTATGGTGATAATCCTTATCCAGAGAACAAGTTTTGTAACCAGTCATTTTCAGGGGGGTTATATGCAGTTTGGGCTCCTCTGTGGGCATGTGTTTCTGCCTCAATCACCTTTTGATACATCTCGTGGGAACTGTTACTTATATAGATACAACACTGAGATCTAATTAATGCAACGTTCCTCCTTGAAATGGCAGGAGATAATCTGACCTATTTTAGAGGGGAAAGATTCTTGCTGCGTCTCCTTGCTGAGGGATTCAATGGCTATTCCTAGATCATTGATAGAGTCTTCAAATTCTAAAGCAACTTTTTCTGAGACCATTTGTAGTCTGATAGTGTATCAGCCTACACAAGCAATGGCTGGGCAGTCACTAATGGAATTACTCCTGAAATGGAACAGCCTATTAGTTTTCCCTCTGTTAGTGGATTTCTCCATGTGCTATCTAGTGAAGAATTTGTTCTTGAGTTTCAATGAGGGAAGTTTCTCTGAAGTTCCTAATTGTTCCCTGAGGTAATTTAGAAGTAATGTGTAAATATGGCACCCCACGGGCTATGTAACAACTGCCTGTCTATTTGGCCAATAGTATTTTATAAGCTTTTCAGCCACAGACAAAATAATGGCCTTGTAGGGCCCAAAATGGGGAGTAATATCTGCATGTTAGTACACTGGTATGTAAGATTAAAATCCCACATCTTCCCAATGGAAGGTCACAACCGTCTTTGTCCTCAGATACCTGAGTTCCATTTAGACTAAATTGTCCTTTACCTTTCTACCACCTGTAGATTGTTCTGGTGTCATATCGTGGGATGTTACTGCAATTATTCCTCTGTGGCCTGATGGTTTTCCCAACAACCTTTATAACAGTTATTAATGCACCACTCAGGATGGCATGGGCCACAATTATTGCAGGATAACCAAAGCCAAGTGTGCTGATGCCATCTCAAACCTTTCCCTCTTGGAACTGAGCCTGGAGTGATTGCCACTTTATGTGGATACACCAAATGGGACACTGTCCTTGATTTATGGTCTCTGATGGTCCACTTGGTCAAGCAGCGGGTGACTCCCTGGTCCAGGTTGCTCTAGAAGGAAAACAAAAACAACATGGTTCTGGGATTTCCTTCAGCCTTTGTAAGCTTGAACAGTCCCAGTCTCAATCTGCAAGGTAGGATTGATGGAGCCCTGCGGGTTCCACAGTAGTCTAACTGATATTCTCTGGGCAGTCATTTAACAGGAGTGGTGAATCCAGTTATCCTTTTCTGCAACCTTTACAACAGAGTAAGAAGTTAATAACACAGTATATGGAGCCTCCCATTTAGCATCCAACTTTGTTTTGCCAGAGTGGACTTTTATCATTGCTGCATCTCCAGACTGGATATCACATACTCGGATTCCAGCTGGTACTGTTTGAAACCATCTGGCTTGTGCCCTATTTTCTTGTAGATGTTTTTGTATACTCAGTACAAATTTGGCAACTCCTTCATCTCCACCTAAGAGGCAAGTCCTAGCAGTGGCAAAGGTCCCAGGTACAGCTAAGTGCCTGACAGACGCTATTTCTGCTTGTGATAACCCTAGAGGTTGACAAGGAGTATTTCTTATATCCCATAGTACTATTCCTAAAACTTCAGGCCATTTCAAACCTACCTGACTACAAGTTCGAGCAATTTTAGTTTTGAGAGTCTTATTTATTCTTTCCACCTGTCCTGAGGACTGTGGATGATATGGAACATGTAGTTGTCACTATATTCCTAAACTTACATATATATGGTTTAGTATTCTCGCTGAAAAGTGAGAACCCCAATCAGATTCTATGGTTTCAGGTATTTCATATCCGGGAATGATTTTCTGCAAGTGTGCTTTGACCACTCCCGCAGTATCAGCTTTCCTCATGGGAAAAGCTTCTATCCATCCTGAGAATTGATCCACGATTACCAGCAGAGGTTTAAATCTGCTCACAGGAGGCATGTCAGCATAATTAATTTGCAGTCTTTCGAATGGGAAGTATGCTCATGGCCATCCTCCAACCTCCTGTTTGGGTTTTGCATCGCAAAACTTCCAACATGTGGGACAAGAACTCACAATCCTTTTTACTGCCATATGTATTCCAGGGGCTGCCCACATTTTTTCAATCTGGTTAACAATTGCTGTCATCCCTCCATGTGTTTTATCATGAAACCACCTAGACGAAGTCATTAAATATTTTCTTGGTAAAATGGGTTTTCACCCAATAGTCCAAATTCCAGTTTCATCTTTCACTGTCTCCCAACTTTCCCATCGAGCCTGTTCTTCCTGAGTAATCTCCGCATATGTTTGGGCTGGATTATCGATCTCTGGCCAATCATCAGCAGAGGGAGTTGTTACAGCAGTACACTCATGTATAGGTTGGCAGGCAGCAGCTTCAGCTGCTTTATCTGCCAATTCATTATTTCTTTCAATTTTGCTGGATCCTTTGGTATGAGCTGGACAATGTGCTACAACACTTTTCCTTGGAAGCTTAATAGCTTTCAATACCACTCAGATTTCAGTTCCATTAGAAATATTTTTTCCCACTAAGGTAAGGAACCCTCATTCTTTCCATAGCATACCCATTGCATAACACACTCCAAAAGCATACTTAGAATCAGGATGAATAGTTACCCACTGATTATGTCCCCACCAGGCTGCTCTTGCTAATGCAGTTAATTCAGCCCCTTGGGCACTCACTGAGGGTTGTAGAGGTTCTCCTTCAAGTACCTCTAAGTTTCTCACCACTGCATAGCCTGTGTGTCATTTTTCATTCACATAGTATGAAGATCCATCGGTGAAAAGGTTAGATCTGAGTTCTCTAGAGGTTGATCCTGCAGATCTTCCCGTAGACGGCTGGACTGAAACACTACCTTAGCACAATCATGATGCAGCTCACCATCAGAGGGAACAGGCAGTAAAGTTGCTGGATTCAAAACTTTACATCTTTTCGAAGTAACATTATCTGCATTTAAAATCATTAATTCATAGCGATGTGCTTTTTGTGGGGACAATGCTTATGTAGCATGTTGCTTAAGAATCAGTGCTACTTTGTGTGGAACTTATATGGTTGTTGGGTGACCCAGGACTAATGGTCTACTTTTTTCTATGGTAGTCACTGCTGCTGCTATAGCTTTAACGCTGGAATTACTCCCTGTCACTACAGGATCCAGCTGAGTTGAGTAGTAAACCTCAGGGCGGCAGTGTGGACCTAGCTTTGGAGTAAGGACTCCGCTGGCTACTCCTTTGTTCTCACGCACAAATAGTTCAAAGGTAGTTCAAAGGGCTTGGAGTAATCCGGCAATCCCAGAGGCAATCCCCAATAGCCGGAGGAAGCTAAAGCTCCTTTTATAGTTTGGAAAGCCTTTTCTCTTTCTGGACCCCAACATAGAGACTCCATTTCATCTGCCTTGGTAGCTTCTGTCAACAGGTTACTTAACTCCCCTAGCCCCAGTATCCAGGGTCTTCAGTATCCTACTGCGGCTAAAAATCCTCACAGTTGTTTCATTGTTACTGGTCAAGGTATTTCTACAATAGCCTGGACCCATCCTGGGTCTACTAATCTTTGTCCTTCTTTTAATATAAATCCTAAAGATTTTACTTCCTGCTGACACAGCTGAAGCTTAGAAAGAGATGCACAGTGACCTTTTTCTGCTAAAGCAATACATAGACAAATAGTATCTGTCAAGCAATCTTCATATACCTTAGGGGCAAGTAACAAATCATCTACATATTGTACAAGTATAGAACCTCCAGGTAATAAAATATCTTCCAAGTCATCTTTAAGCAAATGGGAGAATATCGTAGGAGACCCAGTGAACCCTTGGGGCAAGCGGGTCCACATTAGTTGTTGGCTTTTCCACTTAAAGGCAGATACTGGCTGTCTTCTGCTATAGGAATACTAAAAAATGCAGCTGTTAAATCAGTATTTTGCCAAAGGTGGGAATTTGTAATAATATTGATGGGTCCCAAACCACCAGATGAGGTACAATCACATGTTGGTTTATTGCTCTGAGATCCTGTACAAACCACTATTCCGGGACTCCTTCTTCGTGTAACCTATTTTTGCTTACAGGTAAAATAGGGGTATTATGTGGGGAACTGCATTATCATAACTCCCCTTTTTTCAGATATTGGTTGATTTGTAGAAATTTTTTTGCTTCCCTGGGAATTTGATACTGCTTGATTGCTATGGGCTTTTCTCCCTTTGTTTTTATGGAGACCAGTTGTGCTGTCAATAAACTCACATCCATTTCAGAGGAGCTCCACAATTTTGAAGGTTCTTTAATAAGTTCAGGTGGAACCCCAGGAATTTTGTGCGAGTTTTCGGCTGATATCAGTTCTACCCTTTCTGGAGACAGACAGATCTGGGCATTTAGGGACTGTAAAAGGTCTCATCCCAACAAACACATAGGTGATTCTTCTGCAATCACAAATCTTCTCACACCCCCCTGGCCACATATCTGTAGCAACATTGGCTGGCTATGCAATTGTTCCTTTTTTCCCATGACGCTTTGAACCAATACTCTATCAGCTGAGAGTTGCCCCTTAGGCTTGAAATTCAAAAGTGATATAGTGGCTCCTGTGTCCACTAGGAATAGTATTTTCTTGTCTTCCATTTTTCCCACAATTTGACCCTTATGATTCAGTTTAGTACTCCAAAATCCATATGTACCCTGAGATTTGTCCGTCTCCCTCCTCCCGTCGTTGCTGTTTGGCAATATTCATCCAAATCCAGGTCCCCAGGGCCCTCTTGGCCTCACGGGACATTCCCGTTTCCAGTCCCCCCGTTCCCCACAAAAAGCGCAACAGTCATTAGCTCCCAGATGGAAATCGCGATCACTTTGATTCCATCTACCTCCGCTGGTTCTTTCCCTGCCTCTCCCTCTACTTTCTCCAAACCCTTCCCTCAGCACAGCCACAAACAGTCTTACTTCCTCTTTCCTCTGACGTCTCTTTTCTTTAACCCTTTCCTCATCTCAACCATTGTATACGGATGTAGCCAAACACACTACTACCTTGTCCATTGACTTCCCTGGGCAATCAGGAACATGTTTAGAAAAATATTTTTTAATATCCAGAGCTGTTTGATCCACAAAAGTAGAGATCATTAGAGGTCTATTAGCTTCTGCTTCTGGGTCTATTCCTCATCCAAACATTCTGACTTGTTTAAATAATCTAGAGAGAAAAGCTAAGAAGCTTTCCTCAGGCTTCTGTTGACAGTCCCTTATTTTAGACCAATTCACAGGTTTTTGTCCTGCCAAACGTATAGCCCCTTCAAAGCCTTGTCTGGCTAATTGCAATTGTCTGTAATCTGCATCTACATTAGGATTCCATCTGGGATCCACAGTTGGCGAGGCTGGCCAGGCAGCTGCATCTCCCCCTTGTTCTGCCCAGCAACGGTTCACATCAAGAATTCAGTACTTTTCGTCTAGGGTGAACAGGACTTCAAGGAGCACCTGCACATCTCCCCAGGCAGGGTCGTATGCCCACAGTATTCCCTTCATGACTTGTAACACTTTTTCTGGGTCCTCTCTAAGTCTGGGAGTCTGTTGACTCCAAGAAATCAAATCCTGGGGATGCCAAGGTCGGTAGATCCTTGTATTGGCTACCGGGGGCACCCCACCTGGGCCAGGCACAGCTGTCCCCAGTTCTGGTACCACCTGTGAGGCGGTCTGGAAAATAAGAGTAGATGAGAGTAGTGGGTATACAGAAGCCAAAGTAAAGAGCAGAGCACAGGGTGGAGCAGATTCCACAAGCATTTTAGGAGATTATATACTCATGGTATTTCTGAAGGAACTTTTTCCACTTTTTCTAGGCTTTTCTTTTTGCCTAGCAAATGCCCAATTATCCCATACATAACAATAATTCCTTTGTCCAGGAAACCTGTCTTCCAAATGTTGATGGAGGAAGGTTAATTCCTGTTGGTCAAAGGTTCCTTGCGGTGGCTACCTTTCCGCTGGATTGCCCTCTCGTGTAAGGAGTGGCCAATCACCTTGGCATAATGTTACTAATCTCTTTTTCCGTATTCCTTTGGTAGCATCAATATTACCCAAGTTTTCCAGTACTTCAGGTAAGAGCATCCCCTTTTCTCTGCCAAAAGTATTTCCCATTCTAAAATTTTGCATCTTATGCTGATCAGGCTGTGCAATTCTCCTTTAGTGCACTATTTTACCAGAATTTAAAATTTTGAAGTGGGAATTTAAGACTCACCAGGTTCGGTGCCTCCTACTGCCAAAGATTCCAGGTGAACTCACCTGTTGGCGCTGATTGGACTTTTGGAGGTGAGAGGTTCCAACGGTGGTCACCTAGTGTCACAGTGGGTTACCAAACTGTTACGGATTTCTGCACACCAGCCACCCTAACAGGCTCCGACCCCAGGATCCCACTGATTAATGTAAAGTCTGAGTGAAGGTTTCCAGTTCCTCTTTTATCAGTTCTTGGGTTACAGCTCGAGCTGGGTGCCTCCAGAGAGGGACCCCTGCCCCACATCATGCCCCTCAGTTATACCCGTACACCCACCACCTGATCCCCAAGTCCACTCACTTAATTCTGGTGGGTGGTCTCTTGATTTCTTATTGATTTTTCACTGTCGCTGGGCTGGCCTTCTTCTGAAGTTACCTCATTCTCTTGGAATTGTTTCCTCCATCCTCCTTCATTCCGCTCACATCTGCTGGATTCAGCTAGTTCTGCGTTAGCAGCATTAGTTTTATCAAAAAGTTTCCTCTTGGTCAGCTCTTGCAGCCTGAGGCTTCAACTACTTTAGCTACTAGTGCTAAGCTACTAATGCTAAATGAGGCTATTTGGAGACAAGAATATAGTTAATCAAATTTCTTCAATAACACAGGAATAAAATAACCCTATTAGATTTCTGTACCAGCATTGGTAATAACAGTGCTGTAAGGTGCAATGTATAAGATGCAGTCATTTCAGACTGTTTCTTGTAGTGTTACTTCTAAGCTGGCTCAAGTGAGGTCATTTCCATCCTCTCAGTTCTAAAATGCCTCACAGTGTGGTTTTCTTGGCAAGCTAAAAAAATTCTGAGAATTGAATTTGCTGAAATATTTCTCACTATTTTTCTTCTTTATTTTCCTAGGTTCTCAAAATCTCCTAAGATCCATCTGGGAGAAAAAGTTTATCCTTGCACATATATACATGTATAAACATGATTGGAAAGTATGTCCCTTTCATCATGGAAGTTTTAAAAAGTCTATTTTCTAGTACATCATTCATGTATGTCTGTACACATATACGCAATGTGACCTAGCTTTTAGCTAATACAACTACATATATTTGTATAAGAACAAAGTGTTGTCATTAGCTTCCATCCCATCCCCATCCCCTGTCCTGTCCTCCCACCTGGAGTAGTTTGTCTCATTCATAAAAGAAATGAAGTATACATTTACCAAATGATAAAGAAATGCAAGCTGGAAAAAATGTTGTCATCACACATTTAAAAAGAAACAAGAAAAACAAGAAAAACTCAATGTTCAATCTCAACTAAATCTCAGCAAAAAAAAATGCACCTTCCTTTAAGCCTTGAAACAGGATACCTCATACTGACTTATCTTTCTTCTTCCTATTTCCCACCCAAAGACAACAAAAATTACATTCTTTCATTAGCAAAAAAAGGGAATCAAGACCTAGTATTTGTAAAAACAAGGACAGCTTTATCAAGTCGAAATTCCATGTTGTTTTTTCCTAATTAAAATATGATCAATGACAGCACGAAAATAAACATTGAGAAACATTTATCAGGAACTGTTTTATTAGAAAAGAGGACCATCATTTATCCCAGCACTTTTCTGAACACAGAAGTCTGGATGTTACCACTAGCCAGGGGCAGCTTTCTGCTTGCAAAGAAGAAAATGTTTGCATTTTCCATTATACTTCATTACACTGCAATGCCTTACAATCTAAAAAAAAACCCAAACAACAAACCAAAAACCTAGACTGGGAAAACTGCCTCTTGTAAGGCATCGGTCTGACCGAGAAAGGCTTATCTACTGTATGTCAATGGAAGCTGTCTTTGTTATTCCTGCATTTTAATTAAACTGTTCCTCATATGCAGAGGGTGAAACCAGAATTCAGCTCACGATGAAGTACAGCCTCCCAGAGCTGGGTTACGGTGCAAGAACAAACAGCCATGAGACACCGGTTCCACTGCTGGGCAAACAATGCCGTAAATAAACTTTCCTGCTCTTTAGTGCACTTATATTTATGACCATTTTATATGCTCTGAAAAGGAAGTCAGGTTCTTGACTATATGGCATCATTTCCCCAACAGAGGACTAATGCACAGGTACATGTGGGGCTGGTAAATGTGCTTTGTTCTACCAAATGGCCAAAGCGGAGGAGTTAGGGAGAAGGGAGTCCAACAAAAAAAATTCTGTGACCTTGCAATTGCTAGAACTACATGTTCTCCCTCTCTGCTTTGTTTTTAAGCTATCAGCATAAATTTGCAGATGAGTTAACGTGAAAAGTAAACACTCATTTAGAAAAATTGATTAAATACCTTAGAGTGTTGGGCGGGGGGGGAGAACTGGATTCGAGTGACAGCTTTACAAGTGGTGCTTGCCAATTCCTGACAGCTCTCGTTAGTTACTGATCCAATAGTATTAATACAGCCAGAACTGCCAGGTGCAGACTGGGTTCCTGTGTGCTGGTTGCTTAACAAGCATCGAGCAAAAGATTGCCCAAGTCCTGTAAGCCTGAGCCTGTTTGGTTGTCAAATCATTTGTCATTTTATAACCCTGGGAGTTCAGCAGGCTGCATGGTGTCTGGAGGCCAGACAGGCATCTTTCCCAATTAAAACATGAAAAGATTCTGGCTTTATATGGTGAATGGTGAATATCAGGCATTGCGTTTGTGTGCTCCTTGCACAAAAATGCCACAATCGTTCAAAAACTTTTGTCATGTTCTGGAAGGAAACCTTCAAATTCAAAAGGCTCCTGTGAGAAGTAAATAGATCTCTCTGCTTTAGCTGTTGGCTTTATCCATCCTGGCAAATCTGATATAGCACATTTTTCCCTAGCCAGCACTGAATTGTAAGTAAACAAATTCACTTTGCTGTTGGATTATAAAGTGCAGAGCACATTGCAGCAGTGGATACATTGAGGGATAAGCTGGTACAGTGATTAACTCCAGTATTAGTTTCATGCGGAGGTCTCTTACAGAGATAGAGTTTTGTCCCATGTCCAAAACTTAACCAGAGTGATGCTGCTGCACAAGCAGTGGTTATTCTCCTTGTGGAATCCTACCCCCTCCTTGCAAGAGGGAAATAAAATATGGTAAGATGAAAGGAAGAGCCTTGCTCTCCTCTCAGTTCTGCTTCAGTGCCATATCTCTCACCACTGGCTGTAGTTACCATCCCACTTTTCCGCCCCACTTCACTAGGCATTATCACAATAGCAGAGCATGAGTTGTTACTCTGTCTCTTGTTGTTTCTTACCATGGCTGACTATAAATCCCTATCAGTCCCTCTCTTCTTTTTACATTTGCAGCTTTCTGCATATTTATTTATTCAGCTATTGCAACTAAAACCAAGTCTTGCCAGGTGTTGTTGCATTGCAGTGACTGAGAAGAGGAGAGTTCCTGAAAGATGATAAATACTCATAGTAACTACTTTGCTGATAATTCACTTCATGGAAACAATAACAGAGCAAACATCTAAGTTGTTTAAATATCTCTTGTTAACATGATACTTTTTAAAAAAAATCACAGTGGGACAGTACTGATTGATTGAATTTAAGCCACTGATGCTAGGGGTTTCCTAGTCCGGGTGATGCATTTGCCTTCAGTGTTTTCCTCTTCCAAGCACAATCCTCTGCACCTGCCTGTCAGCTCGTCTCTGGGAAGAGCCTCTTCAATAGCCCTTTTCCCAAGCGGGCAGGAGCACATTACAGGGAGCTAAGAGAGGCCCTAAGTTTGGCCTTTCTTCCAGTTAATCCAGTCGTAATGCAATAGCTGTTTACATTGCTGAAACCTGCCACATTTCCTCCCCTGGACAGCTAGCACGCCTTGCTGCTGAGCAGAGCGAAATGGTGACTACTCCTCCTGCCACCCTCCCGCTGGTGACAGCTGTGTGTCTGAGGTGGCCTCAGCGCTGGTGGCTGCTGGCCTCTGCTGGCACCCGCCTCCACCTCACCCACAGGCAAGAGGAACAAAACTGGGGGAAGACTTGGGACAGACCAAAACACTGACAGAAGGGAAGAGAGAAAGGGCTTTTCTGTGACAGCTGGGTTTGTTTCAGCTCCTGTTGAGGTGCTGGAGCGTGTCCAAAGAAGAGCAATGAAGCTGGTGAAGGGTCTAGAGCACAAGTCTTATGAGGAGCGGCTGAGGGGACTGGGGTTGTTTAGTCTGGAGAAAAGGAGGCTGAGGGGAGACCTTATCACTCTCTGCAGCTACCTGAAGGGAGGTTGTAGCCAGGTGGGGGTCGGTCTCTCCTCCCAGGTAATAAGTGATAGGACGAGAGGAAATGGCCTCAAGTGGTGCCAGGGGAAGTTTACATTGGATATTAGGAAAAAATTCTTCACCAAAAGGGTTGTTATATATTGGAACAGGCTGCCCAGGGAAGTGGTTGAGTCACCATCCCAGGAGGTATATAAAATACATGCAAGTGTGGTGCTTAGGGACATGGTTTAGTGGTAGACTGGGCAATGTTAGGTCTGTGGTTGGATTTGATGATCTTAAAGGTCTTTTCCAACCTAAATGATTCTATGGTTCTACATCGTGCTCCACTGGCCACAGCTGTTTAAGTAAGAAAATGTCCTGGAGTCTTGCTGATTTCTCAGAGTATTACCTTTGCCCACATTTTGTCCCATTTTCTGCAACTGGTTCCCCCACCCCCCCACCCCAGCTTGTTTCTTTACAGGATGAAGCTGAATGGAGCTGCAAGAATTTCTGGTCAAGCAGCCGATCCATCTGGCTGCTCCTAAAACAGCTGCAGCATCCCGTGGAGGCACATCAGGCGGGAGTGCTCATCTTCAGCACCTCTGCTGCACCTTGCTCACCATGTCAAAGATGCCTTCAGCTGCTCTGCCCCTAAACACAGCAGCCTGGCTGTGCTCACTGGTAAGCATCACATGGCGTTAAAGATGTTTCAGACTGTTGCATGTAGGTGCTTTGATATGTTTTTTTTTAGGTTCCCTTCAAAATGTTGGTGCTGTTTGCAGGAGTTTTACTTAGCACGCGACTCTCCTGTTCTGCATAAGTTAGGCAGAGCTCAAGGACAGCTTGTCTGGCCAGATCAAAGGCCTGCCTAGGCCAGTATCCCGTCTCCTGCAGGAGGCAGCAGGCCCCATATTTCTTCTGCAAACATCAGGGAAGGACTTTTCTCTTAGTAATCCTTAAGCTTTTTGTGTCTTCTGAAGCTGTACAGATGCAATGTCAGGAAAAATATTATTTCTATTGACTTGGAAAAATATTCAAGAGTCTGGTGTCTTGCTTAAGCAGTTACAGTAAAATTCAGACGAACTGGAGAATTGGGGGGAGGAGGATTATTTTGGGTTTCTGTGGGGTTTGGCATTTGTTGTTTTACTTTTTTTGCCTTCCTCTGTATTGTGGACTCTAGTGACTTTCTAGATGAAAACATCTGGATGATCCTTACAAAATTCTCTGCTACAGCAGGAACCACCAACATTGAAGATGCCTTTTTTCCTTTGCTCTCTTCTGGTCATAGATAGTTTTGGCAGCTTGTACTGAAGATCTTCAGTTTTCTGCAAATATGTGAGTAAAGATTTTGTGGTTTCTGATAAGCAGAGCCCATCTTGCTCTTGCAGGCCTCTCTGAATAGAGGCTTAGGAAAGCTGTGATTAAGTAGGGGCATATTAATTAAAGAAAAGGCAAACAATATTAAAGCACTTCATGCCTGATTTACCTCTGGAATAACAACTCTAACATCCGTTTTAATGGATCTTTGTGTTTTCTCTCCAGAGGGAAACATCCAAGTGCTTTGAAGCACTTAAAAAGACATTGAACGCCTTCTGAGTTGAATTTCATTGTGTAGTTCCCAGAGGGCAAAACTGCAGCACTTTCTTTTCCACAGGTAACAGGAAAAGAGACGGGCAGAAAGAATAAGTTACCTGAAAAGAGACGGGCAGAAAGAATAACTTACCTGTGATCATCTCTCCCTGCTGTTTAATGAGTCGGTGATTGTGTGCCTATGGATGCAATACAGTTTGTGCGCCTTCCATCTCAGATATATCTTTACCCAGCTAAGGTTATTAGCAATTAGCCAGCTAATTACTTTCCAGAATGTCTTTATCGCAACAGCGGTGTGGGACATTTTGGTAGGGAGGCAGAACAGACGCTAGATGGCACAGACGCACTTGCAAATCAAGAGGAAGGCTGCGCCGAGGCGAGCCGAGCCTCGGGCATCCTCCCCTCTCCAGGGGCCAAACCCGGGCCCCTGCAGGGAAAGCACCTGGGTGGGAAACATAAGGGACTGTGACCACAGTAATTATGAACCATCAGTTTAATACATTCTGCTTCGTTAGCCTAAGCGAGAGGTGTCACAGGCCAAGTTTATATAGCTGTACATGTTCCTCTTTGTAGTTCGTGGGTGAAATTATGAGCATTGGATATTTGCATCACCCCTTTTACTTGTCCAAACTGACTTTTTTTTGGTAACTCATTTATCTCAAGAACATTTATCTCAAGAACTCATTTATCTCAAAAAACACAAAGCAGACAGAAGAGACTATAATTCAGCCTCACTTAAATCCTCAGCATTTTGCATCCATTTTGTACTTGTGCACTCATGTTGATCTGTGTATGTTCAGTTCTGGAGATGATCGCAGTTGGCCTTTAAGTCTACCCTAGCAAGGCAGGGCAAAGGAAGCTGGAAAACTTCCAGACAAAATGGTGTGAAGTGGTGTGAAGCAGACGGATAGATGTAGGTCTTAACAGTGTTTCATAACCAGGTGAACAAACCCTTGTTACTGTTCCAGAGTTGTCCAGACACATCAGTTCTGGATCATTTTTCCCATGTGCCTCCTGCCCGAAACAAGGATATTTTAACTCCCCACACCTTTGTTGGTAAATGGCCTCTGCAGACACCTCTTGTGGGTTTCTCTTTTGAGGAAATCTCACTCAGATGCTTCACTCATTGGTACTTACACTTTACAGACTCCTGATTGCAATGGTTACGTGGGCTAAGACCAGATCTCCATTTATGCTGGTTAGCTGCATGCAGATCTTGCATGGGCAGCAGTAGGGCCATGGGAGTTTGCGTGCATGCAATGGGGTTGTTTGCCAAGCACATCTTGGAGGTGGATATCCACAGGCATGACACAGAGGTGGCATTGCTACCCTCTGTTGGGCTTCCCCCAAGAAACTAAAGCAACTGGATCCCAGTTTGCTCAAGTGCTGTTGGTGCCTGCAAAAGTACAAACCCAGGGAAACGCCACCGGGATGGGCTCTCCAGCCAAGTCCCCGTGTCCCTCTGGGGCATTGGGCACAGCAATGAAAGACAGCAAGGGACGCTGAGCATAGCACCTGCCCTCTCCTGGCTTTAGTTTCTTGCTCTTGCTCTAAACACTGATAGTAAAAGAAACCCAATCCAGAAGCCAGGCTATAACAAGTGTGAAACAAATAAAGCAAGTACAGCATCTGTTTGCACCTGACAAATCCTCCCATTTTTCAGCAAATGACGGTTTAGGAATTCCCACTTCTTAGTCTCACACTGCAATCTTGGAAAGCCTGTTCAAGACTTGCAAGAACGCTTTTGTGGGATGACTGAGCCACAGCAAGGTTGCAGAAATATGGGAATCTACTAGATTCAAGACATGACTGTTACAAATATGGGGGATATTAAATTTAAGAGGAATCTACCAGATACTTGGTCTTATTTTTTACTCTTGAGCTTCATAAGCTCTTATACAGTCAGTGCTCATACTCAGTATTATGTACTTCTGTTGCCTGAGAGTTAGTCAGACAGTACTTTTTTGCTGTCGGTACTCAATGTTTCAGTAATTTTCCCAGTTCGCAGGGCAGAAGCCCTACTTAAAATTTACAATTCCTCCTCAGGTTCCTATGAAGGAGTAAAAGTATGAATCAAAAGTAGGCTGGATTTAATTCAATCCATAACATCAAACACTATCCAGATTTCATTACCTCTAACACTGAGAGCAAGACATTCACTGAGTGACAGTCAAGTAACACAAAGATGCTTCTTCAACTAGGAAACTGAACTGACCTACGATTGCACATGTTTAATCCTATAATGTTGATGTGATAAGTATCTTGGTTTCATGAGATATCATGTACCAATTCTGTAGCTGCTGAGAGTGTGCAGCCATTTGGCAATAGGCTGATTTGTGAAATGTAGGAATTGCCGTTGTGGATTGCAGCAGTAGACCAGCTTCCATCTCTGACAGTAGTCAGAAGCAACTGTAGGGAAGGAATATTGCAGAAAACCCAATAACTGGTGACAGACAAATCCAGGTTAATCGGTCTTCCATAGAAGTCTCATACTGATCCCAGAAATTAGAGATTGGAGTAATCTTTGAAACACAGTGTTCTTAGCATCTGGTGTACTTCATGAAAGACAGATTTTTATCGTATTCTTTTTCCATTCCTTTTCTTCTTTTTCCCTTGTTCCTGGAGAATATGTTTCTGGTGGAAGGGATATGGCTGTTCTATGCAGAACATGGTATGTGCTCTAGCAAGTGCTCTAGCCACACCGCCCAAGTCACAGAAGGGAAAAGCAGGGACTGGGAGAATAAAGAACCACCCACTGTAGGAAAAGATCACGTTCGAGACCATCTAAGGAACCTGACGGTGCACAGGTCCATGGGACCTGATGAGATGCATCTGCAGGTCCTGAGGGAACTGGCGGATGAAGTTGCTAAATCACTACCCATCATATTTGAGAAGTCCTGGCAGTCTGGTGAAGTTCCCGCTGACTGGAAAAGGGGAAACATAACCCACATTTTTGAAAAGGGAAAAAAGGAAGACCCAGGGAACTACAGGCCAGCCAGTCTGTGTCCAGCAAGATCATGGAGCAGATCCTCCTGGAGACTATGCTAATGGTGCACGGAAAATAAGGAGGCAATTGGTGACAGCCAACATGGCTTCACTATGGACAAATCATGCCTGACAAATTTGGTGGCCTTCTACAACGGGTTTACAGCGTTGGTGGATAAGGGAAGAGCAACTAATGTCATCTACCTGAACTTATGCAAAGCATTTGACACTGTCTTACACAACATCCTTGTCTGTAATTGGAGAGACACAGACTTGACAGATGGACCACTCAGTGGATAAGGAATTGGCTGGATGGTCACATTCAAAGAGTTATGGTCAATGGCTTGATGTCCAGATGCAGGCCAGTGACGAGTGGCGTTCCTCAGAGTCAAAATAAAGTGCAGCCTTTTTGCTGCCTTTTCCATTAAGTAAATTGATAGACACTATTCAAAATCTTGTTTAGGATTTTAATATTCTCGATGTCTTTTTATATTGATTTAACAAAATCAGTCTTGCTTAAAAAATGTAAAACTTCAACTGTTTGACTCCATCGCTCTAACACTTAGTGAGCTTCAGATTAACTTTCAACAGTATAAAACAAGATTTTAATTGCTTAGTTTGAGGCAAATCTGTATTTGTCTCTGTTTTGGATTTTCGGGTTTGGTATTCTGTACATTACTGTACGCCTTTGACCTTTCTCCAGGGTAGGGTCCCTGCATGAAGCACTGTGTGTACCGGCAGTAAGCAGAGCCAACCAAAAAGTGAGAGGTCATGGGAAATTTTTTATTTATTTTTTTTTAAAAAACTGGTTTTGATCCAAATTGGGTGGAAACCAACATTTTTCCAAATTTTCAGCAAACCAAAACCTCCACAGCTCATGGCGTGGCTGGCTGGAGCTGACACACTTGTCAGTTCCACTGCTAACAGCATCTGTCGGTGCCCCAAGCAGCTGCAGGAGGCTCCCGAAATCCCCACGCTGGGGCAGACCTGCTGGCATGTTGGGGTCCATCAGCCCCAGGGCGGGTGTCAGGAGCACCTGTGCTGCGGCCATGACCTGTCAAACTGCCTCAGATTCAGTAAAAAATTATTGATTAGAACATTGCCTCTATTGCCAGTAAATGCATTATTTTGTTCTACCTTAATTTAGCTGATCCAAGGTTAACAGATGTTCCTAGC
Source organism: Grus americana (assembly GCF_028858705.1). Classification (NCBI taxonomy): domain Eukaryota; kingdom Metazoa; phylum Chordata; class Aves; order Gruiformes; family Gruidae; genus Grus; species Grus americana. The sequence continues at coordinate 53,960,972 of NC_072856.1, read as the reverse complement.
CAGGTTTTCTAGTCCTTTAGGAATACAGTCCTTAAAACCATGGTATTTAATCACTGGCTTTAATTTTAAAAAATTAAAATTATCTTTTATCAAGGACATGGTGATTAGAAATGAATTTGAGGCTCTTTCCCCATCCTCAGGTTGAGACTTCCAAATTACTTCTCATGGCAATGCTGGGTGGAATTTAGGTGGAGGCAGTCCTGCTTCGGTAGCTGCCCAGGGAGGAGCTTGGGATTTACAGGGTAAAGAGGGAATAGGATCTGCAGTACAGTGGTGGGATATTTTGGAGACTATGTGTGAATCTGTGCTTCTGGGCTCTGGGCCCAACTCCACACCTGCCAGCCAAGGCACCAGTACCACCCCTTGCCTGCCTGTCCTAAACATTAGCATCCCCAGCACCAGAACCACTCCTTATTGAGTGTGGCAACAAGTACGGGACATGAACAGTACTCAACTGCTGTCCCACGGGGCTTTTAGTAGCTGAATAATTCTTGGTGATTCAAGGAGGGCTGGTCTTGAGAAGAGGTTTGATGCCAGAGCCATTAAAACTGATGCTACCTTTGAACTGAGACAAAAGACAAGGAGTCTGAGGCTAGATCTGAATGAACTTGATGCTGCCTGCAATGAGTGCCTCTAGCTTCATCACCTGGTGAGTCACGTAGGAGTGTCTAATTCAGGGGCTCTTAAGAAATATGACTTTAGCAACCAGTTCTCCTGTTTAGACTGGTGGGAGGGAAAAGTCAAGGGCTTGTTTCACTGCAGCCTGGTGCAGAGCAATGTCAGATGCCTCCTTTCCAGTTTGGTAGTGTTTTCCAGCATGCTTGCTCTAGTACAGAGATTTGGCAGCCTGCGGGAGAGCTGTGAATGGAACGTGCTGTTAAGGCATTGGAAATCTTGGGCAAGACATTCACCAGGCATAAGTCAGTAGAGCCCCTGTGTTTTATAGGTGTTTTATATAGAATCATCTCTCATAGAGTGACAGATGCTGTGATAACACAGTGCAGCATGTGTGTTACTGACCAGTACCAAAGTATGGCCATGGTAGCACGGGATCTCAGATGCTGGGATCACATCCTGCCCTTTCTTGCTCCTCCATTCCTGCTCACATCATCTGGCCCTGGAGAGCCTCTGCTCCTGATGCCCTCCTCTACCTCTCCCACCCCAGAGCTGAGGAGGCCCCCAGGGCTGGATTGCCAAGGAGGGAGCATAGGAAGGAGGATGGGTGAAAGAAAATTGTACCCAACCCTCCTCTTTTGGCTGCTGATGCTTTCGGAGCTGCTGGGTTGTCTCAGCCCTTGAATAATGGTCTGGAGAGGGGGCTGTGTGTGCTGAGAGGAGGGGGGTGAGGGCTGGACTCAGCGCAGCATTGTTCGACTCCAGGTTCAGGGGGAATTTCAAGGGACTAGTGGAAACTTCATGGGCAAAGTGAGCTGCATAGAGTTAGTGTGGGCAGAGCAAGAGGGCAAATGCCTCTGAACCCCACTGGCCTCACACTGAAATGGCTCTGAAGTATCATGATACGGTTTTGGTGCTCTGAGTGATTCCAGTAGCATCACTCAGCACCGTTCCCATGGTGGTCCGTACTCTGTCCATTTTGTAACCCCTTCTTTCTCCCAGAGAAGAAGCAACTAAAGTGAGGGGTTCTGCACTAATTTCAGAGTGGATGCCCTGAATCAGAGTGCACCTAGATATACATTGATCCCACTCATTCCCAGCATGACCAGTGTATTGTCAATGTTTTTTATTGCCAGTGTGTTTCCATTATGCAGCACTTGCATCTATTTTTACCAAGCTTGGATATGCAGGGAAAACAAATGAAAAAGAGCATTAGAACAAGAATTAGTTAAGGAAAACCAGGAAGCCTGATGCTGAGGTTTGCAATTTTGATCTGTTGAAGCAGTAGTACATTAATCTAAAATAGTGCCATGTGGATGCTTTCCACTTTTTCTTACCACATTGTATTATTCCACCACTCCCCACCAGTAGCTTGTTTTGTGCCTTCTTCATAGCATCTTGCACTGAGTCTGGTCTCCAAACCAGACTGCAACTTTCCAGATTCATCAGGCTGTGTCACTAAGTGTATCATACGATTTTTTTTCAGAAGTGAATCCTGGTGATGAAAAGGAGAGGATTCCTCTGCAGGAAACCATGAACTGCCTCAAGTCCCCTCCTAACCTACAGGACTTGAGTCTACAGCTCTGCTCTCAGCCTGTCCTCTCACCGTAGTCTGGTTGTAGGGCTTTGCTGCCCCTTGCAGGCACATGCTGTAGCAAGGAATGCAGGCACAGTGGATCAGAAAAAGAAAGGAGTCTGTTTCTGTACCCCATTAACTATTTTTGGACAGTACTGGTATTATTTATTGTTATTAACATATTCTACTTTCAGGATTTCCTGCCCTCACTATAAAACGCATACAAATGCAGACTAGGTTCACAATCTGGGTTTTGAGACCATAAACTGAACTGATTTCCTCCTTCCTTTCTATTTTTGCAAGGTAAAATAAATTGTCTTGTCTCAGTAGGGGCAGGATTTCGACTGAAGTGTGAGAGAGCTGAGGCAAGGTTCAGAGTCAGAGCTATAACAGCTTGAGAACTGTCTGTGGATGCTATTCTTGGACCTTTCCCTGGCTCCTCCTCTGATCAAGCACTTCTCTGTGTCTCTGTTACCTCTCTGTTAAGACAGGATTATTCTGCTAAACAACTTTAATACAGGGCTTTGGGAGAGGCTGGAGAAAGCCCTTGAAATATTGATGGAAAAACCATTGCAGTTCTCACTTTCTAGAAATGTCCATATATAGCTAAAGTTAAGGCAGCCTCCAAGTGGATTTATTTATCCTAGCAGACTGCATGCGCTGTGGCTTTTTCCAATGATACTCTACCCCTCAGGTTTACATTCCCAGGGGCCGAATCCTGAAAAGATCAGCTTTGAAGAACATGTTGTGACATATCTTGGCCAAGAAGTACAAGTCTCCCTGTCTTGGCTTTATATCCTGGCTGTTGTCAGATCACCTAAAAGGAGCCTAATCCACCACTGTTAGTGCTACATACTGGCAGCAAGATGAGACTAGCAAGCTTTGTGCAATGTGCATACCGCACGTGCATAGGTACATGTGCTGCTGATGATACATAGCCCTTTTTAGGACCTTTCCCCCCAGTATTTCAGTTGTTTAATGTATCTATTAACTTTCAGAGAAAATGTAAGAGGTGGAGAAATATTGTTCTTTGTGGGGAAACTGAAGCATGGTGTTATGTGACTTTTTGCCAGTCTCTTTGTAACTCGCTAGTAGAGCTGAGGGACAGTTTGGATCTCCTTGTTTCCAGCTGTTTGTGCAAGACACTGCCACTGCTGCAATACTCCTGATCTTGTCATTAATGCTGCTAGTCTGGGTTTTACTGCCTTTGCCAGAGTGCTTTGGTGAGCAGGGTGAGTCGCTGGGAGTTCAGCTGACCGTGGGGGTGTGCGTGCTCCTCGCAGAGGAGTGCCGCTCATGCAACGCCCAAAGCGTGTTTGTTACTTACCTGCCTCATGTCCAGACTTGATAGCAATCCCGCCCTCTGCCAGGGCCGCGTACGACAGGGTGCCCCAGCACAAAAGCCCTGTGTGAATTTCTTGCCCCTAGCAAGACTAGGATTGCCAACTTCCCAGAAAAGGCCATTCCTCTTGCGGTGACAGAGCAGGGCTCCAGCCCAGTACAAATCCCTTTTGGAGATCCTCTTTTTTCTCTTGGGAGCTTCCCAATGACCCTGCTGCTTTTGTCCATGTCCTCGTTTCCTCCCTGTGACTCCAGCTGGCCCCTGTGCAACCCGCTCACCTGCTGTCTGATGTGACCTTTCTCCCAGGTGATGTGTAGCTCCAGCTCTTTGTTTTTTTCCATGAGCTGTTGCCCGTTGTCTGAAGCAGGGAAAGCTCCCTCATCAGCATCTGGATGAAGAAAGCAGAAAGCTCGCTCACTGTTGTGCTTCTCACTTGCAGAGAGGCAGCCAGCTGTGGTGGCTTTCAGTTACCAAATGGCTTTCTAAGTGACTACAAGTGTCGTCTTTGCAAACTTACCAAGCATGCTTCTGGGGCTGGGCCAGGACAAGTGCAGCACCAAGGCTCTGCAAGGGGCTGTGCAGCTCTGCCTTTGCTCACTGGGACACCTTCTTCCCTCACCACCAACACCAAGGTAAACCTCGAGCAGCTCCAGCGTCAGCACTTGGCCATTGCGGAGCAGAACGGTTGGCGCCAGGAGGAGTGCCACCCGGGCACAGCCCAAGCCTGGTGGGCACCACTTGAGCCTCCTCGGGACCTGGCCTGGAGTATCCGATCCAGGGTGATGATCTGCGGAGATGGGCTTTTGCAGGACTGCTTTATCTTCCCAATAAGGGCACTATTTCTCCTTTCATCTCAATTAAAATAAGGGATAAGGGTGATTGTTTTAACCAAAAATATTGGGAGAAATCTTTCAACCATAGAAACTGGCTTCAGTAGCAACATTTTGCAAACATGGCTCAAAATTAGGCTTCAGTCACCACGTCTGTGTATAGCCATGGCCTGGATTGCACTTGGCCCCCCTCCAGGAATCCACTTGATATCCATGAGAGACTTCCAGCAGGGAGGGAATTCAGGCTGTGCAGTGGCCACTGACACCACTCATTTGACAACAGGGATGTTTTTCTAGCATGTTCAAGTGAGGGGGATATATTTTATATTTATGGTCAGCAATAAGTGGAGAAATATTCTCCTCTTCAGCTATTATATGTGAGTCTGAGGCCTAAGGATTTCTTGCAAGAGGGTGGCATTCAGCGCCACAAAGAATTTGATTTTTAGGTTGTGTGACTCTGTTGACCTAAATACCACCCTATAAACCATAAATAACATGCTTAATAACATTATGATTTTTGTGGTATTGTGTTCCCATAGCAAGGCTTCAAGGTCATATGCTGGCTTTTTTGGTAGTCATCTGACAGGATGACTAAATTCTTTATCAAGTTCTGGATTGTAGCTGAGAGAGTCTTGTGTCTCCTGATGATATTTCTCACCACAGGGTCCTCACCACGTTCCAAATAGTCAGTAGAAGGACACAAGGGAAATGGACCACAAAGCCACCTTCCATCTATCACACATATTTTATTGTCCTTTATTTGCATGGTAGGAGCCAAATCCTGCTGATGTACAGATTTCTTCCTGCAGGACATGTTATTCAGACTGCCCATGGACCTCTGAGGAAGAGCCTGCACCTTACAAAATCCATGAAGGACCAGGATCTCTGCATAACAGCCTAATCTCGCTGCTGGGGAGTGTTCCTAGCAGTGGGAATCAATTCAAGGTGACCAGTTAGGAGCACTCGTGTCTCAGCACTCACCTTGCTCCCCTCTACCACATCTGGAGGTCATCTCAACAATCATGAATTCCAAAAATACAAATTAAGAGATCTTTGTATTTACCAGTTTTGAAATGTGGGAGCTACACATTTTCAGGTTCTTTCCCTGCAATGTTGACAAGACTTGAAACAGAGCCCTTAGGGAAAAAAGCACACCACACCTAACCTTCCCGACCCCTGCCTGAACAGCGGAGACTGCTGCTTAATCTGCTGAGTCCAAAGCATCACCTAGTCTGAGATGTGAGAAAATTCTGTAAAGTGCCTCTGCTGGTAGATGTCTGACAAAAGGAAACAACCCTGTTTTACTCGGAGAATGTGGAAAGGTAAGAAAACATGGTGACTGAAGTGATTTCATTTCAAGGTTTTGTCAGGGAAATGCATTGGACTTCATATCTCCGCTACTGAGGGCTTTAAGCTTCTAATACCAGGAAGCCTAATTTCTGGAAAACATAGCAACAAGGATGGAAAGAAGGAAAAGTCTTCACCAAGTAAGGTGTTGCTCCATGAATAGAGAAGGAGTACAGTCAGCATCTGTAGTGACCCAACACAGAAATTAATCCAGAGCGAGACTTCACACCAATGAGTGAAATGGGGTTTTAAGAGAACTCGTTTGGTTTGAGTTTTGTTTGGGGTTTTGTTGTGTTGTGCATTTTTTGTGTTTGGGGGTTTGGTTGGTTGGTTGGTTTGGTTTGGTTTTTTAATCTGTATGGGGACTTCTGTGTCCTTTAAACAGGCTATTCCTTCAAACAGACTTGACCTCACAGTGAAAACAAGCCAGTGACTTTTCATGGCGCAAGGTCTAAATGTTGCCAAGAGATAAACTATTTATAGGCTTAACACCTGACTAAGTGTTAAATAGCTCTTAGTGATAAACCTTTTGGTGCAGATTTATTACTTCAGACTGTGACTGGACTGAAAACCCAAAGACCTGGAATGCTTGAAAGGATTCAGGCAGGATTTAAGATGCATTTAAGAAAGTGCATTTAATGCATCTCCTGTAAGGTGCGTGTAGCTCAGAAGGATTAGAGACTTCGGTAGTGATAGACAGGTCCTTTACCTGTATGTAAACAACACATCAGTGAATTTACTTAAAAGAAAGTCACCTAAGTGTTTAAATACAGCATTAAAACACAAATGGGTTTATCTACACCAAATGAGCCTTCTGCAAGCTGGATCTATGTTTAACAGCCTCCACTGGGTGGTGGCCCCCCTCATTCTAACACAAATATTCCCTTGGCCCCAGTATATTTGTTATAAAAGCAAGAGAAAAAAGTATCAAAGCTTGTTGGAGTGACTTGCTTATTTGGAGAAGTTGACAGAGCATAGTTGACCTTAGACATGTGGGGGGGGGTCAGGGAGCAGGACTGTATTCATTTTATAGTGTAATAAATGTTTCAACATATCACAACCCTCTTGGATGCCTTGCATGGGGCTACAGGGGTCACAACCAATTTGCTGAAAAACACTGAGCTATAAAACAGTCTGGAGTCTCTTCTACTGCAACTCTAATCCTCTAATAAATAAGTGGAGAAAATCAGACTGTGCCACTCATAAAAGGGTAGATGCACAAGTTCAGAGATGTCTCCCACCCACTCTGCTCCCATGCAGCCATGTGCTGTGGAGCCATTTTAGGGCAAGCTCCACAGTCGCCTGGAGGGAGAGAATCCAACCGCGCTCAAAACCTAAGTCCTGGGGGCCGAGTCTGTGCCTGTGCGGTCTGAGGAAAGTGCTAAGCAAGGCCAATAGGCTGCAATTTGTCCAGGCAGGTTTCTTCAGGTTGGCTCTATCCGGGTGTTGTATGGAGCTGTGTGGAGTTAGGAGCACAACAGAGCTAACCGCCAACGATGGAAATGGGAAGCAAGGGGGTCGGCAGGCTCAGGGTGCTTATAGCCATTTTCAGTCCGGTCTGTAGCTGCAGTGACAATATGGTGGGGCCATCCAAGCATCACTGCTCTCTTCCTCAGGCACAGCAGCCCTGCTGACTGCAGTACATGGTTGGAGTCCGCAACTCTAAGAGCTCCCTGAGCAAGAGGCTCTCTTTATACCCTACCTTCAATAGTAGACAAGCTCAGCAAGGCAGAAATGAAACACATACATTGTGAATCCTTTCAGTAACTTCATGTCATCTTGGCCTGACCCGATTCCTGAGTGGACAAAATCATCAACAAATTGCTATGATGCACTACGCAGTCCTGACTTACTTTCTTCCCAAGCATAGTTTTACTGATAAGTTTAAGAGGATTTCTGTGCCTTGTGCTGGTATCAGCTGGAAAAGTGTGTACTCCTAGTTCCCAGCCATAAGGCTATGCAGATCCCATGGTCAAACTGGGCTGCAGCTATTATAGAAGGGGTCTGGTTCCCTCGTCCTCTACCTACAGCTTGACAGCGCTGACCAGGCACACAGGCTCAGCCCCAGGGAAGCTGGTTTGACTCTGTCCCTGCTGTTCCCCAGGCCCTTGCGCTGGCAGCCATCAGCTGTCGCCTACACCCCCAGCACACCTCTGCACAGCTGATTGCTGGCGCCTGGATTTACTGGACCAACGCTCAGGAGCAAAGGGAGGCAGAGACAGTTGCTGTCATTACAGTAAAAGAGGCAGGAGATGCCTTAGAGTAACACTCACTGTCAGCCAATTTGTCACTGGGTTTCAGTAGGAAATCTTCATATACTTCATATTTTGCAACTTTCTTCTCTAGCTTTTGCTGCCTGCAAAGAAAATGAAGAAATACACAAGGCTGTTTTAGAAGAGTTAGTTCAAACAGTGAGAATTAACTACGTTGTTAAAGGGATCCTTCGGTGTCAAAGGAGCTTTTAATTGTGCTATGCCACACAAAGAGCATGTCCATCATGTTGGAGGAGTATATAAAAACTGCTATCCTTTGAGGCAGAAATCTGGCAGTTCTGACAGTTCAGCCTCCCAGTGGCCTCCTGAAATAATAGTAATGCTAATAATCATAATACTTAATAATAGCAAGTATTTCTCCCAAATATTGCATGCAGTGTTCATGAAAGGCAGACTTGAACCGGACAGGTGCAGGCAGGGAGAGCTGAGCGGAGCAGGGAAACCGAGATCCTGTCTGGGACAAGGGGAACTTGGCTGGCTGAGTGTTAGTGAGAAAGTATCCCAGAGTGGAAACCAGGGCTTTCTATAAATAAAGCAAGGGCAAAACACCAGGGAGAATGAGGAGCCAGTTAAGCTAAAGGACAGAGCTGGCAGCAAAAGAAATAAAGGGCCATGAGGCAATTAGAAGAAAGTTTGTAATCAGCGGAGAGAGGTCTTGAACAATATATCGCCGGGTGTAACAGGAGCTGGGGCTAGAGCCATGTTTGACACTGACATTTTGCATACCGTCATTGCAAGCTGTAGCCTCTTGAAAGCCCTCCTCTAATGCTGGAGGTGCCTAAATCACTTTGCACTCTCCCATAGGCACTGAGAGCCCCCTGGGAGCTGCAAGCTCTGCGTCCCCACACACCCAGCACTGCTCAGGCTGAGCAGCTTCATGGTTTTGCTCACACCTGAGCCCCGTCAGAAGTGGCTGATCACCAGCTCACGTCCTGGGGGTTAAACCTGGAGGGCTCCTCACCATGGGGTTGCAGCGGGCTGTCAGGTCCAAGCCCCTAGCAATATTCAGCAAGAGCCACTGTATTTTAAACATGACTAGAGGAGGGGGAGGCAGTGCTCCACTACCCACATTCATAGGTAGATGAGGCACATCATTAAGGGATCTGGTAAACTGCCAGATTATCCAGTGTCCTGGAGAGATTTATTAGCTTCCAGCAGATCAAGTCCCAAATGACTGAAGTGTCCACACTGGGAATGGAGCATGGGGGAAGACGCTCATGTAATAACTGGCCCCAGTGTCATTGCTGAACCCAACCCAAAGGATTTTACACCACAAGCAAAGATGTAGGCTTCAGTGTATGAGGATGCAGCACTGACTCAGAGATCATGGTGAAATACGGGTCACTCCTCCCACTGCATGCGGGATGTGCACTTTGTGAGAAAGGGAGAGAAACAGTGAGCACACTACTCTCCCTTGAGAAAGACTCATTTGCAGCTCTTCCCTTGCTTCCATGGACTATGCCTGCTGCTTAAATTTCCCACTGATTACAACATGTGTGAACATGCAGTCGCTCCCTATGAACAGGTAGAAGAGAGTCACCAAGGGATGAAGCAGGACTAAACCCTGATGCCAGGACTCTCCTCTCCTAGCACAGAGTAAGAAGGTTGCTCACATCTTGTTGTGCTTGGCAGCCAGCTCTGCTCTCCACTGGGACACAGCTTCCATCCTTACTTTAATTTCTTGCCTCCTGGCAATGAGTTCTGCTGTGACACGATTGACTTTGACCATTCTCTGTAGAAGCGGAGTCTTCTGGAGCTTGTTTGCATGGCTTTCCAGCATTTTGCTGGGAGACTACCAACAGAACTGGCTTTGCAGGTCAGTGAAGGCACACAGCAAATCCCCTTGTGCTTGCATAAAGCCAAGTCAGAGTACAATAACTCTTTGTCCTAAAGCTGGCCAAAATCTCAAGTTCCACCCCCTCACCCTCACACTACACACATACAATTTACATGGTGAACCCAAACCAGAACAGGAGTGTGGCAGTTTTAAGAAGCTCCTGTTTTGTCAAAATAAACCATAAGGCTTCCTCAAGCCATGCCAGGAGCCACCATGACCCAGGGTGCCATCCTGCCACAGCCCCTAAGGAGCATAAAGTGGGAAGAGACCCTTCCATCTGGGGTGCAGCTAAGCAGCAGCAAAGGGGATGGCCGTGGGCTGGGCTACACTTGCACCATTATGACCAGCAATGCTGGTGGGACACTACCATGTGGGTCTGAGCAGCCCTCTGAGTCTCTGACACCCATGGAGCTGGCTGGGAATGCCCAGACTGTAGCCAAGCCTCAGTCAGTGCTGTCTTTATGCTGGTTTCAGTGCACGTTGAGTTAAATGAATAGTAAGTTGTTGCACACTGGCTGGTGTGGGACAAACTTGCTAGATATGGGTCCAGCCTCCAGAAAGATGTAATCTTGTGGGAGTTTTTAATTGAGTAGAGGGCATCCTGGTTATCTGTAGGCATTTCAACAAGATGCCAAAGTTAGAAGATTAACCAACTCTGAAGCTGATGAACAAACATAAAGATCCTGAGAGGTCAGTGCAGCCCACCCAAACTCTACAGTGCCCAAGGAGGTACCACCTGTGTTTCTCATGATTCAGGGGGGTGTAAGGTGATGAGACTGTGGAGCATTGATCAGTGCCTACAGTTACATGGGATGAATCTGGGCAAAGTTGCTGGGCAGGTGCCGAGGCATGTCCCACTTTCTGCACAGAGGACGGAGCACCTGAGCTAGGGCTTGAAACGTCATGAACCAAACAGAAGTTGTCTGTACCTACAGATGCTATTGTTGAAGACTTGGAACTTAATACACTATGTTTTTCTTCTTTGGTTGCATTCCTGATTTGTTACCTTTTTCTCATAATGAACCACCGCTTTTGGGCTGTAGTATGTATAAAAACAATGCATAATTTTTTGATGTATGATTTTCTTAGAGGGAAGTCCCCACATAAAAATGTGACTCAGTTCAAATTTGAACAGATGCTTTGAATCTACTGTACGCTTGGCTTCCTGCACTCATGACACCGCCTCACCTCACCTGTCGATAGGCAGTACTAAGGTAATTTTCCTGAAGAACAGAGTGCCATGTGCTTACTTCTCTAGGGGCCAAACCTGGACCCAAATGACAACAAATAGCTGGAAATATCTGGGGTGAGCTTGGCTGGCACACGCACTGTGCACTGAGAGGGCAGTGGCTTATTTAAGAGTTTGCTTTAAGGAGAGAATGCCGTTCCCTGAGACTCTCTGACATACACATGAATAGGCAAAGAGATTTGTCCGACCTCACGGATGATGGGGACCTGACACCTTTGTCCTCCTCTTCCCTGGGAAAATACACAACAGTCAATCAAATCAACTAAAGCATCACCCAAATAATGAATTTCTTACTTGATGTTCACTTGTCTATACATGGTGAAATGGCCTTTGGCTTCAGCAGGCTTTTTGCCCTTAGAAAAGAGTTCAGAGCTGACCTTATTTGCCAGCAAAGACTGGTCAGGCAAAAACTTTCATCAGCTTTTGATAATAATTCTAGTTACTGATTTTCTGTTGAGACACAATTATTTAATTCTTTGGCCAAGTCATAAGCTCAATGATGCTGATGTAAATTGAAAGGGCATCAGTTGTATTCATTGGAGTTATAATCAGATAAGTTAGCAGAGCTGAGGGCAAGATGCATCTCCTTGTCTCCAATAGATTTGTCATCAGCATGCTGAATGCAGTGATGGTTTGAAAAGTTCTTTAAAAATGTATGAATTGATGACAGGGGATTCTGATTTTTATAAAGCATGATTGGTTTCAAAAGCAATTACACTACTTGGAAAATTTAATTTTATGAAGCAAGGTCATTTCAGTAATTTCTGTTATTGCAACATTTCTTTTAGGTTCAATATTAAGTTAAATCAAAATGCAACAAGAAATCTAATGTATTTTATTAGATTTTGCTTTTTAAAGAAAGATTACGCTGCGTGTTTACAAACAGATCAAGAATTTGCTTCTGGACTCGGATCTTGTATAAGAAATATCAGCTTGCAGTGATGAGATTTTTTTCCTAATACATTTCTTAACCCTAATAATAATAACGATATGAGGTGCCTTGTCATGGAGTACAATCACACAGCTCTGCTTGGCAGTGCATGATAGCAAGGATGAGAAAAGGTTGTGTTGAGACAAAGAAAAGAGTCTCTCTCGTTGCTCTGGCATCAGCACTTTCGATGCCAAAGGGGTTTTACAGAGAGTTTTTACAGAGATGTGTTTACAGAGATGACTGCACTTTGAAATGTTCTGCGTACAAAATGAATGGGTGTTTTTATAAATATATACATCTATATGGGCAGGGCTCCTTACGAGGACAAAGTGGACTAAATACAGACTGAGGGAATATAAAACAGACCTGTCCAGCTTCTTGACAAGTTGGTGCAAAGATTATACTCCAGTGCTGCACTCGGGGGCCAGGCAGCAAACGCATGGCATCATGTTGCACAATGGAGAAAGGCATTCAGGAGGCAGGCGGGGTTTCCAGCAGAAGATTCAACACCGAAATTACCAACACGACAGCCTTTATATCGCACTTCTTTTTTAAGCTTAACTTCAATGTTTAACTCTGAAGATTTGAAATTTTATAAATCTGCGAGCCCAGATCCTGAGAGGCGAGACTGACATTTATTTATCAGTATAATTCAGAGTATGTTAGTCTCTTGAATGGATCCTTCTGTATGGATGGATGTTAAACAGCTCCTGAGGATTTTCTTCAGATGAGATGTTTGTCCTGCCACCTCTGCGGATTAATTCAGTGGACATGACTGCTGCAGTCTTGGAGAAAGTATCTGGTCTCATAGGTTTTATGAATGGGAAAATGAGATACAGTCCCAGCTACTAATTTTCCACCGGGCACGGAATAAGCCTGGCAGATATGGGATGAAAAATGAGGCTTCTGTTGCAGGATTAGTCCCATTCAACGTGTCTTAAGTGATCATATGCATTTGATTTGTTTATGGTTATAAATTTTGGAAGTCTAGAATCTTTTATTACCAGGGGTTGAGGTCTTTAAGGGCAATCTGCAAGAGCATGGTCTTGAAATGTGCAAAACTAATGGGTATGTCTGGTATGTTGCTGATTCTTTTGAAGAGATACTCTATTGGAAAGAAACGCTGCCAACACATGTGGGAAGGACTGTGCCCCTTGGATCTTTCACACCATTTTGAGAAGGCTGATGGGCAAGTCAGCTCGATGTAGGCAGCTAGGGCAGCAGGTTTGGGCAGCAATTTAGATAAAGCAGGTCGATGCATGTATGTGTCAGAGCTCTGTGTTATGTAAATAGATACCATGGTGGTGGGCACATTACAGTTGAGGGATGGATTAGACTCACGCATGAGCAGCAGCTGCACATACTCAGTTTCCCAGATCTGTCCTAGGCTTTTCTGGGGCTGAGTCAACCAGTTGTGCACATATGTGTCACATTATGCATGGTGTTGTTCTGTCTTTTTACTTTTATTGTCTCCATATTATCTGCTATAAATCCTGATTTTGCAATGATGAATTATCTCACTGCCTTCTACAGTCTCCCTTCCCTGTGTTGTAAGACAGATTTAAATTCAATCAGTACCTACTGACATCATCCCAGTTTGTTTTTGTTTTCTGGGATGCCACCCTTAAAGGCACAGCACTAAATTTACAGATAGAGCTGGTTTACGTGTACAGGAAAGTTACTACTCAGTCATTCTTCCTTTTTATCCTAAATTAGAATCATAGAATCATTTAGGCTGGAAAAGACCTTTAAGATCATCGAGTCCAACCATTAACCTAGCACTGCCAAGTCCACCACTGAACCATGTTCCTAAGCGTCACATCTGCATGTATTTTAAATACGTCCATGGATGGTGACTCAATCACTTCCTTGGGCAGCCTGTTCCAATGCTTGATAACCCTTTTGGTGAAGAAATTGTTCCTCAGTCTAAACCTCCCCTGGAACAACTTGAGGCCGTTTCCTCTTGTCCTATCACTTGTTACTTGGGAGAAGAGACTGACACCTATTTTGTAAATTCTTTAGAAAAACTTCTGTTTCTGCAAATCTCCAACCAGCGTGTTCCCCATAAAGGTCTCTTCTTTTAAATTCCAGGGCATGGTGGGGTTTGAAATTAAGTCACCTACCTGTATCCACCCAACTGGGTCAGCAAAACATTTCTTGTGTTGTTCTGCAGCTGCAGCAAATACCTCATCTGAGATTGCTGGGGACCCCCCAGTCACTCATGATGGGTTGGGAGCGCAGTAGAGTCTTTCCCAACGCGCAGTGCTCTAGGCACTATGCCACATGTATTTTGATGACTTCTCCTGCAGAGGGAGGGAGAAGAGTTGGGGGAGAAAAGTTTTTAACAGCCTCTGCCTGCATCAACACAATCCAACCTCCTTTATTTTAATTATATCAAACTATGATTTGGAGCAATATCAATTTCAAGATGGATGCAAATCTCCTGCCAATGTCCGCTGAGCAGGGGGGAGCTGTGGGGAGCTGGATTCCCAGCCACAGCTGCAACCTCTGCTTCCCTGGCAGCCTCGGCTGTGTCCAGGCAGAGATGATGGGGCAGGTGATCACGGGCCTCGAGGATTGCCCTGGCAAATATTTCTTCTGCATGCCACTATGCAGAGATCTGCCCAGTCATGTTAACACCCTTATCTGGGCAAATGTCCCTTCCTTGCCACATGTAACACCTCGGGGAAAATTTCAGCCTGAAAGCTTCAAAATCAATTGCAAAAAATTCAGTATAATCTGTTCCCAGGATACCTCCAAAATACAAATGCTGCAAGCAGAGTTTGAGGGTTAGGGTTAGATTTCTTTGATTTTTCAAAAGCTGCTCGACTCGCTTGATGCTGTCTTTTTTTACACACAGTTCCCATCTTCACTTTGCATCTGTGTGTGCATGTGTGTATAGCTACTGCAGCATATGCAGACACACACAAATTTTATCTTTTATTTATCTTCCTCCAAACTGCAGTTCTCTCAGCAGTATTTTGTTTGATTTTCACAGCAAAGTGTGTTTTTCCTTTACAAAACAAGCAAAAGAGGTGCAGAGTCCCATGCTTATATCTGGGTTATGCCATTCTGGTTACATGTAATTGTAGATTTACTTTTATGTAATTTCTTCTGGTTCTTTGCTAATATGCATACTGTGCTGCTAAATTTATGATGATTTTTTTCCTGAGGGTGCTTAGCCAGTACAAAACTCTGACCTGACCACTCACAATGGTAAAGACACATACTTCCTAAGACAAACTCTTTTTTTTGCTTGCTCCAATTCAGCCTAACCATCTGCATAATGCAAGACTGATTTTTATATTTCGTTGATGCTGTGCTCAGACAGACTGGTGGACTCTGTGCACAAGTACGTCACCGGGTCCTTTCCAGGTCTATTTGCAATTGATGGAAAGCATCTGGAAGTAGATTTTTAGCTATGTGAAGGAATTCTTTTTCAGAAGAAAGCTGGAGAAAGCCTGCACCTTCTGCAGTATTTTCACCATCTACTCCCTTGCCATGCTAATTTGTACCTGGAATGGATATCTCAGGTAATGGACTTCACCCTCTTCACCCACATACAGCAGATTTCCAGTAAGATACCTGTACATGTGCGCATACACATGCAAAGAGAGCGAGTGCTTATTCATGTGTGTGTTTTGCATGACAGGAGGGTCAGAAGAGATGGTAAGTTTGTCATAAATAATAAAGTGTAACTACACTAGGGAAAGAAAAGGCTGGTAATGCCTGGTTGATCTATTCTTTCTTTGCATCTTTGTATGTGTTATTTCCAGTGTATTATGAGACCTAAGTGGGTTTTGACTGATTGTTTTGTCCTCACTTACTCCAGTGTGACTCCATCAGCTTCTCTGGTACTAAACCAATATACCTGAGCATTCCACTAAAGGAATATTGGTTGTCATTTGTTATACAGATGTGATGCAGAGCAGAAACAAACCAATCCTGAGGCCAAACATGTGGTATGGATTGTGGTTACAAAGATCAGTGATAAAGACAGCACCCTCCAATTACTCCAGTGGTTTCTGGTAAATCTTGCCTTTTTTTCCCCTTTTTTTTTAAAAAAAATATATATTTATTAATAAAATGATTATGAAACACTCCATTCCTATTCACATCCTGAGCAGTGAACCAATAGCCAGAGACATTTCATAACACTGGTGAAAATTTACACTATCAATCACTGTTTTGTGGTAGGAGTGTTTTGGCTCTTGCCAGGCACGAATGTGCCTAAGGCTCTGCTGGTGCCATGTGCTGCACAGGCTGCCCCGGTGAGTGTTCTGCCACCTTCACGAAGAGCTGCTGCCTGCAAAAGTGAAGTCTTGATGCATGTATGAGGCTTGAGATTTTTTTTTTTCTTTGACAATGTTTTAAAGCTAGCCACAGTTTCCTGTGCGACCCGAATTCAGTGTTCGCAGCATGCCCCGATGTCATTTCCACATGACTCTGTGTCAAAAGGTAGGTTGGTGCCTGCAGCCTTGCTTCCCCTAGTGCCTGGCTGACAGTGCCAGCAGCCGTCCGTGAGGGAGGTCCCTGCTCTTGGTGTTCAAAGCCACATGTGGGTCTCTGCTGGTACACAGTAAGAGGTTGTCAGAAGTTTGACAACAATAGCACAGAAATGTACTATTTGTGGCTCTGGGACGCGTTGCTCCAAAATGTCACGGAGATAAAGAATTTAGCAAGATTCAAATTTGGGTTCAGTGTTAAATGAAAATGGGACTGTTGAGAAGTAAATAATCAGAAAAATATTTGGAAAGGTTGCAAAGTGCCAAGTTTTGAAGATTTAAACCAGTCATGATTTTGCAGGACGTCTCTGAGGGGAACAATTTATCCTGCCAGAAGTTTCCTGCAAATGCTCCTAAACCACCACTGTCAGAGTCAGCCTATGGGGTCTATTTAAGCTGACTATTGGCTTGATAGATTTTTAGGTATTGAACAACAGAAAATAAGATTAAATCAGAGATTAATCCATGATATATAACTGTGACCACAACTAACACGACAGACATGATGTGCAGTTGTAGCAGAGAAAGCAAAACCATTTTCATGAAAAACAGAACATGCCAACCAAGAAATGACTCAGTCTTTGCAGCATTTCAATAAAAATATCTTTGACACTCTGCATGCACCCACCTACAGTCATATATAGTGTGAGTAGCTAAGATGTCTCAACTTGTCTCACAATCTCGGGTCAAAAGGAAATCACTCATTGAAGGAAAAAATGGTGCACATGACTGAAGCACTTTTGAAAGGCGTTGGGCTGGCATGCCCTCACAGCAAAGTGCTTTGGTATCTGGAGAGCAGGCACAAAGCGGATATATAGATTTCTCTACACTGTCATGGTACCATACCTCGCTCTGGTACCAAAAGACTGTCCCACCTGAGGGTGAGTGGTTTTTGGCTGAGGAGACCAGGCAGTATGATGTGGTCGATCATCCTGCCCCCGCACCCAGACCGAGCCTGCATGTGCTCCCATCAGCTCCCGGGCGACTGTCAGATATCAGCCCCCTCCATTTGGGCTGGACCAGCTTTAGCTTAGTGACCCGGGGAGCTGTTTGTATCCCATTTCTAATGCCTCAAAACAAAATCCTCTCTTTGCTCAGCTGCCACAGGAGCATCAGTTCCTCACACTTCCCCAGTGCTTGCTCAGCAGCACTGCACACTGCCTTGGTGCTCTCAGCGCACCCTGATGACAAGCTGATTTGCACATCACAGCTGTTGGCCCCTGATCACCAGCAGCATTCAGTATTTTCTGTCTCATCCCAGTGACCCTCCCTCTGTCACGCTGCAGCTCCAAGGACACGGGTGGACAGGGACCTTGTGCACCAGCTGAGGACCTATGAGGACGCTTCCGCAGGAAGGAGCCATGGAGGCTGCCAGCTCCTCGCATCAGAGGACAGCTCAGCATTGATGGCCATCACCCGCACGTGGCTGGAGCGCTGACAGCCCCACCATCCAAGGCCTGGTGAAAACACCCTAACCTTTCCTTATCAGCAAGGTGGGCCTAAAAAAATGCCAAAGGACAGAAGCACAGCAGCAGCTCAAATGGAAAAAATACATCCTGTTTATTGTTACAGCTCTCAGTAACATCAAGGCAGCTTGGCTGAAGTTCAGCTCTTTATTTCATCTGTACTTATTCTCATCTTATCTGTAAAGGTGTTAAACAGATTTTCGATCTCACTTTGTGGTTTTGACACTTGTATAACAGGTTGGGGTTTTTTCCTGTGCTCAGGTTTTCCCCGGAGCTATGATCTCCAAACACAGCTCAGGAAGCTAATGATGCTTAGTTTGGAGATCTGGGTCTCCCTGCCTCAGCCGTGCTGACTGGTGTCATCCAGACCTGTTGGAGCTGAGGAAACCATGTCTGGAGCAAGCTACTTCTTAACTGTGAAAGAATCTGTCCTCTTCTAGGCTTAGGGTGGGAGTTTTAACAGCCATTTAACTCTGCTCTTGAGGAATCAGAGAGATCTCACTTCGGTGGGAAAAACCTCTATAATTCTTTTCATAATTCCACTCTAATTTACCTATGCAAGTCCTTTTTTAAGATAATCTAGATGGTCATACATAAATTATTATGGGACAGTAATTACCACCTGATACAAAGAGGGAAGAAATACAGGGAAAGATCTTTTTTTCCTGTCTTCTTGCTTTTAGTGATGTCTCTTCCCTCAGTATACTTGTGACTCTTATTATTGCGCTGTCCGCTTACCAGCTTAGTAGATAGAGTCCAGAATCCTGCTGAATTAGGTAAGTGTATGGTTATTTTTAACCGAGCTGAACGTTACATGTTCGTATGGCATGTTGTGCAACAGATATACGCTGGTGTCATATGACATTCTGTCCAGACACTTGTCCTAAATTTAGATCTACATTTAACCTGAGAGATGTAGGGCAAATAATTAAATGTCAGCCCAGCAAAACAAACCTGTTGCATTGTGATTTGAACTTAAAGGAGGTATAAACCTCCGTTCCTCTCTCATGCATGCTCAAAGTGTTCAGTGCAGGACACTGAAGCTTTCTCAGTGGCGGTATAAAAGGAAAGTTCATTTTATCAGGGCTTCGGATATTGTATTTATTACATATGAATTTGACCACAAAACCAAAACAGCACTGGGTAAACAGAGATGATGTGCAATGTTCTTTAGCACAGGCTATTCTGGTTCTTTTGCTGTTCTTGACTGCACCACAACCAGTGATGTCCGAGGCTTGGCCATCTCATCAGGGGGAGCAGGCCAGCATAGCATGGCAGGAGTCCATGTGGATGGCAGCTTGTCCCCCTACTTTGAGTGTCTGAGCCTCATGGCAGCAAACCCACTTCCAGTTGGCATGGGCAGAAGCCACCTTCAGCATTCATCCCAAGCCAGGCTGGAGCCCATCTCTCAGGAACCAAAACCACCCACTTCTCCCTGGGACTGTGGGGCTCTGCCTTGCGACCCTGATAGCACCTGCTAGCCATAGTTTAACTCCAAGCATATAGAAAGTTGTAATTCTTTGAGCTTCATTGTGCTCAAAGTTATGGACATTTCTGCAAGCTGCTGAATTTAGGCAGAGGCATCTTTTGGTTTTCAGGGACTGTTTATCTGTGGCAATAGTAACAAAAGACAGATCCGTATCTGGAAAGCCTGTTGTTCTCATGTCACTGAAGGAAGGGAAGGAGAGCAATGCAACAGGTCTTACTGCCTACAGCAGGCAGAACAGTTAGAAACAAATCTAGTCTTAAAGGAATTAGAGGATACCAGAAAAATGCATCAAAAGAGACTTTTTTCATAAACCAGCCTAAGGGATCGAATGGAGAGGTAAACACCCATTGTTCATTTCCAAAGACTGCTTTAAAAAACCTGTGGAAAGGTTGTTTCCCATCAAAGTCAATTTCACGTTTCCATCATTGCCGTTTTGGAGTTGGTTTTTCCCAGGACATTTGCTCTTCACAGCAGCTTGTGTCTCTTGTTGCCATTCTCACCCTCCTGCTCCCCTGCAAGAGCCTTGGAGCAATGGGGTTGCAGCAACATCTCTGAATTTTGTGGATTTTTTAAAGGTCAAGAAAAAGACAAGTCTTTCATTAGAATTCTTACTAACATACATTATAACATAAGATAAATTATATTTGCCCAGCAAAGAGTAACTAAAAGATAATGTTTATGCTTTCCCTCTTTCTCCAAGGAACATGTATTTGTTTATATAGTCTTTGGGTTGTGTTCACTTCGTATTAGCATTTCATGTTCCCTCTGACTGATTCCTCTTTCAGTTTGAGTCAGTGGATGTGACCTTATGATGACATTTGCAGAGAGGCAGTAGCTGCAGTAGCTACACGCTCTTCCGAAGCTCACTGGCAGGGCAGGTCTGGGCTGAGTCATCAGATACCTGAAATGGGGCTTAGGACCCTGGATGCTGGGTGTTCCCCTTTGCACTCATGTCATCATTCCAGAGGAGTGAGGACTCCATTTTGTTTGTATCTGAAAGGTAAAAATTTTCTGTGAGGAGCCGCTGCACAGAGGTGGAAGTTGCACACTGAGTTGAAGTCCACCCTGACTCAGGGCGGGGGGTGGGGGGGGGGAGGTGGAGTCAGGAACCATTAGTGTGGGATAAATTGCTCCAGAAAGGGGAATTATGTTCTGAGTAGAGTGATCTCAAAACACCTACTTCTGTGCAGCACTGAAGCATTTAGGCAGCAGAGTCAGCAAGAAGTAATGTATATTGTATTCCCTACCCCAGGCATGTGTGACATCCCGCACCTTTTCCCATACAAGTGCCTCTGGCTCCTCGCCTCTCAGGGTACTGGGGCCAAAGCAGTCATTAGTTCTTGCAAAGGAAATTGAAACCATCTTCCCCTGTGGGAGTTTCTATCTTCTTGTTATTCGAACACGAGTTGTATAGCAGGAGGCACAGGAGGATTGCTTCTGGTTCTGGTGTTTGCATTTAATCTTTGGGAGTGTCTCATGGAAGCACAGCACGGCAGCGCTGAATGCAAAGCTCTGCTCACTGGAGTATGATTGCAAAAGGTACAGAGATGTGTGCCCTAGGTCTATGCTCTCAGTGAAATATGCCAGCCAAAACCTCTTGCTGTCTTTCTACAGTAAAAAGTTCAGACAAGATATAAGTAACAAGGGAACAGTTCCAGGTAATTGGTGCACAAAGCAGTATGCTGTTCTGTGGCAAAGTATTATGAGGATTTTCTGTCCAGGGACTGTTACTGTCACAACTCATCAGTATTTTCTTCTTTTCAGAATAACCACCCATGAGCCAAGTGTTTGGGTGCAGTAGAGTTACTCATCACTGGTAGTTGTAGGCTATGGACAAGAATACAGTTTGTGCTAATGTCCATTCTGACCTGCATTTCATCACGTGATGGCACATCTGTGGCAGCTCTGCACGCAGAATGAGTCTGTAACAAGCTCATCGGTCTCCCAGGATGCACAAATGAATTTGTTTTTTCATCAGCCTCAGCTACCTGATTCAGTCTTGTCTTAAAACAGAAAAGCACTTAGTGGAGCTGAAGGGCTACTTAAGAGACTCTGAACAAACCCCAAAGTTAAGGAAATGTGCTTTCCTAACGTGACTTCTGCTGGCTATTTTGAGGGAACATGAAGAATAAAGCAAATCTTGCCGTTTATTTTTCCATTTGTGATTTTCATGTGGTCATCCTTCTTTGTCTTCTCTCAGGTTCAAATCTCTTTTATGGTGTCCTGTTTGTAAGACCCTAGCTGACTCCCCCATCAGCATGAGTTGGCTATTTCCATCATTTTATATTTAAAGAGAAAGCAAACAGATCTAATATGCAGTGTCTGCGTTTGAACTCTGTCCCAGAAATGGTGTGAATTTATCTATTTATTTTTGCAGGTGACATTTTGTAATCTCTTGGAATGTCTTGGGGTTAAGCTGAAAATGCAGATCCATAACTGTGCGAGCCCCAGGAGAAATATTAACAAATCTGATGCAATGCTAGTAAATCTTAATGATTGTTATTATTATGCTTTGGATGTGTTGTAATAAAGCCACCACATAATTTTATTGGGAAAAAAATCAACCCCCAAATGTATGATTTCATTCCTGTGTAGTAATATTTCTGTAATTAATATTTCAAACTTCTATAAGGTCTTCCTCTGAGGATACCAAAGTATTTCAAAGACACTAATTAAATAAGGTCTTATTTGGCAATCTCTATCCATATAAGTAGTCTTGGCTTTCCATCTGCAAGGAATTTTGGACTTTTCTCTAAAGTTAATGTGTTTAATTATTTCCACTTCACTAATGCAGAAAATGAGACACAGAGGAGTTAAATGATTTACTCAAGACAAAAGAGAGAGTTAGTGGTATCTGAAAATAGATCTTCTGAAGCAGTCCTGCACTCTTACTGGAAAATGGTGCAGCAGAATTCATAGGAGCTCCAAATACATTGAAGGGGTGCGTGGGGCTTTGCAAGGAAACCCAGGTACGTGAGAGGGAAGGGAACTGCAGTCACTTGGTGTGAATGGCATTGGGAGCCGCCTGCAACATTCATAGCTGATGAGACCTTGCGCCCCAATATCTTTTTTATAATCAAAAAGTCCATCCTGGAAGACGTAGGCACCCTATCCTCTGCCAAACATGAATCTGCATCATGATATCGGCATTTTTCCTTGAGTTCAGTGGGACATCAAGCTGGCCATCAGAGTGCCAAGGGTGTGGATCCCATGAGAGACTGCCGAAAGGCAAGCAGAAGTGTTAAATGTGGGAGATACTCACTCTTGGGTTTAAGCCAAGGTTGGTTGCAATCTTAAAGTAATATCAGGGAAAAAAAGTGCTGGGTGTTGTTTAAAAGTCACAGAGGGTTGGCTGACATGTTTTCGGGGGCTAAGAGTTTCACACCCTCTTGGTGACGACATCCAGGACTTCTTTGCCTGCCACAGTAACTGCTGAATGTCCTTAACTTTGGACAAAACAACAGCCCTAGCACTATTTATGAGGTGCAGATGGTTTTGCGGGCAGCAGAGAAGGTGGACGTGTCAGTGGCCATCCCGTCATGCTGCAGCAAGTCGGATTGAGGAGCAAGCATGGAGAGGGAATGATGCTGGTCATGAAAGACTCTAAAAGTAAGTTGGGAGGGATCACCTATTAGTGGATGTTATGGTCTTGCTAAATTTGTCCCTTTTAAGATTGCTCTTGTAAAGCCTTAGGCAGGGGTGTTTATGCACTGACAGGGTGAGTACAGCTAGCCTGAGGCTCGACAAGGAACTCGGAAAGGAAACCAGACCCATTGCAATCTAGGCTTGATTCTCTTTTATGCAATGTTTTGCCATGGGAATCAGTGAAGCAGGAGCTGAAGGAAAAAGTATAGGCATCATTTCGATACTGTATTATACTGTTTCACTTTATTCGTTGTATTAGCTGGACAAATACATAGAAACCTGCCCAAACTGAGTATTATCCTCATGTCCTGGCTAATCCATCAGTGACAATTCTCCTGTATGTGTCTGACTGTTTTCTTCTAGCTCATCCCTGGGTCAGAGCTCTCTCTCCCTCGGCCAGCTTGCCCTCTGCCAGATGTGGGGAAGATGGCTACCCTGTCACATTTATGGCCTCAAGGAGTCTGAGAGAGGGTCTGCCGTTCACATTTACGTGGTACGACAGCAGTTCTTTTCCAGTAGTAAGCTCTTAAAAATACTACTTGGAACAGTTTCACATCTGCTTTTGTCATCTTTTGGAATCCCGAAGTCTCAAACTTGCAGCTTTAAAAATATACGAACCACTTTAAAACTTCAATAAATACCCACGTAATGTTTGCCTGTTTTGTTTAACAAGCAGCAGCTTAAAGAAAAGTAAATTGAGCTCCCTGCTCCCCAAGTAAATAAAACTCTCCAGGACAACATTTTTTACTTCAAAATTATAAGGCAATTTTTCTTTTTTTCTCTTTAGGTTCCAGAAACATGTCCATATATGGTCTACTTGTCAGGGACAATAAATAATGACGTAATAGAAAGGTCAACTTTGTGTCATTTAGCTACAGGATGCTTGATGAAGTGAAGTTCTTCAGATAATGCAACAAAGAAGAACTTTAGGATGGGCAAAAGTTTCTGCCGTGCATCTTCAAACAGGAAATCTGAGATTCAGAACAACTTATATTTTGGCTTGTATTTGCTGATCATGGGGTGATCCAGAAATAAACTCCAGGCTTCAAAGTGAGAGCATTTCAAAGCTGTCCTGCAGTTGATCGAAACATCCAGGCAAAGCAGGGAGATGAATACCAGCAAGGATTTTCTGAATTAAGACTTAATCAAGGACCATTTCAACAGTATTATTACCCTTTTATTTCAGAACAAAAAGGTAATGCAAATATGCATGTTTTGAACTTACTTTTCATTTTCAATCTGTCAGTTTGCTATGTCTATGCAAATATTTATTCCTATAGCAGTTTGTAACCTAACACGCTAACATAGTCTTGGGAGCTTTTGTGGTTTGCTTTTTGGTTTTGGTTTTTGGGGTTTTTTTTCCAATAAGCCATAAAACACTCACTGTTGTTAAGCAGAACTATAGTTCTGCCACTTCCTTATTCTTCTTTTACTTGCAGGTGATGCTTGTATCTTTGTCCCTAGAATAGCTTGCTCAGAAATAGTGGTTGTTGTGACAATGTGCTAAGGTGCACCGTAGCATGCAAAGCACAGTGTGAAGGAAAAAAAATTACATCAGCAAATGATTTATTTATTATTAAAAAATTCCTGTTGGTTTGACACTAACATTGGACTGATTGCTGTGTGAATTAATACTTTCTGAGAAGAAATAAAAGCTTGCAGGTGTATGCATTTTCAGTAAAGAATTTGCACTGAGTCATCATTTGATGGCATCGTAACATATGCCAGACTGATAGGTGACCTGTTTTGACAGCTGGGGCTGGACGAGGGGATTTGTTTGCTTGGAGGATTCTTTTGGGAAGCCTGGCTTTGCTCCTTCAGCACTGGGCTAGAACTTGAGTGGTTTGCATAAGCTGTCATTATAAAATATATTTGCTTGTTGCCGCAGCTGGACAACATGAGGTGTCATTCTTCTAACGCCCCAGCTCTGGCAGAACTGATGGGCACTGAAAATATTTCTGTTTTAAAAAAATCATTTGCTTCCCAGCAGTAGTTATCCAAGACAATATTCTCTGAGAACTGCAAAGATTTATCTGAAATAAAGCAAAAATACAGCAAAAATGTGAGTACTTAAGTGCTGCAAATTGGTCTGGTTTCCATTGCCAGCAGCGGATCTGGCCTGAAAGGTGCCGCAGTAAGAGCTAAAGTGGAGGCTTGGTTTACTGTGAAGACTTCCAGCCGTGTTTACCTTCCCCCTGTACGCGTTCCTGCTGCTTTCAGAAGTAAAGGCAAACACATGGAAAGGCAAACACGTATCTGCAGAAGCTGGGGCTCAATTGTTCTTTGCAAAAGGCAAAACAAGCAAGCTGCTCCTCTTCTCTCTCTTTTTGCAGCCTCCAAAGACTTGTTTTTGTTTTTAGAAATGTGGTTTATCTCACCCTGAGCCATAAATACTGAGGTCCTGTATTGAGTTACAAGCTGACTGGGGTAAACTCAGTGCAAAGGCAGGCGAAGTCCCTGGCTCTGCTCCCTTAATGACCTTGTCACTCACCTGCCACCCTTCTCTGACAGCAATAAGTAATTCTGCTGCCTGGGATCTATTGAGGGAGGACAGGCAGCCTTGCTAAGCTTTTCTTTAAGGAAGTGCTATCAATGGGGACCAGTTGTTTCAGATGCTAATGGTTTTGAATAGCACAGTTCTGCATGTTCAAAGCCAGCTGTAATCCTTGTTGTTTTTTTATGTTGCATCAGGGATCAGAGGCCCATTTTCCCAAATGCTGTATGCTGACAGAGCTTGTAGTCCAAATATAATAGCCACCTAATTATGTTTGTCTGTGGCTTTTGTCATAATGTGAGTGGTTACTAGTAGTCACCCCGGTGAGTAGTACCTGTGGTTTCAGAGATCTGCCAGGTACAGCTGCTCATTAACGCAGGACGGAGCATCACCGCCTGGCCCTGGCACAGGCATTTCATTTCTAACCTTGCCTTCTGGTGGCTGGATGCACTAAGTTACCTCTGTATGGCACAGGCCTCGTTTCCACATCTAAATAAACAAAGTCTCACTGAAATCGGGATGGCAAAATTAAGAATGGGGATCAGGTCCTACATGGAAACGATGATAAATTCAGATCCAGAAGATCTTGTCAGACTGAGCTATTAAATGGCAGCACAGGCAGCAGTATCCTAACGTGTGTGTCTGCCAAGGGGGATCACAAATGAAGCCATTCAGACCCGAAGGCAAAGGAATAAGGAATAATAAGGGCACTATACTCACAGCTTTAAAAATCAAGTTCTGCTCTTACAGCACGTGCAGTGCTGTGTGCTACCCACTTGCGAGGACAGGTTCTTGGGCTGCCTGAGAAATGCAGGGGACACCCAGACATTAAAACCCCTGCCAAAAACCTGAACTTAGGGTGAACAGTAAACCCAGCATTTAACTTACAAATCTGATTCCAATACTGTAAACCTGCAGTAAGCAGAGTTCGAGCAAGCAAATAGATTCAAGCTGCATTTAGAAAGACCACTTTGGTCAGATCTTACTTATCCAAACTGGTTCAACCATTCCTAGCAACAAAGACTGATTTTTTTTTTTTTCACACCTTCATTACAGAAGGTGGAAAATATTTCTTATAGTGCATTAGTCTAATGGGCTTTCATAAGGCCATGGTTGGTGGTTCACCACTGGCCTCAGACAGGGTTACCTTAGCCCTGCTGTGTCAGCTGAGCCAGGGCAGGTCTGGAGAGCTGCAGCAGCACCAGGTGATGCCACCAAGCTCAGCCGCAGTGAAAGAACGTTAAACTGAGTCAGGCCGCGTTGCATTAGCCTCCAGCTGAGGGCACGCGCTTGTCCTGTTAATGAAGCTCAGCTGGCTCACTGTGACTCGTTACAGAAATAACTCAAACCTGTCCCTGAGCCCTGTGGCTTAGTAGCTTCAAACAAAAGCATTTCCAGGTGGAAGGGGAGGGGGGTGGTTCTGTTCTGCTCGGGGCTGTTGTACAAGGACCTGTAAGAAGGGGGTATGTGTTGTACCTCCTGCCAAATTCAGACACACCATGCAGGTCAGTCTGAGCAAGGGGAGACAGGTAGAGGGATGCAAGAATGGCTTCAAGCCCAACTGGAACCATCTCTGCTAGAGGTCAGGACAGCCAAGGCTGTTCCTGGCTGTCAGGATGGGCCCAAAAGCTCCTGCAGCCCTAGGATGTGACCTTCATACTGTCATTGGGGTTGTGCCAGGTAGATGAGCAGAACAGAAAGCTTTCTCTAGTTTGGGCCCCACGACATTTCTTCCTGCAGGATGAGTCAGTGGCAGGAGCTGCAGCCAGCACTGTTGTTTCTGCACTCCGTGGGACTCCTGTCAAAATATTAAGATTAGCAAGGATCACCAACATGCAGGGGAGGTTCTCCTTTTTCTCTGTGAGTGGGTGGGACCCAGTTAACCCATAGAAAGAATAAGAGGATGAAATAGGAATGATCCCCAAACTCAAAATCTTCCTTTTCCCTCCCTGTGCCTCAACAAGGCATGAAAGAGAAGGAGGAGGGAGAGGAAGATGTCCAGAAATGGCCTTTATACGTAGATCCATTGGGGATTTAGGGAGGCACCTAAATCAGTTGGCCCCTCTGTGCTGGGGTGCAGAGTTGCATTTAGCAGTGGTCTCCTCAAAGCCCTGACTGCCAAGAAAGAGACTCCAACACCCAGCTCAGAAGCACGGTGAGGCTGGACCCACTGTTGGCTCTGCCTCCTGTGCTGTCAGGATGCTGGTGGTGGGGTGGAGGAGGATAAGAAGAGGCATCTGTGCCCAATGCTCCACTGGTGCAGGTTGCC
This sequence comes from Grus americana, assembly GCF_028858705.1. Lineage (NCBI taxonomy): Eukaryota > Metazoa > Chordata > Aves > Gruiformes > Gruidae > Grus > Grus americana. The sequence goes on along the minus strand of NC_072856.1, from coordinate 53,933,104 downwards.
TCCAGAGAGGAGCACTTTCATCTCCACTCTTGCCTCCTCTAAAGAGTCATTGTGCATCACCTCCATTACAAGCTTATGATCATATCCTGCCTTCTCCACTGACTGTGTAGTTCAGATCTCTGAGTCACCATCAGGGCCAGGTCCCTACATTTGTCCCTCCATTTAGGCATTGCAGTGCCGGACACTGCAGACAAGCCCTCCGACTCCAGCCCGTGGGTTCCGCAGATCCGCAGCACACCAGTTACTAAGTGAGTACCTAGGCTGACGGACTATGAAAGTGCTGCCCAGCATGCCAGGAGTTGAGCAAACCAAGCAGCAGCAGAAGCTGCTGGGAAAACAAAGCTGTGTCATGGTTCTTGGCCAGCCACGGGCTGGAGCACAGCCAAGGACAGGTACCGGAGCAGCCAGGGCACGGGGCGGGCAGCAGCTCCGTACAGGAGCTATCAGCAGTTTGATGCCTGGGCTTGGTTCCTTGGGACAGCGAGGGCCACAGCAGAGCTGAGGCACACCAGCTCTTACTGCAGAAGGTAACCAGCAGCAGCCATGAGAGATCTGGCTGAAAATAAAAAAAAAAGAAAACCCAACAAAATTGAGTTGCATTATTTATAGCAACAGAAGGTTTTATTTTGGCAGTTTTCATGGCTGTAAAATACATCCTTCATTGTTAAAAGTCATAATGTCAGTTTGAAATCTGCTGGGCTTCCCTTTACCCTGAACTCTTCCCACTTCTTCTGGGGTGTGCTTGGAGTCTGAGGTGGCTGTTGATGTGGGAGATATCACCATTTCTGAAGTGAAAACTTAAATCCAAGATTTTATGTTATTTATGGCTTGATTCAAGCTCTTGCAATTTCTTAAAACTGTATTAGTTTGTTGGGGTTTTTTTTTAATTATGGTTAAAGAAACAAACACGAGTGCCTCGACATGCATAGATACGGCTCTCGCCATTTGGGGAGCTACCATTTCCTCCATGTCAGGACTGCCTCTGGGCCACACATGCAGCAGCAAGGACTGCTAGAGCAGGCCAGTCTCCTGGCGTGAGGCTCGTGGCCTGCTGGACCCCGCTGCCATCGACGTGGGTGTGAGTCCCCGGGAAGCCAGGCTGCCCTGGCAATCGGTGAGCTGGGGGCAGAGCCCCAGCCTGACGGAGGGAGCAGCCGCGTGGGGACAGGGAGCCGAAGGCTTCGCTGCCAGCGGTGCCCGGTGTGGCGGGAGGCAGGTCCTGAGCAGCAGGAGGCTGGGTGGCTCTGCCAGGGGGCCCAGCTCAGCAGGACCCATGGCCGGGCAGGGCAGGGCTGTGGGGAGCTGGAGACTGGCCCTGCTGTGGCACCGCTGGGGCAGGGACTGGCAGCCCCAGGGTGGGCAGCAGGCAGCTCTGTCGGCAACCATGCTGGTGCACTCAGCCAGCCCCTTGCCTCTCTGTGCCTTGGGGAAATGGCTCCGCAGTACCTTTCTGCTGGCTCCCTGTCCTCCCCTGCCCTGTCCATAGGCATCTTGTACCCATTGCTCCTTGTCCCACCATTCTCCATTATTTTACACAGTTCTCGCTTACTTATGTGCTTATAAAAAGCAAACCTATTACCCCTTGGCTGTCATCTTCTTAAAAGAGGCAAGCTATTTCATCTGCTCCCATGAAATAAGCCCTTGGCTCTTGAACACTGGTAGCCAGAGTGCTCTCTGGCATCCAGATGAGATCCTGCTAGAGTACTGAACCATTCATGGCATTAGTACTTCCCTATCACTGCTGGAAATACCGCAGTATTTTGGATTGTCTTTGCCTTTTCTGAGTTCGCACTGCAGTGATGGTTCACAGTCATTCGCTAATTGCTGTGTGCCCTGATGTTTCCCCCTTCTCTCATTTCCAGTTCTCAACCACCAGTTTTTAAAAGAGAGTCTGACCATAAGTCTTAAAGCTCGTGACATTGAACTTCATTCTGTGAAAAGCAAAAAATCAGAAGTGAAACTGAGCGGTGTCCCATTGCTCTCCTAGCTAAGTGAAACAAAGAAAGTAACTTCAAAGAATAGCTTTGCATGTTGCTTGAGAGATCTCCAAATAAGGTGGAAAAAATTACTCCGTGAAGTCTCTTTACAGTTCGTGGTGGAGAACCTGCCCTTGCAGAAAAGCAGCAAACAGACAGACAAAACTCTTCCCTTAGTTTTTCGCAATTAGAGCAAGAAATAAAACACACACACAAAAAAACCCCAAACCAAAACAAAAAGACATGTCCACTGGCTGTATCTCTTTAATCTTACGGGGATTTCCTTTACCTATTTTTCTCTTGAGCTGTGGTAACCAGAGTAAGTAGATAAAAACCTGCCTTGCTTGCAGCAGCTCCCTTCCCTTTTTAAAACACCAGCTAAATCAGTTACTTCTGTGTGATAGAAAGGAGTTAGTTCATTAAGTTTACATGCAGATTTTAGCTGATAATGTTGTCTCCCTGGTGAAGGATTTCTGAAGCATTTTCTGGTCAGTCTAATCAAGAGGCAGAGCTGAACAAAAGCACAAGATAGTTGAGTTTCTTTCTTTTGTTTTCCATATTTTGATGATCACAATTTCCTTTTACAGGAAAGCAAAAAAAAATAAAAAATGGCTACAACGGCAGCAAATACTCAAAGACAAACGATAGGCTGCGAGGAATACAGTCTGTACAGTAGCTTGAGTGAAGATGAGCTTATAAAGATGGCCATCCAGCAGAGCTTGGAAGAGGACCCCGCGGGTCAGTCGGCGGCCCAGAGCCACCAGAAGTCGATGGTGGCGGGTCCCAGCGAGGCGGCCACCCCGAGCCATGCCAGCAGCCACAACCCGCCCTACCACATCTACCCGTGGCAAAGGTGAGCGAGCGCCTGCCTGAGCTGCGCCATCCCAACAAACACCCTGCCTGGGAAGAGCAAAACAGCTTCCCCTGTCTAAACACATGCTTTCTAATTAGCTTTACCGAGCGGCTGCTCTGCGAGTCTGTCATTAGTTTGAAAGCAGGAGTCTGCTATAAATCCAATGAGGTCAACAATTTACGCCCTCACAATGAAATGAGAATTTGCTTGCTGTTGTCTGTTTTAAGCAACAAATAAAATAAGAAAAGGGGCGCTGGTACAAGCTCTCCTGAACAAAAGAAAGCCTGCTGAAGCCAGCAGCTCCTTTCTCCCGTGGGCGCACGCTGCACGCCAGGCTTAGGTTTCGCCAGAGAGGGAGCACAGCATTTGTTATGGGAAAACATAGGAGACAGGCCAAAAACAGGCATATAAAACAGTATGAGCTGGCTACCTTTTAGATACTGCAGACTTTAAAGGATGCAGCTATTTCAAACCAGAGTCTGACCTCAAGCACGTCGCTCTCAGCCAAGAGAGAGCCAAGAGCAGCTCCGGACACCAAAGCGTGGAGGCACCCCCCTCCCCTGCGATGCTGGGCTGTGGGTTGCAGAGACCTGCTGACAGTTTCCAAACCAGCCATTGTTCTCCTTTCATTTTATAAAAGGCAGATTTCTCAAGGGGAAGGGGGAAGAGGTTACAAAGTCAGCCAAAACCCAAAGAAGATAGAAAAATATCCTTTAAAACTAATTTTTTTAATAAACTGGGAGTAACTGAGGTTTTGTTCCTCCTTCTTTCTCTTAACTCCACTATCCTCTGATACCTCACTCGTTACCACCTGTGATTGTTTGGTTTCCAAGGCTGGGAAACTGGGGACAATTTGATGAGCAGTAAGTGCGTTTCATAGCTGAGGAATCAGGATGCTGTACAGCAGGCAGTCCTGCTCCCATCAAAGGTCATGGCTTCTCGGCGTCATTACCATGCACTTGCACTGTCAGCTCTGCCATGGGGACCCAATGCAGGGGAGAATAAGGGCTTCCCTGGCCGTTTGGTCCTGTCCACCTCGGGGGTCCTTCGGCACCTGCTATTTTGGCAAAAGGCAGCATCTGCAGTTCTGTGCATTAACCTGCCCTGCCTTTGCCTCAGCCCAGCAGCTTTTGACCTCCCACCGGAGGGAAAAACTTCACAGCTTGTAGCTCCGGATCTGTAGCATTGCTGAACTCTTCTGCTGCCTTGGAGAGCCGGGCTGGAAATGGAGCCAGCACCCGGGTGCCTTGGGTCCTCCTCCGCCCCCGCCTCCAACCTGCTTGCGTAGCACTTCAGAGGTGATGAACGTCACCTCGCCTCGTGCCTGCTTCCTGTGCAGTGGTGGTAGGGTTAACCTCACTGTTGTCTTATATGGTCATTTGAATCCCCTGACGCTTCCTCAGAGGGCCAAAAATAATCTCGAGCCGAGCAAGCAGCTGAATCCAGCACAGAGCAAGCTGTGGCCATCTGCTTTTATTCAAAGTCCTGACCGGCAGGCTTTCTCACTCCGTCTCTGTGGATGTGTGTCTCTGTTTCTGCCTCAACATGACCTGTTTCTCCTATTCGGAGTATTTCTCTTTATTTCATTCATGTCATCGCCACTCCAGATTAGCGACCCAGCCGAGAGGCCGTGCTCAGCCATCCAGCTCAGGGGGAGCCTGGGGGGTCAGGCGAAGGTACGATGGCAGCCTGTTCAGCACATCCCAGCCCATGTAAGTGCCTCCCTCTCCTGCTTTCCCCCCGCGGTCAAAATAAGCCTTACTACCCGCTTTCCCCCTGAGCCAGCTCTTCTGGGTAGCAATGGTGTCTGGTGGGGGGAAATGGTGGTGTTCATCTGGAGGAGTTCATGAACTGCTTAGAGGGGTCTTGCTGATACCTGCACCGCACCCTCGCTGCATTCCCGCTCTTCCTTCCGACTTCCCAGGTGCCACGAACCATGCACAGGCTCTTGCAGGTCACCCACCTCGAACCTCCCTTCTTCTCTTCTCCCCCTCCATCCCTCTCTATCCCTCCAGTGCACGTGTCCTGGGGACTCTGGGTCATTCAGTAGCTCTGGGGTGACAAGGACAGCAGGGAAGGGATGCCTGTGCTGTGGTTTATTTATATAGGCTGGCTCCCATGTCAACACAGTAGATGAGGCAGGCAGGTGCTGATAGTAACTGCATTGGAATTAAGTTCATGGTTCAACTGTGGGGAACAGTGGGAAAACCAAACATTTTATTGTAGTATATAAACAGGGTGAGAAAGTCTGGTCCTTCAAAGTAAATATTTTATAAATGCTCCCAAGATGTTGTGCCTGTTCCCAGCAATACCTGCACTGTCCTGCCACACCGAGGAGGGCTGCTGGGGAGCTGTACCACATCTTACCTGCCCAAGGGGGAAACCAGCTTGACTGACTTTGATCCTCCTGGCCATGCTTTGCTGTTGGCAGAGACTGTAAATAAGATTAGGGGAACACAGTCATGATTGAGGAAAGCAGACAGGCAAAGGAGTGGCCCAAGCTCTGCCTGTGCGTAGTGGAAACGTCTGGACCATGATGGGTTTATTACAGCTCTGCAGGGCAGAGTAGATGTAGTCACCTGCCTTTATTAGATGAAGAGGAGAAAGTGTTGTAGGCAGCACTTCTCTGTGTCCTGCAGAAAACTCTTCCCTGCCCTTTTTATCTACCCAGTTCAAATCCACTTTGTTTTATCCATCTTACAAGTCCCTCCCTGGATGCACGGTTGCAGTGACTACCCCTCCACCACTCTTCTTCCTTTTGTCTCTCACCCAGCTCTACAGTATCCCCCACCTCACCCTGCACCCTGGCTGATCCAGGCTCTGTCCCCATCCCTCCACTGACATTGCCCTCCCTGACATATGTAAAAACCTCTTTCTGCTGAAACATGGAGCCTCCCTCATCCCTTGTCACCTGCCAGCATCTCTTGGTCACACTGGCATCCTCTCATTAGGTGCTCTGCACACCTTGCATGCCTCTCTCCTGCTCTGGGTGTGATGACTGGAGGGCAGGCTTTTCTTCTGCATCACATAGGTCAATAGAATTCAGTCCACAAGGAAGGCTGGGATAAAGCTGATAAGCTAGCCCTCTTCTGCTGCCAGGTGAGAGCAAAACTGGGGCTGGGAAACCATAAGAGAGCATGATGGCATGACTGTTTTATAGCCCTGATCTCAGAGCCAGGAAGGGATGATAGTTGGCTTCACCTGGGGAGATGTTGTTCCTTCATGCTGCCTGTGTCTCGTCAGGCTGCCAGGAAAAGAAGGAGCTTCCTGAACCCTTCTGTGCTCCACTGAACCTCTTCTGTTGCGCTCAGAATTGACTGCACCATGCATCTCTTCTGCAAGGAGTATTTATTATCTTGACTACTAGTCTTTGAAATGCAGTAATTCTTTTGATTCACCTATAAGGTTAAGATTTCATCAGATCTTCAGGCTTCCTCCATTTCCTCCTTCCTTGTTTTTTTGCTGTATCTGACAAAATCCAAGCAGCAGAATGTGTTGGGTTTTTATAACAGCCCACTATGAGCCAGGCAAAAAACAAGGATTTCACATGGAGATTCATTAAACTTTCTGTACTGATCTGGAATTTGCTTGGCTAAAGCATCTACAGCCTGGTCCAGCAAATCCCCTCATCTTACTCAGGAATCATTTAAGGTCAAGGAGCCTGACAGAAGTTTGCTTCGTTCAACATCTGAGGGCTCAAGCAGAATAGTAACTGATTCTTCACGCGTTTTTAACCCTACCACAGATCTGGCGTACCCTCTGCCTTCACTGAGGTCTCGGCTAACGTGATGTACCTTGCATTTGCTGTGTGTCAGCCCTATGCACGGACCCCTGCCATGGCCCACCTGGCATGCAGTAACTCACTAAGCGCTGGTAACTCTATCGTGTGCCCAAATCCCGAGGTCGCAGTGAGCAGCCCTGCATGTGTAACATGAACCTTTGCACAGAAGGACAGATGGCTCCAGCAGCCTTGTGCCAGAGGCTTTTAAAGACAAAGATCCCCCACCTCCTCTTCCTCTCCCAGCCAAACATTTTTAACTGACTTCAACAAAATGCTCAATTTCAAATGCCTATATAAAAATCTATTATCTATACAAAACTAGCAATTTGGGGTTTAATCCCCAGGGTGCTCTAAATAGTATGGAGATACAGCAGTGTGCCTGGGACCTCAGCCTTGCAGACGAGGGAGGTCAGTCGATTCCTCCTGGGTGGGCCGTGGCCAGGAACGCAGCTGCCTGCTCTAGCTGTTATCTCCTCAGGCAAAATGCCTGGCTTTGTGTCCCATATCTCCCCCCATTCCAGTGTTGCTATTTTGGTGACTGCTGTCTTGAGATCACTGCTTCCAGCTATAGAGAAGGAGCAAGTGGCACCAAGTACTTTTTCACCTGGTAAATGGTGTCTTTTCCCATTCCTTGGCACACCACATGTTGTGTTCACCTGCTTCTGCTCCAGGTCCTGAGTCTATCCTCAGAGAAGCAGCTTGGTGACTTTTCTTTCAGTGCTAACATCAGTGTTTATGGCACAGACTGAGTACCTTTGGGCAAGCTGAAATTAATGATGCCTGCGTGATTTTCAGGCTGTTGGTCTGTCCAGCCCCACAAGGCAATGAAATCCAGTGCTGCTCCTGTAACCTGCACTAAATGCAGAGGTTGTACCAATGATCTGCTTTTTGAGGACTCCTGTGCTGAACTGCCCATACTTTTCTGTCTCTGATCTCACTCTGTTGCAGCATTTTAGACCTTCTGTCATAACCAGAGTTTCTTGTTGTTCCTGTTGTCACTGCCCTGCATGACCTTCATCACATGCTGTATTCCTACCCTGGCCATGCTAATAGTCTCTTTGAGACACGCATCTCCCTCCCCAGTCTCTCCGTCTTCAAGGCTGCAAGATTTTATCTTTAGAAGTAGTTCAAACCACAAACCCTCCTGCATTTTCAACATCCTCTTGTTCTGTCTCTGAAAATATAGCCCACATTCATTTTTTGCAAGTCCCCATTAGAACTGGAAAAATGCTTCTTCCTTTGCGGTGTTTGCTGTCCTGGACCTTAGCCATTTGGTGCCTCAGAATAAGGAAGCAGTGGCTGCCTTCTCCCAGCACAGCTCAGCAGGAGCAGGACCAGGTGCTAGCGCTGGAAGGCGCACCACAGTGCCATGCATCGAGCCGCTGCCCACCATGGGCAAGGATCCTGCCTGCATCAGCTGCAGGGTACCAGCTCCCTGCCTCTGCTGCGCGGTCGGCACTCTCAGCCGGGGTGGAAAGAGGGAGACAGGTCCTGCTGCAGGCAGGGCTGATCAGTGGTACAGTGACTCTCAGGCAGTGCTGTGACTCCAGCAGAGCAGGGAGTCCCGCAGCGGCTCTTGCTGTTGGTCTGCAGAAGGACTGGTGTGCCTAGGTCAGCCTTGCTCTGCAATTGCTCTTACAGAGCTTGGGGAAATGGGTTGATGCTCCAACTGTGCAGAATGCAAGCTTGGCAAAGGGAAGGCTTGTCAGAGCAAACCTTGCTTGTAGGCTGCTCATTGTGTCTCACTTCTGGGTGGCATGGAGCACACTTCATGCTTTTTGTAGATTTTCACAGTGATTCTCTTCTTGAAAGCTTCAAAATTAGGTAGCATCAAAAGAAATTACTTTCACGTTAGTTTTGGTGTTGCTGGTAAAAACTGAAATATTACTTTAACACTTTTCAGTGGTTTTACACATTTCAATGAAGAGGCTTTAAAATATTCCATCCCTTCCAAATATTTTTTCATTCCTTTTACTCCCTGTGCCTAGAAGTTACTTGACCCTGTGGAGCCTGACAGTGGTTTGCTGGGTTCAAACGGATCGTCACACAAACCACTTCACAGCTTGGCACCAGGTGCCAGCTGGGGTTCCAGAGGCCCCTCACTGATGCAGTTACTTGAGGAACTACTAACTTGGCTAAGAGGTTCGCAAGAGTGCACTTGTCAACAGAGCTAATGGGTCTACTGCCAAGCAGGCTTCTAAAGACCAGATTTTCAGAAGTGTCAAGCACCTAACATGTCTCATTGCAGCACCGAAGACACATTTCTGAAGGCCTATAAAGTCTGAAGTGGTTATCATTTCTGAAAATTTGAGTACTCAATGCTGAAATAACAGCTGGGGATCTCTGGGGCACGGTCACAAAGGGCAGTTCAGAATTTCATTTAGGCGGATGGATTTCTTTTTTTTTTTTTTTTTTTTTATGCTCCCTGGCTGAAGAAAGGAGAGCCAAGACCAATGCTGTAACGTTCACATGTTCTAACCAGAACTCTCCCTTCTTCATAACTGGTCCAGCTAACTTCTGAAAACAGCCTTGTGTAACAGAAATAGGAAGTATCTTTAAAATACAAGAACACAATTTATGGAGAATTTCTGCTTTAGGTATAAGCCACCTGCAAATCAAAGTTAAAATTTTCTTCAGGGATGAACAGGGGCAGTTGTCTTCAAAGCTGATCTTGTTTAAGAGATCTCTTATAGAAACACCTTGCCACATGGCAGGGTGATGTAATTATCACAACCATGGATACTCATGGCAGCATACAGAGCATGGGTAGAACTAGTCTCCCCCAACTCCAGATATCTAAAATATAAGTGTTTATGTCGGAGATTAATCACACCTACACCTTCCTTACACTCCGAGGAAAGAAATCAGCACCTCCAGCCAGTGATTCTTCTGTTGTCAATGGCCAAATTAGAGCAGTCAAATTTTACCTCCACAGGCCCTGTAGCAAGACAACTTAGGGACACAAATAATTATTATATAGGCTTTAGGGGTTCACTATTTTGGCCAAATGATACAGTGATGTTGCCAAAAAAGGCTTCTCAGTAACGAAGGAAGCAGTAATCAGATTTTAATCTTGTTTTAAAGAGAACTTGACCCTGTAGTGGCAGCAATCAAGGATGGAGATGAAAAAGCAGTATGTAACATGATGAAATCAGGAAAAAACCTTTCTGAACCTAATAAGGACGGCTGGATACCCCTCCATGAAGCTGCGTACTATGGCCAAGTGGGTTGCCTGAGCCTGTTGCAAAAAGGTCAGTGAAGTTAAAACTAATTCATTACAAAAGGGAGAAGAAGAATATGAATAAACTAAAAAGCAGAATTAGAAGCAGCCTAGTCCTTGCCTGGGATTGTGTGTGAAGCTTTTTTTTCCACCTCGTAAAATCATAGAATGGTTTGGGTTGGAAGGGACCTTAAAGATCATCTAGTTCCAACCCCCCTGCCACGGGCAGGGACACCCTCCACTAGACCAGGTTGCTCAAAGCCCCATCCAAGCTCTCTGAGTGTATGTTAATTTCACCTTCTCTTTGAGAATAGGTTTCCAGACTGAAGCCTCTAAAAGTTAGGACTTCAGGAGAAAATGATATCTGGATACATCTTGCCAAGCCCTGGATTTCTCACAGTAAAGCCTTGTAGCTGAACTTGTGGCTGTTGTGAGCTGCTTGGCTGCCACAGCTGACAATTACCCCACCTCCCACTAGCCGGAGATCCAGCCCAGTACCTCTTTGCTGGTGACTGAAGGTGGTTAACTACTGCAGTTTGTTTTCAAACTGCTGTGGAAGAGCATACCTCAGCAGCTTTCTGCATCACTAGTGGCCATAGCTGAACATTTTAATCTGAGCCAGTGACTGGTTTAGGTACTTTAATCTGAGTTATACTAACTTTATAGTATATACTTAACTTTGTTCATGGACAAGGAAAAAGAAGAGAAAGAATAAGCAACAAAAACTCACCTAAAACTCCAATGATTTTGAAAGGTGATGGTGCTGCAGATACTTATGCATTGCATGCTCTAATGACTCTGGGCTCGCCGTTTCTTCACAGCATACCCTGGCACAATCGACCAGCGCACCCTCAACGAGGAGACAGCTCTCTACCTGGCCACCAGCCGGGGCAACCTGGACTGCCTGCTCACCCTGCTGCAGGCTGGGGCCGAGCCCGACATCTCCAACAAGGCCAGAGAAACGCCGCTCTACAAAGGTGAGCGGCTGCTTTTCCAGGGATGCTGAGCAATTCTGGCACCACTGAGGCAGAGCTGCAGGATTGTTTGTGATGCAGGGCCGAAACACAGCAATTAGCTCCCATTTTCCACCTCCCTCCAGTAGTCCTGCATCTCCCATGTCTGATCTGCCACGCCATGGCCTTTCTTCTCATCCACATCAGAGACAGGATTAAGTGGCTGCCCTGTGGGGTGCAGGCTGCAATACGGAGCTGAGGGTGGGGGTTGTGATGTTTAGTGGGGTCTTCTCAGCACAGGATGTCTGCTCAATGTCCCAAACTTAGGGAAAGCTGGATAATACAGGAATATGTATGCTTTTCTAAAGAGTGGGAACTAAGAAAGATGTGAGGGTATAGTAACTGTAGACATGCCAGTGATTCATATACTGTGGGCCGGGCCAGGCTGTGTACTATGGGAGATGCATAAAGTTATAAACAATTCAGTGAGGTAGATAAAGTATTTAACATGGACATACAACGTTGCTACTGGTCAGAGAGAACACTTTCTTTAGCATTACATTCATGATATCAAAAAGATTCAGAGAAGGAAATGATCTCTCACACCTTTGTGTCCCTCCCCCTTTTATTGACTCCTCCTGCCATGACTATTTTCAGTGCTTTAAAACATTAAAAAGCACATATTACTGGTTTCAGCAGTAATCTTCCCTCCAACTTTGAATGCCTGGCATTAGAGATGCTCAGTTTAAAATACTTTAGTTTTAAAATTCTGGCTTATATTTAGCTAAAGGAAAGCTGTTCAACTGTGCATAAACACGCAGTCGTGGCAGTAGTAGTAGTAGTAGTACTCATAAGAATAATAACAATTATAATAACAATAAAATGAAAGCACCCTTTAGGCAGAGAGAAACTGTTATTAAGAATGTGCTAGATGTGTAAAAATCTTCTGGTCTATCCTCCAGCAAGAAAAGAGTGAAAAAATTACCATAACAAATTACTCATCCCTAGTATGGAAGCAAATTAAACTCTGCAGAGCTATGCATAGGTAATTACAGCAGTGTCTAATCAGATAGTTGCTTTCAGTACATGTATGTGACACCTATGTATGGGAAAGGAAGCCACGGCAATGTCCCAGGGGAAGAAACGAAAACAAAAGGCAGGACCTCTGTGAGAAAAAGACACTATTATTTCAAAAAAACCCCCCACAATTGCTATGGAATGTGCTGGCCTCTCTATGTGCACATTGTAAAACAAATGCTAATTGGGGTTTGTAAATGTGGCTGCTTATTCTAGGCACCTTTGCTTTGGGGTCCTACAGTAAAGGTGTGTAGGAAGCCTCATGATTTGGGATTCAAAAAGCAATGGAACAAATTGGTAGAATAAAAATCAATAAAATACTATTAATTATCAAGAAAATACCTTTAGCTCAGGATGATCCTGAACTATAAATTGTTGCAGGCTGAGGGAATGCTACTGACTCACACCATTATTGTTTTTTAAGGATCCTTTTCGGGCCACTGTTGGTTTGGGCTTTTTTTCAATATTCTTGTCTATATGGAGCTTTATCTGCAGTAAGATACAGTCAGTTTGCTCAGAATTTGGAAAGAAAGTGTTCAGGTCATGTGATTTCTGTAACATTGTTTGCTCTTTATAAATGATCTCCCACACCTTGTCACCTCCCTGTGTCACTGTGGTGTCCAGGTGGTACAAATGTGCTGGGCTGGATTCCCCTCGGTCCTGGACATGATGGTTAGCCTCCCCCAGGTCCTGGTTGAAGACTGGCTTCACTGCCACATCCTTTGCAAGCCCCAGACAATGTCATTTGGCAGCACTCTTGGCCCTCATCTTGACCTAGATGGCTCTTTGGTCTTATTCGCCCTGGCCTAGTTGTATTATATTGCCTTATGCAACATGAAACGGGTAACACAACACCCAGAATCTTTTCAAAAGCTTGTCCGAATCACTTCCCTTTTTCTCCAAAACAGCCTGTGAGCGCAAGAATGCAGAGGCCGCAAGACTCCTGGTACAGTACAACGCTGATACCAACCATCGTTGCAATCGAGGATGGACAGCTCTCCATGAGGCTGTCTCCCGAAACGACCTGGAGATTATTGATATCCTCGTGAAAGGGGGTGCCAAGATTGAGTCTGCAAACGCCTATGGGATCACTTCTTTATTTGTGGCAGCTGAGAGTGGGCAGTTGGAAGCTTTGAGATACCTGGCAAAATGTGGTAAGTACAGTTGTGCCATGACATGCCTTTACTCATTTCATTCTTAATATTTCAAAGTGGCTCAGTTTTTCTGTCTCTGGAGACAAGACCTCGCCTTCAGAGGTGCTGAAACACTGTTGTTCCAGATGGCTGAACTGTGTAGGGTCTTTCAGAGAGCATGGTCTAGACAAATGCACTTCTTCAGCATTCATTCATGGTCACCTACTTTGGGAAGTAATATGGTGCTCTCTGATTGCATTGCCTGACAGCTTTCAAAACCCATATTGCTGCACACATGTAGCCTAAAATCCAATCAGTCATAAAAGACAACTGTAGGTGGTAATAGATGGCAGAAGTTGAACATTAGCCAACCCCATCTGCTCATGAATATGTGCAGTGATAGGCAAGGTTAGCTCTCCTCCACTACTGAATCCTGCTGAAAATAGATTAAAGTACTATTGTATAGTTAACAGATTTACACCAAGGAGAAGCAGACTCACTCTCTCCATGCGTGTATGTTCAAACATATAAACAGAGTGAATTTTATTCTAGTTTACACTAAACCTGTCTTTCACTGCTCCACTCATGTAAAACAGCTTTACAACAAGCACAACATACTTTATTACTGTTCTGAGGCATATTTTATTCTCAGTGTGGGCTAGTATCTTCAATGTAGGTAATAATTGGGTCCTGCACTTCTGAAACAAGAGGTAAATGGTAATGAAGATAAGAAAAACTTCTGAAGCAGTTAGTATGGCTAAGAAAGATATGAGAGTTCGGGAATGTTCTGCTGTCCACCTAGCATTGTCAAGTCAGTTTTGTATGTAGTCCATCATACTGCCTACAATTTTAGAAACTAAGCCAGAATGCGATTTGTGTTTCAACTTAGATATCAGGATTTCCTTAAAGTTCAATTTTGAGAAAAATACACAGGAGAAAATCCAATAAAACAGTCCACTTATTTCAAGCCCAGAAAAAGCTCCTCTGAGAATCCCAGGAATGATATCACTGCATTGTTTACAATGAGCAATGTTCATCATAAAAAGGGTTTCTTTTTCATTTCTTTTTCATTAGGAACATAGTCCTGTGTTATGTTTTGTCACTGCAATTCTCCTGATGTTTCCAGCTACAACATCTTCAAAGGGCCAAACACAACACAGATGTTTCGGTTTGGGGTGAGAGCACAGGGAAATGTTCTCTTTGCCAGGGAGTTTTCATGATCAAACAGGAGATTGATTGGCTTCTTTATTGGAGTTTAGAAGCAAAACTCCACTGACCTGTCATTCCCATTTAGAATACACATAGAGCAGCCTTCCTGAGGACACCGTGGTATGGTATACTACAGTCAAAACCCAGCCTTTCAGGCCTTAAGTATCTAGCACAGAAAAATCTAGGCTCCGAATTGATTGTGGCCAAAAAGTATTAGGTCTTGGTTTATTCTTGCGTGTTGTTTATTAAGCCAAGCATACACGAGAGCTCAAGAAAAAATGCCCCAAATAATCTAGTAGCTCATTAATAATATTTATCCTTTTTTGGTAAAACTTACCATTTGGAGCCTAACTTGAACCCTCGTGAAATGAAAAGATATGGCCTCAGGTGTTGAGTTTTGAAATGAAATATTCGTTGACTGAGGCATGCCCAAATAAAAGCTGATTAGAATTATTGCTTGGTACCTTGTAGATGTCATGTTATAGTGTCCTATTTTAGCCTGAATATGTATTAAAATTAAAATATAGTATAAATGTACTTACAGTGTGAATATATATAGTATAAATAATATGTATAAATATAAATAGAATCATAGAATCATATAGGTTGGAAAAGACCCTTAAGATCATTGAGTCCAACCATAAACCTAACACTGCCAAGTCCACCACTGAGCCATGTTCCTAAGAGTCACATCTGCATGTATTTTAAATATCTCCAGGGACGGTGACTCAGCCACTTCCCTGGGCAGCCTGTTCCAATGCTAGACAACCCTTTCAGTGAAGAAATTTTTCACAATATCTGATCTAAACCTCCCTGGTGCAAGTTGAGGCCTCATCCTATCCCCTGTTACTTTGGAGAATAGACCAACACTCACCTGACTACAACCTCCTTTCAGGTAGCTGTAAAGAGCAATAACGTCTCCCTCAGCCTCCCTTTCTCCAGACTAAACAGCCCCAGTTCCCTCAGCCGCTCCTCATAAGACTTGTGCTCTAGAACCTTCAATAGCTTTGTTGCCCTTCTTTGGACATGTTCCAGTACCTCAATGTTGTTCTTGTAGCAAGGGGCCCAAAACTGAACACAGTACTCAAGGTGCAAGGAATATATATCATAAATACATAGCCATAGAATTTTGGAGAGCACCTATTGAGATAACCTAGTCCAAACTCCTGCTCAGGAATAGCACAAAACTAAACACATAAATACTAATGGAATTACAGTGTCTAAAGAAAAGGCCATGCTATATAAAGAACAGCACATTTTAAAGTTTCTTGTCTTTGAGCTACAGCTGAATGGAGCCTGGATTCATGATTGGGAGCTAATGGTTGCCACCCACATTAAACTCTCCCTCGTAAAATTCACATCATGTTAAAAGCCAGTGGACATCTATGATATTACTGTATATAACTGATGACTGTATCACCTCTGATATGATCTCATTCACATCTCCGTCCAGCTCATTTTGCAGCTCCAGTGTCATGCAGACGTGTGTGTTCATTCAAAGCACCTTCCTCCCATCTGATTGTAACCTTTGGGTGCTACAAAGATTTTCTTCCTTCCTAGGTGCTGATATAAATACTCAAGCCAGTGACAATGCCTCTGCACTTTATGAAGCCTGTAAAAATGGACACATACCTATTGTGGAGTTTCTTTTGTCCCAAGGAGCAGATGCTAACAAAGCCAATAAGGATGGCCTGTTACCTCTTCACATAGCAGCCAAAAAAGGGATTTGCGAGTAAGTTTTAGTTCATTTCATAGTTTCATCTTTTAGACAAGAATCCAAAGTCCTTATGAAAAGGGGAATGTAATGCCCCAGAACTGATTCTGAGCATTGCGAGCAAGTGAGCTGCCAATTGAGAACTGGGCTTTCCACTTGCAGAGCTCAGGTTGGAAACTATAAACTGAAGAGTTTGTGCGTTGGGATGGGATGGGTTGGGGTGAGCAGGAATGTGGGGTGCAAGATTCCTTTAGCCTTGCCAAGATATCACCTATTACAGCTAAATAACCTCATGTATCTTGGAAGTAGATTAAACTGAGCTCCACTAAGTATGCTTACAATAGAATAAAAAAGCATTGGGAGAGGGGGCGGGGGGGCGTTAGTCCTCAATAGCTGTTGCAGCACAGTTTGCAATCATTTTCCTACATGAGCCCAATGTGATTCTTCTGCACAAGCAGAACATGCTGCATTCATCTCTGGTGTGTTCAGGTTTTATTAACAATAACTCGGATGCTGACAGCGGGAAGTGGTTAAGTGAATCTCTAGGGCATTAGTGAGATTGTTGCTAGAATATGGTGTCCGGTTCTGGTATCCTCCCTTTCAGAAACCTTTCAGGAAATTGGAAAGGCTTCAGAAAAGAAGTACAAGAATTACTCACGGTCTGGAAAATATACTTTATTAGTGAGTGATTAAATGACTCTTAAATGTAACAGACAAATGCATAAAAAGATCCAGTGCTTTGTTTCTGAAATGAAATGTGTTTGGGATAGAGCTGAGCACATTCTTTAAACAGTGAGAAAAGTAACTAATGGAAAAAAATAAATCAGGAATTGGGTAGATTTACCAGTCCTTTGAAGTAGAGGTGTTTATAGGAGGGGGAGAAACTCTACTAAGCCTGTGATAAAGGATATCAGTTTAGAAGATGCTGTTAGGGATGGGATTGATGCACTGTCATGTAAATCGTGTTTACCTAGCTCTTTCAAGACATGGGACATTGCAGCATGCTTCTGAGCCCGAACTCCTCCGCATTTATTTTTGATCCTAGGGCAAGTTTTAGCTCCTGCCTTTAACCCCTTGCTGCTGGAAGGGCCAGTGGCCCACAGCTGTTTTTGCAAACCACAGTCATGTCTTGCAGTGACAGACCCTTTTGGTGACTGTAGTGGATGCTTCTGACTATCACAGTTTCTATCAAAACAGGCAATAGTTTCTATCAGCAATAGTCAGAGGAGAGAGTATATCCAACTGCAAAGACTGTTTCTGGATAGTAAAGTTATCTTTACAAACAATGGCTAGAGCAGATTCTTACATATTTCACAAAGTCTGAGGAACGAAAACTTTTGACAGCACTACACCTTCCCAAAGCATCTTTTATGCTGGCATTTAGGTCTGCTAATTAAGCTTCTCAAATCAGTTTGATAGACCCGAGGATATTCATTTTCTGTAGTTGGAGTAGGTAGGCCTGCTTCTTTGTGCAAGCTCTGTACTGTAGAGGGCAGCCCAGCGTGAATTTATGTAATGGATTTATACGCTTACAGCATGTACATGAATACCCTGCATAGACTAATGCAGGCATGATTGAAAATTTTCGTTGGGGTTTGAGTTACAAAGACATTTTCTTGTAAACGAACACATTTTTTATGAGAAGTGTGCCAGAGACAGAGCCCAGCTCCAGTTGCTCACTTTCAAAAAAGTTAATCTGAAAGTACAGTAAGTTGGTCTGAATCCAATTTGTATATAGAGTCTGGACCAGCTCTCTGAATGTTTTCCTCCCCTCTACAGTTCCACACCCCGACCTGAAGAGACATTTACATGGAAACTCTGCAACCTGAGTCCATCCCCATGTTATAAAAGAAAGGGCCTCAATCAGATTTCATATCTATTATTCCCAACAACCACCAGCATAAATGAGACCAGAATTCAGCCCAAACTCCGAGTTCCTTCACTTCTAAAAGACTGAGCACAAATTTTTGTGCACAACTGCTGCAAACTAAGTGCAAAAGAAAGAAAAAAGAAAAAGATCTTCTCTTATAAATATTTATCTAAATGACAAAGCTTTAGCCCAATTGGCCAATCATTCTTAATTCCTTTGGTATTCAGTAAAATAACACCCTTCACGGTGACCTCTCTTTGTATTCCTGCAGATTTAATACGTAATTCTGCAGGAATTCCATGCTTCAACTTTTTGCCAGAGCATGAAGGCTCCCTACCATCAAAAAGCCAAGAATATGGTCCCAAGGCTCAACCGTCAACTCTTGTTGCTTGGTGTTTGTTTATTTTAAATGACACCTTGTCAATACTGACCTGAAATTCATAAGGGTCATCTCATCAGCTGTAGGAAAATCACAAGCAGTCATTTAACTCCTTCCCCCTCGGAATTGAGATGCTGAGAAGGGAAGAGTTTGTGAACTGTGGGAGGATTTATTAAATAAATGCAAGTCAATAAACTCTTGGCACACTCATACTACAGATGCCCTGCCTCCTCCTCCATATACTTTCTAACAAATAGAAATCACAGAAGCAAGTGTCAGGGATGAGGGGAAACTCGGCACTATTTCAAAACTGTACATGAAGCTCAGCCCTGTGATGGACGTGGGATGTGCTTTGGCTTGTCTGGCCTTCGCTGCCTTCACTTGAGCTGCCTTCTCCCTCTAGACAGACAGGAAAGACTGCAGAGGTGGAGGCACCATATTACTAAACCAACTCACTTTGGAGGATGAGCAAGACAGACAGGTTCAAGCTATAAAATTAAACTCTGATACAAATTTGATGCTTCCTGCTTTTCCTCCCAAAATAAATCTGGGGTACAGGGAGTGTACTGAGGTCTGGGACGCCGTAGCATTTGGATGCGGAGCCTCAGTGTGGCACCCCTGCGGTGAGGTTCAGCTCCCCTTGCAGACAGAAATGGTGCAGTGCCTCTTTAACTCAGATGTGAAGAGCTGGCTGAAGCATATGTGCTGGAGGGAAAGAACAAAACAGACCCTTAAATCTTCAAAACAGTTGATCATGGGTGACTAATGCTGGCACTTGGCATGGTGTCCTCACAGTGCTCTGTGCCCTTTTTGTTATTATGACTCTTACAGAACTTTGGCTAATGGTGGGAAGTTGCCAGCTCACCAGCACCCAAACCTCCTGCTCCCTTGTGTCACAGGACACATTAGTGAGGCTGCTTGGAGAAAAAAAAAAAAAAACAACTGTGCTTAATTTCCCAAGATATTTACGTAATTTAAAAAGTCTTTTTGTTTAAAAATGAGATGTAGAAGTAACTTGGAGACATCAACAGTCCATCACGTAAATAGGAACATAATCCTGTAAAGTGTTATGCCTCTTCAACTCTTATTTCAGCTCCTGGGAGTGTTGGAGGCTCAGTCTTTCACAGGATCGCTCAGTGCATCACAGACGAAGGTTTTCTTGAGACTTAGTTCATTATATAAATATATATGGCTTATATATGGCTTAGTTCATTATGTAAATATATATTTGAGGGCCCAGTGTTGGGACCAGCCATTGCAGTCAAGCTGAAGATATGCAGAATTTAAAGGAGACACACTACATGTGAAACTGAGCTTTGCATGTTTGTGTGTTAGAAGAGCTGTTGACTGCTAGATAGAGGAGTCTGCATGGGAAAAAGAGGAGTAAAAGGTGTGCTTAGCTTGCTGGCTACCACAGGTTCCTTTTTTAGATATCCCTCTCTCCACAGGCACTATATAGGGAGCATGAGCATCTCCCAAGACAGTAGGCAGACTCAAGTTGGATTGTCCCTAGTCTCTTTCTGGAAGTAGCTTAAGGTGACTTGTCTGTATTTACAGAATCAACCTAGTGCCTTGGCTAAACTACCCAGCTTTATGAGCCGGAAATGAGGGTTTAACTCATGGTGTTGGTCATGCAGCTCTGATGACACCTATGGAGACATAAAAATGATCATGGACTCGTGACTGCGGGGCTCCTGTACATCATATATTTGAACTTCACATTACGTAATGAGAGCAGCTTGATTTATGTCACTGTGTTTAAGGCCATATCACACTTTCCAATAGCAATCCCTGATTACTGGGGTTTAGGACTTGGCTGTAAGTTTTTTCTCCCTGGGCTAAAGCATGGAAACCAGCCTGGAAAATATTTTTATTTCTTTTTCTCCCCTTTCCTAATTGTCTTTTTGGCTCCCCATGATCTGGGATGGATGTTGATAGCCCCATGGATTTGTCACAGCCAAAAGCCACACAGTGAGGGCCTCCAGGATGGGGATCAATCCAGGGTAATAACTGGAAACCAAATATGTAGTTCATCCTAGCTCAGTCCTGCAAAGGAAGGTTTGGTTTCACCTCCTTTCTGGTCTCAAGCCTCTTGCTGTGGCTGTGACCCAGGAGTCACAGACAAGGGTGCCTTGTGTTGGCACCCTTCTCTGCTGAGCAATAAAGCAATCCCAATGGAGGTGGGGAGATACAGCCTCCCTGCTGGCACTTCAGGCCAGAGGCCATGTGCCTGTTCCTCCAGTCCTACCCGCAGCACGATAATGAAGGTGCAGAATGCCTGGGAGATCCTGGCTGGGTGTCTGCATTTGTGCTGTGGCACCTAAGACAGTTACAATAGGGTAGGAGAGGTGCCGGCATGTCGCCTCTTCCATCGTAACTGCCCCTGTAGCTGCCATTACCTCATAGAAACTGGGTGGTAATTTCAAAAACACTTGTTCCTCCATGAAAGAAGGGGTCATGCAACTCACATTTTTGGCAAGGCAGGGACACAGGGAGTTGTCGACAGGTTTCAAGTTCACACGCTGGTTTCAGAGACAGTTGTTCCTGTACCCAAATTAGCAGGACCTCTCTTATGGTTACAACCATACAGCTACAATTTGCTATATGGTTGTAGATCTCCTAGATCCCCTAGAGCTCACTGCTGTTCACTGACTCTCCACCTGGCAGGATTGTCTCCATGCTGATCCCTGTGACCAGTCGCACCCGCATCAAGCGCAGCGGTATCAGCCCCCTGCACTTAGCAGCCGAACGCAACAATGATGACATCTTGGAAGAGCTGATCGATGCTGGCTATGATGTAAACACCACCCTCTCCAACGAACGATCCTGCCTTTATGAGGACAGACGCACCACTCCCCTCTATTTTGCTGTTTTTAACAACAACATCTATGCCACAGAACTCCTGCTGCAAGCTGGAGCCAACCCCAATGTTGACCTCATCAACCCATTACTCATCTCCATCCGCCATGGCTGCCTGAAGACCATGAAACTGCTCCTTGACCATGGAGCAAACATTGATGCCTATATATCAAGCCATCCCACTGCATTTCCAGCTACCATCATGTTTTCGATGAAGTACCTTTCTGTGCTGAAGTATCTTCTGGATCTGGGCTGTGACGCAGGTTCCTGTTTTGAGTGTCAGTATGGAAATGGCCCACACCCTGCATTAAATTACAGACGGGACAGACTTAATGATCCTCAGCTGCCCAAGGAACCAACTGTAGTACAGGTAAGCACTGTCTAGTCTACCTGCAGGACTTCTGAGGACCTCTCCTACCCATGCATCTTGACAACTTTAATGTATTTTTTCCCCTAACTTTCCTGTGAGAGAAGAGGCCTTTATTCCTACTTTATTTACAGAAAAAAAAGGGCTCAATAAGAGTCTGTGAATGTTCTGAGTCCATGTTCAATGACAGCAGGAGGGTAGGAAGCAGCCCCTGTGGCCCTAGCTCGAATTTGCAGTGAATTATAGCCATTTTGACAGCCTTGCCGTCAGATCTATGATATTCTTTTTCTCTGGACCTGAGGTGCCAGGAGCGAAGCATGTTTTCTTGACAGGCAGAGTCATATGGGCAGTAGCATATGGATGGCAGCATATGGGCAGTAGAAACCTGCTTGTTTTATTTGCTCTTTAAGGTTTGTTTTGTCTGATACAGAATTTAAACTCCTGGTTAAAATAAAATTGTCTAGTGCTTCACTTTATGAGGGTGAACTAGTGAATGTAAATAGTTGCAATTTCTGAGTCTACTGGATAAGCAGCCCTGGAGAAAGAGTGTAAATTGTTACATTAGCTATCATTATATTTGAAGTTTTCAAAACAGATTAGGAGATTTAGATCCATGATTTCATATTTTCAAAGCCACTTACAGTTTTAGATATCCACATTTTGCGTATGTATCTTTGTAGTCCTTTCGTCAGTGCAGCTGGGCTCAGCTTCCATTGGGCCGGAATTGGATTCTCAATCCTTTAAAGAACTTTGCAGAATTTCAGATTATACTTTTTTTTTTTTCCTGATCTCTCTATATTGACTCCTTCTAGTATATCCCAAACAAAATCTGACCTTCCAATCAAAATTTGCTATCCTTCAACATGCAACACAACAAAGACATTTCAGCACGGCAGTCTTTCTATTTTGCAAATAATCAGGGAAAATATAAATCAGCTTCTATCTAGTTTAAGTGTAGCTTTGAGGGATTCAGAAGAAAGCGTTATTTAGCCCAAAGAGATGGTCACCAATAAATTCTCCTTGGTGGTGGAAAGAATAAAGGAAAACATTAAAAGATCCTACGAAATCTTGACCTTTTTATCAGTCATGTCTTCCGAAAGACTTTACTGTCCAATAACATGTCTGGGAAGCAAACAAACAGACTTCTTAGAAAGAGGATTGTAAGAATCCATTAAAATAATCTCCCAATCCCACACAGAGCTGTCTTCTTCTTGAGAGTGTTTGTCACAGCAAAATTGCTCCAGGAAACCACATTTTTTTCAAAGAAAAAATAATAAAATAGATCATCTCTAGTTCTTGAACTATGATATTGTAGCATGTAGAGTGAACAGAGGACTGGAGTTCCAAGGCAAGGAGAGAGGATTTGTCTGTAGCCCTCTATAATATCTTAGCCACTCAAAAACAGTTCTGCTTTCACTTATTTAAGCACATTTTTTTTCCTCTGGATCTCACCTAAAACCACTTTTAGTGCCTAACAAAATATTAGGTCACTCACAAACAGAGTCATCACTTCAAAGGTCAGACCACATGAGGCAGAGGTAGCAAAAGCTGTGTAAAATTATATGTGTGCCTGGAGAGAGACCAGTGAGGGATAAATGCATACAGAGAAAAAGCAATCCCTTCCCTCTGATATTATTTTAAATTTGCTTCTTAGTGCTAGGAATTTGGCTAATAAAAGTAAGGCTTGTGTAGTGTAGCTTCATGACATAGTTGTGATATGGTTTGTATTCTGAAATATAGAGGATCTTATGAAAGTATAGCCATCTCCTCACAAAAGATGTGCATTTTTTATTTTCTTGTATAAGATTACCAAAGGATAATAAATCTGAATGATTAGTCTTTATACAGTAAAGACTATGAGCTACTGGAAGTGGATTTGAAAAATGCGTAACTATAAATCATTACTGTTGCTGCTAAATGAATGTATCCTGGAGAAAATGAACGCAGAAAAATGGTTGCTGTCTCACTCCACGTTTCCAGCATCGCAGTGTCCAAACTGTGAGCGTGGGGAGTGAAGTATCCTACTGCCGCGAGAGGGCATTCGGGGGCCTACCGAGACTGCAGGCTCAGAGTCGCTTTGTCCCTGAGTCAATCCCATTGCCTGTAGCTGCTGGTTTGAATTATTTGCTTCGTTTTGCTGTGCTGCTTTTCCTGCAACATGTTTTGGAACATTTTTATTCCAGAAAACGTTTTCGTAGACTGAGCTTGTGAATAGGGAAGAGAGAAAAACGCAGGCAAGCTCTCTGGCAGAGACAAGAAGAGCAGTAAGATCCAGTGTTTTATTGCCCTAAATGTGTCCTCATTTAAACTCTGACAAAGTGGAGTTACTGCTTGGAGGTAGTAGTGCAGATCCTCAGTTTGCACATCCTAGAGGTAACTGCGTGGCAATGGCACATGCCCTGGGGAATGACAGCCAGATACACTCAACTGAACTTCCTATAAGTGGTCCAGGTAGAAAAATGTGGGATGTCTGCTAGGATCCTCCCGACATTACTGTATCTAATTTTCCTGGGAAACATTACACGGTGATGCTCAGTGAGGAAAAAAGTCAGAAGAGTAGTAAACATCTCTGTGAATGCTGTCACCTTGAATAAAATGGCCTTATAATTTTCTGCAATTTTATTTTTTCGTAGGTGAGCTAATATAATTTTATTTCTGAATAAAAGTATCCACACAAGAGTTTAATGCATTTTGAGTTAGGACTCATGCATGTATAATCAAATGTGATCTAGTTACAGCAGCTTAAAGTGAAAGAGGTTTAAGCTGGTGCATTTTCTTTCCTGTTTGGGGTGGGCTTGGAAGGTACCTGCAGACAGTCTCAGTGACTAAGTTGATACATGGTGCTTAAGCCACCGTCATTCAATTGAGTTCGGCCATGTGCCTGAGCTCTTATCCACATGACATGATTTAATTAATCTTAAATTTTCTGACTGCTCATGTGCAGATAAGTCCACAGATATCTTCATCATATGCAGAGATAGATGAAGCTGTGTGATATAATATACATATTTAGATTAAAGTGGGAAGAGAAGTCACTACTTTTTTGAAATGAGACTGCTTAAAGTCAGGTCCTTAAGTCTGTTCTTCAGTATCTCCGTAGCAGCCCTGCATGCAATGGCTCTGAGTACTCTGCAGCTCACAAAGATTTGCCTGATCCAGGATCGAGTAAGGAAGATGCTTCTGCTCTGTATTAGGCCCAGAATAGTTCATCTCTGCAGAGATTTCCCCAGACTTGTTTCTAGTGAGGTGTTTGGTCCCCAAAAGCTGCAGATACCAGTTGGTTCACCAGAAGTAGGAGGTGCTGTGCTCTGCTGAATCTCCCTCTTTACCTAAGCCTTCTTTGTGCACAGTTGTCCCACACAAACCCTCCCAAGAATGGAAAGGAACCCAGCACGCTGGGTCACAGTGCCCAGGGCTGCATGGATCTTTCAGCAGCTCTCTTACTGGCTTGGAGCAAAGCTGTGAGCACTCCTCTGCCCTCCCATTACTGCGGAAGTAGGACCTTTGGACCCTGTAAACAATTTAGCATCCTTTACCATGCTCCAGAGCTAGGACTCTACCAGAGTTTTGTGTCCTCCTGTGGTTGTAAAGAGGGGATTCTGCCCTCAGTTGCAAAAAAAAGAGACTTTAATTGAAGTTTCCTGGGGGGAAACCAGTAATTGCCCTCACAGCTGGTAGAAGGGTGGGACCACCAGTACAGTCAGGGCTGTTGCTATTGTTGCAGTTTCCATGGGTGCATTCATGTCCCACTGACTGTAGTCAATCTGTTTTTCCTTGAAGTTTTGTGAAATGGTGTCTACTCCAGAGATGAGTCGCTGGGCCGGGCCGATCATCGATGTTCTCCTGGATTACGTGGGTAACGTGCAGCTCTGTTCCCGGCTCAAGGAGCATATTGACAGCTATGAGGACTGGGCTGTCATTAAAGAAAAAGCAGGTATGGTCACCCAGGAAAGAATCTGGGACAAACAGTCCCACTGTTGGATTCAAAACCTCAGTCACCATCTCCTCTTAGTATTCATCCCTTAAACTTGATAGAATTTCCCTGCTGAGACTGAATTATGTTTTGGACCAGTTATGAGGCACTAGAAATTGCTGGGGCATCACTGATTTTGTCGTATTAAATGTACACCAGCTGTGGATCTAACCCACTGGGAATGAGCATTGCCAGTGCAGGAAGGCCCATTTGGCTGCACCTGAGTGCAGTCAGATCAGGGCAGGTGGGCAGCGTGATCATCTCCACAGCAGCCCAGCAGGAACCAGTGGCCTTTAAAGCCTTTACTAATATTCTGCTGTCCTAAACATCCTTTCTCTCAGGATCCAAAGTCTTTCATAGACACTATCAGAATTAGTTTTATGGCACCAAGCTAAATTTGGTATGCATTACATTTATTTTCAGTTGGAAGGCATTGTGAAGTGGCTTGTTTAAATCCTCCTAGAAAGTCCATTGCTAAGGCTGAGATGGGACACAGTACCCCATCCTCCAGCCCCACTTCCTTCCCTATGTCATGCCTCAGAGTAGATAAGCTGCCACTAATGCCAGACACATCATCCCTCCATTACAGAAACCCCCTTTTTTCATTCCTCCTCCTCCCATTTTCCTCTTGCCACTGACCTGGCCAAGCCAAGCTGTCCCTCTCAAGTTTAAACCTGTTCTGCTCATGCTTCTGACCTGCCTGTCTTTCAGAGCCTCCACGACCTCTTTCCCATCTTTGCCGCATCAAGGTACGAAGCCTGGTTGGAAGAAACCGCATTAAACTTCTTGACACCTTGCCTCTCCCACACAGACTGATTCGATACTTACGGCATGATTACACACAGTGAACCCAGGCACACCGGACACGCAGCGGCTTCCCAGCATGGCACCCAGCGTCATTGGCATGGCGAGGGTGCACATCCTGCACAGTGGGGAGGAATTGCTGCTGGCTTGGTCAAGCGCCCTCCAATAAATAATCTAAGAGAAATATGCTTCTGAAGCATGAGTGAGAAGAAAATGGAGGAGTCAGAGAGCTAAACATAGGACTGTTGTTAGGTTTGCCAAGAGAAAACACATACAGTTCACCTCCGAGCTTGGTCTGCAAAGAATAAGAAATGAAAGCCAACACTGAAAAATGAATAGTGCTGAAGCACTGAGGAATTGAAGGATATCCTGGGGTTGTGGTGGAGCTTAGCCATCCTTGCTGTGATCACAATTCAGAAATCGTCAAAAGTCAACATATTTGGGAAAACAATCACATTTCCTTCACTGACTGAGATTTTTATTTTAGTTTCTATTCTACTTTTTGGATTTTTGCTAAGTGTGCTGGTTGCTAATTTCTGATACTTTGACACCATCTTTCTAACACTTTTGCTTTAATTTTTGGACCTTTCTTATTGAGTACTTGATTTCTGAACATTCAAAGCTCAGAACTTTTTAATAGACTCAAATCCAGAAATGCTGATTCCTTTAAAAGTCAAGGGAAGGTTTATTTAAGACAGATGTAAGAATTGTATTTGCACACAGTAAATACAGTTCATGTTGTATTACATTTGCAAGAAGTATTGGGTGAAATTCTGCTTGAGAGAATTACCTAGACTGGGGATTTGAAAGCAGCTCTGAGCTCTTGTTTGGTTGGGTTTTTTTGGTGTAAACTAGTAGTCACTGCACTGTAACCAGTAGCTTTACTCTGTCATGAAGCTGGTGTCAGAACAGAATAAAGCCATAGAGGAGCATGAAAAGAAAGTGATGTGCAGGAGAGAAGCAAGGTACATAGAGAGAGGCAACACTACTAAACCGATTTTATATGTTGCTCCCCTAGCAGATCTTGTCCCTACAAAAACCAGCCTCTCTTACCTCCTTGGACCTCTGTGGCTTAGCAATACTATCACTGGAAGAAAAGAGAGATTAGTTCAAAATTATGAAAGTCAGACTTTGAGATTTATGAAAATGAATACCCAGAATTAGGCTTCCGAATCCTTATTCAGGTGCCTAACAATGCCAAGTTGCTTGTGCCAGGTGTACTTCCACTTAAGCCAATGGGACCACATTTGGTGTCAGATATTACTGAGGCAGAATAAAAATCTTAGGATTTAGCCCTGAATTTTCTGACTTTGGAAGTTCGAAGTATCTATTAGATCCCTTTGACACTGATGAAAGTTATTATCTCAGCTTCTTTGAAAATTAGGTCACCTATTTACATCTCAGATCCACAACTGATTTATGGCAGCTTAACAAGTTACCATCTATCAGCTGAACTGCTATAATTGTCCGTGAAATTCTTTTATTGAAGTTTTTAACAAGTCACATTCCCTCACAGCTGGGGAGGCCAAGGAGCCCATGAAGGGTTATTGGCAGTGACTACAGCTCAGTTGACAGGTGTGACTTGCTGAACCACTGATTTGATGAGTGCCTCATTCCTGACTAGGCACCTAAGTAAGACAGAGGAGCCTAAATTTGGAACTACATCTTTGCAGATCTTATGCTAGAAGCCTACTCATTCTTACCTTAGATGACAAAGAAGCTGTACACTGTGGTTTGTTTGGATTCCCCACCAGAGACCTGACAGATCTGGTTTTGTTTGTTGGCCTGCATACCGTCCATGGAATCAGATAGACATGTAAGTAGGGAAAATGCATTGCACTGAGTTTTATTTGTGTGGCGTTTTATACCTTAACACAGGACTAGAAGTGTATTGCACACATACAAGTCTGTCTGGGCACACAAGTTCAGATTCTGTGATGGTTTTGTGTGAAATGTGTTCAGCACTTGTGGGACAGGATGTGAGCAGAAGAATTGGTTACAGCTCTGGGGACTCTGTCCATAGCTGTCCCCTTCCTAAATGCAAAAGAAGTTGAAAAACCGACAGAGTTTCAATTCGCACTGAACAGTGATCTTCTTGCAAAGCTTTGGAAAGTCAGGTGAGATTCCCTCACTGCTGAAATTTTGTTTGGCGACTCCCATTACTACCAGTTTAGGACCTACTCCCTTGTCTCCTGCAGTGTAAACAGGGAATTGCTTCAGGTTGGAAAAATACTAGGTGGAGGGAAAGGGGTGGGGAACAGGAAATCTTTAGACTAGTTTTGCCAGTGAAGACCCTGTACTGGTAAGCAACAGCTTGAGAGATAGAAAATCACCTGTGGAGTTTGTGCATCTCTCAATTTATGGGGCTGAGCAGCGAAGGTCTGGGTCCTACGCTCATTTAATTTCAAGGACTTTTCTTCTGATTTAGATTAATGTGAGTAACAGTCGTAGAGGGTGGTGGATACAAACATGGCTTGGTGGAGATGATTTACTTAAGCACTTGCTTGGTGTGCAATGACAGCCCTAGAGACCACTGACTGATAGAAGGATTCACAATCACCAACTGCATGTATAGGCACAGGGGTGGGATTTCATAAGCTATCCCAAACTGGGAATTTCCCCTGAGTCAACATTGTTATGTATGCAAAAGTCTCATGAGTTGCAATTTCTTTTTATGTCCTTGGAGAAGCTGAAACTGAGTTTGAGTGGAAAAAAAATGGAAATTGCACTTCTTCTTTCAACCGAGTGACCTTGATCTCTACTGGGAGACCCATGTCCTGGTTGCTCTCAACCACCTGTCCTGAGCAGGAGAGTCATTGAGCTGGAGAGCACTGGTCTGGTGGGAACATACCGCACCTGTGGGAAGTCTGAGGGCACACTGCGCACAGAAACCGAGGAGAGAAGAGTCTGTTAGAGGGAGAATCTGGTAATTACAGTGTTATTAAGTCCCTTCTGCTTGATCCCTACATTTATGTGCACTGAAATGGGGCCCGCTGCCTCTCCACTCCAGTCATTGACACAATATTTTGTGCGCAATACTGAATCTACAGAAATTCAATGTGCATTTAATGCATCTATCTAGAAGTTACTGTGAAAAGACAAATATCCCAAAACCCAAACAAACCAGGCTTTGTAAGCAGATCAGTAGTTCTAGTGCAAGGTGAAGTGGCTTGTTTTTACTGAGTGTGATAGATAGACTCCTTCAGAGATGATAACTTTATGTGAAATGTTCTAGGAATATTTCATGACCAGGTTACTGTACTTTTTTTTTTTTTACTGCAACGTGCAATTCACTTGATGTTCTTGTGCACTTTTTTGATTTTTTTATTTCATTTTATATGAAAGCTTTTTCATTTACCTCTCCCTTCTCATTATTTATAAAAGCTATTGTGGGTTCAACAGTTTAAATTTGCATTGTTGTAGTAAATAGCAGCTCTCAAATGTTATGTTTCCATCTTTCAAACAATGTATGAATAAACAAGTAGATTCTGAAGGGCTGTCAGCTGTCCTGAATAGCAACATTGAACAACCAAACACAAAATTAGCCAGGAAATGTCTGAACTAATCTAAGCTTGAACAATTAATAATTTTGATGGTAATCTCAGGGGTGAGAGAACAGTAAGTATTGCTAGAAAGGAGACACAGTTGCTATTCTTTGCAAACCTTTTGGAAAGTCTCACACATTGCCACTCAGTGATTTCAAATATACTTAACAATTGTCTTCTGTTCATTTGTGTTTTACTTCAATGCTGCTCCAGTTCAGAGCACCACTGCCTGCCCTGGGCTAGGGAGGGAAGTTCCACATCACAAAGGATTTTAAAGATTTTAAAAAGTAACATCATTTTGAACATGAGGGTGAGCACATAAATATCTGTGTGTTGGAGGTTACTTGGAATGGTCTGATTCAATCCTTCATTGTAACTTAAAAACATGCTATTCTACTACATGGAAAATGTACAGCAACACAGATTCAAATAAGAAACAGTTTAAACAAAGAAAAAGAAAAACAAAACAAAGAATTTATTATCCAAAAGGTAGAAACTTGATTTTAACTCTTTTCTTTTTCTGAATTTCTTCAGAAATAAAATTTCTGCAAAGGCTACCCATTTTGCCAGGTATTTTAACTTTGATAGAAATCTATATTCTAGTGTGATATGCAGCACTTCAGTTTTCCCTCCTGAACTGAAGCAGGAACACTCGTCCACAGCAATCACTGCAATACCTGCGGTTCGTTCCACAACCTCCTCTGGTCACCCAGATGGAAATCCAGAACAATGCCAAGGAGGCTGCTGTGCATCGACAGCACTGAGACAGAGTTCAGCATCTGGCTTCATCTGGATTGCAACAGTGACACAGAGCTATCGGTGTGAGAAAGCGCTCCTATTCCCATGTAAAAAATCCCTTGCCTACAGTTCTGCAAATTAAGAGCTATAGTTCTCCTCCCATTAATTTAAATGGGGGTGCTTCCTCTGATTTCTGTTAGAGTCTCCTCATGGAAAGGGACAGAGTCTCCTCATGGATGTTTTTTCCAAAAAGACAAAAAGGGAAAGACATCTAAGTATATTCATATCTTCACTTCTGAATCAAGAGCTAACCTGATGTCTTTAACCCTTAAATCAGCTCTTTACCACCTTGCATCTTGCATGTAGTTGCAGGTATGTGCTACCAAAGCCGTTTCTTGCTCTCTTTCCTACAGAAGCAGTCCACACAGGCTTGATATATATATATGTATGTAAAGTACTGGTAGCAGGGAGAAAGCAATGAAAGCCATCTCTGTTTCTACTTTTGGCCTGCTACATGAACACAGTACAGCCATTGTTTCCATAAAAGTAAACATTGATGGGATATGCTGTGAGGTTTGGGGAAAGAATGAGCTACTGAGAGTAGTTTATATCCTAACGAAAGTTGCAACCTGGTTATATAACATCAAGCCCATCAGAAGATCCAAAATGATACCCTACGGTGGCTTAAGATGATCATTTTTTAATGACTACAATGTGCTCAAAAGAAGCATTGCCTGTTTTTCCCCTTTTGGAGATACCAAGAGTCACAGAGAGCTACAGTAGCCAGAGACTAAGCCATTCAAGGCCACTTTTTGTTGAATCCTGGGAGAAGTTCCATTTGCTTCAATGAGAGCAGGTTCAGGCCCTGGGAGATCACAGGTACCCATTCTCTGGCCCTTCCTGCCCACCCCCCCCACCCCCCCAGTAATACACTTCTCTTGACCTCAGTGATATACTCCAGTATAACTGAATAGATATTTAGGCCTGCAATAGTAAACCTTTCAGATCCCATGTTCCGTGCTTTAGCACTAGTTTCTCCATGGGTTTAAGAGAAATCTAATTTAAAAAAAAAATCCCCTATTAACTCTTCTAAAGCCACTTTGTTAAAATAATTGGGAAAATACTGGGCAAATCATTTGCTGCCAGGTCTTGTGATAGCATCTTAAAATCAGGCAAAATAAATGATGCCTGTGAGCCAGAAATCAAGGCAGGCTATTCTATACACTTTTTCTTCTATCATATTTTGTGGGTTTGTATTCAACTAATTAAACAATTTCTCATTTGTTCTGCATCAACAGAACAATTCCTGATGTGGAAATTCATCCTGCTTTCGTTTGCAGCAGCTTAACGCTAGCGCATTTCCCATCCTCAGAAGAATTACTTTTGATTTCTGCCCTCATATCTACCCACCAGTTGCAAATCAAACCTGTGTCTACCCAGCGAGGCAAAAATAACCAGAGTGCATTTGCAGAATCACCAAAATAAAATTACCTCCTTTCTTCCCTTATTTTTTTCTTTTAATTCTCTCAGTATTTACATACAAGAAGAGCTTAAATGAATTCACAAGCGTGGTTTCTACATTAAATACTGTCCTTGCAGTCTCTTGCACGCAAAAGGAAGTGACCTGAATATCTTGACTTCTCTGGAATTACTTTAAAGTACAAAAACTCTTTGAATGGGTTTAATTCATTTCATTTCACTGCTGCTGCTGCCGCAGGGCAACCCCGGAAAGATGTTCCCACATGGAGGAGGTCTCCTAGGTGTTACAAGTGCGGCTATGAATGGCCCGCAGCCCCGTTCGCTGCGGCTCAGACAATGCGCGTTGATGAAAGAGCCCTGGTTTGCCTCACACTCTGTGCCACCAGCTTCGTAAGGCTTATTCCTGATTTACACCCGTGTAGTGAGAGCAGAGTGGAGCCCGAGTAGCTTCCCGACAGTTACTAAGTCGCTCCAGCCCGCCCAAGAGGAAGCGGGTGCGACCGCTGGCCTCCTTCCCCCTGCTGCTCCATGCTGCCAGCAGCTCGTGCCCGGTGCCCGACTGGGCATTTCAATTCACTCTCAGGAGCTGTCATGTTCAGCATGACTCTGATACCCCCTCGGCTAAAGATAGCCAAAAACGTTGAAAATTGGTGGGGGGATGGCAGGCTTGGTGGGGATGGGTTTCAAAACCACGGGCCTATAGAGTTTCTGCCCCATGCCATCGGCCTCCTTGCAGAAGTGCGGCACCTCTGCCGGGAGCGCGGCTGCACTCTTCCTCCACAGCCCCAGCCCCGGGAAGGGTGATGGGGGCAGCGCGCCCGGGGGCTGGTACACCCCCGGGCCAGGGCAGGGGAAGGGGCAGCAGGTCCAGACACCCACCCGGCCCGAGAGGACCCCAGCAGGGTCCTTCTCCCCAGCATGCGGGGCAGGCTCAGGGGGGCTCTCTGGGCCGGTGGTGTCTGAGCTCCGTTTGCTTTTCTTCCCGTCGTAGGGAGGAGGGTCTCTGGGGGATGGGAGCCCCTCAGCACCAGTGGGAAAGGCCCTGGCTGGCAGGCTCGGGGCTGGCCGTGGCTCTTCCCAGAAGGAGGCAGGGAGCTGTCGCTTCCTCATGGGCACCTGGTCCGGCCTGCCGGCCTCAGGGTTTTGCTCCTGCAAAACGAGTTCCCCAGTGAGGCCCTCCTCCACCTCGGCTGTCTGCAGCACCTTCTCAGTGGCAGCCCCACTGTGGGGGCCAGGATTGGGCACCTCGGGCTGGGGGCCACGGCCCCGGTCCTCCATCCCCCTGCGCCAGCCGCTCTCGGGGGGTTTGGTGGGGTGGCACCGTGGGATCCGTGAGTACTTCTGAGAAAACCGCTTGAGCTGCTTCTGCAAGTATTTTCTGTGGTCAACTGACCGACGACAAGGGGCCGATTTATCCAGAGCTGCTTTGATGTCGCTGGAGGCCAGGTTGACGAAGTTCAGTAGGGTTTTTACCTCGCTGTCTGATGCCATCTCACTGGATGCGCCGTGCAGAGTTTCCCATGAAAAGTTTATAATCCGCCTTTGAACAAACCTTGGCAAACCTGTGAAACATGACAGGCAGACTTACGAGCAGGAAGCCTGGGTTCAAACAGCACCAAGCAAATGGAAGGAGGGTGGGGTGACATGTCAAACTTCTCAGCCACGCAAACAATTGCCCGTCAGCTCGCCTCCATGCCAGCAAACTCCCGGCGGAGCTGCCGCATGCCCGCAGCCCACCACCCCGCACCGCTGCCCCGGCACACACCAGCACGGGGACTGGCTCACAAATGCTGGCCAGCCCAGAGCCTAATCTTGTTAGATAGCGCTTAGGTGGAAAGACACTGGGACGGCCGCTCCCGCCTCCCTGTAAGCAAGCGTGGACACTCACCCGGCGCACGGCGACTTTTCTCACCAGTGCTGGTGGCTGCAGCGTCGCTACGGAGAAGAGCCCCTTCCCCGCTAATCTCGTTAGGCAGGTTACACACCGCCAACCTCGGCAGAGGCAGCCGGGGCCCGCCAGTGTTTGGACGCAGTTTAGCAAGCACTTGAGCAAGCTGAATGAATATCGACTCTGACGAGTTCGGGGCTCTCCCAGGCCAATCAGAAGCCACTTTGCCAAATACAAAGCATCCCAATCAGGCATCAGCCTCCCCTCCTTGCATTCTTTGCCATCACAAATTGTCGCCATGGGGACAGCCAGAGAAAGACAGCTAATAAATACAATCATTTCCCCGTGATTTCTACCATTCTCCACTATCCTCTTCACCCCTACCGAGGCCTTTCTTTTTAAAAAATGACCCAATCCAAAGTTAAAATGCTGAGGATGAGTTAGGAAAGTTTAGGCACCCTTTTCTCCCCACTCCCCGAAACTGTCTGAGGGCTGATACTAACCATGCTTCATTGGCACAGGACAATGTAATACGGAGGACAGGGCTAGCCTACTTTTAACCGTTCCCCATCACAGCCATCACAGCCTTTTTTTTTTTTTTTTTTTAAGGGGAGGATGATGTCAGAAAAAGGTAGGAAAGGAACAAATCTCTAAAGAGATGTGCAGATATCCATGGAAAGGGAGCTTGAGCGCTCAAGAATCTTGTCTTTATGTTTGCCCCCTCAATTGAGTTACACAAAAGCTGAATTACCCATTCAAACTACCCGGACAAAAGGATGGAGTTGGATAGTACTCTTGCATCTGTAGTCAAACAGTTAGAGACTTAAATCGAGTCGTCATGATGGAGAAAGAGTTAGACAAAGCCCATAGAATTGCCATCAGCAAACATTTTCCTGTGTCATATTAGTGGGTCTCCATGACTCCCCCTGGCCTGGGGACAATAGCACAAGTTTGCACACTCGACTACTGTCACCCTGCCAACGCTGGCAAGGAGCAGAAACAGGACAATCCTTTAAGGGGAAAGCATGCCCGCTGCAGGGAAGGTAAGAAGAGAGGGAAGAAAAGGCGTGTGAAATGCTAATTGAGCTGCTTCCTTTACTGATCCAGAGTTATGCGAGCCCTCCGCCTTCTCGCAGGCTTGTCCCTAAGGGGTGGCAATAACTTAATAGCATGGTAAAACCAAGAGCTGGAGGAAGAGGAGAGCAGAAAGGCTGCCCTCAGCGTGCACCGGACACACCGAGGACACAGAGCTGGCGGCAGCCTGTGTGCCAGCCCAGGACCTGCTGCCTCCCACAGCTGGAGCAGCACAGCTCCAGCTCTCCAGCCTGTAGCGCCCTGGGGATGGGAATAGTGGAGAGGGGTACAGGACGTGCGAACCCACCTTCAAGGAGATGCTGCCAGCTCTGGACCAAACACACACACACATGCCTTGGGGAAAGCAGGGACTGAAGTCCAAGCTGTTTTGCAAGTAAAATCTACCTCACCGATGTGAGGCATCAAAGGCCTGAGCATTGAGTGTTGAAAACAGCTACATTTTACAGTTATTTTACTGTATTTCTATTACTCTCATTTTCCGTGCAGAAGGACAAGATCCAGACAGGGACAACTACACTGGGACTACACTACAGGTGCCAGCACCCTAGCCTAGGTGTTTCAGGTCTAGGGAGACCCCAGGACCAGGACATCCTGCAGTAGAAGGTGCTACAGAGCCTTTGGTACCACAGCGGGCTGTAATAGTGTGGCTGATTTGCCACTGCAGATGTGATTCTCCTCCCAGTTTCTATTTCAGAAGCAGTTCATTCCCTGGGAGACCTGGGGCAGCTAGCCCTGCCTGCACCCTCCACCATCTGCCTCATGTCTGCATGCAAATCTCTGTCAATCTTCTCCATTTGGATCATTGGCGGGGGGGCAATTTCCAGTCACCTGCCTGAGCATCTATTTCAGGATGTGCTAGCTGGGGCCTGGCCTCTCTGTGACCCGACACAGATCCTTCTGTGCAGCTGAGGCTACAGAGAAGGGTTTTGTCGAGCTCGTTGAAAGAGATGCACTCTAAGGGATCACATCTCTGTTTGCAGGAACAAACTGCCTCCTCTGCTTGAGCATTTGAACCCAACCTGGACACCACGTCGCACAGTGCAATCTTCTGATAAAGCTAGCTGGTTGCCCAAGGGGGTGAGAGGGAGAGACAGAGAGATGTGGGACAGGTGCCTGGGAGCAAAAGATAGTCTCAGGATGTTAATGAACTGTGTCTTCAGAGGCCTGGGAAACTCATGCCATGTATAATGAGACCCCATATCCCATCACAGGGGCTCAAGACCCCTGGGCTGTGCTCTGAGACTGAGGGCTAGTGGGTCAGTTAGACTGAGGAGGGTGGATATGGTTCACCTGCTTACCAGAGGGTAAGGGAAACCTGGCACCCCTCCAACACACCCATTGCAGAAGCCCTCTCCAAGCCCCCAGACTCCTGCTGTGCCCGTGCCCTCCTGGAGCGACGTTTGCCCGGGATGCAGCTCCTTGGGCATGACACGGCAGCAGCGGAGGGGCTCCCTGCTGTGCTCGCTGCTTTGGCATCCCATTCCCTTGCAGCTGGGTAACAGTGGGGAGCCAGAGGGGAATGAACCAAGCAGGATTTAAAAACCAGAGCAACCCACCCTTTCAAGGTCAGACTCAGGTTGAGCTGCACAGGGTTTTCTCTAAGAGGCCACCGGAGCCCTTTTGTTCCTCGCTGCTCTTGCCATGTTCATCCCAATGTACATGTGAAAGGAACAATTAACAATAGGGCACTCCTCTCTGAGGATCCAATGCACTTTGAAGTGTCCACCAACCAAAGGTTCAAGAATGATACATCATTTTCCACTGTGAACGTGTCAAACTAGTACAGCAATTGAAAAAATGTCTCCACATGCCTTCCCAGCATGCAGACAGGGACCAGCTGGAGAGCCACTTCATATCCGACATGTCACCCCGTGACAGCTGTCTTCTTGGGAATTTTTGGTATGTGAAGTTTTCTAACTCCTTTAAGTAAAGCACAAGAATAAATCCATTCACTTCAAAGCCAGAGCCAGGCCTCTCCTAAACATGCAGTATTTCCTTCAAGACTGGATAAAGGAGAGAGAAAAGAAGATTTTCTTACATGAAAATACCTGGGAAGTGTTTTTAAAGTGTCACTCATTGTAAGTGATGTCAATCTTTAGCCACTTCTACACCAAAAACTCCCACCGCTTATTTCCAGGCTAAGAGGCCCATTCAGCAAAGGTATTCCAGCATCATGCAAGCAGACCCACCAACCGCACACCATTAACTGGGGTAGGGATCCCCCCGCCGTAAGTGCCCTGAGCAGTTCAAATAGCATGAACACCTAAATCACTGCTGTTATTTTAATGGTCTGTAAAGCTAAGAGCAGCTCAGTGAACAGTCGAGCAGTACAGAGATGATACAGAAGTCACTGTTTTAACACTAGTTTACTCAAAATTATTTTTCCTCCCCTAAAACAGAGCTTTTTCTCCACCCCAGCCAGAGAAGTAGGTGTTGTCACAGGGTTCACTCCACTGTCAGGGTAGTAACTCTGCGTATCGCACGGTACGCTTTCTGGGAAGCCCAGATGAAATCAGCTCTTGGTGGTTTCTTGCCTTCCCTGATTTGGGGTAAATATCTGTTTGTCTGAGGTACATGACTGTAATGGTAAGTGCTGTTATCATCTCTTCCCCATGGATGTTAAAACTAGGCAATCTCCATTAATTAAAAAAAAAAAAAAAACAACAAAAAAACCCCACCAACTTTCAGATTTTTACTTAAAAATAAGGCTTCTTAACAATTGTCAAAAGATTTTCTTTAGAAATTCCTTAGAGGTTTTGCTTGTTTGTCTTGGAAAGGAGAGGACATTATTTTGTGGAAAATTTCAACTATTTTTCTCCATTTGGGTCACAATCGTGTGACTCCTTATTGAGCCTGGTGAATGTACACTTTGAAGCAAAGGGAAAATGAGGGTCCAACTGGTTTGAAACATGATAAGAAAATAAACTGGAAAATTCCCAGATGGCCCACCTGTGAATTGCCCCTTTCTTTTGTCCAGTAAAGGCAGATAAAAGCAAAGATATTTCAGTTGTATGGTATCTTTTCACTCACCTGCGCTTTCCTAAGTTTCAGCTCTGCCTTTGCACTTGGAAAATGAGGGAGCAGGGAGGTAAGGACGAGGGTTTTGAGGAAAGCCAGGAGCCTGAGGGGAAGTGATGATGGCTCATGGTGAAACCAGAAGTATTGGCCTGGAGAGGAGAAGTATTGGGATGGAGGAAGACCATGAAAGCTCTTCCTCAGGGGTCCTGATTTTAGATTTCTTATTGACAGTGACTGAAGTGAAGGGATGTTAATGATGCACTGATGGCATAAAAATCCTAGTTGGACCTTCCTGGGCCCCAGAATGGGTCCTGTAGGACATAACCCAATGAGGGGCACTGATGGTGTTCAGACCTCCAAACAGGTTGTCTTCTGGACTCATAGCATGGCCCCAGCCTGGGATGTGAGCCTGCCCATCCCAGAACCTACGGATTCATTCTGAAAGGCACAAAAACTTCTAAGTTACCTTCATAAATATTTCTGAGGATGAAATTCATCTGTGGGCCAAGCTAGCAGTCTGAGGACCTGAAGGACATCTGTGACAGCCAAATGGTGACCATGGTTGCAGGTCAGTGGTCCCTGCCACCAGCCCCCAAGGGATGTCTGACAGTGTGTGTACAGGGGTGCACCTAAGCCCTTGGCATCCCTTCCTGCACCTCAGCACGCAGGCACTACAGACAGCAGCAGGGACATCTCGCCCTGGCACTGACCATCACACAGCTGGGTCCTGCCCCGGAACTGAGTCCTCTAAGCTCAGGAAGGGAAAAAGGAGGGAGAATATGGGATTTCTCCCCAGACTTGTGCTGTCCAGTCCGTCCCCTTTGCTCTCCCTCCTCATCTCCTTGTTGAAGCCAACACCTCTGCTCCCAGAAGAAGAGCAACCTGGCACTCCCACCAGATGTAGCTTTGAGTCTTCCCCCGCCCCCCCTTTTTTTTTTCCTCTTGACAATCTGCTTTGACCTGAGTGACATCCTCTCTTTGCTTTCAATCCCCGATTTTCTGCACTTGGGGACAGACTTTGAGCAGGCACTAAGTGCTGAGGCCGCGCAGAGGCGGCAAGGGGGGGCTGCTGCTGCCCCGCAGCCTGCCATTCAGGCAGATGGTGGAGGGGGCCGATATGAATAGCTCCTGTCAGTCTCATAGAGCGAACTTTACAATTGTGCTACGTGTTGGACTGCACGTGACTAATGCCATTCTTCTGCAGGCTGCAGGCAGGACACAGCTGTTTCTTTAAGGAAAATTTTGGTTTTCTGGGCAGAAAAGAACACCCATGGCAATATTGTATCCATGTATCCAATACTACACTCCATAATTAGGCATGATCAAAGCCCATCTTGCCTTTCACTGCCTCTCTTTCTGGCAAATTAGATAATGTTTAAAAATGATCCTGGCCTTGGTTTGGTCCTTCAAGGTTTAAATCCTGCCTCTCCACACAGCAGGTATGCAGTGAGAAGCAGCAGCAGGGCCAAATATAGGTTTCTTTACATAATTCTGGAGTACTTAAGTATTTAAAGATCAGTGATGAATTCAGTGCCAAACACTACATGGAGCTTCTGTTGATGAAAAATAGTGCTGCAAAAAGGATTAAAAATACAGACATGAATGTGAGCATCTGAAAAGGTGAAGACCTCTTAAAAGCTGCAAGAAAAGAAATGTACAGTGAGCTCTGGACAGTGAATGGGTCTGGATCTAGAGCCTACAGTACCGAAGAGCCATGCCAGACCAGAACAGTAGTGCTCCTCATGCCCACATTTTGGCCGGGCTCACAGTCCTGTTCCCAGCTCCGCTGTCTTGGATGGGGATTCTCCATGCGGGCGTTTTTACAGCGAAATCAGTGCCAGGCTCTCCAATTCGAGTGCAGCTGTCACTCCTGCACTTGCATTTCCCTACCAGGGGACATGCCACCTACAGCTGGGCAGCCCTTGGTGGTGGGACAAGGTGCAGGCAGCCCCAGGCAGTGCTGGACCACTGTGACAGTCTGGCCATGAGGCTGCAGGTGGGCAGCTATCTAGCAAGGCGTCAGTGTGTGGTTATACCCCTACATTTCCTTCTGCCTGTTTCTGTTGTTGCATTTCCAGGCATGGCATCTGCCCACCAGCACTGCTAAAATGCCCCACTGAGTGTGGAGCGGGGCAAGAGCTTTGGTTTGACTGGTGGGAGAGCATCACCCACAGACCTGCTGATGCATCAGCTCAGCAGAGGGGGAGTTCAGAGAGGCAGAGCTTTGCTTAAAAGTGCCTTTGCCATCCCCATGGAGGGTGAGCAAGGTAGTGTTTGAGCAAGAAGGGTGTCTGATCTCCTTCCTGTCCTCGCATTGATGGGCCACAGAGGCTGTAACATACTGTGTTTCTGTGGCATTGCAGTCCTGGCTCGGACTGTGTTTGTGCAGCACAAACGGCCCTGGGACCCACACCTTGTTTGAAGTACTTCACACACAACATTAGTATAAAGAAAATAAAAACCAAAACATCCCTATTATTTTAGTTTCTCTCTGTTGAGAAACAAAGTTAAAAATAACATGGGCCATTATTGTCAAACCTTTAAAACCTGTAATGAAGACTAGAAGTAACTGATGAACTACATCCCTCTTCTAGGGCCAGATCTTCAAACTACTTCAGCTCCTCTCTCCCAGTGGCCTTGTGATACAGCAGCTACCAGGGAGCTCTTCCCACCCCAAGTGTCTCTTCCTGAGGGATGCTAGGATGAAGGCTCAATGTCAAGCCTAGCTGTGTGAATTATCCATGCAGAAGACCTAGCAAAAACTCTAGAGAGACTTCTATATCTTTTCCATGCTGTCTGTTGTCTCGACTCATACCTTTAGCACTATTAATAGTTTGAGGAATTCAGCCACCTTTGCTGTAGGCAAAGTAGCACCAGCCTGTACCAAGTTCAGTGTCCTCCCTCCATCCCAGTTTTGGAAATGTCCTTCTCCAAAGTTGTCTTTATGCTTCAAAGGAGTGTTGAAAGGTGACGAGGATCTGCAGCTGCTGCTGAGGGTCACACAGGAACCCCTAGAAGGGTCCCTGGGGGGTGAGTGCCAGGAAATGTGAACAGCACTTGCCGAGAATCCTGGGCACAAGGAGCCTTGCAGGGCCCACTTCTCTGCAACATGGGAGAAACCTCCCCAGGACAGGCAGTGGTTATCAGATGGACAGGAGAAACAGGTGCTTCTCTGCAGTGCTGGCTGCTGCCGTCCTCACTGCACCGACAGTGCCCAAGTGTACCCTTGTGCTGAGCACCTTGGGGCTGAGCTGGTGTGCCAGGGTCTGCCTCTCGGCGTGATGCAGTTGATTCATGGGCTGTGCTAACACGAAAACGCCTCTCTGCTGCGTGGCTCTGCTATGGGCATCCATGCGCCTTTCCCGTGGCTGCGCTGATGGTATTTGTACTGCGAAGCCGCAGAGCAGGAGGCAGCAGTATTCATGTCCGCATAAACCAGCTCCAGGTGAGGGCAGGGTCGTGGCTTTTCAGGAAGGAAGGCACTGACTCCCAACCCAGTTTTACAGCAAGATTCACATGCCACCAGCGTGGGCACGGCTGCTGTGCTCTTAAGGACCATTTCCCTCGGCCCCCCGGAAGCGTGGGGGCAGGCGGGGGGCTGCCGGCTCTGGGCGACCCCGAGCCCGGGCTCTGGCGCGGAGGTGCCGCTAGAGCGCAGTGTGGGAGCCCGGCTGGGCCCGGCTCTGCCTCCTGCTCTGCCCCCGGTTCTGCTCCCCTGCTCTGCCCCCGGCTCTGCCCCCTGCTCTGCCTCCGGTTCTGCTCCCCTGCTCTGCCTCCGGCTCTGCCCCCGGCTCTGCTCCCCGCTCTGCCCCCGGCTCTGCCCCCCTGCTCTGCCCCCGGCTCTGCCTCCTGCTCTGCCCCCGGTTCTGCCCCCCGGCTCTGCCCCCCGGCTCTGCTCCCCTGCTCTGCCCCCGGCTCTGCTCCCCGGCTCTGCCCCCCGGCTCTGCCCCCCTGCTCTGCCCCCGGCTCTGCCTCCTGCTCTGCCCCCTGCTCTGCCCCCCGGCTCTGCCCCCGGCTCTGCCCCCCGGCTCTGCCCCCTGCTCTGCCCCCGGCTCTGCCTCCTGCTCTGCCCCCTGCTCTGCCCCCGGCTCTGCCCCCTGCTCTGCCCCCGGTTCTGCTCCCCTGCACTGCCCCCGGTTCTGCCCCCCTGCACTGCCCCCGGTTCTGCCCCCCTGCTCTGCCCCCGGCTCTGC
The DNA here is from genome assembly GCF_028858705.1 of Grus americana. Classification (NCBI taxonomy): domain Eukaryota; kingdom Metazoa; phylum Chordata; class Aves; order Gruiformes; family Gruidae; genus Grus; species Grus americana. Next base: position 53,890,980 of record NC_072856.1, on the reverse strand, counting down.
CCCCCGGCTCTGCCCCCCGGCTCTGCCCCCGGCTCTGCCCCCGGTTCTGCTCTCGGCTTGCTCAGCTTTGCGCTGTTTGTTTTCTCTTCGCGATGATCCTCCCAGCGCTGCTCCCTGTCTGGGCAGCTGCAGCCAAAGAAACACTACTACTCCGGCCAGAAAAGCCAACATCAGGGTTTTAATTGTTATTTATAACAAATCTAGTGGGGCAAATTCCCTTACTTTCTTCTCACCTTTTACACTGTGATGCGGGAGCGTGCTTGGGAGGTGCCCTCCTGACACAGTACTGCTTCTTAAACGATGCGCAGTGGGAGAAGCCACTGCAGGCAAACAAATGAGCCTCTGTGTTCCTCGTACAAGCAAAAGGTTCAAAGATGCCTGAGCAAAAGCCTGAGCAGCCTCAACACTTCCTCAGTTCAATGGTGCCTGAGTGTGCTCAACATCTTGCAGATGCTCAAATCCAGTGCTTTGGAACCAAACCTGCATTCATAAAGCATCAGGAAGAGTTTCACAGTAAAATGGGATCTGCAGTATGTATTTCAGTGAAAAAATTTAATAAGCCAGTATTAAGCGAAGCATCAGTGATCAGAATCAGTCTCTGCTGGAGCTTGGGTGTTTGCTACAGCAGTTCTGGGGTCATTACTCCCACTGAAGCCAAATTTGAGCTGGGCGTGGATTTCTACAGGTGCCAAATTAGGTTCCCCCATGAATTTTCCATTAAAAACACAAGATCTGGGTACTTGGTGCAGATAAGCACTCTGCTTGTCTGGGATATCACAGTGTTTATGTCCACTGGGAGGCTGTACGTGAGTGTTGATGGGAGGCAGCAGGGTTTGGTATGTGCTCCTGCATTGTGTAAAAGGCTTGAAACAGGAGAGCAATATGCTGAAATAATAATAATAATAAGAAGAAGAATGTTTATTGGTCCTAACACAGTCTCTTCAACCATCTTTTGCAGACAGAATGCCAATAAAGACACAAAATTAGTATTTTATTTGTTTATGACAAATAGCAATAAGAGTATCTTGTCCAAGTTGGGTTGCTGTCCTGATTTCAGCTGGGATAGAGTTAGTTTTCTTCCTAGTAGTGGGTATAGTGCTGTGTTTTGGATTTAGAATGAGAATAATGTTGATAACACACTAATATTTTGGTTGTTGCTAGGTAATGTTTACACCAAGTTGAGGACTTTTCGGCTTCTCACACTGCCCTGCCAGCAAGGAGGCTGGTGGTGCACGAGAAGCTAGGAGGGGACTCGGCCAGGACAGTGGACCCAAACTGTCAAAGGGATATTCCATACCACATGACGTTATGCTCAATATATAACTTGGGGGAAGCTGGCCAGGGGCTGGAACCACAGCTCAGGAACTAGCTGAGCATCGGTGGTCTGCAGGTGGTGAGCAATTGTGCTGTGCATCACTTGTTTTGTGTATTCTTTTATCATTATTACTATTATTATTATTCTCTTCCTTTTCTGTCATATTAAACTGTCTTTATCTCAACCCACAAGTTTTACCTTTTTTTTCCTATTCTCTCCCCCATCCCACTGTGGGAGAGGGAGTAAGCAAACGGCCCTATGGTTGTTTTAGCTGCCTGCTGGGTTAAACCACAACAGTCACCAAACGAATTTTTGCACATCTGATGCCAAGTCTATCATTTTTCTTCTTTTCTTTTTGCCCCCAGTGTATCTGGTACACAGGAAAGTCTGTCACTGTTGCACAAGCTAGATCTGTCTATCAAGCTGCTGGGCATGTGCAAATCTTCATGTTGAGAGTCAGTGGTGTTGGGAAGCCTGGTCTGATCCATTATGGGGACTACAGAAATCGATCTAGATAGATGATGCTTTAAAGTAGTACTTCACTCACAGAATTCTATAATCAGTGGCTTATGGTGAATGAGAAGTGTTTGTGGCTATTTCTAATAGTAGCTTAAATGTCTATTACTTGCAATGTGATTTGCACCTTAGCAACAAAATCTAATAAACTTTTATATCTGATGAGGCTTTTATATCTGAGGAGGCTTTTATACCTAAAATACTCCGTCAGAATTTGTATTATTTCCTTCATGAAGTATATTGTGGAGCCAGGCTGCAAGGGCAGCAATGAGTGCATTGTTGTGTGGATCCCTCCTCCAAGAGAGTAGTACAAGCAATACTTTGGCTCAGCTTTGGCAATCCTCAGCTTAGCGATTGCTGTTTGTTCTAGCACAGAGGGATGGCACAAAGTAAACTAGAAGAGACCAGTGGCTTACCAGTTTGCCAGCCTGGCTGAAACAAAGCTCTGCATCTGCTTCTCAGAGAAAGATCCGTAGAGCATAGAGCTGCCTGCACTGAAAGTAAATGGGAAAAGGAAGGGTCAAAACACAGTTTGCTGTCCTGCTAGGATTCTCCTTCCCACCTACAAGAAGAGGTATAACTATATATGTGTGTTGCTATAGATCCCAGTTAAGGGCAACACATGAGCTCAGGCTTATGTACAATTCTACAGATGTCAATACAGACTTATTCTGATGGACTCTACTAAATTAACATTTGATTAGCAGCAGTCATTCCCCCTACTGCCCTTTTGTTTGGAAAATAGCTCTCAGAAATGCGTTATTCCACTTTGTTACATCCTCAGCGGAATGTGAATTCCAGCACTCCAGGTTTGCAATGTGATATATTTATAACAGTTCTCCAGTTGTAACTGATGGAACTTAAATTTTGGGTACTGAAGGAGTCCCCAAGACTGAGGGTGGAAAAATCACCCTCAGTCTAAGAGCTTAACCTAGGTGTACAGGGTCCCTCTTTTAGGCATTAGTTTTGCTGGAAGATGCAAAAGGCTGACATTTTCAAAAAAACCAAGTCATTATACCTGCATTATTCCCAGAGCTGGAGCTTTGGTGGTGAGGTGGAACATCTTTGGCCAAAGAGAAGTACAGACAGCCTGTGGAAAGCGGACCCTCTTGGATAAATTGGCCTGGATCAAACCATGAAGACAAGATGGCATTCAACAAAGTGTGCTAAAAGAGCTCAACTCTGAAATTGCTGAGCTCCAATGCAGAGCTTACAACAGCCTCCACCCCAAGGAACAAAGATGAGTAATGTGATAGGTAGTTGTCTGAATGACAAAGTAAACAAAGCAACATTTCTTCTGGACTGGAGAAGGTTTACCAGAGGAGTGCCCCAAGGGCTTATGCTGGCATCAGTGCTGTTCACCATTTCTGTACATGACGTGTCAAAGCGGGTGAATACTGGCAAAGTTTGCAGATGATACAAAATTATTCATAATAATCAAAGCTAAAGCTGACTGTTGCAGAAGGAGCTTATAATACCAACTGACAGTGAAGTGCCAGATGAAATTTAGTATTGACAAGTGCAAAGTAAGACACTTAGGGAAAAAATAAATCTACTTATACATCTGCGTGACGGGCTCTAGATAGCAACACTCAAGAAAGAGATCTTGGGTAACTGAAACTAAGGTATGAGGTTTCTGAAAACATCAATTATTGCCCTGCAACAGTCAAAAGGCAAATTGGATAGTAGGAATTGCTGAATGAGAGAACACGATAAAATAGAACAGAAAACAGTATTAGAGCACTGAGATAATAAGTTTAGAAAAGATACAGAACAGGTAGCAAGGATGGTCAGAGTTTTGGAACAGTTTCTTTTTGAGGAAAGACTAAATTAGACCTTTTCAGCTTGGAAAGAAAACTACCTGAGGGGACTTGATATAAGTGTGTAAAATCACCAATGACATGGAGAAGGTAAAGAGGTGGTTAATTTGTGTTTCTCCAGTGTAAGAATTAGGAGTAACAAACTGAGTTATCATACATTAGGTCTAAACCATAAGGAAGGAATTTTCCACATGATGCATTAAACCATGGGACTTACTGCCAAAGTATAAATGAGTTTAAAAAAGACTTAGACAAAGTCATGCCATTTGGGAAGGTTATTAAGGTGAAAAATCCACCTTCAACCTGCAGCTCGGGACTCCTGAAACTGTTGATTCTCAAAAGCCAGAAGGGGATATCAGGTACAGATCACTGTGTACTTCCCCTGTCCTTGTGTCCTTCCTTAAATATCCACAAAGGCTGTCATCTGAGGTGACATACTGGACTAGAGAGACCTATGATCTCACTCACTAGAGCATTTGTTATCTGAAGTAATGGGAAAATACATCCTAGGTATGATTGTGGAGTGCCAGGCAAGGAAAGGGTGTACTGGAACTGTGTGAAAAACAAAATAGTGTTTCCTTCCACCTACTATTTACAAGTCTGTTTGGGTCTACTATGCATTCATAGCAATTTTGGTTTGATGCTCATAAAAGGAAGTCTGCAACTCAGAAAGATTTACATATGATGCTTTTTTAGAAAAAGGAAGGGGTTGTTCTAAGGGGAGCTAACATAATTCAGTGTCATCCATTATGAAAAAAACATGGGGTTTTTTGAGATCTTTTTTCCATTGGCTGTTGTATTATGGTCTCAGTCACAGCATCTTTTCTTACACCAGAATATACAGTACTGAGCCCATCAAAACAAAAGCCCCAGTCCAGTTCTGAAAACAGCACACACCTGCTTACCTCTGAAGCCTCTCTCCAGTGTGGCTGAAGTCAGGTACACATTCATTTTGGTACACGTGAGTCAGCGTGTGCTTGCAGATTTGGGGCCCAGGAGAAAACTCAGGCCAGAGAGAGACATAAAATTACACTCCTCCTTGTTTGCTGGTTTGCAGACCCCATCAAGGGTTCAGATATGCTAGTTCAGTGGTACAGTGTCTGCATCCAGGGCTCACTGTAGGGTCTAAGGCATAAACAAAGCAGGCAGCTGTTGAGGGCAGCACACAGCTGGCAGCAGCCTGATGTGGTCCTGGCAGCAGGAGCAGCCAAGCTCCATGTTTGTGGGGCAGCACAAATTTAATTTTGCTCAACTTGCTGCTGAGTCTCGAGCTGCTCTGCCTGGTTTGCAAACACAGAGGAGGTATGTTCCCACTGGAGCTAAAAAGCAATAAGGTGGGGCTGCTTCTGCTGTCCCATTTTATTCACACAGATTTCATGACCACATTTGAGGACACGTTTGATACATAGACAAAAGCCAAAGATTTTGAGATTTCCCAACAGTGAGACAAATACCCATCCTCAGCCCCATGAGACTTCTGATACTGCAATGAAGTGTTTCGTAGGAAAACTTTGGTTGCTTTCTGCTCCAAACAGCTCAGTTTTGATAAATGCAGCAGGATTGATCTGTGCTGTACGCCCCTTAACTGCGTTACGATGTATAATCCTCCCTGGAACAGAACATTTACATTCCACTGACCTAGTTGAAAAAATACATTAATTTTAATTTATGTAAAATTCTCCCAATAGAAGAGTGAGAGGAGAGAGGCAATGTCTTACTTGCAGTCCTTGCCTGCTTGGAGCTAGATGTGAAGTCCAAATTTTTAATCAGGATTTTTGAAAATGCTGAAGTGTTTCAATGGGTGGGTTGTTCATGTAAATCCAGATATAGCTTTATTACCTTCCATTTTAGCTCACGGGGTCATGAATAAAAAAATGTGCTGTCAACCTGTGTCCTCTCCACTGAGGGGTGCCTCTCTCCCCCTGGGGACCTGGGAGCAGTGGGGCACTGGGGACAGTTTGACACAAGAAAAAAAGCAACAGCTTCACCCAGACACCTCATTTCAACTCCCCCTGTTGCACATCTCTGTGGAGGCTGATCCCACAGCATGGGTATTGGGGAGGGAGGACGTTAATGGTGCATCTTCCTACACCAGCTGACCTGGAGAGCCCAGAGAGTGTGGTCAGCCCACAGCCCAGCCCCGGTGCTGCAGTGCCCAGAAAGGAAAAATGGCCAGCAACATTTGTGAGAGTTGGTTGTGTAGCCCAAAGTTTGGCTGTGCAGTCACTTCATCCATCTCAGTGAGCCAAACACCACAGGTACATTTACAAAAGGGACTGAGCGGAGGGTGGTTTTGTATTGCTTCAGCATGGAAAAACAGCTGGAAAGATGTGTCTCATTAGAATTCTCATTAGTGAGAATTACTTGTGGGTTCTCGACGAAACAATGTTGCTAGCTCCAGCAAACCAGCCCTGTTTCCATGTAAGAGCCATCCAGAGCAAGGAAGTGGTAGAAGCCATCATTACATGCCCAGCTGGCTTTTTGGCTGCTACCAACATTACTGTAGTCAGTGGGAAATAAAGCCAATTCAGGAGCTTTTCTTACCAAAACGACCTGGCGTCAGGGGAGCACAATGATGTCCAAGTCATCTTTTCCTTCCTTTCTTAACTCCTGCATAAAGAGCAAATCTGGGGCAGGTGAGCATGGGGTCCTTTCTCTATTCCCGGAAGCTCAAACCCAGCCTGCCTTACTCTTGCTGCAGCCCAGCTGTGGCCGAAGGGACTCCTCTTTCCCTGCCCAAAGCAGGAGCTCTGCAAGCCAGAGCAATGCCACAGCCATCCACAGGAGTCTGTATGCAGCCTGAGGGAGCAGCTCAGAAACTCACTGATTCCGAGAGACATTTGGATCCAGACTCTGCCACAAGCCCTGATCCTACAGCAGAAAAATCAAATGCAGCCTATTGCTCATGCAGCATTGCTGCACAGCATGTTGTCTTTGACAAAAGTTGCCACGTAAACACAGGAACCAGAACTTGAGCAAGCAAAAGAAAAAGAAAAAAAAGAAATAAATAGAGGTATCTGCAAAGACCAACTGTGTAATTCTTGCATCTCCGTATCATGTAGTACCCCTGCTATTTACAGTCTTACACCTTTCTCTGGTTCAACATCATCTCTGTTGTAACTCCAGGAATGAGAAAAAAAATCCCTTGTAGGTGCAAGTAAGCATCTGTGTCTAATGGAGATATCCCAGGGATGAATTTGATTGCTAATGTGTAAGGGCAAGAGCCACCATGCTTTCAGGAAGCCACTGCCCACCTGACATGACATTTTTTCTTGGTTGCTGGTATCTTTAGCTTACAGTAAAGCTCATTTCAGATGGAAAGTACCATAGAAGTTTTGCTCATTACCAATGGAAATGCGATAGTGTGTTCTCAGTAAGGCTCTGCATTTGCTTATCTCCAGCTGTTTAAGGACACATTCATACTGCTGAAGAAGGGCAATCCCTGCACTAGACTGCAGCTGCTCGGGGAGATATAGTATCGTAAAATGCAGAGAGTGATTTGTGACAACAGAGAAATTTTTCTTTTTTCCCATCCAAAAAGCAGTCATTTTGCACTCTACCTTATGCAACATGAAAAAGCTATTATGGAAAATAACCTCTCCCTGTTTTTTAATAAATGGATAGCAACAACATCAGGGGTACAATATCAGGCAGGCATAAATAATGAAAGGCAAGGAAAGCAGGGGCAATATTGTCCACAAAAGGAAGTAGCCCATCAGCTCCCAGAACATTTCCAAAGATTTATTTGGTAATGAAACCAGCAATATTCATTTCAAATATTAGAACCCAATCATCAGCTTTTCAGCCTTGATAACTCACAAGCTGTCAGATCTCCTTCCAAACACACATAAACCCTCACAAATGTGTCTTTTTCTGCAGCTGGACTTTGGCAGAGTCTTAAAACAAATGTTTCAAGAGAGAAATGGCTATGCAATGATACAGCTCTTACTAAAATTATAGAAAAGAGAAATCAATAAGCAATATCAATGAACCAATGTGCATCTCTGTAAAATTTAAGATATGAAGGACTCTGACAGAACAGAGGGAATTTTATTAACCATTCTTTCAGGCATGGAAGTGTTGAGAAGAGACCTGAGTGGATTACTAGCATGACTAGTCAACACTTGGTAAAAGCAGTCTGCAGGTGGAAATACTCTTCCAGCAGAATCTTTATTTTCCATGGAATTTCTCATGATCTTCAGGAATTTGATTTACTCATAGTTTGTAGGGATTTTCTACTATTAAGGTAGCTTGTTTTCAGAAACATGTTAAAGACTGTCATTCTGCAGTGTCGCTCTAAGGGCAAAGCTGACAAAAGGATTTCTGACAGAGAAGATTGTTCCAAGGTTTTGAACACACCTGATATTTTGTGCAATCTACTGGCCATCACATCCAGATACTTGCTCAGAAAAGCAGCACGGATACGAGTGTCCCACCTCTGTCACCAGGTAGGATTGCTTCAAATAGGGGTGGCCCGGTGTGCCAGGCCCTGGACCAGACCCTGTTCCCTGTGCAGGGTCTCTGCCAGCGCAAGCAACTCCGTGGGTCAAACTGGGGATGCTGCTAAATGTGTTTTGAAGGAAGAAGCGATAGATCTATCAAGAGTCTGGCAAGGTTTATTATATCAGCTGAATTGTCCTGGTGTGATCCCAGAACATCTAGGAACAAAACTGTCGCTGAGCAATTTTTGTTGTTTAACTTTTGTGCGTCACCTTTAGGACCGGCTCAGTTGAATACTAGCAAGGATTTCTGGCAGGGTAGCCTTGCTGGCTTGATGCAGATGCATTAGCCTCTGCCTTCTCTTCTTGCTATTCCTTTAGTTCATATTTCTGCAAGCCGCTGGTCAGAAACTCCTTGAGACTAAAATAAAGCTCCGTTTCTTTCTAAGAATTAGTCATTAATTATCCAGTTATGATTTCCTGGACCATTTAGGTAACCCAAGTTCCAGCTAATGGGTTAATTCATTTTATGTCAGTTCAACTGGGTCACATTGTGTCATTTTTGTTTCTTGACTGGGTAAATGAAACCTTTAAAATGGGATGTAGCAAGTAATGAATACCCTGTTCATACAGTAGAGTAATTCTTGGTTTTGTGTGTGGCTGACTATGCAAACAAGATTACATCCAGGCCAGTGCAGCCAGCCACCACGGGGTGAATGCAGCACGCCAGCTGCACAGGGAATAAGTGGAGTTTGAAAATGTCGTTGCAGACCTGGTCCAAATGCTTTGAATGAAACATCCCCCTTTTAGAAAGCTTTTGTAGGAAAAAAAAAATTAACTGGCCCTACAAAAGGATCAGCATTATTACATGGAGTATTTTTAACCACCTATTGTCACCACTGGACTGAGTCTAATTTTGTTATCTGAACTCCTTGCCCAGGAATAGCTGTTACTAAAAAATAAGTAAAAAAAAAAAAGAGGCACATGCTGATCCAATAAAATTGAACAAATTCAGAAGGGCTTTCTTTCTAAAACTGCTTTTGCATTTTAATACATAGGCATGACTATCAACCACCACTCAGCATTATTTTTGCAGCTGTACTACGCAGCAGTCTTAACACACCAGGACCTCATTGTCCTTTACTTTAGTCTTCTGTACAAGCTGAGCTTCAGTTATGAAAATCTATTTCTCCAATAATTATAAGGGGGGGGGGGGGTGGACTTTCTGGAAATAGCCAAAAAAGTAACTAGCGTATGTATCAGGAACATGGATGAATCCAGCAACGTTTGGGGGTTTTCACAAATATTTACAAACGCTGTTTGCAGTGTGCAGGCAGCCCTAATCACCAGTACAAAAGCCGTATCAGCCTGGTGTTTAGCAACTGTGGTGAGCATTAAGAGTCTGAATGCTTGTTGGCTCTGGAGAGATTGCTTCGTAGTGGGAATATTGATTTGCAGGCAGAAGATTTAGATAATCCATTTCCAGGAAGGCTTGTAGAAAAAATAAGTTCTGATTGCTGTGAATTTGACACGAAAGAAGGCTGCACTTTGTTTAGTTGCATCTGCATTTTACACATCAGAAGCTGAATAGCTTTCCCTTAAAAAACTACCATTTGCCAGACTTCACACTGTTCTGCTTCAGGCAGATGGAAACAAGGCAAAAGGGTGTAGAAATTCATTTTATTGGTGCGACTGATACAGTTGGAAAAAGTAGGTAAGGGTTTGAACACATAGATCATTCTTTAGGTCTGGAACAGGCATCGAGCTTCAAGCTGAGTTTATTTTAGTTATGATAACTGATTAAACAACAGTGCTGACTGATTACGTGCAAAAGTTAGTTGGTACCTGTGGAGCAGGTGAATGGAGCAAGAGGAGACACGATGAAGTCCTGCAGCCCAGAGAGTAACAGCTACCCCCTGAGCAGGGGAAGAGAGAAGATTATTACATATCACAAAACTGATGTCTTTGCTGAGTTGGTAATACCTAGTCTCCAGCAGAGCTGTGATTTTTTTAGGTAGGTGAGCTAACCTGTTGAGTACACATTATCTGTTGGTGACAAGGAAAATGGAAAAGAACCTTCACAGTGTTACATCAAGCAGATTATATTAAGTGCATCTGGTCAATGAAATACATCCAAGCTGTCTGATATGTCTCTCAAATGCTGAGATGTTTATTCAAAACAAAATTGTGGGGCAGAATGAAAGACCAGTGGGAATATACGTAGCTAATATTGATTTGGTTAGGAGCTTGCCGTAAAGCTAAACACAATAAGCTCCCAGTGAGTTGAGCTGTCTGTCTCTGTCCCAGGCCCGTCAGTGCTGCTGTCCATTAGCGAGTCTCTTTTAGCTTGGGGTGAGTTGCTAGAAAGGCTTGAACTGCTCTGGGTCAGAGCTCTAGGTCCCTCCTCCTTATCCTCCTCTGCGCCAAGACTGCTTTCTCTATGGGTCCTTCTTCTCTTTGTATTTTCCTGTCACAGATTGGCATTATTTCTATCATCATCTTGCTAACAGCTCTTATTTAGAAATAGAGGAAAGTAGGATCTCTCACCTGTATGTTTATCTTGCTAATGGGAATTAGCTGAATAGAAAATGAGCACAAGCAACACTCATTTACCATGAAAAAAGCAAGCTGGAAAGCGTCAGAGAGATGCAATGAATGAACTCCTCTTGCTAATGTCTGACTGGCCTTGTTATTAATATAGATATAATGATGTTAAGCTTCTCTATTAAGTCAGCAGACCGCAGCTATTGGTTACACTTCATTTCTAAGAAACAGGCTCATTTTTCAATTACATTGTAATTCACGGTGTCTTTAAGTGCCTGGAAAATGCAAGTTCAAGAACATCTCACTGACGATGCTGCAAAGTTTCACTCAAACAAAAATCTCAGCACAGAAAGACCACATTTGCTGGCTTGTGATTGACTTCTTCCCTGTTCCCAGATGAAAGGAAGAAAGTGATTACACCCATGCAGACTTGGGAACCAAAGTTCATAACAGATAAAACTGACAGTAAGTGACGATCATCCTGAGGACACAACTAAAGCTGTCTGCTTTAAACCCTCTGCCAGAGGCTTCCAAACACTGAGTTACCTAGGTGTGCTCAGCAGTCACATACTGGTGTGCAGCTGCGATTTTGGAGTGCCTGGTGGGGTGAGTTCAAAGGTGTTAGAGCATCTTTCTTTTCCTCATGCCTCCATGCCCCTGGTGCAAGCACTGGGACCATTTTCAGTCCCGATTCATTGCTGGGGCATAGACCCTCTGGAGGCTGCCCAGGGGGAGCAGGGCAGCAGCATCCTCATGTCCCCTGAGTTTCTGGGTGTGCTGGGAAATAGCATTACCCCAAGGATGCTGTTGGACAGCGATGAAAGCAAATCGCAGGCCATGCTGTTTGCACCTGGATCACTATAAGCCTACACTGTATGCATCTGAGCACCCAGCCTTGCCCAGGCTCGGCAGCACGTATTGCCTTCCCCTGCTGTGCCCACAGCTGTGGGGGGCTGGCCTTCAGGTACAGTCTGTCTCACAAGCCCCCTTCCCTCAGCAGAGTTGTCTTCCCTCTCAGTTTTCTTCTTTTCATCTGTGCAATTTAGTGATGTTTTGACATCTAGGAGCTGGGAGTCCCAGGGGATGCTGTATTCTCTTGCGCGGAGACAGTTAATGGTTGCCCAGGAGGGTGAAGCGTGACAGCGGAGGGAAGAGTTGGCTCTGACTTAAGTGGCGAAGACAAATGTAATGGTGGTTGGCAAGAGAAAAGTGTTTCCCTTGCCAGCACCCTCCCTTTGCTGTTGCTTGAGGGCACCAGACCACACACGAGGCCTTGCTGGGCCCCCTCAGACCTCTTGGATATGCATATTACCAGGGTGTTAAGGGTTGCCCTCCTCTCACTATTGCTGGTGGAGGAGCCTGGCCCAGATCCTCACAGCTACTGCCTTACTCTCATTTAATTTCAGTAGCAGTAGCTTCCCACATACCTTTCCCCTTTTCTCTCAGCTGAAACCCACAGTGCGCTCAACTGCTGCAAACCCCTTGGTGCCTTTGGGCACCCACCAGAAAAGACTTCTGCCTCTCCTGACCCTTGTGATACCAGTTCACCTCTCCTTCATGCAGCAAAAGTGATGTCCCGTCCTGCTGCCCTTTGGCTACTTTGAGGACCTTCATGTGGCAGAGCTAAAACACTCGTAGAGGTGCTCTGGTCAGGGGTTGCCATACTCTCAAACAGGAGATCCCTGTTGCTGTCTGGTTATCATGGGTTATCTGGTTCAAGCCAGCTTAAGGTAAAACACAAATAGAACTATTTATTCACAGCCTCAAAATACACAAGAAATTTACAATGCTTGCAATAGATGTCGGTGAAGAAGAGAAAGTTAACTTCCTACCTAATTTAGTTATGTTAATATTAAATCAAGATCTTTCTCTCATATCAGTCTAGAGATGTTAATCTCTAATACCAATCTTCCTGGCAAGGTGGCCTTAAGGGACGATACCCCTACGGCTGCCTCCTGCCTGAGCCCGAACCCTTTGCCACCCTTTCCCACATGCTGCAGCTGTTTGGCCGCAGTACGGGTGGGAACTGACACACCAGAGAACAGCCAGCAGCCAAATGCACGGCAAGGGCAGCTGCTCTGCAGCCCAAATAGGAACATTTTCAGGGCAACTTGCAGGTTTACACAGCTTAGCAGTTATATTTTAACACCAGGGGCTCTTAGAAGCATTGCACATCAATTGTGACAGCTTGAAGTGACAGAAAATGGACATAAGCATGAAAGATTAGTAGGAATGATGAATTATTATGATCTATGAGCTGAGTCAGGGCAGGAAAGCATACACACCTCTCTACCAGGGCTTGCACCAGAACTGCAGTTTGGCTTCAGTCTGGTATGACAGAAGTTTGTGGCAGCGGGTCACCTCTCCCTAGTCTGAATTTGGGCTGGAGGAGGCGGCTCAGATGCAGAGTCCAGGCCGCTTTAGGTCAGGAGAGCTAACTATCTCCAAGCTCTCCCTATTGCACACACTGCATTTGGATTTCCCATTTAGAATCCATTTGGATTTGGATTTTCTTTCTGCACAACTTCAGGCAACAGCATTGGAGAAGGACAAGCTCTTGGCTGGATGCAGGCTGCAGTGGCTCCAGCGCTAGAGCCTAGACCTGGCTGCCACAGACCCTGCCTGGCTCCCAGCCCATGCCCTGGCATCCTGCTAGCCTTGGGGAGGGAAAAAGCATGTGGGACAGAGAAACTGCTCACACTTCACACATGGGGAGCAGCTGCATGAGATCAGTTCATCCGCATGAAATTCAGATCCCCGTAATGCTGCCAAGGTCAGGGAGACCTGCTTGGCTACCTTGGGCTGAGCAAGGGATGGTCAGGCAAATGAAAACTGCTTCGGCACAGCTGAGTACAGCACCTACTCTTATTTTGCAAGATATAAGCCAATACTAATAATATGACTAATAATACATAAGGAGGCACTGCGTGCTTTCTCTTGCTGAGGCAGATCCACCCGTTTTTCTGCTTGTGAGGTCCCTTACACATGGCTGCACATTGCCTGCTCCTCCAAGACACGTGCCAGCCCCTGAGAGGGGAGAAGTTACTTTTGCCTCCCAGCCAGGAAACAACAAGGATCTATTCCCTAGTTCCCACTAGGATAAACCCTCTTCCAAGGGCCCTGCTGGAGGTGCTGAACAATAGGGAAAGCCCCTGTGGAAACAGGGAATGGCCCCATGGTGATGGAGAAAGAGTGAGCTCCGGTGGTTGAGCTGGGCTGCTCTGTGGAAGGTCCCAGCACTCAGAGTCTGAGGAAGAGAAAACAACCACCTTTTCTCCAAATCCCTTTTTCTGATTCTCCTAAGTCCCATCCCAGTTGCACAAGTAGGCTTTATGCTTATGCTTGCCCCTATCTTTCCAAGACAGCCAAGTCCTTTCTAAAGCTAAAGCTGTGGTTACTCCCCCACAATGCAGGAGTGTTGTGGTTTAGGCCCAGCCGGTAGCTGGGTGCCACGCGGCTGCTCACTCACCCCTCCCCCAGCGGGATGGGAGAGGAGAAGTGTAACAAAAGGCTTGGGTCGAGGTAAGGACAGGTCACTAATTACAGTCAGGAGCAAAACAGACTGAATGTAGAGAGGAGATTCATCTAATTTATTACTAAGCAAAACAGAGTAGAGCAATGAGAAAATACAATCAAGTCTTAAAACACCTCCCCCCACCCCTCCCATCTTCTCGGGCTCAACTTCACTCCCGGCTTCAACCTCCTCCCCCCTCAGCGGCACAAGGGCGCAGGGAATGGGGGTTGCGGTCAGTTCAGCACACATTGTCTCTGCCGCTTCTTTGTCCTCAGGGGGAGGACTCCTCTCAACATTCCCCTGCTCCAACATGGAGTCTCTCCCACGGGCCACAGTCCTTCACGAACTGCTCCAATGTGAGTCTCTCCCACAGGGTGCAGACCTTCAGGAGCAAACTGCTCTAGCGTGGGGTCTCTCCCACAGGGTCACAAGTCCTGCCAGCAAACCTGCCCTGGCGTGGGCTCCCCTCTTCACGGGTCTACTGGTCCGGCCCGGACTTGCTCCAGCGTGGGCTTCCCACGGGCCACAGCCTCCTTCAGGTGCCTCCACTTGCTCCAGCACGGGGTCCTCCATGGGCTGCAGGTGGAATCTCTACACCCCCTCATCCTTCCTCCATGGGCTGCAGGGGACAGCCTGCTTCACCATGGCCTTCACCACGGGCTGGAGGGGGATCTTTGCTCTGGTGTCTGGAGAGCCTCCTCCCCCTCCTTCCTCACTGACCTTCGTGTCCGCAGAGTTTCTTACATCTTCTCACTCCTCTCTCCGGTTGCAAAAACTTTTTTAACTCTTTTGTTTGCCTTCTTAAATATGTTATCACAGAGGCGCTGATTGGCTTGGCCTTGGCCAGGGGCGGATCCATCTTGGAGCCGGCTGGCATTGGCTCTGTCAGACACAGAGGAAGCTTCTAGCAACTTCTCACAGAAGCCACCCCTGTAGCCCCTCCCGCTACCAAAACCTTGCCACACAAAACCCAACACAAGGAGGAAGAGGCTGAACTTTGAGAAACTGTTAGGCAAGCCACAAGTTTAAACTTGAAGTTGATCCCGCTGCACAGCACGTCCATCAATTACTCATTCTTTGCAAACATCCACTGCAAATGGAAAATTAAATATCTGCTCCACAATATTTGGGAGACCCAAGTGGTGGGTCTTCATCAACTCTTGGCTGCTGATCAAAGGCAGTTCAGTTTCCCTCTGACTCTTTCTCACTTGCTTTGCATCGCTCCGGCGAGACAGCTCAGCTCCTGCCAGCACAGCAGTAGTGATTTACTGCTCATGTTGTGGGTAGGGACAGGGCCTGAGGTATGTCCTTTATCCCCCCATCTCTTGGTCTTTCATCTCCAGTGACTTGCAGTGCACTGCAGACATGAGCAAGCCTTTGCCCATTATCCAGCTCAGTGGGACGTCTGGTAAGAGACGTGGTCCCAAGCAGTGGGGGATGCTGATCAGCCAGTGATCCCCTTTCATTTGCGGGTGTGTAGGATAACACCGAGCATCTCTGACACTCTCAAAGCAAAGTGCTGGCTGCAGAGAGCAGCCAGTGACATTTCACTTCCCTGATTAGGAAGAAGCAGCCTTTTGAATTTTAGAGTGACTGATACTCATGACCTTTTCCTCTTAAAAGTGAAGGACTGTCTTTAAAACATGCTCTGCCTGCGTCTGGGGATGCACATCGAGCTGAGCTGCTCTTGCAAACAGGACTTGAAAGGACTTCACTTCCTACGGTATTGGTCTGGGACCAAGAACTTACCCTGCAAAGGGAAGGGAGTCAGGGGTTTGCTCATTCAGTGTCGGAAATAATACGTGAGGGATAACGGAGAAGCAGTTGTGCTTTCCATCTTGCTTGGCTGTGAGGACCAAGAGCTGGATCCCCAACTCCAGGGCACTCTGCCACATGGGCTGGTGATGGTAGGAGGGATGGCTGGCTGGAGGAGACCTGCCAGAACCCAAATGCAGGTCTCAGCTCCCACCATGGGACCACAGGGCAGGACCTGCCTGGTGCCAGCTGGGTGACAATGGCGCATAGCTCGTTCCCGTCCCAGTATGCCTTGTGCTGGCATTTTGTGGTGGGAAGCGTTTCACCCTCTGGGAGGGTTTGAGAGCTAAGGCTGCCACCAGCTCATCTCACTAACAGACTGAAACCCCCATAGCTGCCATGAGGATTTGGAAAGCTGAAGCCACGTTTTGCAGATCCAGTGAACTGTTGCAGTCTGCAATCTATGACCTGCATGAGGCAGGGGAGGAACCCACGTGCCCAGTGCAGGGGATGAAAATGCTTCCTTAGCACAGATGAAAAATTAGATGAAGATACAAGTTATCTCTGTGCACAAACTTACAAAGACAACGTGCATAACCAAGCAGGGGGCTGGAGATGTTTTCATCACAGCTACAGGGCTCTTTCTTAGTTTCCTACATACCTCTAAGTAAACAAATATCTGACAGACTGAGGTCTGATTCTGGTTCCTTGTAGGAAATAGCAATGCCAGGCTTATTGCCAGCAGCCTTATCAAAAATCACAGCAAGATAAAATTCTCTATTAAATAATTTAAAAAAAGAAAAAAGAAAAAAAGAAAAGGAGTCAGAGATGATCATCATAGCAATCTTATGATCATAGTGAACCTTTTAAGCTTCAAAATTATGATGCTATAGAAAGGTTATTATTTTCTGTGCAACATAATGCTGTAGCGATGAGCAGACATTTTTATTACAATCATTATCACTAGTAACACCGAAACCAAGGCAGAGTTTGTTTCCTGTCTACATAGTGGAGGGGAAGTCCTGAGAATTGCAGACCCTCAGCTGAGAGTTAAATTAGGCTGAAGATATTTTTACAGCTTTTGGCTTCTTTTAGTGTCGCTCCTTTTGCGTGGATGCTCTTTACAAGCTGGAGCTCTGCAGCTGTAAGTAGGCACTGGGAAAAATTCAAGCAAACTTTATCAAATACGTGCATTAGCAACTAGTCCTGAGGCTCATCTGAGGCTGTTGTACAGTGTTTGAAGAGCTTTCACATCATAAAGAATTCATGGACCCTACTTCATTTAAATACACAGAGATGCCATTTTTCAGTGCATAATCCTGAGCTCTCCCATTCCGTTTCGCACAGCAAATGGGAAGGTATTTGGGATCGGTCTGACCCCATTCACACTGCCATTATGAGAGAATAAAAACTCCTACTTCAACAAACTCACACAGGGGTGACACCTCAGGATGAGCTGTTTGGTGCAGTGAGCAGTATCCAAGGGATTAATCCAGGGACCCTGGTGCCCAGCCAGGCTGGCGGGGAGCAGAGCAGAGGGGCAGCGTGGGGCTCTGCCTGCAAGCCCCCCACCCCAGTCTGCGCCGCAGATCCCCAAGGGTCCCAGCCCTGCAGCAGGGTAGGGGGCTTTCTGAGCTGCAACTCGCACTCCCTTCATTCATGCATCCACCAACCTTATGCAAACAGAGGAAGGGATGACAGACTGCTTAGTGCAGATAACACATCTTTTCAGAAGATGGCCGGGGGGGAGGACTTTTGCAAGCATGGAGGAGGGTGTGTGTATTGATAGACACATCAGTTGCTGAGACTCACAGCAAATAATGGCTCTTACTTCCAACAGACTTCCCATCTGGCTACTTTTTAATGTAGTAAGTCTTTCAGCTCCGTCACCTCCTTGTCCCAGTGGAGAACCTTAACATGCCCCCATATGGCTTTTGGGCACACACCGCTCTATGGCTACATGGCAAGAAAACTGTCCCTGCCTGTGCAGAGGAGCCTTATGTGAAGGCAGAAAGTTACACATATATACACATCCTGTGCTTACTTAGGCCTAGACCTAAGCTCTCCCTTTAGTTAATACAAGGGCACGTCCACAAGCACAGGGCGATGCATGCTCCCGGCTTGCAACACAGGGTGCTCTGCGATACAAAATTTGTCTCCTCCATGACAGCCTATACAGGTGTATGGAGTTTCCTGTAATGCCAGTGGCATGGGCTTTGTTTGGGGCAAGAAGCTCTGACCACTGGTTATATGACGCCAGAGATCTTTCCTCTTCCCTTTACATCTGAACCTGGCCTGATCCAGACCTCTCCCCAGTAGGGAAAGTACTAAAAAAAAAATGAAAGAAACCCAGGGAGAAGGGATATCTTCTAGGAGTTGCAGATGGCCATGGTGTATAGCAGAGAGCTATCTGCAGATGTAGAATGAGCCCTGGACTGACCTACCACTGCTCCCATGGCTGACAGGGAGTGGTGGGGATTGATGGCACCTAGTCCACCCTCCGTCCCAGGTGCCACACTCCCTACCTCCAAAACGCTTTTGATGCTCGAAGTGGCCCTCACCAGACCTTACTGCTGTGACAACTGCAGGCACTTCAGACCTACTATTGCCTCTTCACATGTGCCGTGGCTGCTCCAGTATGCCAGCACACCCCAGCCCATGGCCACCTCCTCTCCAGGACCCTGTCTCCAGCATGCTAGCCCTCCTCCTGCCTCAACCAGGTTTGCCAGTTGCTAGTCTGGGGTCACAAGCTCTCTTCTGGGGTGCTCCAGAAAAGGGAAAAGGGGGAAAGCCTCCTGCAGGCTGTGTCAGAGGTACCTGCGGAGGTCCAGCCGGCACCTCACTGCCTTTTTGTGGCCCTCTCTGTGCAGCAGCTAACCCACAATGCAGACAAAGTAGTTGTGGGTGATGGAGAGCTGACAGTACTGCCCTCTCCTGTGCCAGGGGATCATGGATGGTGAACTGGCTGGACGAGGTGGCTCTAGAGCAGCGTCAGCAGGACCTGCGCACACTGCTGTCAGCGAGACCGCTTCCGATCACGTACAGCTGTTTTGCAAGAGTAAGCGCAATGGATGCAGCCTGGTGCATGAATCTCAGAATATGCCTTCCCGTGTAATTTCATCAGCCATAAATCATGACTCACAACCAGGTGTGCCAAGCATTGAGTTCTGTGCGAGCCCACAGACAGCGTCCACACCTGGCAGACCCTGGCTTTGGAGCATTTTGAACACAGTCTCCAAGCCATGTGGTCTATAGCTTGGTCTTTTACCCTCATCAACCTCCTTGAAGAGGTTGTCGCAAGCACAGCAGATCTCCCTCCCTACACATGCCCTACTGTTCTTCTTTTGAGCTAGCAGCATCCAAGCTGTCCCAGTGTCTTTCAAGACCCTTTTTCCCCTCACCAGGAGGGAGGGACGGAGGAAGGAAGTGCTATTTTCCCAGATGTTAAGCAAAACACATGCATCTCAAACTGCAGACTGTAGTCACCGTGCACTTCAGGTGCCACTGTCCGTCTCACAGGTGGACGGATCCAGACGAAGCCTCGCCTGTGCAGTTGAGGCTGACATCTGCCCTGTGCTGTGAAGGGGCAACAAGGCCAGGAGATCTCCTGCGGCAGCAGCACTAGGACTGGCAAAGCAGCAGCAAAACCGGCTTGCACGGAGGTCCGCATGGTGGCAAGCCTGCCCCAGCAAGCTAGTTAGAGCCACCTTGGGTACACCTACACTACAGAGCAGGCATGCCAGGATCCTTCAGCCTCTTTTGAAAGTGTAGTGGCCTCAGCTTGCCCCTTTGTCCATGCTCTGGTTGCCTCCTATCTAAAGGAGAAAGTCCTTTCACAACACCCCACTCGCCTCCCTGCCACTGCCCTTTGCCTATAATTAAATAATAAGGGACTAATGGAACATGGCATGATGATAAGTGCTTAAAAGATTTATCTTTGTGTCTTCATTTAAGACATTTTAGTATCAGCCAGCAGTTTCCAGCCATCATGGTAATTTAAATAAATGATTTATGTGGAAAAACAAGACATTCCACAATATCTCTAAGACGGCTCCTGGAGCGTGGCTGCTGCTGGCTAACACTGCCTCTGGGAGCCGAGGTACTCATTTACACCTTGTACTTCACATCTCCGCGGGGGGGTGATTACCCCTGATAACAGCACCTCTTGCCAGGGATTTTAAGCATTTCTGCTTGAACAAATATGAGGCTGCATGGAATAATTTAAAAAGCACAGTGCACAGGAACAACATGGGATAGAATTATTTCAATAGTGCTCAATGCTGCAAAATGAAATGACAGGAAAAGAAAACCAAAAACATCCAGAAAGAGGTTTCCCCAAAATAAAACCAAAACATACTTAGGGACTTTAGAACAAAAATAAAGGGGTGGGTGGGTGATTAATCCGTGGGAATAGTCAGACACTAGCCACTACCCCATTAAAGCTTTCAGAAGCATTGACTGAGAGCAGCTGCAGAAAGTACATTTTTGTTCCATAAAACAGTGGCGAGCCATTCTACAAAAACAAACAACCAATTTAAAGGCTCACCATTGCCTCTAGAACTGCCTGGTTTACCCATTTGAGAGAAATATTGCCAGTTAAACAAGACTGCAGTGTACTAAAGCCTGGCTTATCCCACTTTTGAAGCCCTTCAGTGAGAATTGCCACCTATTGCTCCCTGGACTCAGAGTGGTGCGACAGGCGATAACATGCCATGAAAATGCTGCAAGCATTTGCCGTGTGTCTCTCCCCATGCCCCACCACCCCCAGTCCTGTTTCTCCATCTCTGAGACATTTCAACAGAACCAGCAGCAGTAACCTTGCTCGGTAATATCTGTTTCCCAAGGCCGCTGCTGATGTGAGCGAAGTTAAATAGCCTTCCTTCTGGCTGGGGACCCTGCCTCTGAAACACTCGAGGGTCAGGGCATTTGTTCTCATTACACTCAGTAACATATTCCACCAGTGCAGGCTTTCTCAAAAGCAGTAAGTTTGTATATCAGACTCATTAGCTTTGATGAAGCCGTGGTTTTTGATAAATAATAAAAAACCCAACTCAGAAATAGCTATTAATTATTCACTGGAACAGCAACTACAACCTCAGTCGCCACATGTCCCAAACCAATGCCCCAATCAAGGAGGAGGACGAGGCAACGGAAAAATAAATAGAACAAAATAAAAAAAACTAAAACAAAAATTTGTTTCACTCTTTGCTCCACAGTTTACTGAACCTGTGGGCTCACAATACTGCTTGAGCTCACTGTGGGCAGAGCTCTGTGTTTACCCCTGTTACATCCCAAGGAAGGGACCATGCTGTTACCAGGTAAATGAAATTAGTTCTGTCACCAGGGCAAGCCGGTGCAGGTCACTGGCGATTAAAGAAGCCATGCCAAGGTACATCAGTTACAGTCCAGCCTATATTACTCGTATTAGCTCTTACAAGAAAGAAAAGCTCTGAACAAGCTCTAAATTCCCTTGCAGGGACTCTGGGACTGCAGCCAGGCTGCAGTGTTACTTGAGACAAGTTGGCAAAGGACCATCAAAGCACACAAGATGAAGTACTAAGATAGCAGAGGGACCTGACATTTCAGGACCATTTTCCTTATAATATCTCAGTGTGCACCATAGGCATGAATGAGCAAGAAACCTCCACACCCTGGATCTAGTTAAACTCATGTCCATTAATGAAGTCAGGATTTGCCTGCAATTTGTCAAACTATGGTAATGACAGGTGATACCTGCCACCAGGCATTGGTATTTTTCTTAATGACCTCTTCTGCATGAGTTATTATCCCTAGTCTAGAAATAGGGAGGATGAGCACTATGAGCTGAAGTGGCTTGTACAAATTATCTCAGCTATTATGGAAAGAAACAACAAATGAAAACCACACCATTTGGTTCCCAGGCTCTGTGCCCATGAGTCTTTTCTTTCCATTGCTGTCTTTTCTTATAAGGACAGGAAAAGGGAAGGTGGTTGAGGTAGGAAGACCTACATTTCCTTTTTTCATAAGTTCCTTCTAATAAAAAGGGAGTTTTATAGTGAAAAACTTTATCTCTGCTTATTGCTAAAAAAAAATTAAAAAAAGCAAGGGTATATATTTGTATTAAGTGTTGTATTGTTCACTAGTGCATGGCGGGGAAAAAAGAAAAAAAAAAAGTGTTTCTTTGCACACAAGGCTCCCATGCAAGCCATGGAGGAAGCCTCCTAATTCAGTCAGAGACAGGAGATAAAACTGTACCCAGGCTCCTATGGCGTGGCTGCTGCAGAGGCAGCCAGCCAGCCACAGTAGCACCTTTGGTCTCCCCCAGCTTCCTCCTACCCCCAATATATTATATGGAGACATTTTCATTATATGCTTAAGAAAGACATTTGTGCCAACTTTCAAGTCTTCATACGCATCATTCATTCCTCTTGAGATAGGAGAGGGCTTTTGTTACTGATTTAGGGCTTTGTACTTGGAAGTTTTTATAAGCCAGTGCTAGAAAAATTAAAAACAGGTATATTTTTAGCACATGGGACAAAAATGTTGAGGCATATGGTTGAAAGCCAATAATAAAAGAAGCCATAGACTGTAAATAAATACTTGTTGGGAAAAAAAAGGGGGGGAAAAAAGCCTACACACCACAGTCAGTACTTTCTTACCTCCCCCAAGGAAATCCATAAATCCACTTAGTAGCCTTTTTATTTCTCTCTGGAGTCTGATTCTCCTCTCATTTACAGAGCTGTAAATCCAGACTTATTCCTTTGAAGTCAGAGGAGTTTGAAGAGTTCAAAACACATGAAGTAGGAGAATAACCAGTGTCTCTATAAACAGAGACTCCCCAGCTGCCAGATCCCGATCCTGTTGATTTAGTAGGTGTTTTCCATTGAGTTTAACAAGAGCAGAAGGAGCCATTTCATTCAGTTAAGTTACACTTGCAGCCAGATCTTCTACTGACTCCATAGCCTTGGCTCCATGGAAGTTACATCAGTCTCCAGCGCCAGAAGACTGAGGGTTTGATTTTGTGCGTGCTGGCGTAACTCAGCAATAATCTGAATAAGGAGGTGAAGTCCAAGTTAGGTCCATTATTTGCAATGATAAATATCTGGGTTATTTGTCATCAAAATACTGATTGCTGTTTTATAGCTTGAATTGGGCAAATCACTAGTAATAAAATATCATTAGGCTTCCAGCTGAAAGTTTGATAGCTGATAGGCAGTTTGGAATTTTAATTGGTGCAATTATAATGTAAAGAATACTTTGAGGAGATATCCTAAGGACAACTCTGGCCAGGCACCAGCATGAAATCAATAACTAGGTGTCAAATGGTTACTAAGCAGAAAAGGCAATGGGCCTTGCTATTAGCAGAGTATGTTGATTCAGATACAGTAATAAAATGACACTGTCAAGCAGCTGGGTAAAACTCTGGAGTTCTGGAAAAGAGTATCTTAGGGCTTGTTGATTCCTATAAGTATCATATTCATCTGTAAAATCTACCATCTTTACATTGTTATTAAGAAAAACAAATGCTTTTTTACCTTTTTAAACAGAATTAATTTTTTATTCTTAAAGACTAATAGCTGGTGGAAACCTCAGTGATCTCTTGGAATAAGGGCTGTAGAGAAAGTGCAGAAGTTGAAACTAAAAGCACAACTTACACAGCTGAAAGTGCTAAGTGTTCTTCTGTTTGCACGCATGGCAATAATTGACTTTAACACAGCAGAGCCTACAAGATGCAGCGCTTTCCTCTCACCATGCTATCTCCTGAGTATAGATAATACTGGAAATGATGGCTCTTAAACACTATTGACATGGCCTAAATGCTGTGGGATATTGTGTTTGCTTTGACCAAAGCAGGCAGAAAGTCAGGAGTGAAGCCAGGCGGTGTGTCCAGCTGAGAAGGGGTGTTCCTGCTGGTGGGGTCTGGACTGACACGACCACTGAAGACATTTGGTAAATTCATACCCACAAAACCATTATAAAATAATACCAGCACTGACATATTGTCCAGTCTGGAAGGAAACCATATAACTACAGATTTGATTGAGCTTCTGCTGGGAAGTCAATGTAATCATCACCTTCAAAAACAGGTCTGTTGTCTGTAACATAGAGACAAATTGCTTACGATAGCTTAGAGCAGTTCAATTATTCTTACCTATAACAAGATTTGAAAGAAATTTCTCCAGGTGTTTTCTATCGCATTCCTTCCCTTTGTAGCACCAGATAAGGTGCTTGGCTTTAGCAGGTCTTTTGACTCCCTGAGTGGAGGAAGTTACCCTTTCCAAACAGCTGGGTCCAGGGCTTATTGTATCCCATGTTGCTCTACAGGGACCTTTGGGAGCTGGCCACAGGCAGGCCAATGTGAAAAAAGGTGGCAGACATCTGCAAGATGTCATTGGCTCCAGCTATTTTATCAGCACTTATTACACAAAGCAGAACTTGCCCTTAATATTCTTTTGTTGTTCTCACATCAAAGGGCTAAATTATGCCCCCTAATATGTGTAAGAGGCTTTTCAGTTATCTTTCTGATGCAAATTATATCATTTTGCATTATCCACTGATTATCTGCAGTTTGAAAAGTACAGCAGATGTTGTGCAAAGCCTATATGTCAGTTCTCTCCTCCTCCGAGAACAGCATCCAAGTAAGCAAAATTGAAACAGTCCCGTGGTGAATTCAAGTTTAGCTGTAGCTCAAGGGTGGAATCAGTCTGGGCTTTGGAAAATTTGTCACATATTTGGTGAAACTAGAATTGAAGGTCTGAGTGTGCCCAGCTCAGCACCTGGATGTATACCCCATCATCTCCAGCACATACATCCTCTCCCCTTGCTATATGCCTATATTTAGGACATTTAACAGACGCTTCAGGTCCATTAGATGACAGCCCAGTGTGAAGTCTGCCCTCAGCTCTCATTGCACAATGTGGAATAAGTTGCATTTGATTGTGGCAACATGCCGACAATGCCAAGGTTAATGAATTAAAGATGTAAAACAAAGAATGCTTAATGAAGTCAAATTATGAGTGATTGTTTTACGAGGTGGCATTTAGTATTAAGAATAATCATTACAAAGTAAATCCTCTACCCACCTCTGACTGGGCTCTTGTTGAGGTGCATAGCATTTCAAAACACTATTGAGTTGAGAAAAAGCAAATACTCAAAATGTCTGCAAAGAAACATCAGTCAAATATGGTATTAATTACTGGTTTTGAGGAGCAGTGGTAGGAATGTATGGGGGCAAAGAAGGAACAATGTCGTGACTCCTTGCCTTGTAAATTTTATTATCATAATGTGGATAGACCATCTTTCTGGTTTTGCCTGTGTTAAATCTCAGCAAACTGGCTCCTTTGCAAGTTCAAGCCTGTGTATGGCTATACCATAGCCTGGGACTGTAGTCTACAATTATTAATTTAATGGTGGTTCTGGACCATATCTTATTATCTAGTCAGATATAT
Source organism: Grus americana (assembly GCF_028858705.1). Lineage (NCBI taxonomy): Eukaryota > Metazoa > Chordata > Aves > Gruiformes > Gruidae > Grus > Grus americana. The sequence goes on along the minus strand of NC_072856.1, from coordinate 53,865,649 downwards.
TAAATTATGACAGAAGACCTCTCCAGAAGTCCACTGAGGGCATTTCTTCAAAATAACACTGCCAGATGGTTGAACATCCAAGACAGGAAGAAGTGAGAGGAACCTTTTCACTCAGTCCAATATATCCCTCTGAAAGTCTGAATTTTTGTCAAACTCGCCCAGTCCTTTCCTCAGGGAAGTTAGGGAAGATGTGGGTCTGTAGGGCTCTCCTTCTTCCACCTATGCTGAACAACCTACAAGGTTGTAACGGGACCACAACATGCCTAAGACAGGCCTTGACCACACATCAAAGGGCAGAGTATGAAAGGCAGCTGCCAGAGCTGGAAGAATCAACGATGTCGTCTCTTTCTCTTTGCCAAAAGACTATTGATTCTCTGTACTTGCTCCTGTAACTTGGCTGACAGGTTTGTAGGACAGCAAGAATCTCAGCTAACAACAGTGCTGCTTCAGCCAGTTGTTCTCAATAACCCTGCCACGATTTAAAGACAGGAGCTGAACAAGGCAAGAGGATTTTTTTTTTAACATAAACACGTATCTCAAGACAGTTTGCTTGTGTACCAGTTGTCTCATATTCTTTTCCACAAAGCTGGAAGAATACAGTATCTTTGGAGTGTCTGATGGGTAAGAAGTGATATATGAAGCTGGGGTAAGAGGATATATACATAAAGCTGGTTGCTCTATGTGCTCCCTCATATAGGAGCGGCTGTGTACAATAGCACAGGTTCTTAAATCACGACCTTCTAGACTGAGGACTATCTCCTTCCCCCTTCAAGTTAATTAGAAAACTCTTGTTGATCTATATGGAGATTATATGCTTACCACAGTCAAGGTTTGGGCCTCAGTATGTCCTCTTTCCCTACAGCCATCAGCTTGTTTGGCTGTTAGTGCCGTGTGCGCACATTCTTCTTCAAAATTAATAACCAAATCCTTCCACGCGACCTCTCTGCTTTGTCAGACATCTATACCATGACCTTCTGTTTCAGATACACTACAAAATCTGGCACAACACACTGGCAAATAAAGGCAATACAATAAAAATGGGAACTAAGGTGACTGCTTGGATGCTTACTGCTGTGGTAGAATATATGTCAAAAGAAGGAATAAGCCATGCTGAATATAGGATAGCTCTGATTTACTGTACATTCAAACCATACCTTAAATACCCTTTGGTTTTGAGCATACTCTGGAATTTTTTTCCCTCTTGCCTTAATGCAGTCCCTTCTATCCCTTGTCTTTATCTACCCTCTGTCCTCCAGAGGGTGGAAATACCAACCGGCACAAAGCATCTTGCAGGCTGGCAATTTGGGCTTTACAAAGCTTGTATGGGACCTATAAAGAAGACGCCCAGCAAAAATAGGTTGATATCTGAGATAAAGTCCACACACGCTTGATATGTGACTTTGACTGTGACGCTACCACAAGATGGAAATAGACGTTTGTCAAGATTTGCCCATCAAAAAGAAGCAGAAAGAAGCACAAGCTTCTCTCGTTGTTTTCTTTTCTTTTTGAAAATCGCCTGTCAGTAAAACACATGGATGAAAGTCATGTTTATTTTAAGTCACGTAAGTGAACTTTAAATCTTAGCTATTTGTTGGGGAACATCAGGCAGGTAATGTTTGGAGGACTTTTGAGGACTTAAAGCCTCTCTCTTTGGTCTTCTACAGCACATATTCAATACTGGAACAAAAAGCCAGCATCCTTGACAGCAAAACTTCACAATCATCTTGTAAAAAACTTTACTCCTCTTCTATTCTGGCAGTGCACTGCACGGGGAATGAGCTTTATACTCTGAGACTACAAGGTGTGCCTGGTTAGTTTTAGTGCCAGGGTGAGGAAGTCCCCTGGAGACCAAGTATTGCAGGAGGAGAATTCAATCACTAAGGTGTTTCCAGGCTGGATTAGGCTGAAATACATTCACAGAATGTGCTGACAGGTTTCCTCCAAGCATGAACCAATTATAAAAGAAAAGCCATTTGTTTCTGTAAGTGCAAATCTAATTTCTGGTTATTCTTGTGGATATATAATACAGAAATTATCCTACTTTAATAGATAGGGATGGATCCTAAATTGTACCTGAGCCTCCCAGTACTAAGCAATTATTTCTCCCTTTTTCTCACCCAAAAGCCTTAGGCCAGTGTATTAAAAATAACAATACCATTCTAAAAGATTTGACTGTCATTTTGCTGAACAGTGGTTTCTGGCTAATAGGACACAGTTCACATTCAACCTTAAGAGGCCTGTGGTAGAAACTATTAAATACCCCAATTAGGAATGAGATGGAGCAGTCCCCTAGGGACCTTTGCTCTCTGATGTTCTCACTGCTACTGGAAGAATAAATAAATGCAAAGCCTGTCATCCTAGCTAATAACTCCCAGAGACAGAGGTTACAATTACGCAATGGGAGTTAGCCCATGTTTCAATGATGTTTTGCTATTAAATTTGCCTTCCTGAAAGGCTTTTTATGACTGCGAGAAAAAAAGAGGTGGCAGATTCAAAGCCAGTAGTCTGGGTTTCATGAGAGCCAGCACTAATCAAGCACAGAAGACATTTTTTATTTATAATGTACCAGTACCTTTCCTTTGGAGGGCAATATGAATGAGAATTGACCAGTCTGCAAGGGGTACAGATGTTCCCCAATCAGGCGACATCCTGGACTGCACAGAGCCCTCCGGGGGGTCACCAGGTCCCCTGTAACTACAGCAAGGAGGAACCAGGACAAGGACAAGGATTCAGAATTTTAGTGCCCTCTGGCAGCAGACCTCGCATGGGGCATTTGAACCTGTATGCCTTGTACTAGGATGTTCTTCGTGCCACAATCCTGTCCTGTTACAATTTTAATCACTGCTTTCTGAGCACTCAGATTAACATTTGATCTCTCATGATTAAAAAAAATCAATTTTTTGCATGCTCCAAACCTCATATTTAGATAAATGTGAACAAACACCAGGGCTCTGGAGATATTTTTTTTAAGTGGAACTAAATTTTATATACATTACCAGAAGATGACGTGTGCAGCAATTTGGCTTCAGAGATACAGAACATTTAAGGTAGAAATTTTGCTGATGGGGAAAGTCAGGAAAGGAAGTTACAGCTGGAGCCTGCAAGGCTGGGAAGGGTGACATGTTAAAAATGTTTAATGTTTTTGAAGGTTGTCTGTACATGCGTGAATCAAAGTCAACTAAGAAGACAGCTAGTGTTAAAGTCATTAGTGCTAATTACTAGTTCAAGGAGTTAAGAAACAGTAATGGAAATGAATGATTTAGGGCTTTTATAATGCGACCAGAATGAGTGAGCTGAAGTGCTGGTTAGAGCAGCCAGTGATGGATACACTGGGAGGCTGGTTTAGGCAAGAATGGAGAAACTCTGGTTTTCTCACAAAGATTTTGATTCTTTACCATGATCAAATGTCTTCTATTAACCTTCAAGGAAAAAAGGAGCTGTATATTTTTTGTATGGACCAAACTGCAGCAGAAATAAATAAAAAGGCAGCTTTACCGTGTGCAGAGGTTTCTGCTAGCTGCCCTATGAGGAGAGATTTACAATCTCTTTGCAACACAGAAGCAACCTAAAAAGGCCAAATCTGACTATCTGACCCCTGCTTGAAAAAAAATAATTAGAAATAAGTGAAGTTATAGCACTTAGAATCATAGAATATCCTGAGGTGGAAGGGACCCATAAGGATCATCGAGTCTACTTCTCTGGCACCTTTTCTATTTGCAACCCTCAAAGTGTTTTACAAACATTAACTTAGTGCAGACCCCAGGAGAGCTACATTACTTTTCTCGTGCTCTGTATTTTACAGCTGAAAAAACAATGCAGAGTTGAAATGTCTTTCTCAAGGTCACATACTGCCGGCCTTGTAACCACCAACTTCTACACTCCTGCTCATACCACTAGATCACACTGACGAGTTAGCATGATAGTTCCCAGTGTGAAACGATCTCCTGGGAATGAAATGTGTAACTTGTTAAATATACAACTTGCTTACATTTGCTTACGTTTAAAGTGCATCTTTAAATAATACATTTTCAGTGAGCAATTTGAATAGATCATTATTTATAACATTAAATCATGGCAGGTGTTTTTTTGAAGTCAAGTCTAATGAAATGACTGTTAACTTCAAACAAGAAGTTGAGCCTGTGATTCATTGAAGGGTTTATCTCTGTCAGATTTGCAGTTACACATATTAAAAATTGATCCACTTATATATATTTTGCTGTACTTGAAGTTATCAAGGTTATAAATTCTGAACAGATCCCAAGCTTGTGGTGACTAATACCAATTTTAGGATGACAGTATTTAGAATAACCTTTCTTTTTCCACTGAAATGCATTTTTCTCTGTGACCTGCATCTTTAACCTCTGATATTTTCCCCTTCATATAACACAAAGACTTCTCTTTTACTTGTGTGTTTTAGAGATCACTGAGAAGTAGTATACTTTCTTTTTCTTCTCTTCAGTGAGTGATTGCCTTTGAAATCACTTCAAGTGCCAAGCAAGAAATACCTCTTTGTGAGTTTACATACCTCTTCCAAAAGCAGTGGAAATGCCAAGCCAACGCATTTAAAACGGATTAGGTTTGGGGTTGTTTCCATATTTAGATGTCTGATTTGGGGTGCCTGAAAAGAGCCTGATTCAAAGGGTGGATTTTTGAGCTTGATGCATTTTACAAAAGATCATGTATATTTATGCATGCAGTATGTGTGCCTATGCATTGAGCCCTCTGAGTGTCTGACTCTGGTTTCTGCTGTGAATGTCCCAAACCCTGTTGATTGGAATTAAAATCCCAGATTCCAAGTCCTGTATTTTGGTGGGAGGCGAGCTCAGACGCCCCGCTTCATCTGGCCATCACGGTGTCAGGCAGTGCTGGGTCACCTCCACAGCTTCTCCCATTCAGAAGAAACAGCATCATCCACTCAAGCATCCTCTGTGGGAACTAAGATTTTTCTCTTGCTGCAAATTCCTCACAGTCTTGTTTCTCCTAACTGTACATCTCAAGCCTTCAGATTTTTCTCACTCTTGGATCTATTTTTAAACCCCTTTTTTTCCTATGATATATAATCAGCACTCACCTGACAGGAGAGTGTACTCAAGACTTATGAAAAAGCTGCTTTAGGACCACATGATAATAAATTCTCATTAATCCCAAACATATATGAGATACAGAGCAGGGCCCACAACTAGTTTTATAGAGAGCATTAGTGTCAGCAGTTTAAAGAGAATTAAAAGAAAAAAAAATAACATTCCATCCCTGAGGAAAAATCCAAGTAGCGCATAAGACTAAAAGGAACATTTCCATAGGGAATTGCTTATGAAAGAGCTTTTTAGTTCAAAATAAGGAAATCACTAGGCACTGCAGAAGGATTGTATTGATCAAAAATAGTCTTCTGAAATATTAGGATCCAAAGAAGAGCTCAAGTAAAAGGTGCAAATGAAAGGAAAGTAAGCGAGCTCAAACGCAGGAGAACTCCATTTTTCATTTGCAGCAAAGATTGTGATCAGAGCCCTGAATAATACAGATTCTACATGCGGTTGGGAACATTTGAAAACTCACTTATAGCTATGATCCATAACAGTGTTAGATTTATTGACCAGCTCAGCTCGCCATTTGTGAAGTATCACCTGTTTTTCACAATTTCCTAGAAGACATGATTAACCAAGATGCCAGCGCTGCTCCATTCCTGCACACTCACCAATCAGTGCAGTGTTAATAAGATGCCAGGTGAGACCACTGAACCTCCTGTGGAGCTACTGAAAGAAAAGTGAGCATGCTAAAAATATTTAGAGAGATTTATTTGATTTCTCCACATGAAGCCCTCTATAATTTATCACTTCAGCTCATACTTGTTCTGTTTTCTGCTTTGTTTTATTTTAGAAGGGGGCCTTTCTCTCCTGGCTTTTAGCATAAGCACATCAGAGGTTTGGGTCTACGATGGTTATCAGTGCAGTTCAGTTCCTGTGTTCAGCTATTTGTCCTATCTGGTAAACTAGCAGACTTCTCCAGTTGGTCTGCTGAGCAGAGAGAGGCTGAAATGATACCCATCTCAAATGTGTATGCATTGAGCAATAAGGTTACAGTATTCTCTTCTTTGCAAGTGTGTATGGTGTCCATAAATACCCAGACGTATGAATGGGCACAGTGCTGGGGCAAGCAGGGGATTGATTCTTATTCTTCTGAGCTGCAGAAGAAGCCTGCTCTGCTTTGCTAAATCACAGTGAAACAACCCCCTCATCTAATGGTTATTTAATTTAATCCAACAGGTCCCCTTGGAACAGGCAGGTTTTCTGTGAGAAGCTGAAAGCTAAATCAAACATGACATTTTGGGGTATTCATCAAAAGCAGTTGAATGAACAAATGTCTGAAAATAAACACCAGTTTTTCTCCAGTATTTCAATACCCAGGATTGGAGACATAACACATTTTATAAATAAAAAGATCATGGGGTTCCCATTGTAAACTGCTGACAAATAAAAGTGATCTGTTAAGCTTATTTGAAAACTTGTGTTTACTTAGCATTATAATGGAAAGTCTTATACGCATAGCAACAGCTCCATGCAGTTGTTGGATGCCATGAAGCAGTAACAGCAACTATTTTTTGCATGAAAGTATGTCGCAGTTAGTACAGACTGCAAAGTGCAAAAGCCAAATACATGAACATACAGGTCATGGATGAAGTTGCCATTCTGGATGACCCAGAACTGGGTCTCTTACTACATTTACTAAGCAAGGTAACAAGGCACATTTGTTTCTGACACTCCTAAATTAACACCAAAACTGACTACAGCACAAGCACAAAGAATAGATTGGTTGATAATAGAGAATAAAATAAAGTTTTTAGTATAAAGCAAGTCCAAAATGGCCAATTCTAGCCAGATTGAGATGTCAATGTATATCTAGCTACCTCACAGGCGATGCTGAAATAGAGAAATGGGTAGATTCAGGTGTGCTTGGGTGGAAAATTATCTGAAAATGCAAGCAGTCAGACTGGTACTGACCTGGTGTAATACAGAAGGCATAAATGATATTCACAAAAATGTTTTGGTGAATGGACTCATCACTGTTTTGTTTTTTATCCCAAAAATCTCAGCGAAGTTAACGTTGTTGTCCTTGGCTGAGCACTCAACAATACTGCTCAAAATCATTAGCTGTCTTTGGAAATCTTGATCCTTGTATGTGGAGAGCCATTTCAGCTGAGTGGGTTGTTTTAAAACAAATACCTCAATATGTAGCTATGTAAGTAAATATATAAATAAATGAATTTATTCCATTCAAGAGAGGGGTGTGGGCATGTTATATTTGGCTCCACTGAGCATGGAATAAAAGCTTAACAGCTTGTGGAAAGAGGTGAGGGGTGAGCACCCCTGAAAGAGGTAGGCAGCATGAACTTATTTCTTGTGCTATTGCCTGTCCTGTGTATTGCTTACTGCATTTTTACTGCACAGTCCTAGTTTCACAGGATTTAACTCCAGGCAGAGATTAAATGGGAACTTTTAAAGAGTTAGACAAACTTACTGATCCCATTGCATGCAACAGGACATTTTCTTTCAAGGGTGATTTATCTCCTCTATGTGGCTGGAGCAATAAATACCCTGCAAATGAACTCCATGCTCGCTCATAAAATAAAATCCACATTTATCTCAACTATCAGAGACAACTATAAATTGAATGAAAGTGAAACAGGGTAAAGAGGGTTTGAAAATAACAGCTCCATCACTGGTAACACAGCCCTGAGCAGACATCGTTGCAATGGTGGCTGAGTTCAGCTGTTGAGAGGCCCCGAAGAACTGACTCTTGGGTCACCTTTGACAAGGTTGAACAAGAAACTTCAGGTCTCCATGAGCCACATGCAGGTCCTGGAGACCACTGTGGGCAATAATTATCTCTGGTCCAGGAAGGAGATCAGTAGGAAAGCTGAATTTTTTGTCAACAGGAGTAGGAGCAAGTCATTGGAGAGGGGAAAAGGGACATGGAGAACAAAGCAGAGGCTTTAAATTTTGACACAGGGCACTGTTGGTCCTCACAGGTCAAAAGAACAGAGCAAGTTCACCTTGTCCAGTTGATGTGTACGAGTCACAGGTGTGTATACAGTATGTGTGACTTACCCTAGGTCTATCTTTCTGCAGCCAGCCTTCTGGAAGAATAACATTATTTAAGACTTCTGTAAAAAAATGGTTCTAAATGTCCTTTCTTGGTTTAAAGGTCAATACTGTACTTTTTTGAGCTAGCTCTAAGGAACCTCCCACATAATTAAACATACAGGATTCCCTACAAGCAGTGTCTCTGACTGATGCCACTGGGATGGCATGGAGGGAGCAGGGATGGTTCCAGATTTGAGAGCTAAAGGTAAGGAGGAGAGAGAAGGCAGAATACATCACTGCTTCAGAATTTTAGGGTGGTTATTTTTAGTGGATTGTGAAATGTGGTAAAATTCCTATAGGTTTCTTAGCCTGAATAAATGTATTAATCAGGGCCCCTCTTTCATCAAAGAATACTGTATGCAAGCATCTGTGGGTGCATGGTCCTATAGATGATACACAGATTCAGTGTTAGATATACACTTCCAAAGCCCCCTGAACTGCCATCTAAACAAGCAGCATTTGCTATCAGATTTGCAGCACTCGAATATTCTCTGCTCCAAATCAGTCCTGGGTGAATTCCATCCCCACAGCTCACCCATTTTTCTATTACAGCTAATCCAATTACCTCAGACTCTTATCATCCTACCAACGAGCACATATGTCATCTTCCTCATGCAAGTCATCCTGTAGAAAAGTTAATGAGCATATTTATGTGAGAGAAGTTATGGACCAAAGTGTTATGGGTGCAGGAGTTTGTTATCATTGTGGTAAGCAAGGCAACGTATTGATGGACAAGATGGATGAGTGTAATTTAAACAAATGAAATGGAAGCGTGAATGAGTATCTGAAAAAGGCTAAACCTCATCCCCAGTTCAGACTGGAAATAGCACAAAGAGAAATGTTCTTGAAAGCAGATGGCTGATACTGGACAAAGCTTTTGGACACAAATTTTCCCCCCTTCCAAAAGGAAATTATGCAGAGTACCTGTTGCTGATGGAGTTTCACACCCTTTAGGTGCCAGTGGGCTCTGGTGGTGGTCACCAGAACTCTCTGCGTGAATCAAGCAAAGACCGTGCTTGTGCCAAGAAGGGTTGAACCAGGTGATCCTTGAGGTCCCTTCCAACCTGGTGTTCTATGATTCTATGATTCAAAGCTAAAACTTGCCTAAAACCTGGTTCTACCTAAAACAGGTTGCGAAGAGAGGAGAATCAGTCTTTTCTTGCACTCAAGCTAGTTACAGAAATGAGTTTGAACTGTGGGAGGCAGAGGATGTTAGCAGAGCTGAAGGCCCCTGCCAGCCTCCGCACGCAGGTGGCTCACTGCAGGCAGGTTACCCCACTGAAGCTAGTGCGTGAAAATGCACCCAGAGAATTTGTCAGCTTACCCCAAGTAATTCCAACCAAAATCATCCTGGTGCAATTATTCTCTGTGTGGTATAAGCTGTGTGGTAGCTTATTTTCCAATCTGGCAGTGGTGAGTTCAGCTTCCAGATTCAAACAGCGAAATGGGATCCAATAACTGTTCATATGAGATGCTTGGGAAGAAGCCTGATGACTGAGTTACATTTGAGAAGATGAGGAGCATGAGACCTGTACTAGTGGAGAGCTAATCATGCTCCAGCACCATAAAATTGAAAAGGACTAATGCACGCTCAGAGCAGGACTGCCAAAGCCCAACAGAAACAACACAGAGGGCAGGGATGAATGCCCTGGGATTCTGGAGTTGCACCCCAGCAAATGCCTCTGCACCCCCACCACCAATAGGGCTGGGGAGAGGGGGAGCTCAGCACTGGGTTAACTCATAGGATGGAGAAGGAAGGAAAAAGGGGGAAGAGAACCAGCCTGTTTGCTGTGGGACCCAAAACAGCCCTTAGCTGCTCTGAATAGCTCCATGTGGGATTGTCAGCGTAGCTGATGCTGGATTATTCCAGCAAAAATGAACATTATGAGAATATATTCACGTGCATTAGAGGGATGGGGCTAACCAGCATCTGGTAAAACAGCTTTGTTGCAAGGCAATTCTTTTACTCAAGAGTAAACATTTGTTCCCCCAGGCAGGAAGTCACCCCAGCTAAAATCCACCATAATGAAAGGAGCCATAGGTTGTATCATATTCAGGAGCCTATTTCCTCTCCCACTGAGAGGACACATTGCAAAGACTTTCAAATGACAGCAGGGGTTTGTTATGGAAAGCAGCATGGCAGGCCCAGAGCTTCTCCTGGCCACGAAGGTCCTAACTCTGGTCATGTCCCTTTCTGAAGGCAAAACGGACAACAGGGTTTTGCCTGCAATATCCAATATACAATGGCAGATTTACATCCCTATATGTCTAGGACAAGTGTGTGGAGTTGGACTCTGGATTTCCAGTTCACTGGACAGTGGTCTATAGGTGTGGGCACAGGCAGGCTGCTGCAGGCATTTCAGCTCCTCTCCCAGAGCTGGGAGTCTGCAGGACTGCCGCTGTAACCTGGCCGATTTATTCAGGGGAAACCAGAAAATGGCAGCTAAGGAGCTGATTGGGTAAATAGCATAGAGTTTCCCAGAAAAATTAAGCTGTGCTTTGCAAACAAAGATACTTCAAAGACAGAGAATTGCTTATCACTTTCCATTAATGCTTGCATTTTATACCTTCTCACTGGGTGCCTGTTCTGCTCTTTAAGACCATAAGTGCACTGGGGCATCACTGCCTATTTCTCAGTATTTAACCAGGGCCTTATTAAGCAAAGCCCCAATATTAGCTCATCCCTTGGCACTGCAGTAATAAGTACAAGGAAATAATATTCATGTTAGACAGCCACTATAGCTTTGGATACAAAGCAAGCAAAATGGATGCACTTGTTCATCAACGGAGAAATGTCTCCTCTGATTATGGGTTTCCTCCATGCTCATTACAAACAATTGTCAACTATTCCTGCCGATAGGTATATCAACATTACTCATCACCAAGTTAACAGCAAGGTGATCCACAGATGCTTCTGTAATTCAGGTTTAGAGCTATTACAGCAGCACAAATCAGAAGGATTATGTGAGGAGGGTATGCTGAGTACAGGAAAATATTATATGCAAATTGTGATTATTCATGACTGAGTCACAAAAATATGTATTCAAAATCTCTCATGATTTAAACTTTTAACAATACAATGCTTTGCATTTATGTAATGACTTTCATCAGAGGATCTCGAAATGCTTTGGAGGCACCAAGAATGCAAAATAATGTCAGTCTCACGGCTTTGGGTGCATTTCTTTTCAAATCAGCAGCTAGTGGGGGGTGGTGCACTTGGGATTTGAAGTGAGGGGTAAGATAAAGGAAATAGGAAGTGTCAGCAGAGATCTAACAGTCAGCAAACCAAGACTGGACCTTCAAACATGGGGACAGATGAAACAGTGTGAGGAGCAGTCAGCAATGTGAGACATACCACACATTAGCATGTTACCTCCCAAGGAGCAAGTGGCCCCAGCTGACACTTCTGAGGCTGTGTGTGTCTGCATGCTTAGGAGGATGCTGTGCCTGGATAAGCTGAAATGTGTCGTCATTAGCAAAGATTGGCTACTGTCGCCTCAATTATCTCTTCATAACACCTTGCACGCCAGTTATCTCCTGCCACTGCATCAGAGAAATGTATGGGAAGGTTCCTCAAAACAGCAGCCCCTAGGGGTTTCCAAGACATCAGAATGTGAAAAAACAAATTGAGAACTTAAAAAATCACACAGACTCTTCCCCCACCTCCTGCACAGACATGCAGGAGTAGCAAGCAAAAAAATGGAAAAAGTGAAAACATCAGCTTTCAAAACCTAGTCCATTTTGAAATTAAAACCATTGTGAAAATATAGTGCAGGGTGATACTTGGTGGTCTGAGGAACAGAAAGGGCTGACAAAGATGGATCTGATGCACCCTTTTGTCCCCAAACAGGTTCAGCCTCTGTTGATCCTGACATGTATTTCTAATATCCTTTAAAATATCCAGTGATAGGGTACAACCCTTTTCTTCTTTCTGATTATATCAGCGCCTACAGGTAAGCAGCAAACAAATATGTTGTGAACACAGTAATACACCAAGAAGTTACTCACTAGCCAAATGTTATTAGTGCCAGCGAAAACGATGCAGCCCATCACTCATCACGAGAAGAAAGCCCTTCCCCAAAGGGAATGCAGGAATTTTGCAGCACTTTCCTTCATCTCTTTCCACACAGGCTGAGCAGGGATGGTGGAAAGCTGTGACTCTTGAAGGTAAAGATGTCCAGCTCTTTCTTGGACATGTACCACCTCTGAAATATAAAGCGAGAGAGAGCATACCTCAGTCTGTGTGGAACAGAGTGTGGGCACCAGTGTTAGGAGACATGATGATGGACACCTTAACCACCATCTTTCTAGGACTTCCTGAGAGCTCTCACACTGTTTAGTGAGACAAAGAAGACTGCAAGATAAAGACTGGTGCAAGGTGTAAGTTCTTCAGCTGGAGGAACTATGGATTGTCAGGCCCTACACACAGAGCTTTCTTCTACCTAGTGAACATATTTGTTAAGATGAAGAAGGAAAAGGAACAGATCAAGGATTTGAATTTTTCCAATAATAATGTAAAATAGAACATTATAATCTTAGAAAGCTAAAGATGGTTGATCCACAGCAAAACCAATGGTGTGTTGAAACTGTAGACTGATAAAGCTGACCCAGACTGGCCAAAGGGATATTCCCTACCATATAATGTCACGCTCCATATATAACTGGGGAAGCTAGCCAGGAGGCAGGATCACTGCTTGGAAACAGACTGGGCATCGGGTTGGTTTTTATTCACTTCCACATGTGGTGAGCAACTGCATTTGTGCATCACTTGAATTATGATTATTGTTGTTTGTTTTGTTGTTGTTATTATTATCTTCCTTTGCTATTCTATTAAACTGTCTTTCTCTCAACCCACAAGATTTTTTTCCATTCTCCTGCCCAGTCCACTGGGGAAGAGATGTGAGCGAGCACTTGCAGAGGCATTAAACCACAGCATCAGTCCTGACAGACCTACATGTTTAGGTCTCTTCTGTACAAAGGAGACCTGTCAGGCCTTCAGACAAAAAGTCTGTGGCTTTTTGATAGCCAGTCTAAGCCATGAGGAATCATGCTCCCGACTTCTGTTGGCTAGCTACATCTAACAAGGTTCTAGCGATGTCTTACAAGACATGAAGATAACCTACTACCTATGGATAGCAGGCAGTCCCCAGAATGTCTTACGCACGCCAGAAACTGTAGGCACCAGTTTAAGTGTCTGTCTTTCTTCAGATAGATACAGACCACACAGGATCTAAGAAATCATGGCAGTAGCCTACTGTATTGGTGTGCACACCTCATAATGACTTCAGACATAGGTGATGCAAAAGTGTCACAGAGATTTAACACCCTGTAAAAGCCTAGAAACCACTGAAAAACTGATGGATCTTCCTTCCCAGCTGCAGACAGAACCACAGTATATTTTCGGGAGAGAACAGATGTACTGGACAGTTTTGAATTAATATAAAAAGCAAAGGCCTACATTACGTACCAAACAGAGTTTGGTTGGGAGAACTGGGACCTGCCACCAGTGATGCCATGGGAGCTGCCAGTGTTTGTCCCAGCGCAGTGTTTGGTTCTCAGCATCCAGATGTTGGAGAGAAACTCTCCCATTAACCCCAGCGCTATCCGACTGCAGCAAATCTCAACGGTGAGCTCTGCTGCCAGTGGTATCTTTGTGACAGACCCCTACGAGCTATGACTAATAACTGATCAATAGCTCTTGTTATGAGACAGATGGGGCCATTACAATCCGACCTGCTGGGCATCTGGCTCTTAACTCTTAACCTTGGATGATATAAAATATTCAACAAAATTCTGTGTTAGACATTGGCACAACCTGTATTTCTTTCCCTGCCATTAACAAATGTCACACATTCGTCAGTGGCACAAATTATCACATCCGCTTCACCCCAGCAGATGCCACATTTGTTGAATGTGTTGTTAAAGAACAGTAGAAAGGCTCTTTACCAAAATCCACTGTTGAGCTTATGGGTAAGCGAAGAAAAACAAAAATAACTTGGGGTGTGTTTCTACCAGTATTTTCTTACAATTAATAACACCTTCATGATTTCCTCTGGAAACCAAGGTCAGGCACAACTCACCCTGATGAATTTTAGCCAAGTTCAGCCATGCTAAATGACAAAGGGCTCCTACGTTGCCTGCCTGAAGGAGTGTAGGTTAGCATGTTTGCTGCAGCCTGGAGTGCCCTTGATGAGGGATCTCCGCAGAGGAGGCCACAAGCCCGGCCCAAAGGGACAAAGGTGGTACTGTAAGTGATGGGAAGGGGAAGGGGCACTCACCAGTGTGGGGAGTTTATGTGCATATTCAAACCATGGTTGTACAGGTACCGCAGTGATACAAACCTGAAACTCCTTTTACTTCAGCAGTCCACGTGAAGACTGCTCTTCCCTGGGTACAGGCTACACTTTGACATCCAGGCATCTCCAAGTCTTCCTGATGGGGCTTGCAGGGTAGGTGGGATGGGGAATAGTGAAAGAAAACATGACACACATATCTCAAAAAACCTCATAATTACAAAGTCGCTTTGTTTTCTCCTTCCAGTAACTGTCCATATGTGCACATACATGAGTAACTCTCTCCTTCCTCCCCACACATGGAGATCCCTCTCAGATCCCCTTGCACTGTGGAGTAATTTGCAGGTGAGGGAATGGTCCAGTGTGATTTGCACAGGATTTTCCCAATCAACACCCTCTGCGACAAGATGCAGGTCGGGTGTGCACTAGCAGTAGAACTGAGGGAGGCAGACCACCAAGAACAACTGTCCATCCTTTCCTTCCTAAGTCTGTGCTCACACAGAGGTGAGCGCAGTGGCACTGGGTGGCTCAGCTCTTCGGTGAATACAGTCACTCCCTCTTTCATCACCCCATGCTAACTGCTTGCTTGCCAAGTCATCTGCTTGGCTTCCTGCGACAGATTTCACTTTTTTCCACACACCTGTAATGGCAACAGCTATTGCCTGGCAATAAGTGAACCCCTCACATCTATTCCCCCATAGTCAAACGTCATCAGAGAGGTGCTAAATCAAAATGGAGGCACTGCTGCCATCGTGTTTCAAATGTATCCCACTGACCAAAATAAGGAAACAGAAAAAGAATGGTGAGAAACTATTTACAAAGCTAGTTTTCAGTGGAGTGTTTCTGATTACTTTTATTAATTATTGAATAATTTCATACATTATTCAAGCTTTTCCTGCAGGTTATACTACCATCAAACACCCTTAAGGACTGGAATCCATCACCCAGCACCTTGTGCTCCTGCCTCCTGTGTAAATGGTGTGTTTGCACGCAGGTAGAGAGGGAACCTCTCTGTGCCAGGGCTCTGCTGGCTGCTGTTTCTTCTGCTACCTTGTGTCTGAGACGCTCTTCTTGGATTATTTCCAGTCACTCTCCTGACCCCACACAGCAGCACGACGCTCTGCATTAAAATGCGGAAGATGTAGATACAAATCAGCTCTGCTGTCTTTCATCCTCTGAGGATTTTGTACCATGTTCCTCATCCTCTCACCTGAGTGCCCAGGTCAAAGCATCCCCATGTCTTGGAATGCAAATATGAATCCAGATGGTCCGTGTGCTTGCAGCCACAAAGGCAGGTTGGACAACCCACACCTGAGATCTGCAGACTGACAGCTTTCTGAAATCTGGTTCCTAATTTTTCAGACTGGGAATCATGTTGATTAGAAACAGAGGTAAGAAGTGTGAGAGAGAGAGCAGAAAGAGAAAGCAATGTTCTGTGCAATGGACCATCTTTCAAGCATTTTTTGATGAAACATTGTCAAATTTACAGACAATGGTTTTAGTCACCAATTCAATCGTTTTTGCTGGGCATAGAAACTCTTGGACTTGTAGTTTTGGGGAAGATTCTGGTGCTTGGAGTTCACTAAACTGACAAGCAAAATTAGATCAGTAAGACCAAACAATTAGACCAAAATATATGCAGGCTTCTACTTGCAGGGGGAGTTAAAAAAAGAAGTTATGCTAATAATTTTTTCTTAGAAATAGTGATTCTCCATCCTTGCCTTTCAGCTGGAACTACTTACACTCTTGTACATTTACTCAGCCTCATCCTTGCCGTCTACCCATTTCCATAATGGTCTGGGGAATCATGGTTCTGGTCTTATTTCATTCTTCATCTACAACAACCTCAAGGACAGTAGAGAAACACATCCTTAGCAGTAGTATGGAATAAACAACAAGGTATCTTTTCAGGGCTTACAAAGGTTTGATGAACTTTTATCACCAGATCAGCCATTTTGCAGTGGAGCAGCTACAGCCCATAACCTGTTAGGGAATTGTACTGGATTTCCATGGCAAAGTAGATGAAGAATTCCTCCTGGAAATGTGTAACCAGCCTTGCCTTTTACATCAGATCTGCAAGGGAGCCAAACAGAGTCCAAGAGTAGATGTGAAGGTGTTGTTTTCATATTATCTTCTACACATTTCAGCAACAAGTACTTCATCTTCTGTAACGACAGATGAAACCTAAACAGCAATGAATACGGAGTGTAAAAGTGATATAGCACTTAAGTGATTCCCGCAACCTGCAGATCACTCAGGATGTAGGGACTTCATTATAAAAGCCACAAGGGACTAAGAATGTACTATCTGTAAGGAGAAGCAATGTGTTGTGTGAGCAATTGATAAAGCTACCAGACGTGTATGGGGACATACAACCGCTTCCTCACATCTGGGACTTTTCTGGACACTTTAATAACTATTCCCACACATTTTACCTTTACAAAGAACGGTGATGCTGCTGAGCAAATCCATTTGCTGAAGAGAACAAATTGTGAGAAACTACCAAAAGTGAGTAAGCAGCAGGCCTGTTTATCACTGAATGCAGCATTTCAGAGCTAGAAAACTGAAAAGGCCAGAACAGGCTTCTGTGATGTATGGCCAGAGCTTTTCTGGCCATGAATACAAATGTGCAGTGTCCTCTAACTCCAGGTGCTGGAGCACAAGCTAAAGATTGCATGATGCAGCTTTTCATGTTGGTCCTATTAACTCCTCACCTAAACTGATGTGGATCCATTGATTTCAGCGAAGATATTGCTGATTGGTACCAACGGAAAGGATGCCTTTGTTTTCCAGATGCAGTGCAATAGCCCAAATTTATCTAGGAGAAAACTTGAAGAGCACTTACTGAAATTCTGACACTTTCATAACCTAAAACCCACGTTCAATATTTGATTAACTATTAATTTAACATAATGAAAATTTTAAAATCATTTGTCTTGACAATTTATTCTGGATGTGCTCAAAGTTGGGAATCTTTTCACACAAGCTGGAATTATCAAGCAATTGAACGATCAAGTCTTCCAAAAATCAAATCTGTTGTTTGTATGTGTAAATACAATGAAAGGTCCTGGTGGTTTTCTGCGTCCTTTAAAATAATTTGGATCATCAAGAAGAACCCTCTCCCCTCCCTGAGAACTAATGGTGCTGTTTGGAGAACTGCAAATTCCTCCACTGTTTCTGCTGCTGTGACCTTTATTAATTTGTGATCCCCTAAAAATTCGCAATAAGGTGTGGATTCCTGGGTAGACACTTTAAATCCAAAACCAATAAATTTGCTTTTCATGTGTTGAAAGCACCTTTTAGATATATGGAGCAATAAAAATAACTTTAAAAGAATAGCACCAAGAATATTTTCAGTGCAAGCCAATGTTCAAAGTGCAGCAATGCTGTACATTTACCTGCCTGTTGATGGTATTCTACACTCAAAACCAAAAATCAGTCTGAGAGAGATGGTGCCTTTGGGCTGCAGGAGGCTTTGAAATCTCAGTGCTGAAATGTTTTCTGTTTATGTTTTGGCTAGTGTTTCACCAGGTCGGGCACTCTTCTTGAGTTCATTGACTCACATCCAGAAATGTCATTAGCAAAAAAAGCTTAAGTGCGTTCTTCCTACCCTAGGCCTGACTGACCACAAAGCCTGAGAAGTGGTCACCTTCACTTCCTCTGCCACTGGCTCTGGCTAAAGGCCTACTCCGATGTATCGGAAGACATAGGGACAAATTCTACCTGAAGTCAGATTGGTGAGTATCTATTGATTTTAATGAAGTTTCGACAAATCAGCCTGGAAGAGAGCCTTCTCCTGTGCCCTCTGAGCACTTGAATACATGTTGTAAACTCAGTCTATACTGGCAAAATAAATAACCTCTTAGAGTCCATTATAACCATTACAGCTACTTAGATTAAAGGAGTACGATAATATTTGTTTGTACAGCTAATCAGTGTTGCAGACCTTACTAATGTTTCCTGAGTAGTTGCTGTATTGGAGTGTTAATCATGATTGCTCTGATTATCAGCAATTGTTTAGAAAAAAACAACACAAAGCAAACAAGATAAATACTCTTCTCTAATAATCAAACCAAAGATGAAAGGGAAGAAGACTAATGGTCATCATTCTGCTGAGTGTTAATATTCGTCTTAAATTTTTGCGACTGCTTGAATGATGCTGTTTGTGCAGTACGTTGCTGAAAACAAAGAAAAAAATCTTTTCGAGCAGCTTAAGTTTTTATTTTGAGCTGTGACACTGACTTAGAAGGCACTTTTCATCTCCAGAGCACTGTGCCAGAGCATGGACCTGTGTTGATCCCACCAGTGAAGCATCTGGCGTTGCTCCTGATTTCTGTGATGTGCTGAAAACATCTTGGAGGACAGGACCCCATTACTGCCTCTGCCACCAAACGCACCGCTGCCTTCACGTAGCTGGATTTGGCCATGCTGTTTTGACAGGCAGGGAACCTGGTGCAGGTAATTTTAAAAATGTGCCCGAGGTAGCAGAGGAAGTTGTGGCTACTAGTGGGACTACAACCCAGGAAATCCTGCTTCTGGTTCAGGGATCGCAGCCCTAGCCAATATCCATCTCAACACTTCAGTATTGTGACTGCTGCAGACAAATCATCGTGTTCTTCCTCACACCAGTCCTGGTGCTACAGAACACTTAATGTGTTATTAAGCAAAACATATTTCAAGGCTGTCATTGATTCAGGGCCTGCAGTCTTACAAGCACCATATCATTTATCTTCCTTCTAAGTGGGAAAAATTCCTGGACTCTATTTTCTCTCCATAGAAACTACAGAATAGAAGTCAATGCAATTAATGAAAAGCACTGGTATCATGTGGACAAGAATAGGGCCCTTTCTTCAGCCATTCAGTCTAATGGGACATACGCCTCTCTGTGGACCGCGTGACTGGGGCCAAACACTGGCTTTAATATATCCGCAGTCCAATCATTTCCCCAAGGGAACTATCAATTACCAGTGCAAAACAGAAAAGATGCTGATTACCTGGGCCAAACTCTGCCCTTGTTTGTGTTAGAACAATATCCTTGATTGCACTTGCTTCCGTGCAACTGCGGGTCGAGTTTGGCCCTGTGTCCTCAGTTCCCTGGGTTGTCTTTGAACCGCACGAACAACGCTTTGAGACGGCTACTTGGGCAATCGCTAATGGCAGGAAAATCCACAGTTCTTCTGACATTAAGGCATTGTAAATACTGAAAGAAATCTGTGTTGTATTTTTTGGCGTACAACGCCTAAAGCCTTATCTCTCATTCTGTCAGGAACCAAGAACTATATATACAGATGGTGCAATTTATTATGTTCTGTACTGTGACCAAGTGCTGAAATACCTTCAGGAAATCACCAGAAAGCCTGAAAAGCTTTGCTGTCTCTTGTGACTCCAGCTCACTAAAACTATAATTGAATGAGCACAATATATTAAGCACTGCATGTTACACAGTAGACTTATAGAAAAGGACGCCATCTTTTTCAGCATCATTACAGAAAATATATTTGCTGTACAATTACTGCCTATACCTAAGGCTGTAATGTCTGTGTCTCTCTGTATTCTGCCCTTACATACCCACGAGACAGGGATTTACAAATAAATGCCTAGCCACAATGGGTCTACTTCCACTCAGGTGTAACTCCATTAAATTCCACTACGCTGTTCTCATTTGTAAGGTGTTGCTGGGCCTGATAGTCCTGACATTTAAACCAGTGCCTGTCGGGGCTGAAATGAATGGAGATATGTTGGTTATAACAGTGGTTTGAAAAGAGAATTTTAGCCCTGTATTATGTGAGAGGTTAATGTATTTCCACTCCTGCTTCACTGAGTAGGTTTTTATGAAACTGTTTATTAAACTTGGCGCAGTGGGTGCCAGAAATACAAAGAAAAGCTAAAATCAGTATCCTCAAACTCATTCATCTCTGGGTATGAAATGTAAACTCTAGGCCCAACATTTTGTTCAAACCCATTTGCTTACCGCATTCAAAACACTGAAAACAGGACCTCAGTGCCATTGACCCAACAACAGACATTTATGGGCATCCTGATACACACCAAGTCCAACTTGCAGTAACGGCCACCATTCAAAGAGCAGCTGGTTTGCTCATTAACTGCTTCGCTGGAAGTGAAACCATCTTCATCTCCGATTTTCTACTCTTCATCTTTGAATTTCTCCTGTTTCCTATTCACAGGGAGGCCAGGCTGCGGTGCCTTTATATTAGAGGATCCTTTATCCACTTCCCCACAAGCGCTGTTAAACATTTCCGCATGCTTTGTTATTACACAGAAATACAAATGCCACGAAGCGTCTTCCTTATCACATCTCACAGCCACCAGGCTGGGGGCACAGACCCGGCAGCTCCCGCCTGTCACAGCACAAGCCCTCGCGTCACTCTGGGGCAAATAAAAAGCAACCAAAACCACCAACTCAAACCCCAACTGGCTGCGATTTGGGATGAGGCTCCTCCGGGACACGGGGGTGCCGGTTGGTCCCTCGCTTCCCCCTTGGCTTGGCCCCGCTCCTGGCTGCCGGGAGGGCTCGGGGGGTGGGGGCGGCACCTCTCGGGCCCTCCGGAGCTCCCCGAGCCGCCCCGGGAGCCGCCCCCGCCCTGCGCCAGCCTCGCCGGGGCCGAGCGGAGGGAAGCCGCCGTCGGGAAGAGCCCGGGCAGGGAGGGAGAGCCGAGGGGAGCCGAGCGCGCAAGGGACTGCCTCGATGGGCTTGAAAAATCACTGCAGCAGCGGCGGGCAGGGGGGAGATGCAATCCCCGGGCTGCGCTGCCACGCCGCTCTCCCCGCCTCTCCCCGCCGGCTCCGGCAGCGCCCCCGGTAGCGCCCGTCCCTTCTACCCCCGCGCCCGGCTCCAAACTTTTTCCGCCGCCCGCCCCCCCCGGGGTGTGAGGGAGCCCAGGGCTCAGCGGTGAGCGCCGGCCGGGGAGCCCCCGGTGCGGGCAGGCTGCCGGCGGCGGCCGGCGGAGCATCCCGGGGAGGGGGAGCCGGCGGGGCGGGCAGGGAGGGAGGCGGGCAGGGCGGGGGTGGAGGCATGTCTCCCCGCTGAGGGAGCCGGGACTTGCAGAGTGCTGGGTTTTCCCGACCACCCTTTCCCCTCCCCACCCGCCCATCTCCCTGCCTCCCTCCCCCCCTCCTTCCCTCCCTTCTTCCCTCCCTCCCCTCCAGAATTAAAGTTGGGACAGTCGCGCTCCGGGGATGGGTGCGAGCCAACGCCTCTGCTGCCGGCTCGCTCTGCTCCCTCCCCAGGTCGCCCGGAGCCCGCGCCCCCGCCCGCCCGCCCAGGAGGGATGCTGCTCCGGGAGCTGCTGGGGCTGCTCCGCTGCTGCTGGCCCTCCCTGCTGCTGCACTGTGCCCTCCACCCGCTCTGGGGCTCCGTCCAGGTAGGGCCGCCCGCGCCTGCCCGGAGCTGCGCCGCGCCCGCACGCCCGCATGCAGGGAGCGGGGGGCGGCGGGGCCGGGGCGGGGGGCGCGGGGGCGGCAGGCAGAGCCCCCCGGCCGACACCCCCGGCAGTGCGGGGAGGGGGCTGGTGCAGGCGGGTGGTGGCGGGGCGGTGGTCGCGCAGGCGGCCCCCCGGAGCAGGGAGAGCTGTTGCTCTTCTCGGCGCGGTCCCCCCCTTGTCGGCTGCTGCGGGACGGCGTGTGTAAGGGATGGGCGGCCGGCTCCGCTCCCCCGGGAGCGCTGAACTCGATGTGGTCTGTCTGAGCAAGATGTAGTTGACTTTCTTTGGCGCGCCGGCAGCCAGAGGGTTTGTAAGCGCATTTTGCTGTAGGTGGCAAGATGCACGGAAAGAAGCGATGCACAGAGCGATGCTCCGGCTGTTTAATTTTGGTAATGTTTTGCTCTGGGGTTTCGATGCTGATTGCGAATTGAGGATTCTCTGGGTAAAGGGCTGAATCAGCTTTTGCCAACTCCGACGCTGTGATGTTGTGTGACCTTGATTGTAATGTGGGGTGACCAGCAAGATGGACTGGAAGAAA
The DNA here is from genome assembly GCF_028858705.1 of Grus americana. Lineage (NCBI taxonomy): Eukaryota > Metazoa > Chordata > Aves > Gruiformes > Gruidae > Grus > Grus americana. The sequence goes on along the minus strand of NC_072856.1, from coordinate 53,843,238 downwards.
TTAGTATACAGTAAGGGAGAGCGCCCATCCAGTTCGGAGAATCAGAACGGCAGCAAAGCTCGACTCAAATGCGTCACTTTGATATTTTAAAGTTTATTTATAATATATGTCTTCAGAGGAGTGATTGATGAGCCAGCCAAGTGCTGTTCAAGAACAGAACAATTGCAGTTTCTTTCTTGGAGAAAACACAGTGGAGACTCCAGATCTTTTACTCCCTGTTCTAAACTTAGTGACTCCCAAGAGATTAAACAGAGATGTTGTTTGTTTTAGCATCTTGGCTCTTGCCGTGAATGACAAAGAGGATTTGTGCTCCTTACAGGTTAAAATGAACAGAAATACAACAAAAACAACCTCCTTGAAACCAATGCCCCCATCATAAAAATCTCTGCCAGCACTACCTTCCTGCTGTCCTGCTCAAGTATTCAGGTAGCTAAGAATAACTTAAAACTGTAACTGCATTTTTCAGGGAAACACAGTTGTGTGAAAAGAGGAGCCTTCTGAAACCTCTCTCCTGTAATCAGTTAGTCAATCAAGCAGACAAAAAAAACCCCCAAACTTGCATAAACATTTTTCTCGCAAACTGCTCAGGTGATCTAAGCCAATCTTTCAAAAATAATTATGTCTATAAGAATTGAAACAGGCTCTGAGAAATGCAAAAGCTGAGGGGCCCAGCCTTTCCTTGCAATAATTTCTAAGTTTTATTATCCCATTCTTCATCTACACTTGTGCTATTACCTGCTGTTCGGTGTAAGGACAATCAATAAATCTGCTCATACTCAAGCTTTTTTCCAGCTCTCCCAAAACTAGGATGTATTTAAGGCTCCCATTGGCAGGCACCAATGGGAAGGACAGGTGTGGAGCGCTCACCGGCATGCCAGCCTTCCTGTGACTGAAACTCCCTCATCTTTGAATCTTTCCCATGACTCCTTTCCCCATGTTGAGTCATAATCCTTGCTCTTATCTTCAAAGTCTCACAAGCCATACTGCTCGACTAATCCACTAATGTCCCATCATGTCGCTCCCCTGCCCCTGCTCCATCTAAGGCAGCCATCATGTTTTCTCACATCTCTTCTCCCAGCCCCTCTTGACCCATTCGTCCATGTGATGACTTATGGGTGGCATGGCCTTCCCTCCCATATCCTTGCATTCCCTCCTCAGGGCCTGCCTTGAGGCACTTAGGAGAATCAGTCAGATGCTAATCAGAGGAGAAGCATTTATTTTATTAAAAAACCCCCCAAACTAAAACCCGCTTATTAGCATCGTAGCCGGCGCTGTGACAAGAAGGAAGGGATGATTCTGTCTGAAGCTTTTGACATAATTAAAGAAAAGAACAGTAAGTGTCATGAAAAATAGCGGGGTCATGTTTTTTCTGGTTTCATAAACATGGATCTGGATTAACTCTGATGTGAATTATGCAGAGCCGTCCTGGGATTTACGCAGTGGCGTTGCAATCTCATATCTGTAGACTGCTTCCAAGAGACAAAGCTCTTGCCACATCAGCAAGCTTTTAGAGGGCTCTGTGCCTTTTCAGTCAACTGTGCTTTTCTTTTCAAGCTTTCCCCCTTTTACCTGATTCAAAAAGTCACAAGAGGGCCACCCTCCGGGGACTGTATTAATCCTCTTTTCCCATCCCACTCTGTAGAGCATGCTCATGGGCTGCTGCAACCCCATGGGACTCTACAAAAATACTAAACAGCTCTGACCACATGCAGATTTGTTCTTCCACTCTATGCAAAGCAGAACTAGGACCACTGTTTCTGAAGGCAATCTTGGATTGAAAAGGAATACGTCACAGGCACAAACTTCAACAGAGAGACTGTGAAAGGAAACCACCAGTTACCACTTTCTGTTTGCTTTTCCCTGGACACTTGTGGATCAGATTTTAATTTCCATTACTATTTAAATGCATTTGTCCTTTTTTGCAAAGCATCTTCATATGAAATGCACAAATCCATAAAGTTGACTCTTTATGTCTTTTCAGAGCAGGGCAAAAAATGCATCAGCTTGAAAGTCCAGGCAATGTATATGTCCAAACTGGCCAACTGCTGAGTGTTTTAAGAAAACATCATGCCAAACAAGCAACCAAGATTTAGGCAGGCTGAGGGCATACACGTTCATGGCACCTTCAGTACCTGGAGGAATGGCTGGAAGGTGCAGAAGTAACAACTAGGGAGCAAGCCCTATGTGGTCCATCTCCGGTGATGACCCTTTGCCAAGGCGACCTCTGTGCTACGAACTGCCTGGCAGCCTGGCGGGTGTCTGGTTAGTCATTACCTGCAAAGTGCTTCCAAAGCCATTCTGGGGCCATGGTTGTGCCTGGCATAACAAACAAGCAGTAAAGTTTGAGGCTGGACTCAAATTAGCAGACCTGGCCAGAGAAGGATTAGGGTCTTTCAACATGCCTTTTTGTTCCTGCCATCTCCTGTAAAGGCAGCTTACCTTGAATTGCAGACAGTAAGAAAGAAACATGGAGTAATTTATTTCATCATCCTTTGCCAGAGTAAGATTGTTCCCTAAAGCATATTTTCTAGTGATTTGTTCTGCTTACCTTTAGAAGACACAAGTAATAGCCTTCATTCCTTTCATAAGAAGACTAATAGACATCAACAGTGGGTTTTTTTTTTTCTTGGAAAGGATCCAAATGTCTTTTCTTTTTTTCTTAATTCTATCTTGTTACTGTTAGTTAATCTTCTTGCAGCAGTCCTTGACTATTTCTCTCCTCCTCGAGGCCCTCAACCTCAATTCATGCCTTTCCTTTTCCTGCCAGATTTCAGCCAACTTAAGATATCTTTGTTATTTTAAACTAACCCTCTAAGACAACCCCCTGGCAAAGTAACATCTGTGTTCCTACAGGTATCTTCTAACAACCAGACATTTTACTGAGTGACAAGAGACAGGAAACGGGTGATAAAGCCCATGGTTTTGAATGTCGGTTATTCCCAGCCATTTAAAAATGATCATGGGGAATTTTGATAAAGGTTCAGACTAAGATATTGAGAGACAAAGCAACTTTTTTTTTTTTTCCTTTCCAGAAATAATATTTTAAAAGTACACAGGAGCAGGGAGTGGCTGGGCATGTATAGGGTTAATCTTGTCTGCAAAGTAGTTGAGAAAAATATCCACTGGTTTCTGAGGACGCTCTATTACCAGCCTAAGGTAGGAGGGCCTCCAGGGATTTAAAGCAGTCAATAGTTCTAAAAAAAGACAGAGAAAGCCTTTGGTTCTGGTTGATATTAAGTTAGAGCAATAAGTCAATGTAGTTTTTCCATACCAGCACTGTCTTCAGACTTAGATACACAAAGCTGCTTCTGGTCTGCAAATGGAGCTGGCTCCAGGTCTGCTCAATGTTATTCTGCCCTGTCTCTATCCCTCTCTCATTGCACTGGCTCCCACAAGGGAGCAGCGAGCCGTAGGATTCAGCAACCGGGGAACTAGGTAGGCAATGATAATTGTAGCTAGGAGTTAATAGTTTCTTCCTAATCAGCTGCCAAGGCCAGAGGAGAGATGCTGCCCTACCTCCTCTGTTAGCAAAGTACATGATGTCACACCAGTACAAGTAGGAGGTACCCCAGGTGTGCCACTGCCACCACATGGAGTGGGTGCTCTTCCTCTTGGGAGACACCCTAACACCCCTGTGAATAGCATTGGAAGAGCTGAAGCGGTATGGAGGATATGCTGCTGCTTGTGATCACTTAATTTAAAAATAAATAAGCCTGCTTAGCAGACAGATTTATTACCAGCCGTAAGGAATTACAAAGCCGAGTCACTTTGATTCATTAGAGCATTCAGAGAGTTTGTGTAAGTTCCTGGAAGCTGTCTGGGATGGTCTTTAACCATCCTCTTACTGTTACCTGATGGCGAAGGGGAAAGTTGGAAAGCACTTGTGCTGGATTTGTTTTTCCCTACGTTTGGTAATAGATTTTGACAAGCTGTTTAAAGAACCGAGCCTTCTGACTTGTGCTGTGCCGAGCCATCCTTCCAACTCAGCTACGCATAGTCTCTTCTATTCTTTCCTCCGTCTCTATAATATTTAATCAACAAAGCCCTACCTCCATTTCCCTGAGGCCAGAGTAATGCATCTTTCTGCATTTAGAAACCTCCTACGCATGTGAACATGTCCTTTGTGCAGTGATGTTGTTTTAATTAGCCACGTCTCTCTTTTTGGCCAGAAATACATGAAATGACTGTGTGCGGCTTTCCTGCAGCCAAGAGGCAGCACAGCACCCTTGGTGCCCAGCTGTGGGTGGTGGGAGAGGCTCTCTGGCCATGCTGTGGGCTGGGGGCAAGGGTTGAAAGGGGAGAGGAGACAGACTGTGTGCCTGTAGCTGGCAGGGGAAGGGAAGCAAAGCTTGGGCAGGAGAGAGGAGGGGGAAGGCAGCAACCCTGGGTGACCCTGGGGATAGGCAGGGAGGCAGAAGAGGCCTGCCTAAAACAGGTCAGAAAGCATGGCATGAGACATCCTCTTTATAATGACCAACACGTCGTGGAAAAGAGCTAATTAAAGAAGATGATGTTAGGCCAAAACTATAAGGACAATAACTTGCCCAAGACCACACTGTACAAGGCAACAGTTGAATGCTAGCATAACTATCCTTAGCTTCAGAAAGACACAAGTCTGTCCCAGGTGGTCTCCTGATCTTAATCATAGAATCATAGAATGGTTTGGGTTGGAAGGAGCCTTAAAGCCCATCTAGTTCCAGCCCCCCTGCCATGGGCAGGGACACCCTCCACTAGACCAGGTTGCCCAAAACCTCATCCAACCTGGCCTTGAACACTTCCAGGGATGGGGCCTCCATAACCTCTCTGGGCAGCCTGTTCCAGTGCCTCAACAAGCACATTTAATCTTACGTTCAAAGTGCTTGTTAGATAACATGCTTATTCATCGTTTAGGCTTTGTATCCTTAAAATTGTATCCAGTATTTTCCATCTGAGTATCAGTCCATTCAGAAAGAGCTGGCTTAGAGACCTCTGAAGTTAACACCTCTCAGAAGCTCCTGCGATGTTTCGCAAATTTCCTTTTCATTAGAGACTTACTCCTCTTCATTTTGTAGCATTAGATTAGGAATTTTACTGATTATTCCTTAAATCTCTAGTCATGTAACTATTACTGATGGTAAGAAAAATATGCTGTTAATAAACGGTCCTTGTCATGACTAGATCAAGCTATTGAATATATTGTATATCAATACTGGCTAAATCATTCTCCATCGCCAAGCGATGCCTACACTTGGGTTCTGCAATGCCTCATCTTCAGCTTTATTACTAGCCCACATTGCAGATTACGGAGGCTACAAGTCACAGTTTGTGGCATTTCCATTTTGACAGTGTCATGGCTGTAGTCCGCAGATGAGTAAAATATGGGCTCCCACTCCTCCTGGTGGGAAGTGAAACACTCCATGAAATGCTCTCTGAACATCAAAGCAAGGCTGGCAAAGCAGAGGAGAGATCTCCTCCGGCTTTCAGTTCTGACATAAGGAAAATGAACATAATCCTGACCCTAACTGTCTTGTAATTTTTATTAGCTCTTTGGCTTGCAGCAATGACCCTGTGAATAATGCACGCTGCTAGATGGCTTTCCTAAGGAAAGAAGGCTTACGCAATCATATTGTCTGCCACTACCCGCCTTCTCCTTACCCCATAATAACTCAGAAAAGAGCTGGCCAATTTCAACTGAATCTGACACAGGGAAAGAGGTTTTGAAGATGTTAAGTAAAAAAAACCCAAAAAATGGGAACCATGTAAAGAAGAGACCTCCCTGAAGTGGCCTTAGTGAGGAACATGAGCTCAGTTCTCACTACAGGTCTGAGGTGCCAGCTGGGTACTCAAGTCCAAGAAACACATTCATGGAAAATTTCTGCTGCTCATGCAATGACTTGTTTCTTCACAGATCACTCAGGGTGAGCCCCAGAAGTCATGCTCCAAGCCTGTAGCAGACAAAGTCACAGAGAGCTGCCAGCAAATTTGCCAGTGCAGGCCACCTCCGCTGTTGCCACCACCTCCTCCACCTCCACCGCCCCCGAGGTTGCTAGTGGTGCCAAGTAAGTAGCTGCTGGTATGGTTGTGGTGCGCTGAGGGAGGGTGAAGCGATGGGGACACCTGGACAGACGGAAGGAGAAAGGATGTGGGAGAGGGCACAGCTAGCTCGTTTATCATTTTCCACTTAGCAAATGGAGGAAAAAATGTTCTCAGTAGAGATGGAGATCTGTTTTCTGATCAATGAATAATGCTTGGCTTTTGGAGGAAAGCCAGAGAAATTCCCTCCTTTCATTGTATTATATATGATTCCCTAGCTTTAAATGGTTCCCTAATGCCCTGGCTGTAGGAAATGCTTTCCTACAGAGACATAGCGCTGTGCTTCCCCTTGAGTTACGTGACCTCCTGTTTCACCAGGTGTGCACCTTGGAGGTCTAGGTGCTCCAAGACAAATTAATTTGTAAGCAGGCAAAAATTCAAACACTCTGCCTAGACCATCCTGCAGGTTTGATTGTCTTCAAGACACCATAGCTCTACTGGTTTACCATAGCAGTGAGGTCAGGCTCGCTGGTTTTTAATTGCTTACAACTGTAACAAAAGGCAGAGGCATGTCGGGAGTCAATGGCAAGCGAGCAGTTTTCCCACTAATACACATACAGGCTAAGGCTCATCTATTTCTCTTCATCCAAATCAGTGCTCCCAAACCTCATGCAGCCCATCCAAGCTCCTCCTAATTTCCAGCCGTGCATCCCCATGTCCGGCACACCCAGTGCCCACAGTTCCTGCTGGCTAGCTCAGCCAGCTTCCTTCCACATCGGTGTTCCTGTGATCCCTGACACACAGATCATTTCTGGAGACTGATAGCTGTGCCGGTGGTCCCCATGGGGAGAGGCAGTCCTGCTGCAGTGGGACGGACCTCGCCGGCGCTACCCGTGCTGGCTGTGGGTGCAGGGACGTGGGCTGGACTCTGCGCAGCCACTTTTAGGTCCCAGGTACTTGATATCCCAGCAAATCTCCTTAATGCTTCTATATTTTTGCAAATTTGTCTCTTCCTAAAAGGCTGCCTATTAATTCTTCTCCCCGCTTAGATAAACTCCCCTGGGAACAGTGTTGCAAAGTATATCTGTTATTCTTCTCAGTATTTCCCCCAAGGGAAAAGAAATCATTAGGTAGCATCATTTGGCTGTTTGTCTTTATCAGCGCCATCCCCAGATGTGCAGAAGACACGAAGAATGCTTCTGTACAGCTTTTAGCCGGGCAGAGGACAGGCAGAATTTTGCAGTGTGTTTTCTGCCAGGAGCGTGCTTTGTATTTGTGCCACACTGCAGAAATTTAAGGCAAAGGCAGGAAAAAAAACTAGTGAAACACTTGGGAAAGGAAATACAAAGACAGCTTGGAAAACAGAGATGAAGGTTTTTCAATAGCAGGAAAAATCTCTTTCAATGTTCAGGAAAATGTCATGGACAGTAATATTGAAAATTCCCTTGATCTTTGTCTCACAGCCAGAAAATAAAGCACTTTTTGCCACTTTGCTTTCTCGTACCTGGGGTACCCCGTTGCCCTGCGGGAGCTGCTCTTACCCACAGGAGAAGTGGCAGAGCAGTGTCGGCACAGGGACCAGCCTGGCTGCTCAGCTGCACCGAGAGGAGAGCACCGCTGCCAGGCTGCTTCCCCTCCCCGGGCTGCTGTCAGGCAGCTGGTCTGAGTGCGTGGATTTGTCTCCCATGAAGTGGGAAGGAAATCATATCAGAAAAAAAAAAAAAGAAGTCTGTCACACATTGCAAAGAGAGGAAAGAGAAATTAAAAGGGCCTGTGGCTGGGATAGCCTGATGCTTACTCAGGCTGGATTGCCAGGTGCTAACCCAGTTCTAAAAATGAGCTATATAAATCCAGATGACTAATATTTAAACAAGCTATTTCATTTCAAATGCAATAAAAAAAATAGATTACACATTTCTTTCACCAATAAGCTTTAGAGTAGCAATCAAGTGCCTCATCTTGAAAGACGCTTTCATTATTATCAGCTGTCTAGGCACTGTGATTTAGCCCACGTGTACAGCAATCCCCATCCTTGTGAGAATGAGCAAGCCTCGTGGTTAAATATTGATGTTATAGACACCACTTTTAAACAGCATTCAGAAGAGAGGGCAGTAGAGGGACAAGACAAGCTATTATTAAGTGGTTGATGCTAGACCTGCACTTTGCACTTTCTAAGTGATTAAAGTTAAGTACTGGAAAGACCTCTACAAAAAAGCAGCAGCCCAGGAGCTGCAAGTTTTTTACCTTTACAAGGTACAGTGTCTGCGCCATGAGGCACTTCATAAAGATGCTGGCATTGCTCTCAGAGCTTTGTGAGCTACCAAAGGCTGCAGCCTGCTAGGCATTGTCCTTAAAAGCTCTTTTTGCAATCAAACTGAACGTTGTTGGAGGTTTAGATCATCTCTACGTCCTTCTCAAGCAGCTATTGTGGTTTGAGCCTGATGATTAAAGCCAATAGGTACAAAATTCCTGTCCATCCAGTTACTACCCTTAGAATCTTGGAATCATTTTGCTTGGAAAAGACTTTTAAGATCATTGAGTCCAACCATTAGCCTAACACTACCAAGTCCACCACTAAACCATGTCCCTAAGCACCATGTCTACATGTCTTTTAAATCCCTACTTGAATGTATGGCACTGGGTAACTGTTTGTGAGCAGCTGAATCAATCCCTGCAAGGTTTTTATTGTGGTTGAGGACAACTGAGGACTTTCAGGAACAATTACAGTGCATTTAGTGTCTCTTAATACATTTCAATATTGACAGGGTGCAGATAGATTTACATAAAATCTCTTAAATATTGTGACTTCAAGAATTCATGTATAACTACTGGTAAATGTGTTGACTCTGAGCTAATTCCCTCCACAGAAAATGAGTAGAATCACACACAATTAGCAGTCAGTCTAAATACATGAGCGATGGAAGAAGCACCAACTTTCCAGGCTATAGGAGGCACCTCACTGTTATAGTCACGTATTTACTACAGGAATGTGTGGGGTGTGTTTCAGTGCACCAGGAGGAAGTATATCATTCATTCAACAATATGAATACGGGAAATAAAATTAGATCATGTAGCCCACGTATTTTCAAACATGGATAACAAAATTATGGACTGGTGAATTCAGGGAATAATTCTGTCACCTGAACTCCAGGCCCCAGGGAAGGAAACACAGGCTGCTTTTGTCTTCCTTCGGCCATCACCCCAGGCCTCCTCTCCCATGTTTCTAACTCCTACACAGACCACTGGTATTTCCCATGTCCCATCCAACCCCTGTTCCTGCCTTTACTCATCCCCTCTGCAGCCGTCACGGGACATTTCCCCGCAGCAGCATATCCATGTGCCTCCCCCTCGCTACGGAGGACTCCTGGTCTGGCCCAGTGAATCCGTCTGCTTTATGGTATCTAAGTGAAGGCTAGGATCAGCCACGCTGGTCCCTGTGGATGCTGGTTCTCTCAATATTGCTAGTTCAGCCTTGTCTCTTTCTGTAAAGTGGGACATGTGGATCTTCCTCAGGAGCAGTTCAGTTTTGAGTTTCCTGAGCTTCCTTCCAGGTGCAGTTTGTTGGCGTCCCACTGAGATACTGCTGCCTTATTCAGTATAGACATGTACCTTACTGAGGGTCTTCAAGGAGAGGGGCGCCAGCCCATGTTAGAAGTAACTGGGATGGTGGGGACTGTCAGGCGACATGGTCACTGAGCCAGTAGCAGCTCTTCCAGACGGTCTGGCATATTGATGTTTCCACAGTAACTCCCCTTATGCAAGCAGCAGCCTGCTCTTTACCCCATGCCTAGAAAACTGCTAGTTGATGAAGTGAAGGGGAGGCTCATGAGGCTCTGAAGGGCCTAAGGCCAACAAAGCTTAGATGCTGACAGCAAAGAAAGGAGGAACTTTCAGTGAAATTGAGTGTGTTCCCTAGATATGGCTGCAATGACCTAAAGGAGATAGAGATGCTCAGAATCTGGCCTTTAATTGTTTCTTTTTTCCCCCATCTGCTTTCCTCCTTTTCTCTGGATTTCAGCCAGGACTAAGACAAGGTGGATAGAGTACTTGTTTAGGCAGCATTTCTAACCCAGCTTCACAGACCCATGAGATTAAGCTAGTTCAAATGATGTTGACCCTTCGAACTCTAAAATACTGCTGTTGTCAACCCTTAAATACTTTGTGAGCACGCAGGTTTCTCCAGGGGCATTGCAAAGAAGAGAGGGCTTTGGAAGTAGAAGCTAGGCTTTCAAAAGAGGAAAAGGTTAAAGCTAGACATCCACTGCAGTGAGTATCAGTTTTAACCTGTGTGAGGTTTGAGGATAAACCATTTCAGAAGTGACTTCTGCAAAATGATACAAGGAAGAGAAAGGTTGTTCAGCGTGAACTCCTCACTTGCTGGTTAGCAACATTTGCTATCTCTGCTCTACCCATCTCCCGTGTTGGACGAGGAGTCCATGGTACTGCCAGCCCGTCTCTGGATGATGGAAGTGTCCAGTCAAACATTGCTTCAGTAAAAATTTAGAAGAGGAAATTAAATAAAAGTTTTTATCTGAGATCATTACAAGCTGTACTAGTACAGCTGAGTCTGGATATGTGAACCAACCTCTCACTCGTTGGACGCTTGCACATAGGAACACAGGGAGATCTTTACAGCTCCTGACCTCAGTGAAAGTTTGCCCTGAGCTATCAGTGAGATAAAGCACAATCAAGTCAGCGCAATGCTGAAGTGAATGACATCACTGCAGAGGACTCTAATCTCCAGGCTGTAATTGTATGATTTTGTTTTTCAAGGTGAAATCGTATCTTTGGAGATAGTGCATCTAATTAACTAATTATTTGGGCTGGTGAAAATGCCAAAATAAAAATGACCAACTGCAGGAAAGGCGCAACTTTTTGGCAACTATAGGAGCACAGATGTATAGCTTAATTTCAGAAAGTGTGCAGGGTCCCTTCAGTGCAAGTAGGAAAACTAAGGACATTCAGATCTTTCAGGACAGATGGTCACAATGTGTGTATATAGGCAGGAGTCTGAGGTACAGGAACAGTCTGGAACTTCTCAAACTTTCAGTAAGTTTTAAAGCAACTAAAATTTGCAGATTTGGCTTGCTGGCTGTTAACAACATAGCCTTTCGCAGCAGGAACTTGTAGAAATAAAAAATGTATGGCTCTGGGACATAAAAGAGTAAGAAATGGTTTTTCCTAAGGTTTTTCTACAACCTAAATGCTGGCAGTAGAAAGGACAGGGTGACCCAGTGTGGATCCAGAGGATGAGTTTGAGCCTCATGCTGAGCAGTGTCTCCACGTGACTGTTGAAGCAGGAGAGCTGAGCATGGTGCTGATGCTCACCACATCGCCTCTTGTACTACCTGGGTACAGATGTTGATGTGCTTGCCTATACAATGCCAAAAGGACCTTTGTCCTTGGCAGAGGTCTGTGATTGGCCTCCAGGAATTGAGGGGAGGTTGTGATTGCAAAACTGAATTGAAATCCTCCTGGAGGCCACCACATGTTTTAAAACATGAAGTGCCAAAGAATTTGCTGCAAGCAGTCTGATGTTGCTCCTGCGATACGGGCTGAGCATCTCAGAGCTCTGGTGTTCTTTCTATTTGGGTAGACCTTCTGTCTTGTGAGTGCTTTGCACCTTTCCAAAAAGGTGCCACCGATGCAATTTTGACCCTAAGGACTCAGCTGGTAGGACCAGCCCTTACCTACAGCCCTTCTGCCAGAAGGACTGGTTCTGAGTAGTTCTGAGGTATTTGGGCAGGAGTCTCAGATTAATTTATCCTCAGTGCTGATGCCCAAAGGATTTGTTAGCGAACATATGGGGGTGGTTTTGTTCTACAATATGGGGAAGGTGTTTTCATCCATACTTCATACAACATAGCGACTACAAAAACTGAGCGGTGATGGAAGAGAACTACAGTAGCACCAAAAGGGGAGGGGGCACATCGACTCCTACATCAAGACATTTATGGTAATGACAGCTACTGTGAGGGAATATTGTTTTACCACAAGTCTGGTCTAGACAGTGATTTTTTTTTTTAATGCATGCAGAATGCTGAAACAGGGAAGCCCTTTCAGTTTTGGTAACACAGCTGTCATACTGTGAATTACAGTCTTGTGTGAGAGCATTGTTTATAATTTACAAAGCAAACCCAAAATTCAATTCTTGTCTTCTCCCAGCTACACTTTCATTTTTCTGGAGAATTGTGAATCTAAGAACTGGCAGTACAATTTTGCAGCTTTCCAATCTAAATTGAAATCGAGCCCCACAGCCTGGAGTCAGGGATGATGGCACATCAGAGTCTAGTCCAGGTCCCCATCGTGTTGTTTTCACATCACAGACACTACCTTCTCTGTTAGCGTAGTGAACCAAATCGTTAAGCATCCAAGATGGGATTTAGGCAGAATTCACCCACCTAAATCAGAAATGCAATGATTAGATTTCCTGCCTCCAACTGCAGGCACTTGTGTTTTTATCACTAAAGACATAAAGACTTCAAAATCCTAATATTTTTTGCATTTAGCACAGTTATTTCTGGCGTAGGAATAAAAGTTGCAAGTCCTCACCTCCCAGTTGCAATGAGAAAATTATTTAGGGTGAGGAGATTTCTTAAGCAGCAATCAAATACAAAGTTTGAAATCATCTGGACATCCAGGATGTTATGTTAAGTCTGAAGAGCTGGATTAGTGACTAGAGAGCAGGTAAGACTGGAAAGGTTCATGCTAATACTTTCATGATAGGATTCTGCTATCATTCATGCACCTAACATCTCATATTGTGTTCTTGTAAACTCTATTTTTGTAAAACACTGGTTAGATCAGGCTGTCAGTCACAGCTTCCATTGCTTTCCCAATTCTGAGTTTTTCACCACAATAAGTTCTGAAATGTTTTGTCAAGTCTAATTTTTATTTAGGCAAGTGATGAATCTTTCCCCTGCTCTGGGACCTTGCAGATTTGTTTTGAATTTTTCATGCAGTAATAAATCCATATTATGGAAAAATCCACTCTCTTGAAAATGCACTCGTTCATACATTTTGAAGTATTTAAAAGTAAGAGCCTCAGGCTAGATTTTGCAGTACAGAAATCAGTGGGAGTTCTGTTATCTATAGATTAGAAGTATTGTCTAATTTTGAAAAAGGAAGCATTAGATATTAAACTGATTCTGCAGTAGAACAGTCCTTTCTACTCCGAGATGCATATCCCAACAGTCTGATTTATTTATTTTTTAAGCAAAAGGAGTTGGCTAAGCTGAAGACATTAATTCCCTGCGTGGATGGCAGTCCATTTGTACATGCCTACCATTCCACTGATTAAGAAGATAACAAATCTTCAGTGAAGTTACTGATGAGTCAGAGGCTGCTGATTTACAAGTAATTGTAGGTTCCCCTGCCCCTGGCAGAAGGAGTTGTGCCTCATCTCGACGAGTCAGAAGTAAACTCTTAATTGGCACAAGCTGTTCTAGCAGGAAGGCTAAGCAGCCGACCTTGCTCAAGCGGTCCCATAGAAACGTATGTTCTTGTAATGGTTTTGTGTATTGTCTTTGTTGCAAACGTGACATAAAGGTGTTGCACTGCCCGTGTAATTGCAACTTATGGGTAGGGTTTTTTAAGTTGACATAGCAGATGAAGGAAACAGCAGTCTGGACATTTGGGATGTTAACCCAAAGTGAGTACACAGTGTCCATTAATATAGTACAAACACAGGTTAATAACTGATGCCACTGCCAGAAACTGTCATTAATAATTATGTAAGTTAGTTTAGCACTTCCACTAGTAAATCATGTCACATTATAACCACATATATACAGTAGCAAATTGTTAATACCTAATTGTTATTAAAATGAATCGTTTTATAATTTTGAAGTATCTTTTAAATGGAGCTGATATTTCATCAGTTCATTGGTTAGAAATATTTTACACAAAAATCTGTTCCTTGACAAATGCTGTTATTAAACTGGACTTTTACCAGGAGCACTGCTGCTATTAGACTGGACTTTTACCAATGGAGCAGATTCTAATGAATCATCCCTGGACATTTTGCTTTCCTTTTGGAAGCAGTGCTTAATCTTATTTCATAGCCACTATCAAAGGAAATGACTATTAATGGAGCAAAGGGAGGGTTAGGTTTAACCCTGGGTTTGATTTGGCAGGCTGCAGGTGCTCTACCTCAGCCTCGTGGAGCATCGTTCTTCAGCGCTGGCTGTCTACTGCTGTAGGCTTCGGTAGGGAGTGATGGTGAGCAGGATCTCTGCTAAATCTCCCCTACCTGTGCAGGTCCAAACCTCTGTGTAAAGCCTGAGGAAGGTGCAGACAGCAACCAGTAACCAATTTGCTTGCTTTTGTGACTGTAAGGTAGCCTGTGCTTTGTCTTTTAGCTTTCAGAGAGTTACCAATGTACTCTGAGTGGTGATAGAGGACTTTGTGTTGGGCATTTGGCATGGTGAAGCTACTTGATGTGTTAACATGATGTAATTGCCATTTTAAGTATGCTGTATTTTATGGACACTGCATGAAAATTTATCAGTTGATACATGTAATTTTATTTTTATTAGGATTAAATTTGCCCCTGGTTTGGAAGGCATTTCACGTTTCAGTTCCATTTTACTCTGGGTGGGTCATCAATTTTATTTCCCTTAAGTTGAACCTGAATACATTTTGAGAAAGGAACTTGACTGCACTAGGTATGGAAATTATTAATTGGTCTCCTCAGGGACATTTTTAAGTGATAACCCTTACTTCCAGCAACAACTGAGCCATTGAAGTGATACAAGGAATAAATTCTGTAATATCGAACAGGAGGATTATGTTTATATAGATGCCATACACTAACAGAAGTATCTGTTACATAGCCAGCTGTTCCCTAAAACTCAGACATATGATTTGCAATATGGCTTTCTTTGTAAAGTGAACTCCCTAAAGCCATCTGTACTTACCATTCTAAAGTATATGCCTGTTATAGTCACTCTCTCCACAGAATATCTGCCCAACAGGCAAACCATTAATTTTTCAGAGATGGACACAAACTGGTGCCTTAGAAACTGCCGCCACTAACACATTAGGAAAATATTCCAAGTATTTCCAAGTCTTCCACAACCTGTGTTAGGAAATTCAGTCTGCAGTTGGCTGAAGCTGGTTTTGTATCTGCCTTCCCTGAAGAGGAACTAATTTTGAGAAAGTTTCAGCTACAAGCTGTGAGACTTGTCCAATCTTTGTTTTTATCTGGAGGTTCCTGAGCTCTTTAAAAAGCCACTAAAGGATCTAAGAGATAATATCTTAATCATACCAGTAGCACGGAATTTTACTTATATTTCATAGCCTGTGACTTTGATGGGACCACTCATGTGAATATTGTGCAGCCTGAAGAAGTTGTGCAGATCTGGACCTTAATTTGATCTATATATAGAACATTATACCAAGAAAATCTGTCGTCGTTCTGTGGGATTAAATCTGCCAACCCTGAGATATCTTATTAATCATTCTCTGGCAAAAGACTGGTCATCAATGTAGGAGCTTAGACTTCCGAAATCATATTTCAGCTCTTTGAATTTCAGTCTGTGTCATCCCTCCTTTGGAGGCCCGTTCACTGCAGGAGCTGAAAGATGGATAAGCTTTCAGCAGACTTGATGGTGACATACTGTGATTCCCACAAAGGAGGCATCTTGCCCACCCTGTAGGGAATGGCGAAAAGAGAGTCCAGGATGCTGCTTCTCCCTCTGCCACTGACCTGCTGGGAAATCCCAAGAGAGTCAACTGAAATGGAGGTCTTTTTTCACCTCTTAAACTTTGGATTTGATACTAGTGGATGTCAAGCACTGAAGATTATTATTATTATTTTTAGGCTCAAAAGTGAACAGTAATTACTACAGAATTGATGTTATGTCCTGTCCTACAACTCATTGAAGAGGAGGCTTCACCACCACACAGCAAGGAGGACATGGTGTTCACCTTGCCAGGAGCAAGAGGCAGAACCTACGGCCACACCATCACTGCATGGTAGTGAAAGAAAGGAGGCAGCCTGAGGGGCTGGACAAGAACCCACAGTGCAAAACGTCACTATGTCATGTCTTATTTCTCCTCTGTCAGTGATGATATAGCTTCAGCAAACCTCTGGCAAAGGAGCATGTATCAGCTGATATGGGAATTAACATCCTGAAAGGCATATCACTATAGTTAAAGTGTCCATATGGGTGCCACTACCATAGTACCTTAACAGATGCAGCTGTACCTGCCTTCACAGTGCTTGCTTGGATTTCATCCAAGGGTTCCTGAGGCTCAGTAAAATCAAGGGCTAGCTTTTTAAGGGTTTTTATCACCTAAAAATGCAGATGGGGTTGAATGATCTCTCCAAACCACTTAAGTCCCAGCAAGTGTCCTAAGCCGTGGCCCACTCCACCTTATTATGGAGAGGATGGATGCTTTCTATGTGCTGTTTACTAAGCACTTCCTTGCTGCTGACCTGAGGCGGGTGGTGGCCAGCAGGTCACGAGGGAGGACACAGGGAGGATAAGGCCAATTTTCTACTCATGTCTTTGCTCTTTGTCAGTCACTTCTTAATGAGATGTCCTCTGCAACTGCACTGCCCCATGCAGGAGCCTGTCTCTCCCTGAAAGACATGGTAGCTGGTGATGAGCCCATTTTCTGCCCCAAAATAGCCTCTGAAACAGCCTGAAAGAAAGCCAGCTTGACCGGAGGAGACAACTGTCCAGAAAACTAATTTCTCTTCATACCTATCTGACTGTGGTGGATCTGGGAGGTGATGTTGGCTATGTGATGGAGGAGGAAAGCTCTGTGGGAAAATGCATCTCCTGTCCCCAGCGATTTCCAGTTTGGATGTGGTCCTTACTACTGTCATATACCCCAGAGCCCAGTGCTGTAAGCCTGCAAAGAAAGGTAGCCCTTTTCCCAAGAAGCTTGAAAAGGTCTCCACATTTGATGCATAGCAACAAACCTCCTCTTGCCCATGCTGAAGTTGCTCACTGAGCTCTGTGGGTTTCAGTGGACCAGGGTCTCACCATGGCAAACACCAAAAGAGAAGCTTCTGATTTTTTTCAACCTTGTTAGGAGACACAGCGAGGAAGCCAAAGGCTCACACCGTGGGGTGGCCAACCAGCTTCTCACAGAAGCGGCCGCAGGGCAGGCGTACCTGGGACACGCTGGCAGGGGATGGACTGCAGTACCCACTTGGTCTGCAAGACTGATGGTTTGACACTTACTACAGGTGTTAAGTTCATCCTTAAAAGTGTTGAGAGTTCACTCATCCCTGTGTATTATACTCATTTTTAGATCCTCTCTAGGAAATCTGCACCAGCCAAAGCAGAATGGAGGAGAGACATATATAGATATCTGTATGTATGTACGTGTGCATGTGCATGTGCTTATTGAGTACTGGTGGAAATATGCTACTATGCTTTCAGGTATCAGAGCGCTGAAATGGCGAAGGCAGACTTAGCATGGATGTTCAGTGTTTTCAGGCCTCTTTTCTCCTGGATGTTCTTTTCACTGCTGTAACGTGATGGGGTCCCACAGTTTGCTGGGCCAAGCAGATGATCCTCAGCACTGATTTTCCCTGCTGAAGAATAGCCCATGCTTTCTGCGTGCATCGCTCGCCGCTGGAGAGCCAGACTGTGTGTTTGTGCAATGAAGTGGATGGTACTGTGCTGGCACATCTCTGTGCCTCTCAGTGGTGCCTCTGTTCAAAAGAACTGAGAATTACTGTCCCCAGGTCGGTGCCGTGCTGCTGCTGTTCTGCTCTAGACCTTTGCCTTGCTGCTGTGTTTGCTTGAATAGGTAGTTGACGGGAAGGTCAGGGAAATAAGCTGGTTCTTGTAGAAATATAGATGAAGTACTTACAAATTTCCCTATTTAGCTTATTAAAGAATTGGGAAAGGAGTAACAACACTACTGACATGCAGCCTTATGTTGCACATTTTATCCCTACATCTTGCAACAGTATGGAAAGCTGGGACTACTGTCCCCTTCCTGGAGAAGGAGAATCAGAGGCTGGGGATGAAGATCTTTCCAAAATTACTCAACAAACAAGGGGGAGGGCTGAGGCTGGAACCCACGTCCTGAGAGGAATTTCTGTCCTCTACCCACCGTGGCACTCTGCCTAAAGAGAGTTAAAGCCTATCTCATAAAACTGAGAAGATTAAACTTAAGGTTGTATATCTGCATTCAAGCACCCTGGCTCTCCGAGTGCTCAGCACCTCTGGAAATCAGGTCACCTTCTAAAATAAATTCAACGGTACTAATTTATCAGCTAATTTTCAGGCATTTGTGACCTGTTTCTTAGAGGCACCAAATACCCATTAACCTGATCGACGACTCCTGCGTTTCGGAAGGCAGACCACCCAAGTACAGCAGGGTTCACCTGAACGACAGCTCTCACGGGGAGGCAGCGCTTAGGACTATATGGGGGTGTCACTAGGACTATCTCGGTGCTGGCCAGCCTGGTGCTGATCCACGTTGTGGAGAGCAGGGAAATGTGATGGTGCCCATGAGGCTCTCCAGGATGACCGCGTTGCTGCGAGGAGGAGGCTGCCTTGCAAGGCACAGGCTTCAATTCTCATTTGCTCGGGTCAGAAACTGATAGTGTGTGATTTAATCGGGGTAAAAACAATTCCGTCCTTTTTGCTGAGGGAGAATCAGATGGAGAGGGAGAAACGGCGTCTCATCAGGAGACTGCTGGTTAGAAAAACATGTGACAAAGTCAGATCAGAGGGCAGTGGCTGACGTGAGCGTCCATTGTAAAGATAAATGCCAGAGCCAAGCGCTAACACAGAAGCTAGCTATGATGTAATCTCCTTAAAAGCCTTTTTCTCCACGGCCTTTAAATGCTACTGCTTCTCCAGATCATGCTTTAGAGAACAGACTCTCCCTCTGTGCTCACTAACCCCGCTCTCCTCCAAAAGACCTTGGCAGCTGAAACCATATTTTACTCCTATTTGTGGTGCAGTACCTCAGTTCTGGCAGGTCCCATCAGCTTCACCGACAACCTAATAGGATTAAGGCTGGCAGATCTGGCCCTCAGCCTGCCAATTGTTTGGAGCACATACGCTCCCTCCCTACTTTTTTGGATAGTGCTTTGACTGTTCTGCTGTCTGCACCATCATCATCCTTCCATAAGCATGTAGGACTCTCAACTGAAATACTAGTCTTCCTCTGCAGCTGTGCCAAAACCAACACAAGTTATCCTACAAGCTTAGCGTCAGCCCTTCCTGGGCACCCTACAGGATCCCACCTTGTGCCTGTCCATAGGTCTCAGCTGCACAGAGCTCCTGTGGATGGCGTCAGCGTGCCGGCTTGGGGCAGAAATCTGGAGCCTGCCCAGGAAGTCAACAAGGCAGTTTGCTGCTGCCACCCCTGTCGTGTAGTTATGGCCAAATCCAGTGTTTGCCTCTGACTCCCAAGGAGAAGGCAACACGATCCAGAGGGTAGGACTGGCCAGGAGTCAAAAGACATTTTGTTTCCTGGCTTTTTCACTGAGCTGCGGCAACTTTGCACAAGCCGTTTCGCTTATGCCTGGGCGACCGCTACTTTAATCTGGTTTGGGTTTTTTTTGGTCCTAATGAAATGTTCCTTTTCCAAAGGACTCTCAAATCTGCCAGGGAAAAGCAGCTGCACGAGACCTACCAAGACAGCACAGCAACATGGGGCTTTAGTAAAATCCACTGCAAAACCCAAACCTAAATGTGTGTGGGTTCAATAACCTCTAAAGCTTAGATCTTAAGCACCACACTTAAAACTCCCCCACCTAGTGCCTCTCTTTCCCACTGGTTGTATCCAGGCTCAGGTTTTTTCATCAGCAGTTCCAGTTCTGTTTCTTGCAATGAGCCATGCACTCCTCTATTGCCCATGACCTTCAGAAAATTCCTGCAGAACTGCCCCTTTCCTCCACCTCCTGCAAACTCCAGCCTCCAAAACTAAGCACAAAACTGAGCATGTTTCTTGTTTCAGAACAGAAGTATTTTTAGAAAGGGGGAGAAAACTAAGGAGATGGGGGAACCGAGAGTGTAGAATAACAGCGTCTACAGTGTAAAAGCTGCGGGGGAGGGAATTTCTCCAGCATCATCCCACACATGTTTTTATTATAGCAGAAGTTCCCGCTGTGTAGTGATTGCAGTACTCCCCTTAAAAGGGTAGTAGAAACATATGCACAGAGCAGCTGCATGGTACAAACTCGTCTGCAACATAATGTGATAAACAGAAGTATCATCTGCTACAGGAATAGCTGATTTCCACTAGTGTTATTTAACCTACCTACTCCAGGGAGGCAGTACATCAGGACAGGCTTTCTGCTGAGCACACCACTATTGCCTGGTAGTAGTTGTTTACCTGACTAGTTCATGGCACTCTGGAAATGGCTCTAAGTTTACAAGCAACAGGAAGGGCACAGATCTATAGGGAAGTAAAAAAATGAAAGAAAACCAACATAGATTTTTTTTCTGGATCAAAATTTGCTCCAAAATTAGGTGATTCTTATTTTCCTTAAGCCAGTCTATTGCACATCCTGTGCAGTTACAGCCATGCTCCAGAGATGAGGGTGATGGGATAGGATATTGCTGGTCAAAAGCAGTTCTTTGGTCTTTCCTCACTGGGTAGCATCTTCCTCCTGTGCCTGTTCTCTGCAGCAGGATCTCAGGGAACAGGTCCAGCAGAGCAGCTTTCTGGGTCACTGCTCTTTGGGGACTGTGATAATCCAAATCCTTTCCATCGCGTTCAGATTTACTGGCGATGAACTTGCCCCAAGTGGACTTCATCTCTTACTGAAGCTGTCATCCATTCCTGCTTTACATTCGTGCTGCATTGGCCCGGTCCGAGTTAATGATGGCTGTTAATAGATCTGGCTTCCTGTGCTGCCCATCCTGCGCCCTTTTTCCTCCCAACTCTCTAAACAAGTAACAGTGTGTCCATCACTTGGAGCAGAATAGCCCTGGGAAGCCCCGATGCTGTGGGAATCTCGTATTTTATTGTATTTAATGGATTTAATCTACTCGACATTGCTTTAGCACTTGGAGCTCTCCTTTGGAGCTTGCTTTGTTTCTGTTTCTCAGGGGGAAGCAAGGGTGAAGCAGCAGCCGGGCTGGGGCCGCATCCTGAGCATCCCGCCCAGCAGCTGCAATGCCAAAGCACCTCCATGCCGGATGTTTAAACATCACAGAATCCCAGAATGGTTTGGGTCAGAAGGGACCTGCTCCAGCCAGCAGCTAGATGGGTTTGGTTATGACCATGGCTCAATATGGGGCAAAGAAGTTGCCCCACTGCAGATGTTTTTCTTTCTTCAAGGTTTAATTGTGCATACACACCACTGGGAACAGCACCTGGTGCTGTCACCAGCTCATGTGGTTGAGGTGGGACCTCACCAGACTCCTGTCTTGGATCCAATGTAGCTGAAGTCTGGGAATGCCTCTACCTTCCCCTCCCTGAGCCTGCGTTTGCTGTGTGGTCTGGAGGAGTGCAGAGGAGGATTATGGCCTCTTGCAAGCTGTCTCCAAGGCCATGCTGGCCAATTGGGGAGGGAGGCTGACCCAGCCCCCGGGGCTCCTGTTGGTACCAGCATTGCCTTTGGCGTTTGATGTGATGAGCTCCTGCATCTCCCCTTCGGTAGTTCAGGCGTGGCCAGGTGTGTTGTCTGCAGGCAAGAACTGTGAAGGGAGGTTGATGCGGTGATTTTTGGACCTGCCAGGGAGACAGCGAAGTGCATCCATTCATATAGGTCCTTTATCTTCAAAATGAATAATTTCAGATACATGCAGAGGTGCCCCAAATGTGAATGTTTGCCGTTACATGTTCAGCCAATATAAGGAATCTCAAGTGCAGGGAAGAGGGAGAAGAAAACAGGAGTTGGTAGAGTTTCTCACATATTCAGTTACGAACACTTACTAATTAATCCCGAGGAGCCACTCAGAATGCAAAGACGTTTAACAAAAGTATTGGCAGCAGTTTCATTTATATGGATGCACATATACACCCCTTTATATACATACATTAAATATATCTATCATATATATCCTTTCTACGTATATATGTGTGTTTATATACATATATACATGTAGGTGTATGCATATATGTATGTACATATATATATCCATATACGGGGGGGTGTATATGCATATATATATATACACACACACAAACACCAGGGAGTTCCTCTCACAGCACACAGAAACTTGACACACTTAGAGAAGTCTCTTCATCTGTCAGTGGAAAATGGCAATCCTTCCCTCTGTGAGCCCATCTTTGTACACGATCGCCAGCCTGAGCGTTGCCTTCTGCAGGCAGCTGTGGTTGCAGCGTGAACGTCAGCTCAGGTTTCCCTCTGGCCACGCACAAACCCCAGGGCCTGTGCGTCGGGGAGGCGTGAGGCTGGGGTGAGCAGAGGAGCCGCTGCATGGCACACAGGCATGCATGGCTTTCTGCCCCAGGAGGAGGCACCAAGGCCCCTCATGTCCTGGTCAGCCTCCTCTCCCCCATCCTCCCAGGAAATTTTCCCCTCGAATCCAAAAGTGTCACTGGATATGGTTTGAAGGAAACACATACTTTGCCTGTTTCTGAAGTGCCTTTTAGAATAACAGTTGAAGCTCTATATTTGTATCAAGGTCTAGCAGTAACACAAACTTCATTAGGAGGCTCTTTTGAAGGATTTGTTTTTCCCATGCCAGCTGCCTCTCGCTGTACACGCTGGGTATACACAGCGTGTTCCTACCATGCGGATTATCCAACTCATCTGCAGCGGTTCCTATGGGATGAAATACAGCAAACAAACAGGGCACACTTCAGCTGACACTGATTCAGGTCTCTCCATGTCTCCCCGGGGTTAAGTAACAAAACCTGCACCCGGAGAGCCCACAGCTTTCAAGGTTCTGGGCACTGAGCTCCTGACCTTCGGCAAAATTTGGAGCAGCACTTAAGAGCATCATCATGCAGATGCTGGGACAAGGTCCTCAGCTGGCACCAGTCTCACAACTGAGTGGACTTCTACTAGTTTCATAGAGTCACAGAATAGTGTGGGTTGGAAGGGACCTTTAAAGGTCATCTAGTCCAACCCCCCTGCAATGAGCAGGGACAGCTTCTAGTTTACATCACTTGAGCTCTTGGCCCTTTTTGTTAGCTGCCCAAGGCTTCATTCTGATGGATAATTAAGTTAATCAGTGTTAAGTTAATCAGCACTCACTTTGGGGTGAATTTACACTGCTGGGGGGAGTGAAGGGCCTTACATGAAAGTAGACAAGAGACCTCAGGCTCGGCACTGAAATCAGCTTCCTCAAAAAAGATGTGGGCATGTGATGGAGGCTCTCCTCGCATTTCATCTTTACAGGACACAGTGCTGGTAGAGTAAGTGTCCGAGCCTTGCTGTCTGTGTTCCTCTGTAGGGTTTCTCCCAGAAACCCAAGTTATTTCACATTAATCAGGGGATTCATTGACCTCCTCTATTCCACAGGGGGTTGGATGAGACACCTTGATGTGAAGAGACACAGGCTGCAACAGATTCAAAATCTCTCTCCATATTTAACTGGGAATGGAGTGTCCTGGGAGTCTTTTCATATACTTTGACATCTGAAATCACATCTAAACCTCTCCATGTTTTCTGGGCTTGTTCCTGCATCCCAGTGTGATAATGGCTGTAGGAACTAGTGGCTTCTCTCTGTCTTGCAAGTGGAGATGCCAATGTGCAAATTATGTGAATATATCAAAATAAGGCAAATAAGAGTGAAGATGAGACTAGAACCCAAAGCCCTGCCTTAGCCAGCAGATCAACAGGTCTCTAAAATATGTGACGTAGATAGAGGTTGCTAGAAACACATTGCCTGCATCTCCAATTGCTTTTAAGTTCCAACCAAGACTGATAAAATACTTGAGGCCCTTGGAATATGAGCCTGCCTTCAAAATAAAATCCAATCTTGCTTCCTAGCATGCTAATTAAAAGTGCATGGCTGATTCAGGCAGCCCTACAATAACAAGAGGAGTGCTGCAGGCATAGAAATGGCAGAGTTTAGCCTGTTGCGAGTATACAACATTAAAAACAGGCAGATGTCTCACAAAGATGATTATGCCAGCACTCTTGACCTTTCTGCAAGAACAGGAATAAAAGCAGGAGGAAAAACAATAATCAGTTTTGATGTATCTTGAAAGTGCTCTTCCTTTTTTAGGCATGAAGTTACTGTTATTGTAAAGAGGCGAGGGGGGTCACTGTCACCCTTCACATCACATTATTGCACACTCACCTGCTGCTTGGGACCGACTCTGTAAGCAGATCGACATGCTCAGACCTCGGCCAGAAACACCTCCCCTGGGGTCATACATGGGAGCATGGGTCACTGCCTCCCTTAGTTATCTTCCAGCTCAGCCCTGTGTTTTGTTTTATTTTGTTTTGCTTTGTTTTGCTTTGTTTTGCTTTGCTTTGCTTTGTTGAGCTGCCTGATGGGCGAGCGCCAGTGGAAAGGGATGCCTGGATGCAGGCTCCCTGCCTCGGCATCGCTGCTGAGGGCTGCGCAGAGGCAACGACTCAACCCAGCAAAACCCCCATGACGGAGCACTTACTCTCTCCTGACAGACTTGGTGGTGGTCCTTTCCAATGTCCTCACATTCCCATGCGAAGAGCAATTAGCCTACAACCCATACCGCAATGGAAAGTAATAACCCTATTCAAAATAAATAACAGAAGTACTAGATTTCCACAATCTTAGCTTTATAAAGTACAGCCATGTCCACTAAAGATAGCCTGTGGGCGTATCCAAGGATTCCAAGTCCTGTTTCTATATTCTGTTGCAGGCAGTACAAGTATGTGTCACTTGTACAACATACACAAAACCATTTAATGCTTAATCCAGAAGATTAAAACAGCTTCTTCAATGTTTTTTAGTTTTAGTAGCTCAGGGCAATTTTCAGAGGGACCTACTCTGCGATTTGCTAAAATGTAATCAGAGACGTCTTTGTGATTTTATTGGAACTTCCTTTCCAGTGACACAAATTCTATTTTTGTGCCTGGACATTGAGGGAAACCCTCTGTAGCTGGGCTAATCTTTTGTGGTATGCACATTTCTGGCTAGACCCATGTGTATACAGATACCTGCTAACATTAGAACTGGAGCTGTGTCTTTATGCTGAGCCTTCAAAATAAATTTAGTCAAAGAGAACAAGTGTGTGAGATTTGTGTGGTGCTTAAATAGTTTGCAGGATGCCATTGCTCCAAAAGTACTTTTTCATGAATTTGTTTTCAATAAGTTGGATCCAGCCACTCACTGTAGGTCTGAAGTTGGTCTTTTTATTCATTGTATTTATTTAGACTTGGTGATGTTAGGAATAGTTGAAGGTGTTGGCCCGCTAAATGTAAACCTAACCAACATTTGTACTTCATAAATTTTAAATCCAAGAAAAAAAAGGCATTGTGCTCATGTGGCCTTTCCAGAGATGGAGTGTTTTCTTTACATAATTCTTATCCTGAGTCTGATCTCTTTAGCTGAATTTAGACTTCTTTCTTTTAGGAAAAGTGAAAAGACTACCTTAAACTAAATTTTTCAATAAAATACTCCACCAGAGCTGACAGACTATTGTAACGGCTAATTGCCCTTAATGATAATAATTACCCTATTTCTAATCTGAATATGCTTAGTCTCCCCTTGTAGTGGAGTACATTCCTGAGTCATTTACAAACTCTACCAGTATCCATCACCCTATTTTGGGGGGAAGGGGGGAGTCACTGCTAAAAAACACATTCTCTCAGCAGTGACTTTCCATTTATAGTGAGATTTTGAGACATACCAGTTCTCTGGCTTTTAACTCAATTTATGTGTGCCACACTTACTGTGTAGCTTTAAAGTTTTGTAACCCCAAAGTCATGTGGAATTAAGTCGAATGTCATACCAAAGTCTAAAGCTATCACACTAGCACTAATACATCTGTTTACCAAACCAGTATCTCCTCAGAAAATATCTAGTTAGTTTGACAAGATGTGTTTTCCTAAACCTATGGCATTTCGCATCAATTATTTATTTTAATATTTTAGTAATTGAATGAGATTTTCATTATTTTGGCAGGATTTCTGTCAGGATGGCAGGCTGTGATTGCTTAGTTCACTCTGCTTATCGTCTTTAAAAAGTCATCACTTTCCTACCACTTTCCACCCAACGGTATGTTCATTGTGCAGACCACCACTTTGGGGCTTAGGAGAAAAAGCACATTTTCGTCAAGTTGTTTTGCACTGTGAAAATCACATTCTCCATTCAGCTGATTTTGAGACCAGTGAAGAGCAGCCAGGAAAGAGTCAAACCAGGAGGCAGTCATGCTCTGAGCAACTGAAACCACTCACATGAGACCGGCAAAGGGTGCCAAGGGAGCAACCACCATGGCTGGGCTTGCCAGCCCTCAGCTCTCAGTAGCCCTGCGGTGATGACGAAGGGACTCCCTGTGCCCAGAGATGCCCTTCATTCCCCAAATACACCGCTGTGGATGACAGCAGTACATGGCTTGTTTCTTTACGTGTCAAGGGAAAGGATTCTGAAAAAAAGATTCTCATTTTGGGGGGTTTATAGTGGATTTGAAAGAGGTGATACAAAGGAGACAACCATTAGAATTCAAGTGTTTTCCTGCATTTCATCAAAGCTTTTGAAAGACAATGAAACAAATGGACATTGTCTTTGGTATAGGTAGTGTTGGACAACATCTGCTCAGTGTTTACTATAATAATTTCAGTATTAGAGCAGGGTTTGAGACTCATGTCTTCCCTCTTCCACAGAGTGCCGAAGAAATGCACTGCTGTTCCCTGCAAAGTGGCACAGTTGCAAGAAGGTGCCATGAGCGTCTTCAGCCCAGCATAATTTCTGATCATTAAGTGCATGACACATACAGGCTCAGCCCCTTACAGGTGCAATCTGTTTCTTCTACACTGTGGGTGATGAGCTGGCAGCTAGGACCCAGGCACAGGAGCATGGAGAGCCTCCCCAGCCCTGGGCTGCCCCAGGGAGCAGATCCATGAGCCCCATCCCAGGGGGATGGAGACATCAACACTCCCCTAACATCAAGAGCTCAGTGCAGAACTCAGCAAGAGGCACCTCTCTGAGGCCAGGCACCTTGCTGGTTCTTTGGGAAGTTCCCCTCTCAGCTAACTTTCCCAGCCGCTGCTCATAGGCATGAAGCACGGCAGGCACATGGAGGCATTCATGCGGGCCAGGGTTGGGCTTCCCAGCAGCACAAGGGGATTAAAAGCAGTTCTGCTCTTCCTCAGAGGATAATCGTGAGGAGAAATGCGTTAAGGACATAAAAATGTCACGGTAATGAAAGCTATATGAATGCATACTGAGAAAGGCAGAAAATAGCACGCAACCAGGAGCTTATTGGAAAAAGAGTGGACATTTTTTTAAGGAAAACAAGATTACCTAGCACTGCAATAATAAGAGGTAGAAACAGAAAATACTTTCTAAAGTTGTATAAACCCACCAGCCACTAAGAAACAGGTTTTGATAGCTTCCAGTGTGATTTCTTGTGCTTCTTTCTGGGTTCCTGGTCTGGACCAGTGGGGAAGAGAACTGAGCCAGGTGGATTAGGGGTCACCTCTGCATCAGCAATTCTTATTTTCCTGTCATTAATAACTACATATAGGCTGTCGGGAATCATATTCACTATTCAGTCCCACATATATCTGTTTATTCTCCATGTAAAAATACTGTGATAAACCATCAAGGAGCATGTGGTGCACAGGCATGTGACAAGCCTTGCTTTATACCCTGTCTCTGCCATATGTCAGTCTCGTGTTGTGCCAAGGAGCAACCTCGTCTCACCATCTTGGTTTGCTTTACAAATAGTTTGGTTGATCCTGCCTTGGAGGAAGAACAAGGACAAAATAAGGATGGCCCTACTTGCCCCATTTTTTATGATCACATCTAATTTTACATGGCATCTGCTGATGCATATGTTTCTTCTGATTTCACTGCAACCTATTGTGTTTGTCAGGGCAACACCAGGAGGGTGGACTTGGCCCTGAGACTGCCTGCTCCTTCATGTGAACATTTTGTCATTCCCTCTGTTCTGGAATCTTAGAAAATAACAATATTGAAAACTTTCAGAGAATGTTAAAAACATTAGCTTTACCACAACACAATAAATAGTTCCATTACCTACCGAAAACTGACTTCTGCATCTGACATAGTAATAAAGTAGAAAATCAGTTGCCAAGGTAGTCTGGGAGTGGACACATTGTCAAAAGAGGAGCCAGGAACCATTAGTTTTTCAAATCACTTAATTTTCCAGCTTTATTTTTCTCTCCCATAGGAAAACAGACACACACAAACCCGCCCACACACCCTTCAGTCAATATATGTACAATAAATTGAAGGCAATATTTGCTAGACAAGTATAATCAGAGTGATAGCATGGTGCTCCTGCAGATTTCTCTGGGTGAATGTTGCCAATTCTTCTATAGATCACGCAACTGGAAAAAAAAATCTTTTCTCAGTAATTGTGTACTTCAGGATTTTACCTAAGAAGTGTTAAACCTAAGAGTGTGTCTATGTCTTTTCCTAATCAAACACAGGAGGCACAGGAGATGTCAGCTTACAGTAAATGATACAGATGACATATTTTAACTTGTGCACCTATTTGTGATGTGTATAACATGAAGTTCAGAATTTAGGATATATCAGATCAAATAATTAGACTCAAAACGCGCCTTTTGCCATATTTAGTTCTCTCCCATTCTTAATTGAAAATGTACATTCAGACAGTCCCATTGACTTATTCCTTATTAAACTTAATTTAGGGTGACTCAATTTCTGATGGAGTTTATGTGGTTGCGTACGCTGGGTTAAGGGTCTCTTCCCCCTCTGCAGTGCACTGGCAGTGCTCATGCCATTGTCTGCCGCTCACCATCCTTCAGGAAATAAGTGTCCCCTCAAAGCCTGGGGAAAGGAATATGGCCCTGAAGGAAAATATTGGAACTAAATGCCACCAGTATTACTCTTGATGCAAAATAGTGCTTGTTTTGAGTGATACTTACATAGGCAAGCCTAGCCCTAAATTGAATAAGAAAAATGTAACAATAATTGCTTATATTTTCACAGGTTAACATTTGTTAATGTTGACGTTTCTTACCTGTTGGACGTACAAGTCAAAGGCAGGGTAGGGAAAGAAGCTTGTCAACTATAGTCCTCTAAAAGCAGTTAATGAATGTAATAAAATTCTTGTTCTTTTAAAACAAATCCCCCTTCCTTGCTCCAAGGTTACAATGATAGCAGCTGCAATACTGATCAGTAGGCACTGCTGCAGCTCCCCGATAAACCTCCTCTAATGGGGTTTGAAAGCCTGTCCTTATCAGCATAACATCTCTCTCTCAAACTAAATCTGATGCAGCAGGAGATGGCAAATGCAGAGGGAGGAGAGGTTTCTCACGGGTGGCAGAATGGAGCCTTTCTCCTTTGTGCTGAGCATGTGGACAGCACTGACACAGAGAACCTGGTCATCTGGGGACCACGATAAGAAATACCTAGTACCAAACTAGTTGATTGCTTGGAAAAAAAAAAAAATGGGTCCTAAATGGGAAATATCCTCTTTGCATGTATCTGTGGCCCTGGCATAGTGCTATTGCATGGGTGACTGAAGCGTATCTGATTATACGCTGCTTATTTGGGAGAACTCATGTATTTTTCCACACTCTTTTTACAGCTCCCAAGTCCACCTTTTGTCCCACTGAAGAGACCTGGTGGCCAGGCCTGGTTATTATCATCGCAGTATGCTGCGCCACACTAGTGTTCCTCTTCGTAGTTGTCATCATTTGCTACAAAGCCATAAAAAGGTAAGATTCTAGATGCTTTTACTGTGCTTAGGGCAATGTAACCCCACAAAGGTTGGCCCAGGACTGGCTTGATACCTTGTTTTGTTTAAAGGCATCCTAAAGGCAAAATGCATCCTGTAGTCGATGTGTGTTTTCACTGGAAAGTCACTGTATGTACCATATCCTGCCTGTGTAAAGGATGAAGTTTAATGCACAGTTGTGGGCATGAGGAGGAGAAAAACTAGAAGTGGGACAGGGCCACAATGTTCAGACTAAAATGAACTCCCCAAAGTCAGATTGCTGCAGGTTGCTGGGGAATATCAATAGCTTTGGCTTGGCCAAGTGTAGCGGCAGGAATCACCATCCTATTCAGTTCTGGTAGTATTCAAAATTTATGTGTGGGATGTGAGATTTTTGGCCCGGGCCCGTCACTACTTTCAGATTGATGCAAGCCCTTGTAACCCAAAATCTAGGGTAATTTGTGTAGTTTTTCATTCAGAGACTCTACTTCTAATTTATTCTTACTTTAAAATTATCACCTACAGAATCCATTTCAAAACATGTCTCTTTTAATTTAAAAACCTATGTGAAGCCTATGTACACAACGATGTGTAGTGACCATTTCAGCTCCCCTACCACTGTCTTTGCAATAGATGTGCTTGCATATGCCTCCGGTAGTTAGAAATTATTGAGTTCACTTACATAGAAAAATGGGAGTGGGAATAATTTCTTCACCTAAATAATATTTCATAGTTTGAGGGGAAAAGTAAAAATCTGTAACTCTCATGAGATACTGCAGTGACACCTGAATCACAGTTTGGATTAAATGATGTTTATTCAGCTTTGGGATTTTTTGAGGGGGAAAAATGTTATCTGCATGCAAAGGAACTGTAAGATTTTTGATGAGACTCAGCAGGGATATCACAATGGTGGAGCATTGCACATGCTTTGTGATTGTCTGAAAAATTTATGCCAGATTTGAAGGACAGTATATCTGAGAGCATCAAAAAGGGGGTATTCAAACAAGAAGACAGAAGTCTGTATCTAATTTCTTATTGAATTTACATAAGTATCTTTGCTATTCAAGTTTAGCTAAAATGAATGCTTATTAGTTTTGAGGAGTTGGAAGGCTTTCACTCTGTCTACTGAACTTCTTAAAAATCGTCTGTGGAGGACTGAAATTGGAGTTGAATTGGACTGGTAATGCAGTGCAAAATTTCTTACTTATAGTTCCTAATCAAGCATTGGCTGTTCATAGGGGATTGGTGTAATTCCATGTGGAAAGTTGTATTTGTTTCAAAAACCACTATTGTATTTGTCTGCCTGGTGCCAAATTGTGAATGATTTCTGCCAAGGCTGCAAAATATACCTACAGGAGCGGTAACTCTCCAAGGCAACTTGTGCCTAGCGAGGAATTGCTCTTGAAATCTGCTCTGATGCTGGTAGATAGGAGGTGCAGAAAAGGAATTTAAACAGACAAATTTAGAGCTCCCTTGAAAAGACTGTGGGAATTCACATAACAAAGTCTTGAGCTTCATGTCAGTGAAGAATAATACAGATACTTGATGAGCACACGCATTATTTGTCAACAGTGTGAATATCAACGTACAAGTCAGTTGCTTGAACAGGCATTAGGCTCAGAGAAAAGGGAAAATTCCTCTTAGATCTTCTTATTGTTGACATTCACACTGCTGACAAATGCTAAGCTGAAAACTGCTCAGATGTGGGGCGGACAGCTATAAAAGAAAATCTTATTAATTATATTTTTACAGACTAACTAGAGCGTTTCTTTTCATCAATGAGTCCTTCCTAAAACAGCTCTGTTAAAAGGATGCCCTAAAGTACCTGGCAGCATTCCTCAGTAGTTCAGGTTCCTTGATACAGTCTAAAAGATATCTATTGATAAACGCTGGGAAATAAGATAAGACACTTCACAAGAGAAGCATCTCTGCCTTTGACACAGATTATTATCCCATACTGTTTAGCTGAATTTATTTTAGCTAGTGTGATAAATCCTTCACTATTTTTTACTGAGAGGTAGAGGTGGCTAGAGAAGGAGTGAGGGGATTAATCTGGGTGATGCTGAAGCTGAGAGTCCCTCCAGTGTGCTCCCAGCCTCCAGCTCCATAACCGTGCTCTGCCCCGTCCTTTCTCACACCTCCACCCCACCAGCTCTCCTCTGCGGTCCTCCTGGGCCCTCATTCCTGTGCATCTCCTGGAATTGGGACCTCTGTCATTGCATCTCCAAGAAATCTGTCTCCCACCTCCAAGGCTGCTTATTTATAATATACCCATCTCCTTTAGATGCGAATGCCACCCACTCATCCGCCAGCTGCATGTAGGCTGGGTTGTAACCTCGATATGGCACAACCCTCTTCATCCAAGGAAAGGCACACGCTGATTGCCTTGATGTAGAAACCAGAACCCAGCCTGAAGGCCCCACCTGTGCCTGCCCCGACTCTTTCTTAGCTCCAGGTGAGGATAGCCATATGTCTCACACTGAGCGGCATCCTTCCCTTCTTGCACCATGTCAGCATGTCTGCAGGTTTCAGATGTGTCCCAGCCTTGGTCCCCTGCTGTCATGTGGCTGGTCACTGCGGGGGGGACCAGGAAAGTGGCAAAGGTTGCCGAGGACGGGACTGTTCACAGTGCCCATCACAAACTGACCCTCGAAGCCCTCTTCTGCTCAGTTTCCTTTCCTTGAAACAGATATCAAAGCATTTGCCTGCATTTCAGGGGGGGTCACTGAGGTTCATCACCTACTTTCTGAAGAACAGTGTAAATGTGAAACTGGTGAGAATCATTATTCAAACATACACTCCCTACAACCTTGCATGAGACTGTCACCATCCAGCATTTTTAGACAGAAATTTTTTACCACTTCCTGGGGAAGCAGGAGAAGGAGATCCACATCTTCACATTTGCAAACCTCATTCTGATGATAGCCTGGGGTTCAACAAAAACTGGAAGCGCCAGTAAGCATGGAAACTGGCTTGGCAGCAGCAGATGGCTTCTGTCTTTTTTTGGTGCAACAGGAAACACATTTAAAAATTCTCACCAGCCCATCAGCTAAAAAAGTTGTAAACCAGAATAAAAATACCAAGTACCTACTGAACATGAGTTCAGATTGGATGATAGTACCAGTTTTATCCATGGATAGATGTATCCTATGTATACATCTTTATATATCCCATGTATCCTATCTATAGTAGATCCTATGTATCTACTATAGTAGACATATATGGTTGGTATGTATTTCCCAGTCCATAAGTATTACAGGAGAGTATTGCAAAAGCCTAACTGGAATAACTTGATTTCTCTGCTTATTAGTCTTCCAAATGAAGTGGGATTTACAGCCTGACCATCAATGTTATCTATATCCTACTTAGCCTAAAGCATACGGCTCAGCTTAATTAGCAGTGTAAGCACTGAAGAGATGCTGAAAAGTGAAATAACATCAATCATCTGGTTGTAGGGTGTAGCAAGAGTTAAATGTTTTAGTAGGAAAGTGCAGGAAGAGATTTATTTGCACAGAGCTTGGATCTGTTGTATTAATCCCTCACTTTCATAGGAATCAAATTTGAAGTAGAAAGAAAAAGAAAAATCCTATTGTGCTTAAGTTAAAATCTCATTTACTGGTTTCAAAGGGCCAGACCCAATCAAACTCTCTCATGTCTGCTTTTCTGTAGCAGGAAGAGAGGGAACAACTGTCCTCAAGGTATCGTAACTCAACTATATTTTTATTCAATCTGTATAAAACATGTTTCTCCTGGGGTGGTTTGGTTTCCCTCGTAAAAGCTAAAACTTTAGCATATCGCCAATTTTAGGCACTAAAGCTTTTTGTGATAAAATACAGCCTAGTGAATTGGTGCTTCTTCGTATGAAATAACTACCAGAACCAAGCCAGCATGCTGCTACCCCCATCCCTGCATCTCTCCTGGAAATACTCAGCTTCTCCCGATATGAAATGGTCATAAGAAATACTGAAATCCGTTCCAGTGGATGGACTTTACCTCTCTGATCCATGTTGGAACCAATACCAAAATGTGTCAATCAACTTCACTACTCAGAGAACTGCTAGACAGGTTAAACTCCTGGGAAGATACATATGGGGTGATTCTTCGAAGGTTCTTAAAGCAGCCTCCGAATTTACTATGTGTGATACTGGGCACTGCATGGCCGGCACACCAGGTACAGATGTGCACTACTGCATAGATCAAGCACCAGAGGAGGTCTCGTGATAATTGTGAGGTGCTGCAGCATGGTTGCACACATGGTGATAGCACCCTCAGTTTGGCAGTGGGGGAACAGCTATCTTCCCTGATCTTGGTGACAGATGGATATTTCCTTTTTTTAAAAAAAAATTTCTCTTAAGAAACTTTTCCATGGCACATCAGAAAAAAAATTAAGGATTGGCACTTAGCGCCAGCAGCACTCACAGTCTGTAAGATCTGTAGATTTCTAGGACAGGCTTAATCACTCCTTGGCCAGGGCTCAGGCCCACTGTAAGCAGTGGGACTTCACTGCTCATTTTGTGAGCTGTGACAACCAGCGATTTCTGTAACACGTAGCAAGAGCAGACGAATGACTGGTTCAAAATCTGGAATACCTCCAGGTATTTCTCTGCCATGTCTCTGTCTGTCACCAAGAAGTAAAAGCAGGAGGTCCAAGGACAATTCATAAACCAGTACAGGCTGGAGGAAGCTGGATCGGTTCAGTATTACATGGTTTATGGACTGGACTTGGGCAAGTGCACTGTGAATGCCAGCAGTTCCAACAACTCTCCATCTGGTGTAAATTGGTGCGGAGTCAAAACCAATCAGTGGAGCTCGATTCATTTTAATCAGCTCTGGAGGTGGCTGTCTTTTAAGCTTTTTTTACCATCTCCAAGCACCTGAACAATAGTAAGACAGTGAGACTGGAGGGAAGTGGGAAGTAAATACAGTAAAGAGGATTAACGAGAGTTGTTTGGTAAATAAGCAACTGAGATGAGGGAGAGAGGGACCTGCAGTATGTAATCCTATTTCTGCAGCTCACTGGTGTGTCAGTGTCTGTGAAGGGAGTAAGATATTTACATAAAAGGGAAAAATAAATCCCTGGCTCCCTGTATAAAATTAAGATACTGGAGCCATTTCTAAAACCTCGAAGGGGAAAGCAAAGCTGAGTGTCCAAGTCTCCGTGCCAGCTGATGGAACCTGGCAAGAAGTGTTTCGAATGGTTTGCCAACATGTGAAAAACCTATACTTACTATCTGCAGAACATCCATATGGTCTGAGATGACCCATGAGCAGCCCATTGTGCCTACGGATGTGACTCCTTGGCTCTGCTGGATTTTAGGTAGGATAGATACCTCTGCTCTCAGATGTACCACAGGGTCTGCTGCCAAAGAGAG
This sequence comes from Grus americana, assembly GCF_028858705.1. Lineage (NCBI taxonomy): Eukaryota > Metazoa > Chordata > Aves > Gruiformes > Gruidae > Grus > Grus americana. Next base: position 53,808,085 of record NC_072856.1, on the reverse strand, counting down.
CCCTCTTGCTAAGTCAGCACAGAAAGCAGGCTGATGATAGCAAAGTTTTACATGATATAACTTTTAGTCCTCTAACTTTGTCAATCCACTGTTTTGTATGTGTCCCATAGCCTGAGAGAAAGGTACCATAAATGCCTACATATGCACTTCCTTAAATAGGCACTGAGTTCACCTTCAAATAATCAAATGGAAGAAAACATTGTACTGAAATAAAATGACAGGTCATATTTAAACTGTCTTAAAATTCATTGCTGAGGTATTTTCTAGGGTATTCAGCATTAGCGTATGATTTATGGACCCTGTATACTGCAAGGTCTAGTTTCAGTAGCAGGAGCAAGGTTCAGAAAGTTGGTTTTGTTTGACAAAATGAGGCAGGTGCTTGCAAGGGGAAAACAGGGAGGCTTGTTTAAGGAGGGTAAAAAGTGGGATTTGGGGCTGTGGTGAGCTGCTGTGTGTGTGGAAGAGTGTGTCCCGTGGTGCAGGGGTGTATGTCCTGCTCAACAGGCCATGGCCCCACACCTCTTGCCCAGCCCATTTTTTACCACTCACTCCTCTAAAGAGAAGCACTGTGTAGATGGCCACGCAGCCATCTCCCATGAGAAGTACTGAGGCTGAGCACAATCGAGTCCAAAATCATTACTAATTGCAACAAAACAATGCTTTTCCATGTGAGGAGAGAAGACAGAACAGTGTCCTAAACTTAATTGCTTTGAAGTGGATATCCATGCCATGGCTGATGGCAGACAGGTCAAGGTACATTGAGATTGTTAATCTCTTCTATTCTCCCTGACACATTAGAAGGGTTTGTACTGAAATGGTGCCTTAATTCTCAGCAGATGACTGGAAAGACAGTAATTACTCAGAAGATAAAGTGAGATGGTGGAAAAGCTGAGTTAAAAAGTACTGTTTGAGTGGGGGACACTCAAAGGGAAGAAGAAAGTCTATGGGGGCACGCTCTCTGTGTGTCTTTGATGCAATTCCCTGACATCAAACCAGTTCAGCACTACAAAAGGGGTCAACCCCTAAGAAGTGCCACTCCCAAGGGAATATGGTCTTCCTCTGGAAGACCTGGGACTGTTACTGAGGGCAGTTGAAAGACAAACTTCAAAGTTTTGGAAGAGCAAGGAAAAGACAGTCACACTGTAGCCTGATTATCTTTTCCACTGGATGAATGTTGATGCTTATCAACAACAGGATTGGCATCTACTGCTGAGCGCCACTGTCCAGGTCTTCTGCCACCTCTAACCAAAGCCCAGCATCCTCATCTGTTGCTTGGCCTCTCTGCCTAATCATCTCCCAGTGGTGAATTTACTCCCATCCTTGGAATGAGATTGCAGATGATCTGCTAATGACAATTTAAATACCCTGAGCAACCAGTCTTTCTGCAGGAGATCCCATTTTTTTAACCGTCAAGAAATGAGTTCATAGAATCACAGAATGGTTGAGGTTGGAAGGGACGACTTGAGATCATCTACTCCAAACTCCTGCTGTAACAGAGTCAGCTAGAGTAGGTTGCTCAGGACTGTGTCCAGCTGGGTTTTGAGTATCTCTGCAAATGGAGAGGCCACAACCTATCTGAGCTCTTGTTGGTTTTCTTGTGTTCTCTCAAAGCTATCACTATTTATTAAACTAAATGTAGCTCTGCTTGGTGAAAACTTGCTAGTACAAGGAAAATAAGTTGTTCTTCCAAACAGTATTGAAGTCTGGATGTTGGCTGTGCAACTATTTCCAGGGTGGTGTATATGAGACAAACTGTTGAACAGCTTTACAACTTGACCCAAGCCCACTGGAGACACCAGAGCTCTCCTGTATTCATTCTGCTGATTCAGTGGCATCACTGGGGATTTTGGATGGGGGACTAACAGCTGGTGCTGCCCAATGTTTTTTGGCTGCATCAAGACAAAAAAGGGTTGGCCTCATTTTTAAAGTAGAATAGCAAAAGTATTGCCACTACTTGTTAGCAGGTTCATTTGACAGATCAAGCGCTGATGAGTAGATAAAATAGCCCTTCATCAGAGAGATAGCATAACTATTATAGGACAGGATTTCTCTGTCTCTTTTAAGTTATACCAAAGTCACATATTGCTAGGGAGAAAGTTTGCTGTCATAAATGGATAAAATGCCCCACTGTTTCTCATAGCCGGGAACACTAGCAGCCTTCAGGAGGCTTTAGTCTTTAGCATAAAACAAGTGGTCCAAGTGTGTCACAGAATACTGTCCTATGGATCTTTGTTCACTCCTAATTTGTGATGCACTGACAATGATACCAACAGAAATCTGTAGAGCATTATGGTCTATCCTGTGATCAACTAACCTTTCACTGTGACCAGAAACAAACTTGCCATGTTTCTGTTTTCTACTGCAGATGAGGGTAACATATCGAATGGGCCAAAGTCTTGCAACAGAATCGAGTATTGTACAGTTACTGCCTCAGTGCAACTCTCTAAGAGCCATGGGTGGCTTTTACAGGCTCGTGCCAGAACATAATGCTCATGCTGGTCTAATTGTGTTGGTTGAAATATTCCTGATTTACCCCAGCACAATTAGAAGATACAAGTGGATACTAGAGCTTTGAAACATATAAGAAAGTTGCCAGGTTTACCATCAGTTTTTATTACATTTTTTCCTGAAGCCATAACTTCTGAAGTAATCTGAATAAATATGAGATCAGGATTCTCTTCACCTACTTGTCTAAAAACTTTCAATTCAAGACTCTTAGATATTCAAAATCCTGCAAGGCAAACAAATAAAGTTTTCTTAGAAATTCATTTAATTTTTAAGCAAATCATAGTCTTTACAAGTTGACACAAGAACACTTGTGGCTGACACTGCTGGTGAAAAGCCACAGCTGTGGCTGAGATGTACCGGGCACAGTGTGCAGGGACACTTGAAAGTTTTGGGCTTGATTATCTGGGATATCTGAGCTTAGGACTGTGTTTGTTACAGCCTGCAAGAACCCAGCAGCACCCTGGGGTGACTGGGACAATCTTTTTTATGGCTCAGAGGAAATTGTACCCATGGTAATGGGGTGGGACTGTAGATCTATTACTCCAGCTCTGTCTCACCCAGAAATTCCCTCTACACATCGAGAATCCCACAGGAACCTGCTGGGTGCTTTTATTGCCCCCTTTTCCTTTCCACAAAGGATTTGCAGTGCATCTGGAGTAAAAGCAGTAGAGCCTGATTTCTCCAGTGGCCGAACAACTGCAGCTCCTGGTGGGTTCAGCAGACACAGTGGATTTGCAGGAGCTCTAAAACCCAAAAAGTTAGAACAAGAAAGCCAGAAATGTGTGGAAATTCCCCAACAGTTCCCACACGTGCCCCAGGCAGGCTCTGCCCGGACTCAACTCTACTCTGCCTCAGGGTGAGAAGAAGCCAGATCTTACCACGGAGCAGCTAAGCGCCAGCTGGTCCCCTACCCATCACACGCATCAGACCATCTTCAAGATGCTCGGGCTGTTCAGCACACCTCTCAGTCCTGTGTGCATGCCCTGTTCCCCTCCAGTCTCTGCCCTTTCTTGTTTACTGCAGAGCCGTGGTTCCTGCATCACCCCCACATTGCTCCAGATTTCACCACACAGAAGATGCCCCCTTCCTGCCTGACCTTTCGGCACGCTTCTGGCCAGCAGCCTTGGTTTGGGGACATCCTTGGCTCCTCTAATTCATGACTTCTGCTGACTTTGAGTTTGATACCTGGCTCTAACCTGGAGTTCTGTGTGCAGAGACCCTGGGGAAAGGTAGAGCTCGGGGAACGGCAGAAGCTGTGCTCGGACACGCTTCCTCCTGTGCAGGGAATCACAGGCAGAGGTAACGAGGCATCTGACCACAGCAGCATTATTTCACACTGTAATTTATGTGCATTAGTTTCACGCCTTTGTCTAATTAGTCACAACTTGGTGTCCAAACAAGATCTCAACTTTTCGATGCTTTAGCTGAGGACAGGTGTTGATGAAGGTAGGCTCAGGGGTGCTTGTCCCCACCAGCTGGTTTCAGGGCTCTCTGCTGCTCTGAAGGGAGGTCACATCACACAGACCTCTGCCTTGCTGTGCTGTTTGCTGCCATGCAGCCACACTGCCCGAGGCACAAAGGGTGCAGACGGGGTCCCCCTGTGCAGAGTTGCGACGCTCCTCGGGCGCACATCGATCACTCGCAGCCACCCTCAAGCCCCTCACAGCTGTGCTGCCACCGCTTGTGTGCTTGTGATTTCTGCTACCTCTGTCCTTCCTTCTCGGCACCCCCCATACTTACTGCTAAATATTTATAATGCTCCCGGGTTGCTAAGCAGCGCACAGCTCCCCCCTCGGGAGAGCCTTGCCATAAAGGCGAGACACACAGTAGGTCAGCGTGGGCAGAGCTGTGGGTGGGAGAAGATGGCATCTGCTGTGGTGGTCCTGCTCTGACACACGCTTAGCTCACTCTGACTTCAGTGTCCCCTCCATTGGCAGGCATGTGGCCACCCTCTCCAGTATGTCTGGGCTGGAGAACAATGCTTCTGGTTTGTCCATCTTAGAGACTTGGCTAAATAGCCATGTCAGAGGGCATTCGTGGAGATGAGGATCACAGCATCCACTCCCCAAGCTAATGCCAGGTGTTGGAGTGAAGCACTAACAGGGTGTCTGATGTAAAAGGTCTGATCCCAGATGTGTGCAAGGCATGAGTGGGAAAATAGGGTCATTCCTCACTCTGGCCTTTGAAACGAGGTCTCAGGTGGAGAAATAGTGCCTCTTTTGGTGTCTGCTTTTTGAGTCAGTAGCATGAAACCTTACGAAAGATGTTACTACCCCCAAGCAGCAGTAACTTCAGGCTAACCTGGCTCTTCCTTTCAGTTGCTCTGAGCCCTGGGAAGCCAGCGTGGAGACTGGCTGACCTCAAATCCTTCCTCAGAAATTGTCCCCAGTTACAATTGTCTAATGCCACTGAGCTCCCAAACTGCACAAAACCAAGTTCTCTCTGTAGACATCAAGGTGTGCAGGACTTGCTGGTTGCTCCACCTCTGTATGAACTTACCCCGTTGCACACCTAGAGTACAGGAAGGCTGGGACCACCCTGTGCAGTCCACTTACAGTGGGTTTGCAGTTATCCTGCAAAGAGCAGGGTCTGGCTCTGCAGACTGTTTGTTGTGAGTGGAGAAAGTCAGAAGCAGCTGCTTGGAGATCAGTGGTCTTACTCTAGTTGGTAGCAGAGACAGATTGCCTCAAATGTAAAGTGATCTAGATAGTTGCAAAGGTCAGTTCATTTTACAAGTTTTAATTTTCTTCTCAGCTCCTTGCATTTATTTGTGTTACAGACATTCTTCTATTAAAAGACATTTCTATAACAGAAAATCTGCAGAGAATTTTGGTTCATCTGCACAGAAATTAATCATTAATATTTAAATAATTTTGTAAATTCTTTTTAAGTGAGTCTGTGAAATAGCAGTAGCCTTGTTCTTCTGTATGGATCAAGTTCATCATTCAAGTTGTTGCTTATGTTTGCAAGGGATCAAATAGCAAGGCAGTTATCTACATTCAGCAAAAATCTGGGCACAAAGTAGCACAGAAGATCAACTTTGTTTTGGGGATGGAAAAGTCCAGTGCCTAAAATGGCAATATCTACAGTCGCTTTTCTGGTGAGAGACATACTGTCCTTCAGATAGGGTGGGAGAGCAGTGAGGAGCAGCCCTTGCTCATCTCCTTTCTCTGCCACGGTGTTTCCTAATTAATGCTTGTTAAGCACTTTGAAGCTAGAAAGCGTTGGATCATGATAGGTGTTGTTTAATCTGTTCCAGAAAGAGTGGAGAATTTTAAAGGACTAAGAGAAAGATCTCAGTTTGGGCTTCCACTGGTGTTTTTGTATTACTGAGTGGCAGATAAGCAGAGGAGTGTTTGTTGCCTTCATGGCAGCACCTGTGAGAACATGCAAGTCTCAGTTTTGTGTGGGTCATGGAGGGCTGTCACAGATGTGTGCGGAAATGAAGGACCAAACCTGCATGTGCATTCAGCTTGTGGGCACAAAATCCCAGAGAGTGTGCACATTCCAGTTTGGGGGCAGCCTTAAATTTTTGTCCATGATTACACAAGCTCCCTGACTTTGATTTTAGTGAGACACCAGCATAATGGCACTACTGCAGTAATGCATCCAGTCTGCACTAGTCTGGAGGATATTGACAGGAGGACTCTGGGAAATGCTACTCTCTTCCCCCTTCCAATCTGCATGAAATGGAGGAAAAAAAGCAAAGTAGGAGAGTGTGCTGCCTTCGTTAGCCAGCTGTTACCTATTCCCAGCCATTGCCCAGACCTGGGTGCCGTAGTAGAGCAGCGCACCCCATGGCCAGCTCTGACTATAGGTATTGACGTGATCACTGAGAATCAACCCCAGGGAAGCTGAGGCTGCACCTGAAGTTCAGTGAAATGGTTTCTCCTGTTACATTGGTTGTTTCATTTCCCTGAAGTAGTCCGTATTCCTTCTTTGATTCTTCAGGGTGGCAGCCTAGACATCTTAATAACATGGGACTGGAACAAGACCCTTGGGTCACCCTGTCTGTCCCCAGTACTGTGGGCACTGTGGTATTTGATCCTTTTCATAAACATACCAGTCTTCTTGGAGCTGTTTAGTGTTCCCTCTCTCACTTCTACGTCCTCCAGCAATCCCAGTTCAAACTGTTATTCTTTTGAGAGTAGAAGAACCTTGTTTGCATCTCCAGCCTAAATTTACCCATGTCTACTTCCCATTTCTTCCATTCAAGCACCCTTTTCCTTTCCTGGTGTTCCCTGAGACCAATCTCATCCCCTCTTTCTTTTCATTAGACCAGATTGTTCAAGCTTGAAGAAATTAGGACAGAAATTTGAGCTGGCTTCTCTCTTTAAATTACAGACTGGTTAGGGCAGATCCTGCGTAATGCAATAGAGTTACATATAATCCTGGTTATCTGGGAGCTACATATACATTGAGAATCCCAGGCTGTTTCTGCACTGCTTGGCAGAGCGTCGTGCGCCATGAACTGAGCTCCGTGAACATACCTTAGCTGCCTGCAGTGCTCGGTGGCAGGACAGCCCTTTGAGGAGCAGGAGCATGCCCAGATCACGTCCACAGGGCACTGCCAGTGCATAGCACACTGCCAGGCATGACCATGGCTGTGGCCATCCTCCAGACATGTTTTGGCTTCGTTCAAAGCAGTGTGCCTTCCTTCCATGCAGTTAATATCTTCTTTTTTTTTTTTTTTCATTTAGTGGCTTTTTGCCAGGCTGAAAGGCTGGCGACATGAGCTCATGTTTTTACATTAGGCCCATTCATTTTTTTCTTTTTGTCATGAAAACATATCAATGATGTATTCTGCACTGAGAACATCCAATGGATAACGTCAGCTGTAATATTCCTCCAGTCAATAAAACCTTTTAAAGATCATTACAGGGAATGCAAAGAATGGGTTGTAAGGTAAGAGGTCATTGAAAGTACTTTTACGAATTATGTCAGTGAATCATCCAGTATGCTAATAATAAAGCTGCTTCTCTTCCTTAAAATGAGTTTTGTGTAGGAGCGTAACTCTGAAGTTAGCTTAATTGAAGACCTAGTAGGAAATGTGATGGCATCACCTTAGTCTCCCAGGGACAGATCTTTCTCTGTAACATCAGAACAAATTCTCCTCAAGTCCACCAAAGTCTGTGGAATTGCTCTGACTTTGCAGTGCTGAAAATAAATGAAGACTAAACTCCACTTCTTAAATTTCACATGTGGCTCAGCAATCTATTGCAATTACTTGCAATCTGAACAGGCCAAATCCTGCCTTCGGCTATACCCAGAGCGACTGGCTGGGATAGATGCACTTCTGCAGAAAGAGATCTGCCCACCACATTTTGCAGCCCAAAAAACCAGCTCAGGGAACCTCTGAGTGCCAACGAATGGCTGCAGAGTGGCTCCGTATGGATTTATTTTTTTCCCTGACAGAAGCACTCAGCAAAGGCTAGATCTTCAATCCATGCACAGCGAGGGGGATTTGACTATCACAGGGGAATGTGAAACATCCCCAAACAGAAATCGCCCACATGCCTGCAGGGCTTGCTTAAATATACTCCAGAAACTGGTCAGCTAAAAATGGCTGTGAGGGAAAGCTGAATTAGCTGTAAATTGCAGGCTTGAAAATTCTCATGTGAACAGCCAGAAAGGAAGAAACTCTCCTTAGGAGATGGTATCTTCGGGCTAGATCAAAGTCTATTGGTGTGACATGACTTGCAGTGCTGTGAAAGAGCATTTTGCATAATGGTCCTAGCACTGTGCATTTGTACAGATCTTCTCCCCTTCTCCACCTGTGAGAGAGACAGAAAAGGTCTGAAGCTGTTCAAAATTGTATGCTTACTTTCTCCCGTAAATCTTATTTATCAGCTGACCACTAGTTTTGTTTGGCTAAGACTGAAGTACTCAAAGGTCTCTAGGGAAAGAATGGCCTTTTCTGATTCACCAAAGACACTTCTTTTCTTTTCATGAAGAGCAAAGGAGCAATGCAGCTTGAGGAAGGAGACCTCCATCAAATGTCCAAAACTGAAAGTAACCCAATATACAGTCCTTCCAAAGAGTGCAGGTAATATCATCCAGGTTACCTATAAGACTTTCTAGTTTGGACGAGTAAGTAAAAAAATATCACATATTGGGATAATAAGTAATAAACACTGGGGCAAGGCAGTTTGTTTGCCTTTTAAATGCTGGACTATCTAACTTACCAGACCAAAGATGGAAATACAAGGAATACATGTAAAAGCCTTGGGAGATTGAGAGTATTGAACATTGGTCCTTGACAAACATTGAGCAGTAGTGAGTGCATTCCTGAAAGTTGTCCAGATGGAGCTGCTTTTTATTATAACTGCAAAACATTTGCTTTGTACGTGGGAGGTAGTTGAGCCAGTAACCTCTTCCTACGAGGAACGAATAGTATGCTGCTTGTTTTCTGGATGGATAGATGGTCCACATATGGCTGTTAACTAATTTAATGGAGACAAACTAAGGTTTCAGAGAATTTTCATCATTAGGGTTTCTTCTTTGATTTCTATCTTTACATTGTCAAATAAAAAATATCCAGATTTAATTTTTCTGGTCCCTCTGAGATGGTCAAAGGGAGAAGTCAGAATGCGATTCTCTTTCCATGACTTAGAAAACTAACTCCAGAGAAGTGTCATTCTTTAACATGAGCCCCATATGGCTGGGCCATAGCACCAGGCTGGCCAGCCCAGGTTTGTCCTTAGGCAAGGCTCGTGGTGGGCAGCTGCACACAAATTCCACGGCCATGCCCCAGAAAGCAACTGTTGTCAATGCACTGAGCCCCTGTAGCAGGGGTCCTGTTCACTAACCAGTCGTAGAAAGCAAGTTCATTTCTCCCACCAGTTGCTGTCATGGGAACTGATTCACCTCTGATGGCTGATGGCCAACATGAATCAAACAGCTGTTTGATGAATGCCCCCAGTACTGAGATGTAAACAGCCTCCATTCATGTTCTTTATCATCTTACAAACAGTCAAATTACTGGGAGAGATGGTTCAGTAATTGAATAACATTACAAAACTTATTCTTCCATTCCTATCCTGTATCTGCTAAATAAGGATGTTTCTGAAGAGTGACTGTAGCCCACACATCGTCTTGTCTGGGCTTCCAGCAGTGAAGTCTAGCCAAGAGCTCTAAACATAGCTGCTACAGGTACTGCTAGCATCCTAGCCCAGGAGATGAAGCTGAGTGAAAAATGTATCTACCGGGTACTTACCCTGTTTCTTGGACAACTTTTGTAACCCAGGAAGATAATGCTGCTGTTGGATCTCTACTGATATATAGGTAGCTGTGATATTTCTGCTGTGCTCTGGGGGCACATCAGGATAGACCAAGCCTATGAAGTAAATGGGTGTGTTGTATGAGACCCAGTTTTATTGAAAATCATTAATTTTTATGTGTTGATAGCTAATGAAATATTCATTGGTATGGAGAAAAGCTTTGAAGTCATTGTATGTATAAGCGATACATCTTCAGCTCTCTGATTTGTCTCTTCCCTTCTGACGCTCTGCCCCAGGGATCGACAGACACACATGCGACGTGGCACACGTCACCGCCAGCGCAGGGGGGCAGGCGAGCCGCAGTGAAGCCCGTCGGTAGGGCAGCTTGCCGGCTGCTTATCTTTCCCCATAGTACATAGCGTTCTGGGACATGCAAAAGTGGGGCTGCCCACAGAGCTTGGTAGCAGCTTCGCTGATGGTAGGAGCCACCTTGAGGTGAAACTGAGAGGAGGGACAAGCTCTTTATGCATTACTGAAAGTACCTTCGTGAGAGGAACTGAAAACATGAAACAATTTTTGGCATAGGTACCTTGTACATTGGCACAGGTACAGCTGTGCAGAGGCAGCAGACTGTTGGTAAATTCTTTTATCAGTTGATACTGATACCCATACAATGAAATCTTTTTTAGATATATTTTTGCAGGTGCCTTTTAACTACGATTTACAATTTTGTACCAATGTTGAGGAGAGAGTGGAGTTGCACCGTGGTCTTCTGAGCACTAGGCATCTCCTCCAACAACACGCAGCGGGGAGGGCAAAGTGGCCTTTCCTCCTCTGTTTGCATTTTAGGAGAAGAATGGCATGATAGTCCTGTTTTCTAAGAAAGAGGATAGGTGTTTCCCTCAGAGGATGATCCAGGGCAGCAAATCCCATGTGGAGGCAGTCATCTCCTGGCAGTGCTGAGTCAGGTATGGGATCCCTAGGAGGAGGGGAATTTAAGATTCCTTCATTTCTCTGCTGCCTGCCCAAGGCCACCCCCTCCTAGCTCGGCTGGTTTTCCCCGGGGCCCAACCTTCCCAGATGCTGGCCGTGGTGCACTGGCACTCAACAGAAACATTGCTGTGGAGGTAGCAGTAGGAAACAGGTTTGTAACGCTCAGGCTCGTCTTATGAAATCAGGTTTTATCCTTAACTGTCATCCCTTCCAAGCACAAAGCACCTTGAAAAGCATGAGCATGTGGATTGTGTTGTGTCTTTTAATCTCTGTTGCAGTTTAGTCTTCTGGACAAAACTTCTCTTCCCATTTCTAGGTGATCTTATTCTCCTCAAAGGTTCAATAAACCTATAAGTAACAAGGCATAATACCGTCCTGATAAAATGAACAGTCTGCTCAGCTTTTGCTTGATTTTGTCTGAAAAGTCATATATAGAGATTTTCTTAAGTGTGTACAAGTGAGACACGAGGTGAAGCACTCCCCTAGTACTCTACCGCACAACTGCCTTATAGACAGTAGGTCTATGCCAAATTTACACCAGTAGCCATAGCTGGCAGAGACAGTTTTGTCAAATATGCCAGCTGAGTTTTGTGACTAGACATGATGAAGGGCCCAAAACTGTGTCTCCTCTAAGAAATTTTCAAGACAGAACATACAAATTATGTTTGACTGTGCATCGTTAACGTTGACCTTTACACAGGACTCTGCAGAGAACTGGTACAAGCCAATATGACAAACCAATATGAATTTCTTTGATAAATAAGATTTATAATGTGATCAGAACGTCATCTGAAGTTGAAGCTTGACGTGTGAAATAATACACTATTAAATGGCTCTTTGATGCTTTCTTGATTTTAGGACTCATGCAAATTAATGCATGCGTGGTGGAGAGGTCATTACGGACCCTGATGCGTCATTTCAGGCGTGTACTAAGCCGTACAGAGTTGCATGTACCTTTCATTCACAGATGTTTGGCATGAAGAGTGCATCAATTTGTTTGCTAAACATCAAAGCACGATGTGTAGCAAATCATACTGTAAAGCAATGCAAACCACTTGTTAGCAAACAGCCCGTTTCGCCTGCCGCCAAGTGAGTATGTCACGGATACGAACAGTTCCCTCTTCATTCCCTCACTAATTTGAAACATCACTTTCACCAATGAAGAGCAACCCTGGAAAGGAAATGCCTAAATAAATACACACATATGTATTTATGTGGCATAAATACAGGGCCACAGCACTTCAGCTGAAAGGGGGCTTGGAGTATTACACATAGGAAGATCATGCATAACCTAGCTTATCAGGCAGTAAATAGGATAAAAGGACTCCCCTTGGTATGTAAGAGGAAAACTTGCATGTTTGGATCTCAACAGCGTATGAAATTTGAAGTAAAAAAGAGCTAGTGACACACAGAGCTAGTGGCACAAAAAGAACTAGTCCCCTAATGCAAAAGGGCAGTTGAAAAATCGCAACAGGGCAAAATGACTTTGCATATTGAAATACATAGGTCAATTTTAATCACTGTGACAAGTGTATACAAGTCTGTCAAGACAGTCATTTAAATGGTGTAACTGAGGCAAGTTTGACCCCGAATCCACGACCCCAAATCCATGCCTGACATGCATTTGGAAAGAAATCTAGTGAAGGAGTTAAACAGAGCATTCTCCAAGCCTGAACATTTGTGTCGGCCATAAATAAATACATAAATAAATAAATAAATAAATGCCTCAAATAGCCATTTCATTGAGATCCAAGGAAGTAGTTGCTCTGTTTTGCTAGCACTAACCCTACACAGTTGATAAGGCAGAAGCAGAACCCTGATAAAATCTCCATTCCACTATTTGTAGGCTCTGAAAAAATACACTTCCCATGCATGCTAGTGCCAGTGGTGTGATATCACCGGCAACCTCTGCAGCAGTGTCTCCAGAGAGGTCTCGCCATCGGAGGAGAGTCTCCAAACTTCCCAGGTCTGTGCTGGGATCCTGGCCTGGGGAGGGGAAAGAGCAAACGGCTGCTCTCGGGAAGAGAAACTGAAGCAAAAAAAGGGAGACGAAAGGAAAAAGAGTTTCAGGAGGACTGAAGAAGTTGGTCTTGAAATCACTTCTAGAAAAAAGAAAAATGTAGATAAAAATGAAAGGAAGACATTTTTTAACCTGAAGAAAGAAGAGGAAGGCTAGACAGGGAAAGAAAATGGAACTGGAGAGGTGCAGAAACACATAGGAGACCAAAATAAAGAAAGAAGGGGTGATGAGGAGACAAACAGATAGCAAGTAGAAGTGGCCAAAATGTCTTCATTTTTTTGACCATTCATAAAGCTGACTGTCAGGGTTGGAACTGGGGAGGCAGGGGGTAGGGAGGAGGAAAAAAAAGGAATTTTTGAAAGCAGCAGAGAAGTTTAAAGACAGCCACACCATTTTTCCTGCCCAGGAAAAAATAAGAGAAGTATTGCCGTCAGATATTCCATTCCTCTTGTCAGGGATGTGGCAGGGTGGATGGGTGCTTTACAATGTCACGAAAGACAGAGCTGCAGAAGCTCGTGTCAGATACGGACAGGCACGGCATGCTAATGGCTGAAAAAGGGTTCAACAAAGCTCTTAGTCTCCCCTTCCCTTCCATTTCCGTTCTCTAACAGCTGGAATCGCGGCTCATATTAACAAGCCTTAACTCTTACCAGCTAAAGAGCAGCTCACAATCAGAAGTATTTTCTTTGAGATTACAAGCAAAACAAATTTATCTTCCTGTAATAATTCTCCATAAATCTTTCACTAATACTTTGCTGAATTTCAGTGTCATTAACTATTTTTTATTAATTGTTGTTTGTTCTGTTAAATGACGTCAAGAACAGCGCAGACTGACTGTTGCATTACATTTGTTTATCTGGTCCTCTTTTTGCTCTTAGAAGCACCTTAAACCCAAAGTATTAATGTGTGAAATACCTGTGTGGAAAGCACAAAGCTTTTTCCTCCTACTGTGCGTACAGCTTGAGCTTTAAATACATGTCACACCACTTTTGAAGAGAGAAGTTGTGGGAGAAACACATGATGTAACATGGTCCGTTACAGGACTTATGCTCAGGTCTCCCTTCTGAGTCACTTTAAACTCCCAAATAAGATTATTTTGTTCTGTGATGTGCAGATGCTTGTTAGATTTCTGTACTTGCCGGGCATTTCCTGAATTGCCTCACAATTAGCACTGGTGGTCCTGGCCTGTGTTACCAAATGGTGCCAGTGGCCACCAAACAAAATAAAAAGGGGATGCTTCAGTGATTGCTGCTGGGGCACTGGTAGGTCACAGCAGGCACCATGTTTCAGTCACTAACTCAGACACCTAGAACATGGACATCTGCGTTGGGGCTCGTAAAGTAGCCTTCCTTCACAGACAATGCAGAGAAACACGAATGCCTTGGGCACAAAGCATCTGACTTGTTTCGGGTATCCACTTTAAGCTGTTCTGAACTATGTTTTAAAAGTACCTGTTTTTCTCCATTGACTGTGAATGTAGTCTGGGGTGGTCACCACAGATGTACATATCTAAACTGGTCAGGCTCCTCTCCAAACATGGTGGTTTTATGATGACTGGTGAGCCAGTTGGGTCCTCAGTGGACACGACTGGTCATCATCCCAGTTTGAATGATGTTGCACTTTGGAGAGAAAGGCCCAGGACTACCCCAAGGCAGAGCCTGACCCAGCGCCCAAGCATCCATTCCAGGCACGAAGGTGGTGGTGGAGGGCTGTCCTTCCAGCAGCCTTTGGCTTATGCGACATACACACCTGTATCTATACACAGGCTAGCACGGGGGGACCGACAGCCCATCAACAGGGCTCAGGACTAGACCCTTCATCTTCCAGGTGGATCATGAGGCTTGACAAAACTCCTGGTTTGACCTGTGTTCAGAAAGGGAAAATACAGAGGAAAAGTTCAGTGTTGTGATGCACCTTACATGTCCTTGCTTTCAAATTGTATTCACAAAGAAGATGTTTATCTCTGTCCTTTCTTCTCCCCCCACCCTGCCTGTACATCGCTGAACCTGGGATCACCCAAGGAAACCAATGAGAAAAGAAGAGAACGGAACCAGTCGGGCTGAATATGCAATGACCTCCTCCCAAAACAACAAAACAGTTGATAACAATGCGGTCGTATAATCCTCAAAACCCCGCCGAGGCGCAGGAGGTGGTAAACTTTCAAAGCACATACACGGAGTATGCAAGGTGGGTGAAATAAGGCAACGAAAGGAGCTCTGTGGCCAAGGACTTCATTTCAGAAATAGTGCACACATCAGTGATTCAGAAGAGAAAGCAGGCTGCTCTTCAGGCTTGCTGCTTCTCCAAGGGAGGATAAACTCACCCACCCGGGCTGCCCGGAGAAAAGGCCTCACAAAGGCATAAGCATTGCATGCTGCATCTCGTGAAAGCGATGTCGTGATGCCTCCCGCTTCTTCTTCTTCCTCTCTTCCCCCCTTACTTTTCAGTTTGAATTGAGTGTCCACAAACAGCTGCTTAAGTAGGATCTTTTGAGGAGAAGGTGATCTGCCACAGTGGCAGCAGCTTATTATAAGTGGGTTTGAAGGTCACGGGTGGGAGCCGTCACCTACGTGCTTCTCCAGCCTGTGCAGTTTTGTATGCTTATCCTTCATTCTTATCATTCATATTATTTCATTATTAAAAAGGGAAAAAAGGTTTCTGTTAAGCCATCAAGCAACCAAAAATTGCATGAACTTGTGACTTAACCCAGGAAATTCATCTGCAGTCTGGTGACTATGCAATTTCCATGGCTGAAGACTTTTCAGGCAAAAGAAATCAAAATGTCAGATTTTAGCAATTAGCATTGCTATTGAAAGAGAAATATTATTAAGAGGTGCTTTGAACATTATTACTTCATAATCAGCCTCCTTTTTTGCATCACACTTTACTTTTTAATCTTTAAAAAGTTCTTCCTTTGTGTAATTCTACATGTTTCTCTGCGTTTGCATCACACTGATTCCCCTGGGAAACCCCTACCGGAAAGATGTTGTTTACATCTTGGCGTGAGTATTTGGGCGGGATTGTGTTGAAAGGACTAGCAGCCCTTTGAAGTCCTCTTCTTTCACTGATAGTGTTGTTTCCTGAAAGTGTCGAGTCTCCTGAACCGACCCACCGAGGACATTGTAGGTCTGGCATTGAGGACCGTTTTTGAGGGTCTGGTAAGCTGGTTATGACCATGTTAACTCAGTCTCTGCCTCTCCTGGGCAAAGACTGCCAATCGTGCCAAATTCAGCATAATAGCTTAGTGTTGTACCTTCTGTGGCGTGGATTGCAGACTACTTAAAGCAAAGCCGAATCCACCCAAATTCATTTCACATAGGATCTCAGGTTAGACTCAGTAAGTAACCCTTAGGATAAAGGTGATGAGATTAGCCGAGATGCTGGTCCTTCCCCACCACCTGAAAACTTTCCTTCATGTCGCACCTCCACGTGTATGTCTCCATTTACCTCTGCGCTGAAAGTAGTGATGCAGTGAAAGACGCGTTTCCACCCTGGCTTCTTGTCTGGACGTCAAGCTTCGATACCACTCGGTCTCCGTGTCTGTGAGTAACTCCCAGGTGCCGACCCAGTCTCGCTCTGGGACGTGGCTGCGCCCCGGCCGTCGCATCCCTCGGTACTGCAACATACCGATGCTTTCAGTTTTATATAAGGATGTGCCTGAACTGCAGAAATCAGACCTTGATTTTGAACGCATTCCTGTCTGCAGTTGGTCTATTGCCAGGATGTAGAAATTGGGCTCATGGTAGAGGAAGACAATGTTCTGCAGACCTTCCCCGAAAAAGCTCTGGGATGTTCAAATCAGCAGTTTCAGCTCAGGCCCATCTCTAGTTTTCTATTACCTATTGAACAATAGGGTGTATGTAAATATAAGTATCTTTTCAATGATAAAATGAAATGCTGCTATATACTGCTGTTGAGGAATTTATGGAGTTATTAATTTAGCTTTTTAGCCTGTCATTACTATGTAGAAGTTTAGCTACATAAAATTATTTTTTAAAGGCTAGACTTTCTTGAGAAGTGAATGCAATTACGAAAGTGAAAGGGAATAAGTAACCCTTTGCCCAAGAGTACGATCATTCCTTGCCATATTCATGTTGTGTGCTTGCACAAGACACAGTGATATGTTCTTAGATCCAAAGTGGGATTAAAACGGCAGAATTTACACTTTGAGTCTAGTATCCCAAATGTTGATTGCCTAAAGCACTTAGCCCCTAAATACTATAATAAAAATATTGCAAGTATATTTCAAGAATATTTTTTAAGCTATAACATTTATTTTGGTGTAGTTACCTATGTTTGCCTTTCTTTTTTTACTCCAATTGTTTCTGCCTAAGTGTGGCATAGTTTGAATCTGGTTGCATGTTTAGCTGAGAGTATAAAGAATGAATGCAGATGAGTTTAGCATGATACGGGCTCAGGATTAGCACTTTCTCCTAAAGGGTGTTGATTTTATTTATTTCCTAATACAGCTTTAAAGGCATGTTCTGTAAAGCCAAAATCACAAAAGGGATTTGTAGCTCATTATGTCCATCCAAATCTGTCTGGTTTTGCAAGAAAAAGTCTAAAGAGGTGGTCACAGGACACTGTCTGCTTTTCAGTGATGTCAATGGTAAAAGTCTCTCTTCTCACTGAGAGAAAACCCTGGTGTGTGACATAACCCACAAGCAAACCCACCCCGGGCCCCCTGAGGTCTCCTCAGTGGAACATAAGTGTTAAAATTTTCATGGAGAGCGGGGAGGCAGGACATTTCAAGGAGCAGCATGCAGGGACTGGGATCGACTCTGCCACTGATCTGCTGTTTACTAGCAAGTAATTTTGCTTCTGTGCCTCAATTTACCCACCTGTATAATCAAGTTAAAAATACTTACCAGCTCTGTGGCAGCATTTTCAGAGATATAGATGTATCCTATTTGCATAAGCAGATTTACACTATCATTATATCCAACATGCTGTTATTGAATAAACGCATTTGGGCACATCATTGCCATAATATTTAATATTATTTCATAAACAAACATTCCCCAGTGTGCTTTTTTAGTCCGTTGGCCACGGAAGAGCAGGAGCAGGCAGGCTGAGAGCTGCTCCTCTGCTCGCCCAGAGCCTTTGTTCTCAGCACTCACACAGCTCCACGGCGGGGAGAGACGGGAAATCCTGCACCGGGTAATTTTGCCTTGAGATTCCTGCCTACGTACAGTTGACTATATTGCCCCAAAATCTAAGGTAATCTTCAGAAAGGCGCTTGGAAAAGTATACTGGAAGCAGATGTAAGTCTTCAGAAAAGAGGCTAGAAAGGCAGTATCACCGAGGAAAGATTTTTAAAGTTTGCTGATGTGGTTTAAGGTTGTGTTTAACACTCTACAGACTACTTGCAAAGCTTTTATAAAAGAGGCTTCTGTGTTTCCTTATTGTACTATAATTAAATATAAAGGGAAAGGAACAGGCTTGATGGATAAGGGCTTCACTAAGCAGTGACCCTGGATCTGGGGAACTGGCAATCCAAAATACAGCTTTACAAGCATTTTGAGTTTATTTTTAGCCAGCAAAATATCAGGCTAGAAAGGTCCTGCATAGCTCCATTGACAAAATAGCCAGATCCCCAGCAGATGAAAAGGTGGCCAGTTTCTACGCAGAAATTAACTGCTCTGCTCTGACCCCTCTGACCACCACCAGACTCAGAAAACTGCTGTGTTCAGTCTGAGGAGGGGCATCAACTCAAAATTTCTTCTCAAGGATCACCACTAGCAGACACAAGCAGGGAATGCACTTTAAGGGCCTGAGCTGCAAAGTGTTGAGTTTCCTCAGTCCTCAGCAGCGCCAGGAAGGTGGAGCTGAAGCCCCAGCCTTGCCGCCCTTCCTGGCTCAGACCAGACACAGCGGTTGTGACCAGAAAAGCATCTCTACCTTGGATAGATGCTGCAAAAACAGACATGGAAGGAAAGAGGAGAGTTCTACTAAGTATAAGATATAAATATATTGATATATATCTATACAGAGACCTAATTGTCCAGTCTTGCATGCCATATGGTCACAGCATGTGAAGCGAGTGTGGGCCTCCTGCTCCAACCAGGTCATGACCATAGATGCTGCCAAGCAATGGAGAATCAGGCCTATGGTAGATATGTATTTATAATACTCCCTGCACCTGTACAAACAAAAATATATTATTTTAAACTGCAAAATAGTGTGTTTAAATCAATGCATGAATGTAAATATTCTAAGATCTGCCTTCTTGACTGTGTACCACATGTACAGATGAAAACAAATATTGTTTATAGGAAATCTGTATCAGTGGTTAAATGACTAAAGAGAAAAAATATCAGAATTAATGTTGTCATGTTTCTCAAACAAGCCATTAATGTATATTTAGTATTTAAGGATATTGTTCAATAAATATGTTCCGTACCAAAAACTGTGTTGCATATACAGATTGTGCAGTACCCTATTTTAAAAAGGCACCATAATTAATTTTTATTTTAAATAAAAATGTACTTGTAAAAAGTTTCCTGTGTCCTGTTGGTTATGTAGCTGAGAACAGACTCTACACGTTGAACAGAAATGCTGAAGGGAGGAATGGCTGCAGTGCCTCTTCAGGCACTCCTCTTACTGCCCAAATTAATCCTGCTTGCTTGAACACTTTCTGTTCGGTTTTGGAGAAGCTCATGGCTGCTGCTCACACCTTTGTCTGGCGGGGTTCTGGGTCTGTCTCGCCTAACGCTGCAGTTTTAGTCCCAGATATGTGCACTGCTGGGGCTTCATAAACGAAGGAATTACACTCGTACGTGCCTGCTGCCCCCCAAAGCTCAAGAAACCCATTCTCTTTATGCCGAAGGTGCTGCATGTTTCCCTAACAACATATACTCTATTTTTAGAGTGATTTATTTATCTTTCACATAATACTCTGTACCTTTGTTTATTTTGGTGCAAGAGATAATGTTCACCATTTTGTATTCTAACCCACTGTGTGGACTTACCCTCCCTTTTCTGCACAAGAACAAAAGCAAATTACAGACCTGTCCTTCAGCAGATCAGCACAGACCTACAGTAGCTAAACCTGGATCCTTTGGCCGGGATTCACCCCTCACAGTTTTATGCCTTTACCAGATGGCGGTGAAGAGCACAGTCTGTGCGAGGTCCTCTGAAGCCAAGGGGCCATCACAGCCTGAACCCCCCTTCACGCTGGGGCTCTTCCCTCCCCAGCCACAGAAGGAGCCTAAAGTAACTCCCCAGGGACTGCTAGGTGCCTAAGGGAGGTCTGCTGAATACCAGCCAGGGGTGGGAGGACAGTATTTTAAAATGGGGAAGCATCTCGATTGCATTTAATTCCTAAGACAGTAGTCCCTAACAGTTTTCATTGGTTCCTTGGGAACGATTTCATATCCCAGTTTAAAGAAGCCCTTAAATAGGACAGACCAACACGAATGCAAAGTGGTCAGATGGCAGTTTAATGAATTACAGCAATAACCATTATGCCACATATTATGCTATCCAGCAGACTTAAATATCAGACATGTTTTGAAAAAGAAAATTTCCATGGTAAAATCGCCCTGTGACCACTGAGAAAGAAAATGCCTCTGGAAGGCAACAGCCCCTGCTTCAGGCATCAAAGCTGCCGTGCCAACATCAGTACCTCCTGCCTGCGGCAGAGGAAGAAGGACGTCACTTTGAAGAGGAGACCGCCACGACTGAGAAGAGCCCTCTGGGAAACCAGCCGGCAGAAAAAGGTAGGGCACAGCCCTGGTGAAATTCTGGTGAGGTCCCTCAAGTCCTACTAACAGTAAAAATACCCACCCAGAATTCACTGCCATTTGGATGAGCTCTCGTCATGCTTTAGTCATGGTGAGATGGTCGCAGGAACCAATGCATGGGCATGTTAAAAAATGATCCAAGTACCGGTGCTGTTCAGCGAACAGCGTGAGTATTGAGTGCAAATCTGATTAGAGCACAGCAGAAAGCTCCTAAAGCCGAGGTTATGTCTTAAGCATAGCTGAAAACATTGCTAAATAATACGAGATACAGCAACTTGCCATGCTGAAGAGCCTGGTGTTGCCTGATGCTCTCTTCCTCCCCTGCCCCATCACTGGGAACCAGCGGTATGATACCAAGAGAGAAATTAGATTACTGGGGTTTAATATTATTTGGAGAGGGAGCAAGAGATATGTAATGAGAGAGATGCAGTGTATTATGTGATTTTGGTAATATACAATCATTATCAAGTGCATTTCACTGGTTTCATCTGGACACGTGCATTGCCAAGGTCTACATCATTTTAATAGATGTCCAGTACAATTAGTTTCAAATTACAGCTTCCTCCATTTCTGAAAGATACTCTGATTTGGGCATGCTTGATTCATGCAGGTGTAATCTTTGCCCCCAAAACAATCAGATGTTTTAAAAAACCCACAACTGATGGTTTAGTATGTGTTAGTCTTCAGTTACTGAAGTCTTAACATTCTTAATATTAATAGATACTTCTTTTCTATTCAGAAATATCCCTTCAGAGCTGATCTTCCATTTAATAAAGATTTTATCCTTAAGGTTCTTTCATAACTATTATGTCTTCAACCATTTTTATAGCACAGAAACAATTGTCTAATTGCAAGCTAATAGAGAAGTTGCCCTTGAAAGTGGCCTGAATCTAATTATTTTTTTTAGTGTTCAGGAAAAAATACTGGGAATATTAATACCAAGATTCCTGGCATGTTCTGAACATGTTTTATTTTTGGTTCTAGTTAAAACAGAAGCACTCACTGCCACATTTAAACACTTGTCCGGCTGCTTCTGTCTTACATCGTGGCATGGGTAGGTATATCCATGGGGATTAGCAATTATCCTGGTAAGACTGAGAATCTGAGCAGTGCCTGTGCCATGCTGGTGTCCTCCTGGCCCAGCCTGTCCCGGGGTGAGCAGCCATGCAGTGCTGTGAGCCCTGGCAAGGGCTCCTTACCCGAGCAGCTAACATGTAGCACATGGGATGCCCTGGCAGCCACGGAGGGAGGCACCAATGCCTGGATGAAGTGTGCAGCCCTTGAAGGGGCATTTTCTGGGGAGAGGGAGGGATGGGGCAGCTGCTGGGCACAGGGTGCGGCACCAACACCCACTTTGCACCCCTGGTACAAGAGTCACCGAACAAGTTAAGGTATAGCAGCAAAACAATTGGGGCTGGAGGTGGGTGGTTGAACCTTTATCATATATTATAAAATGCCGTAAAAATATTGTACCTATGAAAGAACATTATTGCACTGACCAGAGTTTCTGATCAGCCTCCAGTGCTGCTGGGGAGGGGGCTGGACAGGGCGAATGCGATGCATGGAGACCCAGCTCTGCCTCCCCTAACAACTTATAAAAGACAATCCTACGGGCTTTAATTTCCACCTCACTGTATAAATGGCAAGGCTTTAAGACGCTGATTTTATCATGAGTGCTGGCTAGATACATCAAATCTTCTTTCTGGCTTGTTGGTTTCCTTAATCTGTGAGCTCTCATTAAAAAAATACCCAAAAAACCACCAGTTAAATGGTATTTATATATATCTGCCTGAAAGTATTTTATATCATATATCACTGTGGTTGAAAGAGAAAGGAAGTTTCTTTGTAAATAGCAGCTGGCTGTTTTGCTTTCCTATGCATTGATATAAATTTCATGAACTCGTTTGCGTGCAGCACAAAAAGAGCTTGGAGCCGGAACGTGAATAAATTTCCCTTTACGTTCAGCATCGCTTCCCCCTGCACACGCAAACAGAAATGCTTTCTGTATTTAAGGTTTCATTTAACACAGTCGTAGTCGGAAGCAGAAAAGAAAATATAAAGAAAAGCAGCAGTATGGCAGACACATCCCAGTGAACGAGCCTGAGCCAGAGACAGCCTTTCCTATTTTGATTTGTAATTTGAGGATAATTCAATTAGACATTTCAAGCAATTTAAACATTCATGCATTGTCCAGCACCAAAGCATGAACTGTTCAGCAGCAAACTAGACCTGACAGCCTTAGCAGGCCGAGTAAAAATCCCAATGTTTAAAATGAAAAGCCCTCACCTAATTGATGCCTACCGGAAAATTAAAAAAAAAAGGGGGGAGATACAAGGGGGGACAAGGGGGGTGAGAGAACTACAAACGGCAGAATGAGGCGTATATCCTGGCGGGGGGCTTCACACCTCATTTGAAGCCGTTTGCTTAACAAAATATTTCAAGGCCTGTGTGTTCCTTTTAAAGAGAGATTAAAATACAAATGCACCTGATCACCCATCTGCAGGCGGTAGGCGTTGAGGAGCAAAATGGATGGGACCCGCAGCTGCTCAGGAAAGCCGGATCCCTCAATAGCACTGAGGCTTCGGAAGGCACCTCCTGATGCCAAGGTCCCCACACCATACCCACGCAGCCGGAGAAAGTCCTGCCCAAACCCACGGCCCGCTCAGAGACAGCGGGGAGAAGCGGGAGAGCAGGAGCCCCATCACCATGCCCATTTCAAGGGGTCAGGGGCTTGTGCCCACCACCCTGCTCTCCCCGGCCGGCCGCCAGCAGCCAAATCCCTGCGGGGGGTAACCAGGGGTTGCATGGCTCTGTGCCCACAAAACGGAGATATTGCCTGCTTGGGCGATAGCTTAGTGATGTTACAACACTGTGTATAATAATAATGCAAGAATTTCGGGGGGAGGGGGAATTTAAAACAAGGATGTTTCAGAGCCTTGTTTTCTTTAAATGCGTTGTCCCTTATGACCTCTGAATCCACTGGAAGGAAGCTATGTGTCTTTTCCCCAACAAGCTTCCCTAGAAGCAGAAGGTCACGCTATCCTATCGACCAGCTGGCTGGCGGGCAAGACTGCTTTGGTGGACACAGATTTCGGCTGCTCATTCTTTTGGTAACAACTTTTAGAGGCAGGCGATGAAAGCATCATGAATCATCAAGTAAAACTTCTCTGGGAGGCTACATGCCTTTGGTGTCCCTTCAACGGTTCCTCAGAGAATCTCTGGAGCAGAAAACTGACCTGCAAAACTTTTCAGGAATGTATCACACCTATCCACCCTTCATTTTAAGCATTATGTGGGACCGAGTTTGGATGGCAAAACCCCAAAAAGTACATACAGTACACGTGGATGCCAAATACAGTGGTAATTTTCCTTGAGCCTTTCTGTTTGAAGACCCAGTGTCCAGTGTGCTTATAACCTATTCGAGTGTGAACAGTTTGTGCTGAAATTTTCCACGCTGACTGTCTGCTGCAGGCTGACCTTTGTCTAGGAGCTGCAGAAGAACAATTCCATTGCTTCCAAGAATGACATTTGGGGAAAAGATATTAAAGCAAAACCCAACAGTAACTTCTGAATTTTATTGAGAAGCTCTAATTACTCAAGTCTTTGGAGAAGGGATTCAATTTGACAAGCAGACCAATGCTTTTATTGCCAGTTACAAGCTTCTGGAAACATATGGTTTCCCTTCTTTACAGGCCACTTTGGACAGGTAAATCCTCTGACAAGTCTGTCTGTGGTGAGGTAGCTCCACGTCTGACACTCCTACTAACATTGAGACACTGAATTTCAGTCAGTTCTTGTCCAAGATAGAATCAATTAAATATCTGTGAATAATGTCAAGGGTGGAGCTGAATAAATGCAATTCAACTCATTCGTTTTAAAAACTATAGTTTTGGAACATCAAAACTATTTGCAAATTCAGCTCAAAATTAGCAGTGAATTTTACTCATAAAATATTTGCAATAATTAGAAATGGAATGGAGAAAGGGTACTCTGAAATGGCAAAACATTTATTTTCAATGTTAAAACATGTCACAGACTCAGAGAGAGCAGAAAGATTAAATGTTTGGGACTGGCCCAAAATACAATCTTTTGATTTTGCAAAAAACAACCCCACATTTTATTTTGGTTCTACCTGAACATATTTCCTTCCATGTTTTTTTCCACCTAATTCTACCAACAATCTAAAAACTCAGTACCTGCCCAGCTCTACCAGGAAGCCCTGAACATTGCATATTTATCTCATTACCAAAGCAGAGGTCGAATTGTTCTTCTCATCCTCTCCTCTGTGTCTGAAGCAATGAGTGAATGCCCAACTTTTAGAGGAATATGCTCTCATCTTCGAATATTTTGGTAGAAACAGACCTGAGTAGAATAGAAAAATCACTTAGCAGAAATAAGCAGAGTCTCACCAAAGGAGAATCTTCCTACTCGCTGTGTCAGTGGGAATGAAGGGTATTTTCAGCGTCTCCCAGTTGAAAGAGGTGATGCTGATCATACATGCAGGTAGAAACAAAACTTCAGCATGAGAAATCCCTCAGACAAATGACCACATGAATCTGTTCCACCTTCCTCTTTCCTCGTACCTTGGGTAGTGCTTAGTCAAAGCTACAATTCAACAGCTATTAAAACATGCCTCCTGGGTGGAGGCACACCAACATACACCCACAGATATACATATATAGACGGTGCTCATCTAGAAGTGAGCACCAACTATTTGCAATTTTCCATGAACAGGTGGTGTGAACTATTTCAGGCCATCTGTTGAAACAAACCTTTCTCCCCGCCCCAGTCATTACAGCAAAATTGTTATAATCTGATTCTCCTTTGAAAAATGACAGGGGAGAAATGGAATGGGAGATATCTCTGGGTTTATCCTTTTCCCCAACTTTTTTAAAGTACTGATGATGCACATCTGAAGTTAATGAGGCTTTATGGAGATGGAGGAATGTACTTGAATGAAGAAATTACAGATTCAGCAGCTATGTTGTTTTTTTCCTCATGCCTCATCACCTGCAATATGAGTTCAGGTCTCCAAATTGAGTTTTCACCTGCATTTGAGCAGCTCATCATTTTCAGAGTATGATCTTTCTGACCCACAGCTGTATTCAGGGAGGTTGTCCAGGAAGAAAAAAAATGCAAATTTAGCAAGCAGTTCCCCAGCTGAGCCTGTGTGGTACCCACGAGGTTACCTGCCAGCTTCACTGACCCCACTAAAAACAGTAGAACTACTCCATAACAATAGGCATGGGAAAAAGCACCAGAAGTTTATTTTAGTAATTGCAGGTTCATGTAGGAACTGTGTTGTTAAGATACCACAGAAGATGGAGCCAAGCACTTTGTAGAATTAAAAATTACCATTTCTGGGCAAAAAAAAAAAGTCCTCTCTGAAATGCTATTTGCTGTACAAACAGGAAACTGATCCATCATAAGTTTGTGGGATGCTCTAAATTCAAGATCCCCTTTAAAAGAGTTTTAACTTATGAAAATGATGTGATGAAATTTATGCTGTGCTGGCTGCTGTATAAACACAGCGAGACATTCTCTGCCCACCGCTGTGTAATCTGAACAGGCTCAACTTTCGCTCTCAGGACTTCGAGGGATATCAATAATACTGCAGTTTCATTTGTTGTATGAGAGAAGAGGTTTATTCTCCACACCTATGATTTATGAAGCCTGACTCACGAAGCCAGCGAATACCTGAGGCAGGATTCCTCTCACCTAATTTTAACCAAACTAAAAAATTGGAGTTTGGTGTTTAACATATCTAAATTATCTAGAATCTTGTCAACATTGGAGAAAGACAGCTCCTCCAGATGGTAACCCATCTTACCCTGAAATAAGTACCTATGCCTGGGGGGCTGAACAGCCCCAGCCTCTTTGGTTGTGCAGGGACAACTGCTGCAACATGGGCCGTGGCTCCCAGGGTCTGAATTTATTGATGGTGAGAGAGCAGATGCTGCTGCATGTCAGCATTTCAGCAGGGGGGTATCAGCCAGTCTGATGATGTCAGACATGCCCATCCTGGTGGGAAATAAGGCAAAATTGAGTAATAATCAATAATCAGAGTAGGAACAGTCCATTAAAAACTGGACATACTCATACAAACTTGTGCGGGAAATCCAACCTCATTCTGGAAAACACAGTGGATGAATTAATACAAAACAAGACCTTAGAAAATTTGAAGAAAAACGCCGTGTGTGTGTGTGTGTATGTGCACACGTGTGTGCAATTCAGTTCAGCCTGAGTATAAAAATGTCATTCTGAAAATAATAATTATTGGGCAGACAATACTTCTGAGGTCACTTGAACCATCTGGCCAGGCATCGGCCAAACGGGACAACTGAAAATCCTGCGGCGCATCCTCCTCATTCCTGGTTAGCAACAGCACGCCCAGCGCAGGCTGCCGCAGCGACGGTAGGGTGGTGGCTGCTCGGAGGCTCAGCTTCCCTCTCTGGAGACAGAAACCCAAACTGGGATCTCGCAGGGGTCTGGAGAGCAGATGGGAGAGGAGACCAGCATACCAGCCCAACTTTTTTGGCAAAGCCATCTCTCCAGTGTGGAGGTGAACGTGGAAATGCAGGTTACAAACGTATTAAAACATTTAGGTCCCCTCCCCACAACCCTTTTTTTTTTTTTCTAGGTTAAGAGAAAAACTGCAGTGGCCACAGGACACCTTCAAATCTGTTTTTCCTCCTACTTTTGAGCAGTTTCTTGTATCAGGGAAAACTACTCAGACACGTAAGTGAGGAAGCGAACGCCCTTTGAACTGCCTCTCCTCTAGGGCAAGGGGCCGCATCATCTGTCCAAGCTGGCTGCTCACACGCCGTCGACAAGAATGACTGGAGATGCCCGAAAAGCCAACTCATCCCTTCTGATGGCTGCAGTCTGTCACCGCCGCCTGAATTCAGCATGTATTGCACAGACGTGCCCTTTCTCCGAGGGAACCGAGCAGCTGAAAGCAACATGACACTCCATCAGCTTAGGCAAGCTTAAAAACAATCAGCACTGAGTTTGTGTCTGTGGGTTTTCAGGGATTTTCTGCCTGGACTTACATTTAATCAGCAGAAATAAGAAAACAAAAATCTAAAAAAAAAAAAAAAAAAGAGAATCTAAAATATACCAGCTACCAATCCACCTTTACCCAAACATTTCAAGCTCTCAAGCCCCATCTACTCCAGGAAAATACACCTTTACTCCAGGAATGTTCCTGCTGATGTTATCTGTAGTATGAACATAATTTTTTAAAATAGCTGTTTCACAATTGTTTTTCAAACCTGCTCACTGCTCTCCTGTTTACACAAACACCTTGTCTATACAAGGGGAGATCTGCTCCAGAACAATTTCTCTCAGTCAGATTAAGCATCAGTACCTCTAGAGTATGCCTGGAAAAAGATCGTATTTTGATGTGTATTAATTTTCAACTGTAGCTGAATTAAGACAATGACCTGTAAGTAACGTGCGTGGACAAGACAGATCATCAGCTGAGCCTGCAAACCCTCGGTGCTACACTGGAGAAGGGGATCCCTACTATCAAAGGTGTTGCAGAAAGTATGGTGCCCAGCGCATGACCCTGGCTGTTAACAATTAAGGATCTGCTGATGCTGCCGGATCTGAAGAAGTGAGGAGGGAAAGCAGAGTTGTGTGG
Source organism: Grus americana (assembly GCF_028858705.1). NCBI lineage: Eukaryota > Metazoa > Chordata > Aves > Gruiformes > Gruidae > Grus > Grus americana. The sequence goes on along the minus strand of NC_072856.1, from coordinate 53,779,954 downwards.
TTAATGCTTTTTATGGGGTGGTGCACTACACGTACTGATTTCAGTGGCTGCACTCACGGACTTGCCTGGTGTACGATCTGGCTGCTGGTGGGTTCGTGTTCCGGCTTTCAAAACCAAAGAGAGCGCTGTTAGATTTTGTGCAGAGTTTGGGGGTTTGAAGTAGATAAGAGGATGTTTGTTGAAACTGAAGTATAAAAGATTTGTCTGAAATTTCCTTTGGTATAAAGGAGCACATTTTAAAATGACAGTGGAGACAAAACCAGTTATTCCAAATTATGTTCTGCACAGTTTATTCCATACTTAATATGCCAGGAGACGGACTAAGGAGATGCACAAGTGATGAGATTCTTATTTGCAGGCGAGGGGAAAAAAAACCTTCAGTAATGAAGACAGAATTCACTCACATATCATATGATACTGATAACCAAACTAATATAAATTAGACATGACATTTGGATGCTGAAGAATAACCTACATTCCACATTTGTTGTGATGATTCACGGCAATGAACTTGACCCAAAAAATGCTACATAAGTGCTCAGTGTTATTAATAATAATCATTATTCAGAGAACTCCCGGATGGATTAATTCAATTTCCTTTCTGCAACAGCTCCAGTCTCCTTTTATTCAGCACGTTCATTTTATTCCCTTCTAATTAAATGTAATTTTCTCAGCAGATGCCTTTGTTTTTTTATTCAAATATTTGACTCAGCAGAGATGAGCAATGGGCATCCCATCCCGCTCGCCGAGTTAGCACTCCGGCTCTGCCTCCCAGCCCCACGCGCTGCGTGCAGCCGTCCTTGGAGAACGTCACAGCTCTGGAAATGCACTGAAGGGAAAAGCTGTCCCGTTTTGATGAGACCCACGGTGCAGATTGTCTCCTCCTCTCTGGATTGATGTCAGATGATAATCACAAGGCTAGCATGTGCGTTCTTGATATAACTTTTAGAGAACCAATCTTATTGGTATGATAAATGACACAGGTACTGGGTCCTTGAAAACACAATCTGAAACTCTTCTGGAAAAGGAAGGTGTTTTTTCTGATTCTTCATCCTCTTGATTCAAAATAATTCAACAAAAAGAGATTTTTAGCTAAAAGCCACATTTTCAGGCCAAGTTTAAAATTCCCCTGTCTAGTTTTATAAATGTAATTGTACCCCAATGGACCCCATCTGCATCCACAAACCAGCTGTGGAGATTGCCCAGCAGCTCAGGGAGCATCACCAGCTGTATGGAAAGTGAATTTACACAATTAAGGACCATGGCAGGAGCTCTTCCTCCTGGCAGGCTGGGGGGACCTGTGCGAGGCTGTAGAGATGTGCCCTCCCATACCTGCCTGGTGGCACAAGAGCCTGTGACAACGTCAGACTCTGATGAGATGCAGGTACCCAGATGCTCATCTCCAGATACAGCACTGCAGCTCATAGAAGCATTTGCCTCTTCTTTGCTGGTTGCCTACCTGCATCTCATATCATAGATGGCTGCTTTTTTTTTTTTTTTTTTAAGGATAAATGTTTTCTGGATTTAGCTTGTACTTTAAAGCTTTGGACAAGGAAGAATCAAAGGCTTGATTTCTCCCTGGACCATGTGGGTGAAAGAGGCAACACACAAATGACCTCATGTTGAGTTTGCATTAGCCTTCACGGTTCACAGAGAGTACAACTGGTCCCTCTCAGGCAGCATCAGTGAATATAGTCTCAAAGTTGAGGTAAACTGATGCAACTAATTTGGAGACATTGATGCAGGGCCTGCAAAAAGCATTTGCTGGAGTCAGGAGAATTTTCTTCCAGTGCCCTGGGGACCTAGAGGTAATTATTTCCATATGCACCCATCACTTCCCTGAAGACAAATGTGACTAGGTTAGTGCTAAGTTAACGGTTGGACTTGACGATCTTTTCCAACCAAAACAATTCTATGATTCTATGACTCCTCAGACAGAGCCCCTTCAACTCCCCATTGGGGACATACACCTTATGTTTACCAGCAGTGCGTGCTGTAGAAAAAGATAAACTAGGCAAAAAGGTCATTTGTCTGATCCCATTTCCCAGTCACTAAGTTCAAATGATGGAGGTAACAGAACCGACACCATTCTTCAAAATTTTGTTCTTTGTTTTCTCTTTTCTCTCTTTTGTTCAATATTTTAATTATTTACTGGTTGATATGTTTTCATGAGCCGGGGGTTTTTCCCCATTAAATTTTTTTTCCCAACCTCCTGGATACTACTGTGATTTATAGCATTTTTTTTTCTTCACAAAAAACAAGGTACTGAAAGAAAGAACTGTCTTACTGGTAACTTAGCAATTTCTGATAAAGAAGAGTCACTCAAGAACAGAAATAATGCACAGTCTTGCCCCACTAATGATTGCATGCTGCAATCTGTCCCTCCCACAGAATTACACTATTGCATGCAAAATAGTCTAGCTGCCATAAACCTGCTCCATTCATAGAAAGGGGCTGAGATCTTCACCTGTTAAACAGTCATGTAGTCCCACTGCAGTCAAGGAACTTCAGTTTTATCAAAAGCAAAGATACATCGCCTTTGCTCCCAAAATGCCAGGAAAAAAGAAAAAAAAGCAGCCCTGTTGTGAGCCGCTATCTGCCTTGCTCCCTCTCCCCATCTGTGTTGACTGTGGTTGCTCCCGCACAGCACTATGCCCTCTGCCTGAAGCTCATGGATGGCTTCCAGCCTCCCAGAGCTTTTCATTACCTTATCTCCATTATTTAGACAAATGCAGAACACTTCTCCAGACAGGTTGCAGGACGCCAGTTTATCTGCATTAATATAATAATGAGCCTTTATCCACAGTATTCAGCCTCTCCTTAAAAATCAATCATTGCCCGATTAATGTTCCGTAAATGGGGGGATCTCCATGTTGCAGTACTAGATGTACTCCCCTCTTCATTTGATCCTACTCAGCTGTGTTTCACTGCATTGCTTCTCATTTTACTCTTCTGACGTCACCTGGCCACTTGCCTTCTTAATGTTTATTGTTAAATAACCAGTTTGAAGAACATTCATGATCTGTTTAATGGGACCTGTGTCACAAATTCAAAGGACTTTAGCTTTAATGCGTTTACGTTGCTTGTCAGGGGCAAAGGGTAGCCGAGATGTCCTGATGCTGTGATGTGTTAATGATAACTGTTATCTTTGTACCTGTGCTGCCCATGAAATATTGCCATGGTCAGGATGTCCCAGGGCTAAGCATGATACCATGTAATTACATGGAAAGAGGAAGCCTATTTATTTTATCCTGGGAATTATATGAAGCTATATAGTAGCAAACCAGTGAAGTGATACAGAGCTGTTGGGGTGACATACTTGTTTTACATGGGTTTTTTGAGGATCACTTATTTCTTTTAAATGCCAGATTAATAAAAACTATCCGAGAAAGACAAAATTGTCTCTTTTTCCTTATGCTCTGGCTTCCTATAATTTTACAAATTATAGGAGGGCTTCTCAGAGACATAATCCTATAAATGTAGCCATTTGTGCAAACAGCATTTCAAATGCCTTCTTCTGGGGGCTCTAGCTGTGCTACTTAGGACAAGATACGCTTTTTGTGCCATCTAGAAACATTGGCAAGAAGTAGAAAAGGACGTTGTCTTCAAAAAATGTGGCAGGTCACCATGTTTCACTTGAAACAGATAGGGACTCTAAGATATAAAAATCTAATATAGATAGTGAAATAAGAGGGAAAATGGCTTCTTTTTGAGCAAAAGACAGGAAAAAGGACCTATAAGAGTCAGTCCCAATTTTATGACTCATCTATTGGAAAAGAAGTTTCATTCATTGCAGAAGGATAATTATCTTCTTCCGCTCCATGTATGAATTTCCATCTAACCATGGACTCTGCCTCATCGTAGATGGGCATATCATGAGAGAGGTCCGGTTATGTTGGGCACTATGCGTACACGTAACAAGAGATATTCTGCCTCCAAAGAACTGAACAGATAGCAGAAGCTAGGCGAAACTGAGAAATTTTACTCTCGTTTGAAAATGGGAAAATTGTGGGACATAGTGACCTGCACCAGAAGGAAAGCTCACAAGGAACAGCCCAGAAGCCCAAACTTTTGGGGACGCCTGTAGCATCCAGTGAACTGGGGAGGTCTCAGCAAGAGTCCAGGAAGCTGCCTCTGTGTTCAGAGCCTAACCATGTCAGCGTGGCCCTAAACCCCCAGTAACCACCTCTGGGGACACCTACACTCTGAGCCACAACAACCCATATTCTGTCACTGTCTGTGGTGGAAGTTACCGCCTTTTGATGCTGCTTTTTCCTTGGCGTTTTTCCTTTTGGAAGAAATGCATTTTTCTTTCAATGGAGAAAGCAGTTGAAAGGCAGGATATCTTTCCCTAACTTTCCTCAAGCGAAAAAGGAGGTCATATAAGATGGCATTTTCCTGTAACCACACTAAACATCTACAGACACTCATGGTTTGCTTGTCCAAACCAGTTAGGACTGGAAGGTTTCTATTTTTCTTTCTAGCTGGGGAGAAAGTTCATAAAACAAAAGGAACATGCCTCAGAGCAGCATTTCAAACAGAAAATTATCTACCCTGAAGATGTGAAAACCCATTTTGCTATATTTATCAGTTTCATAGCAGAGAAAGGTCAAAATGTGAATTTATCCAGCAAAATCAGCAAAGTGTCTTAGGCTTCCACTGTCCCAACTGCATAAAACTAAAACTGCATCTTATGGTTTAATGCTGGCGGGGCTTGGCTTTTTGTTGTATATGAAAATATTCTATAGGTGGTTTGGGGTATCGAGGCAACACAGGATTAGAAAAATCACAAAGCAGCAGTCCACAAATATAGAATTAAAAAATAAACAACAACAGTAAAGCATCAGGAAAAATTATGCAGAACCATTTCTACTCTAGAGAGAGCCAAATCCATTAAGCTAATGAGTTAAGCAGCTGATGTTCTGAGCTGACATTTTTTTCTTCATTTAGGATCTTTCATTCTTCATGCAAGAAGGTCTCTCATTATTTCTTATCTAAACAAACCCCAAAATATGGGCATTCTTCTACAAACAGTTTGCTGAGAAAATTTTCCTCTAAACAGTCACAATCTGAAACTTGAACAGTGTGACCTACATGACCTATTACATAAATTCTATTTTCTCATCTCTTTTGAGCCAATGACCCAGACTTTATAAACAACTTCCTTTATCCCTCCCTCAACAATTAGTTTCACTCCAAAATAAGTTTTTTAAAAAACAACAGGGAGATAGATGACAGGACACTGTAATGTAAATCCCTGTTCTGTCACGTACTTCTCATAAGACATGGACATGACAAACAAAGCCAGATCCCCAGAAGACACCTGACAGAGCAATCCAAAAGGCAGGGCTTTGGAGCACCTCTGCAGCTGCTGCCTGGCTTGAGAGGGGCTTAAATTCACAGGCTGCTGGGAGCTCCCCAGTAGTGTAGCTCTGTTCTGGGTACGCACATGACTCCATCTGTCCAAGCAGCGCTGAGTGCTAAAACTCACCAGGAATCACTCATTTTTACTTCTGCCCCGATCCAACTGGGATGCGCAGGGAGACTCTGGCTTTACAGCCTGGGGTTGGGGCACCGACCAGGGTGGGAGGGGGTCGTAATCAGTGCCCTGGTCCGGTCAGCATTGTGAAAAGTGCAGAGAGAGCAAAGAAGAGAAATAAATCCCTACCAACAACGCCGAGAAAGGCCACAGACTGGAGGCAAGAACCAGATTCAAACCTTCGTATAAATCAAATCAATCAAGTGGCTGCTTTATCTGCCAGAGAAGTGGGAAACTTTGCACGTCGCCATGCCCCACCATGGTGGCTGTTCTGCATGTGAGTAGAACTGAAATGAATTAGGTGTTTAACTGAAATGAGCTAGGTGTTTAAATAGGTTTTCACAAACGCTAACTCTGCACCGAGGCAGGCGGATACCCCCAGGAGTCATTCAGGCACTGACACCCACAAGCCAGACCAGCGGTGGCCAGTCACTTCCATTTTGTGGTCTCCTGTGGAAAGCCTCCTCTAGGAATGTCACACACAAAGATTACGGCAGGTATATACAAGCTTGCCTGTCTTCATCAGCTTTTGCAGCTTCCCAAGAGGTAGTCCGTAGGCTCCCAGGGACCCGGTGTGTTGAAAAGTGTTAAGTTAGAGACTGGAGACATGTCTGTGCTCTGAGTGCAGCAGGTAAGAGGTATCTTGGCTAACACTGAGTGAATCATCATTGAAAGTAAAGACCTACATTTTCATGACAGAGTACGAGTGGGCACAGAGACGAGCTTACATGCCTTGACTCCATTCCCTTGCAATAACTCATTCATGCTTCCATATTTGGTATAAATATTCATATCTTGCAATAGCACATCCATTACCCCTCTTCCCTAACCCGCATAAAGAGCCACCACTGAAGCCAATGGATAGTGACCCACTTTATACGACACCAATGAAACAAATAGCTGTCCTTCAGGATGGCTCTGCCACACCACACTCGTAGCACAGCAAGCAGGCAAGTAAGGCAGGCCCACACCGAGCACCGGACTCACACACCTTCATCCCATAAAGAAGGAGAAGGTGACTGAGGAGTGGGTCAGGCCACCATGTCCACCCCTGAGACCGTCACTGTGCCAGATCTTAAAAGGCTTTGCTGCCTCTTCAGCACATTTCTGCTCTTTCCCTCCCCCAGGGAAGTTGCTGAGATTAAAAGCTTAAAAAGTCTCCTAGTCAAGGCAGGAAAGCAGGTCCATTTCACAGGGTGCCTTTAGCCTCTCTCTGTCACGATCAGAGGAGAGGAGACTGCTTGCATCCAGCCCCGAGCTTCCCCTAGGTTAAGTGCATAGCATCCCCACCAAATTTTTCAGGATGGGTAATTAAATTGTTCCAGCACAGGCTCACATGCCTCCTGGTGCTAGTGCAGAGGGGATTTAGCAGGAAACCAGGATCAGGTCTTTCAAGTCCAGAGACTCTGTTTTCTCGTGCTTTTCCTGCTCCATCATGTTCTCCAGAAAATGAATGACCAAGCTTGACTTTTAACAATTTAATTTTCTGAGTGTGTTTTGGCATTGATCAAGAAGTCGCCTGTTTTGGACTTTAAGTGATTGTCTCTGAATTGTTACTCTATCTACATGCCGGAAAGTGAGGCACCCTGTGACATTTTTGCTAAGCTAATCGGTTCCTGCTGCTGAAGCTTAATAAATGTTACTCCTCTGCCATGCAAGGCCTGAGGTTGATCTGCTAAGGAAAACAAGGGTAGAAATTGAATCTGTGGAGGAAAAGTTTCCCTTGGGATCAAAATTTGATAAGCCTTAACCCTTGATATTTCTTACGAAAATACTTCATAAAACTAAGAAAATGAAAACATCTTCTATTTTTGTAAGCAGTAATATTTTTTAAAAAAAAAAAAAAAAAAAGCATTTACTTACCTATCTGGAGGAAAAATGCAGACTGGATCACCATTATGAGCCACATTCTGCCATCTCTCCTACACTGAAACCACTCTAGTGCCAACCCAATGTCGAGTTATCATTACTGATAATTGTAAAAGGACAGTGCTGGATTTTGGTCTGGTGTTTGGAAACTTCTCTCTTTTCAGCCCTTTGAGGTGTTTGATTACTACATTTCAAACTTCTGAAGGAGTGAAGAAGTTTGGACTTTTAGCAGAAGTTTCCCCTAACAGCAAATCTGGACGCATTGCTCCTCTGGGAGCAGATGGGCTACAGCTCCCTTGCGCAGAAGCGACCATTTAACGTACCCCTCTTGTCTCACAGGTAGATGTCCTACACATACCAAGGAGATACTTCAGGGCTATAAATTCCGCTAAAGAGATCAGACATGCACTCTGTCACGTATGCCCACTTGAGGTCCAGAGCTTAAGTGATACAAAGCACTGAAGGGATCAGACATTCAGAAAATTAAGAGCCATCTCTCTAGAGAAAATACAAACTATTCCAACAGCCTGTCAGGTTATTGCTCATCTCTTCCTCCTTCTGACTTTTTATTGCTAAGACCTTTCCTTCCCAATTTTCCCCTTTGTTTAAATTTAAGAAAGTCTCTTTGCTTCTTAACAGGGAGAAGTATTTCATCCCAGAAATGTTTATGGGTCACTGACAATGATGCACAATTTGTGTTTCACTCATTAAGGACTTCCCAGCCAAACTTCAGCTCTTTCCTGTCTATTGCTTCAATTAATCTTCCATTTGGCATTTGCCTGCCTATTAACACTAACAAAATATTGTTATGAAAATATATCAAGTTGTTCTTCTTCGACTATAATCAGTCTTTCTGGCATGAGGTACAGTCAGGTTCAATCTGGACTTTAAGTTCACTTCTAAATTTCAAAACATGATGCAATCTGTTAAAGTTCAATAAATTAAACTCTCTGCTCCAACTGCTATGTGAGCTAATCTACTTTTTCATTTAATTTTGATATGTTCTCAAAGCCAGGTATCACATCCAGAAAAAGCTGCATCTGAAATGTTTGTTGAATGGGTAATTGCCCCTCCAGGAGTACTGGAATATACCAAGAATTGTCAAATCAACTGTTGTGTTGGCTTTACCTGTTTTGCTTATAGGTCCATATGGAATTTCCTCCACTGGCCCGCTGAGACCCCACAGCTACCTCAGATCTCTGCCTCTTGGGCCCTTCAAATTCTTGCTCATCAGGTTGTGCACAGAAGATCTGTACACAGAGACACCGGGGGTGGGCAAGTTCCTTTTATACTTCTCAGAAGGCTTCACAAATGTAAACATAATTTTCATAAAACTCCTCTGGGGGAGGTCAGTCTTACCTCCCTCGCAGTATGATGAAGGAACTGTGACACAGATGCTTTGTCTAAGACTGGTTGCACTCCAGGACCAAGAGAATGGAAGCCTTGCCTCTCTTCTCCACGTCCAGTCCCAGGGCACTCCTGTGCAGGCTCATTTGGTTGCTGGCAATTACTCAAGTCAATGTAATCACCATATCTTACTTAATGAATATCACAGATAAAACAAAGGTTTTTTCCTATATGTATATTACACAGCAGTTCTATACAAGTCCCAGATTTAGTTTGTCTCACGAAAGTATAAAACAGTTGTTTCAGTGCTTCAGGGACAATTTAAACCTGTGTATGCTGGAATTGAATGTAGTATCAAAGCATATACATTTGAAAATATGACTCTCCGTGATGGCAAAGGAGATCAGATAATTTGAGGACAAAAAAATTCATTACATAAATATTATTTCTTTTATTCCAAATGTTTTGTCCCTAAGCATTAATTTAGAGGGGATTTTAGCTTGGCTAATCCAATAAAGAGCAATGAGTTAGAATGAAACCAGCAACAATTACTCCAACTCCTCTGCTTTCTCTTGTAGTAAAGCAGCCTATCCCACCATTAGCCTTTAAGCTTTCAGACACATCCTTTCCATCTCACCCACTGCTGACATTTCCCAAATGAACCGCCTCCGTGGACAGCAGTGTTTCAGCCATTCTCTCCTGCCACAGGATATCGTACAGCTGTCTTATCCAGTGAACCTAATCAGCCTGCTGGGGAGAGCTGAATTATTACCAATGTAAGACTGATTGAAATTAGTGATTCCCTCCACTTAATCCCAGTGTGAGAAAAAAGACTTTGCATATATAAATACCAAGCTATCTCAAGCAAGTATGGAGCAATAACGACCTGAAATACCTGTGTGGTTCTGTCAGTACTGCATGAATTACTGGAATATTTGGTCAACCAGTTGAACGCTGATTCTAAGTTTGTTTCAGATTGTCATCCTGGGTATAGCTTTGTATATGAATGAGTCATAACAGTTACAACTTACTAGATTTCTTAGGGAAGATCTCTAGGCTCTAGCCCCAGCCATCCACATCTCATAGGAAGAAGTCTTAAATAAGCCTTTGCAGGTCTGGCCAAGAGACCTTTTGTATATCTTTGTGACCGCAGCTGATGCTGAAAGAAGAGCCTCCAGGGACAAAGGCATCACAGATTCCCAGCCTTGGACATGGCACCCTGGATCAGGAACGGAATGGAACGGAATGGAACAGAACAGAATGGTTTAGTTGGAAGGGACCTATGATGATCATCTAGTCCAACTGCCTGACCACTTCAGGGCTGATCACAAGTTAAAGCATGCATTTGCCATGAGGACAAGTGGAAGTCAAGGAAGACTGCTGGACTTCAGAACAAGTCCGACACCACCATATCAGTCAGAGGAGGAAACTGCCCAGCCCGTCCGAACAAACAACTCAGATGTGTGGGAAAGACAAGACTCCACCAAAAGTACCACTTAGCCTAAAATTGTTCTGCTGGAGCCACAGGTGCCTGGATATACAGGTGCCCACTAACAATTACGCTTACTTCCCTCCCCACATGGGATGACAACCCGCTGTAAACGAGGCCACACCAGCACAGCTAGGACATGGCTAGGACATGGCTAGCTGTTGCAGACAGACAAACTTGCAGCTGTCCATAGGATGGGAGATCATGGTCCCAGCCAGTGCCCTGCTAGCTACAGGGATGCTGCTGCGTACAAGAGCCAAGTCCTCTGAAAGTACTGTGCATGTTCAGCAGGTGCCTTTTTTTTTTAAATCACAAAGACCTTGCTTTTTCACCATGGGTTCATTCTCAGAGAATACTCCTCCTTATGGTTTCTGGCCCTCATAGGCCAGATGGTGAAACTCTGCTCCTGAGATGGTTTCCTGAACCGTGAAACCAGTGGAGGACTCTACTCCAATCACCTTATTCGCTCCAAGCAGTGCCTTAGATCACAAGAGACTGTAATGAAGTCATTAGGCCTACTGGAGGAGAAAAGAGCTATTTAAAGTAGATCTAACACCAGAACTGGACTGAAGTGGAATTTTCCATTTTATACATATGAAAGATAGGGCCGTGACTGCACCACGTTGCTGCAGAATTAGCCATGGATTCAATTATGACTCTTCTCCCTTCAGCCTTGTAAAGCTCCCTTTCTGAATTCACAGTCAGCAATAAAGCAGTTGATGTTTATCTAAAAATGCTTTATTGCTTCCCTCTCCCTTGTGCTCCTTGTCAGTTTGTCCTTAGATTGCAAGAAAATATATTGTTTATCCACCCTGGAAGCATTTCCCTGATGTCTAGGGAAGACCTTCACACACATAGCAGATGCTGCTTTTAATGAGTAAGGCTTTTAACTCTCGTAACTATGGTGTCACTACCAGCAGTGCTATTTGCTGCGTGCTGTGGTTTAAGGGTAAAAAATAATAATAAAAAAAACCCACAACAACAAGAACACTAACAAGTGTGTCAGCTCAGCACACAGCCTCTCCCTTTCCTGGGCTATCGCAGAGCATAAACCCTCTGAAGGTTACTTGTCTGCCAGTTTCAAATATTGACCTTGATGCCTTGTCCCTTACAATATTCTTTAAAATCCATCATCTGCAAACTAAGTTTAAGTCAGAAAACCTAATTAGTAACAGAGACAATGAATAACAAGCTTAAGGGGAGGGAGGAGAGAACCTCTTGCAGGTGGCCAGCTCTTAGCTGAATAATTCTCTGTGCAATGGTCATGCTTCAAAAATTTAATTCTCTGTAATTTCATTTAGGATGGGGAAAACAAAACAAAATGAGCAAAGTGATATAGGATTTCATTTATATTCTGACAGGTACATTCATCTAAAGTTTACTTATAATAGCTGCAGTTACTGTACCTTTCTTCCAAAGCATTTAATGGTGTGAAACAAGTGGCAATAAAAAAAAAAATAGAGGACCTACTTGGCAATGCTATTTGCTATTTTTATACCAAAAAAAAAAGAAGTTTCCCTACTGTCAGGCTGATTGTATTAATCTGAGATTCCTACAGTCCTTCAGACTTGATTGCTTTTTGATTCTTGCTTAGTAGAAGTGGCAAAAAAAAAGCTGAAATCATAATTCCTATTTAGATGGCAAAGGGGAAGCCACTTCAGTTCTGTGGTGAGTGGCACATTTTGTTGCTTTAATGAAAAAGTTGTTCTGAGAAGCTTAACTGTTTCTGCAGTATTCAAAGCACAAAAAGGATGGTATTTACAGGGACACTTTGGGGATCACCCTTGCAATTTTTCTGAGCTATGCTGATGTTGTTACTTAAGCATACTAAGGCAGAGCAGCAGCCATTGAATTTGAAATATTCTTTTCATCTTGAAAAAATAAATCAGTCTTCTTATTGATGGAAATATATTTTTCTTTGTGTAGTTCTTAAAGTACTATCCATGTCTACTAAGGCTCCTAAAGAGAGATTTTCAGCAACAGAACACCCTCTAAAAACAAAAAAGACTTAAGTATCAAGTGGTAATTGAAGGACTTTAGCCCAGAATTGCAATGATTTTCAACTGCCAGCACCCTTTGAGATGAATGCCCAGAAACCTCTCAGGGTCAAGGCTTTTATTCCCTGAGAGTGAGCATCACTGTACAACCATGAGCTACCATTCTCTTCTGGAGACAGCAATGGCTGACAGATTCATCAGCGTATTATGCAATCCTCTGAGCTAGCCAGACTCCCTTGAGACTCAATTTTCATTTCTAAAAATCAATACACTTCACTGGTACTTTCAACTTTTCATATGACAACAGCATTTTGATTCAATATTTTACTGAGATCAATAACAGTGGACTAAGGTGGGCATGTAAGATCTGGGTCCACTTTAGAATCACAGAAGAGCTCAGGCAAGATGCTGTTGGCTTAGAGATATTAAGTTAAATAACATCTAGGTTTTTTATTTGATAATCCAGGAGCCTTCATTTTGTCTGTGACTATAAGATCAACTGTTCCTTTTGCACTGGAATCATGACAAAGCCCCTACTAGCTTTAGGTCTAAGCTCAACCCAGACTACACAGATGTATTTGAGGTGCCTGCTATGTTTCCCTCTGCTCTGGGTACCGGCAGAAATATCTCCCTCATGTCAAACAATAAAATTAGCTGCAAGGGTTAACAAGGGATGTAAATGTCCCATCATCCAAGATTCAGTTCCCAATCTCTGAAACTATCCAGTAATAGAAAAGTGAGTTGCAAGTTAAACTTGTTCTCACCAAATCTTTTGCTACAGGTCAGAGTTGTCCAAACCTACAGTTTTCACCTGCTGAGACACTGAACAGGGAAGAAAAAAGCTTAGTTCCACTCAGTTCTTCCAGCAGGATCCTCAAGTCCATCTCCTTAAACAAAAAGGTGGGGGGAAAGCCAGAATCTGTCCTTCTGCAGAAGGCACCTGAGAAGAGTACAGCTGAAGTGAGTTCATTTACTCAAAGGCGATTACCTAACAAGAGAGGAAATTGCTTTGTAAAAGTTTTGCCCTTAGGGCTGGCAAAAATCAACACACAATATATGCAGGTCTTCCTTGAACAAAAGCAGCTGATGCCATCCAAAGGAAGACTTTAAATTTGAAAGCTTGCTGTGTCCTTGTTACTGAAGAGGGGCCCAGTTCTCGAGCAACCCAGCCAGTATCTTCAAGAGGGACCCAGATCCCCCTGTTCTGTCAGGCACATTTGCTCCCCTGTACCCAGCAATGCCTCCAGCTCTCTCCTCTGCCTTTGCAGGGATATTGGTGGTAACTAACGATAGGTAAATGGGATGGCCTGGGGCCCTCCCGTGAGGGATCTAAGGATCAGCTGCCACAGAGGGAGAAAGGACTTGGTTCAGGCTGCCTACAAGTACGGTAGAGGCTGTGCCTAAGATGTACGTTGGTCTCAGGCCCCATAGTCAGCTTGGGCACAACTCAGACATGTGCTACTGCTCCATCCTACTCATGCTACCTCTGAGGCCTTGCCCCTTGGCCACAGTGAGGATAGGAGTGAATGCCTGTGATGTGAGGCAATGCCCTTCTAGTTATGAACCAAGATTCAGTCTGAATGGTTTCCCAGCATCTTCAGATTCCAGTTGACCTAAGAGAAGCTGACCCTGTGCTGGTTACATTATCTATGCTACTTATCTCTAGCTTTTGCTTTGGAACTGTTGTTAACACCTCAACTAACCCTAGTATGTGTGTGCTTTTAAATACCCCCAGCTGCTATCAATTCCCTGAAAAATAACCTCTGGCTAAAATTTAAGATTCAGGTTCCTCAGTAAAACATCTGCTGGAGAAGTTGCTCAGGGAAGTCTCAGACTGACACAGATCTACCCACACATCCCAAACCATGCACGTATAGCCTCTCTCATCCACACTTGGAACAGGGCAGGAACAACCCTCCTTGGGTCTTCAGGTCCCTGTGGGCCATGCTCTGTGCATTCAGGAGGAGGTAAGGGAGACCAAAGTCTCACCAAACGCCCTCTTGCTTTGCTGAGCGGTGAGGGAGTAACATCGTATCACACTCAGGGCTGGTCCATCAATGGAGGCCATAAGGGGCACCGGTTATTTGCCCCCCTCTCCTTTACACATCCTAACTAGCACACACTCATTACGAAGCCCAGGAGAGATGCCACAGTACGCAGGAAAACACTCTCAAGCTGGGACCAAGCAAAGCCTTGAAATGCTGCTGTGGATTTAACCTCCCAGCCATATCATCCTGCTCTGCTTTGCGACACTTGAGGCAATGTTATTAAATTCCCTACTTCTAATACCCTCATTTGAAGCTAAGCATCTTCAGCAGCCCTAATGTTTGATCTCAGCCTCACAGCTGGGGAAAACTAGCAGCTGTTTTGTGATTCAAAAGGAACAGAACAATAACCCACTGAGGCTACTTCTCCTGTATGTGGATGGGTGAGTCAGATGAATAATTGGACAATGCAGATCAGTTAAGCTTAATTCGGTTAATAGAATTAATTTGCAAATTAGTACACATTAGGTGAATCAGCTGCAATTCATTTTTGACAGAAGTGTTAAAAAATATTAAAGTAGTTACAATGAAACATAGCTAAATATTGCTGCTGAAAAAGTTCCAAAGAAGGCAGTCACAACGTGGAAGTTTTTGTCTGCAAAGACTGAGAATGCATAGATTTAAGTTTCATAAAATCCTTGTGGTGGGAAGCATTCTTCCTGGCTTGTGTGGCTTTCATCACCCTGACGACTCTCAATGGGTCTTAAATAATCATTAGACACAGGCTGAGAAAGTTCTGATTGGGATCCAGGCGTAGATGTTGTTGGGACTGGTGCAAGGAGAATGAAAGAAATGGTTTTAAATTTGAAAGTTGCCTTAAGAATATCAGTTGGTAAAATAATCTATCTGGCCCTTGTACACTCTTCCCAGGAAAGCTTGGAAACGTGTCTGGGCTGTTGTTATTAAGCACACTTTCAGCAGACAAGCATCTGATATTTGAACCAGCTCAGTGTCTTCAGAGTGGCGATCACTGGGAAGGAAACACCAGTAGTATTTTAGATGTTATTGGAAGGCTGAAAAATACTTTGATCAGGTACAATTAATAGGATGTCCTGAGCAAAAGTAGAGCTGCAGCTACTGGGACACTAAGATGATTTAGGAAAATGCTGAGCTCTGAGGCGTGTGTGATTAGAGCAAATTGAAGAGGCAAGATGAACACAGAACAAATGTGCCACACACACGCCCTCCCCCCTCATGACAAAGAAGAAAACCTCCATTGTTGGCTTGATTGTGCAATGATGGCAAAACCTGGTATCGAATGAGCATATCTGTAGGAAGAAGATCACATCATGGCTGCATCAGTTTAGCAGTTTAATCTGACACCTCCCTGGAATCAACTAGCACCAGAAACACACATTGCTGCGGTGCTCGGTTGCTTCACAGTATCAATCCTTGTTCCTTCTGAGCTATAAATATGGAGTTTGATCCTTAAGAGGTATAAATCGTGCCCCTCTCTAGATTTCAGTACATGTCTTGCAGTTTGTACTTGCTTTGGATCTCACTAATCAACACAGGATTTCCTCAGTAGTACAAAATGGGTAACAGTTTTAATGAATTATTTATTTCTTTTAATGATGATCCTTTATAGTCTGTTTTACTGATACTTTCCTGCATGGCAAGGATTCACAGGTTTAGAAAAACTTTTGTAAAGGACTTCACTGCAATCAATTCGACTTCACATGAAAGCCAGGGAGCTGCCGGAAAAGCTAACTTGCCTAAAGAAAGGATTACCTATAAATTTTTTATTTTGTGTGTAAAATTCACAGGCATGCTATTGTACCTTTCTGAAAGGATTTAAAATAGTAAAACAGCTGTAACAGTTATGTTGCCCAGCTGCTGAATTATACATCGAGAAAATTGACCTAGCATTACGTCGTGTCTATCAAACTTAGAGCCTCCCGGGTCACAGTCATGGCTTGTCAGGTTTGATGGGGAGCTGGTTAAATGCAATGTCAGAGTAGGTTACCTGGGGCAGCGCACATAAGGCTGCTCACCAGTCGGCTGGCAGCCCTGCGGGATCTACCAAATCCAGCAAAATACTGGAAAGTAATTCATGATGTAGACTTTCAGTGATTGAGTCATGCGTTCTGCTTTTCCATGTTAAAGCGTTGGAACTATGAATGAGAAAACCAGCCTCCCTTCCCAAGCACTGCCAGCTCTTCACAGCCTCCTCTGTTACGATACACAGACCACACGCAGCGATAGCTGACAGCCCCCCAGTTCCCAGCCGCAGGATTTAGGCACCACAGCAGCTCCCCAGGCTGGCCAGGCCTCCTCCTCCTCCTCACGTGGCCTTCTGTTATCTGACCCAAGGCGTTTCCAGTGGTGGCTCCCAACTCCCCATCAGCAAGCACTGGGGGGGCTGACGCCAAGGGCGGATTGAGGTTCTCCACCTGATCCCTTTGCAGTTGGAGAGGCACCAGGGCACCTTCCCCTCCGATTGTTATTCTCACTGCCCATCCTTGATCCTCGGCCTCCAGCTGAAATTGTGCTCAGCAGGGAGAGGCAGAAGTGGGTAGAATAATTCAGAGTTATAAATCAACAGACAAATGCAGAGCCCTTCCTTTCAAATTTGCATCAAGCCAAACAAATGGCGTGTCAACTTTAAGGCAACTGTAATGCTGTTGCCTCTGCCTGATTTTAGGCAGACTGCTAAGACAAAAACCCACACTGTTGACTAAACAGCCCTCGTGCAATCAAGACTCAGCTCCCACTGAAAGAATATAGACTTTGGCCTTGCTGAAGAGTCACATTAAGATGCAACAGGAAAAACAGTGGGTGAAACTCTCCCAGAGTGATGTGCAGCTGGGGGGAACAGCACCGAACCTTTGCTGCAGAGCTCTTTTCCAGGACATGCTAGCAAAGACTAAACAGCCCTGGGCTCTGGTAATCTTCATCCAGCCTGAAAGGAGGCCGTGCGGGCCAGAGTTCAGAGAGATCTTCGGGCCCAGAACATTCATCAGTCCTAGAGCACGTCAAGTGCTGTCACACCAGGAAAAACAGAGCTAGAAAACAGACTGTGTGTTTTTAGGGCCTTTGACCCTGCTGTGGCTCTAATGAGCTGTCACAGAAATGTTACGTATAAGATACAGCGAGTACGTAGATAGTAACTGATGTGGTGCAAAGCCTTTTGTTTGTGTCTTCCTGCGCGTAGCTCAGGCAGCGGCTGTCTCAAGAGGCAGCAGGAAAGCACTCAGAGGTGCCCAGCGTAGATGTTAACCTCACTCTCAGGACACCGAGTTACGTAATCCGGCGGTACGACGCACCACGGCCGGCGTGGGGTTTGAACCGCCGCTTCATCCAAAGTGCTCCGTGTTGTTGAAAATTTCACAGTTTGGCGCACAGTAAATTGATTCTTTTACTAGGTCAGGCCTGGTAACAGGCATTGATTTAAGCAGCTTATTGCAACAGATGACTAAACGCTGTTCCTAAACGGCAGCTCTGTATGATCAGAGGATGGATTCTGCTCCTGGTGACACATCCCCAGAGACACAGCCATGCTGGGAGCTTGGCGGAGCTGGAAGATTGGCCTCTGCTATTTAGTAGCATTTTCAGGGAACACCAAATGTTGTTTACTTCCTAATCTTCCTACAGAATATAAAGAATTGCTGCTCTGGGCTATTTCAGAGAGATAATGTGAGTGACTCGAGTTGTATATTGACCTCAGGCACTGTAAAGATATATTTTACAGTGCTTTTAAAAACAATTAATGCAGATTTCTGTACTTCTGCAGATGCCTAGAGTGCATTTAGAGATTTTAATGAGGTGTTAAACCACGCACATTTGGCCAAGCCCCATGTGGTGTTATTAGTCAACACATGCCTAAAAATCGGTCATACCATCTTCCAGGCTGTATTCTCTGTGCTAAAGCAGCTTCTCAATTCATATTTAGTGTCTTCATTTGCCTATGTATAACAGCTCTATAAGAACCGTATCAATTACAGTCAGTGACAAATCCATACTAAACCCTACGTTCAGACATGGAAGTAGGTTCTGTGACCAGCTCTTATCTCTAAACCCTGTGCGGAAACCAGATCTAAATTCCCCCAAAGTCTTAAAGTATTTAGTTATGGACCTGGATTCAGCAGGTCTGGCTTTGGCTTGTGTTTAATTTTAATAATTACCCACCACTATATTTGCATTCTTTTTGTGTTTTGCCAGCCTGAATACTAGGTGCTTTGAGGCAGAGATTTTGCTAGGCAGGGAAAGCGCTTGCACCATGTTGCTTACATTCATTATCCACTGAGTAAGGTGCCTGATCATGGCTTACACTTTCTAGAAGACACTTAAAGACAAACTTTCTCAGGCTCTGCTCTTCCCCACAAATCATCTATCTTCATCCTTTAAGTTTCCACAATTCCCATTATACCCATCTGAGTTCACCCACCGCACACCCAAGGGCCTCGTATTCCCTGCCTCTCATTGCCTTTCAGTTGTCTTTCAGATTCACCAGGCCACAGCAGATCAAAATACAGGAATCTGTCTCCTACATGTCCCACTTTCAGGGGTCCAATAGCACTTCCATTTCACTAGGGTGACCCCAGACCCCACAAGAAGTGAACCTGGGCCCTATTTATGTGGTTACCCAGCAAAGTTACCATCTGTATTGCAAACACAAGCATGGAGAAGACACAGCCCAGGAACGGAAGGAGTCAGTCCCACTGAAAACGCAGTCCACAGCTCTTTTTTGCCTGAAGGCCAAAGTTACAACTGCCTACCACGTAGTCAGTTTTGAATTGCAGCCCTGTGAGGGAGTGATGGACAGGTTCGATGAACAAAGGGATTGCGGGGATGTGACAGGAAGGGATCATAAAATCAACAAAACGAGGCTCAACTGAGATCACCACCACCATTTTGCATGTGAGAAAGGAAGTGCTTACAGGGCACCGTTATGTGGAAATCCCCAAAACGCTTTCTGGGAAGCAAACGTGCTGGGGGGCCTCTCTGAAGTGCCTGTACATTAACGGACATGGCATGGGAAATAAGCGTGATGAGTTAGAGATGTGTGTGCAGCTGCAGGGCTACAGTCTTGTTGGGATCACAGAGACATGGTGGGACGGTTCCCATGACTGGAGTGTCGCAACAGAGGAATAGGCTTTTTAGCAAGGACAGGCTGGGAAGACAAGGAGAGGGGTTCTCCTTTGAGAGAGCAGCTGGAGTGTGTGGAGCTCTGTCTGGGGATAGATGAGGAGCCAACTGAGAGCTTACAGGTAAGGATTAAAGAAAAGACAGTAGGGGTGACATTGTGGATGTCTGCTATAGGCCACTTGACAAGGAAGAACAAGTGGATGATGCTTTCTACAGACAGATAGGAGCATCCTCACATTCACAAGCTCTGGTCCTCATGGAGGACTTCAATCACCCCGGTATACTGGAGGGACAACACAGCAGGGCATAAGCAATTCAGGATGTCCACAGAGTACATCAACGACAGCTTCCTCACCCGAGTGATAGAGGAGCCAATGAGGACTGGTGCTCTGCTGGACCTTATGCTGACCAACAACAAGGGGCTTGTTGGGGATATGAAGGTCAAAGGTAGCCTTGGTTGCAGTGACCATGAGATGGTGGAGCTCAGAATCCTGAGGGGAGGGAGCAGGATAAAAGGCAGGCTTACAACCCTGGACTTCGGGAGAGCAGACTTTGGCATCTTCAAAGATCTGCTCAGAAGAGTCCCATGGGATAAGGACCTGGAGAAAAGAAGGACCCAGGGGAAAGAAGGACCCAAGAAAGCTGGTTAATATTCAAGGATAACCTCCTCTAAGCTCAAGAGCAGTCCATTCCAGTAAGTTGGAAGTCAGGCAAAAAAGCCAGGAGACCTGGCATTCAGTACTTCAGCTTGACAAATCCAAAACATAACCCCATACTAGCTAGTGTGAAGATGACTAACTCTGTCCCAGCCAAAACTAGCAAACAAGGGATGTCAAAGACAAGAAGGGCTTCTATAAGTACATAGGTGACAAAAGGAAGAATGGGGAAAATGTGGGCCCACTGCTGAGTAACATGGGGGACCTGGTTACACAGGACATGGAAAAGGCTGAGGTACGGAATGCCTTCTCTGCCTCAGTCTTTACTAGCAAGACCAGCCTTCAGGAATCCATCTGAACACTGGGAAACTCTTTCACTTTGAGGGTGACCGAGCACTAGCACAGGTTGGCCAGAGAGGTTGTGGAGTCTTTGTCCTTGGAGATATTCAAAAGCCATCTGGATGTATTCCTGGGCAACTGGCTCTAGGTCACCCTGCTTGAGCAGGGGGCTGGACCAGGTGACCTCCAGAGGTCCCTTCCACCCTCAACCATTCTATGATTATGTAATGACTATTAGCTGATTAGTAAGTGATAAGGGTGCAGAAAAATGAAGGGATGGGAACATGCAGAATCATTTCTTTGTTCCTTCTTCCCCATAGTCAGTCAAAAGCTTCAGAAATAATAGTTTCCCTTTCTTGCCAATATGAAAATTTGGGAAGAAGCCCTCCCTTATCAATGCATGCAGGTCTGTGCAATCTCAATTCAGCATGAAAAAAACCACTAAGACTGAAACACTAAGAAATTATCACCTGGTGGATCTCTTAATAATCTTCACATCAAGACAGAAATATTTTCCAGAAACTCAAGAATTCTGCTTAGTCAGGTGAAGTCACTCACCTCAAGCAAATACAAGCAAAACTAGTTACAATTAAATAGCTTATGATGAATCTTTTCTTTTGAATAGACTGGTCCAGTTCAAGCCTAGACTATATTAATGTGAGAATCTGGGAAGGAAGGAAAGCCAAATCACTTTCCCTTCACTGAAAACAAGAGGAAGCTAGCACATGCTTTATTGTCTTTTGGTTGGTTCGGGGGTTTTTTGTTTGTTGTTTTTTCTTTTTAAAGCATAATGGTACTTTAATGGCCTATCTGCAAACATTTCCACTTTTTCTTTGGTAAGTGCACTGAGGCAAGATTGACCCTCCACAACAACTGAAATATACTTAGGTAGTATTTACAGGTATGCCTTTCCACTTCCATGCAATCAAGAAGGAAAAATGTTGATTCTGAGAGTGGTAATAAAGACTAGGAATTTAATAGCATTATAATACACAACTTAAATGTGTTTCTTATTCTTCTGATCAGTGCATTACAGGAATAAAACCAGAATACGACTGTGATTGCACAAATTTAAATATTAATTACAAGAGGTGGTAAATCATGGTGCTCTCAAGACATTACGTAAAATCCACTGAATTGAGTCTCCTTAGATTCCAGTGGGCTTTGGCTGAGTCCCTTAATGATATTAAAATCCATCTGTTATTAAACATCATGTTTAATAAAATAGTTTGCAAATCCTGTGATTTGTAAATATCGTTATGCAAAAGTTCAGGTCCAATCATGCTCCTCTTGAAGCCTGCAACATAATTTCTGTAGACATCAGTAAGAATAGGTCTGAGATATCCATTTTTAATTGCACTGTATACAAGTATTGACAGAAGAATACAATACAGTAGTCACAAAATTAAAGAGGCTTCTATGAAAGCTACAAAGAGCAGCACAGAATCAATGAAGTAAAAGCAGTATTTAAAAAAAATAATAAGACGTGGCAGTTTTGGAAAACAGTACTCAAGAAAGACAAATGAATTGGCACAGTTTAACAACCTAATTTCTAAGTGCACTTTATAATAACTCTCCTTACAAGCTGCTGTTTTCTCAGATGGTGACAAAAAGCCTCATTAGAACATCACTGTTTTATAGTGACAGGTTTTATTGCATTGCCAGCTGTGAATCTAAAAAAAAAAAGACACCCCCAAAAAAATCTCTTATAAACATTCCTAAAAACTCTGTTTTCTTTTGTTATCATCAAAAAATAGCAACATAGCACTTCCATATGTTTGTGAATACTCACAATTCTATTTTTAAAAAAAATAGAAGTTAAAGAAAAGTGATTTTTGTCTTAGCTTCAAAAATACTGTAAAGAAACATTTAAGAACAAGATATTTCAATGATCAGAGAGATATGTACAATGTGATAGATTTGAATCCAATCCTGCAAATACATGTTCATGAATGCAGACTTGAGAACCTGTTGATCCGGAGTAAGTGTAATTAAAGACTGGCAGGATCAGGCTCTTAGCTTCACCCATTATACGCTTTTCCACAATCTGTCCTAGGCTAAAAAGTATAGATACAGTATATACTCTGTATACTGATTTATACAAAAGGCCTTTTACAGCTCTAACCCTGTTATTGCTAGGCTAAAAATGAACATTTGGAACAAATTACATGAATCATAAAGGATAAAATTGAGATGCAGCTTCTGACGACTGAATTTCCACTTGAGCCATTTTAAATTGAGTACACTGTAGCCATTTGCGGAGCACAGATGAGCTATTGTTCATTTGTCCTGACCCCTGTAACATCCTTAGGCTGTGATGGTTGACATTGCTCTGGATGGCTTGAAGACGTAGCTGGAGTCCAGCAGATAAATGCTGTTGAAATAATGCGAAACATTCTGTTTCTTTCCTTTAATACATACGTTAATACAGCACTGTGAAAGGTACTGTTTGTTGGCCAGGGAAAGTTCCTCCCCTGCCCCAATGTCACATTTCTTTCTTCTACATCCTGCACTGCGGTGTTGCCATGAAAGGCAAATGTGCTTTCAGAAACAACTCCATACGGAGACCAACTGCAATGCTTTTACTCTCATCACCAAAATTCTCTTGACTAGCAAACCACAGTGATCCACATGCTCTCCCTTGCAAACAGGGCCAGCTGGCACAATTTTACCCAAGCAAGCAGGCCCACAATATCTGCTATATAACCAAAATCCTTCTTCAGGGTCAAGAGTCCCTATCCTGATTTGTCAGGGGACTCTCAAGCCTAAGACATCATGAAAACCACAGCTCAGGGAACAGCCAATCTCAGTAAACAGGGAGGAAATGCCCTGCCGCAGAACTTAATTAGAAGAAAGTGTTTCAGAAGGGAAAGAGAGAGCAGTACTGATGACAAGTATCTTAGCTGATGATGCCCTGTGTATGCTCACACCTGAGACCTTCAGTGCTGAACCATCCAGCACGTCTGGATACACTACAATGGTCTATTTTCAGAGAGTTGGAGACCACACCTAGTGATCTTATTTCCAGAATTTACAGAAATGTAGAACACTAAAAATAAAAGGGTAAGGTACTAGTAACAACTTACCTTTAGATTTGATTGTATCATTGGCAACCACATTGGTATGAGCTGTAAGAAAAGAGGTATATTTTGTTGTTATAGAAATGACTGTAAACATGCTCCAGTTACTGTGAGACAGAGGGTGTATCTAATGCATTTAGCTGTCTGAATGGACACAGCCTGAACCACAAATCTGAAAAGTGGTTATTTTTAAATGATGCGTATGTTTTGGGGCAGGTAACTCTCAGAGGTAAAGAAGCCAGCTTCCCTTCTTTGTAGCTTGATGAATCACCAGTAGCAATTGCTGATATCCTGTTTAAGGCAACAATGAGAGTACAGAATAAAAAATTGTTAAAGGAAGTAATTTCTTATTTTCCTGGTAAGGGTGCTTCTGTACATGCAGGTGAGTAATACTGGAATAAATACAGTAAACATTCTGCATGGCAAGATATACATCAAGAACTGAAAAAACATGCAGCAGAAGTTCCTAATAATAGGCCAGATATTTAAATGGTAACCACCATTTTACAAGCCACTAGCCACCTCAGTGCTTCACTGCAGAATGTGACCTGCAGGCCTGGGAGCACAGGTGAAAACTCTAACTATCCAGAACAACAAGGCAAGGTCAGCGAATCTGTCACCCATGATTGGATTGATATGTATTTCAGTCTCTTGCTCTTCAGAGAACTTTTATTTCTGAGTAAGTATAACATGACAAGCTTATGGAAGACAGAGAGGCATTTCTAGCAAAAATATTCATGTTCTCCAATATTAATTTAACCACTGAGGTTATTGTTCAAAAATGTTCCTCCAAATGGCATTAAAATTTGCAATTTGCCAATTATACTACCGGGAGCTGCAAGTTAAACCTAATCACTATTGACAACATTAGATAAAGTGCTGTTTCCCTTGTGCAAGGAACGATAATTGTTTCAATTTCAGTGCTGTTTTGCTGGAGAATCATATGCAGCTCTGTCAGGACTGATTACTTAGTCTACCACATGAAGAACCATATTCAAACCTCAGCATTTACAAATAGATGAATGCCAAAACAGCTGGAATACAGCCAGATGCAGCAGATGTGCAAGTTCTGTACATCCTTCCATGGGCTCCCACACTAATAAGGTGCTTAATAAGATCCAGTGACCACAAGTCCTGATGTGTTTTTTGGAGAACAGAGAACAGGTGAGCATACTGAGAAGCCATGCTCCATGCCCCACTGCCATCAACAAAATGTCACTGAAAATTTCATCCAGCATTAATGAAGCTCCCCTATGGAGCTAGCCAGTGGTGATAGGACTGGTGTCAGAAGTATGGCAAACAAGAAGGAAAACTAGGCAGAAAACTCAGGGTACTCCTCTGCATCTGAACCAATTCACCAGACATCTTTTACAGTCAGCTGAGAGAATCAAGCACTTCTCACATCCACTTCATCTTGTCCTAAAGCAGGTATCTAAAACAGATCAAGATGAATCATGTCCAAAAATACCTGCTTACCTCCACTGTCTTTAAAGGGCACTCACGGAAACTGGCTCATATTGATATCTACACTGTAGAGGTCTAAGATTAGATACAGATCTTTGTCCTCCAGCACCACTTCTGTCTTCCAAGGTCTGGACACATTTAGGGAAATGAAACATTCTGCTGCAGACATGAGCAAGCAAACCCTCCACTCCTACAGCTGCCAGTTAGATAAATGAGACAAGATGACATTTTTATTGAAGCACTTGAGTTTTATTACCTAATCCTCAGCCACCCTTTTCTTTGCAAAGAAAGAATACATACAGCTAGTTAGAAAGAACAGCTGGAAGAACAAACTGCTGTCAGACATTGTCGATTTTTTGGAGTTTATATTTTCAACAGAATTATGTTGATTCCAGTGCAAGTTTTGATGGAAACCAGGCTGGAGAACAAGTTGTTCACTGTGCTTTTCTGGCTCCTCAACTCTGCTGCCTGCCCAGAGAAGCTTCAAAAATACTGTAAAGAAGTCTACGCAGCAGTTGCTGGAGCTGCCTAAACCCCTGGATCTCTGGAAAAGATGTTGTGGTTTGCTGAGCTGCTCCCTTCACTACTGCAGACTCCCAGATTCCTCAGACATACATCTGATGGTCAGACAGAGAGCTGTGATCAGCAAGGAGCTGATCTCCATCCTCAATGGCTGTCCTGGGATGGCTAGTTTCCTCGTTCATTTGACATAGAAAAACAGGAGGAAAGCTGAACACTTTCATTTCAACCCTCCTAAAGCAGAATGCTTCCCCTCACAGGGAAATATAATTAATTTAATATATAGGTATGTGTGCATCTGCATGAATGTGTATATATCTCACTCCAACTACATACATACATAACAGTTGAAATGTTTTCACAGGAAAGAAACTTTGTTTTCCTCAGCAGATTGGTAAAGATAGTCTAACATTAGATCCAAAAAATATCCTGAGAATACAGGGAATGGCTCAAAGACTATAGGAAGCAATCAAGACATGTCTCAATGCTATCAGTGAGAGTTTAATTTAATAGCAAAGGCCAACACAGTACCAGGAGGAGGAAACCTCACAGCACCAACAAAAGGAGGGGATGAAGGATTGCTTATCTCAGGCATAAAGAAAGCTCCTCTTTCAGTGAAGGGGAGCTGAATTGTTTACATCTTCTCTTTCTCTCTTGTTTTAGGACATATTTTCCCCTCACTTGTAACAGAGAAAATGGCCACCTAAGATATCCCATAAACTGCCTGGCATCATGTGACATGCACCACATTCTCATGGTGCATTAAAAATATGCGTGTGTAGAATCATGCAATGGCTTCATTAATAAATGAAGTTTTTGCAGCACCTGATTCCTGAGGTGGAATAAAAGACACTGCAGTAAATATAATTATATGAAAGATAAATGGTCCAGATTTATAAGTGCTACTGTGCTCAGTTCCGAGAGGAAGTCATTGGGAATTATTAATTTTGCTGAATGAACCTCCAAAAGTGTGTTAAGAATGTTCTATTTAAAAAAATCTCTCTCACTACAGTATGTCCTTTCCTTCAGTGAAAACTAAACCTTGTTTGAAAGGCTTATATCTAAAAGAGAAGAAAAAAAGCTTTAAAGCACAAGATAAAATTGTTTCATTATCAAAGGCAGGGCAATAAAAGATTGTCTAGAATAAAACAAGCTACCAAAAAACTGCCCATTCAACTAATATTCTAAGAATTGTCATCATTGCAGACTTCTGAAGTAGGAGTAACAAAGTTCAGATCTTCTTCACTGCCACTGAAGAAGAGACAGTCTCAAAGTTGATCTTTTTTGTTAATTATAGAAATGCCACTCACTTACTGGTTCCTGTGTAAGTTTTACACTTCTGCCTCTTTGAAGAACTTCAAACATACAATAAGTCTTTCCCCAAATCACAACACTTACTTTGCAGATCTACAATAAATATTTTTACAATTAGTTAGTTTTGAAAAAAATTAGTAACCTGGGACTATGAATGCTATAAAACTATTATGTATGTATATTGCTCCTGCAAGATTTCACTTTAGGGCTAAGTAAAGGGGATTTGGTCACCCAGATTCTTCCATCTCCCATCCACTGAACATGAAAGAAAGTTTAGCGCCTTAACTCTGAATTTCACAGGTTTATGAGCTTGATTTTGTAGTAACAACAGTATCCTTTTAACCTGATTTAGCATTTTATTGATATATACTCTCAACTATAACCCCCTGAAAGCATTCATTTGAATTGTGACAGGAATTTGGCCCTAAAGGCCGCTCTTTTCACAGCTTTAAAGCCATTCTTCATCCTTGTCAAATTCTGGACATCCTGGACTGCCTGAAAAAGAAGCCCATATGTCTTGCAGGGACAGCCATGATCACTTTAACATCCCATAGTGACAGAGTTTCTGTAGTGAATCAAGTCATTACTGACTATAAATCTGTATTTTCACAATGGATGTGAATACTTTCATGCCAGTTGACATCAAGACCTTCAATTTTAGCTACTTTATTTTCAATTCCTTCTTGACCATAAAAGACTGGAGTAAAACAACAGTCAGAAGTTTCCTTTATGGCAACAGAAGAACTATATAAACCAACATATTTCAGTTAGATTCAGAGTGCATTTACTTAATTTGTTGATATTGTATGTGAAAACTCCCTTCAGAATAATGCAATGGGAAAACATATAAAAAAGGCTAGTAAAATCGATTTATGCTTGTGAGGCTACCCCAGTCCTTTGGGAATCTGGTCTGAAAATGCTGGGATGACCCACAGGAGACTGACCACTGATTCCCAAAAAAATAATTTTACATGAATGGAGCATGCAGGATTTGATTCTCTAACCAAAGAATACCCTGTTACACATCCCAGGGGAAGCAGATTCACTATCAAATAACATTGACTAAGTCAAACACGTAGGCATATAATAATGAGGAAACCACTACGGCACGAAGTTTTTGTTATCAACCTAAAAGAATGTGAGGGTCAGAACAGTGACGTGATCTGCAAAGGACCTATGATGACTAAAACTTACAGAATGGCTGAAAATTCAGACAGTACCTAGAGCTTTTCAAAGTCAGTGACACCAGTTGAGTCTCTAAGAGGAATAACACCATTGCAACAATGGAAGGAGGAAGTAGATCAGAAGTTCATTTTTTAAAAAAATCAGGAGAACTTGGATTTAAGATTATGGTCTGGTCTTACTTCTTACCAGATATTTTTTGTTACGCTCTACTAGGTTTTATTTCTGCATTAGCATTCAACCTCAGCTTCTTCTACTTTTTGTTTTTTTGAGTGGGAGGGGAAGCAGAGGACAGTATGTCTAGAAATCACAACAGACAGGCAACATCATTAACTAAATATTCATGGTGCAGTAGGCCTACCTTTACAAAGATAGTAGAGTTGCATTCCTGTAAAGCCTCCATTAAACTAATCACATGCAGGCACACCATTTCCACCATCTTGAAGAAAAAAACACCACAAACAAACATAAAAAAATTAGTGTCCAGCATGACAGTGTTGCAAGCTAAGCCAACAGTCTCTAAAAAGCATCTTCCTGTATTTGCTTGGCAGTTATACTGAATCACTAGATGTGCATTTATTAACCACTGACATACAAGATTAAATATTATGTGAGCACATAAGGGACATTTGTCTTTCTTTCGTTTTCCCCCGATGCAGCAACACCTATCTGTTAAATATTTCAAAGTGCTTGATGTGTTTTAATTCGTATCACACATCAAAACAAGTTGCCTTCAGCTTTGTTCTTTTCAGACATCATAAATCCTTTTACATGCCTTTTCTGTGTAGTTCTCATCAATCAGTGTGTCAGAAATTGATATTTTTATGTACTGAATCTTTGAAAATTAACATACCCACAAAACCCATCTTTTTTTTCCCCCCATCAAAAGACAATTTATTGTTCTGAACTGGCAGCTATTCCATAATTCTTCCATTTTTTACTGTGAATTATGACAGATGCAAATATCGGTTATTTGGTAGTAGACAGCATTTTATGTTTTATATTGTGTAAATTCATAGGTACAAGACAAATACCCTGAGCCAGCAGTGAGTATTTACAGTGCCTGTCTGAACTATGTGTAAATTCCCCTTGATAATAATAAACTTAGCTTTTATGTAGTGCTTTTCATCCTCAAAGCGCTTTACAAACACTAACTAATTAACCTCACAACACCCCTGTGAGACGGGCAAGTATTATTATCTACATTTCACAGAGCAATAGCTGAGGCAGAGAGTTTAATAACTTGCACTAAAGACACATAATGAGATACTTTCAGAATAAGGATTGGAACCTGGGACTTCCCAGGGCATATTCTTGTCCTAAGGCTTGACAAGAAGCCTTTGTGTCTGACCAAACAACTGGCTAGTTAGAAGCATTATGCACATTTCCCATTCATGCAAATGGAGCTTCATGAACTACTGTTCCCAATAGCGTCTTGTCAACCACAGAGACCTCACTAGATGTCAGAGGCTAAAATGTCATTTAAAGCCAGCATTAGGCAGTCCTTGCCTGATGTGGACAAGACACACGTGAATAGTAACTAGTTCAAAGGCATTCAAGTGCAGCCCATGCAATTACAATTGAAAAGGCACAGGTCCATACCTGCCTGGGATGGAAGATGTTTCACATGGGGAAAGAGGAATTACATAAAATAATTTCCATGTAGATAGCAGGTCTCCATTTAAAAAAGGAAAAAACCAAACAAAACTCAAACAAAGAAAGAATGAAAATCCCAAACCTTAAGAGCACCTGACTTAGAGGCCTGGGTCACGTATAAAGAATCTTTCCCGCTCAAAGCTAGTATCACGTTCTCCAGAGCCAGAGATACTAGTTACCATCTCAGTTAAAGTTAAAAAGTTTTGACAAGTCATGACGGACTTGTCATGACCTTCTGGGAAGTGGGAAACACGATACAGCTTGCCCATCAGAAACAAGCTCTCAATCCCAAGAGAAACATTAGTCAATGGAAGCAAACGTAACAGCTATGAGGAGGCTGCTGGAACCACTCTGGGTTCTTATGGTACAAAGCTGCTCCAACAAGCAGTAAGTAGTTGAGATAAGCAAATGTTTAAAAGTAATTTCCAAAAAATGGTCTGGATGATTTCTGGTCAGAGCGAACATTTCCCTTTCAAACTTTATCTCTAGAGATACCTCCTTCAAGTCATTCATTACTCAAAAATGTTTCCAGAGATATTTATGTAGCTTATTTTTGATGAGTAACCAATGGGTTATGAGTAGTCAAGTGTCAGCATTTCTTCATTTTTTCACCAATAAAAAATATTCAAATGAATATTCACAGAATTATCCTAAAACATAGTTGCTCCTGTAAGGCAGAGTCAGATGAAACACAGATGAAAGAGTAGCACTGTGAAGAGCAGGAAGATATATGAATTGAGACCTGATGCGGGGAGTCCTTAATCCAACAAGCAACAACTCTAGCTCTTGATTCTGTTTCAGGCAGATCCTGGCTAGATGCTGTTTCAGGCTCATTGCAAGGTTAATTAGCTTTCCTTTTAATTTCTCAAAAGCATCAAACTTCCTTTATGACGTTATTCATAATCCGATGTATTTCACTGAAATACTGAAACAAAGCCATGCCTTTTCAGTTTAAGCTGTACTAAATGTGCACACACCACCTGACTCACCACTTTGTTATGTGCCATTAGCTGTAGTATGCTAGGTGTAACTCGGCTCCAGAACTCCAGGGCTGTAAGGATTGCTGTAAAGCTAAATTCATTCTGATTCTGGACTGTTGGAGCTACTGCTGTTTGTTCACAATACACTGTCCAGAGCTGAGCAAATATAAATGCATGGAAGAGGGAGCACATGTGCAGAACAGATGTCTGTAGAAACAGAAAAGAGAGGAAAATGATTATTTAAATAAGTGTATTGGGATACAGTGCAGGGGCTTTCATCAAAGCACTCCTCTGTTCTGCATCCCACTGTGCAGTCTTGCCTCTCCCACATTTCCCCTCCCATTAGGAAATATTAAGTCAAGTACACTTGATAACATCTTCTCCATGCTTAAAAACTCATTTTATCTTTACAGACTAAAAACTGCATTTGCAAATACACACTCTCATGCAACCTTAGTGTATGGCATTAAGGTCAGTTCCTTTAAAGAGAAAGTCAGGACTAGTTCTGAGACTTTATGGAAAACTCCACCACAATCTGTGGAAGGCCTGGAGTCTCTGGCACGTATGACTCCATTTCAAAAATGCTGCTGGAGTAAGTCATTCAGATTCTGATCACCTGAAAGGAAGGCTATTGTAGAAAATACATCATCTTACATCTGTTAAGGTCATCCATTTCTGCCTTGCTGGGACAGCAGTGCTCACAGTCAACGAAAGTAAGTTTTGAAAAGCTAACAGAGAATTCATTTTTCATACTGAAGCATGGCTCTTTACTAATATGTGTTATATACATCACAGTGTCTGAGCCTCCAGGAGTGCTCAACATTAACTACTTCATTACAAGAAAGATGCTTCTGGTCAGAGATGTTTTCTCAGTTTGCAAGTGCAATAGTGATTCATGCTCTGTGGCAGTATGACTGCACCAAACATTGCAATGGTTGCTTGGTAACTGGAAAGAGGTATTTGAAAGAGCAAAAAAAGGCCAAAGAAATGAATGGGAAGCAACAGCGTCTTGGCCGGGTGAGGGGAAAGAAAGGGGGATTTTATGTACAAGATAAGTGTGTGATCATTCTGCTTCTGTTGCTAATAAAAACCTGGTTGGTGTCAAAGAGTGCTCCTGTATTTGTGTTAAACTACTGTCACAAATAACTTATGATTTGCAATAACCCTTCTTGTCCAGAGCACCTTGAGAAAAACAGTTGTGCTTGAACCATCACTGTCTGTAATTAACTTTTGATCATAACATTATTTATAGGTTATCCAATTCTACTATACAGCTAGAATAAATAACTTTCTAGAGATTTGCCTCAGAGGTGGTCATTGCTAAAACTTCAGTTTGGAATTCAGTTTTTCCTTCCTCATTCCTATGCTGAGATATTTTGAAATAACTGAATCTCAAACTTAATTGTAGTAATTTCATCACCAGTTTTCTATGCATGAAGAGGCAATATGCAAGAAAAACTACAGAGATTTCTTTCCCTAGATCCCAGGTTTTAATAACGTTTTACCCCTCCTTTTTTCTTATGAAGAAATAAGTAAGTGTTTGCAATAGTAAGGCCAATATATAACACATGTCCACTTAAAACACAGAATCCCTTACCTTTGATTGCTCTGGAAACCCAATCAGAATAACAATAAGGTGGTCAGCAATTTGTGAACCCGCATCCAGTGGAATAGGCATGCAAGATGATGGAGAATTTGGACAGACAACATTGTGTGTCAGAGACCCCAGAAGTAGCCAGGACAGCAAACGAATGTGTGAGACACATTCTATGAACTCTTTGGGCCTGTCAAGAAAGAGCAGATTTTACAATGATGATAAGTTTTCTGGTTTGCCCCAAAATATGGAGTCTCCTTATGCACACTAGGCAGATGCAGTCTCGGTGTCTGGAGGCACAGATCGGTACAGGTTATGGGAAGACTAGAACCACACAGAACTCAGTGGACTTGACGTACCATTAACAAGTCCAACAGAACATACTTGGTGGGTCTGAGAAACAGTCTGTATAACAGGCTAAAACATTCACAGATTGACTGTTTCCATACACAGTGATTTTTTTTTTTCCCCAGAAATCATCAGATGGGAAGAGTTGCCCAAGTGGAAGTGCTCTTCCCAGGTCCTCTGGACAGCACACAGCTGACAGGGTGATGGCAGGAAATTCTACATTTTACAGTGAGCTCCCAGGCGCCATGCCTTACCCTGTGTTCTCCATTGGTGAAATGGAGTTAATTTCTCTTATTCGTAGCCTCTCCTGGGACATTTGGGCTGCATACTTTTGAGGGCAGGGACTATGCTTTTTTGTGACACTTAAGTATTCATCCACCATCTAGTGCAATGTCTAATTGTAAAGCAATGTGCTTATATAATCTAAAAAGGAGTAACACTTTTCTGATACCGTCTTGTCTGTCCTCTTACTGCTGCCAAGTTCAGATTACACGTTCATCTGAATTCATAGGCACAGGAAAAAAATAATTGTTTTTCAATCAATAAATCACTACTTACTAGGCCACTCTCGCAACTGTTTTTCATTTCGAATTTGATGTCATTATCAAGGACTTACAGCACCAAAGAGGCATTCCTTTTTTTTTTTTTTTTTAATATACTCTGATATTATGCTCTTCCTCAAGTACCTGTAGGGTCTTAAAGGAATTCGCTACTGTCAACTCAGAACACATAATCCTTTTTTTACACGTAAGAAACTAAAGTGCAAGGAGATAACAACTCTATATTTCCAAAAGGAGATATGCTCTACATGAAAGTACATGCAGACATATCTACAGGACTGGAGACTAAGCAGCTTAGTCTCCAGAATCCTGGGACACGTAGTATGGGACAAAGCTGGGACAAGAATACGGGTTTGTTGAAATAGTCCAATGGTCTACACTCAAAACATCTTGTTTGTTGTCATTCTAAGACAAGAGACAGAATTTCCATTCTTTTTGAAGATAAAACACTGCAGATTAGGAAAGGGATAAAAAACATGTCTTGAAGAGCAGGATTTCTCTCATCTAACTTTAACCAGATGAAGTCAGTATTTTTATCATCACATCAATAGGCTTACACTTACAGTTCTCACTCATTTGTACTCCATAATTTCAAAGGAAATTTCTCATTATATTCTCTATAATTCCCAACATATTTTTTATAATTCTAGGACAGATCAAATACTTGGGTGCTTTTCACTGTCTCTATCTAGACCGATAATCAAGTTAATTTCCAGGGTTACCTCCACTGTCCCTTTGGCATGTACTTTAAACATTGCATTGATGAACTCCTCAGTTAAGGATCAGGGAGCTGCTGACCAGCTGTTTCAGTGTCCCACAGCTGCCATTCCCTATTGTGAATCTTATCTATGGAATTTGGCAATAAACACAGATTTTTGTGAAGATTTCTAACTCATTTTAGTATTCCTTTTTGTGGAAAAGTATTCTCACCCTTGTTGCATTGCAGAAGGAGGATGGTAAAGCCAAGGCAAATATCGGATGACAGCTTTGTTGTCTCTGTGGTTTCCCCGTGTGATTTCCATAGCAGCAATCTGAGCTAAACCAACTTTCAGATGTCCACCAAACGTGTCTTCATGCAGTGGCTGAGAACAAGTCTTCATGTGACTCTGCAAGGCAAAGATCTGATTTTCTACCCGAAAAGATTATTTCACTTGAACTGAGTTCTCCTAAGCAACAGTATATTCTGTTTCATTTCCCTTCAATTCCTTTCTCAGGGTCTCTTAACCATGTCTACAAAACTACAGAACAAAAAACTCAGACATAGATTTAAAAAAATTCCCCAGTCCCTATGTTAGTAACAGCTTTATGATGCAGATCTTTCCACAGAGGGCCACATTTTCAAGAATCCACACAAAACATGAATTGTGCAAAATGTATAGGCACCTTTTGTATCAGCAAACTCAACAGCTGATGAATACAAACTAATGATTGCACATCCAGACAGCTTAAGTGAAGATGAAAGAATCTAACCATTTCAGAAGATAGCATCTGGGCAGGAAATGCCTTCCCTGTGCAATATTCCATTTACATGTACAGAAATAAGCTGTCACTCATTCACCGGCAATATGACTATGTTGCACTATTCAGCTGCCACAAATACCTTTAAGCCCTGTAAATAAAAGGGCTAAAGGTTTTACCAAGAAACATGCAAATACTTATGCCTGGAAAGATAATTTCTTATCCTGCTTTGTCAGCTCTAAGGATTTTTTCATTGGTGCTTCTTGAGATACTTCTGTATTTCTAATTAAGCTAACTTTGCATTACCTTCTATGACTAGACTAACAGAACACATGCTGAGTGCATTTGCTTGCTTAAAGGAAAGCCATATGCTTTGCACAAGAAAATCGAGGTCATCAGTTATTAAATTATTATAACAAGATAAAAATCAGTGGACCAATAATATTTTATAACAGATAAGTATCTGACCCCAGCAACTTACACTCTCAAAAATCACTTGAAGTCTCTTTCAAGAGAAAAAAAAAATAATGTACCAGCATGAATATCTAATTGCTTTGTTATAGAGCCAGGTAAAAAGGATAGACAGATATACCGACAGATACATTATACTTCTTCAAAAATGGGCGAATTTTCTAAATAAAACCTTGCTGAGCTCTACCAATTAAAATGTTATCCCAAAAGGAAAAAAGATAATAAACTGAACTGAAACAATAAACTGGAATGTGATTATCTTGAGAATTAACATTTATACCTTTTTTTATAATGCAGTAGTTGCTAATACACAGCATTGAAGATAATTTACCTCTTTCAAAGAAACTATTCTCAGACACACAAAATAAGGCATTGGAAATTAATAAAGAACTTGAACTATTTCTGTTCACTGAATTTCTACAGGGAGTAGAAATTTCAAAATTTGAAAACCAAGATTAAACTTTTGCTCTTGGGATTGTTACTGGTCACATAAATCATAAAATATTCTTTGTGTTAGTTTGGTAGTCCAGATGCTGTTGATAATACATACTCGTAGTAAGAAATTATACAACTGGATAATCCTAGGACTCACTTCCTAGGAACACCTCTGTTAATAAAACCCAAGCAACATAAGTAAATATATTAAATGAGCTTACAAGAATTTGAATCTAGATGTTTTGAATTTCTTTCAAGTTCTGACTATGTGTAAACTTAGAAATGCTTGGGAAATATTTTCCCAACTATGTTGGAACCACAGAATAATTTTATCTGGTCTGGTTAAATAAGTGCCTTTTCATTTTCCAAAGAGCCATTTTCTGTATTCTTTACAATTCATAAAATTATGGTCATATTTGACTCTCCTAGTAATCTTGTTCTCAAGATTCCTGTATTACATGGCTAAATCAAAACAACAGGAAATTTTAGATGATTTGGTTCTGATTTAGCTTTAAATGGCCAGACTACATATTTGAGAAGCTTCTTGTCTAATTTCAAAACATAGAAGTGAAGAACTGGGTAAAGTTTTAGTTCATGTCCTACCTATATCTGTGTATAAAAATTTAATAAATAAATAGTCCTACTGAGCATAAGAAATTATCATCTTAGGCTTAAGCATTGCAAGAGCATTTCTAAAAATCAGACTACAGTTCAAGGGAAAAGGGGCAGAAGGAATAAGTACAAATAGCAGAGAGCTTTCTACAGAAACATTTTCAACAGGGGAGAGGACACCTGCAAGTATTTATAAATAAATTTTTCCCATTCCTGGTTTCAGATAAGTTTGTGCTTTTCTGTGGAACTGGCAAACCAGATGTGTATCTCCCTCATTTATGATTCATTTGCCCACCTATTCTGAAAGCAGTTCTGAACTGCAAGAGAAATAGGTGAATAACTTTAAAGGATAGAGTGGGAAAGCATTCCAATTCAGCTGAAAATGATTAATTAATTTGTACTTTGAAGTAAATTTCTACTCCAGCACAAAAGGCTGCCTCCCTTACTAGAGTATTTTTTTAAAACTCTATGGGATTCAATGCATATGGCCAACAGGGTAAGAACTTAACAAAAGGGATATTTTGTCCAGTAAAACAAGGTTACTGCGAGTTTCAAGAGACATGAGTTTCAGCTTAGTTGGGATTCTTCTTCCTTTGTGGTATTATTAACTTGCAAAAAGGTGTCCCCTCTGGGGCATGAGGTGGGGTGGAGGGGGAAGACAAATAGCGAGCAAGTGAGTGTGTGAGAAACTAGTAGGGTAAAAGTTCTCATCTCATTGCTTCAAAAATAAACTCCAGTATTGAAATCCACTACAGGTTATCATTTACTCTGTCTTGCCTGCTACAGAATGCTTGCATGAACTTGTGGTATAAAACACTCCAGTGGATTTCCAGTAACTTTCAGCAGAGCAATAGCAATATGATTCATAGCCAGAACAGGATGGCACTGTATCTGTATCCGTCAGCTGAGCTTTAGATCACATAAAAGCAGCTTGGCAGCTATTTGACTGTGCTCAGTGATGAAATGACCTCTTTCAGTTGACGAACTTCCCCTCGGATCACTGAGTTGCTGGTGTACAAGGACTAAAAATCTGCTGCCAGATTTCAGAATTGGCTGCATCTTTGACAGCACAGACTCTCCTCCATATCTGTAATGGTCCCTCTGCTGCACCCCCACACCATTCATTTGTCTTGTCAGCTTTGCAGAAGTTAGAAGCATCAAGGCCTAGTCACACCCCTGCCTCCTTTTTATGTGCTGAAGGAAATCCACCCTTGTGCAGGGTACCAGTATGTAGCTCTGTCCTGGTTTCTCCCATGAAACACAAATTCCAGGTTTTGATCAGCTAATTATTACTAGGATGTTTTCATGAAATTCATTCCTAAATAAAGTATTTTATGTTGACAGAAGTATTTTCCTATCACTCCCTTACAATTTGGCAGCAAACTAATATACAGGAACTGAAAAGCAGTTTGGACTACAGACGTAAGAACTACCCCCAACAGAATATAACCTCATAGTGGAAATAACAGCATCCATAAGAAAAAGGACCCCCTTCCTTCTTTTTTTTTTTTTTTTAAGGTCTATTACTGTATTTTAATAACCTCTGAACTTCCAATTAATTTAAGTGTCTGTTTGTGTATATAAGAGACACAGGATTCCTCCAGAAGAGTGTAATTAGTTGTACAGGCAAGGAGGTTTATGTTTCCATGGGTTATATTATACAGGACTAGTTCTCAACAGTGATTTTGGTATAACATTAGCTTATCATCAACATTTCAGAAAAATCAAGCCTGCTTTTTTTATTGTGTGCTCACTATATTTGAATCAACCTCAATTTCAACACTGCATAAGCTACTTTTTACTGATCCCCCAGAAGAGTCTCATCTATAACAGTACTAACTTTTTTTTAAAAAGGAAAAAAAAAAAACCTGTCAGTCATCCTCAAAGACTTCCAACCATTTCTCCCAAGCAGATTCATTACAGAAAACATATTTTTGTTAAAAAAAGCACATACACTTTAGATCAATGTATGCCCAGAACCAACCTTTAATTTGGTTAAGGTATGCATATCTGCAATGAAATCCAGCACTTCCCCAACATACTGCCTCATGCATTCCATTGCTGCTGTTCCACACTAGAACATAAAAGAAATAAGTTTAAGTACCAAGTTTTGAATATGATCATGTTTTTGTCCTTGTTCCTTGTTCACCAGAACAAAATTTGTCTGTCTCAAATTCTTTATTTTACTTTTTAGTTAAATTACTTTCATTAGGAATAGGTATTCTTTGATGTTCTTCTTCTCACTGTAATATGCCCT
Source organism: Grus americana (assembly GCF_028858705.1). Lineage (NCBI taxonomy): Eukaryota > Metazoa > Chordata > Aves > Gruiformes > Gruidae > Grus > Grus americana. Next base: position 53,741,655 of record NC_072856.1, on the reverse strand, counting down.
CTTATGATCGTATAAAAAGATAGCCCAGTCACTGTAGCTTCTTCATGCATCATAAAATACTCTTATCTATGACAGCAATAAAAGATTAACTGATGAAACTTTCAAGAATATTCTTGTCATGTCATTCTGAAATTTACAGTGATCCAGAATCTAAGTCTGAAAAAGTCGATGAGAGTTTAACAACTCAGTTCTTCAAGCAGCTGAACATTTCTGCAAGTGGAACCAATCAGCTACAATCCCAGAAAACAAAATTCAGTCACAGGCACAGATGCCCTCATGTTCACATTAATCATGACAGAAAAACAGTTTAAATGACTGGCTTCAGCTATTTTTTGTGTAAACATCACTAAAATCATCATCACTGAAATTTAAGTGTCACTTTTTTCTTTTTTTTTTTAAACTAAAAAATGTTTCTGAGATATTCCTGAAGCCTGAAGCAAAATCTTCAAAATAAAGCATTCTAATGGCACTTAAGCTAGTTGCAATTCTCAGAAGGGGAGGCGAGGACTGTAAGGAATAAATGAAATCCTTCATGAACTGCCCCAGTTTGAACCATAAAGCTGTAAGCATTGAGAAGTGACCTGTGCCAGAGCAAGCACTTCAAAGGGAAAACAAAAGGACTCAATGTGGTGCTTGTTGTATTCCCACAGTACAAATTTTCATAAACCTTTTCCTAGAATACAGTGAGAAATGTGAATCTGGCCTTTGGCTAGCACAAGATGTGCCCAAGGTATGCAAAGCAGTCAACGGAACAAAGCTGTCAGATTAAATAAAGGCTTTGAACAGACCAAAGAACCCTGGAGAGAAGCTTTCAGCAGGTGATACGACTGACCCACTAGGTATCATATAAACTTCTGTTTACATTTTAATAGTCTGAGGTGAAGATAATGCTAGCTGAATTCAAGGGGAGCTATGAATGCTTCATTCTTAGTGGTCAAGTAAAAGCAATGCTTAACTTTTGAGGCTAAATGATGAAATTATCAAATTAAGTAACTTTTTGAAGTCACCCAAAACAACTGTATCCAAAGTCATAGGCTCAGAGTAAAACACTGCAGTAAAATTTACAGGGGAAAATGACTCTTCTTTGACCTCTATTTAATTACCTACACTTTGAAGCACAGAAGCTGATTACCCTGAGTATACAAATTAACCGGATTTAGTTTTGATCACAAAATTATTAAGCCGTAATTGAGTTTTAGCAGCTGAAATTTGAAAAACTGCTAGCATTCTATTTTTAAGCAACTGACCTGGGCATTTCTCATTTTTGTATATTAATATCAATCTACATGGTGTTGAACTATGTTCTGGCTTTTCAAATGCTATGCCTGTCAGTTCCCTTGACAGAATAACGAACAGTGAAACAAGGTCACTGGCAGCCCTGTCAGCATATCCTCCATCCAGTTTATGTGGACTAAGGATTCCACATGGGTTCTAAAATATTGAATAATAGAATTACAAAAGATACTATACTCAGACCTCTGAAAATAATGCTCAGTTGTAAAAGACTTCTCTCCAACCATCTATTCTGTTTCATTCAAGCAGCAGGCAGCCTGATTCTCTATGATTTCTTCTGACATGATCACTTTCCTATCATACCTTGTAACACCAATGGTAGTCTATCTATTTAAAGCAAGTATAAATTAAAATATTCTGTTGGAAAGAAAGGTGTTATTAAAGATTTGCATTTGAAAAAAAAAAATCGCACACTTCATATGAGAGATGGAAAAGATCCTATTAAGTCACCCCTAAAACTAACAGACACACATAGGGAAAAGAGTTTTCCTCAGCTTGTGAAGCAGATCTGGGCTGACCCTCATCCACCTCTTTGGGTATTCAGTCACATGTGTCATGGAACAAGTCAAGACCTCCAAATGTGCTACTGCCTCACGTATTCACCAGATGCATATTCAGCATCTAGGCAATTATGAGTACTGGTAATTTAGCTACACTCATGAACAGGATATAGATGAATGTCTTATACATTACCAGAAAAATATCATTAACTCCTTTCTTTAACCAGATAATCTTTTGTGAGAATGGAGGCAATAGCTTGTAGCTTTCCTCCCTGCTACCAGTTTTTGAGGCATTCAGCTGGTCTATTCCCCACATGCTGTCTTCTTGAGCGTAGGCTCCAGCTAAAGTCAGTTACATGACTAAAGATTATCAGTGAAAGTAAGGGAAGCAGCATCAAGTTCAGAACTTTTCCAACATTAATAAAAAGGAAGAAGCATCTTAACCTCTGCCTGCCATACACCTTGCCAACCAGAAGAGAAATGAAAAGGAAAGAACATTAAAATGAAGCAAAATAAGCTGAACAAGATAATTTTTTTAAAAACCAAGAGATGGAGTTTGATTCAGTACTTACTCCAGGCATAGAGGCAATCATCTGTTTATGCAAGATTGTTGACTCAGCTAGTTTTGTTCCAGCATCTGCACAAACAAACTAAGAAGAAATTAAAAACAAGTTATTTTTTAATTATTTTTGGAAGAACCTGAAGACACTAATAAGTTATTCATGACTTTATTAAAATCAGTTCAGATCTCTTCTTGCTCCTATTCATGGTAATTTGCCTTTAGAGCTCTCTTTCTTTATAAACAACCTAGTTAACTCCCCATTATAAATGAGCTAATTTTAATGAAAAAAATAATTTTACTTTAATGTGCTTAATTAACACATATATGCTGTGCAGAAGCAATTTGAAGAATATTATATAACAAATCAGATTTTCTTTATGAGCGAAAATATATCTCTTTGCAGTACCTTGCATATATCAAGTGTTCCTCTTTCATTATAGAGTAAATCATGATAGAGGATGATAAGACAGCATGCCATGTTCTTCACTGTGATATTATGACACTTTCATTTAAGTTCTAAAATGATTAATTATATGAACGATTTTGAAGTTGAGAACATACTGGTATGGTGTGGTATAACTTCTGCATAATGCAGACCACAATACTAAAAAATACAAGCTGTTTCTGAGAGAAGGTCACTATCATTCTGTTATAGTAGAATATCTCCAATTGCTTTTCTTATGCTTTTATTTTCCTTGCTTTTTTTTTTTTGCTTCTTTTTATTTCCAAATCCCTTGACCCAAAATCTCTGATGTCCACATCATTCATACATTAGACCTGCTAATACTGTTATTTAATCATTATAAGCTTCAATAATGCATTGGACACCCTGCAGATGATTTGATTGTTCCTAAAACTTGTTGTCCTAATACTGTATTTGCACTTGAGCAATTTTCGTCCATAGTGATGCAATGTAACTTTTGAAGAAAAAGCAGACAGAAAAGAGCTGTCAAACTAAGGTCTAAGGCTTAATTTTCTTTCTTGAAAATTAATACCATGGTACCTTCAGAAATTGAGACAGATATTGACTACAAAATATATTTTACAATTGTCTGGTGCATGTGTGTTAGCAGTACTCTCAATTACTGACTGCTCTTCATGAAAATATTTCCAAATATCCTTTACAGACCTAGAATTTACTCTTAACCTTCCACTTTACCTTTCAATGACAGATTTCATTTGAACTTGGACTGCCTACCAGGACTTGGAAACTACTCAACCTATGTCTTGACCAAGAGCCTGTTCTTCAGTATAAATACTAGAAAGACATACCTGAGTTTAGATTAATAATCTAGTTAGGTATCCTCAGACATAGGCCTGGCTCCAGTTGACTCTTCTTCTGGTTAAAATTTATTTTACACCAGAATAAGCCAAATGGAAATAAAACAAGAATCTAACCTATATTTGAGTTAAGTCATAGCCTGGTGCTCTTCTGTACCACAACTCTAATAATTACATGGGAAACAAAAGAAAGCCTTAGGGTTATGGGCTGTATCAATCCAGTAAAGACAGTTGAATCTTAGTTCAAACACGAACCATAACTCTCCACTTCTCTTTTAAAAAAGAAGGACCATTAATGGACTTAGGCAAATAGATGACAGATTTTCTCCTAAGGCACCCTATTTCAGAAAGAGCAATGCTGACACTAGGTCCACTAGACAACAGATATGTTGTTTTCCTGTGTGAAGGATTTCTCAGTCAACCACTTGTGTGTAGATTAGGGTTGCCCTGTACTACATCAGCTGCAGAAAGGGACCATAATTCCCTAAGAACCTGGCTGAGTATATTTAGCATTCAGCAGTGAGTTCAGTGCACTGCTACAGACATTGTACAGCACTCACCATATAAGTCAACAAAAAACCCTTGCCAAAGACAAATGTCATTTATTTCAGACATTTTCTTTGAAGAATAATAAGAAACAGCAGCCAAAGCAACCTTATTCATATAAATGTATTATATGTAACTTTAAATCCTTCCATTCAGTAATTAGTAGATCAAATCTTCACAGAAACATGAACAGGAACCACTAGATATACACTGATTTACAGTAGCTGAAGGTCTGGCCCAAAATAGGAATCACCTAAACAAAACAGATCAGATACACTGAACCTTAGAGCCTGACTGAACAAGCAAATCCTAGTAAGAATTTAATATAATTTGAAGTCAATGGAAATCCTGAAGATGCGTGCTGGTGAAATGTGAGCAGGAAAAAAGTACTAGGAAACAAAATGCTGGGTGAAGAAGCAGTTCCTGTGGAAACCCATGGAACAGCAGCATGTACATGATGGCTTTCATGTGCTAGGACAAATGAAGGAGACAGACTTTCTGTACCCTTTATCATCCAGGACACCTATGCAATGATCGGGGTGATCTGCTTAAAATTCTCATTCTTTGTAAAGTGGGATAAAGTTAACTCTCATCTTAGCACTGATGTCACCAGTGACACTGATGGCACCATGTAATCTGGATGAATGTGGGTGTCAAATGTACATTCCTAGGAATTCCTTTGTTAGTCAGCCCACGGCTGATCTATCATTAAAGTACTCCTAGCTCTTTTGATATCTCGAACATTATGACTGAATCTCTGTATTCTGTGTGCACTGTCTATATAGAATCTTGTATAAAGGCTGTCATGTCCATTGGGACACAACTGTCTTGGAAATTAAAAACATTTCCGTTTGGTTCTGTGTTAACCCTGCCATAGCTTGATGGATTCAAAACCATACAATTTGAATTAATATTATAGTGGCTTTGTGTGGTAAAGAGGTGAACCAATCTCTTCATTCTATTAATGACACCAAAGAAAATTAAATAATCAGATACCTATGTGGTTTTACAAATTGGTTTCTTAAATTACAACAATGGTTAAGATGGGCTTAGTGGTTACTATGGTATTTAAATTCAAGAGGCTTTTGAATGATTCAGACCACATACTACTGAGGGCTGCCAATTTGCACAGTCAGTGGAAGAAGTAGTCATCATGCCTCCAGTAGGCATCTATGGCAGATGGTGTGAATACAACCCCTATTCTTTATCATTGACTGCATAAAAACAGAAGCTGGCTGCTTTGGATAGCAGGAAATATGAATCACTTCATCAGCCTCTGAAAGAGAGACATCATAAAAGATATTTATATCCACATTAGGTGCTGTTGTGTAAGGTATGAATACATCCAAAGTGAATACAGCATATGCAACAGTGCTAGGAGGAAAACCCAGGCAATTATCATTTTATCTTTATGAGATAAAGATAATGTAAGGGAGAGTTTTGCTTACTGCATCTATCAGGGGATTGACTCAATGTGAAGGACAAGTGTTTACTAGTTAAATCCCACTGCCAAAACTGCTGTGGCGTGTTTGCATTCTCAAATGAGGAATTCAGGATTGACTAGGCTGTCACCCTTTGGGGTACGGTAGGCATAGGACTGCGCTATACAATGCAGCAATGCAGAAAAATTGCTTTATTCTGTAATACAGCAAAAGTCAGTTCAAGTCAACAATACACACGGTATCAAGCTGCCCCACTGCACCCATAAGACAGAAAGAGGGTGGTGGTTGTTAAGTTATTTGATAGGACTGAAAAAAGGAGTCTGGCCTTAAAACAAAAAAGAAAAAGGCAAATTTCTGCTTTTTAAATTAAAATGGATTAAAAAAAATAATCCTTTACCATTGAAAGAAAAAAACCACAAGTGTTATTCTTCCCAACTTCTTCCCCTAACACTGATGGCATAATAATTGTTTTCAGAGTTATCCTAACTGCTATGTAATTTCACTTGTCAGTATTATTCCTCTGTCAACTGGCAACCACTTATTTACTATGAGTAATGTACCAGTACTCAAAAGAAAATGAGCCCATAGTAAGCTATATGAAGTTTTGACCCCTTAATGAGAGGGGAAAGAGTGAATGGAGCTGTGATGCTGGGAGCATTATGAATGATCTACATAACAAACATCTTTCCTGATCCTTATGGAGTGCTGTTATGCTGGTCCCCTATCAGTTAAAATTACTGAACGCATATAATGGTTAGCTCATTGTAAACAATGAAGGCCCACTACCTGTGATTAAAATTGATGGACTTCAGTAAATTGTTTTTGCAGGACAGGCTTGTGGTACCAAACAGTGCCACACGTGGCATTTTGGAGGCAGAAAGATTTTTCACAAGTTTGTATCTTACTTCCTCAGATTTTCCTATGAAAAAGCTAGCTTAACTCCTACCTCAGCAATCCACAGAATGAAAGGAACAGAAATATTGTCTATGTATTCTTTGCTGGAAAATTCCATGTTAAAAGAGAACGGCCTTCAGGGACTGCCTGAATAGACAGAAACTGAGTTCTGGCCCATGATCAACTAGCCCCCCTTCCCACACAAATTGCTCACCGGCTTTGGGGCTATGATGTAAAGACAAGGCAGCAGTTGGGGCAGCTGCCCCACTGGGACATGGTATGAAGCTCACTGGACTCAATCCTTATGGATCCCTTCCATCTTGAGATATGTTCTATGATCCTCAATATATCAGCAATGATGCACAGGTCATTATCATCCTGGGAAATGTGGATTCCAAATTTAGTTTCTTAAATTTTAGTGTGGGAGTCTAAATGTATGCATTTATGGTTACAAATGTAACTGGATTTTGATTCAAAAAATTCTTGCTTCCCCTAACATTGCTTGTACTTTCTGCAGCCATGTTGGACCTGCTTCCCTCCCCGAATTTGGGCCGAGACAGGATCAGTATAAGAATTACATGAGAGTCTCCTGTACCTGCACCAGCAGCAGCAGATTCATGTCTGGTAAGGGTGACTTTAACTTGAGTGCCTGCAGTAACTCCAATATGACGCTGCGCGTCAAGTAGAATTTGTCCCTTTCCTACAACAGAAAAACACAGAATTATGAATGGCCTGAAATTCACTGACACCCACTAGTAAGCCATAAAGATACTTTTAATCTAAGTTTGAGAATAAAAAAAGTTACAAAAGTGTACTGGTTTCTCCTCTCTTGCAAAAAAACAGACATCATTCATCATTTATGCAATTCTACAGACTTGACTGAACAGACATCAATGAGGGTGATTCTCCTTTGACATTGTTATCAGGCATTATATCAAAGATTTTAATATTTCACACATGAAATAGATAGGTTTTATAAAACAGTTTAAAGCCCAGGCATGCAGCACAGCTTTCACTTCCCATATAAAAGGAAAAGGGGAAAGCAGTAAGGACTGACACAGGAGAACAAAACTGGTGATAGTATTTAGCATTATTCTTTCATTAAACCTGCCAGAAATGGTCTGCATTTTACCATACTTTTTTTCTGTTGTCATTCCCTTTAAAATGAGGGTGCCTGCACTAAGGCAGCTTGGACATCTATTTTCATTCTTTAGACTAGCAGTACTTTTCCACTTCCACAATAAAAACCATCTTGGCTACAGCTGCTACAACAGAAACATTTTAAAACATAGGGGGAAATCAGCCAATGGAGATTAGAACACAGAAGCCTAAGAATAGAGCCGTAGAGCTGAGACAGCAAGGAGGGACAAGAGATAAATGAGCCTGTTATACATCATACTTTGACATTCTCTGCCTTTAGATGATAAGGTAAAAATGTGGATCAAATCTATAACCTGCTACTGACCACAGCAGCTCAAGAATTTTGATCAGCAGGAAAACTTACACTGAGCTCTCTTTCAAATGAACATTAGAAATGAAATAATGTTATGTAATAAAAAGAACATATCTAAAGTGTGCTTAAGATTTAAAGTCTAGTATCTTCCATCTTGTAAATCTCATGCTCACTTAAGTTAAATGTGTGGAATTTTTTACTCAGTCAGGGCCTCAGTTCCTCTGTGACATCTGTAAAATGGGATAATAATGTTTGCATCTTCCTCAGAGAAGTCTTGTGAGGTTTAGTTAGTGAGGGTCAGTTTGAAGGCCATCTCCAGCTGCACACAATAGCAAATGCAGCTAAAAGGGAAGGAGTTGGAGGAGATGAATAGCCGGAAGTGAGAGTGTATTATGAAACTATTACTTAAGGGGACAAGTACTCAAAAGTCACACATCCCACATGCATGAGTGGTGCTCTGACAAGAATAATACAATCTAAGAATATACAGGAGAGGTCAGACCAGGACAACCATCCTCAATAACTTCTCTCCAACAAGGCCATAAGCAGATGCAAAAAGAAGAATAAAACCAAGGCAACCATGTATAATTCCCACTACTGCTCTCCTAGCTGCCAACTATTTTCAGCTCAGGGAGCTTCTGAGCTCAGTGGTTTCTGTGTAATTCATAACTCTCAGTGGATTTCTCTTCCATGTATGTGTCCATTGACCTCTTGGACCCATATCAACTTTTAGCAACCACAGTACTTGGCAAGGAGTCACACACTGTTGAAGAACCACTTGCCTTTACTTGCTTTGACACTGGTTCCTACAAACTTAGTATGTTCTGTTCTTGTACTGGAGAGGCATGAAATTACCCATCCCTGTCTGGGTCACTTGTGACCTTACAGACCTCTCTCACATTCCCATCAGTTGTTGCTTTTTCAGATTGAAAAGCCCTAATTTAGTTGCTCTGTATGTGGAACCCATCCCACTGTTTGATCATTCTTGCTACCATTACCTGAACTTTCTCTGATTCTACTATATTCTGATTGGGAATGGGGAACCAGAACAGTGCACAATACTCAAGGTACGAATAGACCCTGATTACTTCCTAGAGTTCACCAGCAAGAGTGACCCTTCCCACCATCATATACCTTCACATTCTAGAGACACATACATAATGCAGTGCCATGCTTAGACAGTTGACAATTACATCCCCCAAAACACTCATCAGAAGTTCCTATCAGTAACCCAGCACAGCAGCCTGCACATACTGGAAAAGAAGAGAGGTAAAATTCTTTCAAAAGCATTCAGCTATGTTACACACTAACACCTATACTACACAGGATATAATTGGGCCATAATAAATTGCTTTGTCAGAATACTGGGAAGGAAGTACAAGCCTGAATCCCAGCTCTCCTTGGCTCTAAGGATAATACAACAGTAAGCTACCTCTTTCTCAAAGTTGTTTCTTATGTCACAATCTAAATTCTTAATGTTTTTTAAGCACATGCAGTGCAGATGAAGCAAAATCAAGGAAAATGTTTTTCTGACATCTGACCTCTTGCTTCCTGCACTTCCTAGCTTTATGTAAATCAGGAGTGATGACACTGAAGCCAACAGCCCAGAGTATCCTTCCTACTGAAGTCTACTTCCTCCTCTCATTCTGCTGGTGACAAATATGTATAAATATAGTTTATACATAATTTAAGAACTTTATATTCTGCTACAGACCTGTAAATGAGTATTAGTTCCATGAGAATAATGCCCAGGGGAGTCAAGGTAAACCTGGTACCAAAGAGTCAAGAACACAATCCCTTTAGCCTCTGTTCAGCCAAATTAACCCTCTTGAATGTCTATGCATCCCTATAAAAAAAAATGCCTTGCAGCCTTCAAACTGTGACTTGCCAGAAGTGTATGTGTAGAATGTGAAACTACTGAAGTTTGTTTCTAGCAGTATCTCAGGGCCCAAATTTAGTAATAAGAATAGTAAAGTTGTTTCTTTAATGGAGTCGTATGCTATCCTCCAAGTAAGTATCCTCCAGTATAAAGCAAAATTATTTTATCACTGTTGCTACTACAGTAATTACAAATACTGAAAACTGTCCACTTCAATGTTCTTTAAAAAAATTCAATAGCAAAATCATGTCATGTCCAATTCAGTGGCATTCTACATTTACTTAATAACGGTCAACAGAATGCTAGCAAAAGACTAAGTTTAGGTTCAAGCTTCTGCAGCTATAAGACATAAGAAAGCCAAAAAGTGTCCATTTACGACCTTAAGATATCTGAAAGGAAAACTGAAGATAAGATTACAATCCACAGAAGAGATGGTACTCTCAACTGAGAGTTCCAAAGGCACAGAAAAAAATCAAATTGCTGACCTGGAACAGAAACTCAGACAAGGAAATATCAGATTGACGTGAGTCTTCAGGCTCTAAGACAAGAGAAACTGAGATATTCCTGCCACAGGGTATTAGGAAAATGTTGGAGATAAAAAAAATTTAGAGTGGTTGTACAGCACTGACCTCTACAAAGTGCATGTCAGAGTGGCTTTATCTTTGAAAAGACAAGAATCCTCTGTGGCTTAGCTGAAAGTTGGTGTTCTGTTCCAGCCAGCACATTCAAAGTTGCAAAACAAGTAATTAAATGTGAATAGTTTCAATGTTTGCAAATTATATTCCTTCTGGAATTCACTTCTATGTGGTATTCTATCATCACAAACAACACTCTTACTTGGCTACAGTGTTTTCCACTCTAGAGAAACACAGACATTACAACTGATTTGTTTCTTTCTAACAGCAGTCATTAATTTGATATTTCTAATGCAAAACCATGGTAAGCTTTCAGAAATAACAAAGATAATGTAGTGTGGAGTTCCACTAAATTAAGCATTTTGTGGCTCTAAATTGCAGGTGACCATTCACTAATGATTCCATTTCTGGGTCACCAGCTTGCATTAAACTAAATCAAGAAGGAAATTTTACCAAGCACTATATTCCAAGCTTCCTGTGTGCAATTAAGTACTCAATATATTAATAGAACACTGAACCAGGAAACACCAAGAAAACCATGGGGTTTTTTAATACCGTAGGTTTAATAAAATTTTCTTGACATAACCAAAACTGTGGACCACGAGGGGAGTGAAACATTTCCTGTATTTCACAATTTGCTGTAGCAGGCATACGTGAAATAGTCTTATCAGACCACAGATGCAAGAGGAATGTCTTTGCTTCAATTTTAAATGTTTTGTTTGTTTGTTTCAATGAAAAAACCCCACTGTTGAACTTTTCTCACTTCGCCTTGCCCAAAGCCTTAACTATAGATCTAACTCAAGTAACTTCCAAAAGCTGGACAGTATCTTCTGTATTCAGGATTTTTTTCTTTCATAAACTCTTCTCTTTCAAATGAAACAGAAAAGGTAGTATTTGTTTGCTATAATTAAACATACTGTTAGTTTCTATTTAATGCTTCAAACCATTACATCTGGTAAAAGTTTTTCGTATTTTCTTGTGGTGCAGTTTTTCTGTGAGAGTGTCAGTGCTTTTTAATTGATATTTTAAGTCTTATCAAGAGTGCAGCAACACATGTTCCAGTTGTACATTATCAATATAGAAAATCATGTAGCTATTTATGAGAGAACATTTTCTGACGATTAATTACTGTTTTGACAAATGTATCGAGGATGGAAAACCGTGCACTTAGTCACTGAAGCAACATTTTTGCTCAGTACATTAAAAATCTACATAATGGAGCGTATAGGGCCTTAGGTTTGATTGGTTTTTATGGATTTTGTTGTTGTTCAACTTCTCACAAAAATGAACTTGAGTAATAACTGAGTGTTATTTGTACGCCATAGCTTTCATCCAGGAATCTTAAAAACTTTTTAAAGGTTCACACATACTGTTCTCTTTTCTACACAGCTTATAGCCATGCACACGTAAGTGAGATACCTTATACAGAACAAGACAGGCTCTAAGCTGGGAAGCTCTTAACTTGGAATCTTCCACTTTACTTAGCTATCTGTTGCCCCTCCTCACAGCTGTGCTCTCAAAAGGCACTACCAGGAATATTTAAGTTTTTACTGCACAAGGTATGTGGCTAAACTTGTGCACTAGGAAAGATACAACTGTACAGATATTTAAAGTCATGCATGAATACTAGATATCATCTCTACAAGAGAAAAAAATTTCCAAATCATGAAATCACACCAAAATACTTTTCTAAGCAATGCTTTTAGTAGGTTCCCTTTATCTGTGTCTATACTGGAAATGTGAAACAAAGTATCATTAAAAGGCACTGAATCAAGATCACTACTTGATTAGCCAAACTACATTAAAACTGTTGACATCTGAAACTTGACACTGATTTCATCTTCACTTACAAACATCCTACTTGAGGGAAGTAGGACTTTGTCTGTCCTATTTTCACTTGTCCCTAAAGGAAGATATAGTCTCATTGTTACCTTAGTGAAGGCTCGGTAGCACAAACCGCACAGTTCCACCAGGTAGGCCAGAGTGAAGACAGCATTCTGAATTACAAAGCTTAATAACTTTGAAAAAGGCTCCAGAAGACTCTGCAATGACATGATTTAGAGAAATCAATTGCTCAGCAAAACAAAAAGCATTCCAACTCTGAAACACCTGAATGGAAGAGCATTATTTTCAGCTCAGAGGCTATCTTGCTGGGATTTACACTGTTTCAGTCAAATGGCTATTCTATCTAGCATTTGCCTTATGCTTGTATGAGAAATTAGAAGCAAAAAATTAGAAAATACTTTCACCTCTGACACAGTGCTTATGAAATATAAGAGATTCTGTAGTATTTATGCAGAAAAACCTCACTGACTCCAGTGGAATTGTATGGCAGAACTTCTAAGGAAGTTCATTACTATCTTTTGTTTCTTTTTTAATTTTTAAAGAAAAAAAAAAAAGACGGGGAAAAGAAAAAGAGAACAGCAAATCTTTAAGAAGATATACGTTCACACCCACGCAGGAATGTAATCCCACCCACACTTTACTGTAACCTAGATTCCAAAGCTCTTATCATTCTCCCAAGAATATCGGACTGCACAATTTTATGCTCATATATAATACTTGCCTAGCTAGGGGATAAGAACACATTCTTAGAATAGCGCAGGCTGGCTAAATCTGAGGCAACAGAATTTTGTCTTTTTGGAACTTACCCTAGTGGCACTAGTGGTAGGTATCTTCAACAAGCAAATCATGATTCTTAAACTAGAATCTAAAGAACACTGTGAACATATTTAAATGCGGGAAAGGAAAAAAAAAAGAAAAAACAGAGTTAGTAGCTTTCTGTGCATGTCTTGCTTTTACTGGTAGCAGCTATGAATATGTTATAGATAAAAAAAAAAAAAGAGTGGGTTAGCAGGAGGTACACACCATCTACCTCACGCTATATTTCTGTGATTGCCCTGGTCTATGACAGACACCAAGACAGGGCTGCAACTCACACCCTATAACATCAGAATGTGCCCTGGCAATAGCTGCTCCAGAGGCTCCTCTAAAATTGTTCCTTATGGTGTAATTGATTTTTCTTCTGCATAAATCACATAGGTTGCAGCAGTCAATGGGACTTTTCAGGGTCTGTCCATTATCTTGCCTCATCCCTGCTGCAAACATCTAGAACAGCAAAGAGTCATTTATGACCCTAGAGGAAGGAACAGGACATGGAAAGTTCAGGAGTAAGCAATTGTTTTATTTCTATCACTAATGATACCTCTCGTGAATAAAAGGGTAATCAGAGTAAACACTCCATCTAAATGTTCTGTGAATGGCAGATATGCAGTTGGAACTATTAAGATCTAATAATTTCTTTTTATTTGTTTCAGTTAGACAAGATGCAACAGATTGGGGTGGCTAATATACAAAGGGAATGGTTATTGCCTGTTTGGTTTAGTCAGTGCTGCGGGACAGTGCCTCAATTTACCAAAACCTAAGGAGGTTTCAAGATCTGACTATGGCATAATAGTGCTAAGGAATTTAATATCATTCATGTAATTTGGTGGTGACACCCAATCTAAAAGACAGTGTGATAAATCACAGTTAGATTTTGGATCCCTCAGCTCATACTAAGCAACATTGTTTTGCTCAGATGAAATTACCACTGGGCTCGTTCATGCCATAGGAAATAAGGTCAGAATAAGGGTATCAGAATGCCATGTTTACTGGAAAGACTCAGAAAAATTTTTACTTTGTTTAATAAAAAGACATCTGGAAATGTACACCCCAGGAGATAAGATCCCTTTGCATGTCCTCCGAGCACTGAGAAGTCAGAGCCCAAAGCTTCTAGATTCAGTTTCTGTGACTATAGGCTGATTAGAGCCAGAACTACAATCTGGTCAGCCAAACAGGCAAGGCTCAATTCCCAGTAGTCTCAGTTCTCTCTGCCTGTCTGACTATTGTGTACTTTTAGCAAATGAATTAGGTGGTGTTGCTGTTCTTGAGAGTTTTGTTAAAACTGGATGGATTTTTACTTCCAAATGCTGATTCTCTCAAATGCAGTATTCTAATCTGACAAAGACAGGGCATGGAAAGCATAGAGGAAAAAAGCCAACAAAGAGGTGAAGAGTAGTCTGGTCAGAGTTGTTACTATTACCCACGGAAAACATAATTAAAGGGATGGATCAGATATACAATAAATTCAGTCATCTGGGAACATTAGTTGAATCATTAGAAAATATTCACAACCTGCTCTGGTTTCTCATCCACAGCTTTCCCACTATTTTGGTACATCCTGACCAATGCAGTATAGCTTGTTTCAGATGTCCGTACATCATACCTTAAGTGGCAAAACACAAGGGAGTTTAGTAAGGAAGGTCTGAAACTGATTACTAATTGTGGTCCATAGGTTGCTGGGCGAATCCATCGGCAAGGCTTCCATAAAAGTAGCAATATTTTCCAAACAGCGTAGCATTGCACCCCCTGCTGGTAAATTTTTTTTGTTGTTTAAACCCTGGGAAACAAAACCAGAACTGTAAACAAATGTACACATGCAGAAATGGTCCATTAAACAGTAGTTGGAAATGCTGAGGTTAATTTGTTCAGACCAAATACTACTTACCTCTTTTAAAGTGCTAATAATAAAATGTTGTGCAGGGAATTTGAACTGTGTATGTGACAGTAAAGTCTAGTTCAGTTCCTAAAGTATTGACCAAAAGATTTTGAGCCAAAGTGTTACAAGCAGGGTCCAAACTTGTAACCTGCTTAGACCGGCATGGCAGTAAAAAAAGCAGAACTTGTAAAGTATTCACCAGTGGATTGCCCATGTTTTCCTTTGGATAGTTTTAAACAAGATTTGTTGATTAATGTTCAGCAGACCATGTATGCTTTTTGACCTTAGGGTCAGGCCTGGAAAGATGTAAGCAGTTTTAAAGTGATGTCAGAATCTCTGTATGAACCAACTGCCATGTTCTTGGAAGAGCAGGACACATGCAAGTGACTAGTGCTATGGGAGGATAAAAGTTACAGTAGAAACAAGCCAAGTGCACAGAAGGCAGTCAGTGAAAGGCAGGCAATAGATCTTTGGACTACTTAGAGAAACTGCCATCAGATACAATGGAGAGGGAGAACTGAGATATATGAGCAGAAATGTTCCTGAAAGCTAGAAATAGTGCTTGGGGAAGGGATGGCCCACACTACCAATGTGTAGGACAGCTCCAGGAGCTGGTCTGAGGGGAAAAAAAAGCAAGCTATCAGTGAGATCAAAACCCAGAAGGAAAATGGTGAGGCCAGCCTAATCCTGCTTCCAGGGAGGACAAAACAAAAATTCACACTGCTTTTGGTGACATAAGTTTGAACTCTTAATGAATGAGGAGAAATGATCCAATAAGCCTGATAATGCTAATAAAACTAGCACCATTAATAGAGCTGATTGCCAACGTACCTCTAACAGCTGGCTCAGAGCAGCAATGGAACTCAGCTCGCTGAAGTCCATAAGAGATGTGGCCAAGGTCCGTAAAAAACTTCCATCTGAAATTCAAATTACATTTTTACACTGACTGTCCATACAGAGGTGACTGAAAGGGTCATAAATGCATTCAGGTACCAGACATGACCTTTAATATTGCTCTGGAAGAGCTGGGGAAAGATGCCGTTGGGAGCCAGCTGATGGAACACACAACGGAGGAACTGCTTGGCCACACCTGCAGCATTCCCAGGGATCATCATGCTGAAATGAAGGGAAGGAAAAGGAAGAGGAAAGAAATTGCATTGCAGGTGAAACAGTTCTCAAAGCTGACTGCATGGAGAAAATAAAGATGATCCTATCCTTTTTATTTATGGAAGTGTTCAGTTATGAGTGAGACAGTCAAAAGCAGAACTGTCTTGATCCCAATAAACAGTTCAGCATGTTGATTTTATGACTTCAGCTCGACTATGCAGAGCTGAAGAAGTTAGGTACACATACCTAAAGTATTTAAGTCTCAGTAAATAGTTGCATTTTTCCTGATTCTCTACATAGTTTTATTAGTGAGTCATCCGAGTTTGAAATATAATCCTGTTGTCACCTTGTGTATTTCAGTGATGC
Organism: Grus americana; assembly: GCF_028858705.1. NCBI lineage: Eukaryota > Metazoa > Chordata > Aves > Gruiformes > Gruidae > Grus > Grus americana. The sequence goes on along the minus strand of NC_072856.1, from coordinate 53,725,157 downwards.
AGGATAAGGTTCTTGGCTTTGCCGTAAAACACATGAACAAGAGGTAAACACACATGTTATAATATTAATTTGCCTCTAGCAGTTTCCTTCAAGAAATGAAGTACTTCCTAATCACTCATAAAATGAATGGTTTCATTTAAAAAGCTAAAGTACTATCTATTTACTCATAAACTGCACATCTTAACATTTTTTACAGCTTCTCAAACTGAATTTATCTTATTCAGCATCTGATTTACATAATAGGAAATCACTACCAGGGGTTCTCCATGGCCAAGAATTATTCACTTGATTGAATGTATAGAGATAGTTTAGGAAGACAAATACAGAACACAGAACAAGCTAGAAAAAGCTGCACTGAAAGTGTGGAAACCAGAAGGCATCTTTAAATTACATCTGAATCTGAGTTTATTCATGTTCAATACATATGAAAATAGGTTCCTGTTCATCTCCAGAACACATGAGATATTTGAAACAAGTGGGAAGGGACAGGTTTTTTTCCTCTTACTCCCAAACCTTAAATAAATTTTTAAAATATTAAATTTAGTTGATTTCAGGGCCAGGGAGGATTATGCTTTAGATTAATTGTTTCATTTTGGCCCAGGTATCCTTTGCTACCATACCTTTCTGCTTGATTAGAAAAGCTGGTACTTGATGCCAACCTGGAATAAAAATTAAAAAAATAAGTGAAGTTCATATGCTTTTTTTTGTGTTTCATTTTTAAGTAAGCAAATAAAGTATCATTTTTTTAAGTAATAAACAATAATTTTAGACAACATTTAAAATGTCACCAGAAAGGTCTTCTGAATATCACATAAATTCAGTCAAATCATGTTTGCCTGACATATAAACTCTATTCAGTCTTGCAGTCTCACAAATACTGAACAGCTCTAAAGACAATTCTACTTGCCTCCCTGTGCTAGTATGAAGATAATCAAGTAAACCCATTGACATACATGCACATCATGGATAATTACTAACCTAGAGGGATTTGGAGAAAAAAAGTTTGCCAGAAGCTGCCTACTGAGTGAATTGTTTCTGATTAACACAGCAACAAAGACTAAGCCAAAATTCTCTACTTCGCAGTCTGAAGCGAGGCTTCTAGTTCCAGATTTCGGCACCTAAATAACTGGCCTAATTTGAGAAACACTAAGTACCTATGAGCTCTTACAAACTCAGATGAGAAATACTGAGTTCTCAAAAATCAGGTCATTTATTTTAGTACCTAAATATAGGCTTTAAAGACAAATATGGGCATTCAGTGATGAAAATACCAAACACAATCTTAAAGCAAAATCATGCACTTAAATATCCAGAACATGTAAATGAATAGAATCAGGGCTTATAATATCAACGCAACACACCTTTAATACTAAAAGCCACTAAAAAGCAATTATAAAGATGTACATTGGAAGCATCTCTTACATACAAAATACCATGCAATTTTTACTTTCATCTGCTGCACATCAGTATTTCAGCTGCTATAAGTTGATGTCTAAACAGAAATTTCATAGAGCTACACTAACTTACATCTGATGATGATCTGGCCTTCAATGTTTATCTTTGATTCACAGTCCTTTTAGACTGGATCTAGCTGTTGCTCAATCCTCTTTCAGCCTCTGTTCTGAAGACAGTTTCCTCTCTAGTCACCATGGCAAAAATCCAAAAAAGGACCCTAAGGCAGCTCAGTCAAATGCATCAGTGTAAACCAAAATGGATGATGATTTTCAATAATGATGCATGACAAGCTGGGGACACAGCACACTTTCAACAGTGCAATAATCTCGGGCTGGATGGTGCAGGGGATTGAAGATTATATTCTCTTCAGTTGTCCAAGCATAAATCAGAAAAACTTATTAAAGCCCCTGACTCCACTGTTGTTAAGAGGAGTCCACACTAAAATACAACATATTAATGCTGCTATGCAAAGCTAATTCTGGGTGAAAATATGTCTGAAGCTACCTTCAAGCAATACAGACCTTGATTCTGGAATAACTGTAGCATTGGAGGATTTCTACAGAATGCAATGAGACTAATCACATGCCAATGGATATTACACTTATTTTCAAAAATCTACTAAAGCATACAAATACAACAGTATAAAATGTTTCTTCTAAAAGAAATCAAAGTCCTATGCAAAGTTTTTCTCTCCTTTTGAATGCAATAATGCAAGTGTGGGGTTTATGATAAACAAAACATTTGGGTTTTAACTTCGGAAAAACTTCATGAGACATGAACTACACTAAACACTTGGGAACATCTGAAACTTTTTGAAATTTACAGTTTGTATGTATTTATCATTGCTACTCTAAATATTTTGTTGCACAAATGCCATGAACCCCCATCATTACCTCCACTTTGCAGACCGCAAAGCAGAACAGTAAATGGACAGTAGACAGTAAATGGATGTGTTCAAATTTGCACACATTAAGAAGTTAAGCTTTTCAAAGCTCCTCACTAACTGAAGAGCCTAAATGCCATTTTCAAACAGCGCTTTGATGCTTGGAAACCTAAATCTCACTGGAAATCAATGAAACGTGAATCAGGAACTAGAGCATAAAGTTAAGTGTGTGCCAGAGTCTTATAAACATGTCAATCTCTAATTGTCAATAACTTGAACTCAGAACTTTTTCTTTTCTGAAAATCCCAATAGATGCCTATCTGTACCTATGGGTACCCAAATAACCTTTGAAAACCTTTCTGTGTACTGTTTAGGGATTCTGAAAGACCCTGGATTTCTTAACTCCTTGTTTCCTCTTCTAAGCATGAAAGTAGTAGTTATTTTTCTAAGAAAAAAAACCGCAAGAAGTCTAATTAATTCTGACCTCTCGTGTCAGACGGGTATTTAGAAATAATGCCATGACACTGCTTGATGAAAGACAGCAACTTAGGTTATATACATGAGGCACCTGAATGCCTCTCTACTTGTATATGCTACTTCTTTTGCCTGTATTCAAAATAATTCCTTTGTGGGGAGCCTCTTACTGGACTTAGAATTTGTCAGAAATGACAGCCAGTAGGAACAACAGAGGACATTTAGCAGGAATACCCCATGCTGCATGCCATCTGCTACTTTAAACCAATCAGCTGTCTCATTCCAAAGACACAGCATTTCTTCCTCAAAGCACAGAAAAAGGTAACCCACTCGGCTCTCATCCCTTGATAATTTATTTTCCAAGTGATTTACTCTCTGTGGCTGTACTACTGCTGTATTTACAAGAATCACACAGAATGGATAGAATCTGTCTAGATTAGAAACTTTGCCTCCATCAGAGTTCATTAGCAGTGACAGCAGGGAATTGCAGCCTTGCAATTAATGGAAATGGAGGAGTTGAATAGCTACTGTGTTTAAATGGAATTGGAACGTAGTGGAGAGGGAGGGCTATGAAGAGCCATACCCCTGCAGAAGTCACAGTCAGGCAATTTTAACTTCAGTCACTGAAAAGAACATGGAAAAGGAGAGGTGCGCATCATTTCTGCACTTTTAGTGCTGCTCCAAAGTGCATCCCTCCCACCTCTTTGGCAGGAAGTTGTGGAAGTGGCCGAGGCAGCAAGGACAAGTGGTACCACAGTAACGGTGCACTTCAATTATCCCATACACACTGGGTAAAAGTCACAAAAGAAAAATAATAGACATCAAATGTTTAAGACCTTATCAGAGACAATCTCATGCAGCAGCTGGTTAGGAAGCCCTTATAAAGAGATCACTCTTTACTTAGTCTTAATTAGCATACCAAATACGGTTGAAAAGCCTGAAGAACTTCAGGTATGCTAATAAATGATCATACCTAAGAGTCAATGGTCCTCCAGGAGCAACAAAATTCAGAAAAGCTGACCACATCTGTGCATAACTTCTAAAGCAGGAACTACATAAAAGTGAAAAATTCTCACAAAGCAGCAACAAGGGGTAGCCAAGAGAATTCAGTCTTTACAAGAAGCACAGAAGCTCTTTGAGAACATTAAATTGGAAGCACAGGGCCAAGGTACCCCACTTGTTAAGAAAGACTTCAAGAGAGCAGAAGAAAGGAAAGGTGAGGGAGGTTATTAGAAAAAAGAAAGCTTCTTTCAAAAAGCTGAACTCATGTCTCAAATGAAAGCAGAAGACAGCATAAATTCTGACAAATCCAATGTAAAAAGCACAAGAAGGCAGGCAAAAAAAAAAATGGTTCAAGGAGCAACTAGTAGAAGGAATAAAAACTAACCATAAATTTTTCTTCAAATAAAATGGGATCAAGCAGCACACCAGAAAGTATGCTGCATCAATTGCTGTTCAATAATAAACAGGACACCCCAGGAAGATAAGCCTACTGCAGAAAAACTGAATTACTTCTTTACATCACTGCTTATATTGGGACAAGCTGGGGAGATTCCCAAGCTGGAACCTCCCTTTGGAGGGTAAAGGGGAGGACATCAAAGGAACTGCCCAAAATTGAAGTGACAGTGGAAGAAGTTACATTAGAAATTGATAAAATGATGAGTAACAAAGAAGCAGACAGAACCAGATGTTACTCATTTAAGAGTTCTAAAATATATAACTTCCTATTTTGAAGTTTATGTAAACCAAATTCCAGGCACAAAATTCTTACAGTCATATGGGAGAGGAAAGTTCTGAATTTACCTTCCTACAGACTGCATGATGTCCAACAGCAGAGGAGCAGCCAAGTCTGGACTAAGGTGAATGAAGGTTGAGAGCACAACTATGGCCAGGCCTAGTGTTTCTTCATCATATTCTTCAAGGATAGCCCCACAGTCATGGCACCTGCAAAGAACAGTTTTACAAACTGACATTAACAAATTTAAAACAAAGTATTACTATATATACATATGCATATAATTATGTCTTTTTAAAGTACTATTATTTAGTACATTTAAAATTTATTTAGAAAGATAATGTAATTGTGATCTTTCAACTTAGCAGCTTAGATACAAACAATGACACTCACAGATGATCTTAAAGAGATGGAACAATTTCACAGTGTCCTTCCTGTCAGTCATGAATTATGAATTCATAACAAATTATACAATTAAGAAACAAAGATCTGATTGGTTCCCACAGCAGTTAGAGACATTAAGAAAGAAACAAAAGGACCTCTCAGGAGGACAGAACCTTAGATTTGAGAGAAGTCTCCTTTCCCAGGGCTGATTTGCTGCTGAGTCACTTATCCTTCCTGAAATGCTCAAAGACAACTGATGAAGTTCTGAAAGGGCTCCATAATATCTAATTATAAAGGGGATGTCAGATTTAGGAGAGATGAGACAGGCTTTCACAACTTACAAAAAAGGCAAACCAATGTGGGAAACTGGCTTATCTCAGCCCAGTAGGAAGGCTTGCTTAATTTGATCAATCGGTTGCTAATGACTCCAACAGATTGTGATATTTTAACTTAATGGAATTGTACAGGCAATTTTCTTGCCTTTGTTACTGAACAGAAGGAAAATAAGCCAATAAAGTCATGAAAGTCAAGTTCAGCTGGTCTGTATGTTAATAGGTGGTGCTAGAGTTTTGGTGAAATGGCCAAAGGAAGTGCCAAAGATAAGCCTAACTTTTGGGATGCTTCAGTTCGTCACATACTTCCAGTCACAGCCTGCACAATGGCCCTGTCTCTCTCCAGTGATCAGCCTGGCATGTCTGTCTTACTGGGCTGAGCGCAGGAGCACAAGCAAGAACTTACAGTTTCTTTTCCCAGTTTTTGACCAATTGATGCATGGCTCCCTGCTGACTGCTTTACTTCTCCGTTAAATGAGTACACTGATGTTTAACGCTTCCTTTAGAGGTATTTTAGCCAACCAATTAAGGTTAGCAAAAGCTTTCACGATCAGTATCAGCACTAAAAATGCTATGTTGGTAACTGTTGATGTGTAATCATATGTAATCTATTTCAACAGAAACCCAAAGGAGCTTTTTTTTTTTCCCTAAGGCAAAAGTGGTTTCTGATGGATCACAAGGAATCCTTGATTTAAAATAGGATGGAAAGGGCTTCCTCTGACCTCCGTGCATACGCAATAGCCTGAGTCATCATTTCACCTGTGCAAACTCACACAGGTCCTACTGAATTAAAAGCACATCTTGCTAGCATTGTTTAGAAAATGTTTACCTTGGGGTAAAAAAGTAATTTAAAAACTTAGCATAGAGATAAATGATATAATGGACATTATATTTCCATAAAGTATATCTGTACCTTACTTGTCCTATTTGAAGTTCAACTAGTTCTTTGAAAGGAAAAGAAAAATAACTTACTTGTCAGTCATCACAGTGGGCTGGTCATCAGCAAATTCTTCTGGTGCAGGTACAAACATACTGACTATACTGGGTGCTGACAGCAAGCTAGATTTTGTGGCACCTTAAGGCAATTAGAGGGAAAAAAATAAAAAAAGGAAAGAAAAATCACTAAACACAAATCCAAACTGCTTGAAGAGCAGACTTTTAAAGAACCATAATGGTTTTACTGTGCATAGAAATAAGAAATGAAGTGTGTCTACAAAAGTATATATAGCATGTTCCTTGCTTCTGCCAGATTATTCCAACTACCTAGAACTATCAATTTAAAAAAACACTTAAAAAAAAATCCTTGGAAAAAAGATAATAAAACCCAAAAATTCCAGGAAGGCAGATGTAATTGCATCTATTCATTTTTTAGGGAGAGAGGATGATTCTACAGTTGCTATGAGACCGGACACCAGAAGATTTGCAGTGTTCCTGTGTCCTTCTGGGGAATTGCCTTCCCATAGCTCTTGGTGACATGAAGAAGGAAATAAGTTCATGTCTAAACACCACGTCATCAATCTGTTCATACCATCCTTAACAGAGGCATAGGAGAGGAATCAGGAAAAGACAGCTAGAAGAAATAATTCATAAGAAGTTGAGAAACATGGAGAATATTGGAGGGCTGATGATTAGAAATGCTTTCCATTGAAAGTCTTCACAAGCATCTTTATTCTCTGAAGCTGAGTTGTTCAGCTGGGGGCATAGCCACTGTGATCACGCCAACATATGGAGTTCCCTTTGCCTTTGACACATTTTGTGCACCTAATTTCTGATGGACGCTTGTTTTAATAGGAAAAGCTATGTATAATGGAAGATTCAAACTCTCGGCTTCTCTGAGTTCTGCTTTCCAAAATTACAGCAATATACGGTAGTCTGACAGTCTGATATCTCTCCAGTATGGTGGTTTTCCCACCTGGCCCCTTTGTTTTCATTAAGCAGAAAACAGCAATTGCAGGGAAAAAAAATACAGAAGATGCAACTTTCCAGCTAGTCTGGTTGCAAAAACCTCAAGAATAATCAGACTTATTCATGAGCCATCAGAAACCTGTATCAAAGCTACTGTGATGTACGAGCTATGTCATTCATCTGAGATGCCTTATGATGATTGATAATTTAAATATTGCTAGCAGTTTTGTTCTCCAGGTCACTAAGACAGAAAGAGAGATTCAATTCTTAAAGGAAAACATCTCTTTTGGTTGCCACATGTAGCTGACATGATAGAGACAGCATTAATCCTGTTCCCACACAGTTCAGCTCCAATAGTGAATCCAGGGAGCTCAGGTGGTAGACACAATCATTATGTAAATAAGCTGTCCCCAAGGACATCTCATTCTAAAGACCAATCTATGAAAAGCTCATTTTGTGAACCAATATTTAGAAAAGTACCAGTGCCCTTTTGATGCCAATTCAACAACAGTTTAAGTAATCCATTATTGACTTTCTTGCTGGTTGCTTCAATCAGATTTAACGTTAAAATTAGCCTGTTCTGATAATATTTAACTATGGAAACAGGAGAAAGCTTCTCCACCTAGGTGAGGCTCAGATGGAATTTCTGATCAGATAATCCCAGTTACGACAGAAAAAGCAAATTTAATATCAGCTCTTGGGCAAAATAATCTAAGAAGCTCCCACAATATCTGAACTCAAAATATATGAAGTGATGAGTCTTGTTTCATAAGACAGGTTTTAAACAATCATTTTACTAAGTATGGAAGGAAATATTTGTTTTACATATAGAGTTCAGTACTTCATAATTATCCCCTGAGATTTTGTTGGATATGAGCAGATACTCCAGGAGGCCCAGAATATTCTTCAGTAATGTAGGACACCATCCAGAATGCAAGGAATAGGACTAGATTTTTACATATTTCTAGCCATTTTTTACACACCCCCCCCCCCCCAAAAATGAATAAAGATCCCTTTACCATGACTTTGGAAGTTTCACTGTCATATTCTCTAGATGTCCCACCGCAGCACACAAATGCTAAAAGCTGTCATCATGCAGGTTACAATGCTGGAATAAGACTTAACTACTCAAAATAAAAATGTCCTCTCTTGTGCACTGAGCAGTAGGAAAAAAACATGATTTAGGCAGAGAAGATAGGTCGCTGCCCCACTGCAAGGCTGTAAGAAAGTCTGGATGTGTTTCGGCTGTGAGGGAGGAGAGTTCATAAAGAAATGAGATTCAACCACACCCTGTGTACAAAGTCTTTTATTTCTAGGTTGACAGCTACAACAAGTACTAGTAGAAAGCCAGTACATCTTATAGGTTGTCCCTGTCTTGAATGAAATGTCTTGTCTGATAATTTTCCAGTAACCTACATTCTGCAAGATAGTCGAGGGCTTTAATACAGCTGAATGGAACACAAAATTCAGTACCATTTGGTACTAACCAAAAAACCTTCCTGGCAGTCTTAGCAGAGAGATCAGGTCAATGGACACTGAACTAACCTCTGATTCTTAGTGGTGGTCCCTCCAAGTCAGGGTTTAGGCAAACAGGGACATTGCACAGCCGCTTTCCATGCTGTATCTGCTCTGTGAATAAATACAAAACTTCAGTCTCCAGAACTATGAATCCAGCATCTGTCACCAGCACCACAAGTCTTAAACACTTAAACAAGAGAAAGACAAATACAACTATTGAAAAAACAAAGAAAAGAGTTAATTTTTTAAGCATAGAAGGGGGGGGGGGGCAAGGGAGAGAAAGATGACAGAAGTCCACAAAGGAAAAGGGACACAGATAACCTAATACCAAAGAAGGCATTTTAGAAAAGTAAGTGTCATTAAACAAGAAAGGAAGTGCTAGCTGTAAAGATTCAACAAGACATGGAATATATGAGTCACAAAAAGAAAAAGACAGTGTTTAGAAATATGAAGAGACTAGAAGTCAGGTATAGTTTGTGCTGACACAGTAGTTTGTGCACACAATATGATTTTATTTCACAGATAGCAAGCTTGGGAAAAGAGTGGTTTGAAATAAAAAATGAAAGAAACACATGCTACAAAAAAAAAAAAAGGCATGCATGAACCAAGCACGCATCATATACTTATGTGGGATAAGACTATTCCCTAGTTGTTATACTTGAGTATACTGAGTCTTAAAATTGTGGTGTGACATTGAAATGACAAATAGTCACACGGAGCATCTGTCCTGAAAAAAAACCTGTTTCATCTGTCAAAATGATAATTTTACTTTGAAGCTAGTGGTTGAAAAAGAGCCTGAGAGATGCAAAGCTTTCCAGAAAAGAACATTTTATTTTGTATCTCCATGCTTGGAGGCTTTTAGCTAGAATGGATGTTGGAGGGAGAAGTCATAGATGTTGTGAAGAAAGCTAGTGGACTTGGAACAAGATTAACAAGACAGAGTTCCTAAGTGTTTTTGAGTACTGACTTGTTCCTCTTGAATACAGGCTAACTACTTCTTGCAGAATGAGAGCAGTAACTTTTTAATCTCTAAACCCCTGCCTGAGAAACTAGGTGATACCAGCTAAGTCTCTTCAATAAACTTACCTGCTGACAGGACAAAACCCCCATTGTTATCATTGACAAATTCAGACCTTTATGATTTAAGAATCTCCTGCTGAGCATGCTACTCAGCAGACTGGAGTAGAAAGAATGATCCTGAACTATATACCGTACCTTTAGGCATTCTTCAGCTACAAGATTTAGTTTGATGGAAGTTGATGCTGAAGACTGAATTAAGCAAAAATTTTAACTCAGCTGCCCAGAACTGGTAGTGAGACATTCATTCAGCATGCTAAGTTCCATAACATTTTAAGCATTCCTGGATGTATCTGGATATGCTGATAAATTCCTAAGAAGCACAATTCCATGATGTCACTAACATCAAGACGGGCAATAAAATATCTAGCATTTATGACAAACCAGAATGAATTCATCCTTTAGTGACATCTGCTGTGAATTTGGTCATAACAGAAAATCTTTTATGGAAGAAAAACAACAAATAAAACACTTGAATAATGAGGAAATTATGTGCTTAATTCAGTTTTCATTGCTTTGCATTCATCTTAAAGGGACAAAAACAGGTCAGTGAGTGAACAGAAACTTCAGGTGTTCAGCACGAGCTGGCAGAAACTTCCCTAAAGACAAATAAAACCGACTGGTGTAAGGCACAGCTCCTTGGTGTACCAACACCATTGTAAACATATACACAAATAAATGATTCCATGCACCAGGGATGAAATCCTATACCTAATGAAATCAACAGTGATACCTCCATTTAATTCAATGAGGACAGGAAATAATCCAAGTATATGCAAAATCATGGGGACACCACTGTACCAGAGGGACTACCTCCCAAATACGTAACTATTCCAATTCATACCAGGTGACAGTCTGGTACTCACTATAAACTCACTTTATACTTGAGATTGGTTACTTATCTGCAATGGTAGAATAGAAATACTCATTTTTTAAATTGATTGATACAGAAAGTAATTGGTTTAGAAAATAGAAATAAAGAATAATAAATGCAGCTCACCAGTATCCCAAGTGCTGATATTGTGAGGAGCACTAGACTGGTGTTCCAGCTGCCTCTTCATTAGCTGGTTCATTGTCAGAGCTCCCAAAGAGCCTCTTTTCATTTGTCTGAACTGAGCTGCAAGTCAGAAATGCGAAAGGATTTCAGGGGCTCAGACAACATGTAAAACTACTCTTATTTCCTGATCTTACAAGCCAGCATGAGATAAATACTGAAAGGACAATGACTGCTTGCTCTAAGGATCTTGCTCAAGTCAATGTGCACTTTTCACACCACTACACAGGGTACAATTCTGGCCCCAATGACATCAGTCATGAGTGACTTGGATCCAGGATCTCATCCACTGTGTCAACTGTCAGTTGCTTTTTGTCTCCAAATATCACGAAAGCTCTTCAAAACACTTGGTGTCTCTGAAGTGTAAGGTACCACCCCAAAACTCCCATGCTGGCAGGTGATAAATGTGTACTTGAATCTCACTCACACACAATGTACCGAGGAAGAAAACTCGGTCTCCTCTCAGCAGAGTATGGAGGACTGCTCTGTCCATGCTCACAGATTCACTGTGTACCACCAGCACCCTTCATGGATGAGACAGCCTGAAGAGGCCTCCTAAATACCTGTCACTCAGGCATAACACCTGCACATTCTTCTGAACTATGAAGCCAGCATGACTTTGAAGATGTAACTTCACTGCCGTTCTTCTTACATGGAGCTATCAAGGAACAAGCATTCACTCTTTCCTTATCCAACTACTTACAATACTTCTTTAAATGGATATTTTTGTATAAGAGATGTGTCTCACTGGATAATGCTCCCACACAAAAGAAAAAACAATTGTGGATTTAAAATTTAAGACTTTTTTGGTCATGTATTTTCTCAGTACTTAAATGGAGGAAGAAACAGAACACATAAAACTCCTGTCTTTCTTATCTTTTTTTCTCCATTCCTAAGAAAATTCAAATTGAACAAGCATAACACAGTCACCTTGCCAGTTGAGTCTGAGCAACATATTTCCATCACTACAACCAAAATCATTGTCTGAAGTATGAAAACAGAGTTTTAAGCCCTGCTTGGACAAGGCATGTGAGTGCTTACATGAAACTCCATGCAGGAAAGCTGTTAAAGCATTGCCTTAAGTGTATGTTTAAGTGCTTTCCTGAACAGGGCCTTAAAGCAAGGGCAACAAAGCGAAATCTTCTCCTAATGATTATTTTCATCTGCAACTATATTCAACATCGTTTAAAACAGTATTAACATAATATCAGGTAGTTCCGCTCTAAAATTCCAAACAGTACCCAGCTAAGCTTTGAAAATAAACCCAGCCTTTTGCATTATTAACTGTGATGAAGAAGTAGAGACAAGGGATAAACTACAACTTTCAGAAAGCTCCAAGGGGTTGAGTGCCTTCTCCTAAACTGGCTCTACTTAGATTCAATCTGAGAGTTTCAAATTCTAAGAAAGCAGAGTATTCCCTAACAAAACAAATACAGGCCCTGAGTAATAATGAACACAATAACTTCAGTGGGAATCTGCACACTGAAACTATTTTATTAGGGTAAGTATTTTAAGTTTTCTTTCATTATATCATTTCAATGTATCTGAGTGCATTTAAATTCTATTTTTGGTCCAAGTACAAACTTCTCCAGCATTGCTACAAAACAGTCCTTCTATAACTGAACTTCTGAAACTGAACCAGACCAAGAGACCATTCCATGTTTCACTTTTAAAAGTTATATTGCAGCTGCCTTTCACATCAAATTAGGGGAAAAATAGAATTTCCATCGTTTTCAGGGCAAGGATTTTAAATAGATGCTTTATCACTTTATCAAGCATAGAATTTCCTGATGAAAGAACAGCAATTAACATTAGAACTGACAAGACTGCTTGGAGTGCAGATGACTGTCAAAATTTAGAAAATTATCTCTTTGAATTTTCTTAACAGCTTTTGCGATTGTAATTAAAAAAAATTTCATGCCTCTTTCACATAATCAGGCTGTTGTTGAGCAGGTTTGGATTTCCAGGGTTATTTACCTGATTTCTCAAGGACAGCTATGATTTCAAATATTGATAAGTTAAGAAAATAAAAATCTAAAAAACAAAAACCCCAGAGCTGCTAGCCTTTGAACAGCATTGGAGCCAGACTGATAGAGCCAGGCTCCAGCACATGACTTTTCATGCCTGTGACTGACTAGTAGCATAAGGAAGGAAGTTTTCCTTGATCAGGTTTTCTACAAGAAACCTAACTATCATGGGGAAGATCAGTACCCTTCATACAGTAGCTGATGAGCCTTTCATACTGTTGTGGTTTAGCCCCAGCCGGCAGCTGAGCAACCAGGCGGCCGCTCGCTCACCCCTCCCTGGCGAGACGGGGAGGAGAATGGGAAAGACAAAGGCAAAGCTTTGTGGGTTGGGGTAAGGACAGTTTACTGGGAGGGCAAGGGAGAGAGAAACAACAGCACTGGTAACAGAATGTTCACAATGGGTGACAATAGAAAGCAATTTATAGAAAGCAATTTACCGATTCGACGACCGACCGACCGGACACTCAGCCCACACTCAGCCCATCCTGGAGCCGCGCCAAACCCACCCCTCCCCGACTAGCCCCCTTTTATAGTAAGCATGACATCACATGGTATGGAATAGCCCCCTGGCCAGCTTGGCTCACCTGTCCTGGCTCCTTGGGAAAATTAACTCTATCCTAGCCAAAACCAGGACACATATGTTAGCTAATGATCTTGTCAGTCATCCCTCCATTGCTGTGGAATTCTCTACTCAAGGCAAAATCTTCTTATTACAGTTAATGATGTATGTTTTCTGTGGCCAGGCACCGGCTGTACAAGTAATCTCATCTGTTTGTGTTACAGAAGCACCTTGTGCTCACAGGACTTAGGCAAAGCACTGTAAAGGCACATAGTAGAAGGCCAAAAATATTTCATTCTAAATGGATGAGAGACACAATGGAAGCATTCATGTCCCTTTTTGCAGTTGGAAACTGTGGCACACAGAAAAGAGAAAGGAATATTTACAAAGGAATGTAGGCTTAATATCATATAGATACTATTCCCAATTTCATATATTGGAAATTACAGGAACACTTGGCACTCAGTGATCCCACACACAGATAGGTCTTAACTGGCACCTCTTTAGCTGCTTTAGTAAGTGGCATCTGTATCTTGAGGTGGCCAGCAAATGTACTCTGACTATGAGATGCACATGACAGGAGACACTAGTAGCAAAACTGGACAGGAAACCTCTAATTTGGAGTACTTATCTAGCATGTCTAAAATAACATCTTCTTTTAATAGGCCAGACAATCCTTCCAATCAAATCAGCAGATGCTGAATTTCAGAAATTAAAATTTAATTTTTCTACAGCAATCTGAAACTGCATTTCAGCAAGACAGTTGAGCTGATCTAGCAGCTCACTGGTATCAAAGCAGGTCATAATTTCCTCTCCCTTTTCCACTAGTCAGACACCTGCCCCAACCTTTGGATGTGTTACTTAACATTACCTAGATGGACACACCATTCTGGATTTTGTTAGTGTTCTAAGATGCTTCCACCTTCCATTGTTATCTACACCCGCTCTGTTAAGCCATGTCTCAATGTCTACTTCAACCCACCCAGTTCGCTCCCCACTGAAATGGATATGGGAGTCTCAGATGAATAGATACCGCATTTCAGCTAAGGAAGTGGCATTTCAAAGCATTTTACAAAAATTGCAAGAGGTTTTTTTCGTAAGGTACAGCAACAAATGTGCTGAAGACTATAGTAACAGCCCTGTGGAGCTCTTATCCTCTGCTTCCATACACTGACAGTTGACAAAGCTTTCTCTCACTGGAAAATAAACATTCCGCTTTAGTGAACTGCTTTTTAGTGAAGTGCTTTTAGCTGCTACCTACTCTAATTCAAGAAAACCACATTTTGTCAAATTTGCTCTGTCACAACAGAAAATCTTGCAGCCACTAACTGCTAAAATCTTGCTGACCATCAGAAATTTAACAGATGTAGTGACATCCAACACAGCTATACCTCCAGCAATCAATAAAACTCAAGGAAAGGCATTTGCCATAGATGATATGCATCTGACACACAAATACAGCAACTTAGATTTAATCTTCACACCAGAGGTAACCTTACTTGATATGGAAGAGTGACTACTTGTCTCCGGGACACCTGCTTCAAGGGTTGGTGCAGATGATGACTCTCTCGGCATTTCCAATGTTGAAAGTCCTTTGGCAGCAGGATCTGCATATGAAAATTGTGCTTAAACTCTCAGTATTTAGAATCAATAAATATTTTCCATCCGCTTTCTCCCTGGATGCCTTTTCCACATCCTTTCAATCATCCATTCACCATCTGGCACTCCCAGCAGTTTTAAAAGGATTCAGTGTCTGTGTCATAAGAATTAGAGGCACAGGGATCTACTGCTTAAAATCACTTTTTAAAGGAGATTTCTACCTATGCTCTTTAGAGCTCAGAACTAATATATGCACACAGAGTTTGATTTTGATCCCACTCACGGAGTGATTATCAGTCAGGACCACCAACATGGAAATAAGAGAGGTACCACTAATGTAAAGCTAGTTTAAGTGACAGCTTAGTAACTTTTAAAAGCCTTATCTCCAACATGTTAGCAGCCTTCCAGTACCTGAAGGGGCCTACAAGAAAGCTGGAAAGGGACTGCTTACAAGGGCATGAAGTGATAGGACAAGGCGGAATGGCTTTAAGCTGGAGGAGGGTCAATTTAGATTAGATATAAGGAAGAAATTCTTCACTATGAGGGTGGTGAGGCACTAGAACAAGTTGCCCAGAGAAGTTGTGGAGGCCCCATCCCTGGAAGTGTTCCCAGGATGGACGGGGCTTTGGCCAACCTGGTTTAGTGGAGGGTGTCCCTGGCCATGGCAGGGGGATTGGAACTAGATGATCTTTAAGATTGCTTCCAACCAAAACCATTCTATGATTCTATGCTATCAGTTTTCATTCAAAAAGCTGCTGATCTAGCAGTTGATCCTAAAGATCTAGTGGTTGAGTGGAGGGTGTCCCTGCCCGCAGCAGGGGGGTTGGACCTATATGATCTTTAAGGTCCCTTCCAACCCAAACCATTCTATGATTCTATGATTCAAAGAGTTTAAGATTCTATATTTAAAAAGAAAAATAAGCCATTAAAATGAAGTGGTTTTATTTTATGATAACCAATATTGTCAATATAGGAGGAATAAAGCAAAGAAATTTTCTGGTGATGATGGCAGATTTCAGCATATCCTGGAAAAATGAATATATATCTGTGCTGTAAAAAGTCTCATGCAGGAAACTCTGTAGCCCAGCATTGTGCATTTGAAGAGACAACCCATTTGGATATTCAATTCAGAGATCAGTTACATCAGAAGCCCTGCTAAAACATATGGAAGCATAATAGGCTAACAAAGCTTGAGTAAGACTTTGAAATTATAATCAGTCCATCATGATGGCGATATTAAGCCTACTTAAATTAATTACAACACATATGTTCTCAAATAAACTAATCAATAAGGCTAAACAAAGCAAAACAGAATGTAAGGGACACATTAAACTACTCAAGTCACTAAATTACTTAGTTATCTGAACTGCCTGTATCAACCTGTGAGCACTTAATAAGACACTGTGAATGTTTTATACTCCCCTTGGATGACATACTTAGATGCATGCAGCCAAACGACCATCATATATGCTATAATCCTATGTTCCACATAGTGTTTCAGAGGTGGGACAAGCAGTTTCACAGATGACAGTGTTAGTTAATTCATGAAAACTGGCCCTTACTAATGGTCAAAAAAGCACTTCAGTCTAAATGCACAGTTCTTTTATGACCATTCTTCTCTAAGAACCTATGTGAAAGGTTCAGAAGCACCCAGGTGTCTCTTGTTTTTACAAGGCTCCAGTGGTTCTTCAGGTTACTGGAACCACAAATGGGACGATAGGCCTGAAACATAAAGGGAACAGTAAACTATGATCACACTGAATGATTTCTCCTTGTAAAAGTGGGATATCATAATAGGAAATTATACTATGGTTCCCTCTGAAGTAATTAAGAAAGAAGTGAGGTCTGGAATGCATAAATATTCCCCTTCACTGGCAACAAAGAACTGAGGCCTGAAGGATTCTTTTCTTTAATTAATATGTTAAAAAAAGACTGATAAAATTCTAATAACTGAAAAATCCTGAAAAAAACAGCCACAGAAGTAAGGAGGCAGCAGTGCACAGTTTTTGAAACTGTTTTTGACACATCTAATTGGAAACTGAGGAAACAGTTAGAACACATTTTTCTCTCCACCTGAAAAACTTAGTAACAAAACCCGGTATTCAAATTACCTGAAAAAACCTACAGGGATACATAGGAATACTGTATGGCTTTCCTCATGCTTGAGCATTAAATCTTTAACACACACAAGCCGTGTAAACTTTGTGAATACCCAATACAAAGAAGGCTAGAAAATGGTTTTAGTGTATAAAAAAAAAGTGTGTATATGTCTGATCCTAAATGCAATATGTGGTTAACGGTAAGTGCTCTTAGGTCTGAAGTCTACAGACCCCTCAGCTTTATACTTCATGATCCAGTCTGCTTTCCACTGCCTTATGCTTGCAGAAGAAATAAAGGCCAAAAATCACTACACACAAAAGAGAATCAGTGTAGCAGGATAAAAGGCACAGAAGTATGATGATCTTTCTGACTTCTGGCATAATGTGGCCATGGGGTTTCACTCTCTAACTTGGATGCCAGAGCCAATATTTTTGTCACTGAGCTCCACTTCCTTTTCAAACAGGCCATCACATATGCACGATACCTATATGGTTAATACATTCCTTGTGAGAAACAAACACCCGAAAGCATTCAGTTAGCTCAAACTAAATCAGATGCTATATATACACATGTCCCTATACTGGTCTGTTACCAAAAGCTTCAAGCAGTAACAAGCCTTTTAATTGGGTCAGTGATTGAGCTCACCTGCCTCCTTCTGCTCTCCCAGCTTGTCAAGGATGTTAAAGGAAATGTCCAGATATTCTCTCTGAATAGCACTCACAGCAATCTTCCTCTGCTTCCTCTGGCGGGGAACAATCTGAATCTTAAATTCGGACTCCTCAGTCTCCTCTTCTTGTTTCTGCTCTGTGTTTTGTTCAGTGTCAGACTCTGTGTTGGTATCAAGTTTATCACTTTCTGTTTGGTTTTCAGAATCTTCAGGGACTTTAATAAATACTGTCTTTACATTTGGGCTTGGAATTGCTCCACTAGGTCTAATTTCCTCCACACTGAGCTCAGAGTTATCATCAAGGGACATTTCTGGAAGGGCAAATGACTTCTGCAGCAGGTCCCTTTTCTGTTTCAGTGTTAGTGGGTTCCCACAGGACATGTCTTGAACTTCCTCTGGCTTAACTAACTCTGAAGAATCCTTCTGATCTTTGGGAGAAGTGGAAAGGATGTCCTCTATTCCTGCTGAAGGAGTGTTGCTTGTATCCTTAGAACTAAAGTCTTTGGAGCAATCTTCAATGCTGAACTGGACCAGTGGAGTTGTGCTGAGGCTGAGGGCAGAGACATTGATAGGAGTTGAGGGAGATGACACAGCAGTTTTGCCAGAGACTTCATCATTCAGCTGGTTCGTTGTTTCTTCTTCATCGCTTTCCACTATTCTAAGGGGAGGAAGTGGTTCAAAGACTAAAGAGTCACTGTCTGAAGTGGAGAGTACTGAATGTTTTTCAGGACCCGATGTTGAGTCAGAGGACAAATCTATCAGATCTAAATCTTCTTTGGGACCAGAAGGTTTAACGGGAGAGTCCACTTTCACTTCATAGGTTTCCATGCAGTTTAGCCTAACTTCTGGTATGACAGGTCGTCTTATTTCCTGGAAACTCTCTGCAGGAGGAAGATTTTCTTGTGTTTCTACATTTTCAGCTTTAGTAGAAGAATTCTGCCGAGATCGTCCATAATCACTCTGTCTGTGTATGGCGTAAGCAGCAGGGACAGGTGGTTTTTCTAAGTCACACCGGTCTATGCAGGACTTCCTGCGATGTTCATCTAATGAAAACAACAGGGAGTCTGCATTCCCTATATCAAGAGATTTTTGTTTTAGAGAGCGCAGTTTTTTTTTCTGAATGCTTTCTTCTCTCACACAGCGTAGAATACTGTCTTGTAAGGCCCCCGTCTCTCTATATTCAGCCAGCTCTATTTCACCTGATCAAAACAGAAAGAACTAATACTACCTCAGTTGGAGACTTCTGGCAGATATCTTCATCTCACAATTCAACACATGACTGGCATTTCAAATACAAACCCAGTATTAGTCAAAATTGTCTAAAATTTGTTTTAACCTCAGAGCCACATCACATAGATTTTTACAATGAACCACAACAAAAAACCCTACTACTTGGATAATAGTGTTTATCTAAATTCTATCCAAATTCTACTCATCCTGGACAGTTGTACCCTGAAGATAGACTGTTTAACCTTATGCATTGAATAGAAGATGGCCCAGGCAAGTAATTTCTAGAGACACTGGGGACGGCTGCATTAGGCATGAGCGATGAAAGATGGAATGATCTACACAGACAATTCTGAAGAGGTTTCAAAATAATTTTGGACTACCGCATTGTGGACATCATTTGGACATCAGCGTATATTAGAGCACACCTACGTGTTTTTACTGCAGCAAAGTAGGCTTAAAATGGATGCTTCTAATTTAAGAAGCAAGGGTAGCAATAGCAGTGAGGATGTGGCAGCACAAGCCTAAGATCAGACAGGTGTTCAGAGAATTTTTCCCCCAGAGATCCTAGACCCCAGCAGAGCCTAGCAACTATCACACCACATAGTCATACCTCCTCGTCCTAGTGGGGTAGTGAAGTGAGCACAGTTATAGTTGCTGGTACTACCACTGCATTGGTATTTTGCTATGTGAACATATTCATTGAGAACATTTTAAAAGGTTATCACTGTTGTTATTATGAATGGTATATTTTCACATAAACCAGAATATTGCTGATCATTATTACCCTCATATTTCAAAATGCTCCAGATGTGAATCACCATGCAAAAAAAGTAGTGAGAAAAGTCCAAGTAGATGTTTGCTCTAGTCAGAATCATTTCCAACTCTGTGCAAATAGCTGGAAGAACAAAAAGCAGGTGGGTGGTGGTGGAAATCTCTGCAAATTTTTCTTAGGGTATTCACTTCAGAAACCTAAATTTGAAAACAAAATCCTTCCTATTTTTTTAAACCACTAAATGACTCTTTTTACCAATGGAAAACCGTAATATTTGCAGCAGCAGCAACAAATTTGCTTACCCTAGAGTCTCATCTCTTCAAAAATTAAATTTTTGTGAAAAAATAAATTTGAGTAAAAATCTTCAGCGTGATGGTAGAAGAAAATTGCAACAAATCCTCTTAAACATGTTTACATCTGAAAGAGCTTAAAGTTTCAGAAAACAATTGCTGATTTTAGATCCTTTTATTTTGAAATGCCTACTTTGAAGCTCCTGTAAGAGAATTCATTCAGGGAAATGAGGAGTACCTGCTCTCTAAAGTCAGAGTACTTGTATTCAAATTAGGCAGTGCAACAAACTCTATAAAGAAAGGTGGTAGCTTGAAACTAAGAGTAGGAAATTGTATTTCTGCATGAGTTTATACCGACAAAACAATTCATACTTCTCTGTGCATTCATCTCAACTGGTTGATATTTCACCATTTTGCTGCCACCAATTCTTTTCAGTCTTGCAAAGAAAGTTTGAGATTCTTTATTGCAAGGTCCAGTTGGTGTATCATGAATATCAGATTCATCAAAAACACTGTCTTCCTCTGCTGAAGAAAGAAAAAACTTTATTACTCTTAAGAGAGTGCAATTCCTTGAATGAAAAGCTGTCTATGTAACAAAACCTCAGCTAGTTTCAATTAAACTTGAATTGAAAATGAAGAATCATCTGAAGTTTGCAAGAAAATTTATATCCTAGGTATAACTTTGCCATTCTTGTTACATCTTGAATTAAGGTCAGAAAGGACAGAGATAAATGAAAAATGGGTTACAATGCAACAAAAGTATACCAAAGCTTTTACCATTCTAAGCTGACCTTTTCTACTAATAATAATACAGATTCTTTAGATGGAAGAAATACAATAGGTCTGAACACTGACTTGAGTAAACAACTTCTATAGTGCTCAGTGAGAAATGGTAAATTGAAGATCAAAATTAGTACAAGAACTGCAAGGTTAGTAATAAACCAGCAAAACAGGAAAGTGAAAAAGGAAGAAATGGATAATCTTGGCAAGCTGGTAATAGTAATAGAGTCAGACCTAAGAGTATGGATTATGAAATTATTGACCTAAGTAGTAATAGTAAACCATTATGCTCTAATTTGAGACCAGCTGGTTGAGAACGACAGCGAGTAAGATCCAAATCTATTTCCCCATCAAAAAATTACCACATTACTTGTATGAAATGGCTATAAAAAAAGAAGTAAAAAAAGGAAAAATCCGTATCTATTATGTCTAGTGATTCATCTCCAAGGAAATAAGAAACACTATTGGGACAATAAAGAAAACAGAGCATTCAAGAAACAAAATGGTTTGCTTTTTTATTCTAGTAAGCAAACATGGAGAGGAAATGCATTTGGTTTCTAGGAGTGAAGAGGCAAGTAAGTCAGCATTAGAATGGCCAAAAACTGAAGACTTAAACTGGACATTAATATCTTTAGCTTTGAAATTGGTGGAAAGTTTCTGCTACATCAGAAGCTATGGAACTGCCACCCAAACACATCAGTGATAAGATACCTAATTGAAATGACGAATCCAGAAAAATTAATCAAAGTTGATAGTAAGAATTTCTACAGGGACTGGGTTTAATAAGTTAGGGCATGACGTTAAAAGTGATCTCCTATGTGTCTAATTTCTTCTTGCCCTTGGCAACAAATGCTTCTCACAAGATTTATCATCAGCTCTACAACAGTATGCACACTTGCCATGATCCCCACAGAAAAATTAGGAAGAAGGTCCAATAGTGGGAACATCCATCTTTACAATAGGGATTCTTTCTGCCTGACAATGAAATCCTCATCTGTCGATCATTTGAACATCACCTTTGATGATGACAGCAGGACACATACTACCTGACCAGAGGCTAAACAAGTCTCCTTGGAAAAGGTGGGAAAGGCTTCGACTTTCCAAGCCCTTATGGAATTATATTGGCTGCTTCTTGCAGGTGGAAGAAAACTTTTCTACTTTTTTTTTTTTTTACGGCATTTCAGCAAAGGAGGAGAATCAGCCCTACGATTAAATCAGCATTTACAGAGTAAAATTTGCCCATTTATGGTCCTTTACCTCTGAGTAGCCCCAAGCCCTTCACAACAGCTTTGGAAAGCAAGTAAATATTATTCTCCGTACTTAAAACATAGGAAAACAATGATGAAGTGAGACACAAGGCCACCCAGGGAATCAATGTTGGGCATGGGATCGGAACACCGAGTTTTCTAAACCTAACTTGGCACTTACTGTGAACAGCAAGCTGGATACTTAGGCACCTCGCTTTGTCTTAGAAACCTCTCAGAATCAATCCAGAAACTGAATGCATTTTATAAATGTATTAGTACTACCCTCAACATTCTTAAGTCATTATGAATGAAGTCATTCACTCAGCTTAAAACAAAGGCAAATTCATTGTAAGTCCACAGTTATCTGAACCCTTTCAGCCCTCCTCTAGCAATACAAAATATCCAAGTGAGTGAGAATATGCGATACATCATTTGTAACCATTTTAAGGTTGCTTTAATTTGCTAGAGCTGAGTAATAGGGTGTTCAGGTAAACAAATTTTGTGTCTTTGTTCTGCTTGATATCTTTTTGTGAGCAACAAGCAGCAAAAGAGGAAAAGGTACTGACATGCATAAAGAGAGTGCTTCTTGAATTCTTCTTTGGAAGAGTTTGCTGCACACTAGGAAGACTGTTTGAGAAGGAAGATGTAAATAGCAAATAAGCAGCTAAAAGACAAAATAGTCAAAAGGCAGCTACAGATTAACATCCAAAGAACCTGTTAAAATTTAATCGTAAATACTTGTCACGTAATAAATTTCACAACCGTAAGGAACTACACTCAGCAACACCATGTTATTTCAAGCCCCAACCTTAGACCACACCATCGCAGCACCTCTGTTACAGCTAGAGAGCACATACAGAGTTAACAATCAGATGTAGACTCTAAGGGTTGAACCATTCTCTTCTGCCTTTAGACAACTACATCATATACATCTGCATGTAAGCTCATCAACTTCAGCTCCTTTCACAGAGAAAAGCAAACTATAGACTGAATTAATCATTTTCTCTTTCCAACATACAATATTTGCTACTATGCCATGTTATTATAAAGTACAATCAGAATGCAGCGTCAGGCTGATTGCACACCTTCTGTGTGGGCATGATCAGTTAATGTTGTCATAGAAAGGCCAAGGATTACCCAGGCATGGTGACTGAACTACTAACTCTAAGGTACACTTCCTCCAGGAGAAGTTAGACTGCTGTGCTGTGCTTAGGCTGCAGAGAAATTGTGAATTTCTTTTACTATAGATGGCTCTAGCTGGTCAGATAAGTCACACCTTGGACTTAATTCTGAGTATTACATTATAAAATTCAGACCATATTTACCCATTTTTACAACATCTGTAAGACTTAATGAATTAAACCAATGACTATTATATAAATGAGAGTGCTGAAAGTACCTTTTTCCTTTTCACTGTATCGGCTTATGTTACTGTTGTCACTATACAAAGGACCAGCAGTTGCATGGGGCTTGCAGCTGTGATATTGAGCGTTGAGGGTATTGACTGTGATGTGGATTAGGTGAAGTACAATCTTGCTGATTTCACAGTCTCTGTAGGGGTACTGTTCAGTGAAAGAGAAAAACTTCAACTTAAAAACAAACTTTTCTCCTTGGATAAACATTTAGGCAGTAAAATAGAAAAATTACAAGAACATTGTCAGCTGCATGCCCTTTGCCTTGCTTTGATAATACATTTCCAAATACATCATGAGAAGCAGGACTGTTTTAAAAAATATTTTTAAATCCCTATTAGTAACTTTTAATATGCTGTTTTCTTGACTTTTTAATGACAAAACCAACTATTAATAATAATGCAAAAGCTCTCATCAGAACTGTTCTCCAAATACTCTATTTCAATCATCATGTTATTATTCCTTTCTAGTCTCTCCATTTCCTTGTATGCCCTATAGACGTGCTAGAAATTTAAGTGTATCATCAAACGTATTCAGAGCTCCATTTTAGTGTATAAACACATTACATTTTAACAACACTTCCTAAAAAGCATCACTTAACTAAAGAATACAAGCTGTTGAGCTGCCCCTCCTCTTCCATTTAAAGTTACTAAATTTTTTTTTAAACTAATTTTAAGTTACTCAAACTACTATTCATTGGAACTTTATACAGCATTTTGCTATTTTCAAATTAATTTTTTTCTTTCTCAGGTAACCATATGAAAGACAATATAGACAGCAGAAGTAATAGGCTTTCATCTGTGCTACTGACCTAACTACTTCACACACTAAAATTAAATATAGTGAGTGAGCAAATCAAAGAAAAGTGTTTTTTACAGTTCCTTTCACTTGCAGTACAGTTAGGTGTTCCCTGTAATAAATTTCAAATTGAAGTGTAAATTTTAAGGTAGACAAGTGTCTCTTGAAGACTACCTACCTTATAGAGAATGACAAGCAAAGCCTTTAACCACATCTGCCGAATGTGAGGTTTGAGGGACCAAAGGGAGCAGCGAGGAGGCTGCTGAAAGTAATGCCTTAGCTGAGGACAAGTGCAATATTTCAACACCTGCACCACCAAGGGAAGAAGGTGTTTTCCCAGGTTGATGTTATAGTCCATCACCTGAAAAAAATATTAACACAGGAGTTAGCTCACCAAAATCAAAGCCACTGATGTTGAAAAGCAAAATAACTAATACAGTTGAAGTATTAGTTAGTAAAAAGAAACAGACATTTTTAAGGAAGTCTCACTATCAGTTAGAAATTTACTGCCAGCTTGCCAGGTTCTCATTTTAGCTAGGTAAGTAAAATGAAACAAGAGAAGATGTGTTTTGAAAGCCTTTCATCCTGCATTGTCTATATTTTAACATACATTGGCAAGTTCATAAAATGTACTATGCTGGGATACTCTTGTATTATAGCTCACGTTGATCATGGTTCAAAAAGACAAAAACATATTAGGTATATCCCCTGTTTAACAGATAGGATGCCTTCATGGATTTTCGGGGGGGGGGTGGTGCATCTTGGTTATTTGGTGTTTCGTATTAACGCTGCATTACCGCTTTTTATGATTTTCTCATCAGGCTTGCAACATTAGCTGTTGGGTTTTTTTAAGCCACATGTTCTGCAATCAGGTAATGAGACGAGAATCCCACTCTTCACTATAGCAAAGGTATTGCTGTATCTGTAATGTTATGCAGAAAGTCTAAGCATGCAAATCCTAAAGGATCCAAAAATAAAGCTAATGAAAAATATCTTGCTCTAAATAAAATGCTCATCAACTTTAAGTGGTGGTGTTGCTGTAGACAGGTTGCTATTATTACCGCTAGTCATAAGCCTTGTCTCCGTCATGACTTTTGAAGAGCATCATGCTATTTGGTGCCTATCCTAGAGCTTTGAATCCTGCTGGTTAGGTGCAGTGTGGCCATATATTCCCACTGCCCTGACACAACTGTGTTTTCCATTGAAACTGCATTGCTAATTTTCATTATCTTCTCATCAGTCTTGCAACATTAGCTATTTTTATTTAAAGCCACATGTCCTGAAATCAGCAGCTAAACTAGATCATAACAAGGATCCACAAAGCCCTTGTCTCTGATGCTGACCTATTACTGGCTGACACCCAGGAAGGTGTAACAGCAGGCCAAGCCAACTCCAGCACATCCACCAAGATCTCACACATCCCTGCAGTTTCAGTAGACTTAGTGGTTTTATCAGGAGCCCTGCACATCTAAACTGACACAAATATCAGTTTCATCCACATCACCCATTTCCTTCAGGTCTGTGAGGGTTTTATAGGTTTTGTTTTTATTAGAACAATTTATTTTATTTTATACTATTTTATGAGCACAGAACTTATCTCTCAAGGTCCCTCCTGAACATGCTGACTAGAGGTTTTTCCCTGTAAAATTCTCCAGTTCAATATGCAGCTGTCTCAAATTTTGTGCTGC
Source organism: Grus americana (assembly GCF_028858705.1). NCBI lineage: Eukaryota > Metazoa > Chordata > Aves > Gruiformes > Gruidae > Grus > Grus americana. The sequence continues at coordinate 53,699,171 of NC_072856.1, read as the reverse complement.
ATGCATAGAGCTAAACAGATGAATCTCATGTCTATATACGCAGGGTTAGCTTGTTGAATAGATGATATATAATCACCAAATATGGTCCTACCCTGCAATGCTTTGTCCCCTCAGGATGAGATAGTTATACAGCACGGTTAGGAAAAACTCATCCATACAAGGAAGGCAGAGCCCTGTCTTAACACAGCACATACTGTAATGCAGACATACAGCTGAGCAGACCCTTTTTTTTTTTTTCCAGTTATCACAGGAAGATCTGGAATAAATGATGTTGCAAACGCTGAACAGAGACCCCAGCCTGCGATGCTGAGCTGAGCCCGGCGCTGCTGGCTTCGCCCCTCCAACAGGCTTGTACAACATTGCCACCATGCGGGGCAAAACCGCACTGCCTGCAGACACCAAAACTTGCTCACTTCTGCTGCTAGGGAGAGAAAAAGGCATTTTTTGCTTTCAAGAATTCCAAATACTCGGATTTTATGATGCAAAATACTAAGAGACATTTGATTTTATTATTTTTTCTTGAACTAACCATTCTAACCAAGCTTTGAATCAAAACCAACGAACCAGCAAGTCAGCCCAATCCCAACCTTTTTGGAACTCACTGGGGAAAGCAAATATTTATGACTAGGGGAGGGAGTGTAACTGAAATAGATCTCTGAAGAGCTCCATACTGAGTTTTCACTCTGTAAACGCATCTTTGAATTTTGAATGGCATTTCTCTTGCAGCAAAGGAGATTCCCAACACAAAGCAGCCCTACAGCTAAGAAAAAAATCCCCCAAAAATATGTATTAAAGTTTTGATGTCTGCTACATGGAGAAAAATTCTGGCCTACTGAAGTCCTCAGACAAGTTCTATTTGACATCAATGGAACCAAAATTCAACTAAGAAGCTTTTCAAACAGAAATGGTGAATTCAGCTATGCATTTTAAAGGTGGGAGAGACATTTGTGCAAGGTCCTGCACGTGAGTCGGTGCAATCCCAAGCACGACTACAGGCTGGGCGAGGAATGGATTGAAAGCAGCCCTGAGGAGAAGGACTTGGGCGTACTGATTGATGAGAAGCTCAACATGAGCCGTCATTGCACAGTTGCAGCCCAGAAAGCCAACTGTGACCTGGGCTGCATCAAAAGAGGTGTGACCAGCAGGACAAGGGAGGTGATCCTGCCCCTCTACTCCGCTCTTGTGAGACCCCACCTGCAGTACTGCGTCCAGCTCTGGGGGCCCCAGTACAGGAGAGACATTGAGCTGTTTGGAGCGAGTCCAGAGGAGGGCCATGAAGCTGATTGGAGGGCTGGAGCACCTCTCCTGTGAGGACAGGCTGAGAGAGTTGGGGTTGTTCAGCCTGGAGAAGAGAAGGCTCCAGGGAGATCTAATTGCGGCCTTCCAGTACCTGAAGGGGCCTACAGGAAAGCTGGTGAGGGACTGTTTATCAGGGAGTGTAGTGACAGGACAAGGGGTAATGGGTTTAAGCTGAAGGAGGGTAGATTTAGATTAGATATTAGGAAGAAATTCTTTATTGTGAGGGTGGTGAGGCACTGGAACAGGTTGTCCAGAGAGGTTGTGGAGGCCCCATCCCTGGAAGTGTTCAAGGCCAGGTTGGATGGGGCTTTGGGCAACCTGGTCTAGTGGAGGGTGTCCCTGCCCATGGCAGGGGGGTTGGAACTAGATGATCTTTGAGGTCCCTTCCAACCCAAACCATTCTATGATTCTATGATTTTAAAGGAGGGAGAGACATTTTAAAGACAGAAGAAGGGGCTGATATTCATAGCTGCAGTACTTGTGAAAATCAGGTCAGTTATGATCATGGAAGTTGGGGAATCCAAACTTGGAAAAGATGTAGAAAAATGTGAAACATACTGCCCTGTAACCTCAACTGCCACTTCCAGACTCTCAATACAATAGTAACAGGCCTGAATCTCCTTTTATAGGCTTCAGCTTAAAACTGTACAAGTAAAAGATGATTAACACCACCTAGCAATGGTGCTCTGAGACAAGGGATCAGGATGCATTTGCAGCTACCCAGTTTGCATTAACACCTTTTGTTTTGCCTGCTGAAACATGAATACTTGACTTCTCCATGACTGTGAAAGTTTATCCAAGTATCTACATTGCAACTGACTTCAAAAAATTACTGCTTCCAATGTATGAACCAGAAAATCCTGATAAGAATTGCAGATACAGAAGAAGCCAGAATAGCTTTGAGCAATGTTTGAAGGTTACAGTGGGCATTTTAAGAGCTGGGGCAGGTGGATATCTGAAATCACAGCCCTAAGGTAATCATTTATATGATACTCTGATAAGAAAAAGTGTGGAAGTGATGATGCTTCATGGCAAATAATAAGAGTGCTCTGCAAGTGTGAAGTGTTTTTCAGCCTAGCATCATAAACTGCTCCATCAGTAAGAATTAATTGAACCTTAGAGCCTTGTGAGGTAAGAAATTTCAGTCCTCTTTACAAGATGGAGAAAGAAGGCACAGGGCAAGGGTGTGGTCAGTGATTTATCATAGCAGTATAGGCAGAAGTTCAACATGGTGGCACCACTCCCTCAGAAAGACAGAGCAGAAAGTCCTGGTGCACTCTAAGGAAGAAGGAGAATGAGTCTTCTGCAAAGTGAGGAATGACAAAGAGCTTACAGACCATTCACAGAGGGAAACAAGCAAGAGCACATGGCACCCAAGACTTCCTGAACAGGAAAGGAGGAAATGACACATGAGGAAAGTAAGGAATTCAAAGTCTAGAGAAAGAGGGCAAAGAGGTTTGGAGCAGTCTCTAATTTTTCATACACTGGTAGTATTTATGTGCCTGCACACACACAAAACCATTATCTCTATGCCAATGATGCAGCAAGTTTAGACTACTAGTAGGAAGTTATAAATTAGCATACTTCTATTTAACTATTTACTTTTTAACTGCAAAGCAAAAACCTACAGAAAGCACTTAATTAGGCTACAGGAGCCTTCTGAGAGTAAAGAACAAGCAGCATTCCTTGTTCCCAAACTCTTTTACCAACTGAAGAGGTGTTAAGAAGGTTTAAGGCACTCAGCCATTATTTTGGAACAAAGGCGGCTGTGCTACCACCATTTCAACAACAGGCAATGAGAAATAGCTGCAAAGAGTAGTAAGTAAGTGCCTTCACCTACTTGTGCTATTCCAGCAATAAAGGCATTAAAGCAGGTCGAAACACGCATTTTTTGTGGCGCAATCATGAAGCATCCTTCCTGCTGATCATAACCAAGCAGGACATACAGATGGCGCTTGACTGTGTTGAAAGCTTTAGCGCTGCTGATGTCCGACTCAGCGCTGCTCTCATCCTTTGCCATGAACTTCATTAGTACAGTAATGAGCTGGTGGACAGTCTGGTGATCAATCCCAGCATCCTCTGGCAGCAGGTCTTTTATTGTGTTATCATTCTCTGGGGAGGGTTGTCCTATTGGCACAAGAGAGACATTGGTATCAGACACTGGGTAAGACTGTAAACAGGGTACGGAATACACCAGAAATTTCTTCCAGAGTTCATTGCTCCATTTCTGCCCAAGTACACATGGTGCAGTCACAGGAAATAGGCATGAATTTCTGCGGGCATTGTTCCTCTGTTGGCTCAGGCTCAACAGCACATTAACATCTACTGTGTACACTGAACTCCACTTCTCAGCCTTCATCTTCCCATCTCAGTGCACTTCTGCCAAACTGAGTGTCATTATTCCTTCACATCTATGCATTACAGGAGAATCAAATCCTGCTTCTACTAAATTCTCATCTAGTATAATTTTCAGTCTTTCCTCAGCAAAAGTTAGTGGATATTAGTCCTTGCCAGTGGAGGATATACAAAACAGCAGAGATAGCAGATGGAGAAAATTTCTATCAAATAATGATTAAACAAAGAATGAAGACTTCCCCTTTTAGCATTAAGTCCATATTTCCCTCAAATAACTTGGGCCAAAGCGTAGGCACTATAATTTATTAGGTTTTGGGACACTGTGTATTATGTCAAAATTTTGATGACTTTTTCCCAGACAAGAAGCTTAAGACTTGGGTTTATAAAAATTGAATGGAAATAACACTTTGTGTGGGAATATGATCATGTGAAAGACAAGAGGCTACTTAGAAAGCACAAGGAAGCCTGGGTGCTGGCTATTACTATCCAAGCAAAACAGACACACTGCAAATAATGTTGCCAACTGGGCAAGTATTTTCATTCTTCAATATTTTTTAGAAATACAGTATTTCCAGTTACTTTTAAGACCATTTATCATTACTAGAATTCTCTAGTAATTGCCCTTTGGAGTTACCCTCTTCCATTTCATCATATTTGTAAGGCTTTTTTTTAGTGCTTAGGAGTTCCTAAAGATCTACGCTATACTAACACTGGGAATTGAATTCATGAAAAGCAGCAGCTATTTCACACATCAGTGTATCAGATTATTTTTATGAAATAATTCTGAATAAATGCATGGCTAAAGCACAGTAAAGTATATTATTCCAACATGTTCTATTTTAAAACAGTAATTTAAATTAAATGCTTCTGTATAAATAAAATGCATTGTACATGTATTACATGCAAAATAAATTACAAGGGCATGGAGTGATAGGATGAGTGGTAATGGTTTTAAAGAGAAGGAGGGTAGATTTAGATTAGATATAAGGAAGAAATTCTTTATTGTGAGGGTGGTGAGGCACTGGAACAGATTGCCCAGAGAGGTTGTGGATGCCCCATCCCTGGAAGTGTTCAAGGCCAGGTTGGATGAGGCTTTGGGCAACGTGGTCTAGTGGAGGGTGTCCCTGCCCATGGCAGGGGGGTTGGAACTAGATGATCTTTAAGGTCCCTTCCAACCCAAACCATTCTATGATTCTGTAAAAAAATATTTATTTTAATTCTATAAAAAATTATTCTGAAATAATTAGAATGAGAAATACAGCAAGTTCCATTTTCAGAAGCACATTAAAAGTCTATATAGAAAATAAATTTAGTTCTCAACTGAGAAATAATCTTTCCACATATTATACCCAGGTTAAAACTTTCCATGAAATTGTATCAAAAAGACACCATTTTAATGAAGCTGATATTAGACTGTTTTCTTCAGCTCTACTTATTTATATCTCTATTACATGTTGTGAGATTTTCCATAAAACAAAGGAGATAAGATGGAATGAGTCAAAGGATCGTGGGGCTTTAAATAAATCCTGGTTCTCCAAATAGAACTCAATGAGTAATTAATCTGAAAAGATTAACCTATTTTACTTTCACTTGCTGAACAACATAATTTAGAAGCTCAGTGATAAAATGCTCAATTTCGCCATGAGTTCGTAATACTAACACCAGTTACCAGACACTTCCCAGGACTTTTCCTGACATTTTACTTTCCAGAAATATTATTACACTTTCTGAAGCATTAAAATCTCATTTCTCATGCTTTACCCTCACTGAAAACTATACAGCAGGACACAGTGAACATAGCTTCACCCAGAGTGGTCTGTCATAGCTCTACTAAAGATCACGTCTAGGGAATGTCCGTCACCACCTGGTTTTACTTCTAATGCAGAAACCTGCAATGAACCACCAACAGAGAACTGCTTGTTTAAAACTACAAAAACCCTACAATCCCATTTAGGCAGCAGACTTTCAGAGTCCAGAAAACCTTCCTCTGCTCTCTGAAATGGGTCTTAAGTTATATCAAGCTTGAACTAAACTTTCACTTCATTAACACATGATATAGGGTATCCTGTACCAAATCAAGCTGGTTAGATTGAAGCTAAGAATGCAAAACCAAGGCAGCCTTCTTTACAGTGGCTATGGTGGCTTTTACCCCTCAAAATGTGTGCATATACATATACACTTTGTGTGCATGTGTGCCTACATACAAGGTATATACATACACATCTACCCTCCAGGAAAACCTTCTCACATCACCAAACACACAGCCTGCTAGATGATATACAGCCACCATTCCTAAATTCAGTCTAGTCTTATGCCCACAGATTCATCTCTTTATTCATGTGGTACTTATATCAGACCCCTTTACCTTCAAATTACTTTAAGGTATATCACAGTATAACATAAAACAGCAGATCAGAATGATATCGAGCTTCATCCCAATTGTGATCCCTGTGCCTATCAGTGAAACTCTCTAAGTGACTGTCCAGGGTATGGTAGAGGATAGATGAACAAATACATGATGCTGGTGTTTAATCCATACCAAACGCACATTGCATACAGCTTACTTTTGAACAGTCCAGGGATTACAGTTTTAGATCTAGAAAGAAGGGATGAGCATGAGGACGGGTTCATTCAAATGGTATGTATAAAATAAATGTTTTTCTACAGCAGATGTACAGCCTATCTTTAGGAGTCAGTTCCTTAGACGAATCAGATATGCTCAGTACTGCCAATGCAAAGTGTTAAAAACTATGAGTCAAACCTTAAAAAACCTGTTTTTACAAAAAATTATGATTTTAGAGAGAAATAAATACTAGGCAGGAGGAGAGGAACAGTCATTTGTCTCCTAGTTTCCAAAGCATCTGTGATAATTTTGAATCGCATTAATCAGGCTTTTCTTCACATCAGTGGTTACTAGCTACATGCAACTTTTTATATATATGTTTTTAGTGGAACCTGAATTTGCAGGTTAGGTGATTAATTACCTGAGCCTGGAAACTGAAGCTTTGAAATACCAAAATACATCTAATAAAATCACAATGGCTAACAATGCCTACTGTGAGACTGACACTTCTTACATGACAAGTTTCTCTAAGCCCAGTATATAGCAGGTGAATGGTGCATTAAATGAAAAACAATCATTCACTGGCACATCTCTTCATCACACCATTATTTCACTTGTTCCTCCTAGAAGCCTGTGACAACCTGCACACGTTCTGTAAGGAACTGGTTGATTTCCAGCTCTCACTGGGCTAGTATGATAAGGGTATGTACCGCTAATTCAGAAGCTCTCCTAGTCCATTTCACAGCTTAATCAGAGCCCACACTAGCAAGGTATTTTCCTTTCAGCTGACCACCCAGCAAGCTGATCTGTTCTAATTCTAAATATGTGCCATTGGAAATACTGCAAATCTTGAAGAAGGAATATGGAAAGATCTGAATCTGAGACTTTTCACTTCCAAATGGTCAGTCTACACAGGACTCAGAGCAAGAACTGTCAGTAGTCACAATTATTTAGAGATCACTTGGACCCTGCTGAGCTAACTGTTCTACAAATGCCTGACAGAAGGGTGACATCTTCACAAAATGTCAGTAAATATAAAATAAGGGACTTAAAATATCTATAAGCATACAGAGGAGACAAGTGTAATTTAGAGTACCAATAATCAAAAGCATTCTGTCTGCCGTCTCTAAAACCTGAAGGTAAAAGATTAGGCTGAACAGAGGTGACCCATGGGGCCAGCCTACTAAAGATTTACGTGTTCCTGTGGGCAATGAAACACAGGAGGGTGAGGCACTGCCAGCATAGCTTACAGCCTCTGAATAACCTCCTCCCAGCCCCGAAGTAGTATTTACAACTGGAGACAGTTTTCAGTACAGATTGAGAGCGAAACTTCAATTTACACCTTGTGGAACCATGCTGAGACATAATTCACTGTGCCTTTTAGACAACTTCCACCTTATGTAAGTTTATCTCTTGAGTCAGCACGAAAGCTAGCACTTGTGCCTTCCTTTTCCTATTCCATCAAAACACTCCCCTTGTCAAACCCACCTGGTGTTTGCTCTGGTGTTCCTCCAAGTGCTGGAGCCGACTGCTCATGTCTGGTCAAGCTCACAGCTTAAAAACAAAAAACAAAAACAAAAAACAAAAAACAAGAGCAACTCTGTTTAAAAAGGCAGTACTGACATCTTATACTTCAGCATATATTCAGTGCTAGCATATTTATGTTCATTTACTCATGCACTGTTGTCAGGCAGCAAGTACAACCATTTGAAACGTCACTTCTGTGCCCTACAGATTTTGTGCACCATGTTCTGTAACTCCAGTTTTCTCCATCATTTGGTTTTGCTGGTACAAGAGTCACCACACAGGAGCCACTATGCAGGATCAGAAATTGGTGAAGAAGGATTACCTAAGAGTCCCAAAATATGGTGGTGTTTGTTTTAGAGAAAAGAAATTACCTTTTAACTTTTTAACCAGCACCCAGGTTTGAACATTTTATCAGTTCCTATTGTATGGGTAGGAGCAATGTGAGAGGTCCAATTTGAATATAAAGACTAATCTGTGTTTGTAAAATTCTCTAAATGAGAGTGGGTAAGCTTTATTTCTGCTTGGAAAGATATCTGTACAGCGCTCCATACAGGCCTATGGATTTCCAGCACTAGGTCCTCCTATACAAGCTGGCAGGAAGTATGTGTTGCATGGACATTGTTTTCTTAACAAAGGAATTCTGAAGATATCCAAAAGCTCATTTGAGACATTAACAGTTGCTTTTAAGATGTCTAGCATATGCTGCAAACACTGATCAATAACTACAATTAATAAATAAATCAGTAACAAAGGAATTTTTCTCTAAACACTCTGTCTATTTTAGACAAAACTACTGTGTATTAGCTACAAATAAAAATCAAGATCTATCCACAAACTAGTCTTGGAGCATTTTGTTCTGGCATTTTAAACAAACACAGCATAGACACAATGTTTGTCTATGTTCTTTGTCAAACTCACTAACTTGTCATTATCTGAATAATGCCCAAATCAGTCAGAAACCTAAATTTGCTATCCCAATTGGATAAATATTGACAATTCCAATGTGTACCCAGCAATAGGATACAATCCTAAGGGAGAAGATACAGGTGTGTCACAAAAATATAAATAGATACTCAACGAATTTTGGTGGTTAAGGTTTCTGGAAGGGAGAGCGCTCTCTTTGACTCCACTGGTCCCTTCACACTGTCCCTCAGGGAACGCACACTCTTCTGACGATTACGTGCGAAACGAGCCCTCTTGATCTTCCACATTGCTGCATCACTGAGGTTGGCGACATTTGTCCGGACAGCAGTGATAGCTTTGCAAATGCAATTGACCAAGTTAGGATTCATTCCACAGCATGGTGAGGCCCTAATGCTGCCAAGTGCCAAATGCAACTGGGCTCCAGGTCCCACTCAAGTCAAGAAAGCTTCATGTGGGCTCAAGGGGTCCATCTGCAAGGTACTTATTTGCATGCTCTCGTTCTGAAATCCATAAAACCCCAAATGGCATAATTGTGTTTTAAAAATTATGCTGTTACTTCTTTAGAGATTGGACAAAAACAGTTTCTTGAAACCAAAACCTGAATTTCAGGCTAAGGGAATATGAAGTGCCCTCTAGTTAAAATGGCAGAAATCTCATGAGTATGGATCATGTTTAGTGCACTCATACCCAAATGTGGCCTCTAGTTTTGCCTCACTGACCTCCTGTGCTGCCTACACCTATCATCCTGGATTTGAACAGCGCCTCCAAAAATCTGTGAGTGTGATTATAGATTTACAGTGGTGTTACTAGCAGTATCACTGCATATCTTAATGGGGTCACCGATACTTTTCTATACACGTCTATGGTGCATTCAAACCCTTTCAGTTTAATTATCTGAGCAACTAAAGCCGGTGAGCCCATCCTTTGCACCACTTACGTCTTGAAAAGGCAAAGAGAAAGGTTAAAAAGAAACTTGAAAAATATCTTTTGCATATTTTAAATTTTAAATCACTCCCAAATATTCATATTTAAATATATGACCCTACATGTGCAGCCAGAGGTGCTAGAAACTAGTGCTGAGATTCCCTCCTCAGGCCACAGCAGCAGTTTCCAGCTTTGGGTCAAGCTACTCATGCATGGAGAAGAAAACATGTTTGCAGTTCCATCCATCTCCTGTATGGATGCAGCAGCAGCACTTGGGCCCTTTTTAGGCACTGGGCTCCATGCAAGCGTAGGAGGAGGCTTTAGGCTGCTGAGGGAGCACACGCTGTCCAAACAGCTGCCCCCAGCTCCTCCAAGCAAATCAGATGGAAATAGATCTGCCTCATGGGCCACCATTTGGGTAAGGAAGTTTTCAATTACTCAGCACGTTAAACAATCATGCCCAAATTATTTTTTAACACCCCCCCAGTGAATGGAAGGAGACATGGTGTTTCATCAAGAAAGCAAGTATGAACAGGACAAACATTTACAAACATTTGTCACTGCAGGAATAGTTAACTGAGCACTGGCACTAAGAGTCCGTGTACCTCTTGTGCTGTGTCCCACACATTTGTTTTTTGAGGGTCATACAGCTCCAAGGGCTGTTTTTGTACAGACCACTACAGAACAGGGTCAGGCATGACCTTGGGAATAGCAATGTTGATAGCATAAGAACATCTACAAAAGAACAAGTGTGTTAGTGCAGGTTGCAGCTAGTCACAGAACCAGACTGCATTTCAACCAAGGCTGCAAATCACACCCTCATGAGAGTAAAACACAGCTCCCAAAGGTGTGACAGATTATAGCCTAATCTATATTAGGGCAGTCAAAAAATGCTCACTTTGAATTATTCTCTTTTGTCCTGAAAAATTACTTAATTTCAGAGAATTTATACAGGTGAGACCTACATCTCTCTCAGACCCTTGCAGGCAGCTGAAATTCCAGAAGCTGATAAAAGGTGATCAGATTGATTTGGACTCTGCTTACTTGTTGGAAAAGGGAATTCTTTGTTGCAGTCCAGGTGAAGCTGTGCTTCCAGAGACAGGGTCTCAAAGCGATTCACAAAGAACTCCCAGCTCAAAGCTGGAATATCCGCTTTTAGAAAATGAAGTAGCAAAAGCTTACTAAGAATTGTGGGCCTGTCTTTGACAACTGTGTCAAACTGGAAATCAAGGCAGAGGCAGAGACCCTATAGAGGGGAAAAAAAACACAAAATACAGAACCGAGATGTGAAAACTTCAGGCATTTTTTAAAACAAAGTGAGGTCAAAGCTCACAACTTCTCCTGTTAATTAGTACAGGATAAAGGTTTAGCTCCTTTTTCCTACCAAGGCCTTTACATCAGAACTAACGCTACTGATGTCAATGGAAAAGTAAGGTAAGTCAGGAGATAAATTAACATCACATTTAGAATGTAAATTTGCTAAGATTTTGAGGAATACAAAGGTATAGGCAAAGTTCTGTCCTACTGCACATTTGGTACACAATATCAAAGTATTCTCTTCATATACCCCTGCCTGAGAAAAAAACTTAGATTTAGGCAGCTGAATCAAGACCTTAGTTACAAAAAGGATGAATCACCAAGCCCAAACATAAGAAGAAAGATTACGTAGTAAAGCGTATCAGAAGCACTTTGCCTCAAAATGCTTCTGTATTTTATTTGCACTAGAATTTTGGGTGTATTGTCAAGACTTACGTTTGAGAAGAAAACCCACACATTAAATATGAAAGTGCAGTATACTGGTAACAGTCTCAGTGAACTCAGTGAATTCAGGTTCTCTGGAAACTATTTTGAAAAGGCACTATATGGAATAAAACTAGCAGGTATTAACAGCTTTTTATAGGTAGTAACACTGAACTTTTCAAAAATAGGTATTCATTCTGTTCTCCAGAGAACTAGAACTGAATTGTGTACTATGAAGTTTGGGGTTTTTTTAATCTTGTTTGTATATGTAGGCTTCAATCCACTTTAATATCTGCTTAGTTTTAATCATGAGAATTCTGATTGGCCAGGTCTCTCACATGCTTAAAATTACATGCCTAAGTAAATCTTGAAAAGATCAAGACTATGTTTGGTTCTGCTTGAATATATTTTCTCACTGTCAGCTCAGCAGGGTGTCATAAGACTTACAAATTATTTTTTTTTAATTGAAAGAAGTTAAATTCTAAAATAATAAAAAACTTTTACAGCTCTTTACGATAGCAGTTCAAATGCAATAGTAATCCTTTGCAGTCATCAAAGTTTTTATGGTTGGACTCGATGATCTTAAAGGTCTTTTCCAACGTAAATGATTCTATGATTCTAAGTTGGGGCTAGGGCAGTATCATTTCCGTTGGCTATTTTGTGCATATGTCAATTACCAAGACCTGTAAGGCTTGCCTAAAGAGGTTATTAGCAGTGACCATGATGTCTGAACCACTTTGAACTTTGGGTGAAAACCCAGATTCCTGTCTGAATGTATTTTTTCCCATATAACGAACATACCTGTAAAGCTGGCCTCTTTATGGTGTCAAGTAATAGCCCAGCTCTAGTAGCTACTGCTGGGTTGACATCTTCCACAGCAGTCAGGAAACAGCAGAATGCATGAGCCAAAGAGTACTTCAGTAGGTGGTTTTTTGTCACAGAGTGAATATCCAAAAATCTGCACAACACAGCCACCTTCTCCACTGTAGCAGCCATGCCCCAGAGAAAGAAAATATGCATATTAATTTAGGCAATGGCTTCTTTATGTCCTGATTAATATACCTCTCCTAGAAATATGCACATCTGAGAAAGTAACAGCAAAAAATAGCTGGCAAGTGTTGCAATTTTGATTTTGAGTATCCAAAATGTCTCATGTTCTCCTCTATTTTACTGCATTGTTGTGCCGTAGTTTCACACCAGACTATCTCCAAAACTCAAAGCAGCAAAAAGATAATAATCTATTATAGGTCTCCTCAGTTACAGCTCTACCTCTTCAGTGAGGCAACAAAGAGCATACAGTGTATGTTTCTCAGGCCTACCTGCTTCAAATCTCATCTTCCAGTCTTTGCTGTTGAAATTGCTGTTTATGATTGTCCAGAAAATGTCAGCTCCGTGGGGAAGCGAAAGTGCATGAAGAAGAAGTGGGACTGCCAGGGAAGAAAGCTGAGAGAACTCAGACTTCACAACTCCCCATAAGCTGGAAAGACCAAAAAGAGCAAGCCTGCTTATAAAAACACTCCCTTGACATCCTTTCTTCTAAATGTCTGCACTGTATTGTTGGTGGGAATGCACTTTTCATTAAAATCTCTATGAGCCATGCTGGGCATTTACATGAATACAACAGAGAGATTTCAATCCAATTCACTCTGATTCTAAATGAAAAAAAACTTCCTTTACCTCTTAAAAATAAGGTGCAATACTGTTGTTCTCTCAGCTTTAATGCTAAAGCCCTATAAACTGTGTGCCTGCCTCTACATCATCCTTTATTTTATTTTGTAGATTCAAGGAAGATACCTCAGTCTCAGACATTCCTATTATTCAGCATGAGAAACTCTGAGTCACTGCAAAACAAGTGGTGCATGACAGAGTAGCCATGATGGACAATGCAGGGTACCTTGGTTTCATTTGCAACTTCTTAATTAGCCTGTGCAATGTGCCCTTATACAGTTATTTAACCTTTCCATACTTCCCTACCACTCATTGTTAATTTTCCATGCAAAACCTGCAAATTCTTTGAAGCCAACAATAAATACATATAGTTGGAGAACCAACGAAGTAGGAAGACAAAACATGTGATAAAAACCTACCTTGCAATCAGCATGTGATCTTGAATATAGGCAAGAAATTGTGGATGGTCCTTTCTTGCTATATAGAGGCATTCCCCATGAAGACACAGGATCTTCAGACAGTTCAGCATGTTAAAAAGAATGTCCGGTTCTTCAAACCTTGACATTTCCTGTATAAGCAGATGTACTACTCTGAACACAGTGACGCCACTTAACCAAAAATTCAAACTAAACAAACAAGTCAATGTTACCTGCAATATAGTGTATATGAGCTTCAAGGTAACTGGAAGTTGCTGGTAACAAAATTTTCTTTCTGTGTCATTCTTTATCGCTGTTAAAAATGTAAGTTACATAAAAAGTTGTTAAAGTTCTCTCATCTGTGGATTCAAAATGAAACTAAAAAATGTCAAAGCAATGAGAGATAAATTAATTCTAGCCACAATAACCCTGCAGTCAGTCAAGTTACAACAGCATGGAAATTGGCATGTAATGTTTTTGCTACTTTATATGTTCAAAAAGCCAAGATTTCTTCTAGCACTTTTTTGAGAGACAGTCGCACTTGCTATCAACATAAATACAGCTGTCCTCTTTAATTAATATGTTGAAAGAATTAAATGCATGAGAAAAAAGTGACTGTGCATTGGACTTGAAAGACTGCTTCAGAACCTTGTATTCTACCTGAGTAGAAGCATTTAATTTAAAGCCTTACTGAAATACTCAACCTTCTCACCCTCCACCTACCAGCATTTTCTGTGGTCTCTGTGTGATTTCCTGGGTTTTCTCCATGTTTTGGTGCCACTTTGTCTTCCTCTTCTCCTTCAGTTCCTATAATAAACTCAGGTCTAGTATACAGAAGACTATCCTCGAGGTTATCTGTGGGCTCCTTTAAGAATATAATAAGTTAAATTTGTTTCTTGCTGTTATCTAAATACATGAGGCCATATCCTGCTGTTTAAGTTACATTCAGTGTGATAAGCTGAACTCAAATGAGGCAGACACTGTCTAGTTCCATGGACACTGGTGCATTCAAATCACCTGCATATCTAAAATGCTGCATCAGCAAATGCATACCAACAAGAAGACTAAGTTTCAAACATGGATTTAAGTGACACAACTTAACAGAAACTGTATACCTGAGCTGAGGTGGATCCAATCACAGGGCCGTGGTTTCGCCAAACTTGTCATCCTTGCCTCAGAGGAGTAACAGAGAAGAGCAGGGTGTGTTTCCTACATTACTGTAGAGTTACAGGCTTAGAGGCAGGATCTACCTCAATCACTTTCACATTGAAAAAAGGACCACTTCTGCCTGTGGCCAGGACCTCAAGATTACAAGTTGCCACTGTGGTCTTTATATTAAAAATTGCGAGGTGGATCCTAGAAATGGTACTGAGCCCCAGCATTCAAAAGACTTCACCACTTGCTACTTTTCAGTTGAGGTGAGAATCTGAACTGAAAGGGCATGAGATGATTTTTCTAGCACAAGTTACTGAATACCACATGCACAATACCTACTATTAGCATACACATCCAAAAGGAATTCTGAAACTTTTACACATCAAAAGGCATCACTATGCCCACCACTGAAAAAAAAAAAAATTACTAATAAACATCCTGTCACTACCATGCCACAGCAAATGAGCACTCAGAATAAGGGGAATGATGCTGTCTTCTGAACTATCAGATGGAACAGTTACATATAATAGACAAACAGTGTAAAATAAATTCATCACACTACAGGTAGTGCTTCAATTTTTCTGCAAAACTACAGAGGACTTTAATGATGACTAGTGATCGGAGAGTACATATCTGTGTCTGATAAAGTTGGATACTCAATCTGAAGTATATTCTGCTTTTTAACACTGCTCAGCATTTTCAAAAATCAAGCACCAACTAAGGCTTGCTCACTTGACAACTGATTCACTCAAAATCATCAAATCATTTCAAAATATCCACTCTTAGCTTTTAAAAGAAGATGAAAAGCACTGAGTATTAACATTTCACATTTTATTTAAGACACAGTATCACAGGAGTGTCCTTCCAAAGTGAAACAGTACTTCTGTGTTGATGGGGGAAGAGTTCATGCTGGATGAATATTGTCATCTTCCCCGGGTTCTTTGAGTCAATTCAAAGTTAGGAAATTTTACAATTCAATGGCATTTTGCTTTAACCTCGCAAATCATTCCATGCCAAAGCTCAGCGCAGCTTTGCTCTCTTGTGCACAATGTAACAAGAGCAATGAAGAAGAGGAGTTTCAGCACACCAATAATATAGGCCCTTTACTGCTCTACTTACCACAAGCCTGATTTCTTCTTTTGGAGCAAGCTGTTCCAGCAGCTCAAAACCCAGCTGGTAACACAGAATGCTGGACTGACATAGACCACATTCAACTGCTTTTTCGTCTTTCTGACAGGTGTGAGAACCACCCCAGGGTGCCTGGAACACATTGTTTATGATGGATATGATATCTTTTGAAATGCTGTTCTCTAAGCCCAAAGTGACACCATCATCTTGGAGTTCCATCTGAAAGAGAGTGAAAAGAGTAGGGATTTATTATTTATTTAAAAACCAGAGCACCATTTCTGCTAGTGTTATATTACAGTACTGGGAAGAGTTTGAGATAAACTGGCACTCACAATTTTGAATTGCCACTGGTGTTGAGGTCCAAGCTCAAACAGCTAGAGTAAAAAATTTCAAGCACAGGACCCATGAATTTTACCTGGAGACACTTATCCAAAACACCTGGCCTCAGATTCACAATGTACAAATTTAGCTATCCAAAAATTATGCATGTAATCTAAGCCTATCAACAAGCCTCTGCTTCTAGTCTGCAGAAATAAACATATCTCCAAGGAGAAGTTCCTTTTACTTACATGAGCACCTAACATGAATGTGGAGGTATCTAACTTCTCTTCATTGAATATGAACATATGAATCCTATATGGATAAAGGCAGATGACAGCTGTAGAGGGATTTAAATTTCTTTTACTTCATGCCAGTCACTTAGCAGAAAGGGACTCAATACAGGGTTAAAGGAGAGCCAAAAGTAACTACAGAACTTCTGTGTCCTCTCAATGTGGGTGTTTGTTCTTCTGCAAGTACCTGCTTCAAGATGAGATCAAACATCAGAATGAAGCAATTAAGATTCATTTCATCATCTTCACAGTCAAAATCAATTGTCTTTCCACTGGGGTGTCCAAAGTTCTTGAAAGGGCTATGAAAAGGACTACGTATTGGACTCCGAAATGGGCTCTGGAAGGGGCTTGGGAAAGGACTCAGCATGTGCTGAACTCTGCGCCCAGGGTCAGAAGCAACGCTTACCTGAAGACATAAAGAATCAACATGTCCAAATGACTGTTACACATTTAAGCAATCTTATTCTATACAAAACTGCAGAAAATAGCAAGAACTTTGACAGCCTTACTATTGCCTTCTGTAGCTTTTTTGCAAAATCTACACATGTCCCTCAATGCCATTATATGATAAAATATGATCGAAGTACAGGAATCATATTCTGGACATATGTATACATTCTCTCAGGTTAAGCGGCTGACATCCATTACCTTATTCCTACCAAGGAGGAATTTTAACATCATAAACCAAACAGAAAATTGGTGCAGGCAGTAAAGTGGCCATCAGGTTACAATAATCTGCTCCATGATCCAGGGACACAAACTTCAATAGTAGGAGGCTATCTCAAGACAACAGTGTAACTACGGCTATACCAAGGATACAGGTAGCTACAAATGAACTAGATACAACAGTAACAAGATGTGCATGTCTGAATTGACTTACGTCCACACCACAATAGGCCACCTAAAACACCCTGATAACCTGTAAGTGTTGCAGGGAGATACACAGTTAGGTGGCACCTGACATGGTCTATTTTTAGGCCAGCTATGGTCTGAAAGACCAGACAGTAAATTTGTCCATTTTTTCTGCTTAGTTTAGAAGTGGTCAACGGCTAGGTATTGGAGTAGTCTCTGCGGAGCTACATCAGAAGACAGGCAGAACACAGGCAAGGAATAATCAACTGCCTAGATGCTGTAGTTCCTTAAATCTAAAGAGCTGACCTTTCGAGTACTCTTGTTCCTGCTGTCCTTGAAGCACTTCATCCAAGACTACTGGGAAGTTAGTCACATCAGTCCAAGTATGTGTAGTGCCTACAGATTTGTACATTTCCTTTCAGACCATAAGCCTTTGACAGACAACTTTACACTGACTGTGTGATAGAGTGGTATTAATTGAAGAAGTCATGCCAATTTTCTTCCATTTTCAAAATTTATAGTGTTTCCAATCAAATGCTGCCATACTGAAAAATGGTATTTTAATTCTTCACATGCATTCTATTAGGAAAACTGTTCCAAGCAAAAAAAAAAAAAAGCAGGATAAAAACCAGTTACCCTTCGAGCTGCAAGATTTCCCGCCAGTTCACTGACTCTCGATTTTCTTTGATTTGCTAACTCTTTTACAGAATTAACTCCATCAGAAAACATGCTGATTAGTAACTGAAGAGGCACAACAATGTCTAGTTCAGATAATACCTGAGGAAAGACAATAAAAAAAAAAGCTTGAGTTTCAAGTTTGATAAAAAACACCAGCCACTTTATAAGCACCTTTATCATACGATGCTTAGTTCAGCACGTTCCATGCATTTAATTTTGGGTTTCAATGAGGTGAGCTGTGAGCTTAGATTTCTGTTAGAACCAGGGCAAAAGAAAACTGGCCAAAGAAAAAAAAAAAAGGGTATTTATTTGTTGGCACCTGCTCAGCATGCCTTGAGATCAGTTTTATGCACAAACACACAGGGATGTGAGGTTGTTCCACAAAAGTATTTCTGTAAACCAAAAGTATTACCAATACATGGATGAATTAGTATTTACTATATTTTTTATTACTTAAAATTGAATTCTTGCATTTATTCTAAAAATCCGGTCAGAATGGTTGCCTACAGGTGTCAACATAGTGACAGGATAGTTTTCTGCAAATCACTGAGGGAATATTTATCATCTATTTTATCAGCAACACTCAGATAAATATAAGCTCATTTGTACTTGCCATTAACTGTTATTTGGTCAAGAAAAATCTAAAAAAAAAAAAAATCATACTGTAGTTGAAAACTCTGCATACATGAAAATTGCTACAGTCATCAGGTAAATTGGTCTGTGCAGAGGCTTAACCAAAATAATACACAGCAGAAAAGAAGTGATAATGAAGAATACAGGTATTATTCTGAGGTGCCGTGGAAAATTTTATACCCTTTTGAATTCACTGGCCCCAGCTGACATGATTGTCCCCGTAGCTTTTGAATATGAACATTGGGTGAATGCCAGCTTTGTGGGCAAATATAGCACAAAAGGGCCAGAGCAGCAGAAAGTTTGATGGGTACAGAGCTAGTCTAATCCAGATCTTCATATACAGGAACAACTACAGCTGCTTCTGGAGTCTGGAATTAATTTTGGAAGCTACAGACCAAATTCTGTAGAGACTGAAAACTACTGCTGGCAAAAAGTCAGACAGCTGAATGGCCCTAAAGACACAACCGACATTCAAAGGTAAAAGGAATTTCCAGACTTCTATTATATTGCCCATGATGGGCTAGTAACATAAAGCTTCCCGGGATCTCTCTACCAACCAAACTTACATTGGGGCTAAGTAAATGCAGAAAGGTTCTATGATCCATGGAAAAGTGGTTTCTTTCCCCCCCCACCTTTTTTTGTTTTTCTTTTCCAAAATCATAAGTTGCTTCAGCATGACTTGTCAAGAGAGGACACTTACATGCAGCCAAAGCAATGCTTGCTCTTGCACAGAGGATGGATACCCTGTGAATCGACAGCTAATGAAGCCGAACATCTCCTCCATGGAGAAAGGGAGAGGGCAAAGTTCAATGTCAAACATTTTGCTGAAAAGTAGAAAAAAAAATAGCATCACTGACTTACCATGGCATACACTGTGTGAGATATAACAGAAAACTGGTAGGAAGGCAATCTCACTACCAGCACTGACGATGCTTCTTGCATCTTACTTGCACCCCCACCCTCCACAGGAGTTGAGCTAGGTTGCTGATACCACCTGTCCTGACTGCACAAAGTCATCTCTGAATTTGGTGATGCACCTTAAGAAATTACATCACATCTCATATCATGCCCAGTTTCATTTGATAGCAATATCTTTTTCAACACCCAATGTAAAAATTGGAAAATTTCCCATCTCACCACTCCTCCTCTATTCCATGTTTACACTAAAAGTTTACATCAATACCTGCAAATACAAGCTCACAGTCAGTTTCAGAGCCTCTTCATCAGTTAAAAGGCAATGTGAAGTTTTATTGCCAAAGGCATACACCAGACATGAAATTATGACTAGACAGCCTTATTCTGCTGTTTTCTTTGCTCAGTAGAGGAAAATATTAGCTAAGTCAATACAAATCATCAGTCTTTCAGTGCCAGCTCTACTAATCCCTACCATTTCTCATCAAAAGCTGGCCAGGAACAGAAAGATGCTTCTTCCACCAAGCTGCAGGAAGCCACTGAAAATGTGCCTTGCTCACAGCAAAGAAACATCCATGTAGTTGGCTCTTGACACAGATTCAGGGATACCAGGAGCGATAAAATGAAACTTTCCCAAAGCTTACATGTTTTAGTCTAAATATAAGTCATAAAAAATTCAGAAGCAGTCACTACTGTGTATTGCACAGAGGCATTTTTATTTGTTGCCACCACCTCATTGTGCTAAAACCCTCAACAATCAACATAGGCAATGATAGAATGGTTCCTACATATGTCTACATACCTCAACACCTCCCGGAACTCTTTCAGTTGATTATCTGGCACTTCCGTCCTTATAGCTTCCAACCACTCTGGCATGATACATTCCCACACTGGCTGGTTTATCACATTGTATGGAATCAAGCAAAGGATTCGATTCAGCCCTTCTTTTAATTGGGTCACAGCACTACACGATTTGTCCCAGTATCCACCAACCTGTGGGTATTTCCAGGAATCATACTGATGAACAATACTTCTAGTCCCTGTAACTTGCCCAGCACCATAAATTCGCTCAGTGTGCTGCAGCCAAGAAATTGTGAGGGGTTATCATCAGCACCTTGCATCCTGAATTTAGATTTCAGCCATGGGGATTGCATTGGTTTTTTCCTCTCTCATTTGACCCACAGTACACCAAAGCACTGTCCAAGATTCAGATGAAGTTTGCTCACTTCCAGGCCATGATGCAGAGTAACCTCTCATTGTTTACAGTTCTCAACAAGGAACAGATTTGTTTGGTCAAACTTGCACCTTCAATTATTTCCTCTGGGCAACTTGTTAGACTGCTGCCTTTATTTTGAAAAACTTGGTCTGTTCCAGGTGTTCTTTTGTGATTGTTTGTTTTGGGGTTTTTTTGAGGAAAGGTTCTAAGTGATAGAAGCCAAAAAATATACTTCTAAGCAAATAAGTAACTGGCTTACAGAGATTAATTATTCTAACTGACCTCAGCTCACATCTGCTGTTCCTGACTAATGGCTCTAGAGATGCCTGCTGTTTTGGCAGCAACTACTGGTAATCTCAGCCAACGAACTATTTTTTCTCCATTCATAACAGCTAATTTCATGGCTGTTTGTCTTCATGTTCCAGTGAACCCTTGCAAATCTGGCAAATCATCAGTCTAGTCTTACATATTGCAGTGGGGGGTAATAAAACTCAAAAAAAGGGGCTGGATCCAAAACAAGAAAAAGATCCATAACAGATTACAGCATGAGTTTCAGTCCTTCCTTTCCCTTTTAGCATCAAAGCCCTGATCTCTTTTCTTCAGTTCTAACATTTAATTCATCCATCCACCTCTCAAACTTCCTCAGCTGTCCTCCAATCCTCGCACAGCCAGGTGTATCTTCAGAGTGATGGGTCAGAGTAAGACACACATGTGCTGGTCCACACACATATAGCAAATCCCACATATTAGGTCATGAACAATCCAGGGATGCATACTTCATCCCTGACGATGTGATATATCACATCAAGTCTTTATGGCCCTTCCGAGTCTAGCCACTTAATTTTAGGAAACAAAACCAACATGGCCCCTGGACAATTTAAATAAGAAGGTCACAAAATTAAAATCTTCTTACAAAAGCACATGTGATAAATGAGGGAAAAAGTCTTAAACCCCTCACAAATATAAAGTTCCTATTTTCATGCTGATGTTTCCTTTTCTATAGAGGAATATTCACATCCCTGACTTTGTTGCCTATCTTCACTATCCAGGTTAAGTGGTAAGTTCTGCTTCATAATTATCAGACAGAAAGACTCTTTCTAGAAGGGATTCCAGCAACAGTCTCACTTAGGCACCCTGAAAAACCTTCCAGATAAGTCTCTCTCTCTCCATCCACAATAAGGTGAACCATGGCAGACTAGTGTCTTAAACGAGTCACTTAAATTAGTTATCTGGAGCTACAGGGCATCATATGCCTGGAGTTCCTTTGGAGTTACAAGTCTGATTTCATGACCTTTAATTCACAGCTGCAGAGATGAAGTATGCAAAGAAGAGAGAAACATTAGTAAAGCAAACTAGTAAAGGATAGGCTTCTATCTGGGAGCAGACAAATGATACCTTTTACAAAAGGCAAGCCTGCGTGCTTCAGCAGCATAATGGAAATGTGCAGCTATCAACAACATACAGTATCTTTCAATACCTGTAATATTCTTCCAACCTATCTTCATATTACTGTAAATAATCGCTGCTCTCTAACACAGTAAAACTAAAAGTGCTATGAAGAGGAAAAATTCCTGAACCCCACTGCTCCCTCAACCACTGAGATTTCTTTTGCCTTGATAGAACTGGGGGGAAAGTGGTCTTTATACTGAAGACTTTAATCTCTGTGGCAAATAAAGGAACCTTCAGATAAATTATTCTTACCCTGGCAAACTCCATTGGTTTAGGAAGGAGGCACATGACCATGACATCAAATCGGACATCACAAACAGTCTTCAACCACTTAGTAACAAACTGGGGTTTAAGCTTTTCAACCAGGCTACCAACTTCATCATCCATCATGTAAGCTGTAGAGTGAAACCACTGGAATACCATGCTAACCAGCCTTGCTAAACTCTCTGTGGGTGTATTCTCACTGGGAGTGCAAAGGCTCACCTGGAAGACAGAAACACAAATTAAGTTTCATTTCTAGAATTTAAGGTGGCAAATTGTTTGTCTACTATATTTTACATATTCTCAGAGATCTGAGGATGCAAATTACATAAAACTGATCAGCTCACTTGTCTTCTAAGTAGAGTTTGGCACAGGACAATTAACAAAACATTTCCAAATGAGAAAATAACAGTAAGAGGGGGAAAACCCCAAGCACTGAATTTTTTTTCTTAGTTTCAACACTGAAAATATCAATACAGAATGCTTTGATAAACTGAAACCTTTTGGTTTGAACTTTAAAATGACTTTTACTTCAAAAGGTAATGTAACGCCTGGTAAAATATATGATACACATACACACATATATATAAAATGTACAAAAAAAAAGACAAACCAAATGAAGAGTTTCAAGAAGTCTGAACGATGTTTACTTAATATAATAAGTGATCTTTGCTTTGCAAAAAGATTCCAATTTTGATTTTTTTTGTCTTCATTTGGGGTGGGAATATGAATTTTCAGTCCTCAAAAATTCTCACATAATAGTTAATATTCTTCTCCCCTTCTCCAAACTCTCTCTAAAATGATGTCTGCACTGTAAAACTGTCCCAAATCTGAGACCAAGTCTGTATCCCAGTTCACAGACCAGGCACACTGCTAAGCCCTTAATTACCTGCTATTTGAGCTCTTGGTATCTTTTGGGGACAGGAGACAAAGTTTCAAGTCAGGTTGCTGCACTGAATCCAAAGAATGGAAATTAACAGGTGACAGGAGATTTAGGAAGCTCCTTTAACCATCTACCAGCTGTTTGTTGCCACTTCCTAGTGAAAGCTGTACTCTCAGCACTTGGCAACCCAAAGTCAGTGACTGCTCCCTTGCAGCAAGAGAACAAAGGAGAAACATCCAGGTCATTTCTGGGGAAACAGCTGACAGCAATGCTTCCCAGAGAAGACCAGAACCCATCTTACAAGTGCTTTGCCTCCATGTTTTCTCTTGCAACGAGGCAGCAAACAACACCCTTGCCAATTCAAAGTACAGTCTTTGTTGTTCTACTTCACTGCAAGTTTAAGTTAAGGTGTTTGTTTCCTGGTGCTTGTCTCAGTTGAGTGTTAACGCAAGGCAGTATCAGCCTGCAGCCTTTTTAATAGGAACTCTTGAGCTCTGTCCAGTTTCTGGATGAAAGGTACCATTTTATGAAAGAAAACCGCAACCCACTATTTCTCACAATCTGTGCTGTCACCTTTGCCAATACTACAGAGAGATCAAGAGATTTTATAAGAATAGAATGAAGTCAGTGAGCTCCCGCTCCCTACCACAGAAAGATAGACTCTGAATGTCAAGGATGAGGCATATACAGTGTAACAAAACCTGTTCTGTTCTCGCTTCAATTCTACTCCTGGAAACATAGGCCTTCAGTCTTTACAAAACATCGTTTGAAACAGAACAGATGAATATGGCACAATAAAAAATATTAAAAAATAATAAAAAGCTTTAAGTCTAAAACAACGTTAAACAACATAACTCACAAGATATCAGCAGAATATGAAGTTTACTCATTTAGTCGCTTGACACAGCAAAGCAGCTTTGTTGGCATTATGGGATTCTAGACCTGCCACGCCACTGTCCCTCTCTCTTTTTAGATGATGGATAAGGGGTCCTGCTATTCCCCACTTGTCACTGGAGTACAATGACTGGGACTGACCCAACTAGACCGATCTGAGGGCAGAAAGGAAAAGCAGCCCACTAAGACTCCTCCAGCCTATTCAGAGGCAAGAGAGAAAGCTGAACTTCCAGAAAGCAATGCTGAAAGATGGAAGGTGACAGACAGATCTTTAGGGGATTGCCTTTTAAGGTTAAAATAATGGCACTCAGCAGGGGGAACTTGTGAGCAGAAGATGACAGCATATAGAAAGTCAATAAAAAAACTGAGAGGGTGAATAATTCTGCTGTATACTCTATAGAGGACTCAGGAGGCAGTGAACAGCTCCACCCAAACTAGTTCTGAAATCTCCAAGTCTGACAGCTTCATGGAAATCCTTCTTTTTGCTTTACAAATCAGAAAAGTATCCAACTAAAGCCAAGAAGTGGAGAAAAAGAGATAAAACTGAGGCTTCAGAAAGAAAAGGAGAGGAAAATAAGGAGTGAGAGAAGAAAGCAAGAATTTACCAAGAACCAGATTCCAAACTGACTCAGGAGGCGTTGGTCATGCTTGTCGTCATCTTTATTATCAAAGTCTGTGTTATCCAGGGAGTGATGGGAAGAGGAAAGGCCCATCTGTCTTCTGCGGTTGAGTTCATACTCCCTCTGCTCAGCATGAAACTCTGCTTCCTTCAGCAAGCTATAAAACAAGCTTGTGGTCAGTGAATGCAACTTTCCTGCACTGGATACAGGTATCCGATCAAAAAGCCTAGCTGTTAAGGCACCTGATTCATCATTTTCCTGAGAACAGTAATAAAATAACATCAAATTCTAGGATTCATGCTGACTTCTTCCATGAGGACAACACTCTCAGCTGATCAGTATTCCACTAACGCAGCAGGAGTTCAGCGCCCCTGCTCTGAACTTATCCTGGTGAAACTAAAATGAACTTGCACAAGACTTGCAGGCAATACTTACATGAAAGCCTGCTCCTACTTGACATGATGCTTCATAAGCTGCCATATTACCTGATCACAGCTTCCACAGTACACACAAGTTCCTCTGCCCCACACTCCCGGGTATTGATAGGGGGTGGTGAGGTCTGATAAAGATGGGTTTCTGCGGCTGCCCCAACTTCACTGCTGTGATGATTTGAATGGCATCTTTTGCAATAGCGCACTGGCCTGTTGCCATGGCGGCCACAGCAGCCCGCTGAGAAGCATGTGACGACAGCTCTTCTGACATGTGAACTACAATTCTGGAAAATAAACAAGATTTTATCAGGCCACAAGTATCATAAAGTGGAACTGAGAACAGGGATGAGAGTCAGCACTGGGGAACTGGCTTAAAAGTATTGTTCATTTCCAAAATGACTATATATAAGCACAACTGTGCACAAACTCCTGATGCCAAGTGTCACTGAACTTCCAGAAAGATGATCTCAGACCTAAATGCTGGGCCTGGACTTAAATGTCATGGTTGCTCTTCTTTTGGAGCAAACCAAACCAACATTTAAGTCATCAACCTCAACTTTCTGGCTTGGAGCAATCTCTAAAATTTACAGTAGTTCTCTCAACCCCTGTTTATACTTCAGAATGTCTTTTTTAAGTTACGTGTAGCAACAGGCAGATCCTTAGGAGTGTAATCAATGGTGTCACATCAGTTTATGCTATGTAAGGATATGCCTTATTATAGGTAACCATCCAAGCCTCCGAAATATGCGCTACCTTTATTTTTGCCACCTGGTAATCTAGCCCAACACAAAAGCTTTCTTTACCACATAAGATCTAGAATACGTTATACAATATATTCCTCATTATTAAAATGTTATTAAAACACACTAGCTGCTATGTATTGCAAGCAGATTCTTTTTGTCAGCAATCTTTTTAGAGCCAAGCGCTGAAGACTTTCAGTCCATATATTTTTAAAAATATACGGTTTACAGTAGGATTTTTGTCCAATTTAGGATTTACCCAAGACTTCAAGGAAATGAGAAGATATAAACACTTAGATTTAAGATTAATCTTTTACTCTATCCTCTTCATAAGCAGAGTTGAATAAAAATTGAGCTCAACTGCATAATTGAATTGCTTTACTAATTGCCACTTCAACAAAAACCTATAACTCACAACAAACATCAGCAGTTTTAACAAAAAGAAACCTTGCTGCTGAATCATTCCCATCCACCAACAAATGCATTCATGGATAAATTGTGAAAATCTGGAATGGTACAAAAAAGAACACACCACATATAGTAATGGAATGCCACTACACACAACATCAAATCATGCCCCATCACACAAATGACTGAATCTTACCTTCTTCTGACATATAGCAGAAATTTCAGCTGTAAGGGGAAGGTATACAAAACATCAACACAGATTGACGATCCGTTTTACTGTGGCAGCCATGGGAAAATGGACCTGCTGCAAGGAAGACTCTGAGGCTAAACTTGTGTTTCCAGATATTATTGAAAACTCTAAGCCTGTTGGACTGCATGAGGTAGGACACTGTATGCTTAGGCCTCCTGGCTATTTCTACACTGAAATGAAAGAACAGCCTTGGTGCATTAAATGTGCTGTGCTCTGCATCCCATCCACCTTCTGCCTATGCTTCAGACTTGTAAAAGTACACCTGTAGGCACACTACTGTGGCATGCTGCAGGAGACATGGCTCAGATGTGCCTACACTGCCTGTGAAAGCTTGCAGGATGAGAGATTAGTGAATATGGATGAACAATGTAGAAGCAGCCACTATGACTGTGACCCATAACTCCATAGCGAAATGTTTGCAGATTCAACCTGCAATCAGTATCTTTTCAGTCTATTGCCCTGGCAAAATCTGATTCAGTAAGCATAGGTGGCTGAGTAAAAAGAAGTACTTAAGTAAATAAAACATTCTTAATCTGGATTAGATTTCAATTAAAAGGAGACGGGGGGGGGAACTCCTAACACTGCCTAAGAATTGTCAGTTTGCAGAACGAAGAGGGAGGGAGTGTCTTTGTTCTGTCCTTGAAAGGGTTACTTTAGAGAATATGTGACTGTCCTTGTAAACCCAGGAAATTCTGGTTAGTCTGTCAACAAGCTTTGTCTGTATTCTGGTAGATAAAAGAGTATCAGGCTCTCTCACTGGCCAAAGGGCAATGATTGGATCAATGACTGGGTCACTGAAAAATATTTTATGTCCTTTTCTGATATCCTTTATAGCCTTCTGTTGACAGAATAGATTTTCAGAAGCTTTAAGAGCTTTTGAATCACACTCAGATTACCAGAAGAACTAGCTCCTTTTTTTGCACATTGGTGTGGGACACAAATACTTTTAAAAAACTTAGCCTCAACTGTGGATGCTTCAGGATTTGAAAATCTGTTCAATTGTCTCTGTTTCCTCACAGATAAAAATGGTTGCATACTATTTCAGATAGAGGATTAGTCAATTTTCATAGTACTTTAAGGATATTAACCAGTATTATGTAAGCTAGTTTAAAATTCTGAAATATTCCTTTAGAATAGAATGCAGCATTTCAAGTAATACAGCAGCAGAAATATCAGTAAGCATAGGGTTGTACTATTATGATTAATTTGTACCTACCCTTAAAATACCTCTTACCTTGTGGTAGAAGAACATCAATCAACCATTCACTGTGATCCCTATAAAAATTGTATATCTAATTAGCTTTCCATTTTTTATTTATATATGCATTTATTTTTGCACAGAGGAAATTTATCTAAATTAATGTGGTAGGACTGACATTATTTTGAAGCTGGTTTTTTACGAATGTAGTTTTATACATTGCAGGCTGCTTTACATTACCTCTCTTCATTGTGCCTGTCTTACTGCAAATTACTACTTTGCTGATGTTGGTCCACCATGTTCAAGGCTTTCAAAAAATTACTTTTAAGACATAAATTTATCAAATTAAAGCAACGTGTGCTCTGAAAGTCTGATAGCTAAGAAGTGATAGTGAAGAATAACAGACAAACATAGAAAAAAAAAAGTACTAGTGCTGTTTTCTCTGAGTCTCTTTAGAAGCTATGCCTCTACCAAATTCAATTACTTTTTCCTGCAGCTTTAAATCAATGATGACTTAAAAATCTAAGGTGAGAAGTAATTTTTTTTCCTACAGTCGGTGTGATATAAAGGTGTCTTAAGCTGGGGACAAAAAAACCCATGTAGGTTCTAAACTACCTATAACCTTGTCCATTTGAACTAGTGATTGGAACTCCCCATAAGTATTAGTAGATCTTGTAAAGTAATGCAAACAAAATTAGCAATTTTAAAAAAATAAAAATAAACTTTAAAAAAAAGAAGGAAAAAAGAATAAAAAAGAATAAAAAAGAATAAAAAAAAGAATAAAAAAAGAATAAGTGAGGTTAACTCATCTCATGCTTTATTCCTTCCAGGTACTGGACAAGCTTGGACCAATTGTAATTCTTTACTCTGCTGCTTCACAATATACCCTAGAGAATAATCTGAAATACACATTACAGAAAAGTAATGAAGTCTCTGTGACAGAGATTTCATTGTAATGTCCTGCTTTTAATGACAACTAACGGATGAGGAAAAAAACGTTTCATAAGCAAAAGCTTGTACATTAATAAGGTTCCCCCACCATAGTCACTGCATCCCACAAGATCTATTCATTCAGAGATCTTAACTTTAAAACTTACTATTTGCTAGATGCAAATGCCTACTGTGGGGTAAATTTCTGTAATCCTTATTCATACTGAGTGGCAGTGTGCTCCAACATTTCAATAGGGTTATCTATATAAATTATATGCTAAACATACTGAAATAAAGCATAACTCCAGATTTCTGAACTCTGGAGTCTGACTATATCTGATCATTTTCCAGCTCTTAGTTTACCTACCCTGCAATTCTCTGGCTGCATTCTTCACAAAGATATAGGGGAGGTGGCTTATCACCCAAAGCCACAGACAAGGATGGGTCAATGCACATCTGAAACACAGAGCAGGAAAAGAATTAAAACATCTGTTCACTGAAGTTCACTGAGAACGTTCAACACATTATTGCTAGGACATACAATATAACACAGCTTTAATATCTGCTGAGAGCATTTAGTATTCTGAAAGATGGTACTCAGCATCTGGCAGTACAAGATCTCAAATTATTTCTAACAAAGAGAGGGATGTAACTGAAAGTAAGAGCCTATGGGAAGAGAACAGGACATATTTCAATATCAGTATTATCACTCTCTGAAAGACAAATATATTTCGTATTACACATTTACATCGCATAGTCATGACAGACTTACTTTTTTTTTTTTTTTTCCAAAGAGATAGTCACTTAGAGAAGCCATTGCTTAGGACAAGGTAATGTAAAAGTCTAGATTTTTCTCTCTCAGTAACACCTCTTCCAGCCAAATCTAATTTTCAGTCATCATAGTTGTTAATTATACAGCACAATTCCAGTGACAGAACAAAGACTATGGACCCACAGTTCCCTTGGCAGCATAGGTCCAAACTTTGTCTTGCATTAGCTTTTATCCTTCCATGTTAGCCAGTTACAGAAAAGGGTTACAGTTAACAGCCAGTTACATACACATTTGTTTAAGTGTTTTGTACTATTTAAGGAAAAGCTGAACAGTAATATGCATACACAATATCTTAACCATCTAAATCAAAATGTTTCTT
Source organism: Grus americana (assembly GCF_028858705.1). NCBI lineage: Eukaryota > Metazoa > Chordata > Aves > Gruiformes > Gruidae > Grus > Grus americana. The sequence continues at coordinate 53,669,355 of NC_072856.1, read as the reverse complement.
ACTCCAGTCAAGTGCAAGACGTTATTTATAAAGACAAATGCCTCTTTTAATATTTCTCATCTTTGTTAACCAAATATACATTCATCTATCCAAGAGACAACAGGCTGCATTTTTCTGAGTGATGGCTGATCAAGACTGGTTCTAAGTTAAGCTAAGAGATCACTCAAAAATATTCAGGTATTTCATCTGCAAAGCTTGGAACTGTAAATTTCATTGATATTTTTGCTCTGCTCAGTGATTAGTCTGAATCTAGTGATCACTACAACATGAAGCAACACCTTCCAGGTTTTTTTCATGTGACAAGGGACCATGGAGAATGATTGGAGTGGGCAGGACAGTGGTCCCTTGCAGGACTTGTGAGATAGGTGTCACAATTATGCCCTATCAGTATCATAGCCTGTGGAAAAAGCTCACTAAAGAACTGTTTGACTAATGTAATTGTTAGTATATGAATTGATGCCAGGAAAATTTGCTGTATCTACATATTTAACTAGATACAAATCTAATTAATTAGTACACCTAACTCTAGCTCTGGACTTGGGATGCTGTTCTTGCCTCTGCCATCAAACTGCGCTATGATCCCAGTCAAGCCATTTTACTTTGTTATCCTGCATGTAAACAGGAAAGATATTATTTACTTCCTTCAAAGAGGGCTGTAGAAGAGGTAAGTAAAGCTTTGTTGCTATTTTCTTTAGGACTTATTCTAAGCGAAGGATCACAATCAGAGTAGGGGCATTGTATGGCTTCAATCAAGATACCAAGGTGAATATGTAGCTATGTAATTGACATAACATTTCCTGTATATAGTAATATTTGTGCAGGTATTTACACAAATATACGTGTTCAGGAAAATATTGACATGGATTAGCCAGGAGCCAGCTTAGAATTTTATAAAGTGCTCTGGAACCCTCCTCATGTTTAATATCAAGACTTGGCCCATAGTAGTTTGAGGAAATACCCCATCTTGCTTTAGGCAGGCAAAGAACATATTCACAAAGTTCTGCCCCCCGTTGGTCTCAACAGGCTTTGCTGTTCCCTTAGCTCCTGCTCTTGGTCACCTGCACACAACCAGAGCTTACGGCTGGGGTTAAAGTGCAACCTCTCATCCCCCAGATAGTTGGGTGTGACCCCTGAAGAAACAGCAGTACCTTCACAGCTGGTTTGTTAATTGCATTATGGCATTCAATGTGCTGGCAATGAATAGGATTCCAGGCTGCAAAACCAAACAGAGATGATTACTAAATGGAGAAAATATATTTATATTTTTGTATCTAGTGGTATCGAGAACAAGATCTTCTTGTACTAAGTACTGCACAAATATGAGAAAAGACCTAGCCATTCCTCAAGAAGCCTAATAATTACAATACACAACCTAGAATATACGCCTATTGACTTGTTTGGGATATGATTATGAAATGAGCCATGAACTCAATGAAGAAATGGAAAATGTAAGATGCAGACATCCCCATTGTAGACCCTTCCAGATCTCACCAACATTTTGAATTAATTAATTACCCTTCCACTCCAGCAGCACAATGTCAGGAGTAGCGGAGTAAATTCAGTAACATTCCCAGGCAAAGTGAAAACACAGCTATGATAAAGGGAAAATAGTCCAGCCACAGAAAGAACCTTAGCTCTGTAATGCCAACAAGTAAACAACAAAGGTATGTTCAAGTGGCATCACTTGGATGCCATACGGGATGCCCCCAGGTCAAATGCCATGCAACTGCAGGTAAGACTCATCCCATTCTGGGATACATTAACAGAAAATTTATATTTAGAAAACTGATTCCAGTCTACCCAGTGCTAGTAACGATTCAGATGGAATATCATGCTTAGTTCACAGATCTGTAAAGAAGACTGATTTTTAAAAAGTCAGGAAATCTATCAACCCTTCAAGAGAAGGCTTTAGAACAGATCAGACAAATGTGTATCAGGAACATTCAGAATGTACCTGAGTTGGTCTAGGGCATCTTCTAAGGTCTCTTCCAATCCTTCATTTTTATTATTTAAAATGTCGCATTCTGGTCCAGAAATTTTTAAAGTGAACACAACATATCCCATATGACAGAGATTATTTGAAACAGGTTGAGACAGGCAAGCAGGAAAAGCAAGCCATGAATTGCTGCTGGACAGTCCCCACCATAGAAGCACAATCCCATCAGTATCACTGGGGAGTTTGGTGGACAGAGAACTTTGTACCATCCGCCAACTCAGCTCCAGCTGCATTGCTGACTTTGTCTCTCATTTTCACCCTATAGTCAATCTTGAGAACTTATCCATTAGTCTGACTGCACCTGACATCACCTGACTTTTTTTGACAATAACAGGCAGATAAGGAGTCTTAGCAACAGCAGCAGTGATAGCAGCTGGCACAACAAAAGCAACCAGAGCAGTAATTGAAAGGAACATAAGCCAGAACCCTTATGAGGCCAAGGCGGCAGTTTCACAGACCATTTGGAACTCTGTATTTATTTCTTCTCCTGTTCTGGTTTAGTTAGTATCGGGAGTAACACAATATATTTATTAGTCATGATGGCAGTTTTTATTTTTCATAACTATTTTTGAAAATACAGAGAAATGGATATTGTATATACTTAATACTTATTATACACTTACTGTGTATACTCATGAAAGTATTAACCTATCAAACAAAAGATATCAAAATCATCATAGAACTGTAAACATGTGACATTAACACACTTCTGATCATTTCCTTTATATTTATTTTGTCCTATACAAAAAGAGTTGCACTGACCTGTGTACTGCAGTCCTCTGTACTCACTGATTGCCCCAGGGGGCTTTAAATTGGGCCAATAGTGAAATAGCATTTGTACCGCTGGAGGTTTAACTTGAGATGGTCCATAGGCTATCACATATAGCAAATCCTAAGAAAAGACACATACAAAATGTTTATTTTGCAAGGTAACAAAACACAATTCAATATCCATTATTTGTGTTCAAAGATACCTGAACACACAAAATATATACATTTCATGCCCTACCAAACATCCTTGGTACACTCTTACAAGTACATTAGATGACTAACTTCAACAACATGTTCACAATTGGCTTCTGAGCTTGATCGGAGCATCCAACAGCTACCACCCACCCTGCATAGTATACTAATTTATAGCAAATGAAGCTTCTGTCTAGCCATGGAGCAAAGAGGTGCGATATAGATTAAAAACTGGATCCAGATCAGATTCAGGCTGAGACAATACTCACAAACAGTCCTCATAAAAGTTCAGTCCCACATGAATTGAGAAGATTGGTCATTTTTAAAATTTCTGCTAACTGGAGCCACAACCAGAGTATTTAGGAAACGAAGCTCTGTTCTACAAAACATGGAGCTGCCTCTGTAAACTAAGAATTGTAAGGACTTTTCTTTCCATAATCCAGAAGGAGGATTGGATATAAAGATCATTTATAACTTCTTGGCACACAATCAGTTCAGTTTTCAAGCCATCTGGTTTTCATTACTATCCAAATACAGTCATTTCCACAAAGTACATACGATCTTAAACTTACTTTCCATACTTCTTGCTTATATTTCATGAGGCATTCCAATAATTGGCAGTGATACACTGAGAGAGAAAAGACAGTACAGACATAATACTGAAATGGAAACTCAAGTTACAGGAGTGACATAATTAGCTGATTGGCTTTGCTTTATCTGTCCGAAACTCCATACCTCGTTTAACTACTTTTTTATTGTAAAGGGGTTGCTGAAGAATCATTGCCCTGACAGTTATCACAAAAGATTAGAAATTAAGTATTAGTAACCTGTTTCTGTCAAGGAATGCAGTAAGATAATGAATGAGTGTATAGCTTTTTGCACAGCAAGGGAGATCTTTTTCAAACACATCTAGTTTAAGAATACCTGCTAATTCACTTAAACTTTGTCCCTCACGCACAATGCAAAGCTGTAAAAGTCATTCATCTTGAGGCAGTAATGGACATCACATGTAACAATATATTATTCAGGTGTATACCAAAGGCTATAGGATCTACTCTGCATCAAACACACACGAGTGCCAAATGAACTACTTTACACATTTGACTTCCCAAAAACCACAGAGTAACATTTTCCTCAGATGGCTGGAACATGGAATTCTCAAACAAAAATAGAGCAATTCATTAAAAAAACTAACTTCAGCAAGTAGCTTTTAAAAATGTTGTCCGCTTTTATTTATCACTGTGAACTACATTAGCATGATGTGACACTTCTCATACACATACTGCAGTGTGGGGTTCCTCCACACACACCCCACCTACATAAAACGGGAGACAGTTGACTATGGTGCAATGTAACAGCTCCCTCAGGTCAATTTTTGTTTCCCACTGATCACATCCCACTGGGACTGTGCCACAGTGATGGAGAATGGCCTTGTGCTTAGATACTTATAATTACATTTAAATTCATTATAGTTCTGTTGAGCCTGCAGTTGGCATTACCTCTCTTCTTTAAAAAACAGTATCAGTTGTGAACTTGGTGGGATATGAATCATAGTACAAGACAAACTGTTACTATGAATTTCTATACTCAAAGTTAGTGGTGATTTCTCCCCAACACTGATGTCATGTCACGTCACTGATGTCACTGATATCACCACTATTTTGTAATGTCAAGCAAGAGTAGATCAGAGTCTCCAATCCTGGGCCAAATTCTATTTCTTCATCACAATAAGATCTCTTAACTACATAATGATTACTCCAAGCATGATGCTCAGAAATTCCAGTTTTGACTAAAAAGACTTATTTTTCATCCTGTGTTGGATGGTGAGACAGATTTTTCCCATCATCTGAATTTTTCTGATTGCATTTGACACAGTACTTCACGACTCATAGTTTTAGAGAGAATGACACTATGTTGCATGTTTACACATACCCGGGTTTGATGTGTACTGCATTGCAATCATTAGCATTGATGATGCAGATAGATTGACATGTGCTGGAACACCTTCTCTTTTTGAGGATCCCACTTGAAAGAAAGGGGGAAAAAAAAAATACATTTTCTATTGTATAACAAGGAAAATTAGTCTAGAATAGCATATAACTGATTCCAACTGATGCAAATAAAATTCCTAAAGTACCTCCATGTCATTAAAAAAAAAAAAGCCAAAAAAAGTCCTAAAAAACACCTAGAAACATTCTGTATTGGAGGGGGTAAACCCCCATTTCTGCTGGAAGATAACTAAGAATATGGTATTGCTTTGCAGAGCGCACACCTGGTTTTCCAGATCAGTAAGATTTCATTCTCAGAGCTGTATTAACCAAAGACACTGATCATCTCAGGTACTCTCCTTCAGAACCCACAGACTGGTCAAAATACTGTCACTTGTATAGTCAAGTGCACCTAGGGTTTGGATTGTAGGAAAGGTAAGGAGGAAGTGGAGGGTAAAGAAACAAGAAAAAATGGAAAGCCTGCTGTTGAAGTATACTGATGAAGGGTTAGGGCTGGTGGTAGCTGCTGGCTGTTGGCATATGGCACAGATTACTTCTCAGCGAGCACATGGTATGAGTTCAAGTTATAGCTACATATCAGAAAAATTAGTCCCCCTTGTTATGTGAACTATGCTAAGATAATGATAAACAGTAGCACTGAAGGGTAGCTAAGCTATTGTAACTTTGACTTTGCACGGAAAGTGGCTAGAGTTCTTTCTGGTCTCCTACAAAGTGTTTTTTATTAAATGGTACACTTGGAAAAACCCTGCAGAGTGTAGGTGTTTATTTGCTGAACTATAACATGGCAATATGGCTTGGAAGGCAACCTCCTACACAGAGATATGGCATGTGTCTTCCCATCCTCACCCACACCACTTTCCCAAGCCTGGCTGCCAGGACCCAAATACCATTTGGGATAGAAGCACAGAACTGTAGCTACCAGCTCAGTGACATGCTTTCACCATCTGGCTCTCAAGCTGCTTACACAACCTTTTGCATCCTCCCTTTCAGTTTGATTCAAAGCTGAACACTGGGGAAGGAAAGGTTCTGCACCCACCTTGTAAAGGGGCAGATCATTCCTGGTGGGGTAAGACTAGGACACTAATTAAAAGAGTGCTTGACTAGAAAAGGAGGGAAGGGAAAATGGGGAATTTCTCTCTTCTATCTTGTACTTCTCCACATGACCCAACATCACGATGGCTCTCTTCATTGCACTTCATTCATTCTTTTTTGACTCTCATCTACACACATAAGAGCCCCCAAATTATTACAGCAAGGTCTATTTGTATGGATTTAAATCGCAAAATACTCAGCAGCTCTAACTTGGCAATTAAAATGTGACCATCAGCAGAAAAGTAGGACACAGTACTAGAAGCCAAATTTAAAGAGCAGCAGACTAGTTTCATACAGAGATCTAACCAAAACTGTTTGAGGAAAAAGGCAGCATGACAAAGATTGCTCCCATGCTCTACATGGATGCAATCTCTGTCAAGGGCAGTTGGGGAGCAGCATCTGTTTAAGTAAACCAAAGATTTGTCTCAATCAGTTGTTTTGGAGAATAGTTTTACAGATCTGAAGATAGACAGGAAAGGGTAAGTCACCTACATCAGCTGTTCCTTAACAGGTAACAGTAACAGAAGAAAAAGTTTAATGCAACATTCTGTTCTTAACCCAAAGAGGACCTATTGCGCATATGTATGAAATATATCTTAGTAATTTTCATTTGCATACTGTTATTAGATCTGTCAAAGGTAACAGAGAAAACATCATTGCAATGTCTTACAAGGGACTATTTTACATGGGGAAACTGAGGTACAGAAGAGTTAAAGGATTTCTCCAAGATCACTGACTGGTAGAGCCAGAAAATGTAGGTGATAAATTTCCGTAAGATCTTAATCTCATAACATTGGACTGTACTTCTTTCCATGTTCTAACAGCATCTTCTACACGCTTAAATTACATCAGTGTTGATCCCTGTACAAAGTTGTTCATGTTTTCCCACTGAGGTCTGGAATACAGTTAAGAAGGAGAAATTCTTGCAGAATCATGGGATAGTTGATGTTATAAGGGACCTCTGGAGATCATCTAGTCCATTCCCTCTGCTCAAAGAAAGGTCAACTAGAGCAGGTACTCAGGACCAGTTGTGTTTTGAGCATCTGCTAGGATGAACAATCTGCAACCTCTCTGGCAAACTGTTCCAGTGTTTGATCACCCACACAGTAATTAAAACGGACTTTTAATATTGATCCTAATGCTTCCATCTGCAGAACATGGTTACATTTATCACTACTACTGAAATCCCATCAAGCTTTTATCAGGTACGTAGACAAGCATTCAGAACACACCTCAGGATTCACATTGTGCAGGGATTATGAAATTATGTAATCATGAGACACCCTCGGGGAGGGGAAGAAAAAAAGAAAAAGAGATATAAAAAGGCAGGCACTGTCAGATTCAGTCTTAACACTTATGGATAGGAGACATTACAAGCACAGTTATTTAGTACAGAACTTTAAGAGAAAATGCCGAGAAGAGAGGGAGAAAAATCGGAAATTCATCACAACATCTTTACATTGATAAGTCATTCTTGTACATCCATATATAGACCAGATGCAAAAATTATGCATGTTGCTATTGTATCTATTGCTTCAGGAGTAGTTTGCCCATTGATTCTGTATTCAAAACTGCCACTGCTGGCACTGAAAGTTCTGAGTCTGAAAACAGTGTATTTCTTAAATAAGCTAAACTTCACCCTTCAAATGAAGGATGAATTCACACAGTAACCCAGCATAATGAATAAATAAAAATTATAGAATTATTTCCCTTTGAAAAATAGTTACACAGAACTATTTTACATATATACATACAGTAGACTGATGTCCCATTACAATTCTATGACAGATCAAACTTTGACTCCTACAGTCTAATACTATTATAGTAGTGCACCATGTTTTCTGAGACATAATAATACTAGAATGAGTTCTACTTACATATAGCCATAGGCAGAAAAGATGTGCTGAGATACTCTATAATATCCTTGTGCAGAAATGGAGGAAAGGTAGCTAGAGTTGAAATCATTGTATAGGGTAAAGTACTCAAAATATCATCATTGAGAAAAGGAAGTAAGCATGTAGTAGTGTAAAAAATTGATTGCCCAAGATCTGTTGAATAAAATGAAATAAATACAGAATCATTACAATGGAAAAATAATTATGACTAGGTACTTTTTAGTTTACAAAACTATTAAAAAAATTACATTTAAATTCAAGTTTTCCCCTCAAAGTAATTTAGGAAGTTAATCACTGTAGACAAGAGCCCTCACCCATCATTTTTAAACCCCTCCTAAAATAGAGGGAAGCAGCTGTTCAACAATACTCAGAAGAGTTTGGAGGGAAGATGAATACTACAGCCAGTAAAATCATCAATTAAAATCAATGTTGTTTTAATTATGCAGTGATTAACATATAGTGGCCTGCATTTAGGCAGAGATGTTATTAGAATCAGAATTTAATGTGCACTTTGGTATTGAAAGGCCTGCTTTTTAAAAAAGCATTCTAGTCTTTATCAGCCATAGTAAAATAAGATTTTTATCTTAATTACCCTCAAGAAAGCTGCAAAGTACCCCCCACATAGAGACTACAGAAAGCGTCACTGTATTTTGCAAACAGCATGTGATTAAACTATGGATCTTGTTTTCCTGGGAAGCCATTGAGGCCAAAAATGGCCAAGGCTTAAAAGGAAAGGAATATTTATCAAAAGATCCATACTTATTCTAATTAATTATACTATAGCTCTTTGGAAGGGAAACTTAAGAAATGTGCAACATTTTAAGAGCCGAAGGAAGGGATAGGTTATTGTGTATCTGGGCATTGTGGCATCTTTATACTCTCTTTCAAATGAGGAACTGAGCTGGGGCCAATAATCCTCTGAGAAAGGTTACAGCACTCAATGAACCCCAAGTTTGAACCTGCATGATGATCCCAATACATCATAAGGCCCTTCCCCTGCATGAGAGGGACTCCTTTAGTTACTCACTCTGTAAGTATGTTACACAGGCCTTCAGTTTCATCTGTACAACTAGGATGATTAAAAAAGCCTCTGTGAAGTACTCAGAGGTCTGTAGCTGTAAACCTCATTAGTCATAGTAAGACTTAAAATTAGTACTCCATTTCAGTGGTTCTATCAAGTCTTCTATGCAAGGGTCTAACTAGACCCATAACGCCAGACAGTATTTTTCTCTTGCAATACATATTTACCAGCTAAGCATTGAGAGTTTTTTATAATCTGATTGGACCAAAGCTCAGGACCGCCTAGCACACCAGTTGTACTTACCCAAACAACATTGATTGTTCTGATAAAAAAATACATTTATTTTAGTCAAATGCTAAGCTGAAGAAGAAATAAATAACAAGTTGTATTGCAAAATTTAATTCTCTGTACACAGAACCATAGAAAATAGCAAGTGACCTCCCCTCGCCCCAAGCATGAGTCAACCAAATTATTCCTGGCAGATATTTATCTTAAAAATCTGCAAGACAGTTCACTCTTCCTGGCAACTCATCCCAGTGCTTAACCGTCTTTATCATAAAAAGGCCTTTTATTTTTTTTGTTTTTTAATTTCCATTGCTGCAGTTTAAGCCTATAACTTCTTATCCTGATCAACTATGACCACAAATAGTTTGGTTTAGTTTATTTCTCCTCACAGCAACCTTTACATATTTGTAAATGCCTCCCTTCCATTTTTCTCTAAGCTAGATAAACGAAGTTCTTTCCATTTTTCCTCACTGTTCACATTTTCTAGACCTCAGATCATTCTTGTTTCTTTTTCCTGCACTCCTCGCAAATGGTCCATGTCTTTCCTGAAGCCAGATGGACAAATCTGAAAATTTCACTCCAGCTGAGGCCTTGCTAGGGCTATTAGAATGATAAACAAAATGCTTTGCATGTCTCATACACAAAACACCTGTTTACATAATTCTAGAATAATATTAATGTATTAGTTACTTGTGGTCTGCCTCTGATCTACTGTAACACCCAGATCTCTCTGCAGTACAGCTTTCAAGCTAGTATTTCCCCCATTTCATTTCTGACTGGGATTTCTCCTGCTTAAACATAGTATTTTACACTTCTCCTTTGAAGATATTTCAAAATAGGATTCAATTTGCCAAGATTGTTTTGAATCGGATATCTTTCACACAAAGGACATGCTATTCACTATCTTGATAACCCCCACAAATCAAAGTGCTCTCTCATTTCTATCAGCCAAGTACAAGAACTAAAATATTTAATCGCAGTAGACCCAGCACAGACTCCTGTAAGATTCCCACTTGGTATACCCTTCCAGCTGACAAGAGCCACTGGTAATTACTCCTGGAGTGTTTTCCTCACTCAAGTGGGGACCATATGTCCCAGGCTGCCTATTAGGATGTCAAGTGACACAGCAACAAAAACCTGACTATGGACAGGAAAACCCCGCCAGGAGAGCCATTGTGCTGCCATAACAGGAAATTATTTTTGCTCAATGTTATTTGTTCTTTACAGGTCTCCATTGGTTGTTAATTATCACCATGCTATCTATTTAGAAAAAGATTGTTTTGATAATTAACTCCTCCACTTCCATAAATTGAAGTTAAAGTCGACAATTTGCCAGGAGTCCCACTTTTGTAAGATCATACCATGTCCTAGTGCAGTAGTCTTTGATTCAAAACAAGCTGCTGCCAGCTCAAAAGAAATTCAGCATTTAACAGAAACATGTTTCCTCCTAAAGAGTTTCAACCATGTATCTGATTGACCACAATCTTCCTATACTGAACTATGTAAGTAATACACCCTGATACCATGGTGAAAATTAATATTTGGCTTATGTGACATAGGGAGAAAACTGGGCTCCTGAATCCCAGTATGTAAAGCCACAGACTAACAAGCCAGACATATACAGAAGTTGCGGGAAAATAATATAAATGCAACACAGTCACAAAAAAATCTTGCGATTAACTAATTCAAAACATAAGAAAATATAGCTTTTCTGTAAGTCAGACAGAGATATTGCTATCTGTTTACCCAGGAATATTTTAAAGCCATCTCAAATCACCATTACCATGTTTTTTCTTCAATTAAATGTATGATATGTTCTATTTAGAGATGGACCTTCACCAAAACACTCAATCTGCATATTCGTTATAGGCTGGATATACATTTGCAAGCAATTTGTGCCTTTTTAAGAAAGCCACCCCAAAAAGACCGGTCTGAAGATATCCCAGCAGATTCAAATTCAAAATCCAGATTTTTTAGACCCATCTGTATTATTTTTGTTACATACCATTGTATTTGAGTTACATACCACCACCACCAGTATATCACTAAAAATCAGACCACCTCAGAATTCAAACCCAAATCCACACTTAGCAAAAAACATCTTTTATTTAAGAAAGTCAAACCAAACACTTGGATATAAATGCATCCCAGGAGATTTGAATTCCAGATCCAGGTCAGTTTAGGCCCATCTCTTCTACTGCATTTACGCATCATTCATGGATTCACAGCACTGAAGTTAAGCGTACTGGAAGGGTTCAAGGGCCTGCTTACCATGTTGACCATGTTGTAGCAAGGGAACTAGATCCAGCAGTGTCACCAGTGTCACGTAAAGTCCTTGATAGTCCAAAGATGGGTAGTCTGATAACTGAGCATCACGACTTTGCTGGCCACGTTCAGATGGAGCATCTCGCAGGACGCTGTAAAGGAGGGAGCGAGTAACAGTAGGGTTGATGGAACTGACCTGTGGTCTTAGAGATGGGGTGAGTGGGAATGGCACAGGAAAAAGACACATGGTCATGGGCACTGTCAAATTGGAGGCATCTTGATTCTCCTTCTTCCCTGTGCGGGACAAAATGCTGTTGGGGGGACAAAGAAAAAAAAGAGACAACAAAGACACAAAGAACAGCACATTACATTGAAATGACACTATAAAACAAATAATAAAACACCAGATACATCCCACATAAGATGCAATTGCTACCAAAACCAGTGTGTCTACAAATCTAGCAACCATTCACTTTCATGCTTCAAGATAAGAGAATTAAAAATTGACATCTAGGAAAATTCATTGCATCTCATGTGTTATCTGGTTCATAAGGAGCAAAAATATAAAAATGCATGTTTCAGTGCCCTACCCATGTTTCACAGTTAAGAAAAATTCTGAGAATTAAAAGTGTTTGCTACGGAAAAATAGCTATGTCAAAATAGGCTGGTATTTTGCTCTGAGATTTTGAGAGATTTATTCCCCCTCCTCCCCCTCCCCCATAATCTTTTGAACCAACTGACTGAAAACATGCAAAATATAGGTGTGGCACTTGCAGAAACATGTTTTAGCAAAGAATAAACATGTGTGTTTGTTAAGATAGTCTTAAAAATCACATGTTTATTGCATTAAAATAATGTCTGTATGTATTTTATGATACTGTTTCATGACCACTCACTCAGTATCATTTGAGATAATGAAGTTTAAACAGGCACATGGATTTAGAAATAATATAATATTTCTAAAATGTTAACTAAACTACATTTGGAAAAGTTATAAAATAATATATAGTAGATGGTCTTTAGCATATGTTTGTGAGCTAATGATAATGGTTGTTTATGTGTGTTTTTAATTTTGCCCATGTTTAGGGAGGAAACATTTTACTTTATGAATACAAACACTCCTTGGGTAAATAGTTACCTTCAAAAATCTAAGGGCTAAGCAAGCAAGACCAATTATGTAACTGCAGATCAGACAGTATGTTACCATACATTCCTGCTGTTACTTACGTTATTATTCAACAAAACTCACTATAAACTAAAGGAGAGATAATTTCAAAAAATAAAAAGAATTTAGTGGGAATCAAAATAGAGGCTATACGTCAACCAGCTTGTTATGTTGTTTTAAGAATGTTGTAAACATGGTTGTAAACATGTTAATCTAATTTATTTTAAAAAAATAAACCCCACTATTTTAAACAGAAATAAATTGTCACTTAAGCAGTGTTATATTTTAGTTATCAGGCAATTATAGGGTTAGTTCATGTGTGCCTATAAAATATAATACACCTTTTAAATATATTAAACCACACACAATGCTGCTTTTTTTTTTTAAAGCAGGTTTTGCACCTTTCAGTGGTTGGGATTTCCAAAAGCAGTTGCTGTTGGTTTAACTCTATTCCCAAAGTCAGTGTTAAAACTTATAAAAGACAACTCAGTGGCATTAAAATTTCCACTGACTAATGAAGAGCAGAGTTATGTCAAAAGGGAGCACTTCTGGAAACCTCTGTCCTCTTTAACAGTACAGAAATCCCTATCGTATAATCACCTTAGCACAGATATATCTTACCTCACAAGTCAATTCAACAATTTACACTAGTAAGCTAAACTCTTGCTAAGGTGCTTATAAGACAAGGTGTCATTCATTTGCCTCATACATAAAACACTTCTACAAGTACATTTCTATACCAAGTGGCTACTATCACATCACACTTGCAGTAAGAGATGACAGACATAGTCTGTTTTAAGAAACTATATTTTTTTTTCCTTTTTTGTGCCTTACATATTTGGCAGATTGTTTTGGTTTCTGTTACCCAATGTCCAGTACAAGAAACATGGTGACTGTTATGACAGTGTTTATGAAATCATATCAGAAATTCACCTAAGATCTAGCATTACGTTAAAAACAAATAATCAGAGTGCTGATTCCTTTCAATTTGCTTGATGTTCATTTGCTATACTTTGCAGCTCATATTTAGAGATAAGAAGGTACTAAATTATATTCCTTCCCTGTCTAACAACAGATGATACCAATTACCCATCCCTTTGCTTGCCAATAGGTCACTTCAAGCACACTTTTTTCCAGGAAGGATATCACTGTATTAATTAATCCTTGCTTTGGTAAGTGTAAGGTAGTGATGGAGAGCTTACACTATACGCTTCCCTTCCTTTTAACATGGAGCTATGGCCCATCTATGGATTAGAGGTCAAAGCACACTGTCTTGTGTCTTGATCAGGGCATCCTTCTGTTCACTACAGGAACAGCAATGAGACTTTATCTATACTCCAGCTGCAACCATGCAAAATTTAGAAAAAAAAAAATACACAACTTTCAGACCCAGGCTTTTCCCTGACCTACATGTTTTAAAAGCAATAAGCAGAAGAGTCAAAACTGAAAATCTAGGAAGTTCCCTAAGACCAAGATACAATGATTGCAGTTTGCTCCTATTTCTGTTCAAACCAAGTACTGAGAACTTGGAGTGTCTGCAGATCATCACTCCATACTGAACTTGCTCCGTGACAAGTCACAAAACTACTAGGGCTTGTTTCAAAATTTGTACATCTTTGCTGCAAATCTACCCCAAAATTACTGCCTTCCAGGAAAGGTTTCCTAAAACGCCTACAAGAGAATTGCATCTTGCCAAGGCAGCAAAACAAGCCTGACCATTAATTAGCCACTGGGCATTTATAACTCTTCTTTAGGTAAAACATTTTGCTTAGAAATACATATGGAGAATTTTCTCCAAGAAAATGTGAAAGAATGAGCTGTTCTGCAAGATGTTATATTAAGTCTTAGGTCATTCCTCAAATGAGGGAGAAAACACTGAAAATGAGCAGGGCATGAAACAAATTCATGCTGTAATGTAAAGAAATGCTTTTGCCCAAAGAGAAAATTAAGGAAGAACTAAATGAATCAATGTGCTATGCATTGTGTATGGTGATTTTATGTGATGTTTGTTCACAGAAATAAGGAATTTAATTTTTTCAGCCATTCCACATCTGTTCCCCCCACCCCTGAGCTTGTGATTTATTGAGGCTATGTACAGAGCAAAGGAGTAAATTAATCCCTTGTGCAATCCAACTATAGCTAGCAGAATGACACCAGATATGAATGTGATCCAAAACAGTGGGCATGCCCCACTGAAAAGAACACAGTCAACGTGTCTATAACATGGAAAGTTAAAAAGTATAACAAACTGTAAAAGCTACACCTGTAAAACTCAATCATCATATGGAGTTTCTCTGACTAATCACTATTCCTCCATTAGTCCTTTGACTATATATGTTCATCAAGAAATGTTTATCCTAAAAAATTCAGCTGCAAACAGAGTACGCATCAAACTGCGAAATATTTTTTAAAGCTATTCTAAAATAGTAGATGATCACAAGCAAACTATTCTAAAGATTAGATCCAAAATCTCCAGAAATCATTAAGCATTTTTGCTACTGTTTGATCAGTAGTCTCTTAGCAGCCCAAATTCATTGCATATGCTCTGTCTCAAGCTAGAAAGATTATTCTCCACCATGTACTTCTATCATTGATGTTAAACCTTGCACAATGCAGTCTCAGTGTAGGAGGCAGAAAGAAGATTCAGCATGCAACATATTCAAAGAAATTTCTGAACACGCTCTTCAGAAAGGTTCTTAACCAGTTTGTTTAGTTTTAGGGTAAATCTTGCAGAGATCTGCACACAGTGGGTGGGAGTTTCCTTCTTTCCATCTGCCACACTAAATACAGGGTGTGTTTTGTTTTGCTTTTTTATCCAGCTTCTTTCTTAGTATCAGCAAGTGTATAAACTTGTACTGGTTCAACCATAGCACTCAGGCTTTGACCCACAGTTCAAATTCCTCAGTTGTGGGGATTTAGAATGTGGATTTGACTTTGAGAGTATCAGAATCCAGTCCACTTAAATTTAGATCCAAGTTCTGGCTTTGATTTCTGATGCCCTTTTAGCTCTGAGGCTCATCAGATCCCAGATCATAAAGCCATTTGTGTAGACCTGCATATCAGATACGAGTATCACTTCTGCCCCATGAGGTTCAGCATTATCAACAAGAGGATTTTGGTTCAGTCCCATTCTGACTGAAATATGAAATAAAGAAATGGAGTTGCTCAATTGTGTGATTGCTGCCCTGATTTCTGATCTGCTCTCACATTTGGTAAGTATAAAGCTTTTTCAGTAAGCCCAGAAACATCACTGCTCACGGAACGTGAAGCATTTGTCACACAGGACGTCAGCTGTACTGCTTAGAAAGATGAAGACAACAGGGCAATATAAAGACACTTTCTTTAAGCAGCAGACTCTAAATCCATCCTGTCCCAAAGGGCTTCTGCCCAAAAAGAAATGGATCTCATTATAGCACTTGGTAGTTACAGCTAAGAGAGAAAATGTTCAGAATCAAGTCCAACTTTGTTGCTTTAACAGCTTAAAGGCCCACAGCATTTAAGCAGAGGCTGTTTTGTCATACAGAATCTTACTTAAATGTGATTTAAGTGTGTGTGTTGTGCAAATAATTCATCAAAACAGCCTAATGTGGAAACAGAGCCACTTTTCAGAGGTATCTTCAATGACTCTTTGAACATTTTTTTTCCCCACTGTTGCAATATAATGAGACAAAATTTAGTTTATTAATCTTAAAAAAGAGCTCTACTGGTTGCCATAAGTTTCTTCAACACTGTAAATGATGAAGGGAACAAATTTCACAGTGGTTAAACAATTCTACTCTTGGAATTTTCAAAACAGGAGGTTTTTAAGTTTGCAGTGAACAGGTGGTCCACTGACAATAAGTATTTCTGTCTATGTATCATTCCTTTTTATAAAAAAGGTCAAGAATTTTGATACATCCTAAGCACTTTAAATGAATGTTAGACTGAACTACTGTCGTTCTTTCAAGTTTAAATTCTTGCTTCTCAACTTGTATACATCATAGGGATATGTGCACAAATATATGGGTTAATTGTATTTTGTTAATGTTTCCTCATCAAATAAGGCAAACAGCTGTATTTCCAAAGTAGCTTCTGACAGCAGGGACAATCCTTCCAGGTATAAATCTACGCATAGAAATGCAGCTTTAACTGCATTTTCCTGGATGTGAAAACTAGTGCCAGCCAAAACCCAGGCAGTCAAAATCACCTCTTCACTGTCAAAAGCCATTTCTGAAACAATTTGAAAATATGAATCCTCTAGGTAGCACTGTGGAATGTATGCCATTCCTAGTTAAGTCTTATAATTTTTTATATCTTCTTATCAAGACATGAGGTAGTATTTTCTACTTAAAATTTATTCTGTAATCATATGGTAATTAGTACTATATGTTATTATTAAATGTTGGACTGAATCAAAACCCCAGGTCAGAAAAATCCTGACCTGTTGTTGCCATCCAAATCCACATCTGTATACAAACTTTGTGTCTACTCGTATTGTTATAAGGGACTGAACCAGAACCCAAACCTGACAGCCAGCTGAACTACAGCACAGGAAGAACCTAGTTCTGCTCATCGGGCTCATTGCTCTAGGATTCTGAGGCACCAGGACTGTCAAGGAGGTGACGAGTATACACATCTCACAGTCTATAGGTCACAAACTCCTTTCTTCACAAGTTCAGCATGTTTGTGCATTCAGCTAAGTCTTAGGAGGGCCAAGCAAATGTGTAATCAACCAAGTTTATTTTAGAATCAGCCACTCAATAAGCAGCTAAACTGGGCAAATTGGGCAACAGCCACTGAAGTGATTCATTCATACTATTCCTTTCTTAAATTATGCTCTGACTCTTTTTGGCTGAGCATTGACCCATTAAATCTTGCAACCAATTCAAAGTCAATTAATACCTCCTACAATTCTTTAGCTCTTTTTTCTTCAAGAGCATTAGTTAAAACTTACCTCAATAACGTCTGAGAAAAGTATTTCAGAGTATTTGCAATGTCAGTTCCAGAGGGCACAGGGTAAATGTTGTGGAGAACCCGGTTGTGGTATTCCTGAAGGTAACGGATTTTGGAAGCAACTACATAAAAGACAAAAAAAACAAAACACAAAAATTTTTATTTAGGTTTTTTTCAGACTTCAACAGAATCATGTCTGTTCCTACCATTTCTGATTATTTTTTTTATTTAACTGTAAAAAACAGCAAAGTCTCTACATTCCTTCTGTTTTGACTGAATAAATTGAATACTCCAGTGCAAGAGTGCCAAGGAGAAGGCACAGAAGTGCCGACACAGCCTCAGTGGAAGCAGAGCTGGCTGGGAACTCTTAATCATGTTAAAAGTGCACTAAGACTGTATAATAGTTAAAAGGAAAGATGCTTCTGAATTACTTCATCCCTTGAGCATACGGATTATGACAGTCTTTCACTACACCAAGATATACTTTGTTCTGCTACAGGGCTCCTTCAGTGTGGAAGATAAATTGTGCTTCCTAAATGAGCAATTAGTCAATAGTTTGTTTAACTGTCATTGTCAAATGGCATTTATTAAAGAATGAATACTACCAAGTCCTCTGCTGAACAGAAGAGCACTAACTTCCTGAGAGACGTCCCTATGCCTCTTGCTGCTGCTGTATCTGAACATTTCATGAGCATTCTGATTTTTTTTCTGTATCATTGACAAGTTGAATGAGAAGGGGTGACATTGTATGCATATTACAGAAAAAGACTGAAGAACAGACACCAAGAGCAAAGCGTCTGCAACTCCTGTTGGAGGCTCAGCTTGAGATACCGAGAGCCATTTTGCCAGAATAGATAGCAGTATGTACTGGACTTTCACGTCCAATAAACAAAAGCATCTGTGAGTGCGCAGTCACACAACAAAAGAGGTTTGACAATTTCAAGTCAGTTATCCATACAATGAGGAACACTCAAATAATCGTCAAGCAAAGAATACTTTTTGCTTGAATTGCATGACAAGAAACCCAGTCTTCCAGCACGCAACTGCCCTCATCATGATCGTCCTTCTCCTGTTTCCTGCTGTACTGACTGTACCAATTTCTGCACCAAGTGAAGCTTCTACAGACAAAAAGTCTTCCTCATGGTATTACCCTGCTTCATCACAGGGAGAAAGCCCATCATATGACTGAATAGGGCTGGGATCTAGGGGAAAACAGCAAATCAAAATCCAATTAGGGAGACTGTCATAATAACCATGCAAAAGTAATAAACTAAGCAATTTTCATTATATTTCCTCACTTTTAAGTGTTTTACTTCACAAATCTATTTTAAGGTGACATTAATGGATAATTAAAATCAATCACCGCTTTTCTTCCCCCCAAACAACTGAAAACAGAAGTTTGTCAAATGGACTCAGATTGCCTCAGCATAGCTAGAGCAAGATCAGAGTCTTTTGGGCCACCACATAGGCCTGTGGCACATGAACTGTCCTCTGCAGTAGGTTATCCCTGTCTCTGTGAGACCAGCCATAACTAGATTCCTACACACCCCCAAAACCACTGGGGTGGTAACACTTGGTCATGATGTGTTTCACTCCAGCTTACAGAAGTTTATTTCAGCAATCCAAGACCTATTTTCCCCTCCTGATCCCACACCTCATTCTTTCTGCCCACTATCTCAGTTTCAGTCTCAAATTTGCAGCTCAGTTTACCAGATTAAAGATAGACACTTTTTTGGGTTTATTTTAATGTCATGAAGACCCCTATAAAAACTAATCTAAATCAGGTTAGAGTAAGGAAGGAATTACTTCATAAACGTATTTTGTGATGCTACTTTCTCTTGCCAGGGAAAATGAAGAGTATGAAGCCAGGCATATTTGCAAAGAAAACAGACCACATTTCACAGTACCCAGCAAAGAACACTTCACAGCAAGATGCACAGTTTACTGTGGCTGCCATGGTTTGCTGTCAGGTATCTGTAAGTGAATTGGATTAACAAAATGCCAAAGATGATGTCAGAATTCAGGTCTAGATGTATTTCAGAGAACTGTCTGCCTCTCTACAGCTACTTACTTTCAATAAAGAGTATAGGATATCTAAAATAGCTTTCTTTTAATAAAGAAGGAAATCTATTTATTTCTATTAATCAGCATTGTCACGCAATTGTATCAGAAAATTTATTTATAAAGCCTAAGTATTAACATTAACCTTAGGATAAAGGTTTCAACCTCATCTCTCAGTTCTGTTTCCCAGAACACAAACAATTTCAGCACAGCTCCCCAGAACACAGACAACCTTCTGAAGGAAAGCTCCAGAGCAAAACTTTGCCAGCTTTCAAGATACAGAAGTATGTGAATGATCCAATTTTCTGAGTTTCTGAGAACCCAGAGATACACTTAAAAAGTGATGTCACTCTGTGGAAGTACTTAACCATTGCCATAAGGTTGTCACATAAAACAAATTTAAAAAAGAAAAAAGAAAAAAAGTTATTCTACACTGCTTTGCTGGGTATTTCTCTAGGATCTACACAGACCTAGCTAAACTCCCTCGCCCCCTTGTAAGCATTGATTGAATCAAGAGTGAAACCATTAGGAGTCTTTAAAGATGGTCTTCGTTGCTCCACTGTCCTGGAGAACAGAGTGGGCATCAGGCATTCCCAGGACATTACTTACCATAACCAAACAAACACCAGTTACTGCTATTTAAGGTGAAAAAACCCTAATTTTCTTTGAATACAATAGAACACCTCAGGCGTGCCATGATGAATCCAATGATGAAAGTCACTGTCAATACCACTGGTATGAGATAGAAGATGCATGGGATCACAAAAAACAGAGGCTTCTTGAGATGACTTCCCAGATGGCCACCATTTTACCTGTTGTTTATACAACCTGCCAAAGAGCTGTGGGGTGGCCACAGATTCATGTTTAGAGCAGCACCTCTTCTGTTCTGATCAGTCTGTTTCCTCATTCATTGTGTTTTGCTGCTGTGTGGTAGATTGAGAGTCATTACGACTTGTGACTTGACTCCATCCTGAGACATTCTGGTTCTTCCTGTCAGTCAGTGAGGACAGCAGCAGTTGGGGTTTGAAGGTTTGCCTGATAGTGATGTATGCAAATCAATAGAATCCTTGTCGGAGTCCATCACCATTTGTCAAAAATTGCAGGTGAGGGAATCTTGAAGTTACGTAGAGACAAAGACATTTGGTAATGCCATAAGAACTAGTCAGGGGAGCAGCCTTGGTAAACAAAATACATTCAGTAGGTTAGAATGCACAGGGTTCATCCATTAACTGAATACTCTACCTGTAGCATCATGAAAAAGAACATTATGAGGCAGAAAGATCTGAAACCTGGACCCCAAGTAAATCTTAAAATAGAGAACAACAGGACATGGCAGGGCAAGATGCGGTATCTTGAACAGTACAAAGAGATGAAAAGAAAAAACAGCCAAGGAAAAAACATGAAAAAGAAGCTCAAACAGAGCAGACCAAAAGCATTAGGAATAGAGGAATGGAGAAGGCAGAACAGAAAAGGAAGAAAATGCCAAAGGCAGTGCTGAGACAAAAGGCAGCAGAAATTCTTCCACATGCCGGTGTGAAAGCAGCGTAATTAATGTATACGTATCACAAGAAAGAAGAAACAATTACAGAACTCAGGTTGGGGGTGGGGAAGGCAGAAAGAACAGAATGGTACAGATCTGAACATTGCACACTTCAGGGCTGTTGCATAGTTGCCTATGTATGAAGACAGAATTATAACCCTACAGCAATAAATTAGCATCCACATAATATTTTAATAGCAACATCATCCATCACTGTAAATAAGCAGTAAACCCTAAAGGAAAAAAATACAAGTATTCTTTTCCTTAGATCAGTTCAGCACAGGCATATATAAATACAAGGATCCTTCCTAGTGACCTGGAGGAAGAAGACAGACAGCAAGTCTCAGCACGTGACGTGTCAGATCACACCATGTCATGACAAACATCAATCCAACCTACTGGACACAGACTACCTGGCTCACAACCATGACACTGTATCAGGAGAGAAAGTAGCTTTGATATGGGCAACAAGCTCCAATACCCTGGTATTTTTCTTTGAGCCTCCGACCAGGGCTCCTGCAGACGCAGCAGTAACAACAGTGGGGGAACACAAGCATGGCCCAGCTGCTGACGTCCCAACAATCATGTCATCTGATCTTGCTCCCGTCAGATCTAGCCAACATGGTGGTTAACACGTCTGTGGCTGCAAGGAGGCATGCTAGGCCCTGGGTAGGGGGATGTCAGCACCCGGGAGGTCCTGCTGGGACACTCTGGGGGCTGTGGCAGGTGGCGTGTAGGCAAGACAGTAACAGTCTGCATTCACCTAAAAGGTGAGCACAGGCAAGAATGACAGCACACCTCCCTTCTCTACCTCACAGCAAGACCACCTTCAAGATGGCAATGCATGGGTCACCTCTGGTCTGCATAGTCAGATCTCCAGTCTCTCAGGTGAGTACATCCTTTGGGACAGGGCACAGCACCGGCAGACTTCCCGCCATGGGGCCAAGGGCCGAGCCGGCGGTCTCAGTCTTAACTCTCATCCCCGGATCCCTCATCTCCTCCGCTCAAGTCCCCGGCGCTGCCTTTGCACAAACACGCCGCCTCCCCAGAAGGGCCACCCCGCCAGCGAGGCGCGGGGCGGGAGGCGAGATGCTCCGAGGGCCGCCGCTACCAAGCAAGCGGGCTGAGACAGAAAGAGCCAGAATGCCGGCAGCTCCCCCCTCCCCTTGCACTAGCTGCTACGCGGACGCCACATAACGCGGGAGGAGGTCGGGCGGCGCTATCCCGCCGGGGCGACTGACAGCCGGCACCGGGGCAACTGACAGCCGGCAGCAAGGCAACGCCATCGACAGGAAGGCACACTCGGCCGGCTGCCCCCCGCTCCCCTCGGACAGGCCCCGGCCCGCGCCGCCTGACCCCGGCACTCACACTGCTCCGCCTTGGTGGACATGCTGCCGCCCCGCTCTGTCCCTCAGCCGCCGAGGAGCGCCTGCCCCCGGCCGCGGTGAAGGCGGCGATGTCCGCTTCGCCTTAGCGCCGGTTGCCGCTGCCGCAGGGCTGCGGGCTGGGGAGCGGCGGGCAGCGGGCGGGGCTGGGCGGGAACGGACTCTTAAAGGGAAAGCGCGTCTGGCGAACGGAGTCGGGAGCGGTCTGCGGAATGGGGGCGGCCTCGGAAAGGATGAGGTGGGGAGGGAGGTCCGCTTGCCCGCTCGCACGTCCGCCCGCCCCGGGGCAGCCCTGAAGCACCCGCAGCGGGCGGGGACGTTCTCTCACCGAAGCACCGAGCTTGCCGCAGCGCTGGGCTGGGAGCTGCCGGGCCGGAAGATGTTGACGAGCCCCTCCGGTGCCCCCCGGGGCTTCGAGGGTGTTTGGGGCTGCTGAGGGGGCTGGGGGTGCGCACACCCCGGCCCGCCGCCCTGCCGCTGCTTGGGGGTTGCAAAAGGAGGCGCGCTGAGCTAGGCCAGGGATGGTGACATTATTGTCAGGGGTTGTTCTGGGGCTGTGTCTGTGCACTCTCTTTTAGTCTTTGCTTGAAACAAGAATGTTGTTTCTTTCACTACTTCTCCTGCCCTCAACCCCCTGGGCTCCCACTGTGTACCTCAGGTGCCTCTGGCTGAGTATCCCCACTTGTTTCCACGGTGTGCCAAGCATCTCTGAGATGGTCTGGCCATTATCTGCCCTTACCAAAGAGATGAAGGCTGAGCTCAGCCCTGATGTCACCTCTATGTAACCAGTTCTCAGCTGTTTAGTGCCCCAGGCACTGTCAGTGCAGGATGAAGGTAGGATGGAAAGACCGGTCGTGGTAGGAGTACAGTAATAACTATGGCTATGAGTCTCTTTTCTGAAACTTTCCGTAACAGTTTTTCAGATCCTCATGCTTCTGAAAAAGGTATGTGGAAGCAGTAGTACTTCATCAGTCAGAGCATGGAAGCCTTGATGTTTATAAATAAAAAGCCAGTTGCAACATACTGTCCCCAAAGGCTGGGCTGCATTAGGTGAGTACGCCTGTGGCAGCCAAAGAGAACGGTGCTGTGGAGGTGGAAGAAAATAGGTACATTTTATTATTCATCATGCAAGGCAGAGCATCCAAATTACTGCTGCCCTGATTTGGGGATTATGCACATTTTATGCCGGGAACTGCCGTGAAGGGGCAGATGATGTTCACTGGCATTTAACCGGTTGGCTTTTCTTCTCAAAGCAATCTTCTAAAAATAATGAACGTCCAATGTTTTTCCAACACCACTTAATTAGGTCCAAAATAGAGCTCTTGATGCATTTCGTTGAGGCCATAGTTCTTTCCACATTCCCTGCTGCTTGCAAGCCCCAAAGGGAAAGAGGATCCAACTTAAACCACTACTACTGGCTAGTACGAACAAGCTGCAATGACTTTAGTGAGACTGATCAGCAACTGAAAGGTATGAGTTATCTCCATTTCCTTGAGCAGTACTTCACAAAAGCAAAGAGCACTGGCCCATTCCCATACGTGGTTTGCTCCTTCTTCCTGTTGGGCTCGCTGCAATATCCCATAGGTTTCTACCTGAACATTTAAGTTCACTCTTTTACATCCAAACATTTAAGAGTAAACATTTAAGTCTATTCTTTTATTAGAAAGTCGGTGAAAGTTTTTTCTATTTAATTAATTTAATGAAGTGCCCAGGGAGGTGGGTGCTACAAGCCCCACTTCCCCCAACCCTAGGTCTCACAACATAGAACATAAGTTATAAAAATACAGACAAATGGCTTTCAGATCTCACTGAAATAAGCTGTTGAAGGCAGGTCTCATCTTTATCTTGAATTTCTGTCTATTGATGCAACAAATCAATCTGAACTGCTTTATTGCTCATTACAGAACAATAGGGAACTGTGCACTGAGAGGAACAGAGCTCCCATAGGTATCCTTAAATATATACCAAGTGTTCACATACTGCAGTGGTGAGCCTACTAAAAACACTCCAGTTGATAAAGCAGGAATACACTGAGAAAATATGAATTCCATTTCTCATGTAAAATTTCTTCTTTGGTTTAAGTGCTTGAAAATTGCAGCTATGCCTGCATTTACCGAACAAGGTCCTATACAGTTCAGCATGTCATTCAGGTATATGGAAAGCAATTTATTGCCTATGAGTCCTTCTGCATACCTAAACAATGCCTATGCCCCAAATAAATCCCAATACAAGTCATCTGTTATTTGGTCAAACAATTTGATAGGTTTGCCTGGTTTGTTAATAGAAGTATAGAGACTCGTGCTTTAAATTGTGAGCAAATGTCATAAAGGAGCAAATACAGGAACATGGCACTCTGGGAATTAATTTCTCAAGTCTCTGTGCTGAATAGAAATCCACATTTCTCAGCAAGATCCTCATGAATTTGCCTAGTAAAATGGGTACAGTGCTCCACTGGAAACATTTTTAAGCAGCTAAGGTTTATGTCCATATGCTTTTTACCTCTGCATGCACTCAGTTAAGAGAACACATAAAAGCTGGAGGCATCCTGCAGTCCACAAGTCATTAATGCAAGAATGTACTTTTAACAATGAATGAATGGGGAATGGAAAACTTACATACCAACTGATGAAAACCAAAAAGAACAAATGGTACTTTTCTGAGTTCATGAGTAGAAATTTCACAGAATCATAGAATCACGGAGGTTGGAAGGAACCTCTGGAACTTGTCTACTCCAACTTCCCTGTTCAGAGCAAGGTCAACTAAAGCAGATTGCTCAGGGCCATGTCCAGTCAGGTTTTGAATATCTGTAAGGATGGAGACCCCACAATCTCTCTAAGCAACCTGTTCCAAGGTTTGACCATCCTCACAGTAGAAAAGTTTTTTTCTCATGTTTAAGTGGAATTTCCTGTATTTCAGTTTGTGCCTATTGCCGCCAGTCCTGTCACTGAGCGCTGCTGAGAAAAATCTGGCTCCATCTTCTTACTCTCTCCCCTCAGGTATTTATACACATTGACAAGATCCCCCCCAAGCCTTTTCTTGTTGAGGTTAAACAATCCCAGCTCCCTCAGCCTCTCTTCATATGACAGATGCTCCAGTCTCTTCATCATCTAGCCCTTCCCTTGACTCACTCCAGTATGTTCATGTCTGGTGAGCCCAGGAGACACAACACTCCAGACAGGGTCTCACCAGTGCTGGGGAGAGGGGAATAATCACCTCCCTTGACCAGCTGGCCATGCTGTTCCTAATGCAGCCCAGAATCCTGTTGGCCTTCTTGCTACAAAGGCTCATTGCTGACTTTTGGTTAACTTGGTGTTTACCAGGACCCCCAGGTCCTTCTCTGCAGAGCTGCTTTCCAGCTGGTCAGCCCCAGCCTGTACTGGTGCATGGGGTTATTCCTCCTGAGGTGCAGGACTTGAATTTTCATCTGTTGAACTTCATGAGACTCCTGTTGGCCCATTTCTCCAACCTCTTAAGATCCATCTGAATGGCAGCACAACCATCTGGTATATCCATCACTCCTCCCAGTTTGTACCATCTGCATATTTGCAAAGGGCGTTCCATCACCCAGGTCATTGACAAAGACATGAAACAGTACTGGCCCCAGTACTGACCCATGCAGTACAGCATTACTGACTGTTTTCCAGCTGGACTGTGTGCCACTGATCACAACCCTCTGAGACTGGCAGTTTGGCCACTTTTCAGTTCACATCATTATCAACTTACCTAGTCCATACTTCATCAGTTTGTTAATGCCAATATTATGGGAGACAGTGATGAAAGTCTTGCTAAAGAAAAACATCTACTGCTCTCCCCTCATCCACCAAGCTAGTCATTTTCTTGTAGAAGGCTATCAGGTTGGTCAGGCATGATTTTCCCTTTGTAAATTCACACTGACTACTCCAAATCACCTTCTTGTCTTTAATGCGTTCGGAATTGGTTTCCAGGATTATGTGCTCCATCATCTTCGCAGGTGTTGTGGTTTAACCCCAGCCGGTAATGAAGCACCACGCAGCTGCTTGCTCACACCTCCCTTCCCCAAGGGCATGGGGAGGAGGATGGAAAAAAACTCATGGGTTGAGATAAAGAGAGTTTAATAGGATAACAAAGGAAGATAATAATAGTAATAACAACAACAATAATAATATATATAAAACATGTGATGCACAAATGCAATTGCTCACCACACGTGGAAGGGGAAAATAAACCCTGATGCCCAGTCTGTTTCTGAGCAGCAATCCCACCTCCTAGCTACCTTTCTCAGTTCTACATGGAGCATGATGTTATATGGCAGGGAATATCCCTTTGGCCAGTCTAGGTCAGCTGTCCTGGCTGTGCTCTCACAGCTTCTTGTGCACCTGGCAGGGTGTGGGAAGCTGGAAAGTCCTTGACTTAGTGTAGACACTACAACTACCTAGCAACAACTGAAAACATCAGTGTATTCTCAACATTATTCTCAGACTAAATCCAAAACAGCACTATACCAGCTACTAGAAAGAAAATTAACTCCATCTCAGCTGAAACCTGGACACCAGGGATCCAGGTGAGACTGACTGGCCTATAGTTTCCTAGATCCTCCTGCTTGTACTTCTTGAAAAAAAGAGTGACATTTGCTTTCTTCTATTTCTCAGTTGTCTTGGCCTTTTAAAGATAATCAGAAGTAGCCTTACAATGACATTGGTCAAATGCCTCAGCGCTTGTGTGTGTATCCTATCATGTCCCATGGACTTATGTATGGCTGGTTTGTTTAAATGTTCCTTTACCTGATCGTCCTCTACTGGCAGGTATGTCTTCCTTGTTCCAGAATCTCCCACTGGCTTCAGGGGCCTGGGATTCCTGAAGGCAGGTCCTACCAGAAAAGACCAAAGTAAAGAAGACATTGAGTGCTTTGGCCTTTTTCATGTCCTTCAGCAGGTCCCCTGCCCCATTCAGCAATGGACCCACACTTTCCCTACCCTTTCTTTGGCTGCTGATGTCCCTGTAGAAGTCCTTCTCATTGCTCTTCTTGTTCCCTCAACAGATTCAATTCCTGATGGGCCTTCCTTTTCCTAACCCCATCCCTGGACACTCAGCCAGTGTTTCTATGTTCCTCATAGGTCACCTGCTCCTGGTTTCACCTCTTGTACGCTTCCTTTTTATGTTTGACTTTCATCAGGAACACTTTGTTCATCCATGCAGGCCTCCTGTGACCTGTGCTTAACTTCCTCCATGTTGGGAGGGACCATTCTGGCGCTTGAAGGAGGTGATCCTTGAAAATCAGTCAGCTGGATGTCTGGATATTAAGGTGAAAAAGTATATTCAAGAGAGCTAGAAAATATATCTACCTCTTACAGAGGAGTTAGTTGTAAACCACATTCTCTGTTTCACTGACTGAAACTGTGGGTTTTGCAGGATAAGGTAGATAAGGTTTGGAAGGGATGGGGAGTATACTGTGTGCTTTGTGCTGGTTTTAACTGAACTTTGCCATAACACTGTGAATTGCAATTACAAGATAATTCAAGAACAAGTTAATGAAGTACACTGTAAGAAGAAGAGAAGTCATCAAGAGCTGAACTCACTATTTGTGTGCCTGTTGTCACTTTGAATTGCATTTTCAAGTATTCAGCTCTGAACAGAGACACAAAATCTAGTATTGTTCATTTGTTTTTAATCTCCAAGCATTAAAAAATCTACTTTTAGAAAGGTAATCCTTTCTGAAAAATACAAAATCCTAAGCTCACCTACCTTGAAGCATGTACAGAAAATTTTTAAATTGTTCATAAATTAAAGTGAGAGTACATATATATAAAAAATAAACCTGTCTATGTATCTGTTTACAGGTATATATGTACGTATTTGTATACAGAGATGTTCACTGTTACCAATTCTTGATACATTCTCACTGTGTTTTCCTCAAAGGCTCAGCTTCCAGAGTCAGGTAATCACATGAATCCCTATTTGAATTTTAAATAAAAGTTAGTTCTTGCCTGATACATTCAGATACTCAAATGCAATATAAACAATGTTTAAAACAAATTAGGATTTCAATGCCTGAATAAGAGGCAAGGACCAAAATGTTTTGTAAGTTTTATTTAAAAACAAACAAACAAAAAAAACCACCACAAAAACCCCACAAAACAAACAAAACCAGCCAACTTCAATTTATTTTAATTCAATGTCTCAGTTTTTTTAAACTTGCTTACAATTTCTGGCCGGATCTTATCAATAACTGCAGTGTGATAGGGATATTAAACCCTGCAGTAGCGGTGGGAAAATGCTTGGAATGTCTCAAATTCTTGCTTTACTCACTACAGCCCTATCTGAATTGAAGGCTCTGCCATGGTATAAAGGAGGCAAGGGAGAGTAAAGTCTGCCTGATGAGCCAGTTGTAATCCCGGTAAGAAAAACCAAACATAACAAGTCAACTGGAACAGCAGCAGAAGAGGGTGAGCTTCTCTGGCACTCAGGACTTTTCAGCCCACATGGTGCTCTCTGGGTATCTACCACTACCCCAGGCTAACCTAACCCAGATGCAAGGAGCTTCGTACAGACAGGACTGGAGCCCCTGAACAGGACCTATGTAGGGACTGATCTCCTGCCTGTCAGATTCAAACAGTAGATAGAGTCCCTCAGGCTCAGACATGTGTATTTGACAGCAATAGTTAGACCCCATTAATTTGTCTGTAAATCTTTGCTCTCTATAAGGATTAATCCTCATGAATGATGGTCAAATAGATAATCGCTTGAGGAAAATGTCTATCTGTGATTAAACTGAACCATTAGGCTCTACTCAGATATGCTACAGCATGTATCCTGGTTGACACAGGATCATTTCTGGAGCTGTTCCTCAGGGCTCAGACACCTGGGTTAACTGGCATCAGCTAAGAGACAGTGAACAGGAAAGGCACCTCTTCTCACTCACAGAAAATCATGTCTATGCACAAAAGTAGCACAATATTACTGACAGCTTTTATAGTCTTGTGCTGATTGTCTGCAGGAAAAGAATTTCTTCCTAGGAGAAGTATATCCAGTCTGTGCTGAGACTTAAAAATGCAAGGAAAACCTCCTGTCTTGCCTTCAGGGTTACTATCACACAGCAGTATGTCCAGAAAAAAAAACAACCAGACCTCCTGCTGTGGGAGGACAGGAATGTCGCTGTTCTGAGGAGGAAGGTGTAGAGTACAGTAGGATAGAAATTAGGATAGGATAGAATAGAATAGAACAGAACAGAATAGAATAGAATAGAATAATAGATGTTGGCAGTCGTGGCAGAAGTGATCATGATGTGATCAGAAGCTCGGCTGAAGTCACCAACCCATATCAGTTATGCCATCTGGCATGTGACAAATGCATTTCTGTCATCACTGGCTTGGGCTGATTTAAAGTGAGAGGCTGAGCAGTAAAGAGCTCTGGGTCTCATTGCCAGTACTGTGATCCCAACAGAGTAGCCAGCTTGTGACATTAATATTTGTTTTTTCCCTCCCGAATTTAGAATAATTTAGACTTCAGGAAAAAAAATCATTAGGAAATACAGTGGTTATTTGGTTGTATTTACAAATCTGTAATTTTCTTTTTATTCTGACAATTACTTCAATTAACTTTGTGGATGTTAGCTTTATTATTACATTTGTCACTGTCACTGTAAAAAAAAAGTCTGATTAATGCCCTCAATTTCTCTTCTAGAGTAATCTCATTAGCCTCTAAGTGAACAAAATACTTAATTTGTTGCCATAGCAGTGGAGTTTTGAGAAATAAATGGTGACCTGCATAGAGAACTAGCACAAACCTGATCAGCATGTACTAGGACTTATTATAAGATCAGAGATTGGCTTTACTAGCTCTAAGAAGCACAGTATTTGTGACAGCTGCCATGCTGTGTTTGTGAAAATTAGCATCACCTTGGCTGAATTAGATCTTCCCCCCAATAACTTGAATGGTTTTGTTACCTTTAATCTCAGACATGTGCAAAATTGACTATACCAACTACCTACACGGCTAAAGTAAAAGCACGTAGTAGTGTTAGTAGTGCTTTAGGGATTAGAATGACGTGTCAAAAAAATGCCTTCTTAAACCTATCGTGGCCCAAAGTCTAAGATGTGAACATGGAAGACAAGAAACCCAGAGCATACTTTTTATTTTGCTTTAGTATTTCTAAACTGAAGTAAAAATGTTTGGGAAAGGCCTCCGCCAGGCAAAAATACTAACAGAGAGCAAAAGAAGTCATGAGATTTTCCATGAAGGAGGTGAGGAGAAAGCATGCAACATGCAACACTGCTCAGGTCCTCAGCGTTTTACTGTGTGTGTACCACGTTTGTGACCCATGCCAGGGTGCAGACCCTGGCTCAGTAACAACTGAGGTTGACTGACCTTGCTCATGTGCTTGAAGGCTACCTTCCTAGCAGCCAGTAAGCCAGCTTGTCCCTCCTCCAAATTGGTTTGCTCCGCATAGGCATCCAGGAGCTACGTAAGATGAACTGAAGGGTGGACTAGCAGAGACTAGAGCCTTAGTGTGAAACACAAAGTGAACTAAATTGACAGAACCGGAGCACCCTTAGAGCAGCCTGTAGGAAAGCTGCTGCACTTTACACAGGAACATCAATATTTTTCTCATCTGCAGACCCTTGCAAATTGTCAAGTGGATGTGTTGCCCTATCTATAGCAAATTTAAGCCTACTGACAATTGGTTAGTATTCCCCAGCTACTTTTTGCAGACCCAGTGTGTGCGTATGGGCCATAGGCTGAATACTACTGGGTCTCTTAAACTATGAGCTCATCTAGAGCATCCATTCTTGAGATGAGGCAATATAGTGGCTGAGAGGCACCATGGTCACTTCTCCTTCTACTTACTTAGAGCTATAATGAGTATTTTAGCATAAAAATGTACTGCAGCACATAACTATAATCACAAACCATGTAAATATTCCAAAGTTTAATTCAATACAAGACCTTTTGTGTTAGCTGGAATGGCTGTCACTTATATTCCTACGGAAGGACAGGCTTCAGCCACTTACCCTTAGGCATATATGTGTTACCTGTGCTACCACCTGTAGCCAGCTTAAAGCCAGCTTTGGCACATCTGCAAGAAATGCAGAGCATTGATGTAGATACACAATGAGAAACACAGCAGGGAACCTTCCTCCAGCAGTCTGTTTCCACCTCCTTCTAACCTGCTGCCTGATCTCGGGCAGGCACTTCATCTTTGGTACTCCCCGTCTGTAGAATTACAGCAGGGTGACTCTTGTCTGTCTTTGCAAAGGGCTTCGCTGATGTCTGCACTCAAAGCTCAGCACCGCTCAGAGATCCCTGAACTAGCAGGCAGCCCTGGTGCTGTGGTACCCATTGGGCTGCAAGTAGGGTTGTTGCTGCTGAATTAACCATTTTGACCAAATGGCTCTGAGAGCTGCAGGAAGCCTGAGGAAAATCCAGCTGGTGGAGCCGGAGCCCTGGGCACCACCAGCTGCATTTATCAGCCCAGCCCTGGCTGAACTCTGGCTGGTTTAGGCCAGAAAATAAACACTCTTGCACTTGGTAGACCTTATTAGCTCACTCATACCACACTAACAGGAATAAAAGTGCCTGCAATGACCTAGCTTCCCTCCTTTTCATCTCAGTTTTCTGTGCACCATGTTCCCCAGAGCTTCCAGTCTCAGGGTTACAGATCTATTTGCAATCCATCAGTAAAGAGGGCTACATGAAAACAGCAGTATTTTAAAATGCTTGTAAAATGTGATCCATATCACTTTTAGGAAGAAATGCTTCAAGTGGAGTGGAAATCTGAAAAATATATATTTATGAAAAATACTTACATTTTAAATAGTCCTTTATGTAAGTAGTTTCTAAAAATTATCCCTGCTTCAATATAAACATGTATCTATATTGCCAGATATTAAACACCAGATGACTTTTTTACCACATTTCATCTAGTGCAATTCTCAGTGCTTCACTCACATACCCCAAGTACACAATATAACCAGACAATCTTACTACTCATTGCCATAATTTAAAAGGACAAGTACAACAACTGAAATGTCATATCTTACTGATTTATTTAGTTATTACTAGGTGAGAGATGGATGACAAAATCAGAGGCAGGACAAGCAGGCATGCTGAAATGTTCAAAACCATTTGTCACAAAAGATTCCGCAAAATAGTCTTACTGATTCCAGTGGGTGCGCTTGCAGTGTGCAGGAGCAGAGTTTCACACAGTATTTGCACAGCTGTATTTCAGTTATTGGCATGGGGTTTTCTCTGGATACCAGGAATGTAGGTGCCTATCCAAAACTCATCAAAATCTGTGGGAAACTTTCCACATATGTAACTGGGCTTCAGATCAGGCAGTTCAATTCAGTGATAAAGCTAATTATTTTTTTGAAAAAATAAACCAATACCACTATCATGAAACAATCAAGGTGCCTCTGTTCTCACTCTGAAAACTTCAGTTGTGGTTAAAAGACTGAAGGGAACTCAATTTATTTGAAAACCATATTTTAGAAGTACAGCAAGAATGCACACTTTGACACATTTACAGCCCTACTTTCAGAACCTGTTTTGATATTAGACATTACAAATAACTTGATGGAATACTAATCCTAAAGCATCACAAAAGGTTAATATTCTGTATTTTTTTGCAAGACAGACATGAAATCATTAGAAGTCATTCCTTTATAACATAAAACAAATCTTATTTATTGTACGTATTTCAAATATAGTCTAGACTATATAGTCAAAGTATTTATCATAGCATTCATTACAAATAGCAGCCATGGGAAAATCTCTCAAATGTCACAAATTTCAATCTAAAAATTGAAAGTAAATTGAAGTATCTGACAATCATGACCTGCAGAAAAACATTTATTCTGGTGGAAAAGTAGATTAGGTGGGGGAACACATCAAAAGAACACATGTAAAGGTTAAAAATAAACTTCCAAGAAAATCATCTTAAACTCTCAGAGTTTTTGTCTGAGATGAGTATAAATGAAAGTACTAGAATTTTTTATATATTTTCTCCCATTTATTTAAAGTTTTGATGGTACCTAATGACAGATTCAGACTGGTCCATGCAGACTAGTCCAACTTCAGCAGAAGATGGAAGAGTAGACCTACCACTATGTTGCATCACTACACCATTTTATATCTGGGTTCATTTCTACAATACCTGCAAAAGCTTTCTGACCTGGGACCTGTCCCACAGGACTGATGACAGTGTGTGAACTGAGATTTTAGTTAGCCATACTGTCTACCTGGACTTTTTTTACCCCCGTATGGAAGGAATGTGGCACACATAAAACCTGAACTCATGGTTCAATCATTTTGTTTTAAACTGGCCCTCAGGTCCCTGTGTTTTCCCTTTCAAGAGAGTCCAAGTTAGGAGTATTACAGCTTCCTGCAGCCTCCAGATCCTAATTTTGAAGGGATGTTTTCTGTTTCTTTTTATAGCTTGAAAGGTGGCACAGGAACCATCCAGCCGGTCCAAGAACTGCCAGTGAAAATGCTGAGAATCCAATGATTGTCTCCTAAATTAAAGGAAATAAGGTTAAATAAAGCTAAACAAACTGGAACATTCCCAGGGTAAGCAGTCTATTGCCAACCAAATTATGTGAACTTCTGCAGCTATAATCCCAAAAACATGACAGATTCTAAAGGAAAAATAATCCACAGAAGATTATTTTATGTTTGGACTAGAAGCACTAGTAATCCACAGCAGTTGGGAAAAAAATTATCTTGCTCCATGCCATGCAGAGATACATTTAAAAGCATAAAAGACACATTAAAAGAGATGGCTAATTTCTTATTTTCCTACACAATCAGTACCTTTTGTGCCTATTTCTTGAGCTTTTTATGAATAAAATCTTTATAAAAAGAGTATTATTTGCTTATTGTTACAGTGGTACAGCTCACCACTAATCATATACAAGAACTTTGGGTATCTAACTAACACTGGGCATTGATAAAATAGGGGAGAGAGTTGCTGCTAAAAATTTAGTTGTGTGTTTTCTATAATCACATATTAGAGTTGTTGTGCTGGGAAGTCTAATCAAAGCTCATTAAAAGGGCACTCCACAGAAATGGTAATTTGTGACACATGTCTCTATAGGATGCTGTGAGAGCGTCCCCTTCCTCTTGGGAACAAATTTGCCATCTAGGAGTTGGGAAGAGAAGAACTTCTGCAAGGAGTGGAGTTCCTGGGGAGACCTGGCATCTAGCTGGGGTGAAGAAAACCTATATTGTCTATACAGGAAAGAATACTGAGAGGAAGCTCTTCCTGAGAAGACTGGGACTCACACCCAAGCTGTGGGTGAGGAGAGGAAAAGTGAGGATGCAAAGACAGAACTCACCACCAGTCCCACTTTTTCTTCGGGTGGGGAGCTGTGGATGCAGCGGCTGCTCCAACCGGCAGACCTGAAGTAGAAGAGTCGGGATGCGTGGTGCATTATAGGACCCATCATTTTATCCCAGTGAAGGGAGAACACGGCTGGGGTATCCCGACCAGCCAGTAACTACTGCTGTGAGGAGTTTCCCAATCCTTTGCTATTTTCTATTGCTCAAAGCCTGTAGGATGCTGAATTCTTTTCAATGAAGGCAAGGAATCCTTCTGCTTGACAGTCAAGTCCCTTCATTTTCAAGTTGGGTGCAAGAAGCACCAACACAAACCAAAATATACTGGGTAGCTGCTGTCCTTGGATCAGCACCAGCAGGAGTGTGTGGACGTGTGGATGTGCATACGTGCCTGCTCTCTGGGAAAGGAGCACCCTGGGATGATGCAGCCACCTCCCACCAGCTCAGGGAGTGATGCTGCTGAGCCCAGCAGATGGGAGGAGTCTGTCTCTGCTGATGATGCTGTGAGCCAAAATGGAGAAAACTGTCTGTCCTCCCATCTACTAGAGCCTTAAGAGTCGTCTTTTCCCTATATTCGTATGCATGTGCCTCTCCACACAAATTATTTGCACCCTCAGTTACACACTCTCTGAAATTCCCATTTGCCCACACTTGCAGTTCACTTACCACCTTTGTCCACAAAATGATCTGACCAGTATCTCAAAATACTTCCCTGCCCCCCCACTGCAGAGAGTATCTCCTTCCTCCACATCCTACCCAAAACATCGCTAATCCAGCGGTACGAAGAGGCTGTGAAGCAGCCTGCTCGGAAAGCAGCCATCCACAGCAGGGACAGGGGATCAGGTAAGGTCAAGGCACCTGCCTGGGTCCAGCATCAGAGCAGAGTGTGTGACAGGGTAACAGACAAAGGAAGAAAAATGTTATCAGCATTACTGGTAGGAGGTATTTAAGAACAGAAGTAGCTGGGCAGGTGCAGAGAGGGATGTGTCCACTCCCCTGCACGCAGAGCTGGGTGGAAGCTGGAGAGTTACAGTGCCGTAGTGCTAAGCCCAAGCTCAGGAGCTATTAGCCCAGGACCAGCACCATGCTAATTTAGCAACTCAGCTTGCAGACTGGGGCTGGTTTTTAGCTAGTCAGCTTTCACAAGTAGCAATCAGACATCCAGCAGTCATTTTATTCATTTCTTCTGTGTTTTCTCCTGCCTTTAATGACCAAAAGCCTGAAGCAGACAACTACGGCATCCTTCTCTGGACTTCTTGTCAGCGTACATCCTCCAAGGTCACTTCCAAGACAGCCTGCAATGTGGTGGTGGTGGTGAGGGCCTCAGCTTGAGGTTTTTTCACAATGTGCAGAATATGTTAGCAAGGTGTGAAGAGCAAAGACTTAGCAGACTACACAAACAAACAATAGTGGGTCAGTGATTAAACAGACACGTCTGGCATGTGTTTTACCAGTTCTGTGTGTTTGTTATCTCAGTGAATTTACTTGCTCAATTATATGGAGGAAGAGACAACAAGTTTTTTCCCTGTAAATCCTCCTCTTTCACCAAGTATCCTACCTGGCTGTAACAAGAACAGAATTTGCCTAGAAATAAATATGTTTGAGAGGCATTTAAAGTAACTAGAGAGCACAGGACTGATCTGCATTCATCAGCTGTGGCAATAGCAGCTAAACATGCAGTAGATATCCCTAAGCAACCAAACTTCCTGAGACAGAGCCTCTAACACCAAGAGATTGTCCTAGATATATGACATATGATATTTTAAAGTAATGGTTTTCAGGTTCTTCTATTTGTTTTCAGGTATTTAGTTTTTTAATTTCATGCTTTCTACATGAACTTTATTTTTTCTCTACAGCTGTGAGGAATTAGAAACTTCATAAAGTTACACTGAGATTCTCCTTTCATCTTCTGACTATCTCCTGCACAGGCCTCACTAGCATTAATTCCTGTATTAAAATGAAATCAAACACTCTCCTACAATAGCAACAGTGACTCTCATTAATCTTACCATGCTTGGCAGTTATTTTCCAGTTTTAATCTTATTTTTCTAGCAAACCTTCCAACTGTAAAGTCCAAACCAATCTTCCCCGTTGCCACAGCCCTCTGCTGCCAGTAGTGCCGCACCCTGGCATTGGCAGCCAGTCTATGCATTTTTACATAGCAGCGAACAGTATTTGTCAAACTCACCCAAAAAGGCTCAGCTGTTCTTGAGTCAGCACTGGCTTTTGTGCTCCTCACTCTATGTCTCTTAGTACCCATATACCAAGATGGGGACGCTCACCCTGCTCAACCCTCGCCTATACTTGTATTTCCAGGCCTCCAGACACCACTTAAATGCCGCTTCTGAACACTAGAAGTTTTCTCACATTAAATTTAGATTTGAAAAGCCTTTTGCTGTTGCTAGGTTTGTTATTGGTCCCTTTGGGGTGGCAGGAGGACTTCAAAACTCTCCTGGCACAGCTTATCCAGCAGTTTGCTTCTCTCTGCTACCTTAACACATTCTGTATTTTTCCCAACGTTTCTGATCCCACAGGATGGTTCCTTACTCTTGCTCTCTTTCAGAGCTCTGCTTTTAAGAGTGTTTGCTCTTTAGACTGTTACCACTGGAATAATTTAATTGTCAGTTACTGAGGTCCCTTCTTATGTGTTCCTTAGCTAGTACCATTTCCTCACATCTTAGCTGAGAGGGCAGATTTGCTAGCCCCTGCTACAGTGATACAGGTTATAACATCCTCCTCAGTGCCAGAGCAAAGCACTTTCAGTTAACGTACGCAGTGACAGCACCAACCCTCTGATGTTGTAGTTCATTGCCTCCCTCATCTGCTCCTGGGAAAAACTGTAGATAACAGTGTAAGGCTGGCTGAGCAGTTTTATTTCAGCATGAGACCACTTGTTTATTTTATTTAAAAAGTTGAAGCGGGTGTGCAGGAAGTTAATGCTGGTCCATATTTTCTGTGCTACTTGGTTTCAGAGAAAACCAACCCTGTGACACAGAGAATTTTTAACTCTCCTTGCACATTGAAATTGAAATCTGTATTTTAAAGAGAATGGAAGGGTCACTATTGCTTACAGTCAGAAAATCATGACACAGAAGGATCAACAAGATTCTCCACGCTTTTATGAGAACCCCATGCAAGAGCCAGAAAAGGCAGTGTCCCTAGCTGAACGGAAGATGAACACCTTCCAGACCATCTCTCCTCCCTTGGCCTGCAGGTTACATGTGGCAGTCACATCACTCCAGTTTGCAATCATAAACATGCTACAGCCACCTTGCCTATTCTGCGATAGGTGAAATGCTTCATTAGATACATACCAAACTATGACACATGTTGTGACTTCTCTGAAAATTAGTCTTCAGGACTCCTTATTGCTAATCTACAGATCTACAGTTTTTTCAGTCCTGATAACACGTAATGAGCAATGACATCATTGGGAAGAGAATTTTTAACCACTCTTTATTTTTCCCTGGTCTATCTATAGTAATAGTCTCACAAATCAAACCCTTGATATTATTTTTGAAAGAGTATTTCTGATTGTCTTTGCTTTTTCACAGATGAAAACATTTCCGTCAGAGTGAACTAGTTTCTGAACTATCACTGTCATCATTAAAAATGCATCAAGATACAGATGAATTAAAAACAGAAATCTTACAGCAATGGAAATTTAGGACTGTTGTACTGATGGTGGTATTCAACCAGTAGAACTATGGTGAAACTTAAGTACTGAATTTGAAAAAGAAGTAACCACAATTACTCTGGGTTTTTGGAAGGTTTTTTTTTATTTATTTTAATGAGAAAAATTAGAGCAGGGCCAGTTTCTAATGTTGTAACTTTCTTACTGTAGGTTTTATATTTGGAAGATAACCAATTCTATTTCTACTGCTTTGACACATCAAAAAATCTGCCTTCAATAAAATGAAATACACTTCATATTTCTAAATCTTCATGATAAGAGGAATATTCTATTTTTCCATAAATTGCACATCAATAAGTATCGTAGAATATAGAAGATTTGGTGGTGATTCTCCTCTTAGCCTTCTTCAGATACAGAACAACACACTTTCCAGTTTGCAAATAGAAACTATTCTAATGTTTGTTTCTAGGGTAGACACAATCTAGATGTGTTTTAACATAAACTCATGATCTTTTTGTTCTGAACCTTATTGGAATGCTTGTTGAAAATGCACAGGCTCTTAGAAGCACTTTTGGGAAAGAAAAAAAGGCTGGAAGTGGTTATTCTGAATGCAGCAATGGGACTTGGCCAAATGGACTCCCAGCATAACCCTAAACATGAGCACAGTACCCCTCCGCACAGGGTAACCTGGCTCTTCCAGCCACCACCGGGACTTTCTGGGTCTTTGCAGTGCCAACACTGCCACCTGGGGACTGCAGAGCTGAGCCTCACGCCGACTGTAAAGTGAAAAAGAGAAGCTCGTTAACGTCAGTGAAGTTGCTCCTGAATCGAGAGAAAGGAACCAAACGCTGGAATCAGATGCTGCGTGTTTATAATCCAGAATACATGTTGCTCAAGAGCATTGCCAAAGCAGGCTTAATAACACTCAAGTCATCCTTACATTTTGAAATAAACAAACCATTTACAATTTAACTGTAAACATCCTTTTGCCTTGAGCATTTACCCAGTATTTGATATTCTACAGGTTGCTTCTGTGCAGAAGAAAAATCAAAGACAGGTACTTCTTCAACATAATCCTCCTTTTAAGAAAAGCAGCTGAATAATTCTTGTGTCCTTGGACACAGACATAACAAATTTCTTGTTCATAATTCTACAACCGGTTTTATTCGGAAAAAAAAAAAAAACCCCACAAAAATTTTAAAAAATAATGTCCTTCCTCTCAGCTCCAGTCTCCAGTGAATTCAACCCGCAGACTTTATTGAGGTATCTAAGTTAGGAGTGTGGACACCATAGATTCATTC
This sequence comes from Grus americana, assembly GCF_028858705.1. NCBI lineage: Eukaryota > Metazoa > Chordata > Aves > Gruiformes > Gruidae > Grus > Grus americana. The sequence continues at coordinate 53,629,499 of NC_072856.1, read as the reverse complement.
TATCATTGCTTTTAATTCTTCAACATTTAATAAGCCTGCCCTACATAGTGTGTATACACAAGGAGAAAATACATTCTTGATTTTGTCAGTATATTACCCAAAGAACAATAAATATAATATCACTGACATAAGAAAACAATGGATCTAATTGCAAAGACTTATAAATACTGAGGACAAATACAAGCAGAAGAAAGGAGAGAGAGGAGAGCAGTGAGGAAGGTTTTAAGGGATCCTGCTGCTTCAGTTCCTATTCTCAAATCCATTCAATTTCAGAAATATCGTTAATGGCAAACAGAGAAGTCATTCTCTATCAGTGTCTCTCAGAGATAACTGTTAGAGGTTCCACTTGGGCACTCAGGTACTGCAGAAATTGGGAAGCTGCCATTGCAATGATTTAGAGCCCGACTGCCAATTTGTATGACTTTAGGATGAGTCCACATCCAATTGTCAGAAACTCATTCTCCATCCCAAACTGTATTTATGACATAAAAAGGCTGAAGAGCAACTATGCTCAGCCTTCTCATGGTGAGACTGTACAAGGGAGAAAGAAGTGAATGGTTCATTTTATCATCATGTGGGGAAAAAAAAAACCCAAACAACTTTTGATTTACTGCCTGAACAGAGCACATAACAGAAGAGATAATGGAGAGAACTTCCTAGGTGGACAAGTTCAGGGCAATAAAATGTTCACGTGCTTTGGTCAAGAGCACAGCAGTGGAAAAGGGCGACATGCTCCTAGGTTTTGAATGACTGCACTAGCAAGGAAAACTCCACAAAATGGAATTTACTTAACAGAGGCCTGATTCTCTTCTGAAGTCTAGGTAAGTCGTACCGATAACACCAGAGGACCCAGAGAAGGTTTAGTATGCTGTTGTGTAAACCTTATTAAGAAGGGCACTGAGTGACTTTTTAATTTGTCATTTACTTCGAGCTCAGTTTGATCAATGATAACAAAAATAAATTAACTGAGAAAAAAAAAATCCCATAATATATGAATACATCACTCTATTTTGGAATTAAGCATATTCAAAAGCACAAATCTTATTAAACAACATTAAATCTTCTGTTGCTATTTTAATACATACCAAGCTTTTAATTGAATTTCTTCTGGCTTTTTATCATGTCTTTATTTGGTTTAAAATCATAAGGTAATTTTTTGTGCATGCTGTTTTGCTTTGCATGTAATTTAAACCTCTGACAGCTTCTGGTCTTTGAGACCCATTTCACACTGTAGATGGCACTAAATCATTGTGCAACACAAAGCAGACTCATATTTACCTACATGTGGTTGGGTACACAGTGACTGCTCTGGTTTTGTTCTCCTGAAGGATAAGATGTTTATCCATCTAAGTAAGTAGCATGAAAAACAACTTAAAACTTGTTTGCAACCTGGGACAAAAGATATTCTCTGCTATGCTTTTGGCTGATGCATACAGTATACAACATTTTTGTTCTGTAAACTCAAACCATACAGTCAACTGGTGGAAGAGCTGGAATACAGGGATTACTTGATGTGGCTCTAGGCCAGGATTCCTCCAGCTGTCCTGGCACAACTGAATGCCAGCAAAGTCCCAGCTCAAAGTCTGAGCCTCTGAACGGTACAGTGCTGTAAGACTGCTCCCGGGTGTGTGGGGGACCTGGCAGGCAGTCTAACCGACCAGAGACTGAAAGTGGCTTCCTGGGCAGTGCAGGGGCAATAGCAGAGGACACTGCTTTCTGTTTCTGGCCACAGCTGTTCCAGTACAAAGCAATTGCTTTTGAGAAAGACTGAGCATTTTGCAACTTCTTTCAACAGATGTTTCTGTATATGGTAAGGGCCCAAACTGGCTGCTGCCTTTACTTGCAATCACAAAAATAATCAATATATTGCTAATGCTAGTAGAAGCAATGAAATGTTGAATTCCTCTGAAAACTATTCTACTTTCATAAAGGGCCTTTATCTCAACTTGGACATTCATCCTACATCTGCCAGTCAGTGACAATGTTCCTATCAATTTTAGTGGGACAACATCAGCTTTTTGCCCTTTTACTTGAGACACCAAAAATTCAAGACTTTAACAGTATTTGACTTTCCCCTTCTGTTTAAATGAGGATGAGTCTCCTTAGTTTTTCTGTAGGGAGCAGTAAGAGAGCTAAGTACTATTTATATTTTTCCCTTGGAATCTGATGAATAAGCAAATGATAGTCTAGAGCCCCAGCTGGTATGAGCTGGCACTGTTCAACTGAAGACAGTGGCGCTGGGCCAACCCAGAGAGAGGGAGGAGATGGCCCATGGTGTGATTGTTCAACACATTGTATTTTGGACATGACACAAAACTGATCCCAATGGCTGGTAGTCATTAGCTGGAGGCATTCTTGCAAAAGCAAGCAACTCTCAGTACCCTGATTTGTCCAATTTGGATAAATGCACTGTGCCTACTTTTAAAATCACCACACCTACTGTTTCTTTTTTCCATCAGATCCCAAGAACACATAACCTTTTGGCTTTTTCTTCTGTTGTGGGTAGGCATCACAAAGTAATTGCCATGTTCAACTCTGGAGGATGATGTAATCCCAGGGCCCAGTCTAGAGCCAGGTCATTCATTTCAGTGGGTGGTCTCTGACATCTTTGTCTTCTGCCTGCAACACTTGTTTTTATGCCCAAAGTTTGCTCACAGAGAATTGCAGACTGAAGGTGAATTCTGCCCGTAGGAATCTAAGTGCACGTAGGAATCTAAGGGCACGCCTCTGGTGCACAGCAAAGAAATGCAGACATTCCTGAGCTGGTAGAGGTAATGTTAGCTCTGGAATCACCCAACACCTTGCTAAACATCTGCTTTACTCTTGGAGTCAGTCATGTCCCCAGGCAGTCATGCGTGGGTGTAACAGCTCGGCTGTACTAGCTCCACTGCTGTGAGGAAAGACTTTTGCTCACAGTGCTTCATCCAGGATTGGTCTCTCCAGAGCACAGGTTTAATTTGGCAGGGCATGGACTGCCAATAGATGTTATGCCACAAGACTATCTGTACATCTACATACAAACTACTGCATGAGCTATGCTATAGCCTAAATGGGCCAAATAACTCTTTAGAAAGTGAAGTACGGAGAGAATCAGACACCAAAGGGGGAAATTATCAGGATCTGACATCAATTCACTTTTGTTCTCCAATATCATAAAAGGAATTGGTGGAGTCACTGTCCCAACACCACCTCAGAGGCCTATCTTTACCCTGAAACATCACTTTCATAAGCAGCTTCTGCTTGCGCATCCACAGGCAGCTGCAGAGGTCTACAGAAGCAAAGCTGGTCCTACCAGGGTAACACCTTCTGGCACATCAGGCTCCTTTATTTTTAAAGGACAGAGCTTGAGCGAAAAACAAACGCACATGTGGTGGGAAAAGCGAGGAGCAACAAGGCAAATGCCATATGCAGCACAGCAAGTGGTAGCAGCATGCCATTGCTCATAAGATTCATAGCAGAAGTTAATTTTAAGGAGGGATTTTAAAAAAGCCTTTTGCACAGATCTCCTCCCATGTACATGGGATGGCCTGGGGCAGAGGATGAAAGTACTTGGGAGAAAACAAAGATCAGTGTACAATGAATGTTAACTTCAAAGGCAAAAGGGGAGGTGGAGTCAAAAGCTTGAAACATAAGCAAAACCAGACTTTCAACAAATTATTAATTTAAACCACTGTGATGTTCTATCCATTTCAGTTTACTGCATTCAGGATTGACTTTATCTGCTAAGATCTGTTCCTATTCTCTGCATCCAAAGCCCCATGAGTCATCAGTCAACACAGAACTACATCTGACACAGCTTAAACCTACTTCTATTTAAAAGGGGCTTCCAGGGTAACCATCTCACTCAGGTAATTGCTGTAACTGCTTCTGTTAGCTTGAATGCTTTGCATAGGATATATGCATACTACTCATTCTATATATATGGTGGGCTGGTGCAGCAAATTCTAATCCTTGGTTGTGATGACTTGGGGATACAGTCCTTCATCCCCAGCAGTTATCGCATGAAAATAATAGGACCCCACTACAGTGTATAAAAGTTCATACATGACCTTCACAGATCTTACCTTCATATTTAAAAGACTCATCAGAATCTGAGTGTCAATATTTGTGTGATTTTCTATCCCCTTTTCCTCCTTTTTCTCTCCTGGGTGGAAACTTTGCTAACACTCTTAATGTCATCTCGGATCTCGTAGTAGAAGTTACGGGTTTTCATTAACTGTTAATTATTAACCAAAACCTGTTAATAACATTTCATTTATCCCTGAAATGCCTTGTGGCTTGGTGTGCACATCTCCCTGGCACAATCAGCACCGCTACTGTCAGGAAGCAAACCATCGGTCAGTCCCAGCTGCGGTACAGCCAACTCTGGCCTCTCATGCACCTCTCAGTCCAAGGCCTTCTAAGGCAAAAAATCCTCAGTCAATGCTTCATAGCTTCCTCCCTTCCAGGATTTGGGTCTTCATGCATAGTCTGAGAGTACCTCAAGACAGGAGCTTCTAATTAGCTAACTTTGCTTCTCAAACTCTTTATTAAGGTCAGCATGTAGAGAAGGAAAGCTGGCCAGCTGGAGCAGTCTCGAGAAGCAACAGCAGCGGGATGTGAATAAGCTGCTCTTCCAAGAAGTCAGCTGCTTTTGAAGTCAAAGAGCCAGGGTCCAGGCAGGAAGCAAGGATTTAGCACTGCGAGTGAAGGAAAGCCACATTCCCCAAAAGACCTAAGACACACAGCCTCCATGGAGGAAACAAAAAGTGGCATCGACCTCTCCTGAACTGGGCAGACCCATACAATACTCTGCCCCATTGTTGCAAGAGAAGTGCAAACTCCTGGAAAGAGATGAGGAAGCCCTGCCAGTTCACTGATTATTTCCTCAGGGTCTTCATCCATGTGAGTGCCAAGGATACTGCTAGGAGAGGGCCTGAAGGCATCAGAAGCAACTGCAAGGTGCGAAGAGCGAGGGTGAGGCAGCAAGGAATCCAGCTTGTACTCTTTTTTCTTCCAGTTATGAATTAAGGGCAAGGAAGTGAGAGACACATTTTGGAACTAAGCATTTGTCTGCATAAATAGTAGCAGCAGAAGGATTTGGGTTCTCTGAGCACCGAAACACTGTTCTGCAAATGATCGGGCAGATGTTCAGTCCACCTTGTAAAGGGGGATGGTATCTTTGCTTTGTGTTCAGAAGGGTCATAAGGAGGATGTGAAGGACAGTGAGTCAATTCCCTGAACATATCAGATATCTATGTATTAATGCAAGAAACACAGGACCAAGAAATGCTGGGAATCTTACATACAATAACCCAGTTACAACTGAATTTGTACAACTGAGGGTGGGATAATCCATGTTACCATAATATTAACATACGGATAAGGATAAAGAAGGAAATGCACAAGGGTGGTGTCACAGGGACACTAAACAGAGCAGATCATGCAGACAAGGCTGTTTGAGACCAGCTAGCAGAATCAGCCAAAGCTCCAGATTTGGAAATAATGGAGACTTTGCCATCTGCACATATATTAGGCAAAAAAAAAGATACAGAACAGATTGTCCAGCAAACTCTTGGATGGTGTTGGTGATGTGTTTATTCAGAATATAGCTAGAAGGGAGATCACTTTCCATTTGATTACAAGCAGTAGGGAGGAACTGGTTGAGAATGTAGAGAGGAAGGGTAGCTGAGACTGTGAAATAAGTGTTCCTTGTTTTCATGAAGAGAGTGAGGAAGAACAGTAACATAAAGATCATGAACTCTGCTTTCTATGAAATTCAATAAATTCACAGATCCTAAGGAAAATATGCCCAAGGGGAAAAGGAGTCTCAGAAAATTGTTACTTCCTTAGAAAAACATGAATAGCACAGTAGCAGGGAACCCAAAGTGAAGAAAGGACAGGAGATGCGTGTAACAAGAAGCCAACTTGTCTCAGTCACAGGCAATTCAGCATAAACGACGAGAAATTTAGACAAGTAACAAAGGACAGAATATTCTGCACCCAGGATAACTGATAGCACAAAACACAACATAAAAAATTGGCTTAATCATTTGCAGAAGACCATATCAGAGATGCACTAAATGACATATTGAACCTGGGTCAGCATTACACTGCTGGAGAAAAATGTGCTTGTATTGGGAGATACAGACAAAAGCATCCTCTGTAAAGTATTTGAAGGAGTCCCCTACAGCACTTGCTACTGGTAAAACCTGTGCTGCAATTTGGCTTCCAGTTTGGGACCTGTACTTCAAGAAAGATGTGAACTAATCATGAAGACAACAAAGAAGTGTGAGGAGAATGATCAAGAACTACAAAATGCTGAAGGGAAACAGTGAAGAAATTGGAATTGTTTATTCTAAAAAGAGAAGTGGAGGAGGTGACTGGCTTGCAGACTTGTCCTATAAAAGTAGTTGCAAAGGCTGTGTCAGCTGTTGACAGGACAAAAAGTAATGAACTTAAATTGCAGTAAGGGAGATTTAGATTCGACACTAGGAAAATTTTGCTGATTGAGAGCAATCCTTTACAGTGCTCAACTCTCTTTAGGGAGGTTAGGAGATCTCCATCATGTTGACTGCCTCTCCCTCTGACCGCTGGCTACTCTGCCTGTTGCTCTCACTTGGCACTCCAAAAATTTTCAGCATCCAAAGGTGTTGTTAGCATTGCCCTTTCACTGACAATGATTGACTGATTCAATTTGTTTCTAACTGTACATCTTTCAGAAACCAGACTCACTCAGTCTTGTCCAGACACTATTCAGCTTGACAATAGCTTCATCATCCAGGTTTCTTTTTTAAGGCAGTAGAGCAAGTAGCAGTCATAACTTTGCAAGATTCATCCACCGTTGACCAAGCAACAACTCAAGAGGATTACCAGTTCAGCAACTTGAATACAAAGAATAGGCTTTATACGCATGTCATCAGTTCTTCTATCATGTATTCTCCCACTGATCGTCTACTATCATCTTTCTAGCATGAACTTCCTAATCAGTTAGTTTATCCATACATTAAGCACACAGACAAATTCCTGTCAGTGCTTTGAATTCAGATGATGGTATGTCAGTTCAAAAGCTGCATGTAGGTTCCAATGGATAACTATTTTTGATAGCAGTAACTGCACTTTATGACATCCAGATCCAACTGGGTCATAGTAGGGTCTAACCAGATAGATGACTTATAGGATGGATCTGCTCTGGGCATAATCAGGCATGTACATTTAAAAAAAAAAAAAATGTTGTCCATATGTTAACCTTTGCTCAGCATGCTGCAGAACTTGGAAGGTGCAGATAGCATGAGGCAAGCAATTCCAGGACGAAAAAAGACGCTCTCATAGTTTAAGTGCTCTCCTGGGAATCCAACCTTGCCTCTGCCAAAGAGTTACAATGTAATAATCAGCTGATCACTTAAATTTTTCATAAGTTGTGGTTAGCTGTTTGCACATCATGTTCTGACTGGTTGACTTAAAATCTTGGTGCCAAATTTGCAAAAGGGCAGACTCACAGCTGCAAGTGAACTGAACGGGAAACATTCACTGAACACAGCAAGTGCTACAGTACTGGTGAGTACCCCTAAGAGCCTGTGTACCTTGACTGAGCCCCCACAATAAGCAGATTCTCCACCTGAATAATTCTATGCCTCATATTGTAATCTTCAGGGTGAATATAACAACTGGTTTTTGAAAATTCATTAGTGTTTGTGAAGCATTCAGATGCCACCGAAAGGGCATTCGGAAGTTAATGACTCTGCATTTGAAACAGTGGTTGAAGCGTGCAGCAAAGTAGGCATAGTGCCATAGTGAACTGTGAGTCAAGATCAATATATTGAGTAACTGCTCATTCAGCAACCATCTTACATTGTGCACATTGCACACAGAAATGGGTCCAGTGGAAAAAAAATAAGGATCGTTTGATAAAGTTCTAAGTGGTAGGAAAAGACCAGCAGTACAGGTACCCATAGCCAAAGCAAGCAATTGCCATCATCAGCACTGGTTTGGGCTTGGCAGCTTTCTCTACACTGACAAATTACAAAGAGCATTTACCAAGGAATGCAGCCACAGGGCGGGTGATTATACCCTCACCAAAAGCATCAGTGGCACACTACCATCAGTAACAACAAACAAACTGTACACATAACAAAACCCTTCTAAGGACACAAATAAAGGTTAATCCAAATGACATTTGATTTACAAGGAGGTAATATTCCTTTTAGGATATGCCTTGCTGATCACAGTGAGAGATCTTCCCTCCTGTACATGGGCACAAGTTAGCTACATAAAGGTCACACAGGCGAAACAATTAATTTTGTGTGCTTAAATTTGAGATCTTAATTGTGTCTCCCAATGTAAGTTTGTGTAAATGTAATGGCCATGGGCTGCCCGGCATTGTCAGCCCACGGACTTCACAGGCAGTTAGTTTCCTAAGGTTTAACCTACTGGCATAGATCACTACCAACCTTGTCTTTATTTCTTGAGGTTGTCCCACAAACAGACGTCTGTCCCCAGGCCTGCTCACCTTAACATGGGAGTCTAACATCACTTCTTTCCCTCATGCTTCTTCAAACGCCCCTGATGTCCGTGTATTTTCTGTGACCTGTCCCCAGCAGGGTCTGTTTAACACCTCCTTCAAGGTCATAGTTTGCATAGTTTGTTCCTGCTGGATGCAACTATTTCACCTCATCAAATCCGCCAGGCCTCCCAGAAGCACTGGGTGGCTGTGTGCCCCTTAGCTTTCCCTGACACGTGCAGATGGGGAATTTGCTCCATCGCAGAACAGGCAGAGATCGCACAGCGGCTAGTTACATGGCAGTCTCCATCACAGCTGCCCCAGGGCAGTGTCCTTCTCTCCTGCTAGCAACAAAAAAAAATCCTCTACCCTCACCTTCCTTCCTCTGCTCTCTTGCCAGAACACACGGCTTTCCTCATCTCTGTGTGAAGATCTATGTGGTCACTCAAGGAACGAGCAAAATCAGAGCAGAAAGAACACACTGCATCACTGTTTCCACGCCACGTATTTCACACAAGGAAGCATATCTCTTGCTCTGCCATCATTGATTATAGAAATCCAATTATTATGGCTTGCCTATCAACTTCATATCAACAATTCTTTGAGGGGCTGTTGGATGGTATATAACGAGCAATGTGTATATGAGTATGGCAAATAGCTTTCTTCTACAAAATGTTAAAGTAGGTTTAGGCAGCAAGAAAAGCTCAGATAGTAAGAAAGATACCAAGCAAAGAATAAAATTAAAGAGCTAGTAATAGTCCAGATCTATAGATTTGCAGAATCTCATCATTATCACTGATAAAAATGAAGCCTGTTTAGCATAATAAGCATTAGTCTTCAATCTATTTTTCAACCTTTGAGGATTCAGTTATTGTGAATCAGTTACCAATAAACAGGTAATACTTTATTCTAAGCTTTTCTTTAGCCATGATATACTGCCCTGAGTGCCACAAAATTGAACTGAAATACACACGCTAAAAAAGTCAGGATAAATTGAACTTTAAGGATTTGTTCTGTAATGCTCGAAAGTCACACTTCACATGGTCATGAATAAAAAGATGTTGCTACTAGCAAAACAGAATTGCATTCTCTAAGTAAGGCAGCTCACATTATTTCTGTAATAGGCACCCAGAGGTACCTTCTGCAATGGCGAAAATTACGCACACCTAGTTTTCTCACTGGTTTGCAGGAGGCTTTCTGTACTTTGCATGATCACACCTTCCAGTTAATTTGTAAATTCTCTAGAGTATATACTGTAATCTGAGTTTGGCATACCACCCAGCACAGCGGGACCCCGGGTTTGATTAGGGCCTCCGCGCAACACAGCAATACAAATACATCATTAATAATAATAAACAGTACACGTTTGGAATTAAAAGTGAATGTAACATCCAAAAGTCTAAGAAATGAATCACGGACAAAAAACGATTCAATGGAAGTGAATTGGGTTTCTTTCCCAAATATATTTTCTCTTCAATAAACTCTGATAAATGTCCAGAGGGCATTTCAAAGCTTGAGCTTTCTAGTGCAAATGAAGGGTAAATGAACTACAATAGACATTTGGGTTGGTTTTATTTTTAATAAGTGGTGGCACATAATCAATTTTTCCTACTAACACTCTTGAATTTGGAGATAAAATGCAATGTGTATGTATAGTGATTATCACCAGTAAGTATTTCACAGAAGTCCCTGCAAAAACATGATTAAAGCATGACATCATTCTGTATGAGCAGAGGCAGTGAGAACTGTTGTGTGGCTCAGACAGTATCCCATTCTGCGCTTTGTTCAAAAAAGGAGATGACATTTTGCAATATTTAAGGCATATGTAAGATTTTGCTCATTAGGACATCAAGAGATTATTTTAAATCGATGAAACCAAACATATCTCAATCCTGCTAAAAATGGAAGATCAATTTATTTCTGAGAGTGTGGTGTAAGGATTATAATTAGGTGATCAGGGAAGTGATGCATGTGCGCATGCTCTGGGGGTGTTTGTCAGATAGTGTGAATCTCCTATCGTCTCATCTCAGAAACATATTCACCTGCATGTAAATGCAATTAGCTTCCATTTCCCACTCCTCTGCAGCAAGGTTTGTAACTCAGTGTTTTATAACCTGTCTCCTGCACCGAGGTCCTGTGCGGTAGAAGGAGCTGGTCAGCTTCCGGTGCACTTCCCAGCTGTCTCGCCCAGGAGACCACACAGTCCTCGAAGAGAATGGCACTGCACTGCAGTCAAGGGCTGACCTCTATGCTTTAAAAAGTCTGAAGCGAAAGCATGTGGTGGCCTTCCTCACTTCCAACCTGCCAGATGTCTCCCCGAGTTGTTATCCAACACACCATTTGTCTCTGAGTCATAAAGGAGAAGGTTTATTTTAGCTACTAAAAGGATGATTATTGGTGAGCAGGATCTTGGTGCTTCGATCTAACCATCCATTTTGACTACACTTGGGTTTATAATATCAGAATATAAAAAACACTAGCAAAGCAAACATTCAGCCTGCTCCTTTTCCTTCCCTTCTCATTTTCACTACCTGTAAGATTATAAGCCAGGCTCACTGGAGGGAAGAAAGGATTTTTTCACCTACCCACAGAACTTTGGCAAGAAATTCATAACTAGTTCCTATCATCTGAAAACCAAGCTGGCATACTATTTCCCCTCGGTCTAAAAGCTGTGACCTGAATCTTACTTATTTAACTTCAACTGGTTCTTATTTCTATGCTGGTCTCAGCAAGCCACTGCTAAAATTGTAACAATGATATTATAAATCATGAATGACATACGGAGGCAGGGGTTGTCTCACACTGTTGGTCTTTAGGCACGTTGGCTCCAACCATTTCTCCTAACAGATATATTTGAATTAACAATTCCTTGCGCATTAAAAGGACTGCAGTTTAGTTTTCTATATGTTTATGTCTGTTGGTTACTTGGCTTTGATGGTTAAGACAAATTAAGCCTGTTCTGTAGTTACAGCATCTATAAGCACCCAAATGAGAAATGGATCAATGAGTTAAAAAAATTTTAGCACAGAGGTCATAGACCTAAAACCATATATGCACAGGCAGTCAATATGATCATATATACCACATTTCTACAGAAAACCAGGGTAAAATCGAACTAAGCTGAATACTGTGCATGTGGTATTCCATGATCATGGTTCCTAACAGCAGGGAATGGAAAGTGGATTAGAGCAGGCACAAGAAAAGAGACAGAAATAAAAGATGGGAAGGCTCTAGCAGGCAATAGCTCAAAGAGGCTGAGCTCTGCCTGCCAGTCAGTTTTATTAGCGCTCCTGACAACAGCAACAACAGCTTGCAAAGACATAATATTTACAGAGCACAGTCCCCCTTAAACAGATACAAGCATAACCCTGACAATGAGAACTTATTCTATTAAATTGCAGTTATAAAAATTCCCTCATCTCACACTGGTACTCTGCAGATATGGAAGTCAAAGGTTGTGGTTCTCTCGGATGCTACAATATTGGAGACCATATAAATAACTAAGATGGTTAAACCCCCAAGGAGTACAAGATACTGTCCATCAGCCCAACTGAGCGTGTTTCTTCTCCATTTTTAGGCTGAACCCAGCTAGAAAACAGTCTACGGCATGGACAAATATACGAGACATTGTTTTTCCTAGCTTCTTGGTAAGCTGCTCCGCATTACGGGATGTTTTGCCAAGTGGTAGTTAGTGAGGTCTGCTGCATTCAGGCAAGTTAATTACAGATATGGTTGGAGCACAGTGCCATGCAAAGTGGGAGGAAGGCTTCCCTCCAGAAATGGACTGTCAGCAAAGTCAGGAGGGAATATAATCAGTCATAGCTCGCCTTTACCAATGAAGAATGATCACAGATGTGGCTTTCAGCTCTCTGAATATTTTCTGCCATCTGAATTCATCAGATTTTTGGCCTGAAATTATTTTCTCAGACCTTATCATATATAAACACATGGTGCTTAATTCTTACAGAGAGCACAGGTAGTGTGGTTTACTTTAAGTGGTTTTATTGTTCTAATAAAACTTAGAGGTGTATTTTTAGTCACCTTCTCTGATTTAGAAAACTGTGATCTTATACACGTGGTGGGTGATATGTTCTGATCCTGACTGTATCTACACACACCTTTCTTTGAAGAAAACATAGCAGGAGTGGTACCAGCAATGGTGGGAAAAGCTACCAGCACTTTTACTGCTGGCACTTACTTTCACCTAGATGTGTGAAATACTTATTTCTGATGCTGAGAGAGGTTACCAGAAACAGGGAAGGTGGTGGGAGTTTGTTTCCAGGTGAACAGTATATATTTCTTGCATGAACAATAAAACTGGAATCTGTGACCGGTCTGTAACAAGCTCGTATCAGTTTGGCAAAGCAAGGAGCTAAACATATGTTTAATATAAGCAGCTTAAATCAGTCTCAAGGACAAAGAACGTGTGCTGACAAACCACTTACACTGCAGACACCTCTGTACCTAGGCATAACAAACTCGTGAGATCTGCCATGCACAGCAGAACACGCACCTGTGCGAAGGGGGCTGCTGGCAGGGCCACGCTGGGCTGCGGCCTCCCCAGGGCCCGGCCTCGGCTCTGCCTCACGGCACCAGGCCTGTGGGCCGGCGCTTCTCCACGCTGGGGCAGGTTCACAGCACTCTGCCCGCCTGTCCTGGCCACCCTCCATTTTGTTGGTCGGCTGTGAGGTCCCTGAAGCCCGGGCTGACTGGAAACCGTGAAAGCTCTCGGAGTAACGCCTTCTGGTCGCTTTGCCGAGAGCCCTCGCCCCCGAGGCGTGAGCTCTCCTTTAGCATGGATGCCACCACACGTCGCCGCCCCCCTCCCCACCTCCCACGCCACAGCTGTGACAACCTTCCCCGTACCGAACTCCAGCCCGCCACCATAGCGCCCCCCCGCCGCGCCGGACGCTCCCTCAGGCGCGGCCCGCCCCTTGCGGGCGGGACCCCCGCGTTCCGCCCCGCTCCCCGCGGACCACGTGGCCCCGGCGCCGCAGCGCTGCTGCGCAGGCGCCGTGCCCGCTCCCCCTGCCCGGCCGAGTCTGGGGCTCTGGATTAAAATGGCGGCGGCCGGAGTGGGACTGGCAGGGAGCAAGCGGTGCTGAGTGGGGAGGTATGGCGGCGGCGAGTGGCTGCCGGAGGTAAGGCGCTATGGGGAGCCGCGCGATGAGCGTGGGCTGGGAGGGGGGCTGAGCTCGGTGGCAGCGGTGGCAGAGGGGAGGCAGCGAGCGAGAGAGAGAGAGAGAGACCGCCGACGCCCCCGCGGCAGGGTTCCCTGAGCTGGGGCCGGGTGCGCGCCCCGTCGGGCGGCAGAGCCCCGCGCCGGCTGTGGGCAGGCTCCTCCCGCGCCCGCCTCGTTACTCCTCATCCGCGGCTCCGCCGCTGTGGCGGGGCTGAGGTGCGGGCCCCCAGCGCCCCACAAGGCCTCCCGCCGCGGGGAGCGGCCCTTTCCCTCGTGCCGCTCCCGGGGGCGGGCAGGCCCACCCCGCAGGGGTCCCTAGTCCGGAGCACCGGCAGCGGCCTCTTCTAGCCGTCGGGTCCTACCTTAATGCTCCCTCCCCTGCGGAGCGCTGGCCGCCCGGGGCGGCGTGGCCCTCTGGCGCTGGGCGGCAGCGGCCCCGGTATCGCTCCCCGCGGACCCTCGCGGGGGTGTGTGTGTGTGTGTGTGTGTTGTTGGAGCCGCCTCACGCAGCAGCCGGTGCGGGGCATGTGTTCCCGCTGCTGCGGTGCTCCCCTTGTGCCCGGCTGGTGCGAGAGCGACTGCATTCGCTCGCTCTGGGCTGCGGGGCTCCCGTTTGTGTGCCCGGCCGTTCAGCACGTCCCTTGGCAGTTCTGTGGCCTTGAGATTGCTGCCGCCCTGGGATGTGGGGTGTCGTCTTGCTCCTCTTCAGGTAGGTGTTACCGTGGTATTCCTGGAGAAACTTGGAGAGCTTTCTAATGATGTGTGTACTTGCGCCTCTGGAATATTCCTGCTGCCGGTGGGATAGTGCTTTGCCGTTGGTTTGTGCTTCTACTTAGTCTCCCTGACCATCCCATTTGAGGCTGTTGGGTGAAAGGTGACACACATGTCAAGTGTTAACATAAAATATGATAGTAAGATTAAATAAAGTACGTGTTGATACAATAATACTTTATTTGTGTGAGAATTTAGCTTAGGGAATGTAGTATTGCTTGAGGCTTTGCTCCAGACCAATGTAACATAATACACGAATCTAAAGTGTTTGGCAGATATACCACTGAGATGTGGTTACCTCAGGTTTTACCACATATTGCATGCTCTGTTTTCACTTAGAAATGGAGAAAATAGAAATAGAAACTTGGATATAAAATTTTTAATGCTCATGACTTTTTTTTTTTGAAGCACTAAGAAGCTTGATGAGCTAAAGCTTTACCCTCTTTGTCTGAAAGATGTTGGGGAAGAGGATTGCCTTCTAAGATTCTCCTTTATTGTTTCAAATGAAAACTGTGGACCACTTTCATCCTAGTTCTTTACTTCTTTACACAAGGAGGTGCAGGGAGAGGAATTCCTGTTTAGATTCCTCTCTACTTGAACCTTTTCCTTAAGAAATAAATAAAAATATTTCTTCCTTTCTCCCCTTCTCCCCCTCTTGACTAAGAGTCTACTGCCAGCATAACAAAATTACTATAGAGATTTTTTTTGATGATGTGAGACAAGTGTCTTTTAGTAATGTACAGACTCTGTGGGCTAGTCTTTAAAGGACAAGATCTGAGTGCTTATTTTATAGAATACCTGGATGAAGATAATGTATTGGAAAGGTATGGCTTGTGATGTTTTCTCCCTTCTTTGAATAATTTAATTCTAACTAGTCTTAGCTGATGGACCAAAGCATAACTGAGCCATTTAGGAACTTGCTACTTTGCTGCATCAAATAATGTTGTGTTAACATTGCTATCTGTTCATGCTTATATGTAAACCTCTGATGACTGTCTTAGTGAATAATGCTTGTATCTTAAGTTACAACACAAAGCTGCTGATTGCTCTGTGTTTTATTTAGAATTAAAGTTAGACTTCCATAGTTGGGCTGTATACAGGTAATCTTGGAAATGGAGTTCAGTATTTTGTGTAGAAAGTATAGTCAGTGTTTGTTTCTATTCATTGGAGGTGAAAAAAAAAAACTATTGAATCATTTGTCTTCTGGCTCAGATGCACTAAGCATTGTTTTACTTGCTTTCAAACTTTAGCCAATATATAAATGGGTTTGACATTCTTATCTCATTTAAACATACAAGGAGCACAGACACAAATCATCTTGCATCATTTTTTGTGGATTTGTTGTAATTCCTGGCTTTTTTAAAATCCTTGCCTCTTACTAATATAAGTGAATTTTCTTCATATGTCCAGAGTCCCTTGCTGAGTCATAGATACAGTAGTGGTGTAATGCTTATAGCTGGCATTGACTGATTTGCAAAGAGTCATACATGAAAGAATAGAATTATTCTTATAAGGTCTTCTGAAAGACTTGCATGGACTTGTCATAGTGATTTTTTTTTTTTCCTCCTGCCTTTTGGTTTTCAAGCTTGTCTGAGAAGCTCAGAACTCTGTGTTCTGAAGGTATGTAGTTCATTCTTAAATTTAGTAGAATATGCTGTCTTTGCAGCCAGCTGTTTGAATTTAATTCAGTGAGGTTGTCAGAGCTTGATGAATAGACTTAAAATATTGAGTCTTCATTTTGAAAGTGGCCTTTCAAGTTGCTGCATATGTGATGTCAGGCTTACAGCTGTCATTGATTACAATTAACTTAGAGGCTTGTAGGGGATGAATTCTAGGCTTGGACAATGTCTTCCTCTGTCCTGCTTTGCAGGCTGCATTGGTGTTGAGGTGACCACAGGAAGAGGTGTGACACTAGCCCTGCCCCTCCTGCCACCCTGATGCTAGTTTGGTCTTGATACACCAGATTACATGCAAGGAGAGGAGTGTGTTCTGATGTCTTGGCTGCACAGTGATAACAAAGATAGTTGTGGCTGGCAGCCTTTGAGGCAAAAAGGTGAATCAAAACATCTTAGGGACATCTCACATGGACTGCATGTAGTTCACATTAATCAAACGAGTTCTATAGATTGCTCTTAAGAAGAAATAACCGTAATAATACTAATGAGAATCTGATTGCTCTTATGGTAAATCCTGATATAAAACTGCTAGTTTCAGTCTTAACTAACTTTTCGTGTGGTTTTCCCTGAATCTGTTTACATGAGTGATTTCTCCTACCAGATCAGTGGCTTTTACTACTTTTTCACACAAGTCTGGAAAACTGATGCACAAACTTTATTGTGCATGCAGTGGAGATTGGGAATCCTAGTTCAGATGCAAGTCTTAGGTGAGCTTCCAGTGAGTCATGTAGTTCTGTATCATTACCTAGGTTCTTTCAAGAATAAGGCTTGTCAATATATCTTTAAATCTTTGGAGAGAAGCTATTGTGGTTTTTTTAGAATGCTATTTCATATGTTGGCTTACCAGTATGCCTGACCTATAACAAGAAGGGACTGCAGATGTGAAGTCTGATGCTAGTTTTGCATTCTGTGCTTAAACACTTGCAGTCCACGGCTGCTTTTTCCTGCTTTCTGCACGGTCCCCTCAGTTGTATTGGTAGAGCTGTTTACGTGGCTTCACTCTGAAGTATTGCAGGAAACTAATCTGTCTGGAGGGGGAAAAAAAAAATCACTAAACCACAAAATAACTTCACATCAGATCCCTGATCTAGATCATCACAGTGCTATGGAAAGTTTGTTTGTTGGCGTTGTGTAGAGTCAAGGTCAGGTAGGTAAAGGGGATCTGGAGGTGGGACTGTGTTGCCTAAAGTGTGTTGGACTGAAGTATATAACTATATACTTAGTTAAACTTAAATCTGATTTGAGTGTAAGTGTTGTGCAAGGTTACACCAAACACTACTGAATGTGTCCTTTAACAACTGGTAGGCTTGCAGGCACTTGTTCAGTCTCTTGGGGATTTTCTGCCATTGGTGGGTTTAAACTACTTCTCTAAATGAAAAATAGGAATTACCATGTCATACCAGAGGGGTAAAACATGCAAAAAAATCCCCCCAAAAACCAAAAAAAACCCCCAGCAGTCAAAACTGATTAAGAAAAAGAAACTTTCAGTAAGGTTTGGGGGTATAACATTTGAGGGTAACATCTTCCTAAATCAGGTTCTAAGTTTCAGAAGTATCTTCTGGAGATCTTGCTTTATTTTTTTGAACTTAAACTTGACATTTTATACTAGCTGTTATCTGTAAAATGTCTGATCATTGTGTAAATCTTATTTGATCTTTGTCCTCAAATCTTGACTGAATTCAGTGGTCGTACTGTATGTTCTGTACATCACTCAAACTTCATTGTATGTTCAGTTCTTCCTGTATTAGACTAGAATCTTCTTCTGTCCCTCTTTGCTTTTCTTACCTATCATATCCAGTTTCCAGTCCACTATAGTAAATTGTAAAGGGTAGGATTTAATTTTTTAAAATATCTTTTAAAAAAATCTTTCTAGTGCTGCTGTTACAGCCTTTCCCTTCTTAAAGAGCCTTTTAATTTGTCCTCTGTCCCCTTTGATATAGGATTATTTCAGTGTGCTAACTTGCAGCTTTTAAGATTAATCTTTTTTCTTGCATTCTTCATCATGTTAAATCTTCAGTGTTGTCTAGTGGGTCTAGCTTTAGAGATCAAGCTAGTTAATGGTATACAAGATTCCTTTCTAACTAATTTGGAAGCCGTGTCCGTGATCTGTTAAAACTCTGTTTCAGGATAATTGTCAAGCCATTTTACACTTGGAAGGAGAAGGGGAAGTAGATCCCTAAGATGGTGGTGGTTAATCCAAACTGGCAAATTTTGAACCAATAATCAACTGAGGAAGTATGCAGTACTAAATCTTCTCAGCAGAGAAACTAAAATGTCTTGAGAAACTTGCAATAAGATAGAACAAATTTGATTTTTCCTTAAAATGAAAAAGCCCTGAGTAGTATCTGACTAGACAGATCTTTTGGAAAGTTTGTTTTAGGACTGTACTTCTGTGTGATGTCACTTTCAGAAACCTTGTAATTTAAGCCTGAAAACCAACTTTAAATATTAAATGTCTAGGATATCGCATTGAATGTCTTGGTTAAATGCAGCTAAAGACAAGCAGCTTTGATTCAATGCAGAAATATATCCAAGAGTCACTTCACCAGTGGTTACCAAGTCTTTGGGTTTGTCTGGAACTACAAAGTACTATTAGAGAGGGGATAATCTTGTGCTGTATGACAACCTTACTATGCTAGAAGGATATTTTGGCACTTCAAGTCCAAATGCATACTTCCAGGAGTGTTTAATAAAAGACTAAACCCTACAGAGATTTTAATGACCAAGTAAGAAACGGGGTAATTTCTGATACAAATCATGTATCTTTTTATAAAGAGACAGACAGAAAATGATTCTCTTAAATGTTATCTTCGGCTAGACAAAAAAAGTCAGACAAGTTGGGATTTGAGAATCTGAGGCAGTAAACACATTCTTATCTGAAATTTAGATAAGCTAAATCCCCAAATCATTCATGAAAATAAACTGCAGAGGACATGGACATCGGGAGTGTGTGGGGACTCACAATGACACTGACCAGCAACTCCTTATGCTGTTATATACATTCCTTTGTAGGAATTATGGTGCTTAGATCTAGCTCACCAGTAATATCTGTTGCCTTTCAGGAGCTGAGAAGTACTGACACAGCTTAGATTCTTCCTTGTTCAGTATCAAGGCCATCACTACACTGATTAATACAAAACTTCCTGTCTTGAGTGTGCATTTTGGCAACTCAGCATTTTTCTGCCATGCTAGTGTCTGGAGTACAGTAAACAACTCATTTCAAAAACTTTCTAGAAGTTGTGCGTTACAGACTGACAAAGGTATCTTCAATTTAAAATGTCAATATAAGCAATTTGATTGTATTTCAGTGAGTTGTGGTCATTGCTTGGCAGGAAGAATGAACAGTCTTCTCTGAACCAAACTAAAGTCTAAAACACATGTGAGCACACACAAACACATTTTGCAGCTCTACTGATCACACGGATCTTCTGCAAGTACTGGGTCACAAAACATGCCCAACTGAAAGACCAAGCAGCAGTCATTTATTACGTTGCTGTTTGAACCAACTCCTTTGAGTTTAGCCGTCATTTGGATTAACCACCACCATCTTAGGGATCTTCTGCCCTTCTCCATCCATTCTGTTTTTAGCTGCCAACTTATTTTCCTGGAAAATTAAATTAGAAAATGACACATGTTGTGACTGGGTGTTACCTGCATCAAGGCTGAATTGTATTAAGCACTAGTGAAATTAGACAGTAATGTGAATGCTTATTTAAACATCTTGTGAATTAAGGTTGCTTTAATGGAGTATCTCCTCTAATTAGTACAGTCCAGCAGAATTTCCTTCTAAAACTTTTCTTTGATTTCTTTGAAAAATCTATTTCAGATGTTGAAAAGCTGAAAAGCTCCAAATCTTGTGTAGGGAGAGGGAAGAGTTAAGATACATCATCAGCCTGCTCAAAGGGCAGATTTGCTTTAGCAAATAGTTAAACAGAAAACCACCCCACAAACTCTCAACTGCAGTCTTAAAAAGTATGTGTGGATATTGCTGAATTAAATGCATAAATGATTGGTGCATCTGTTTTTAGGAACAGTGTGTTATGTCAACATGTGCGACGCTCCTTTGACTGTTCTGTAAAACTTGCATGTTCATGTTACAGGACAAAAAATGAATGCTTTAGAAATGTGGAGAGAGCTTGTTGCAGGAAATCTGGAAGACATAACTTCCTTTTCTTGCCAAGGGGAAAATGTAAACAAAGCTCCAACTTAATTGTAGACTAACTACTAGACTGATTTTCTGACTAAGCCTTTCCTTCCTTAACTGATTGCTTTTATCATTGGGAAAGTATGTTTTCTGTTTCATTTGAAATG
This sequence comes from Grus americana, assembly GCF_028858705.1. Lineage (NCBI taxonomy): Eukaryota > Metazoa > Chordata > Aves > Gruiformes > Gruidae > Grus > Grus americana. Next base: position 53,609,080 of record NC_072856.1, on the reverse strand, counting down.
GATTTCGGTTTTTTGGGGGAGGATGCATCTCAAAGTTTGCAAGCACTTAGTCTGTGCTACACTTGCATGGAATCTAAATGTAGGTATTACTGATGGTAACTACTGAAGCTAAAGTTACTGGTGTAACTTTTGAGGGTTCTGATAGCTTGAAGTATCTACAGTTTGCTTGTGAGGGGAAGTGTTGCAATACTAGTGTATTTAGCTACTGTACATGCTATTATGGGCATGTACTAAAATACCTGTCTTCAAAATGTCTGAGACCTTTCAAGTGTATGGCATAGAAGGATTTCTTGGCATCAGATATTATGATATAAATGTTACTTGTTGAAGTCAGTGTGGCTCTTAAAATTTTCCACTGAAGTTAATGAATTTAAATTGTCCACATAGAAAAGCCCAACCAAAGGAGAAATATTTTAAATGTGCAAGCTTTTAAATAACTGTTAAAATCTTAGTATATATGGAGATAACTGATTTATACAAACAGGCATAAGGTCACTATGTTACTTGTCTTTTTGTATGTTAAAAGTATATAAATAAAAGGAAAACAGCCTGTGGGTTTGACCAGGAATTTCAGACTTGCTCAGGGTGGCAGCAGTCCATAACCAGTTTACAAGCTCTCGAATGAGTCAATTGTTGTATAAATACCGTGCATGATGAATTTTCCAGTTTGACTTTTGTATTGCTGCCTGCTTCAGTGAGCAAAGTAGACCTGGGAGTGACTGTGGATGTTGTTAGGAGACAAGGGGAAAAGGTAGTGTCAACACTGAAACCTGAGCCTCAGAAACAGGGCTGCAAAGGAGGGCTATGCCTGGGTCCAGGCCAGAGCGACTTGTTGAGGCTGAGCCTGAGCTCAGAATGAAAAGGATGACTATAAGGGTATAGTTTTTGTGGAGCAGTGAGGCAGTTTAATAGCAATAGTCTGCTCTCTTCATATTGACAGCTGTGGGTTCCTGTTCCAGATGTAGCTGTCGGACCAGTCTGCAAGAATTCCCTTTCTCCTGTTACCTGTCACCCCCTCCAGCAGTGGGGTGATGGATCAGCCATCTGAAATGACTTGTTCTGTGATCGTATAATCTCTGTGTGTAGTGAGAGGGGAAGATGGAAAAACCCCATGGCTGTAGCAGCAGAGTAAGGGGAAGGTACAGCTCCCTATTAGTTTGACATCAGTGGTAGTGTCAGATCACCCTGATGTACCTGTGAAGAGCTGACGGTCAGGGAGTCCTGCATGCACTGTTAGCTTCTCCCCATCGATGGGGGAATTTGTTGGGTTAAAAGGAATATATTAAAATGCACATAGGCTTGGCTTTGTATTTTTCCCTGTATGACTAATACTTGGATGAGTATATTCTGTCTCTGAAAATTCTTCCAAGCCTTCAAAAAAGCAACAACTCTCATGCACCTCTTCAGTAGTAATTGCTGCTATCTAAGGGTTGTTAACCAAAGCCTAGTTGAAGGGGGAAACAAACTGCACAAATAGAGAGCAAAAGAAGTACAGGACAAAGAAGAAACAGCAGTTCAGCTAGCTAGATACACTGAGCACTGCTTGATGAATCCTGGTGGTAGTTACTGCTATGTAAATAGCCTGTTTCTGCTAGGACTGCTGTTGCTTTGCAGACAATTTGAAGGTAATCTTCTTCCTACTGTTAAAATTAAGAGCTATGTAGGAGAAATAGTGTTTTGCAAGAGTGGTCTTAGAGCTACCTGCTTACATGAAGATGTTTACATTGAAAGTGGTAGTTGACTGAAGGAAGATAGAGGCACTGCTGTACTTAAGGGCAGTGGCTGTTACAGCCACACCAGAGGATCAGCTGAAAACAAACATGGTCCAGTCAGGTCCCTGATAGGATTTATGTGGCTTCCCAAATGTGTGCTAGAATGAAAGGGGACAGCTCTGTTGTAGTAATGAGCATGTGGGACTGGAAATACTTATTTTTTGAAGGCTGTGCAAACTGAGTATTAGTGAAATGGCATGTTGGGAGCAAGCAGCCTTTTCTTGCTGTTCTTCCCTCCTCTGGTGATGTTCCTTGGGTCATTTGGTAAACTAGTGCAGGAAGCTAATTACACTGGAGAGAAAAATCCTGCAGGAGAGAACAGCCTGATTTGGACCTTTGGGAAGATGGTGGTAATAACTGAGGTGAGCACTGCTGCTGAAGGAATGTGTGTGAAACCACAGTGTCAGTGAACCAACTTGTTTTTGCATGCACCAAATAATGCAGTTTGAATCCAGATTGGAATTGCGCTTTGGTTGGATCCAAGACTTGTTGTAGCTTGTGTCTGTTATTGTAGAAACTAAACTGTAGCTGAAATGCATCAGTTTTATGACTGTGACTTAATGCTTTCTTGAATGAGGAAAATCAATGTTTCTTTAATAAAATTCCTGATATGCCTCATGAAATGGACTGTACTAGATAACCTTTTGAATTCTTTACTGTGCCTTTCCATGTTCCACCTTCCAGTTTTACTGTTGTAAATAGATGAATCCATTAGTCGTAAATGTATAAGAGATGATGCTAGCAACTGATACTTCAAACCTTTGTTATAGCAAAGAGAAAATGCTGCATAGGTGAAATGGTGGTGTGTGATGACAAAAGGATCCCTGGAGAGGATGGCATACAGAACAAAAAGAATAGTGGTACATTAAGGAGAGGGATGTAGAGTAAATTGTTTTGAGTGTATAGCAATATTGGTAATAGCTTTTTTAGCCACAGGCAGAGGTTTTCAGTGGAAGTAGAGATGTGTATTGTTCTGTCACCAAGCAGCTCAGAAGCTTGTGCAGAAAGGAAGAGGACTATGCAGAAACACTGAAGCAAAGAGGAATGATATTGGTAATGGTTTCAAGCAACAGGAATGCCATAGGATGATGATGCTACTGATACAATGACTGGCTGGCAGGATGAGTTGATTGCAGCCAAAATAAGATGACAGAGGTAATCAGTAAACTGATCTATGAAGAGAGCTCACCCATATGAGAAGGCTGATCAGTACATGGGTCCAAGATATTTAGTCTGCTTCAACATTGGAATACTAGAGCTATTGTTGGGGAAAACCCCAAGTAGTGTCATACTAATGTTCCTCTTAAGACTGTGGAAGTTAGTAAGGGAACTAAAACTGCATGATCAAAAGGGTGCTTTTTTTGAAGGTGAATTGAAAATAGCAAGTCATAAGAGAGGACAGGTGCTGCTTACTTACGGTGGGTACAGAGCATAGTGCCTGGGATTGCCTTGTTAGTAACTTTAATATACACTCAGAGGAAACATGGTCTGAGAGGAAGTGTGGCAAACATAACTGTGCAGTGAATTTAGAAGCACTATTGTGTACAGGAAACTCCCAGATCCTCATTCAGAGTAAATGACTTTCTATGACATAATTGAGCCTGGAGAAAAGGAAAAATGTCTCCAGTACACAGAGACTGTAGGGCATACCCCACTGAGGTGGTACTTGATGTGAGAAGGCAGCAGCGCTAAAATCCAGAGACAGATCTTCCATATGGTTGGGGTTTGAGCCAAGATTTCCCTGTCTTAGTAGACTTGCTAATTGAAAACAGCATCTTGTGTTGTGGTTGGGTCACAGCTCGAGCAAGAGGAGGAATTCCCTTTCTTGATGAAGTAGAGTGCCCCCCAAAGATCCCAAAGAAAATAGAATAAAATCATATGAATTTTGAAAACTGAAGACTACCTGCCCTGCATCACAGGTGGGGGGAGGAGCAGACTACTTAAAAAAGGTCTGATCTTTTTTTTTTAGAGGTACTTTTTCATGTAATTTGGAGGTTCCTTTTTCTGTCTTAACCAACCAATTTGTTCACATATTTATTATGCCAAAGAGGATTTGCCTTTCTTAAACAAAAGCATGTTTTTATTTGCTCAGAAGAGGCCTTTTGAAAAACCTCTAGACTCCTCGAAATATATTGCCATATTTTGGAATATTACAATTCTAGACTGGCTAAAATGAATTATCCTCATTTTCCCTGTAAAAGGATATGTTCATATCTAATTACTCTGTTCAGTGATATTGATAAAGATTTTGTGGATAGAATTTCTCAGATTTTCTTACAAAGTAGATTTAATGACATTTTGTGTCTCAATCAGATAATACTCCTTTCAAGTGAACTTCTAAAAAATGGAAAGTCATTGAAGAATACATGCTGTCACTTCAAGAGAGTCCTAGAGGGCAATAAGTGAGTTCTTGCTGATTTTGCTAAGTGTTTTGAATTCAACTTCAGGAAGCTAAGTCTTTCATGTGAGTATCATCAATCAGAATAGACTTTTGGTAAATTAGTGGGTGCTTGCAACCAGTTGGAAGGATTAGTGATGTAGAGAGATCAAGATTCATTTGGCGGTGTATGAAAACATTTAAGTTGCTTGAGAGGAACTTCCTATTCTGTGCAGGATTTTACTGCTGCAATTCATTTAGTCTGTGTGCTTTGTGTTTTGTTTTTTTAAGTGCTGTAACTTTTTTGTATTTAGAGGAATAAAATACGTTGATGTTCCATGCCTCTACTGTGCTGTTAGTGATTTGACCTGTTGTTCCCTGCTGATGACATTACTTCTAGGATGTGACACATTTACATAATACTCTGAATTCCTTTGCTGATCATCAAAAATCCTACTTTGAACAGTTTGAAAGACAGCATCGAAAAGAGGTTTTTTTTCTTCTGTTCTGTGTCTTTTCAACTGCTAGAGTGCTTCTCAATGTTTTCATTTTCTGAAGTGTACTTATCTTCGAGAATACAAACCTTTTATACTTGCTCTATTTGAATATATTTCTTTTAACTTTCACTCCGATTCCTCAGAGGACATGTTGAAAATTGGTACAGGTTATTCTATTTTTTTATTTCTAGATTTGTTGAGAATCATAAGACTGAGTTTAAGGAGAAAAAGCCAGGACTACTGTGCGATTTTTGCTGCCTCCATTTTAAAATAACTTAATGGAGAAGTGTACTATTTCATGAAAAAGTGCTTTAAAATTCATGCTTAACTTTAAGAAAGGGTTCTTTGATAGTTGGAACACATGATTCTCAGCAAAGCATTGAGCAATGCAGTCACTTTTGTAATCTAGTTATATCTGCTTTTTCTTGTCCTCATGTGCCTGTAACTGCTGATGTGGCTTAAGTTCTGGTATTTTGCTTACTAATTTTTTTCTTTCCAGTGCAGTAAATCATGAAATAACACAGATTCATAAACCCAAATCATGAAGAACATTATCTATGCAGTACTAATCCAAACCAGAACCTTTCAACTGTAAGATGTAGCTGATACTATCATCCAGATAACTTTGAATAATAAAGGTTGATTGCTTGACTGGATTTAAAAAAAAAAAAGTCAGAATAGGCTTTGTGTGGATTTGCATGTGTGTCAAGCTGTATAATCAGCTAGTCCTTCAAAACTTCAGCTGTTTCCTTTGAACAGAGAATTACTTACCAATTACACAATTTCTTCAAGATACTCTGTTCTGTATGCATTCAGTCCTTTAGCATGTATGCTCTTGAGATTGAAGACTTCTAGCCTCAGCAAAATCTGTGAGTATATAGTACCTCAGAGTGCCTCGTCCATGTATTTAGAGGAGGGTCTGGTCAGGTAATAATCAGTTCATGTCAGCTCCCTTTCCTTGGAGAACCCCCTTCCCCACTAGGATAGTAAGAAAATGAGGTAGATAGTAAATGTGCATCTGAACAGCCTGTTGAAACTCCAACCATGAGCAACTTTTGTTTCATTAAGTACTTGTCCCTGGCAATGTTGCTGGCTGGTAATTCCAGTAGTGATACTGCGTAACAACCAGCATGGCCAGGGTTGGCTCTGGAGACTCCCCAGTGGGTGGGAACTGCTGAACATGCAATTGTTCCTGAATTCCTTTGATGGCTCAGGGCTCTGTATTGGTCACCAGACCTCTGCTGGAGGCATGTTCAGGTTCTTAAGGCAAGCTGGTAGGATGTACCTTGGGGATGATGGTAGGGCTCCATTCTCACAAGTTCTTTCTCTTTTAGTTATCTACCTAATCTCTAGGAAAACAGGTTTGTACTTGCTAAAATTTAATTGAAGTATTTCCTTACCGAGGTTATAACTTTTAAAGGTGGGGGGTTCTATCTTCCCCGCCATGTACCAATTTACTTCTGGATGTTGTCATCTCATCTTGCATTACAGTTCCACTTCCTTGTTACTTGAAAGAAACTGTTGGGGCAAAATAGCACAGCATTTTTGGTCTATATAGAAATCTAAGCAAATATGAATAAGGTATACTTGTGATACTTGTGGTGTTATTTATTTGTAAATTTAGAATGGAAAACCTGAAAAATCATGTGCATGTACCTGATACAATTTCGTACTTTGGTCTTAGTATTATGCTATTTCATAGTCCTATGGCAACAACTCCAGAAGAAATACAGAAAGCTCTTACAACTTTAGAGGGGGGGGAAAAGTCAAATGTTTTTGGCTGGAAAACATGTTGTAATGCTCCCCATCTTGCCCTTTATATTAACTGAATCCCAGTGGACTGCAGAAAATTTCATGAAACCTTTGTATTGAGTGATGACTACAAACAAAGTGTCACTGTTACCCAAAGTCCATTCTGTACACAGACTTTCTGTTAAATCAAAATTTCCAATCCAGAAATTCCTGGCTGTTGGCCCAGCCACCTCAGGTGCAAGTCATCTTAAGTTCTTAAGATTTTTAGGTTTGGTGTGACAAGTATTGAAAAGACTGAGAAACTTCTTTCAGGTACCAAAACCTTTTTTTGTGTTTATTTTAAATTTTATTATGTTCTGAGTATCAGTATAATCTGAAAGTCACTTCTGTGCTTGTTGTAGCATTTGGGATGATAATTTTGGCTTCTAAAGCTTCCTGGTTTCATATAACATGCTTCATATACTACTTCTGCAGTGCAGGTTTTTTAAACAAGCTTTGACATAGTTTAACACTTTTTCTCTGTACATGTATACGTATATAACGCATATCCATGTGTGCATCACTGCTTGCAACAAGAGATCCTGTTTCAGATGTTGAATTTAGTTTTCTTTTGATAATGCTTACCTGGATGCATATAAACTCTTAACAGAAAGGCAAGAAGAAGGTCACCTGATAATAGTTCTTAAAGCAAACAAAAAAATTCCATGACTGTATTCTGAGGCTAAAATTAGATTAAAAAAACTCTTCAGCTAAGCTGAAATACAGAAGCTTTGGTAGGGAAGCTTTTGGTATGCAGAATAACTTCTTTCTCTTTTTCTTGCTTTGCAGCTAAAGATCTAATTGTTTGGGGTTGTTTCTCAATTTTTACGTTTATCTCTTTCTACAGCTGTCTTTCACCATGGGAAAAGCATTCTTCATTTGGCATTTTATGCAGTAACTGTGATGCATTTGTTTGTACTAGACTCAGCAAGTTATGTGCAAGACTGACTTCTGTGCAGGTGGGCTTGGTTTAGTGTAGAGGCTCAAATGGACACTAGCAAAGCAAACAAACAAAAAAAAAAAAAACCCTAAATACCTGAGTGGTTCAAGTACACCTTTCTGTCAAAAGATGCAATCCTGGCTCTAGCAGCTTGTCTCCATGGTCCTCTCTCTTTTTCCACTTGTGCTGGTGGAAGTATTCATGTGATGCCATAACAAACCAATTGGGTAACTGATACTGTTTGAACTTTTTTGTCTAGGTTGGTTTTAATGTGGGTCAGTTATCTGGTTTATGGAATATTTGGGTCAGAACAAACAAAGTAGGGAAAGTGGATATGAGAATGAAGACGGGAAGGCAAGGCTTCCTCCAGGACAGAGTTCATCACTGCTGCCAGCTTAAATTGTTTGGGAAGTACAACATGGGTTATACAATACTATGTTGTAAAATTTAGTGATGTAATAAAAAATACAAAGACTGTACTTTCACTTGATACATGAGATTAAGGACTGTAGCGGGACTAAAGCTGTGATTAGTTTTGAGTCATGGGGCACAATATACTTTCTGAACTATGATGTGTTTGAATTCAAGATACAAAATACTCTCAAGAAGTCAGCTGGCATACACGTGACCAAGCAGTGCATGCTTAAATTTGAAAGGAGGCATGGGAAGTTTTGGCACCTGTAAATGGCTGACCCCAGTGCCTGCTCTGCTGAAATGCATTCAATTCCTCCTTCGCTAAAACTTGGCATGCTTGGGTTTACTTACATAAACTATATATTCATTTTGTGTAAATTCATATGTACAGCTTTAATGTGAAACTTTTTTACTGTCTTGTATTACTTAAGTTACATATTTTAAATGTAGTGATTGAATTCATTCTGCATGATACTCATTGGGCTTAATGTGTAACAGTGTTCTTATGGTTAGCCTCTGAATAAAATTTTGTATATTGAGTATTTTAGGAACTCTTTAGTGTCTACATTTTTCAGTTAATCCTATTTTTTTTGCAGACAGTTGCATATACTCCTTTTCTTCCATCTTCTGGGGCATGCTTGTTGCTGACTAGGATGTGGAAGGTATTAACCTAAGATGTGAGGCTTGGTTATGTATATTTAGTACTTCCTAGCAAAAAAACCCCACCACACTTCCCCCCACCCTTTTTACTTAGCTCCTGGTCTCTTCCCCTGTCAGGAAGAATTGAAAAGTATTAGTAGACATCAAATAGACAAGTTATCACAGCAGAGCTGAACACAGAAGAGGAGAGTGGAATAGCAATGACATTATTCCAGGACTCTGTCCAAATGAACCAAGTCCAATTTTAGCTGAGAAAAGGGAAGTTGTTGGGATATCTACTCAGGATGCTGACCTTTATTTGTGAGAGAGTTGGCATTCAAACTGAAAGGTGACTCTTTATCTCCACAAAGCTTGTACTGAATATAACTAATTCCATCTGGACATGGATGGCACATTTAAGCAATTATTCTGTGTGGGTACACAAATCACTTGGAGTGTCACTGTTTTAATGAAATTGTTTTCTAAGTGTTTTTTCTTAAATCAGTGGAGCTTTTCATGTATGGAGAAGTCTGCATCCATATGGATTTGATTATCTTAAAATAGCTATCCTATTTCTGCACAGGAAAGAAAATGAGTGCACGCATTGACTAAGACGGAACTGGTGCAACAGCTTGTGTCTGAGACTTACTGGTGTTTGCTGGTGTGATGTTGCCCATTTTGTGATGCTCTGGTTCTAACTTCACTCTGAGCAGGCTCGCTATTTGTGTAGGAAGGTATTTTATTTTTGTTTCCTGATGTGTAGCAAGCTGAATCTGTGTAGAGACAAGTTCAAGAAAAGCATCAGGTTATATGGAATTGAGGAGATGTTGCCACCTAGCCAGGGAGGGCAGGCATGGGAGCTCCCTCTTTGTGCATCTTAAGTCTGTGGACTGGCTCAAGTTGGCTTATGTAATACTAGGAAAACTGCTGTGTTACAGTTGTCTCCTGCCTTAGCAGAATTTAGCTAGTGATCAGCAGGCTGGAGATGTGTGAGGCAGACCTGGGCTATGTGCTCTCTACAGCACCAGTTCTGCCTGTAGTCATGTCTACTGTGAGGTGCTGTGGTTTCTTTTTGAAAACATCTGATGTCATAGACCACAAATACCAAAAGGCCTGATTTTAGGACCCTTGTTCTAAGGTATCAGATGGCTGGAAGTCATGCACTCTCTCCTGCTTCCGTAATACTTCGGTCCCATGCCTGTGTTTCACCTTTTCACATACCCATCTCTCTAAGTCAGGTTTCCAAACACTTCTCTACTCTTCCTCCTTATGTAGCCAGCCCTCGAATCCTGGGGCACCCCGTCACCGCCTGCAGCATTTTGCAGCCTTATCCTTCATGGCCTGTCTGTCTCTTTCTGCTCCCCAGGATCTGCTTTGCCTACTGCATTTGTGCCTAAGGTGCCAGGTGTGCTTCTCCGCTTAGAATCATATCTCACCTCCCCAGTGTCATAGTAACTCCTTCTTCTGAACTCCTCATGCCAGAAATAAACAGTAAAGCAGGGAGAAGAGACTGGAACAGTGCTGCAGCTTCCTTGAAACACACACTCTTCTGTGGCACGCACTTGTCCAATTTAACATGCCAGAGGCATACTGAGAAAGGAGGTAAAGTTGGGACCATGTAGCAAATATAGGTACACCTGTGACAAGGTGGTAGAATTTAGCTACATGCTCACAATATTAAATGGAGAGAGTCTAAACAATTCTTACTATAGACCTTACCTGTGTATTACTCTTTCTTATCAGCATGTTTGTGTTTTGGAAGGGGGCACACGGTTAGTTGACAGTAGGCAGTTCTTCATTGGTAACTTTCATTTTGTGGTATTAATATTTTAACACTGCTAATACAGGAATAAATTAGAATATGCTTGTTTTATTCTTAGCAATGAATCCTTGTTCAAAGTTCCTCAGAGCTGACTTCCTAAAATGTTTTAAAATGCCTAATGAAACAGTAGATGAATGCTTAAATACCTTGTTTTTACTATTTAAACCTAGATACTAGTCTAAATTTGAAAAGTAGGACTGAATGAGAACTACGTAAATGGTATGAAATCAAAATGCGGCTAAAAGCAGTGATGATATAACCTCTAACAGGATTGGCTTATTCTGTTTACTCAGTCACCACAATTCAATTTGGGATTTTTACAACTGTGTAAACATATCAGCATGTGTGAAAAGTCTTTCTTGGTGTAGTTAAAGGAGCATATCTAGTCTGGACCAACTCCTACTTGAAGATTTCTTAGCTAAAAGTTTGATAGCCACACTGTTCCTTGTTGCAGTTTATTATACTGATTTGTGAATGTTTTTGAAAATTACAAATTACTTTGGAAAAAAATGCATTTTTGATTTTAGCTTTTTATTTGAAGGATTAAACCATCTTGGAAATGTTTGAGGCTTTAACTTATTATCCTGATTTTCAGCTGGGATAGGATTAATTTTAACAAGAAGCTGTGAGGGGACACAGCCAGGAACATCTGACCCAAGCTAGCCAAAGGGATGTTCCATACCATGTTGTCATGCTCAATATATAAGGGGGAAGTGTGGTGGGGAGGAGTTGTCGCTGCTCAGGGCTGGGCACTGGGTTCTGGGCAGTGAGCAAATAGCATAGTGTATGAGCTACTTTTGTATATTCCTGTATAAGTATTGTTGTTGTTATTTTCCTCTCCCTTTGCTGTCCTAAAACCCACGAGTTCTACCTCTTTCTTCTGATTCTCTTCCCCATCCTGGGGAGGGGGAGGAGTGAGCAGGCAGACACATGGTGGTTAGCTGCTGGCTGGGGCTAAACGATATTTTTGAAAATACTGTGTGCTGGAGGCTGAGTTTGTCTATATCACATAATACCTACTGAAAAATATAATAATTTATTGGTGTTTTTGTTCTTCAGAAATGGAGGAACAGAATGCTGGATCTGGGATTGAAGATTTATAAAGGATTATGGGATTACACATTGAAGAGCCAGCAGGCGGCATGCCTGAGTGACTGAAGAAAATGGGTGCTAATGCATCTAACTACCCTCACTCGTGTTCCCCAAGGGTAGGGGGAAATTCACAGGCACAACAGACATTCATAGGTAACTCTTTTTTTCAGTTATCTTTTCACTTATGTGACTTGCTGGATTATGTATGCACTGGATTTGATTTGCTTGCAGTAATGTTATGCAGAGCTTTTATTTTCTAGGTCACCAGTTTGAATCCATTCAAGCTCAATCCTGCATGAAATTCGGTACTGTCCAGTATCTGTTTGGCCTATGTAGGCAATGAGTTGATCTGCCATTTGGTAATAAAGAGATGCCAGGTTGTTTAAATAAGTGGAGTCTTCTGATAATTAAACCATGCATACTAGTTCTCCCAGGTCAAGAGCAGTTGCTGTCTGTTAATACTATCTACCACTTTCTACTCTTCAGATTTTCTGTGAAACTGCATTACAGCATATAAAACTCTTGATCATCAATATTCACTGTAGTATTGCCATTGTGTCTAATATGAGTGAATTACTTCCTATTGCTAGAAGGGATATCTCTGATAAGCCTGTTAAAGTAACAGGCTGTCTTGAAGACAATTTTTTTTCCTGTCCTGTTTCCTGTTCCTGTAAATGGGGAATGGGGGTAGCTGTTGTCCTAACAGTATGATTTACAAGCAAGGACCTTGCTTAACTGGAAATGTGAGTTGAAGTGCTCTTAAATTGTTTTCTTATCCCAGCCATAACTGGGGCAGGTATTATCTTTATGTACTTTTCAGTCTAATGCAAAAAGACTTCAATGTAGATCGAAGTACTTCCACACTATAAATAATAGATAGTTATGTGATGAATCTAAAAGAAGGTAGTCTAAGAAGATAAATTTTGCTTAAAAAAAACCCAAACAACAAACCAACCCTGACAGCCTGAAGAATGATCTTAGGAGTAAATAACATAAATACTTTATAAACACTTTTCTCCTTTATGCCTTGACTTGCAACACTGAATAAGTAGTTACTCAGTGTTACTACTTTTCTTAATCACTACTGAAAGCACAGTGATATCCTTAGCAGAGGAAAGAGTGACTTGCTTTGTAATTTTTCTCTTTTGTCTCAGCTTTTGTGATGCTCCTGACTTTTGAGATCTGAGTAGAGGACAGCCCAGAAACTCTGACATGTAAAGACCTGTGCTCTGGGCTAAAAATTCTGCATGTGCTGTTATAGCATGTCAAAGAAGAACTTTTAGTACTAACATCTTGGATATCCATGCTGGTAAAGTCCCCCTTAAGGCTTTATGTATTTTCAGTGTATCATAACTAACAGCAGTAAAAGGTTTGTCCCAGTTCATATACATACTTTCTAAATCACAGCCAAAATGTTCTTATTGCATTTCTTGGTGTTTATCTGCCTCTATTGAATGAGAAAAAACCTTTACAGACCTGAAAGCAGGCAGATCTGCATACTGAAACACTTTTTAAGCAGGTTTTGAAGAGGGGAGAGTTCCAAAGGCTTTGTTAAATTCCCCGGAAACTGTCTACTTGTTATGTGGAAGGCTTTGTTGATACTCTTCATTATTAAATTCAAAATAGAAACCCATTATGTAGTATGTCATGATAAATTTACTGATTTCCATTACCTATTAAAAATTGTGGTTGAGACTTTGAGGAAGGTCTGAAAGCATGTGGCTGTTATCTTAGGCAAGGCAAATGAGTGTTCTGGTTAAAATTCTTGCTGAAATCTTGTGATATGGTGGTACTTATGAGAGTGCTAGTAGAGTGTGCTAGCTACAACGTGGATGTACATCTCTCTTTCCCTACTCTGTGGAGCTTGGCTCTTTCTCATCTTCACTCTTGGATGACTGGTTTGTGTAGCTGTTTCAGTAGAAATACATCTGTCTTAAAATTGATAGCTGAGGCTTCTGTCACTTGTTAGAATAATGATGTTTTAATGTTAAATCAACTTTTATGGATTTATTTTTCTTGGTATAGAAGGCATTAAATCTATTTACTGCCCCAAAGTAGAACTGGAAATAGGGGGACTAGATTTACAATAGCACTGTACCATCCTACATTGTAAACGTAGGATGAATATTAAAAGCTGATAACTGATCTGGCAAAGTAGTTTCATAGGATAAGCTCCAATTAGTAGTTGACTTAATGCTGAATTTGCTTACATTTTATGAAGAGGAGATAAATCAGTAAAAATAATGCAGTGCTCTTACTGTAAAAAATACTTTTGTTTTAGCAAAGGCTTAACTAGTCATCTCCTTGCTGTTTTGTCTACAGTGTTCAGGAGGAGGATTTCACACCATTTTCTAGGGTGGTACATCTGTTCAAGATGTTTATTTTTAAATAGAGCTCTATAATTAGATTTTAAAATGTGTAGGCATGCAGAGGACTAGACAGATCCCATTATTCATTGTCAAGTGCCCAAGTAGTTTCTCTCGGCAGTCATCTGTTTCTTGTAAATATTTATCTGTTCAAAGCTAGATATGGTCTAGGGGCATGAAATAGCTATTGCTTTTTAACAGCATTTAATAGACTGGTGCCTTTTAGTGTAGAAGTGGGGAATAAATTTGTTTCCTACTTCTAACGCTGCTGCCTTATGAAGGAATACAGGCAGGTCAAAAAGGGACTCTGCTCTTCAAAATTCTTTGAGGGATATGGAGCCACCAGCTGTTGTGAACCCAGAGAGGCTATCCTAGTGCATCTCTACTTCTGCCTCTGGCAAAAAGCAGTTGTGTGGTGGTACTTCTATAGCAGTGGTTTTTATCTATTTGTAAGGGTTAATAGCACTCTTTGCAGTACTTCCGAAGTTAAATCTTCTAAGTAGCTCAAGCTACTCAAAGGTTTGAATGGTGTTTTAGTATCTCGTGGTGATTCCTGTGCAAGTAATACCTCACTGCAGCCTTCAGAGAAGAAATTGAGACTTGTGATGTCCTAGTTTTTCTCTAGCGGAATGTAAGAGAATATTCTGCATACTCAAATTTGCCATTAGAATCCAAAATACTTCAAATAGAAATGAACTGGCATGTTCTCTTGGAGCAGAATCTATTATTATAGAGTGACCAAAGTGTAGTTATACTTTTATTGTGAAATGTAATCGATTACTCTTTAAATAGAGCAGAAATTCTAGGCTTATCTCTATCAGCAAGAGACTGAATCTCTACTTTTCTATTGTACTACCTAGTATAGCATATGGAAGGAATTTTTTTATGGTGGATTTTGCTGCACCACCTCTTTGTTGAAGTTGTCTTGAGTACTGCTGTTCTCTTTTAAATTGATATTTTCTAATATCTTGAAGTATCAATATGATTAAATTTTGGTTGATCAGGCAACATGTTATTAATGTAGTGTGGATAAAATGGTTAGAAGTCTTTCCTCAAAGAAAACAAAGTTATTTCCTAAAATTTTCACTAATAGAGGAATTGTAAGACCATAGTGTTGTATGATCTGGGGGATTCTTAATTAGCTTGGCATAAAAGGCAATGTATAAGGTTACTTAGAATTACTGGGGCTTAAACAAAACAATTTACAGAAATTTTAGATTGCTACAGTTGCTGTGCTCTCAAATACAACTTTGAATTGCTTCTGTGTCTTAAAGTTCAAGAAATACTTACCTGAAATAACATCGTAACTAAAAGCACTGTTTTGACAGACTGGCCCATAACAGTACTGTCAAAATAGCATAGCAAAACAGCATTGCATCAAATCTACCTGAAACAAATCGAACTGAGAGAGAGCAATGATAGAACAAGTTATAAAAGGTTCTAAAAACCCTGGTGGCTGGATGTGCTTTGAACTTAAAGATCCAAAAAAGGTGACAAGCAGTGAAGCTACACAAGTGTACTGATGGAAACATGTTAACTATCCCAACAGAAAATGTACAAATACTTTTTCAGATGAAACTGATTGTTATTAACGTGTATACCACACAGAGGCAAATGTTGGCCTCTGGGTTGTTTCTTTTGTCTGGAAGTAGTAGTTGGATTTATGTACATTTTTTCTTTTTCTGTCATGTTTGAGGTTTTTCACCATCTGGCTTAGAGTGAAAATTCTGTAAATAAATTAGAAAATAACCCTTTAACATGAGTCATGCTTCTGTTTAAACTATACTTTTTAATTACTTTTTTTACTAAAACATTACTTGAGTTTTCCATTACTTTGAGAAATGCAGATCCTAATTTCTCTTTCGTACTAAATTGTTATCAGAGTTACTGTATATGCAGCTAGCCTCAAAATGACAATCAGCAAAGGTTCATTTAGCAGAACAGCTCAGGTATCTAACACACGTAATGTTGAAGGGAATTCATTTTTCATTTCATCATGTGTTTGGATCATAACACAACTTCCCTATAAATGACTTGTGAAGGGGGAAAAATATATGTATACTTTGGCCAGAGCAATATACAATAAAATGACATCTCTAATAATACAGTAAAATTTATATTTTCCATATTCTTTTAAATGGTGCATATGCACAAATTAGCATCTACAGTTCTGTGGAAAGGAGCCTGTTTTATGTGTTTGACTTCCAGCATTACTTGTTTAATATATGACAGGATTTTTACTTTTGTTAAAAATGAATTCATTTTCCTCAGCTTCCCTTAATGTTTTGGTACTGTGTTCCTTGTTCCTTTTTTTCTTGTGACTACGATAACTGTCTGATACCAGGTATGCTTTTCTTGTGGAAAAAACACCTAATACTAGAAGAACAGAATTTGAAAAACACTCTGAAGGGGGGAGGGGGTAGGTGCTACTGTTTCACTGAGATCATACAAATTTTTTAAGGTGGCTGTATTTTTCATCTCCTGTAGCTAATACAATGACACTTGTAACATTAAAACCAGTGTTCTCTTCCTGCTTAGCTAAGTGTGCCATGCACTACAGAGCTAAATCAACTGGCACTGCTTGGGTCTTAAAATTGAGTAAGTTAAAGTACAGACTTCATAGTTGCGGGAAAAAAAATTTTTGTTCTTAATGGCCAGAAAAGGCTTCAGTCAGGTTTCCAACTTGTTGGATTATCTGATCTGAGGAGAAGGGAAAACTGTGTAACGTGCAGAGCTGTTGATGGACTGTTTGGGTGTTATGAAGCTTCCTTTTATGTTTAAAGAATAAATGTGTTCAATTTTCCTTTTTGCCTTCAGGGACATCATCCTACTCTCATCAAGGTTACGGCTGTGAATCAAAGCTATATAGCCTTGACCATGGCCATGAGAAACCTCAAGACAAGAAAAAGAAAACCTCTGGCCTTGCCACCCTCAAAAAGAAATTCATTAAGCGTCGGAAATCTAGCCGATCTGCTGATCATGCCAAGCAAATGCGCGAACTTCTCTCAGGCTGGGATGTCAGAGATGTTAATGCGTTGGTAGAAGAATATGAAGGGACCTCAGCCTTAAAGGAACTTTATCTACAAGCTAATTTGGCAAGACCAGAAGCCAGGACGCTACAGAAAGACATGGCTGAACTTTATCAGTACAAATATTGTACCGATGTAGACTTAATATTTCAAGAAACTTGTTTTCCTGTGCATCGTGCGATATTGGCAGCAAGATGTCCTTTTTTTAAGACGCTGCTTTCTTCCTCACCGGAGTATGGGGCAGAAATAATAATGGATATTAACACAGCTGGCATAGACATGCCTATGTTTTCTGCCTTGTTACACTACCTTTATACAGGAGAGTTTGGAATGGAGGATTCAAGATTCCAAAATGTTGATATCCTTGTGCAGCTTAGTGAAGAATTTGGAACACCAAATTCCTTAGATGTTGACATGCGTGCACTGTTTGACTACATGTGCTACTATGATGTGGTTCTTAGTTTTTCATCCAACTCTGACTTAGTTGAAACTTTTGGTGGAAGTCAAAACTGTCTAGATGAAGAGCTCAGAGCTCACAAAGCTATTATTTCATCACGATCTCCATTTTTTCGTCACTTGCTGCAGAGAAGGATACGAACTGGTGAAGAAATCACAGACCGAACTCTACGAACTCCAACTAGAATTATATTGGATGAATCTATCATACCAAAAAAATATGCTAAGGTCATTTTGAACTGTATGTACACAGATGTGGTGGACCTCTCAGTTTTGCACTCTAGCCCTTCAGTGGGCAGTTTAAGTGAAGTTCAGGCTCTTGTAGCAGGAAAGCTAAACATGACTAGAGCTGAAGAAGCTATGGAGCTTTATCACATAGCATTGTTCTTGGAGTTTAACATGCTTGCACAAGGTATGTAATGTTCTTCTGTAGAATATATGACCTTGTTAGAAAAAATTTTTTAGCAATTTTTGTAGTGTAAGTAGGCCTATTGAATCTTGCTATCAGTGGCTGACAATTCTTTTAAGAAAAGGAATTTGTTTTCCATATGTAAGGTGCAGATAATGCATCTATGGTTTCTAGGGACAGAAGAAAAGTCATGTGTGAGAGCTTTTAGCTGTATTGCGTTATCAAAGTATGCTATTTATGTCAAATACGTATACCTGATCTTGATACTTCTGATCTTCATCTACTTTCATCTATAATCCATTTTTTGGGTGTAAATGACAAGGGGAGGATATAAGAGATCCTTGTTGAGATGAGAAAATATTCCACCTTGTTATGAAGTGTCCCTATTTGTTAACAAGGCTGTAAACCGGAATTATTATTTCTGTAGTTGATGTCAAAGGGAGTACACCAAGCCTGTAATCTTGCTATTGGAAGGTAAATTTAAGCAACTTAATTGCAGTAGTCCTACGTCTTTAGTGTCTACTTCCTGATGTACAGAACTGAAGGCAGGGAAGTCAGTATTTTTAGACTTAAAGTTTAGAGAGTTCCAATTCTGTCCATTATTCTTGAAGATCACTCGAATCTTGATAACATACTTCCTGCACATGGAGGCTGGCCAGGGCTTTTGCTGTTTCTGGTGAGCTGTCGGAGCACTGACTGGTGAAGTAATAATACTTCTTGTGGTGGCAGGAGCTTTGCTGGCTTATTTGTTGGTTTTTGAACTATTTAGCAGCCGTATTATACGTAATGGGATATTGTAATTGCTTCAGGCCTTGCTGATGGGGGATGAAAACTTTTTATTTCAAGCTGAGAAATGGAGAATGGAATGCACTTCTGTATCAGCAATGTGATTTGTTTAAGCTAGTTTAATTGTTTTAAGAAAATAACTTTTACATTAGATCTGTACATCTGTAACTTCTAGCTATCAAATGAAGTTTGACATGATTGAAATCTTAATATTATAAACTATCAAGTAGACTTCAGTAAAATAGGGAACTTAAGGAGTGGGCAGGAAAAAGAAGGTATAAGCACTGTAGGAAGAGATCATACTTATAAAGGGTTCTCCTAATAGTTATATCAAACTGAGTGATAAAGATAAGGAAAACTAATCAGGACTATTGTAGCCTCTGTAGAGGCTGGTATTAGGAAACCAATTTTCAGATGATGCTGAAAGTTGAAATAATCCTGCTGCAATAAAACTGGCAAAACAAAGGAGATACTTCATTCGCATTCCTGTAGCAGTGTGTTCTTAAGCTCAGAATCATAGAGCAGCCCAGGCTGGAAGCAGCCTCAAAAGATCATCTGGCCCAGCCTTTTGTGGGAAAGGGAGCCTCGATGACATTATTTTAGCACCCTGTCCAATCACATCTTGAAAACCTCCAGTGATGGGGACTATACCATGTCACTGGAGAGGTTGTTCCAGTGAATGATTGTTCTCACTGTAAAAAAAAAAAAAAAAAACCCACAAAAAAACCCACAAAAAACAAAAAAAGTCTTATACTGAGATGTCTCCTGGTACAATGCATACCTGTTGCCCCTTGTTCTCTCCATGTGGCTCCTTGTAAAGAGAGAGCCTCCAATACTGTGATGAGGTCTGCCAGATCCTTCTCTTTTCCAGGGAGAAAAGACTTAACTCCTTCAGTCTTTGCTTGTAGGGCAGGTTCTCCAGCCCTTTGATCGTTTTTGTGGCACTCCTTTGGACCCTCTCCTGTCTGTCTGCATCTTAATTTTGTTGTTGTTCCCCTCCAAGTACATCTAGAAATGTAATGTTGAATGAAATGTAGAAGTGGCAAAAAGTTTTACTGTAGTTGAACTACAGTGTTAAATTCATTCCTATACAATATTTGCAAGTTAATAGTACTTAAGAACTGGAAAACTCAGCAGATCAGCTGAAAGCAAGAAAGGAAAATCAGTTGAAATTAAAAAGGTGATTAAGTGTACAGTTTCTCAGTTTTGGTGCATGCACATATACAAGTGCTAAAAGGATTTCGTGTGCTCAGGGAATACTAATGATGGAATTAAACTGTGAATGAAGCCCTCAGTAAGACACTGAATAATTATGCACTGTTTCATAAATGAACAGGCTGTAATTCTTTCCCTCAGACTGGAAATGTAAACTGGAACAACTGTGATCTGGAGGTGCTCTGATGAAGCAGTGTAAGTTATATCAAAGTAGATCAGCAGTGATACATAGAGGGCTGAAAAGATAAACTTAAGGAGACTTATTGCCAGGAAAATGGCTTTTAATTTTAGGTGTTAGTAAATGCTGAAAAACAGAACTGATGTTTTATTTCTGCTCGATTTAAGTTGAGTGTGCTTGGATCGGCATGCCCTAAACCGGCAATCTTTTCAGTAATGCACTACAGACTGGTGCTGCTCTGGAATATACTATGAGTCAGCAGTAACAAGATCTTAACTTTTCCCTGGAGGTTCTCTCCCAACACTACCTCTAGGGGAGGAAAAAGAAAGGCAGCAGCAGCAGGAGCTGCATTGGGCTTGCAGCACCTTGGCAGCATGCTCGTGTGGCAGGAACCAGTGAGTATGGCAGTTTGGGCTCAGTTTTGGTGGCTCCCTGGATGAATTAGAGCTGTAGTGTTTTGTGGGTGGTCATTATGAGGAGGTAGAAAGATGCAGTGGCCTTCAGAAGTTTTTTCTTCTTTCCCTAGTAAATCTCTGTCTGACCACAAAAGTGCTGAGCTGTGGGGTGTGGAGGTGGCTATACTTAGGGGAAAAATGCAGTAAAGTCAGGCAAGGGTTGAAATTTATTATATTATCCAATACTAGCAAGCATAAATTTGGCACCCCTTCAGATACTGAAATTCTAGATGTTAACATGAACTAATCAGGATTTTACAAATCAGTGCTGTGTTCCCTAGCTACAGGAGAAAGCAGTAAGCAGTGAGTAGAAAATCTATATATGCCAGTAAAGTCAGTATGTAATAGTTTCATACTTAATTTGCCAAGTTCGTGTTTAGGTCATTGGTACTGCGCTGACACTGAAGAATTGTTCTGGTATAATCTTATAATCAAAATTAAAAAGAAGCTTATTTGATCAGGGAAAACTATATGCCCGCACTTGACTAACAGATCACTTAAATATGTGCTTTAGTGGTGATCACTGTTCTTGTTTGAGCACTTAACCATACAAGGTTATGCACCTTGTCCTCTCTTATTGTAATACTTAACATGAGGTAGATGAGAGATCTTAATTTCAGTAGTGTCCCATTCCCTGATTTCATAGCTAGCATACTTCTGTGCTGGAAACTTGCTCAAACATCTGACTTCTAGATGTTATGCAGAGCCATGCTAGAAGAGACAGCATTGCGTAGATGTTGGAGACTGAGCAGGCAAATCTCAAGAAATCTCTTAGCTTGATCCTCTGACAGCGCTTTTCTACTCCATTGTGCTGCAGGTGTCCAGTTTTGCCCAGGTTCTGACTGATCCTATCAGTTGGCTTTTGTGGTAGTTAATGTCTTAAGTTTCTTCTCTAGACTTCCATACCTGGCTCGAGTTTTTTGTTTCAGTCCACTCATGCTAGCCAATTGCAAACTTGCTAAGGTTTGTCTCCCTGGTTTCCTGGCAAGTATTTGAGCTCACTATATGTAAGTCTAGATACTCTTTCCAACTCATTTTGCTCACTTTTACTCAGTTTTGGCTGGGTATTTGTAACTGAGTGTCAAGTGAAGTTAATACATTTTAAAGCTCCTGATCAACTGTTTTTATTTTCAACAGATTTTAGTTTGTCTTCAGGGACATTTCTAAGTATCCAGATGTTGTAATTTTTCTTCTGTTTCAGCAGATGATTCAGCTTTGACTCTTTCCATGGAAATCTTCCTGTTCCTAACATAATGATACTCCTTTTTCTGACTATTTTAATAGATGGTTTCCCTATGACGAAGTCGGTGATAGTAAGGGTATGTAATCTTTACTGTCCAAGTAAAGCAAGATTACTTTATTTAGAATTTACTTTGGCTTCAGCTTGATTTGTTTCAACTGATGATTGTCGCTTCATCCAAGAGAAACAGAATTGGACTTCTGAATGAACTAATTTGAATAAATGAATTAATCAGCAAGCATATCTACTCTGTAGAGCTGATCATACTGAAACCTATTTGTACCCAATAGGACAGAGACTGCTGTTAGGGGTGCTGCAGTATTTGTTAACTATCAAAAAGTGAAGCTCTTCACTGCTTTCAGAGGTTGTGAGGATTAGAGCCCTCTCCAGGAGGTTCAAGCACATCCCTTAGTGGAACATTTCTGTGCTCTGCCTTCTTATTTCTGCACTCTGGTCCTGCTTTTGTGTCTCCGTGTTACCTTTCTGCTCTGTCAACTGTACTGGAGCAGTCATTTTAACACATTGACTCACAAAAATCAGGTTTAAAATCACTTCTCTCTTTCTCTTGTGTAGCACAGTTGTTAAAGCTGGATCAGTTCCCTAGTCCTGTTCATCATGCATTGTTAAAATAATCCCTCCTTTCCAGTCTTTCTGCACTGCCACATCCACTGTTGTTACATGAAGTCAAACTTCTCTGCATCTTAATTTTATTAGATAACTATATTAAATGAATCCTCTTCTGCATCTTGGCCCTGTTGCTTACCGTCATGAATAGTCTTACTGAGGTGGTGTTACAGTATGTTTTTCTGTTAGAGGTTTTGCGATACTGGGACCCTATGAAATAGTTTTGCCTGGGAATCGTTTCTGCTTGCTGATTTCAAAGAGTTTTCTGAAGTAGAATTGACAAAAAATAACTTAATTTCAGACTCTTTACTTTCCTTTCTTTAGGTGTTGACTTTACCCTTGACAAGAATAAGAAGTAAGAAACTTTATTTTAAAGCCATATTCAGTAGTGCAGCCTTTGATCTAGAGGCAGATATTGCCTGACATCAAAAGTACCCTTGATCTCAGCAGGACTGAAATACTGAAATGCCAGGAAGCCCACAGCAGCGATATTTAAATACACGCAAATGTATTGTGGGGAAGATTAGAGCAAGTGTGTCAGTTATATATCAGTGCAGTAGGAATGCTCAAAGGAACTAGTCTGGCACTTAGAACTTTAAAATAAATAGGGTGTGATTAAGTAAATATTAGCATAAATCTGACCTATTATCTCCTTACCATGATTTACTTGTTTTCAAGCCTGAAACTATTGCTTAGGTTTTATATTCTGAAGATGAAGACTGGAGGAAGCAGGAGGTGGAAAAGGTCTTCCTTAGAGCAGTTACATGCCAGCGTTATATGCGAGGATAAAGAATTTGACTGAGTTGTCACTGGGCACATAAAATTTGTTCATAGTGGTCATAGTTTGCAGAGAAACAGATCTGGTCACGGTTTTCAGGTTTTTCTTCCGGCCACTTGTGTTCTAGGAAGTATACTGCTTCAGTACTGAACAGTGATGGCTGGAAGGTCCCTCTAAACATCAGCTTTTCCTCCCTCAGCCCTTCGTTGTTCCCATGTTAAGTTCTTCCCTCTGGCTTGTTATGGTTGAGTTGGCAGCTTTTTGTTTCTGACCCACGATTGTTTTCTGTTTAAGCTGGATCAGCTATGCTGCCTGCTGCTGAATGTGCTTCTTAAGGAATGCTGAAGCCCAGTCAAGGGTCATTATAAACTGATGGGTGCCAGAAGCCAAAAATGTAGATGCTTATTTTAGGCTTCCTAAGTTCATGCATTTTTGCATGTGGCAGGAGCAGAAGAGTAAATTAATTTTCATTGTGTGGAAGAGAAAACATTAAAGAGCTTTTGCCACAAATATCAAATGCTTTAAATGTGTAACAATTACTTTATGGTTCTGGCCAAACTTACAACTTCTAAAATCCAGCTGTTTATCTCAGAATATTAATAGCTTCATAACTGCCATATAAATTAAAATATTTTTAAAATAACACAAATTGCATTGTTTTTGTCTGCTTCCTAACTTAATATTTCAGATGGCTGGATAATATGCTGTATTGGATTCAACATAACTTACTGAGTTTTCACTGTGGAATGATGGTTAGCATAACACAAAATACCTGACCTAACCTTCAGCTTGTATTTTATTTTTGCTTTAACAGTTAATCTGAAGTGCTATAAAGTTGTCAGCTTTGTATTTGAATAAAGCAAAAAAAACCCCCCCACCTATATACTTTAATAGTGCCATAATAGATGTACTTTAAATTCAGCCTTTCAAGGTTGGGAGTACATGAATGTTTTAAAATTTTGTGCTTAGAAAAATCAGCAGAGGGATTTAACTAGCTCAAGAGGTACTGAACTTGGCAATAGACTTCAACAGTGTTTGACCACTAATGCCAATTGAGTCCTCCTTGATCTCCAATACTACTTGGGTCTTGTTTTCTCTTCTGCAAAACATTCATGGAGTTTTGTACCTTCGTGTAACCAAAACTTGAGTGCTTCAGAGTTCTAAAATGTGGAAAATAATGCATCTGCAAGTTACAGGCTGGGAATCAGTTAACTATTAATCTCCTTTAAAAGAGTTCTTTTTTAAAGAATTTGGAGAGGAGATGGGGAGGGGGAAGCACTAAAACTTCAAGAAGCTAGCAACCTGCAGCATTCCTTTAAGACAAAATATGGTGCTGCCAGGAGGCAGTAAACATGAATAAACAGGGCAAGTCAGCCTGCATCCAGAAGATGGATGCTGAACAGGATCTCTTGTTAACAATACAGTTGTAGGAAAGCAGAGGTGGTTGCAGTTGCTGCTTTTGTGATAACCAGTTAAAAAGGTGTAGTTTCCCAGTGGTACTATGTATGTCTTCTGACTTCCTCTTACTGTTTTTAACTGATGTTTTGCCTACTGCTTTCTCAAGTTATGTGAGGCCGCTTGAATTTGACACAGATTGTTTGGCTGTCAGAAGTGGTACTGCTGCCCTGCCTCCTGCATTAGTCTTCTTGTTTCTGTTTTCTATGCTGGCAGCAGGGTTTGTACTATTGGTGATCTGATGTTGCTTGAAGCAGGATTGACAGAAATTAGTTGACTAGTTCATAGAGTGGCCACCCAAGCACCAGTGTGACAGAAGGAGCAGGAGGTGTGGAGTGTAAGATGGTGACAGTCTGGTTTAATGTCATTATACAAGAGGGTTAGCTTCTGTGACCACTCCCACAGACTGTGAGTGTGGGCTGCTTTGTAAAGAATCCTTAGCAAGTACAGGACATGTTTGCATCTTTAGGCTTGTAAGATGTGGGAAAGAGGCAGAACGAATGTTGGATTCCTCTTTTCCTTTCTCTTCCCATCAGAAGCTTGGTTAAAACAGCAAAGGTGCTCATGGATGGGTGAGACAAGTGTCTCTGGGGCTTCCAAACATGTTGCAGTCTGCACTATCTACAGGTCACACCTCTGAACTGTTCTCTACATGCCAGCAAATTCACAAAGTATGGTTCCTGATTGCCAGCATGGTCTCTCCTAATGTGACAAACCTGAGAAAACATTGAATGGCTTCTAGACTCCAGTTCAGTGTCAAGATGAATTCTTTCTACTTTTTGTCTTCATGACTCCGCTAGTTTGTATAACTTTAGGGGAAAGGTCTCCACCACAGAATGAGTTAAATCAAGCAAACAATTTTGTAGTAAAAACTCTGCTTAATTCCACTTTTGTTAACTGTTGAAGGCACTTAATTTTGTCTTTAGTAGGTCTGTCAAATGTCTTGATGAGATCCCAAGCTACTAGCTAGCATGCTAAACATGAGCTCAAGCTCATTTCTGTTTGGAAGGGCTGTGGAATTGCATCTGAGAGAACTGGGGAAGCAGAAAGGACTTGTTTGTAGGCAGGACCTATTGGTATCCGGCAAAAGGAGTGCATGGAGTAGCCTCACTTGTCCAAAACATGATACTCATCTTTCATTTCTTAGGCTCCAAGCTGAATCTCTGAAGGATAGTAATGGTCACAGAAGCTTGTGGTAGAGCACTTGAGACATTGCAAATGGAACTTGGAAAAGCTGTTGCTGCCTGAATATTAGAAAGTAGTATTCATAGGAGAAAAATGCTCTATTCCACTGTGAAGAACAATATTGTGGCTATTAGATGACTGCCTTTTTTGCCAAGTGGCTGACTGAAGCAAAAAAACCCCCGTCTGCCAAAGAAGAAAAATTGGATTACTTCCATAGCTAGAATTGGGTTGCCCCAATTTATTTAGATGTTCAGAAAACACTTTAATTATTACCTCATGCTTACTTCGGAAGAAATACTTTTAATAATCCTGCAGTTTTGACATATTGCTACAATAACTTGGGAAAAAGACTGTTTCATTTGCTAGGCATCCTAAATGAGCTTTTCACCTGATGATGTTGCATTATTGGTAGTTGTGCAATAATTGGGACTTGACAGAAGGCTTGAGACTGAGTTGATGCTCTGTTTCTATGTATCAATGTTGCTCAGATCTTTGGAACTGCATTTCTCACAGAAATGTAGTTTTCTGTATTTGCAGGGGGCAGGTATCCTTATTGTTTCAAAACTAAATGTCTGTCAGATGAAATACAATGAGTGGCACTCACTTTGAGAAGTATCTTTGCTCTTACAGTTTGAATTTCCTCGTGACTGGTTTCAATGAGTGGATTTACATACTGCCTTTGAAATGGAGCAGTCATTACGTGTAATCTTTAGACTTCAGGGGGATGTAATAATCTGCTGAAGTCAGCTTGTAGGCAGATAGAATAATTGCATACAAAAAGTTGTGTTAGCATTTAGCAGGGCAAAACAGCACAATGCAACAGATGACCCAAAGAATTGTTTCAAACTGTGTTTCTTAGGGAAGCAAACTCCTCTTTTAATCATACTGCAACTAGTCATGGTTAGCTTTCATTTGCCATGCCATGTTTGCTGCTAACTTAATGTTTTCCTTTTTTGAGCCCCAAAAGGGAAGATAAGAGGGACTTGCATGACAAAGTTAAATACAATGTCAGCCATTAACTATGTCAGTAAAAATGTAAGGAAAACTGTAAGTAAAATGGATCCTGAAGTGGAAAGCTTCAGGCCTCATTTACTCATATTTCTGCCATATGTTGAAGTATTTCGAGCTTTATTTAAGGTAGGGGTTTGGGCTTTTTAAACGCTGTTTTTCAGATTCTTGACCAGAATTTTGTAAGACTTCAGAGTGAGGTTTATCCTTCAGGCTGCTGGGGAATTCTCCATCTAGAGGAGGGGTGGGGGGCCATTTCTCTAACCAGTACCAAAACTCAAGGAGTGTATTTCAGAGCAGTTCTCATCCTCTGCTCTCATTGGTACCAGTGGTGATCAGGCTGATGTTCCAGGTGCCTCCAACCAGTCTTTGCTGCATGTTCACTGCTCCCTTTAGGCTAGTCCTCACCATGCAGGTTTGAGGCCAATATCTATAGTAAGGCATCTGTTACTGCTTGTAGTAGTAGTAGTAATATGTAACCTACTGATAATAGGTAGCTCTAAAAAGTGCCATATTACTTCAGTAGTGGTAAAAGACAAAGCAAGTGTGTTGAAACACTTACCCCTTTGTCAGAAGCAAATGGAGAATCTGACATGGGATGAATAGCATAATGCTATTAGTTCAGAAACATGTATGCTTTTGCTAGCCCTTCTGTTAGTGGCTGCTTTAATATATGGTCTTCCTTTTCTCATGTGAATCAGGGATGTGAAAAATCATCCAAGTGCTTGTTGAGGAAAGTTTGTTTTAAGTGTGAACCAGTGTAGGGTTTATCACTTTTGAGGGGACATGCATTATTCTCATAAATTATTCAGAAAAATAAATAGAAATTGTTTCTAAAACTACGTACATACATTCAGACATATTTCTGGAGTTTGCTGCAAACATTCATGTTGAGCACTGACTATATTATAGTCACTGTATTTTTTTTTATACTTAAGTATAGAAAATTAGAAAACTTTAATGGCAGAATATTGTTCTCATAACTAACATGCTTGCTTTTTTATAATATTAAGTAGTAATACGTGTGTTTAATAGGACAGGTAAAGTTATAACCAGCCTCACATTTAAATTGTTTCTTCCTAGTACCTTCTTTACCTTACTGTTTAAGTTTCCCTTTTCAGTGACTTTGTTCCTAAGTAGTAGTTACTTTGATAGTTGCCCTTCTACTTGTAGTATGTTCACTTGTTACTACATATTCACTAATAACTTATCCTTCACACTATTAGTTCCAACAGAAATTGAGTCAATACTTACATTCTGTATGCTGGCTTGTGTAAAAAAAGTAAGATTTTTCTCTTAATCCTATTAATTGCTGCTAGTATGTCTTACATGTATGCAGCCAGTTCAAAAATATGTAGTGTTGGAAGAGCCTCGTTGATCTTTGTCTTGACAAATGCTAAGATTACTGTGCTAAACACTTTCTTACTCAGCTTAGTCCAAGAGCTCTGTAATGAGATACAGTTCTCAAACTGTCCAAGTTTAGTTTTTAAATATACTTGAAACAGAGAAAAATGGTGATGTATAGAAAGTAAAATAATGGCAGTGTAAGCATGCTGCTCTGAACAGTCTGGGGACCTCTCATGGGTATAAGCACAGCTGTAATTTTGTGGTGGTAGTGGGTTGAGACTGGAATGTATAATTCTAGAATAGGATTTTTTCTTTAAATTGCTATCTTTATAGTACAAATAGAAATAGTATTCTGTGTATATGTAAACCAGATGTACAAATAAAATCAGCAAAGTACTGTTGGAGACTTTGAGTTATCAACGTTGTGGTACTGTCTATCTTAACTCAGGAACCCCAAGTACCCATGTTTTCAGCCCTTACACAGTAAGTCTCCCCTCACTTCTTACAAACCTATTCCATCTCACTTCAGAAAACTTAAATAATCCCTGTCTCTTCTGAAGAAGACATTTACTCTGTGAAAGTGTAAGTCCCAATGCAGCAGTGGGTACAAAGAAACTGTAGCAGAGTCATGAGTCACAATGCCTGCCTTTTGGATGCTTCATGTTCTGTTTCGCCATCGGAGGTGCTCTCTGTCCTGGCACCCTCTGTGCCTTGCTTGGTATGGAGGGCAGGGTGGAAGCCTAGAGCAACCAGCTGCTGCTTCCTGCAGTCTCTGTGAGTCAGAAAATGATGCTTTGCTGCCCTCATCCTTTGTGAAGTAGCTGAGTACCAACAATATCACAGCTTTTGTTTCTGCTCCTCTGCATGGTCTGTCTTGGGAGGGTCCATGTGCAAAGTGATACAAATGAAAATACCATCTCTGTTACGGTTTATAGGCCTCTCTTAATCTGCTGCAAACAATAGTGACTCAAATTCAAATCTGCAACTTTAAAATGTGTTAAACAGTCAGATAATGTATATTAACCAAAGAGAGTTCTAGTAGGGCTGAACTAGCTTTCCAGTTGTTCATCCAGGCATGCCAGCAGATGTTTCATGTGCCTTTTAAAAGGTAAATGACTGTATAGTTGAAATCCTAAACCACAATTAAAATTATTATACTTCTAGTCAGAATTTAACCCCATTTGCAACCTTGGTCTGTAGGGCACTTCTGTTTTTACTGTCACTGGGAATCATAAAACCCTTAATATTACAGATTTAGCCATATGTATTATTCCATCAGGATCAAAGTGCCTCTGTAACAACATCATTGATTTTTGCTTTTGTTTCCTAGGCTGTGAAGATATTATTGCTGAGAGCATCTCACTAGACACCTTAATTGCCATTCTGAAGTGGAGCTCTCAGCCATACGGTTCCAAGTGGGTACATCGTCAAGCGTTACATTTCCTCTGTGAGGAGTTTACCCAGGTCATGACTTCAGATGTCTTCTATGAACTGAGCAAGGACCACCTGCTCACAGCTATTCAGTCTGACTATTTACAGGTAACCTGCAATGCAGAATACAGCTGGTCCTGCTTGAAGCAGGATATGTTACACAACTACCAGAAGTGCCTGGGAGTAGCTCATTTTAAATTGTAGGCAAGAGTGGGTTTATATGCACACTAAGCATTCCTTTTATAATATATAAAAAATGAAATTGAAGTAGTGATTAAGAAAAATGTTTCGTTCTTGGCTTCTAACACAACCCAAACTGTGGTATATGCTATTGCTTAAAAGCCTAATAATAGTTTAGAAACAGCTGCAAATTATTTTAAACAAAGCATTTCTGAACCTAACATTTGCCTTGCAAGTTTAAGTGTTTTATAAAATTATGTGGTTGTAGTAGTTTTGCTATAACAACGTACGTCCTAGTTGAGGGCAATGGGAATTAATAAACTAGTAATCATTCAGAAGGCTTAATTTATTTTCTTGGGAGACATAAAAATACCTTTTCTGACGAGTATTGCAGAATTTCTTGGGTTTGGTGACTTTCAGTGATTGTGTGGTTTTAGGGAGAAGAAACCATACTGACTAATAGAAAGCTTGTGGTTTTTTCCTACCATTTCTCTTCAGGGGAGGTATCTTTAAAAGGCTGGTCATCATTATATAGCTTAAAAGATGACTAGATCTTTTTAAAATTGTACCTGTCACAATCTTACCTTTTTTTAAAGTATAAAATGTTAGAGATTATTTAAAGTATTTTTTAAAAAATATTTTGTTTACTTTAAATATTTCAGGAATTACAGTAACAGTACTGTTGATCTTCTATGGCAGTGTGTATTATGACTAAACTTCCTACCCTAATTGTTAAGAAATTACATAGATAAATTTAAATTTTTTGGTACATCTCCTTTAAGAATGTTGAGCAGTTAGCACATGTATATAAGTATGAACAAAGCAAAGTTGTTTTGTTTATAGTATTACTGAAAATCTTTCTCTGCACCTAGATTGTAATTTAGTTGGTTTGATTGTCTTCATAGCTTTCCAGGCTGTGCAGTTGCTGAATTTGTAATGTTAAACAAGAGATCCAAACACCCAGTGTTAGAACTGCCCCTTTTAATTAACTTTAATCATTCAAATTTAATACCTGTAAGTTTTCATGCTAGACAAAACCTATCCTTCTGTAAAAAATTTTTTTTCTTCTTCCTAAGGATTCAATAAGTGACACAAATCTAGAAATCATGGTGGTGATATACCAGTAGCACCACCTTAAAATACTTGGAGGAAGTGGTATAGCAGATCATAAAGTACAAATACTTACTCTGCTCTTGGTACAGTTGTGTTTCTTTGTATCTGTAGAAGACCTGTGTATGCGAATTTTGTGTGTGTGCGTGACATTAAACTAAGCATATATGGATTGTTGACTTTCTACCAGGCAAGTGAACAAGATATTCTTAAATATCTGATTAAATGGGGAGAACACCAGTTGATGAAGAGAATCGCAGATCGAGGTAAGGATCCTTTAAACCACACAGTACTTATACCAAATAAGCCAAAATGTATGGAAGTTCTTTTTTGTGGTAAATTGTAACTTATGGAAATGTAATCTACTTCGTTCATAGTACGGTCAAAACTAAACAAATGCACTTTTTCTTTTAAAGCTTTTGTTCCCTTAAAAAATGAACGTAGACATTCTGAGGGATCTGGGATTGTTTAGCCTCAAGAAGAAGAGGCTTAGGGGTGATCTTGGCAAAGTCTATAACCATCTAATGATAGGAAGGAAAGAAAAGAGCTACGCTCTTCTCTTGGCACCCAGGACAGGATGAGAAGCAATGAAGCATTAACTGAAATGCAGGAAATTGTTTCCTGTGTTTAAACGGAAGATGGCCAGACACTTGGAACAGGTTGCCCAGAGTAGTTATGGCATATCCATCCTTGGAGGTGTTCAAAACCCAGCTGGACACAGTTGTGGACAACCTGCTCTACCTTGCCTGGGGAGGTGTGGGGAGAGGGCAGTGGTTGTGGCAGGACCAAACTTCTAGAGGTCCTTTCAACCTCTATGACTATCTGATTTTTTTTTTAAGTCTGGTTGATTTCCTCTTGTCTCAGAATTATTTTTCTTGTAACTAATTCATCAAAGAAAAAAAAACCAAAAACCCTGCAGCATGTTTTACTCTTGTGTGATCATGCACGCTTTTCACAGTAGTCTTATTCTTAGTTTACTGTGTCAACCTTTCACTTCTGTTTGACTATGTTTCTCCCACAGAAATCTGTGGTAGTGAGTAACAAGCCATCAAATGGCATCAGTGTTTTTCCTAAATTAGATGTAAATGTATTTCTATTAGCTCAGATGCATATTATTGCTACAGTGGTAACTTCAAGGGCAATCTCACATGTGTTAGAGGTGGGAAGTAGGTTAAATATATATTTCCCAAATAACAAATGCAAGTAGCTTGTAGTTCATCCCCACCATGAAGCGTCAATCAGATAGTGCAAAGAGAGGAACAGAAAAGGAAGAA
Source organism: Grus americana (assembly GCF_028858705.1). Taxonomy (NCBI): domain Eukaryota; kingdom Metazoa; phylum Chordata; class Aves; order Gruiformes; family Gruidae; genus Grus; species Grus americana. The sequence continues at coordinate 53,577,210 of NC_072856.1, read as the reverse complement.
CTTGCCTGTGTGAAAACAGCAGTGCTGGTGTGGCTGCTGTCTTTAGAGGGCTGGCCATGTGTTTGAAATCCACTTTTATTACTTGCAATACAGCTGCTTTGTCATGGACATGTATGAAGTGCAACAAAAAGTCAGTTAAAATATGTGTTTTTAGTGACCTGAGTAAGTATTAACCTTCTGTTCTCAAAACAAGATTTTTCTAAGTGTTTGTCTTAAGGCACATTGTCATGGAGCCAGTTAAACTGTAACAGACCTGGACTGGGAAGAAGCTGCTCATTTGGAGTAACTGTGCAGCTTCCTGGTCTGTGGTGTTCATTAAGTAAATGGCTCACTTCTGTTTCCTGGGATCATTAGATAATATGATAAGCAAAAGCGGAAGTAAGAGCTACACCAAATTCTATCAGATTAGGGCCAAACCTAGTCTAGTAACTTGGTCTAAATTCCTCAGTGATGCTCCTGGTTTTGCAGCTCTGCAGATGTGGTGGTGTCAATCAAATGCCAGAGAGCATTAGAAATTGTAATGGGCTGTGATCAAAACTTGAGCTGCCTGTACTGACGGGAGGATGGTTTGTTTAACAAGTTTCCTCAAAGAGTGGAGGTAGTCAAATTCAGGTTAGGCACAACACCTAAAATACTAGTGAAGGTATTTAACTGGGGAGGGAGAATGACCTGTGGCATACATTGTCATCTTGCAATATCTAGGAACATACCTATTTGTGGGTATCCTGTGACCAAGGGAGCAGTTTCGGCTTGACGCAGTTGTTACTAGGGTGGGTTACACAAGGAAGCTAGAATAATTTATCCCAGTGGACCCCTCTTTAGACATTAATTTGTAGAAAATCAGTCTCTGAAAACTGCTGGGGAAAGGGAGAGGAGCTGCAGGACAGTCATCGGGGGAATTGCTGGCAGGGAGGTACAAATGTTTTTGTAGCATAGCTCTTGGTAGAGCTTTTTAAAGGTTTGCCTCAAACACTATTTTTCTATTTTTTCCCTGGCTTATGCTTTGAAACCGACAGCTGTGTAAATGACCCATGCTCATATAAACTGAACCTGTCTCTATGGATGCTTCATATCAGACTTTAAGGCATGAAGTAATTTCTGTGGAACAATGCTGATAAGAAAATTCTAATTCTAAATTAACAGTGCTTTCCTTTTTTATAACTTCCTATAAGCCCTGTAACTCCTGCTTTCCTATTTAAACTTTTTGATGTAAACTTAGTATTTCTTGTTCCTTCCCACAGAGCCTAATTTACTCAGTGGTACTGCTCACAGTGTGAACAAAAGAGGTGTGAAGAGGAGAGATCTTGACATTGAGGAGCTGAGAGAGATCCTGTCTCCACTTTTACCTTTTGTCCGCATTGAGCACATCTTACCCATGAATAGTGAAGTACTGAGTGATGCAGTAAGTTGGTAGTCTCATACAAATACTATCTCTAGGTTCTTTGTACTTCAGATTCTACAATGTTCAGGGTGGAGTGGGGTTTTTTTAAGGATTAGCTCTTAAAATGTTATCACTGAGTAATACATGTATAACTTTCTAGTTAAATTTTCTGTTCTCTATTAGAAGGCTAAAGAAAAATCAGTGGCATAAGGATTCAGTGTAAGAAATGCATTTCTTTCAAGTTTTTCCTATGTTTATATTTAAAAAAAAAAACATAAAACTTTTTTGCTTCTTAAAGATGAAGAGAGGCCTGATTAGTACTCCTCCTTCAGACATGCTACCAACATCGGAAGGTGGAAAGTCAAATGCCTGGCTGCGGCAAAAAAATGCTGGAATATATGTGCGGCCAAGACTGTTCTCGCCGTATGTGGAGGAGGCTAAGGTAAGAATCATTAATAACACTTGACTACTGTTAAATTGGAGTCATCGGGGGTTCTGTAAGCAGGGAAAGTTTTTGGTATGTTTTGTCTCTCTTTGCATGTACTGGCCTAAAATACTAACATTTTCAATTTAACAAGACTTACAAGATTGATCATCAGGCTCAAGTCTCTAGAGCTGGTCAGAAAAATTTCAACAAAATTTTTTTTTGTCGAAATTGAAATGTTTGTGAGACAGATCTTGATGAAATTCCACCGGAAACAAAGCAGCGTTCTGAGGGAAACCTCCCTGGTTTCCAGCCAGTTTGCCGGCCCAGCTCCTCGGCAGTCCTCCTGGCAGGCGGATGGCAAGGTGAGAGCCTGAGAGTCCCAGTTTGCAGCTAGTCAGCAACTTTGGTGCCAAGTCTTTCAGGCTCCCCAGCTCCCACCAGAGCTGGGTGGAGAACTACTATTCCACTCGGCAGAGGACTCTGTTTCATCTTCTTGTTTGAATCAGAACATATCCAAAATTATTTCGATCCTCCGCAAAATGGAATAAATATCTTGTGTCCAATTTGACTCAAGTCCTTTGTGTCCTGCTCAAGCAGTAGCTTCCCTATTTAATATCTTGCATGAGGACTGTCAAACTGAAGATCTTGTAGCATCTTTGGTGATGTTTGGCTGGTGGAGATGGCTCTGTGTGGGGCAGAAACATGCCATGTTCTGTTTGACAGAATGGGACCTTTGTAGGTTGCTAACTAATACCACCACTTAAGGCAGCTCTGACTTAAGAGCTCATGAGTCCTAGCAGTGCAAAACAAGAGGATTAGGTGAAGCTATGCACATCCACATCACCTACAAACTCTAACTGCTGCTCTGGTGAATTCAGAGCTTTTGCCCTGTGCCTAATAAAGAAAATATTTTCTGTGGGTGTGAGTTGTTGTTGACTCCCTTTTTGAGGGGAAGGGAGACATAAAACTGCTTTGCATTTTGGGCACAAAGGCTAGAGAGCACCAGGTGTCACTAAAGCAGTAAAGGAAGACTAGCCAGTTAAAATCTTATCTTTGTATTTTGGATTGTTAAAACTAACAAAAATGTTTTAAAGAACATGTGATTAAAAACTTTTGACTCTATTAGTTTTCAGGTATACAGTATGGGAGTGCTTTAGTATAATCTTAAAGTAAAAAGTGCATTCTAAATTTTTTTCCCCTATCAGGAATCCAACTTGTTTCTTAGTTTCATATTATGCTGTTAATATTTTTAAAAGCATCATTAGCTGTTTAACCTTAGAGGGAGGACTCATACTTCTTATCTGGTAACTATACTCCTATTCATAGTGTAATTATTGTGAAATGTAAAAATTGTGGATCAGTGATTTCTGATTTTTTTACTCTTCTGTTAGACTCCCATTTTTGGAAATAAATCTATTTAACATTAAATGAGAATTGTAAAAGGGTATGCATAAATCCCTTTCTAGTCTTTAAGACATCTGAGGGAAACGTTTCATTTTTCAGACTAGTGCCTTCTAATCAGTGGCACAGAGCTGAGATCTATAGGCAGTAATTGTCCAAGTCCGGAAGGTCTGGCCTCAAGAAGGTTACTTCTAATCTGATAGGTACAAAATAAAAAGCAACCTTCCCAAACTTTATTCACCTGCCTGCTCTTAGCTCCAAAACTCAGCTCTGATCATGACTGGAAAATGGAATAGAAAATGCTGTGGAAAAGCCAAATACTGCTTGGGACCTGGAAAAGTTGCGGTTCAGACATTGCTAGACTTGTGGCCTCAGGACTGCGTTTGCAGCAGGTCACGGTGGGTATGTGTGTGCAGTGCCTTCATGAGGGCTCTGTGGCTGTCGTTGCAGTCAGTACTGGATGAGATGATGGTGGAGCAAACCGATCTTGTTCGTTTGCGGATGGTCCGAATGTCCAATGTGCCCGACACCCTTTACATGGTAAACAACGCAGTTCCGCAGTGCTGTCATATGATTACCCACCAGCAAGTTAGCACTAACCAGTCCAGTCCTCCTTCAGTTATAGCCAATGAGATCCCAGGTAAGGCTGTTAGATCACTCACCATGCCGATTGCTGTCGTGAGAGTGGATGGGGGCTTGGGGCTGGGGAGAGTGACTGTGAATTATTCAATATTATGATTTCCTCAGGGAGTAATACTGCACCATTTGGGCTTCTTCCCACCCAGCGGTAGTCCCTTTTGCTTTGGTCTGCTCTGAAGACATTAACTATTTTTGGATGGCATAGTAAGTAGTAAGCTACTAGAGGGGTAGTATTTTAACCTGCCTCAGCTGAGCAATTTGAAAAACCGTGGACTGGTTAAACTCACTGTAGAATACTTGCTGGAGCCTGGCACTCTGTTCTTGAGTTGTTTTCAGTTTTCTACAACCAACCATCCAAGATGGGTAAGAACCAGAAGGCTGGAAAATGGCCAAATAGTTCTTTTAAAAACAAAAAGCAGGGGAATATAATTTGTAGGGGCAGTCAGCTTAACTCAGTTTGCCAGAAAAATATGGGAAGTAGGCACTCAAAATACACTTTTTCCAGTTTACCAAATCCACTTTGGCTTTAAAGTCAAACCATCTTCAATCCTTATGTGGTAGAGTAAGTTTTTTGTAAGTGGAAGTAGGTACGGCCTCTCTTGACCTCAGGATACTTGGTGTGACATTCCCCATAGGCAAGTCAGGGAAATATAGTTATAAAACTGCTGTAATATATTTTGTCACTTATGGATTTGACCTTCTGGTGTACTAGAAGAACCCATCTGGTGGGATTCCCGAAGCATCTGGTGGGATTCCCGAAACATCTGGCTCTTCCCACCTTTCCCCAACCCATTAATACTCAGTGTGCAGAGAGAATACACTGGCAAAACTTGCAGTTGGGAAGGTCAGTGGATGTTTTGGAGGGTGGGACTAGATTGCTAAATGACCAAGATTAAATTTAAATTCAGTGAAGAAGGCGGGAAACACTGTGCTTATGTAGGTGTAGCCAGCTGTGTGTATACAGGATGGCTGAGGGAAGGTCTGTGGAGAAAATCCTGGAAGTCAACATTGTACAATTCCATAAAGAGCAGACATCATGCTAAAATACAAATAATACAAACATGCCACAAGACATATGAAGTAATTTGGTCTTGGATAGAGCATTGTGTTTTAGTCCTTTAAATGGCCATACTGGGTCAGGTCAAGGATTTGTCTGTCCAGCCTAGGATCCTTATTCTGGCAGTCACCAGGAGCAAGTGCATAAGGAAGGTGTAGCAGAAAAAGCACGTAAGAGAATTCCCTGTAAAATGCTGTGCACTCTTCAACCATTTGCAGCTCAGAAATGTCTTAATGGTGGATGGTGTTTCTGTGTAGTTAGTAATTTAAAATTACTCTTAATCCACGAGCTTATGCGGTCTTTCGTTAAACTTGCATAAACTTTTGGTATCCATTTTTAGATCGAAGTATGACATTTCAGTAGATATGGATCAGTTTGGGAGTCTGTACAAAAGCAATGAAGATGACATGCCATCAAGAAAATAGTCATCTTCCTCCCTCCACCTGCTCCCCATTCCCCACTTTATAAGCTCTTTATACATCAGTTATGTCTCCCTTCAGTCAACTATGTTGAGAGGCAGTAGATAAACTAGTCTTATAGGATAAAAATAATGGGTTTAAATTGCTGCAAGAGAATTTAGGTTGAGGTGTTAGAAGATTTGAAACACTGTTTAGACTTACACTGCAGTAAGTTTTCTAGGAAGGTTGGTCTGTTTTATCTTGTGATTCAGAAAGACATGATAAAGCCTAAAAAGAGCTTTTGAAAACTTCTGTAATTTGATAAAAGTACTAATTGTTTGTTTAGAAACTTACAGCTGTGGCATCTCAGCAGTACATTACAGTACTCAGACTTTCACACACACACACCCCCCCACCCCTGAAAAGCATAAATATACTCACCATGAATTGAATGTGAAGTATTTCGTCATAAGATGTGACTTTGATAACACTTTGCTTGATCTTAGTTTCCAGAGACGTTGAGAAAGGAAACAGGTTCTCAAAGGTCTCTAATGTTTTGTAAAGGTTGTCACGTTCTGAAAAAATCTGGCTCTGTTGGCAAACATGAGACATCTTGACCAATCTGAAACTCCACTACGTCTTGATTCTGTGCAATTTAATACGTAGGAATTATTGGCAGCCCTTGGATTTGAGCATGGATACGAGCTCAGAGCCTGGTTAGTACTTGGAGCACAGGCATTGTCCTGGTAACTGCCTGCTTTGCTTAGTTGTGTAATTAAGCAAAAGAATTGATTGTTTTGCCAGTGCCTTGTGCTAGGAAGGGTAGATGGAGCCCAATTAATTTGAGGAGATTCAGGCATGTGGCAAACCTATAACTTGTACAGGAATCCATCCCAAAGCACTACAGAGCATAGGAACTGCACTACTTATGCTTACCCTTCATGTGCCTCTGTAAACTTTGTGAAATTGGGACCAGTTGTAGTTGCGTGGTGTTGGGTTTTTTCCTTCTCTGTAATATAAATGTCTTTTCACGCTGTTCTTGCTGTCTGATCCATTTAATTTTTATGAGCTTTCATTATGGACATCTGGTCATGGTAATATATAGCGCTTGCAAAGCTGGTAAAGGATCAGACATCAGGACTTACGTATTCAGAGATCTGGATTTGTCTTCTGTTGTGATATGTACGTTTTCCTGAGGACAGAAAGACCACAGAGAAATATCATTCCTCATCAAACAGCAGCAAGAAGTGGCATGAGAACGTTTTGCAACAGGATAAATACCCCAAATTATACATGATTTCCTTTTGGAAGAGTTTTTAAAAATTATTTCAATATGGCTGCATAAAACAACATAATTTTAACAGGTTTATGTTGGCTTACAGTTTGTGTAATTTTTTAGAATGCTCTTTCTGTAGTTACATACTGGAATTATGGTCTTGTGATTATAGAATCCTACTAGAAGTATGAAGTGTATGCCAAAAAAAATCAATGAATTCTTGGCCTGTAGAATTCATGAGGGAACATTCAGTAGTTATTTAAGATACCCTGCCCCCACCTCAAATCAAAATTCCTGCACCATGAGGGGTTTAACAGAAGGCTGTATTTGTGGCTCACTCTAGCAGAAGCTGGAAAAATGGTGTCTTTACCACTTTTATTTGTGTGTTATCCCATGTGCCTTAATGATGCTTCAAGGAACGTGTCTAAGTCGAACTGTTCTTGGCAGAATGCTTCTTTAAAAAAAAGTCAACTCAGCCTGTCATTAGATTTTTTTTTTCCCTTCAGAATTAAATCTAACCATTGCAATCGAACTTATTATCTCACAGTTCAAAAAGTAATCTCTATTATCCCATTTTCATTCTCTTCTTATCCCTCCAGTTCCCAATCTCCTCATTGTAAAAGAGATGATCAAACGGCTGCAGGAGCTGCGCCATACTGAGCAGGTACAAAGAGCGTATGCTCTCAATTGTGGAGAAGGTGCCACAGTCAGTTATGAGATTCAGATTCGTGTGCTGCGGGAATTTGGACTTTCTGATGCTGCTGCTGAACTTTTGCAGGTATGAAAGATTGCTGTATACAACCACAAATGCTTTGATTCTGTTCTGTTTATGAATTGACTTGAATGCATAATCTGCAATAGGAGAACTGCTTTGTGTGTGCACACGCAGGTGCAAAAATCCTCTTAAATGCTTGGATAACTTCAGAACTGTAGAAGTGCAAATTACAGTGAGACTGTTGCATTTGATGTATGTGATTTTATAAATGTGTAAGTGCAAGGTGTAAATATTTTTCTCAAGAGCTGTTGCAATTCAGGGTGCTTTTATTGCCACAAATTTTTGGGTACAAAAAAAATTTGCTGAAGAGGCAGTTGATGAGAATAGTCAAACTATAACTAGAAATCTAGATTATGATGTATTTGTGAATAGGAGAGGAGAAAGTCCAAATTAATACAGTAGATATGTATAGTACATATCAGGACTGGGAAGTTGGAAATCCTGCTTCTGTTTGTACGCTGCTGTTAAAGCAAATGCGATTGTTGGCCATGTTATTCACACAGTGAATCTGATACTGCTTCTCTTGTTTTTTGGGTTTTTTGTTTGTTTAAAAAAAAAAATCTTTATTCCGTGGTAGCTGTAATTGCCTTGAGTGTTGCTGAGGTTTTAGGTGGCACAACTAGTCTACTGCAGTATTAGCAGATTTCTAGTTCCAATGCATGTTAGTTTAGGAGATTTTTCTAGATTATTTCCATTTTTGTTACATGCTGGGGTTTTTTCCTTCACAGAATCCTCACAAATTCTTTCCTGATGAGCGGTTTGGGGACGAAAGCCCACTCCTGACAATGAGACAGTCTGGACGGTGTCGCGTTAACAGCACTCCCACTGCAGAAACCATGTTTACAGAACTGGACTCTTTTGTGGCCTTTCATCCACCATTGCCCCCTCCTCCACCTCCATATCACCCACCAGCAACTCCTATTCATAACCAGTTCAAAGTGGGCTGGAAACAAAGGGTGCCAAGTCAACATCCCTCTCGTTCCTTTTCTTACCCGTGTAATCACTCACTATTCCACTCCCGAACGGCTCCCAAAGCTGCACCACCCGTCTACTTGCCCAGTGTTAAAGCAGCACCTCCTGATTGCACTAACACTACAGGTCTGGGAAGACAAACAGTGGCTGCAGCGGCAGCAGTGTTGGCAGCTGAGAAGCAAGTAGTAAGTATTGTGATTTCTCTTCTTCTCCCTATCTCTGGCCACTCAAAGTAGCTGTTAGAGAGGAGCTGGGGTATGAAGTAGCTTGGCTTTGTTAAATAAAAGAGCACCTTGGTTAGGAGAAAAATTTTCTACCAAACTGGAGGCCAGCATTTTGCATCCCAAAGGCATGTCCTGATCCTTGGAAGAATGGAGGGGCAGGTGGGACTCATGAATCTTCTGAAATAATACACTTTGCTCTACATGAAAACAAAGCATAGGTCAACTTCAGTAGTGGACTGCATGCTATAATTCACAGGAAGAAATAGTGATATTTTGGCTATTCACAGGTTAAGTAGTCCTGAAGTAAACAGATGTGTATAAAGGGAACCTGTGGAGAATGTGAAGGCCTTACAGCTATGAAAAAAACTTTAAAATGAGTAGGCAAGCAGAAATTGCGAATTGCAAATACAAAAGGATTTGTTACAGCAAAGACAATCGTTATAGTTGCTGAACTACGTACAATATAATGCAATGAAAACAATGATCTATAACATACTGGACAAAGACATAGCTTTGTGAAGTAAATGAAATGCTAAATAAAGAATTTGGTAACTTGTTTCTGCAGTGTAAAAACTGTTTCAGTGCATAGTTATGTCATACTGAAAACCTGCTCTTTAGATACAGATTTGATCTGGAGTTCTGAATGGAAACATGGGGTTTTAATATCTTTTTTCCTTTAGCCATTGTCCTAAATCTATTGCACTCCTTATATTTTAGGTTAAAATATTTAAAATCAGAATTGTTTGCCATTGCTTGTTCAAGGGTGGGTTTTGTAGCCTATCTCTCTTGATCAATGCTGCCTTCACTAAGGAAACCATCTAGTGATCTTTTTAACATTAGAAATGTTTCTGCTACAGTGTTTCTAATAAAAAAAAAAATGCAAGGAGAAGCATAGACCTAATGTGGGCAATATTTTTGTTCTGTATTTCTGGTAATCAGTTACCAGTAATCCGTGATTACTAAAATTGCTTTTATTAGAAATGATAAATAAAAGTTGAAATTTTAACCCTTCTGTCTGGAAGACTGTGTAATACGCTTGTCTCATTCCAGGACCGCTTATAGGAGTAGGCAAGAACAATGCCATGCAACAGCTTCCGTGTGCTTTTTGGGTCTAGTCAGCCCTGTGACTGATGTTCTCCCCCAAGCCCTGAAGCTGTTGTGCTTACATGCACTTGTGCCTGCAGTTAACTTTAAAATATGAAATGCAAGCAGAAGGGTTGCATCTGTAGTGATGAAATACATGTCTTGTGGCTTCCCTGTGCTAGAACTCTGTGCTGTAACCAACTGTTTGTCAAGTTCTGCACTCAGTACCTTGTTTAGTTTGATTGTAGCAAGTGGCTTAAAGCAGGCTTACCTTTTGAGAGGTTAATGGTACATTGCCACTTTCTGCATGTTCAAGACAAGATGCGTTTAAGAAGGAATTATTATTGTGGCACAGCTTCATGAAGGAGAGAAGTTGTTGTCTCAAGCTAGCAGGAAGGAGAAGGTTGGAGGATACATGTGTTCTTTAAACAGTGTAGGAAACTTGCAGGCTGAGGTAGGTCTATGCACAGACAGATTAGGGAAATCCCAGTTTGAATTACAGATACAGTTTGTGTTTAGCTTTTGCTTTGTTTCCATGGACCAATTTCTTTTCTTTTCCAGTGTACTCAGCCCTTGCTAAATGAACTGATGCCAGATATCGCAATGGGTGTGTCAGCAATGTCTTTAAAAGACAGAAGACTGCCAGAGCTCACGGTTGACACAGAATTAAGCCAGACGGTTACGGAGGTAGGGCCTGGTCCACCCCAGCACATTTCATGTATTCAGAACAGACACATGCCCACTTCTCGAAAGAAACATGCAATAGAGCAAAAAATAGATGCTCGAGAAAATCACCAGGAATATCCCGACTTCTACGACTTTTCTAATGCTGCATGCAGACCCTCTACTCCAGCACCCAACAGGCACAGTCCTTCGCCTTCACAAGGCATATATTTTGGCCCAGATTTGTACAGCCACAGTAAGGCTTCACCAAGTGGCTTAAAGGCAGCCTACCTACCTTCCCAGATATCTCCTAAAAAGCAAGAGGACTCTAGGAGGGAATATCTGCTCTCCCAAGATGGGCATCAACACAGACAAAAGAATGAGCCAGTACACCTCGATGTCTTAGAACAACCTCCCCAGCGACTGGACTTGGCATTGGCTACCCAGGAAAATGCTGGTAATGGCCCAGTTCACATCAGGGGAAGAACAAAAATGGAAACCGATTTAACCTATGGGCTAACCTCCAACAGACCTTCCCTCTCTGCATACGCCTCTGAAATGCAAGAAGAGAGACCTAGTCGGAGACTGGCAGATGATGAGCCATTGGAACATGGAACACAGAGAAATGCAGATTTGGAAAGGGAAGATGCAGTAAGCAGAGGAAGGAGGTCTCCGAACAAACCAGACTTCCTGTATAAAAAATCTGCCCTATGAAAGCAACCTCCACTATTTCTCTGTGCCTAAGAGTTGTAAACATCCTATTCTTTGCAACTTTTGGCCTGACTTCTGTCAGACAAATTTGTTCATGCCAGCAGACAAATTCAGCTTTGCTTACTTCTTTTGTACATACATTGCTTTATTAGAGACAGCATGTTATCAGTTTGGTTTTAATGCTGCTTCTGGTTTTATTTTGTGGGAAATTTTTTTGAGCAAATTTAATTAAGCCTTTTAAAAAAAAAAAAACAAAAGCTGGTACCTTTTTTCTACAACCTGGTAGCTTTTTGCACCTGTACATCTATTTTAGTGTATTAGTTTTGTACTAATATGTTGAACTTTATTGTCACATTTAAAGGACTGTATTTTCATACTTTTGCATTTTCCCTTTCACCTGCCAATTCCCTATGTGCATTGGGTTGCACATTATGAAATGTATTTTCTTATGAGATAGTAACAATGCGTTTATTTTTTAACTATAGGAATTCCAAAGAACAGCACATCAAAATACTACATTTTTAGTTAAATTTTTTGTTTGTTTAGATCTGAAATCTTCCTGATTTTTATGAGTATGGCAAGAATCCAGTCTAATGTTTTATTGGAAAAGTTCTGGCAGCTGGTCTTATCCTTATATAGCAAGCCCTCTATCAAGAATTATATTTGGGTTTTTAAGAGTCCGGGGGATATTTAGGAGTCCAAATTCCAGTGAAATTCACTGGGATCTGACAACATGATTCTGTTTGCTTTCTGGTTCAGTTGTGGCCATGGAGAGCTCCATGATCACCTGGAAGCACTTACTAGACAGACTAGAATCATTCATTTGCCCATGCAGAAATAAATCTAGAAATACTGTAAAAATGATAGTAATATCTTGTTCTTCCAGCTACCCGTACGTGGGGTAAGTGAAGACCGGAGTTGAGGATTCATGCTAAATCCTGGAGTGTCAGGAAGATAAGGCATAGCGTCTTTGCTGTTGCCTGAAGGGTGACCTGCCACTTGAGAGGGTTTCCTCTCCAACAGAGGTGCTGAGGTGACTGCTCATTGCCTTGCTTTCTCCTGCCTATGATTAAAAAAGGGCTTCACTCTTAGTGATGTCGTTCAGTGTTCTTTACCTGATCTGAAGTGTTGCTGACTTCATAATTGCAACTGTTCTGTGAACAAAATTAAAGAGTAACTGCTCTAGCGCCATGAATTGTGCAAAGCTTTAGCACTCTTACATTACACTTCCATTTCCTGACTTTGCTTTTTTAAAGCACAGAAATGAGATTCATCTATTGATGTGATCTGAAGAGGGAGTGATAGTCGTCTGGGCTGGCTCCCTGCTGCTGGGCTGGGGGTAAGCGTTACACCTGGTGTAACAGTTATAGTTAGTAAGTGCATCCTTAATACTTACCACGCAGTTTTACCACAGATTCATTGCATTTAGGATAGGGATCTGATGCCACTGTGGTGCAGGGATTGCTGGTAAAGGCCTGTTTGGGTTTTTAAATGCAGTTTCTATAACGAAGAATTTCTCTGTAGTGGAAAACTTCAATTGCAAGTGTGACCTAAGGACTACTTTAAGGTTGGGGTTGAGTTGTTTCCTGCAGTTCTAAATGCTTAGTACTATTAGAAATCTTTCTGCAACTCTACTTTTAGTTTTAATTGGTGGCAGATTCTTACCTGTTTTCATCAAAGCGTATGAGGCTTGGTAACAACACCACAATGTTGTTGAAATACATGGAATACTGTACTTCCAAACTACCACATAGCTTCTAGATAAATGAAGATATGGGTGTTCAAACCAATGTCTCCTGCATGCACATCTGTAGGTCTCCTGCTTCTGTGAAAGCTCTGCAGACATTCCTTTCAAGGTCCTGCCGTGGAAGGTGTGGTGTAGGATTGGAAGAGGAGCTTGGCTAAACTGTGCAGGTGATCTCTCATGAGAAAGGGGAGATGGTTTGGGATTTTTTTCCCTTCTGTCAGCCTTTTTAACCTGTTTATTTTGACCACAGTCGAGACATGTGGTGGTCCTGGCCTCGTGGCCAATAGGTAGTATTTCTGTGGGACTGCAGTGGAGAACACTTAAGTGCAAGGTGGTGTTAGAACACTTAAATTATCAGTTGGGGGACAGTGCTGCTGTGGGTTAGGGACTGAGGTTTGCTGGGTTTCTGCTGAAGATTTGAGCACGGTGCTGCCTGGCTGCATAGCTCTAAGCGGACACTTGGGTCTCATGCTCGCCAGTACTAGGAGCATTAACTTCCATCACACACAAAACCCTGAAACTCACTGCACTTGCAATATGTGTGTTCGTAGCTTAATTACTAAAGTCATAACTGTCCTTGGAAGACTTACTATTCTGAATAACTTATTTTTACCTGAAATTGATAGATGTACTTTGAAAAAGCTGTTTTAATTACCACAGTTTGTGGCACTGTGTGCCTGGACAGAGATGGGACTGAAATCTACAAATGTAGCTTTTAAGCTTGAAATTTGTGGGGATGTGGCTGATGAGGACTGAGAAGTTTTGCGGTTATGGCTTGAGGGAAATCATGAAATGCTTTGGCTTTGGAATAAGCTGGTGAGAATGAGAAATGCTGGGGGGAGGGGGGAGAATGGGATGTGTCTGGATTTTAGAATAAAAAATTGCTTCTGCAGTCTCAGAAGCTGAACAGTGTTAAAAAGAGAATAAAGTGTTTAAAAGTAGGTGCAAAATAAAAGACAAATCCTTCTGAGGCCACAAAGACAATCAGGCCATGTAGACAATCTGCATTTTCACTTGTATATTTTGAGTTGGGAAGAAGACAGCAGCTAAGGGCAGCTGATTTGAAGTGGGAAAGAAGGATTTGTTAAATTACTGGAACTGTATTTTTCTACTCCAGCATAGAATTTCCTACTTAGCTGGATGTGTGGAGGGAGGGGAAGGAGCCCATCTTTATTCTTCACGGAAGCATTATTCAGAAGCTAGTGTTCATACTGCATCTCACTCGCAGAACACATGTACCTGTGCTACCTGCTGCTGCTTCTTGTTTTCTGTCTACTGAAACTTTGGTGCAGAAGCTCCTTGTTTACATGAAGCACTTTCTGATTAGGCTGGAAATTAACATCTTGTCCTCCTTTAAATTTGATGGAGATAACACATTACTGACTATATCTTGCTTGAGGGTAGAGGTATGAACATTTAAGTTTTCTTGGATGAGGAAGACTCATGCTCATCATCCTATTCAAGGAGAGAGCTCAATACTTTAATTTAGTGAGCAACATGCAAAAACTTCTTATTCCCCTTTCCCTGACCCCCTCCTCTTTTCCTTAATATATGGATGAATAACTTAATTCCTGAAACAGATTCTTCCTTTGAAATGTTTTGTTGTTCCATGGAGTTACTGTAGTTGTGTGTTAACTGCTGTGTTGATTGGCAGTTTCTTGTTGTATTTTTTCCTGTTCTTGAGGAGTTTCATTTCTGAAATTAAGGCTGTGGCCACCTGTACTTGTAAGCCTTGGTTTTTGGTCCTGGAATGTCCCGAGTGTTTGTCTGATGGGTTTCTTGGGTTTGGGTTCAGTGGTTTTTTTGAGGTTTTTTGTTTTTTGTTGTTTTTTTTTTTTTGAAAGAATCCTCATGCTGTTTGAGGCACTGTTCTTTCTTCTAATAATGATATGCTTCTACAGTAGAGGTGGTGCTGAGCTCTGCCAAATGCAGGGAGCAGCTGAGAGATCTAGTTGTAAAACCGTATTTGGGGTTTCTGTAAGTATCTGTACTGCTGGGAGGTAGCCCTGCCTTCAGCACCATTACGGTTTTGTTTCTTGTCCTTGTGTTGTTACTGGTATAAAGTCAAGTGCCTTCAATGCTAAAGGCTCAGAAAACTTTCTTAAACTGACTTCATGTCCTATGCAAGTGTTTTTTCTACAACCTGCATAACCAGTACTTTGTAAAACTTGTTTACGCTTCAATTGTACATAGTGTTTTTTAAAAAAATAGTATTTTTATTTAGGTACCTCCAAACTTGAATTCTAGTCTTGTGTGATGCATTGTAAAACAATACATTTCTCTTTTGAGTACCATTACAGTTGTAAAAAGGTTTTCACTGGTTCTATTTTTCTACTGTTGCTGAGAAGCATGTAACACTGACTTTATCCTACGTATAGTTGGCATTTCAAATAAATGGCTTGTATAGAATGTGCTTGTGCGACTTCTTCTGTTTGACTAGTACCAGCAGGCTACCCAGATGGGCTGTGCCATTCTTACTCCAAACTTCATCTACCTGACGGCCGGGGAAAGCAGTGGTTTAATACAAACCCTAAGGTGCCCTCTAACAGTAAAGACTCTTAAAACTGACAAGGCTTTTTTTCTTCTGGGGGAAGAAAGTGCACAATAATGCTTTGCACATGGAGGCTATGATGCAAACTGGTATAAAAAGAGGAATTTGAAATTAGTGGCACTGTTCAGGCAGCTCATTAGAAAGGAAAAACACTTCAGTGAAACAGTTCAGTGAGTTCTTCTGGCTAGGGCTTAATTGACTGAGACTATTCACTATTACAGGCAACAGGATTACTCCTTGTAGAGGCAGAGGGACTTAGCCCTTGATCTAGGCAGTGTGTGTTTCCTCAGCAAGCAGCTAGACAAAGGTGCTCATTAAGGACCCAGCATTCTTTTCTGGAGCTGTGGTGAGCTGAGGCAGGATAAAAGTGCCTTAAATCTTTCCTAGAAACAAATGCTTCACTACTTCAAAGAGCTGATGGAGGTTTAGAAGTGTCACTCCTGACTAGTTTCACTTTGACATACAACAGCACATTGCGGTGGGTTGTGTCCTGACAAAGTGGGGGCAGGGGGTGAGTGAATACGGTGTGGTCTTCAATGTGGTGTGATGTTCTAGCTGTGTCATTTCAACAAAAAAGGAAATGTTATACTTGGTTCCAAAAACTTCCTGCAGCTGAACTCCTTCTGCAGCACTGCTCTCATTTCTTGAGTGCAGGGAGTGGTGGGACTGGGTGTTGCTGTAGTGTTTCCCTATGCCCTGGCAGCTGTTGATGTGTCTTATATACAGGAGGTAATGGCACAACCTGGTACCCCAGGGTTTTGGTTTGGGGTCGTTTGAGCTCAGAGTTGGAACCCAAGATAGTGCTTGCTCTGAGCCCCTTCTTCCCCCACCCCTTGAGTGACTTACATGCCATGAACTGCAATACAGAGGAAATGTCATCCCCTTCGGCTCTTTCTCCTGCTCAGCTGTACTTGCAAGTGAGGTGCCAGCCCTTGTTTCACACCTGCCAGCCCGAGAGGTGTCTTGGCATACAGCTAACAGGTCATCACTGTGCTGCCCTCAGCCTGTCTGCATCATGGATGGAAACAAGATGCTACAGCAGCATGTCAAAGAAAACCAAGACAGAGTGAACAGTTCTTTAATTTTTAGATATTTTAGTTAGATATGCAGTTACAACTCCCATAACAGTTGCTACCAAAAAAAAAGCACATACAATACCCAGAGTTAAATTTAAAAGCAACTAGTAACTTTGCATGAAACAGATGAACTGAGCCTCTATGCTAGAACTAGCTTTTGTAAATAAAGTCATCAGAAACAATTGGGAGAGTGAGAGAGAAAGGTCTGGTTTTCTTTTCAAAAGTCATTAAACAGGGAAGCAGAATAGTACCCCCTGGTAAAGAAACCCTCTGACTACAGAAAGCAGGAGTTAAAAACTAGAATTTTAAGTCTTAAAGTATGTTTTGAGGTTTGTGGGTAAAGAAAACTAAAAACTACATTAGGCTCCAACTTACAAAAAGTCAATATTTAATTGTAGCTAAGTGTAGATTTTTAAAAGTCAGTGAAACATCTCCTGTTCCATGATTATCACAGTGATTAGAAAAAGATCACACATTTTATATTGTAGCAAAATGCCAGGATGCTGCAGTGTTTCCAGGAACATTTATGAAGTAACAGTAACTTGAAGTAGGCTAGTTTTTCAATTGAAAGCACATTAGAAATCCTATCAACACCCCTGATGCATAATAGTTTAGTACCTCCTCTTAGATATTGTTTATATTCTAGCAAGTGGATAAAGTTCATGTGACAATTTTTGCATGTAAAACATTACTGTACAATATTAGAAACAAAGTTTTTGAATTTATAAAAAGATAAAACATTCTGTTGCATCAAGCCTAACCTATGATTTCTCATTTTTTACCTGCCTTGGGAGCACTTCTGCAGTGGAGAATGCACACACATGCGGAAGTACAGTGCTGTTTAGTTCTCCTGATATGACCCAAATGTCAGGATGCAATTTCACCCAATGGCTGTGACATAACGCCTGCCTGCTTTACCCTTTCAGGAGCCATGCATTCCTTGGTGTAATAGAGAGACACTTACTTTTTGCAGGGAGCCCTCCCTAGAATCACAGAGATGATGCAGAGCCATTTAAAGCAGGAAAGCAACGCATTCCAGTCTTGCAAAGCACACCGAGTGCGTGTTCCCTGCGTGTACAGAGGGGAGGGTGGGCAGAGCCCACCCCCTTTTAGTACAGCATACAGCTATAGGCACTAACAGTAAAATAGGTGAAAGGCTAAAGGGAGTGCACAGTGGCACGCTGCTCTCGTTAACAAGCCATTCTCCCCCTTGAGACAAGGCCAGCTTTCAAAGGAATGCAAAGTCGAGCAGTACTGAAATCCCTATAAATGCAATGTACCTGCTAAGAACACCTTTCAGTCGCTACAAATAAAGGAAGTAGGAGACAAAATGAAGATGTTTCTCGGACAGTTGGATTTTGATGAGAAGCCAAATGCTGAAGATGCCTCTTCTGTTTGTCAGTGAGTACTGTTTTCCCAGTTGTCCTTTCAGACCCTCTCAGTCTAACTACAGTAGTACTGCATCCTGTTAGTCCGTCGTCTTTTCCGTGACTGAAATTCTTCAAAGAAGTGCTGAATGTCTTCTCTTTTAACCACCTAGGGGAAGCAATATGAAACCCAAGTTGTGGTACAAGAATTCAATTAAACCATCTTTTTTTTGGTTTTGTTTTTTCTTACATGCACCCCACATGTAACGCACAACATATAGAGAACCAAGTGTCCTGAAATCTCTCTGGCAAAACAGCTTTCCTGTTGCACCCAAAGGATGTGATTAATGCCCAAATTCTATTATAAGAGAATACAAAGAGGGAAATGAGCTCCCCACAGGTAGGACAAGCACATGGAGCAACGCTCCTGCAGGTTTTTTAAGAGGTTCGACTACTTGCTTTTATCATCAGAAAAATTAACACAAAGCAGGATTTTTGCTAGCTCACTTCAGGCTCATTACAATGTAACTAAGAAAGCCAACAAAATGCATGTGTTGATTAATAATAGCATGCAAATGCCTCCAAAAAAACCTGACATGACTGTTTGCCAATATTTAGTCAGTCTTTATTCTTCTAAGGGTTTAAATTCAATCTAAGAAAAAACATAAGTGTTAAAAGCTCCCCCCCCCCGCCCCGAAACACTTTTCCTAGAGCAACAGAAGTTTCTTTTAAATTTAAGAACTGCTAGCAGTACTTTGCAGAAATCTGTCTATAAAGTCCCTGTTCTCTCTCAACAATGCCATTAAGGAGATACAACTTTTAAATTCCAGTCAAATCAGGGATTTCTAATTCCTACTGCAGGAATTAGAAATCTCCAAGAGACAGGAAAAAAATATTGTAACATAGCATCATAGTATTCAACACCCACCCCTCAACAGTACTTTAAAACACTTTTTTCTGGCAAACAAATTCTGTGAATCATGCCTTACCGTTCCCTCATCTGCAAATCTCCTGAGATAGTCAGTCAGTTCTGTCTTTAAATCATTGTATTCTGGATGGAGAAGCAAAGGCAAGGGAAAGAAAACAAAAGAACCAAGAAGATATCCAGCTTTAGTTTAATACAGGCTTAAGAAAACAACTTGTTCATTTCCTCTTGACATTTGTTAGATTTACTAGAGGCAAATCTAGGTTTGAACTGGATTATAAATAATAGCAACAAAAATAAAGGCAAGTCCAGGTAAACATGAGAAGCCTAATAATTTATCAGACTAGCCTCTGCAGCCTCAGTATCTGTTCAGGTTGATCTTCAGAGAAATGTACGGAAGTTCAGTGAGTGAATTATTACAATTAATTAAAAGAGCAGCCCTGCTACCAACTTCCCACTGCAAAAGCACACAGGGGTAGGAGTGGGAAGTCCTACCCTGTAACTCTGGATTGGGTCAGCGCCCTCGCCAGAACACAAACCCCTCACTCAGCAGAGGGGGACACGGCTCCAGCTATAAAATACCTCAGGTCTGCCCTGTCAATATACTCTGCATTAGACCTGCCAGGGAGCACTCTGCACCCCAGCTTCACACTGGCTGGCACTCACCCAGACAACATAAGACTGCCAAACAACAGAACAGGGTAAGATAAATAAGCCAGACAGCAGAAGTGTAAATTAATGTTTAAATATTTACATTGCAAGAAATTACTATCAATACAATATCTAAGATGTTAAATAGGGGGAAAGTTCCCACACCATCTAGTTCCTTGATGTAAGTTAAAGTTGTAACAACAGGCCAGAGAGGACAAATTTCTTTAGAGTAATCCTGAGCTGTGCAATCTGTCATACAGTTTCCTACATGGTACTTCAAAACTAGTTTGACACCACCCTGCAAGAACTGATACTAATCTCTTATGGGAAACTGTTCCGTTAAAGTGTTAAGGCAGATTCCAAAAAAGCAGCTGTATTTACCACAGATGAGTTCTACTTGCTGGACTCTGTTCATGCTGTTAAGGGTGTCCATTAAAGGATCTCTCCTCTCCGTTTCTTGGTCACTGGTACCTTTATTTTCGTAAGCCAAGACAGTGTCACATTCATCTGTCAGGAACTGGACTTCAAGCTCTGAATACATTTTCTGGAGAATAAAGTAAAATTTACTTTTACATTACAAAACTTCTCAGTTGGATATGCTCTCCCCCAATTTTTTTGTGTGTTCAGTATCACAAATAATAACAATAAAATAATAATGTAAATTTTGTATCCAGCATTTCAGACATCTCCCCATGACGACTTCCAAAGCAAAACTGGATTTAAGCAGCAAATACAAACGTTTAGAAATTCCTTCGTAGTGTATTCATTCCAAAAGACATGATGTGTTTCTTTATGTGGGGTGGAGGGGGTTTTTAGGTGTTTTTATGCAGACACAGATTTTATCTACAAACTTCTCTTCAAAGATTCTCTGGGAGCTCCTCCCTGCCTCCCCCACATCAATGATGGTAATGAAGAGAGAATACATACCAAACAGTCTTCACAGGTGCATAATTTGCTTCTCCAGTT
This sequence comes from Grus americana, assembly GCF_028858705.1. NCBI lineage: Eukaryota > Metazoa > Chordata > Aves > Gruiformes > Gruidae > Grus > Grus americana. Next base: position 53,556,920 of record NC_072856.1, on the reverse strand, counting down.
CAATGGCCAAAAGGTGGCAGTATCTTTTTTTAAAAATTGCTTGCTTTGGAGTTCTTTCAGCTTGCAGACTGGCCCCTCACTCTTAGTAACCACCTGAATTAAAATGAGAGCGTTCAGTGCTCTATAATGTTACTTCAAATACAGTCCATTCTTTCCAGCATGTAATTCTCCTTATGCAAGATTTTTCTTTTGTCTCAGACACACTTATTTTTATAAACAACCTATATTACCATTTCATCCACGCAAGGATTCTGATGTGGTTTTAGCAGTTTCCACTGGAAATTTCTGTAGTAATTTACTGCAATAGCCATAAATGTTTAAGAAATCAGAGCTAGACTATCATGCAAACGCAGCTACGATGCAGAATGCCCCTATATTGGACCAAACTCAGAAGTTACCTCAGTGTGAAGGCCAGGTGGCTGAGAAGAAGGGATGGATCTAACCTCTCTGCAAACAGACATTACACCCTTGTCACACAGTTCTACAAGTGTGTTCCCACAGCCTACATTGTGCTCCACAGGGACCACACATTTGAAGTGTCAGTGACCGAAGAGGAACGTGGAAACAGACTGAAAGCATTTACCTCTTCACTGAACCTGTAAGAGGTGGGCTTTACTTCACCTATCATCAGTACGAAGCTGTACGGGACAGAAAAGAAGGCCTGTTTTACCTCTGCACAGGCAGACCCAGAGCTAGTGGATGGTTCACTAAACTGTTCCATTTGCTTTTCCTCCTTCATTTCTTGGTGTTCCACTCCACTTTCTTTTTTAATTTCTTTTTTCTGCTCTTCACCTTCCTCAACCTTCAGGACAATCCCTTCATCTTCAAGCGAGTTCACTTTGGTCAAAGCAGGAACTGGAAGATACATACCCGTGTAAGTGAAAATACTGTGCCAGACAAGGTACAGGCTACCACAGATGTTCTCTCTGCTTTACTGTGCAGCATCAAAGAGCACCTAGATTACCTCATACACTGCAGGGTCCTGCATATACTCTAGAGCTGTCCAAAGACACAGTGACCTAGGTATACAAAGAAACTGCTCCCTCTTTAACCACAGACTTCTTCACCTCTCATATTCCTAAAATACTCTGCTTCCCAAAATCTAAGCTCTAGGAGAGGAAAAAGGATATCACAATTTGAGATAGTTCTGTACTAAGATGCTTGTCCTTCTTGACGCCCCTTGATAACTATCACAGGTTCAGCAGCTGTTGTGTACTTTTTTGCTGACTTTGTGTCAGAGTCCTTCATTTTCTCCAGACACACACACCAAAAACTTCATGACAGATTAACTACGCTAACCCTTTCCATATTTCAAACAAGTTTTTCTTTTGCTGTCAGTTCAAACGTGTGCACTGTGACATAGCTGGTTAGGAGGAAAACCAAAACCAACCAACCAAAGAACATTCTGTACTGTATTTACATTAGAAAGAATAGAACTCCAGGTAGGCCACCTTGGAATCCTTACAATTACCACTGAAATTTCTGGTACATAAGACATCAATCACCAGTTGAAATAAGCAATATTTAGGAGACTACATGAAACCAGCTCTTTCCACAGATATCACATCATCTACCCTTCTAATCCTGCAGAGACCACATAGCAGAGACACAGAGACCTGGTGTGACCGCAGGGAACACATGTCCTGAGCACAGCCCCAGCTCTACTCAGATTAAGGTTTTACACATTCATTTCAGGTCACTCTATCATTCACTCTTTGCCGGTCAGAGCCTCTTTGACTCAGCTGTTTGCCTCATTGCTTCTCTTAGGATGGCTCTCCAGTTCTTTGATCCAGTTTAGAAATTAAATTCCTTGAGACAACTATTAAATCTTCATCCATCCATGTGCTAGCACATCTTTGATAAAATAAATGAGTCAACACCACACAATTAAGATTTAGGAACAAGAACTGCTTTTTTTTTTTTTTTTTTTACAGAACAGTTACTGCAGACCTGCATATTCCACTGCTGAAGACAATTGTCCAATATAACGAGTATCATTTCTCCAACCACTTAAACAGTATTATGTCATTAAGGGAAATACATGCTAACAAAATATTGGCTCAAATATCTTAATTTTCTTTACCTGCTAATTGTGATGCATAGGCCCATAGGAAATGGCAGTGATTCATGCAGGCTTGGCACACCATTTCATGGAAGTCTCCACTTTCAGGGGGAACTGCACCAAGATGCTATCAAAAAGAAACAAGGACACAGCAGTGAAGCAATCGCTGCAAGTTAACAGACTCAGCTGTTAAAAGGAAGTAAAATATCAACTGCCATCACATTTTCAGCACAAGCATACACTCCTGCAAACTTTCCACAATGATTATCAGTATAATTTAAAGACTGGAAAGAGCTGATAAAAATTCCAGGGAAAACCTGAAATAATTCTCTGTCTACAGCCTTTTATGTCTTTGACATACCCACAAATCTCAGTCCTATCTTTATCTCATTTCTAAACATTTTTATTCTGCAATGTCCTAAACATAGGACAGGTGAAGATACCTATTGCATACTGCACATTTAAACTCTCAAATAACTTATGATTACTTCCTTACACGTAGGAGATTGTAAGTCTTCATACTGAACTTGAGCAGAATTAGGTCCCAAAGCTCTCCATAAACTGGTGAGAACAATTTAGGCAATTAAAAGCACTAATTAGCTTTCTTTTGAAAAGCACTCTTGCAAAGCTCACAGTATGCAGCATAACATTCCTAATACCTACATTTATACAAAAGAATCCTATAGTTTATCTACAGAACCCATAATTGGAGCCAATCTTTTACTAAATCCTTTGATCCTGCAACTTCAAACATGGAATTTCACTTAGGCCCTTCAAGGCACAAGAGGCTGAATCCCTAATGCTTACACATTAAGTAGGCCACTCACTGAAGTGCTGAGCTGCTTTTAAAAGATTTCCCCAAAGTTCGCAATCAAGAACCAACAGCGCAGTTTGCTCCTTGCTATTTAAAGTAATTACAGTTTAAAAAGCATTCTTTTGAATGAAGAACTATTCAGGTAGTTGATAATGATGTGCCTCAGTAAGAATCTTCTCACTGATTCTACTGATTAGAACTTTCCAATTAGAGACAGTTATAGAGTTATTATTTTATTCTGCAGCAGTAACCTTCGAAAAGGTAGAACTCTTCCCAGGTTTTTCGGACTGGACTGGACAGCAGCACAAGATTAAATTTTCAATTTTCCTTTGCAAAAGATGAAAAGAAATACCTTAGAACTCATGTAATAATCTTTTGAGAACTACAGCAAACCTTCCCAACTATGACTAACCATACAAACTTAACCGACACCAACTCATTTCTACGCAAATGGCGATTCTGTTACTTATCGTTTCCTTACCCTTCCATGGAACCAGTCTTCACAAACTATGCATTGGATCATCTCATCTGGAATCTAGATGAATGGTCATATTATTAGCATTAGTAGCAACCTCCAGAATCTTTCACAAGCCTCAAACTGCAGTATTATGCAAAGCCTGCTCAAGTGAATTGCACTTCCCTCTTCACCCACCCACAGGGAGCTGCCATTAATAAGTATTTACTGCTTCATTAGTCAGTTTGCTTCCCTGAAGTTCAACAGCATATGTAATTTGTCATATTATCAAGACTGCGGAAATTCCCATTTGTTATTACAAAACTAGTTTTCCCAGTAGAGCAAGACATTCTCACACAAAAGAGCTGATAAAAGTTAATACACTATTGGTATCTTTCTTCCAGTAAACAGAAATGCAGGAACAGGCAGTTTAGCAAAAGACAGATATTGATATTCATTACGTCATCAGGTTTACATAGGAATGCCAGAATCCTAACTTAACTGCCCACAATACAGTATAGTACAAACTGCTTTGGAAACAATTATTAATGATTTCTTTAGAAATGTTTAGCTATCTCTGAACTTCAGAGAAGTGAGTTTATAAAATACTTTTTTGTATTTGAAAGACTTGTGCCTTCCTTACTCTTTAAAACACCTGACTTCTATGACTGCCAACAAAAGCATGCATGTGCAAACCAACTGGGATATTTTAATACTTTGGATAGAGAAAAGGTGTTCTGACTACCATAAAGGAAAGCTAAAGCCAGTTACAGGACAGACCCTCCCCATCCCAGAAGCCTTGTCAGAGCACTGTTGCAGGCCCACAGCAGCAGATTCTGGTCCCTCCTAACATGTGCAATGTGCTTATTCTGCACTTGCCACATTTCTCAAGATAATGAGAAACCCACCCCCTAAGGGAACACTGCAACTTTAGAGACAGGAAAGCAGAGAGGACTGCCACAGTGTTTTGTCCAAATGATGGTTTGTCTTCCTCATCTGTCTTTAAGGCATAAACATATTCTACCACTTAAAAAAACCACTGATGAAGTAATTACTTTATACAGCACATGACAACCGAAACCAATATGGAACATAAGATTTCTTAAAGTGAGATCTTCCCTGTAAAGCAGCGCAGCAACCATTCTTCGCACAATTTTGCATAAATACCATCTATATATGATTACTCCTGGTTTTTGTACTTCTTACCTCATCTTCAGGATCAGGATAAGGTCTTTTACAAGTACAATATAATCCGTAGAAATTGTCATTATATTTATTTCCTGAATTCACCTTGCCCTTTTCCTAGGAGGAAAGGAAAAATTGTTTCAATAGACAATGCAGTAAAAAACCAAAAGACAGAAAATATGTTTAATCTAGAAAAACCCAACTCCTGTTCCACTTTTATTCCTAAAAACAATCCATCATTACATTCATCAGCTTGAAGATCCAAAAAGAAAGATATTATCCAGACAACTATGCTATACAGTGAGCAGCAGATAGAGCACGAGAAGAATACTGAAGTTCAAAAGGAAAGAGGAAAAACAGTCTTTCCATCTTTGTAACAAATGGCAACTGTGGTGTTTGTTATGTTACTGCTAATCTGAAACAATGTAAGAGTTTTGATCACTGACCATGCCTGCCTGCTGCCATTACAGCAACACCTGGGGATTTATTGTGCACTTTCCCCTCCATTTTCTTTTAAACATCCAGACTGTGATCCAAAACCAACTTTGTTTAATCTTACCACTGAGCTTCCATTAAATTAATGTCATATAAGCCTCACTCTACAGGAGAGGATTATCCAAATTACAAAACATGCTGAATGAAATTCAATTACAGGTAATCCCATTTAAAAAAAAAAAACAAACAGCTAATAGAGCTGCAGCCAGAGGGCTTCAGAACTGCATGTACTTGGAGCCTAAAGTCACCATTGGCCCTGCAGAAACAGCTTGACCATTTATGATAGTACTACAAAACACATTCTACCACTATTTTGACAAAGGAAAAACGGACGATGTGAGCACCCGGCATCCATGAATTCAGACAGATTGATGGATGGATGCTGAAGGTCACTTAACATGTACAATTGATTTTGCACTGAAAACAGCCATGTGATCCGTTTCATTGACTCAAATGAAAAAAAAGTAACATCTTAAAATTGTCACAGGTGTCTCTCTAGGGATCACTGGACTGTAGCCCTAGGCTGACCAGCTCAGCCCAAACGAAATGGGCATACACAAAACCACTTGCTGTTTCTACACTTCAACTGTAATTACCCTGGGAACAGCATGGCAGGTGAGCCAAGCAGCTTCCTGTTGCTGCTTCCCAGAAGATTACCAACTACTTGACAAGTCCAAAATGCCCACCAAGGCAATGAAAGCACAGGGGGCTTAACACAAAAGGTTCTCCTGAAGCCAGCTTAAAGCTACTGAGATGTATTGGTGCAGGCACCAAGACATGTTTCCAGCATTACGCTGACCATGGATGCAGAACTGCTGCATTCATGGATGAAAAGGACCAAACGTTCTCTCTCCTCACAACATTTCCCTTTGGTCCCTCAATAGTTTTATCTCCTGCTGTAATACTCCCACCTTGTTTAACTCACTGGGAAAAGCAGAGGCATTGCATGAGTCAGCACTGGCTGAGGCAAGGCACCAACCTCCCAAGACTGTTATTTTGATTCTGTATGTATGAAACCTATGTCTGAACTTACTGGGAGTAACTTGCACTGCAGATTTTTGAACTTGCTATTTCCACAATCACAGCGGAAGTTCCTGGAAAGAAAAACATAGCATTTCAGGTTTTTTATTAACTGAAAACACATTAGGTTTTGTGCTCATAACAATTCCCAGCAGTTTATTAGGAGCCATAAAAGTACTCTTGCAGCTATTTAAACAATAGCATCAGTCAGAACCAACCAAAGGGCCTTGCAGCCTTACACTCTTACATGGTGTTCTCAGCAGATCTCAGCTAACACCATCATTTGCAACAGCGCTTGGATGGGAGACCATGATGGCACAGCTAACCCTGGGTGTTGCAGCTACCACACTCAAAAATGCAAGCACGTGTGTTAGTGAAAGAGGAGCGTGAACCGGATCATTTCCAAAGGCTGGATCCATGAAGGTGATTAAGCTCTTGCCTCCTACTCAGATACCTAAGCTCTCTCTTAATAGGGCTGCTATTCCAAGTGAATGGGGAAACGTGAGTACCTCAGTAACCTGACATCAGCTGCCTGTGTAGTTTTGCTGGGAGTGGTGTATTTTGTACATGTTACACATTTGAACGTTGTCCTACCTCACAGAAATGTATTATACAGCAGAGGAGACTCTGGGGAAATCCCCCTGGCAAGCTCACCTCACGCTACAGCCCCCCACAGAGTGTCCTAGCACTCGGGGCCGGGAGGAGAAGGTAAGTGGTGACGGCCCAGCCCGCTGAAAGGGCCCGCGCTTCGCTCCGGGGCGGCTGTGAGGAACCGACGTGGCCAGGGGGCTGCCGAAGGCGGGGGCGAAGGGAGCCGCGGGAGGAGCCCCGGCGCCCGGAGCGCCGCAGGCTGAGGGGATGAGGGGAGGTCGAGCCGCCCCGACCCGCCACCAGCACACGCGCGCTTTCCCGCCGCCGGGACGGGCACGCGTCCCCAGCCCGCCCACCCCGCGCCGCGGTACCTCTTGGTGTAGAGCTCGAAGAGGCGGTGGGTGCCGTGGCACTCGTAGCTGCACGCCAGGCAGATCCCCGCCGGCTCCCCCCCGGGCGGCGTGCAGGTGCTGCAGGCGTACAGCGCCTGCCTCTTCACCGCGCCCTGCGGGGCGACATCGGCGAACGCTACAGGGGCCGCCGGGGGGGGTCCCAGCCCCGGGCGGCCCCGCCCCCAACCCCTCGCCCCGCCCCCCGTGGCGCCCGGCCCCGCCCCCACCTGGGAGTAGCTGCACCGCTCGTGGTCGCTGCCCCCCAGCACGGCCCGCGCCTCCTTCTCGAGCTCCTCGTTCTCCGCCAGCACCTCCGCCAAGGAGACCACGGGCTCCTCCGCACCGCCCCCGCAGCCGCTCCCTGGCTCGGCGCCCTCCGCCGCCGCCGCCTCCGCCTCCATCTCCGGGACGCGAGGCCGAGGGCGAGCCGAGGCGGGAAACACGCGGCCGAGGCGCCAGGGGGCGCCACAGCGGAAGCGGAACCGCGCGCCCCACGTGACCGGGGCCGAGCGTCACAGGGGGGAGCGGCGGGGCAGCCCGCGCGGCGGGCGAGTGCCGGGCACGTGACCGCCGAGCGGGGCGGGGTGTCGGCCGGCTGGCCGCGCTTCCGGGCGAGCGCGCGCCGTGCGGGGACTGGGGCGCGGCATCGCGATGGAGCTGGTGGCGGAGCTGAGGGGCCGCGACGGGCAGACGCGCTCGGTGCGGGTGCCGTACCCGGCGGAGGAGGGCGAGGGCGGCCAGCTGCGCGGGCTGCGGCGAGCCCTGGCTGAGCTGCAGGAGCGGGTGGTGGAGCTGCTGGCGCCCCTGGTGCAGGAGGAGAGAGAGGCGGCGGGCGGCGGCGGGCCGCGCGGTGAGTGGAGGACGGGGGGGGGGTGGGAGAGGAGGGGCCGGGCGTGAGCGCGGCGAGGGGGCTCCGCCATCCCGGGGGCGCTGCTGCGTCCCGCGCCGCTCATCTGCACCCCGCTTGAACCCTGACAGGTGATGTCGAGGAGGATGATGAGGAGGATGAGGAGGAAGAGGGCGAAGACGAAAACAACATCGACACGAAAGCGAGCGCCGATGACCCACCTCCCAAGCGGACGAAGGTTCAGCAGCCCTGACGGTGGCGTTAGAGACTGGGTTTAGGCCTAGAGAGGGACGTGTCAGCTGTACCGACTGTAAGTGTCCCCGGGCGCGGTGTCCCGGGCGCGGGTAGGCCGCTCTGGCCAGGCAGGCGCCTGCGTCTCTTCTGCTCGTGTTTTAAAAGTGAAATGTCGATCCCGACACAATTTTAATACGGAAGCCTTAACAAAAGGATGCGCCTTGCTGTTAGCAGCGTGTGGCTTACAGGGTACCGGTGTTACGGTGAGAAGAATTTTTAGTAAACTAGTTGACAAATACACAACTGTTCTCACAAGTCTTCTGACCACTACGTTTTTAATTGCTTTTTCCAAGTCATAGTATTTCTTCATGGGACTTAAACTATTATTTTAAAATAAAATAATAAAATCTGGAAAGAGTTATTTTGTCAGATATGATCTTGAAATGGTGCAAGACAACTCTCGTTTGTATGGAGATAAAGCAATGTGAGACCACTAAAACACCAGCAGACATGTATCTGTCCATTCCTGAACAGTCCTGCAACAGTCCTGTACAGTCCTACAGTAGAAGATTATTTTTGCCTGTCATCTAACAGGTTTGTTCTAGTCACCCATCACTCATGTATTTTCCTGGAAAAGGTTATAGACAAAGTAGATTGAAAGAGTTGGAAATCTTCGTTTCAAAAAATCCTCGCTTTCAGTAACAGCCAGGAAGGTACAAGTCAATATGATTTTGATAATTATCTTTAGTATTACACAATTCAAAAACGGCTGTCTCCCAAATCTGTCTTCTCCAAGTGTTTTTTTCTTTTTTTTTTCCATGCAGTCAGTCTTTATATACTTTCTTCCATCACTGAGTTTTATCCAGGTTTATTTCTAGGCTCATTCAGTAACTAAGTCAAATAAAGTGAACATCAGAATTTAATATTCTGCCTATGCAGAACTCTCATTTCCTCAAAATAAAAAATAAGAAAAAAGGAGAGTGTTTTTTTTTTTTAAGATGCTGTATAAAAACCAAACTTTGGGCAGAAACTAGGGGAAACATAGTAGCATTCTACACTAATTGCAATAGTTTATTTAAAGGCGGGGGGAGCATAAATGTTCCAGTAACGCCTATGAGGCCATTATGTGTAACTTGGCTGTATAAATCAGCATAACCTAATCCCTCTGCTAAGGTAGCTCCTTCTTACGATAATGCAGTGTATGGAACATTGTTAAGGTAACAGACGCTTCTTGCAAGGGGAAAGTTGTTAATGTTTCCCATATGTTACTTTAATTCCCAGTTTTTATTTGGTGCATGCTTCTGTGAACAGGGGTAAAAGACTCCATAAAGCTTCTTGTGGAGCCTGAACTGATTTAATAGTGTGGAAAACTTTTTTTTTTTTTTTAAATTTTCATGTGTTCCACTGGCATAGTTTGCTTATGTATTATGGGCACCGAGCAGATCTTGATACTTGTGTATGGAGGACAAAGTATCAGAATAAATTATGGGTGAATTTTTATGAGCACAAAACTGCCTGCATTCATTTGAAATAGTGCAAAAAAAAAAAGTTGGAAAACATATTTTGGACACTTTTATGTACTCTTAAGAAATTCATACACCTGCTATTCTGTTAGCAGATACAACAGAGGTGTAACTGAGGAGAAAAGATGAACTCTGAAGACTAGGGAGCTTTAGTTGCTGAGGACGTAGGGTAAGAAAAAAATATGCAAATTAATTCTGATCTCTTGTCAGGCTGCAAAATCTTAACGTGATAAAATGCTTAAAGTGGTTTAGGGTAGATAATTTATTGCAGGAAATGGCTTATCAAAATGGCAAAGGCAACATTTAGTACAAAAAAGCTAGGCTGATAAATATATCAGAAGGGCTTCTTCATGTGACGTGTGCTAAAGTGATGGCATCTTTTATGAGCTCTGTTCTGGAGCTTTGGAAGCTTGTTGTAGGGCTAAATCTGAGAGCAGTGTTTTCCTTCCTCCCCCCCTCCAGACTACAGTCCTAAACACCCCAGCAATGGTGTGAACTGTGGGATGGCTAAAAAGCAACATTTAACATTAAGCATGAATTTGTGGTCTTTGTATATAAACTTTGTGTAAATAGTCCACTGACGAGTCACAGGCTGAAAACCTCTGGTGTAAAGCAACAAATCCTGACTTGACCAGTCTGGGAGTAAATGCAGGTAATAGTCCAGTTAACAGGATACTTCTTTTTTCTGTCATCCTGGACACAGTAACATGCTGCATCAGAGCTCCAGAAGAGATCAATGCACATTGGGTCAAGAACAGCTGCTTGAGTTTTACCTTTAATTAATTGTTTCTAGTCCTTATTGTGGCCACAAATACTTTAAACAATGAAAAGGGTAATGGAGCTTCATGGGGCCTTGAGTAATTCAAAACCCTAGGCTTGCCTGTGACATAAGTGCCCTAACTCTGCAACACAGAACTTGACTTTTCTGAGAACTGCTGCAAGGTAACTGGGCACAGAAAGCTTTGCTGTGATAGTTTTGTTTTCCCTTTCTACACAGAAACACCTGTGTTCTGAACCCCTTCTGGGAAGCCCTTTTCTCCCCCAGAAGGACTATGGTCTCCCACTCCCTGTACTGTCCTTCTAGCCAAACAACTGGGGAAAGGTACATACATGGAGCAACACAGAGAACTAGCTGGTGTTACTCACTGATTCTGGCACCCCTTTTCCAAGCAACCAAGTCAGAGAAGCATACAGGTTTTTCCATGGCTATGGGAGAGGCTCCAGAATGTTCTGAAGGAAGAAAAGGTTTGTGTGTGTGGAGAACATAGCAAAAGAAAGTCTGTGATGACTTTTACAAAGCTGTCCAAGAGGATGAAGCTCACGTCATAAGTCAACTGTGTCCCTTGCATTTTAGGTAGAGTAGATAAGCCTTGATGGAGAAAAGATGGCATACTCTTCATCTCCAAGATATGCTAGTGCTTTTGTACCTTAACCAAACTTCAGGCTGGCACAGAACAAGCCCAGTTCACCATCTCTTGTGCTGTTTAGTATAGTTTGTATGTTTTACTAAGAGAACTTAATTTTTCTAGCCAGAAGGGGCTAGATGGATTTCCTTACTGATAAAGGGGGAGAATGCTGGTATGTTTCTATTGAAGTAAGAGCTGAAGTGATATGAAATTAAATTCTTGGAAGTATTTAGATGGGAACCAACTACTTTTACTAGTTGTAAAACAACATCAAAAAAGTCAAAGCAAGTCTCCTTCATGTAGACTGGGATTGTATGACATCTTAGTCTATTGTTACTGCTTTGAAATACTGAAACAAATTTGAGGCTAAATTCACAATGGAATTTAAGAGGTTGCAGTGTTCTGTGTTTAAAAAAAAAGTTTGAAATCACAAGTGTGATATTTATTAGGCACTCAGATGATTCTGTGAGGGAAAGGGGCAATTCCCTTAAGCCAAATAATCAGGGCATTGTCTAGAAGTGGAAGACCTTTCCTAGTTCCCAGGAGAGAGATTCATTCATAATTTTCATTAAAAGGGTTTGAATGCAATTCCAATTCACCTGCTGCAGCCCCTGCATAATTCCTACTCATTCTAGCTTAAAAGTTAATTTATACACAAGCTCCTACAGATACCACGTTCTCTCTAAAATACACAGCCATCTAGCAGTTAGGACATAATAATGTATCCTGAGGCTTAACGTATCGTAACTAGGTTAACAGCAGTGTAAACAACTGAGCAGTGGTTTTGGGCACATCTACTAACCAAAATTTACTGGGCTAGTAAACAGACTTCGAAGACAGAGTTGAGCAGAAGTTCCTTCTTGTGGCTGTAGCATGTTCTTTCTTTCCAGAGAAACCTGTACCTAGGGCTAGCTTTAAGGAGAGTGAAGGTGAGTCAGTTCTTACAAATTAACTACCCGATAAAGTTATTAAACTGCTTTCACACATTAGGTCATATGTAGAAAGGTTATAATCCGAGACTGGCACGTGAAAAGCAGGTTTTTTTAGAAACTAATAGAATAGTAAACTAGAGAGCATCCTTTTAAGAAGACAGCAGACCAGGCAAAAGAAAATAAGGGATCTTAATAGATATCCTGCACAAACTGGAAAGTTTTGTTCCTAGGATAAGTAAGTCAATCCTCGTATTTTTATTTAAAAAAAGAAGCCAAGCTTGCAGTTCTACTTCGCTGCTGGAAGAAACGTGTTTGATAAGGAACACATTTTATTGCAACTTACTTCTGTCCAAGTTTGAAGGTCTGCAGCCTGAAGTTATGCTCTTCATTGGACCTGCTCTCCCACAGGAGGAAGTGAAGAACAGGCTCAGCAGCGCTTAAAAAAAAGTGGCAGATGTTTTCCTGAGATAGGAAGGGACTGTCAGGTGAAGGCTGAGCAGCTAATGAAACTAACACTCAGACTGCCCCAGAGTGATCCTCGAGCAGTCTGACAACACTTTATCTTGTGACACAAACACAATAAAGAGAAATCCAGGGTAGGTGGCACAGAGATGAACATGAATCAACCTTGTGTTACAGCCTCTCACTTTATGGGCAAAAAATTAAAGCTCAAAATGATTGCTAAGCTGGTAGAGGTTAGCAATCTTCCGAGGACTTCATTACTGTCTCTATTACTACTGCTTCTGCTTTTGGAAGCTCTTCAAAATGAGGTCTGAGCTAACTCATTTTAAGTTAAAAGAGTATGAGTAAAAATAGCTTTCCCACTCCTAAGTGGAAGTTGTAGCAACTCATCTTTTCTGCCCACTCAGTGAAAAGAACTAAGTAGATTTTTATGAGCAGGTTCTAGTATAAGCTAGTCTTGCATCATTTATTAATGCCATTGCTGTAGGAACAGATTTGTGCTACTATCTGTCATTCATGATCAAGAACTAACTGAGAAGTACTGTAGTCTTAAAAGAGGTTGTAAAACTTCTTTGAGCTTGATTATCCCAAAAGCTTGTAGATCATGTCAATTTGTGTTACAGGCAGTTATCTTCTGTGACTGAAAACTAATTAGCCTTGACACTATCTAAAAATCTTCAGGATAATCAAGCTTAAAGTAATTTCACTACCTCTTTTAAGACTACAGTAAAAAACAATTTAATGATTAATTTTGATAGTCCTTCCTTCACTTATTCTGTGAGATTTCACCTGTTGATGTTCCACCAGTGCCAAAAATGCCTATTGTCTAATATTTCTATGCACTATGTTAATAGTTAATACTAATTCTCTCTATTGCTCCTCAAACCCTTACAGACATAACATTTGCTTCAGTTAGATTCTGTGTCTTTTTGTAGCTAGTTGTAAAGCTTATGCTTGTAGCCACCTTTAATCCAAACCCAGACTTCTGATGGAAAAGTCTACAAACACAAACCCCTGTTCTGTAAGTCACCACTGCACGCATCACATGCTCCACATCCAGACAGCTTGGCTCATTGCATGCTGATGAATTTGCTAAATGCCACATGCTTGCACAACAGAAACTTAGGCAGTTCTCCCTATCATTTTCTAATTTTGATGCTTCCTCTTACGATGTTGTTCTTTAAATAATTCCATCTAGACACAACATAAACACTTGGTTTAAAAACTACAGCATCAAGTTAAAAACACAGTCCAGCCAGAGCTATCTCCCTGTTACACAAAGAGATTCAGTTTCAGCCAGCCAGCCCCAAAACCTCACACTACAGAAAAGTAATTACAGCATAGAGCATAAAAGGACATCAAAGACCAAACATACACACTGAGGGAAGGCCAGGAGAGTAAGCTACAGCAGCTGACTGCCAGCACTGCTATCCAGCAACAATCTTAAAAAAAAAAAAGAAAAAGCACCATATGTATCTGCATTAACAGACTTTTGTTTATAAACATTGAAAAGTTTTTATTTTCTAGATAAATAGGATGGTGATTTTTAAAGTTAGGAAACAACACAACTTAAAAGCTCCGACTCCCAAAGATACCACAAGTCAGAGTTTATACTTTATTCTTACTCCAGCATATTAAGATGGCAGCTTCCTCCTTTTCATATTGCACTTAGAACTTAAAACTTTCTTGTAAAGGCTACATTGTGTTTTCAGGTCCTAGCACCGATGGTGGCATTTGAAACCAGTGTCTCAACACATCTCCAAATGCAAACAGAAATTTTAAGGTGATGTAACTTAAGCATGCTTAAACATAGCAACACTGAAAATAGTGTTCTCTTTCCGAAGCAAGAGAAAGCTGATATTCTCCAGGATTCCCTTAAAGTAGTCAGAAATGGTTTAGCATTTGGGATGATGAGGTACTGACAAGCACATACAATTGAAATGATAATCAAGGAGTTTCACTCATTGTTTTGGGCCTACTCCTTTTGAAGAGTAGTCCTTTTGCACTGTTTTTATGTTCAGAAGGTTACTTCCATCATGGCTGGCTCAAAAATTTAGTTATTGTAAGAAACAAAAAAGGACAAGAAGAAAGAACAGATTCGGTATTATTCAAAATAGACAATCCAGTGGTTAGAATAAATGCTATGCCAAAATAGCCCTGAAAAATAGAGGTTGAAATTACGGTAAGAAATCCCAATGGAATTTCAGTATGACTGAAGAAATTTGATTCATTGCAAGAATGAGAAAGGTATCTTAACTATGTTTCTTCCAGAAATTTGAAGAAGTATGTGTCTTACAACCTGTTTGTAGCATCCCTCCAACCTAGTATCACTTAACTTTCCCAAATTTAAACTTTCTCCTAATACATCAGTGCTCCCAGAACACGGTTTTGTATCATATCCAGAGTGATATCAGAATTATAGTAAATTCCAATCACTTGCAATTTTATCAAAGGAGATTTCTATAGATAGGAGAAGGAACACAAGTTTTGTGCAGACTACAGGCCAATGCCAGTACAAGCTGCTTTTGACTCTTTAGGAAAGAGTTTAAAGCACCAGCCTCCAGGCCTATACTACTCCTCACTGCCTCCTTACTACAACATGGTACTGTTGTGGTCACTGAAAAAAGTATGCTAACACATACAAGAAGTACCTTTTTCACTTTAAAGGTTTGCACAAACTTTATTCTTTGCTTCCTGTATTATCTAAACTTATTTTAAAAAAATCATTAAAAACCAGCACTGATGTAGGTATGAATTACTTAAAAAAAAAAAGAAAAAGCAAAGAATTGTGTGAAGTGCAGCTTTTATAATCATGTTCTGATTTTTTTTTCCTTTTACATTTACCACAAAAGAAGTATATTTTCATTGATTTTACTCCAAGGAAAAACATAGGAAATCACTTTTTTGCACAAAGGAGTAAAGTCATGGACCAGAAACTTATTTCCTCAGAGAACATTTCAGATGGAGTGTTGCAACTTTGCATCATTAAGGCAAAACGATGAATACTTCCATCAAGTGTCACATAGGGCTGTCCCACTCTGGCCATTTTGATAGACCCATATTTAAAAACCTTTGAAGTTACTTTTTTTTTTTAAATAGAAAACAGTCACTCTCTTCATTGCTTTACCGTTTGAAAGAAAAGGCTCTTTCCAGCCTTCACTCAGAACTTCAGTCTTGTGATTAGATCAGGCATATGCAATTGCTTCAAAACAGCTACAGAAACTAGAAACTGAGCTAAGTGTCAATCAGTTGTAATCTACTGATCTGATTAGAGGCCTTCACAAATGTTTGATGACGATTGCAAATAACAGCCAAGCAGATAGGAATGATGCAATAGCCAACAGTTTTGGGATCAGCTCTTGTACAGGAATAGAGGAACAAGAACATCTGTAAATATGGTATTAAAAATATTATAGTCCACAGCCAAAAAGGCAAGGATAGCAGTCGTACTTTTAAGGAGTGCGTCCATGTGGTTCCTTCCTGTGGTTCCTTGGGGTGTTGCTGAATGTGCTCCAGTGCTAGTTTGTTGTAAGTCTCATTGATTTCAAAGACATAATAAAAAGCTGCAGCACTTGCTAACAAGTACAACCCCACACCAATCCATCCCATCCTCTGGCGGAAGTTCATCATTCTCCATGCTCTGCACCTGGAACAAAAGGCAATGTATACATTCAGTACAGCTTGGAGAAAAAGGGCATACAGATGAGGCTTGGTTTTCACAAATTAACTTTTTATAATTTTTCATGACACATTAGTAAAAACAGCACAGACATCCAGTTCTGAAGATCCAAGTTCTCTCTACATCAGAGAAAATTATACTATTATATATTAGCCAGCAACAGGCTAATGGTAATTACATGCAATGCTCCATTGATAGCTCTAGCTGGTTTAGGGCCTGCTAGCTATCAAGTTATACCAGGCTAAAGTCATGTACTGAAAGAACAAAACAGAAATCATGAATTGGCTAAGTTACTTACCCCACCTGCCCTCAATGTCTCTAGCCACAGGATGCGGATAATACAAGACTTCCTATAAATACAGGAAGCTTGTAAAGTTTTTTGATGTCTGCAAGACAAACACACTGCTAGCCAGCCAGTAACATGAGCATCACTGCTAGCTGGCAGCATAGCAACATACAGTTTTATTAAGCTCTAGCTGAGGGCCCATCTAGAAACCATGTAAAAGGATGAGCAGATTGAAAACATCCCCCTTCCTGAGGCCAGACTAATCTGTCTGGTTAGCAATCTTGAAAGACTTCCTGGTTTTCAATATCTGATGGGATATCCTCAATCCTGACCTGACAGAATCCGATCAGGGTAGCCCTGGAGAAGTTGTTCTGGCCCTCACACTTCTGCATTTCTCATGGCTAGAAGAGTCAAACATACAGTGGCAATAAATACCTGAGAATGCCATTACTTATGTCTGTGACAGCTAGTTGTTGTTTAGCTTATACTTAAAACCAACTTAACAGGATGTTTCCTTTTAATACACCAAGTTAATACTTTTAAAGACTTAAACAATTTTTTAAGTTATCCTAAAAATATTAAAGTCACTGTCCATTTTTTCTAGTAGTTAGGCACTTTAGAGATAGCTGACAAGTAGTTGCCTTCAGAGAAAATAAACCTTCAAAAGGAATACGCATATTAAAAGCACAACCACTATTCAAAATGCAGTAGATTTAAGAAGGTAAACAGTGGGTGATTATCTGCTAGAAGAGGAGCTCTGGGTTACACTGCGGAAGGCAGAAATAACGTCAGAGTTTTCTCATTTTCCCTTTCGAGACCCTATTTGCATTTGCAGCTTTCGCAGATACCCGCGATAGTTCTAAGAGCCGTTCGCCCCCATTCCGCGGGTGCTGCGGGGCTCCCCTCCCGCACCAGACCGCGCAAACCGGCCACTGGCGACTCCTGCAGCGCTCAGCCCTCCCGCGAGCGCTCCACTCTCGCTCTGGGCAAGAAGCGCTCCGCCGCTCCGTCACCGGCAGCCTCTTACCTTCCTCCAGCGGAGAAGGAGGGAGCGGGAGGGCGGCGGCAGGCGGCCCGCTCCCCTCAGCCCGCGCCGACGCGCCGGGAGGTGGAGGGGCCCGCCGGCCCGCCGCGCCGCTGCCGGCCCGCTGCCATCACCGCCCAGCCACCGCTCCGGACCCGCAGCACTTCCGGCATGGGAGAACCACTTCCGGTGCTCGCCCGTCTGTATCCGAGGCGAGGCGAGGCGAGGCGGGACATTGTGGGTTGGCCGGCGGCCATCTTGGCTGGGGCCCGCGCCCCTCTGTGGCGTGGTTGGCCTCGCCCAAAATGGCGGCCGTTCTGGGTTGCTGCACGTGTTCCTTATTCGGTTTTTGGTTACCGCCGGCACGGTTGTGACTGCGGGTTCCAGCCGCCGTCGTTTACGCGCTAGTGCTGCTTCGTGTGGGAGTGGAGGAGAGGCTGAGTTCGGGCGGCTTAGCCGCAGTGCAGAGCGCTAGCCTCTGGCTTGCCTTGATGGGCAGGCCTGTGCCCCAGCAGTCTGACACAACACTCGCCTTTCCCCACACTCCCCATCTGATTGCGTTTCTTTTAATTGCGCAGGCACTTCAGAGGAGACACTCCAACGGTTGTGTTTTGACAGTTGGTTGCATTAGCCAGGTGCGATGCACTGAGGGAAATACCAATGGAGACTTAGGTTGTGGAACAGTCTTCAACAACTGACATATATGTACTTTAACAGTATATGTTTATATATAAACGTGTCTTACTGCCATCTTTCTGTTAAACTATTAGGAAATACATGACTGGGAAAAAGCCTTCAGTGAAGCCAGAAGATTATCTAAATTGACAAACCTTACATGGTCAGATGTTGCACACTGATGAGCACCACAATGACATTTGGAAAGTTTGCTTGTGCAGAAAGTGTTTCAAAATTTGTCTGAATTCAGTAACTTTTTAATGTATATTTCCTGTGCTAGTAAAAAGAATTCAGTAGCTGCTTAGCATCATATGTAACATGGAAACTTTGTACTAAATTTTTGTATCCCAGAGTCATGAGAAAATTACTGTTCTCTCATACTGCTGCTGGGAGCTGTTGTAACTTCTTTCTGAGTTTCTTCACAAATTTAATCAACTATGAGCAAAATGGACTTCAAATCTATTTGATTTGTCAAAAGCTTGACTTACTCTGTTTGTGTTGGGAATGACTGACATTGCCAGTCAGCACTGATTTCTGTCCTTTAATGCTATAGAGAAGGAGTGGTGGCACACATCCAGCTATAGTTAACAAGAAGGCTAAAAGAGAATTTAAAAAGGGATGTCAAATAAGAAATGAAAGATGCTAAAGCAATGACTTTTTTTTTTGTTTGGATGTAAATAAATATATACATGTAGGATTTTCTGCTGTTTTTATTGGGAGGGTGTAGTAGGTTCTTGTGAGGCAGTATATCAAAGCTGCTGCAATATTAAATTTATGATGGCTTATCTTGCTATGTTTGATGTTTCAATGAAAAATGTTAGAAACTAGTGTTTTGGATTATATTCAGGACAGCTGATGACTAAATGCATGGTGGTACAGATGTCATTGCAGAAAAAGGACACTGAGAGCCCACAAAAGTCACAAATAAGTTCCCTGGCACAGCAACTTCACCTTAAGCCATGGTGCTTTTTTTTCTTTTTTTTTTTTTTTTTTTTCTTTGATGCTCATTCATCTAAAGGCTCGAAGTGGATCTACTTGGCCATTGTGAGGAAGGACACTAGATGGTGCTCAACACCACAGGCAAAGCCAACCTTTAAAGGGCCAGTAGAAGTTTTGCACTTGACTTCAGTTGAATAAGAATTTAATCATCTTTCGTGAAGTTTAAACGAACTGTTAGTGTAATTCTGATGAAAGATGTAGGGACGAATAACTACATACAGCTAGTTATCCCTGGGATGCTGCTCTCAACTAAATGCCATTCTTTCCCTTCTTACAGGTGGTGATGTCCCAGTTGATCTAGAAGTGAATATAGCTCCTGTATAGCCAACAAACCTTCTACTCAATACTTTATTGTATTTTCTTATATTGGGATTAGAGGTAATGATGAGAAATGGAATAACTACTGCATAGAACCTATTTGCTTTAAAATACCAACCTAAAGAGGAGGGTTTCAGTCAGAATGGGCATGTGACTGTATGAATATATGGCTTGGCAGTAGATACACGTGCTAAGTGTAAAGCCTGCAGCTGCACTTCAGATTCTGAAGAAAACAGAGTGAAATGTGGGGCTTATTCCTGCTTAACAAGTCAGTCCTCTGAAGGGTTGAGTTGGAAAGGGAGGATGGTTTAGGATTTAACCTGCCTGGTTTATGGGTCTTGCCTTCTGTGTTAACCATAGGCCTGAAATTATGGTTATGAAGAGAAAGATGTAAAATAATTTGTGGAGTTGTTACAGGAAACACAAGCTGCCTTTGAAAGCTAAGGCATAACACCAGACAGAGTAATTTGCAATATCTTTGGGTTAGATCTCAATTTGCATAAATTCATTGTTATGCTTAACCTTTGGCATAGTATAGGAAGGGATACAGCAAATAGCTCAGCTGAGGGTTTGTTTGAGTTTTTTTAGCAGCAGCCTTTGAGGGGGAAAAATAAAATTAGTGGAACAAGAAGTGAGTGTTCTTAGGTTTAGAGGAGAAGGTGAGGCTTTTGGGGGCTGTTAAGGCCTATTAGCGCACTCAGGGTCCTGACAAAGTACACAGGACAAATGAGGGCAGACCATAGGAAACAGAAGGGTTAGTTGTAAACTTTGCATCAAACAAGATTTTCATAACTTAGTAGTAAATTAAGGTCTTCATTAGGCTTATATTTTGGCCAAAATAGAAGAACAAAGGTAGAAGACCTGAGATAATTACCAAACCAAAATTAATTGGGCTTCCAAATGGAAGGCACAAGCTGAGGGGCAGGATACATCATGCATTCTTTGAGTGGATAAAGAGTTAACATAGTTGTAGGTAGGTTCTCATTATTGACAAGTAACAAAGAGGTGAGAATCTAATTGCAGGAACATTTGTCTCAGGAAGGCACCTGCCTTCCACATTGTAGGACATTGATTTTTGATTCATTGAGAACACCATGTTCCCAGATTTCTTCCTTCTTAATCCTAGTTCTAAGACAAACTCTTGGCTAGAGATCTGGCATCCCTACAGAGTCCATATGTGTTAGGATTCCAAGGAGAAAACTGGCATAAAGGAGGAGAACAGGCCATGATCCCATGTGCTGGTCCTATGAAGATCATATCTAACCTTAAGCCAAGAGGGTTAAACTACTTTTAGGGCAGGGCTAAGCTTCTGAGGAATGAGAGATGAAGCAGAGAGCTCCTTGAAAATGCTCGCTTGCTAGCCTATGGAGAAGGACAATAACTGACAGAAAGGAAGACTTTCTTCAGACCCTGATAGGCTCTCATCTCTTCCTTGTACTCAAAAGGTAGGGCACAGAAGAGCAAACGGAAGAACCACTGCTTTGATTGGAGAAACAAAACACACATGGAAACCCAGGCCTCACATGGCATCTGCCCTCATCTCCAGATGGGCAAACTCCTCTATGTGTTACAAGAAGAGCTAGTACTGCGTTAATAAAGAAATACAGAAGGGAAAGATTTTTCAGTGAATCTTTAATTAGCACACCCAAAAAACTGAGGAAGCATATGGGGAAAAGAGAATGCCTTTAGTTGTTTTTTTTTCTCAGAACGATGTTTATAGTGCTCATGTGAATTTTTATCAGTGAGTGAATGAATGCCCAGTGTTTTTGCAGCTTGTAGCGGTTTTGTTTATTACATGTAGTTGCAGTGAATTTCACAGTATCCTGTTGTGTAATAACTTGTTTTGATCAGTTTCTTATATTATCATTTCTTGTGAGTCAGAAGTATCAGTTTCCCTCAGCTTCAGTTTCATATGCTTTATTTCATGTTTTATGAATCCTTATCTTGTATTTTATGCTTTTGTTTCTTCTGAAAGTAAGGCTACAGTCTTCTGATTCCCTTTTTTCCTTGGGTGGTTATTTTGGCTTTACTGTTGTCTTTCTTTGAACTTCTCTGTTGGAAACATCTGTTTTCTTACAGGGAGTAGCACATTCAGTATTTTGGGAGCACATAAGACACTTTTCTATATGTTGGCATTTTTATATTTTATTTCTTCTCATTTTGAATTGTAGTTTTATGTTTGCTTGTTTTAGCTACATTGACCACATGAAACAGAGGTATTTAGTGAGCTGTGTGTAATCCATGGTGATATTTTCCTCCTTTGACTTGCTTCTTATACTTTTAAATGCTGAGACCTTAAATTACCTTGATCTTTAATTTTCTGTTCTTGAAATTCTGCTGTAGCCTTTGTTTCTTAGCAGCAGCCACATCTGAGTTAAGCTTCAGGCAATCATGTTATCCAGGTTCTCTGAATACGAGCCATACTTTGTTCTTGGTTCTAGAAATATTTACCATCTTTCAAAAAAAATATTTTGGTATTTACAAATGGAAAAGCTATCTCATTCTCCCAAGCATCCACAGTAAACATCTGCCAAAGGTAGTATTACACACTATTAGCCTTTGTCAGAGTGCCTCTGAAGAACCGAGTCTTTTACGAAGAAGGACCTTAGCATTTTAGACTGAACTTTTAGACTTCATTACAGTGATGCTCCTTGTTCATTAGTTACCACTGAATATAAGCTTCATGTCTATGTTGTCTGTGGTCAAGATAATTCTGGCAGGAAAGAGATAAAATCTTTGCTTTTACCTTTGTTTTCAGCCAATTGCAAAGTGGCTTCAAAGTTTAGCAAGAACTGACAAAACATACTAAAAGAATACCGGCAGAGATGGTTGGTGACTGAATATTTCTCTCAGTGGTGTTTATTTAAACAGAGGGACAGATACAATTTATGCAGAAGCAATGCAGCTATTGATCTCACAGCTCTGGCAATATGACCCAGCATTGTACTGATCTAGAAGGACAGACAGCTATCCTGCAGAATTTTGCTCAGGCTGAAAATGCTGGCTTTTGTCAGCTGGCCTAAAAGAGTTATTTTTCAACCATCAGCAGAAAAAAAATAGTAAAAAAAACCCCAAACAAACCTTGCTGAAGGTCACTTATTAGAGATATGCACTGTCCTTCCTTCTTCCCTCCTTATACATATTCCAAGAAAAACATCTGAGCACCTGAGGCAGTGACAGTTCCATCCTCATGGGAAAAGGTTGCAATGACACTCTTGCTTTTTCTTTTTTTAATTTCCACTAATTATCTTTCTTCTGTGGTGCCTTTGTGAAGCAAGTCAGTAATACCATAGAATGACTTTGAAGAGATTTAGTTATTGTATCTTCTGAGATTTCCACTTCCCAGACTGTGCCTATCTTGCTCAGACAGTGAACCGTGTGCAGCAGGGAATATCTATATTTAGACTTTCCTGACTTACTTTTACTAAACAAACAATGAAAGAACACAGTTCAGATTAGGCCTTTTCCCACATTCAAAGGATCCCAACTTTTTAGCATAGATCAAGATGGAAGTTTGGGGGTGCTGAATCTAAGTTTTCATTTTAAAAAAAAAGTGTTTATGTACATGTGTGTCTGTCTTCTCTTAGGAAACTTTTTCCTGTGTCCTGTTAGAGCTTAGCAATTAGCACGTGGTTACCAACTTCTAAAATGTACTGCAAGAGGCATACTTGTAAGACATCCATCCATATAATGTGAAGGTTGATTGGTTCTTAGTCACAGAAGTGTTTGCATACATTATAAAAAAGCAGAACTCCCGCTCTTCTACAGAAGTATCAATACAGTTTTTTCCACCTAAATTCGTTCTGTTCTTAAAAGCTTTATTATTTCTCATTCTCGAGAATATTTTGATCACCTAGTGTTTAGTCACTTCATAACGTTATTATTAAGTGAAGATTTTGCACACTGCTTTGTCTCTCAATTGTAATCTTATGTGGTTTTACTTTCAGAACTGTTCTACATATTCTTTGCTTATTCTTGAACCCCACAATTTAGGTTTTGCCTGTAAATAATGGAAAAGATTGTGCTGGTCACTTGGGAGTGACTAGTGCCTCATAATGTCACACTGATTAGCTTATGCTCTTCTAGTAGTAAATTCCATGTTTCAGTTGCCTGTGAGCTGTCTGCCTGATACAGCAGGTATCCGTTACAGTTCTCCTGTTATTTGGTCTCTTCAGTATTCTTTCGTAGTCCCTACCAAAAGAAAATCTAAGCCTGGATGAATAACAGACTTGTCTGAGGCAACGGAAAGTCAGTGTCAGAGGTAGGCTGAAAGACGAAAGTACCTGATGGTTGGTCCTAGCGTCAGACCTGGAGAGCACCTTGTTACTCATTGAAGTGCACACTGTGAGCTGTCAGCTCTACTAAAAGGCCGGCATGTGGGTTGGAGGAGGCTTTTATATACATTTTATCAACTGGAAGTAAATCTTCATCCTCTTCTGTATGGAGGGCTCCCATTGTTATAGACTTCGGTAGAAGATAAAAGCCAGTTCACTGTAGTTGTGAAGCTTTTAAGAACTCATCTAGCCCTTCAACTGAATTTGACTTTTTCTGAAGCCCAAGCTTAGAGGCTTATACCAGAAGTCAGCACAGAGACCCAGAATGACTCAGGTACTTGAATGGAGATGTTAACAGCAGCTGATGGTTACCCTCAAAGGGAGAATTTCATTAATTTATTAGTAAATGAATATTTGTATTTCATTTAACAAAAGCACATTAAGCAGTATTTGCAAATCTTTAAAACAAAAGGTATTACATGTTTGTTTCTTACTGTCCAGAGTTCGTAAGCTGCTGCTCTTATCATACCTGTATGAAATGAAATTTCAGGCAGTAATGCCTGCGTCATGCTCTGTCCTGAAGTTCCAGGTGAATATTTAAATGTCTCCATCTTAGTACATTTATTACCACATTTGTTGGCATTCTTACAGAGCAATATGTCTGCTTTTCCATACAAATGTATGTTCTGTTTGCCTTTCACCAACAGAATGTAAATATATTTGTGACAATACGAAGGTGCTTAGAAGGTAAAGAAATATGCTGCTGTGAGACTATAACAAGTTTAAATGCATCCAAACCAACACTTTCTCCACATGAGAAATTATCTAGCCTCAATTAATGTCTCACTGAATGTGTGTTTCTACACTGCTTTGTGTAATAGGACTTAGAGTACCTCCTTTGTGGTACTCTAAGTGGAGGATGAAAGTAAAATCAGGTGGAGGATGAAAGTAAAATCAGGCAGCCTGATATTTTTCTGGGGTGGCTGCACACAGTGAAAATGCTTAGAGACCTGGTCAGCCAGCACTGGGCTGGTGGGTGAGAACAGCCATGCTGACCTGGGAGGATCAGAAAAGACAGCAGAGCGTAAGGTGTAGATGCCGCTTCTCTGAAAATCTTCGCAAATTTGACCCTCAAAGCACCAATGTTAGCCAGCAACATGAGAGTTCTGTCACTGTAGAGAAGTCCATAACACCTGGAAGCTCTCCTTTCCCCAGCTGTGTGGAGAACAACAGAGTGATGGTAAATCAGTCCTTTGGGGCTATTGTAATTGATAGGAAGTGGAGATTATTAACAAAGAATAATTCAGCTCTGAATTCTCTCAAAACTGAGTAGGTGAGATCCTTTGACAAGAGCCATATGCCTATTATATCTCGTTCTCCCCCACCCTGATCCAGGCCTCATCATCTTCAGAAGAGGTCCTACAAATTGTGGTCAATCCCTCTGGCAGCTTCTTGCTTTATTGCAGAGTAGCCAAAACTTCACGTGAAACCACTATCAATTTTACCCTCAAAACATCTGGGCTAACTTCTTTAGTCTAAGTAGCTGTAAAATGACTCCAGCATATGTGTTTGTGAGATTAAAAAAATGATGGAGGTATGGTAACAAGGATGGAGGGTTTTGAGGAAGATTTCCTGTGCATTAGAAATGTTGCTATGCTTTGCATTTTGTATGTGAAAATAAGGGAGAACATTTTAGTGAAGGCTAAGGAGCAGAGCCAGGAAAGACTTTCAAGTTATTTTGACTTTTTTGACAGACAAGATGCCTGCCTGTACTCAAATTTCCTGTTCATCAGGGATCCAGGGTTGCACAGCAGGGTTGTGGGGCAGGAAGCTATGTTACCCAGTGAACAATGATAATTTAAATAAGCCCCATGACATAAAAGGCATATGCATTTATGAATTTATATTATTAGGATTATTATGCTATTAGGGAGAATTGTGCCCAACTTAATTTCTTTTCAAGAGTGCAACTTTCAAGCAATACAAACCCATTATTGATGTGACAATACCAAAAGACAGTACAAGGCAGGCTTTAGCTAGAACATTGAGAGTGAACACAAAGCAGCTGCGTTCTTTGGAGAGCTTGTCTGCCTTGGCACCATGTCTGATACCCTTTGCCACAAGGCCTGTTCTTTGCCTAGTGGTCGAAACACTTCTCTAACAGCTCATTGGCACGTCCTGAGGCCTCCTCTGTCTAAATGGTGGCATGAGTTCTTTCTTCTGTTTTAGCTGTTTCTCTCCCTCTCTGTTTTCCCCTGTCAGGCCTCCATGTTGAGCAAGAATCTCATTTCCTAGGCTTGATGAAAACGGTGCAGAAAATGGTGTAGAAATAACCACTACACAAAGTGCTAAGGGTTAAAGAAGGGCATTCTTCTAACCTGCCCCCCATCTGATTTGTTTGGATTGTTTCCCAAATAAATAAATAAATGAGTGTGTACGTACCTGGATTTGTTGCACAATTTAAAAAAAAATACATAGAAGGATAGACCTCTTTAAGACATTGAACTTCTATATGTGTTGTGACAGTTGGCAGTCAGGTAATGGAAATTGTGTCCCCAAGGGTGAAATGTGAGCTCACCCCTTATCAAACAGTGGGAATCTTCATTGGTACGGGTTATTACAAACTTTCCATCCATGCAAAAAGCTTTCCTCAGAGGTCACACCAGAAAACTGAGGCACAAGGCAAGCAGGCTTCATTGGTTCAGCCACTAACAGTCCTTTTTTCCCCTTTATTTTTCTGCATGAAGCTCTGAGAGAAGGGAGAATCCCAAAGGGCACCACAGGAATTGTATGTTCAATTCTAAAGGCTGCTCGTGTATCTGAGGTATATGACCATGAGGCACAGAACTGGCCTGTTCGGACCAACACAGAACCACTAGGAATATTTGCAGTGATCCTGTCTAGGGAAGTGGCCTTTGAGCTGTCAGAAAAACAGCTGGGAAGCACTACCTGTCCAGGCAGCTCCATAATGACACTATAGCATTATAATATGTCCCACTTTCTGATGTTCCCATTGCCAAGGTTTTATTTACAGACTTACAGGCACTCAGTATGGGAGATAACAAGTTTAATAGCATGGTGGTACAACAAACAAGTATTAATGGAATTTATCATCCATGCAACTGCAAGTGTCTTACAGAATCTAGGCAATTTAAAATGTCTGTTTAAAAAGTTTGTGATCTTAAATGAGCTATCTATCTCACCTAACAAGCCTGAGCATCCAGTAAAAGCTCAGACCTATAACCAAATTGTGGGCTCAGTTGATTATTCCAGCTTTTTTGGTTTGGGGATTTTTTTGGTCCTTTTAAAACTACAGCTGGTTATCTCCTGTTTTCTGTAACTTGCTTGTCTCCTGAATTTCCAATTCTTTACATGACCTTCCTCTTCCTTCAGAAGGGCTGCATGTAGTAGGATGTAGAAATGGGATATTACAGGACAGCGAATGTTGGTAATGTGGAGGAGATGTACACACATAGTTTAATCTTTGGATATGAGATTGGTATTTTAGCAAGAAGAAAAAAAAAAGCCTCTTTTCATCATTGAGTATTAAGATTGGATAACAATTTGAAATGCACTCTGAGTGGGAAAAAGCCAAGGATGGGGATGACTGGTGGAGCAAGACAGGTGCTATTCCTGCCTCCAGTACAGTACTAAGTAGAAGTCAAGTCAGTGCACCACTGGTTCCTAACTATTAAAGGTTTGCAAGCACAAAAGGAACAGCACCTAACAGCTTTCCCAGATGTGTCTCTAGATTATCTCCCAGCAGCATCTTTAGTTAACTTCACAATAACTGTGGCACGTCCTAAAGAACTCTTGGCTGTTCAGGGGAAGCTTCTTTTGGTTAGGATTGGGGTTGTTTCAAAAAATATTTCTAAACCTTGCTGATGAAGCATAAGTTCGCTCTGTGAGTGTGTCGCAGGCAAAAATGAGGTCTGTCCTACAACATGCTCATATGCTGGAGATACCATCAGATGGATTGTTTTGGGGGGTTGGGTTTTTTTTTTCCTTCTTTAATATGCTACAGTTAGTTGGCTTTGGAATAATGCTGGCATGGGCTTTGGAAATGCTTTTCTGCATCTATTCTTTTTGCACTTGGAAGCCTACACATTGTGGTAGCTTCTGAAAAGATGAAAATTGCTGCCCTTCACAGACAGCAAAAAAGCCAGTGTCTCCTGATGTGGCCATGCAGAGTCAGAAAGAACAATGGTTTTCTGAGACTTGTGGCCTGTGAACTTTTAGTGAACTCTAAGGAAGCATTTAAACAAAACAGGAAAAGGGTCCTCAATCTTTGGAGGCATAAGCATGAGAAGAAAGTGCAAGTGATGGTGTGGCACTGCAGGCTACATTGGACTTTTATCTTTCCTGTTTTCTCAGTTTTAGCAGTTTAAGAGTTTCAACTGTAGCCACAACTTGTGGAAGTGGAGAACCACTGGAATGAGGACGTGTGCTTTAGGTCATCTGGCACAATGTGTTCTTAACACAAGAGGCAAAGACAGATAGATGTAAGCCAGCAAAATACGGGATAATAGTGGTAGGACTCATGTATGTCCAGGTCACTTTATACGTAAAAGTTATACGTTCATGTCAGTCTTATTTACATTCATCTTTTTAAAACTGGTTATATCGTTTTAAAAAATAATAAATTCTAGCAATTCAAAATATATATGGCTGATTTTTTTTTGTGGAAAGATGGCTCATTTTGCTGGAAGCATGCTCCCAGAATTGTCATAGGTACTTAAAACTACTATCTGATTTAAAAAACCACACCTATAACCTGAGTAATTCTGTTAGCATGAAACTGTAAGTAGAGCAAACCTCAGTCCAGCCTAATCCTTATCCAAGTCTCAATCCAAACCTAATGCACTATCAGGTCACCCAAATTCTTCAGAGAACAGTGTTTCAGGACTTACTTACATGCATAGTTTGAATAATTTTAACTATGCTAAAGCAATCAGGTAAGCAAATCTCTCCATGTGTCTGTAATGAAAGAGTTTGCATGAACATTATTTCCGTGTAGCTTATTCCCATAATAGAAGGCAAGAGAGCTACAGCAACGTATAGCAGCGCAGTCTGTATCCACACTTGGGATTTGCCTAACAAACATAGTTCAGTTTAAAAAATCTGCTCCTACTGAGATACTTAATACTGGCACAAGGCTTCATCTTTTGCATCTTGGCCACATGTTTTCTGTGGTTTTAAATTCTTTGTTCACTGATGATTTCCTTGGTTTATGAGCTCACACAGAGTATGCACCCAAAGTGCTACAGGCCAGGTGAGCAAACTTGGCAGCCAGACTCTTTCTTACTTTCCTGCAGCATGTACATTCATCAGAGCTCAGGAAGGCCAAACTTTTGAGCTGCACATAAAGTAAGACATACCTTCTCATAATGGTAGTTTCCTTGCAGTTTCAAAAAACCCCATTGTTATCCTCTTTTTATGACTGGAACATAAGAGCTTGCTGTGCTACCGGTGTAACAGGTAGCAATCTAAGCAGCACTCTGCTGGGGCTGGTGAGAGTTAGCTCAGGAACCCCTGAACAGCACCGCATTGGCCCACACCGATCTGGTGATCTGCCAGGCATCATTGTTACCCTCTCATGGAAGGTTTTTGAACCCTTCTGGCTGAATTCCTTCTGCTTTCTACAAGATCTGAGGAGTCTCAGCCAGTCCCCACTAATCCCTCTTTTCTTTATGAAATCAAAATACTGCGGTATAAACTGCATAGGCTGTTAGGTGAGTGAGGGATTAGTCACATGGGTGAACACCATGCTTTCACCAGCCTCTGCTGCTGCTGTAAAATGGGATTGCCACCAAAAGAGGCAGCTCGGTGCTTTCTCTTCCTCGCCTCTTTCTTCCAGCCTCTTCTCTGCCTTGTGCCACTATAAACAGGTAGAAAGAAGGATGGTGATCCAGACTGAGGAACTGGTTTGGATTAAGACTAAAATACTGTTGTCAACCTTCTGAGTTTGTTTCAGTCCAGCTCAGTTCCTAGCTCCCCGATCCTGTTCATGCACAGCCACATGAGCACTTGGGCTGTTGTAAAGGAGGGCATCGCAGAGGGTAAGGACAAGTGGCAGGTTTTTTTGGAAAGACCGCTTCTCTAAACAGCAACGCCTGATTTAGTTGACTGTAAAACGACAGTGTGATTTCCAGCTAGCGAGGACAATCCTCCTGTGCAGTCTCTATGGGCAACGGGTTGTTCAGAGAAATTAAGTTGGGCTGAATCCGCCACTAGAGGGGCCTCCCTCCCAGGAGCCACTGCAGGAACCCAGCAGCAGGTGGCTGAAGTTTGTCCCCTGACTGGAGTTAGCCTTTGTGATTTGGAACACAAAAATCAGAAATGAGCTTTCATCCTCCAGTACTAATTTTCATTCGTTTATTATTCCATGAGCATTTAAAAGATGCTGGTCCAGAGTACATTTGGAAAAGTTTCCAGACAATAGCTGAGATGATAATGTGTTTTGCCAGAAGTTAGGCAAAAACCAGCCATACACTGGAGAAGCTCGGCTTCATTCACACGTATCTTCTAGTGAACCACTGTGAAAAGAAGCCATATCTGGCCTTTTTATGAATCTTGCAGTAATTAATCAGTTGTAGATATAGCAGAGACTTGAGGAAATGGCAGCCCATCATGCTTGTCATGCATTTCTTTCTAGCAGCCTCACTGTTGATGGCCAGTCCCATATGCTGTGCAGCACTAGGACTTTTCTTTGAGTCTCTCAAAGCTAAGAAGAAGCTGCAGTGCAGCATGTGCAGGGTTTTTTCATGCTCCCTCTCGCTACAGCCTCATTCCAGCAGTGCCATGTTAGCACATGATCTGACTTGGTGGTTTGACCAACTGGAGAAAGAGGAGGCCTGTCCTGATACAGAAGGCTCAGCCCTTCCTCCTACCCATCTGCAGCAGAGCGACACCTGTCCTGTAATAATAAAAAACAAAAATAAAATGTAAAAAGCTTAAACTACAGGCAGTGAAAATCACTTCACCACCTTCCTTCCACTCCTTACAAAAGATCCCATCACAGCTTTTGCCAGGTGCTAGTAAAATTGCTCTTAATCATTCATTGAGAAAATATAATTTGATAACTAATGAAGTGAATGGAGATGCCTAATCTTATTCTAAAATGAACTCCCATGGAATTTCACTAACTTGTGCCACATTGCAAGTGTCCATCCTGGTCAGAGCCCCTGTATTTGTTGAAAGGGTTAGAAGACAAGGTGTGAGAGGTTCCAGCTAAACAAGGGAAACCTGCTTTGACCTGTAGCTGAAGCTAAGATGAAAAGGAAGATAGTTCTGATTGCTGGAGGGCTCAAGATCTTAATCAACCCTCACCCCTTTAATTAGCATGAAGCAGCTCATGAGTTGCAGCTTACAGCATTGGGCCATAGAAAGTCACAGGAATAGTCAACTCCTGATTGGTAATTGGGTAAACATTACCTTGGAGCTTCGTGTGGTCACAGGTTTGGCATTGCCTGAACTGGCTCTGCAATGTAAACAGAGGATTGTAATTTATTTAGCAACATTGTGCAGCAAAATGCAGTACAGTGGTGCACCAGATGAAATCTATTTCCCACATCTGAAATTGTTCAAGGGTTAAGATTAAAAAAAAAAGGCAGTTTAAAATGAAGGAGTTTACCAGCTTTCTCCTTCCTAAGAGTGAATCTTGTCTCTGATCCATGTCTTTCAAGTTTGCCTGTACTGGAGCAAAGCAAATTCCTCCTTTGTCACTCCTCTGCTTCATTTCCACAGGAGCCAAGAATGTTCAACACCTCTGAAAACCTGCTCTCCCATATCTGGAAAGAAGTTTGTAAATCTTTCTGTCTCTGCAGACTGTGTTTTGAATTGGTATGAAACTGACCTTTCTTAAAGAAAAAACATTCAGAAAGAATTTAGGAAGATGGCTTCAATAATGTCATGCTTCAATACACTAATATTCAGTTCTGATACAAATATAAATTGTAAGGATTCTACTGATGCAATTTTTAATAAACAGTCTAAAATAAGTCCAGTGAAATGATAGCTGAAATAAAGCACTGATATTAGCAAAATGAAAAATTTTAAAACAGGAAACTCAAATTGTTTCAGGATTCTTACTTAAATTTCATGTCTGATGAAGTCTTGTATTTGGACCCTTTTGAGTAACAAATTTTCCTGAAGTTACCACGCTTCCCTGAAATGTTTAAATATCTACAAAACATTCTGCAGCAGAAATCATGCTATCAAAAAACATTTACTAGTTCTAATTGCATGAATTAATCAACTGTGCAAAAATGTATGAATATAATTAAGATAAAAAGGTCTCTGAAAAATAAAGGTTATAACATATCAGTGGCAAATAATTTAGGATGAAGGAGAAAAATAAACGTATTTATTCCTCAAAGCCACCACAAATGGAGAAAAAGTACTATCATATGCATTTTTAAAAAACATAGGTATGAGCTGTTTGCAGGTGATTCCATTCCCTGCCTACGTTCTAATATACGCTTGGTTTAGGATGTCTTCACTGTTAATGTAAGCAATGACCAGAATGTAAAATGGTCTCTACCTACTCCCTAGGTCAAAGACCCCTTTCGTATTTCTTAAGGCTTTCCCCCTTCTTTCCTTTGAATGGATGCTTCTACCACTTTTTTGATACTCTGCTGAAGTTATTAAACTGCATTTGTTGTGGCACTGTGAGTCAGCAGAACTCGCTGAGCAGTTTCAACTGTACAGGGCTCCAAGCCTGGTTGACAGAAAGCATCATCGTAGGAGCATCATCTGCATCTCAGTTCAGGATTGCAAGTACTGCCAACCACTCTGTGAAAGATGTAATCATTATAAAATCTGTGCTTTCCATTTCCAAAGAGACAGAGAAAAATGTTCAGGCTGGATGATAGTCATTTTGGATGAAGGGGAGAAACAAAGATGGGAAAATTATACTTTGTGCTGTGAGATACCCCAGTAATTCAGACTGAAATATACTTCCTCTGAAATGAAGCACAGAACAGCTGCCTCGGTGTTTAGGAATGCACAAGCTAAAAATCAGAATGCCAGCTCATGCTGGCAATTGCCTGCCTTCTCCTGCCTCCTGCAAAAAAAAAAGAAAAAAAAGTTAAATAAGAAATAGCTGTTACTAAAACTTGTTAAATCCTTACAGATACTTGCCAGCTCCTGGAAGAAGGAAGATACTTGTTTTTGCAGTGAAAATGCGAATTTACTGGAACCTTTTTTTCTGTGAAAGATGTACACCTTTATACTGAATATACGGGTTTAGTAGCTTTAATAGGAAATATAAGTAGCTGTATAAATTGTTTTTCCGTTGGAAACCAAAATTACATGGCTCATCGACGGGGCTCACTCCCGGAGCACACTGAACGACTCCGGCCCCGATGCCCCGGCGGAGGCTGCGCCAGCATCGCTCGGGCGCCCGGCTCGGCCCGGCAGCACGGCGAACCGGGCCAGGGGGTGGCACAGGCATTCGGGCCCGGGCCGAGGCCGAGCGCGGCGCAGGGAGCCCTTTCAGGAGGGGTTTGCCCGTGGGAGGCACGACCCATGCCCTCCCCGGCGGACCCTCGGGGTTCTCCCGCTGTCGACTGGAAGCGTTTAAATGTAAACCTGAGCATAGCATTTCCCTGAATTTTAATGCTGACAGCCGAGCCCGCTTTTTCCCCTTCTCTAGGCGGCCGCTTTCTGGGCAAGGCAGCGGGCAGCGCGAGCCTTCCATCACGGGGCACGGCTCGGCTTCCCTTGGCGGGCAGGCCCTAGGCCCTCCGCCCGGTAGCGGCCTCGGGAGGAGCCGGAGGATGCCCCCCGCCGTGCCGGCAGCAGGCTGCGGTGGGCAGAGCCGGAGGGGAGAGCGGTGGAGGCAGCGCCAACACCAGCCCCATGCCGAGCCCGAGCCCGGCGCGGTGCCCTCAGCGGGGCCGGGCGGCGGGGCAGGGGCCGGGGCACGGCTGGGACAGCTCTCCGCCAGCCGGGCCAGCCCGAAAAGGGACACTGTCTCTTTAAGGCGGCGGCACGGCCCCGGCCGCCCCCTGCTGGCGGCGGACGGGCGGACGCTGTGCCCGCGGCGCGGGGCGGGCGGGGCCCTTCGGTGCGAGCGGGGCCGCGGCGCGCGGCGGGTGTGTCCTGCCGTCGCTCGCCCACCCACTTGCCCGCCCCTGTGCTGTGGGCTGGGACCGGGGAGAGGGAGGGGACGAGGCGGAGGAGGAAGTGGAGGCGGCTGCGAATAGCGGGCAAATGGGGAGCTGAGCGGCTGCAGCAGAACCGCGGCCGCGCAGCAGCAGCAGCAGCGGCGGCAGCAGCAGCAGCGGGCGGGCACGGAGGCGAACCGGCGGCGGGGTCCGTGTGGGCGGAGGCGGTCCGGGAGAGGGGCGGCGGGGTGCTGCAGCGAGTGCCGCTCGGCGGGCAGCAGCATGCCTGCTCGACTGGCCGCTCCGAGGCTGGCAGCGGGCTGGCGGGCGTAGCGGCTTTCCCGCCGGCAAAGGCACCTTCTCTGCCCGCCTTGGTGAGCTGCCTGCCGGTGCGGGGCAGGGCCTGCCGGGGGCTGCACGCCGCTCGCCCCTGGCAGCGGAGGCTGTGCCTGGCTCGGTTCAGCGGCGCAGAGCGGGCGGGTGGGGGTAGCGCCGGCGTCCTCCGCGGGGAACCGACTGATTTTCCTTTCTCTTCTTTTCTTAAAGCCGTTGCTTCGCAGGCGCCGAGTGCGAGCGGCAGCCGGGCTGCCCCCGGCACCCCGGGGTGATTCCCCTCCTCGCGGGGCGGCCGCCGCCTCTCCGGGCCGGCACCATGCAGACCTTCCTGAAGGGGAAGCGGGTGGGCTACTGGCTGAGCGAGAAAAAGATCAGGAAGCTGAATTTCCAGGCCTTCGCAGAGCTGTGCCGGTAAGGAGGCGGCCCTCGCCGCGGGGAGCGCCGGGGCGGCCGCCGAGGCGGTTGGACGGGCGGCGGCCCCGGGATGGGGCTGGGGCCGGGGCCGGGCCGGGCCGCTCCGGGCTCGGCCGTGGCCTGCACTGTTCCTCGGGCGTTTTGTGCTCGGTGCGTGATTTCCCTCAGCCGGCTCTGCCCGCCAGGACCGGGGGGAGGCAGGGCTGGCCGGTGCCCTCCGGGCGTCCCGCTCCGTGCCCGCGGGGCCGCCGCTGAGGTCTCCTGCCTCCCGCTCACCTGGGCGGCTGCCGCCACGCTCCCGGGAAACTCGGTCCGGGACAGTGTGCAGACTGTGTGTGTGTGTGTGTGAGGGCCCGGCACAGCCCTCTCACCGCCAGGGTAAATTGCTGTCTGCCGCTTCCCAAGAGGTCTCTAGTATTCCCAGTGAAATAGCAAGGTGCGTGGAGAGCCCAATATTGGGAAGAGTTAAATGACTGGGAATAACTTTCCTTCGTGTCATGTGAAAACACATAAAGTTAGGGGGTGTGAACCCTTGAGTGAGCTTGTATTCACCTGAGATGTGAACAAGATGTCTGAAGGTGGTGTAACTGCGTGTTTTCAGCAGTTCCAGAGGTAAAGGTTAGTTTGATAAGCTGTAATTAAACTTTATCTGAATAGTTTAGAGGATAATATATGCAGTATGTTACACAATTTTATTATTTAATTGGAAGTGTAAACTTCCTGTGGGTCCAAGGTCTTATGACACATGCATTACAGCTTCTGATATTGAATACTAGCTTTTTCTTAATTCATTCTAATATTAAGTTTATAACAAGTATATGAAATAAATTTTGATAATTGAAAGTATTCTAAATAACCTGTGTTCTGGTTTCTGTGAAGTCTGTTCAAACTTTGCAGAATATGTCTTACGAGACTTCAAATACACTTTATTAAAGCATTTTATGCTAAAAACACCAATCCCTGTGAAATTTCTGTTGGCAGCACTTGTTCCTTTCTGTAGAGATGAAGGAGGCTGAAGAAGCAGAAACCTATTTCGAGAAAGTGACAGAAGCTTTTACATTAGCTTGTGTTCTTGGCATTCTGTATCTTCTCTGTCAAACTTCAGCAAAACTTACCAGAGTTTTTTAAAGTCTAGAAAAGGCCACAGGTTCTGGTTTAATGTCTTGTTAAATTTCATGTGATTCTCCAAACAAAATATTTCTGGATGAATAATGCTAAGCTTTGACCTTGCCTAAGAGATTTTTGGTTAGTTCTTGTGACATTCAAAAATACACTTTAACCTCTAATAAGCATAAGAAAAATGTCATTTTGAGGGCCTTGAGGTTTTGTATAGGCTGGTTTTCATGCCCAGAAACTAAGGGGAATTTCAGGAAATACATAAAAAAGTTTTTGTAGTAATTTGTCTTTCATTCTTGGTATTATGTGCTGTACATTGTTACGTTTAGGAATCTCCAATCTGACTTTCTGCCCTCCACTGTCCTTTTTTCTCTTTTTTGACTAGGTTCTTTGCTGCTTTTTTTTCCTACTTCAGAAATTCCTTAAACTTTTGTTACATAACGTGGATCTTCAATTTCTTTGCCTACTGTACAAATTTATTAATAGTTTCAGGTCCTCACAGTGCTGTGAAAACTGACCCCAAAGTGTCTCCCTTGCTACACTTTACTAATTCGTTGATGAAAATTAGGCTAGCTCATTTTGTACAGGCTAAGCTCACTTTGAATAGCTTTTACAGACATGGGATAGATACGTCTGTTCAGTCCTGCTTTGGTATTTTTAAAAGCATTTAATATTAGCCTTTCCGTAGAAGCAGAGTTAAATGTTTGGCTTAAAGATCAGTACAGTCACTGGAGCAAGTTGCACTGATATCTTGGATGCTCTGTTTTCCTTCCCGGTAACTTCCACTGGCACCAGCGGGAAGCTGTATTCATTTAGGCAAAGATTTCAAGTATTTTATGCATAATATCTACTTGATTACTTGTGTGTTTGTAAGCTTTTGTTGCTGTAGAAAAAGTGGTGCCAAGCTCAACATACATCTTCCCAGAAATATTGTGTATGGTAGGAAATAAGGCAAACGTACTCATTCCTGTACAGTGATTCATTCGTTAGAGTAGACAGACACATAGTCCACTCTATGTACTTTATGGTGACTGTTAGTTGGAATTTATTTGCCTGTTGCCTGGGGATATACTTTCTGGATGACTACAAAGTTCAGTTTTGTTTGTACGGGTTTGCAATGAAGCAGTTATACAATCCAGGAAAGTAAGAGAAGCCTCCTAATGAAGCATGCTGGGTTTAATGAGTGGTATTGTTAGGGTGAGAAAAATCTTCATTTCTTTGCCATCTGCCAATGCAGCCACTTCTAGTGCAAAGCACTGGTGTCCTAAAGGAATCACGGACAGGCACTTCAAAATCTGTTTGAACCATCCTCTGAGAGATAGTCTAAGTGCTGAACAGCTTGCTTAAGAGTGGTTCCAGGTTTTGTCTCCAGCAGCACTCCTAAGCTGAAAAGTTGTTACATTGTCCTAGCTGAAAGGAGATGTGAGGGAGTGTGAGTGGACCGCAGTTATGGTGCTGCTTTGGGGCACAGGCAGGCTTGCCTCCAGGGTTCTGCTCCACAAAGACGAGGCAGTTCCCTTAAATACTTTCCTCATGTTTGAAATCTAACTTAGGCTACTGAATTTCAGTAGGTTTCGCTGTTAGATTTTGGCATCTGAATTCTTCCAGGTTTTGTTACTGGAGAACTTACAGTCACTTGCCTTCTTTTCTTAAAATTTTCACTTGATTATCTAAAGTTCTGGTAACACGTTTGACACTCGTGGCAGCTGTCCTGCCTGAACGCAGTGTCCTGGGGCTTTTGCCTAAGGTTTGTATCCACAAGGTAATCATCCTTGTATCACAGGCCTTTGAGCTCGCTTGTGCTTTTGGTCCTCACTGTGGCACACTAGATATGTCCTGCCTGAGCCGTATTCTTCGTAGAACATAACAGCCTTGGCTGTGCCTTCCAGGTATAGCCCAACTAGATGAAAGCAGTGCCTGTGGTGATATCTGCCTCTCAAATTGTGGAGTTACAGCCCACTGCAGCCCTTAATGCTTCTACATCTTTTTCAGGCTTCTGAGTGGTGTGGTGAGCAAAAAGGCAGTGTGGTTTCACAGCCCTGTTGCAGAGGATCAGTGGTCCCTGGATAGTACCTTGGGAGCTGTCAACCTGGAGGACAGTGCACTTGCCTGGCAAGTGGGAAGCCTGGTTTCAAGCCTGCACCTGGTGTCTCCCAAGGGAGACTGAACCTGAAGGTGGGCCAGGTCTGCTCTGATCCTCTAGCTGAACCTGCTGCTGTGTATAGAGAGGAATGTGAGCTCTGTCCTCAGTGCCAGGATAGCCATCCTCTGTGCATGTCTGTAGTACCGTGGCAGGGTCATTCCTTTGGGAAGAGGTGCGTCCTCAGTTCTGGTCTCCGCTTCCCACAGCGGTTTTCAGTTCCACCCAGCAACTGCTTTCTACGTAAGCTGTTGGTGGAATAAGACTTTTATGTTCCTCTGTGTGCATCATTGCAGTTTCAGTGGGGAGAAGACAGTCTCTGTCTCAGCCTTGCTGATAAGAGGGCATTCCTATTTGAGTTGTGATGTGGGATTGAGCTCTTCTGTGTGGAACATGGCATTCGGTACAGGCTTCTTATCTCTTCAGTGAATTTATTAGTCAGGAGGCAATTTAAGAAGCTACTACTGCCAAGTTGTCCTGTGCTTTTGAGCAAAGCTGCTAAGTCACCATGCTTTGTGTTGAACTTGGCATTATCTGCATGCTAGCATATATGCTGCAGCTGCAGTTCCCTGACTGGGGCCTCTTACAGGACTGCAGCGTGCAAATGTCTGGTTTGTGCATCCCAAGTAGACTTTCTTGTGAGCCTTTATGTTCAGCTCCACCAAGGTGATTGCACAGCCTTGGAACTTTAGGTAGCTGGCTATTGGCAAAATGCAGAGCCTGCCAAAAAGACAAGGTTTCTAGGGACTCCTAACTGAGAATTTAGGAGCCTGTGATGTAATTGCATAATTCTGACATTGTCATGTGTCCCTGCCACTGCTGAAAGGAACAGTTCCTCCTTCCTCTAGCTTCTTGCTCACATTGTCTGTCTCAAGCTGGGTTTAGTGGTTATGCAGTTGGCAAAGACTCTAAATCCAGTCAATTCCCTGCTCATCACACTGACCTTGGAATGGTTGTCACCATGCAGGTGCACTAGCGCTAATACAAGGTTAGGGAAATGAAGATGTCCCATTCCATTATGGAGATGACAGAGCTGTGGTGTGAATTGCAGACGGTGGTTAAGACTCTTGGATACCCATGTTATCCCTTTGTAAAATATGTGTAGATGTACTGCCAGGTCTCTCTGGACATTGTGAATAAAAGACTGCTGTTTATGCCATATGAGGAGTGGTGGTGGTAGTACAGAAACATGCATATATCTGCTCAGAAAATGAGTTATGTGTGTTTGGCACCAGTTCAGATTAGTGAGGTGCAGCCATTTACAAATGGCTGTTTGTTCTATAAAAGCCTCCATTTCCTTGGTAGTTGTTCTGCATGTTATCTGTTAATATAGTCTCTTCTGGGCACCACAGAGATGCAAGGCAGTAAGGTTATGGCAACATGAATAAGTTACAGCGATAGTGAAATATGCTTCATCCAAGAGGAGATAATTTAAAGTTACCCCATTCTGAATTATAAGCTACTTCTCAGTTATTTTGGGCAAAAGCATTCACATGTGTAACCTGTAAGTTTGCATGGTAATGTGGTAGCTTTTCTGTGTAGATATATACATAATGAGTCAGAATTTGCTCTTTATAGCCTGTAGAAAATGAATAGTAAAGGAGTTGAAGAGTTGCCTGAAGATGTAATCTGTGTCATGATAAATCCTGCAATTTGACAGACAGAAGAATTGTGCTTGGACATCTTAATGTCTGGATTATTTATGGTCAGATTTTACTGTGCTGGGTTTTTCTCTTAAAAGCAGGGTGAGCATCTGGGAGGAAAAAGTTCTCAAGAAATTATAGAAATTCTGAGAAAATCAAATTCTGCCCACAAAAGAAGAAAATGGAAGTGAGGTGATTGAGAATGCCTTCTAGTAAAGCCCAGTTGTTTTTTTAGTGAGTAAGCCAAATTGTCATCTTCCCTTCTTGGGACATCATCCATGACAAACTGATAGCATTCATTGACACACAGGCAGCTAAGGCTTCTTGGTCTGGTTTGGGTTCCCAAGTGCTGTGTACTGCTGAGGACTGTTCTGAAACTTGAGACCATGTTCTTGAATTGCTACCTGCATCAGTTCAGCAGGTCTTGGGTTTGGTTTTATGCAAGGGAATGTACTTTTCTTTGGGTATGTAGTTCCTGTTAGAGCATGTGTCACCCGTGTCGAAGAACATTTGGGTATAACAGGCCACTGTGGTGGTTTGGTTTGGGTTTTTTTGTTTTTTGCTTTAATGAGTTATGATGAAGCTATTTTGATGCTGATACCAGATTGATCTGCTGAACATAGCAATCAATGATTTTTTTTTTCCCCTACCAAAATATTAGTATGCCTAATTTAAATTTCTGTGTGACTCAAACTGGTTTGGTTTATTTGTTTTCTTTAAGCTAAATTGATTCTTCAACTTCTGCCCATTTCATTTCTGTGATAGGTAAGCCTTCTTTTAGCACATATGAGAAACTGCTCTGTTCAGTAAATCATCCATAAAATGGTGAACACTGTTGTCAGTGCTGTAGATCTGTATGGCTCTTTCTCTTCTAAACTTTATTTGTGGTCTGTTGTGTGCCATGGCCTGTGCACAAGAACCTAAACACAAGTTTTAAGACAGATTGAAGAATAATGCTGGTTTGAGGGTATTAAATTAATCTGTTTCTTTATATAGCAGCCCATGAAGTATATTGCATGTTTTTTTCCAGGAAGAACTATGGGGATTTTTTTAACCCCAATTCCCAACAAAAAAAACCCCTAAATACTACTTTTGTTAAATGTCTGGCTTGTGCCAGTTAGCTTTTACAGCCTTAAAAGCCATAAAAATAAAACATATGTGTGTTGATCAATAGCTCCCATTGTTGCTTCTGTTAGGCTGAAATACTATATCATGAGAAGTAACTGGGGGCCGGATGGGTGGGTGAGTTTCTTTGACATCAGCTCTAACAAAGACTTAAAACTACCCTAATGGTAGAAATTACACTAAGCCATGAAAAAGTGTTGAAGGTAGTAGTGAAAACCCCATGTATTTTCTTGGCGGAAAAGTTCACTATTTCTGGGTTCCTGCTCCTTCTTCCAGTAGTCTGTAGAGAAGACTTTACATCCCAGAAGAACTGGATATATGTGTGTTTTCTTAATCTCTGAGAGCACTTACTGGTAGGCATCCTTCTCACAAAAAGCTTGCTGTGTTATGCTTGCAGAACCATTTCATGGGAACGTGGAGGGCAGCCGCTCAGCAACAGAAGTGACTGTAACAATCACCCTTTCATAGCGACTCGGTTTCATGATCTAGCAATCATTTACCTCAGG
The DNA here is from genome assembly GCF_028858705.1 of Grus americana. Lineage (NCBI taxonomy): Eukaryota > Metazoa > Chordata > Aves > Gruiformes > Gruidae > Grus > Grus americana. Next base: position 53,515,859 of record NC_072856.1, on the reverse strand, counting down.
TGCAGGAAGTTTGCATCCTCCTTATGGTACATCCCTTTACCACAACCTGTTTGGACTGATATGCAGCAAGGAACAATAATAAGCTTGGTCAGGTGGCAGCTTTTCAGAGAAGGGTCTGCATTCTTTTGCAGATTGCAGGCTGAATGTGAATTGAAGGTGTTGCCAAACAAAAAAAAAAAGGCAAATGTCATCTTGGGGTACACAAGTTGGAACAGAGCCTGAAAGCACATGAAGTAATGCCTCTGTTCTGCCCAGCACTGATAAGGCTGCTGCTGCAGTAGACTCACCTACTGCCTTTGGTTTGGGGCATGTCATTTCCAGTAAAAGGCAGATCAGCTAGAAAGTACCCAAAAGTGAGCAGTGCGAAGTATTGGAGGTCTTGAAAATACAGTGTGTTGTACTGTGTTACTCAACATAAAGAAGAGGAGGCTGGAGATGGATCTTTGGACACTGTAAAAAGCTGTTGTAGGGGGGAAAAAAAAGAAAAAACCCCACCCACCTACCTTCACCTCCCTCAAAAAAAAGTGTATTCGGCAGTTCCATTATAGGTACAACAAAAAGTAGTGGGCTTCAACTGTGCCAAGAACAAGGGATGATAGGTAAGTGGAAAAGATACTGTGATTGTCTAGGTAGGCAGTGGAATTAGTTGCTTGAGACTTCTAAGACTGGCTTGGACACATGTGCTGGGAATGACATGGACCTGTGGTCCCATTTCAAGCCAGAGATATTGAACTCTTCCGAGTTCACTGCTGTCCCTGGTTTGGTCCAATCTGTAATAGCGCAGAAGGTGCCTGAGAAACAGTTTACTGTGTACATTAAGTAGTTTGAAGTCCCTTTACTAGTTCAGGAGTCATGGCTCAGGACATCTAGGCTGCAGTCTAAATGTGTGCAGCTTTTTCGAATATATAAGCTCAACATGAGAGAGGTGTCAGAGATGACAAAGTGTTTGCTCTGCCTTAATGTACTGTGTCTGAGAAGCACTGATTGACAGTGTATCTCCTGATATTGGCCAGATAATGTGCTATTCATCTCAACAGTTGACGCTTTGGTGAGGTGACGTTCTTGAACGTGTTCCAGGGAAACAAGGAAGCAGAGCATGTGAAACACACTAAAATAAGTGTGATAATAGATAAAGCAAGCACCTGTGCTGGGCACATCTGTGCTGTAGTGCTGTCGAACAAACCTTCTTCTGTCTGGTTATCTTCTTTTTCTCATTTTTGAGTTCAGCGTTCAGTCCTCAAAACAATGGTTTGTTTTGTACTGATGGAATTTAACTCTCCATAGAAGGAGTTATGCCCTTTATATGATCAAGGAGGAAACTACTGGTACTTCCATACTACACAAATACTAGTTAGTATTCTCTCTGCAGAGAGAAATTGTATTTGGAGGACAACCATGTGCTTTAAGAATGGCTTTCAAAATGACTGAGTTTCATTGAGGGGGAATGTCTTTTAGTTCCAAGTAAAATCTCCTTAGTTGTAGTTCTCTTTCCTCCCAACTGCAGTGCTTTGGCTATTTTGGCTGGGGTGTGATTGCCACTCATATAAATTCTGTCAAGCAGTTCCTCTGAATTGGGAACCAAAGCTGAAGTCTGCTCTTTCCCACAGCCAGGCTACTGCCTGTGTGGGCAGGAAGGTGTGCACTCATCGAGGTCTCTCTGAGGGCTCCCTGGGGTCTGATCAGGGAGTTTGATCAAGTCATGTTTCCAGATCTAAAGGTGCTTTTAGGAAAGTAATTGGCAGAGCCAGACCCAGAATGTGGAAGCAAGCTCAGTTCATGTTGAGCTGTTTAATCTTCTCCCCTCGGATGCCAGCTAGTGAAGATTTATAATGTGTCTCATTTTTGTCTTGTCATATACTGCTGAATCATGCTTGCTTGCTTAGAAGAATTTGAAATCGGTCCTTCCTCCTCCTCCTAAAAAAAAAAAAGGTTTATTTTCACTCTTGATTACACTCCTCACATGCTCTTCTTCCTCCTTGTCAACATGCATGTGTGTTGAGGGAGTCTCTCCCCCTTGAAGAGGGATAAAAATAAGTGCTTTACGAGACCTGGTTTGAGTTGAATGTTTTGGCCATAAGCAACATAGTTGTCGTTTTCTGAAATCGTGTGTTTTAAAGTGCTGGTGACTTTTTCTACTTTCTGTAACTTTCCCCCCGATGTTAGGTACGGATAAATACATGTAGTAGTGTCATGTCTTTTCTTACAGCAGAAGGAAATGGTTCAGAGGATTCTTTGGAAACAAGGCCTTTGGCACTGCATGTTGTAGTGCTTAGTAATGACTCTCACTGCTTAACCTTGATAAAGTTATCTGCGTGTTGGGGCAACTGGTTAATAGCTGATAGAACAAGTGATGCCTGGGTGATTAATGGCGCTGGAAGGAAATGATATCATAAAGGTCCACTTGAGACATGCCACGCCTGTGCCATCAGCAGCCACAGCACTGCAGTCCTTTCTCCCTGCCGCTCTGAAATGACTTTCGTGGTTAAAAGAATTGCTGTAATGACTAGGCTTATTCTTTATCTTGTCAGCCTGGTTTTACTACGAGGATGGAAAGCGTCATCATTTGTATAGGTGGGCTATGAAACACTGCCTGTTTCAGCAATATACTATGTTTTAGTGAGTCCAGCAATGACGACTTAAACACAGTCGGGTATGTTATTTCTTAAACGTGTGTTTCAGTGAAAATCTTGGTTATTTCTTTGTAGTTAAAAAATAAACCACAGAGATGAATGTAAATACTGATAATTGTTACTCTTTAGTTCTATCTGCATGTCATACAGCTGCATATAGATGCTTTTTTTGTTCAGGAACATGCTGTTCCTTTGTATTACAAAAACTTGTCTCAGTTCAGGAGATTTCACAGGCTGAGGATCCAGCCCTCTGTCTGCTCTCACCTGAAGTCTGGTACCAGTGCAGCAGATGGGCTCTCCTTGCTGCCATTTGCAGGGTGAGAGGGCAACACAGGGTAATGGCAAGGTTACTGCTGCACAAGTTCATCAGTATGTTTTGTTTCGTAACAGAGACCCTAACTGCTCGGAGATGTTTTGGTTGATGGGTCAGCTGAAGAGCGGGAGGCCAGGCAAATAGACCTGAGGACCTGAATGATGGTTGTAGAAGATGTTTAAGAGAAAGTATGAGGCACAGAGCAAACGTGCTCACCTTCCCCTTGGCAGACTCTCTTGCCTTCTCTCAGTCACTGGTTTACAGACTTTGGTGGCAGTAGTTGTCTGTCGTACCATGTTTAATAGCCGCAGATGGAGCTGCTCCACATAAACCTTTTAATGCATTTTTGAACTCACTTTTATTCCTAACGTCACAGGAACGTAAGGAGCCTATCACCACGTGTTGGCTATTCTCTAGTTTTGCTGTGAGTAAAACATGAGCAAATATAAAGTTGCTTCTGCTGTGTTGTGTTGTTTTTTTTTTTAAACCCATAAAGGAATAGACATTACTTATTTTTAAGTGTAAATACATGTTCATTTTATTCAAACACTCTGGTTCTTGACCAATAAAAAAACCCGTCATTTCAGTCCAGATGTCTTAAGAAGTTCAGAAGTCAAAAGTTCTTCCCCAAAGAGAAAAGAGTTTCCTGCTAAAAATAAAAAGCTTGCAGAAGAGGGAGGAGGAACAACTAAAACCTGGGTACAGCTTAGGAGCCATCTTCTAACTTCATCTCATGCATGCTAATCTGTACTTACAACCAACAGTGGAGGGTTCTGTAGAACCCCAGACCCTCTTGTAATTGAAGAGAGGAGAATGTGCAGAGCCACATTTGCTGCCTGACCAGGTTAAGTGGTAACGTAGCAGAGGACCACTCTCCAAGAGTGAAGTACAAATTAGTACTGCAATAGTAACAGAAGCTCTGTCTCTATAGCATTTATGCCAAATGTACAGTTCATTTTCAGATAAAATCTGCACCCATCTTTTGTCTGATATTGTGAGCGCTGCATTTTTCTGGTATTACTGTTGATTTTCAGTTAACATTGCCTTTCTGTAGTTTCAAGTATGGCTTTAAGTGTTTCTTCAACTCAGCATTCTTTCACGCTGTTGTCTAAAATAATTCTCTTTGCCAGTCTTTAAGCACAGACTTGCATGCACTCAGACCACCCTCATGGTTTTAGAGTTACTGTGCTGTCTGGCACAGGTACATGCTGATAATGTGTTGACTCATGATGTTTCCATCATGTGTGGCTTTAACATCAGTGTCCTGTGAGATAGCCTGGGTAAACCGCATTATCAGAGACTCTGTACAAGGCCCCCTGGTATGACAGAGCTGTGTGCGAAGCTCAGCACTCAGATACTCTTGCTAGTTGGAGGGAAGAGGAGGATACAGGGAGCTTGTTCTGAGGTTGCCTGTGGTGCTGCCCCTGTTTTGCCGACAAAGAGGGAGCTTAATTCACTGGAGCTGTCAATCTGGTAGTTTTCGAGCACTGAAAGAAAACTCCTGTAAAAGTGTGTTGTAAGTGTATGTGAGGGAGGAAAGGGAAAAAGAAACTAACCAAGTCTGCTATTTTGATGAAAGACTGATGATGGAAAAAACCCAAAATGGTGGTTGCTAACCTGTACCCTATATCTGACAGAAAAGGGGAAAGCATATGAGTAAAAGGGGAGAAGTACTGTTGCCAGCACGTTGGGTTGGGGCACTATGTGCTGTGTAAAGAGTACGTGATAAAATTGGGCAGCACTCTTTGTCACTCAGTAGTAGTTTTCTTTTTCAAAACTGCCACCTTTTAAAGCTGGTTTAATCTATGGAAAGAAAACGGTTTGTGCTATGCCTTTAGCTGTTCCTGGTTGTATGAACTGCAAGTGGGAGCTGGGGCTATAGGAGGAAGAGATCTGTTTGCAGGTGGACAAGCACTGTATGGGGTTATATTTTGACTTTGGGGGTTGACATCTTGATGTAACCTTCTGTCTCAAGGAATAGATCAAAGTCTGGGGACTCTATCAAGGATGGAGTGAATTTTGAAGCGAGTAGGGTTTTTTGACCTTTTGCTTGGCCTGTATAGAACCAAAATTTTAGCACGCTTTGAGGAATAGAAAGTACAGGCTTGCTGCTAGATAGGGGGTTGAAGCTCCATTTTCTTTCTCTTTCTGATGCTATTTTGGGTCCAGTTCTCAGCATCTGGGAGGATTTGTGCTTTGAATTTTGTTTTATTCACAATTCAGTAGAGTGAAAAATCTTTGGTCATAGACATCCCCAAGTTTAAATTGCTTTTGTTTGGGGCTAACTTTGTTTCAAAAATTCTCTAGCTAGTTTCCCTTCTGATTTCTTTGTTAGTGCAATGTGATTGTTGCTTTTGTCTTATGTATGCTACAGGGCATTGGTCTTTGTCACTTTTGTTGCTTACTAGTGATGGATTGCCTATTTTCAAATAGCATTGCACCTCAAGGTAGAGCTTTCTCATGGACTTGCTTTTTTGCAGTAAAAACAGTGAATCTTACTCATCTAAATGTGATTTAAAGCCTCTCTCGGCTATCTTTTTCTTGAAATGTGTTACAGGTTATTGCTGGTTCTGGGTATTATACCACATGGATCTTTAGCATATAAGGTCATGTCTCCCTGAGAAAGTACTGGACAGTAGAGGGGACTTTACTTGATTGATGCTGATCAGCTGCTGTGTTTTAATTGTGAATGTTTCTAAGAGTGGTGGGATGTAAGTGCTCATTTGAGTCAACTAGGAGTCTGACGTTTGGAGCCCAAAATGGTGCTGGAAGGAGCCAGGAGTGATTGAATGAGAAAGGCATAGGATCATTGTGGAGTTTTGTCTTTCTTCTCTGAGTAAAATAAACTCAGGTGCATAGTACAGAATTACGGTTGCAGCAGACTGTCACTTCCATGTGTACTGTGCCAACCACTAGCTTTCTGAATAAAACTTTTTTCTTATTTTTGTGCTACTGTGTTAAGCAGTTTCCTGATCAGCGTAGTGCTGCATCTTGGCTCACAATAGGTATTGTTTGGGTGGGGGTTGGCACAATATTTTTGTGCTGTGTTTTGATCTCTCATTTGTCTCGAATAATCCATTAAAAAGTAATGCTTAATCCAATTCCTTTTTGGCAAGTTTTCCTCTGCAGTGGCAATGAAACAGTGCAGCTCTGATTGCAAGAGATCACTGAAGAAAAATAGTATTTGGGGATATTTCTTTTGTGTCCTTGGCTATAGAACAAAGAGAACAGCCACAGTGGAGGCAGAGTAGGTTGGACCTTCAGTGTGACGTGCTGTGGCTCTTCGTATGTTAACAAGTAAGTTCCCAGATTTTCCTTTGTTCTTAGTTTCTCCTGTTTGCCGTTGTGAAAAGGTCTGTAGAACCAGACATGAGAGCTTTCTTCAAACAGAAAAATGTGTTTCTGAAACCAGAGAACACGGGTAGACATTTACTACAGCTAATGTGTATTTTTAAAGTTACTTTTCTTTCTTCCTCTGTCAGCTTTGGTACCAGTGGACTGTGGAAGAGCATGTTTCCTCCCTGATCCCTACCCCAAATTACACTAACTGCAATTAGGAGACCTTAATTAAAATGCTTGGTTTGAGGCTTCGGCAAAGAATTTGGAAACAAAATAATTTATTCTAAGGCAGCTTTACCACAGATTTCTTCTGGGGCAAAGCTGTTTCCTGATGTGTAAGATCAAGATCTTGAAATCTGTTGTTCTGTAGACAAGTTAGATAGGGTTCAAGTTCTTTGTACTAGTGCTTATTCCTAAAATAGTAATCCTTGCATATGAATTAGGCTGAGATTCTCACAAGCTCCTACTTGTTAAGGTGCTGAGTTTTCTTCACCTTGGTGAGAGTTGAGTACGCTTGTAGACATTGACCTTATCCAGCTCCCTCTGAAGCTGTTGGACATCTCTGTAGCTTGATTCCTTGGGAACTGGAGATACCTGTTGTTCAGAATTTTTTTTTTTTAAATGGAAAGCCTGAGAGACAGGGATGGGAATTGAATTTGTTCAGCGGCATGAGTTCAGTGGCAAACCTGGGATCAACACATGGATTTATTTTGCTGGTTTGTTCTTGCTTTGTTGCAGCATAACTACTGAAAGCAGGCACTTAAAAGATGCAATGGCTTGATAACGATTGATGGCCAGGAATCAAAAGTGTGGTAGGTAGTAATTAAAACATGCAACCACGATGCCATTGAAAGTACTCTGAATGCCTGCTTGGCCTAGCGAAGTATCCGGTAGGGTAATTTGAAATGTTTTTGTAGGACCAAGTATAGTATTTGAGTTTCCTGTTACTTGTTAGCGCTGCTGCCACCTTTTCTTATGTTGACTGATATGTGGGTGTGAAAGCTCCCTGTAAGAATAGATTTTTAGCACATTTCCTGCTGCTGGTAGTGAAACCTGAAGCACAAAACGTTTGTTTCTGGAAGATGCATGTGGTCCATGTAAAATCTCCCCATTCCCTCTCCCGTTAAATCTAAGTGGATTGCCAGTTGTTTGGGGCTGATCCAGGCAGAATGGAGCAGCCTAGCAGTGCTCCTAATATTACTGTAAAGGAAGGCTGGTGCTGGAAAGTGTATTTGGTTAAATATTTTTCAGTCTTTAAAACAGTAATGACTGGGCGAGTGTTTTCAGCAGTCACTTCGGCTTCCAGGGGATACTTGTTGAAGTGTTCTGTAAGAACAGGGATGAAGATTCTTTTTCAGTAAAACTTGACTTCCTTTTGAGGAAATAAAAACTATTAAAGGGTTAACTGTGTTTTTCCGTTCTCTATATGTCTTTGAATGTGAAAATTCTTTCCCTGGCTTTTTTCCTCCCCTTCAACACTTCAGGAAATTAAATTGTTTATTCAAAATGTCTGATGGCAGTGTTGGACACCTACCCTAGCTCAGGAACTCAGAGACATTCCTGCAAGGGCAGCCTCAAAAAAACTGAGAGGTGGCTCTTTCCTGCTGTACTGTAAACGTGCAGTTTGACTATGAGGGATTTTTGAGGTACGCTGCCCAGACAGCTTTGAAATATGAGTAAAGTCATAGTACGTAGATGAGCTCCAGATAATTGAAACATGTTTAAATCTTGATGTATTCCATGTATTCACTGGGGTGGGGGTTGTACAAATCAAGTTTCCAAATCAAGAATACTGTCTGATCCAAGAAAGAGAATAGAGAAAAGTGTCTTGAATTGGGCATTGGCCTGGCAGACAAAATAGGGTTGTGTTTTGGCTCTGTAGTAGGCTTCATTGTAACTTAAGCAAATCAGTGAATTTCCCAATATAATACTTTTTCAACCAGTCAAATGCAGAAATAATAAAAACCCATCACAATACTGTTGTGTGACTGAACTGACTGCAAATTGCTCATAGATCATTGGACCTCAAAGGAGAGCCAAAGTGTTTATTAATCTTGATATTTGTCAGCAGCTCTTAATTCACATCTGTCTAATCCAAGGCATGATTCAAAACTAAAAATTCAAGTTGTTAAAATTTGTCTGCTCCTGATTGGTGATTTCTATAAAAGAAATATTATTGAACCCAGTTTTTGAGGACCCCAACATGTTTTAAGAATTGTAGCTCTCTTAACTGCTGTTCTCTCTGATCTATTTAACCAGTAAATATTTACAATTTATCATATACAGAATAAGTGATTATTTGTCTTTTGCCAAGCTAAGATTTCATCTTCTTGCATTGACTTTCCTAACTTGGTCATTTTAATTTGTGGTGAAAATTAAACTATCATTTCAAAAGCAAAGAGGAGAGAAGGAGCCAGGAGGCTATGTAACGATCCAGTCCAGAAGAGACAATGATAGTGATAAGGGTTGTTTTCTTGCTTATGTTTTTCTCTGCTTCTTGTGTGGGTGCCTGAGTTTCAGGAAGGCCCTTGTAACTCTGTAGATAGATCGAGTAGTTGCCATCTTCCAAATGCGCACAAAACCTGATGAAACAGGAAAACGAAAAATCTGCAAGCTACAAATAAATTTGAGCTTGAGCCTAAACCTGCTGAGGTGATGGGAGGTGTCTAATGTTTTGGGTGTTCTTTGGTTTGTTTTTTGTTTAGTGATGAAACAGTTTACCTAACACAGGAACTTTGGGGAAAAAACCTCTAAAAAAGTCTTTTATTCTTCTTATAGCAGCTTATCTAAGAAGGTGCTATGTAACTTATTCATCTAGCTAACTAAAAAAAATAATAATAAATCACTTCTCAGAAGTGATTCATTTTCTTTCACATCTGCAGGTTATTTACTGGGACTGGCTCTTCAGGAAGTCTTTACTCCTTTGTGTTTATTAGACACAATTTTAATTATAATAAACTGAAACACTTGAATGATTGGCTGGCTGAGGGTTGTATCAGAAGTGGGTAGCAGCTTGGTTTTGTCATGCTTATTTAAAAACTAAAAGATCAGGTATGCTCTGCAGCCTTTTTTCTAAAGGAAGCTGCTGTTCTATTGTACCAAGAAACTATTTTTTCTCTCTTCTAAATGAGGCCCTGGATCTCCTAGGAGATTTTAAGGCTGCATATATTCTGAAAAATTGAGTCATTTGATGTGTCTTCTGAAATGATGTTTGAGAAGTAGCAGAATACTTCTTTCAAGTGATCAAGCAGCAGCATACGCAGTTGTTTTGGTCTTCCTTTACAGGTGAGGATATAGCAATGAACCACTGCCTGGATCGCATCCTAGCAGTTGAGTGTAATCTAAACGCTCCCAAGTGAAAACAGGGGGAGGGGGCAGTTAATTTGCTTTAGAAGAAGCTTAGTATTTTAAGGTGGGTTCTGCAGACAATGTCCAAAATTATCACTGGCATCCAGAAGCTCACTATTGCTTGACTTGGGTATGAAAGATACGATGGTCCCTAGCAGATGCTTTTCTCTTTCCTCCCAGACTACCGTGCCATGGAGGACAGAAAGGGCAGGACCACAGCTGCCACCTTGTTTTGTATCCCTGGAGAGAGAGTGTAGCTGGGCTGGTTGCAGCACCCTCTCAGGCAAGGACCGGGAAGGCTGAGGATTCTTTAGCCCACTGTCTTTGGGTCCCAGAATGAGCAGATGTCATGTTCAAGGTTTCTCATAACAGCAGATGAAAGCAGTGGATACTGTGGGATGAGTGTGGAAGCACTGAAGAGAAATTCTTTCCGCACAAAAGGAGTGTAGGATAGATGGGCCTTTTGGAGTGAGACGTAGAAGTGGTCAGGATAACCGTTGAGCCTGAGCCTGTGGGATGTAGCCAGTGGAAGAAGCCTCACTGCTCCAAGGAGTGTTTAAGTGAGAGAGCAGTGAGGTGGGTGGGAGGGTAAAGAGCATCAGCTGAAATACTGAGGGCCAGCGTGAGAGGCAGAGGTTATAGTCCTGGCCTCCTGTCTTTGGGACGTGTTCTGATTGAGGCACTGATGGGATTCATTTGAAACACATTTCATAGGAAACCTCTGCATTGAAAAATCGAGTTCTAACTTTAGCTCTTTAAAAACACCTTTGTATCTGGGCCTATGGAACAAATACAAACTCCTGTTACAAAGGAGAACTTCAGAGGAACAGCTTGGCCACTTTAGAGTAGTGCTCTGTAGCTTCAGTTATGTCATGATGTCAGTTCTTGGGAAATCTCCTAAGCTAGTTGTTCAAGAGCACCTTGGAAATCTTCTTTGTGGCTTAATTACTGGGAAGTAACTATCATCTGTTGCATGTTTATGTAAAAGGTACATAGCAAGTGGAAGAGTTGATGGATAGAATGTAACTGTTCATGTGATCGTAATGTGTGCATGTGGGAAGAGTAGTTTCCCAAGTAAGGCTAATTTCCAAACAAGTCCAGTTAATCTCTCTGTACAAGTATTAAGTGACTTACAGTGATTTTGATTTTGCTTTTAGTGTCATGGAATCAGCAACAGAGAAAGATTGCTGCTACCCAAGGTAAAGCAGCATGGCACTATAATGCCTTTGCTTGACTGACTATTTTGATAAGGACCTACGTTGAGAGATGATAAAAAACCAGAGGATTTAACATATAGTTCTGCCTCATGAAAGTGGTTTAAGTAAAATCTGTTTGGTTCTACTGGGATCTTACCTAGGATAGAAGCCGGCAGTGTTAATCTTGCAGCTGTCTGATATAGCAGCAGACCTGTGCCTTACATCTCAAGTGGCAGTACCTTACAAAGAAGAGCTCACACAGCATCTCTGCAAAACCCAGGTAGGAGGTAAGAAGCAGTAGTGCTGTGTGAAGTGTCTGTAATGGCAAGCTTCATCCACAGCTTGTTGCGTATATTCTCCTAGTACGTTCATCATCAGTGTAGATGTTTGATACTTGACAGCGTAAGCATGCCGTGCCTACTTACACTACTAGAAAGGTGCAAGACCAGTGATGTTTGGCTTGGTGCCATTAAATTACAGCACGAGATCTGTATGGCTGTAGGTGGATAGAGGCAGATAAGTGCCTCTTGAGCAATCCTAGCACCAAAACAGTGGTAAAATTTGAGGAAGAAATGGAAAGAAACTTGATCTTTGATATTATGTTCTCTGTAGTTCTCTTGTGTATGGGCAGAGGGAAGAGTTTAATGGCAACGTTATCATGCAGGTTATCTTTACAAGCACCTGTAAGCAGTTTATTTTCAGGTAGGACACAAGACTTTGTGGGTTAGGATCTTGGTTACAGTGAAATATCTTGCAAATAGTTGAAAAAGAGGAAAGTTCCTGCTTTTAACAATATTAAAATTTCATTTTGTTTTGACATGAGGGCTTGTTCATTCTTTCCCGGTTCATAGCCTTAAATGGCCAAAAATGCAGTTTTAGATTTTTCTTTCGTTTCCTAATTGTCTGTAGGCTTTTTTTTTTTCCTAGGGATGTGAGTAGAGAAATTATTCTTCACCAGGGAAAGCCTCTCCAAAAAAGTCTAGTTATAACCTTACTAGCATTTTTCTAAGGAGAACACCACAATGTGAAAACAGTGGAATAAAATAATAACAAAATGGTCTGTGTTATCTTTTCAGCATCACTTCTGACTGAATATCCTGAAGTAAGACAAGGATATAAATAAAACCGTAGTGCACCTATGTAAGCAGGGTCTGTGGTTTAAAAGCACCCTGGGGCTCTCCTGAAGCTCACCTGAAATTAGTAATCAGAACTGTTGGCATTATGTCTGACTGGTATGCAGGCCAGTGCTTTTTGTTGGCTCAGAGAATTTGCACTTTAATACTTTATACGGAATCTGGTCTTATCTAGAAGCCAGGTCTAGGGAGAGAGTTCTGCTGCAGAATGAAGGCTGGCCTTGAATACTGTCAGACCAATGATGTTGGGCTGTTGGTTAGCTGTGCTTTGCGGGGGGTGCAGGGCGCTGGGTGGTCTGCAGCCTTGCAGGTCTGAGAGCTGCCTGTGGGATTGGGGTGGTGTTTGTCTGTTGTCCACCTTGGGGCAGTGGTACGGAGACATGCAGGCCAGGCTGGAGGAGGACTTCTGCGTGTGGATGGTGGTGCTAGAATTCAGGTGAAGGAAAAAATTTAGGTGTTCAAATTAAAAAAAAAAAAAAAAAATTATCCTGGCAAGGTTTTACTTTTATCTGGAAACTAATTAGAGAAAATAATTAGGGGTGATGTAGTATTTCATTGAGATGTAAGGGTGTAGTCCAAATAAGATAACGACAGTTTATGGCCTCTTAGAGTGCAGCTTTCGCAAGGTTTTGATTATCGTTTTATAACCATCACAACTTTATTGTTCCTGAGGACTGGGAAGATTTTGAAGAGGAACATTTTTGCTCCTGCCCCTAAGGTGATGCCGGTGTATTTTGCAGTTTACTGTGGCACCTTGGACTGTGTACCGACCAAGGACAAAACCCTGTAAGTCCAAGTAGGCAGATAATACCCGCCCAGCGTGAGGGTGAAGTCAGTGAGGCTGAGCAACTGCGTGCAAGGGGGTTACGTAAAGCTGGGTGTGGAGCAGCCGCCTCCTTTATGAAACACGGCTGACTGCAGGGATCTGATGTGCAAAGAGCTGTGAAAACATTGCTGCCTGCGAAAAGGATTTCTTGGAATAAGAAATCCTGCTGTTGCAGATAGATGTGCTAGTGGGGTGTAAAAGCAGACATTTGGTCAAGGATTTTCTTTTGCCTTTGCAAACAGGAATACCTGAAAATATTCTGAGCAAATATTATTTTTATTTACTAAGAGACTGAGAGTTAAATGTGTACATTTCTCTCTGTGTAAAATCCTAATAGTATTACATGGTTCAGTTATTTTCATTAACTGTTACTTGATAGCTCTTGTCTTGAGTGACAGCAAATGGGATGAACAAAAATCACTCTCCTCAGCAGATGTAGTTCAAGGATCCGTCTGAGGCATCCAGAATTTTCAACATCATTTCAAGCTGTTATTTAACATGGATTTTTTTTCCCCCCGTGTATAATGTTTCTTCGAGTCCTTGTACATATTTCAGATTTACAGCAATTTGAAAGTTGTATAAGTTTCTGTAAGTCCCTTTCTTTTATGCTGATTGTATCTCCAATTAACCTGTGATGTAATTCTGGCACTATCTTTGAGCTGATCCTGCATATGACACCCCCCAGTCAAATGTGAAAGCCCTAAAGAGGGAACTGGGGAGTTAGCAGTGTGCATCCGATGATGTGGAAAGCAACCTGAAACAGCAGAGGAATCATCACCTTCTCCTTGCCTTGTGCTGTGTGGTCACCTATAGGCTTGAAATCCCGGTGTGTGGTATAGTATCATCTCCACAGTTGTTCTTATGTCTACAAACAAAAGAAGTGAGCAAGAGAAAATGAGTACGCTTGTCCAGGGGAGGTTTGTTCTGTGATCATGTTTAATCAAACATGTAATCAACATTTAATCAAACATTTAATAAACTGTTTGCATTTTTCCTTCTAATTAGTTGCTGCCAATTATTGGGATTGAAGAGTGAGTTTCAGGGTGGAGCTGTACAAAAATAACCCAGAGGAAAACAACTAGCTGCTACTGTGCCTTTGTGTCTCCCTTTCCAGCTCCTACTCAAAAGCTGGATCAGCTGTTTATACATTCGCCTCCTTAGCAATGATAAGGACAATGGTAATTTGGTAGATTAGAATAGAAATTTAGCTTCTTTTTTTCCCCTGTAAGAGGGATTTAGGTTATCTTATAAACTCATCAGCATGTTGTGATCACACCAGTGTTGTAACAGGGAGGGGCAGGTACCACAGAATCTAGGGAAGTCCATGAAGGGAAACAAATATAAAAGATTCAGCTGAACTGTTGGCCTTAGGCTTTTCTTCTGAGAGGGAGAATGAGGGAATGAGTAACAGAGTTCCAGAATGATTTAGCTTGTTGAGGCAGCTTCTAGAAAATCTGAGGAGGCCCAAGAAATTGTCTGGTTCTTCCAGTTATGCAGTGTAGCAGACCTCCCACCAGGTCCGAATCTGGGCTACGACAGAGTCTGGTTAGAAAATGTAATAGCATTCTGGGGGTTGTGTATCAGCTCCTGCATGCCCTGGCCAAATTTGGGAAAGTTGTAGTCTTAAAACACATGTGCTCAGTCACTGATGGGAAATGATGGGTATAACAGCTGCTGTCTAGGATAAGTTATAAAAAAAAAAAAAACAAGGGCAGGGTTAATTAGAGCATTGTGTGTGTGTGCGCCCCAGTGTGTCTGTAAGAAATTAGTAGCAAGGTGTGCTGTGGAAGGTCAGGAGTGTTGGAGACAGCAAGGCACATGTTGTGATTCTTGGCCCAAGGCAGAGCTTTGAAGGTGACCTTTTGGAAAAAGTGGTGCCTGCAGAAGGGCTGAACCTGATCAGAAAAAAATATTTGTTTGGTTCAGAGAGATGGGATGCTCTAAATTTGTTGTAAGCAAACAGGATTTACGTTGAAGAACTGTCTTTGTTATTCACTTTACCTTATGGAGGGCAGTAGTTGTGTTTTTATGATTTATAAAAGTGGGATTTTTTTCCTCTTACTGCACGGTAAACAATCCACTGAAGCAAACAAGAAAATGGGTGTTCTGGCAGACCTATCCATATGCTACTGCTTAAAGCAAGAAGCCTATGGACTGGAAGAAATAGGGAGAATTTTAATCTTTAGCAGCAAACTTCAGAGTAACATAAAGCAGATGAAATGCCTGACAAAATAGATGCATAGATGCTGTTCTCTGAAGTGGTCTACGCACTGGGACAGGGAATTTTCACCAGCTGGGGTGGAGATTTCTCAGAGATAATGTTTTGCCCTTTTCAGGTGCAGAAGCTATCATGAGTGAGTGATGGAGACTTTGTCTCACTGTCTAATCTCTGCTCCAGGCTCAAATTTGCTCTTTCTGACCTCGGCTGATCCCATGTGTAACAATCCTGTGTCCATCCCTGCCCAAAGCTTTTGGTGTATTTCTATGAATCTTCATGACCTCCGTTGCCTTGATATTAAAAGGTTGGCAACAGTACCTTGTTCCATGTCTTGGATTTCCAACTCCTCAAACTGCAGTGCCATCCAGTGAGACCAATGGAAAACTCTATTCTCTTCTCTGAACCTTTTGGTAAGGTTTTTGCCCAGGGTGTGTGGGGTTGTTGCTTTGGGGGGGGTGTTGTTGTTTGTTTGGGTTTTTTTTGTTCCCTCCTTGTAATGTTCACATCAGCTATTAATATTATTCTATATGCTGTATAATAAAAAACACTTGCTAATTTGCTGTCTCTCTATCTATATCCTTTTTTCTTGTAAGACCATACTCAAATATTGCACGTTGCAGACGTTTTATTTGATTTCTAGGATCATGTGTAACTTGTGCAGATCACCAAGATGATTCACTGCAGCACTGTCAAATGCTCTATCCTATTGCTTCTCAGCAAAGTTGGCCACGTATCAATAAACGGAATATTTTGAAATGGTATGATCATGGCTTGTTGGAAGCCAAGCTTTTGTTTTATTGCAAGCCTCTCTAATGAGGCTTCCAAATAAAGTAAAATAATTTTTCTTTGATCTATGTTGACGTAAACTCAAGCAGAAGAGTCAGTTGCAGGGAAGGAAAGTCCCGTTATTGGTATTGGCATCTGAATCTGTTCAAATGGAGAAAAGCAGTCCAGTTCACATTAATTTGTGCCATGTATTTACTGCTGAACATCTCTTTCATCTCAAATAGGGTACTCGGCTGCAGAATTGCACTTTTCAGATTCTGTTTTTTATTCTGTATTTCAAACATACAGTGTTTGAGGGGGAGCTTCATAGCAAAATAAAGGTGAAACCCAGTTTCAGATGATACTGGGACTGCTTTTAGCCAGCTTTTTATTTGGGGCTTGACCAACCACTCCTCTTTAAAAGAACAGCTGCATTTGTAAGTGCCTTAAACTACAGGCTGAAGCCTGAAATGCATCTCAAAGGGAGCAAAGAAAACAGAGGAACTGACTTGGATGAGTTACATGAGCCTAAACTGATGTAGAGTTTGAGGAGAAGAGATTTCTAGGAACATCTCTTACGTAATTATTTCATGCTAAACCTTTCCATGGATGTCCTTTTAATCCAATGAAACATTGGAGTGGTATCTGTGACAGTGTATATAGCTGGCCGCAGAAACTTCTCGGCATAGACTCTTGCTGTCAGTTATGTCTATGAATTTATGGCTGACTCTGGTTCCATAAATGAAGAGGAAAATTTGTTTCTTGCATATGCAAACAATGGTCACTTGGTGAATGCAGGAGACAAGAAATCACAAGTGCTCTCAAGGCTAATGAAAATTGAGGGAGACTTGGTGTCTGACTTGTCCAGTGCCAAAACATTAGGGCCATCCTTTATGGTGGGGGGTGGGGGAGTTGCAATCAGGTTTCTTCAGTGAGCAGACGTGTTAAGTTTCTTGTGTTAACTTTCACTTGTTTGTATAATGAAGTTTTGCATGAAGGGAAAAAGCCCCAGACACCTATATATCTTAGTTGAAGCCTGGCTGGAGATGAATAAACTCATTTTTGCATGGCAAGTTGCTGAATTTAAATACGTCTCTAATTTCTGCCAAAAAAATGCCCAGTCTCTTTTAGAGATCCAAGATGTGGGAAAAAAAAAAAATAAAAAAATTATGTATTACACATTTCTCATGCATGTCTCGATGGGTGTCTGGCCTCTGTAAAAACTCCCCAAAGGTTTATTCAAGGCTGTTTGCCAAAGTCTTGTAAAGTTGCAGTAGATGTACAGCATATGGTTTTAGGGTTAGTGGATTAAAAGCCATTTCTAGATGAAAGCTGGCTTGGCAGACGTGCTCTTCTCACTGCGCCCCTTGGTTTTAGCAGAGTGGAGACGTGCTTTCATTCTCTGTTGCTGTGTGCAAGAGACCTGCAATACTGCCCTGGGGCCCAGCAGAGCCTCGTCTCAATGACCATACTGGACTGATGGGCTTTGTGCAGCATGCTTATGTTGAAGACGAAGGCAGCTGAAGCTCCCTCTGAGAACATCAAGGCAAGCCACTAGAGTGCTTTTATTTGGGTAAAAGGCAGGTATCCAGATAAGACTTGTGAAAGTAAATGGAGCACCTGTAGCGTGCTGGAGAGAAATGATGGGATGGGGGCAGAGGGGAGGGGTGTGGAAGCGGCAGTTTCTAGCCTATGCATAAGTCTACTTTAAGGACCTTCTTTTTTAATGACTTTAAGAAACTCAATTCAGAGCTTTGATTAGCGTGTGAGGATCTAGGAGACACAGAGGGCTTTCTAGGTTGGCTTGCCATACCTGTGCATGTTGTAGAAAGATATTTGTAGGAAGAGATTCCTCTCCAGATAGTCTTAGTTCATTCTTGTGATTTTGAGGATTATAATAATTTCTTCTTCAAAACTTCCACATTGTTACAACAGATGCCTCAAAGTGGTCTTAATATGCTGAACACCAACTTGGTAGGAGACTCGCAAGCTTTCTGCAAACCTTTCAGAGTCCTGAAGAAGACACACTTTTCTTGAATAATTTTTTGCTGTCAGAGTTGATTTGCATTGCTAGAACCTCAGAGTGCAGCAGTAGTTCTCGAGGTTGATGGTGTGGGATACTTTACAAATGCACTGCCTAGAGGGACTGCGGTCTAGTTAAACTGTGGATAATGGTTCTGGTAAATTATTTCTAATACAGTTTCCTCTTC
The DNA here is from genome assembly GCF_028858705.1 of Grus americana. NCBI lineage: Eukaryota > Metazoa > Chordata > Aves > Gruiformes > Gruidae > Grus > Grus americana. The sequence goes on along the minus strand of NC_072856.1, from coordinate 53,497,881 downwards.
TGTATGTTTTTGCCAGGTGGTTGTGTGCAAGCTCCAACAATGAGATTGTTAAAGTTGACTATGGCAGATAACCTAAAACTAAGAGAAATCCTGAAGGGGCCAGATTCTCAGAGGGCAATTGTCAAGCACTTTCAGAATGTCTGCTTACTGTAGGCTAAGACAGGTTGGGTACCTATAATTGTTTTATGAGCTTGAGAGACCAAACCAGTTCATGTTTTGTCTTTTCTGTTCTTCCTCTTTCCTCTTCCAAAAAAAAGACAATTGCTGTCAATAGTTATGCACATTGGTTAGCTCACGAGATGTGTTGCACTTCTTCAATCTGAACTCTCACTGTCCAAATAGAACAGGGGGGCTTTGGGAAGGCTTATAGGTCATGATGTAAATATATTTAATCTGAAGATCCCTCTCTCTAGATGGATAGATATAGTAAGATATATAGATAGGTAAATATAGCTAGATTTATATTAGCAGCCCAAATCCCTGTATCGTTTCTTTAACCTTGCTTGGTAGCTGATAACAGCCATTTGCATTAATACTGGTAAACCAATATTTGTGATTTGGATGGCTTATCTGCAATAGTAGAGAAGAATCATTTGATGCTTGAATCTGATTGATAGTGCTTAAATCTAAAATCACTACTGAAACAACGTTCTCAATGTATGCTGTGATTCTATATTGTTCAAATGAAAGGGAAAATGCATGCTGTCCCTACGTAAACCTCATCTTGCCTTATAAAAGCCACGGAAACCTCAAATATATTTGATTAACCAAAACATGGGAGGCAGCTGTTTTAATAAAGGGGCATTTGCAGTTGTTACAATTCTGAGAGAAAGCTCTCTAAAATATGTGTGCAGGTTTTACTAACCTTGGTGTACGTAAGTTAAAAATTAATACCGGTGCTGAACAGTAAATAGCTTTATGGTGGGTCACAATGAACAGTGAGGCAGGACCCTAAAGGAAACCCCAGAATAAACCAAGGCTTGCTTGCTTGCATCTGGCTTAAATCTTTTACTTCTGAGAGGTGCTCTTCTCCTACGTGGATATCTGTAAGAGCAACCTGATTTTGTTGGCCTTCCAGTACAGATGTGGGGTGAACCAGCTTTTTCCCCACTCACCTTGACAGCCTTGTCAGTGTTGGGACAAAAAGATCTATTCTCTTATTACCTCTGCTCTGCCCTTCTTGTCCTGTTTTTCTTTTCCAGTCAGAAGGAGCCTACGGTTCAGTCTGGGTTTGACTGTAGTACAAGAAGATACCAGTGAGATTGCTTTAAACAAACCAGTTCAGGGGATTCTGAGAGTGAAAAATAAAAGTTTGGCTGCAAAACCCAGAAGGTGGCTACATCCCTCAAGTGAGCACTGCAGTCTGCACTAAGCTGTGTGCTGCCACAAGGAAGTAGGTCTTAGTACCTGAGCTGAGGAGTTTAAAGCTAGGCGAGGCTCCAGTTTCTAGATAGGTTTGTAGGTAGGCAGAAGCAGAGATGTATGCGTTGATTCAACTGTCTATGCATTGCTTCAGCACTTGTTAATTCTTAGTTCCTGTTGCAAAAGATGTGGTATTTGAAAGGAGGCAGACAGGCAGGATGCTTGATTATCTTGTCTGATGCAGTTCAAGGATTTATTGGTAAACCTCTCTGTTCAAGGGTTGATACTGCTCAGAAGCAATGTGGAGGCCAACATAATTATAGAGTTTGGAGGAGCGGTACTTCAGCTGACTGTAGATGCAATGGTATCTCAGCCTATGAGAATAGGCATTTGACTAATACTGTTAGCTAGTTTGGTTTGAGAACTGTCTGAGCATAAAGTTAGAAAGACCTGTGCAAAGGTAGGAGGAATTCCACATATCGCTGGACAAAGCTTACTGAAGGGCATCAAAATGTGGCTGGCATACAGTATAAATGTAAAGCTGTATCAGTCTGTCATTGCAGGATTTGTGTGCTGCCAGCTCTCCCTGCTGTGACAAGGAGATTCCCAAGATGGTGATGCTTCGTGGGGGAGCGCTTCTGTAGCTGAGTGTGCCTGTGTCTGTATGTCCTTTTAGGAGTTTCAGCGTAAGGAATCTGTTAGCTGTAGCCACAGGAGCTTCAGGATATTTCTTGATAGTAAGTATCTCCAGTTAACTGTCAGCAGGGTCACTGAGTGTTTCTTTACATTTAGTGCTGTTTCATTTGACTGCTAGTGAATGACCATCCTAATTCGTTGTTAACTTAAAATGGCATTGTTCTGGCAGCCCTTTCTAATCCCATTTTGCACAGTTGCATACCATTACATTGCGCTTTCTGAGCACATAGTGTTCTTTTATTTGAAACGAAAAAGGTGATGAAACAGGTTTCAGAGAGCTGCCAGTGAGGGAGAAGTGTAGTATTGCTTTGTGTTGTTTGGGATGTAGACCCATTGCTTGGAGTGTTGGCATGGGCTTGGTGGGATTAAATATGGAAGATGAACTCCTGTTAACTTGTGTCGTCTGGAAAACTGAAAAACCCTGTCTGCTTGTTGGACCCACCATTGATGCAGGGGAGAAATGGAAGTATCCATTTCCCATTATCTTTCAGACTGGTATAGTTCTAGCAGTGCTGTCCAGAACTGACACTGATGTAATCTTCATCCATTGACTCAATGTGAGTTCTCCTTTCAGCTTCACTGTAGGTAGCTTTTCATGGCAAGTCTTTCAGTATGGTTTTATTTGCCTTACATTACAATTTAGTACTGGAGAAGTTGAGAAGACTACTTCTTCTGCCTTCTTACTTCACCATAATAGATGTTAAGAAATGGGAAATAGTTTTTCCTGCAATTTGGCAGTATCTGGAAAGTCAGAAGTAAACAAAATACCAATCTGCTAACTAATGTACATCTTGGTGAATAGGGGATTGCCCTTCTTGCCTAAGTTATATGAAGATTCTCTTGATGAAGATCTGCATTTCTAGAGCTCCGCTGGCACTGAAAAATGGAAGGTTGTAAAATTTTTCTTGCTGACTAGTGACTTATTCTGTGATTTAAGAGAAAAAGACACTAATAATTTCTAACTGCTAGCTTAAATTAATACGGGATGAGAGTTGCTAAGAATGATATAAAATGCAAATTTTTGGAAGCTTGATTTCAGAGAATAAAATATTAAAGTGTTTTATGGCTATAGCACCAAGAAGTTTTATCAACACATGCAGACAACTTCTGCTTCAGTGTGACAGCTAATTGAACATATCATGGCACTGGAGAGCAAGTACGCAATATTAAGCATCCTTCAGATTATAAACCTGTTAGTGTGAGGTTATTGTTCATATTGTTCATTTTGTTTGTAAAATGTAAATGTGTTCATGTGTTTCTCGAAGCCTCTAATAGCTTCTGCAGTAAGAGTTTAATACATATAAATACCACATCTGTCCCCAGAAGGGATACTGTCTTCTGCCTCATGATTCTGCTGCCTCTTCTCAGGTCTCTCTGTCGTCACCAGTGCCTTGTGACCTTAGAAGGACTTTTGAAAGGGATGGGTCATGTGTTTGCTTTTTGCAGTGGGTCATATTAGCACTGGGGTGGCCGGGGTCGTGGGGAGACAAAGGGAGCTGGGAGCAGAGAGGACATGCGTGCTGTTTGCAGTGCTTAAGGAAGCAGGCAGTTTATTGAAGCCAAAGGATGATGCTGGAACAATTTAGCCTGCAAATTTGAAGGACTCTGACCTTTGGGAAGTTAATGTCCTGTAATGGAAGATACAGTGCCAAAACAGCTTGGTTTGAAGATGGTTTTTAATAAGTTTATAAAGAGATCACATGGTGTGGCTGGCTGCCATAGCTGGGAACTGGATCTGATAATGTCTGGTGGTGTAAGCTTATGGCTGATGTCTGAACCCTGCCCAATTGCTTATAATTGTCATCAGGTACTAAATATGTCTCTGAATGTCTGGTAGGATGAATAGCTCATTGCCTCTAATACTTTTTCTGTGCAGCTGTTAATCATTCCTTCTTCCCACTGATGGCCCTTCAGTTTTTTTCTTGAAAGACCATGGTTAAAGGTTTTGTGTCCCTGGTGGGAAAGCAGCAAGTATGGGCTCCCAGAACCTGGGGTCACTAGTTCCAAGAAAAGAGTCTGGCAGAGCTCAGCAGCACTGATCCATCTTAAATGCCTAGTTTAAAAAGAAAACAGAAGAAAACAGATCCTTTCAAGCTATTTTTAATGCCTTTATGGCTCTTATTACTTGGAATTTACAGATTTTATTTCTACAATACCTATTGTTTAATGGTGAAATTAGTAGCCTTGTAATATTTCGTTAAACCATTACTGAAACTTTTTGTGACTAAAGGCAGTTTATTTCCTCTAGTTACTGTTTACAGTGTCTGATTTCTTTCCTTTGTGGCTTTTTCCTCTCTGCTACTTGAACCTCTGAAGTCATGATGTTGGATGCTTCAGTTTTTCATTGGTCTTGCAGGATAAGGGGTTAGTGGGTTTCCAGCTGGTCCTTGCTGTAAGATGCTAGTGAATGTTTGTGTGTGTTGTGGGAATTTGTGGTGTGTGGAAGCATTGCATCAAAGAAATACATTAATACCATTATTAGCCACTTTTTTACATGGGAAATTTTGGAGGTGAAATATTCTCCTGAGAAAATGAGCTTCACTGCGTGCACTAATAACTTCTTAGGCTATTAAAACAGAAATAAAGAGTGCCCTTTACTTTTGAAATTGTAAGTTCTGTTTGGCATTTTTCAATCTGTCACTCAGACAGCAAAAGTATGTTAATTAATTTAACCATGGCTATAATACACGACCTGATAGTCATTTTCTCTTTTAACTGTCATTCGCTATGATGTTCAGGTCCTAGATGCTGTGGGGAATTAGTCCAAGCTGTTTACTTTAGTTGTTAAATAATCCAAACCCAGCCCCAAAAGCTAAGCATTCTACATACTTTGAGGCTGTGGTAAAACATCAGTTCCAAAACACTGATTAATATGCTTTTAGTAACTTGATATTGAATCCTTCTCTAAATCCATACATCATTCTAACTTAAACAAGAAGTCAACTTGCATGGTAATTATTTTAATTACTGTTGTGTATGGTGAGGCTTGCATTATCCAGAAGAGTTGTTCACTGACTTCAGGTATAGAACTATATATAGTCATAACAAGCTTCTGGGTTTTATTCGGTATTGCAGGCTAATGCAGCAGTTGCTTAAACATTTCTGGTTTTCCTTTAAATGTTGCAGTGTGTGATTCAGCAGAGCTGCATGCTGAAGGAGGGGAACATGAGACGCACCAGTCAGTAATTTGTGCTGCACCTGAATAGGTTTCCATAGCTTTAGGCATACTATGCCGGTGTAAGACATTGAAGCTTTGCTGTAAGTTATGTTTTTAGTTTTATCGCCTTCGAACACTTTTTCCCCTTCTCTCTTCTCCCAGAGGTTTTCTAACATTTGCTAGTAATTTTTTTTTTTTTTTCCTCCTGGGCTGATGGTTGGAGTACAAGATCCCTGTCTAGATGGTCTTTGTAATGAAATGTATTTTAAAAATAGTAACCTCTGGGAATATAGTTTAGAACTGACCATTTTTCAAACATCTGTTCAATGAAAGTGGGCAGACACAGTCTCTCTTTGACCCAGTTGTGTTGCCTCTTTGGAGGGAGGAGGGAAATATAGCTAATGATGATGATCTTTTTTCCACTCAGAAAAAGACTTGCTGTGGGTTTTGTATAGCCTATTGCCAATATCAGGAGGCAGCCAGGTCAGCTGGGAACAGGAGCCCTTCCTCTGGTAGGCTTTGGCTCGATTTCAAGCTACTTGGGAAGAAAGAGGGGTCATGGACAGCACCATGAGGGACACAAGAGTAGTGGTCAATACTCCAAGTGAAATAGCCCCCCTGGGAGTCAGCACCTTTGAACACCTTTGAAACAGGCGTTAGTACCTCTGGAAGCATTCTGCCTAGCCTGGATATGTTCTTGTATTCCTCAGGTTTTTTTAACTGTCTCGTTTGTCTGGCTTGTCTGCAGAATTTGCAGTTTTCTGCTTGCGTCTGAGCTGCAGTCCTGTACCCCTGCAAGCATCTGTGCTTTGCGTTGGGAGAGGAGTTTGTCATAGTATCTCATGTACATTAAGTGCATCTGCGGTGCGTGTCTTAGCATAGCTTAACAGAAAGCCTGTCCTCTGCTAAAGAAACAGCCCAAAAGAACGTACACCAAGGCTGTAGGATGTATTTTTCTTACTAGCTTTTTAAGCATCATCTGAAGGAGTGGTGACTGGTCCATGGTTCTGTCAGACTCCCAGAGCAGTTTATTTGGCAACCATCTTCTCTCCACTGAGTGTCCCACGCAGACAGGCCCCTGTTGGGGAATCGCTTGTGGACCACAGCCTGCTTCGTTCTCTCTGTTTATTTTTGGAGGGTCCTAGAGTTTCTCGTGTGTAGGATGAGCTTTCTTTCCGTGCCTATCCCCAAGCTCTTTCACATGTGACGTGAGGCAGTTAGTGGTTAGATGGTATTGCATGCTTGGTTGCATAAGGGATGTCTTGCTGCCCTGAGCCTGCAGCTGTGACTTGCCCAGCCAAAAAGCCTGGAGTCACTCACTGGCTTAGGAAATCTGAGGCGGAGAATCAGCTAATGCCAGAACTGGAGTGTGTGGTTGCTTGACATCCTGGTTGTTTGGATTTCTTTTGTTTTTAAAATAACTTATTTTTCAAAAAAGCTATTTTGGTAGAGGATTTTTCCCAAATTAACTAATCCTCAAAATATGCATGCTTCTGTGGTTTCTGGTCCCCTGGACTTAAGTATAAAAAGTTCTCATGTTTCAGGTAACCAAAGGGGAAACATCCCTCCCCCTTCTGAAAAAGGGGAAGACCCAGCACTACAAGCTAACCTTGGTAATCGTTTCCTCCTTCCCATAGCTTTTTAAGCATGTGTGACATCACACCCAACAGCAGCCACCCCTTCTCTCCCTGCTTGTGTGCTGGTCTGGCTTCTTCCCTTCTGCTGGGGCAGCACAATCAGTTTCTGTAAGTCCCAATAAATTTGCAAAGTCCATAGAAAGAATCAGCCCAGAAGTTTTCTGAAGTGGGTTTGGCAACCAGCTTGCAAATATTTTTCTTCTTCAAAAGTAGAACAAAACTTATTCAGTGTGTATGCAGGCATGTCAAGAAATGCAGTCTTTGCCATCAGCCTTTACTCTTCAAGAGGTGCTGGAGCAGTCCCGTCTGAAGCCTGGTGTATTTCAATGGCAGTTTTGAGTTGTTCTGTTTACTCCAGGGCAAACACAGCAAAAATGTAGCTCCTTTGGTTATTTTAAGTTTTAGCTCACAATACTTAGAATGCTTCTGAGTAGGCGGCTGCTGCCCTAATTTACCAAAAAAACATTCTCCACCTAATATTTCTTATTTATCTTGCTTAGCTGTGTGAAAGTTATTGTTTCAACTGTTCGGCTATTAACTCTTTTTCTACAAGAATTGTATTTTCTTCTCAAAGCACAGCTGAAATGCATCTGGGCAGCCTCAGGTGGTGGTCTGTAGCAATGCTTCCCAGGATGTAATGGCAGTTTATTAATCACTCACTGCTTAAAGGCTACTGTTATCTGCAAGAGGGCTTTGAAATTCTCTGCAAGAGGTGCTTGGTTTCATTTTCTTTTTAATTTCCTTGCTGAGCAACGATGAGCCCTCTGTTGTGCCTGTGCAGTGCATGCTGATTCTAGGCCAGAGCAACTCCAGACTGGTGAAGTGGAAGAAGGGAGCGATTTGTGTCATAGATGCTGACTGATCGCCTGTCCCTTTGGGCATCTTTGTAATGGTCTCCCAAAAGAAAGACTTACTGTATCGGGCAGAAAACTGGAGGAGCCATTGTGTATTCAGCAGTGTGCGGCAGTTGCAACTATGGACAACACCACAGATGCTCTTAGATAGAAAAGCATTGAGGGCAGAGTTAGGCAGTCCTGCTCCGTGACCTCCTCAGAAAGGGTCTTTGGTTTTCACATATGGGGTTAGTGGGAACGAGGAAGAGAGATTCCTGTCTTGTGCTTGCTGAGGCTTTTGATTTTTAAGTTAAATTTCCTATGTCTTCAAAGTGAGGAGAAGGTTATAACATTTAAATAGCCTGCATATACTGGGAGGGTGGCATGGAGCAGGAATGGCTGGGCTTTGTGCCAGGGATTCAGTTCTACTCTCAAGACCAGAGCAGAAATAGTTTGGTTTGCTTGATAACTTGTCAAATGCAATGACTGAGCATCGTCTGGCTGCATGCACCTGAATCTTAATTCTAATATCAGCAGAATAGATGACCATCTCTACAGAGCCACCCAAATTGGCTCTACCAATTGCAGTTCTCAACATTTTGGTGTATAATTTCTAGGCTTCTGCAGTCTCTTATCCCTGGTGTTTCATTCAGCATCACTAGAACTATTCCCCTTATGGCCAAAGCAGTGTTCAGAGGCTTGGGCCTTTCTGACAAACCCCAGGTGTTTGAACGCTGCTCTTGCAGGAGCCAGAGTGACTACAAGTCCTTGAACTGAAGTCCAAGGATGCGTCTAAACCACGGGGTATTGCGCTCTCCAGTGTCCCCACATCCAGGCTGCCCAACATCTAGAACTGGGTATTGTGGTATGCTGTGTCCGTCTTCCTGGTCACATCTGAGTGCGTGTCCCTTTCTGCCCAAAGGAAACCACAGCACTGGGGGCTGATGCATGCACAGGGTCCCATCCCAGCCCGTAAGCTGATGCTTGCTCTGGCTGGAACAGCGGAGCATACTTGCTTTATGGGGTTGAATCCATACCTGTTTGCTTGCATGGCTGCTTGTGTAATTTATGAGCTTTTCTTTGGGCACAGCCACACGATGGTTGTTGCCTCTGCTGAGGCCAGCACAGTTAGGTCCATCTGACACAGTGCAGGAGCAGTCACCAGCTGGAGTTTTAAATAATTGTGGTTTTCAGACACTGCTTCCAGAATGAATTGTCTGTCTTGAGCAGTGGGTCTATGGGGATGTATCTGTGATGGAGTTGCAGCAGGATGACACATCTGAGCAGGGTGCTCCAGCTGCAGGGCAATCTCTCTCTTCCAGACCTAACCTGTTTCTGTACCCTTTCTTTGTCCCCTTCCCTGCTCTGTTTGTAGGGCTAGTCTGTGGAGCCAGCCTTGGGTATCTTTGTGCTTGTAGTGAAGCCAAGCCATGGGACATCTTAAAAGTTTCTTGGCAAGGGTTTCAAGCATAGAACAACTGATGCAAGTTACTCTGTGTGTGTGTGTGTGGCTCTGGGAAGCATTCTGTGTACCAAGATAACGGGGGTAGAACAAGGCTGTAAGAGGATAAGTGGCTGCAAGGTGCCGTGTTCATTCTCCCTGGCATTTATACATGTATCTTTGGATCAAAATCAAAGATCTATCAAACACATGGAATGTGCTGTGGTGCAATTCACAGACTCTGAGGGCAGATGACAAATGAAGAGTGAAGTAGAACTGACCAAATTTGAGATGCTTGCTTCCTAACATCACCCTCTTCTTAACTCTGCTCATCTGGCAGTTGTGTCAGTCCCAGTGGTGCAGCTGCTTAGCGTGCATCTTGGGTCACTTCTGAGGCCTTGATTCAGAAGCTGCCGAAGTGCTTCCTAGGCAGGGAATGGAATTGAACAAGTGCCTTTCTGAATTTGAATCAGGTTCATTAGTGTAGATTTTTATTGTTTGCATTCTAGTATAAAGCAACTCTTTTCCATTAGTGTTTGTTTTTACATTTTCCCCATGATTCCAACATTAACCATTCCTTTTTTTTTTCCTTTTCTTTTCCAGGAAAAGAGGAGTAGAAGTAGTACAGGTGAGTAGAAGCTACCTTTTGGTTTTTTCCCCCCTCTATTTTCTTATAAAAAAGGTTTACTGACTTCAAATGCTGTCATTTAGATGTGTCCTGGTTTCAGCTGAGATAGACTTAATTTTCTTCACAGTAGCTAGTATGGAGCTATGTTTCTGATTTGTGCTGAAAAACAGTGTTGATAATACAGAGATGTTTTAGTTACTGCTGAGCAGTGCTTACGCAGAGCCAAGGCCTTTTCTGCTTCTCACACCACCCCACCAGCAAGTAGGCTGGGGGTGCACAGGAAGTTGGGAGGGGACACAGCCGGGACAGCTGACCCCAGCCGACCAAAGGGATATTCCATACCGTATGGTGTCATGCTCAGCATGTACAGCTGGGGAAAGAAGAAGGAAGGGAGAGACATTTGGAGTGATGGCGTTTGTCTTCCCAAGTAACCGTTACGTGTGATGGAGCCCTGCTTTCCTGGAGATGGCTGAACACGTGCCTGCGAATGGGAAGTGGTGAATGAATTCCTTGTTTTGCTTTGCTTGCATGCGCGGCTTTTGCTTTACCTATTAAACTGTCTTTATCTCAACCCACGACCTTTCTCACTTTCACTCTTCTGATTCTCTCCCCCATCCTGCCGAGGGGAAGTGAGCGAGCGGCTGTGTGGTGCTGAGCTGCTGGCTGGGGTTAAACCATGAGAAGATGTCAACATGACCCATTGAACATGACCTGAAAGAAAATTATTTTTCTTTCTTTTTCTGTTCAGTTCTCTGCTACGGATACTGTTTTTGAAAAAAGACGATTCCCCTTTTGTGAAGCATGTGTTGAGTCAATCTAGTTTTAACTCAGTAGGTGCCCTAGTGAAAGTGGGAATGCAATTAGGCTTTTCTGTCTGTTAATAACTAAGATCTGGTAGTTGATTAGGTGATGTTAGTCTGTGCCTATTGCATTCACAGACAGTCGGGCTTAACAGAAGCAGGAGCTGGCCTTTGAAAAAAACTATGGCAGAAGGAATGTTCCCATAACCCAGTGAGCAGAGACATGATATTAAAGTGCCTTTGAGTTGTAGTTCATCTACAGATGAGCTTGTTGTTTCCCAGGTCTTGAATGGTCATATTTCACACAAGATGTTACTTAAAGGATGATGGCAACTTGGGAAAGTAATTATGTTACCGTGACAGCTGTAACATAGAGCACTATAGCCGTAAAAGATCAGAGGGGAAGCATGCTCTTTCCTTCTGGGTTATTTTGTGTATTTAGAAAGCTGTATGTCATATGTTTCACTCTTGTTTACCTAGTGCTTGTTTTGCACTCTAAGGTGGTCAGTGTGTTCCTCATACTTGTTTTCTCATATCTCAGCAGCAGAGATGAAACTGTCTCAATAGAGAGGATGGAGGAGAGAGCAGGAAAATGGGGTGTTAGCCACTGATAGTTGAGGCTGCTCTTAAGCCCATGTGAAAGGTGCTTCTCAACACCAGCAGGGAGTAGGAGAAAAGCACTTCAAAAAAAAAAAATTGAAAAATCAGGCCATGTTATTTTAAAGAATCCACTATCAGAAGAGGCTTTAAGAAGCTTTTATTGCTAGTTAAAGTGGAGAATATATCTTTCAGGTATGTGTGGTTGTCTGAGAACTGCATGCTATTACAAGATAAAAAGGGCATATACTTTACTGGCTGCATTTAACTTTTCACCGCTGCAGCATCATCTTCCTTACTTGAACCTCCTATTGCTCAGAGCTAGGGAGCAGCCTCTTTCATCAGTTGTATAACAGCATCCCCAGATTGATAAATACAAACCAGCATTTGCGAAGCACAGCTTCACAAGCAGCACAGAGAGAAAGCTAGCCTATAATTGTGTCACTGTCTAGGGGACACTGTTATTTTAAATATACCCCAGTGTATTACAGTCCAATGTCTGCTTTTGTTATATGTGCCTCACACCTGCACTGTACATTTAAGCAGCAAGGTGCTTGTATGAGGTGAATTAAATGATGCACCGATTAGCTGAGCAGAGGGCAAATTCCATTTTACCTTGTGCATTAAAGTTACTGTTCTTTCATGGGTTACCTGTTAGTCTTCTGATGTTTGTGTAGCTTAATGGCTAGTTATCAGATAGATGCAAAATAATTGGAAAGGATTTCTTTTTTGGAAGAGCATTCTGGGAAACATTTGGACAGAACTAGACAGGACTTTGTGTAAAAGCCTCAAATTTCACAGCATAGGTGACATGTCAGCCTAACCTTCTGGGAATTTGTGCCCCAAAGGCACGCCTCGAACACTGACGCTTGCTGCTCTGCTAGGGCAGGATGGCTGTCTGTGTATGATCACCCCTTGCTTATCATGTTCATTTTGCTTCATATATCCTGATGCATGTACTTGTAGCTGGTAGGGGATGTATCAGAAAGGGGCTCTTTCTCCATCCAGCATTACTAGAAAGCTTTGCTTGAGTCACCTCACGTGATCCATCCCTGCTATCCCTGCTTCTAGGTGGAGGATGTCTTGATGTCGATCTGGTGGACAAAGTTTATTTGACAGAGGGAATATTGTTTTCCTGTGTTAAACAGCAGCGTTTCTTTGATTTGTGTCCCCTTCTCCTCCTTTAAAGAACCTATCCTGTTCAAGAGAAACCAGCTCTTACACCTGACAATAAACAAGTAAATTAAAACCCCAAAATACACAGGCTATTTATCTATTTTCTTCTTTACATAAACTAAAAACTTTCTGAATGTAGACTTGCTTTCCAGTAGTAAGTAGTGAATCAGAAGGTAGGATTCAGTTACTGGCTTCCAGGTAACAAGCATGATGGACTGGTACGTGCTGACTTCTGTGAACAGACATCAGATTATTCTTCTCCAGAGATGTTGCAGAGGAGCAAGAAAGAACTCCCTACTACTAAAGGGAAGTCTTCGAAGTCTTCAAATAAGCACCTGTGTGACCTCTGTTTCCTTCCTGCAGTGAGAAATTAGGAAGGTCCTCTATTATTTACCCAGACCAATGAAATTCTCGTATTTTGCTTTCTTAAGACTAATTGCACTGTAGAGATTATCAGTCAGCTGCTGCTAGACAGAAATTAAGATTCTGTAACTTGTCTTCAAGTTCTGTGTTTGGTCTTGTGTCAAACTTTCAGTTCCAGCAGAAAGAGTGGTTCCAGCTTTCTGTTTTTATTGAGTGGAGAAACATGCGCATCCTCTAAAGAAAAATAATGGAAGAATAGGACTCACAGTTGGATGCTAAGCAGGCATGCTCCTTTTTCCAGCAGTAAGACATTATTCAAGCATCCCATTGAAAACAAAGAACCTCTCAACTTGTGTGGTGATAAATAATTGGTTTTTTAGAAATACTGATTAAATTCTAACATAAAGTGAGTTCACAGTGAATTCTATGCACAGGAGCTGAAATGTGCGCCATTATATAGTACAATTGAGTAACATCCATCAAGCTATCTGGCTTAAAAGATAGTACAGTAGATGAATCAAATAAAAAGCTTTCAAGGTTATGAAATTTCCAAAGACAGTACAAGTCTGAGCCTGCACCCAAACATTTGGGAGAATGAACTGGTTAGCTCATTTCTTTTTTTTTTCCAGTGGGCATTTGCAGAACTCTGAGTAGCAGCATCTTTAAGATCTGGCAATGTTTTGGATCAAGATTTGCTTTCTGCAATTTAAATCCAAGTCAGTGGGGCAGCCACAAACCAGTGTTATATTGCAAGAAAACCCCAAATGTCTTCCTGGCTTTTAAATATGGGCTCTTAACAGAATACTGTGCTATATCTCTTACCTTGTGGCAGGTCTTTTGCTTAATTTTTTCAAGTAGACATCACCACAGTATCAGGGTGCTTTTTGAATTAGAGTGCTTACCTGTTTTTACCCCGTGAGGTAAGGAAGTGCTCTGGTTCCAGTTTTGCAGGAGGGAAGACTGAAGGATGTACCCCAGCTCCTATAGGGAACCTGTTGCTGTACCAGCCCCAGTGCTGTTGGGAGCTGTGCTGCCAAACCTGCGCGGCAGGAGTTCTAGCTGCAGTTGTCCAAGCAGGGGTGCAGTGCCATGTGCTGCCCCGTGTCGGGGCTTCCCTGTGCTGTTCTGTGGGGCACAAAGGGAAGGGAAGAGCAAGGTGAATGGTGGGAACAGACCTGGTGTTGCTGGCTTTCTTCCAGTGAAAGACAGCACTGGTTCAGCTGCCTTTAATCATAAGGCTGCATTTATTCTGACTGGGATACTCTTGTGGTTCCTGTGGCAGTTGCATACCTACCTTCACAGGGAGGCAAAGAGGCAGGGCAGTCAGAGCTGCAGGGGGTTTTCCTGGTGTCCAAGTTGCTCCCTGTCATCCCCTCCTTTTTTCTTGCCAGCTCTTCCAGCCCCTTGCAGCTGCCTGCTCAGCTGAAGTGGTTTGAGCTGGTGGCCAGAGGATGCTCAGAACAGGTGACAAACATGACCAAAGCCCATCTGCCGTGGCCAGCAGGCACTTACTGGGCAGGCGGCATCTGGCAAGGCTGAGGCAGAGCAGTTCTTGCACTAGCGTTGGGGTGATTTGCCAGTAAATGCTTACATGCAAGTATTTTTTAATAATTTCTTTCATCACCATTTCAAGGGAAAGACAGCCTCTGAAGTATGCAGTGGTTGTCTGATGAGACAATAAAAAAAATTCTGTTTTTTAATAATGGAATCTAGCAAAGAAGGGTTTTGGGTACTTCTTAAACAGTAAAGTTGTTTCTGATCTTTTTTCTAATTAAAAGCTTGGTTTTGTTCAATTTCACCCCTCCATCCCCAAAATTAGCATAGGGCCATATTTAAAATTGCAAGTTGACGGTGGTTCTTTAGCCAGTAAAGTATCCAGTTTCTTATGACTATGTACACTGGCGAGGGAAAGAGAGAACATCTCCATCTACCTTCTTTTTCAGGAAAAATCTGTTTGGCTTAGTTTGAAGAATGTAAGATTGAAAACATGTTCAGTGAAGTGGAAATCATCACAAGTACCTCTGATGGGGACATGCATTTATTTTTGTTTCACAAGCTATGCAAATCCAGAATAATTAGCTGCAGCCCTTTGGCTTCTGACAAATTGCCAGTTCAGTCTTTGTGTGACAAACTTTGGAGCCTTCGTATTTCTCGCAACTTCAAAGCTGTTTCAAGCACTTCCATGCTCAAGCTTTCCTAGAGCTCTCGCTTGCATTTTTTAATTTTAAAATAGTGAAGATTTCCGATTTTTGGTGGGTATTTTTGGTTCGAATAAACACTAATGCTCTCTTTTATCTTAGAAAGATGTTCTAGTCAGTTGGCTATAAAAGTGGGATTAGTCATTGTATTTCAAGCTGCACATTTTTTAATAGCAGTGGGATATGAAGGACAACATGTTTTTCAATGTGGAACAGCTGATTGTAGTAGTTACAATGGTCTCGGCTGCTGGTTTGTTTTTCCTTTTCCCCCCCCCAACTCTCTGGGAATTGAGATATTTGAAATCTTTTACTGTGGAGAAGAAAACTGTCCTTTGAGCCATGGGTTTTACTGAAGCTTGTGAAGGAGAATTGAGGGTCCCCTCCCCCCCCTTTTTAATTCTTCAATCAAAGAAAAATACCAGTGACAGCAGTTTCCACTAATTGTTGCCAGGGAACTGTTGTTTTCTTGAAATGTGGAGAGGTTTATTTTCACATGAAGTATTAATGGAATAAGCTTGGAGCAACAGCGTTCTAACGGAGAAAAGGAGCTTATAAAATATATATTTGATAGCATATACAGAAAGATGTGACTGGAAAGCTTCCAAAGCAAGCAGGGTTGTTGAGATGTTAGAGACTTGGCACTCTAGTACCGGGAGAAGAAAGTTTATTTTCACATGCATGCCAGTCCCTCAGTAAAGTGCATGTTCTTCTGAGGATGGCAGTCAGCTTTGCCTTGAATGCATTTTTTGGAAATGATGCTGCAGAAGCCCTCCCCAGACTGCATCGTGTTAGGTACTTTGCACATGCTTGAAGGTGGGGAGTTGCTGGTTAAAATCTTGCGAAGATCCTGATACTTCTGAGCGTTGGTGCTACGCAGAGTGTGCTAAGCACACAAAGCAAGGTCTTCCAAAAAACCTGTAATAATATCAGCTTCAACCCCAGAAATAGCAGGACTGTGGAAGAACAAATCCCAGGCAGAATCTTCTCTCTGGTCCTCCTCAGTAGAGGAGATCTCTCTATGTGAGACCTTCTTGGTACCTGAGAAGCAGCATTGCCCAGCAGGAATGAAGCACAGGTTCCTGTGCAGGGAAAGATGTTTTTGGCGTGCTGCTACAGATTGCGTCAGCAGACTGGTCAGTTAGGTACAGCGTGGCCCTTTCTGGTCCAGTGGGGAAGAGGAATAAATACACATCTGTTAGGGCAGGGAAGGAAGGGAAAACTACAGAACATTTCCACCATGTGGATTAAGCAGATTAAATAAATAAGCATTTATTCTTAAAAATTAGGCAGAGTAAGCCAAACAAATCAAAATGCATTTAGGTCTGATTTATTTTCAGTCTTGGTGAGTGAATGAGAGAAGCACGAAGAAATTTTTGTGGCTCAGACTCTCTTACTGACTGGTTTGACTGCTTTCTCCTGACTGCGAATCCCAGTGACCTAGGAGAGGTGTGGGTTCCGCAGTCACTTGCAGAAGTCACCTGGGTGAGTCAAAACACAACTAAGATTTAGAAATCTGTAACTGATGTGTAATGAATGGCTGTCAGGTTTGAGCTTGTACTGCTTTGGCCCATGGAGTCAGCTCTGCCCAGCCCCTTTGTCTTCTCCTGACTCCCTGGCATGTAGTGATGAGGCAGTGATTCCTAACAGTGCTAAAGGCTGGAAGTTGGGATGTCCTGGGTGGAAATCCACTCCCTGTGGAGCCTCTGCCAAAGATTTTGGTCACTATAATGGGACTGAGATTGCAGAGTGCCTCGCTTTGTCACTTACTGCAGGCAGTTTGGGCACTCCCTTACAAACTCTGCCTCTGTTCCTAATGAAGGTAATACCCCTTGTAGTGGAATGCCATTTAAATTGCTTTGAGGTGCCCGAATGGTGATGTAGAGTAGGATGACTGTGTAAAGGAAAATGGGACTATTAATGGGGGCTCGTAATTTCTGCAGATTGCTGCATATAATATTATCTCAGCCATCAGTGTGTAAGTGTCTTCCCAGATACTTCTGTGAACTGCAAAGCTTTGTAAATCCCTCCTCAGGAAGTAGTATGGATACAAACAAGACCCTGACAGAAATGCTGGGGAATAAAACTCTGCATTTGCCTCCTTTTGACTAGGAATATTTTGCAGTATACAGTCCAACTCTTTGCACAAAATGACAATTAGACATTGCTTTTATTAATCGTGATTACTGCAGTGGTACCTATGGGCCAACAAAGACCATGCTTTAATTTTGGGCTGCATTAAACAATAGGATTATTTGTCTCACTGAATGCAGGTGTTGTGATATGATATCAAAGCAGGGCAAATGGAGTGTGTTTGGAGACAGGAAACTCAGGAAATGCCTTATTTTAAAACCAACCTGTCTCATTTGCAGTTTGCTGAAACTGCAAAGTCTGTGTTGAAGTACAAATATGCACATAGCTCTTTTGACCTTTTCTTCTGAAGTTTTTTTTCTTGGAGTAGGAAGGATGAGGAGTTAATTTGACACAGTGCCAAGGGTGACTGTACCTCTGACCCTAGTACTGAGGTGTCCTCTCCCAGCTGAATGCCCCATCTTTCGTCTTTTTTGGGGGTGAAATCATGCAAGTCTCTTGCTCAAGCAGAGCTGCAAGCTCATTCCTGTGACAGCAGTTGTAACCTTGTCTTCAGTCCTGGGGTTTCGTTCCACAGGGACAACAATGTTCCTTTGGGAGCAATGAGTGGTATCCACCATAGCTCATGCTTGCTTCAAACCAAAACTTTATAGAGAGAATATAATCAGAACAGTGAAGGAGACTATTTGTATGCTTGCCTTCCTCAGTGAGCATGCTGGTAGGTCTGAACTTCCAGAGGACTCTGCAGAAGATCAGTGAAGTTTGGGAAAGTCTTTTTTAGTAGATGTTGTTGACTCTTCCTTTCCCCAGCTTTTGCAAAAGTTACGTACTCCTTTGATCTGAACTGTGACCTGATATATTTGTCTCTGGAGATCACTGCATGCTTGTTTGCTCTTCTGGCACTTCACAATTAAATGAGCTAAATGTGTTCATGTCACAAGATTGAATGGAGTTCCAGTAAAACCTGGTGCTTAAAGACATTGGGCCTTAAAGTTTCATAGAATTTCCTGTATTTGGTCTTTAGCCTTAAGTTAGAGAAACTGTTAGCACATGTACTTCAGCTGCTCCTATATAAAACAGGGCACATTCAAACACAGCGAAAGCTGGAAATGTTTTCCTGAACCTGATTGCCTTCATGGAATTACAGCAGAAGAAAGCAGAATGGCTTCAACTTAATCAGAACAGCTGAACTTACACACACATACATTTTTTTTTTTTCTTCTCCAAGGGGTACTGTGTTTTAAGAATGATGTCTTTTACTAGAAGGAATATTTATCATTCACTTTAACTCTGCATTTCTGGTGAAAGGAATACATCTATTTTTCTTTTTTTTTGGCAACAGTGTAGACCTCTTCTTGCTGTATGTCTAAAGGCAGGCAGATCAGACAGAAAGGGTTTCTGCACATGCTGTAGATGTTTTCTATGCCTTTAGTTGTTATTTTGCAATACCTGTCATATTGACCTAGCGTATCGATGGAAAACCCTCGAGGACTTTTTGACAGTTTATTTTCAATCACTGTCTTTGTCTAGTTTTTGAGAATATTTACTGCTAAAGGTAATTTTGCACTGATACCAAAAGCAGCGCAATTAATAGTTTAGGGTGGGAATTGTTAAATGTTGGATTTCAGTCTGAAGAAGAAAGGAGAGAGCCAGGAGAAGTTTAGTTGATTACAAGCATACTTTCTCCAAAGTGAGGTAGAAGCGGGTTATCCAAAATGTGCTTCTTTAACGTAAGGTCACATTTATGGAAAATGTGAGAGCTGTGATATGTTAATTTTATTTTTTCATCCCTCACATGATTTGTCAAAAAGGAGACTGCTGCTGCAACATCCTAGATGAGATTAGTGTGGTTCTCCAGTGGCTATGCCAGGATCAAGGGTGGGCCAACTGCAGTTAATAAATGAATCAGAATAGTCATTGGATACCTAAGGGTATGATGTGCCCTAAGTAGTCGCTTAGCAAGTGGTGGAAATAGAGTCCCTCCTTTTGGAAAGCTCTTTTGAAAGAGAAGGTCACTGAGGGCAAGAGTTAACTTTCTTTCTGTAGAATGTGGGGGAGCCTAGAGACAAGCCTCCTCGGGAAGGTTCGTGTGAATATATCTCTGTTGCTTCAGATTTATACTGGGGATGATACTGTTAGTATATTTAAAGCCAGTGTGCTACTGACATAGTAATGCATCTTTATAAATCCCAAAGCCAGAGGAACCACAAAAGCTGCTGAACTTTGTCCATGCAGTGCTGCAGGGCAGTTTCATCCATGATAGTAAGCCTGTGCTCAGCTGTTCCCCTCCTGCTCATCCATCCGTAGTTTTGTTCCTCGGAGGCTCCGTATCCAGGTGTGCTCTCTGTGACTCAGCTGTGCATTAAAACCAAAAGAAATCCAAGCCTGCCTTCCATATATAGCATAGATTCATTACTAAACTGTGATGCCATATTACATTTTATTTTAATTGTTCTCTTCTTATGTTGAGGTTATTTTTGTAAAGGAATCAAAAGAATTAATTGTTGCTCATATTATAGATGAATAAAAGCACGTCAAGAGAACTTGTCCTCTGCAGTTTTGCTTAAAGTTTCCTTGTTGACCTGTAGGATCCTAAGACAGTGCTGTCAATCAGTCATTAAGATATCAGACATTTCAATTATGATAAAAAAAAACTTAAACTGTGGGTGTTGCTCCTTTGTCTTAGAAAAACAGCACAACAGAGGTTATGAGCAGGAGAGCAGAAACCACCTATATACAAACTATAGACTGCCTCTGTCATTGCTAAGCAATGGACTTACCTTGTACTACTCTTTGGCCGTTATTTTAGGATCCAGGGTAGTTCAGTGTCTTACTTGGGTTCACTAATCATTTTTCAACCTGAGGTTGCTTCAGTAAGTTATAGTTGCCTCATTTAATTTTCCAACTGGCATGCTTCACTGAATAAAAGGGGTTTTGTGTCTAATTTAAAGTTGCTATACATGTTAACTTATATGTCCATTGTGTCCTTATTTGAGGGTTTGTTATCAGGTGTGTATTCAGTAGTTAGTGAAGATCCTTTTTTTAAAAAAAAAAAAAAAAAAAAAAGAAAAGTTCCTCCTGGTACCTTGCCAAAGTGCAAACAAGTTATTTACAGTGTTTTGACAGAATCATCTGAAGACAGAATGGAAAAGATGCCATTGGGACTGAGCTAATACTGTAAGAGACTGAAATGTAAGGGAAACAACTGTTGCAGAGGAAATTTTGGCCAACCTTGCAAACAGAGAAAAGCTTTTTAGCTTTGTTTTTGTAGTAAATTGTTGATTGGAGCCAAGAGCTTCCTTTACTCAAAGGTCTAAGTGCATCTGAAAATGTTTTTTTTGTACAAGAAGCTTCATTGCACAACTCCGTTGTCCTGTAACCTCAGCAGCACAGAGTTACTGTGTTAAAATTGTTCATTGACTTACTGATGGCAAAGATTAGAGGACACGCTAACTCCAGTCTATAGAGAATTTATGTTGATTGCAGAGAGATCATTTGTACTTTAGGCTAGCTTGGAAAATGTTCTTTCCTGTGACCTAGATGAGCTTATCTTGTAATACCCTTTCCTTCATGATAACATCCTTAATGGCAGCTCTAAAGGGTGAAACAGAACTTTTTCTTTATAACTTTAAGTACAAAGCAGTTTGAAATGGAATCAAAGCAGATTAGATGTTCATGAGCCCCCTGTGATGACTTGCATACCATTCAAGGCTGTAATGGCTGGTTATCAGTGAACTAAGTGACTAAAAAGGAGCTAGAGATAGCATTTGCTCCCTGATGGTGACAGATCCTCCCACCTGTCCCAGCTCCTGATTGTTTTTTGACCACTGAGCCAAAAAGTGCAGAGGGCTTCTAACAGTGATGGCTCTGCATGGGCCAGAGGACCCTTTTCCTGCCAGTAACCTAAGTGTACTGTTCCAGCTATGTTTTCGGTTCCTGCTGGGTGAGAAAACTACACCCCAGTTCTGAGTGTTGCCTAACAGGTGTGTTGAATGCTCAAGTTCTTTTCTTTCTTTTGATAAATGCTGTGATTGCTTGTCTTAGTTGTTACTGCCTGCTGGTTCTCTTCTTAGCTTCTTCAACCTGCTTGTATGATTAAATCGGTGCACCTCTAATTCTTTCTGTGCTTCCTAAAATCTGGATCTTTTCAACTGAGCCTGTAGGACAGGATGCACG
Organism: Grus americana; assembly: GCF_028858705.1. Lineage (NCBI taxonomy): Eukaryota > Metazoa > Chordata > Aves > Gruiformes > Gruidae > Grus > Grus americana. Next base: position 53,476,729 of record NC_072856.1, on the reverse strand, counting down.
CAAAAGCTGTGTTGGCTTTGTGAGCACCGTGTGCTGCACACATGTGATAGTCCTGTGCCTGAGCTGGTACAGCATGTCTCTGGTTTGTATGCAGTTGTTAGGCACAGAGCATGTTCATTCTGTCCAGTATGGTCCAGGCCTTGCAGTGCCTTTTAAGGGTTGGTTGGTGTAATGTTTTTTTACTAATTTAGGATGGTCAGCCCTTTGTACAGCAGCTCAGTGGCTTGTATTTACTTCTGTATTGGTATTGAGTAGGTCTGACTTCAGTATAGCGCAAGGAAGGAAAGCGGATAGCAACACACCCTTGGTGGTTAGTGAGTACTTAGTTTGCATTGTGGAAAGTTAGAGGGCAAGTGGAAATGCATTTTCCTAGCTGTCTCTTCAACTTCTGCGTTGTCGAGTTCCTTTTTTCTTAAATGGTGAAGTGCTGACTTAGACACCAAGAAGGTTTAAACGATGTTTTCAGCAGGTATGCTTTCATCACACTCCTGGCTTTGGTTATTAAGTCCTAGCTCTGCCAACCAATGTACGCTCTTGTGTGCAAGGAGGACTTCTCCAGACAGTGATGGAGGAGGGAGTGCCTTACCCAGAGGTTACCCCAGCGAAACCCCCGGGATCCAGTTGGAAGCACCACGCTTGCAGCATTGCAATGGGAGAGCAGTTTGCTCAGTTTGGAGGGACTGAGCTCAAACCAGAGGTGCTTCTAAAAGGCAAGTATAGCCAGCCCACCGCCCTTGAGCCACCTGGGACTTGAAAGCTGTTCTCATGCAGCTGCTAAGCCATGGTCATGACCCAGGAGTTGTGGTAGTCTCACATCAGCTGCGGTTATTATGGGGTGTCCTGTGCTTTCTTATCAGCCAGAAAGGGGTCTGTTGTGTGTTTTTATAGTTCTGTGACTCTTTTGATGTGTCCTTTTCAAATCAACAAATCTGACTGCTTTTGCCTTTTCCTTAGTGCTGAGTATTCCCAGTTGTTGAGGATTGTTTTTTTTATAACTATTGTCAGAGACTCTCCTGGAGTGGGTACAGCTTAACTCTGCTTATAGCATAAGTGATTTGCAAGTAGTACTATGTTGTCTTTTTTGCTTTGTGTAAGGAACTGCAATGTAAATGCTGCATAATCATGCATGCAAAATAAATTTTCATGGAAATGCTGTCTTGTAGGTCATCTTTGTTTCTGCCCAGATATGTATGTCTGTAGCCAAGTTTTGGTGCAGTAATACCATCAAGTTAATGTTTAAAAGAAGAGCTAACAGAGTTTACTTCATCTTCAGTAGGCAGGAGTACCAAGCATAGTTGCTGATGATTGGGGAATTTTAATTTCGTATAAATTTTCTTAAGATTGATGTGCTACAACTTTATTTATTGAATCTATCAGCATTGTTTATGATTTTGTCTCAAGAACTTTGTGTGTTTGCAGAGGATCACTTAGCAACAGCCTATGGCACAGTGAGGTTGTCTATGACATGCTCACGCTAGTACCATGAACCATAAAACAATGAGGAAACACCCAGAAACAGCAAGTAAATAGAAATTTAAAGCAAAACAAAGCAGCTCTCTTACTGAAGAGTTGCATGTTTCTGTGGGGCACTGTTTATAAAATTCTTTGCTTTTCGGTCTTTATTTACATGTTTGTCATCCTGATCTAATGATGCTTCTGTAGGTGTTCATGGGATGTCTGCAGCTGTGGTAATGGAGCATCTCCTGAGTATTTAAGATAGAAGCAACTATTTGATATTAAAGCAACTCACACTTTAATCTGTTAAATCTTCTTAAATTAGTCCTTCACCAAGTAATAGCTAAGGAATAAAAGGTCCTTGAAGGGGTCTAGGATCTAGACTGATTCGAACTTTACAGCTCTGTGCTAATGCTGTAAGATTCTGCTGTTTCTAATAACATTTTGTTTCCTGAGAGTGCTGGGTTTTTATCTTGTTTGGGGTTGGGGTTTTTCTGAGATTGAGAGGGTTTATAAATTCAAGTCTGAATGTCTGCATATTTCAGGCCGTTTATTATTGTATATTGATAGTAACAACTTGATTGACTTAAATGACTTAGCTTGCACTGGAGGTGAAAGCTGAATGCAATCAGAAACATTTTCTTTCTTTAAAAAATTGTCCTCAGGGTCTGAGATATGGAGAGTAAATACATGGGAAGTGCCCCACATCTGTGTTTGGCAGGCAACAGTAACTTGACAGGAACACAGCTGACATTGAGTTTATGGATCTTATTGGTTCAAGGGACGCATAACAGGTGGGGGTAATGTTGAGTGTTAAAAGACAATGCTTTATTTTTTTTTTAACTATTCTTTCTGATTCTGGGATGTGGGCTGAAGAAATTCTACCATTTCTTGAGCTTTTCAAGAAGAAACCAAACTGCAGTATTTGCATTTAGGTGTAGAGTTACCTGACTTTTTTAAAAGAGTTTGGGTATGAATCTTAATTTTAATGGAAAATGTGAGATTTTGGTGGAATTCAGTTTGCTGCTGCTGGTACTCCTGCAGTCATTTCACATTCTTAGTCCCCTGACCTTAGAATCCAGTGTCTTCAAGGAGGAGAAAACAGGGAACGTTATTATTTTCCTTGGAAACTGTCCCATGTAAAATACACTCTGGTAGTAAGGAAGGTACAAAGATACAGTGCTGAGCATGAGCAGTGATATTTTCAACTAAAACAGGGAGCCTGACTTAGTGAAGGACCTCAAGTCTTTCCTCAGTTGAAACTTACCCTGTTATACAACAAACCTCTAAGTTGGAACAGTTCAGCAAGAGAACAGTCTGCTGAATTATCTCTCTCTCAGTTTGCAAAACCAAAACTGTGTCTATAATACATTTTAACACTGAGGGGCTGAGATCTTTCGGTGTAGCATACTTCACTGACTTGAAGGTTGTCATGCTGCACTCTTACTTCATTTGTAACACTACAAATGTTGAAAATCATACTTCACGGTGTTGTCACGGTCTTGGGTTTATCTGAGATAAACCAGCTATAAGGAGGTGGGGCACAGTTATGCCTTTACACATGCAGTCTGTTTTGGGCAGCGTTATCGCACGGTTTGTTTAACTTGATGGGGTAGGTCATACCATACCTGTCTTGGTTCTCTTGTTCTGCACATGGCATAAAGAGATTATCTAAGGTTGTGCTGTCCTTTCTGCAGATGCTTGCAGCAGTTGGGGATTTGAAGAACCTACATTTGATGGGAACAAGAAGCCGTTAGTTGAGGCTAGAGCTTTCATCTGACTGCCCACGTTGCACTTGTTTGCATTTAAAAGCACATACAGTGTTTCCTGTCATTTCAGTCTGCTTTTGGGAACTACATAGGAGGCTTTTCTCTCCTGTCTCATTTCTGTGCGGAACAGTGGACACCTGTCTACTTTAATATCCATTGCCGCATGTGTTTGTCATTTCACCTATTTCAAAAGCTGTGCATTTGACTAAGAATAAGTAAGTAAAAGAATAAACTCTTCACAAGCTAATTCTAAAACTAAAGACCATTAAAATAGTATTTGTGTATGTATTTTATCAAGGCTAACACTAAAAACATTAGATGACACTTTTCTATGTGTTGTAGTTTTGAGTTAAGGTGCTCAAAACAGAGCAATGGCATGTCTACCAAAAAGTTCAAGCCACTTAATCTCCATGCTGAAAGCATGTATTTATGTCAAGGATACATATAGCTTGCTGGTCACTGGTTTGTGTTTTGTCCCTTATTTTATAGAGTTTTACTGGCTTATTTGTTTGAGCTTTGCATATGGGACGACTTTTGAGCCAAATGTTTCTGCAGTTAGCATAAGCAGGTTAAGCCTGAGGGATGGAGCTTTAGAAGAGCAAATTTGAAACTTCAAACCACTCTTCGCACTGGCTCCGTATCCTCCTTTGTTCCCTTTCACAAATGCCTGGGCTGTGGTGTTCAGAACAGGCTGTACTGAAGGACGTGTCTTTGGGGCCTCTCCTGTGCTTGTACTTGAAGTTGGCTGGAGGCAAGCCAGCTCTTCATTTTGAGGTTGCAAAATTGTGCTAGCATGGCAGAGGACTGGCTTTATTTCTCTGTGGGACTTACTAGCCTCCCGATCCCTGTGCCACTTCAGTGGCATCCCTGTCAGCATCCCTGTCAGCATCCCTGTCAGAGCCAGGTTACACTGCTCTGGCTGTTCAAAGGGAGGCAGATCGTGCATGTTGCTGCCTGCATGTGACCACAGACCTACCCAAAATCTGTTAATCCATGTGAGTATAGTATTTGAATGACTGTTTATGTACAGAGAGCACAGATGATGGGAAGCCTCCTGCAGCGTGATGAACTATTAGGACATTCCCCTCTACACTGCTCGTTGTCACACCAAGACAGGCAGAAGAGTGCTTTGCACCTCACATTACCTGTAGCACATCCTGGGTTGTAAGCTACAGTGCTAGCTGTTAGCTGAAGATGGAAGCCTGAATGTTCCAACACTTGGAGTAGTGTCCTACCACCAACCACAGTGTGAAGTGCTGCTGAATTGCAACCTGAGACTGGCTGTAATGTTCTGAAAGAAAAATGTGGCAGAACTAATGCTGCCAGCACTCAAAATTTAATGTGTTTCACCAGATTTTGAAAGGTGATTTTTAATTTTTTTTAATGGCATAGAAAGAGTAGTTGGAACATGAAATTTGCAAGTATTGCAATGGAAATGAGGTGATCTAGTCGAGGGGAAATAATAATCAAAAGATACTACTAGGTATCAAATTAGCTTCACAGTTAGTTGAAACTGTTCAAAACCATGATTTTATTATTTTCACAATGGTAAGTGTTTCAGTAGATTGTTGGTTGTGATGGAGGACACAGTGAGGGGACGTTCTGTGGCTTGGGCTGTAGGACAAGTCAGATGACTGCAGTGATCTTTCTTGTATTGAAATCTGAGGGTAAGTTGCTGAGTAATGAGCTTGCTTTTCAAAGGTGCTGAGCAGCTGCTATTAAGGTTCAGGGAAAATGCCAAATGCTCCAGCTGTTTCCTCTGGGTGTAAATATGAATGCAGCAGCCCACTCTGCACAAACTTTTTGTATGTGTGAGAGTCCTGTTCCATCTATGTGGTGTTGTCCTGTGTCCACGTCCATCCTTATCCCCTGTCCCCTTCTACCCCCCACCGCCCCTCCCCCCCAAAAAAATAAATCTTAGCTGAGAAATTTTTCTGAACAAATTCCATTATCAAATGCTGGCAGGTTTTCTGATGATCTTTACTGTTTCACTGCTTGTATTTGGGTGCATGGGTGACTTCTAGTTTTGGGGCACATGAAGGCAGAGCCTCTCGGGTCCCTGTACTGAAGCTAATCCATTGCTGTCCTTCCCTCTATGAACATTTTGGCCACTTTTGAGGGACTTTTCTAACTTCAGAGCAAAATATACAAATCCCATCTGCAACAGCCTGTTTGTTACCAGCAGAATTCCAGTCTCAATGAGATTATCATAGTTCTACTTTACAAATAGCATGATTTTGGTATTTGTGTTTGTCATGGCTCTATTGAAAAAATACTACATTTGTAAATCTACTACGTATTGGCAATGCAGTAGAAGAAAGCTAAAATTACAGGCTTTTAACCTTTTATTTGCTAGTAGCTTCACAGACCGAGAAATTTCTGGTAATGTTTCAGTGCTAACACTCTTTTTTCTTTGCAGTTAACAAGATACCACCGTATGCAAAAGGAACATGCATACTCCATATGCATGCTAGTTACGTGGGGGGAAAGGAGGCAAGTTTCTGGATTAAAACTTTTTTTTTTTTAACTAAAAGGTTTTCCGCACAAGAGGAGATACTTTCAGTATTCAGTGAGGGACTTTGGTTCTGTGGGAACGGGTCAAATTTAGCAGACATAAATACAGAAGCCAAGTAGTGTGGTGACTTGCAGAACCTCTGCCCCTATAAAGAAAAAAATACCCAACACCGGCAGCTTATTGCCACACTTTTAATATGCTTATTTGAAGGAGTGAGGAGATGAGACTTTGCTCTTTCCAGTGTTATAGAGAGACTTCCTGCCTCAGCACCTTTTTGCAAGCAGGGTTTCAGCAGGATGTTTGGTGAGTCTACACCAGAGCATAAGAAAATTAATAGGAAGCATCTGAAGGCTGTTCTCATTGCATAGTCAAGTCTAACATTTTAACTTATCCATGGCTGATGTGGGTTGTTGCTTAGTTTGGTTTTGCCAGAGGGGGCTGGGCCAGTCATGTAAGCAAGACTAGCTTTACAGTGTCAAGATCTGTGCAGCTTAAAAAGCTTTTCTGTAGTCCGATACATCCTGCAGTCAGAGGTGGTGGCTGGGCAGGAGCTGTGAGAGTGCTCCTGCAGTGCAGCGGGGAAAGTGGGCTTGCAGGATTAGCCATTACGGGTAGCAACAGTAGCATCTTTTCCACCAGGACTGTTCGATCTGTTGAAGAGCATGAAATACATAGTTATGTTGCTAATCTGGACCAAAGTTGATGCCGCTGTGTCCTCCTTTGCTCATTTTTGTAGGAAGGTTGAGGCTAACGCAAGTGTGTGACTGTGCCACAACCACATCTCCCATTGCATTTTAAAATAGCACATATTGTAGACAGAGCAGTCCCAGACATGTTTTTGAGGATACCACCCATTTTCTCCAAAACCCTGGACAGCTTAAAATTCTGAAATAGCAGATTAATGTCATGAGCTTGGTATGTCTAACATAAAGAAAGACTGGGAAAGAAAAGTTTTATTACCAAGAAAACAAAGGTCACCCCTCCTGCAGGCACAGAATGAAGAGGAGAAACTTTATATTCCCTGGTAAAAATAATTCCCTCACTGTTGGTTCCTAAAGTAAATCCAACCAAATCAAAGAACCCAGAACAAGTCCAATAAATTGTTACTCTGCTGCTGTCACCTTGTGTAGTAGGTTGTTAGCTTATGTCTAGCTGTCTTGTGTCAATGTGAGATATAAATAAAAATGATAAAATGCAATTTATTGGATGGACTGGAAATTAATTGCTGTTAGGTCTTAGTTATTTCTCATCATGCTTGCTGGGAACTTTTTCCCTAGAAGGAGATGACTTGAAAGGCACCCGTTTTTCATAAACTATTTTTAATACTTAAAAGTTAGTTGAAGCACTTACTTGAGACATTTATTTTCGGCAGAGAAGACGACAGCTGAATTCTCCTGTATATATTCTTAGTCTCTGCTGCAGGGTGAATCTCCATTTTTTTTTTTCTCCTTGACAGGCTCCATCTGTATTTCTGTCTCCTGCTCCCACTTGTCTTATAGACAGTAAGAATTTGGAAGCTTTACCAGGAAGAGGAGGCAAAATGTGCTGTAACCTCCTTTTCTACACTTGCCTATTGATCCCAAACCTATTGCCATAATCATGGTTCAGATTAACCGGGAGGACATTAGGTCAAGCATTTCGCAAGTTGTCTTTTATAAGCTTTAGCTTCTTAGCCTGCAAGTGCAGGGTTTGGAGCGGAGGTGCCCCTTTCACTGACTTGCATCCTGCTGGAGCAGAAGGGAAAGGCCGATGGGAGAAACGAATGGCTGGGAAATGGTGGGGTGATGCAGGAGGTTTCTGGAAGGATCAGGCTGACTGGCTGGTCTGCAGATTTTATTGTTCCCTAGGGAAACAGCTGGTTAAAGGAAGCAAAACAAAAGCCTAGCCACACATGTTTTAAGCCAGTTTGTGATGGGTGTTCCAAGCAGTTAAAATACCTGTTTTCATTCCCACACTGGAGGCTTTGGATAATTTTTCTGGGCATTAATTTGGCCCGTTAGCAGTATTGGTCTGAACCTCATCAGGGATTTGAAACTCTTTTCCCAACAGAACTATTGCATAGTTTGAATTTTATATTTACCCTCTATTGCTTGGCACACACTTTCGCACGATGAAAGCTTGTTTTCCCTAGTTAATTCACCATGTCACCGCTTGTCACCCAGTTGCTTTGATAAAGATAGAGATGTCCTGCATCATAAGCACTGGTCTGTTAGTGACCGTGGGACAAAGAGGTGACTAGAAGGGGCTACAAAAAGAGGAGGGGAGGAAAGTGATCTACTGGGGAGGAAAGCTGCAATGATGTGTGGGGTTAATGGTCATTTGAGAATTTTTTGGCTTAAAAATCCTCGTTGGAGAATTGTCTCCTTCATTCCAAAGGTGCAGCCTGTACCATCAGTGGTCTGTGCCCTGCCAAGTGCCAGGCAGCGGAGAGAGAAGCCACATGCCTTCAAGCACCCCTCATTACACTAAGGTGGCTGTTCAAAGCCCACTGCTGTGGTGGAAATAAAACTAGATTGCAGTGCCTGCACACACTGCCCTTTCTGCAGGAGGGCACCTGGTTTTCCATTATACCAGCCTTGATGGTTCCAGCTGCTGCTTTCTGCCATTCTTTTCTTGAGTTTTGTTAGTTTTGCAACAGCAGCTCTGTGAGACTTCATGCAAAATCTGTGTATTTTAGGAACGTGCTCTTGCAATTGTAGCTGCTTAGGGAGTTTTCTCACATGCTGCGCCCTGTTGTGGGTGCTACAGACACTGGTTAATTTTTGCTACGGGATTGTTCTGCACCACTTAACTGTGGCAAATGTGAATAAGGTGAATCCAAAAATAAGCATAAGGAACTTTTTGAAATTTTCTGGACAATTCTGTTCTCCTATTTTCTTGTATATTATAGGATCAACTACATAAAAGATTGAGGTTTCTTATACATGTGCATATGTCTTGTTGGTTTTAATCATAGAAACAATTCCTGCTGCATATTATCTCAATAAATTTCATGGTACTTAGCATATTTCAGCTACTCTTCCACTTTGCTTATATCTACAGGCAATAAAATATTTAAAATTCAAATTGCCACTGTTAGGAAAGTCAAAGGTGAGCCTGCCCACAGCATAGTACTCATTGCCAGTGCTGTCTGGAGATGAATTGTCTATGGCTTGTGCTTCCTGGGGTCATCCTGGGTTACAGGGTGTGTAGGGGGAGGAAGGGAAAGAAAGATGACAAGATTTCAGTGAGAAAGGATGACCAACCTTGAAATCTTATTGTCAGTTACTCATGGCAGTAATAAATATGACAGAGCATCCTTTTCATGACATACCTTCGTCTCTTACAGCATCTTTATCAGATGTACATGCCCACAGTGTTGAAACACCTGACTCAGGATGTGCTGTGGAGGTGCATGTTCCATAGTCTTTGCTGCCTAGCTGCTGGTGAGCCAAGGGTGCCTCTGAAAGCTCTTATCAGACAGTAAATAAAATCAGTTATGTTTTCATAGGGCGTTTCCCAATTGCACTGGCAGCCTGTTTGGTGTCAAAGTGCACATGCTGTAGAGACTATGAACCTGCCAAATATTAAAACCAGTCATTTCTTTAAGTTTCTGTGTGAAGGGAGAGGCTCTCGTCCTTTTGTGAAATGAACTGGACTTTTAAAAATCCTGGCTGTTGGTAGTTGTTAGAAGTAAGTAAGTGCCTGTAACCCCAGCGTACATTAGAGCACATAGCACTTACCAAAATACATTTCAGTGGGTACGTCCCTTTGTAAATAGCTATAGGTCACAGCTAATAAACCAGAGGTTACTCAGCCCTGTATTGCTACAGGAAAGTTAATGGGCTGAACTCTTAACTACAATAGGTGGTTTTGTATTATTAGTGTATTCAGATGTACTGCTGTCGACTGCATTGTGAATGCCACAGAGCTAAGCTGTGTAAGGGCTAGTTAAACTTAAGAGTGGATTTATTTGGAAAGCTCTAGTTAAAGCTTGAGTGACACATGTCTGTCGTAAGCAATATATTAATATCCTAGAACACTAACCCTGCAAGCCTGCCTCAGTTAAGGACATGGCAAATGTCTGCAATCTCTACAGAGTGGATTAAGTCAGTCTTTTTCAAATGCAGGAGGTAATTTTTCTTGGTCTTAGTTTCACGTCCTGCAGATTGGCACAGTGCAGAGCTGACAGGAGGCAGTGCCGAGATCGGAGCTGGGCAGTCTGCAATCACAGAACTGGTGCTGCCTTACAGAGACAGGCCCGATTCCCCTGCACTGTGGCTGGTGTCAAGTGAGAGCAAAGCTGCTGTGGCAAAGAAAGGACCCAGTTATAAAAAGATCTGCTTAAAGCTTTTCTGGTTGGTTGAATTGGGGAGTGGGGCTCTATAGATGCGGAAATACCTACACTCTGTTTCCCTGAAGTGCAGGATTCTTTCCTATGTTTTGCTATTGTTTGGTGTAAATTTCAGAAAGCTCCAACCGACCGGGCTTTCACCAGTTCCTGTAGGAGATTGCTCCATGGTCTAACACATTCGCCTGCCAGGAAGTCTTCCTGCTAATCAACCCATACGTTTCCTTTCTTCTTCTCATCCCATCAGTCCTAGTTAACCCATTTTGTACGCTGCTTGTCTTAAGCATTATCTCTCTTCTAGGGAAAAGAACCTTTCAGATGCTGATACTCTTTTACCATACCACCCTTCACCCCGGGTGAAAGTAGGGTTGCTCCACAAGTTACCTGCCTTCAGCATTGTTGATGAGCTGTAAATCCACAGACTTTAACTTATGGGTAACTTGTTTGCTTGGTTGTAACCTAAGAGTTTCAAACTAACCGCTTAGGAGACTTAGGTATCTGAATAAATTTAGCTGTGACCTGGCAACCTGAATCCTTATGTTGCCTTGGATCTGTTGGCTATGTTTAGCTTTCTTGGTGGAAATCAAGCCCTTTTGCTTGTTTTTTGTTGCTGGTCACTATGTTCCTTCCAGCGTTGTGCTCTTTTTCCTGGCAGCCTTGAAAGGTGTGGAAAAGAAATTGTTTCCATTCCATGTCATTAGCAGGGTTATCATATATTGACTGAATGGTATTGTAGAAAGGGATATAATTTACTTTATGTAAACCTTGATGTCATGCAATAGAAGTTTGTTTTCCTTTTTCTCCCTTTCCTCCTGTTTGTACTTGAGAATTCTCTCCCAGTTTAGCTCCTACACCCTGCAGTATAAAAGCTTCATGTATTGCTGATCTGGTCCTTTTTGCATGTTTGATTCTATTACCACAAGGGTATATTTCTGAGGCACCTACACTTCTGCTTTCACTTATTGTATTCTTATTGAAGCAGACATGTGGTGAGTGAACTCGGGTGGGAAACACAACGATGTTTATTATGTTACAGAGCATGTAGCATTGTGAAGAATTGTATATTTTGATTCCACTCTTATGCCTTTCCCCAAAAGGTTGATTTTGCTGTGGAGCAGGTTTACAGGTAGTATTACAACATTAATTTTAAAGCAAGTATTAATAAATAAATACCAACCAACCACGTGCTGGCTTTCCACTTCTTTCCCCTGCTATGTTACGAAATGCTTGAGACGTTTTCTGCCACTCAGAGGTTCCCATTGCAGTGTGTATAATCATCCTGCAAACTCTGGGGAGTGTTTCAAAGGGTTCACATGCACTCTCAGGAAAATACTCTGTTTTCCACAAAATATCATTTGGGCATCCCCTTTGTTTTGAGATCTGCCCTTCAGGGTTTCCAGGCTGATTCAGATGAAACCTTTTGCATGTCGATTCATTTTCACTCTCAAGTGAATTTGGCAAAACTATGTTGGCATTTTTTTTGTTGCATCCTTCATTTTCCTGCTTCTCCTAAAGAACACGTAGTCGTTTCTGAAAAGGTTCTCAAAGGGCATTCATTTAACTTGTCATCTTTTATTCTTATGTATTGCATTGGTCCTGGGAGTAATCCTCCAGCTGTAGTGTGGTGCTATTTTATCCCCCCGAGTGGCATCCCCAGCTGCTGCTTGCCTCTGGCAAAGAAGACAAATGGTTATTGTGTTCTGGAGCCACGCCAGGTCTTCTGTGTCTCCGCTTGGTCGGTATTGTTGTGTTTTATTTAGGATCTAGCAGTGTTTGAATAACACTGGTTTGTTCTGAGCCCTTCCTTCTCCATCTCCCCTTTCCCCCCTGTTGATTTTTTGTTGAGAGACCTGGACTTACTAAAGAGAGACAGCCTAGTCTGATGGGCTCTTTAGTAACCAGAGAATAATACCCTTTGGGCTATTTTTCCTTCCTTATGTTTGAGGTTTTATTATAAATGTGAGGAGAATGTCTAGGCTTCCATATACGTTTCTGAGATTATTTTTGTCTTTAGTTAAACTATCTGGTTCGGAAGAGGAATTTTACCAATTTTGAGCCAATTGTTGCACTTGAATTTCACTTAGGAGAATGTGAATAAGCAGCTCAGCCAGACTTTTATATATGCCTTTCAATATTTGTTTCAGAGCAAACACACCCTCATCAAAATCAAATGACTTCTCTGTTTTTTCTGTCCACGCTTAACCCGTGTCTGCAACACTCACTTCCTTTGACGATGCAAACAAGGCTTCAGCCTTGGTCCCTCTGTCGCTGCTCTGAATAGCAGCTGACTTCACAGGACTGTTCTGCTCGCTGCTGCAGGTTGGTTATCCCACACACACACTTGTGTAACCCCCTTCCTTGAAGAGCCTATGCTACCAGAGTAGTGACACGAACCACATTGGCAAGGGGTTTGCACAAGTGGCTCTCACTGAAGGCAAGCGCACTCCTGTATGCTCTAGCCAGGCCTCATTTAGCAGTCTTAGCCATAAGTAATGACGTGGCCTAGCTAAGGGTATGATTAGCAGATAGTCCACTCATTTTCTTAGGAAATTGGGAATTTCTCTAGGCCATCTTATTAGCCATAAATTAGGGAAGTTGTTTCTGTGCCAGTGTTGGGAAGGGCATATTTGGTCAGCGTATTTTAAATATTTCTTGAAGGATGTGAAAAGCTTTGAACAGCTGAAATAACTGGAAGAAAAAAATGGAACAGGGAAAAATGGAATGTCAAAACTCAAGATCCATCGATATTGAAAAGAGTTTCCTTCTTCTAAATTGCACAACTGAAAATGTCACATTGCCATAAATATGCTAAATGTAGTTATAAGTTTACTGTCTCCGTGTCTTTCCATGTTAGAAGAATGTCTGCTTATGGTTGTGTAGAGATGGAAAGGGGACTTCCAGAGAAAGCTTTGACGTTTACCCAAACAACAGAAATACCTGGCATATACCAGCCAGATGTTTCAAAACATTTTCACTTCTAATTTTAACCCTATACTGTAATTTTAAATCTGTGTTTAGCAGCAACTTGAGCTCAAATTTGGAAGATAGTCTGTAGACCAGTGCTGTGGGCTGACCCCAGCCAGCAGCTAAGCCCCCAGCTGGTCGCTTGCTCAGGTGGGCTCAGCCGTGCCAGCCATGTCCCCTCGCAGCCTCTCACCCACCCCAGCCACGGGCTGCAGGGCAGCCTCAGAGGCAGATCGGGCCTGGGCACTGCGTGAGTGCTGATCAGCAATAACTATAACATGGGTGTTTTATCAACACTGGGTTTGTCACCAGATTAAAACACGGCGTCATACAGGCTGCTGTGGAGAAAATTAACTCTATCCCTGCCAAACCCAGTCCAACCAGTCACTGTCCCAAATGGCCTGCTTTTTCAGAGATTGGTTCCCACTGTCTTGCCGAAGAAGGAATATTTGATCGCTGTGCTTAATGGTGTGAAGCTTTGTCACAGGGAAGCAGCTCCAAAACCTTCAGTGTCCTTGGAGAGCTGGTCAGAGCATGGGGACCGCAGGATAGGGTTCTCTCCCTCTCTTTGAGAACTTCCACTGCAAAAAGTTGCACTTCAGAGTCATTTAGCCCCATGGCGTGTTTCTCATAGGAGAAAACAATAAAGTTGTCCATAAGTGAAACAGGATATAGTGTAGACCACTTGAGTATTACAGTTAGCAAGTAACTGGTGTTGAGAGATGTTTTTGCACTTCTAATCAACCACAGGAGAATGAGTTAGATTACACTATTGCCATCCAGTTGAGAAGCAGTAACATACTCTGCTCCTGGCTATTTGCAAAAGTGGAGTAAACAAGGTATGCTAAACACACCACTGTAACAACCTACAGGATCCTTGAGTTTGGCTGATGGTCCAGAGCCTTGAAAATCTCAAAGAGTTGAGACCTAATCAAAGATTCTGGGTGTCACCTCTGTTCTTGTAAGGCTTACAGCTGCTCTAGCTTCGTAAGCATCTCTCTGATGTCCTGATCCAGTATTCAAACACCAAGTAAAATGGGCTAATGATAAAAATTCATGGTGGAGGAAATAACTTGGAAGGGCTTAAATGACGTCCTGGATGGTGAACTTCCAGATGTGAGAGCACAGAGCTATGAAAGCAGGCACTGCAGCTTAAAGAAAGCCAATGCACTAGAACTAATAAAGGTAATGCTGGTAGTAATTGGGACAGAAGACAAGCCTTGTCAAGGTGAATATGATGCCGTGGAGCATAGTTTATTGTGGTTTAGTTAAAACATCGCAACTTGATCAGTTACAATCCTAGTATTTTTCCTCTGAAATGCTGCTGTGTAGAATAAAAAACCCTTGAAGGTCAGCGCTGGAGGGCACTCCCAGCACCTGCAACCATGGCCAAACTGGCCCCACAGCGGGTCAGTAGGAAGCAGATATGGAGGATGCCTTCATTGTTTTTCAGTCTGTGTGTTTGTCTGAGGATTTGGCTTAGACTTCAGCGCTTCAGGACATACATGTAGATCCTGCAGCGCTTCCTGTTTGCTAGCAGTTATATTTCACTGCAGCATAGATCTTGTACACGTTAGACACTGCGTATAGCTGCAGTTGCGTACAAGGCACCTCTGGTTTTGCATGTAGGTCTCTGCCTTTCCTCACACCACCTCCCACACACCCTGCCTCTTGCTTCCATGCGTATAGGAAGAAGTAGAGAGAAATAATGGTAAATTGCTGTTTATTAGCACAGCTATGGAAAAAAATCCTTTACTAATGCAACGTATGGCCGAAGTTTCCTGACACAAGCGGCTTTCTGATTCATAGTTCTCCAACATCCCCTGTTCCAGCGCTGACAAGTCGATTATTTCCTCCCACCAGCAGATGTAGACAGGAACAATTGGAGCTGCGATAACATTATCTTTAATAGGGGCCAGCTGGGTCACACACCTCACTCTTTCCTGTCTCTAAACAGCAGTGAGGGATGGCCCCGCAGGCTGTCAGCAGGGAGTCGTGGCCACGCGAACTGACTGAAGAGGAGGGAGATGCCAGTTCAGCAGTAATCCACTGCCCAAGATGGATGGAGGGAAATAAAAGGGGCTTGTAGAGAGAGGCAAAGCAGCGGGGAGGGAAGTCATGGACAGAAAACTTGAAATGCTCTTTTTAATCTTTCCAGTAAAGTGAGAATCAGGAATTGGACAGCTCTGGATCAACTGCCTTCTGGTGGGAGTCCCTGGTCGAACGTGGCCATGCTCACATTGCAGCACAGCTTAGAGGAAACAGCCTTTGGAAATTGCCTTTCCAGCTCTTGCTGGGAAGCAGTTAGCTTTTTTACACTGCTGCAATGCGCAGGGTAAACTTCATCTGCAGGAACTCTTTTTGCTAGTCACCTGAGGTTTTTAAGTCAGCTTCTCTGTGCTAGTGGATTGAGCAGGTACAGTATGTCAGGGGATGCAAAGGGGGCAGACTCTGCTGGTTTATTACAGCATGGTCATTACAATGTTCATTAAATAGAAGTTTTCCCTGAAGTTTTATGAAGCTGATTCTTATGTGACTGTTGCCAAAATTAAACTGCGAAGTTTGTTCGCATCTTTTGCTTTCAATAAACAAAGGATTTTTCCTTTGGAAATTAAGATTTGTCCTGAAAGTTTCAAGTGTGTGTGCGCCCGAAAGGTTTCAAGATATTTTGCTTAAACTAACAGTGAAGACCAAACAGTCAGTCAGGAAGCATGTGGCAGGGGTTTGTCATCAAACAGGCTCTTTTTTTCAATTGTATGTGAAAACTTCTGGGTGTAAAAGCTCTGCCAGCAATGATACGTGGTTTCAGTTTTTTCCTGGTCAGACAACTCCGAGATGACTGCTTATGGTGAGGTGCTTGGCTCCTGAGTGTGGGACAGGCAGTCCCACATGTGTTCATGTCACAGCTCAAAGCGCTAGTGAATTGATGTCAGTTAGCTGCATCGTAATGGTTTCAAGCCCCCTTTGCTCCCCAAAATGTAGATGTTTAAATACTACAGTAGCAAGAAATGTGTTTGTGTATGTTACACTTTTTTTATGAACAAATTTCTTCCTGGCCAAGGCTCTAACTCCAGCTGAGATGCCCCTCTGTGAATGCTATTCTGTAGTTTAGTAGTTGACCATCTGGAAGCTGCATAGCCGCGTTAATTTAGGTGCAGTGTCACACAGATACTCCTGTTTCTCTGTATCTATGTCTGGTCAACCTTGTAGATGGAGTCAAGTAGCCCTTTGGAGAAAAGGCAGGAAAATTTTGGGGGTTTGGCTGTTTTAGAAGTGACTTTATGTCCCTCCAGCAAACCAGGAATTGGAAAAAGGGATGTGAAATCTAGCAATGACAAAGCTTTGTAAATATTTATGGCAAGCTTCTCTAAAGTGTAAGCAGCAGGATGGAAGAAAATGCAAAGGGACTGGCTGGGTTTTTGAAATGGGCAGTGGAAGTTGGATTTGTGGGTGGATGAGAGGTGAGAGAGAATAAGCTCAAGAAATTTGACGGTGAACAGGGGAGGGCTTCCCTCTGAGCCAAAAGGAGGGAGACATGGTGAGGGATATGAGGAGTCTGGAAGTTCTGGATTGCAAGAGCGGGGGGAAGCTTGAGAGAACTAATGATGTCTTCTAAACAGTGGGCCTGGTGGCTCAATGATGATATTGTTCAGAGACTGACAGAAGGGGGGAGCTCAGAGCTAACTGGGACAGGAGCAAGAGCAGAGGTTGAGGGAAGAGCCAGAGGTAGAAAAGCAGAAACTAGGATGAGCTTGAGGTTCAATTACAATAAAAAGCAGAGCTGAAGGAAGAAAGAGCAAAGTGTCAAAAGAGAGGCTGCTGGGGACGTCTGGGGGAGCCAGGCTCAGCCCTCTCTGACAGTTGGCAGGATGTGTCTTGCCCGGGTGAAAGCAGTGCAGAAGAGATGCCAAGGTGAAATTGGGAAGGAGTTTGAGCTACCCCAGTGCAAAAGAGTGGAGAAGGAAAGAAACTGAGACTAAATGAAACATCATCTGTACTGATAGATGAGAAGCAGCGGAGGGAGGTAGGAAATTGTTAGGGCGTCTTGACAGACAGCTGAGTGATGGTCAAGACAAGTGTCTTGATATCAGAGCTCAGGGAGACAGTGCATGCAAACATGCTTTGAAAACTAGGTTATCATATGAGACCTTCTAGGAGTCTATCTGGTTTTCTCTGTCATGATATTACAAGCTACATGACAGGCTTTTCACACTTTAGATGTGTTCTTATATTTTAAATATCTTTCTTCTTCCCATCTTTGCCTGTTAAAATTAGTATGAATACTTAAGGATGGGATTTGGGGTCTGTGGAAGACATACCAACAATTTATAGATTCCATTTTCTGAGGATGTTGTACCTGTTGCTGTGACACGAATGCTTGAGATTCCGGTAAACAGAGTTGAGTGAGAAGAAAGAACTACAATTTTAGCTGTTCTTTTTCTAGCTCATTTAATTACTGCTGCATTCACCGTCTTCCCTGAATAGGAAGTCATTTTCCTGTTCACTTGAGCCTTTCAAACAGTGAAAGGGAAAAGAAAATTAATAGTGGGGGGCAGGTAACGTCATTTTAAAGCCCAAACAGTCAGATGGTAGGCTTGGGAGATAGCACCTGAAACTATTATTAACCAATTAAAATGAAGTTCTGACCTAATTTTGTGTCACTGATATTCCTTTAAGTCAGTGCAGCCATCTTAGCGAGAAAAGACATCTGCAGGATCCTTGCAGAAGTCCGGTGAGGCCTGGGTGCCTTGCCAAGGAAGGAGCTACAGCTTCTTTCTCCATCTGGTGAGGAAGGCTTGTCAGTCAAGGTGGGTGAGGAAAGAGTCCAGAATTAGGGAGCGTGCCAGACTTGATTTACAACTCAGTGACAACATGCCTGCTTCTTACTGAGTGATGTTTCTGATGGTCTTTTTTTAATCTTTCCTGTCTGCTGCTCACTTAGTGCTCTCCTTATGATAGAAGTGAAATGTGAGTTTGAATAATTTGAAACCTGAGATTTTTCTATTTGATCTCTGTTGCTGCACCTCCTAGTTCTTTTGTTCCTAAAAGAATATTTAGGGACCTCCTGGACCATACGTGTTCCTGGGCAGCAGATTTCTCTTCGTACTGTGCACCCCAGAATGCACATTTATAGCATAAAGCAGTACTCAAGTGCAGCAGCAGTATTTATGATTATGGTAAGCTTTTTCTTGCCAGAAAGTGGTTAACACTAAGAATCTGCAGTAGCCCAAGTGCTCCTCTTTATAGATTTTAAGGACCAATGACTATGGGATGTAAGTGTGGAAGGGATTTTCTAGGCTCAAGAGCCTAGAACTTACAAAGTTTGGTTGAATTCTTAAGCATTTATTTTCATTTTGAGTTTAAATTTCTAGATACAGATGCCCTAAACTGGGTGCAGCTGTTCCATGGGGGGTGTCAGTAGTGCTTTCTATACTAGCTTGACTCTTACAAACCTCACCCAAAATACCCTCATCCTGGTGAAACTGAGTTTATCTTTGTCGCAGTTGTAGTTCAGCAACCCTACTAGCATCTTTCCCTGAACACAGGGCAGATTTTTTTTGCATCATGGGTCCAACTACATGTAGCCTTTCATTTTGTATTTAGTCATGTTTTCCTATTTCTGATTCTACCTTCTGCGTGATACTTCTGTCTGTGTGGTGGTGTCAGTTACACTTCTGTGTAATTACTAAGGTCTATCAGTAATCTACCTACTGTGCTAAGACCAGTAATGAAGATACTAAATAAAATGGTCACAAGACTAGTGCCTGAGGAATGCCAGTAGTGCACCCTCTCTGGTTTGCCACTGCTGCTTTCACTGTGCAAGCCATTGTCGTCTTCTCTTTTATTTAGCTCTTCATTCACCTTCCTGTTCTTCTGTTGCTCCTTGTCTGTCTTCAGTTTGCCTGACTGCAGGCTTTACTGAAGTCTGAGTAAATAGCTGCATTTTCTTCATTTCTAGAGAATCAGTGGTCATACAGCGAGTTAGATGGGTTTGATCCATCTTTCATAGATTCATGTCATGTTTTAATACTTTTTTTTATTTACCTCTGGAGATCTGATTATTTTTCAATATCTTCAAATGTGCTGAAATGCTTGCAAAGTACTAGGTCAGATGAACAGTCAGTAGCTGTCATTTTTCTCCCTTGTATTCTTTCCATAATATAGTTGGGGGGGTTTTGATCCTTGGGAAGCACTCCATAATGGATACAGTTTTTCAGAACCCTTGTATCACCATCCTATGATTTCCTATGCCACATTTTGGTTAACTGGATTTTGTTTTCTAGAGGGTTTTTTGGGTTTTTTTGTAATTACGGGAGAGAGGCAGCTTCCCCTCACCTCAGCACATTAAGCTCTTCAGAGTCATCTGACGTCTGTGCCACTCCACTAGGCTCCCTCTGATCAGGCGTGTTTCAGGTGCAATTCCTCATATCCTTGAATATGAATGTAAAGCAGGCTAGATGAATTTAAAACATCAAGGTATTTATTCATTTCTGTCTGACTGCAAGAAGCCTGAAATTACAGTGTAGTTATCAACTCCTTAAAATGAGATGAAGTGAATCTCACTCCGAGTTCTGGCTTTGACTGCTGGTACCCACGGAGATATCTGTACCCATCTTTGTTTACCAACTTGCCTTGCTCCCATGGTCAGCATCTTTATTCTTACTGAAAGCTGAGGCCAAATATCTGTATAAAGTTTGAGGCGATTCCTATATTATCTTTAATATTACACCTTCATTTGCTGCACAGAGATCTCAATTTTATCTTGCTTTTAATGTATTCCCACAATACATTTCACTATTTGGCATGCCTGCAAGAAATGCCAAGCATCCTTTATGATCAAATCCTTGAGCTTTTCACAGCTCAGCAGTCTTTACTAATTACTTCCTTTAATTTATCAATTTGTCATCCTGAGATCATAAAAAAAAATGCTTGAGCTGGACACCATTTTGTCCTGTAATTTAAACTACCCCAGCTTGATGTAGTATTCTTTCTATTACTAAATTTTATGTTAGTTTTCCTGCTTCAGAATAGCTGGGCCATAACCTCAGTCCTAGCGTTTGTTCTCCTGAGTTTAGGAAGCTAATCTCCCCTGATGATACAGTTCCTCTTGTTTTCATTCTCATTACTACCTGGCAATGTCCAAATAATACTGTGGGATTGTCAGACCTCCACAGCACAGCAAAAGGAAGACTTTTTATCACTTTTGTTTAAAGGGAATTTTACCTAAAATGTTCTGCCTGTGCCAGTGTTCTCCGTATGCGTTGGGCAGGTGCTGTGTTGGAAGACAGTTCACCTGGGTGGGAAAGGATATCTGATGCATGGTTGAGCCATGGAGCACTCGTGAGGACTTTGTCAGACATGGTAGAAAGTAAAAAGCAAAGATACCTTGCAGTTGCTGAAAAACAAACTGTTGGCCTTCACTATTGTGATCACCTTCTGTGTGCCAGGGTGTTTGGTGAAGCAATGAGTCAGACCCGCTGCGCTCCTCTTCCTCATGTTAGAGCCTTGCCTGTGTCCCAGCCACTTTCTCCTGGCTTCACTTTCTACTCCTTTCTCCAATACCTTCTAGCAGTGCAGCACCTGAGAGGGTGGTCCATGATGGTTGTAATCTCCACCCATGCCCTTCTTCCTCAGTTTGAGAAATCATGGGCTATCTGTTTTATCTTTGTGGCCGTGTTCAATTCAGGCCATTTCAAATGCCTTTAAATTCCTTCCTTGGAAGGAACAGTTTCATGTCTCACTGAGCAGGGGTTTCTAGCTGAAGTAATGCTTTGTAATTGAAAGGCATCTTCATTCTCCCATAAGTAATACTTGCTGGAACAGGATGGAAGGGAATTCCACAATCTCTTCTATCTCTTCATGGTCTCTCCTCTGATTTCTGCTCATGCAGCACAGGGATGTGATATACATCAGCCTAAGCGTGGCCTTCTCTTTGTTTAAAAGCAGCCTTACTCATTTTTATTTCCCCCTTAGGCTGTCTAAATCTTCTAAAGCTTTTGTGTTTCTTCCTTGTCGTATTCCAGTGTATTTCTCCCTCCTCCTCCTCTATCCTTTACAGTTGCACAAACGTTACTAGCTACACAATGTCCGTAAGCTATAAGAATATGTTTGGATGAAGGAGGATCTTTTGTTAACAGAAATATGTTTCAATTTTGTTTGATTTTTCAGAAGGGATCCCAATTAGTTTAGGCAGGGGGCAAATAAAGAGCATAAAAATTTTCTACCCTGACAGCTATTGGTCTCTCCACATGTATTTAAACTCCCTAGTACTCAATAAAGACGACAAACTTTCAGTGAAGCCATGAGCAGACTTTGAGTGCTACCTGTATTTGCTTACAACTCAGTATCATCCAGAGTCTCTGGAGAAAGGGATATGCACTTAGAAACCCAGCTCTCCTGGGGCTAGTAGCTAATAGAAGTGAAGAGAGTGCTGGTGGCCTGGCTGTGCCTTTCTGCTCACCAGCTGGAAGCTTTGTTGAAGGGAGAATTACAGCAGAGACGTTGGTGATCACCTGGGAAGTGCAGCCATGCACACAAGAGCACTGACTGCTCTTGATGTTTGACAGGTGCTGCTGAAGAATTATCCTTAAGCTGAGCCTGAGCTGTGTGGTACAAGTCTAGAGCTGAGCTTCCTCTGCCCTTAGGATACAGGGTGGTAGCCAGGCTTTCTGGGGGATGTTTCTTATATATCAGCTTTTCTACTTATCTAATCCCCCAGCCAAAGAGAGGGAGATCATGCAGTGCATATGTACGTGGCTCCAAGAGAAACTTCCAGAAGAACACATTTCCTTCATCTTAACTTTCTCTGTATCCAGTAGTTATTTAAAAAAAAAAAAAAGTATTTGTGGTACTCTCAGATCTTGATATTTTGAATGTTTATATGATGTTATAATTAAGCACTGAAAGCTTCTGAGAAGTGAAGTGCACCCCTCTCGCCCCCTCCCTTTGCTTACCCAGGCTGTACTGGCTGAAGTGCTGCAGCATTTCTGAATTCTGGATTAATTGGAGTGTTCTCCATGGATAACTTCTCCATTCTACTCCTCCTTTAATGTCCACTCTTCTACAGGATTGATCGAGCTGTCAGTTCAATAACTAGGCTAGATCTGACCCACTTTGCTCAAAGAAACATTAAAAATCTTCCTTGTAAAGTCTTTCTAGTCTTTCTGGATCTGATCTGCCCATTCCAAACCTTTAAGTTCAAGAAGTGAACCAGAAATTTTGTGAACCACTTTGTAATTTTCCCATACCTTCCACTACTGGGATTACCTATATAGCCTTTTAATCTAATGTATGCGAGCGTGATCTTTTTGATGGTTACAGAAAATAAAGCAAGGCAGTCTCAGCAGTGGGTTACACCGACTGCTCATTTTCATGGGTTCTTGTTTTTCTGTAACTTGCTTTCCTTCTTTGGAGCACTAATCCTCCCATGTCACACATTTTCTGTTCAACTTTTCTCCTCTGCTAATCTCTGGATTTGTTCTGCTGCCCTTCCTAATCCCGGGAGCGTTGGTGTCCTCAGGAGACACCCTTGGCAAGAGGCTTTTTTGGATTTGGGTAATATCGATTATTCCTCCTGCGGTGATGGGAAAATCAGCAATTGTCTTTCAGACCATCCCTGAGCAACACTGAACTGCCTAACCACTTGCCTACCAAAACCTGCTCACTGCAGTCCAGCCCTAATGGGACATGAGCTCTCAGTTAAATGTTGTGCTGAGAAACAGCCATTCCTGCATCTTTGCAAGTTCTGGAAAGAACTTTCTGCAACTGCCAGAGTATTGTGTAGGAGAGAAGGAGATAAGCCAAGCCAAGTTACAGGGTTTTTTGCACTGGGCTGTAAGTTGAAAACAATATAGTAACAAAGTTCCAGCCTTGGGTAAAAAAAAATCTCTGCTAAAAAAGAAAATCATTGCTGTGAAGAGCTTTAGCCATAGCCCAAAGATGGGATTTCTTCATTTGCTTTTAAAGAAGTGGGCAAAACTTGGTGCTAACAGGAGGGGTGATGCTCAGGGGAGGTTTATATGCCAGGATCAGAGGAGAGCGGGGCAGTGGGAGAGGTTTGAGTAACTAGATTCAGTAACTTGTCCCCGTGTTGTTCTGCACCCTGAGTAGGAGTCGCGATTCACTGTCTGTCGCTGTTACTGCACAGGCAACAGCAACGCTGGCTCGCTGTTTGCTTCTGTGCAAGGGTGCCGAGGAGGCTGGGGGGAGGGTGATGCTCACCAAGGTCCAGAGGGATTGCGTGACTGTAGGACAAGCCTTGAATGTACAGAGGCTAGTTATTTTACGTAGTGGTTGGGGAAGTGATCCATAAATAGTGTCTGTGTATGTTATACATGTAGTGTAAAAAAAGCTATGAGGTTCCTTTGACCTCATTTTATCTAGAATACAGCTAGAAGTGAGAACTTCCCAGACGTTTTGGAGATCATACCTAGCTTCCAGGGGAGTGGCAGCCTGTGACTCCTGAAAATGTGCAAAGTGCTCACACATACTCTCTGGCAGCTTGTGCCAAACAGAATGCAAAGTAATCTGCTCTGGCACCAGCACAAGACGATGTGAAGAAACCATCTGTTAAACCTAGAATCTTCTCCTCTGTTGTTAAAGTTTTGGTATCTGAGAAAATGGGAACCCAGCAAGGCTTCATAGTTTATGCTGTGCTGTTCCTCACCTTTAGTCCTGTCTTGCTGCTTGGGATGTTGCTGGCACCTGAGATTCTAAGCAGTGGATCGCAGTGTGGGACACACTTTCCTTCTCCTTTGGTGGTTCCTTTAAAACTAAGGTAGCAAAAGATAACCTGTAGAGTTAGCATCCTGTAGTGGTAGAAAGGTAAGCTCTTCAGTTGGTCTTCAATTTCCTTGATTCCGAGAAGACTAACAAAAAGGTAGGGTATTTTCAAGCTGCGTTTCCTTCCTGCTTGGGAAAGAGTTCCCCTCCGATGTGGCGGCTGTTACCAATGCTGCGATGCTCTCTTCTCTTGTCAGCGTGAGGGGAGAGCCGAGTGGGGGAAGTCTCCTCACCGCAGCGGATTTCCTTTCTCAGATTGCCACTGCCGCTGCAACAGGACGTGCAAGTTAATTTGGCGCTGGGGAAGGGGGGTGTGGAGGGAGTAAATAGGGCCTCTTGGTGAACTTTTTGCTCTTTCTTTACAGCCTTTGATGGTTGGGTCCATGTTTGTCCTTTGTGGTGGGACAGAGCTGGTGTTTCTGTCGCCCAGAGGGGTTTATGTTCTCCCTCTGTATCCTTTGGCTCCATTAGCAGCAGCTAGCTGCGCATGACGACAGCCAAGATAATTTTCTTGCTTGGCCAGAGAGCTGATGAGGAGCTCTCTTAAATAGCTAAATGTTCTAATATTTATTTAGTTTGAATATGTGAATATTTTAGGAGCTATGGAGAGCCTGTATATCAGTGAAAAATACCTGGTTTTTGTCTACCAGATCACTCAACATCTTTCCTCATGATGTGTTGATGTGTGCTTGTTACCTTCTGTGGGCTTTTACACAGAATCACTCATGTCAGCTTTGTACTTGCATAGACTTGACCACAGGGTTTGTGGGAGCATCATCCCTGTGGAGGGGCAGGACTGGACTGCTCCTGTAGGATTTAGTTCGGGAAAGGAAGGCACGCTGGTCTTGTTTGGTCCTGTGATTTACCAGAAGAGCAGGCAGGCTTCTGCACTGCTCTGTTCTGTTGCCGTTGCTCTCTGTGAGTAGGTTTTACGTGTATGGATGGACATGCACAACCATTTTCCTGATTTCTGCCCCACTTTCTTTCAAATGCAAGCACCTTCTCTCCTGTAATTGGACTATCATGCGTATTTTATTTTCTACAGTAAGTCAAAACATCGAACCTGGCACTGTTGATGTTTGCAGCTTCCCTTCCCTCTTCAGAGTGCTTAAGATACTTTTAGAGGCTTTCATCTCTGAGTTTTTTGGGGAGAGAACAGCATCCTCCAGTACATCGGCTGCCAGGGTTCAGCTTCTTGAAAACTTGGCTTTCCAACCCAAAGCTTGTGGCTTTTTTCATTATGACTTGTTCAGCTTTGATGGGCAGCAAGGGTAAACATTGGGGCTGGGGGAAGAAGGGGGAGAATTTCACAGGCTTTGTTTTACAAGCCTTTTGATGTAAATTCATGTGATGAAGATAAAGGGTAGAAAGTAGTCCCAGGAGAGGAAAAATGATGACAAATAACCTGGAGGTCTATGTGCAGTGGAGTTTAAGAAGCTGAATTAAGATTGAAGTAAACCCCACATGTTTTGGGGTCAGTGCAGCCTTAACTAAGTATCTGAATAACAGACTACAATAGATTTGTGTAGAAAATTCTATATACTGCCTCAGGGGTTGGGGAGCAGAGAGGTTAGGTCAGGCTGGTGCTGTATGTCTGGTTCACAGGGAGGAAAAATGTTTAAATTATCACAAAGGGACTTTTGGACTGTGACTCGTGAAAGTTGCAGAGCGTCGACAGGTCTCTACTGGAAAATTGGATGGATTCTTTCCCTTTTGTGGCATTTTATTAAGCTTTCTAGCACTTGAAATGATAACATCTGAATATTTGGTGGTATCTGCCTGGTGAAAAGGCTCTGAACAAACCTGTCATCTCTGACTTTCTCCTTATCTTCATTCACCTCCTCTGGGTGAAAGTTTCATGAGCTTTTTCCACCTGCAGCAAAACAGGATGCTGTGTCAGACACGCACTCCTATTCTGTTGCTCCAAAGCAGCGCATCAAATAAAAAACGAAGTATAGCAAGAACTTGGTGCAGAATCCTAGTGAGTGGAGTTTGTTAGCTGATGGGAGACTGGGAGCAAAAGAGTAGATTTATGAGTCCTTTTTTTTAAATGAAAATATTTTGAGAGAAAAGTGAGGATGAATAGAAATGGAGAGATGTATTGTAAATTCCTCTGGGATATAGCAGTGGACAGTTCAGAGAACAGAACAGGTTGGTATTAAGATTTCATTTCATGTGAATGATAATCCAAAAACTATTTCTGAAGAAGAGCTTTTAAAAAACCACAAATCCTGCTCAGCCAGATTCTGAACTACAGTTGATTATCACATGGACTGGAAACACTGATAAAAAATACAAACCTATTTTTAATCATTTATATAAATTATATTTCTTTTTGCTAAATCCAACATTTGCAGTTGTTTGTTGGTTTTTGGTTGTTGGGTGGTTTTTTTTCTGAGTGAACGAATCCAGATTTTTTTTTCACTTGGCCATAGTTTTATTTTTAAACACAGCTTCCAGAAATGCATGCGTGTGGGATTGCATTTGGGACCAGTGGAGAGCTGTGGCACTCTGCCAGGCGCTTGCCCTGTGCCTGCAATATAGATGGATTGTCAGTGTTCTGGAGAAAACCAACCCCAAAACTTTAAACAAATTATGCTTAATGGAAATAAACTTTTTTTGCCCTCCTGTGTAATGATTTGGGTAATGCGCCAGCTGTGTGTTTCTGGAGGGTAGAGAAAGGGGAGAGGAGGGCAGAGAGGGAGCTCTGTGTGCCTGTAACTTGTTTTCCAGTGGATGCTCTGGGAAGTCTAGGGGGGGAAAACTGACATTTCTAAGCTTGGAGCATTTTTTAATTCCCAGCCAGTCTTTCTCTTAGCAGGTGAGCAGGCTAGCTGCAGCCAGCTGTGATAAGAGCATTTATCTAGGGGTTGTTTTCTTCCATATATGGATTTGTCAGAGCTGGCAAGGCATATGCCTTGGATCTGACATTTTCTGTGTACAGCTTTGATGTCGTCTTTCATGTCATTCACCTGAGTTTTACAGGGTTTTGGTGGTAAGTGAAAATGCCATGAAACCAATACCTGGTTGTTCGGGGGTTTTTTAATATAAAAAAGGGCAAGCAGAGTAGGCTATAGCCTGCTTCACAGAAGAAAAGGCACCATAGCCATATCTCTCTGTTTTTTCAAGCTGGTGCTGATAAATCTTTTCTCTCACTTCTGTTGCTATGGTGTTAGTTCTGTGCAAAAACAAACCTTTGGGTGATCATGTCAAATGCAAAGATCGTTTGGAGAGAGAGATGCTGAAAGAGAAGGGAAGTAGGAGGGCTCAAATTCCAGCTGATGACAAACAATGAATCAGTGTTTGTCTCAGCAGAGGGCTATCAGAGATTTTGCACTCTACTTTCACTTACTTCTGCTTGGGTCTGATACTCCACTTGAAAAGGCTTCTTTTTTACCCCTCAAATCTTCCCCCCCTCCCCCCCTTCTTTTTCTTCTACTTTTACTTTTTTTTCTTCTTAGCATATAAAAGGAAGGTGAATCTCTTCCAAATTCTGCACAGCCCAGGAATATTTGCTTTCCGCAGCATGGTCCAGAACACAGAGAACTTATTCTTGCAAATGGTTTGATCCTCCCATCCACAAAATACTGGATCAAATTGTGAAGCTTTATGTGGTTGAAATGTACCTGCTGTCCTTGCTGAGCCAACTGAAGTGGTCATTGAACTTCTTACCGGAGGAGCTGCCTTAGCATGCTGTCATTTCTAGCATTGCTTTCCTGGTGAAGGGAAAGCAGAACACTGTTGTGGGGGCCCTTTTTAACACTTTCCAATGTGCAAAGTGGGTGCATTTTGGTTTCATTCTCAAAATACGCCAGTTGCTTTTAACTGGCGCAACTGTTGTGAAGAAGTTATCTTGCCCAGATGTCTTATGCTTCTGGAAAACACTGTGCTGAAAATGCCTGGATATGCCTCGAAGGCTTATTTCTATTCTTGGGTCAAGGCTGAAAGGGAGAACTGTTTTCTTGTGTTCTGAATGTTTCTGTGCAGATTGAGCTGCAACTGCAGGAAGAACGTGGAGGGGTAACCAATCTAAAATACTTATCTGCTTCTCACTGTTTTTCAAACAAAGTCCTGAAAATGGATTAATTCACATTTTTGTACCTTGGCAACTGGGAACTTTCTGACCTAATTAAATGGACCCTTTGTTTTGCTGTTTCCTTCCAGATGTGATAGGCAGTTGAAACAACCTCAGGAAAAGCAATGTGGTCATCTTTCTTTTAAGGATATTAACAGATTTTTCTGGAACTTGGTTGCAGAAGCAGATCATGTCCTTCCATGTCCTTAGCCAAGCTGCAGTTCACTTCTCTTAATTTTACAGACACTTATACTTGCCCCTAGCCTTCATGCTGCACTACTTGTGGGAGTAAAAACGTAAGTGCTAGGACGGCCAGGCCTTCTGTGGACTGCCTCACCCAGCCACAGCTTACTGATGACTGAGCATTCACATCAAGTCTGTCTTGCTTGTCTTTACCATTGCATGATCTTTGCATGTAGAGTCTGCTGCCCACCTGTGAACAGTGCCTCTGTTAGTCTCCTTGGAAGTCAGGTGCGCAATATGTTTTCCAGATGTACTAGAATCTATGTAAGTACTTCAAAGATACTACTAGAGCCTCAACCTGTAACTGTTGGCATATAGTAGTGGGCAAGCAAAGGCAGTGTCTGTTGGGAAGAATTGGCAGTCTTTCAGTTTGCTTTTGTGCCATGGGTAACTTAGATATTCTGCTCAAGTAAGCTCAGCCCAGATAAGAGTGCCTACACAAGAAAAGCAATTCAGCTACATCGATCAGTTAGATTAGCAACTAGCAAATTATTATAAGGCTGCTAGATTTCTGCTGGTTTAATTTTATTGGTGCTTGAGCTCCAGCCATCCTGTCTTACCGTTACTTTCCTTAAGGCACTCCTTAATTCAAAGCAGGGCCATTTCTGTAGGGTGGGAAATTTTATTAGGACAAAACACAAGCTAATGAGACAGTGAAGACTGGCTTTTATCGAAACAGAGCATCAGCAGCCTCTTCTGCCCAGCCCTCCTCTCCCTCCTGTGCCCCCCACTGCCTTCTCTGCCAGAGCTGAATAAAAGGGATAGCAGCAATGAAAAGGAATGTGCATGTAACTGTAAAATCAGATGCTAACTTTAGTTCAGTGAGCACACATCTGTCTGTCATTTCAAAGATGTTCCCAGTTTGAAGTTTACAAGGTTGCCACTGATGCAGTAAATCTCACGATTGGTTGAAGAGCAGTGCTTGATAATGTGGCAGGTTTTGTGCTTTGGGCAGCCCAGTGTGTTTGCTAGAACCCAAGCCAGTTCTGGTACTTATACTGTACAAAGGTTCAAATCTGGTAAGTTCATTAAATTTGGTAGGGACCTTAGGGGTCCATAATACATCAAAAGCAGATTCAACATGAAATTCAGACTAAGTTGCTTAGGGCTTTGTACAGTCAAGTCTTGAAAACCTTGAAGGATGGAGATCCTGCAGCCTCTGTGGGACTCTGTGCTGCAACCAGACTGTCCTTGTGGTGGATTTTTTTTTCCTGATTTAATTGGAGTCTCCACAGTTTTGATTTATGTCCTGATAAATAAACACCTCGCAATGACATTGGCCAGTTCTCTTAGTACACTTGCATGCATCCTGTCAGGTCCAGTAGCCTTCTTTGCATTAAGATTTCCTCAAAAGATCCCTGACTCAATCCTTTTCCAGTACAGGTGCTTCCTCTGCTCCTTGAACTCTGTCTTGGTACTGGGGACCAACCCCTGTGATGCATTGCCACCGCTTTTGTGCCTTCTCATGCTGTCTGGAGCAGAGTTTCTGCACACTCCACCCCAAATCTTTGTCCCCTATCCAGCTAAGTGCCAAAGTCTGAGTGGAGTGCTCTGGGAGCTGCACTCCTTACCAGCTAAATAGCTGTCCCTGCAGCAGATGAATTTGCAAAGATCCTGAGTCACTTGCTTTTGTGTTACCTGTATTACTGTTCTGGGTGTTGTTTTGTGCAATCGCAAAGGGCACAGCAGGCATTCCTTTTATTAGTGGTGATAATCTATGTTGGCTCATTCCTTTTGCACGTATATGTAAGTACCAGGAAGGAGAGCTGAAGAGAGAAATGTTGGCTCAGGGTGGAGAAGCACAGGAAGGTGTTTGAATGAAGGGTGCTTGCCAATGACTTCGCTGCTTTTTCATGGAATTAGATCTACACTGCTGAGAAATAAATGTCTGAGTAAAGTTTTCTGACATTCAGTGAAATGTAAATTATCAGGGATTTGGGTAACATACCAAAATAAAGGCAGCGTGTAAAATAATGCCTTCGTTGTGGCAACAACACGTTGGATGGTGGCAAGGACAAGAACCTCACATCCCCCATGTATTAATAAAAGGTTTCTCTCTGATTCCTTCAGCTTGACCTCACCAAACCCATTGAAGATCAGGGCCCTTTGGATGTGATCATACATAAACTGACAGATGTCATCCTTGAAGCGGACCAGAATGACAGCCAGTCACTGGAGTTGGTTCACAGGTTCCAGGTAAGTGGTTTTTTCATAGTCCTTCTGCATTTCAAGCAGGAGGACGATCTTGGTGCAGTGAATTCAATCTGTTTCCTGTGCAGTTGGTAGGGTTTGATGAAAAGAGCGCCCTGGCTCACTGCTGCCCTGGTACTGATAGCCCAGCAAAAACGGTTTTGTCAGTCTAAAATGGACTTGCACCTTTGGATAGGTTTTATGTTGTATTGGTAAGGTTAGTAAGAACTGGTTTCCCACCAAATGTTGTCCTGATGTCATTCCAAGAGCATGAGTGCTGTTCACAAAGAGGAGCAGGTGTTTGCAGGGTCCTTTACATGCATCTCTCCACGACAGAAGCCACTAAATTAATTTGGCCCAGTTCTGTCTAGTCTTCCCAGTTCCTGGAATGCTAATTTCTGTAACATCAAGGTTACTGTGAGTAATTCTGTCCTCTAGTGCTGAGAATCCTATTAATTTTTTTTACTCAAGTTTACATCGAAGGTCAGAAATACGCAGGGCATAGTGGTACAGAGAACTGTTTTCCTAAAGAATTCCTAAGAGTAGGCTGAATACCAATGAAAATGATAAACCAAGACCTTTATCATTTTAAAAGGTGTTGCTTCTGGTGGATATCTTTGATCAAAAGTATATTCTTCTCTTTCAAAGAGAAGCAAAATTTAAAAAATATTTTCAGAATTTTATGGAATATGTTTATGTCAGGTGGAAAAACGGGTCAGACAAATTCTGCAAGTTTGACAACTTTGCTTTCTTGTGAAGTGATGTTCTCTTTGCTCTGCTTAATATTCTACAACTAGTAATGCAGAAAATATTGTACTTAATGGAGTCAATATTCTCTTTGCTCTATTTACAAAGCGTTTCTGCTTCCTCCCACCTGTGTATTACTCACACAGAGGAGACAAAAAGGTTTGACTTGTGGGTCTGGCCCTTTGGCACCAGTTCTCTGAACAGTAGAGACTATTCATCGCTAAGCAGTGCAGGCATCCACTTCCCACACCATTGCAAACTCGTTAAGTGTCCAAGGAAGTGTATGGAGAGATGGACTTCAGGGGCTTTCTGCTTGCAGTCTCTCCTTGTTCTAGATGTTAACTAGTTTGCCTTCACAATATATCTGTCCTATTGATGGGAAAAACTGATGACCAGAGCGGCAAAAGGGTGCATGTGTTAAGTTGCTTGCAGCTGATTAAGACTCATGAGATTCCTCATTCCCAGTTCTCAGGTTATTTTGTGCATTCCTGAAGGCCACGCTTTATAAGGCACAGAGAGAGCAGCTCTGTGTAATACTGTGGCATCTCCCTTGTCCCCTGGAGTACGTGCTGGTAGGGAACTTGTGCAAGCAGTTGTAGAACAACAGTTGGTGTGTTGCAGTACAATTAATATCTAAAACACCTTCCTTTTATTCCTGAGCAAGAACTCTGCAATGGATATGGAATATTTTTAATAAGAATTCCAGCTAGTCAGCTTATTTTATTTAATAGCTTAAGGTCACCTGCTGATACTTTCTCAGGTATGGAAGTGAGGTCTGGAGGAAACAGTAGTGAGTACCGTGGATGCATATTCGTAAAGCTGCATTTAACCACCAAGGTGAAGTTCGATATGAAACAGGGTAGAGCACTTTGCAGCTAGAGCCTTAGCTTTGGCTGAGGACTTAGTGGGCTGTTCTTGTGTCTGTGACAGCTGCTGCACTGCTGGAAGGCTGCTAGAGGTAAAATGACCTGCTAAAGATAAATCCCTTACCCTAATAGATTTCTTGAAGTAACCATAATATGATACCTTCACATTATCCTGTGTACTTTTGTTACCATTTAAATAACTTAATCCATTATTTTTAATAGGTTAAATATTAAAGCTTTGTTTTGGAAGATACATATGTTAGAAAATCTCAGTGAAAACTTGGGTTTTATCTAATGAGTTTGTGGGATAGATTCTGAGGGTGGTGAGAAAGAAGCAGTATATATGGATATATATAATATATATATAAGATTATGGATAAATATCCATTTATTCTTTAGTTCAGGGACTTGCTTGTTGTATCTTTTTTTTGATAGCACTTGGAAAAGAATAATATCACCTGAATAGAGATGCAGTGGCCAAAAAATGACAACAGAAACATCCCCTTGTGAAAAAATGAAAACCCAATCAAAACTGCAACTACAAACCAAAAACCTAGCTCCCCCCATCCAGTCTCTCCTAAAATTCTCAAATTCAACAGAGCTATGTAAGTTAAAACATATCACTGATCTTACAGGATTTATTTTCTTTCAAATCATAATATCAAATACAGCAATATTTTTTAACCACAGACTATTTGAGGTGAAATTACTGATTTAAACTTTTAGAAATGGCAAATTGTTATTTTGCATATAACAGTTAATACAGCATAAAAATAAGAAATGTATGTGGGGATATCATTTCCATTTTCTAGGCTTTTGTCAGGAAGAAGGTATTTTATATAGCGCAGCTTGGATTTTTTTCAGAAACTAGGATGTAATTCAGTTTCAGTACAGAATTGCCTACTGCAGAGATCTCAAATTTCCACTTTTTTTTTTTTTTTTTTTTCAAAGTGTACAGAGTGACGGGTGCGGGAACAGGAGACCATAGGCAAAAGCTTTGCAAAACTTGAAGAAATTGTACATTTCTGTCAGGCTTACTGAATCTGTTTGCTATAGTCATGCACAACGGCATCAGTTCCTCACCTGGTGCTGTTTCTTCACCCTAGAGGCTAAATCCAACCTGCATGCTTAGGGCTGTCTCCACAGTCCTCAAGAGCTGACAGCAGTTAGAGGAATGCTGTCCTGCACCATGTTAGGCTGTAAGCCTGAATTCGGGGTGGAAGCTGAAGGGCTCTTTGGTTTCAGTATAAATTTCAGTGGCTGTTTGCTCCCAGACTTCTTGAGCCCTCAACCATAAGGGGATTGGGATATGGGGGCAGCTGGGCAGGTTTGAGTCTGTTGACTATTGTGAAGGCATCAGCCAAACTAATGAGAAAACTGGGTATGCTCCCAGGAGGCTTACACACTCTGGTTGGTAGTCCATGCTCCCAGTGGAAGTTTCTAGACATACACGCATCAGAAAGGGCTGCAGAGCCCTGATTTACAGGGATATTCTTATTGGGACAATATTATAACCTTCACTAGTGCTTGCAAATCTTACTTGAGCTGCCTCATTTCAGAGCAGCTGAGAAATAGTTGTATTCAAGTCTCGTGGTATGTGGCACTGGGACCCCTCTGGCTATACGCCTGTCAGCAGCTGACGCCTCTTAGTGTACGTGCCTCCTTGTCATTCCCATATGGCTCACCTACCATAGCTTAGGCCCTTTATCAGATTTTGGAGGCGATGCATTCTGCTTCTGTTTCACCACAGTTGCTGTTTTCCAAGATGCGATTGTCTATATCAGTGAATTTACTGAAACATTCCCATGTTTCACAGGCTGGTTAAGTCCTGCTCTGTTAAAACTGTGGAGCAACTTGTTGCAAACAGTTTTAAAACATAGCCTTAATAAAAGCTAAACAACCAAACTCATGTTGCCCTAAAATCCTACTTTATTTTAGTATAGCCTTGTGTGCAAGTTTGACAACTCAGCCTTGCCTCTCCTCTCTATCCCGTTAGAAATAATAAATCAAGAGTGTTACCATATTCAAGGTGAACCCCTGTTAAAGGAATCTGCATAATAGCATCCCTGTGCTGTGTTGTTTGTTAGGACTCTGCTGCAGCTCTCGCTGTTTGTTAATCTTGGAAATTGCAGAGCTTTGTTTTTAGTGGCCTCTGAAGGAAACCAGTAAGAAACCTTCCCTTAAGATTTAGGGCAAACAAATCTTACTGCTCTCTGTGTTTCCTGACACAGGTCTTCTCTCCCATACTGCTGAGTTCATCTGTGTTAACAGATGCCCTGTCTCCTGTACCTGATTTTTTTTTTGTTGGCAGCCTGGCCTTAATCTCATACAGCATGTTCAGTAATGGGTGAGCTATCAGGTCATTGATTTGGACTGAGGATATGCTTCTTGTGACACGCTAACTAATGTGGAGAGGTGAGAATAGTTGTTAATCCCAGGGAGTTGTGGAGAGTACTGACAGAGGTATTTGATACAGCATGTCAAATTCTTTCTGTAGGATTTGCATAGTGATAAATGGATTTAAATAGCTGCACAGCACAAAAGCATTCAGTTACACTAGATATTTTTGCAGATCTGTCTCCTGCCTTCTAAGAATAATGGAGTACAAAAGGGGAAACAAGTTGGACTGGAACAGGTTTGGGTTACAGTAGAGAGAAATAACTGTAATCCAGGGACTAGGTAATAGGGTTGAAACTCAGTCTTCTGTCTGGTTACCATTGCCACTATTTTGTTGCTGTAGAACACTTAGATCTTTCTGTTTCTCAGCTTACCACCACCCTTTCATAAATTGGTCTCTATTTCTTAATAAAGGACTTCATAATTCTCCTGTAAATATCAGTATCTACACAAAAATAATACTGTGGTTCTTCTGAAGCTAATTTGGAGTAGGCTGATGGGAAGTTGAAATTTTTTTTTATTATTGTGATAATGCTGAAAATTTGGATTCTGTGTCAAGTGTTGTAGAAAGCAAAGTTATTGTTCACACACCTGGGGCATATGCTGCATGTAAGTCAGCATTCTTTAATTGTCAGTAGGTCTGTTAATAAACAAGTGTATCATGAGAAAGCCTCTCTCTACAGTAATGCACGCTCCATATATATTTTTTCAGAGCTGTAGTAGAGACAGATGGAAGTGAGGATAAGTTTCTGAGCAAGTCAGATGGAGAAGAAATAGTTTGCTGTCTCCTGACTTGATTGGTAAATACAGTTGAACTTGTTCAACTAACAATATGAACCGTATAAGAAAGAAAGAAATTGGGTGAAAAGCACCCTGCGGATAAAGAGCATTGTCTTATATCAGTGTCTTCTGTGCAGAGGACGGTGGTAAATTCTGCTCATACTCTGATGAGGACTCTACATTTTCATCTTCATTTCATGTGCCTGTTGATGGTGGTTTTAGTCTTCAACACTCTGCCTAATTCCAGTTTAACATTGCTGTGTTCACAACAGCAAGCTTCGGCCAGGCATACTCTAGAAAGGCTGTTGCAGGACTATGCTAAAAACTTGTTTAAGTCTTCTTGCAAAATGCTTGAATCCAGCTGGCTGGTGCCTTCAAGGCCTTCATTTTCAGGAGTATTAAATTTAACCGCAAATGAAAATAATAAAAAAGCCAAGAATGTTAGAGGAGAACTTGTTGTTCATTTTTCTCTCCTTGTCATTAGTTCTTGGTTGTACAGTAAGTATTATCTATCTGTTCTTTTTGAGGATCCTATTTTCCTGCAAAGAAGTGCAATGTAATGCCTAAAGAATTAGAAGGGGATCCTGGAATGTGGGTTCAGTCACATGCTTTTCCACAGTTTCATTATGTGATCTAGACGATCCCATTTGCATCCCTGCTTTTGTTTTGCAAGCTGTATATTAAAGGAAACTGTATTAACTCCCTCTTGAGATAAATATGAGAAGCCCTTTAAGTCAATTCAGAATGGCTGTCAAAGACTTGGGGGTTGTTTGTTTCTGTTTGGACCTCTGGTATGAATTTGTAGTAGCTGTGATGACATCTGATTTACAGACCAAGTTACAACAATCACACTGATACCTGATGGTCTGTCTTACAGATAGTTCTTTAGCATAGCCCAGTGGATGACTTGTCCACAATCATGTAGTTGAACTAGAATGTAGGTTTCCATTACTGGACTACACATATCTCTGACTGTGGATATGGAATTATAATCTCTCAGTATCTTCAAAACTCATTCATTAGAAAAAGATCCTCTCCCAGTGCCTTCCAAACTGGGAGAGGATCTTTTCCTAGTGAATGAGAGAGAGGGCAGGGATCCCTGTGGGCAGGAATTATATCCTCTCCCCAATAAACCAAGGCCTTGGGCTTCTGGTTCTGCACGTGACTGAATTGTGCCAGATCGCTGGCATGCAGAAAACTTGCATTGTAGTAAAACGTGTACCCAGGAACCAGCAGAGCGGAGAAGTCTGTCAGCATTGACTTACGTGCCAAAGTGTGTTTAAAGAGTATGCTCTCACGTAATTTTTTATACGGGGCAGAAACTGGCAGGAAATTGCTGCCTGTCTCCATCTGTCCTGTATTATTTTTAAGATATTGAAAACTATGAGAAATGAAGTATATTATAGAAAAAATAAATTATAAGAATCCATTTGCATAAAGTGGGTGGGGTTGTTGTTTTGTTCTTTTTAAACTAAAATCAATGAGCAGCTTAGAAAATGTAAAGTGATGACCTTGCAAGACAGCTTATGTGTGTGTGATGTTGCATAAGCACTGTGCAATTTCTGGCAGCTGCACACACCAGTGGAAATAGTGTGGTTCCCTTATTGTTTATTAAATTGACCAAAAAAGTTCTGATGATCTTAACCAGACCAAACAGTGCAAAATTCATGATGCTAGTTTTCCTGCTATTGAATATAAACATAACAGCAAGATGATACCTGGCACCAGTCTTACTGTTGGCTCCATAAAGCGGTCTTCCAGGAAGCAGAGAGCAAGGAATCCTTGACCACAGGAGGAGGAACAAGCTGCCAGGCTACATTTATGACCTTTTGTAAGAATCACTTTTATTCAGAGCTGTATTATAGAGGCCTTGACCATCTCATCTGCAAGAGCTGAGGAGGAAGTTGGCTTCACGTGTACATGGGTCTGTGTGCCTGCTCTCTGGAGTCTGTGACAAACTGTTATACAATCTGGTGGAGAGTACTAATCGACTAGGAAGCCTCTTAGCATGCCCTTTTTCTCTTGCTGTTTAATGACTGTTCTCAATGGCCTTGTAAAAAATAATTGTTACAGAAGACTCTGAAAATGGCAAGGAGGAGTTGCCTGTTGTCAGTGGGATTTTTAGCTGCAGAAGACCTTTAAGGCTGAGCTTTTCAAGGTCTTCGGATGTGGTCTGGACTGTAGTTTCTCAGGATAGTATTGGTGGGTGCAAACTGTTCTCCACTGCATTGATGATCAGTGATGAGTGCTTTGTGATCTCATCCAAAGCTGGAATGAAAACTGCACGCAGCACCTAGTGTAGTGCATGAAGTGCAAAGAGAAATCTTTCCATTTGCTTTGTAGGACACTTAGATCCTTATTTTGGGGATGATGGTTGTTTGTAGAGATGATGATTAGTCTCCCTTTCTACCCACTGTAACACTGGGCTGAATTGATTGAAGGTAGTTCATTTGTTGTCTAGTAAAAAATTGTTACAGTCCTTGGAGGTTCCTTCTTGACCAGAGGAACATGGAGAGAAGTCAAGTGGGAAGAGGCATAGTCCCGAAAGGTCCCTTTCACTTGCTGGTGCTCTAGTTCCTGTCTTCCTGGTAAGAAAGAGAACCAAACTACCCCAGTTCCTGCCTTCTAGACGAAGTTTATGACTTCGAAAAGTGAGTATGTTTTGGATGTGTAAGATATTGACTGGGGAATCTTTATTATGCTCTGATTAGAGCAAAATAGTTTTTGAGCAGCTGCCTGTCCTAGCTGTACAGGGGCTTAAGTAGCTTCATTCATTGCAGCTTCATACTAGTCTGTTCCATTCAAAATGATGGCTCAAGTGATGGAAAATCAATAGGGTTATTAGTTTGTCATTCAGAGCTTTTTCTGAACAGATTCTCTTTGCATTAGCCTTCTTGAAAAGATAGATCAGAGGCAGGTTTTATGCCTAGGCTTCTGCTGTGAGGTTGATGGAAATGTAAAGTGTTCCCCCCTGCCCTCCAATTGTTGACTCTCCCACTCTGAATTTGTCCAGGAAGGGCTCTTCAATTCTTCATTCAGAAGCTTCCTTAGAAGGGTTTGGGACTGGGAAGAAGGCAAATTAGGGAGATACTTTGGAAGGGAAGAAGTTAGGGGATTGCTCTTGCTTGAAAGGGGAGAAGTGCATTGTTCTTGCTGCATTGATTGCTTTCTTCAGAAGTCTCAGGAGGGTATGTGCTCCTGTGCTCCTGGAGAATATGCCAGTGGATTTTTAATACATTTTTTTTTTTTTAAAAGATACTAGCCCATTCTGTTCCTGGTTTTCAGCTTTGTACTCTGAAAATACTTTCAATTTTCAATTTCTTTTCACATGCTTTCCGGAGAAGAGGCAAGTGAAAAACCAAAGGGAACTATCAAATCTTAGTAATTTTTTTCTTATCGGGGCGACAGGGTGAAACACTGAAGTTGAAATTGTCTATTTGCACCTGAATTCACAGACCAATACCTGTGTTTTTCCCATTTAAAAAATAATTCTGTCTTACATTTGTTAGAAGAGCCTCATAAGCAGGCAAAATTAACTAAAAACTTGTCATTTGGGTACTGACTGGTAGGACAGCTTCCTGTGGGTAGGTATTTGCAAGATGAAGCAGTGGTGGACCTTTGAAGGCAAAACAGGGAAGCAGAGTACTCAGCTGCTTTGAGATACACAGTGTATAGAAATGTAACAGAGAAGATCTATCCCCACTTCCCCTTGCCGCCCCCCTCATCCCTCCCAACCACTGCAGGAATATCTTTTAGATTTAGAGACAAAGAGTTTTGAGATGGGTGTTTGTTCAAGACCCAACGTGCCTACACCTTTACTTTTGGAAGGAGGTGTCTGTGAAAAGAGACTGTCACAGCCCAGGACATCAAAAAGGAACTTTTAAGACTGAATCTGATGCAAACTCTTTAGACAAGCTTGTGTCTGTCTTTACCTCCATTTCCACCTTAGAAAACGCTGGTCTGCAGTTACATGCAGTCATCTTCATGTTTCTGTACATGGGAAAACACAAATCCAAATGCTGTTATTGTTTTGTTTACTAACATTTTTTTTACTATGGAACTTTTGTTTGATACAAAACAAAAAATTATAGAAGTTTTATTACTTAGTAATAAAATCAAGTCAATGAGTCAGTGAGTGTCTCTTATCATCTAATGACCTAATATTTGCAGTAGATACTTTATCAACTTTCTGTTAAAATGTATTTTTAAAAAAATCATTAGCTACCTTTTTGAGTAAAATGACATACAACTCTATTGTCATCTATACACAGACTTCTCAAGAAAAGTTTTTTTTAAAATCTCTGGGTTATATCCAGAGGTATTTAATAGGGAACATGAAATACTTGATCTTTCTCTGATTTCAGGTTTCATTGCTGGCCTTCTGCTGGTAACAGGGCTGGTACAGAGCATGACTGAATGCCAAACCTGGAATACAAACAAAGGAGGATCTGCTAAAAGTCGTTGTTTCTTCTTGTTTGCTTTTATTATGTCAAAGATTAGAAAGAGGAAAACACAGACATTGTCTGGGTCAAGCTGAACTGCAGCCCAAGGACAAAGCCCTTTCAAAATACTCTTGGGAAGCCCAAATATCCTCCAGATTGTTGCCTGGGTTGTTGGAGTCTGCCGTTGGGATACCTACCAGTCTTTGGTAAATATACCAAAGGAGAGTGCAGAGTTGCTTTGTGGGACTGACAACGTTCAAAGTTGAAAGGTTGTGCTGTACTGAAAGCTATCTCTTGGCTTCGGTGTTTCTCTTTTCCTTCTGCAGCTGCTCCATTTTCAAGTTCATATCTATAGTGGCTCATCTGCTGTCAAAATTCTTAGACACAAACCCTTCATGTTCATCCAGATCTGCATTTCTGGTAGTGGAGACATTCTGTGCCATGGGAAGAGTGCTGCTGCTTAGGCTACATAGAGAGTTTTCCAATCTATTAAGTGATCTTCACAATTACATATTCAGTAAAATGGGATGGCTGAGCATGCAGCAGTTCCTAGTAAAGAATCAACGTTTATGAAAGGTTTCACATCAGCTACCATAATTGTTCCTGTGAAGCTAACAAAATTGATTTTTCTTATTGTAATTTCCTGTTGCGGGGAATTGGTGTTAAGGTTTGGAATTTTAAATTATGTATTTATTTTAAGTAGTTTTCTGTGCGTAGATATTGGAACTCTCTTTTGCATGTGCTGGTGATGTACTGGCATGAGCTGTGGGAGACTGGGAAAGCGTTGGCAGTGTACATGCCCAAGGGGAGGCTGAGTGATTTGCTTTGGGGATCGTGGTGCAACTTGATGGTTCTGTTTTTGAATGCAGAGTTAATGCTTTGTGATGGAAATCCAAGCAACACACAATAACATGAGAAGATATGCGGAGTTATAAGGACTTGAGAGCATTTTGATGCTCCTGTCCCCCTAAACAGCTTCATCAGTTAACCACTAGCTGTGTTCAGAGATGCCCCATACAAATACATTGACCTTGTCCTGCATTGACAGAGTCCTTTGCTTCAAAGGGGAGGCTGTTTCTGGATTCAGTTAAAATGAGACCTGTAGCCAGTCCCCAGTTTAAGTGTCTAGGAGACGTTTACTTCAGGTCCCAGTCCTTTCCTTTACTCAGATGATGCAGATTCTTCTCTGCCCTGCTGATAGTCTCGGAGTTTTATGATTCCTGTGCCCTCTGGCTGTCTGAGTACCGAAGCCTGTAAATGGAGAAGAGCTGGAGAATAGTACCTGAAATAGGTTTGATACTGAGAAATTTCCTTATTTTGTAAGCAAGGCTCATGTTCTGGCTCCTCCATGTTTGTGTGAAGGGGCTGTCGCCTTACACTCAGTGCAGTTCTTCTTGACATTAGAGTAGTTTGCTTCTGGAAAATAGCCCCCACCTCCTTCATCTTCATCAGTTATTTCATGTTTGCTGTACAGAGCTTTTTGGAGGCTCCTTAAGGCAACAGAATGAGAAATCAGTCACTGGAAAGTTAGCTAAGATGCTCACTTCTGTTGACATGTTGCCTGGTGTAAAATGGCCTTGGGATCATGCCTTCACTCTTGTTAAACTTCATTATGCTGTGTCAAGCTTACTGCTTGGATGATCTTTTAATACGGTTTAGAGCTATTATCATTATAAATAAAGCACTGTGAAGTTCCCTACAGAAAGCATAAAAAAGCAAGATTCCCCCTGGAAATACTTAGAGTGAGCCAAAAGAACAAGTGGAACACACCTAGCCCAGGGAAGTGAGAATAGTCCTCGATGCTGAGGTGAGCATCAGGAGGATTTGGGAAGGTGCATAAGGAGCTAGGAGAGGGAAAAATCATGCCCTCCTTGGAAGGGAGTGAAGGGGATGGAGGCCAGAGGTAGGAGGAATGTACGTGTGAGGGGAAGAATTAGTTTGTACAGAGTAGGGTCTGGGCTGAGATGGAAGTACGGGGAGCTTGAATTCAAGGTGGAACTGGAGACCAGTCAAGTCGGAGGGGTGGTCACCACAGTGTGAAAGGAAGAACTAGTACATGCATCAGAAACACCGCAGGACGTTTGCTGTCGGATCTCTGCTGAGGTCACATTTCAGAGCAGTGGCTTGTTCAGTCTGGTTACTGTGTGTACTTACCCACCGCCCCACCGGGGTATCGGCTGGCTGTAATTTGCTCATGAAGGTGCACACTGTGATACCTCCCTATCTTTTACGCTGAGACGTAGAGGGGCTAAAAGAGTTGCCTTGTTATGCTTTAGATATGTTGAGATACTTGAGTACAGTTTCATGATCAGCAAGTTTAAGCTAATGCCCTAATCATTGGATCGTCCTAGCTCCACAAGGTGTCTTTTAGCTACTGTGTAAAAGGGTACATATGCATAGACACACATAGATGTTTAAGATGCATTAGGCAACAAGTTACTGTATCTCTTAAAAAAAAAAAAAAAAAAAATCTCTTCTGTATTTGAAAGCTGACTGCTCTGCCTGAGACACTGGAAGTATTGGGGGCAGGAGACTCATGAAAACTGTTTTCTGTATGTTCTGGATATTAATGACTTGAAATGAACCCAGCTTCTGCTCCAGTGAGCCAAAGAGGCTTTTTATCCAGGCTAAACTGCAAGGGTGAGCCAACAGCTGGGTCTGACAGTCTTGATGACTGACTGTGCAAAAGGCTTTATCCCTTACTTTTCCCAAATGGCAGCAAGGTTGAGCATATCTTTGGGGAATTTGCTCTTTGTGTTCTGCAGGTGTTTATTTAATATGTCAGAGACACGTATTACTACTGAAGGGTGCATGCCCTGTGAAGGAAAGCTACTTGTGTGCTGTGGGTGATGCAGTGGGTTCATTAAACCCCAGTACTGGATCCTCTTAGCCTCAAAAGAATAATCCCCTTTTAGCAAGCTGTAAGTTCAGACTTTGTAGTCAGCAGAAAGCAACAGTTCGCCAGTGCTAGGAGGAGTGTGAGGAGGAAGTCTGCTTTCCTAGTCAGTATCTGGAGTGAAATCACATGCTAGGAACAGATGATGCCATTCTTTTCTCTCCAGCTCAGTGTCTAGCAAAGGGCATCGCCTGAGGCCACCTCATCATACTCCTAAGTATCTTTTGTTCTCTGAAGTAACCAATTTGAGGAAGTAGGACTTCATAGAAGTCCATTACTTGCAGGAGCATTTACCATGCATTTGCATGAATGGATTTATAGAAATGAGTGGAAATGTAAAGATGGCTTTGGGAAGTTGGGTAAAACAAAGGCAGATGCTACCTTTGGAAATGTTTCTATGATTTTGGATAGGGTAAGATGGGTGCTTGTTTGTCCCGTTGACTTTATGGGACCAGGTTGGGGCAATGATGAAGAAAATCAGCTTTTGTTCTGAGAAAGAGAAGGAAGTTTTGTTGGGTTTACAAGGGCAATACCTGGCAGCTGTGTCTGTGTTCATGGTCAAGGTGCAGTAGTGCAGTCATGACCTCAGGGAATGGGGAATTGAGTTCCTAAGATGAAGACCCATGAGAACATTAACTGTGCTTTGTTCTTGTAGTCAGGAGAGGAGAGCATGAACTTAGACGATGCTTTCAAAACTCAGTTAAGACACAGTGAAGCAGCAATCTCCTCAGCTCTGCCAAAAACAATTCCAGCCCTTATCGTCCAGCTCTTGCCTTCAGCCCAGCTAGAGGACAGCAATAATAACAACATTAAAAAAAACAGATGTAGTTCTGAGCTTAGTTCAGACAGTTCGGAACAGTGATGTTCACGTGCAGTAATTCAATGCAAGGCTGACCCCAAGATAGCAGTGTGTCATCTTTCTTCTCCTAATTGCTTTTCTCAGCCCAGCTCACAGCTGTTACTGTGGCACTTTGCCACTGGCTCCCTTCTGAGTTGATGTGGTTGTAGTGCAGGTTTTGCTGCTGATGGTGAATCCACAGGAGAAATTTGCCATCCTAAAAGAGTTAGCTGTCACATCTTTGTTTCAAGTGTCAGTGTCTAGACTGTGTGGTGACTTCCTGTGTTGCCAATGCCCGTTTGCTTGCCCTTGAAGAGAAGCTGGACAATGAGGTTTTTCATGTTGTCTATTCTTTTCCCATCTCATTATTTTTCCACACTATTCAGCCAACCTAATGCCTTTTTTTTTTTTTTTAATTGTGTATTTGTTTTGCAGGAGTATATTGATGCTCATCCAGAAACCATTATCCTGGACCCTCTTCCTGCTATTCGTACGCTTCTGGACCGATCCAAGTCTTATGAGCTAATTCGGCAAATAGAGGCATACATGCAAGGTAGGCCAATACCTACTCTCCCTGACAGCTGTGACTAGAGAAGGAAGCATCTGGCTTCTGGAGGCTGGATGTGAGGTTTGAAGAAGTGGTTTGGGGCCCCTTGTGTTCTGTCTCTCCATGGAAGTGCAAACACTGAAGTATTCCTGTGTCATAGGATTGCCCTCTGGAATCTTGTGCTCTTCTTTTTCCATGTACACCGAAGAGGTTTACATCTGGTTAAAAATACAATGGTGATTTAATGGGGAGCATATTTACTATAGTGAGCACTCCCAGAAGTCTTCTGGAAAACATTGTCTTTTTGTGCATGCTGGTAAATCGAAATGACTGTACAAACTTAGCAGCTTGTCGTAACAATCCTGAGGGTTGAATTTGGGGGAGATTTATGGAAGAAGAAAAATTGGTT
Source organism: Grus americana (assembly GCF_028858705.1). Classification (NCBI taxonomy): domain Eukaryota; kingdom Metazoa; phylum Chordata; class Aves; order Gruiformes; family Gruidae; genus Grus; species Grus americana. The sequence continues at coordinate 53,432,484 of NC_072856.1, read as the reverse complement.
TTGGAAAGGACTGAAAGAAATTAAATTGTAAATAGAGCTAAGATCTTTGAGAAACTGGAAGCCTATTGCACGAGTTAATTGCTAGGAGGAACATAAATGCACCTTCTGGTGTTGGCTAGTTAACCGACAGACTATTGCCTTTAATTGGCATCATTTGAGTTGTATTCCCACATTTAGAAGTCATGCCTTTTCAACCTGAATAATTCTAGTATCTTATCATTTTAACCATTGTAACTGCAGCGTTAAGTTAGTCTTTTATTCCCTTTCTACTTCTGTTACTGTCGTATTCTTGAAACATTTATTGTCTTTTGAGTTTAAATCTAGAGCAGCTCTTGAAGTAACTGTTTCATATGTTAGATGATTCTGCTTGGGAGGAATTGCATTGCTGAACTATGTTCTAATAGGGTGTTATTGGAATTACCATTGTGATTGCGTTATCACTATCTTGATGGGCAGATAGGAACCCTATCAATTTATGTTTTTATAATTGTGGATTTGTAGACATACTGTTTGCACCTGACCTGCCTGGCCCCATTGGCAGTGTCTTTATGTAAAAATAAGGCTACTAATTTGCAGCACTCTCCCTTGTCTTTTGGAATCTCTTTAGGAGCAAATGTTCAATTAGTTTAAAAGGATTTTGGTTTGGAGTGGTTATTGCTGTTTGTGAGTGGGGGAGAGGTGCTGAGGGAAACCTGTGCTCTAAGGAAGTGGTTGAGATTTTGTTCTAGCAGCAGAGAGATAGAGTAGGATTTTTTTTTTCTTAAATTGCTATCAGTATTGTTATCTCTATGAGAACAATATGTTCGGGAGAGCATCCAGTTTTTGTAAGTAGTTTGTCTTGTATGTATATTGGCCTCCTCTGGTCAAACTGATGAGAAAAAGGAATAAAGGCTTAGGGAGGAAAAAGGAAAAAGTAGGTTTGTATTCAGTTAAGACTGACACTTTAAAGAGAAGCTGTTAATAAAGTTGAGGAATGTGGTAAGGACAAGCTTCACCTGTTCTCACTGGCTGCTGGTGTATTAGGTGACCATATATCCCCTGTCCCTGTGTGTCCCCCATGTTGTCCTTTCCCCCCTCTCCCCCCATCTAATCTTATTTCGATCTCATCATCAGAAATATCATGACAGAGACGTTGAACCAACTTTGTATTTAGCGGGGGAAATCTCAGGAGAACTGAGTATCTGGCTAACTTCTCGTTCTGGCCTAAGTAGATCAGCCTCTGTATTCCCGCACATAACGATCTGCCCTGAGAAAAAAGTTGCATCCCTCCAGACAGTGTGGTGTGTTTCCCCCACCCTCCTTGTTTTCACCTGCTAAACTGTGGTTTCTGCTTTGCAGCTGTCATGTCATATCCCAAGGCCATGAGCACTTAGAAAACTCAAACAAGACGTAGTACATCTGTAAATAGCATGAGGTCTTAGGAGCCACATCTTCTTTGTTCTGGAATTTCAAAATGGAAGTCACTACTTCACAGACTGACACTGTAACCACTCAGTTCTTGTGGAAATACAAGGTTCACAGATTTGCAGAATCATTGAGGCTGGAAGAGTCCTCTTGAGATCCTATAGTCTGTCTCCCTACTCAAAGCAGGATCCTCTAGAGCAAGCTCCCCAGGTCCATGTCCAGTTGGGTTTTGTATATCTCCACAGATGGAGACTGCATGACCTCTCTGGGCAACCTGCTCCCAGATTCATCTTGAACCTGGTGCGCTACTGTGCTACTAGCAGTTGCTGAGGTGACTTGCAGAGATTGTTATTTCTTCAGTATAGATAGTGATATCTCCCTTAGAAGGAAGTGTGACTCTTCTCTGGGGAAAAAAAAAATAATAAAGCTTTAAGAGACATTTTAGCATTGATTTTAATGGATTCTTTTTTGGAAGCAGTAGTCTGGCCAGGGCTGTGACTTCCTCCTTTTCCTGTTCTCTGTTATTTTGAGTGCAAGTTCTAAAAGAACTAGTCATTCTGAAACCTTCACTTCTGAGTCTTTTTAGAAAGATTCGAAAAAGTAAAGGTTGCATTCCCAACTTGTGTCCTACATAGCTGGCAGGTCTATCTTGAAATAAATCGCTGAATAGATTTTTTGGTATAGCAGTTGAGTTCTTTCAGCAGCTGTACTGCTTTGTTTACTGATCTGTGAAGAATTGCTTCTGATACAAAAGTGCTCTAGATCATGTTCTGTAATGTTTGGTGAAAGATTAGGAGCATTATTTAATGGAAATTTCATTTTTAGCAGGGTATTGTACGGTTGGAGCTGTGTCAGCCTTTTTTAAACTTTAACCTCATGATAAATAACTAAATTCTCTGATGTCATGTTGAAAAGCTGTGATCTTACAGCCTCGGAATTCAAGATCTGACTTTTTAAATTATGCTTAAGACGATAATAGATAATCACTGTGACTAGGCACTGACTAACCTTTTTACATTGCATTTTTAGTTTTAAGATTAAAAACCTTTAAAATTCCCTACATATCTTACAAGTAATAATCTAAACTGAAGGAATTTAAACCAAAACTGAGGTAAACATACTACTCGGTGCTCTACCTAGTGATCCCATCTGCTACTCAGCTTCCTTTGCTGTCTCTAACGACTTACAGGTTTCTTCAATAATGTTTGAACTTCAGATATTGCAGACCCTGGAGTTAATTTCTTTAACCACTTCCACCTGGCTTTTTTCCAGGATTTTAAAACCTCCTTCTTCTTAGATTCTTAAATTTAACTCCAAATCTAAAACTTCTATAGAAACTAGTCTTTGCAGGGTTCCCCTAAAAGAGAGAACTCCTGCATGAGCCAAGCTGCAACTCCTGAATTTATCTGTCTCCTAACAGTCTTTTTTGAAGTACAGGAACTATTCCCTCAGGATGCTCAAAATACCTTTTAGCTGTGATATTTTCATGCCAGCATGTAATTGAAATTATTTATGTTTGATTGTTAGCTATTATATGAGACGCTGTTGCTGCTGTGTGCACTCCTTTCTGATTTTGGGGGATATTACAGAACAGATCACAGCACACTTCTCTTTTTCCTGGACTTTTTTTATCACATTCTGTCTGTCTTAGAAATACTCCTTGAACAGCTGCATGCATCTTTTGTGACTAGGAGAGAGGCTCAGCATGATGTAACGGATAAGGCTCAGGGTTTTCTGCTTGGCACTGGTTCTGACTTCCTGCGTGACTTTGGGCACAGCATGTCACCCCTGTACGTCATTGTCTTCTCTTGACACTCATCTGGCTGTCTCTTCACTTTAGATGCCACATTTTTCTGGGCAGGAACCTCTTTTCCAGATATACATACACATACTCTGATATAATGAGTCTCTGATGCCAAGCAATCTGTGTAGGCTTGTTTTAACAGAAATTGTAGATCTGTTGTTGAGTAGAAAACTGGGTATTTACAATTCAACACCAAAGTAGGTAGTCAGGTTTTATTTTTTTGGAAGTTGTGGAGCATGTACATTGTTGGAGTGGTGTATTCTCAGAACTTCTCAAAATCAGGCCACCCAGTTAAAAGTGCCCGAAAATAGCTGTATATACATAGCTCTAGGCATTCACCTTTTGAAACTGTGGCCTCTGCTCTCTGTGGCCTACTTTTGATAGTAGTTCTGGTCAGAGGGGAGGGAGAAAAATAGTCACACAGGTCAACTTCACGCACCTCTATCTGTATTTGAAGCTCCTATTAAAATGAAAGGAAAAATCTGCTTTTAATTGGAAGGCTGTAAATCACCCACCTGAGGCTCACTTGTTTATGTAGGGGCATATGAGTAAAGCATCTAAGTTAGAGGGCTGATGTTAGCTGCTGCAAATAATCACACCACTTTTTGGATGCAAAAGTCTCCCTTGTTGATTGTATGCTCTTTCCACCAAGAACGCATGCAAACAGATGTCTCATTACCTTGCCCCAAGTGCGTTGCGTGTTCACTCACTGCATTTTAATTTCTGTCGGAAAACTAGTGTACATGCGTGGAGGGACGTAATTGGAATTACTGTTCTCTGTGACTGGAAGGACTTTGTCCAAAGTGCATCAGCGCACAGCAGTGTTGCAGGTGGCAGTGCTCTGTGCCCCAGCTGTCAGCACTTGGTGGGTCTCAGCCCTGCTCTGTCAAATTGGAAAGACTTTGGGACTTTTGACCCAGGGATGTGTCACCTGACGTCTCTCTCATAAAAGCTCATTCATTCATCTGGGAGGGGGTTGTCAAAGAGACACAGACATGTTGGTGTTATGATAAACAAGCCCTGGCTTTGAAATTTAGACAGCTGCTTCCAAAGGACTAATTCTGTCCAGAGAGAGGTGGCAGGAGAAGAAAGCGGCAAGTCCCAAAGGGAACCTGAAATCTTCTCTCTTGTACCATTGCTTGCTCTTGTAAGGTAGTTTACAAAAGGATTTTCAAAGGTAAGGATGCTGAAAGTTAGCCATTTCATAAATAGAAATTATGAACAGACTCTCCTTTCCCTTCCTGCTTCTCCTCCCCCTTCCCAGGTTTTCATTGTTTTGAGCTGTCAGCTCTGTCCCAGCATAGGTAGGAGGGACCAGAGAGCTGGAGGCCCCTGTAAAAATGGTTACCACAGTTCCTGTTCCCTCGACTTGGATTGGCAACCTGCTGGTCTGCTGCTTCTGTCCTGCAAAGATCCATCAGCTTGGTATTGTTCAAGTGACTGCAGTCCAACAGACACAAAGAATAATATAGAAAATATTTTTGTCATTTTGTCTCTCAACGTGCCAGCCAAAACTCCTTGAACCAACAAACAATCTTCATCTTGATCGTAGTAGTCTTGAGGGTCACTGAGCTTTCAAAATAAGCCTGTCTGTAAAGTTCAGATGTTACTTTTGGGTGCACTTAGGTTTAATCTTTAAATCTTGCGTGCTTTTGTGGCCAGGTATGGGGAATCTGCATCCCACTTTCAGTCTCCTTTGCTTATCCAAATCTAAAAAGAAACAAGACTGGACCTTTTATGCATTTATTGCATACCAGTGTTGGAAACTTCTGTTTTATATCTACAAGCATCACTTCAAAGCATTTGTGTACTTGATAAAACTGAAAACATAGAAAAGTTTGTAGAAATTAAGCAAGAGCTTCTATGAATTTTGTGTTTAGGGCTTGGGTGGATATGAAGAATGACCTAATCTACTTTTATGGGGTAAAGATATAAGCCATGACTGCACTCTATTGTCATGGGGCATTCCTAAGACATCTCCAGTTTGGGTTTTAAGAACAGACCATGGATTAATTCTTGAGGATTATTGTCTCTCTGGAATTAGGAAAGGAGGAACAGTGATTCTTCTTGTCATGAGGAAATCTTCACTGAATAAACTGGATGTTTTAAATTCCAGCAGAGTTGTGTTTCAAGTCATTCTGATTCTCTTGAGCAGAAATTTCCTTGGCTGGCATCCAACAACAGAAGATAGTTTTCCCAAGTATCTGAGTGCTAGAAAAAGTAAGGAAGGGGCAATGAAAGATAAATTGCTCACAACATCAATGTAAAACATAACTGAGAATAGTTTTTGCAGCAAGTGGCTTTACCCCTGATGTTTCTACTTATATGGTCATAAGTTCAGAGGTCAAGAAACAAGTCTTGAAAAATAGGACCTTTCATCTGAATTGGAAACCAGGACTCAGTGGTAGAACATTATTCCAGTTCTGGCGTGATGTGTTTACGTCACTTTTGCAGCTGAAGAAGCAGATTATTTTAAGATGTGTTACAGTAGTCTAGCATGGACAAGAAAAGTAGCATCCCTTACATTTCCTCAGACAAGTATCTAGCCAACATGTGAGACCCCTGGTTAGATTCTAATCTCTCCTCATGAAGAGCCCAGCAGGACCTTAAGGCTTTATCAGCTCATGATAAAGAGTGCCTGAGAGATCCATGGGGAGGATGCTTTCCTTTACCAGGGCCACTAACATCCAGTCTAAAATCACTACCGGTTCCTGTTTCACTAATCTGCTAGCTTTGTGCAACTGTTAGGTCATCTGAGTGTATCAGCAAAGAAAATCATGAAAGCTTGAGTGCCTTTGTTTCTTGATGTCAGTAGTTGGTTCTGTCTCATTAATTTTCCAAGTGGCTTTCTGAAGTTAGAGTGGAAGAGGCTGCAAGTGGAAAGGTTGATGAGAGGGACTTGAGATGATCTGAGTTTCTTGTATAGTTTATGATTGAGTGGAACCAAACCTCTGTGGTCAGTTGCTTGATAGTCTTCCTACACAAGGTCATTTACTTCTCATCATCATTTGATACACCACACTACTAACATCTTGCTTTTCTTCCTGTTTGGGGTACCCTTCTTGCAGCAGTGATTGGAAAGTGCTGATTTTTTGTTTTTCTGATGTGTAAATGCATATGAGGTGGAAATAGATCCAAATGCACCCATAGATTGGTATGGCTGTATGGAGACGGTCAGCTCTTCTGGAGGTGATGAGGTCACTATGCTGCATTTTGCAGTTAAGGTCACTATACTGCATTTGTGTAAAGGAAACAAAACTGATTCTGCAGGATGCAGTTTAGCTCCATGAAAACAGAAAGATGCTACGCTGAGAAGAAAGAGCGGTAGTGTTACAGGCACATGTTGCATCCTTTCATACCCTGTTTGGTGGGCAAGGTGTATGTGGAGCATATTTCAGAACTCGTGGCGTTCGTAGGAAAATATGCATCTTGTTTAGTTCTGTACACTAAGAGTGAACCACTGCTTGTTAAATTGGGTTAAAATAATCTGAATAGTAAAAATTGTGTCCCCCAAACAGCCCTGTGTGGCCATGTGGATCCAGCTGCCTTCAGGCCTTCTGGCCTATTAGAGTTCTTCAAAGCTGTCAGCTAGAGATTGGATAACTGGGCACAAGTCAGCACATTGAAATAACTTTCAAAAATAAAAAATAAAATCACTCCTCAGAGGGCAGATGTTAAGTAAACTGAAGCATCAGAAAGTGCAAGACAGAGACCGAAGACACAGAGATAAATAAACTGCTTTCAATGTGGCAAGTCAAGCATCCCATACTAGTGGTGATCCAGGACATTTATTAATAACTCTGGAAAAGGCAAATGAACACAGGATGGCAAATTTTTCAGATAAGTCCAAACTGTTTAGTTTTTTCCAGGCAATGGGAGACAGCAATATCAAATGGATCTACCAAAAGTCAGTGAACAGTCAGCATGATGATGGATCCATTTTATTGCAGTCTCTTGGGCCCATAAAGAAATAATATGGACAGGTCGTGATTGTTAACTTCTGCATTGACTCACTGCTCAGGAAAGACCTCGGCGTCACAGTGGGTAGCTTACTGGAAACTTCTGTCCCCCCTGCCTCAGTAGTCAAATGAGAACATGCCAAGAGAACCAAACAAAAAGATTATGGTGGCCAAAAATAGCATTGAAGATACTGAGCATACAGTTATGGAAATAAAGCGCTTTCTTTTCCCCGAAGACTGTTTTCGGTTCTGCTTTCCTGAATTTAAAAATACACATTAGAAATGAAAAGAATCCTGGAGAAAAGGGACATGGTCAGTGCCAAGAGATGGCCATACAAGGGCAGAGTGAGGTCAACCTGGGGCTAGCAGAGGTGGAACAAAACCTGAGCAAACAAAATATGAATAAATGGAGAAATGTTCCCCTTTTACCTGTCATACTAGAGTTCCAATAAATACCTGTGCAGTTGCCATAAAATATCAATTCAGGTCATAGCTGGACTGAAAAAAGTAGCAAACATTCACAGCTAGGTTTAAAAAGTTTAGAAACCATCATGGTTGGAGGGTATATGGTGCTGACTGGTGGGTGTCAGAAAGAAACTCCATTTATGAACTCTGAATTCCATAGCTTAGGCTATGTTGGGGGACAATATATATTGCCTTTTCTCTGATGTGAAATCCACTGCCAAGTAGCAGAAATGGAGATGACACGGTATCAGCTGAACTGTGGTCTCATTTGGTTTGTTAATTCCTGTGTTCATTTCTCATCTCCTGGGAGGCAGGAATGACTAAAACTGCAGTGAGGATTTAAAGCATTTTCTAGTTCTACATAACTTTTAAACCTGGTACAAGTGGTAATGTTTTGGCACTTTTACTGTCTAATGAATAAAGTCCTGGGATTTTTCATTATTATTATGAGCACTCCGCATGTTAAACAGGAACTTCAAATACAGCCTGATGTGTAAAGCTGTTATTCTTCCAGAAATATGGCTGGATGATGTGATTATAACTGCTTTTCTTTGATAGCTCTCTCTCCCACTATATTAAAGCCCCCACAAGACCCTGTAGAGCAAGGCAAGGGGGTGTACATAAGGGGACAGAACCATGGCACCGTGGGGCAGACACTCGTAATACATGGCAGGGACTTAACGGTACTGAACGCCCTTGAAGAAGTTTGTCTATTAGCTCTTGTTTTACTAGAGGATCAAGGAGGGCATCCTCCAGATCACGCTGGTGCATTGTCTGGGACAGGGCGTTACTTAGCACACTGGAACTTGTCAACTTTTAAAACTTCTTGTTTTATTTCCTCCCTTGCTGCCTAGCAATATCATGAGGAAGAGTGACCAGTTGCAAAATTTATCTCCCATGTAAATATGAAGATGACTGAACAGATAGTGTTTCACAGGTCTCACCTTCCTGCCTGCCCTAAGAAGCCTGCTCCATGATCAGAATCGCTGCAGCTTTTCCCCCTTGCTGCAGCTCAGCTGCCAGCTTCATTAGCATCTGCCAGGGCAAGAGGGAAATGAGCACTCAGCTGTCACCGAGCATGTTAACTTTAGATGCAGCATTGGGATTCCTACACAAGGGGAGTGTTCATATTCCAGGTCCTTCTTAATCAGCTTGAGGATGCCATAGGGGTATTTTCTCTGTCTCTGATTGACTGCCAGTGAGCAGCCAGCAGTGGAATCTGTCCTGCAGAGACACAAAGTGTCAGTCTTGCAGACATCTACCCACCACATAGCTTTACTGACAGAGGGTATATAAATATCCTGAATGAGGTCCTTCTTTTGACCAAGGGATGATAAACATACTATGAAGGCGATGGAAGATGTTAACATTCAGGAAGAGCTTTTTCCTTTCTGACTTGTATTTTATTAATGTTTAAAGGTCCACTAAGATCTTGGTTGTGTGAGAAAGTTCAACTTCACTGAAGCAATTTCTTCACTTAAAACTGAGAGCTTATTCTATCAGACTAGCTTACTTAGTTGCTGATGCGTTGACAAGACACCCATCCAAGTAAGTGCTTGGGACACTGAATATGAGCCCCATCCTATGCTAAGTCCTGGTTCATATGTAATACAATTAATTTACATGCAGCATTGTGGGTGAGGCATAGGTTAATATCGCTCTGAGATTTTAGGATCTGTAATGCCAGTGCAGTTTGATTTCAGCCAAATTTTCAGGAATGCTTAACGTTCTTCTAGTGCTCCAGTTTGACTCACATGACCTGATGTTTCCGAAAAAATGCAGCGCAGCACACAGAGCCTCAGGGCCAGGAACCAGGCATTTTTTGGTCTCTGTTGTTGAGATTCAGGACCTTGATGACAGCCCTACTTACTGTCTTGATCTCTGAAATGCCGGCCAAACTTCCCTGCTTCACCAGGGGAACTCTCTGAGGGTTAGTCAGCACTTGGGTAGCCTGTGAATGTGCTGTTTGAATACTGGGAGGAGGGGGGAAGTATGATAAGATTTTTGGTCACAAGGCTACTGCAGTGCTGGAATAAACTAATGGAGTAGTTATGAACCTCCTGTACTGGAGGTTTTAGGAACATAGGAACAGGTTAATTAGACAAATATCTGCCAGTGTTGGTGTTAGAACCATTTCATCTTGCCAGAGTGGAATGGGTAGGTAACCTTTCCAGACCAGTATCTTCTGATGTTGATTGTCGTTCAGAATAAAAAACATCAGCTACTGACAGCTTGAGCCAGGGAGCTTAATGAAGTCATGCTGAAATGTTAGTAGACACCTGTCCTGTGCGGAGCCAGCACAGAGGGACACCCATAGCATGTATGCTTACTTGTGCTGGCATAAGAGCTAAGCAGTCTGAGTAGTCTTGGGCTTTCACTGGGGCAAAGTCTTCGCGGGTCAGTGCAGCCAGACCTGAATATGTTTGGCTGTGCTCCCATACAAAAAGCAATATGTTTTAGCTGGATGCAGTCACATTACTTCGGCTGTATGACTTCCAGGCCAAAGAGGGCTTCATTCTGCTTTTTTGGGGGGGATGATGAGAGAGGAGCTGTGGACTGGCTGCACCTGTTCATGTGGACGTGGCACAGCAGGAGCAAGTATTTCTTCCCCGGTGGAGAAATCTGTGGAATGAGTTTGTCACTTGCTTCACAAGGGTGAGGCAGTTGAGCAATGCATTCCTGAATCAGCAGGCTCCTCTTGCCTTGCGGCGTTAGGCAACCGCACATTAAATCTAAAGCTATAAATTGTATAATTTGCATAAGATATTAGGCAGAGAAGCACAATGGGACAGATGCTAATTGCTGATCTGGGAATCCTCACAAGCATTTGCTAGGAGATAAACTGCAGTTACTTCAGTATTGGGCAATTAGTGTTGGTTTTCTAGAAGGAGAGAAGCGTATCACACCTACTGATATTTCGTACTGTGTAATTTACTGATGCTGTTGTTGCTCTTGGGGACATTTTTTTAGTTCCTATTTAAGAAAATATTTTAAAAACCCCTGCTAGTTTTGGCAGGAAAGCAGATGCAGTTTGGGAGGGGTGTCTCCACCAAGAAAGCTAGCCAGTTCAAATGCATCTTCCTTGTATTTTGCTGCAGGGAAGTTAATTCTACCATAAATTCTTTGGCATTCCATAGATCTGTTCTAGGTTGTGGTGCAAGTACACCACAGATTGAAGATGAGTTTTTGTTTGGTTGATTTTTGCTGCCTTTGCAACCTGGAGTCTGGTATGAGTTTTGGAGGTAAAATCTATGGTGACATTTTATGGCAGTTATCATGAATTTTGACACGGAGTTTTCTAATCAGTTGTTAGGCTACCAGTTAGTTAAATTACTAAATCTTGAAATGTGTTTACCTAGATAGCAGAAGTGCTTAGGGGAGTGCAGAGTTCTACATTTGTTAGGTTTTGTAGTTATTCTGAGTGTTGTGTCTTCCAACACTGCCCCACAATGTTTGTATGCTTTTCCATTTTATGAGCTGTTTATGAAATACAGGCAGTTCTCTAAGTGTGATGCTTCCCCTCAAGGTCCCATACCATGGGAAAGTAAATGTCCTAGACACTAGAGCTGATTGTAATTGCTTCTATTTTTCAGTACTTTGAAAGAAAATGATGTTAGAAGAGATCAGAAAAATATCCATTTATTTTCACTGCAGAAATGATCATTTGTAATGAACGTAAAAGAGGCAATAGAGAGAGTCAGCATTTTTGAGATTTCAGAATTTGGAGAAGAAAAGAGAGGAAAATATCTCCTCTTTTCCTCCCATGCCTCTCACACTCTTACTCCATAGCTTCCTGGCCCAAGAGTCCCTGGGAGAAAGGGGACTTGTTTTTTTTGGACACCTATATGAGGTGAGAGTAAAGGAGCTTTGCTTTATGCTTCACTGAAAAGCATCTTGCTTCACACCTGTGATGAAAGTGCTAGCCCTGTTGCAGGCAGTTTGGCTTGTCTGTTTGTTTTGAACTTAACATTAAGGACTTACTATAGCTATAAACTAGTTCTATGCAAAAGTAAAACACCGTGCTCACACCTGGTGAGGGCCTGGAGTTACAGGAGAGTCCCATCTAGGAGACTCTGAGGGCTTGTCTGCATTAGGTGTGTTGCTTTTCATTCCTTCTGGTGAATGACAGCTGTAATGTGGGTGCTCTTACACAACTTCCTGCGTGGGAGGAGGGATGAACTGTACCAGAAGAAGGCACCTTTATACATCTGTGCAGGTGTTGGGGCAGGGTTACCATTCCAGATGGTAATTGAACCTCTGGCAGGAACTGCTCCATGGATGCAGCTCTTTGCAAGTGCATGCCTGTCCTGAGCCAGGATCATGCAATGCTTCTCCTCTTCCCTCTCACCTTGCTCCTTAGAGTGATTATTTTCAAAGACACTGTTGTGAATTAGGACAAATCCTTTGTGAAACAGACTGAAGATGTGTAACCAGTGCGATCATTTAAGTGGTTAGAGAAGCTTTTAAAATTGTTTATGTAACCAAGTAGCTGAAACAATAGTGGTACCTGTGCCAAACACAGGCATACATTGCTCTCTGGAGGCAGGTATGGGTGGAGGACCTTACGTGGTTGGTTTGTGAAGGTTTGTCTGCTGGGTACTGGCTTTATGCACCAGATGCAGCAGTAGTAGCCACCTAAACCTTTCATAAACCCATGCCGACTGGGCTTGATCGCCTTGTTGTCCTACATGAGCTGCGTGATGGCACTCAAGATGATCTACTCCATAACTTTCCCTGGCACGGAGGTCAGACTGACAGGCCTGTAGTTCCCCGGATCTTCCTGCTGGCCCTTCTTGTAGATGGGCGTCACATTTGCTAATCTCCAGTCAACCGGGACCCCAGTTAGCCAGGACTGCTGATAAATGATGGAAAGTGGTGTGGTGAGCACTTCCGCCAGCTCCCTCAGTACCCTTGGGTGGATCCCATCCAGCCCCATGGACTTGCATGTGTCTAAGTGGCGTAGCAGGTCACTAACCATTTCCTCTTGGATTATGAGGGCTTCATTCTGCTCCCTGTCCCTGTCTTCCAGCTATTAGGTGTCTCAAGAGCCTGGATAATTAAACAGTTGAGAATCCCTTCTAATTCAAGTCCGAATTGATTCACAGTCAGGTTTACCCATAAAAAGAAGTACTATCTTCTTTTACCAACACAGATTTCTGTCTGCGTTGGCCATTTCCCCTTTTATTGGAGCCCTGAACCTTGGCAGAAACAAAACCCAGCTAACACTGAGACAGAGTTGGGATTCAAAGCGTAATAGGCATTTACTGGATAAGAATCACATCTAGACATGCACATACTTCTCCGAATCTGATGGTACTTGGTTTATCTTTCCTATTTATATCTTTGATTTACCACAAGGATTTTATCTTTAAGAAAAAAAAAATCAGCCATAGTTCCCTAAAATCACAGGTTTTTTTTCCTTCTGTTTTGGGAATAGGAAGGAATCCTTAAACAAAATTTATCTCCTAAATGTAAAATATACCCAGTTTTAGATATATTTTTAACTGTGTAAGTTATTGAATTGCATTGGATCATTAGTGTTTGTTTAGTTGCAGTGAAAGTAAAAGCCTGCCTGGAACTGAAAACAAATGCATTTTGTATTGAATTTAATGTGTCTCATCATATGCAGCTGGTTTTGATCTATTTTTCTTCTGTGCTCTCATGCGGTCTTTGTTTTTGTGTTATTTTGTCCAAGAGAATTTCTTTTAATAACTTTCCATACTTGGTTAGCCTTCATAGGAAAAATCGTTTTTCCTTTGGTAAAGGTAGATCCACGTGCATTGAATGTTTGTTCAGGCTTATAGGGAAGTTTGTTTTCTTTGAAACTTAAACATAAGTAGGCTTCCTCTTCTTTTTTGACTTTAAAAAAACAACTGATTTTTTCAAAACATTTTCTAGTTTGTGCTCTGGTAGTGTGATTTTTTTTCTGCTCTATACACCATGTACTGCAGCTTCTAAAGACTAAGGTGTTGATGCGTGGTTTTAGTGACTGTAGGGTTTTAGGACTGTAGTATTAATCTAGGAGCTGCACCATCATTATCTCCATTAGAGCAAGAGTATTGTGTCAGCCAGGAAGGTACAGAGAGAGATTTGAAGTTGTTAAAGACAAACCTGTAGAAGAACCCCACTGTGTTGGGGCTTGAAAGGCTTGATCCTGCTCCAAGCCTTTCCGATGGTGCCTGCATAGGTATTAATCTCTCCACCCCCTTGTTTGTGTCACACCTCTGTCCTTCATCAGTCCTATTTGTTTGGTTTGGAGCTTCTCCGAGGGAGACACTACTTCCTGTCATGTGTTTTGCACAGTGCTCAAAATATTTGCCTTCCAATGCCATTGTAATAAAAACGATCCTAAGATGTTAGGGGAGAAAATAGTAAGGCTTCCACAGTGTCCGCATAGCTTTCAATTGTAATTGTATACAGAGGAAACTCTTTGAAACAGCATTTAGTGAAAGCTGAATTCTGAGCTATGACCTGGTTTCTTTAAACATTCAGGTTTTGTCATTATTTTGAAGCCTGCAGTGCCTGATGCTAAAAATACACTGTGCTGAGCTTCCCACGTGTAGGTAGTTATATAAATCTTGCCATAAATAATACTTGTTCATTCGATCATTATAGAAATGTCTTGACATGCAGTTCATAAGGGATTTGCTCAGTGCAAACGAAAATTGAGTAGAAAAACATAGATTAGAATGAGACTTCCTAGACCTATTTAGATCCTGCTTTTATAGCATCATTTCAATCATTTCATGGCTTAGTTTGTCATTTCTCCAGTATCTTGACAAATCTGAAGAGGGCGAAGGAGAATCCTCCTTAATTCTTCAATCAGCTGTGAAATGTGAAGGGTTGTTACTGCACCTTTACAGTTGCACGCCTTAAAAAGGTTTAAGCTAAGTATCTTAATATCTGTCATTGTGCTATGAGCATAAGCATAGAGTTGAATGCCTCAGTCCTTTACAGTTTGGATTTCACAGCCATTTTGTAGGAATGCTTGAGACTATAAAACTGAAACATTGAGTAGTATGAAAGTCCTGGTTGTTGCGTAGTTATTGGGAGAAGGTGTATTTTATAACTGGGAGGGAAAAAAGCACAGATGAACTGTTGGTATGTGAGGCAGAGTTCTTCAGGCTGGCAAGAGCTGTGCTGTAGGCAGTCTCCTGAATCTGGGTATCTTGACTAAACCAAAAAACAAACCCACAATTCTCTTTCTGGATGGAAATATTCTGGTCACAGAAGAGTCCAAGTGCATTTGAGCTTAAAAAAAAACAGAAAAGAAAGAAGATTGGTGCTGAAGGGGGGGGGTGGGGTATCTGGACTGTGGGCAGTTATGAACAGAAACTCCTAGGATATCATGTATAACTTGTAGGTATCAGTTTAGCAAAGCACAGATGCAAAGATTAGTGTAGGTGCAAGCTTGTACGAAGCAAACTGAAGTCAGTGAGATGGGAGCAAGTGGTGCAGCTGAGCTCTGAAAGAGTAAGTAGCAAGCATACACCAGAAAGTCTTACTGGGATCTCAGGATTGATTTAATTAGGAAGTGAATGTTTTGGCTTAATTCTCAGAAATGAGCAATCTCTACTTGCATGAATTCCAGTTTGCCTTAGGTTGTTCTGTCAGGTGCTGGATGTCATCGGTGCCCAGTCCACCAGTCCCTCAGCCCGATTGATTGCCTTCATGTCTCTGAGTTTACTCTCGCACACCCTGCTTCAGGTTGCAAAATAAGATTGTAAAATCATTGTACTGGAAACTGCTGTGAATATTGTTTCTGCAGAGGAACAAAACTGCAGCTTCTTAGACCTATTACTAACAGCCAAACTCTGTAAAACCTAATTCAGACCTTAAAATAAACCTCAGGAGTGAAGAAAATTACAGTGCACGGAACAGCAAGGCAAGCATGCTCAGACAGCTCTAGAGGAGAGAAACCTGTCTCCCACAAAGGGTGGTGGGGTTTTTGGCACCCAGCTCCTTCAGTCCCTGGGAAGGCCAGCCTGCCTGCTCCCTGGGACCCATGCAGAGCCTTTGTTATGCTAGAGCACTGGAGTGGGAAGGAACATGTATCGATTTTAATAAATGCCATTTTCTTTGCTGGTCCCAGATCTCATTCTGTGCTACCCATGAGGTAAGAATTGTGGTAGCTCTGCTTTGAGTTACCCCTGGTCTGGTTGCAGTAGGGGTAGTTTGTTGTTTTACGAAGGGCAAATGGAGGATGAATGGAATTACTCAGGGCATCCTGGTTTACCTCCAGTACTTCTCTTCCAGCTGATTTGATTCTGACTGTTTGTGGGTCAGATCTGTGAACTCACTGCCTTTTGATGTAGAATGATGTTGTGGAGGAGTTTCAGTTTTCTGACCTTTTGTTGTTGTTGTGTCATTTCTCTGCCTTCTCTTTTTCAGTCTGGCTACATGATCTATGAATGTAAGATTGAGCAGGGATCCTTTCCAGGAGGATACTCATCTGTTTCCCTTAAAAAGGAGGCAGGGAGCATGAGAGAAGGCAGAATCAGAGCAATAGGAAATTCAGGCTGTGTAATGGGCTTGCATTAATAATCATAAGAATAAATTGCTAGTCCTCACACTGGTTTTTGAAAGGGATATTGCAAAAGAAGTCAGTAATTAAAATTTAGGCAGTTTTGGGTTTTTGTGAAGGTATTTAAAACGTCAGTATTCAACAAATTTTTTGATAGAACTTACTGCCAGTTATTACAAAGTAGAGAGAGAACAGATATTCAAACGTCAGAATTTTTCTGTCAGGGCATGACCATAGCAGTTAGACTTTTAGGAGAATCATAGAATCATAGAATGGTTTGGGTTGGAAGGGACCTCAAAGATCATCTAGTTCCAAACCCCCTGCCATGGGCAGGGACAAACAGTGAAAAAGATTTAAAAAAAATAAAATCCTCTGTTTTCTCTGTCCATATCAAATAACATGCTAGAAGAGGATATTAAGCAAATGAAGCAGGTTTAGATTGTTTATCCTCAGTTCCATGTGTCACCAGTGCTGGAAGCTGGTCTTCTCATACTGCAGCTCTCTTCTCCCCTAGTGGGATGAAAAGCATGATTAGAGAACATCTGCTCTAGTTCAATGGATGCAAGCATCAAACAAGGTTATTTATAAGAGAACCTAGGGCCACCTAATTCTAGGTTGTACACACATACAAGACTAGAGCATGAATTCCACTGGAGAGTGCTTATTCTTAAGGGGAAACAAAACAATGAAAAAAAACCAGACAAAATGTTCCAATATGTGAATGCAGATGCCTTACCTTCATGCTAAATGTGGGTGCGGAGCTCGACAGACGCTGTTTCTCTTCTAAGTGTCTGGAAATGTGTGCACATTTCTCCCTTCCCATTTTATTAACTCGTAGTTGTACCAGGGCCCCCACTGGGGAGGATTTCTGACCCGCTCAGTGTGTGCCGTTTTTAAGTATAATTTATAAGTTCATTCTACACTGAGCTTGAATTGCTGGCAATAGCCACTTTTCCCACCAAGCTGGGGAAGGAGAAGTAAGTGGAGTTTATGTTCTTTTAATGAAAACTCTCTCCATAAAGATGGGTATACTGGTGACAGCGAGATTGCTTCTCTAGGCTTCTGTGAACACTGGCCACTTAAGCAACACCTACACTACACGCTGTGGCCGTACGCACGTGAGGTCTTCCAGCCAAACATCCCCTGTGCCCCATCCCAGTGTGTCCCATTGCTGCAGTCACCTGTCTGCATATGGGATGTGGCCCCAGGCGGTGCAGTTCCAGGGCACCATATAACTTTTCCAGTCACTCTCGTCAATGAGGAAATGTGTTTATAGAAGGATCGGGAGGATTGTAGCACAAACCTTGATGGACTGACAGTGTTTAATAAAATTTTAGGGTTAGTTTTAATTTGTATCTTAACAGGAAGTTTATGAAGTAGCTGGAGTGAAAGTGGGGCCCCAGATCTGATCTGTGCCTGAATTAAAGTACCTCCAAACCTAGCCACAGATTTCTGTGTTCAGGTCATCTGAGTTAAGACTATAATCGAGTTAACTACACAATATGCACGTGTCCTTCCATACCAGGAGTAGATCTGTACATAGTTTGTAGCACTGTAATATGCACAGGGTCTAATGCCTAGTCTTTTGGTTTTTAGTCATTCAGACAATGATGTTTGTCTCACCATTGCAGAATACTTCTGGCAAGCAAGACCAATAAGAAGAGATACTATTTAGGCTTCAGATCCCATGGTCCCCAAAAGTAGCCAAAACCTGAATCATAGAATGGTTTGGGTTGGAAGGGACCTTAAAGATCATCTAGTTCCAACCCCCCCTGCCATGGGCAGGGACACCCTCCACTAGACCACGTTGCCCAAAGCCCCATCCAACCTGGCCTTGAACACCTCCAGGGATGGGGCCTCCACAACTTCTCTGGGCAATCTGTTCCAGTGCCTCACCACCCTCACAGTGAAGAATTTCTTCCTAATACCTAATCTGAATCTACCCGCTTTTAGTTTAAAGCCATTCCCCCTTGTCCTGTCTCTCCATGCCCTTGTAAGCAGTCCCTCTCCAGCTTTCTTGTAGGCCCCCTTTAGGTACTGGAAGGTTGTAATAAGGTCTCCCCGGAGCCTTCTCTTCTCCAGGCTGAAGAACCCCAACTCTCTCAGCCTGTCTTCATAGGAGTGGTGCTCCAGACCTCTGATCATCTTCGTGGCCCTCCTCTGGACTCGCTCCAACAGATCCATGTCCTCCTTATGTGGGGTTTATTTTTCCCCTTGTCCTCATCTTTCAATGTCTTGTCTCTAGAGTCCTTCTCTTTTCAGTTTGCCTCAAACCAAGTAACAAACTCTAGTTTTTTATCTGACGTAAGGGGTACAAGAGACCTGGTGGGACCCTTGGCTACCTGTCTTCCTCCATCATCTTCTGCTTTCTCAGTGTTAAATTAAGGCCAGTGTCAGTGCTGGGCTTTGTTGACTGTGAACAGAAGAGGGGTTATAGAAATTCAGTACAGATTGTCATTCAAGCAATATAAAACATGTTTAATAAAAAAAGCCCTGGGGATTGAGTGTGAAGAAATTTGCACAATGAAACACTTTTCTTACACTCGCTGTGCACCCTAACTTGCTCTCCTCTTTTCTGCTTCACCAGCTAATCTCTAAAAGTACATGTGAGCTTTCAAGTTTGATCAGATTGCGAGGAGCAGCCTCTTGGAAGAAGGGATCAGAGAAAGATTAACACTGCTGGGAACTTGGTGTTTACCATTTCAGTGGTGTGATTTAGCTTTCTCCCTTATACTGATTGTCATTAGGGTTAAATAAATGTCATGGCTTTTAAAAACAGTCCAGAAGAGAGACACTGCTTTGTAGTTTGAAACAAAACATATCTTTAGGGCTGGGCAACATATCCAGAGTTGAGATAGCATGGTAATTAAAATTAATGATAATTTAATGTAATGATCCTTATCCTGTAGGAAGACTTGTTTGCATAAAATGAAGTATTACATATGTTAAAGTCAGAGTTTGATGTAGGGGAGGAAAAGTCCATGGGTTGGTGATATGTCACCAAATCTAGTTCAAATAAACCAGACTGTATATTTGTTTTTTAATTAAGCCTAATATATGTGTCTGTGAAGAACTGCAGCTAAACTTTGGTAGACTATGTTGACCAGAGAACTGCTGTTCCTAAAATAGGATTTATTTGTTGGTTTTCTATTGCATTTACCATTTGAGACATCTTTAGCTGATGTCTGGATACGATAATACCGGGACGGGTCTGCCATCCATCACAACGCTTCCTGAAGTGTCTTTTGCCAGTGCTGACCTTTATGGTACAGAACGACAGTGCCTTTACTGAAGGGTTTTCCATAATGGGAAAATGCCCCTACCAAATTCTCACTGTCATCCTGCAAACGACTCTCCTGAGAACCAACACCTCTGATGTAATTACTAATTCAAGGGATATTACTGAGATCGGAGACATCTGTTTGCTTTGATTTTCAGTCTTACAATGTCCTGAAATACTACTCTCAGCTGTAGCAGGCAAAGCCTAAAGCAGCAGTAGTCCTCTGTGTTCACTGTGCAGAGCGTGCTGTGTGTCGCGTTGCAGGGGGCAGGTTATTTCTGTGTCACGGTTGCATCTAGCCATGAGCATTGTGTGATGCAGGAGAAACATACTTTTCTTCCAGGCTGTATCCTTTTCCCAGTAACGGGGTACCTCTCATTGCCAGGCATGTGTGCGCTCAGAATCATAGCAGCCTCTGAATTTACAGCTCCTTTTGAAGGTAAAAGGAAGATGATGAGCTATGGAAGGGAGTTACGCAGATCTGGTTCCTTTGACGCTGCAGTGGGGTAGGGATGCCTGTGTAATCAGCCGAGCACATCTCCTCTGGGAGTGGGGAGAGCGAGAGAGTTGTATGGAGTTTCTCTAGGACTGAAAACCAGCGTCTGAGCAGCTTTCTGAGCTCTTCAAGCTGAGCCCCAAACCAGGCACATCTGCTGCTATAAAGCAAATACAAAAAACCCCAATCCAGCTATAAAATCTGATTCTTGATTTAAAGTTAACCTGAAGTTAAAGCTTATTTCCAGCTATATGTTATTGCCTATGTTCTTAATTGGAATCGATGAGCAGAACATGTATAGTATAGTATAGCATTTTTTTATTTTAAATAAGCCAAAGTGGGTTTTGGGGACAGCATATGTGGTGTATTTGGGCAGTGGGGGATCCTAAGTGATCTGATTCCCTGCGGGCATCAGACTTGAACATTGTTGCCACCTGCCTGCATACTAGTCTTTGCAAATTCATGTCTGGACACAATTGTGGATGAAAATCAGAGTCTGACCAGCACTACCAAATTCTGAGCTGAGCCTACAGCGCCTTTTTGGAGCTGGAATCTTCTTCCTCCTGAACACAAAGGTGGGAGGATTTACAGCCTGAGTTAACTGCATAGGTATTACAGAGTATCTCTTTGATGATGGCCTCTGATTAGTTTTCTAAATCATCCAAAAGGAATGTGATATGTTTAATGCTCTGTAACTGTGTAAGTGCAGCTTCTCATCTTCATTATAACTCTATTGAAATGCATTCCTTTCTGAAATAAGAAAATTTAAATAAAGAGCTAATTTTTGAGTATTTCATGATTAGTTTAGAGTAGTATCTAGTTCTTAATAACTAGACTTGTTAGTTTAGTGCTCTTTAATATGAGAGGTAGGGACTTTGTATAGGAGACTGCGTTCAAAATCTGACCTGCATCTACAAGCATAGTATTTTCTTGCATTTCGCCAACTTCTTCCAACCACATAGCTCGTTTTTCTCAGAAAGTGGCTGTTTTAGCCTCACAAGGACTACATAATAACCTGGTACATTGAAACACAACCTGTGTAGCCTAAAGGCCCAAAGCAAGCTTAGAGAAGAGTGATTTTTTTTTTTTTATTTCAAGTCTTGAAATACATGATCATCTAGTAAAGACTCAGCCTAAGTCTTTTCAGGCAAAACAAAAGATTTTCTGACAGAAACTTGCACTGTGTAACTGAAATGCTTCACTACAGCGGCCAGACCCTTTCTTTTCCATCCCCAGTACAGTAGCTTCACTGGCAAACGATTTGATGGAACTGAAATGCAGAACTCAAAATTTCTTGAAGCAGCTGAGGGGGGAGCACAATGGATGCCTGTGTGAATCAGGAGCACCATGCTGATAATGAATGGGAACGGCAATGTGTTGTTTCTTCGGGTAAATATGAAAGTAGTAGGTGGTAAGCTTAAAAAAAAAAAAATCACTATCCTATGCTGCATAGCTAAACAAGGAAACTCAGTGCCACAGTATGTTGTGAATGCCAATTTGTGTGGGTTCAAAAAAGCAATTAGATTGATAGCAGAAAAACCTATTGAGAACATATAAACCCTTTACTTTCCTGAAGTCCCTAAATGGCTACTGCAATCATGTATGACATGGATTATGAAATTGTAAGCTTTCTGTGGTTTTATACTCTTCTCTAGACATCTGCCGCTAGCCTTTGTCTCTGCTGATTTGTCCTATTACAATCAGGCATCATCCTGATGCTGGGGAAAAAACCCAAAAGCAAAACAAATGTGCAAGGGATGCTGAAGATCTCGTTGGCAAAGACCAAGAAGAAAAGGAAGCGGGGAACCTAGAAGAAAAATACAATACAGAGAAACAAAGTGAATACTAGGGAACAGTTTCCACAGGACAGTGTGAACACGTACGACATCACTGCAAATATGTATCTGAGTTTTCATCCTTTGGAAATATCACAGGGCTCTGCACACCTGGAATGCAAAGGATGAGTCTCATCCTGGGGAACAAAACCACCTTCCTGATCCTGGTTAGATGAATCTTTTTGGTCTCTTAGAGACACCACTCTTCTGTTGTCGACTAGGATAAGCCTAATGGCATAAGGAAAACTAGAAACCCATAAGCTGGTTCACATGGTGTGTTTCAATCCCATCCCCTCTTGTTCCTCCTATTGGTCATACTGTAGTCAGATGAGTATTGAAGTAAAAAGCCAGCTGATCTCTTTGTAGTCTTCTCTGATCAGTATCTGGAATGAAATGCATGTGAAGTTATTTTAAAGATGCTGGTGGTAGTGCCTGCAGGTTGTACCTGCTGGCTGAGGTGGGATGCTGCCTGAGAGGACCCCACCTTGTGCTGAGGAGTGGCTTTTGAACCACTCCTGGGCTGTGTTCTCCTGAAGCAGCAGTCTGAAATTTGGCTGACTGCAGTTTAACCCTGGATTTTGGCAGTTTTAAGTAAGGTAGAACATAATGACTAGATTCATGCTGCAGAATATAAGCGCTTTTGAAATGGGATGCAAAGGTTAAAAATAAAATGAAATTAAAATCCTTGGGTATTTTTTGAGGGAAGCTGAAGCAAAATGAGTACTGGGCTGTGTAGAAGTGATCATGACCTGTAATAAATGAAAAACCTTTAAAAATTTTAAGTTGGTTCTTAGAAAGACACATTATTAAATGTGGGCTCTGAGACTTCTCTGGGATTTCCTGATTAGTAGAATAAACAGAAAGGGGAAAGGGTGGTAACTTCATTCATACCTAACTCAAACTCTTGCAAGTGAAGAAACAGTAATTGCCTGGTTGGCAATGATGTGTTTGCAATGCTTCATTTTTCACTGTGCTACATGAACATCTATCTTATTATTTGCCTTTCATACAGAAAATGAATTTCTTCTTGTCTGAGATAGACTTGCAAAGTATTTATAGAGGAAGAGCTATAAAAGTACACCAATATTACAGAAAATAACATGAGTGTATTGGCTAGCTGACAGAGATGTATTTATAGAATATTCTCTTACTCAGGCAGACTTAAGAAACAGGCATTGAGGACAGGGTATACCTTTCTATAGTGGACCAATAACCATTGCCAAAATGAACATAATTACTGTTTCATGGTATACAGAGCAGGGGTCATCCTGCAGATTTAAAAACAAATTCAAATAAGCATCTAGCTCAGCCTCGCAGGGGAAGAATACGAACTGAATAAAGCACATAGTGTAGAAGAGTTACAGTTTCAAAAGATGCTGAGGTATCATCTGTGTGCCCTGGCTTAAACATGTCTTCTGCTTCGTTTTAGCCAGCAGAAGCCATGACAGTGCCATCTTCAGGATTTCACTTTGTTTGCCTTCTGTGGCCGTAAGGTTGCATTGTCTAGGAAGCAGCCTCCCTCTGCTTTCCGTTGCAGTAGGACTGAGTCCTGACACCACAGGAGGAACAAACCCCCGGCTCCTCCAGCAAGGTGGTTGCGTTGGTTTCCCACTGGTTGTTCCAGTGGCACATCCGCACGCTAATTGCTGTACTGTCATGGTTGAAATAAGTGTGAATGTCACAAGTGTCCTGTCCTCTCCTGAACTGCGGGTGGGTGCTTGCCTTCTTCCCCGGCCTCACACCAAAAAGATGCAGGTGAATGACAAGGCCTTGTTGGGAAGGAAGGGGCTTTTCAGGTTTTGTGGTTTCCTCCTGGGTCAGTCTTGGAGCTGATAGTTACCTTCTGTGAGTCTGCTGGAGTGAGAATGCCCCAAACAGGGCTAACAGAAGGAAATGAAGAGTTTAGTTCTACAGGGTGCATTTAGTTGGTGCAGCCCCAGAAATCCAGGAGTGACTGTATTAAGTGCTCTGAACCAGGATCATGTCCTCGATCTCTCATTTAGAAGGAGCAGCAGGGTGTGAGTCCTGTTAAACTTCGCCTTCTCTCTGTTCATAACTGTCTGTTCCTACCTGGAAGCCTGAACTGTTGTTCTCAGATGAACAAAGTACACAGGATGCCTCACTCTTCTGTGTATTGGTATGAAAATGGTCTGCAAAATCAAGTAGCAGTAGTGACAGATTTTTGCATGAGCGAGGTAGGCTTACTGCCATGTGCTTTTTGCTGGTACCCTTTCATCTTTATTGTGGCTCCCTGGCACTTTCAAAAGCTGTGATAGCCTAACCACCATCAGGATTGCAGCCGTGTCCTTGCAGCATTACCCAACGTGTGATAATCTTTTTTTCACAAGAAACTTGGCATGTTCTTTGCTTCCCCTTTTAGTAAAGCACCAAATCTCCTGACAGTTTCCTGCCTTTGTACTCTGCTATATGCTGTGCAGACAATTCCTAAGGAACCTAAAGAGACTATTATTAAACACTTGACAGAGAAGCTTGAAATGTTGATGTTACATGCCTGAAGACTGGAAAATATTGGCACCTGCTGTGATTCTGTAGCCCTGAACGCAGACATTTTTTTTCCCCACTTTCTCAGTTCAACAGTACAATCAAATCCTCTTCCTGTGGAGACGTTGCAAGGAGTGCTCACGGCATTTCCTCCTCTTGTTCTGCTAAAACTAAGGGGTTCCCAGGGACAAGTGCGTTGTCAGACTGAGCCATGGTACATTCCTGCCTGTTTTCAGGTCTTGCATTGCCTCTGACTCCCGGTGCGTTTTGTGAAACAAAATATCGCCCCCACTCTTGGAGTGAGAATCCCCCTCTATAACTGGCTCTGTGTTTTGGCACGGGATGAATGAGTTTCTGGAATTGCCTGTGCAAGTCTCTTATGTCTAACTACAGCATTTGGCTGCTGCAGTCAGTGCATAAATGTGACTAATAGTCAGTCTTACTGGAACAAAGCAAATGCTGGTACTGCCCGGGTTGGTGTCCTGGTAGGGTGCTAACGTGTCCTTGTTTGGCATACACAGCATTCCTTCCTGAGTGCTTTCCCCTTCTTCTGAGCTGAATTCAGCAGCACTGAGAAGCAGCATCCTCCTCCTCCACATTGCATCTTGGAGAGAAGCTGCTGAGGTCAGGTTTTGAAGGCTGTTCTCTGTGAGACAGAAGGTACATTGCTCCTGCTTTTTAGCACACTGTTGCATTTTATGGCACCCTGTCCACAGTGGCCTAATGTCTTCTGTTGCCCTTTTCTCTGGTAACATGAAAAAAATCCCCCAGAAAAGTTGTATGTACTCTGCTTTGCTGCTTACCTCATGGCACTTGCTTTTCTGCTAACGAATGACACTAATGCTGGCCTCGGGGGAGAGGAAGCTAAAATGTTCTTGTCAGGGCAAATCCATGGTCTTAGAAGTCCTATGTTTGCATAATCTCATCTTCTCCAAATATGAGTTCAAGCCACGAAGAGCAGCATCCCCGCCCCAGAGAACTGATGTGTTTGTACAGCACGTGTCCTGCTTGTTTCTGAAGTGCTTTGAGTGCTGATGTGCAGATCCTTGTGTTGGAAAGGCTATACAGAACTGAGCACGTCTGGATACCTGTGCGGTGCTGGCGGCACGGTTACAATTACATGAAATCATCCGTGGGCACAAAGGCCAAAAAAGCAATCTCTAGTAATCACAACGATGCAAGAACATAAAGTTAAAACCAAACAGACAAGGATTTGAGCTTCCAGACACATGGGGAAATCTCATATAAAGCTTGAGGTATGTGTCTGTGTTATGTATCTTTGCAAATCCCAATGCTATTTAGGATTGCATTCTTGAAATAAACTACAGTGCTCATACTCTATGTGCTGGTCGTAGTTTTATAAACTTTTCCATTGCCCTGTTTTACTTCAATATTTGTTTCCTTTCTCTGTATGCCTCAATGAACGTCACTTGCGTTGCGAGTGGCTGGTGACTCGGGTCAGACCCAGGAACTGCTAAGTTCTTGGTTCAGACAGAGTGAGGCACAGAAGATGAGGTTTTCCACCACTGTTCACAGGCTGTCTCTTGGCAAGTCCTAGAATTTTGTCTCTTGTTTTCACTGTCTGTAAAATGGAGTGGTGACGAGCACTGCCTTTATTAAAACAGAAAGATCTCTAAATGAGGAGCGCTGTATGAGAGCTTGGAGAACTTCAGAGCCTGCTGCTGAAACCCGTCGTTGCTTTGGTCAGTTCACTGAGGGTCTGCTTCAGCTTCCCTGGCAGTAAAATGAAACCCACATTGGATAGCCCAGGGGTGCTGGAAGAATCTTTGATGCATGTGAAACTTTGTGTATTTGAAAAAATGTGTATAAATGAAATATACATCAGTGGTAGAAGCCTGGATTTTTAATGAGCGTTCTTCCATCTGCATTTTAGCTAGTTGAAAAGTTTAATCTTAGTATTTACTCTGTGGGTTTTTTTAATCGTTGCAAATACAAGCTAATTCTTTTCATCTACTAGGAAGCAGATTAGTAAAGTTTTGACTGAAAGACATGACCACATGTCTCAGAAATCTACTAATTGCCCTTGAAGTATTTAGCTTTCCCAGACCTACGGATATGTTCCTTGTTTTGGAAATGCTCTGTCTCTGAATGTCTTCTCTTGCCCTGACTTTGTTACAGCATTTTCAGTCTGTCAAAAAAAAAAAAAAAAAGAGTACCCGGATTCCTGAAGCCTGGAAAAAGGTCATTAGATAGATCAGACGAAAAGGAAATAGCATGTCTACTAAATCAAAGATGTTTTATACAGACCATGATAGGTCACGCTGAGAGCTGTCTAGCTTGTTGAGCTTAGCAGTGTTTCTCTCCTTGAAAATTAGCCAAGAATTTAGCTCTTTCCATAACTTTCTAATCCACCTACACAGCAGAGTTCAGATCCTACTACTGGTATGGTATGAACCCAGCATTCTTCTGAGCAGGCAGTCTTTAATGCTTCTTTGATTGCAACATAATTAAGAATAGAGTTTAGCCTGGGATTTTACTTATCCTGTTAGTACCTTCTAGATTCTTTTCTGCAGTACATATCGTATGTAGAGCATAGGATTTCTACATACCTTTGCAGCATTGCCACCCACCAAAAAGTGGATTATGAAGTAGTCAACAGGTGCAAATTAAGTACTCTGAGTCTTTGCAGCTATTTACTTCTAAAAGAAGTGCATTTTCTGAAGACACGGGATGTTCCTTTTCCTTTGGGAAAGGATCTGATGAAAACTGGGAATTGACACTGCAGAGGAGGGGAACTTTCCTCTTCACTGATCAGATACCGTGAACCACAAAGTACGGTGGTGTTTTCTGAATGGATGTGTCTGTGTGGCTCAAGGCATCTTCCAGAGGGTCTGTGTCTCAGTGACTGTCATGAGTCCTGTCACTGGCTGTCGTGGCAGAGGAAACTCTTGTTATTTCATTACAAACTCACAGGGCTCCCAGCCCGCTTTGTGTTAAGTAGCTAAGGGGTGGATATGATAGAGTCTGGCCTTCTAGGAGTCAGCATCCCCTGTATTTCTTGGCATAGGTGCAGTATGCCTGGGGAATTGTGGACAGTTGGCCACAAGTTCGAAGGGCTTCCTACACAGCTCCCTGCACACACTCAGCGCCTGTTGTCTTAATGATCCAGTCTGCAGCTATGCTGTAACTCGGTTTTCTTCAATTCCTTCATGATACTTGAGGCTTCTTCCTCTTGAAGTATTACTTGGCTTTTTTATATATCTTTCGTTAAGACGACTAGTAAATGTAACACATTTGTTTACAACTTTCAATTTGTTAGATAGATTAAGGAGGAGAGATGTAAAAAAGATCCAGCCACCCAGGGAAAGGAAAAATGTGATGCATAAACTTGAGTTTTGGCAAAGGGAAGGACCTGGTTTTAGAAATGTCACAGAAGGAGTTTATCCTTGAGAAAGCTTTTGATAGGATGGGAGTGTAGGTGGGAAGGGGAAGGTCAAGGATGGCGACAGGGCTGAGCCATCAGTTAGAAGAGCTGGTGAGACTCTGGGGTGGACAAAAAGGACAAGCAGTGATGTGTGAGAAGACCTGGGGGCAGTCCTTTAACTAAAGGATGAAGGCCTAGACAGTGGATATTTTGCTGCATTCGTTAAAGGGAAGGGATTAAGAAGAGATAAATGAAGAAGTGGCCATTATATGTAGAAAGCATAGCAATTTTTTGAATGTTGTAATTTTTAGCGAAAGCATCTCCCACACACCTTAAATCCTGACTAATTGCGTTTTAGGCATCACAGAGATAGCTTTTATATGAAGTCTTAAATGGATAAACCAATGGGGGAAAAAAAAAAAAAGGAAGTATACCTCAGTACATTTGGTCCTTATGTCAGCAGATGGGAACTACTTGCAGAGGCCGGTACAACTCCTCCAGCCCAATGCAGTACAAAGAGATAGACATAAAAAAGATTCCCCTCACTGCATGAGTCCATACCAATCAGTTAGGCAAGAGCAGGAGATGTAATCCAGGGCTAATATGTTGTTTCAAGCAAAAGCAGCAGCAAGTCTGTGCTGAGGAGCCCAAGATGAAACCAGAGACACACCTACAGTCAGGTACACCAGGGTAGTATTTGCACTCCCTTTTAAACAAATGAAATTATACTAGTAAGTTTATTTGGGAGCTAATCTTTGTCAAAGTGGAGCATGTGATTCGGGAGAGCTTTTGTACTGGCCAGTGTTGCTAGATATAAACTGAGGAAATCAGCCACAAGCTCTCTGTCCTTCCTGGGCTTTTCTTCACAGCATTTCCCCATGTGGACATATCCTCAAACTTTGCTGTCATGCTTCTTTGACAGGAGATGGTAGCAGGTTCATGAATTAGGAGTCAGTGTAGTAACTGATGCCAGCAAATGATATATATTTCTTTGTGTATTCAGACTATACAGATCAGCATTGTTCCCTGCAAGACAGGAATGCATATTTCAGGAAAACAGAAAGATTACTTTGCAGCATCAGTTCTCGTGAAGTTAATGGTCTGGCAGCAAAGGGGAGTTCATTGCATCTGACACTATCTAGTTAAAAGTTGCACGTGCAGTCAGTAGAATCACAGATTCATAGAATAGTTTGAGTTGGAAGGGACCTTAAAGATCATCTAGTTCCAACCCCCCTGCCATGGGCAGGGACACCCTCCACTAGACCACGTTGCCCAAAGCCTCATCCAACCGGGTCTTAAACACCTCCAGGGATGGGGCCTCCACAACTTCTCTGGGCAATCTGTTCCAGTGCCTCACCACCCTCACAGTGAAGAATTTCTTCCTAATACCTAATCTAAATCTACCCGCTTTTAGTTTAAAGCCATTCCCCCTTGTCCTGTCACTTCATGCCCTTGTAAGCAGTCCCTCACCAGCTTTCTTGTAGGCCCCCTTTAGGTACTGGAAGGTTGTAATAAGGTCTCCCCGGAGCCTTCTCTTCTCCAGGCTGAAGAACCCCAACTCTCTCAGCCTGTCTTCATAGGAGTGGTGCTCCAGACCTCTGATCATCTTTGTGGCCCT
Organism: Grus americana; assembly: GCF_028858705.1. NCBI lineage: Eukaryota > Metazoa > Chordata > Aves > Gruiformes > Gruidae > Grus > Grus americana. The sequence continues at coordinate 53,403,212 of NC_072856.1, read as the reverse complement.
CCTCTGGACTCGCTCCAACAGCTCCATGTCTTTCTTGTACTGAGGGCCCCAAAGCTGAACACGTTACTCCAGGTGGAGTCTCACGAGAGCAGAATAGAGGCGGAGAATCACCTCCCTTGACCTGCTGGTCACGCTTCTTTTGCTGCAGCCCAGGCTACAGTTGGCTTTCTGGGCTGCAAATGCAAATTGCTAGGTCACGTTGAGCTTCTCATCAACCAACACCCCCAAGTCCTTCTCCTCAGGGCTGCTCTCGATCCATTCGCCACCCAGCCTGTAGTTGTGCTTGGGATTGCCCCGACCCATGCGCAGGACCTTGCACTTGGCCTCGTTGCACTTCTTGTCGTTCGCATGGGCCCACCTCTCAAGCCTGTCAAGGTCCCTCTGGACGGCATCCCTTCCCTCCAGTGTGTTGACCACACCACACAGCTTGGTGTCGTTGTCAAACTTGCTGAGGGTGCAGTCGATCCCACTGTCCATGTTGCCAACAAAGATGTTAAAAGTAAAGTACTAGGGGTCTACATTTCTCTGCAATCAGTGGGCAGAGATAGGTATGTCCAAAAGTGATCAATCTTAAACTATTGAATGTATAAGGTAAATCACCATCCAGATGTGCCTGTTTCCACTGACTATGCTGGTACACAGACAGCTCGCATAGACAAGTTGGCTGGAGTTAGGTGACATGAATTCCCCCTTCCGTCATGGTTATCCATTGGCACACGGCTTCTGGGAGCTCACAGCCATGCTCAGGAGGCTGCTGGCACAGGGCACCTGGCTCCTGGTGCTGCCATGTGTGCTGGCATGTCTGTCAGGGACTGCGCTTTGGTGGAGTTGTCCTTCCTCCCACTGCATTTTTATTACCGTCTCTCTCCTACCTAAGCATTATTGGAGGAGATCAAATGCTGGACTTGCTGCTTTGAAGCATTGGGGTTTTCAGGGAGTAAGACGCTTCTGGTTCCTGCTAGCTGCTTGACATGCCCAGCATCAGACCAGGGACTCAGGCATCAATTGCACCAAAGATGGTGCCAAAGATCCAGCCTAACAGTGCAAGAGAAAATAGAAACAGAAACAACTTCGTTCTGGATACTGCTAGAGGGCTGCCATCTTAGCAGATGACATCCACAGAAATACCAAGGTTGGACACATAAACCTTCCAATTCAGTGGCCAGTGCCTTTTCTTCATGGTGCCGGCCGGAATCCTGGTGCACAGGATTTCCTCCTTGCAGCGCGTCAGCAGTGTGGAAATAGTGTCAGCTCCCTAAAACAACACAGCTTTGGGGTAGTGGGTAAGGACTACTGGCCCTTGCCTCCCAATAGCTTCTCACAGGTGGATCATCTGGGATCCAGTGTGGGAATGCTGTTCCCTGCAATATCTACTCAGAGTATTTTGCAGTTGTTTAGGAAGAAAAAAGTACAGGGCTGTTTGAAGACATTTTAACAGAAGAAATTAATCCAATGTAAAAAAAGTGGTGTGCGTGCATTCCTTTGCTGTAGTTGTACTAACATAATTATAACAGAAAAATGTACACTGACAAAGCTTTCCCACATAGATAGGTCTTTGCTTGTTTTCTCTCTAGTGTTTAAAATACACATAGCTTGTTTGTCTCAGAAGTTATTTCTTCTCCTTGGTTTCGGAGTGGGCCCTATCCGCCCCACTGCAGAAAAATCATCAAATCACACCAGTCCCTGTAGTGGGCAGCAGGCTTGGTTGGTGTGCTATACTCCAGTTAAGCCATCGCAAAGAAGTGCAAAGCAGAATCCTTCAAGGCCAGAACCAATATTTCACAGTTACATTGTTCCTAAGTGTTTCAGGATTGTCTACAGTCTTCTTTAAGATCTTCATTTGAAAATACAAACTGTTTCTTAATAAAAAAAAACCTGCCGCAGGAGTCTTGCTATGGAGACTTCATCTGGGCGTCAGCCTATACTGTCAGAGCCCCTTCCAGCATTTCCCTGAGATGCCTGTCTACCTTGGAGGGAGTTTTGTCACTATTTCACACTCCTTGTGGGCTGCTGCTTTGCTTCTGACCCAGCATATATAGATTGAAAGTGGTATTTACTGAAGGCGTGGGACATGCATTGTGTAGTCTCTCCCAGGATTTAGCTTCCAAAAGCTCATTAAACTGATCTGGTTAAGGGCCATCAACCCTCTTAGATTAGAGCTATAAAGAGCTTCAGTGGACTCTACTTTTCTGGGTACTCTAATGAGTGATGAACTCTGTCACAGACAAGAAAAAGCTGCCTGTGTCATGTCTGTCATCATGCCCCCTGCCATAAATATACTCACTGGTGTTTTTCTTTTTTATTAGGCAGTGTATTCTGTGTAAGACATGGAGAGACTGATTCTTCAACCGAGAGGAAGTAACTCAAGTCAGTAGAGTTACATGCAAATAAAATCAGTAAGGAGTTCAGCATTGGGCCTTCAAGGTTCACCTTAGATTCCTGGGTGTGATTAGCAATCCGCTGCATGGAGCAAACTGGTGCTCTGCTGTGAATTTCTCATGAGGAACCTCGGTGCTACATTATCTGTTCAAGCATGAGGGCCCTGGTGCTCACACCTTTCCTTCAAGCTCCAACACAAAGTGTATAACAATATATTCGCACCAAATCTGGTGCTCCCTGGCCATTATCAAGCCATGTGTGTTTACAGAGGGAAGTGCAGACCACTATCCATTGGTATCACCCACCATCTCGGCCAGGGGGATGCAAACCAGCATCCCACCAGCTTCAGTTCTGGAGGTGTGTAGCTTGCAGGTGGGAATTTAGCTTGGAAATTGTTTTGTGCTAGTCTAAGTAGTTTCTTAGCTCAGTATTTGAGAGAGGAAATGTGAAATAAGCTGCATTTGGACCATTAGATACCTTTTGTATTTCAGAGGATGGAGTCGTATTTGGACACTGGCTCTTAGTTCTGAGACTCATTTATCATTCTGTGTACTAGGGTAGTCCGTGTTGCTAAGAGTGCTAAAATCAGAGACTCCTTTTGCTTCAGAATGGCAATTCTGTCTATCATTTCTGTATCCTACATAGATGGGTAAGCATATGAAATGGCAGATATAAATGACTGTTTAGAGATAGTTGAGTTGGTGTTAATCAGGGCTCAGGTATTCACACTGAACCTGACGTTTGCATTTTAATATAGAGCAGACACGCAGAGCAGATTTTGCATTGTCTCTTTTCCGGAAATGCCTTTGGGGTTTCATAGATATCAATACTTTCAGTGCCAGGGTTTTGAGTAGAACATTACTGGGGTAAAAATGCAGATAAAGTCTTCTTTGAGCTTGCCAAACAATCCCTTTCATTTTTTTCCTTGATGAGGAAAATGGATTTCATTCTTCCTGTAATGCTGGAAACACTCCAGCCTGTAAAATGATTCCCCAAGTTGTGGTACAGCTTCAGTGCTCTAAGGAAAATATGTTACTATTTCAACAAAAGACGTTCTAGCAGGTTTTCTCCACCCTTCATCATTACTTATCAGAGAGTTTTGCCTAAGAGTCTTCGTTACACAGAGTCTAAGCAGCACCCGAAGGTTTGTTTCCTCCTCCTGGAAAGTTGGTCTGTTTGCCTCCTTTTTCTGTGGTCAGGTGCGCCAGTGCCTCCCTGAGAGCCTTTGCACGTGATGCTACTGAGAAACCTGAAAAACAGTGGAGGAGGATGAATTGAAGTTGGTAGGTAGTCCAGTCTCTTGGGTAATCCTGTCAAACTGCAGGAAATAGGCTTTAGGTTTTGTGTACAGTAAGTGTATAAACACAGCCAAAATGCTGCATTTTTTCAAACACCTAAAGTCATGTGTTTTAATAATTGGAGTTGTGCTTGTTATTTTAAATTCAACTGCAAAGCTTCCTGTCCCTTGTATTTGCAAAGTGGTGGGTAACTGCTCCTACCTATTGAAAAATGAGGCTATTTGATGAGGAACACACATCTCCCAGCCTTTACTCTGTCACCTGAATGAGATAATCTTTCATCTCTTAACTTGTTACATTGCCACGAGCTCGCTTTATCGGGCTGTGTAAAGGAACGTGTTTCACCCCAGGTCTATTTTAACTGAAGGCATGTCTGTAGCTGTAGTCCTCTACTGCCAGGTACCTGTGAGGCTCCATCACCACAAGTCAGCTGAATGCTTGTTTGCAAAACCTGCCTCTTTGAACCAGAGCACCCAAGAGATGAGGTGAATTCCTTTCTTGGGAACCAGAAAGGAGCATTCTGCTCGCTGGCGAAAGCGAGCATAAGATGAAAGTCTAGATCTAAAAGGTAAGGGAGGATCCTGTACAGACCATAGCTTTGTGAAATGGTTGTTTCTGAAGAAGAGTTCGGCTGGGGGACAAAACTCCATCAGGTTGGCTTTACTTTGACTTTTGCCTTTATTTCTTCTTTATCTTTTATCATTTCTCTCCAATGTAAGCTGAATTCATTATGTTCAAAAACATAATTAGCACTCTTAAATTGCATGGGAATGGTGAGTTCTTGAGCATTTTTTAATAGGTTTTTTATATATATATATTCAATTGTGAGATTTCCTCACTCGCCGTCCAGATGCTTCAAAATCACTACTTTATTAGAATTGAAGACTGTTGCTCTGCAGATGTTCTATTTAACATAAATATTCACTGCACAATTCCTTGCGCGTCAAGGTAGGGAAAGGTTAAAATTGTGCCCTCAAAGCTGAGTCTGCTCTGCCCTCTTGTGTCTTTGGAATGTGCTGCCAAATGGTCCCTAAATACAGACGCTTTATTATGAGAACTGGAAATTTTCCCCCACAGACTTAAAAGTAAGATGCAGACACATGGGTATTCAGTTATGGGTTGAATTGTCAGTGATGAGTACAGATCAACATACATTTGAACTAAATCTGTTTTGCCAATATTCCTCATGCACACACATGTCTGAGGGGAAGGGAAAACAACTTGAGAGTGTTTTTAATACAGCTCACAAGTGCTAGAATAAACCTGATCGAACATTCTGTAAAGTTGTGGAGTTTATGAATAAAGTTGTGGGGTTTATGAAGCTTCAACTGGAAAATTATCTACTAGAGGAAGGAGTGAGGAAGGCGTTCTTCCAGATGGTGGAGTCTGGACTGCTGTGAAGTTGTGGGTTGGCTTAGCTTGGCTGACTCCTTGATGTACCAAGTTTTGACCTTAGCAGAAGTGACAGTCCAAAGCTATGATAAGATTACAGTGATTAAAGGGATTCTGAAGGGCAAAAAAACCCAGTCATGTAGTGATTTAAATTAAGATACCTTCACGATAAGGTTCAGCTGCATGCTAAAAAAAGAACCTGACATCTTCTCTGTGTGGTTGGTTGTTTTTTTGTTTGAAAATGAACTTAGGAGACAGGGATGAGCTGGATGTTCAGATTTCCTTCCCTTATTGTATTAGGAGAAAAAGACGTTGCCCTGGCTGTACATCCTCTCTATCCCCTGAGGAGCAGAGTGCAGCAGTGCTAGCTGGTGGAAGCAGTTTACTGAAAATATATTTATTTTTAAAGGGGCTTAACCATTTTCAAATCACAGAGCCAACTATTCTATTAAGAAGTGGCTTTTCTCAACAAAGTAGGAAGTTGGGAGTTTGATACGGTCAGCTGTAAATCTTTCAGATAGCTTAAGGCTTAACATTTGCTCCATGAGCGTCGGATGATGACTGACCTGAGCCAGTCCTGATTTTGACACGGATGTTTTTGTCCTTATCTTAATGGGTATTTACAGAAGAGACCAGCACTTTTCAGGAGCAGCTTTGTTGTTTCTCTGCATAGAGCATTGTGTGGTATGGAGGTCGTGCACCCTGTTTCTTCAGAAATAATCCTGGCAGCCTTTCCAGCCACAGAAAGCAACCCTGGCACAAGCTGTGCTCCATTTGTCGTTGCTAAGTAGAATTAGGGTCTCACATACTCACGTGCTTTGGGCCAAGTCTGTTGCACGCCCAGGGGGCTCCAGGTCTCCTCTTGTGGTCCTTTGACAAACTGCGTCTTCGCTCCAGCTGTTCCAGAAATTCACTGTACCAACTTCTTTTACCATTCCATTCTCCTCAGCATGCCCTCATTTGGTGCTCCTGTTACCTTCTATGTGTAGAGAAGAAGATGCTGCTAATGAGACAGTACTGAGCCTGGTCGGAAGCCAGGAAAATCTTGAGTAAACACACCTTTTATTTTATGTTTTTCCAATAACGGTCTCAGGATTTGGGTTGCTGATGCTCAGACTGAAGCTTCAAACAGGTAGTTTGTTCAGCTCTTGTAATGACCCTAGTAGCATCAAAAAGTCTGTTTCCTGAAGCTCTCCTTAAACCAGTTCCATAAACCCCCCCTCGCCAAGGGGAGGCGAAGCCTTCTCCCCACTTTGCAAATGGGAATGTAGAGATAGGACATGTTTGGTGATTTGGTCATGGTCTCGTGGCAAGAGGTTGGTGGTATTGGGAATAAATCCTCGTTCTTCAGCCTGTCTGCTCTGCTTCCTAATCCCTAGATTAGGTAGTGAAGGATGGTGAATTACTAGGTAAGGAGACATGTTGAGACTGTAAATCTGAAGTTTAATAGGCAGTGGTGTCCTCAGGGTTTTTTTTTTCTAGCCACAGGTTCTGAGCTGTCCTCACAGAAAATCTCTGACCATGAACTCCATTTTTAAAATCCTTTTCTGAAGACAAAGAAATGCAGTTGCAGAGCATTGGGTCTGTGATTTATTATTTTTTGTCTTATCTCTCCAAAATCGTAAGGACCAAAGAAATGTGAATAGGAAACTATTTTATGGTTCATCTATTCTTATGGTGGTTTTTTTCCCCTCAATGATCCAGATCTGCCCTCTGTGTCAGTACTTCTTATAGTGCAAGGACTACCTGCCTTCACTGAAAACCGCCCAGGGGTAGACTGTCTTGTGCAGCCCTGTCACAGTGGTTTCCATTTACTATCACATAAGATTTGGTTCAGCTGGGAACAGCTTATTCTTATTTTTCCCCTATCTATTTTGCCTACCTGCGGTGTGGGAGTGTGTGTTCAGTGTTGGGTTTCTTGTGCCTTCTTCCTTTTGGGGGTTTTGGTATCCTGTAACTGTTTGGCAATCTGCCTGCAGGCCACCAGTGGTGCACGGGCACTGGGTAGAGGAGCACTGCTCAACATCTCTTACTAAAGCAAGCCCCAAGCATAAAGATTTCCGCCAATTCTCACTGCCAGAAAACTTTTTCCCGAGCCAGTATTTAGTCTGCATCTTTCCCATCTTCACATCCCATTGCTCCTGTCGCTATTGTTGAACTTCATCCGGAATAATCCCCTCCTTGGCACCAACACCAAGGTTTAAGTACTCTTCCACCTCTCCCTTGTTGGTTAGCTGTGTTACTCATCCTGCAAACTGGCCTTCATCAGTCGTGTTTTCCACCTTCATAATAACGTTGTTGCTCCATGAGAGCAACAAAGCTCACCCCAGACGTGCCAGAGCTGACTGCCCCAACGCTGTACCGAGGGAGGCGATTGCTGCCTGTGACCCACAACCTGTTAGTGCCAGCTTCCCTGCTGTCTTCAGAGGTCCCCCTCTTTCTCTGCGCTTGCAGTGAGTGTGATCCTAGCCGTGATCTCTGTTCAAAGGTGATGGAGGGATAAAGTGTAGGTAGCAGTGGAAGAACAGAAATGACAGTTGAAAAAAAGACTGGCATAGAGAAGAAATGGGGATGGGGATGAGAAAAAATGCAGAAAGTAAAAAAGAGAAGAGAGGGAGCTCCAAGATAATCTTGAAGAAAAGGGAGAATAATTTAAGGAAAATATAGAAAGCAGACACCACAAAGTTTGTGTCAAGGCATACAATAAAAATGAGGACAAAGACAAGGGAGGAACACAGTGACAGCATTTTGACTTTTAAATTTAATTACGATGTGTTGCTTCTAACAACAAAAATGCTACAGATGCTTTTGGTACTTGTCTGAAGTGAGAGCTGAACCCTCCCATGACCTGAAGAGTTGCTGTTAAGTTGGCAGTTCTGGACCTGACATGGTCCACCTGGAGTTCTGGCTGTATTTCAAAGGCAGGTCTCTGAGAGACTACCAGGCACTTGGAAAAATAAACAAATACCACTCTCTAAGTGTGCCCTATAAAAATGTACAGCCATGTACAGCCTCTTATATCACAGCAGTACTTGATTTATGGAGAGATTTTTCCTGCTGATATCTTCGGTCCAGTAAAGGCTGCATGAAGATAGGGTTAATAATCACGGTAATCTGTTTATCATGTGATTCAATGTATGTACCCAAAGGGAGCCAGGAATTGCCTGAGTTTTAGTTTCAGATCCAAAGTGGAAAGCATAGAAATTGCATTTGTAATAATCACGTGGGAACTAAAGGCACTTGTACATAGCCTAGGATGGAAGATGAGGTAGAGTCTTTTCCAAACTTGCTCTTTTGGAAGTCTCTTCCAGTCAGCATCCCAACGCACAGCTCAGAGCTGAGTACCGATGGTAGAAGAGCAACAGCGTTGGCTCCTTGTGCTGGTTCTGGGCTCTATCAGCTCTGCATCCTGACACAGATACAGAGTCACTTCTGCTGGTGGTGCACGCCTAATGCAGCTCCATGGGAGGCATGCAATAGCTGCGGCCTCATACTTTAATAGTTCTCAGACTGCTCTTATAGAAGTGCTTTATCCTCACTAGGGCTCTCTGATGCAAATGAGAATATTGCTTGGTTTTAGATTGGAGGGTTAGGCTGTAGTGTCAGTATGAAGGGTCAGCAGTAGGGCCAGACTCACGTCACCCATTCTCACCTCTAGACTGTTATGTTTATTTGTTTGTGTATATATTGTATTCCTTTTTGACAATGGTTTCCCATGGTGACTGGTCACTACTGGTTTGCGAAGAAGCAGTAACAGTGGCCAAGGGTCCAGCGCCTGACCACAACTCAGCAAGATCCTGCTGAAGCAGCTTACCCAGGCAGGAGGAGAGGGGAGGGTTCAATGTACCACTGGCTGTTCGTTTGCACTTTGTGGATTGTATGGCATAGTTCCATGCTGGTGTAAAACGGTATGAGATTGACCCTCAACCATTGAATTAGGTCTGCCCTGGACCTCAGTGCAGAGAAGGTGCGCTGAGACTGCTGACACTCTGATAGCAGGAGCTCGGTGATGAGAGAAAGCTCCAGCAGGTGTTTGGCACCCTGGGAAGGAGGAGAGGATCATCACTGGCAGCTGGAGAACTTGTTTTGAAACCTACAGCTACCTTCAGAATTGCAGTGTGTGCAGTTAAACTCAGAGCAGCAGCTTTTTAGCTGTAGGCCATACTGGAATCTTGTATTGAGTGAAGGTTGTTTGTCCTCTGGTCTGGCTGTGAATTAATGGTCTGTTTTAGAGGCTTCAGTGGGCTAGAATTGCCTTCTTGGTGGAGAAAGTGCCGGCGTTGTGCAACGTCAGTAGGAGCACTTTGAGATGCTAAGAGTCTTCTCTGCTAATTTTTGTTGATCCAGGTGGTCTTTTCTAAGTACAAAGTCAAAGAAATTAGTGTTTGCCCCTTCCTTCATCTCCCCATGCAAGTGTCATGTAATTGGCAGGAACGCTGAATCCTCCCTGTGTCCTGTCCCTGTTTGCATGGGAGAGAAATAGAGGGAAGTGAGGTGGAACCATACATCCCTCTGCATCTGCACTCTGAAGGCAAAGTTATTTGTGAGCCTTAAGCATATGGGTGGGAGAGCTGCCAAGCCAGAGTTGTTCCCAAGTATCTGTAAACTAAATCTGATTCCTTAAATTCATCCAACTAAGGAACTTTTGCTCTGGCAAAGGCTTGTAAATATTACAGTACCTGTCACTTTTGGATGCCGCTTTCTGTTTTCATAGCAGCAAACTGAAAGCTTTGAAGTCTGGGATGTTTTGTTTAGCTTTGTAGAGGTTGACCTCAAAGCATCAATCTTTCTGCTTCTTTTAGGATGTATGAAAATAGTCTCTTCACAGAAAACTTCTTGTAGCGGCAGTATTGCTAATGGCCAGAGTTCTCAGATATTCTTAGAGCATTGAAGCATGTATTGAGATATTGTATAACAAAATATAGAGAGTTTTGCGCCTCTGTTATTTTCAGCATTTCAATGTTCTCTTCTATGTGAGGGAACATGCATAAACATATACTTATAATGAAGTGAAAAGCATTGATCTAAACAATGCTTATTAAGTGGTTTCTGGATGTATGGCTGTCATTGTATGGTGTAGTTCCATGCTGATGTAAAACAGTATAGGTAGTTTTACTGGGATTTTAGTTTACATGTACTTTTTTAGTTTCTGCACCATCTGCACAGCGCAGCCTCCACCTCTTTGGATTCTCTGTGCTTGCTGGGATAGATGTGGATGGTAATAACAGTCACATTTTGCTTATTTTCAAGACAAATTCCTGGTTGATATAAACCTGTGACTTGAGTTTACCAGGTAGAGTTGCTCCCATCATTTGTGCTGGTCTCCAGTTGCTTCTTGAAGGAAAGTGTCACGCTGTTTCTCTTGAAATTAGTCTTAAAAGTGAGTTTTGGCAGACCCGTTCTGGACTGCAGTTCAGTAGTGCGCAGCTAACTCGAGTTGTAACTCATTTGTGACTCCAAAGTTAACCTGGCCAGAGCTAAAACTCCATGGAGGCAGTACTTTTAAGACTGTGCTCACTGACGAGTTAGGTTGGATAGTTGCTTTTACTTGGGTGAAGTTCTTGCTTTGACATTGTCAATGTGTCCATAGCTTTTGCCTGAAAGTCTTAGGGCCCACTGATCTGTCCCAGAGTCATGGCTGAAGCCAAGGTTCTCTTTGCACTTGACATTGCAACCCAGTCCTCTTGAGCGGTGGGGATTTATGCTCAAGTACTTTGTGTCCTGCTGCATTCCTAGGAGAATCAAAGTTCTCCTACAGTGAACAGGACATGAATCTTAGAGCAGTTCAACCTACTGAGTCACTAAGAGGGCTGGGTTTTGACTCCAGCCTTCCCACAACCCTGTGTGAACAAACACAAGGTCAGCAGAAACACCCTGGAGCAGACCTACTCTGTTAAATTTTATGATGGTTCCCATGTTTTTTCTCTTTTACCAAAGTCCACTGAACAGTCTTGCCATGGTGTCTCAGTGGTGCTCTGACTGGCTTTGCCAGACCAAATGAGCACTGCTTTCATGGCAGAGAGGTCTCAATGAACAGTGGGATCTATTACATGACTGGCACCTTGGCTGAAGTAAATCCACTCTGGAATCTGCTTCCTGGGGGGCCCTACAGTAACAATGGCTTCGTGCTACTGCCTACTCCAGCCACGCTTGCCTATCATTCAGGTTTTTGTAAAATGCTTTAGAAAATCATGCCTGAAGGCATAACGTTAAGAGCTAAGATTCCAATTGCTTTTCACCTCACTGGCTAAGTCTTGTGCAGCTACATATTCCTAAGCGGGTGATCGTTTTTGCTGCCTAACTGTGAAAATATGGGCTTCATGTTTCCATTTAGATTGTCTGAAAATTGGGCCTTTCATCTTCTGAAATGTTTCCAGAAACCCAAATTCGGGCCTGTCTGATAATCTTTCTGATGCTTTAATATCAACTGTCAAAGTAAAACTGACTATCAAGAAGCTGATAGTATAGAGAGAGCTGATAATGATGCATCTGAGAAGCTAAACCCCTCATCTCCATTTGAGTCTTTTTTTGTCTTGCAGATGAGAGGATCTGTTCACCACCCTTTATGGAGCTGACAAGTGCCTGTGGAGAAGATACCTTGCAGCTCATAGAGAAGAATGGACTGGCATTCCCATTCAGTATGTACATGGGCTTTTCCTTGGTGCTTCTAGTAGGTTCTGAATATTGCACATGCAGCCCCGAAGACTAGACGACACTGTAGGAATGTGGGTTTCATTGCCAAAGTGTCAGAGATGTTAAAACCTTCCTGAAACAAATGCTCTGAAGCAGTCTGCTTGGAATGTGGAACAAAACCCCTCCCTATCAGCTTTTACTTTGCCTTTTATTGATGTTCCTTACTTTAAACACCTCGCTACAGTAAACATGCACTCCTGGGAAGCGCTAATAGTTCTAACAACGTTAGCCTCTTGCCCTGAATTTGTGCAGGAAGTTTCTCCTGCCAGCTGCCTTCATTATTTTTCTTGAGAAAATCACTCCCTTGCTGACTGCCCCCTTTTTTCACCCACCTCTCCCCTTCCATGGTCCAGTCTACAAATATAATCTTAGAGGGTAGAAAGAGTGTAAAAATTACCATAGATAGCAGGCTCCAAAGGGCCCACAGCCTCAAACAGCTGCTATGATCTCATTTGTGCTTTGTAGCAAGTTTCATTGCGGGGTTTTCTGCTTTAATTCGTTCCTTTATTTGATTCCTTACAGTATAAAGTTGGCCCAATCGGTTAGTTGGTGCTTGTTCCCTTGGTGCTTGCCTCATTTGTAACGTTCAGAGGTAGAGTTGTGTGGAAGAAGCATGTTTTGCTCTCCCAAATGAGGCAGGTCTCCTGAAGCTACATTGTAAAGCAGTAATTTAAAGCCCGCTGAATGGCTTTTACCCCCTTTCCTCATGCGTGCACATTGTCCTCTTGAGGCAGGTTGGCTAGGGCTCAGTAGCATAGCCCATATATTCAGCAGGCCTGAATCAGCCCCTCTAAAGGATGATAAAATTAAAAAATAACACTGAAAATTAATACAACATGGTATTGTGGGAATGATTTTTCTGTCTCCTCTCTTTTTTCCCTTAAAAACACTCCTGTTCTCCAGAGCATGTATCTGTGAGACATCATATACCACTTTCCAAAATTTCAAGTTACCAACTTATTTTGGACTCATGCAGGACATCTGCCTTTCATAGCTGCCTGTCCTCTTGCTGGCAATTTGACTCTTCCAACAACCCCCAGAGAAGTCTTGTCCTATCCACCCCCTCACTACTTGCAAGTTTTCATTTCATCTGCTTAACATATAAATAGCATCGGCTGTAGTCATCATGTGGGTCCCAGGATCTTCAGCTCTTCTCTGGTTTCATAATAGCAGGAGCATGTTGTTTCTTTCCTCTTACTGGTTTAGGATGGAGGTGAGAACCAGGATAATACAGAGCAGATAACAAATCTGAAGGAGAAAGAACTATTACTGGGCTCTTCCTAGTTTTTTTGTCCCCCTCTATGGTTGCCTGTGAAAAATATGTTGTATCTTGGTTTGGTTCAACCCATTTGGTTTCCTGCTATTCCCCAGAAACAGGGAGGTAGGAGGAGTTGGTTTCCACTGTGTCCCAGCTCCCTTGTTTTCAGGACAGTGGTGTTTTGTGGCACCTGTAAAGTAGCTCCAGCCTCAGGCAAAATCACATACTTGTGAAGATGCCCTCTGAGTAGGCAGGATGGTAATACCAGTACTGGTACTAACTTATTAGCTGATGCTTTGCACCTCTGTCCAGTCCTAATAATGACCTCTGCTTGCACCTTAGTTACAGGGAGGAGTTGAGAGTAGGGCTTGGAGCAAGCCAAGCTTTGCAATAATTGAGGACACTGTTCAAGCAGAGACTGTCACTGGTATCCAGTACAGTCCAATGCCTTGGTCTGGTGAACTGCAGTGTTTGCATATGTGGGTGGGAATGGATTTATAAGGGGTTTGTGTGTCCTGTTTCAGTGGTGCATTGTTTTTTCTTTTTTATTTACCCAGTTTGTAAAACTAGAGTGGCCCATGGAACCAATTCTCATGAGGTGAGTTAAAAAACTTTTGCAGTGTTATCCTCCTGCTTCCAGTCCCCCCATGGTGGTTTGCCTGGTGCTTTCTGATCCTGTAGTAGGCAGAATGAGACCTATGCCCAAACCACTTCCTTTCCCCCACCTCTCCCCCATGTTTAATTACACCATTATATTTTCAGATTTGTCTGAAATGAAGTTAAATATGACTTTAACCTCTTGACGTGGAAGTTATTTCTAGCAGTTTCTAGCTTCTATCATCTAGTTGCTTCTAGCAGTTTGTAGTCTCTAGTCAGCTCTGTCTGCAAAGAATCTCCTTCAGCCTCTCCTTTGGTGGGAGGTCACATTCAGTGATGTTTCCACGCCACCATGTTTCTCTTCCAGCATGTATGTGGTGCAGGTGAGAAATGATTTTGTGCTGCAGATGAAGCAGAAGTAGGAGTGAAGGCCAGCTGGTTCCTTTCCTTGAGGAGAAGGGAATAGCAAATACAAACAGTTTCTAGGCATGTTCAGTTGTGGTAACATGGCTGGAGCTGTGGGAAGAACAGGGCTGGTGGAACTCTCTGCCTTCCCGTAAGGCAATTGGAGTTAAAATGGTTGTGTATTCCTGGAAGGAGTGCATTCCCTGTGAGCCTAGCTTCCTCTAAATTTAGGCGAGTTGAGTCCTGTTTTAATTCTTTTCCATTTGTGCTTCCTGCCTTCCTGCTTACCACAGCTTAGTTTTGAGAATCCAGCCCTAGCTGCTGGCTGTCCTAATGCGTGGCTTCCTTTATTAACAACGTGGTCATCAGTCCAGGTTTCCCAGCTGCTCCTGAAACCTACAGTGTGTTGCTGCAGTGTCTCTGAGACCTGAAGGCCCTGAAGTAAAATGTAAATCTAGACACGCAGAATGGCTATGGCTGAAATCTTGGGTGACCAGCACTTTAAAAATGCAGCAAGATTTTTCATGCAGGCCTTAGCTTGGATCATTTTACAAGCTGACAGACCGTCCTGTTAGTTTGCTGGAGCAGCCGCTATAAATTTTTGCTATCATTCCCAAGAACACTTGGGAACTGGATTGTTAATGAATTTAAGACTCCAGCTTCCCTGCTGATTTTTCTGTTGAGAATTCCTCTGTAACTGCAACCTGAAATGCATGAAACTTTCGGTGCTTCTCCAGTCAGGCTTGGACTTCGTTTCCCTGGTGAATCTTCCTTTGCTCTTCTTTCATACAGTGCAGGCATACCTCAGCCTCCTGCCAGAATTCCATTTTCTGAGCAAAAATTAGACTAAAATACAGCTGTAGACTGCACTTTATCACAGGAACTTATGACTAGAGCCTAGAAGAACCCCTGGAAAAAAGCCTGAAGTCTTACGTGGTGCTTTACATAGTTAGTAGTGGTAGTCACTTTTGGAGTTGCTGAGTTCTCAGGAGTGATCCAAAAGTGTATTTATGATCAGAGAGGAACTGTCTTGTAATTGCTATTTTATGGTCAATAATGGCAAGGGAAGCGTAGAATACTCTGCTTACAGTACAGCCTGTCTAAAAGATGGAGCACAGGTCTTTTGGTAAATTGCGTAATTTTCTGTAGAGATATTCCCACTGCAGAGCTGATGCTGGAACTAGAACACAGCCTGACCATAAACCTGCTTTTCTTCATAAGATGACTATTCAAAAAGTTCAAATACTGGCTAACAGGGACAGCTGAAGGTGCAGGCTTGAGTTTGGGGCCAGCCAAGACTGGCAGACTTTGCATTTTGCTGTAAAAACATGAGCTAATTAAGCCAAGGTGCTATTAGTCTTGTGGTGTCTCACAGTTCCACGTGGCATCGGCACTAGAAGTTGCATTGGCCAGCTCAGCACTTGGACCCCACTTTGCCAGCACCGATTCTGTTAGACTTGAATAGAGATAGAGTCTAAAGGTTGTCCTTGCCAGCTGCCAGCAGGTCAGAACATAACTGACCTTTGGTAAAGCTGCCTGGAGACATCACTGAGACCCATAACCTGAAGAAATGTGTCCGAAATGACTCTCTTGCTTAATGTGGAGCAAACAGGAATGAAAAGGCAGAGAATCACTGTGGGTTTTGAGACTGAATTCCTTAAGGACATTGTCAGTAAAAAATCTTGGTGCCAAATGTTTTGGTTTGCCTTCAAAAGAGCTCTGCATTTATAATGAGGAATGCTATTTGGAAATTATGATATAAAGTATTGTTTCCATGATACTGCCAGACACAGCAGGTCTGTGCTAGATGACAAAGAGCAAGTGCACCCTGCGAGGGAATTCTTGGAGCTGTATTCATGCATGCTAACAGCCATGAGACATTGCAGTGAACCAGCACAAAGCAACACCATGGGAGCTATATGGGTTGTGTGCTAGTCTGTGAGGCTGTTGGCACAGAGCTTTGCAGAAGAGAAGTTTCACATGGTTTCCAGTAGCCTGGGTCAGTTCAGTGCCGAGAACGTAAACTCTCTGGGTTTCCACACTTCTAAAACACGATAAGTACCTGCTCATCTTATGAAGGAGTGGTTTGTGGAGATTAATTAACTAATATTCAGAGAGAACACTATAGGAACAGCACAGTTCTTGCCAGTATGATGTTGTAGATACTATAATGCCAACAGTCTAAACAGGAGGAGGAAGAGAGCAGTGTTTCTGGCCACCAGTGAGAGACAAATGAGGTATGATGTTGCTGTGAATCATCTTGATGGACAATTCTGCTGGTTAGAGTAGGTTTCTTGCACAGGTCATGACCACTCACAAATTCACTTTGTGCTGTCAGATAGATAGCATCTGGTGTAATAGAGACAGAGTAAGAATATCAGCTGCAAGTAGGTATTGCATGCATGCATTGACTTGAACTCAGAAAATGTTAATCTACTGAGTCATTGTGCATGCGTGCAGACAATTATGTGGTCTAATGTGGTCTAACAGATAAGGAGAAGTAAGGACAAAAATGTGCTCAGACTTTTAACTATGAATATGTAATCACTACATCATTTGCCATGGCTATGTTTTCGAACAACAAAACCTATTATATTTACTTTGTATTACAGGAACAAAGGTGTTAGCAAAAATTCAGTCTGAAAGTACAGCATACATCAAATGAGCAACTGTTCATATATAATGTATGAGAGAGAGCATAAAGTGAAGTTTCTTTGTAAAATCCTTCCAGTGACCCTGACTTCACTAAGATACAGCTAATCTCAGAAAGCATGAACGCTGAAAGGAAGCATATGGAAAGAGTGAGCAAGCAGTATAACTCATCTGCACCATGCTGAGGCAGGAAGCTCCAATTCTATTCTGTATATTGCTGTGGAGTTACTGTGGGACCCACAGGAATTCTCGTAACCTCTCTGGACTGTCTTACATCCCAAGTAATACACTAGACCCAAGCAGGCCACTGAGAAAATATTAACAGGCATAAGCAAAAACTTATAAGCTTAGGGACTTCTCTGGCAAATCCTGTACATCCTGCACTGACTGAGTTAGGCAGCAGCCTCAAGACATGGACAGTTAGCAGTTGTCTTCAAGGCTCTTCAGAAGGGGAAGATGCTCTAACCAAAGCATCCCTACCTGTGGGAGGCAGGTTTGCCCAGAGGAAGGGAAGATAAAACGTATGTCAGGTTCTCTGGCCTTGGACGGTCCTCACTCATATTGACCTGACCAACAACATGCCCTACTGCCACTGTGGATAAGAAGGCCCAGCATCACTGGAATAATGAAGAGAGGCAGCTGTTGTTCATCACTGAGGCCCTATAAATGACTTCCTTTTTGGCATACTTGTTCCAGTCCCTCCAAGAGGACTATCCATTTGGAATAATGGGGTGAGACAAAGCCAAAAAAATCATTGAGCCAGCGTTTGCTAGCCATAAGAACTACTAGAGTCTGAAAAAAAGTTCTCTAATGATGTGGGGAAGGACTCTCATAGTTAGTACACAGAGCTGTTCCTTCTGTTGTTCTTACGATACAGGCTTGTATCCAATACAAACTTAGTTGTCTGTATTGAGCAAATGTTTTACCCTTTTGTTGTACCTGCAGTTCCAGTAGCTTCCCAACTAAAAGCAGGAAATGAAATTGCAAAGAGCTGAGAAGAAAATGTTGATTGAAAATGAAAGGTGCAGTGTTTGATAGTGTTTGGAGAGTAGTGTGTCAGTGAAATGAAACATTATGAAATAGGACTAGCTGCTGAGAAGGAATTCACATGTGGTCAATATATATTCACCGGAAGATATTCCCCCTCATTGCTAGTCAGGTAGTGGGTAAGCATGAAATTATTGAAAGACTTTTGCACATCTGTGTGTGCATGTTTCCAGATGGCGATCATCTTCAACCAGGAGGGCCTGAAAGCTGTCCGCCCCCCTTGCGTCATTCAGAGCTTCATCAATCACAATGCTGTGCTTTATAAAGTCTTCGTGGTCGGGGAATCCTACACGGTGGTGAAAAGACCATCTTTGAAGAACTTCTCTGCAGGAATCTCAGGTACGTTGTGCCAATTTAAAAGGAAATGTCAGTTCTCAGAGCCTTGGCACCAAACAGCTCAAATGAAAAATATCTTTGAAAAGGCTGCTGAAGTGAAGGCAGCTGGTTCTTACATACCATGTTTCCTTTTCTGTATTATTTCAATAGGAAGGGAGATAACTCATCTGCTCTGGAAAACATACGAATGACATTCGTATAGTAAATATTTATGCAATGGTAACCTGAGTCTTACCTGTTAGAAACAGTGGTTTATGTCATGTGGAAAGGGGGAAAGGGAGAGAAATTCTCTAATTTTGCAGTAAGTTCATGTGTCATTTGTTCCGGAGTTTATTTATAAATGTGCTTTGGAGAGAATTTCCTGGATTCCATCATTTCAGAACTTCCTTTCCCTATTTTTACCTTGATTATGTATGTGTGTTTAAATTAAAGATCGTGTGCGCTCTCCCCTAAACGAGCCTGTCTGTTCATGTGAGGCCCACTGTTGTAAACCTTGGTGGGAAGTGTCCTTTGGTTTGTAGATACCAGCTGTGTTGGGGGCAAGGACAGTGATCCTCCTATATGTCACTAGACAGCAGCACTTCAAGAGTTTTCATTAAAGGTTACTAAAATTTCCTTTATGGAAAAAAAGCTGATTTTCTGAGAACTGCATTCTGTGGGCATTCAGAAGCAAGAAGAAATTAGCAGGGCATGGATGGGAGCACGATCTGCCTGCAACTGGACAAACCCAGGAGGTGGGGTGGGAGGGCGGAAGGTATCGAACTGAAGGAGATGAAGAAACAAGTGCAGGTTTCTTGTCACTTAGTGTTTCTGCTGAGCATAGTGTGTCCATGTGTGCCCACCATTGCATTCTGCACACAGATATCTATTTTTTTAGTGCATGTATAGTAGAATCCCAGTAAAAGTCCTTTTCTGTACGTATATGTGCCTGTAAGTTCAGATGTATTTACATTTTGGTCTGCTCGATGTCCTGATCAAAGTTAAGTAGGCCAGAATCTGTGTTCATATAAACTCCTAGGACAGTTGGTCTGTACTTTTGCTGAAAGGGAATGTTTTACAGCATCTTTCTAAAAATGCCTTAGCTAATGTCTCATCTGTTAGTGTAAGACTTGAAAGTTGTCTGGAAGCCCACATGAAAATAAGTTTTGTGGGCAGATTAGGATAAGTGTCTGGCTTTCTTGCCCTCATCAGGAGAGTTTAAGGCGGCTGTTCTACAGGCACCTATCTAGGCAGATCTGACAATTAAGCAGATCTGGCAGCTGTGAGGCACTCCAGGAGCTGATTCTCTGAAAGTACAGGGTCTTTCTAAATGGGAGAAGAGGCAAGAAGAGTATGTGGTGGTGTCAGACTGCAGAGTGGATTTGGGTTTGCTTTTCACAGCTCCCCCATCTTTATTGTGCATGGCCCTGTGGCTGCTCTTAAATGTCCATTCAGAGAGACCAGCATAGCAGAAATACTCTATTGCTGGTGCCACCTGTGTGCTGAGACTTTGGTGCGGGTGTTCCCATGTGGGTTGTCTGTACGATGCCATCAGTCTGCTGTGGTGGGAGTCCCTAGGGGAGACTTGTGGTGGTGGATTTCTCCCCACCAGTAAAACATCCGGCACAGAGGGAGTGGGGGCGAGAGGTGCTGGTACAGTTCTCCCCATGGTTTCCACCATGGTACATTAGTGGCGTCTGTCACCTCAGGGTGTCTCCTGCATTCCTGTGGTGCCTCCAAAGGGAGGGCATGTCCTGACCATGCAATTTACTGCTTTCCTCCACGGTGACACTGCCCTCCCTTGGTTCACAGGGATCTCAGTGTACCCTGGGTGCTATCGGTCTACTGCCTGCAGCGAATGCAGCTTCTCCCTTCTATCACACACCTTCCCATTGGAGCTGTTTCTTTGACTATAGCAGATTAGCAGAAATTAAGTTCATTATCTTACTGAACTTAGTTAATTGGCTCTGGTGAAGGAAAGGAAACTGATTTCTATTAAGCCCGTGCCATTCTAGGTATTTGCGGTCCAAGGTCCGAAACCCGCGGGTGACCCAGCCGTGGGTCCCTGCCTGCGCAGGCAGCCAAGTGCCAGCAGGCAGGAGAGGCCCGGTGGGTGGGGTGGGTGGCAGGGACTGCCCAGTAGGGATCAAGACCAGATTCCCAGGGCTGCAGTGCCATCTACTGTTCCTTGCACTAATCCTTTGGAAATTAAAATCTAGTATAAAGTTATTTACAACTTTCTTTTAATTCCAGACAGAGAATCAATATTTTTCAACAGCCACAATGTTTCAAAGCCAGAATCCTCATCTGTCTTAACAGCAGTAAGTATACTTGGTCTATTTTCCTCTAGCGCAGCTGGAAAACTATCTAGTCCTTTCATGTCCTTTCATGTCAAAGTGTTAGTAGCTAGTGACTCTCCTTTACAAGTCGTCTGCTTCTGTGTTGCAGGCTGAGGTATGTTTGGTACAACGAATCAGACTGTGTCCCTCTGATTTTCCTTACCAAGCTCTGGTGAGGAAACACTGATGCAGCAGGCCTGTGCTGCTTGGCAGGCCTAAACTCCCCAGAGCTAATCTAGGCAAAAGAAAGAAGGAGGTTCTGAATGCAAATATCTGGCCTTTCCTGTCCAGAGAGTTTAATAAGCATAAATCACCCTTCTAGGACTCAGTTCTGTGAGGAAAGACAAACAGTGAAAATTCAAGCAGAGAAATTGCCTTGGGCCAGTAGCTGTCTGCTGTGCGAGCACACCTGGACTATGACCACAGGACCATTTCTGGGTGTCTCCTGAGTCCAGCAGTGCCAGCTTGCTGCACAGTTTCATGCTTGCATTATCAGTCCTTTTAATAAGCTTTGCATGTATGAATCCTAACAAGATCTCAGGCGCTCAGCTACTGAGAAAGTCACTTTACAGGACTGGGTCCTTTCAATCTCTTCAGTCTCCAGATTCTTTTCTGTTTTACAAGCTCTATTTAGGAGTAGTTTCATAGTCAGCAGTGATTAAATTTTAAGTTGTATGCAACACTGATAGGCATGCTAAATATTAATATTGTAATTGTGCTAGTCATAAATCCCTTTATGGCTTAATTTACTTTCAAACTTAGAGTATATGCTCCTGTGGTTTACCTGCCATCTCATACACATACATATTCCATACACACTTCTGTAGGCATAACAGCATACTTGTGCTGCATAACATGTTTAAAAAGTGAAGAAAATTACATCTTCCAGTCATGAGTAACCTGAGTTGCTCATTGTAATAAATGTTTATAGAATAATTTACACATGAAAACCGACATAAAAGATATCCCCTTTGAATTAGCCCTCTGCCCTGAAGATATCAGCTGAGTTGTGTTGTATGGCTCAGATGACATTAAGAGCAGAAGTCTGTCTTATCAGCCTTTTTAACACAGACTTTAATCTACATTGAAGTAACATAATGATATCCAGAATGTTTGCAGCACAGGGTTAAACATGCCAGCTGTATTTGGTTTTTTAAGGTGTAGATCTAGTACTTAAAATAGTGAGTCTGATTCTCCATTCATTCCTACTCTGTCTGTCTCTCGAGGAGCTGGACCGGTATAAAGAGGAAGAACCTAGGTGCTTTAGAGCAGGTGAACTTCCAATATAGGAACGATTCTGAATTATTAAAGAATTTTCTCTTTGGTCTTTCTCTGTTTCATGCCACCAGGTTTCTGCAACTAGATTTGGTGGATATGCACCTGGAAACCTCTGAAAATCAATTTTTCCACTAAAAAGACTGTTTCAGAGTCCCTTAGTAATGTGTCTTTTTTCCACTATAGCTGGATAAAATCGAAGGAGTATTTGAGCGGCCAAACGACGACGTCATCCGGGAAATCTCTAAGGCGCTGCGGCAAGCTCTGGGAGTTTCTCTCTTTGGGATTGATATCATCATTAACAATCAGACTGGGCAGCATGCGGTCATTGATATAAATGCATTCCCAGGTGAGAAAGGCCTTTCCACTTGTGCTTTGTGGAAACTGTGCAGCACGTGCTTAGCGTGAAATTTTACTGCTGGTGTCTCACATCATTGCTTCCCAGGTAGGGAGAGTAGGGCAGCAGTCAAATTGTTCTGAGATCAGACACTGTTTAATCCGGGAAGAGCAGAACCCTAATCTAGATATGGAATGTGCTAGTGAAATATTAGCTCTTAGGAGATACGGTCAAATTTTAGTGGGCAGCTGTAACACGGCTGTCATGCCCTTCCCTGCAAAGGGATCCCTGGGAACTGAACTGTGGGACTGTGTGCTGGGACCTGGCCTTTCTGGGCCTGTCCCTTACTCTGAAGATGAAAAGAATAATAAATTCTATTTTAGGAGGTCCTTTTAAGATTTCTTTTTTTCTAGACTCTGTGCCATTGAAAATGTTGAGGGGGTGGAAGCAGCAAACTGTTCCCTTGAAAATCTCTTCCTGTGCAAACTCATTCCCCACGAAGAGACATTTTGTGCACAAAAGCAACACCACCAGGAATCTGAAGAATATGATAAAATTGTAGGTGCACAGAAGTTGCTGTGTAGGGTTAAATATTCTTGCAGGTTCTCATAAGTGGATCCCGGAGTAAAACAATAGAATAGAGCATGTGAAAATGAGTAAATTTGTCCTCTGCTTCTTTTAGTGCAACATATGTCTTGAAAACACCTAAACAAGCTCCTTGACCTCTGGAATTGTTAAAAGGAGTTGTAAGTGTGTATAATGGGAGGCAATAATGGTCTGTCACTTCAGCTAAATTCAGTAGCCTAACACAGGAAAAGAATACATCATCTCATTTGGTGCTGTTTTGACTTTTTTTTTTTCTCTTTGAGAATCTCCTCTCATTATCTGAATAGTGATATTTGTTTCCAGAGACATACACAGGCTGTTACATAGTTCGTTTAACCTGTCATTGAAGACTTGGAGTTTTCAATAAGGCTGAGGTGTCTTTACATCTAGAGATCTTGCCCTGAGCCCCCATTCTTCTTATTCTTTCAATTCAGGTCCTCAATCCCACTACTGCCCTGTAGTTCTTTGCCTATCTCCACAGTGACTGGCTTCCATTTAAAACTCCAGCCCTGCTATTCTCAGGTCACTTTTCAGCTTGGTTCTACCATATGGTGTTGATGCAGTCTGCAGACCTATGAAAACAATCTTCTGCCAAGAGCAGTGAAACAACCTAAACTGGGTGTCAGATGGAGCCATATCAGTTTTATGAATGGGATTATATTTCAGACACCAGGTCTTTAAGTCAGTGATGCATGATGTTCTTTTGCGATCTTGCATCCTGCATTTTGGTTTGGTATTTTGGTTTCGGTTTGTTCGTTTGTTTGTTTGTTTTTTCAAGTATTGCTTTGGATTTAGTGCTTTGCACAGACTGAAATTCCCCTTTTCTTGAAATGTTGAAAAGTCCAGATTGGGGAACAACTAGTGGCAAACTTAAGTATTTAAAGAGGAGTAGTATCTTCTTGTTGTGGCAGAAGTTTGCAGAACTGCCTTAAGCCTCGTGCTCTCCTATACCTCTACCCTAAGGCAACAGTTTTGTTGATACTCAGCCCAAGTCCTTTCAAGAGGCTTGAGAGCATGGGGAAGCTTCTTGTGCATGGGCCTACATTGTGACTCACACAGGATTTTTTTGGTGGTGAACATGTGGGTAGTGAAGGTAGCTACTGGCTTTATCACCATGGGATAGGTTGAAGACCAGTTGGAGAAAGTCTAGAGGATAGCAGCAGGGACCAGACATATGGAAGACAGAAGGCTGGGGGTAGACAAAACTGCCTTCAATTTGTAAAAGGCATCAGAACAGAGAGAGATGAGCTGCTTTTAAGGGCTACTGAGGGAGCAGCTTCTTTTGGAAAAGAAGTAATGGGGTAAAATACAACAGAAGAAAAATTACCTCTCAGAATACTCTGTTGCCCAAAAGCATGTTCAGCCCAGGCAGCTGCATTTCCCGCCAATGGCCAGTATGATTAAAGGCTGGGCAGCTTCAAGGACTGGCTTCATTGATGGCACCAGCACCTTGCTAATGAGAAGTTCAAATTCAGCCCTGCTCAAGAGTCACTGATGGACAGCATCAGCAGTGGGATCTCACTGTTCCTGGCTCATTGCAGCCCCAGGAAAGGGCTTTCCCTTGCTCTTCTTCCTCAAGTCATCCTGTCCTGCAAGACAGGATGCAGAAGAGCCAAACCGTAGCCAAGTTAGGCACTTTGGGGACCTGCTACTTTATCTCTGCACCACTGCTTTGGGGGAGGGAGGGGAAGAGGTGCCCTTTAAGGTGCATTCACAGCCTCTTCATGGAGCTCAAGCTATGGCTTGGCATTATCCAACTGCCCAGAGGCTTGGCTTCCTTGTGTGCCGTCTTTTGTGTTTACCAGGCTTGATGCTCGTTTGAACCTGCCACTCCGTGGATGTCATCCTGAGATTAGTTTAACATCAGAATTGAGAGCAGATGTACCTGTAGGAGGATGTTGTCTGTTATCTGCTGCATTAGCACCAGCAGGTCTTCGAAAAGATTTTAAAGATAAATGTCTAAAAGGCCTATTGTGTCTCCCGCTCTGTGGGAAACCACCGGGCTATATTTAGCTGTGGTTACCAGCTGAGATATTTAACTGTAGGCAGAGTCACGTACTATGTGGGTTTTATCTTTGTCTGACCTCAGGTAACTGAGAGAAAAGGCTCCACGTAGCCTGCTGTCCTGTGGCCGTGGCTGAGCTCACCCAGCCTGAGCAGCAGCTTGTGCACATGTTCCGCAGCCTGTCACCAGTACAGGTGAACTGCTGGTTCTGTGTGCATGTATGTGGCAGCTGGAAGCATCGGATCTGGACGTGCACTTTGTGTGTGTAAATATGCTGCCGCAAATGCAGGACATGGGCTATCCATTTCTCTCTGCCCAAGGGAAGATGCAGAAAAGGCGAGAATGTGCCAGATCAGGGAGAGTCTCCTAAAAATCAGGCAAGTAGCATCTCTAATGCTAGCTTAAAAATGTTCGTAGGCGTTTCTTGACTCTGCAAAGCTCAGGAGAGCAGGTACTTGTTTTCAGATGCGTTACTGAGTGGACTGACTTCCGATCCATGCTTAGCTAGAGGACCCTGGAGACTGTTGTCAACATAGCAAAGTTCAGGCCTCTTGTAGACAGGCATTTCCAAAATGGTTTTGATGGGCCATGCTACTATAGTACCTGCTGGAGCACGATTCATGCAACTTTTGTGCTTTGAAGCTTGCAAAACTTATATCCTCCCACTGATTTCTTGTGTGACATGAACCCCAAATTCATTGTCAGTAGTTTCTAAAGGTGTAGTTTAATCTGCCTTTCTTGATTTCCTTATCATCACAGCACGGTGATGTCCTGCAATTGCCTTTTTTTGAGAGATCTGCAGTAGCAGCCGGTGAACAGAGCGAGGCAATATCCACAGAGTTTGCAGCCTTCCCCAGGCATCCTGTGGCTCAAGAGTTGAGACACCCGGGTTCTTTATCTCCCTTCCTTGTATTTATTTTTTACAAGTGTGTGAAGTTTCTTCTGAGTGACCAGGCAGAATTATTTGTGCGTTTCCACCCAGCGTGCAGTGGGCTTGCACAGAGGAAGCCTGCCTGACACGTACAGCTTCCTTAGACTGTAACATCTGCTGATTTCAGGACTGAATAACTGGCCATCTTATTGCTATTAAATATTTAAAGCAACTTCTTTGTGAGTTTGCCAGGTGCCCTCAAACAAGGCTGGTTTGTTTTCAGTGAGCAGACACGAAACACTCTAGGGTACTATGGATCTCCTCTGAATATTAAAGCTGTTACTATGGAGATGGCTTATTCCCAGGGTGTTTGAAGCACTCTGAGTAGATTTGAAGGCTAATCCCATGGCTTTTACATAAGCAAGAAAGCGTAACAAGCACCTCTGTCAAAGAAGTGGAGATCTTGTTCTGGCTCCCATGACCGGCCATAAGAGTCCTGGTTGTCCCCTGCTGACCAATGGATTATCGTGTGGGTCGCTGGGAAGCTTGACGTTTTGAAATGGCCAGTTTGTTTGCTGAATCTGCTTAAGGGCCTTTGCGAAAGGAAAACTGGGAGCCATTGTCTCACATTGCAAGTGTTTTGTCTGACCTGTTAAGTTACTAGGAGAGTTGTGACAGAGTGCAGTAAAATCCAAAGCAATGTAGCAGCCTAAATAAGAGTTAATTGGTTAATGTTGTTATAAATACACCAATCACCACATTTGTCTTAAGGTGAAATTATCCTCTTACCTTATGTTTTTCAGGAAGTTGGGGTTTTATTGCCAAAGGAACTTGGTCTTTACAGGAGAATGGAGATTAAAATTGAATTATTTATGGATCTGAGGGACTCTTCTGCCTTGTGATCATATCACTAAAAGTGTTTTAAAGTGTGCATTTACTTTGTGGTCTCTGGTTCTGCTCATGTGCTGCTGTGTGAATGTGTGCTATTCACATGGGACTTTTAAACTGTTATGTACTGCTTCAGTCTCCTGTATTAATACCAAGTCACCTTCAGAATACTTTTATAGACATTTCAAAACAATCAGCCTAGCCCACTAAATACACTGAATGTCATATGTCACCTCTCAATACTAAATCAAATTGATAACAATTTTAGGTAATGCAGCAGTAGTTAAGATCCATTTCAAGACATTGTACCAATATGTTGCATGTCTGGTTCAATTTTAAAATTAATGCAGTGATAAAACTGTACCTGTACAGTGTTTACAATACAGCCAGACACTCTGTACGCCTACTGCCATCCTTTGTGTCACCAAAAATGTCATGTCTCCTGGTATTTGAGCAACTGTTCTAACCAGGAAACTTCTGGTTAAACTCCGCATTGTAAATTGTCTGGAATTGATTAACAGAACATACGGAAAGGTGGTTTCAGTACTGAAATAAAAGATTGATGTTTCTACCAAATACAGTATCGTTGATATATGTTTATTGTCCCTCGAGTGTTTTTTCAGACAGTGCTCATAGCAGGAAACATGTTTTAAGTGCCAAGTTAGGTTAGATTACACGAGCATCGCATCGCTTCTTTCACAGTGGGAAGCTGCCGTTTCTGTAGGGTATAAAGCCAGCCCTGCTGTTCTCTGGGGGTTCCCTAACTGAGGGTGGTGCTGGGCAAATTCTAGAGAGGGTCTGGACCCTCGGGAAAACTGCATTAGAGCTACTTTCCGTAGTAATCCTGGAAACAGGAGGGGAAAGATCAGCGTTATACCACAGAGTTTGTAACTTAGGGAGAAACCTGGACTTGGCAACAAATGATAGAATATACCTAAAATTATGTATACACATACATACTTGGGAGGAAAAAGAAAATCTGAAAGGTGACGATTTTTCTCATTGAACAGAAGTATTTTTGTAGCAATGGTCTCTGTTCCTCTTTATACTAATCTGCTCGTGCAGTCACTCAAAATGATGTCATGGAAAAGAAAAAAGCCTTCTTATTATCACTTAGAAGGCCCAAGAAATAAACTGGTAGAAGAAGCCTTTCAAAGAACTTGTGAAAATGACTTAATTGCATTTTTTTTTTTCTCGTTCATTTTTCCTCTTTTCAGGTTATGAAGGTGTTTCCGAATTTTTCACAGATCTCCTGAACCACATCGCTGCTGTCCTGCAGGGTCAGGCACCTGAGGTGACCCAGCTAAACCGCAGCAAGCTCCTGGCAGAGCAGACCAGCGGGATCATGGACGAGCGGATATGCTGCGCTAGCACAGGCTGTCTTAGCGTCATGGGAAAAGACTCCTCCTGGATTGTGGAAAGCGAGACCAACAGCTCAGTAAAACTGCAACACCAGAGACTAGGCTGCAACTCGGCAGTGTCCCCCAGCTTCCAGCAGCACTGCGTTGCTACATTGGCAACAAAAGCTTCTTCTCAATAACTTGCCAATGCCATGGACTGAGAAAAAGCCACAGGGATACAAATTGTGGTCCCAGAACCAGATCAGGCTGTAACAATACAATTGTGAAAAATGAAAAAAAAAAAAAAAGCCAACACAACACAAAAAAGCAAAATAAAAAAACCTTCCATTTGATTTAACCTGATTTGCTGATGAAATGGACTGAAAGGTGGAGGGTGAGAAAGTAATTCAGATCCATTTCGTCAGATTCCAGTTGCAAATCTGTAGTGAGTTTACATATGCGTGGGTTTTAACACTAGTCCTTTCATTGTGGGAGGGTTGCTCTTTCATTTCTGTTGTTCTTTGTAATCACTGGTGACCAGCATTTTAAAATCGGACCTCATGGTATCAAGAAGATAATAATGTTGAAATGCAGTGTCTGAATGTAACAGTGCTAGAGATTTTTGCCTAAAATATTCCCTGTTCCCTTTTTCCAGGTAGGCCATTGCAAAAGAAAGCTAAGACAACTTCAGTATCACTAAACCAAATCTCTTGAAACATTGACCAGTCAAGGTGTTGACAGGTAGCTTGCTGTGAAGCTGTGGCACTTTGAGTGGCACAGAGCAGACTGGTTCTTCAGGGGGCAGAACCAAAGTGACCACCCCAGTTCCAGCTTTGCAGTTCTTCCCCCAGGCCTCATTGCTTCAGTCAAAAGCAGCTTCTAACCACACTTGCCAACAGCGACAAGTTTGATCCAGACAGGGTGCCGATAGTTAGGTTGAGTGATTCAGTAGATTAAATATGATCCTTTCAATTGTCTGTTGGTGGTGAAATCCTAGAAGAGTTAATGGAAGGAGCTCATCTCTTAGCAGAGAATTTAATTCTCCCTCCATTGCACTTGTGAGGACTCTGGGACAGCTCTGCAAAAAGGCTGGCAAACAGACCCGCACATTTTCCTTGGAGCAGTGCACCTGATCTGCGGATCCTAAGGGATAACACAGTTGCTGCCTTCCACAGATCCATGCTGCTGTGCATTTTGTTTTTCTTTTGCGAATTAAATATAAGCAGAATTGTGTACCTTTGTATGAAGTTGAAGTACTTGACAGCTCTAGCTTAGAGACCACGTTATTTTGTTGCAAGCTGCCAGATGAGGCCGTGTGGTAATTTGCAGTAGTGCTTTATACTATTTGTAGACTATAGCACAGTGAAATTGTATCTGTTGAGATACGCAGTGAACAGTGTTCACCCTCTATTGCATCTTCTAGCATGGCAACATCCGCTGCTGCTGAGAATTCCTGAAACTTTTGCCAATTCTGAACACTAAACTGGAAATAGCCAAGTCTGTCAGCACTGAGAACAGAGACACTATTTTGGTAGACAGAGAGGCCTTCCCTTCCCCATATAAGCCCTAAAATACATTTAAGAGGGGTGGTGTTAAGAAAATTTCCTTAGTTAAGCTCCTAGCTCGCAGATATGGGAATTTCTGTCTTTCTATAGCAGCTATTTGTAAAACATCCATCACTGCAGCATTTAATACCAGTTTGTTTAGTATCATGTGTTAGATATCTACTCAAAAGGAAAGGATCTAGAGCTTAAAGCCCAGGTAGACCATGGAGAAAGGAGTAAACTGTCTAAAAGATGTCACCACCCTACCTGATGGTACCAGTCCTGAAGGGGAAAAAGTTTTGAAGAGTGTTGTGTAGCAGTTCTTTTGTGTAAACAACAGGGTTTCCTTAGGAGAGATTGGGTTTGTTCCCAAAATGCCATTCTTGGGAATTTCCTGTAGCCAGGATCAGATTTTCGAGGATGATTTACGCAAGAGATTATTCCACCTCTAGAGGGGTTACTAATGTGAAGATATTTCTCTAGGGACTGGAAGGACCTTGTGAGTGTGGTATCTGTCAAATCCCAGGGTGCACATAAATGCGGCCAACTTCCTCGCCTATTGCAGGTCAGTTCTGAGCTGGGCATGCTTCACAACCCTCGTACGCTTTGAGGCTGCTGGATCCCACGTTGTCTGCAGCTCGCAGGTCTCGGGTGGTCATGGTGTGAGCGATTCAGATGTACATAGGTAAGGGTTTGTAAAAGTATTCATGATAGACCAAACCTTTCATAAAGCCATGCCTGAAATAAAATTGACATCTACAGTTTGGGGTTTGTTTTTGTTTGTTTAAAATAAAAAGTGTTTTTATGTTACATGTGTAACAAAAGATACCCTCAGGAAGGAACTTGCCAGTGCATATTTTTGTATGGTACTTTCTTGTAACCAGCTGGTGGAGTGTTTGTAGATTTGCCTTTTGCTCCCTTTATTACAGTGGTTTGGAGTTTTTGGGGGGTTTTGGTTTTCTTTTTTTTTTTTAATTGGGTGGTGGGGAAGAAGCAATGATGTTAAAACTGGGTTTGTGACTCAAGACCTTTCAAACTAAGTATGTTTACATGAATCTGAGTGTTGGATCCAATGGAAATGTCTGTATGCTGTTTCCTAGTTAGAACATCAAATAAGAATTTTATTTTCCTGGCTGCCTTCTGAATTTTGGTTGGCCTATTTTGCACTGCTTTATTTCTCCAAAATAAACTACTGAAATATAATTGTGCATTTTAAACTTGTTTACAAATGATTGTTAGAAGTTTATTTTGTAATTCTGTGAAGGCTTGCAGAAATACTATATTTAAATATTACTCCAGACCTTGGCAGTAACTAGAAAACAAGTTTAGGTCATTGGTGTGATCAGTGACATTTTTCCCATAGTCTGTAATTTATTTTTTATTTATCAAATGTATCAGTATCACTTTAATTTACCAGGTGCAGATATGCAGGTACCTGTTGTGATGTGGCATTACAATAGAGTTTTCACATAAATTACCATGCAATTGCTGTACTACTATATTTCCTTGCAGAAATTATCGTTATGGCTCGTATACTAGAATGTTGCTAAATCACAGGGGCAAATTGGGAGACCAACTTTTAAAAGCCAAAACTGTAAATTACCAAGTATCCAGACATACAATTACGTTATTGCAAAACATTCGAGCATGCGTATGTTATTAAGCCTGTGCTAAAGTGCTTTTCTGAATTGCTGCCTCGTTTGATAAGTTCAGCATAGTTTTGATTTAAGATAAGCTTCACAGTAAGTTAGTTAATATTCTGTAGTCTTGTCTTTTTTTGTAAAAGTAGAGGAGTCTAGTAATACTAGACCATACCAGAATGCCCTTGCTTTTAAAATTGCAGACAATCTGAGGGAGATTTTCCATTATGTCTGTTTGAATTCTGTTATTGTGGGTTAGAAAAGGTTCTGCTGTGTTTTCAGAAGTATAGCTATTGCTGTGTTGATGGGAGCAATTATATTAAAATTCATGGTCACCAGTTAGCTTCTTAGGGATCTATTTCTGTGCCGCTTCACTGTTAGAAATCCACAAGGACACCATTAGCTTGACTGGAATTTCTCCAGGTTTTGTGTCAGCGTAATGGAGGAGATGGGAGTCTGGTTTCCGCTGTAATTATGTAATCAGCTTCAGTAGGTGAAGATTTTTCCCTGTTGAAGAGAACTTGAGTGGTATTATTACTGCCTGCAATGTAAAGCCATCACCGTCCTCCTCCCCCTCTAGCTGACTTTGCCACGTTGTGCTTGGGTTTGCAATGACTGTACCAGAACATCCCGATCATTAGGTGAAAACCAACTGCAGAAATGCAGCCTGACTAGGAGCGTTGGTGCTGACACGCGTGGTTTGTGTAACGCAGAACTACCACTGGGCCGATGCTGTTTTTCCTCAGGTTTGCCTCCATCTTCAACGTGTGATTGTTTGTGCAGAGGAGGTCCCGCAGCAGGTTGCTCAGATGGAAAACCACCGGTTTAATTGGTTTTCATCATAGATGAGTACAAAGTAAGAACCCGACCCTGAGGCTTCAGGAGGTAACGAGGATTGCTCAAGATAAAGCCTCAAGTTCTCCAGATAACTGTGGCTGTATCCAGCCAGGGAACAACCGGGTGGATAAGTGGTAACATAGGCAGAACACAAGCCAAAGGCAACAGAATAAATGGGGCCAGAGGTGTTTAAATTGGCTGGCAAAAAAGAGTGAAACAAAGGAAAAATGCTTCTGTTGTTTCCATCCACTAAAAAAAATTGCAGGCTTATCAGTTTTTAACTGGTTTCCCAAAGTCTTTGTGTGGCAGCAGTGACAAGTGAGTCAGGCTTTTTCACACTAGCTTGCAGCCTTGCCTTCCGCAGCTGTGCAGAAAATCTTGGATTTTGTTTTTTTAGTGAATAGAGTCTATTTTGAGTTTGTAGCAGTCTCCCCATGTGCACACTTGCAGGAGTTCTCTTGCATTACCCTGCTAATTTTCTTTTCCTCTCTCCTTTTTAGTAAGAGATGTATTGATTTCTGTATTCAGTATACAATTACTTTATGGTGTTGCAACTGTGTGTTTTGTAATTAGGAGTATGTGAAAATGCTTTGTGTAGATTAAAATATTTCCTTTAATATAATCTCCTCTCTCTTTCATAGATAAACAGACACGCCGCTGCAGATCACATTGCTGATTTTATTTGTAACATTGCTTTAATATCTATTCCAGAGGAATGTAACTTCCAGAAAAGTACTTTCCACATCTTCACTACCTTTCCTTTCCCTGTTCACTCTGTGTGGATCCAGGCCATCAACACTTGGGCTTTTGAGCAGATGGATTTCAGATCCTCCGTGGATTCTGTGATGTTTACATGGCCACAGAAATTATTAGAGATTGTTGAAGTTTGAGAGGATCCAGGTATAAATGGCGATGTTAGAGCAATTCCTCAGCAACACAAGCACAATAGCTTCTGTAGCAAGCAAAGGCTCCGAATCGTTCTCGCTGTGTGCGTGCAGGTGGCCGTTGGGGTCTGGTCCGCCCCTCCTGCTGGGCCAGTTTTCCTGTGGAAATAAAAAATCCACTGTGAGAAAACGTCCTGTATCTGTGATGCAGAAGGAGGCTGAGGAGAGGCAGGGCTTGGGATTAAAATCCTGGCCAGTGGACATCATGATACCAGTGGTCTAGAATTTCACTCTGTTTTTTAATAGCAATCTGGGGAGATGTTTTCCCTTTCTCTCCATTTTTCTTACCCTGAATCCACTGGGGCTGATGCTATGTGGCTCACGGGCCACAAGAGCTCATTAGCAGGTGACCTTGCCCAGCGTGCCATGAGTTTACAGAGGGCTCCCAATGTGTTGGGCAGTTTTTGTTGATGGCCTGGAACTCTCTTGAAACTCCAGAAGTAGCTGAAACAGCAAAAGGAGTTCATTAAAATCAGGTCTTCCTCTTCCATGCTTTTTAAGGAAATCCACATTTTATTTCCTCCTTCGTTCTTTACACAGTAGTTTTTAGATATAAATTATTTTAACATTTTTTGTGTGAAAAGTCATATATACATATATAAAGTTATTAAAAGGTTGAGTATATGTTGAGTATAAAATAGTGATGACTTTGTTTCAGATGTTAGCAGCCCCTAAAAATGAGTTGTCTATCCTCTTGTAAAGTCAGTGCTGTAAAAAAATATTAAAAATAAAAGATGTATTAGATGTATCTTTTATTATTTATTTCTGATTCAGTATTTGGTACAGCTTCTGTATACCCTTGTGAGAACCACATACTAAAGTGCAGTCTTCTGTAAAATGGACTAACAACAATTCCTTGGGATCCCAACAATTTTGAGAAAACTGGCCCTCCGAGTGTGAATAGTGTTGGATATTCTCCTTCACTCTCCAGCATTGCTCCTCACCTAAGCATGGCTGAATCTTGGGGACCATTTGGTGTGTGTTCTAGGTTTCGCAAGTTCATTGGTATCTGTGTTCAAATCCAGCTGTACAGTGTTAACAAGTGTGTCTTGTGATTTGCTTCGGCCCGGTTCACTATGGTTTCTGAAACATAATTCCCATTTTGTACTTAAATTTGTATAGAATTATATAAACCCTGAAAAGATCGTGGCTTACTGTAAAAACCAAAAATACTTGCTATTTGGCGTCTTCGATTGCATGACTGATCAGATCTGACAATGAAGATGGTGCTTTCATCTAATGGCATTGATTTCAATGGTAATATATTCATTTTCTTTTCATTCACCAAGCACCTGTTTTGGACAATGTTTTGGTTTCAACAGTAAAGCAATATGCAGTAGGTATTGTGGCATTATCTCTGTAATTGTTTTGAAGACAGAATTGTCCCTTTCCAACACATAATGAAAATAAATGCCTTATAACAAGTTCTATTTTGCTTTCTCTTTATGAGCGGATAGGGCAGCAAGGTGAGCAGCTCATTGGGGGGAGCCCATTTTCATGAGAATTTGGGTTTCACATCCTGCCCCAGTGCAGTTGTTTGCAGTTACTTTGGACCTGCTTGTACCAGCAAGGTTCGATTTGATTTCTCTTCTAACACTAGTGGGAAGTCGGCTATTTTTGTCTTACTATATAACACAGCTAAACATCACTGGGATTCAGGCTACTGCTGTACTCAAGAATTTATTCCAGGCATAGGCTTCTGGGCTGATTCTTCCTTCATCATCCTGGATAAGGAATTTTTGATTGCTCAAAACCTAGCAGGATTTTTAATCAGAGCCCTATTTTGGCTAGTGCAGGAAGGAGAGATGTCTCACCCAGCAACGTTAGATTTTGCTAAGCAACAAGCCCGCTCAGCAAGGGCGCTCATGTAAACACTGCCTGGGGATCCGGGCTTGGTGTCAGCCCCAAGGCCAAGCCCTGCAGTCGTGAGCTGAGCAAAGTAGAGCAGAGGTACAGCCGGTCAGAGGGCCAGCTTTTACCAGCTGGTGAGGCATCCTCCCAGGCACACTGCTTAGGCCTTGAACTCCATCCTTCCCTTTGAAGAAAGTCCTTGGGTCCCAAATGTTTGAAAGTACTTGATTATCCAGTTAAGATAGTATTTATATTATCTCCATCAAGTAACAGTTATTTTTCTTCTTGTTGATTTTGTAGCAGCAATAGGCAAGTTCTGTCTGCTGCCGCCATCCTTAGTGGAAAATCTTGGCTAACTCCTTGGAGGTGGCTGCGTTTCTATGGTGGGTTGTTTGGTTTCTTGCGGTTGGTTTGGGTTTTCGGTTTGGGTTTTTTTGTTGTTTTGGCGGGGGGCAGGGTGGGTGGCTAAGGGTCTCTGTGGATTTATTGTGACATGTAGACCTGAGTTTGCAAGGGGTTGTATGGGTGATGCTACTGGCAGAGACTCTGCCACAAAAAAAAGGAGAAACTAAGTACAATATTCAAATGAAAATTCAAGTGAAGATCAGTATGTAAAATGTGACTTCTACAGCTGGATTAACTCCCTAATAACTGACATTTTAGTGCTGTTCCTACGCACGTTTCCCTGAGGTTAATGAGGGCGCGATCTCCTCAGGGCAAGGTTGGCAGATTTGCACCTCGCTCCTGTCCACTTTCCCCAGCCAGGCGCTGTGCCAGGGCAGCTTTCGGGCTGTGCCTCGGCCTCGCTGCTGCTGCCTCCTGCTGCTGTGTGGCTGCCCAGGGCTGGGGGCGAGGGGCATTGCCCACTTGGCAGCTCCCCCAGCCCTCCCTGGGGAAGCTCGCCTGGTGGGTGGAGGAGGACAGCTCTGGACACCCACCACGTCCTGTGCCAAGGGGACCCCACACGCCCACCTCCAGTGCAATTCGCTCTGTGGGTCAACAGCACTGAGTTTTTCAGCAGAATAAGGGAATATGTCAAGTTCAAAGCCCGGCAGCCATTCCCTGAGCATCTCAGCTGTTCTGTGGGCTGCAGGTGATGGGAGACAACTGAGCTTTGAAACTGGGAGGTGGGATGCAGCCCTGACAGTGGGATGCTCTTTTCCTCTCCTGCCAAGACACATATAAAGTAAAATATTATGATCCGTGTTCAGAGACTTTTGGGGGAAGCTTCCCCAGCCCAGGCACTGCCTGGTCCTCCATCTGGCATGTGGCCTGAAGCCCAAAGGATGGGGAAGGTTCTGCCCATTAGCACTGCGCCAGCAGGCCACCACAGCTCCTGCGAGCCAACACACAGGACTGGCCTTCACCTCTGGGGGAACACAGACCAGTTTTCCTCATGACTAGCCTACTTGTTACTTTTTTTTTTTTACCCACTTACATGTTGTCCGCATAGCTTGACTTGGTCAGGTATTGCCCCAGTGTTTAAACTTCTAAACTGTTTTCTCTCTGGTCAACCCCATGTTCATTGATGAACTACAGGTGCATCCCACATCCCACTGCAGCACCCAGGACACCCAGCGCCAAGGCTGGTCTGTATGGCACCGCCGGGCTCCGGGCGGGCAGGGAGAGCTCCACCGTGCCTGGGACCCCGGGGAGGCGTCCTTGATGCTGGGCCTTGGCAGGCAGCAGCGTTGCATCATCACAACGTGTCGTGGTGAGGAGAGGCCTCCATTCCACCTCCTCTCCTCCAGGACCGTACAAACCCTGCAGCATACTGACGACCGAGACTGAAGCTGCCAAAACAAAGGAAGGAACCCACTGCAGTTTTATTTTTCCTTAGATAAATTTTTTATATAGAATATATTACAGTCAGAGTTCTCAGCTTTTAATCAAAAGATAACAAGTTATTGCAGTTTTTTACCCAGTGAAACTACCGGTGGAAGGAGAACTTTCTAGAAAGCTGTCTTGTCTTTTAAAAAAAAGAGGGAAAAAACCCCACCCAGACAGAAAATACACGTGTAGGTTGCGCTTCATGCCCACCAGTGCCCAGCCGGGCGGGTGGGCATCTATGTAGACAGGGGAGCGTGAGGTGAAGAAGCAGCGATGGGCACAACACTATGGCGAGGTAGGCAGGCCTGGGCGCTAGCGAGGTTGGTTTCCTAGGCATGATGCTTCTGCTCCGGCTTAATTGCTTTTAAATCAGGAAATGAAAATGCGTCGGGAAGGGAGGAGGGCAGCGGTGGTGGCTTTCACCTGCGTGGGCAGGACTGGAGCCCTCAGCCTCGCCTCAGCTCGTGCAGCTTGTGGGCGACGCGCTCCAGCTCGGCCTCGATGGCGGCCAGGCTCTCCAGCTCCTGGTCCTGCAACGAAAGCCCAGGACACGGGTCAGCAGCCACGGGTGGGCAGCCCTTGCCCTCCAGAGCTATAGAAAGCCTCGCCTCTTGCCTGAGGCTAGCTGCCAGTGGTGGCATGAGGACAGCCACATCTTGTCCCATCTGCTCAGCCTGCTCCTGCATTTGCCCCTCTGGACAGATGTCTGTGTGCAACACTAATTAGTCCTGTCCTAACGTTAAATCGTGATAGCTGGTGATGGGGACAAGACATGCAGCTGCTGTCCTTCCCCAGCCCTGCTGCCAGGCAGGACAGCCCCCAACAGGTCTCTCCCTCCAGAGTGGGGGGGCTGAAGGGAGATGGCTGCCGGGGAGCTGGAGCTGGGACTGGGGTGGGCGCTGCCAAACAGCACTGGGCGCCTGCATTGAGGCAGTGGTGTCCAACCGGGATAGGCATGGGTTGCAAGTGCAGCATGTGCCCCACTGGTTGAGTGTCCCCACTTTATGTCACTCTGAGGTGACAACCCCTCTCCTGTGTGGAGGGAGCAGAGCCTTGCCACTGCCTGCAGCAGCCACCAAGCACAGGCTGACATGGAGCCACTGGACTGCACTGCATGTGGCTGGTGTGAAAAAAATAAAGTATGTAAAAAAAAGTCATTTTTCTCATCCCTGAGCTATTTTCCTGAACAGGGAAAACGTCTCTCTGCCCCTCCACGGGACCTTTGGCTCAGCCCCAGGGAAGGCTACAGCAGTGTGCCAGCAGCTCGGGGTGCCTGCCAGCACCCAGGGGAGCCAGACTGAGCCCAAGCGGCTGTTCAGTGCATTTTTTTTTTAAGTGGGTCAGGGAGCGGCTGGCTGAGGATCGCTGGAGCACAGCTTTAGCTGCAACTGGAGCCCCCAGAAAGTGAGAAGATAGCACTGTGCTGAGATCCTCTGCAGCACCCAAAGAGAGGAGACTTCAGACCCAAAGCACTGCCTCACACTGTGCCTGTGCACCCTGGCTCACTCCTGCCCACTTCCCCAGGCTGAGCCCCAGCGAGTGCAGGGGACAGTGCTCTCTGCCCCCAGCTGTGCCCACGCTGGCCTCATGGGCCAAGCCACATGGCCACATGGCCCAAAAGTGAGGAGAGGGGACAGGATGGCAGCTGCTCTGGCAGAGCTGGAGCCTGTTCCCTCCCTTCCCTCACTGCCGGGTGCCTGGTCTGACAACTCCTCACTGACTCCCAGAGACCCTGATCTACTTTTAAAACAAAAAACAACAAACCAAAAAGTCTTGTTGCAACTGTAAACATAGCAGGTTTGCAGCTTCAGCAACCTCCTTTCCAGTCCCTGTTTGGAGGCTGAGCCCACCACCTTGCAAACAAGGTGCACCCCAGAGCTGCTGGCAGGGACGAGTGGGGAACAGCTTTCTGGGGGAAAGACTTGGGACGTGAGCAGAGGGTGGTGAGGAGGCAGATGGGGCAGTTGCCCACCTCCTTGGCAGGCACCCGCTGCATACCTCTCCCAAGCTGAGTCGTTTGGCTTTGCTTTGAACCAACACAACTGGAGATGCCCTCTCAGCAGGGAATGCTGATGGGCAACCTTTGGGCAATGTCTTGGTGCATAACTAAGGCAAGAGAGGTGTTTTGGAGGCAAGTGACCTGCAGCAAACTGGCTTCACTCACCTGCTGCCCCAGTCTGTTCCCAGGCACCTGATCATGGCTTGTGCCAGAGCAAACAGCCACAGAGCCCATGCCCAGCCCCGCTGTCCAGCTCCCTGCACTGTCCCAAATAAACATCCATGCCTGGAGCTGGACCTCAGCACAAAGGCGAAACCGCTACTCCTGGCTGCCGAGGCAGTGCTGAGCTACCACAGAGCACCACATGAGGTACCAGGGAAGGAGGTCTCTGACTTTGGAAGCCTAGCTCAGATGTATTCCTATATCCGTCAACCATTTTCACTCCAAGCGCGCCCCCCCCCCCCCCACCATGACAGCTGCACCCTTGGTTTACCACTGTAGGAGGTCTGACACTACTCACTCCATCCCTGAGCCAGGGAAAGCATTCCCTTTGACTTGGAGGGGCTTTGGGACACAAGACCCACCCCCAGGCCCCATATATAGCTCTGGTCACCATGTCCAGCACAGGCCAGTGCAAAAGTCCTGTCGCATTTTTAAGACTCTCTGGGGCCAGGCATGTTTTTGCACTAGTCAGTAAAACAAGGATGAAACCCAAAGGCACAGCCAGGTGCAAATCTCAGTAATACCTACAGCCCAATGACTAAAAGGTCACCAAGCATCTCCTTAATGTCACGGAGAACCGATGGCGGCTGTGTAACGCCAAGATACCATCCACGTCTCCAAGCATAGTTTGGATTCCCAAGTAATAACTAGGTGGGTTTTATTCTTAAGCCTATGTACACCAACCTCCGTTCTCCTGTTAGCGCTGCCTTCCTCATCCTTCTTTTCTTCGGGCATGGGAGCAAGCGGGAAGCCTCCTTCACTGCTGTCCTCCTTCGAGTGATGCTTCCATGACCTTCTCACATCTTCCTCTGGACTACTGAAGTCATACTTGCGGGACCTAAATGCCATTTTCATGGACTTGTCTGGGTCTTCCCCACTATCATTTTCCTCCATGCGCTTCTTTGATGTCAGCTGCTTGGCCAGCTCATCCATTTTGTTCCACCTCTTGGAGTCTTCCCACTCCCTGGAGGACTCCTCCTCCATCTCCTCACTTTTGGCATCCCTGGGCTGGAAGATGTCCTCCTCCCCCTGCATCCCCTCATCCTCCAGGCGATGCCTTCCTCCTCTCAGTGCCCGGGGCTGCTCTTCCTCCTCCTCCTCCTCCTCAGAGCTCCGCCCGTCTTTGCCAAATCCCAGAGCATCATCATTATCTGAAAGAGCATTAAACACGACAGTGAGCACAAGTGTTAACCTCGTTACACTCCACCTTTGAACCGAGCCTTCAGGGGCGATGCAAGGTGGGCTTCCTGACCTAGGCCCATTTTCCCAGGATTCTGGAAATACCCACTCTCACGTCACCATGTCAGTAACAGGCCTTGGAGGCAGCAGTCAAAAACTATGTAGGAAGTTCAAGACAAAGAAATTAGTTTTTCCCAGATGGTATGAAAACTGAGCAGCAGGTAGCTCCCGGTCTGTGTTACCTGCTGTGTGTGGGCCCACGTGGCCAGGTGCTTGCAGGGGGGTCTGGGGGGCTGTCGGCAGGGGTATTTCTGTAAACCCAGTAAGCACCTCCCCGAACTTTTAGGCTTTAAAGCCTCTTATCCCTCTGTCTCAGTGCTCTCAGCTGACCCCTGGTAGGTATCAGTGCAGTCATCTGGGATACGTACTATCTCCCTGCATCTCCTCAGCCTCCTCGTCCTCCTCAGCTAAATCAAGTGACCTCTCTGCTTCGGTAGGGTCCTCCTCTGCAGCATCATCTCCTCCGTCATCCTCCCGCTCCACACGCTCTCCTGCCTCCTTGCTCTGCTCCTGGCCCTTCCTGGATGGCTGATCTCCATCGTCATCAAGCTCCAGGCTGTCCCTGGGGCCTCTGGGCTCCTCCTCTTCATCCCGTTGCTGCTGCTGCTCATCCTTGCTGAAATCTTTGCTGATGCGGTTGTCCAAAGCTTCATCTCGCTGGGCATCCTCTGTGTCCCCGATCTCATTGCTCTCTGCTTCCTCCCGATCCTCCTTCTCACCAGGGTCGGCATCCCGTGGCCTGGGCTCCCTCTCCTCCAGGCTGTTTTTTCCCTCCTCTCTTGAATCTTCATTTTGCTGGATTTTCTGTGCTGCCAGCTCAGCCAGGGACCCCGTGGGCTGCTCCTCTTCAGGGCGCTCCCCTGCTGCATCTGCAGAGGGAGGAGCAAGAAGCAACACCTCTCCTGAGAGCTCATTTCACAACCAGCGAAGCCCGTGCGTTTCTTAGGGTTTCTTCTTCAGCCCTGCTCAGCAATCTGCCTAACCAGCCCATGGATCCTTTAGCAAATCACTTCAACATATGCTTGCATTCAAGCAAGCCGGTGCTCTCACTGGTGCCTGCTCTCCTGGAGAGACTCGCAAGGCTGAAGTTAAACATATGCCGAAGTGCTTTGCTGCAGCACTGTCCTCATCACCATCTCCTGAGACGCCAGCAACAAACTTGCCCCGTGTGAAACCAGATTGCATGTGAAATGAAATGATTTAGGAGTATTATACGGCACTTGCACAGCTCTCCCTGCTCTGAGTGCTGCGCTAACATCGCATTCTTATTTCTGCCCCCAGGTTGAGGAGGCAGCCAGCACTGTTTGCAGGCAAGCTGGAGGGAGGGGGGGCCGGCTCTGCTTCTGCAAAGCGGCTACTCAGCAGGAGCTTCATGTGGGCTGTGTATTTACTCTTGTTCATGTCAGAGACTGGCCTCTTTTGACATAATTAGCCATAGAAATCACTTTGCAAAATAAAAGATGGGAGGCTGAAGAGCAGTGCGAAAAGCCAGATGGGTATGGAAAGGTGAGCACAGCCCCAGGCAGGGCTGAGGAGTGTGCTGGGGTGAGGGGATGCAGAGAGACAGTCGTGCAGGGCTGCTTACCACCAGTGACACTGCACTGGTGTCACTGGGCTGCCTGGGGGCCTCGACAGCCCAACGTGCCATATTTCATCATTATGCAATCTCCACACTGCTGGAGCAAGAGGTTCAGGTCTGCCCTGGCAGGAAAGAGACCCAGCGCAACTTGTCCTCTCCTTTGGCTTTTGGCCATGCTGGCTGCGGCAGCAGCCCCCAGCAGTATCTCTCCTCATGGCTTCAGGCAGCTTTGGGCTGATGTCATAGCATCACTGTGCTGCCATGGCTCGGCCACATGCCCCAGAGCCAACTCGAGACCCTCTGTGGGGGGGTGCTACTGTTGAGTGAGAAATCATCTCACCCCACTTTGGCATCATCTCTTCCTGATGTGGAAACGGGAAGCGGCTGCACCCTCCTGTCCACTACACTGCCTGTCTCTAGCCAGGCCATAGAAACATAGTGACAAGGGGAAATCCCAGCTGAACGTGCTCTTTGCACAATGCAGGTGTTTTGTGTGGGTGTGTGCACTGTGTGTATCCTAAGTTCAATTTTCCCATCAGAGACCCATAACCTAATATCTTGGATGCCTGGAAACAAGGGTGGCAGGAGAAGGCCCAGATCACTCTTGCCTATATCACCACGTCTTTCAGTACGGGATTTCCCTGGCTGTGACTCACTTTAAGCATTAGGAGTGAGTGATGGCCTTGGCAACAGGGTGGAAAAGATTAGTATCAGTTTGGTAACTTGACCATCACCAATTACTATAACTCAGAAATTACATGTTGTTTAAGCTGGTAAATAAGAACAAAGCAAATACCAGGTTGCTTGTGTGTGTCAGCAGCAGTATCAAAGAAGATGCCTAAATGAGAAGCAGATGGACGTATCAAGGCTGTTAGAAAGAACATCCTTGTTTACAGCCCGACCTGGATTTCCTGGGGGGGGGAGGCTGACACTGACCTCTCTGCTTGTTTTTGTCGTTCTGACTTTCAAGGACTTCGGAAAGTTCATCTTCAAAGCCACTGTTTTTCTTCTGCTGCTGAGTTCTCTCATTGGCACCTGTGTCAAGCAACAAAAAGTAGGGAAAGGCAACAGCCCCTCCTGTGTTTCAGAAAGTAGAGGCAGAAAAATAGTTCTGTGCCCTTTATAATTATATACATATTTTCTACAATGGACAAATCTGCGACAGGGGAGCTGTGAGAAGTGAGACTGGAGGATACGTGAATCAACTGCAGTAACAAAGCCACCATCAAAAACATCATCTGCAGGAAAGAAAAAGGTCTCTAAACAAACAGAGAAGCAGGGTTGCTAGGAAGACTAATATTGATGGAGAGCTAGGGAATAAGAGATGCTGAACTGCAGCACATTGAGGCCAACAAAAGACTTAAGCATCAGGGTATTGAAAGATAAAAATTGCCTCCTGCCAGATGCTGTCTGCGTACCTCTGTTGAGGTGAGCACTGAGAGCCCCTGTGCCCTCCTGCCTGGTTGTGGGGGCCCCTCTCCCCAGGATGCTGCCCTCCCACCACTCCCCCAGAGGGAAGAGCAGCATTCATTCCTGCTCCAGGGATGGTCCAGGGCCCCAAGGCCCCATACCTTAGTCCCTGGGATTATGGAGCCAGCTCGACAACAGCAACACCCTGGAGAAAGCATTGTCTGAAGGCAGCACAAGCTGGAGATCAGAGCGCAACTGTCCTGGCAACCAGTGTTCCCCAGGCACCCCATTCCAACAGGAACTGCAAGCCAAGCAAGCCCTGTCTAACTCAGCTCATGCCCTGCTTCCATGCCTTAGTGCAAAGGCAAGAGCCAGCACTGCCAGCCCAGTCCTGTCTAGCCCTACGCAGGACAGAGCTGGATGGTGTGGGCTCTCCAGGCAGGACCAGCTGCAGCCAGCACAGAGGAGACCAAGATAAATATCTTTGCTCCTTTTTTTTTTCCCCCTTGGACGACACAACTCTCCCATCCCCGGTCACTGTGCTCTGTAGATTAGAGCTCATGTTACCCCAGGACAAAATGGTGTGATGGGCTTAAGCCAAGGAGGGAGCAGAGCAAGATGCACCTCTGTGAAACAAGTCCCTTCCCATGGACTCCATGCTGTATGGCACAGCCTGTCTGATGGCTGAGTGCTCCCCTTCACAACCCCGATGTGCCTGGGCAGCAGCATCCCAGCGCACTGAAGAGGCCTAGGTTTCTTTCTTCTGGATCATCAGAGCAGATGTCCGGGGTCCCTGCCCAGCTGGCCCCTCCACCAGTGGGATTCAAGCAATGACCAAACTATTGCTTTGGGAGCTGCACGGGGCTCTCTTCTAATCCTGACTTCCTGAATTTTCCTTAACCCTTCTCTCTGTCGCCTCTGTGGCTTCCCTGCTCCGAAAGCAGTCTGGTGGCACTGTCTCCCAGCCATACCTGGGAGCAGTGCCACGCAGGAGCAGGGTACAGGGACACCCTGGTGAAGGAGGGCTGCAAGTTGGCTTACCCCAAGGAGAAGGAGAAGGGAAGGCTGGGAGCTGCTCTCCCTGCAGCCTGGGGAGAGCCCTGTTGCAGCCTCAGCTGGGCTACCTGGGCAGAGGGGCCTGCACCGGCTACAAGGAAGTAGCCTTGCCTGGGACCTGCACACCAGCTCTGGTGACCTGAGCACCTGAGAATAGCCCTTTTTCCCCTCAC
This sequence comes from Grus americana, assembly GCF_028858705.1. Lineage (NCBI taxonomy): Eukaryota > Metazoa > Chordata > Aves > Gruiformes > Gruidae > Grus > Grus americana. The sequence goes on along the minus strand of NC_072856.1, from coordinate 53,359,191 downwards.
ACACCTCTCTGTGCTGCTGCAGCTCCCACACCGACAAGTGGTGAGCTGCCCACACCTCTCCAAACCAAAGGAACTTGCATTCAACCTAAGGAAGCCAACAGGAAAATCCCCACTGGGGGCTTTCATTGGGGTCTTTTAGGTGCAAGTCCTGCTGGAGGCTCAGTGAGGCTTCTCTTCTGCCACACCTGGGTTTAGTGCTAGACTCCAGCTGCACAAACAGTGAAGGTTTTCTTGTGTTACATTCTAGTGTGGGAGTTGGTGGTTAGTTTTGAATTAAATTACAGTATTTCCTTTTAGGGTTCTCCCACCCCAAAATGCCTATCATCGGATGCATACTGGAGTTATTGTAAGCAAAATTCCTGTCCCCGCTCACCCAGCCTCTACTGGAAGACCTATAACTAGATTTCCTCAGGCACATTTATATGATGTCAAATCAACGTAAAATACAAAAAACCCCAAACAACAAAACTGTGCAAGAGGCTACATCGGATTAAACCCCTCTTCCCAAATAACTGTATTGAAACTGTACCTTGAGCCGCAATTTCCTGAAGTTCCTTCAATAAATTCTGGTGGCGAAGGATAGAAATGATTCGTTCATCTGCAATAGAGGAAACTTGGTACAGAAGGTGACCAAAGACAACCTCTCCCCCCCACCCCGAAATGAAAAACAACCCCAAACGCCACCTCCCTCTGCATTTACTCTTTTCTCTCCTCTCCCTTGGCCTGATTTGCTGCCACATCTCTTAACCATGTGGTTAAGATGCCAGGAAGGTCTCCTGAAAACCAGGCAGCTTCATGTCACCCAGCACCTCCCCCGGCTGCAGTGCCAGCATGATGCATAGCGTGGGCTGAGCAGCGACTCTGTCCCTGCTTCTGGGGACTGGTGTAGCCTGGTGGGGTGACCACAAGGAAGGTGAGTGTGTCAGGGACCCTTTGATAGGTGCTAGAGCATGTGTCAGGGCAGGACCAGCCCCTGCTTGTATCTCTGCCAGATCTGCTTTTGCTGCTACCCAGCATTAAATCTGAGCCTGTACCTCCTCTCAGTGTTTCTAGGCATTCCTCACTGATCGGCAGGGGGTTTGGCTTTGATAAAGTATCAGAGATGACCTCTACAATGCACTTCATCACCTAGAAAGAGACAAAAATACAAATTAAAGCACTGCGTTAGTGTCTTTTTTTTCCCTAAATCTGTTACCAAGGCTAAAACACAGCAGATGACGGCACAGCTCCTCTTGCTTTTCTGGTTGAGCCAGAACGGAATGTTCGGTTCCTGTTTTACCAAACACAGGAACAGAAGGTGCCTCCTGAAACTGAGAAGTGAGCAAATGACACATGGCAATGGAAAGAGCTTCTTCAACATGACGCACACCTCAGTTGAGGATCTCACAACTCCAGCCCATCCCAGAGGCTGGGCACATCAGGAGATTATACGCATATATAGATACATGGATATATACATAGATATTTGTATAGGTATATACATACATACACCTACAGATACATACACAAATCTCAACTTGCATCTCATGAAAGGGCTCAGTGGGAGATCATAGAGAGCAATAAGTGGCCATAGCTCTTCAATAGGTGACCTTGAAATCTTGAAACTATTCAAGCCCTGAGAAGGACACCCTAGTAAGACTGCAGCCAGGCATGGAGGGTGCGCTGAGGCAAATTGTACTTTCAAACAGAGATGAGAAGTACCGCTCTCAAGCCCTAGAGAAGGACAAGACACTGGAGAAGGATTTGACCTTGTGCTTGAGTGTTCAGGCCATCTATTATAGACTGGAAGAGCTGTACATAGAGGCAGGTCATCTGAAAGCAAGGAAGTTCCCACACTTTCCTCCCAAGCATTTGCAACTACCTGAGGCAGCTTCCCAGACAGGATGAACTCTGGGCCTGCCCTTTCCAGCAGCCCTTTTCTTTGGTGTAAAATGAGAAGTACTATTTATCTAGTTTGTCATCTGTACCAAGATTGCAGGCCTGGCTCTTCACTCATGTGACAGCAGCACCACAGACCCCACAGGGATCAGCCAGTGCTGTATGTGTGGTAGGAGAATGAAAGCCACAGGCACAAAGGCTTTTGGTGGCATCTCTGGCAGGGGTGAAGGTGCCCTCACCATGCTGAGACATGCCACCAGGAGCCCTGCTGTGTCGTCACGGTAGACCCAAATGATCACACAGGAGAGAAAGCAGCATTCACTATAGTCTAGTGCTGGTTAGTAGTGCAGGAATCAGGCTGCCCAGTTCAAAAAGATTATTATTTATACAGCAGCCAAGAAAGTATGCAGGGCTCAGAAATGCCTGTGGAAGAAGAGAGGCTAAACTGAAAAAAAACGATACAAGTAAGCCTTGGGGGCAGAAAATTCACTCAGTGAACCTCTTCTTCTGATTTCTGCAGGCAGCCCTAAGAGTCCTGACCTCCCTCACAAGGTGCCATTCTCAGGAGAGCAAAGCACTGTGGCTGCAGTAGAAATTAAATACAAGTCAGCAGTTCCCAGTCATCTACAATTGTTGCTCATTCAAGCAATCGGGTATATTCATTGACCAGCTGGAATGGGCAAATTTTCACCCTGTGTAAGGAGACAATTCTGCTTTCACAGATCACAGCAACAAAATGCTGAACTCTCAACTATTTACACAGTTTGAGGGGATTGCCTGCTGGATTAAAAATGTTACAGGCAAGATCGAATAAAAAGAAAGCAGGGAAATTTCCCTGGTATCATTCTCCTGTACTAGAACTAATCCATTAATATGGACTGGAGATGACTTTGAGTCACTTCACTCTACCATTAAATGGAACAACCCCCAGATTCTTATACTTCCCTCCCACGTTCCCCAACCTCTGGAGCCACTTATTGCAGCTGTATTCAATGCAGCTTTAGAAGTAAGGACTTTCTCAGCATGAGAAATAAGAACCTAGTCCAATGAAACACTCTATACAAGCTTTTTGAAGACTTCTACGCTGATTTAAGTTCTTTGTCTGAACACAAAGAAACACATCAGTCACCACAGAAATACAGCTAACTCTGTGGAGGAACTTTGTAACATAATGAAATGAAGAGTGCAGTCATTCCCCAACACTCTCCTGGGCTTTTTGTAAGAGCAAGTCTTGCAGAGTGAGACTTCACAAGGTCATGAAATAACAGCCTGCATCAGGAAATTAAGGAGATCCTTTCCAAATGAATGTAATTAATCCAGTGCAGAAACTCAGGCTGGGATTTTGCCATAGCTATCCTCTAACTGTAAGTGTGTAACTAGATCCTTAAGAGCTGCTCATGCTGTCCCTATACAAAATCTCCAAAGGATCATGTCCTTACAAGGATAGACTTCACCACTTTTGAGCTCAGCTGTGCTCAGGCCCTTCTGAAATGTATGCTTGTAGGTGGGAAATAGTGTCCTTCAAGCACAAGAGTGGGCAAACACCAGAGATATTGTAAGTGCTTCGGTCATGTTCAGCTCCACCCAGAAAGCCCTCGGTGTAAGGAAAGTCTGATGAGCTGCCTGGGAAAGGCCTGCGGATGCTGACTACCCATTTCACAGCTCCGAGCCACCCACGAATGCTGGTGGCACAGAGTACATCTAGAGGAGCATGGTGTATAGGAAGAGCTGCAGTGCTTACTGCTGTACCCGTGCAATGATATCCCTGCCCTGATCTGTCCCGTGAGGCCAGGACTTCCTTCACTGAAATGCTGTGTCTCAGAGGGTGGTGAAGGCAAAAAAGCCCTAATGGCTCCTTCCAGTTGCAGCAAAAGTCAAAAGAAAGTTGTGGTCTGATTTTGCTCTCAGCTAGAGCCTGTGTCAGTGCAGTACCCAGGGAGGGGGCAGGCTTGGGAGACAATCCTTCCTCGGTGGAAGCATTCCCATGGACTTGCACCGGCTTCCACAAAAACTAAATGTGGCTTGCTGGGAAGTGCCATGTTTTACACATAGAACATATTGAAGAATAGATCTCACGAGGAAAATTGTGGAATTAATGGATTGTCCCACCAGATGCCCAATGAGCATCCCACTCTGGCATGGCCAGTTGAAGGGGAAAGTGGCTGCCCTGAGTCCCCTTTCTCAGCAGCACACAGACTGAAGCCAGCAGCTCATAGCTCATGGCTCAGCCCCAGCAAGGGCTAAGCAGGCTAAAGGTCTTAACAAAGCAACAGCTCTCCAGGCCCAGGCACATCTGACAGGACACAGGGAAGCGTATCTCATGGCACTTGCCCTGTAGATAACAACAAGCTGAGACACTGGACAATGGAGCCTGTGGCTGAGGGTGACATGAATGTGCCCTCCTCTACTGCTGCCTGGGAAAAAACATTAAGTGGGCAGAAGATTTCAGAAAGCAAAGACATTCAAGAAGCAGGGGAAGAAAGGCTGATGTTTCCTTTCTGGACATTAATTTCTGTAGAAATCTTAATCTGGGCAGCTAAGAGATCAGCTCATCTGAAACACTATAGGGATTATAATATCAGGAAGGAGAGGTCTGTCACAGATCAACACAGGCAAACACATCTATCCAAAGGTGCCAAAAGCCCGTTGGGAGTGCACACATTTGCAAAGTGCAGCTATGAATGTCAGAGAGAGATGACACAGATGTATGCACAGAAGCCTATAAAGAAGGCTAGAGAGGTCAGCCAAGTCCTGCACTACTGGTAGACATCCAGACAGGATGAGCAGTAGCTGAGGACAGATTAGCAATCTGAGAGTAGCCAGTTGCCTATTTTTCAGGAACAGGCATGTTTAAGTAACACACCACACACATACAGATGTATACACACCCCCAAACACACACAGTTCCAGCAATGACCTTTCCTGAATCACATTTCCCCCCACTCTCCCTTGAGTCACCTCCTGTTGGGAGCTTTGAAAAGCTGAAAGTAGGAGGACTGAGGAGGGTTATACCCAGCCTCCATCCCCAGCCTCACCATTCTCCAGACAAGCTTGTTTAGTCCCTCTGGTACATCCTGAGAGACTTCCATGCTGCCCAGGTGCCCAGAAGTGGGTGCACAAAGGGTAAATCCTGGTACGGAGGGAGTGGGGGTGGATGGATCCTGCTGTAGGGATCTCATGCAAATCCCTGACACTTCCTACAGGGCATTTCAGCAGGGTCAGCAAAAAGCCAGCCAGCTAGGCGGAGGTTAAATATCACATCCTCCAACTTCACTTGACACTTCCACTACAGGCCCATCCTTACCTTAGCGTCCCCTTTATTCATGTCGTTTGTCACGGGAAGGGAGATGGCTGTAAAATGAGGGGAGGGCAAAAAAAAAAAGAGCTTGTTATTCACCTCCATTGGGAGACAGAGAAATAGTATCCTGCTAAAAATGGGAGTGGAGAAGAGGGGCATCTTGCTATGGTGGACATGGTCCTTGGGTGCAACAGCTGGATGTGTGCATTGTACCCCCCTCAGCCTTCCCTGGGGGAAGGGAAGGGAAGGGAAGGGAAGGGAAGGGAAGGGAAGGGAAGGGAAGGGAAGGGAAGGGAAGGGAAGGGAAGGGAAGGGAAGGGAAGGGAAGGGAAGGGAAGGGAAGGGAAGGGAAGGGAAGGGAAGGGAAGGGAAGGGAAGGGAAGGTCCCCAGGCTGGCAGTGCCATGGGACAGGCAGAGCTCGGCACGGCCCTCGGGCAGTGACCTTGCGGCTGCCGCTGTCCGCGGTGCTGAAGGGGCCGCGGCGGTACCGGAGCGGGGCGGGGACAGCTCTGTGCGCGGGGCTGAGGGTCCCGGCAGCGGGGGGAACACGGGCCCCAGCGTAGCCCCACTTACCCGGCACGGCCAGGAGCAGGACGGCGAGCAGTTCTGGGCGGCTCATAGTGCTGGCGGGATGGAGGGAGACAGGGGCAGAGGATGAGTCTGTCCCTGGCGTGGGGGCTCCAGGCGAGGTGCTGGCGGGAGACCAGCACCGTGCGTATCTAGACCAGTGCCCTGGCTGAAGATCCTAGATGGGGCACTGCAGCAACCGGCTCATTTATATATCTCAGCCCCTCGGAAATGGCGTCAGGAGGAAGCCACCTCCTCCTCTCTCCCCCCTCCCCTCGCACACAGACTTCCCATCAGCCTCCATCACTCGCCGGGTGTTGGAGGAGCGGCCACATGCCAGGATCCCCCCGACCCGCCCCCCTCCCCGGCTGCCCGGGCGGAGGGTTGCAGCAGCAAGGTGTCAGGCTCCAGTTGCTCCATCTCCTCACACTTAACAGGAGCAGGATAGTTTTGAAGTGTGTTTCCAGGATGTCACTTTTCCAGCGCCTCACCCAACACTGGCAATCTACAAGCACCTCTGCATATGTGTCCTCTCTGTATGTACCAGTAGTCAACAGTGAGAGTCACCTCGTATCCCAGGCAGCATAGCCACTTGTAGATGGATTTGCCCTCTAGGGGTGCCCTTGTCTTTCACTGACCACAGAAGGTACCTAGACAGATAGTTCAGCTCAGTCACTGAAGTTTTCAGGTGTTTGTTAAACACCTTCACAGAGGACAGGAGTGCCTGTAAGACTGGTCAAGAACCAGAGAACTGGTCACTATGAAACTGGTTTGCCAGTGGAAATTCTAAGTCCCAGCTATTTCATGAAAGAGTTTTAAGTAGTAGGATATCATTTGGGGTAAATAGCAAAGGCTGGTTGGTCTGTTGCTCAGCTATTGTGACTGCAAACGAATTTTAATAGGTTGCTATCCTTTGTTCAGTGATTCATAACAATATATAGCATCACCCTACTTCCTCACTGCTAAGCACTCCAAAGTTGAAGTAATCAAGATTACCTGATCATCAGCTTCTGTTGACAAGGGGGAGAAAGGAAGTAACAAATTGTACCATTCTCTTAGTTACAAGCATTTCCATGCTCTTGACAAAATGTCTATCTCTTCTTTGGATGCAATGTCTATCAGGTCAGACAACTGGATTCCCTTTTGAAAGTGATCCAAGTGCTTCTTTAGGACAATGCTTCTTTAGGAATAGCATCTCTGCTATTCTGTGCTATCCCTCAAACAATTTCAGAGGTCACAAAAGACAGGGACTTATACTAGAAAACCAAATTCATAAAAATGCACTGTCCATCTTCCCCACACTACCTTATTCTGCTCACTGGAAAGTCCTGCACCCAAGGAGCCAGAGAAAACATATTTGTTCTAAGATGACAAGAACTTTCCTATGAGACCAGGGGGTACAGACTGCATTATAGGTTTCCACCTTCTCTTTCCATATGCACATGGATATGTGGTCCCAAATGTATACTCCCAAATGTCCTCTAATATCTATCTGATTTAAATGCATGCTTCAAAAGGCACATTTGGATTGTAAAAGCCTATTCATACAAAATCAAAGCTCCCCTTGTCTGTTGCATTTTCTATTTAATAGCAGAGAAAAGCTGGAAATAAATTGATCCTCTGAACAGTGCTTTGTGGATGACATTGATTGATAGTTAAATGTTTATAAGACCATGAAATGAGCACCCATGACAGTTTTTGTTGCACTGGAAACCTGCATCCTCCAGGAACAATAGATATGTTTTCTTTTGGGTTGTTGGGTCGGGGTTTTGTGTGCGTGTGCGTGTGTGTGTTGTTGAATTATTTATTAGGGGCGGGGTATGGGAGTGTCATATGCAATGGACTTTTACTCCTTTGAGATACACCAGAATATTTTACTCTCTCAGTCTGAAATACTGAACATTATTAAGCTTGTTAATTCCTATGTATTCCTAAGAGAGAAACAGATTGATCTGCTTATTAGGCTATGTTTACCTAGTCAATATTTACTTATCCTTACATGTAAATGTTGATCTTATTAGGGCAATAAATTATCTCAGTTCTAATCCAGTTTCTTACACGAAGCCCTTTTGTTCCCTGGGGTCCCTTTATGAGAAATGTCACAGGATATGTAGTGCCCATGACTATATTTTTCTCTCTTTTTCTCAAGCTGTGGTCTTGCATCCATTAAGTTCATTGCAAAGGAGAAACTAAGTGTTTTCCATGGATTCTTCCACTGTAGTAGCATATAATGGATGATGAACTTTTCTATTTCTTGCCTCAGGAAAATGGATATGAAACTGTTAATCCAGCAATCTTCTGCTATTGGAATTTGTCTCATTAGGCACAGCTATATTGGGAACTGTCAAAGTAAAGCATGTCAGGGAAAGATTTATGTCAAAGAGCAAAAGTGATCAAATAAAAAAGTGGAAGGTATTCTGCCACTCAGAGAAATGCAATGCCAGAAGCAGACTTCAAGGGAAGAGCAGGTTTGTGAGTCTCTGAAGTAGTTTGTGTTTTAGCGTATGGAGGACAGGAGTACATCTTTAGTGGGTAGCAAAGTGATGATGATGGACATTTCTGACCAGTTCCAGTCTTACAAAAAAGCCATTTAAGTCTCTAGAGAGCAATTACATTTTTCCTTATAGCTGCCCAATTTCTAGTGCACAAAGTGTGGTGAGAATGTGGAGAGCCATATACCATAACATGTGCAGGTGGACAGGGAGATGAGTTATTGTGGTAGGAAAAGAATATTTGCCTTCCTAACCTGAAAGGTGATTTGAGAAGATGGCAATGGCTGGGTGGATAGAAGTAGACACCTAGCGCTGTTGCATTACCCATGCCCTGAGCTGAGAGAACAAGAGGGCCAGCCTGAAAGCCATATTGATATTTGAACATCTTCCTATGCATAAGGTCATTTGCTCAAGAGATCATGTGGTTTAAGTGCTATTCTCAATCAATGCATAAGAGTCAATTTTTATTTTTTTTATTTCAGAATTTAGGAACTAAACACAAAAGATCTGAGCTACTTTAAGAGCTTCGTTCTCTAAGCTCTTGGCTGAAACTGAGTTAAGAATTCACCCATCTCCTGTGCTTGGAAACACTGACACTGCATTTCAGACTGCTCTGATTTTACAGATCTGAGAACTGAGGCACAGAATGAGGAAAAGTGTCGTTTTCATGAAGACATCAAAAAGGCTTGAAGCCAAAGCAGCTATTACCCACACCTTAACCAAAAAGACCACTAAGGAAAAACTAGGCAACAATTACCTTCTTGCATATGAAATAAATTGATAACTGTTTGACTGAAAACCTGAATGTAAGTACACTACCAAATTAGTAGCAAGGTCTATTAAAACTCCCACATCACACCTTTTCTTCTTTCCCACATTTTAGTCAATCACATTCTCCTCTCAGTTCCCTCATACAAGCCTCGCTTGTCTGCCTGTAAATAGAAATGAGCTTCAAAGCTCAGACTGCTGTTGTGAATATCTATCTACACTGTTAAAAGGCAGTCCTCTCTTCGTTTTCAGGTCAGAGGCAAATTGATGTTGACTTGCTTTGATTTTCTTAGTCTAGACTGTGCTTGCAGCAACTTGAAATTAATTGATTTTTCCTGTTCAAAGGTTTACTTACACCCCACAAAAACCCCCAACATTGTGCCCAATCCTGCCAGTAGCTACTGCTCTGCCTATCCATTTCCATCCTTGCCTGGCACGCACAGCTCTCGCTGGGGCAGATGGAATATGTTCTCTGTTGGGAGAAGAGATGTCTCTGTAGCAATCATGGAATACCATCTGGGCACCCTTATGGATAGCTTGCATCTCAATATAATTTTTCTTGACGTTATTCAAACACCAATCTGGAAAATGTCATGCTCCTCCAATGCCTTGGTCAGTTCACCTAGCACTTACAGAAATGCCTCACTGGTTCCTGTGAGCTCCACTGAAGCAGTAAGAAGAGGTGTGGAAATGGAGGTTCTCCCCAAGCAGAGCCATCTCAAATAGCTTCCTCATGAAATTACTGGTTATTCCCATGGCTATGGTTTTATTTGACTTATGACAGCAAAGTCTGTGCCATGCTAATGTACATATTTAGTAAGACAAAAGAATTCTCTAAGTTCTAGAATGGTCTAAAACAAGTTCATGAGAACATCATTGATATTGTTCACTTACATCCAAAGTGAGAGACAGATAGTCTGCCTGTGCTGCAGGCACTGACAGGGTTCACGAGAGTTAAGAAAAAAAATAATGACAAGAGTGACTCAGGTCTTCGGACCAGTAGTTCTCTCCTGGATGTCCATAAGCTCACCAGACTACCTCCACACTGCCAGCAGCTCACAGCTAACACATGGACCCTCACTCAGCATCAGCATCATCACAGATTTTGTACATTAAATGACTGCCTGGTATATTTTGTAGAGATTAATCTTATTCCTCATCTTCTGCTTCTTCATTCCTGAAGTGTCCCAAGCTGTCCATCCACTCCAGGCCAGTTGCTCAGTGAACACCAAGTAAGGCACAAGGGTAAGGGGGGTCTCCTGGGATGCCCTCACACACAGAGTATGCATACTGATCAAATGCTGTGAGCATGGTAGCGGTCTTTCTTGAGATGTATGCTAGATGCACTTGTGCTAACTTTCCCAATTCATGGAGATGAAGTGACAAAATCCCTAATTAAAAACAATTACAATTAAAAGGACATTTTTTCTAATGGCAGGGTTTAGTGAAACACATAAGCACTTTCCATTCTACATACATCCTTGGCTCACATTGGAAATAATGCATTTGAAGAGATGAAAAAAGGATTGAACACAGCCTGCTTCCCTGCCACTGTTGCAGAAGGAGGGAGGAAAGGGGTGAGGATCTGAGCGTCTGCTCCCTACACCTCTCTGTCCCCCAAAAGTGCCATCCAAAAAAGGCAGACTTAAGGACTTTCAGGGCACTGCTGTCCCCCAAGAATATTATTTTCCAAACAGTGGCAATCACACATCGCTGGAACCGCTTACCTGGAGATATGGAACATAAGGACACAGCAATTGCCATTCTGGCTTGGAGCAGGGAGCCAGAATCCAGCCTGAGACCCTGGGGCCTCTCCCAGAGGCAGGGGCAGGGGCTGGGGTGGGCACAGGGCCTCTCCCTGCCCTTGTGCCAGGCTGAATCCCAGCTTCCAAACCTCCCAAAAACTGAGCATCAGCCCTGACATTTAACAGTGCTCCACAATGTTTTAGTGCTAATTAGAAGCAGCTAATTTGCTTGTCCCTCTGAACAGTCTCCCCTCACACTCGGTACCTTCTCATCCTGAGGACTTCTTGTGGCATTAAGTACCACAGCTCGCTTAAACACTGCAAAAAACATTTTATCTGTTGTTTTTGAATTGCCTCTTATCCTGATGCTAAAAGCTGGGGAAAAAAAAAGTTCTTCTCTCTTCCCTAGTCCAGTGAGGCTTTCATGGATATTTACATTTCTCCCTTACTCATCTTCTTTCCAAAAGAAACAATCCCAGTCATCTGGTTCTCACATGGCTCCTTTAAACCTGGCTACTAGCCAATGAGTCCTACAGCCGAATTGCTTATAGCATATAGTTACCTATAGCATAGTGCAAAGAGATCCTGGCGTATCCTTTAGTCTTCGCTTAATGTCCCAGAAACTTTCTGGGGCTACCTGAAATATCTGCTTTCGTTTTAGCAATGACCTCACACAGGTGTCTCAGCAGTCAGTGTCCTTCAAGATCTATTTATTCCCTTGTATAAAAGACATCATGGAGAGGACAGGGAGGATGTGTGGACATCTTAGACGTGCTCCAGCAGTAAGTCAGTAGTAGAGAGTGGCCTCAGCCTGTATTAGGCAATCTGACTCAGCCTGGCTGAGGCAGGGAAAAAGCCTCCCACTGTGGCTTCATTGGGCTCAGTTGGCACCTCGGTCCCTTCCCTCCACCCATTCCCTCAGGTTTGGCCAGGCTAACTCTCCGCACAGCCTGAGCAGAGCTGAGGGCAGCCTTTGCAGTGCAGATGGCTCTTATCTCAGATGTTCTGTTGATAAGGCAGTTTTTGAACACCAAATTGCATGTTAATGCCAGTTAATGAATGTTCTTTTTACAGGCAAAGCAAACCTTTTCCTTCTATACTAAGAGAAAACAGGAGGAGGTAGCCTTTCAGGTATTAAATTGCCTGAGAGCATCAGCACAGAGCAGCTTGAGGAACAGCCACAGAATCTTAAATTACTGTTACTGGGCTTTTCCTCACCCCGCAGGAGCTCAGGTTTCTTTCCTGACCTATGCTTTTTCTTCTCAGGAGAGCAGGGGCTGCAGTGCCTGTCCTTGGGGAGCAGCAATTACCTTCCGCAGAGTAAGGGACAGCAGCATGAGGCACCTTTAAATGCAGCAGAGCCTCTGCTGAGCCTGCCCCAGCCACATGCTCTGCAGACAAAATGGTCCAGACAGGTTCCTCTGCATTACAGGATGACCTAAAAGAAAAGCTGGGGGATCCTGAGGAAACTCTCTGCCCCCCAGTTCGCTCTGTGTGGAGGGATGGGTGGATGGGTTTGAGCTTCTACCACTGACCTTGAAGAGATTTCCTCTCCGTTTGTACTCAGCTGAGTTCAGACTCAACCTCTGCTTCTAACTGCTTGCGAGAATGTTTCAGGACAAACCACACTTTCTACTTTGCTGGGGAATAAAAAAAAAAAAAAAGGAAGAAAAGCCTGACCATGTTTCTCTCTGTTTTTTTAGGATTTTTAGTGAAACAATGTCTGCTGGCTCTCAACGGCTTTTTGTTTTATGGAGCCAGCTAGATAACCACAAACATGTTGTAATCCTTGTACGTGTTTCATGCCACGTAAGAGGCAATTGGTCTCATGTGTAACCCCAGGGGAGCAGAAATGGAAGGGTTTCCCCCCAGGCAGAGCAGATAAATGGGTACTACATTCACTTCGTATTTAAAGCTGCAGTGAGTACGTGACTTTCTGTACTGAGGGGAATGTTGCAGCTGTTTCGCTTGACATAGATTCATGTAGTGAGAAACTGGAAGTTTAAGGAGCAAATTTGTTATCTGCATTTCTAAACAAATTGTTCATTAAGAGCCCGAATGCAAACATAGGCCAATAGAATGACTCTTGCTCTTTTCAGTGAGTCTTGGTTTGAGTCCTTGACCTGGCTTCCTTCCCTGAGTTCAGGATGCAGTTCCCAGAGGCAATGATATAATTTAAGTGTACTCAGGCAAGCAGTAAAGGTACTAGTGAGGATGCTAGTTACAAGGGGAATAACCGCTGTTTGGAGGAAGTCTATTAAACAAAAAAAAAAAAAAAAAAGACATATCAATCTTATTCATCACCAAAAATAAAGACAGGAAATCAGTTTGAATTCTGCATGTCTAACAGCAGACTCAACATTTTATTCTCTCTGTATATCAATTCAGAGCCACCAAAGACCGATCAGGTTTGCTTTGCTCAGCTGGAGATTTTTGTAGACCTAAGCCTGCAATAATATAAAAACCTTGGAGAGTGAAAGGCTCTAGAAAGTCTCCTGATTGCCCAGACAAATCCCGAGTAGAAGCAAGCTCCTAATTACTGAAGCTGCATCTCATGGTGGCTGAGAAGGGTCAGTTCTCCTGGGTCACTCGGAGGGGTAATGCTGGCCATGTCAGCCAGTGCTTATTAAGCCTGATAATTCCTCATTTGTGAGCAGACTATTTAACCCAACTCTTGGCAATGATTGCAAAACATTTGATTAGATCCTTACTCCAGGTTTTCTGTACTCCTCTATGGAAGGATGCAAGCACCAGACAGCCCACCTATGGGTCTTGGGAGAATGGGCTGGCCCTTCTTCCTTTGGGAGGTTCTTGGGAAGGGGGCTTCAGGACTTGATCTTCATGCAGTCATGTTTGCATGCAGGGAGTTTGAATTTGAACGGTACAAGGGCAAACTCCTTGTAGGTATAGATATTGGAAACACCCTAATTTATATTGGAAGGCCAGAATTATTTATAATGGGTACTGTGTTAGCATGGCAAGTTTTGGTAGTGGGGAGGGGGAGTTCAGGGCTGGCTTATGTGAGAAGCTGCTAGAAGCTTCCCCTATATCTGATAGAGTCAATGCCAGCCAGCTCCAAGATAGACCTGCTGCTGGCTAAGGCTGAGCCCACCAGCGATGGTAGTAGCACCTTTGGGACACCATAGTTAAGAAGGAGGAAAAAATCCCACAAACCTGTGCGATGGCAACTGCAGCCAGAGAGAGGAGTGAGCAGATGTGAAAGAAACATCCCTGCAGACACCAAGGTCAGTGAAGAAGGAGGGGGAGGAGGTGCTCCAGGCGCTGGAGAAGAGATTCCCCTGCAGCCCATGGAGAAGACCATGGTGAGGCAGGCTGTCGCCCTGCAGCCCATGGAGGTCCATGGTGTAGCAGATATCCACCTGCAGCCCATGGAGGACCCCATGCTGGAGCAGGTGGATGAACCCGAAGGAGGCTGTGACTCCATGGGAAGCCCACACTGGAGCAGATTTGCTGGCAGGACTTGTGACCCTGCAGGGGATCCACACCGGAGCAGTCTGTTCCTGAAGGTCTGCACCCCATGGAAGGGACCCACACTGGAGCAGTTCGTGAAGAACTGCAGCCCAAGGACTCACGCTGGAGAAGTTCATGGAGGACTGTCTCCAATGGGAGGGACCCCACGCTGGAGCAGGGGAAGAGTGTGAGGAGTCCTCCCCCTGAGGAGGAAGGAGCGGTAGAGACAACGTGTGATGAACTGACCACAACCCCCATTCCCCGTCCCCCTGTGCTGCTGGTGGGGACCTGGTGCCCAGCCTGGGTCAACCCACCATGGTTTCCAAAATGCCAGAGCAACACTTCATAGGTGGATCAGAGTGGGAGAACTAATTTTGTTTTGAAAGGGATTGTCAGGCATCAGTGATGACTCTCCTCTTGCCTATACTGGCTTCGCATCACCTCTGTCCTTAGCAGCTTCAGTGCAGCTTTAACCTCTGCCTTGTGCCAGGATGGGGAGAGCTACATATCGGTGCTCTTCTCAGCTGCTGCAAGAGCTGAGAAGGTAAATACTTCTGGCCCTCCCTTCAAGGACGCGTGAGGTCCTTGGCTTTCTGGAACCGCTTGCTCCTTTTCAACTTGCTTCACTTGGTGCCAAGTCATACAGTTGTTCCCTGTGGTCTTAGAGATTCAATAACACAAGGCAAACAGGCAGCTAAGAAACACAGCTCATATAAAGTTGTACTTCATGAATAAATGAAATAGTTTCTGGTTTGAAGCAGGTTTCTCTGTGACAGGTTCACACGTGGCAGAGGTCAGTCAAAGATCTGCAGAACCGCCGCATATAAAACAGTTCTGGTTAAAGGCAGTTGAGAAGGACATTTGTTGCTTGCCTGGGTCACTCCCAGGTTGTCCATGAGCTCAGGATCACCTGTGTAGAAACTCTCTGGAGGAGCAAAGCCTCTGAGGGCCACATCTCCACACAGCTGCCTCTGTGGGATCTAGCACAAGGGATTATGCGTATCAGTTGTCAACAAATAAGCTTTCTTGCTGACCAATACTGCTACTGTGTTCACCTGGGAGCTGGAAGATCATGGTCTTCCCAGGTGTCCCTTTACATGTGAGGTAGGGCCCTTCTGCCATCAGTTTTGTCCTTGCATGGAATCTCTCAACAGTTTTCATGAGAGATTTCCTGCCTCCCACTGTTTTCTTTGTGTGATATGGGTCCTGCTGAAATAACATAAACCTAAGCTACATTTTATGACAGCTACAGCTTTCTCCAGCTCCTGCAGATGTGAAAGCAGGAAGCCCGTGTGAAGGACCTGAACATCCTTCCTCAGCCCCAGCACTACCACAGATGTACCATTACTCACTATCACTCTGGTCCATACACAAATGGCATCTGCTGCAGCTCAACTTCTTCTGCAAAACCTTAACAGGAACCTCCTCCTCCTTGAAGGGAACCATAACAAATCAGTACATCTGCCTGGGAACTCTTCCATGATTTCAGAGATTTATTTTGGCTTAACACCACTGTTGATGTACATGTTGGCCAGTTTCTCTTTCCTTTGCTACATGGAGACGGTGCTCATTATCCATTTCAGTAGATTCATCCTGACAAAAACACATGTGCCTCTAGCTTTGAAGCAATGAAATATCCAACAGGTGATCCTACAGACTAAAAACTGGTATTTTAGGTGTCAGAGCAATAGAAACAACAATATATGCGGATGCAGATCTGATTTGCTTTGAATTTCTTGTGAAACATGGAGAAACAGCTGTAAACCTAGCAATGATAGACACCCCAAATCTTTGTGTAGAAACTCTCTGCAGGGTTAGTGCCTCAGAGAGCAACTCAGCTCCCTCTTTGAAAATTCACTGGACAAAATTTCAATATCTATTTTCATCATATTTTTAACAAATAAAACCAGGAGTGAAATGGGATATTTTTGTCAAGCATTTTTTAAAATATAGGAACACTATTTCAAACCCTTTGAACTGAAAACAATTGTGGCTCATTGAAATATTTTGCAGAAACCCTTTTCCATATTTTGATCGGCTCTATTTATAACTGTGCTGAAGACCGTCTCTTACACCATCAACTGGTGTGTTTATAGCCATCTGGATCACAGGCTACTCATGTTTTTAACATGCTTATTGCATCTACTGATGATTTGTTAACCCTTTATAAACAGCAGGTACACACTGTACAATAGCCACAAAGAGGAATCAGATGTTTAGTCCTGACCTTCCCACCTCTGTTCGACACTCCTGGGTGTCACAAGCACTCCAGTTTTATTCAATTTAATTTTATTTTAAAAGTTTAGATCTAAGTGCTTCAAATACTCAACCTTCTGGCGTTTATTCCTTGACTTAAGCAAAGAAATGAATTTTTCATATTCTGAGAGCAGCTTCATTAATTGGAAGAGGTGGGTAAGCAGAGGGGCCCATTGGAAATTCACACCGTAATAGGGGAACCAAATGCAGAACTCCCTCCTGCTCTACTCCAAAGATGCTATCAGAAAAAGCGGCGGCCCTGGTTGCCCTTGCAGTGGGCCTCAAGCACAGTGCAATTAGAGCAGCTGCTTGTATTCTGTGGTTAAAGAAAGCTCCCAGGGGACAACGTATTGCTGTTTGGTTGGAAGAGCACTCAATTGTCTAATGAAGCTGTTATCCTCTATTTAGCCAGACATGAGAAAAGGAAATCTTTATGTATCACTCCTATGTAACAAAAAAAGCTAATTAGAGAAGTCAGACCCTCAGGGGTAAAATAAAACCACCACAAAACAAGGCAACGGTGGTAGTGAGTAAAAGTGAGCAGAAGTCTTGGCTCAGCTATGCCAGCTGCTCTGTTCACCCAGAGGCTGACATCCATCCTGTGCCTCACTTTGCCCCATCCACCCAGAGAAGGTCCTTCCCCATTTTTGAGGGGTATTGATATTTTCATTTTCATCTTCCATACTAGAAGGAACCCCTTACCACCAGAAATTACTTTGGAATATGTTTACTAGTACTGTGACAAGATCATCAAGTGAATAACGAGAAGCTTGATGTCTCATTTAACCTCATTTTTTGTTAAACTGTAATCCTCGCATCCACTCCTGAGTTCACTAGGATTCACATGGACTTTGGAAGGACCGAGAAACAGGCCCTTTGCTTCGGCAGGAGCAACAGGCTTTGCTTCAAAACCTTTAGATACATATTAGGTGTTCAAGAAAATACAGGGCTCTTCCATATTATCAGGGTGACCTTGGATGGTGTTTCTATTCCTATTAACAACCTGGAATGACACTGCCGTTTTTCTTGTATGGATTAGTTTGAAACTTTTCTTTGGATCATTAGAGCTGAATGATGAGTTTGTACTCACGGGAAAGTTCATTTTGCAGTCACCAAATGCTTGCAGCCAATGGTCCTGCTACAGTGATAAATGAATGCTTAAAATAAAGAACTTTCCAAGACAGGCACACATCCAACAGCAAAGCCTCCACTTTACCGACAGAGACAAAGTTTTATGAAGTATTTTTAAACACACACCACCCCCAGTATCAATCACACTGCGGTTATCTTAATTTCATACCTCCAATATACAATAATATTTTACTTTTGAACAAGAAATGAGAAGGCACAGGGTTTTATAGGAGATGTCTACTGAAGTGGGCAACAGGAAGGACTGGCTGATGGCTGTGCCCAGCGCTATGGGAGGTTGTGTGATACCCAGGGATCGTGCTGGCCAAGGACCATGTCATCCACACTCCCTGAGATGCCGAGCGAGACCATCCAAACCTCTCGGTTCCTTTTAATAATCTATGCTTTCTTTTCTCGTCTCCAGAATATCCTACCTGACATTTTATTTGCCTACTCCTTACTACCCACCCACTTTTCTTTAAAATCACTGACCCAGTTCTTTGACTGTAATTCTGAAGGACTTAATTGCATCCTGCATTTACTCTGAACACAATGTCCCCACACCATCCTCACCAACACCAGAGAAGTTTCATCTGCTTTAATGTGCAGCTTGGGATGTTCAGCTTTACATGCTTGCCTGCTATAAGCACCCTCTACAGAAGGGTGGATGCAAAGACCCAGTATGGCTCATCCAAGCCTTTGTAGGAGGTCTGCAATGTGAACAGGGACCCGGATCATGAATTCTTGAGCTCCAGATTCATCACCCTCTCCAAGAGGCTCCCCTGGACTCCACTGCCAGTCTGCCATCCCTCCTGCTGAATATCCACATGCTTTTCTGTTGTGCTTTGGCTAAAAAGGGGATGTTTCAATAGCAGTCTCAGCACAGATCTTTGTTTTCCGCTTAGTATTTCATCCCCCTGTGTCTTCCTGCTAGGCTGCACCAAGGCCAGATTTCTTACTGTGAAAGCAGGGCACAGCTTCCTGTGCCAGCCCTTATCTTCATAAGAATTTCACATTGGAAATCTTGCTCGCTAGATCCCAGATGTTGCACATCTCCAGCACTGTTCATGAGACCTAACTCATTTTATGGAATTAGGTCTGCATTTGCCTCTGGTTACACTGCTTGAGCTGCAGATGATAAAGATACCTGGAAGTCAGTCTGCTAACCCAATGCCCTCTATGGCCTTTGAAATAACTGCTAGCAACACCAGAGCTGCACAGTCCCTCAAGACAAATATTCTCTCTTCCTAGTAATAGTCCAGGGAAAAACCTACTTACTTCATCTCCCCATTGTCAGAAAATTGCCTTCTATTTTCTAGTGAATCATACAGCTCATTTTTCCTTTCCAGGAGTCAGTCACACAGACTTTGCCGCTGTTCACCTGCCAGCCAGCAGCTCCTACAATTGCTGCCAGCAGCCAGACCAGGCGGCAGCGGCATCAGGCAGCAAATAGGTGTGAAGGAGTCAGGCGGCTCATTCCATAGTTTGGATCAAACCAGCACTGACTAAGCTGGCAATGAGTCAGATAACGGACATGCTTAAATTGGGGAAACATTTCAGCTCACAATAAAAGCTTGGGGACCTGGTTTCCATGCTCAGCTTTGCTATTTCCTTCCTGCATGACCACTGTGACACATTTAACAACTCTGTGCCTCAGCTTACTCCTTAGACAGAATCCCAGTGATACATCATGTCTTTGGGGAGGGCTCTGGGACCTAGGAATGAAAAATCCAAGAAAGCATTGATTATTCATTTTCTCTAATTTTCCCATTTTAAATGGACTCCTCATCCTGTCTTTTGGTCAAGAGATAAGGCAAACACATAAACAGTTTTAGTGGCAATTTTGGTACAACCAATATTTCAGGGAGAGGTCACTTCAGTCCTGCAGGCTTGACTCAAGCCAACACCTGAACTAAGAGGAGCTTTTCCTGCTTGTAATCAGCAGAACCCAGCTCCAATGGAGGAGAAAGAAGAGGAATACCTAAACTTTTAATGAGCTGTACTTTATCTCTTGTGCAGCCTAATTAACCTAACTACAGGCTCTGCATTCCAGCAAGCGGCTCTATCACATTTCCACAGGACTCGTGAAGCAGAAACCCTGCACACCTCTGGGAGGGCTCCTCAGCTGCAGTGAGTAAGCACAGCACCCCTGAGGTGGAGGGAGCTTTGCCAGAGGACTGCAGGTGAGGATCCACCCCTCTGGATTTTGAGGCTTGAGGACAGAGTTGGCTGGGAGGGGAGCGCAGAGCACTTTGATACATATCATCTTTGCCACCGCAGCCAGCCATCTGTTCTGAGTTTATTAAAAGTGATGTATTCTGCTGGGAGGATCAGGAAGCATCTGCTAGTGCATTTACATTCAAATCCTCACAGCAATCTCATCCATCCTCCTTTTTTAATTAATCAAACCCACTTTTTGGTGAAACCACATAGATAAACGCTTCCTCTGTAAATGGGAGCACATATTATGCTAATACCATTAAATGGCTAATACACACAAAAAACAATTTAGTGCAAGTAGCAGCATCTATCTCAGGATTTAAGCAAGCTGTTCTGACAGAGATCATTCCTGTTTAAAGGGATCACCATCTAAACCTGGCTTATGCGGCAGCGCAGTTTTGCTGCTGCAGAATTGCTAATCAGCTGCTTGGGGCGAGAGTGAACCCTGAAGTGATGAACCAAAACACACGTGCTTTGGGAGCCCATCTGCACGGGCTGGAGGGTGCTGAGGGACCCAAGTCCCCCCAAGCAGAGCAGTGGCCCAGGGAGTTTGGAGGCAGATGCCGCAGAGCAAGCGTAAATCCTTTTTGGCTGGAGAGAGAGCAACAGGATGCTCGACCCTCATGGCAGCGCTGCTTCACATTAGCATGGCTGCTTTGAAACCGTGAAGAGCTGGAGCTGCTTCTCATCACAGCCAGATTCTCTGAAGGGTGGGGAGGAAAAAGGTGGTGCCAAGGCTGCTGGTCTCTCTGTTATCTCTGCTTGTCATGGGATGTCTGTGGCAGGGATGACCATCCCTGCTGGAGCTGCTGCTTGCAGATGCTACCCCAGTGGTATTGTTTAGGTGCTCAGTGCTGCATGTGGTCAGCTCTCTGGGTTTCCCCAGCAAGTTCAAAGCTGGGCTGCAGCAGCAGGGAAGGTCTCCTGAGGCACCACGAGCCAGGGCAGAGTGTGATTTGCTCAGTGGGTGGGAATCCCTGTTGCAGATCACACTTAGCTCTTGGTACAAAAACCTCTCCTAGGAGTTTCAGGATCTCAGCATCCTCCTGTCCAGAGGAGCATCTCCTGTGTATGGGGAAAGGTGTCTGAATAAAATGCAGTGGGAGCTGTTGGCAGAAGCTGCCACAAGACAAGATCACAGTAATCTCCAGACCAGGGTGGTTGGTGGATCTCCAGGGACTGTCAGCATCCCCTTTCACCCAGACAGCAGGAAGAAAGTCCCTTGTAGGTCCCAGTCTGTGCCCAGGGATCACGCCTGGCTCACTTCTTGGTTGGTGGAAAGACTCTTCCAAATTGAGTCACTGGTGGCCTGTCTGTGCTTTTCCTGGGTGCCTCAAACAGCTCTAGCTTTTCCTAGTGAAAACATCATGTGCCCAGCACCTCACGGTGGCTCCAGCCCACTCTTCCCATGATTTGGGGGGACATAGCCAGCCTCCAGCCTGTGGTTTGAGGGACCAACCAGAACTGCTCCCACCCTCACATCTTTCTTTCCAGGCTGTGAGTCATGATGCCAAGAATTTGTCTGCAGCCAATGTCCCTAGTGCCTTTGTAACCAGGCCCTCCAAGAGAGTGAGGGGGTTTTGCTGTGCAGAGCGAGGGACTGACCTTCCCCACTGCCCTGCAAAAGGGATCACTAATGTCAATTATTCAGTGCAGGGAAGGCACTGAATCATAGAATCATAGAATGGTTTGGGTTGGACCTTAAAGACCTTAAAGATCATCTAGTTCCAACCCCTCTGCCATGGGCAGGGGCACCTTCCACTAGACAATGTCGCTCAAAACAACAACAACAAAAAAAGCCGTGGTGCTCGATGGTGAGAAGAGCAGTCCTCAGGGCTGTGGGAGTGAATTAGTGCTTGTGATATAATCTCATCTCTCACTTACATGGAGCATAAGGGGCAGAGGGCATTTCTGTATGCTTGGGAACTATGGCCAAAGGGAGTATGGCAAACAAGGGAGTCACAGCTGCCTAAACCAGAGCACTCTGTGAGCCCTCAGGGAGCCATAACTTGCTTTTTTCTTTCTATTATTGAGGCTGAGTATTTTTTAACTTATGTTCTTTAATTGCAAATGTTGTTGATGAATTTGGAAGCCTGTGGTCCAGAGACTGGGCAAACAGCATTTGGGTAACTAATGGTTGTTGGCCTGGTAGTAACTGCAGGGCAAATAAATATGTGCATGAAGTGATATTTAGCAACTACAGGGCTGGAAATAG
The DNA here is from genome assembly GCF_028858705.1 of Grus americana. NCBI lineage: Eukaryota > Metazoa > Chordata > Aves > Gruiformes > Gruidae > Grus > Grus americana. Next base: position 53,337,152 of record NC_072856.1, on the reverse strand, counting down.
AATTAGTAACAAAAAGCGTGATTTAAAGAGTGATGGGTCTCGTCAGGCTCAGACCAGACAACAAGAGATGTGCTGATAAGGACGACTGTCATGCACCTTCCTCGGTGCCTCTCCAGAAGGGACTTGCTCGCCACAGCACATTTTGATTGAACAAATTGTTCTGTGAGCAGCAGAGTTTACAAATCCTGAGGTTTTCTAGTGCCCTCTGACAGCCCCACCATGGGGGTCTTGACTTCAGAGTTTTTTGTCATTGATGATGTGAGCGGTCCAAATGCTTCTACAGCAGCTGCCAGCACAGGAGCCTGTGCAGCATCAGTGTGCTGCGAGAGCCAGCCTTCTGCAGGCACCAACCTCTGGCTTACCCCTGGATTCCTGCAGATGAAGGAGACTCAGGAACATGCTGGGTGGCACCTGGGTGCTGGGGATCTTCCCAAATCAGTTTTCTAATGCTGCCTTTTGTGGGAACTGTGTTTTCAATTTTGCTGTCTTCAAACTGAAGCCTCTGCTGGAATAAAACTTGCAGATTTTCACCTGAGTCTTGTCCAGTAGGTGAAGCCAGGCATGCAGTTTTTCTCAGTGGAACCCCACTGCAAACTGAATTCTAGGCACTGCTTTCAACCAGAGCTGCCAGAGACAGTCTGGGGATGAACAGTCCCCAGACTCCAGGGGAGCCCCTCTTGGCAGCTCTAAACCAGTATTTCCTTGATAAGGCAGCTCCCAGCATCACAAACCCACAGTGTCTACTGTGCTCCTACGTTTATTACCAAGACTCCTTGTGTCTTCCGTAATTAATTTCTTGTAGCCAACTACTTCTTCCCTTATTAAATAAACATAGGTTTCCTTTGGTCAGTGTTATGTATTTGAGTTTATCAGCAATGCATATTTGAAGTCATTTATGTATCGAAATAAGGAAGAAAGGAGGGATTGCTTTTTAACCAAAGGGATTTAGCTTTTGAGTTTCTTTGTAAATTCAGCAGAGGATAAAATTAGCCAATAGCTGTCTTAAGCAAAAGCACTATAGGGCTAAATCCCTTGTTTGGAGAAGACTTCACTCCCCCCATGCAGATATCCGGATCTTTCTGTCTCTTTGATGATCTCTTCCTGAGGGCTGTCCACTTGTTGATTCCCATCATGATAAGCACAAGACCTTTATGTGGTGAAAGGGCCACTCACGTAAGACTGTTGCAGCTACTCCAGCTGGACTTTCCCCAGGCTGCTGTGCCTAGAGACCAAAAATGTAACAGTTGCCTAAAAGAAAGGAGCTTTATCGTAAGAACGGAAGTCCCTAAGAAATCCCTTACCGCTTGAGCAAAGATCCTCTGGCCAAGCCTCCTGCCTCCATCCTGCCTGGCAGGGTGAGCCATGGGTGATCTTGCCCGCACGGGGCTCAGCCCTGGCACTCGGGTTGTGCTGACCCAACTGCAGGAGTCTCGACTGCAGAGTTTGTGACAGAGGGAGGCTGACCTTTTGCTGCCCTGCTAATTTAAAAGCAACCCCAAAACCACAGTGGCAGTAGATGTTATTCAGGAAAAGCAGCTGCTCCTCTAGCATCTTCGTCTGATGGATTAGGGATGGCAGATGGCACACCCCTAACGTTATCTTCTCTTTTTGCCATGTTAATATCTGTGTCCTGCTGTCCCTGGATTTACCCGGTCCCTTTTGGACTCTGTGCTGGTCCTGTCTGCCTCTGCCAGCTGCCATGGCAGCAAGCTCAAGAGTTCACAGCCTGCTGTGCAGAAAACTACCTCACTGACTCTAATGCGGTTTCCCACTGGTTACCTAGAGATCCTCAACTTCTGGGGCCACAGGATTTGGGAATATCAATTCTGCATTCACCCTATCCTCCACCTTCATAATTTTGTGAATCCTGCTCATATCCTCCCATATTCTTCTTTTCTCTAAAATGATGTGTCCCAACCTCTGTGTTTCTGCCTCTTTCGGATGCTCCATCCCACTGATCATTTCATGGTTTAGGTTATTTTTCCCCTAGCTGCATTACCTGCTTTATATCCACTGAAGCTCATTCTCCACCTTCTTGTCCATTCACCAGCTCTGTGAGGTTCCTCTGAAGTCCCCTGCTATCAACATGACATTTGACTACCCAAAACAGCTTAGTTATCACCTACAAACCTGGTTGGCAACCCATGGCTGCTTCACCTTCTGTCATATCTGCATGAACCTCCTTTGGGTTCTTGTTTCAGCCTTTCCTCATCAACTCTTTAACAATATCTTTGCAGCTGTTTGCGATGCAACTCTGTACACCTGGGCAAAACAAAATCAGTGAGGGAAGCAGAGCAGCTCCAGAAGAGCCCTGCACTGCAGCAATTTTCCCCCTTCTTCAAGAAGTGGTGAGCTCTGAGTGAGAGCACCATCAGAGGGGCATGTTCAGAGTCCCTTTAAAACCCTCTACCACAGGTAACTTTTAATCTGGCTCCATTTCTACAGACCCTTGAGGTTATTAGGGAAGCAGAAAAATTCAAGTTTTTCAGGCAAAACCTGCCTGTATTTGAGTGGGTAGTTGCAGTGTCTGCCTGTGGATGCCACTGATGCCCATTTGGGATCGCCTGGGCAGCTGCTTGTGCTTTTCCCCTCGTGACACAACACAGCCTGTCGTGGGAAAAGGCAGGAGAAGTGGCTTCAGCTTGTTGTGGTTATTGAACATACCCTTGATTAAAAGGGAGAAAACTTCCATTTCTTACAGACAAAGCACATCTGCTGGAGCTGAAACCTTCCTTCAAAGGCTGTGAGAAGATTAAGTGCTGCAGAAGAAAAAAATATGCTTTTTGTGTAACAGGAACATTCTTGTAGTATCGAGGAGCTCAAAGCGGAGAGCTGGTGCCTGCTTCACCTTCCAATTAATGACCTCTGAATAATTAGCAGAATAATCTTTTTAGAAATGCTCCAGTAGCAGTGCCCCTGATTGTCAGATAAACAACCTCCTGGAGGGGGAAAAAGCCAGCAGTGATGGACAGCTGGTTGAGGGAGTAGCAAGGTTATGGGCAGTCATTAAGCTGCGAGAACATTCATCAGCCCATTCAAAGGGTCCAACAAGTCAGAGCCATTTTGCAGGGCAGGCTAATTGAAGAAAACTATTTATTAGGAGAGTGAACAGAGATCATTACACTCTGAAGTCTGGTGTTAACACCCACTGTGGATTCAGTCTTGCAAACAGTAAAACAATTGTTTTCCCTTGACAATCATTTACTGTTAAATCCTGGGTACCTTGTCCTCCCCCAAGCTTTAGCCTCTGGGTGGGAATTTAACAGGAGCAGTGGCAGAGCGCTCTGACCGTGGGCACACCTGCTGTGCCCTCTTCATCGTTCCCATCACCTTTTTGCTTCTCAGTTCAGTGCCAATTATTACCCTTCCAGAAGAATTTTATTCAGGACTGCAAACTAAAAAGACACCCTGGGGTAGCAGGCAGGACTAAGGTTGATGTGGCTCTGAAAATGATTTTTAATACAATAATTCTTCAAGCTATGTCTGAAAGAAAATGGTGAAAGAAGCAGCATGTTATTGCAGCCGAGGACTGAGAGCGTATTGGATTTTTACTGCTTGTGCACCTCTGGTGTGTGAGCAAATTTTGAGAAAATGCCACCTGATGCAGCTGTGGGGATCAGAAGAAGGTGAAAGATTTGCTCCAAGCTCACTGAGATCTCTCCTGTTGGCACTGACATGGTTTCATATCACACAATTTCACCCTGATTTTAACAAGATTGACTCACAGAAGCATCAGGCTGAAGGGATCTCAAAGACCATTGAACCTGTCCATGATTTCAGGGTGGATTAGGTACTGCAGGACCTTCCTGCCAGAGGAGGTACCCTAGCCACCCTTGACAGCTGCATGGATAATGAACACATGAAGTCTTCCACTCAGCAGGACCTTACACTCAAAGGAGTTTGTCTGAATGTTTAGCTGTCCTTGTGTTTTGAAAGTTGAATTTTCAGTTTTCTCCTAATTTCTATCTTGTTTGCTTCAGATGAGCTTGTCCAGCGTGGGATATGGAGAACTGCTGACCATTGCCTGCTCTGCGGCTATCCTATGCAGCTGTAAGATTGCTATCCCATTTCCCCAACTTGCTCTCCAAGCCTCTCCCCACACTCATGTATTTTCCAAACTTCTTTTCATTTGTGTTGCTGTGTCCTGGGTCTTTCCCATCTCCTCTGTCTTCCACAAAGCGTGGTTCCCAAGACTGAAGGCAGCAGCTCCGGCCAAAGCCTCTTACAACAGCAGCATAACCACCACTATGTCTTACAGAGAAGCAAATGAAAGACATTAGCAAGGAAGCTCCTGGGTCACCCAGCCTGGGCCCGTGCTCTTGCAGCCACCTCTAATAATTGCTCATTTCCATCTTCAACCCAGTAAGGATTTCCTGACCTATTCACACCTATTAGAAACATGTTTCAGAATTTCATGCTCTGATACAGATACTATTCTGATTTCCAGAACAAGTGTTTTCATAGTTAGTTTAAACCCATTTCTTATTTTTTGCAGTAGCTGCACGGCATCCCCTCTTACCCAGTTTGTTGCTACTTGAATGTTCTTTGTGGATCCTTATGTAGTTGTGCATTGATCTCCCTTTTCTGCTTCCTGTATTTTGCTCTTTACCTTGCTCAATTTTGTCTTGAGGATTTCAGAACACTTTTCTTAGTCATCAAGGGAATTTTGAATTACAAACCTGTCTCCCAAATGTCTTGCAAGCTCTAGCAGCTTGGCTTTATTCACATATCTTACAACTGCACTCCCTTCCCCATCATCCAAACTGTTCTTTCACGCACTGGTCAGACATGAGCTGAGCACACATTCCCTGGGTCTTACAGTGCTCTGGCCCACCTTTTACTCTTGCAGTTCGTCAGGTAGCTGGGCCCTTTTCTCACGGTTAAGTCTAGACCATGTTTCCCTGGTGAAGACCTGAGCGCATTCTGTAGAAAAGTGTCCAAACTCTTCTTAGAATTAAGTCTGTTTCCCTTGACCACTAGACCAAAGAAGAAAAAATTAAATGGATTGACAGAGTTTACTCTTGACTAATCCCTTCAGTGTGTTTCATATCAACTGACTAACCTGTGGCTGATTATAAATTGAGAGTTTCTTAATTTGTTCCGGCAATCTTTCCAAGAATTAAAGTTAGGCAGATTGATTTAAATTCCTTGGCTTTCCCTGCCGGGCATGTACTAAGCGCTCCCTTGCTATTCCTCTGCTGTCCCTCTTATTCCCCAGCTATTCAAAAGCAATTGCTAATAGCTCGGAAATGGCTTTGGATGGGTTCTTAAGCTCTTGCAGATGAATTTTGTCTGGTTCTGCAGGCTGGAACCCATCTCTCTAATCTAAATATTCTTAAGCACTTCTTTCCTTATTCCGCTCCATGGCTCCAATCCTCTTGTTATACGTTTCAATTGTGTTCAACATCTGGTTATGATCAACATTTCTAGGAAGTTTGAAGTAGAAAATGACAGTGAATGTTTCAGCCTCTCCTGGATCATTACCTCTCCAGAACACAACCACCTTTTTTTTCTTTGTAGACTGTGGTGCCATTAACCCTTTCTCTATGGCTTCTTCAGATCTCCTTTCAGTTCTTAAGAAAGGTGTGATATTAATGTCGTGCGATAGAAATCCCATTATTTTATTAACAGAAACAATTCAGGAAAAGCCACAACAGTCTGAAGGTCTACCTCTGCTAATGCAGCTCATCTCCCTGTTCATAGGCTCAGAGCTATATGTAGACATGATTTAGGTGAGGTGCATAGTTTGGTGTTTCATGTTATACACTGGGCCCAGAATGAAACTCAGAAGACAGAGATAGGCTCCTGATGTAATGTATGGGGTGGGGGGTTAGCTGTCTAAGATGGGGACGTAAAGCTTTGTCAAGAGACTCATCCCTGAGTCAGCTTGGGCACCTGACTTAGGACAAGGAGGACCCTCTACCTGTCTGGGCCTCAGACCCTGCATCATCTCTTCAAGGAAGGTACCTACTTGTGAAAAGGACTGAGCAAGAATCACAATTTCATGTTAAAAACAGGAGACAGCAAGGTAGTTGTAGCGTAGTCCCTCTTTCCTACCCGGCCAGTATTTAGAGCACTTCCCCATCAAAAAAAAACAAAAACAAAAACAAAAGCAAAAAACAACAAAAAAACCAAACCCAAACCAAACAAACAAAAAAACCCAAATGAAAGCAGTGTTTTAATGCTTCCCTTAGTTTGATAGATTTCAAAGCCATGACTCTCCCCCCGCTTGAGAGTCTCCTGGCCACAGGAGGCCAGGGACGCTCCAGTCTCACCTTTCCCTGAGCAGTCACTGATGCAATTGGATCCTGAGTGAATGAGAGCCAGGGAGAATGTACTCTTAGCCTGCTCTTTAGGGCACTTGGATGGGAGAAGTGAGCCTGACCCTCCTCAGCTTGTGAACAAGACTGTGGCTGCTTCAAGCTATGACACAGAGGATGGATATGATCTTCTGAACCAGGCTCCTGAGAGCACTGATTTGGGATTTCACTACTTCAGAGAAAGATGCCAGTCTCAGTGGCCTAAATCAGGAGCAGGAGCTCCTCAAGCACTTGAGAGTCAAAACAGAAGCCACCTCCAGGCCTCATTCAGGTCTAATACCTACAAGTAAGTTGTGTCCCATGTATAGTAAGACACCAGATGGCTTGGCGATGAGTTACATTTCTTTGTAGGAATACCACCACAGAGGTTATTTAACACAGGGAAGTTGATTTAACACTTTTACTTGTTTTATTGTACTCTATGGTAAAATTAAAGAGGGACAAAAGCAAATATATGCATATGTGTATATATGGGTCAATTGTGGAAGATCAAAAATATGAGACAATTTGAGTTCAAAACTGACTCGAGGAACCCTGAGAACTGATGATGTGCAAGGGTGCGTGCATGTGTGCAGGGTAGAGGGGAAGGAGACAAGAAGAGCTGGCTTGAGCTGCCTTCATGCCAAGTGTGTCATCTACAGTACTAGTTTATCATGTATGGACCCTCTAGAGCATCAACAGCAACCTAGAACCTGGGACGTGGAGTGAATATAAGTACAATAAATAAGTCTTAGGGCTTAAAAAACATTGCCAGTTACAAAAATGTTGGGTTTAGCAGCCAGGTCATGTGACTTTGAAGGAATTTGCTCATGGAGGAATGGGGCAGGTGTATGAATTCAGAGAAGCTCCTGCAGAGGGAGAAAGACTCTGTGTATTACATGTGTATCGGGAAAGATTTAAAAACAAGAAGAGGAGTTAGAGCGGTCTGCTGTTCTTCACTTCACTGTGGCAGATATGAGTATAGGTTCACAGATGTTCAGGGAAAATCACTCTGGGAAGCAGCACTGACTAGGTGAGTCATTCCTCCAGGTCCTACAGCTGACATGCATCAAGGTAGTTGGGTGACAGGCAAAAAGGAAACTTGATTTTATATCTGATCATATTACCACGAACCCAAGACTTGAGCCCAATCTGGTGCTGCAATCTGCTGGTTCACACCACTCTGGTAACCATGTTTTTGGTCGTGGTGGAGGCTCTCACCTTCCCGTATGGCTTGTAATACTTCTTTACCTTCCAACTTGCCTACGTGAAAGCAAAGCACGTTACTTCTATGGAGGTAACAAGACCAATTTAAGCAGGTGAGTACAACAAACCCACTCTCCCCTGGGGCCCAAAGCCTGGCTCCTGAGCACATCCACATCACGAGAGTCCTGGTGGGAGCTGGTGTGGTTTCTGGGCAGAGGCACGCCAGCAGTTCCCCTGGTGAGAAGCAGGCATGGAAAGGCAGGTCTCAGCTCGGGGTATACTCTGTCGCCAAGCTTCACACCAGGATTTTGAAGACATTTGGTAGAGACTCACAAAATTCAGATTTGACTGGGGTTTCTAACCATCAACATTCATAGCCAAAGATCTGAGAAAAGTCTCCCTGGTTTATAACACTCCGGCTAAAACTAACAACACTCCTCATTAGGAAACCTGTAGAGCATTTATTGCAAGAAGTGTCTTTCATCCAGACCCTGTGCTTCCGATTGCAAAGCTGGATGCACCTCTTGGGGGGAAAGCAGAGAGCTGGACAGGCGTGTTATCAACCTTTCTGGAGCATACATGTGAAAACTGTACCAAAAGCCTTTGTTCATACAAAATCATCCAAACAACCATAGAAACAGCTTCTAAAACTCGCATCGCAATCACTCCCTTTGCTGCAAAGTTTAAGCATTAAGAACTTTGAGGCTCAGCGGCTCAGGTGCAGAGTTGTTATAATCTCATGGAATTAAACACAACTACAGTAGTAATAAATTCGGCCTCATAGCTTCGCTTTTGTTTTGTTTCTAGTAAGATATTTGGAGCAGAGTCTTTTCAGTGTACATCTACTTTCATTATTTTTTCATTGCATATGCAGTAAATATCAACTAACAAAAAGGACATTCTGATTAAATCTTCTGCTTTATGAGTATGTGTGAAATTAACTGGGTGAGTGCAAAGAACACAGAAACTTTATTGGTTTTCAAACGCAGAGTCACTTGATTTTGATTTAAGCCACGTTTTGCAGTTCATACAGGCTTTACCAGGGCATGTTTGCCCAACAAGTCTTTCAAATTCAATAGTTACCATACACTTATGGTCAAGCAAACATACAAAATGATTTTGAGAAACTAGGGAAAAAAATCACCTTGACAAGTAACCAGTTTGATGCACATATCCCAACCTGTGTTTGATCAAACATTACCTACCACAACCAAAAAGTCTGTTACAACAATGGTTTTGCAGTCTATTGCTGTGAAGAGCCTTCCCAGTTGACAAGCAACTGGAGAGGAAGGTCTGCTGATATTTTAAACAAGCCAGTGCCTGGAAACGCTTGTGCCTCCTGGCTCACATGCAGGTGTAGGTGGCATGGTTGGAGTTGTGCCAGCATCAAAACTATACTCTGGGAAACAAACTGTGTTCCTCCACATGTCTTTCAGAGGAAGGGTTAAAATAGGACTACCCACGATTACATTTATTTGACCCCAGGAAGTTCAGATGATCAGAGCTGCCCTCAGCTCCTGTGATACACTGCATTGACCTCCACGCTCTTATGCAAGATGCGCTGCATGTGGGGATATAGCCAGGGCTATTGCTATTGCATCAAATCTCCCTTCAGAATGGTGTGACTGCTCTGCGGAGGACACTCACACTTTGTTCTTCAGCAGATGTTCTGTAACTATATCTGGCTACAGCCTTCCCTGAACCATGCTGGGTGTTGCAGGTGATACACCAGCAGCAATAAGGAGTAATGCGTTTCAAAAAGCATATCCTAATTAAATTTTTAATGCTCTTTTTCCCTAACACCAGCCTCATTAGATCCGTGTGTGTGAAATATTTGTTCAGCCAGGTATTATACTGCTAATCATGAAGACTGGCTTGTTGCCTGGATACTTCACCCAAGCCACAATATCACAACTACAAATGCAGAACTAAAAAACAAGTCACTCCTTAATCTTCAAGATTATCTTACTGTGCTGATCCTTGTAGTGCAGGAAACTATATTTCTTGAGCAATACAGAATGAGCTCTTGCTACACATGATGTATTCAGGTCATATTTTAAATTTATTATTCTGAAATTGTCCTTCCTAATTTCTTTAAAGTTTGAAATGCGGCTTTGTCTCCTGAGTACTTTCTGAAATGGAACAAGTTCTCACAGACCAGTGGTGTAATGCAACAGTACTTAGGCCTTTGCACTTTCACTCAACTGGGCAGTTTGCACAAGCTTGCCATGAAACAAAGAGCTTATACCCCAGTCCTCATCTCATGTCTGGGGAAACAGAAAGAGGTCTCCATCCAAACTAGGCCTCCATTGATCCTATTTCTACATTCACATCCACCAATTTTTAGCCACTCTATTAGCTAAATGCAAGTGGCATTAAAAAAAAAAAAAGTTGGATAAACAAGGGGATCCTCAGACTACTGGGCTGCAATGATGCCACCCTTTCTCAGAGATGCCCCGTATCATCCCATCTGTGCTGCCCCAGGGACAGCCTATTAAATTACCAAATTCAACATTGCACTGGAAGGCCCTTTACACACCTTCCCTTTCTTACTAGCTTCAATGTATCTGGATATACATTTTTCAGCAAAGTGTTTTCTCTGAAAAAGGTTGCCCAGCTTCAACAGACGGAATGACAGGAACACCACAAGGGACAAGGAGGTGATGTCAATGCAACATTTAAATATCCTTTAGATATATGCAGTACTTGGTCCTTCAAAGGCTGACCAAGCCTGATCTCAACTAAGCGAAGACTACACTGCTAGTCCAGCTCATGTTTCCCTACAAAGTCCATGCTGTCCCTGCCATCCCCCTTCACAGATGTGTGAAACTCTGTTGAAGCCATTAGCCCCATAATGGACTCACTGTTTACAGCTGTTATAGCCATTTCTCCATAATTAAGTGCTGTGGACAGTGATGACCTTCATCTACCCTCTGGGTATTTTTCAGGAATATGCACTTGACTGTCCGGGTGAGATAAGATCACTGCCAGTGTTGCTCTTTAGGAAGAGTTAGCTAAGGGATAATATAGCCACTAATGGCCAGCAATCTTCAAATCAGAGCATGTTGCTCTAGAAAGCAGCTCTTTCTGGCAAAGGGCTCAGGGGAAATGTCCTAGTGTAACTTGGGATGGAGCCAGAGATGGAGGAGTTTTTCTGGCATGAATAAAAAGCCACACCCTGGATGGGGAAGGGCAGTGGCCAGTTTTGGGGATGTGGGAAGCTAAATTTTTAAGTAGTGTTGTCTGCCTGACTCCTTGATGCTTTGGAAGAGCATACACTTTGTTCACCCACCCCAAGAGTACGGATTGGACGTTGCCAAAACACACCCAGGGTTTCTCCAGGCAGCCCAGCGCATCTGAGCTCTTGCAGGGCTCAAGAAGCAAGGTGTCCCCAGCTGCACCTCATGCCAGGGAAGCAGGTCTGTAAGACCACAACTTGGCTCCTGCTCCTTGCAGCAAGTGGTGAGGGATGAAGGTGACCAAGGGGGCCGGACCCTGCACCCCCAACTGTCTTTCCAGGCATACTCTTTATGCTGGCAGGGGCCAGGAACTTATTCAAGCAGGACCAAGCTCAGCTTAGGAAAGGTCAGTCAATCTCACGTGCTAAGAAGAGCAGGACAAGTCATTTGTTGACTTTAAAAAAGAACTGCATAGAAGAATAGAAAAGACGCCATAACAGCTTTTTCTCGGGAGCTGACAAGGGAATTCTCAAAGCGTTATGACAAAACCCTCCTCAGGAAAGCCAGTTACAATTTGCAAACATAAACTGACCCTTGGATGGAGGCTTTAAGCTTCCCCATGTAACCAACAGCGAATAATAACATCTCCTCAGTGCTTCTCCTGACTCAGCTACCAAATTACTGTATGAGGCTGGGCAAGTAACTTAATTTCCCTTTATTTGTACCTATATCTAGGACCCTACAGAGCCTATGAATAAATGGATATGTCGATACACAGGCATATATCCCCTACATGTCCATATAATACAGTTTAATATTTGAATTTTTAATGTAATAGGATTCAATTCTTCATAATGAATAAAACACTGGGCTGTATCAGTGCTCGGTGTCCTTGCAAGAACAGAGGTGTCCTAATGCTTAATTCATGTTTGCACAATAAACTGAAGGCAGAGGCTGAAAGACACCAAATGCTGAAGACTTTGTTGAGGGTTCTATGCAGAGGGGCTTTGTGGTGGCCACGTACCCACAGCTCAGCTGCTGGAGGATGCCCAGCACCCCTTCGCATGGCTCCCCTCTGCCTGGAGCAGGGGAGGGGGCTCTGCCTCTGAGCCCCCATGGGAGCAGGGAGCCCCAGGGGCAGCACCGGCAACAGCTGAGAGTTTGGGGGAAGGTGGAAGGTGGATGACCCACTCCCACCACGGTTCCCTGCCGCACTGCAAAGGATCTTCTCACTGCAGGCACAAAAATGCTGAGCTAACCCCACCAGCAGCTGATCAAAACCTGATTTCAACAAGACAAAAACCCCTCCTGATGAAACTTGGCTGCACGCCGAATTAGCTGTGGCCCTGGAGCGATGTTTAGAAGGACACGGCAAATGGGAGTATGCTTAATTAAAGTTGACAGTCATAATGGCACGGCCTGTAATAGTATCAGGAGATTATTGGTTACAGGCCAGTGCTACAGGCTGTGTGACGTCCCTGCCAAGGTGTGACCCTTATGCCAGCTCTGTCAGGCCAGATCTTAATTTCTGCTCTTTAATGCTGAACATCTCATGTTGATAGGGAAGTGAAAACAGCTTTTTACCTCCTGGTCTCCATCTGCAGCTGCTCTCTGTACCATGCAAACAGAGATTATTGAGAAATCCATGTTAGGGTTTATCTAACTGATCTTTAATGTAATAACAAGTAAATGAACAAAGGCTAGAGGAAAGAGCTTAGGAGGGAGGAGAAGGGATGTATCTTGCCCTCTTCTGATTAACTGGTTGAATATTTTTATATTTACTTATTTAACCTATATCCAGGTTAAAGAAATGGGGCACAGGTTGTCAAGTTAGTACAATACTTTTGTGATAGGAGATTGTCAGGGAAAGCAGCTCTACGACATGTGCTGGGAGGCTGCATGGGCACAGCACCTGGCGTGGCCCAGAGCATCCTGCTGGCACAGCGTCCCCTCTTTGAGAGAACACTTCAAGACCTCAGCTGTTGCACACTGTATTTTCCCCCTGAAGTCAGCACTTACTTACTCACATAACCCCTCTCGGTCTGGCTCTGTAATTTGCTTCCGAGCAATCAATGACATGTGTCGAACATTGCTCTTCTGGCTTGGCAGAAAAGTCAAATGTAACTACTGCTTTTTACAGGAGCTGAGAGCAGCTCCTCTTCAATTTATTTTGCTTCTACTCCTTTTTCTCAAAAAGCTCCAGGATCTTAATTACAGCAACATTTCCCAGTGGAATGAGAGCACTCTGATTGAGTAGGGTAATGAGGTGCACGAATTAACAGTGACATTGACTCATACCTCCAGTCAATACCTTGATATCTTATCCATTGAAGTAAATACATTTTAACATTGCTCCCTGCAGAATTTGGCATATGTGTGCACTGTAGCAAGAGGATCCAGTTGGAAAGGTTCAAACTCTGTCAAAGAAAGGTAGGAGTTCAGGTGAGAAAGGGGAGATTCAAGAGATTCTCAAAAAAGAGGTTCATAGCTTTCAAGCTGGGCTTAGCACTTCCTTGGAAATGTAACATAGTTCCTGCAAACGCAGGAGGTCTGGGGGGGGTTTTGTGATATTTGGGATTCCCAAATCAAATGACTAACGACATGGTGGGAAAAATCTAGAGTCCCAGTTACAAGAGCTAACAGAAGAGCCTGGGTAGCAAACTGTATCAGCTGGAGGCTAAAACCAAATGTTACCCTAAGCAAAGGGCCGGGAATAGGCTGCTCAGAGGACTGGAGAGGAAAACATGGCTCTTTCCCACCTCGGACTCTGCGTATTTTCCATGTCTGTGCATCCTGACAATACAAGTGAGGCTGCAGGAACAAACTCTGGAGAAGTCAAAAGCCTCCTAGGGAAAAGGTCCAAATATTGGAACATTGCGTTATAGGAAACAACGGGCGAAGGTGAACATGCTTGACTTTAGGCTCTGTCAAAGCATCAGAATAAGCTTTTTCCTGACACAGCAGGTAAATGTATTTGGAGATGAAATCGTACATACAAGAAAGGCGGAAAAATCACTCCATACTGGTAGAGATATTAGGAGGTTGTATGAGTATATTGTTGATAATATTCTAAGATTACCTGAAGAGTATTAGTAGGTCTATGGGATTCAAAAGAGCCTTAAAGCTTGCATCCCCCTTTTACATCCTCATCCAGATATGAGCAATGGCAACTGCCTCTGACTTTGTTGAAGGATTCAGAAAGACAGGCTGTACATACTGCATGCTGCTGGGTAGTTCCAGTAGTGCAGCAGCCAGTGACAACACCTAAAATGCTGTAACTGAGAGCATTTCTCAACTCTCATCCCTGGGGACATGTCCTATTCCACTTCCTTATCCGGGAGCACGCAGGAGGGAAACCGCAGAGCTAGAGACAGAAAGGAGCCCTGGTCCTTGCAGCAGAAGAGAAAAGAAGATCATGCAGGAGATATTTACAGGATTAGGCAGGAAAGAGAGTCCCTGGGCAGAGGACTTTCTAAAAAGAGACCAGGAACTGTCAGTGAGAAACCTCTGTCCTGTGGTTTGGACTCACTGGCATTGTGGGGAGCAGGGTGCTGGGTACACTGGTAAAGCAGTTGGATATGGCAGAGAAATGCCCATTTCCATCCTCAGTTCCTCCCCTAAAAGAAACAACCTCAAATTAAAAAAGCCATTTTTCCAAACTTTCCAAATATTACATTATTCAAATGTAATAGCAGCAGGAACTCACCACATCATTAGCATGCAGATACCACACTCCTTTTTGACAGCCAGGCAACTTGGTGCAGAGATGTTAATATAACTTAAAACACAGATGTTTTAAAAAATCAGCCTTGATTCTGGGTACTTCCATTTCTGGACTCTGTGGCCAGGACTTGTTATTCCTGGTGCTAAGAGATGCTGAGATCTAATTGCAGCCTTCCAGTACCTGAAGGGGCCTACAGGAAAGCTGGTGAGGGACTGTTTGTCAGGGAGTGTAGTGACAGGACAAGGGGTAATGGGTTTAAGCTGAAGGAGGGTCGATTTAGATTAGATGTTAGAAAGAAATTCTTTACTGTTAGAGTGGTGAGGCACTGGAACAGGTTGCCCAGAGAAGCTGTGGAGGCCCCATCCCTGGAAGTGTTCAAGGCCAGGTTGGATGAGGCTTTGGGCAATGTGGTCTAGTGGAGGGTGTCCCTGCCCGCAGCAGGGGAGTTGGAACTAGATGATCTTTAAGGTCCCTTCCAACCCAAACCATTCTATGATTCTATGATTCTATGCTAAACAGAGCCAGAGAGCCACCACTCCAGAGGAGATGAGCAGAAACCTCCACTGCTCAGTAATGCTGTTACTCAAGATGTGCACTTTGGTTGGACACCACAAATTAGCAAATTATCTTAACCTGTTTTCCCCAACAACATGGCCAATGAGCCTCTCAGCTCCTACCTCAGACACATTGCTGCAGAAGTGGAATTTCATTAGGGTGTTTTTCCTATGAGAGCTCCAGCAGCTAGGAAGTGAACAGTTATTTAAAATAGTTTAAAATACCCCAGGAAGGGTTAAGTCACAGTCGCAACTGCTCACATCCAGATCTCTGACCTTCTAAGGGCTGCTGGCACATTAGCTGGAGCACAATTTCCAAGACCTGACTGAACTCTTGTACAACACAGGCACGTCAAAGTCCACATTTTTATTCGTCTCTGCCACAGTGTTAATTCAGTGAGGTGACTTTGCTAGGCGAGCGTGAGACCCGACACATGGCAGATCTAGAGTGCTAGTTAATGTGGGGAATCTGAGTGTTTCAGACGAGCTGCCAATCACTCTGGTCCCTTCCAAGCTGCGCTAGGGTCACTGGCCTCTGCCCTGAATGTGGCTGAGCTATTATCAGTAAGTTACTAATGAGCTCATGCTTGTGGCGGTGAGTTTTCTTTGCTTTAGCATTCCAGGTCTTACTTCTTAAGGTCAAAAGTGGATCCCCAGGCATATAAAGCAATGCATTAGTTTTATGGCCCCCTGCGAGCACAGATTGATAGCTGTACCCTTCACCCACACCTTCCTATGTCCTCCACTCCGCTGCTGTGCAACAGCTTCCTAAGGTCTACTGGAAGCAAGTACATAATGGGATATGTGTGGTGGGGGACAGAACAGCATGGCAATACCTGACACTGGGGCATGGCAAACATTTACCACTTCTGCTAGTGGTGATGTGCTGAACCCTTTTGTGCTAGGAGGCCACAAGGCAGCTAGTTCAACCAGCCACGCTGGAAGTCGGCAGCCTGCTACTGCTGGCCGGCCAAATGGCTCCACAGCTGCATCCGCCTTGTAGGCAGAGTGGGAGTGTCCTGGTTTTTGACTGGGATAGAGTTAATTTTCACAAGAAGCTGGGAGGAGACACAGCCAGGATAGCTGCCTCAAACTAGCCAAAGGGGTATTCCATACCATATGATGTCATACTCAGTATATAAAGGGGGGGACTGGCTGAGGAGGAGTCACTGCTCGTGGACTGGCTGGGCATCAGGTTCCGGGCAGTGAGCAAATTGCATTATGTATCACTCTCTTTGTATATTCTTTTATTAGTACTATTGTTGTTATTTTCCTCTTCCTTTGCTGTCCTAGTAAGCTGTCCTTATCCCAACCCACAAGTTTTGCCTTTGGAGTGAGCAAGCAGCCATGTGGTACTTAGTTGCCAGCTGGGGATAAACCATGGCAGGGAGGCAGGAGCCTGGCAGGGAGCAGTGAGTGGCAGGGAGCCTGGGGATCTTCAGCTTTGCACATCTACATGACCTGTTCCACCTGCAGCTGGGCAGATTATCCTCTTGGTCTGACTTGCAAAGAGACGATGGTGCAAGCACAGGAATGCACTGAGAGGGGACAGAACCCTGCTCTGAGTTTGGGGGTTGTTTCTTTGGTCTTTCTGTCTGTTGGCTTTGGGGTGGAGGAAAAAGAGCCCTTCCAGCCTGATCGGATGCCTTGGCCCTGGAGCCGAAGACTTCTAGAGCTGGTGCAGTGGTAAAGTGGCAGACGGCTATTCCCAGGCCACAGCTATGAGCTGCCATGTGGACAGGTGACTGTGTGACTTAAGCCATTACACCCACTGCTCACACCAACTGCTCCACCTTTTTGCCAAGTCATTAGGTTAGATGTCACAGCAATGAAGGCAGGACTCGCTCTAGGTTGAGCTTGAACTCAAGGACTTGGGCTTTTCTCAACTTTAGGCCAGACATAAAAGAGAGAGGAGTAGCTCACAGAGGGAAGCTGCCCCCACCATTGGTTCCAAAATGTTCCCAGACGGGCAAGCATCCATGTTATGTAGACTTTCAATCCAGGCACTGGTAGATTTGTGAAAGAGAGCGTCCCTTTGATTTTTCCATATACCCACATCAGCCCTACAGTGGTGCTCCCTCATGCCTCTGCAAAACCAGAAGGTGCCTGAGAAACATGGGCCTCTTCCTGCAAGACCTGGGTGCCGGACGCCCTGCTGCAGCTCCATCCTGAGGCAGGGCTGCTTCACTGCCTGCTCCGGGGGCTTGCATGGGCACCTCCAGATACAACCTGCCAGTAGTTTTAGCACCATGAACTGCATCCAACAGAGATTTGCTGCCACCAGCTTCTTTACCCACCAACTTGTGGTAGCACAGCGTGATCATCACATGGCCAGGAAAGGCTGCAATGCCTCTCTGAGTCACAGGTCTCCTCTTGCTCTCACAGATTTGTAAGGTGTAAGATGCTTTCTCTACACACATGGCTTGAGCCATATAACGCTCACGTTCAGACTTGCAGTTCCCTGCTGATCTGCACCCTTCACACTACTCCACGATGGTGTGCGTCTGGAAACACCCCTTCTCCTCACACTATTTGCTTCCCCAAGTAACCCAAGTCCTACCCTCTCTATTTTTACTCCATTACAAGGGTCTGAATGCAGTTTGCTGTACACACTGAGATGCCAAAATCAGCAGCCACGGGGAGCTGTGGGCGCTTGGAGCCCCACAGAAGGCAGGGGCACTCCCCTGCTGCTGAGCAGGGGTGGGAGTTTGGCTCCCTGCTTTCCTGTGTTTTCAGGGCTGTCTGGTGAGCCAGGAGCGGGGAGGCCGTGAGTCATCCAGTCAGTACAAGCACGTAGGCAGCAAATTTTGCAGCAGATCATGGCTAGAGGATTAAGGCATGTGGCGACATATATGTGACTGCTGTTCAGTCAGAGCCACTGCTGGAGCTGAGCATCAAAAGGAAGCCCGTGCAAACCTCCTCTCGTAGACGTGCCCCTCTCTTTACCTGTCACTGCAGTCGACGGTCATAAGATCAGCTTTCAATGAGGGCGAGTGGTTGGTATTGACTAACTCCTTTCTGTTTCATTTATTCAGGTGAAAATATGAGCATCTAGCTGCTTTTGCCACCACCAGCGTCTCTGCAGTAGTGGTGGACATCCTGTCAGCAGCGCTGTCACAGACACACGTGGGGCTGGTGGCTGTTCAAGACCCTGGAGGTCTGCACTCCCTGCTCTGCCTTGCAACCAGGCAGCTGCCTGTTTGGCAGAACTTCACACAGTGCCGGGGCCTGTGCTAGCATCCTTGTTGTATAAGAGCAGCATTATTAAGTCAACCCAGAGGTCTGTGTAGCTCATCATCCTGTCTCCAATACCATCCAGGCAGGAGACACCACGGGCAGGCAGGAGGATGCCCTCTGCATTTGTGGGGGCACTGGGCTGCAGATCCTGGGGCAGCGCAAGCTCCCCCTAAGCAAAACCAAAGCTCCAGCCAACAGCCCAAACCAAGTGCTCAGAGAAATAGCTAAGTTTGGATAGCCACATGGTGATGCTGCCTCCAGTGATCAGCAGTGCAGGGGCTTCCTGCATCAGAGAAGGCATTTTTTTGGTTTAAGAGCCCTTGGTGGGTTTTTCTTCCAAGAATGAGTTTAATCAAATTTTGAAGCTACGTAACCTTTCAGCATCCCTAACATCCTGAGGAAAGGAGTTCCACAATTTACCTCTGTATTGTGCAAAGGATATCCCTGTGTTAGCCTTGAGCCTCCCATGGCCGGGATCATTGTACTTCTGGCTGAGAACATGACAGGGAGGCAGGGACCTGGGACTGGGGTGCTGGTTTGGAGAGGCAGGATTCAGGCTAAGCAGTATGATGGTTGGGGCTAAAGGATTCAAGATTCAGGATTAGATGGGACTATTAAATGTGCCTTAGAGCAGTAGCTTTTAAAAAAATTATATATGTCCCCCAAACTGGCTTGGTCAAACCATGCCTATTCAGGACAAACCATCTGTCAGCATTAAATGGAGTGCTTTAGAGTTAATTTGAAACCAGAATAGATAGTAGCAATCAGCAATAACATGTGCTTGACAGTCCTTCAAAAGGATATTAGAACTCAGCTTCTTGGGAAAGCAGTGCTCCAGAATACCAGCTGCCACTGTCTCACCCTTCAGAGAGAGCACAAGAGAAAGTCTGATCGCTTTGGAAGTGTATAATAATCTCATGCTAATCAAGTATTCAGGGAAAAATATCTTTTACTAGGAAATTCTGCATCAAGGTGCCTATTAAAAGCATAGAAAGTCATGTCCATTCTCTGCCTCATTTGTACTGTTCTTAGATTCTGCAATAAAGAAGACAGTTAATTTTCCAGGTAAGGAACATGATTAAAATTATGGCAGGTAGGAGATGTTCACTGATTTCTTTCAGCATCATGAAGGAATAAAGTTGAAATAAAGTCTGTTAAACAGATTTAAGAGACGGTCCATGTCCTCAAATGTCTACAGTGTGCTGAGGCAAAGGTGAGAGACAGGTGATGCTATTAGCCGGGGGTGAACTTAGCTTTCCTACATCCAGAGCATGTGGCTCAGCTTTGGCCTCCAGATCATTCTCCCTCTTCAAAGCCTATTGCTCAGGCCTCGTTGGTTCCTCAACACTGCTGACCTGCTGCTTCTTCAAGCAAAGGAGTGTGTAGTACTAGTATTGCAGCCTGGCACACCACACTTTCTTGTATAGAGTAGACCAGACAGATACACACTACTGAGTCTTCTAAACTTCCTCCTTGACCACTGATCCAGACTGAAAAATACAGCATCCGAAGGACCTTCAGCACTCATCACTTCACCATCCTCTCCTGTGCCTTAAGTAATTCGTTCAGTTATTTAAATGTTTATTGGTGTTGTTTTTTTGAAGAAGATCAAACTTTTCTTCCAGTGTGGACAATGACCAGAGGCTGGATGAATGGAGGAATTAATTTCTGACAGAGTCAGTCCCACTTTCTCCTGTAATGTGCTATTTTACTGTACTGGGGTTTCCAGCCCTTCAGGGGAAGAGTTTTAATGAAAAGGCATTGACATTTCAGAAAGAAGTTGTTTCTTTGCATTTGACATGTAGACATAATTTCCTTTTAAGAGACCATACAGCCAGCAGCTGGAGTTGAAGAAGTGAAGGGTAAGTGTTCTTCCAGGGTCTGGTGCCACGCTTCTGTTATGGGGCTGAGGAGACCCAGCTGTCCGCTCACCAAGACAGTCAGTGGATGGTGCTCAAACAGAGCCAGGACAGAGTGTATGCAGCCCTGGAGCCATCCTTCCTTTAAACCCCTGGGTTTATAATCCGAGGCATCCAGTGAGATCAAGTGTTGTAGTAGACACCAGGACTCTGTCCCTTTGCAGTGCTTGGGATGGTGGGTGGCTGCAGGACTGTCCTGCCGCTCACCTCCCAGCCCGGTTCCTGCGGGGCTCTGCTCTCACCACCCATCCACCCGAGTCTGGGAATTGCTGGACCATCTCCTCTTCACACCCACACTCGGCGATGAGCACAGCAGAGCACTGATCACGGAGATGTCCTCTTGCATAGCGTGCTAATTAGCTCATGTGTGCTTTACATGCAGGCGTTGCACCGGAAAGCAGAGGTCGGGGGGGCCATAGCTCATGTTGGGAAAATAACCGTTGTGGTCTCAGAAGATTAGAAAGAATTATTTTAGCTGGACTATTCTTTCCAATTAAAACATGCTAAGACACACTAGACATTCATGCAGGTTATCTGTGCTATGCAGTGTAAGAATCAAATCTGAACAGCTATGTTATCCTGACTTGTTTTAATGCAGCACTGGTAAATAAAAGCATGCTGGTTTTATTAGTTTTATAGAATTACTGTTACATAGAACTGTCTTTGGGATGGTGCAGGAGATTAAAACTGTCTCTGTTGGGATTGTTCTTGTTCACATCAGCATATATATGGAAAACTAAGATGTTAATTTGTGAAAGAGGTGATCATAAGGAGGCTCTGTAAAGGCTGTGGTATAGGGGATTATTTTATCTTATCTTATCTTATCTTATCTTATCTATCTTATCATATTTTCTCTTATTTGTTTTACAAGCTGCAGCCCTCATGAGAACCAGAGATGACTGTTCAGCTCTCCAGCCCATGCTGGGCCAGGTCACTTTGCTCACCCTGGGCAAGCATCCAGCTCTAATACCATTATATTATTTCTCTCCTTCTGATATTAAAATATAGAATTAATTTACCTCATTATGAACATTTAAAACCTCTGAGCAGCCAGAATGGTAATTTTCTAAAAAGATCTCAGGTCCCACACTAAACAGTAATTTCAGTTGTTATTTAAACCTGTATAGAAAATAAAAAAAATGTGCTGAGCAAGTCCTAAAACCTTTGAAACTTGAAAGAAAACACTTTTTCCAGTCTCCTGGCTGGTAGACCATTGCTAGTTTGCAGTGCTTGCCGTGGTGGCACAGACAGCTTATGACTACAGGGCACCTGGGGTCTGTGCCTGGGCTTCACCCTTCGGAAAACACATACCGAAACCCATAAAATTTCAAGGAGACAACCGCTAGAAAAAAACCCGATGAGGCTGTGGCATATGAGAGTGGCCAGGCCCACGGTACTGCAGTTGTGCCTGAAGTCAGGCAGTTTGCAACCGAAAAAGCAGGGTGCAGGTAATGTCCAGGCAAGGTGGCCCTACGCCCTCCTGGGGCCTGACCCCAGCCTTGGTCCATGGACAGGACCGAAGAGTGGCCCTTTCCAGGTTACATCCTGGCTTCTGCTCTGACTGAAGAGGACATGGGAGGATTTTGTTGTATGGTCACTGCAGACATGGGATACAGAACAAATGGGTACCTATGGATGGGTACCTATGCATGACTTTCGCTAGAGCTACAGGTGAGACACTCTCCTACCTCTTTTCTCTTAGCCTCCAATAACATAAAACATTTTCTTCATCAATAACTCATTGCCCTCCCAAAGAAGCTTTAATGCCAAGGCAACTTTGACTATCTTATTACTCACTATATTCAAAGAAACAGCCTGTGCTAAGGCGCTAAACTATCAAGATCTAAGGGGAAAAATTTAACAAACAGTAGCAGTTG
This sequence comes from Grus americana, assembly GCF_028858705.1. NCBI lineage: Eukaryota > Metazoa > Chordata > Aves > Gruiformes > Gruidae > Grus > Grus americana. The sequence continues at coordinate 53,315,157 of NC_072856.1, read as the reverse complement.
GTAATGCAAGCACCTAAATTTCCTGTCCATGTCTTGACAAAGCTGCAGATTGAGTCATGTTTCCTGACATATTAATAAAAAGGTTCGGTGCGTGGGAACGGCTGGTGTTTGTTCCTGCAGAAGAAAAACAGAGAAGCACCTTGGAGTCCACAGAATTTTCCAAGCCCGTTCCTCTTTGCTTATTTAAGAGCTTTATTTTTTTTTTAATAAAAGCAAGTTTACAGAGATAGGAAGACAATAAAAGGCAGTGCCATTTCCTAGCTTGTTAGTGCTGGATAAAGGTGACAGGCTGAACAAAATCATCTGTGTCCTTATAATATTCCTCGTTTGATTGCTTACAAATAAAACAGTTTAATAAAGGCTCTGAGATACAAATACCACATGGCCATATTGACAGGAGCAAGGGAAAGGAGAACACAATAATTGCGTTAGCTCTATCCCTCAGATTTATTAGCTAGATAAAATATGCATTTACCTCATTCTAGACAGAAAAATATCATTTACCGACCAGCAGTTTAGGCAGGCACGCTACTGTTCAAATCCAGACCCGGTTGATCCTAACTAGGTGGAAAAGATGAGGCCCACAGCCCGGTGAAGGACAGGCTGCTCCTCCTCTCTGCAGCAGCAGCCCACCATGGCGAGGCTTGTGCCCGCTCCTCCTTCAGCTCTAGACAGGAACGACTTCAGGAGACAGTGGATCCATTTTACCCCCCATAAATCTGTTTCCCTAGGACTCAGCACACCCATATTTAAGAAAGTCCACCACCAGGGATGTTTTATCACTGTGGTTTCACTGTAACCCATGAAACTTTAGCTGCAGCGGAGGTCACAGCTGGAGTAGGCAGCCTGGAGCCCACCGTCAGCATCCTGCCCACTGCTCCCTTGGCTGCCCCTCAGGACACCTTGTCCTAAACACAAACTTGGGTCTTACTTTGTCAGAAGTGTGTCACAGTTTAAATCAAACTAGATTTGTCTTTATTCTGTGAGAAACTGCAGTTTCCAGGCCCTAAGAAATCATTGAACTAATATTATACCAACTCAGTGGGGAGAAACCCACAATACCCAACCCTAACCTCAGCTCAGGCGAAATTACATGACACCAGATTTCTTTTTTAATACCGTGGCATTAGTTACTGAAATCAGGGCAACACTGCCATAACTTTTTCATAGTCAAGCATTGAGAAATAATTTTTCATAAATATAAGCCCTTACAGCAGGGAATAGATCAACTTGGACTTAACACGATAATGCCAAAATATCAAAAAGAAATCCTACTTAGGCATTCAGAAGATGTCTTGAGATATCTGAAGTGCAAGGCAAAGTGCAGCCTTCCTGAGGGATCACCAGATGATGTGTGGAGGAGGATGTTGCTCAGAAGCACCTTGGGTTTCAACAGCTCCATACGTCTTGGGATTGGCGCCAGGTCCCCGTGGTTGGTTTGGCAGGTGTGATGGCTGATGGGTTTCCTCACTCTGGTGCCAAGAAGGGTGGAAACCCAGCTTCCACGAATCAACAAGGATGCTGCAAGCATCTTCTCAATGCTCTGCTTGAAAGAGTCCAAGGGGAAAAAAGTACATGGAAATGGATACCTCCATACTGCTGCTGACCTAAAGCTGTTTTCAATGAAAAATGAAGTGTTGTGCCTTCCTGTCGTAAAGCAGGAGGCTGGAGTATTGTATGGCCTTGCAAGTAAAGGTAAGGTAATTTTTGTGAATAAGATGGGAGGAAACTGGTAAGAGTTAAAGGGACGTATTTTATCTATAACTCCAGAGGAGCACCAGATGCCTGAAACTGTGTGGATCATCAAAGTGGAAACCGAGGCAAAGAAACTAATAACTGCTGGGAAACAACACTGTTGTGAGCTGGTCCCGACCTCCCCAGAAACTTCCCCCATGTCACAGCTGAGCTCCTCTCAGCCTCCGCCCCACTCATGGTCAAGTACTCGGCTTTGGGCATAACATTTATGCTAGGAAAAGCATTCATAAAGCTGTAGTGCAATGTCTCACACCAAGCCATTCTGGGAATAAGCTGAGTGTGTATTTGACTCAATCTCTTCTCCCCACCCCACAACACAAGATGTTCCAGGCATGTTATTTAAAAAATAATAAATAAGTACAGTAACAGCTATAAGATTTGATGAGGTGAATGTTTCTGAAAAAATGTGTGAGTGCAAACTTTTGAGGAGTCACCCTGCTGAAGAGGCACCCACCTGTCACGGAGCTGCCAAGGCATGAGCCCACCACGCACTGCTCCGGCAGCACCACGAGCAGGCGGGTGCACCCTCCCACCCCACCAACCCATGGTGCTGGAGGTGGGCGAAGCCAGGGCAAGGCAAGGCTTGCCCAGACACAGCAGTGATGGGCCTCATCACTGGCTCTGCTTACAGCCCAACCAGGCTGCAAGTGCACAGACCCTACCAAAGCGGCAGCTGCACCACTTGCTTTTATTAAAGTCTTTCGTTGCATAATTGATCTTTGTGTGAACCCTTGGGAAGCAGCAGATGCAGGAAGTTCAAACTGATGCTTTCAATAACCTTGGATTAATGATAAATAGTCATGTATAACTGATACAGGTGATCACACAGCTCTGCTTTATGCTTATGGAAATGTCTGTTCTGGCTGCAAAGCCAGACCCCTAGTCCTCAGACAACCTTTATTTCCCTCCCTGACCTCCGCAGGCAGAGCAGGATTTTTGGCCTGTAAACAGGCTGCAGCTGTGCCCAGCCCTGGTGTGTGTTCAGCCCCTGCGTCCAGCAGCAGAGGTGGCATCAACCCCATCTCCACACAGGCAGCACTGCTTCGGTTTCCAGCTTGGACGCAGAAGTTTGGACAATTTCCCCTGCTGCTATCCTGCAAAAACACCATGTGCAATTAGACCCCTTCCTGTCAAGGTAAGGCTTTATGGCCACACATGTCATAGATGAATCAGGCGTGTCTTGGTCCTTGATCTCCTACTGCCTGGCATGAGGCAGCCATTTCCACTCCCATCACCACAGGACAGGGTGACTTGCGTTCACAATGCCGGGCTGGCTGCCCGGTGTCTGGCAGCAGCCTGGAGAAACCAGCCTCTGTTTGCAGACTGAGGCACCTTCCACCATCTGCATGGGTCTCCGAAGAAGAGGGCGCGGATGCGGCTCTGCAAAAGCAAAGTCTTCGTTGCTTTTCTGAAGCAAAGGCTGCGAAAGTTCATATCTGAACAGCTTGTGGCCAGCTGAGTGTCCCATAAAGGTTAAAGTCATGTCCCACTAAGTTAGCAGGGCCCAGAAGAATTAAGGCTTTCCAAAACAAAACTCAGACTCCTTTCTTCAGGTGCATAAATACATCTATAGGAGATCCCACTTGGGAAAGTCTCAATCCACATATCCAATTGGCAGGAACTGGTAGGCAATTCAAGCTGAGCTGACTTTATTGTACGGGGAGGCTTTGAACATCAGCATGAACAGCTGGGGAAATACAAATTTCTGCTCTTTGTTTCATCTGCTGCATCTGTGCAACCTCCTGAGCTCTCACAGCGTGAGTGAAACTGGAAGGCTCTCTCCCAGCTTGCCAGGGATGCTGCAATGGAGATGGAATGCTCACAGGCAGGGATCTCCTCGACCACCTACCTGTTTGGGTCAAAACCTGGCATTCCCCATCTCTCATCCAGTAGAATATATTTTCGAATTACAAATTAAACATTAGTTGTGAATTATTATGGTTTTTTGCCACTAAAGATATCAATGCAAGTACTTTCAACAAGCTTAATTTTTTAAATAGTTATTTATGACTTAATTATTGCTTGAATTTGCATATAAATACTTATCTCTGTTCCAGGTTGCTGTGAGACACTACTGTTAAGGTGATATTTTCTTTATAAGCTTTTGAGAAAACATACCAAGTACATTAGCACAAGACTGGACAAAGTGCTGTCTTTGATAATGCTCCTCTTCACTATGAATGCCAAGACAGACTCCTTTTCTGTGTGAATAAAGCAACATTCACTCTATCCCATTCCTCCAAACCCAGATCTTTCCTATATTGCATCAGGTATTTTGCTGCAATTGATTAATTACAGCTTTGGTAGCTATAGGAAATGAGAACATCATTTTCTTATCAAAGACCTTTATCAAACACACCTGCTTGATTTTGCAGAACAAATGGAGCCCATCCACTTGCTGCCACTGAGTTCAGGCTCCTAATTATTTGTGTTCTCCTCCAGTTTCTCAACTCCACAAATGTGGACTCAAAATACAATTTGCCTGATTTGAAGTGAACACAAAAACATGTAAAGTTGTACATGGAACATCTGTCTGAAAAGAGTTAAATTCTAGCACAGGAAAGGTCAATTCAGACAAAACACCCACCCATGCTTCTGATTCCTTGATTAGAGAAGCCCAAGTCATGGCACAAAGAGGTCATTCCCTCTCTCCTATTATCTTTTCTTTTCTCACAAGAATTCTCTTACATGAGATTTAACCTGTCAGACTTTTAACTGTGTCATTAGCAGAGTTTATTAATCATAAATCAGCAGGTTTGGGTTTTTTCCTCCAACTTGAAAAAGTGTCTTTGTGCTCCCAGCCCAAGCTTTTTCCTCACCTTCATTCACTTACACCCCGGATCTGTTCAACAGTCCACGATTCTCCCAGCTCCTTGAGTTGCCTGTGGCATTGGATACTCTCTCCAAACAGCTTGCACTGACTCCTTGATACACAAGAGTTTACTTCAAGCAATGTTGGCAGGAAGCAACATTAGGCAGGGAGAGCTTGGAAGATTATTCCACTGTTTGTGGGGGCCAGTTCTGCCAGCAGCCCAACATGCACCGTAAGATACAAATTAAATTCATGAGTGCATATCTGAAAGGAAACTATATGTCTAAAGAAATTATTTATATGAGTGCATGCACATGGATGCCTATTAGAATAATGCAGATAGTTTTGGGAGCTACTATTCAACTCATAATTTCTGGTTTGCTGACATCTGTCCACCAGTTTCCAAGTCAAGGCTTTCTAAACTCAAGCCATAGGGCAAGACAGGAACATACAGAGGAAAGCAATTGAAATTCTAATGAATTCTCTGTATTATTCATAAAAATTGCCTTACAGTTTCATGGCTAAATACCTAGCCACACATTCACAGCAAATCTTACAACCAGGCCACAATCGGCCAGCAAAGGAGGGAAGCAAAGAAATCCATTCTCTGTGGTAAACAACATCTGTCTCATCTATACTGATGAGAAATTAGTGAGTAAATTACCGTGCAAGTCTGATTTCCCCCCTGTTAATGTTATCTGCAATGAAGGAATAAAGTCACTTCCTTCTTACAGGGTCTTGGTATACATACGAACTGACCTAGCACAGTAAATAAAGCAGAGATCAGGTATCAGCAAACCAAGACAGTAAATAAAAGTTTGTTGCCACAGAGGGGCTTGTGACTATTTACACAAAGCCCTCCTTCGCAGAAACCCAAATCTGGCACCGAGTACATCTACCTAATTGAACATGTACCAAGATGACCAGCATCTGAAAGAAATAAGCCTTTTCTAGGCTGCAGAATATCAGATAAAGACCAGTCTCGCTCTTGCTACTCATCGCACCTCCTTCTGCAGCCTCCTCCGTCTGAGCAGCTCCCACCCTCGCCGGCGGTCTGCCAGCTGCTCCCCCCGAGCCCACAGCCGGCCATCGCGGAGGGGCCATATCCTCTCGCTCCCTTCCGGAAAGGCAGCATAATGCACTGTGTCCTTCTGACCATAGCACGTAAACTGAGCATGAATGGGGAGGGGGAAAATAAGTATCAATCAATAATCTTATGCTCCCTATCAACCCTCTCTTCCTCATTTTTCATCTTTTTTATTCTTTCAAGGTGTATGCTTGGTATCTGGAGCAGTTTCAGTCCTAGCAGGAAGGAAATGAAAAAGGTCCTTTCTTCATCCACACAACAGTGTATTGTGCTCTCAAGACAGTGAGATACTGCAGCCGGGAGACAGATATTCCTATTTTCTGAGAGTTCTTATTATGGCCATTTATTTCTGGTGCTAGGCTACAGAGCATGGAAAGATAGGTTCAGCATTTGTAAAATATTTTTTTAAAACCCGAATTTGCTATGCTGGTCTCGAAAGTCAGGGTAGTTTAACTGCCCAGTAGAACGATAGTACCTCAAGAACAGACTTGGCGCTTGGAATATCCTCCCACCACTTAAGATACAGGCTAACAGAAGCTTCTTGTTCACTCCAAAGCCATCTGTTCAGTAAAGCAACCTCCTGACACCATTAGGAGCTGCTTGTTGAAATGGTGTCCTTATGTCACCTTTGACCCATAGCTGTGGCACACTTCACAAATCTATACAGATGACATCGGAGCCCAACATTGCTAGTTGGAGGCAGGAAGTATATCTTAGCATTCAACTCAAAATTTGACATTTATATTCAGATAGACTCCATCACACAGTCTTGTGTGCTCTTGCACTGCCTCATGTGCAGCTTATTAAAATGAATTATGGGGGCAAAACCCCACTGTGTTTAAACAAAAGCTTCAAGTATTTCTTGTATAGCTCTAAAACAGTTGAACACCATCATCAAGGCTTTTCATATCCTTCTATGCTTTAAAGGGAGCTTTGAAGGTGTTTACATGAAGTGTAGTATAGTCTTTAGTGGCACAGCAGCATTCGTTTTCTGATCCCATGTTACTCTCCACACTGAACAGCCCTTTGTCTGGCAAGGAATTGCAACTATAAGCTGCCTGCCTCCAGGTTTTTTACTAGGTGAAAACAAACCGATTCACAGTTTGGTTGTTAACATCACACCTTTTTAAAATCAAAATATAACCAGGTGCTCAAACAGCTGTGCCTTTCTTTTACAAGTGTTTAAAAAAAACCAAAAAGATGGTAAAAAGAAAAAAAAAAAGATGGGAACTGAAGTTCCAAGAAGAAAAGTTTGTTATACATCATTTTATGGACAAGGAATAAAAACAGAGAGAGCAACACCCACAGAGGTCAGGAACACAAGGCTGATGCTACTCTGGTGCCCTGCCCTAAAGACATTATTCTCAATAAGCCATCACAGGGATCAACGCTAGCTAGGCCCAAACTGATGCTGGAATACGAGAGTCTAGTTCAAAGGCAAAAGTCAGCAGGAATCTTTCAGTACTTACGTCTGTAAAGTTTCTAGCATAAAATCTGGAAGAACTGAAGAACACTAATCTATGATAAAGGGTTCTAGAAGCACTGTAGTGGCTTTAGTAAGTTAGAGGTTTGGGGTTTTGGTTTGGGGGGAGGGGGGGTTTGTTGGTGTGGTTTGCTTTTTTTAATCTGTGGATTCCAAGAGGTGATCTCTTAAAAAAAAGAAATATCAAAAAGGAAGGAAAATGAGAAGAACATAGGGAGAAAGGAAGCAAAAATAGATGTGCTGCTAGTGTGATGTCAGCAAAGCTGTAAGGGATTTATACCACTAAGAATGTTCCCCCCCCCCAAAATTGTCACAATATACTGGAGCATCCAAAATTAGGTGGTTCGGAGGTTTAAAATGAAAAAAGTGCACATGTATAGAGAGACTGTAGAAAGGACCTTACCTGATCTCCTCTATAGCAATCAGCTCCCCCCAGGGTTCAAAAGCAGCTTTAGTATCAGAATTGAAAACAAAACAGGCAACAGAAAATGTGACAGAGGGCAGGGACACAGCTTGCAGTAAATGCTCTCCTTTATTACTTAGTTCATCAAAACACTTCAAGTTTTCTCTGCAAGATCTGAATCAGAGCAGCAATACAGTCATTTGTCTACTGTAACATTTCCATAGGAGTTCACATGACAGACTTCGTGCACAGGATTAACGCTTAGTGTGTTCAAGTCACATGAAAACTGAACTGTGACAAATTGCCTGTAGTCATCTTTTCATTACTCAGCTTTGGGCACCACGCACGAAACCAAGAAATTTCTTAGGGAAAGAAAGTGACCTTGTATAATTATGTATTGAAAATTTGTAATTACAGAGTGCCACGGTCTAACGATAGAACTATTACAGTAGGTTTGGTATTATGGGGTTTATGATAAATATTTGATGGTTTATTAGTATATTTGGTGTTTAGACATGAGAAATTTTTGATGTTTTGATAGATTTTTGTATAGAAATAGCTTTAATTAAGTACCCAAAGCTTTAGAAAATAAATATTTCAATGAATATAAGATCTGATTAAGACACGCAGTAATGAGAGGTATAAGAAAATGCAGTTAAAATATATAAAAAGAAACACCATTATTTCTAAAGAGTTTGAATCATCTCTCTCTTTCTCTAATAAAGCTAAAATACCAGCCTTTAAATAGGCAGTGCCACTATTTGGCTGGTAGGGAAGATACATCTATTGCACTAGAAGTACAAAGCTAAGAATGCATAATATTTTATTTTTAAACTTATTTACAAAAAGATATTGCACCAATCCATTCTCCTTTTTTCGGTTTAACATGTTAAGGAAAAGCCTATTATTTACAAAGTTAAAATCAGAAGTGCAAAAGCAGACTGAAAGAAACCGGAAAGAATAAAGTTTATTTAAATTGCTAAGTACAGTTTATTACCTGACCATAGCCCACATCCAGTATGATCTAAACTAGTCTGTATCATATATATCTGTAACTTCAGAAATCCTTGCATTTCTCTGTAGGTGCAACCCTTATCTTTTACACTAACCACCAGAAGGCCTACATAAAATGGAAAGGCTAACCATAGCTTAACTTAATAGCTTTATTTCTCCAGGAAAGTGACGCTCCTTTAGGTATACTGAAAAAGCTACATAGTATTATACATGTATTTGAAAAGTAGTGATAAATCAGGCATGATGGTTTTCATTCTTCCTAAAAAACATGAGGAAAAGTTTGCTGATATTTCAGGACTGATTATTCTAAAGACACTGCCAGTCCGAATTCCATTAGCACAGCATATGGTCCTGTCTCAGTCTATCTGCCACTGGGACTGTCATGATGCATTTCTGGGGTGTAGGTAAGTAGAACAATCATGACCCAGAGATGAAGCAATGCCTGGGAAAAGAAAGGAAAGAATTAACTTATCAGCACTGACAATCGTTCACAGCAGCAGTAAACATGAGAGCTAATAAAACCTTTTTTGTAGAAATATTTTGATTAAATATTTTTCATATTATTCAGATACTCCTAAAAAAAGAATTCTTATTTGCACAATGAAATGCTGAGTCAGATTCTGAAGAAGCCATTTGCAGAAAACTGAAGATTTTACACAAATAGCAAAACTGAAGCAGCCTGGCTTCCTACAGATTTATGCCCTCTGGCTTCTCTCTCCCTCCATGCCCCAGTAACTCCAGCTGTTCTCTGTGATATCCAGCCCCCAGCCAGTACATGATGCGATGTGCCTCGAGTGACCGGTAAGCCACTACTCCTGTGCCAACCGGCTGATACCAGGCTGTGTAAAACAGGTGAGTTCTGCTTTCCTTATCACAGGCACTGATTTGAGGCAATTTTATGAACTTTTTAGGAATGTTAATTGTCACTCAAATTTGGCTGAAACCATCAAATTAGAATAGAAGTTGCTGGGGATGCTACAAGGGAGATAACTGATAGAATACATAAGCTACATTTCCTTTAAAAAAAAAATAATTCAAGTTACAAGGTTCAAGCTGCAAAAGGGTGACTGCCACTGACTGCCCAATACACAGCTCCTATGTAACCATCATTGAGTTTCACTTCAGAGGGTAGCTTAGGTGGCAGAAGTCTTCGGTGTTTTGGTACAAAGCATTTTATTCATATATTGATAAGTCTAGGTCATGAACAGGAAGAAAGAGAGAGGTTAGGAATTAAACAGCACTGTTCCTTCCAGTACAAGGTAGGCTGGAAGAAGCAATTGCAGGGGAAAACTGTCATTTTCTTTATTCATGTGTGTCTGTCTGTAATAGCGACAGGTGTTCTCAGAAACTCTGTTCAGAAGAATCATTATGCCTTCTCAAACAACTTTTTTTTTATTTCTTCATTTCAAAGACTCAAAGGCTCAACTAGCGGAATATTTTCAAGCAGCACAGACTGCACATCTTCCTTACCACAGGCCACTTAAACTGACAGACATCTGCCCTCCAGTGGAAAACGGAGGAATTTAATTTTTATCAATTGCAAGTCTGACAATCTCACCTGGTATGGATGAGCAACTTTCTACTACTTGTTTAAGTTTAGCAGGAAAAACTTTTCTTGCTACTTTTCCAGCTACTAGAGAAGTGTGATTATTAGTCACTGAACAAAACGTGAAGTGCCAAATATTAAAAAAGCTATAACAGATGTCATTTTCATAAATGCAGTACACACAGGTGTGGTGGGTTAACCTTGGCAACAGGTCACTATCATTCTGTATTTTAGTACTAAAACTCTACTTTTACAATCTTTTAAATGGTAGTTACATAAATGTCTTTAAGATTGCTATACTAAGAATTCCTGGGGAAACCTGAAAACTGCCAAGCAACATGACTCCAAAATGCTGTTATGTAAGTACTATTCAGTCTGCTTTACAAAAAAATACATTGAGTTGTTAAAATTAATTATACAGCCTTTTGAACATCAAACATCTTGCAATTTAGTAAGTATTATGTAAACTGGCTATAGAAATGTTGCATTAAATTTCTTTCTTCAAAGAAAGCTTACTCACCATGTAAATTATTACAAAGACTCTTGCTATGGGATACCGTCTTAGAAAGATTCCCAGCCGAATGCTACACAAATACAAGAAAAACAAAATGCACAAGTTAGCACTGAACAATAAATTCCTGCTCCTCTCGCTCCAACCACCACAAACTCAAACATGTCTTCGTTTCCGACTTGAATTTTACTTCATGTATTCAAGACATTAAATGGAATGAGAAAATTCAGAATTCAGACAATAAACCATATTCTCCTAAGTTTTTCTGTTACATGCTAAGATCACGGTTTGTGAAAAGAGCTAAGACTTAAGAGTCGTACAGATATTTTAAAACTCACAAGTATGCTATGTATTTGTCAAATTTTGTTACTTGAGGTACTGTCATGAATCTTTCAAAAAGATTTAAGCAACTAAAACCTTAGATTCCTTTGAAAAAACTAATAGATCACTACATGCCTTATATTTCACTAGATGAAAAGGACACGGGTTTTGCAAGTTTGCTGCTACAGTGCTACAAAGCATACTGCATTAGATACGTGCTCAGTAACATCAGTTAAAAAACCCATGCGTGTACTGAAGTGAGTATGATAATACTAAACTTTGTGTGGCACTAACACATCACATGTAATAGGTCCCAATCACGGAAATCCTGATATTCTTCACAATGAAATTAAAGTACCATGGAAGCATAAAGGACTTTCTATCAAGGTATCTTGCTTTCAAAGCTTCAAGAAATACTACCTAATTCTGTTTTCTATTGGCATTTGATTCAAGTTTTGGAGCAGACCTTTGTTGTCAGTATTGACAATTAACCTAACTGCTCAGAAAAGGAATCAAAGCAAGTCTTTTGCTGGATCCAGAATTATTTTTGTTTACTAACTCCTCAAACAGATTATCTTTCAAGGTAAACACCTGCACTGGGTCAGAACCCAGAATCTTGTCTTCATCAGGATGCCTAAACAGGAGTAAAAGAATACATATGATACTCCCCCACTAATGCACAGTTTATCATAGACACAGTCAAAACCTCTGAAAGTGAAAAGGTAGAAGATGGTAATGAAAAAGGTTACAGGTTTTGTACATAGTTTAGCTATTCCCTTGTATCAAAATCTACAAGTGTGTTGTTTAAATAATTGATTAGAATTTGCAAAAGCCCAAGGATATTAATACCATAGGAAAGCACAAGTGAACTACATCAATAGATAGTAGTTTATACCGTACTTTAGCTTCATTATTTTTTACTTTTACCTTCAGAGAAGCAATTCAAAACAGAAGGTCTGCCACTTGAAAACTGCAAAAGGATTCCAGCAATTACAAAACTTATTTCCTTAGGACACTCTTACCTAAATTGATCTATACTACTGGCAGCTTTGCGAACTCTCCCATACATTCCTGCCATGTTAGTATCCATGTCACTAAACAGAACAGGAACATTACGCATACGGGCACCTATTTGAAGGGAAAAAAGCAAAAAACCTCATTAGTCAAACAACAACTTAGCTGGTTTTAAAGTAGAAGAAATCAATAGCGTATAACAAAGACAAAAAATAATATAAAAATATGATTTGTTAGTGCTGTGTTGCTAGAGGGAATGTGTTTTGAAGGCAGCATTCTTGATAAACTTACAATCAAGTCAAATGTTTCTTCAATTTCATATATTTTTTTAAATTCATTTTAGTTCTCTAGATGGACATCTTGATATTCAATTCTATCATGTAATAATAATTCTGTTATAAGGTGTATAAAATTATGGGTTTGATACTGTCACAGTTTCTCCATTTGCTTTTATTTCTCATACAGTAAAACTCTGATAGCTTTTCTGATACTAACTTGTATATTCCAAAAATTTATTAAAAAAAAATTTCTCAGATAATGTCATCTTTGTGCAACTAAACTTAAGCTTACTGAAGTTACTTAAAAACAAGCCAAAATGAAACATATTTCAAATTTGTTGCCTTATTTCTTTAAATGTTTTTCATAAGCAGAGAAAGGAAAGTCTGGATTGCCATTTTACACCTCTTAGCAATTGTCCATTGCTTTTTAAAGTTACTTACCATATATACAAAATTACAAACTTTGACTTTGAAAAATAACATTTCAAAACCATGGATCTACTGCTGAAGTTCTCCTAGAGATACAGGATAATTGCCACACAGTACAGACAAACCAACCTCAGCAGAACCACAGTATTTTAAGCTGCTTTTCAAGAAAAAGAGAAAGCAAGGAGCAAATTGATTTCAATCAGAATTCCGATCAATTCTCAAAAGGAAGTATCTCATTCTTGCTCACCTCCCAAACCCACTTAAGTCCTGCTTCTGACATTCAGTTTAAACCCCAGAAGACAGATTTATTTACACCTGCAACAGGATTTGTAAATGATTGTTCCAATAGTACCATAGTATTGAGAATTAAAGATGAAATTGGCTTTATTAAGTTTACTTAAAGTCATTTAAACATAAAAAGGAGCTTCTGGGGGTTTTTTTTATGCTAATTGCTGCTGTTGACAAGGTCTCCAGCATAAGCTGCATATTTTCAGCATTTTTTCCCTTATAAACTCAGACTTTCAGGGAAAGGCATTAGGAAATATAATAGCCTGAACTGCAGAAAGGACAGAGCTTTAAGTATTATATTTCCTTATTTACCTTCAGCACCGTCAATGCCTGCCATATTAATGGAAGGTCCATTAGTACTAGTGCCTTGGATAGCCTTCAGCTGTTGCTCAAGTCGTTCCAGTTGATAGACAAGTGAGTTTTTCTCTGTGCTCAGGCTCTCTAACATGGTTTGTTTCTGAATTAGTGTCTCCGTCAGCTGATGAAGCCGATTTTCTAATTCTGTCTGACTACTACTACTTAGAGCCTTGTTTGTGAGCTAAAAAACAAAGCAAAGAAAAAAAATCAGAGTAAGTTCAAAGTCTGACCGACTGACATATTACAAAACTCTAAAAATCTAAGCCCTCCAAGAACCAAGTTACCACATAGTATTATCCCATAAAAATTCTGCTATCAAAATGATCACCAATGAGCACAATAAATAAGAAACTTCATTTCGACAGTTGCTAAAACAAGATTTTACATGACACAAGAAACTCTATGTAAAAACATATTCCTAATCATATGAACATTTCTGTATAACCGTAAGTTTGATCACAAAAATCAATGCTATGCCTCAGAGCTGAGTTTAAATGGTAGGCATGACAATAGCAAGACAAACCAGTCTGGCCATCATACTTGCAACTTCACAAAACAAGTGAGTACATAAAACATTTTCAAGTGAGGAAGGAAAAACTCAGTATAAACAGGGAGAATGTGATGCCATTCTACAGGAAAGCTTGAATGAAAATGGTGAAAATGCAGGATACGTTGCAGAAGAATTGAGGAGCACTGAGGCAGAAAACGTGATTGTACTAGCAAATAAAAACTGCAAGGACAGCAAATGAAGACATGAATCACGTCATTCAATTTGCAGAAAACATTTAAAGCAAATGGGAACCTCCAGATTAGCCATATGTGCAATAGCTTGTCTATTCACTACAGTCTTGGACCTCAGCCACTTCTAGCATCATATATCACAAAGATGTAGCTTCAGTGATGGAAAAAAAAACAGAATCAGCAGGAACCAGAAGCAGTGAGATATCAAAAATACAAATTAGATGCAATGCACCAGGGGAGGTGCAGGTAGTCCTGAAGCCAGTATTACCAGAAGAATCATCCGCCAACAGGCTCAAGAAGTTTATATCACAACACAGCAACTTCCAAATCTTCTGACACTGTAACTGTACAGCTGACCATAGTTGACTCTATACTATCAATTTCTCTACATATAGACTAGTTTTCATTATGCTAAGTTAATTTACACAAAATGAAGCCTATGCCTTCATGCTACCCAAGGAGGCTGCGGAGGCTGACAAGCATCAGAAGGTTGCAAAAAGGATTAGATTGAATCAAGGAAAATAGGTCCATAAATGTACCGGTGGGACTTAGTAGGTACTTAAACACTAACGTCCCTAATCCAACTGCTGATGCTGAGCAAGTACAAGGGAGTGAAGAAAGCAGCCGGGTTCATATGCTGGCCCCATTTCCACTGTCCAAGATAGAACAGTGAGCTAGATGGATCACTGAGTCTGTAGGACGTTACTTATGTTATTATGCCCAGTTAAAAGGATCTTTACAGAAATCACAATGATGTAATCAAGCACCAATGACTTTTTTTAGTTTTCAAAAAGAATGTTGATCCAGCACCACCCCATCAGGTCTAGCTGGGAAACAGGCTGATTTTTTTTCTCCCAGAAGACAAAAGCACATGCAATTATAAATTAGGCTAGTCACTAATTCATGGTTCCCTTCTGGTACTCCCTCCACTCAAAACTCCATTCTAACTCATTAGTAGAGCCTTTATGTTTCTGTTGTACAGTTCAATCAAATTAATAGTTTTCATCGCTGTTTTCATAATTGAAGGTGATAAAGCTATTTTCTATACCCACACAGCACCTGATTTCTGAGCTTCTGAATTTCCTCCTCTCTGTCTTTTATTCTGCTTTGCAAAGTATTCTTTGTTCGATACAATTCTTCTTCTGTATAATGGAGTTCCTATAAAATGTATCACAATCACAAATAAAAGATTTTATACATGTATGTATTTTGAGACATATTCTTATATCTAGAGTTTCACAGTATTTTCACTACATGCCCTCATAAAGAGTCTCTCTCCAGCTTTCGAATCCAGACTAGTTTACTAAGAGTCACACAATTTCACTGGGACTGTGATTTATCTTCCTTACACTCTCAACATTTATTATACTGCTATCTTGAAATTATGTCAATAATGTAACTTAAACAATTAGGAAACACTTTGTGGGAGAAATCTGTATTCCTAAAATAAACCCATCAATCCAAGATACCATTTTTAAATAGTGTTTAAAAACACTTGGCATATCTATCTATAATTCCATATGACAAAGGTCTTCCTTTAAAGTTTAAGATAAATTAACAAATGTGAAAGGGGAAGGAATATTAGTAAGGGACAACTTACTGAACAGCAAATCTAACTAACTTTTGTTACTCCCATGATTTAGTGGCTATTTTAACTCCGACTTAAAAACCTGTCATGCTTATCTTTTAAATTAAGACAGTCTTCAAATCACTGTATCACTTCAGCTGCTACAGAAAACAGATAATCCTGTTCTCCCATCAAACCATCAGATGTACAAGAAATAACACCTCTACTTATTTTCCATCTTCAGTCTCAGACACATTATGGCAATAGTTAAAGGAATTCCCAGATAGAATAGACCACAATTGTATTATCAATGCACACAATTACTTTAAAAGCACAAGTAAATGTGTGTCATCAAAAGAAATACTCCCGTTTCTGTAATAACTGCTAATGCCTTTTTTTATTTTTTAATTCACCTCACCTTTTCTATATGTAGTATTGACTTAAAATATACCCCTCAGAAGGGCAGGAGTAACAAAATACAATCTACCATCTGCTTTGATATAATAAACATCAGCTATCCATCAAGAACAGACCTCAAGTCCTGCCTTTTAATTAGTTCAAGCTGCTAGCATCTCATTAAAATGTAATTTCTGGAAGGACAGATAATCCTGTAAGATAAACTGTTCCTAGCAGATAGAGTGTACTCTCCTGCTTTCCTCATTATTAATTCTCTTTACATGAACTTTTTCTTACAGAGGAATTTTTTAATAGGGTACAAAACATTTGTCTGATTTCTACTGAATAATAAGTTTGTTCACGTAAAATATGAGTTTGTCTTTCCCCTCTCCCTCTTTTTAGCACAAAACTGCTTAAATCAAGGGGGAGTTTGCTTAAAAAGATGACACAATTTGACAAAATTCATTAATATAATTTTATCAGCAATTTGTGTCAGAGAGCAGTTTGGAAGTAACAACATTTAGATTCTGAACTAAGTAACAAGTGGATTAAAAAAATAATCTATGAATTTAAAAAAATAATCTATGAATTGGTACTACAATAACGTTGTTTTACGAGCCAAGTCTTATGTAGTAACTGACCACAGGAAGTTCCACTGCAATGATTTATAGTATTTGAGTTTCTTGATACAAATAATGGTTACAAACGTAACTATATCCCTACTGTTGCCCTGCTGAATAAAATTTAAGATCCTGATCAATTTTGTGCACTCCCTAGGGTCAGGTCTATTCTTTAATACATCAGCAAGTTCTCTGTTTCTCAGGAGTAGCCAGAAGGCCCGTCCATTGCTTAGTACTGGTTGTGCTTTGGCCTAATGACAATCGTTATGCTTTTGGGAATTTCTTTGGAATACTAGACAAAAAAAAAAACCCTAATACTGTATAAGCTACTCTCTTACTAAGCCAAATGCTTTACTGATCACACCATATGAGGCCTAAAAAGGACCAACCAGGTTTCAAGAACACCTTACCTGTTTTTGCCGTTCTACTTCAGCTTCTGCCTCTTGCTTGGCCATTTTATGTGCTGTTATTTGCTCTTGGAGGTCTTGAAGCTGCTCTCTAACTGACTCAGCTTCACTTACCTGCTGAGTCTCCATATCCTGAAATGAACAGAAATGTTACAGTTTCACTAACATTCAAACAATACTGCAATCTGTAATAGGTAACAGCAAAAAAAGAGTTAGCAATAAAGAAATATTGCTTCAAAGGAAAACGAAGATGACGGTGTACTGAATAAATGACATTTTGTCATTTTATACAGAATATTTTTACTAATATAGTAATAAAATAAATGCATTTTGGGAACATGAAAAGCCTCCACTTTTTTCCTTCTACTGTCCACAGGCTAAAGCTGTGTAAAGTAGGCTTGCGTGTAACTGCTGGGTTGAGCCAATTATGCCAGCAGACGACTCGGATTACAGTTGCTTTAAGGATTAGTAGCCCTGGCAGAAAAGGATATAGGTGATGTTTAGAGAAATCCCCACCCTTGTTTGGAAAGAAATGCTTCCTTCAAAAGGAGCACACAGTAGTGAGGGAAGAGAGAAGTGGTATCTATAGCATTCTTCCCACATGACCCGACATGGAAATAAACTGGGTATCAATAAGCACTTGTCTCACCTTGAACAAAAGTTGGTTTATTTTAATACTAGGTCAAATAAACACAAGAAGCAACAGCCCTAAGGTATACAAGAAAACAGTCCTTTGTGCATGGTTAACTACAAATACATGCGTACATAAACATAGCTACCTGCAGCTCTGTTCTCATCTGTTGTATTTGCCCCATTAGTTTTTGTATTTCTTCTCTCTGAGTGTCTCGCTCATGTCTCAGTTCTTCTAGTTCCATTGTGCTTGCAGTATTGCTATCCAGGCCTTCAATACCAGAGCCTTCTTTTAAGCTGTTTATCAACTTTTCTTTAGACTGAAATAATAAATTAATATATTATTTATTGCAGTATTTAACAATACGCCAAAATGACTTTGCTCTAAAATTCAAGTGTAGATATACAGTAAAAGAACTGCTGTATCTGTTCTTTTAGCCAAGTTAGTAATGCCTCTACACATTTTAAAATGAAAATGCTTCCCTACTGATAATTTTTCTGACTTTCTGTATGCTATGAGACTAGATTTACTGAAAGCCTGTGTTATCTGAGGAAGAGTACAGCTTTTCTCTTTAGAAGCGCCTGGAATGTTAAACATGTCACGGATAATAATTCTGGCTTTCCAGCTACCATAAGAGAGAAGACAGACACTAACAGAGGCTAAAGACAAAACTGACCCCCTTTCAGTCCATCATTTCTCCTGCTAACAAAGCCAAATAAGAGTCAAATACAGCAGGAAGTCTTCTGGGAAAGAGGATGAACCATTTTATTCAGAGTCAACCTAATGTTAGCTCAACATTGACTTCTGATCTCATGCTTCTCGTATTTATCAAGATGATTTAAAACCTGTCCTTGAGACTAAATTAATTATTCTAAACAGACACCTTTATCTTCAACATTTTGCTAACTTTTATAAAAAAGACTCAAACTGACCGTTTGGATTTGGTATCTTTGACAAATTAAGTAGAACTCTGCTCAAAATACCTAATTTTGCCATTGTTTATATAACACTCATCACATGCAACCTTTCAGAATATATAAAAATATTTTCTTTGGTTTACACATAAATATCTATTATATGCTATGCTTCAGCCTCAAGTAGAATAGAGCAATATTCTTGCCTCAAGAATAGCAGGTGTGGAACAAATTGTAGGTTACATCTATTTATCTATCTGCCTAAGATTGGACTCTTGGATGCGGAACACAGTGACAGACATTGCACAATAAGCGCAACAGTTCAGTTGGATTTTTATTTAAGCTCAGGACCTGAACTTTCATTTCAATTACTTAACTCAATCGGTAAACTTAAATTTGAGAGGTACGAAATGCAGGCTGGTAGCTGTTCTGTATAAGTATCATCACAAATATGCCCCAAAATATATTACAGCTCACACGAAAAACTCACAGATTATTTGAAGCATAACACCTTAAAAAAGTTAAGCATACAGATCAAACTGGATTTCTTTACACAAATGCTTACTTGTAGTATGCGAGTAGCTTTCTGTTTATAGTCTGTCAGTTCCTGTTTTGCAGATTCTAGGTGGTTTTTGGTTACTTTGACTTGCTGCTGAAGTTCGTCAGCTCGCCTCTTTTCATCTAAATACTTTCTTTCTGCTACAGTTATCCCTTCTGCCAAGTTCTGACGTTCTGCTTCCATTTTACTTAGACGAGCTGCAAACTCATTCTATTAGCAATAAAGAAACAATACTTTGTGTTTAAACACAGTCTCAACTTTAACCTAGAAAGGAAAGAAGAAAACTTAAAAGCAACTGTACATGAAACAACACCTCCTATCTACCACCTTCAACTTAATGATGCATTAGTGCTATGTGGAAAGAAATCCTGCTTGCTTAATCAAGTCCTAAATAATATCAGTAAAAATATGCGTTTCTCTTCCTCATCAGAAATCGCTCTTCCTATTATTTACATTTGGTAAACAAAAAACAAGCTTTCCCCTCAAAAGATATTATCAAATGTAGTCTGCCATATTTTGATGTAATTTAAAGAAAAAAAAAGTAGATGCTGATTAAAGTTTTCAAAGATGCTATTATACATAACGAAGGCCAAGCTAAGTGTGGAAAGCAGTCTCTAGCAATGATGTACTCACATCTTTACCATAGAAGTGATCCTCCAGCTTAATATTCTTAAGATTATATATTACAATTGTGTAACAATTTGTTCCGTAACAACATAGCATGGAAAATTAAATTGATTACTGATGTCGTTTTAAAACATGTTTTAACATTAAAGTTAGCATGAAAAACCGCAGTAAAAATTATAAGCATTAATCCTCAAAAACTTTTGATCGTGAAGCTTTCAAAATAACATCTAAGTAGTAAACTAGCATCACAAGGATACTTAGTGCAGCAGACAGCACATCCCTCCAAGCACTTAGTACTCTGAACAACAACTGAAGTCAAAGGGAAGAGAGAGCAGCTGGGACCTCGCAGATGCGATCTCAAAAGCAGAGTTGGAAACTCTTCCTTACTCTTCACATCTAACCTGCATTTGTTTGTAACTTTCTTGCTCTCGCTTGAGTGCGGAGTCTGCATCACGCAGCCTCTCTTGAAGAGTTTGAAGGGCTTGATTTTGCAAACTGCTCCCTTCACTGTGGTCTTGTATTATCCTGAAAGAGTGACATATGTATTAATTGAACAAGAAGAAATCTTGTGTGATTTTCAGGTGGAAATATGACTACCTGTTTTTCAGACCAGCCTTGAAAACCTACCCAGTAAATTACTGAATACAGCTGGCTACAGGTGTGAGGCTTGGAGTCAGTGACTCATGCAGCCCCTCCCTGACCTGTATTCTGGAATATTCGATTACAGATTCATATCCCAGTGCTGAGATAAGTCAGAAAAGTTTTTATATTCGTGGATAAACAAATGTATTTTTCAAGACAAAAACATTTTTCTCGAGATCTTCAGCTTCACGCCTCTGACACAAACATAAATACTTTATACAAAATGCATTTCAATAATCAGGTGGCAATTGTCCCTACTTAATATTCATTTGCCCTGTTTCCACTGCCAGCTATAACAGGTTCAGAGCAAACTTTAATCTTTGTATTTCAAATCTTGATACAATCCTCTTCCCCATTAGTTTCTTCATTTTTATTGTTAAAGAGATTGTTACCTCCCCTGAATTTTCAAAGCTATTACTATTTGCAAATTGCGAAGTATGAAATTATGAAGTACCGTGATTTTTCACTCTGCAATGCTTCCAAAGCATCTGTCCGAGCACTTAAGAGTTGATCAGCTTCTTGCAACCGTACTTTCAGCACAGCTAGCTGTGAATCCTTGGCACCAACAGCTTCTGTCAGATCATCAACTCGAGCTCGAAGTTCTCTAACCATTCTGTCACTCTTTGAATGGTCAACATTCCACTTCTCGACCCGTTCCCGGGATTTGTTCAGTTCTACAAAACAAGTTTATTTGAAGTTTATAAAAGTAGGTATTGCAAGGTCTTGTAAATAGTCAGGATGCACACATCATATTTCTTAAAGAAAGAAATTAAATACAACCAAGTTGAAGTAACACTGAAACTTTATGAACTACCTAGAAGTAACAAATGCCAGACTGGCTGTCGGAGCACGACCCGTACAATTTTGCAGGTAATCTCAAAACAGGCATTTCATTCTGTGTCACACTGTGGCTGACAAATTTCACCTGCCCCACCCCTTGCAATGGCCTATGGTCAAACAGCCCTGTGCAAGCAAGCCTTTGGAAATCTCTGCATAAAGCATTCAGTTCAGCTCAAAGTGACAATGAGCTCAACATAAAAAACAGCAGAAAAACAGACCAGTGTTAAAACAATGTCTGAATACTTGCTGAAGCTTCTGGTTTTAATCAAAAAATCACATATTAAGCTTCAATGGAAATTAAAATTCTCTGGCTTATATGGTTACTTTGAAAAAAACTGTGGTCCCTCAGCTGTATGCCTAACAGTGGCAGTCTGCTCTATATCTTACCATTTAAGTGTTTTTAATTCACATTTTTTTTATATTTGTCATTTCATTTGGCTTTGAAAAAGCTAGCAAACTCATACAAAAATAATGAATTTTATATTTTTACTGTCAGTTTCTAGGCATCAGAAATTATAACCTACAGACAGAAAGCAGACAGATTTTGAAATATTTAAAGGAATTTACTCAAAAATTACAAATTTTGCAATGGCCTTTAAAAAGCAGGAAAAATATTTTAACACTGTTAACATTTGATAAAACCATTTTAATAAGGTGTAAGTTTTGGAACTAACTTGATCGCATCATTTTAATCAATATTTGTGTTATCTTTGTAGTTGAACGAGCCTTTTAGTTTGTCCCAGCTCATTACTCTGAAACCAAGAATCATTTTGCTTGGTAAGTCATACATGCAAATTTAACTAGAAAGATTTTATTATAAATATGAAACACTAACATAGAAATAGCATTGTTTTCTAGTTCACTAGCATTTTAGTAACATGTGACAGTTTAGTTTCCAAACCACAGTACCTTCTTGTGTTTCTTTGGACCTCTGAATTAATGAAGCCATTTCCTGATTTAAAGATTGAACTTCATTCCGCAACAGCTGATTCTCCAGGCGAAGATTGGATAGCTCATGTGACTTGAAATCATCATTAGCTGAAAGGCTAGGATTAGTTACTGCACTTAGTGATGAATCCTTCGTGCCATCCGCTTGTGCTCCCAGCCCAGAATCTGAACTGTCTGGAGTTTCTGTACAGGGAGATGCAAGTTAGAACTAATATATGTATTTATAAGTTGCCTTGATATAAACAGCAATTCCATGTTCTGCATCAGTGGTTAAATGCATAATACAAAACTAAATTAAAAAAAAAAAAGCTTATATTGAAATGGAATATGGAGCTGCTTCTCCCAAGGGAGTTGCACAAAACAGGACTATTACACAGTATACACTCATCATGCAGTGTTTTTGTTAGTGCTGCAAGACAAGACACAGAAGTTATAAAATTTCTTATTACATCAATGTCAAATTTAGGATTTCAAAACATTGATAGTTTTTTATGACTATGCTGCCCAGAGATGTCTTCAGAAGCTGAGAGAATAACAGAAGAGATTAAATATACAAAACAACTAACTAGGGGAATTTTTATTTCAAGTTCATTCTGGTGTTCCATTAAGACTTTGATTCAAAGATGTAAACTTTATTTTAAAAAAATCTGTTCAGGTGACTATGCTTAGTCATTTTGATATCAAATCTAATTATGTAACTCAGCCACATAGCTACATATTTTAGTTATCTTTCCGTAAAAAAATTTTAAGAAACATTTCAGTCAAAACATCACCTTACTGATTCTGCATCAATGATAATTCTCTCAATATTTTTTTTTCAAAAGCACTTTTACTATGAGAAATCAAGCTGTAGTGATTTGAAGCAGAAGTGTGATCTTTCCTTTCTCTAATGAAAAAATATAAGGTAGATGTACTCCAACAAACTCTTAAAAACTTTCTGCCAATACAAACTGCAATTCTCTAGATTATGGAAACCAAAATACAGATTTTTCTTTTTCTTTTCTTTTTTTTTTTTTAATCTTTGAACCTCAGTGACAACAGTAAGGGAACTCCTGGCAGTAGTCTGAACAACAGTCCCTCGCAGGGAAGAAGGAACCAACAGCCTTCCCCATCATGGGCGCGCACACACACACACAGAGCATCCTGGATTAACACTGTGAAATTGATACATCCACTGCAACAGTCTTGATTCCAACGTGCAGATAGCTGGAAGCTTTGCAGCAGTGTTAAAAACAAAAACAACATAGCATGTGATGAGTAAACAAGCAGGTGATCAATAAATATTACTTCTGAATTTAGTATGTGCCAGATGAGTAACTGCTGAAAATCCAGGGGGACAGACTGCAACTAATTCCAAGCAAGACTGCAGGTTAGCTGTCACAATGTTATTTACTTCACCTTGTGATCACCAACCAACTTGCTCCACCTTCCTTGTTACCACTGCAACAGCCCCTATCGCCCAGAGCCCAGGGAGCTGGGGCAGACTATCAATTCTGAACAATACTACACCAACAAGGTGCGGCAGTGACAGCAACGTTTTCCACATTTTCTCAAACCCCTTTCCTGTTTGAACAGCTCTAAGTGTCATTTCCTTCCTTTTGATTCATTTGCACAATTTCCAAATTATCACACAATTTATCCTTATTCTTTTGTCTGGAAAACTCAACAGACTAATGAAGCAAGAAATTAGCCATTTATAGCACATATTAGATTATACCCATAGCAATATACAAAGTATAGCATTAATTGGTTTTGTCTATAGCTAATGTATCATAAGCCACTTCAACAGATGCTATGCAGAACATTTAAATAACACAGATACAGCTATACAATCAACTTTGAAACCAGCATGCTCTGTGTTATAATTGTGTGCTTCCTCATTCGGCAGCTCCACGATGCAAACTCTACTCAAAAATCCTCAAAAGAAAACTCAACAGGCCACACTGAGCAAAACAAATATGCTCCTTAAGCACCGATCAGCAAGGCCAATATAGCCAGGTCTAACATATTTGAATTATTATTAAACCTTATTAAAAAATTACAGACCCAGAAATACAAAAATATTTACATCTTTGGAAACGATCCCTTTTTACATCTAAAACTTTTCAGCATATTTAATGTAGTAATTAAAAACCTGGCATTTACAATTCTTTACATGCTCAAAGTATTGAACAAATAATAAGGTATTCTAACTACATTATTAAGAAATAATATAACCATTTGCTTCAATTTCATAAACAACAGCAAAGTAGCACAGCAACAGCAAGGACTGAGTATAGATTGGACAGTCTGATAGAGAACACAAGTTCCTGACACTTCCCAGCCACATTCTCCTCAGCATTAACTTGAGAATAGCCTCAACTTTTGACCATCTGGCCTAGAGGCTCTTTCAGGCATCTCTATTTAGACTGCAGTAACGAACCACTGGCAAACCTGAAGGCTTTATCTATCTAGCTCTCTCATGCTTGTAGCTCTACAACAGCCTATCCACATCCAGCTTCCTACTCTGCAGGACAAGTAAGTTTGACAGCTTACCCCTCTTCCACCATGGAACAAAGAAAAACTCATATCACCTCATGTGGTGCATTGGGCCAACACCATCTACCAGCTACTGAAAGTCACTCAGTCTCCCAGGTGGCAACAACAGCCCCTGAGGGATCAAACAAATGCAGCAGTGCCTGCGTTTCTAAGTGGGGATGTATGGGGGCTGATTTAGGTCATGGCTCAGAGAGGTCAAGGTGAGCAGTAGCAATGAGGTAGTTTGGGAACACAAAAGATGTAGGTATTAATTATGCAGCTTGTCAAATTAACATGGTATCTAAGATTATCCCTGTGATAGAAAAATGTTAAGAACCCTGCTACACTCCACACATTTGACATACTACTACCACTAAATTTTTCATGAAATGACAGTAAATCCATTACCTAGCTTTACCCTAGACATACTTGGGTTTTAAATATCTCTAGGTTCAATACTATTTAACTACCATTGCCTTGGCTCCTCATGGAATTGTCTTCAGTAGTTTTTGCACTCTGTGTACTGGTAGACACGGAACTAATGCTTGAAGTCCGAGAGTGATTTTGAAGAACAGGTGCCTTGCTCTTCTCTTTTTTAGAGTCCATCCTTCCATTAGGCTCTTTCTCCGAACTGTTGAGAAAATCAAACAGCAACTCATCATCCGGTTCCGACTTTTTTCTTCTCACAAAATGTGAGGAAGCTCTGGGCGTGGAAACACTTTCTACTGGAGAAGCAACCTCTGAAGATGTCCTACGTGCTGATTTAACATTTGCTGTTCCTGCTAGGATTGTGGCCTTTTGATGTTTAATATTATCAGCTGCTGAGGAGATGTAGGCTGTTTTGGATGACGTCTGGTATTTCAATTCTCCAGTATGCTGGCGCAATTCAGAGTATTCATTGGCAGAGTCCAAATTCTTATTATCATAAACTGCACTGCTTGCTGCGTCTTTTTTGCTCAGAGCAGATGCAGCTCCTTGATCAACCCTGTTGAGTAGATCCTCTGCCTTTCCAGCGAGATCAGCAAGCCAAGACATGATGGATGTCTGTTGACAAACTCTACAAAATTACTATTTCAGGAACATATGCTGCAAAAGACATAGAATGATTACAAATCAGACTGGTGTTGATAAGACAAGATGTATGGGCTACCTGAAGAACTCTTGTGTTAATCTATTAATGCTATGAGTATTTTAATACTTTTCTCCTACAACCAAATCAGTTTCTAAGGAAAACAGACAAAAACAAGGCTTAGCTCTTAGACCACCGTATCTGTTTCTGGCACCTACTAAGTGTCAGTGTCTAATCTGCTAGCCAATCTGCAACAATAACAGAAAATAAAGCTTACTTGCACCTGACAAAAGCAAACTCAGTTGGAGGAGGAAAAGCAGCCAGATGCTTATTACAGGGACAGACAACAACAAAGCCTTAGATGTTTAACCTGCAGATTCATAATCTGGGACAGACAGAGGAACTTCCACCCGACAAACTTTGCAGCCTGCTGCCCCTTCTGTGACACCAACACGGGAGACAGGCGCACACCTTCACTTGCACCAACAGCCTGTGAGACTACAACAGGCGACGTGTGCCTCTATCCCCGCTCCCGGGAAGGGCCCCGTCACCCCAAGGCAGGCTTGTGGAGGGCCCCTTGGCCGAGCACACCCAGAGCGGGAAGGGGGAAGCGCAGAGGCAGGCGAGGCCGGGCGGGAGGGGGATACTCAGGATGGCCGCTGCCCCCCCTCCCCGCCCACCCGTAGCACGGCTGCCTGTCCCCAGCCCGGGCCCCCCCGTCCCCTCCACCCGGCGGCCCTCAAGAGCGGCGGAGGCCTCAGCACAGCCCGGCCTCACCTCCTCCCAGCGCGGGAGACCCCCGGCCCGAGGGGATCGTGAGGGAGGTAGGGGGGAACGGGGCGCCAGGCGGCAACGGTCACTGCAAGGCCCCGAGCCGGGCTCGGCGACGCAACCCCATCTTCCGGCAGACGTGGCCGCCTTCCGGGACGCTGCGCGCAGGCGCAAGAAGCGCCAGGAGCTGCGTGAGGTAGCACGGCGTGTCAAGCCCCGCCCAGTGGGGGCGGGGCAGAGCCTGGAAGGGGGAGGAGCCGAGGCGAGCGCCCTGCCCCTCCCTCCCGGTAACGGCCCGCCCGGAGGGAAGCCGTCCCCGGCCGCCCTGAGGGGAGCGGGCCCCAGTGCTCAGGTTCTCTGCACTCCTGCCTTGTGATGGCAGGAGGAGCTCCAGCCCCGCAGTGCGAGGGGTCAAGGAAGGTCTTCGCAGTGGCTGTTAAACACAGCCAAGCGTGATCTTGCCTTTCCTGACACGGGGTTTAAGGATGGTTATTTATAAATGGCTGCTTGAGCTGACAGAAACTGTCTCTCTGCCTCTGCCCAGAAACGGCTGGTGGCCAGTTCGGGGTGCCCCTGGCCTGCTCCAGGCCTGGGAAGCCCTTCTCCTTGTCTCTGCTCCCCAAGTCAGGATGTCAGACCATCATATGGGCCCACTGGAATAAAACACCTTGGCCTTGATATTGCCAATAAATTATAGGAATTTCGACCAGAAGAAACTACGTGGGGCATTTATGTTCTGTTCTCCAAAACTTGGGAAAGATGTGAAGGGAATGACCTGATCCTCAAGGGCAACTGTAAGATACCAAGGAACGTGGGGACCCCAGATACAAACACACACACATGCACGCACCCCCCACAACAAATACAAATAACTAAAGGTGTCCTTTTAACCTCCTGGAGTCACAAAACTTTCAGCAGAAGATTTAATGTCCAGGCTCACCCTTACCCTGTTGCAACAATCCTTCCCATACATGTGTCCTGTATGATAACACTAATATCACCTTGTTTCTGCTGAAAATACTTGAAAGGTGCTGTGCACTTACTCAGGTAACAGGTAAATAAATATACTGAGATTGTCTTAACTTTTTTTTTTTAGATTGAGTTCATATAAGGTATCATGATTAATCTTAGAAGAGACATTAGTTGAGGTTAACACAAAGGCTTCCCACATCCTTAGGGACTCCTTTATAAGAGAATACTCTGGGACTAGAAAAATAATGTAAGCTCTAAAGTCTCGATTTTTTCAGTCTTCGGTTTCTCTTCCATGAAAACTCTCAGGATTTTCTGAGGCCATTTTCTAGTGACAATTGAAGTGGCCCATTTCCTTTTTCAAAGCCCCATGATTAGAGGTTTGCATGACCAAAAAAAGGGCACTTGCTCACACTGAAACCAAGGGACTTGGCATAAAGAATGTGCTCAGCACTCTTTTTGGATAGATTTGCACTACTGGGCAAGCTTTGCTTCCACCTAAAGAAGAAAAAATTACTTTGAAAATTACTTTTGTTAAGTGAAAACTCCTGACATCCTGCAAGGAATAAAATACTGCTCCAACAGCGAGTGATACTTAATGAATATTTATTATCATTAATTATATAAAAGGAACATTCAGGAGGAAAGAAGGATTCTGACTTTTCTGACAGATAAACAGGAGACTTTTAATATGGCTTTGTGTGTATGGGGTTGAGGTGAACAGCAAGTAACTTTTAGCTAATTTCAGAACAGTTTTTATAGTAGGATAAGAAGAAAAGAACCCCTCTCCTGTGATGTTGTTTCATCTGTCTCGAAGTTACTGTACTCTTTAGCTGAAAGGGGAAGTGGAGCCCCGGACATCTATTTTGCATATTAAGCACATGATGGTGAGCAAAGAAGAAGAAAAACAAAACTTTTTGTGGAAAGCTATCTCGCAACTTCAGTTATCTGACACGTCAGCTAAGGCAAAGGTTGGAGGAGATAGTTTCAGGAATACAGCTCATGTCACATGCAAAAGAGTAAGAATGGATCTTCTTTCATGATTGCTTCAATCCTAAAACCAAATGTATAATGCAGCAAATTCCTTTGACAAAATGAAGTTCACATTTACTTACTCTTAATAAGTAAGTCTACTCTGACTTAGAGACAGTATTTTCAGTAATTTTCAGTCACTGTTTCAAGTCAAAACCTTTTGGTTGATGTCAGGTTTATATGAGAGCTCAAAATCTCTCTCACATTCTTGTCCATATACACTTTACTATTCAGACGCTCTCTCAAATGAAGTGTGTGAGTGAAGACAATGGGTGAGCATTGTTTAGAGAGACTCCCGCACTGTGCATGTCCCCATACTTGTGACTGTAACTTCTTTCACTCTCATCATCTGTGACACAGTGTACCAAACCTGCAGTACTTGAACTCTTTCAAGCTTTATGGCTGTTCTCTCTTTCTGTAAATGCTTATTCTTAGTAAGGTTAGCTGACAAAGTGTACATAATATTAGGTAAGGTTAGATTTTGTTGTTGTTGTTCTTTCTCCTACTCTCCCTCTTTATTTGTTTTCTCAAACAATCTTCTATGCCAACATATTGCAACTAACCATTATACTTCCTCCATGGAGAACTTCTACTCATGCTTGAGGTACCAGCAAGAATGTGAATGAAGACAACACTTACAGCTCCTGCCACTTCAGATCCTCTTCTGTTGAGGATCTGTTCTCCTCCTGAGTTTCTGATTATAATGCTGAATGCATGGTTGGTGGCTTACATCCGTATTTCCCCAGAGCTCTAGGTGTCTTCTTGTCAGATCACACCTTACAAGTACTCTCCAGTTAAATTCACAGGTACACTGAATGTTGTTACCAAGTAGCCGCTGGTTTACAGAAGTTTCCTTACATCTTATCATAGTAATCCTCTTCCTGTGGGGAACCCACAAGGTTTGGGAAGATCGTGGAGAGCTCCTGTGTAGGACAAAGGCTCCAAAATGTTTGTCTACAGATATGAATTATCAATTATCATAGGGCCTCATTAGGACCTAAATCCAAGGATCCTATTCAGAACATACTCAACGGTGCTAGTACTGGCCTGAGTTAATAGAAAACCCATCCTGTCTCATGACAGTTTAAGCAACACATTGGAAATAATAAACCAAATGAATTCACAGCCTTCAGCTTCTACATCATGTGACTCAGCTGCACATAACCATCATTACAATTAATGTGAATGTATCACCTTCTCAGACACTAAGAAAAACAGAATTCAGCACCCTACAGAAGTAAAAAAAAATGTAGGGTATCTTCTCTTTAATATTTAAAAGCCTACCAACCAATGCCAATGATGCGGGATGGGAAGCTCATCTAGATGACTCAAGTTAATCATAATATCCTAGAGCAGAAGGCATTTGTGGTATGTGGCAGGATTGTCTTGAGCGTTATAGTACCATCTGTTCATATTTCAACAGGCAACGGCACAATTAATTTTCATGTAAGCCAATAAGAAAGAGGAGAGGTTTTTAAGAGATTGTGTTAATTACAAATTAATTCTAGTTTTATTCCACTTGTTTGGTCTTCAAAACACATTACAAATCCCCTGAGTGGAAAATTCACATGTGATTGTGAATGTTTGAAGTATTAGATCATCGAAGACCAAAGTGACATGAACAGATCTATTCTCAATGTTGGAAAGAAACAAGAAGGGCCAAAGCCAATGCCCTAGATTATCTCTGGTTTATACAGAGAGGATAAAAACAAAGCATATTGCAATCTAGAAAGTGTCTAATTGTATCACTGCATCTAGCAAGCTTTTCTCTGCATTAGTTAGAGTCTGAAAACCTTTTTAGGAAATATACCCACAGTAGAGTTATATAAGCAGCAAGTGGAATTCAACACACATTTTAGCATGTCCTATTCCACTCTACAGCCATTGCATGGTGCTTATTTGACTGGATCATCTTACAGATATAACCTAGTTTAGATGAATAAATGGTTGGAAAGAAGTGTCTTTTATTCAATATTACATAGGCAAACTCCTAGGACCACATCTGAACTGCCCACAGCCTGAGAATTACTGGTTCTTGCAGGTGACATAGTTATTTACCTTGAAGTACATTCCATGGCAACCCTCTTTCCCTGTTCATACAAAATCTTAAAAAATGGGATCTGATATTCATAAAGGGATGGGATGAGAGGGGAGGTAACCCAATCCTGTAAGTCCTGTATAGATTTTACATTGAATTGTTGGGTTATAGATTCATTCCATAAAAGCAATCATGCTTTATGCATAACCTGGAAAACACGTTTATTCCCTCCGAGTGCTCTGATAAAATGTAGCAACTCCACTACAATTTTTACCCACATTTAATGTCTCCTAGTATGGCGCGTAATCCTTGCAATTGCCTGATCTTCAAGAAGACATAAAGTTTACATCAACACTATCAAAGTTTGTTCCATTTACATTTTCACAATTCCTGATAGTCTCAAAAGATAATGTTTCCATTTACAACATTAGAAAAAAAATTAAGCAGAAAGTTTAATGTTTTAGACCCTGAATAATATAGAGAAATCCAGCGCAGTGATATCTCTTTCCTTGGTGCTTCTTTGAGGTCTGTATTTTTATTCCAATAACTGATGTTCTTGGGTTGCAAGGATTTGCAGGGTGGCAGGGAACAACAAGGAAGGAAAGAGAACTTGCTGCCTGTTTCACTGACCTATTTATAATGTCCCGTACGTCTGCTGTATCAACAGCTGCTTCCAAGCATCCTGTGACTGCTAGGCTGAGTGCTGAGAATATTTAATTCTGTCACAAGAGGCATACGGCTTCATTAACTACTGTTGAAAATTTTACAGGTGCCTTCTCAGTTTACAGGTGCCCTCCCAAGAGTCCAGGCCCTGATCTGAAATGCTACATAGGCTGCTGCATAGTTTGAAAGGTTCTGGCTGCACTTCTCTGTCTGCAAGCATGAAAAGTAAGAGATTCATATCCAGTCACAGATGAAAAATTAGGGTCTCTGTGCAAAGCCTTTACATCCCTATTCATATTCAAAGTAGAAGTAATTTTTACCAATACTTTGCACACGTTATTTTTTCCTATTATAGCTCTCATTGTAAGTAGATTTAAATAACAAAGCTAGAAAATATCTACCACAAATCACTTCCTCAAAATTCAGAGCAAGAAAACAATTGGGGCTTTAGTTCTGATTTTTTGAATGAATAAAAGAAGCAGTTTTTGCAGTTGACAATATTATTTCTTTTTTAGAATTACCATTTTCCACTTTGAGCATATTCCTAGGTTTTTCATTGTTCATGAAGGAAATTGTTAGGTAGCAGAGGCAAAACAGATACATAGTCACATGGCTTGTACTTAGTTAATGATTCTCTTTTCTAAGTATATTGAAATAAGGCTTTGGCAGTTATTTTCTATACTAAAATGTGCTGAAAAACACAAAAATTGCAAAATATAGCAACAAAAAATAAAGGTTGGTCATGTCATCTTAATTCAGCCTTCTTTTGCATACGTGTCATGATATATTATGACACAACTACATATTTGGACTAAAGTCTTTGCTTCATGCAGTATATTGAAAATATACCAACTATCCAGGATTGGAAACTAATGTGATGATCACTGGATGAGTTGTCATTTAAACTTTTATTTCATTCTCAATATTCAGAATGTGGCTTCATGCCATTCGTTACTTAAAAGCATCACTGAATAAAATGGTATGATCTTGCCCCGTAAGTTTGTATGACTGTTGTCTATGACTTTGCATGACTGAGTATGGGCAGGGAAATCAGTTACTGCAGAAAAGCTAAGGTGAAAAGTTACACCTCGATGCTATCTGCCCATGTCCCCACAGGTACTCCATGGTAAATTAAGATAAAAAGAGGTAAAAAACCTCTTCCTTTGGCTACCTTGCATGACCTCACCTACACTAAGTAAGGCTACGCTCACTCCAGCTGCCACATTATCTCATGATATGCAGTTCACACACCCACAGCCTCTGAGACAAGTGGTGTTACACGTATCTTCACATTCCAGATGGGGAACTGAGGTACATCAAGGAGGAACTAAAGAGCAAAGCAGGTTTGGTCTGGTCAAAATATACAAATGTTGGGGGCAGATCATGTTCAGTGCTTACGAACTTTTCGGAGAATTTTAATCACCAACTCTCAAAACATTTCTGGGATTTGAAGGTATGTAACTTGTCCAGATGTGACTAACCTCTCAAAAATACAGCAGAAAGTCATGGCCCTGATTTGAACATAGTTCCTCTCAGTTATATTAGCGCAGCTATGCCAGTCAAAGCACAAATCTCTCTGAAAGTGGCCAACGGCAGGTGATGAGGGAAGGTTTAAGAACAGGACAGGTGATACTTCTCAGCTACGTTCTCCCTGGGATTTTGACTCAGGGACTTCCAGAGCCAGAGGTGATGTCTTTGCATTTAAAAGGCATTCAAAGATTTTTTTCTTCTAATTTCTTTAATAATTAATAGGGGTTTTTTCACAGCATACAGGTACAAGAGCATCTCAACTAGAGAATTTGTAAACAGAGGCACAATTCTGTTTCCTTTTACCTGAACACACACCTTTTCCTCAATATGGCTGAATGATTTATAAACTGAAAATCATTAGAAAGCAAATATTCCATAACCATCTAGCATGGAAAACATTAGGGTAAAGTGACAGGAGTTTAGGAGGAGGAGGAGGGCATTTAAGAGAGCTCTGTTTTAACATGAAATGATGGAAGTTCTTAACTCTAGCTAGTGGCTCTAACTGTGGGTACGTGAGTATACACAAGGTGCAGGGGTGCAATGCAACGGACCCAGGCAAGAATACACAGCTAACTCACGGCTGGGATATTTGAAGTTAGACCACTGCTCATTTACACCCTGGAAAGGTTGTTCTGTCTCCACTGTTGCATCCTCACTTTTGCATCAAAATGAAACACAAAATTAGGCTGTGCTTGTATTCCTTCTCTTGCAGTATAAATCAACAGTATTATGCACACACACAGAGTCTTTCAGTCTTCCTGTTGTTATTGCATGTCTTTTCTTTCATTACTCCTATTTCTTTCTTTTCCTGTAATAAATCACAATGAAACTTTTCCTGCAGTGTCCTCACTATCTTACTTCCTTTCTCCATACACAAATGACAGAGCTAGCATAATATTCCTCTAATGCGAAACAAAGCCAGCCCTCCTAGATGCTACCAGAATTATCAAAGTTAGGAGACCAAAAGTGCCTAGTGACATTTAAAAACCAGCAACTTTGAGAATACAAAGTCTGGAGAGTAAAATGCCATTTGAGGATTTGGGAGTTTATTTGCATTCAGCCATATGCCTTTCTTCATGCATTTTCATGCATTATTTGTTGAAAAGAATTCAAGATACTCAGAATAATTCTCTAAAAGGGTTGAGGTCTAACCTCTACCAAGAGGATGCAATTTGATGTAAAGAATGAAAGACCAATGATGTTTCTCCTGCTTTTTTTTATACTTATTGAAGCTTGATAAGGCAAAACATTTGCATGAAAATCTTTGCAAACAGGCATTTTTCAATAAAAAGATTTAAAATAATTGAACCCTTTTGCTGTTCACCTCTGTTATACCTGGCTCCTCTCATACTACCAATTTGCTATTGAAGATGTTTCTCCTTTTTCTTTCAGTAAAGATATATATTTTCCCTTTTTGGCAGTAGAACTGTGGAAGACAAATTTAACAGGTCTTATCTATCCTGAAGGCACCTAAGTTTCCATGCAGCATGTCTCTAAGAGGAGTTTTTTACTAAGAAACTGTTATCTTCTGCAGGCACGCACTCACTCCTGCAGGTGAAAACTCAGCAACTCCAGTGCAATACAACTGCCGAGGTCTTCCTAACCACTCTCGGCTGAAATGGCCCCTATAGGCTAGGGGAAGTTTTGAAAAGGAGAGTAACAGATCTGAGCCTGACAGAAAATTCAACAGGCTGCCAGCACAAAAGGCAAGCACTGCTGGTGACGTGAGTGCTGGGTGGAAGGTCTTCACTGGGCCAGTTTGGCAATTTCCAGGCTTAACTGGGAATTACATGGATTAATCCTGGAGCTGTAAATGTGTACGTTGACTGGGCAAACCTGAATCTAATATGGAGGGAAGTATTATTGTAACCAACAAGAAAAGAGCATTCTTCCTGATACTGGGAATGGGTAATTCGACTGTTTGCAATCTGAGTGCAAATATCCACAATGATACTGCAAATGTACCACATATTTAGACATTAATTGTGTGCAGGAAAAACATCATTATCAAGGGGATGCATGCAGTGAGGTTTAGGAAGTTTGTCAGTCAGATATGAGGATTCCCACGATTGCCTGAGATGATGAAAAAAGACAACGGATGTCAAGTTCAGAGAATCCTATTCTGGGTGTATACACTTCATAATTGGCATTTGTTTTCACAGTTTTCAGTGAATGTTTTATAGGTATGAAAATGCTGATGAACTAGATTTGCAATAAATAACACCATTAAGCCTACTGCTGGCCATTACCTTATTCCACTTTTTTTTTTAAATAAGTTCCCCGTTGCGTAGCCAGGTTATTTGGAAGCCACTGTCTGCAAGGACGTGTTTGTAGTCTTTTAACCTTTAGACTTCTTCACCTTTTCCCTCCTCCCTGCTTGTTTTTTGTCCTTCCCTTGAATTTCCTGATCATACGGATATTTGAGGCTATCACCTCACACCTACTTCATTCTACTCCAAATCCTTGTTTTTTCCATACAACTTACTTAACACTTTGCTACAAAGGGAGAAAGGTGTCATCTGTAGAAAAGATGCACAAGGGGATAGGAGTCACTTCCATGTTTTCTGTAGGATAAAAACTGAACCCTAAACTGAGTGCATTTAGCTTTTCTGATGAGCCTTTTCTCAGCTCTCCGTGCGAGCATACATTCAAGGAAGTATTTCTCAGTTTGAAATTGATGCTGTTCTGTATGTGTATGTAATCACCAGACTGTCTTGCACTTAAACTTTCTGGCATGCTTACTCAGAATTTCCCAGATACAAATATAAAACTGTTATGTGCAGACAGATCCTAGATCAGGATGCCTCTAAGCTCTGTCTTCTTCTACATATGTGTCTATATGTTTTCCTATTCCCCTGCTTTTGACACAGATCACGGTAGAAGTATATGCCCCAAATTCTTTGCACCAAATTTATACTTCCACCATAAAGAAAATTCCCAGGTGCATTTCAGCTACATCTTTACTCTTCCGTTGAGTGTTGGTGCTGCCCATGCTCCTTTTGCAATTATGCAGAAATCAGTGTCTGTCTTCTCCTGGCATGCTTTCATACTCTTGCTTATTTATTTATTTTTTGGAACAGACACAAAGTCTCATAGTGTAAACCTCAGCTCCTCCTTCCCCGGCAGAGCTCTGCCTGGAGAATTGACCTGATAGAAATATTACATTTCCTGGGAGATCGTTGCCTTTCCCCAAAAAGCCTGCAGGAGAAAGGAACAACAAAAAATATCTAACTTCTTTTAGTCTTGGAAGAAACTGTGTTTGTATGGTCGTGTTTGTAGGCTTCAATGCTAAGGACCATTCCTAGGCCAGTGCTTTAGTACCTTATCATTA
The DNA here is from genome assembly GCF_028858705.1 of Grus americana. Classification (NCBI taxonomy): domain Eukaryota; kingdom Metazoa; phylum Chordata; class Aves; order Gruiformes; family Gruidae; genus Grus; species Grus americana. The sequence continues at coordinate 53,279,047 of NC_072856.1, read as the reverse complement.
AAAAATGTTTTCCACTCTAATCTACAGGTACCTTTTGCATTTTAAGACTGTTATTTCTTGTTCTGTTTTCCAGAGACATGAAAATATTTTTACCTTTCTCTTGCAGCAACTGTTATGTGTCATATTAGAGTGTCTCTCCTGGATCTTTGCTTGTCTACACTAAATTGCCCCAGGTCTTTCAATAAGTGACCTTTCTGCAGCCTCTAATTATTCTTTTCTACACTACAATTCATTCAGTTATTTATTGATGTGATATACACAAAACTTAACTGGGAACCACTAAGTGCTGAGGACCTCTGCATGTAAAGAGGCTCTGATCTGCAAATCTTTCTCCCAAACTGGAGTGTGTGTGCTGATGAAGAAAATTAATGTATATAAAAGTATATAGATATTCTATATCAAGATATATACATATAGATTTTTCTCTCTAAAATATATATATAAAGGAAGAAATTGATCCTTTGCTCTAACTCTTCTCACCTTTCTCTCCCTTCCTCTAAAAAGCGTTGTCGCGTTCACTGTTTTTCTCTGGTGCTGTCTCAAGTCTTTTCCCTTTACTTGCCCACCTATTTCCAAGAAAAATATAGAAATCCACTATCTTGAACACTGCCAAAGGTAGTTAAATCTGTCAGAACAGTTGAAGAAAGCATGTACAAAGCTATAGGGATAAAGATTTCCTTCACTCCCTCTCAAAATGTATGGGTATATATTCCCCTAGTGATGTAAGTGAACTAAACCTCTGAATCCCTCTGCCTCCCAGACTTGCTTAGTCTCAGTTTATCTCCATGCTGATATGTCTGCCATTAACTGTCTTTCAGAATTAAGGTTACTTCATGTAAGTCTCTTCTGATTTTCCTCCCAAAATAAAGATGAACATTGTTTTTTCCTTTAATCATTTCATAGCTAAGATCACCCCCTTGTTAATCTATTAGTTTTGCTAAAGGGAGAACTAAATCTTCCCTCTTTTCAAACATGTGGGATAACTATGTCTGATGTTTGCCTTCACAAGGCAGCTAGTCATGCATCACTACTAGTCTAACAAATCTAATCTCCTTGCTGGTGAAGATGTTGAAAGACCAGGCTCAGCACATTGTTTCGTTTACCATAAATCTCTCCCACTCTTTACCTTACATATTAGCGCTTTTTTTCAGAATTTCTTATTTTGTTTTGCTAATAGCTATCAAGTTAGTACAAAGAATTAGCATTTGTTAAAATGTTTAAAATAGGAAGTTTAAAATTACAAAAAAGTCAAGGAAGCTTAAAATTACATGAATATCTGCAATCTAGGACTACTGTTAAGCAATCACTTAAATTGGGATTAAGAATCCAGCATTTAATAGTACTTATTGATCTTGTAGAAGCAGTTCATTGCTGTGTTGGGGCTGGGGGGCAGCTGACGGTGCTGCCTGGGTACAGAGTGGCTCAGGAAAATCCTTTTAAGTCCTAAAGAGGAGATGGAAGAGAAGAAATTGCCTTTTATCTCACATAGTCAAGTATCATATTGGTAAATATTATGCAAACATACAAAGATATTTATATGGCAAATCACTTTAAACCTAAAATGTCCTGAAACAAGTGACTGTATGAGTAAACCTGTAGTTGAGTGGCCAAATAAGCATCTGGGTATCACGATAACAGTATGTTAATCAGCTCTGGATCCAACACAACTAGTGTGGTCTTGGCCTCTGCATTCTTAAACATTGTTACTGAATCAAATAATTTAAAAATCCGCTTTTAATGAATAAAATAATTTTCTCTCTTTTATTTTCCAGATTCACCCACATAGGACATATTTATGGATTCATTCTATCTTTCCCTTTGAAAATGTTCAATAATGTTTGGTGACAATTTTTCCAAGAAGTAGAAAACTTTCTTTAAAAAAATTCCCTACAGAATTTACAAAGTCTTATGGGAGTGTTGTGGTGTATTAGCTGGGTTTTAATCTAATAGTCATCTGATTCGCATTCACTTACTATACCAGTGTATAACTTATGCATCTTGCTCCCTGGTACATGCTCTGAGTGAGCTCGATTCACGATTCCAGTCCATTTTCTCCCAGCTAAAAGTGTCCTTCACTTGTTAAAAAAAAGTCTTGATCTATTCAGATGCCGTTAAAGGAGAAATGTACATGCAGTCCAGAATGGCTTCCCGTACATTTTTATATCTTTCCTGGCAGATTAAAAGCAAAACTAATGACTTTTCAGTCCAATTTCATCAGCTGTGAGGTTAGTGGCATGGTACTATAAATAACTGTGTTGTTAAAACATCTTCAGAACATTTACAGTTCTGCCAGAAATCTGTAAAATCTCATCTGGGGAAGTCTGTGCTTTACCAGAACTACTACTACCATGCCAGCACTTTCGGCCAGCCCGGTGTCAGCAACGCTGGAGGTAGGAGTGAGAATCCCCTCAGAGCACTCTTAGCAAAAGAGAATCAGAGCTAAACTACCCATCCTTTCCGTACGGCAGCCTTGCGGTCTGTAGGACTTCCCATCTTTGGTTGGTAAAATCTCACCATTAAGAATGAACTCACCTTATCTGCAGTTTTTAAGTTTCACATTTGTGTGTGTGTGGGGTTTGTTCTCATTTGCTAACACTTTCAGAGTTTGCTAGCGTCTTAGTTCTCATTTGTACCGTGTGGCTTTGGTGGGTTGGTAGAACTGCATTCCAGAGAGTCGAAGTTTTGTTATGAAACCTGTGGGTGATGGCTACTTTTGCTTTTTAGTGCTGTCAGAGCAAGAGGCAAAACATTTCATAACACCATGGTTTTACATAGTTATGTAATTTTCTGTTTTTGAAAAGATTATATATATGCTTGTTTACATAGCCATGAAATGTGTTTGTGTGATTGACAGAGCGTTATTTCTTTCATTTCTTCTTTTCCATGGTAGCAGTGGCTGCAGGGATCGTACTGGATTCCTGCTGCAGGAGATCTAGCCGCTTCTGTTTGAGACTCCCCGCAGCTGTATCTTAGCAATCTCTCAGCTTACCTCAGCCCACATACCCGGCAACACCATTCATATCTTTCCTTTACACAAACTTCCCACCTCGTTCAGGAAGGCTTGCTAACTTTCTCACACCATCAAAGAAGTAACCGTGTTCAGTAGTAAAAATCTGAGTTTTACTTGAGTGTTTTTAGTCCCTGTCTGATACATTTAACTGAGATGCAGGATTCCTGGAGGGGTGTTCACATCTATTATTTTTCACAATGAGGAACATCCTGCTGATGTTTAATGAATGTAGAATTTCTAGACAGGTTATTTGGCAATTATTTTATTGGACTTTTTAGAAGTGACAGCTGACATAAGGTATACTTACCTCACATAGCCCAGCTATAACAAACAATATGAAAAACACCTTTGGACTTGGATGATTGGTCAGCAGTGCTCTTAACTGATATTACATAATGTTGAGGGCTGGAGGATAACACTCAAAACATAAGCATAACCCATGTGGCTACTAAGCTCAAATCAAATTGAGGGGAAAGGAAGGTTTAGGCCTTGTTTTTTCCTGTTGGGTAAGCAGCATGATGGTCTTTGTCAGTTCAAAAAGGTTATTTCCGAACCAACCTGAATTTTATCAGCTTGACTGTGTCAGGAGGCGTGCTAGGTTACTGGGGACTCCAACGTCTAGAAAAGTACTGATGATTAACCCGTAATGACCTTTAACAATTCTGATCATAAGCAAAGCTGAGACAGTGCAAATAACGCAAGCAGCAAACTCAGAGCAAAACTATGACTTTCTGCAGATGTTCGAAAACATAGCTGGTTGCTAAAGAAATGCAAACTTGTTTGGGTTTTTAATCTGATAGCACGCAAAGGGGGAAGCTGGTGTGGTCCCTTCTGTGTGGTTTATTAGGCAAAGAGCATGTGCCTCTACTTTTCAAAACTGATCTTTGCTTCTCTCTCATTAAAAATGGAGACTTTACAGAAGTGTTTTTCAGGCTTTTTTGTAGTACATAACCAAAACACCGCAACACCTCTCTCTACTGGTACGTACAGATTTCTGCACCGTACCCAAGCCACTCGTGCGCAGACGGGAGCAGGTCATGAGCCAAGGCCAGGCACAGTCTGCAGCAAGAAGCCAGGACCCTGCTGGCCAACTTGGCTGAAATACACAAGGACGACGTTGGGGCATTAGTTTTCTTCCGTCATTTAATGAACTTCCCTTTGGCACATTCCTCCACCTTCCCATTCTGGGCCTTCTGCCTCCATCCTGCCCCTCAATCCCAGGACAGTTCCAACAGGAAAGCACAGCCGGCGGCGACCCGTTCCTGCCCAAGGCACGACATCCACAAGCGCCACAGGCGGGCACGGCGCGGAGAGCCCCCCGCGGCCTCCAACCCGCCCCCGCCCCAGCCGGGCTCCCCGACCACGCGAGACACGCTCCCTCGTTGCACCCGGCGGACTACAACTCCCACGGTGCTTTGCGCGCAAGGCCCGCAGCCTTTTGAGAACGGGGGCGCGCCAGGCTTGCTGGGGCACGTAGTGCGGCTGGACACCCGCCCGGCCGCGCCTCCGCCTGCCCTCGATTGGCCGACGGTAGGTCTCCGCCTGCCGCGGCCCGTGGTCCCTTCGCTCCGCGCGGCGCCTACCGCAATCACAGCGGCCGCGGCGGGGACACCTCCGCAGGCAGTGCGGTAAGGGCCGGCGGGGGCTGCGCTGGGCTCTGGGGGAGCCGCGGGCTGCGTTGTCCGTGGAGGGTTCTGTCGCAGCCGGCTGCTGGTTGGCGGCGGGGAGGAGGCAGGGGTGCTCCTGAGTGAGGGGAGCTGTGAGGGGGTGCCTGCCCGCTCTGCTCCCCGGCGGCGGAGCTGCCTGGGATGGGGACGAGGGGCCCCGCCGGCTCCAGGGGAGCGACCATAGGGCGCTGGTTTCTCTCACCGGCTCCGAGCGCTGCCGAGCTCCCCGCCGCTCGTCCCGCCGCCCTGTCGTCTCCCGGCGGGCGGGGGCTGTTCGTGGCCCGACCGTTAGTCAGCACTGGGGCGGACGCGGTGCGACGGTTCGGTGGATTTGCAGAGCCCCCCCTCACCTGCAGAGCGCCGAGCTGTGTCGTCGGTGATGCCTTTAATAAAAGGGGTTTGGGCACCGTTGTCCCCCCTGTCTCGGGGCCCTTCTGGCTCGGGAGCTGTGTTTGAGCTCTGTCCTCCGGGTGGGCTTCGCCGCGGGGAGAAGTCAAAGCGCCTTGTTCAGAGGGGCATTGCTCAGGGCTGGCGCTGGAGAGAACAGGGAGATCTGGGGGGAAGCAGTAGCAGCACAGATTTAGACCCCAGTAATACATTTTTCATGGGGGAAAATGATGGAGTAGGAATTTACGGGGTTTTTTTGCAAAGGGCTGGTGATGCCCGAAAGGTACTGCACTGTGGCTCGTTATTTATAGCTGGTAGACAACCTTGCCATAACACGAGGGTCTGCTCGGATTTAGCAGCACCACTAGTTCCTAATTAGGATGGAACAACACTGTGTTGGGTGTCCATATCTGGGGGTTAAAACAAAGATTGCAGTGAAGATCTGAAACGCTAAGATAAAACATAGTAAAAAACACATGGAGTGCAGGAATCTCAGACTTTCTGCGTGATCGCTTCTCCAGAATTTCATTCTGTCCACGCCCCCAACATTTCCATGTTTATTGATCAGAAATGCTTACTCTCATCCAACTTATTCCTCTACTCTCAACACCCCCCCTGCCCTGAATCATGCAATGTAATAAATTAAAGCTATTCATGCAGTGTTGCAGTAGCTGGGTTTTTTTCTACCATCAGAGTGTGATTGCAGAGGCTTTGTATATTTGTAGACAGATATGAAAGTAAATAGTAGAAGCAGTTTTACTGAAGCCTTAAGATCTGCCAAATTTGAATTTAGGCTTTTTGAAGTGTGTAGGAAAAAAAATAAAAATCCTGTAAACCAGGTGGTTTAGATTGTCACCATCCTAGGAAGCATAGTGAGTGATTTTCACCCACCCTGTAAATGGTGCCATCTCTTTGCTGCTGAGGGAGACATATCTGCAAACAGTGGAATGAACTTTATTTAAAATTACTTTCAAATACCTTTGTTTAACATTTACAGAAATGTTTAAAACCATTCTGAGTTAACATAATTACAAATTCTTGTTTTTACATCTTCAGTAGCTACACTGAACTATCTTAATACAAGCTCCAGTCAAATTAAGCTGATTCCTAAAATGGTTACTAATAGACTTTGTAAAGAATTATGGTCTTGGTTGGGAAACAATCTCCTTCAAACTGTAGCTTATCAGAGTTTACAGCGATAAAGACTTTTTCTTTCTACCATACAAGTGCATAAAGAAAATCAGACTAATTCTGCAGAGGCTTAATCGTAGGTTTAGGCGCTTCAGTTTGCGTAGCAGCTGGCACAACATGTAGGCAGAACATTGCTGACAGAGAGCTCAGACATCAGGTTCATGTGAGGAGGGCTATCAAGAGTCACGTATTTTGTGGAAATAAGCATTTAAACATTACAGTGACCGGCAATATGCAAGCACTGTGTGGGAAAAGGAATTGTAACTTGAAAACTAAAAGGCTAGTGGTCATAACAAGAGCAGCTGAAAAGAAATAGAGATTTCCAAGAAAAACTGGAATGATTAGCTGGTTAGCTTAAGGCTGTTATTTTCACCCAAGATTACTGTTAGCTCCCGTATTTCACATGAAGAGAAAATGGATGTATGATTTCTGTTCATGTAGCTCTTAGAGGCTGTGCTTGAGGTATTTGAAGTTTAAGCTACTGAAGTGTCAACATCACTCTAAACACTAGTGGAAAATACTTTGATGAACTCAAACCCCCTTCTTTAGGGTGGTATCCTGTTCTAAGATTTTTGATCTTAGTGGACTCTTTTCCCAAAGGAAAGTTGGGAACTCAGGGAACTGGCTGTTTGTTGACCAGAATTGTTCTAGCAGCAGCCAGCCACTTCCAGATGTGGTCTTTCTTAAGCATCCCTCTCTTATCAAGGCAGAGGTGTGTGCTAGGTATGTAATGGGAAGTGGTCAAGGTACCTCTGTCAGGAAAAACAGGTTTTAAGAACTGAGTGAATTGTTCTGGCTAGAGCCACCCAGTTCTGGCCATGCTTCTTCCAGGGACTGTGCAAACTGCACAGCATCCTACCTGTGTGTGCGCACACCATGGTTCTGCGTGTGTAGGTCTGATGCTGAACCCGCTAAGCCTGTGAGATGTGCCTTTTTCCTGGCATGGTCTCCAAACCAGAGTTAATTAACTCTTCTACCAGAAAGACTAGGCAGAGCTGATAAATCATCTCATATTTTTTGGAGGTCAGCCAAAGCGCTAACATGATCTTGTAGTGAATGTTTAGGTCTTCCATGTAGTCTCACCCTGCATACATTTAGGATCGCATGTAACAGGTCTTTGATTCCTTGCTTTCAGAAAAAGGCTTTTTATGTACCTGTGGTAAGCTGGTCAGCTGAGCTGGCTTCTCTTCTAATATGACCTGAAGACATAGCATGTGACGGGAACTTTTCTCAACTGTATGTCAAGAACTCATTCAACACAACCCAGAACAAAATCTTTTAGATTGCCTGCCTGAGCACTCAAAGGCTTTATTTGAAACAAGCAGAAATATGGGGGTTGGGGTATTTTGTTTGTTTGGATTTTTTTGTAGTTGGAAACAAGCAATGAAAGACCTATTCCCACCGCACATGTGTTAAATAGGTTTAACCATTATAAATGCTGCTTAGAGAACCTTGGGGAGCTGAGCATTTATTAATCAAGGCTTATTAGTGCATTGTGGTATGTCTAGGGTTCCCCCCCCCCCCGCCCTTTCTGGTTTTAATTTGATTTAATTACGGTATAGGAGAAGACAGGTAAGTGAGATTATATGTCATTAATTAGTATAAAAGAGGATTTTTTTCTATTCTAAATAACCCATGACAAAATATATGTGGCTTTCTAATACAATGCAAACATTTCTTGGTGTTTGTTGTTTTTCCCCTCCCTGAGCTTTCTGCATCATTCACAACTTTGTCTCAGCAGAGGTGAGAAATCTGTGGATCTGGATATCCATGTACCACATGGGAGACTGAATCCCTATGGAGGGACTGTCTGAGGGGCTTGATAGCTTAAGTCTTCATTCCTGATCTGGCCCTGGGCTTTTCTGTTGTGGGCCTGTTTGCAGGCAGAATGCAGGGCAGGTCCCTGGTACACCTGTGTCCTGCATGGCACAGCCCCATGCAGAGGTACAGCTGGGGTCCTGAGAGCCATAGATCCCTGTTTGTATATGAACCTGGAGTATGAACTTGTTAGGAAAGACAGTCCCATCAAACTGTTTCCAATTCAGGACTTAGCACTTTGTATTTTTTCTGAAGCTACTTCAGTCTCCGTTACTGTGTATCAGTAACTGACAGCCGGTGGCAGTGACTGTTTCCATGTGATGGATTCCTGTCTACAAGGATCTACCTTGAAATTGGACATCATGTTATACAGCCCAGTGAACAGCTGGCAGCAACACAGCTTCTATCGATATGTCCTGATTTGAATTAATAATTTACATCTCTAAGAGCTACACATCATGTGAAAGGATCTCCAGCCCTTTAGCAATCATTTGAACCACTAGTTTTCTCTTTGTATTTTTTATGTAAATATAAGTAATCTGTTTAGTTGGAGAAACAAAAAGTTATGCTTTAATGAACATGGAAGAAAGTTTCTTCTCATGAAACACATACTGAGCTCTGAGGGATCTGTTTGCATGAAATTCGTCTCCATATTCCAGTAAGTCAAACTCAATTAAGATTTCTAAGAAGATCATCTAAAATATACTCATTTTCTTTTCTAATATTTCAGGAGTTAGATATATGTTGGCCCATGGTGTATTGTGGCACTTTACAAAAGTTTTAAACAACTTGGTCTGAATCTTGGCTGTGCTGTAGGCAACAGAATAGGCAGGTTTTGTGGATATTGTAAACATAGTATATCTTCAACACAGTGGTTGGTATGTTATTTGCCTTAATCATCTGAGAAGTGACAAGATAGACAATGCAGAGTTGCCATACAAAGCCACTTGTCAGTGGCGACAACAATGACAAGAAATTACAATTCCAGCTCAACGTAAGAGATTATAACTATCAAACTTGAGAAAAATTCTTCTTATTCCTTCATATCCGCTTAACTGCTGAAGTAGCTAATAATTCAACAAACCCTAAGTTGTTAAATTATGATGTATTGTTCTCTGTCCCAAATCTGACACTTGCAGGCAGTGACAGGAGTGGCTTATTCCTGAAAGATAAGTTTCCTAGATTGAAATGACTTTTTGTAAGAAGTGATGTCATAGTGCTTAACATTTGGTTCTGTCTTTTCCTTTCTTTTCTGGAGTTTTTCTATGTGGTAACAGCTCTTCCTATAGGAGCTGACTAACATGACTTCTTCTACTTTGTGCTAGCTCCATTAAAAAGAAAAAAAACCTTTGAAAAAAAATATATTTTTCATACTACTGCGTGCAAGACTTAAACTTAGTGACCGGTAGATCCCGTCCTGGAAAGACCCATACTACATGTTACATTAGTAGTCTTCACTGTACACAGCTGCTTTGGAGGTGAGCTGGCACCTCTGTTTCAGCCTCGTTCGAGTGGCTGTGGATGGATGGTTTTGGCTGTGGGGAGCTGAGGCTGACTTAGATACTGTTTGGTTATTTGATGTAGTGGTTGCTTTGACACTGTGCCCTGTGACCGTGTCATATGACTTGGGTGTTTCTAGCTTGTATTCCGGAGAAAACCATGCTAAAGTAGACTATTCCACCTCTTACTACAACACCTCTTACATACATAGCAGCAATGACCCACCTCCAGAATCTCTTTTTTGTAAGTAGGCCAGTGTAAAATCCCATCTCTCAGTGCATGAGGAAATACGTAATTTTAGTGCATGTGCCAAGAGCATGCAATTCTTCAAGGGAGTTTGCTGTATGAGGACACACAGGATGCAGCAGACCTGAGACTGTGCCCAATAGACATAACCCTTCTTCCCCCCTACCGCCCAAAAAAACCCCCAAAACAAACCAACAACCCAAAAGCAAACCTTTGATTAGATATGTGTGGCCAGATTGTTTGCTTTTGTAGCAGACACTTTATGAGGCAATCAAGGTTCTCAGGAAGTTCACTAGTGGGGACACTACTTCTAGTCCTCTCAAGAAAGCAGCAAGAGCCATTTCTGCCTGGGCTCAAACCTCCTCTCCTGGCTGTTTTTCTGAATTTGACATCCACAGGCTCAGACCGGATTCTCTCACTGTGCACATTGTGCAAACACTTAGCCGTTGTGTAAAAGAGACAAAAATGCTACTCTTTCATGTGGTACAGGTTCACATTTGCTCTCCACTAGCGTAAGAGGTTGCACAAATAGCATGAGGCTCTCACAGCCTGCACTTCCCCCCAGCCCCAGCAGTAAGGGCTGTATCTCGGGCGGAACAGGGGCACGGCCACTCTCCACCCTTCCTGGCTTTGTGGGCACAGAGAGCTTTTGTGACACTGACCTTCCAACTCCCAACCAATTCTCCATGTCTGTGCGTCCTTGTGCCTACATCACCTGGGATTTGACCCAATAATAATGGACTAATTGCCAGTGAGTGGAAAACAGTGAGCTACATAAGCAGAGTCCAAGAGACAGTATTAATCTGAAAAGGTTTTATCTGTAAAATAGTGAGGTTTGCTCTGTATTTGAGGCTTATTCATTACCAGCTATTATAGAACAAAACAACCAGAGGGAGCTGAAAGACTTGGTTGTCCCGTTCAGAATTGCTTTCAATCAGATTTGAAAGCTGACAGAAAACTCTTGTAACTAGTAGCAGCTTGGTGCTAAAGGAAGATATGACCAGAAATTGTACTGGGGGTTGAATGGTCTGTAAAACACAAACCCCCCCCCCACGAGCAAGAAAAGCTTCTAGTTGTGATACTACTGATGTTTGGTTTGCGTTTGTTTTATTTTTGACTGACGTTCTCTGATCTAATTCTCTCGTACTTCGTCATTAGGGATTTCTTTTTTTTTTTCCCTCCCATTTGTGGAGTAAACAAAGAAGAGAGATGATACTGAAGGCACTTGTGCTGCTAGGCTGTGCTCTGGGCATCAGCACATTCCCCATGGAAGAACCTGAAGATGGAGGCAAGCACTGGGTGGTGATTGTTGCAGGTTCGAATGGCTGGTACAACTATCGACACCAGGTAAGGACCACTGGTTCCACATACTGATGCTGGCCACACACCAGAAAATGTCTGCTCTGATACTCGCAGGGAGATGATAGCTGCTTAGCTATCATCAGCTAGTTCAGTCCTTCTGTCATTGAGGCAAGTGCTTCTACTTCTAGACTTGCAGAGCATGCGAAGTTTTCAAAACAAACAGCAACAAGATTCACTCAGAGCCTGGTCTTAATTCTTGTTATTGTCACCCCAAGAATTGCCCTCAACTGCCTCTCTTACTATTTGAATTTTCTTTTTGCTTACAATTTTGTCCAGTCTTTCATCTTTTGAAAAGCTGCTGTTAGCAGGAGGAGCAGTATTTTTCCTCTAATCACACTTCTGCATCCTGGGAGACCACTGTCATTTAGGCTAAATATTCTGTTACTAGGCTAGAGGATCTGACCCCAACTTGCAGGTGAACAAATCATGTCTAGAATTAAACCTCATTTTGAGACACATGCATGTTTCGTTCCATTTGTTTTCCTCTTTTCCTTACATTATGAAAAAGCTCCCTTTCTTCTCTCCAGTTAAAAAATCTGCCAAGGCTGCAAACACATAGTATGTTTTTGTGGGGTGGAGGACGTGAAGAAGGGGGTCATTTTTAACCTGAATCAGTTTGCTCACCACTTTTGACAGCATGGCCTCAGAGTTGTGTTGGCACAACAAGGATACGGTGCATCAGGGTGCAGGGATCAGAGTGAATGGCAGAAAGAGGAAAAAAGGGAACAGGAACTCCTGAGCTTGACACTGCTGTCAAAGCCAGTGTGTTTTGGAATTGTGGTCTGAGTGTGAGTGTCAGGATGGACAGGATTAAATCCAAGTGACTTAACTCTGAATAAGTTCAAGACTTACAATCAGCAGTCAGGAGACTATGGCACTTTTTCCCTTTGGGGAATTCTTGGGCAATCCCTTAAACAAATTCATCTACTCTTAAATGCAGTCTTTGCTCTAAACTTGGAACTACCTCTTGCTTTCCTGGACAACATGGTCTGTTTAATTTTGATTTATGTATACATTTGTATATTTCTAAATGTTAGAAAAATAGTTTACTGGACTATTGCTGCTTAAGGTGAACTCGCGCAGAGATTGAAATACTAGTGTACAAAACCAGCATTTTAAAAGTTAAACTGTATTAAAGGTACTGGGTACATATCACAGTCTGATTTGCTGAACACTGAAACTTTTAAAGTAGTTATTTTTAATGTAATTGTACAGAAAAAAAAATCTAGAGAGGCTTCATCCTCTCTATTTGCATTGATTGAGGAAGAAAGGAGCCTTCTGTGTGTTCAGCATGCTGGGTTTTATGTTTGTGTTTCTCCTCCCCCTCAGCTCACAATCAGTGTGTAACTTTCAGTGCAGTGATGAGCTTAAAACTAAATGAACCAGACTGACAACGTTGTTGCATCTGAAGAACAACCTGTTAGTGGCAAATGCTAGCTCAATGCTTTAAAAAACTGGTTTTAGGGATTTTACCTGCTCCTTGCATTGTAGCTGTCACCTGATAACCATAATTGGGATATTACAGCCTTAATATAAACCATTCCATTTCAAATTGAATCTGAAAAAAGAGATTTTAAAAGTTGAAATCAGAAAATAATTCTAGAAATACGGGTGGTGTACTCAATCACTGCCCGCCCTGAGGTGTCTAAATATAATTACAGAGGTGTGCTCTGGTTGTTGCTATTGCTGTATAACCAGTCTCACTGGCTCCCCTCCACTCTGGGAGTTAATACCCCAACATTAATTCTCTAAATAAAATTACATTTTTGAAGCTATGGCTCATGAGAATTACTTTTCTACGGTTGCCCAAGCAGAGAGTCTGTAACCCTTCTGTCAGTGACCCTTCAATGGTGAGTATATCTGCCAAGTATAATGGAGTTATGAAGAACACAAGATGCACACTTACATATTTGTGTCCAACAATAAGTATTTTGAGCATGCTAGTTTCACAGAACAAATTAACTTTTGAGTGTGGTCATGCTTTGCAGACAGTTATTAAGTAATTGCTTTGGAGGGTTCAAAAATTGAGAATGGGATTTCTTTAAACACCTTCATTTTGAAGATAACGTCAGCTAACAATGCAGAATGTCTGCAATGTCAGATTGTTCTCAATTTCAATCCTAGACATTTCTGTATTTTAATCTCTGCTGCGTGCTTCAAGTACAATATTAACAAAGTTATGAAATCAGTGTCAGAGAGCCTATGTGAAGGATCCTTCAGAATGGGGCTGAGCTCCTACTTACCTGTCCTGGGTAAGATACTGTGCTTCTGACTTGTTACGAAAAGAATCAATTCCCACAAGATGCAGCACATCAGCCTGTGCCTTTTGTAGCCAGCATTAAGGAGTGAGCACCTGTGGTGGGAGGGCATACTGTGAGCAGACCCAGCAGTTAGTCATGGAAAATCCACTCTGTGTGCGTCATGAAATGTAATCCAGAGAAGGGCGCCTTGGGTATCAGAAATTTGGGGTGCCAAAGGCAGTTAATCACCACACAGTTGTTTGCTCTCCCCCCCCCCTCCCCGCCAAGAGGATGGGGGAGAGAATCGAGGAAAATAAAGTAAAACTTGTAGGTTGAGACAAAGGCAGTTTAATAGAAAGCAAAGGAAGATAACATAATAATAGAATATACAAAACAGGTGATGCATAATGCAATTGCTCACTACCCACTGACCGATGCCCGGCCAGTCCTTGAGCAGCAATCCCCCACCTGGCCAACTGCCCCCAGTTACATACTGAGTATGACGTCGTATAGTATGGAATATCCCTTTGGCCAGTTTGGGTCAGCTGCCCTGGCCATGTCCCTCCCAGCTTCTTGCTGGCAGGGTGTGAGAAGCTGAAAAGTCCTTGACTTGGTGTAAACACTACTTAGCAACAACTAAAACATCAGTGTGTTGTCAACATTATTCTCATACTAAATCCAAAACACAGCACTATGCCAGCTGCTAGGAAGAAAATTAACTCTCTACCAGCTGAAACCAGAACACCAGCAAAACTAGCTAAACCATAGACTTTAAGGAGAGTTATACAGCAGAGGAAAGGTACTACAGAAATCTCAAGAATTATAACAGATTTTTGGAAACATTATGCAGACTGATAACCATGTCTTTGCATGTGTTTGTACTCCCTACCTTCCAGCGGTGGAAGCAAAAGCACTGTATTTAAATTATTTGCTCAAGTCACTTGCAGTGCAACCAGGAGTAGGACTTCGACTTCTAGTTCTGTGCTTCATCCATCATGAAAGTCACTCCATAGTGAACACACAAGAAATGTGTGTTATCTTTCAGTAGAATAATACTTGTACTGTCAGAAAGCAAAGCAGTGCTCTAGGGTTGCAGATTTGTGTAATTCTCTGCTTTCCAAGGGAGAAACTATAGAATAAATATATTGTACTCTAATTCACTTTCCTCCTGCCATCACCTTTCTTCTTCAGAACTTCTCTGATGTAGCCTGTGTACAAGTGAATTTGTAGATGGGAAGTTTACTGTAAGTAGTTGCTCAATGTGACTTTTTTATTACCGGACTGGTTGCTATTGCCTACATGCAACTAAGCACTGTAATGTCCCTTTCTAATTTGAGATCTCAGCCGACACATCTCTGGGTATCAATTGCTCAGTTCAGCTGTTCAGGGTACAGTTAATAAATGATGTTGCATGTTTGGATTACATTTATATTTTGTGAGCGCCAGTTGTTTTGCATGCTGTCTGCGTGTAACACAGTCAAAACATGCTCTGTTGCCTTCCGCAGTAGTTACCTGGTGGCAGTGTGTGTTCATCTGACTAAACAACCATAAAAGGAGGAGAAGATTACACCTTCAAAAATGTCTCTAATTTCATACATGAAAAGTTATGGGGAAAATAGTCCCTCATTGCATGCTGTACAGATGCCATGAACAGCAGTTTTGTAAAGACTGTACAGCCTGTGTACTGTAACCTCAAGGAATCTGAAATTTATTCTAAGACTTGAAATTTGGTTGTCAGTGGTCAGGATCTGCTGTCCGTGGTGCAAACCTCAAGTGTAGACAAGATACGGAAAAAAACCACTGTTTGCGTTTATCTGAGAGTGAGATTCACACTTTACAGGCACTTGTTTCCTCTGTGATGGCTGAACTGGGACTGTTCCCTAATCAGGATGATCTAAACTTGTCTTATCTCCTCAAGTTCCTAAAATAAATTTTAAGTGTTTTGAATCATATACAGCCCAATGTGATAGTCTTACTGTCATTGCAAAACTAGCTTGTATATTGCCTTACACTTGCGGCTTCTCAGTTTTTTTGCGTTTTTACCCATATCTTAAGGGTTTTTGGTTAGAGTTGCTTGAGCTGTGGAAGGACCATTGACATGCTCCTCTCTGCTCCTCAGCAGTTATTCTGACTTCTCTATAGCAGCTTTTTTATTACTAGACTGGCTGCAATTCCCTAAATACAACTAAGCACTCATAATATATTCCAGAAAGAGTACTACCCCCATTCCCTGGGAAAGTGGCTCAGCTCTCTACTATGCAACGAGCTAGATGATGTATCTCTGGAAAGCTTAGTGACATATGTGAGCAAATACAGCACTAAATGCTGCTGATAGATTTAGAGAATGAGCCAACAGACTAGTTCTTAAGAGAAACAGAATTTTGTTTATACTTCTGCTTCTCCTGGGAGATGATTGTACCAGCTAACTCAAACCTAAACCTGGTTTCACAAACAGATTAGAAAGAGAGACAGACCAATACTTTCTGGACGCTCCAAAAGACATAGTCAATGGAAAAGCCTGATGTGAAACACAGTCTTACTAAAAGTGGAGTACATTTTTGAGGAGAAAAATAGCCGAGAGTCTGGCAAAATTAAAATGCTGAAAATAAAAACATTTGGATTTGCATACATGGGTCTGTTTCCAGTTGTTGTCTTCAGTCTTACTGAGCTTTATGGGCCAGGGACTCTGTTTATTCAGGGTTTTGGACACTACCAACCAGAGCAGCATCTTAGTCCAGGACAGTCCTAAATTCTCTGCTCTTGCAGGTAACAGACATTAAGGATGCCTTGGCTACTTGGCTTCAATTAACATTTCCTCACTGTGCTTACAAAATTGTAACTGAAGCTATGGGAAAACCTTTCCTAAGTTCTTAATACAGTTACTGTTTTGGCTGATTCACTGATGTACACAGAGGAATGAAACATGGCTGGCATTTTGGACGTATTCTTCTACCGTGCTTATATATTAGAGTTCTTTCTTTTTTAGGCTGTTGCATTTCAGCGTACCTGTAACAGGAACAGTGCCACTTTGCAATTTAGCTGCTAGTTCATTACACATGCTTTTTAGCCATGAACCTAGCAGTCATAAGACCAGAAGTAACCAATTTCACAGAAGCTCAAGCTTTTCCCTTTAGGAACTACTTATGCATGCATGTGTCATAAACCAACTTGATTTTTCCAAAAATCCAACCCCCAAGCAGTCTGCTTGAAAGCTGTGTCACTCAAATGCACGAACAGCTCTATGGCAGAGGAAAGTTGGGGTGGTTTTTTTTTCCTTTTAGAGTTTCCCCCAAATGTACATTTTGGGAAACTAAATGCCCATCCTAGGAAAATAGGGGAATTCCACCTCTGATTCCCATGCTTTCAAAATCTAGGAGTTAATTATTTAAGCAGATTTAAGTATAGATCTTCTATAGAAATTTGCTGATGTAGCAACAGGTTTAGACTAAGCTGGGGATGAAAGGGATGAACCATGCCACCATTAAGAGTGTCCGTTTTGGAGCTGGCATGTGAGGTCAGTTGTGCAGTAGCAGCGGTACAGCTACACCTTCTCCTGTGCAGGGCAGCTGCTACCCACCCCAAATCATGGCCACAAAAGTGTCATTTGCATTTAGTGAGGACTTATCCAGTACATGTTCATAGCATTCATTTCACATACTACACCAACAAGAATAATACCAAAAAGCGATCTGGGTCAGTATTAGCTGTCTCTTTTAGGGTGGTTTACAGGTACAGATATGGAAGAAAGAAGGCTCAACTAGCAGTATTTGAGAAGCAGTTGTGCATCAACAGGAAATACTATAGATTTACATACACCTCCCTACTCTAGCAGCAGATTGTTTCTATTCTGGTTTTATAGATGTGGTGGGTTGACCCTGGCTGGGGGCCAGGTGCCCACCAGAGCCGCTCTCTCACTCCCCTTATTCACTAAACAGGGGAGAAAAGGCATAATGAAATGCTTGTAGGTCGAGATAAGGACAGGGAGAGATCACTCTCTAATTGTTGTCACGAGCAAAACAGACCAAACTTAGAGAGGGAATTCATCTAATTTATTACTAGGCAAAACAGAGTAGAGGAATGAGAAAATAAAATCAACTCTTAAAACACTTCCCCCCACCCCTCCCATCTTCCCGGGCTCAACTTCACTCCCGGCTTCAACCTTCCCCCCCTCAGCGGCACAGGGGGACGGGGAATGGGGGTTATGGTCAGTTCATCTCAGGGTGTTTCTGCCGCTTCTTCATCCTCAGGGGGAGGACTCCTCTCATCGTTCCCCTGCTCCAGCATGGAGTCCCTCTCACGGGGTGCAGACCTTCAGGAGCAAACTGCTCCAGCGTGGGGTCCCCCACGGGGTCACAAGTCCTGCCAGCAAACCTGCCCTGGCGTGGGCTCCCCTCTTCACGGGTCCACCGGTCCGGCCTGGAACTTGCTCCAGCGTGGGCTTCCCACGGGCCGCAGCCTCCTTCAGGTGCCTCCACCTGCTCCGGCGTGGGGTCCTCCACGGGCTGCAGGTGGAATCGCTACACCCCCTCATCCTTCCTCCATGGGCTGCAGGGGGACAGCCTGCTTCACCATGGCCTTCACCACGGGCTGCAGGGGGATCTCTGCTCCGGCGCCTGGAGCTCCTCCTCCCCCTCCATCTGCACTGACCTTGGTGTCTGCAGAGTTTCTTACATCTTCTCACTCCTCTCTCTGGCTGCAAAAGCTCTCCCTCTCTAAGTGTTTTTCTACTTCTTAAATATGTTATCACAGAGGCGCTGATTGGCTTGGCCTTGGCCAGCGGCGGGCCCGTCTTGGAGCCGGCTGGCATTGGCTCTATCAGACACAGGGGGAGCTTCTAGCAGCTTCTCACAGAAGCCACCCCTGTAGCCCCCCCGCTACCAAAACCCTGCCACGCAAACCCAACACAATAGAGATTTATTTTTTTTTTACATATACAGAGGGAACAGGAGGAGCATAAGACCAACATCAAAGGTGGCTAGTCGGTTCAGCTAATTCTATGCAAAAAAAACCCCAACTCTTTACTGAGAACTGTCCTACTTTAGCCAATGGAGTTTTAGCAGCAAACCATGTTTTTGCTGCTCTAGCCTTTATTGGTGATATCATTATGCTACCAGGAGGTACAATTCTCTTAGCAAAAGCTTTAAAAGGCTGGGACAGTCCCCAAACAGGCTTAAGTTAAGGTTGAGGGGAATTGATTACGTTGATCTGTTTGCCTCCACACTAGGGAATTTAACCCATTTAAATTTACCACCAATGTCTACTTTACTGTTTACTGTGACAGGACAGAGTGAGCAAAGAGTCAGTGAATCGGAAGGAATGAGAGAGGAGACAAAAAAAAGCTGATAATGTGCATTTACAAAGCTTAACTAATTTGGGGTACTTTGGTATTAATTAAAAACATCTCTGAAGTCCCTACTGGTCAGCCACGTGTCTGTGGGAGCACAGACACTTGCTGGTTGAATATATTGATATATCACTATGTCATGCCTAAGCATTTCCATGTGTCGCCAGCCTATAACAATTTCTGTCAGTATAACAGAAGTGCATTATGTCTTGAGATAGGGGAAATATGACCTACTCATCAATCAGTGTAGAGAAGCCCTGACTAGTGGGGTTTTTTCTACTTCTGCTTGGGTTGCTTCGGAAAATCAAATACATGTTTAGTCAAACCTGCACTCTGCTGTTTCATATTATATGGGATGCCTTTGTAACAGTTTAACCTCTACCTTTTGACTTGTTGAGGCAGCAGCTGGTATAATGACATATAAGGAAATGAAACTGTAAACAGTGGAGACTGGGCCAGGTGGAAGAGACCGTAGGCTGACCCGCATAGTAGGAAATGGAACTGCTTTAATAAGGACAATTTAACATTCAGGGTTAGTCACATGAAGAGATTTTGCTGTGGGAGAGTTCATTAGCATTGAATGTGCCTCACCCTTCCCAGAATCTTGCACAACTAGCCTTTCTTTTCAGCTTCAGCTACACTTAGAAGACCAAGGTTTATAAAGTGACAGGATTTTACAGTGTCCTTTCAGTTAAACTAGTCAAAATCACTAATACTCCTAAGTCATCTCAACTTACATAGGTCCACTGAAACCACTTCAGTTTGGTTTACAAACTAGCAAATTAGATTAGTTCAAGAGAAGTAAATTTTAAAGTTTGCTTCTTGTCTACATTTGGAGTGTGCATTTGTTAGATGAGATTTCTTCCATTAAATCTGCACAGCTTTCCTAGCATGTGGTAGGTTGTAGTTCTAGAGTTTAGGAATGATCGGTGATATCCCATTAGGTCATTCACAGACTGCAAGTCTAAAAGAAGAGAATTATTTGGGCTGGGGTTACTCAGAATTTAGCATTCTGATAGGGGTTTGCATTTACTGTAATATCACTTTGATGAGTATTGTTATTTCTGCGTCATGGGAAGATGGTTCTGTAAAGTAAATCTGCTTATTCATATCCTGTACAAGTCAGGAAAAGAGCCTGAATAGAAATTCTGCAATTCTGTTTTCCACTGAAATCTATTTTCTTGCCCTGAAGTTGCTTCAGTGTTACTCTACAAGAAATACATAATTAAAAAGGAAATTTTCCTTAACCAAAATTCTCACCTAGTAAAACAAAATTTAATAAAATCTTTGCAGAGATGAGATTGGTAAACCATACTTGCTTAAGCGAAGGACAGTCTTGGATGCTTAGTCATGCAGGCTTGGTAGAGAACTAATTGAAATTGGTGGAAATCCAACTCTTTTCTTCTTCTGCTTGGCACACTTTGGATTTGTCTGTCAGTGCACAAGGTTTTCATTTACATTTTTTCACAATGCAGAACATTGCTGAGAACCTTTTGTTAAATTTTGTTATCTGTTCCAGGTCTAAAGTAACCTTTGGTTTCTGTTTGAATAAGAAATCAAAGTAGGTAAATGAGAGAGAGATTTTAATCATAGTCTCTATTATTAATGCAACTACCTGTGCATTTCAGCCCTCTAGCAACCCTCAATCTCTTATATTTGAATGCAGTTTCTTTCGGACAATATCCTGGTCTTAGGCCTGCAAAGCTATTTTTCTTCTGATCTCGAAGGTAAAATGTCTGTTAAAGCTAGTAATGAAAATCTGCTTAATTTCAGGCAGATGTGTGCCACGCATACCAGATTGTACACCGAAATGGAATTCCAGATGAACAGATCATTGTCATGATGTATGATGACATTGCTGATAATGAAGAGTAAGTGATAAATGTGCACCAGTCACAAACCGTATGGTTACTATGAACATGAAGTCAACCAATGTGTTTTGACTTTGTAGAATTTTTGTAAGAAAAGCCTTTAAAACCAGCTGTGATATGCATAGAGACATTTTATCCATCAGCACAATAATTCTCCTTTGAAATGTGCTCATGAGCTTTCTAAGCCTTACTCCACAACTCAGCATCAGTTGTGGCACTGAGGACTGCAGAGCTTCGTTGTTATGGGAGTAAGTGATCTTAACTCCCAGCCGTAACAGTTTACAGCAGATAAATAGCCTAAAACTACAAACATAGGGAAGCTCTGTGTATGAGCTGCAGGGCTTTTTTGAAAGGACATTATCCAAGTAATTCCCAGAATGTACATTCAACAAAGAAGTGTACACGTCCCATTCTTGGTGGCTATCTAGAGCGTATCATTGCTTTCTATATGAAACAGTTCAGTCACACAGCCTCTAATTCTGAGACAACTGCACCAGAAATCAGTGGACTTCACATGCACAGCAGCACTGGAAGCAAAGTTGAAAGGGGGCTAAAGGCAGGACTAAAAGTAGAGAGGTGATAGTATGAGGGACCACCCACCTGCATCTTCAGGTTAATTGACATGATCTGAGGCAGGATACTTGAAGGTACTCTGAGGATGAGGACACCTGAGGCAAGAATGTGTAACTGAAGTGAAAAGGCCTTTATATTCTGAGATCACTTTACCTCAGGCAAGCTGGCCAGTCAGGACAGTTTAAGTGGTTTCCTAGTTGTTCTGTGGTCATTGTGTGGCACACGGAAAATTCTTCATATTTGTGTTCTCTTTAACTTTCAGAAATCCAACAAAAGGCATTGTCATCAATAGACCTAATGGCACAGATGTGTATGCTGGAGTGCCCAAGGACTATACTAAGGAGGTAGGTATGAAACACCATGGCCCAGGGAAGGTTCAGCATTAGCCAATATTCCAAATAAATCCTTTCAGCCTGTAGCTTACACTCCAAAATGCACGTAGTATAAAGCCTCCAGCTTATTCACCTGCATGGTTTGACATGAAGTTTGGTGTACACAAGATGAACGGAAACAATAAATGCTTTGAAGTGAAGCAGTGGTCATAAAAGTAAACCTTTACACTGTTTCTGTGCTGGCACATGAAATAAAAGAAGGGAAAGTGTTGCATTCATAAATGTTGTAACTCAATCTGAAGAACAACTGTGTAAGACTAATTGCTTCATTAAATCACAACAGTGATCCAATCACATGGTGATTTCACGATTCAGTATCTGAGTGAGTCATCAGTGGCTAACACATTTTATGATGATAGATTGAAAAGGATGGCCAGCTCAACTTGCCATCCATGTATGGATTCTGACTTTCTGAAGCCATCTTTTAAATTAAGATTATTTTGTTGGTTTTATGATCAGATTTAACTTTAATGCTCTTAAATCCTTAGGATGTTACTCCAAAGAATTTCCTTGCTGTTCTCAGAGGAGATGCAGAAGCAGTGAAGGGGGTGGGATCAGGAAAAGTATTGAAAAGGTAAGAGAAGTTTAATTTAGAAAATAATTGCATGTGTAGTTGTACATTGGCAGCGATTTCAGCAAAAGAGGGTAAATTAGAGCAGCTTGAGAACCCAGCAAGAATATCGATGGCAATTCCAGGTCATTCACATTACAAATAGAATGGTTCTGGTTTCTTAAACTATCCAGCACCAAGAAGCAACTGCTGATATTTGACTGGTATGGAGTCCAATATGGAGTAAGATATAAAAACTCTAGAGGATAGTGTCAACTGTATTAAGGTATTTGTTATTTAGACTATTGTATTTTGCAAGAATGGCTATTCAAAGAGAGTTTTATTAAGGTTTGGAGACCTCTAGAAAGGGCTTGCTAAGACTTGGCTTAATGTACATGAACAGTTGTGTTAGTCACCTGAAGTGGTGAGACTTAGCAGTGAGTGGCAGAGGGACAGAGATAGCTTAAACAGCTCATCAGCTGAAACAATTGCACGTCTAATCCCAGCCGTTGTCTTTGTGGCATACGTAAGGTTATTGAGGCTTTGAATGTAATGAAATGGAATTATGTTTTATATTTAATGCAAAAAAAATCTTTGCGATTGGAAAAAGTAGTATAAGCAATTGACCTTGTAATTGATGTATTATGCTTAAGGTATTTGTAAACTAAGTTGCAATTGTGAGTTTGGCAATATTCTAATATATGAACTATAATAGATTGTAGACTGGCTATGTAGAATGTAAGATCTAGTATTAATGGGTGTAGTTTATAAAGGCTTGTAATTTAGATGATTCAAGAATAAAAGCAATATATTTGAGGCCCTAATTAGAAGACCTCTTGGAAAGATACCTGGTGTCAGTTACTCATCTTGCTTCTACAGAGTTCGAGATAAGAAAGTATGATGCCTGTTTACTAAAGTGTGTTGTATTTCTAACTCATTACTGCTGGTGAAGAGTTACAGCATGTTGTATTTTTCCATGTACAATATTTCCTGTAAAACCTTTATTTAAGTTTGACCATTTGGAAGAACTAACCTAGCTGAAGAAAAATTGTGTAAGTGTCTGTCTTCATCTGACAGTTTAATTTTAGAGACAAAGCAATGAAACAGAAAAGATGAATCCTGCCCTGGCATTGGGAACACTAAAAAAAATGAAGGAGCAGGGCAGTAGTTGAATAAGCTATTGTTCTCAATTGTTTAAAGTTAATCCTCAAAAGCTGAGATAGAAAATGATATATCCAAGGCATGTAGGCAAAAAGTTAATAAACTGCTGCACAGTTACTAGATTGCTTTTTTCTATTAGCTGGAATGAGTCAAGAGGTGACTATAAAGCATTTTTCATTTAAAACCAAAAGTACTTCAGAGCACACCTCACCTGTGAAAGCTTGATGTTACAAGTCAAATAAGGGAGTGGTTATGCAGAGGGCCAAAGACTCTTAGCTACTCAGGAAGACAACTTGAACCCACATATAAAAGTCTTAGTTATTTACATTTCACCTTTATCGAATTTTTTGTGCTTAGGGTCAAGAGTGGGAGCCAGAAAAATAACACACAAGCTTTCTTTGTTAGACTCTGTTATGTGAATTTCCAAGTGGCCTGACTCTGCTGTTGGGTGGGACAAGAACTCAGTTATCATCTGCCCTAAAGGCTTCTAGTTTTCGTCTTCCAGATTGCTCCCTAACCAGCAGGTTATCGGTCAGGCAGAAGACTGGTCAGTGTCCCCCTGAGCTGCTGCAGTTGTACCTCTTTGCAGTCAGGAAAGAGCAAGAGCAAATATGGATTTCTGGGCCACTGATACAGAGGAAGAGAGGAGGGCTTGGGGACTCCTTCCAATCTGTTAACATTATATTATATTTAATTGTCCCTGAATACAGTTTAAAAGCAAAATCTCTTTGCAGATCTGGCTGTTGGGTCAAGACCTCAATATCACCCAGACATGATCAGTTTGGTTTAGAGTGCAAGAAAGATCTCTGGCAAACAGTGTACTACACAGATGTTAGGGAATCAAAGCCTGTGAGCATGCAGCACTCAACCAAGTGCATAGCCACTTAGTACAAACGCCGATCTAGCCTAATGGGGGAGTTTGTATACGGATCGGTTCTTCATGGAGATGTAGGCTGACGCTGATTTGGCTAAGTATGGCCATACACATCACAACAAGGTAGTGATAAACATACCTAAGGATCTTATCAAAGAAGTTTTTATGGTTTATCCCTGTGTTAGTGGTGCCTCAGTATAACTTAGTTATAAAAGCATTCCTTTTTTTACCAGACTGTTACAAATGCCCACAGTATAAGGGATTCTTCAGATAGGCATTAAAAAATAATTGTGCTCCCGCCATACTCAACATACCAGACCCTGCCTAACCAGCAATCAGTTTACAGTTTGAAACGTGAAGTGTAATTGCCGAATTCTCCATGCTTGAGGGACTAGCCTATATACATGTTTTCATTCCTCTTGCAGACGCTCATCTCCTCTCATAAGCACCCAAAGTGCTTTTGGGAGGAAAAAATTACGACCAAGAGGAGAAGGTGCTTCAGCTGTATCGTTTTCAAATACTGAGATGTCTTGGCATCGAGAAGTAGATGATGTTTGTTGTAGTGAAAATTAGGTTGGAGTTGTTAGAAAGAATTTGTTTGCAATTTTTTCATTACAGTGGTCCCAAGGATCATGTGTTTGTTTATTTCACTGACCATGGAGCTCCAGGACTTCTGGCTTTTCCTGATGACGATGTAAGCATTTCGGGGATTACTCTGTTGTAAAAAACATCCTTTTAGTGATGTACTAAAATAATAAGTAATAAATGTAAACCACAAAAATACTTGATGTGCTGCCATATTGAGGGGGGAGGCAGAAAAGGAGCAATATTCTCCTCATCACCCCAGTTTGGATTTTTTTCCAGTTTGAATCTAAAGCATTCATGTTGAAATTAAGTTATGTCATTTCATATTTCACTGCACTTTGGTGGTCCAAGCAGACTGTTTCACACAGGTATGACTTGGCTTTCTGGTGCATTACACATATCATCTGGGACCATTACTTGTCTTTCCTGGAGTGGTAAAATGCTAGAACATTGTATTTCAGAAGGGCAAAGCACTGGATATATTTAAGGGGAAACAATAAACATATTCACAACAGTTAGTATTTATTCCTAGTAAGTGAATTGTGTGTCTGTTGAACGTAAGTGGTTTTAATACAAGCCTTCTTATTTTACAGCTTCACGTGAAGGACCTAAATAAGACTATTTGGTACATGTATCGTCACAAAAAGTACCAGAAGGTAAACAAGTATATCAGAAGTTGTGAGATCAGAAGAGCAACTGGCATGAAAGAGACTTAATTTTGAGAGTTGTTTAAAGCAGGAGGTAGCTGTTGTGATACAAAGAAATTTGGATTAGGATTTTGCACTTACAAGGATTGATCCTTTCCAAATTTTCTCTTTCCATTTTTAGTTTACTGTATATTTGCAGTCCATGTTGAAATGTAGTGTACTGCCTTTTGATAATGGTGTATATTCTGACCAACTGTGGAGAAACAACATCTGTCACTACTGCACCCTCATAATATGTACCTGACTTGTTCTTCCTGTACTTTGTTCACTTCTGACTGCACTGTTAGTACAGGAAGTTTGTATATACCTCATGTTTCTCTTACAGTTACTAATATAGTTTAAGAGACTGTACCTTTTGTCAGAAAATTCTGTGCATTTATTTCATCACAAGTAGTTTTAAGCAGAAAAATTAATATTTGGAACATTTTAGTAGCTTGCTTTTTCTAAGCAACTTTCTGTGGTAATCTGTCTACTATGGCTGGCTGTATTTAGGAACACCTAAGTGGCCATTGGTTCTAGAAATACTATTTTCAATAGTGGTACGTTGCTGTCCCTAAAAAGTGGCTGTGTATTTGATTTGTGCTTTGTACATTAATCAGTAGATCCCCATGGATTCTATAGAGATTAATAGCGTCTTTTCATTATGATTATGTTTTCCCTTTCCATATAGTTTAGTTCCCAAAAATGAAAAATTGGATCTATTTGCTTTTATGTTTTATTTTGTAGCATTATGGCTAGTTTTTGTTTCAGGGATAGTAGTACAGGCCAACTAGCTACAGCAGAAAAACACTGAAGGACTTTTCTCCATTTCCTTATGGAATTTCTTAAGGTCTCTGATTTATTTTATAGATGGTGTTTTACATTGAAGCATGCGAGTCTGGATCTATGATGAATCATTTGGCTGATAATATCAATGGTGAGCAATCAGTTAACTTACTGGACTTACATGTCAGAACTTGTCACAGACCTAAACAGATAGTGTGTCAAGGGAGGGTTTAAGGCACTTTTATTTACAGTTTTAGTAGGGGAGCACGAGAATTAGAGAAAGTAATATTTTACATTTATGGGAAGTTCCTTTTAAAGACTTAATGAAGTCTTATAAAGACTAACAGGGCTTTCAGTTTCTTGCAAATGAGAAGTTGAAAAAGTATTTCTTTTCAGGAACTATGTGGTTGCCCTTAACTGGTAGCAGTTAAGTTATACTGCCATTTCTCACCCTCAGCCCTGCTAACAGCAGATGTGACGTTCCTGCTGCCAGTTTACCAAGTAGCAAAGGCACTTGTGAGACACCATTGCTAAGCGATTTTGCTACGCTCATTTACACAATAACCCAGGAAGTGGGAGTTTGGATTTTTCAGGGTTTCTAAGCTCTCTACTGCAGAGCTGGGAGCTCAGCCTTGATTAGGATGAGGAATCACAGTCTTTTCAAACTCCTGTCCCGTGACAGGGAGCCTGAGTCCTCTGGCTTTCTTGTAGTTTTGAAGCTGTGATTCCAGGGAAGACCAGCCATGTGCCTATCCATGGCTTCCTGGGTCTTTGGCTCTGGAGTACGCTGCCTGGCAGCCACCTAGGCTTCTTACAGCCCTATCAAAGATTTATACAGTTCACACAGAATGTTTCATATTGAAGAATGCTTGGTAAATCAGCATTTTTCAAAGTTTGTTCTATTAGAAATGTCTGGTCTGGGGACTCTCTGGGTTTACCACCAGCTCTGCCAAAGACTTAGAAAGGCAGAAAATTGACAATTTATGTATTAAATTACGAAGCTGTCCTTGGCAGCCTTCAGTGGTGAACTACAAAGCTTAACTGGTTACTTAGTAAGCATTTCACAGGGTGCTAAGAGCAGCACTTTACTACACAGACAACATTTAAGACTTTTTGGGCTTTTGAGCTTCAGATACATTCTGAGTAGAAACAACACTATAGCTACATAAAAGCATGCCTAACACTTTTTCATTGTGAAACTTGGACTTTCCTTCAGTTACGCAAGTATGCTATGAGTTGACTTTGGCAAAAAGTCAGAATAGCTTTTGTCTTAATACATGTGAAGACATGTTTACAGTATTTCTACTGTGTTAGAGATGGCTTACTGGGAACACTGTGCTGGGGCAGATGTTGTAGAGGTTTGGTTTCCTTTTCTCTTTGTGTAGAGTGTTATCCCAGAAAGGATATTACTTAGAAGGTAATTTTCTGGAAGAAAAGATGATTAATGGTATTTACTCCAAATTTGAAATAAAATGTCCTCAGTATTGTAATGAAATGAAGAAGAAATGAAAAGAAAATGAACATACAGATGGTTGTCAGTGCACAGTGTTGTCAGGCAGTTCTCTGAATAGGAGATTTTCCCCTGTAAGAGTATATTCTTCTTTAAACACCCCAGACCACACATTTGCAGCAAGGAAGGAGGTTTTGTAACATCACTGAGGCTGGCTGAACAGAGTGATTAACAGGCTTCTTTCCTTCCTGCTATTTAAAAGTAAATGATTGAAACCCAAAGTACTTAGGCAAATATATCACATGCAATGAAGTACTAAATCATGTAGGAGGGTTAAAAAAAAAATTACTTTCCATTTATCTACAGTTTATGCAACAACTGCTGCCAATCCCAGAGAGTCATCTTACGCATGTTACTATGATGATGAAAGGCAGACTTATCTTGGGGACTGGTACAGTGTGAATTGGATGGAAGATTCAGATATGGTAAGTTACTTAGATGAGGTTTTGGAATGAAAAACACTAGGCTTTTTAAAAATAGCTCTTTTACAGAATTTATGAAAGTCTTTGTTTTTATATGAGATTGAAATCAACAAATTAGGTTGGTAAAAGTATTTATGTGCTATTCAGAACCATATATAATCTTTATTTGTTTGGGCAACTAAATTTATTTATGAAACTAACTTCCAGAAATGTACTCTTCTTTTACTATTTATAAGATTAGACACTGTCTAGCTTCTAGTTTCAAATTCACATAATCTTGATTTTCTAATCTGAGACCACATCTCCAAATTTGTTAAACAAATCGGGCAGTTCAGTAAGTTGTACCTCTGCTTCAGGGATCCTTAAATACTGAGCTGTGGCTAACTCATTTGTTAGCATAATGGAAAACAGTATTGATGAAACAAATCTGGGATTTACATGCTAGCCCGCTTCCTTCTTGCCCCTTTGCTGGGAGATTAGGAGATCACTAAAAACAATTTGGGAATATGCTGTCAAATCTTCATTTCAGTTTTTACTTTTGTATCTTTCAAAGGTTATATAGCTCTTGTTCTATACTTCCTTCTACATACTGGCAGCTAAGACCCTTTTCAGGTTTCCTTGCTTTTTTTAGAATAGCTGAATTTAAGTATCTGTGACCACATGAAAATTTCTTCATGCAGGAGGATCTAAGAAAAGAAACACTCCACAAGCAGTTTCAGCTTGTGAAGAAACGCACCAACACCAGCCATGTGATGCAGTATGGAAACAGAGTAAGTATTTGAGTGGGCTTCCTGGCCAGATATATCTTAAAATACCTTATACTTTTATGCCCTATACTTTCATCCCTTTACAAAAAAAAAAAAATCACTGTAAACTGGCAAGGTTGATTTAGAAAATGAAACTGTTCATCTCAGAAGACCACTTAGCATTTAAGAGACAATGGTCCTGATGCTAAAGGAAATACAGCCTTGTATTATGCTTTAATCCAGAGTCAGGATACGAGTTGTCCTCCGAGCCCTGCCAGTGATTTGACACGTGAATCATGTATAAGAATGGTATTTACCACCTCTAGACATATTATGAATATTAATGAAGTGTTAAATACATTGATCCCTTGAATGGGAAGAGCTGAGAGGTGATATATTATTTATAATAGTCCCTTTATTCACTGTGTTAATAGAAGCCCAAATTAAATATTTGTTTAAAAAGAAGTCAACTTACTTAACCTGACAGTGTTTTTCCCCCACAGTGAGTTTTGGAAATAAAAGTTCCCTGATTTTTTGCAGCCTTGACCTTGTATTAAAAAAAACCCACATGCACACACACACTTACAACCCTATGATCTCCTTTATTTTCTCTAATAAAGCAAGTTTAGAGAGTTACGTTTGCATAGCAAAATGACTACCTACTGGAGGTGATTGACAGTTTCCATTTGTCAATGTCATTTGTGCTTTCTAACCTTCAGAGCATCTCCTCCATGAAAGTGATGCAGTTTCAGGGCATGGGGAAGAAAGCTGTCCCCATTTCTCTGCCACCTGTAGAACATTACGACCTGACTCCTAGTCCTGATGTGCCTCTTGCAATCATGAAACGAAAGCTGATGGCTACCAATGACATTTATGAGGCTAAGAAGATTGCTGCAGAGATGAAAATACACCTGGAGGTAAGAAAAAAAATAAAGTTGAACGGTACATCAGGTCAGACTGAGAGATTGCTGCCAGTTTTTGAAAATTCAGACTGCTAACCTCTAGCTGGTGGTTTATTCTTCCTTTAAAATTCAGGGACCTGTTCCACAAGGCACATTCAGTAGTGATTACCTAGGTGAATGTAAGCAAATGCAAAAGTCAATCTCACAGCTTTTGTTGCTAGGAAATTCCTTATCTGCATTCATCAGGATTCTTGCTGGGAGGAGTTACTCTTGTCTCAATAGAATTGAAGTCTCCCAAATCAAATAGCTTCTGCAGAATGGCAGCCGGTATTGGTGTTGTCTTTCTTTTGGCAGAACACTAGAAGGACAGTGAGTGATTTTGGGTGCCAGGAGTCTGACTTTCTGTCTCCCAAATTTTCATTTGTGTGTTCAGAGGCAGGTCCAAAAGACTGTGCTAGAAATAAATGGCAAAACTGGGTTCCTTAAAGAGCCCAGGAGTTGAGGTTTAAAGAAAGAGAAATTTCATTTAATGTCTCAAAAAAAGAAAAAAAGAGGCATGTTTTAAATTCTTGTTTTAAACGCAGGTGAAAGAATTTATCCAAGAATCCATGCGAAAGATCATCACCTTAGTAACAGGGTCAAAAGAGCAGACCAACCAAATTCTGTCAGACAGATTGACCATCAGCAATTATGACTGCTACCAGTCAGCGGTGAACCACTTCAAAGCTCGTTGCTTCAACTGGCATTTACCCTTGGTAAGTCAAGCATTAGATATAACCTGATACACCTACTGGTAAATCATAAGCAGGTCTGCAAAATCGTCTTTTATTAAAAAGCTAGCTTGGGGGCAGTCTTGCAGCTTAGTTTTGGATAAAGGGTGAGTAATGTTTTTGGAAGCACGTAACCACTGCCACTACACCTGTAGATAAGCAAGAAGATTTCTAAAAACCAAAAGTATTCCCTAATTTTTACTAGTTAGTTCTGTCCCTTTATCAACTTCCTCCCCCCAAAAATCCCAGTATTAAAGAAGTTATGTTGTATTTCTACCTGAAGCATCTCTACTGGCAAAACAGAAACACAGCACCACCACTGTGAATTCATAATCCTAATATATTCAGATTTCTATATTATGATTGCACCTTGCATAGTTCCTGGCAATAGCCAAGCTGCTACTTCCATAGTCTTGTTGAATTCCTGAGAGCCACTATTTAATTTGGGGGTTTTAGCACTGTCTACTCTTCGTGGGACCCCAGTTGAGGACCAAATCCTGTTGTGCTAAGCACTGTTCAGACAAGAATAAGAGGTCAGTTACTATTCCAGAAAACCCAGTCCTGATAACCTAAGCAGGTAGTGGCATGTGATAGGATGAGTCAACAGCAACTTAATTGATTTTAGCAGAAAGCAATGCGATTATGTGGCAGTTGGCCAAGATTTAAGTACTATATACAAAGCAAAAGCAGATGCACTCCTTCAGCTGGAGCTTCTAATCAACCAGGCTATTGGGAGGCCACATTGCTCTGTTAAACTTTTAGTTCCTCTTTAGTGGTTTTTTGTTTGTTTTTTTGTGGTGTTTTTGAATGAAATTGGTTAGATGGGTGAGCCTTGCCCCTAAGGGGGCAATATGCTGAATGTACTTAACAAAGTTTAAAGAGCAAAATACACAGAATAAAATTTAGCCTAGATTGTCAAGACCTTGAATGTTAATAGTGTCTCTAAATTACTTCCACAATTTAGTTTGGATAAACAATACCTGCTCTTCAGCATTGAAGTTATTAACAATGTTTGTTTATTTCAGTATGAGTATGCACTGAGACAGCTGTATGCCTTGGTCAACATTTGTGAAGGAGGATACCCCATTGACAGGTAATGATGTTCCCAGATACACTGTGCAGTTTCGTCTGTGGCAAAAAAAGCAGAAGCTAATAGGCAGATGAAGCCTAACACTACAGAGCTGCTCACTTGTTCTGCTCTGTTGACCATTTTGTCAGTAAAGTTCTGACTCTAAAGTTACAAATGCTTATTTTGGAAAACATATCATTATTAGTCCCCTCCCATTCATAATGATCCAGTTCCCCAGTAACCCTTTAATTTCCTTGTTGAAGACCCTCAGGGGAAATGATAGGCAGTTGGAGGATCCCACTGCACCACGTAACATAAAATAGCATGACTGATGCAAGGGTGTTGCCCTGTAACTCCTGTATGATCTTACGCTGAAGCAAGGTTGGGAACTGCTGCATTTTCTCTGCTGCCCCCTCAGCTGCTGGCTCAGAACACCACAGCACTGCTGGGTTCTGGTGAGGAAAGGGAATACGGTGCTAGGGCCTTCATCTGCAAGCGAGTGGTAGGAAAGCAGGGAGATAATGGTCCAGGCTGACCCTTATAGTGGTGCGGTAGGGGCAAGGGAAACATGGTGTTGAAATTTTGTGTTGGGAAGTTGTAGTTTGTGGTAGAGGATGAGATCCTAGCTTGTGAGTCATGCGAGAGGAAGAAAAGGGAAGGAGCAAAGCAGAGGGGTAGGGGGTGGGAGGGTGGACTGTTAGTTTAGGCATAGAGTGCACATGCAGCCCAGAAGATGAAGAACTGCTGCCCTTACTCCTGGTGGCTTCCTACCACAGTCATTTTGGGAAACAGTTTGAGAGCACAGTGCCTGAAAAGTTTCTCATCGTTGCTGTTCTCTGTTGCAGAATATGCCAGGCCATGGATCAAGTGTGCCTCGGGTATTGATGGAAACGACAGCCCCTAATATAACCCTTACTATAAGTGATAACTTTTCATAACTGTAATAATCCAGACTTTACATGCATGCAACATGAAGACAGTCAACCACTGTACTGGGACTGTGCTGGGAGCTGAGGCACCTGACCATGAGCACTTGCCAGCACTCTCCTCTGCATCCTCACCTGCTGACAGCCTGCTGCTTCGGCAGAGGCATTTTGGCAGACCACCTGGAGCTTTCAAGATGGGTGATTTGTTTCAAAGTGCAATGCTCTTAAGAATCTCTGGATGAACACTACAAGCCATCTATCAGTGATTGCTAAATCTATGCTAAATTTAAATACTGAGTCATTAACTCTGGAAAATTTTTTTAATACTATTGCTAACTATTAGCTTTTTTTAAAAAAGTTAATGAATTCCATTACAGTGACTAATTTGCAGGTTGGTTAAAGAGTGAAGAAACCAAAGCTTGTTCTTTAAGCTTTAGCTCCTTAACAGTTTAAAGAAATGGGTTGCATTCAAGAACTATTGGATGTGAACAGCACAGTTAAACTGTGAACAGTAAAAGTCTTTGTGGGTAGGAAGTACTGTTTCCCAAAGAAAACCCCAAATATCC
Organism: Grus americana; assembly: GCF_028858705.1. Classification (NCBI taxonomy): domain Eukaryota; kingdom Metazoa; phylum Chordata; class Aves; order Gruiformes; family Gruidae; genus Grus; species Grus americana. The sequence goes on along the minus strand of NC_072856.1, from coordinate 53,245,893 downwards.
AATGCTGTAAATTTAGCACCAGTATGCTATAATAAAATGTATATACACACAAATCTGTGGGAAGTCACAGAGTACAGGAATTGCCTGTGAATAAAAATAAAGTTGACAGTTTCCTCAACCTACAGGGCAATACAGTGTTAGACATCTTGCGTCTTGAAAACGAATGAGAGATAATTCATTTTATGATATTGCATTAAAAGGTTATCTATCCACTGTAAGCCTTTTATAAGACAGGTCAAAACCAACCCAACAAAAACCAACCCAACAAAAACCAAAATCAACCCCAAAATCTCAGCCAAAAAGCAACAACCACAAAAAATATCCAAAGCCTAAAATCACATTTGAAGGCACCACTCCTTAGAGGTGACTCAGTAAATGACAAGCAGGGGGAAAATTAGAGGTTATGAGGTGAGTCAAAATAGTTTCAGGTTGTCCATACCTTCTTACACGTGGAGACAGGATACAGAAGTATTTCAGGGTTCTTTCCAAAGAGCATTAAAATAGGCAAAATTACCTCATCTCCATGGGAAAAGAACAAACCTTTGTAAAACTAAACCAGCATCTCCAGGATGGAGAGAACTCTGGGTAGCTCCACTCAGAGGAGAGGGGTTGCAGGGGGTGTAACAAACTAGTTTTTATAAAGAAGAGCCAGATAAAGCCAGGAGCATTGGCACTTTCAGCTGTCTGCTGAGAGAGTGAGAGAAATCCCAGAGAGCAGCTAGTGCCAAGATGGATGGGATAAAGGTAAAAGTATGCAGAACTAGGCTTTACTGAATTAAGAAACGAAAGTTTGAACCTTGGGAGTTGTTGAAAGTTCAATATGTGCTGCTTTTGAGTTGCTTCTTGTTTCTTTTCAGCTGTAAAGCTGGTTTGGGGGGGGGGGGGGCTTAGCAGATGTCTAAAAATAAGAGAGTATGAAATTCTTGAGTGCCTGAATGTTGCAGGTGTTCTCCGATGGCAGGAGGAAGGGTTAGCCACACAGGACAGCTTTTAAGCATCTGGCTGTTATCATGAAAGAGTGCACCAAAAGCCACCAATCACTTTGAAATAACAGGAAAAATGACTCCTTCAAAGCCCTGTTTGAATATATATATTAAATTTGCTAAGTTTTACACATCTCTGTTTTTAGACTTGTTCTCTGCCCTAGAAATCCAGCCTGCTTCTCAAGCACTTAGCATCATCAGTTCATAGTTTTAACAATTTTCTTCACCTCATTTTCTTCTGGAGTATTCAGAAGAGGCTTTTGGATTTTCATATCTGGAATGCAGAGGCGGGGGGGGGGGAAGCCCTCCAGGTTCTTCACAGATAGCATCACTTCACAGCCAAGAGTCTCCAGTCATACTAAGTAGGCCTCAAAAAGTGATTATCGGATGAAAATCAGCTGCCAGGACATGTTTTTATTTTCACACATTACTGACACCCGGGTGGCACTTGTACCTCACTAACATGAAGTGCCATGTCCCTCTTGCAGACCCTTGTAGCTCTGAGGATGCAAAGCTGAAACGTGGAAGAGTGGGATTTTTTTCTGTCCATTTTCCTCCTGCAAGAGCGATTTCCAGATCTTCACCATCCGAAATGCTACCCACGGGAATGTTACCCCTTCCCTTAGGGAGGTGCCGAAATGAAAGAGGCAGCCTGCTGAAGATACCACTTGCGCCCACAGTATCGCCTGAGATGCAGCAGGTTCTTGTCTGTGCCCTGCAGAAAGCATTAATGTGCTATTGAATTTCCAGTTTGTATCCAGAGACCCATTTCATTTGCACTTAGGGAACAGCCCTGCAGAAGAAAATCCAACCACCTTCACCTGCACTGATCAATACATTTATTTTAAGGCCTCCAAATAGCACCACACAGGCATGAGGCCTGCATGGCAGGCTGTTTATTTTGGGATGGTAATAGAACCTGATGAGAAAATCATTTTAGGATTGTGCAAGGTCAGTCTTATGCCAGAGTATCTTGCAGTGTGTTGGGCAAGTGCAGTCATCCTCGCTCTTGCTGCAGGCACACAGCTGCTCAGGCTGCCATTCCTAGAATGCTGGGGTGCAGGAATGACTTCTGCAAAACATGGAAACTGTCAGGCTCCCGGCAAATTGTCAGCACCAGGCAGAACAGGGCAAAGTTGAGGCTGTGTTATTTACAAAATCCTTTCCTGAGCTGAACAGTTGTGTATATTGGTAACCCCTGGAAAAAGTGTCATCCGCCCTGGCCAGGTCTTCCTGTCTTCTTCCTAATTGCTAGGAACAGAGTTCAAGGCCTTTTTCCCAGCTGTTCTGTGCCTAATGCGCCATGTGTTTCTACCCAGCATCCTGCTGCACACAGCAGTTCACCACTTTTCCTTTGAGAGAACCTGGAGGGCAGAAGGCATGATCAGCCACAGTATACTGTATGCTGACTATTTCTATGTAATGCAAGTTTACATGGACATAGTTTTGTTCAGAACACATACAGCCACCCTCCTTTCTCTATTAGCAGTACAGCAGAAGGCAGTTCACCAGGAGTTGAAGATAATGCACTTTTTTAGAGATTTCAGTAAGTGGTATTATTTTAGCTCTGTCCAAGTTGCATCCTCTCTCACCAGGATAGCTTAAGGTAAGCACCGAGCAGCTGTGCCCATCTCGGGGCAGGAGGCGCAGGAGGCTGAAGGCCTCTTGTTCCTGTGCTCAGCCCCTGCCCTGTGAGAACAGCGATGGAGGAACAGCAGAGGGAAAGGAACCTTAAGCTGCAGTCCTGACTAAGCAGCATTTCATGGCAAGAGCTCAGGCAATTCTGAATCAGAGGCCGCTTCCTTCCCAGGGACACAATAGCCCGACAGAGGCAGGAGACAACAGCAATATTACAAGTCTGTAATCCCGTGCGCTGCAGGCAAGATCAGCCAATGTCCTGCAGCAGCAACACCTGTCCGAGGATGGACTCTGGTGGGACAGGCCTTCTTTGCACCAGCTGAATAAGAGGAAACCATTTCTGACAGTGCAAGAGGTTGAAATGCTGGACCAGGGCTCCAGCGAGGCTGTGCGGTGTCCAGCCCCAGAGACCTGCAGCGCTGAATGGACAAAGCCCTGAGCATCCTCAGGCGCAGCCCTGCTTTGAGCAGGGCTTGGGCTGGTGACCTCCACAGGTCTCTGCCAGCCTGAATCACTCCACAAGCCTGTGGAAAAAAGCCAGTCTTGTGCCGGGTTTCAAAGTACAGTTGGTGAGTGATGCATGATGAGGCCCAAAAGCTCTTGAATTCAACACGAAAACTGCCTTTGATTTCAGTGGCTTTTATTTTAGGTTATATGTGACCTGCCAGTGTAGTTATTTCAGTGAATTATTGACAGATTCTATCACTGGGTGCAAAGTCGCGTTAAACCAGCTCTGTGCATGAAGTGGCCACTCAGGCTTTTTGTTTTTTTCTTTGCAGAAGTTGCCAGGTTCAGCAGGTCTCCCTGTTCCTCTCTCACACTGGGATCCTTTCCTTCTGAGTAAATGAGTGATGGTTGCACAATGTTTCTCTGCAAACGAGTGTTTGAGGAGGCCTTGGCTAGATTACACAATCCTACTTGGTCAAAGTCTCCTGAAACACTCTTGCCTGCTGATGGCTCACGTGAGAGCCAGAGCATGAGACAACGCACAGCTATCTTGCCTAACAAAGGGCTGCCACAGATCACCAGACTGGACTGCTTCTGCCTGGTTTGCACCCCATGGCAAAGCAAATGCATAAAATCCCACGGAGCATTTAAAAACACCCATTTCATTCCAACATTTGACTTTTTTTTTTTTCTCCTCACCATCCGAAATGTCAGAGACCAGCCCAAAGCAGCGCAGGACCCTGGACACCAGGCTTCAGACAGAGGGACATGCTGAACCTCTCCAGCAGTCTCCACACTGGTGACTCAGAGCTTTGCCAGGGTCGCCAAAACAGTGGCACGTTTGTTCCAGACAGGCTGTTTCTGCATGACCCCGCCACAGGCAGAGCCTGAGTGCCACCACAGAGCTGTGAGCCCAGAGAGGTGGCAGCCACCTCTGTCCTGGGTCCTCCAGGATCCTGTCATTTGGGTCATCTCCCAGCTTGTGTCCCCTGACAAGAGACAGCTGTGGTCAAGCCCTGAAGGAGCTGGGTCACCCAGTACCCCAGAGATGTGCGTTTAGCAAAGTTGTTGCTGGTGGTTTATACAATGTGACCACAGAGGCCGAGTGCCCCAGGGCCCCTGAGCAAGCCCTGCTCTGCACCAAGCCCCCGCACAGGGATTTCCTTCCAGGTAGCTCACCACTAGACACAGTAACTCACATTACTGTCAATAATCTCCCTGAGTTTGGGAGAGCCATGGCAACCTTTGCAAATCAAATCAGAGCTTTACAATCACAGAATATCCTGAGCTGGAAGGGACCCAGAGGATCATTGAGTCCAACTCCTGGCTCCACACAGGACCAGCTGAATCAGAGCATATGACTGAGAGGGTTATCCAGACACTTCTTGAACTCAGTCAAGCTCAGTGCTGTGACCACTTCCCTGAGGAGCCTGTTCCAGTGCCTGACCACGCTCTGAGTGAAGAACCTTTTCCTGATATCCAACCTAAACCTCCCCTGTAGCAGCTTCATGCTGTTCCCTCAGGTTCTATCACTGGTCACCAGAGGGAGGAGATCAGTGCCTGCCCCTTTGCTCCCCCTCGTGAGGAGCTTTGCAGTTGTTATGCCAGAGGAAAATGCTGCATGCACAATTTGAGACCCTTAGTCAAAGTCCATGGAAATTCAGCTGGCACGCCACACATTTTGAAAACTGGGACTAGGCGTTGGTAAAATCCAGCCTCAGCCTATTTGGATTGCAGTGATTTACCACTGTCACGGGTTCCATGTGCTCCACTGACCAGCTGTACATCCGTGGTTCCCCTTGCCCCGAGGTCCAGCTGCTGACTCAGACATCCCAGGATGCTGCGAGGCACCGGAGTGCTTCACTTCATCAATCTGTTGCTTGTTCCTGGCCAGTGCAAAGTCCAGTTGCTTTTCAGAAATAGCCAGCAGAAGATCCATCCTAACTTACTCCCTTGCATGTTTCTACTTTGGCCTCAGCCTCATCAGATTACTTTAGGCTCATTAACTATGAACGTTAGAGTATAAAGATAACCTGATCAGGCCAAGGACTCTGGCAGACATAGACATCTTTGCTCCCCAGGCTTAAAAATAACTTGCAGCAGCCACGGCAGAACTAAGCTGCTGGTCAGACCCCCCCACACACACATCTGTGGGTCTGGTGCTGGGGACCTCCAGCCCTGCTGTACATGGACCCCGTGTGGCGTGACACCTGTGCACAGGTGGTGGGATGCAAGGTGGGTCTGTGGCTTGGAGTCCTACCAAGGGGGGGGGGGGGGGAGGGAGTGAGGAGGGCAGTGGGAGGTGGGCCAGAGAGCTAGTCTGGGGTCTGGTTTGGGTGGGGAAGGGAGGTGAGAAGCAGGTGAGGGGTGTCTCCTTTGGGAGAGTGGGTACAAAATGGAGGATTTGGAGAGTGTGTGTGTAGGGAGTAGGTTTGAGAAAAAAGGAAGGTTTGTAAGTGATGCTGCCCAGAGGTTGGATCCTCCTGCTGCCACTGCCCCCAGGGTGAAAGCCAACATCATCCTTGGTATGGCCAACATGGAGCAGGTCAGCCCTCAGGACATGTGGACATCAGTGTTGATACCTACAATGGAAACAGGACAACCAGCCTCTCTGCACTGTGTGTCAGGGATTTACTGGCAGTGCTTCCACCAGAGGGGGAAACTGCCATGAGGCCACCCAACACGCAGGGATGGTGGTGCGCCGAGGAGCCAGGCAGGGTGTGGACGTGCTGCCTCACAGCAGAATGCCCAGGGGATGCAGCCCCCAGTGAGGGCCTGCCACCAAGCCATTGCACACCACATCCATGGCAGCACGGAGGAAGGGTGAGAGCCGACGTACTTGCCGCAGCCTGCAGGATGGACATGGGAAAGGTGCTGTTGGGGCAGCGAGGCCAGCACAATGGGGGTTCCCTGGGGGCCCAGCCCACTGCTACAGCCAGGACTGGGACAGTGGGGAGCACCAGGGGCAGCCCCGGTCCTGGGCATCAGGTACCTCCCTGGGGATGGGGACAGGCTGAGGCCAGGCAGGAGGGGTGGGGAGGCTGTGGGGAGCTGGAGACCAGCCCTGCTGCAGCATCACTGGGGCAGGGGCTGACAGCCCTGGGGGGCTGAAATGGGGTCCTGGGCCAGGTGGGGTGGCCCTGGGGAGGCACTGGAGGCAGCAACACCTGTGAGTGCCCTCAGGGCCCTGAGAGCAGCATCTCCTCTGTCAGATCGGTACTGGAAACCTGTAGCTCAGGTTTGGTCCCGGCATCCCCGGTGCCACCCTGAGAGCAGCACAGGCTCCCAGCAGGAGCACGCTGCCCTGCAAGAGGTTAATGGCAGTGCGAGGGAGGAGTTCAGCTCTGGCATCCTGTGGGCGTGCTGCCCAGAGGCAAGGCAGAGGTGCTGACAGATGCACATGAGCAGAAATAACCATGAATTTGGAGTTAGCTCAGTGCTGGTGTCACACACTGCAAGCACATGATGTCCTGGAAACCAAGATTGCTGTTATTCACTGTTCCTCATTCTTGGTTGTTGCCCGTTCCCAACACCACGCACGCAGACCAAGCTGACAGATGCACAGCACTGGTTTGCGATCTGTGTGCAGATTTGGCCAGTGTACACTACAGCTGGGGCACGTAGATGCAGATATTTCAAGCTTCAGAGACTGACAGTGACCAGCTACATGTGGTACCATTTTACCTTTGGAGGTGCAGGAGGAAGGCAGGGACCTTGGGCAACTTGGCCCAACATGTCCCAATTCTTTTATGAATGTTAGTGGGAGGAAACAACAGCAACTTTGAGCAAAACCCACAGTAAACCACCTTTTCTTTCTAATCAGAGCTTTACTAGGCCTGATCCCAAATTTGTGTTGCTGCAGCGCAGGTTGCTTGCTTCCTGCATGCAGACAATCTGGTCTCTTGTGTTCCTAGTGGGAATCTCGCCCGAATGAAGGCACCCAGAAGACATAGATTGGTCTTGCAATAAAGGCTCCCTCTTCCATTATCCAGTCCTGAAAAACTGTTTGCAAATTTCATGAAATGCATTTTTGCATTGGTTCAATTTATTCTGTGGGAATTTAGGTTTGCAGGAAAATTTAAGTCTACAATGACTGAATTACTGAAAGCACAGGTAGAAAGGACAATTAGTGAGTTCTGTCTTCAGCAGCCTGAATTTATTAAAGTAATAACCTGGTGGGACTTGTAGATATGAAAATAGTAGAGAAAATGACATCTGGGTAAAAAGGGACAGGTACTTAATTCTAGCTCTTTTTGACTTTCAAATTTTAATCTAGTTTGCTACACTGGGCAAATTATTAAGTTCTTTACAAACACTTATTTTAAAATAATTGCACCATATGACACATGGAAATAAATATACAATTAACCAGACACTATCATACAACCAATGTGATTAAAACTGCTGTACATGTAAAACTGATGGTGAAGACTTTCAATCTTTAAGAAAAATACATTGATGAAAATGCCTATGCTACCTGATTTCAGTGACAAATAGGTGGCAGAAAATGTATTCTTAGTGAACATACAGGATTATCTTGCATGGTCTGTAGTTACGTGGATTTCAAAGGCAATGACATGTTGTAGACAGCAAGACAGAGATGGAGTTCTGCTACAGGTGGCAACCCTATTCCACTGAACACATCAGACAAGACTCATTTTATTCAAACAAGGTGAACAGATACTGTAAGGTGTAAACGCAGTCTTACCTCCAAACAGATTGAGGTGTGTGTAGACCTTTCACAGGCCTTGTGCACAGAGGTGATTCACACCTGCCATAATTTATTATGGAGTAAATGTCCACTTTTCTGCAAGATCTCTGGATTTTCTCCACTGTTCATTTACATTCTCGGACATCGGCTGGTTGCCAGTGGGAGGTTCTAATGTTTGATACTTCAAGTTTTCCAGAGGATGAATATTCTCCTGAATGCTTCTTTTATTTCTGCAAATGAACTCTGCTGAGAAATGCCCTGTATTCAGACAGCATCTACAATTAGCACATCTGCCCTGTGTCAAAGACCACGCTCCAGAGACCTTCTGAGGCCTGCAGATACCAGAGTAGCTCATGGGATAAACTATCCAGCCCTTCCAGGATGACAGCAAACACAATAAAAGAGCATCACGGCCCTTAGGGAAAGTCTGACCCTTTGACAATTGGAACTGGTGGGGATTTATGGTCTATTGGTTTATAAATAAAATGGAAATCTTTCTTGGTTTCACTCTTCAGCAGGGAGGCTTTGATATGGTGAGGAAGAGCATCTTTGTCTAGCTGCAGCCACTGGTCATCAACATGAACAAAAAGTCCATAGTCCTTGGGATGGGAGACTTCAAATTTTTCAGCACACTGCTGGCTCAGCTGCTCAGTCGTGGTGTCGTTACGGGAAGCAAGTGTCCTTGACTGAGCACCGATTTCCAGAAAGGAGATAGAGATGAAATCCTGGAGAGAAACATGAAAATGGATCTTGCAGTTAACACACTGACTTAGGACTGAAGGAGGTATATAGAATTCAGCCCCAAAGCTCTAGCTGCCTAGAGCTCCTAAACGTTCCCAAATGTCCTTCAATCATTCTTCAATGCCTTAATTATTCTCTCCTTTCTCACCCTGACAAATAAGCTCTGAATCAGCAAATTCTTAAACTAACAAACTCTTAAACAAATAATTAGCCCTGTAAAGACACATAAGTGAAAGCTTTTTCCTGATTTTGGTGAATATCCCTAGTGAGCAGTCTGCAACAGTTCCTTCTCCCACCTTTCTGCAGCTCCTGAAGAAACAGGATGCAAAAAAGTAACAGACCAGAATAACAAGCCAAAACCCTCAAAGATCTGGCCTGAAAACCCCCTGTCTCATAGAAACAAGAAAGGGCTGGCAGTGCGGTGACCCTTGTAACTCCACCGTCACCCAAACAGCACCTTGAGAGCGTGTCCTCCAAACTTCCTTCCATCAGTAAGGAAACAGAAGAAGAAGTTATGCTGAGGAGGCTGATTTACTTGTATCCTGTTTCAGGCAGTAACGACTGTTGAGATGGCTGTCCTTTTGCCAAATTCATGAGGAACAGAATCTAGAGAGCTTTTGGCCACAGTGGAACCTACGTGTTTAATTTGTATCTGTGAAGTTCAAAAAAAATCCCCACCATTTTGGTCAGAAAATACTCAGGTTCCCCAGCAGAAGTGAGATTTACCAAATATGTGGACTATGGATTTCCAAACTGCATTTATGGAGTATCACTGCAGATGATTAAGGCTGCCAGAGGGCTGTGCAGGGGCATGCTGAACACATCAGCAAACTGTTTACCTCTGCCAGGATGGGCTCACATGTCTCTGATGTTATCCCTCACTAAGGAATGGAAAACAGCCCTTACACTGCTGGAGGTGGTGGGAATCTTCTGGGGAAACGTGGCATTTGCTCACTCAGCTATTATGCTCCATGCTGGGTTCTTGCTACGAGCTACTGCCAGAGCAGTGCTAGGAGCTGGATGGATATTTGGTGTATCCCATCCACCATTCACAAGTTCTGAGATCATCAGGGCCTGTTTGACTGCAACAGGGGAAACATATTCAACTCCAAGTCCAGGAGACTTTCCCCTGGCTTTGCCCTTGGCATTCACAGTTTTCAGTTTTGCACAGTGAAGGCTTTACAGAACCTGAGATATGGCCTTTGCTGCCTCCCTGTGGGTGACAGTTTGATCACAGCACATGGGGCTGTCAGGGCATCCTGACTGCCCGGTCCTGCACCCAGCCTCACCATGGCTAGAGGCCCAGAGCACCCATCCCTCCTGGAACTCTCTCCCACTGGTGCATGGGGAGGTCTTTGCCAGGCCATACACACCATGGACTTCAAATCCATACACAGCATGGGCTTCAAAGCTAGCCAGCCATTGTTGAGTCTGTCCCGCTGCTGAACAGAAGTGAGGCTCTGGAAGATGCTTGTCTCACCAGACCTTGGGATGTCTCAAGTCCTCCTACAGCTTTATGCCATCTAGGAACCACCCCTGCATCACCTGCTCACATCTCCTCAACTTAGCCCTTGATTTCTCCTGGGCCTAAGGGCGATGGAGAAGACGGGCTCCCTGCCTCCCCACCACAGCTCTCCACATGTGAAGGTTCCTAACACACCACCTTCGAGAATGCACAACAAAATCACTCTGCAGTCGTATTTAAGTACTTCAAGACTTCAAAACACATTTTGTAAGTAATATATATTTCAAATGAGGTGTTCTTTCAAGATTTGGGAATCTTGCACAGTATGTGCTCTTGTTTTTTAATAGTGATATGGGTTAATTTTGTTTTAAAATTATTATCATATTAAAAATTAGAAAGTATGGAGAGAGCATCTTCCAGGCTTTTTCCCTAGAAAGTAATGCCAGCTACCTGCACTGATGAGCGGGAAGCCCGGGCCTTGTTCAATGTCCTCCGCCGCTCCCAGCGGTGAATGGAGTCCTGCACCTCCATGCTCAGCTGCCGTGTGACAGTGATTTTGTCGTAGTTCTTGATGTGCTCCAGGGCCCCATAGGTAGTGGTTAAATAATAGGAGCCTGCGAAAGGAGAAGGTCTTGTATGAACATCACACCAGCATAGGCCATTCACTTTTCTCTTCCATCCTGCCTGCTTGTGCCTGTGCAGTGGGAGCTAACACTTGCACTGTCCGTGCCTCGCTGCAGGGAGTGCAGGGGTGCCTGATGTTAACCTAAGAGAAAGAAGACCTAATGCCCAGTGTCCTCCACCCCCTTCTGATGCACAGCAATGTCACTGCCCACACTGCTGAGGCTGTAGATGCCCTAGAAGGGAACACAGACTGAAAGTAAACCACTACAAAAGCTGCTTTCATAAATAAATCCAAACTAACGCCTTTGACCACAGATGGTTTATTCTTTGGGGCATGGACGTCTTTTTGTTGTGTTTAACATATCTGTAATTTGGGCTCCTGAGCAGTCCCCAAAATGCAAGGAAATAGTAATAATCATAGTGTTTTCCGCAGGAAAAGCACAAGGCCTAGATTCAGCGCCTCCAGCTCTAGCTACATTGCTGAACTGTTTAGATCCTGGGTCCCCTCTGGGCTCAGCACCATTGAAGGATGTGTCAGACCTGCAAGGACAAGTTAACCTCTGCTCCCTCCATCTCTATCGACTAGATAGGGAGCCCAGATGTTTGGCTGAGAGTGATTCCTGGACCGGTCAGAGTTCTGGGATAAATCTTGGTAAAGCAGGCAAACAGGATAAAGCAGTAAAAACCCGCAGCCAGTCCTTTTCCCTCAGAAACTCCCTGACTGCCATAGTGTTGGCTGCAGCAGGTAATAAATAACCAACTGCAGCAGCCAGGGAAGCAGCTGGACAATGATAAGAACAGGCTTCATCAACAGAGATGACTATAAGCCCTGATAAGGGGACAGAGTTGAATATGAGGAAGCCACTGCTTTGGTTGCGGGGCAGCCCAGTGTCAGGGCAGGTCCCCAGCGCCGGGTTAATTAAAAGTGCTCATTTTCTCAGCTGCTTCCCGGGCTCAGCTCCGCTGATGAGCGAGAGGCCCGGGCCGGGGTCTCCTCTGAACAGAGGGAAGGAGTCAGCCTGCAGAGCTGCTCCAGCAGCAGCGCGACGGGGACATGTCCCTCGGGCCTCCAGGTGAGAGCACGCCTGGCCTGAGGCGGGGCGGGGGGCCCGGCCTCGGCAGGGCCGGCGGTGCCGCGTCGTCTGCGAGTCCCCTCGTTGGGCCGGGCCCGCCGCCCCGGCCTCTGCGCGAACCCCTGCTGCTGCTCCCTCACCCCGGGTGCCAGGAAAAGGGGGAGAAATAAATCTGCCCGTCAGCTGGGCGGAGCTCCCCGTTTGTAATAAGTTTGATAATAACTGCAGTGGCCTCTAGATGGCACTTCCACACCACCCAAACCTCGCGGCAGCCCGCCTGGCGGTTCATAGCCCTTCCTCAGGCTGTGATGAGCTCCGCCGTCATTGCAGCTGGTTGCGTAAGTGGTGGCTAAGACAGCATTTTATTTAAGAGCAGTATTTTTAGAGCACCATTAAAGTTTGGTGTAGCAAAGGAGAGGCCAAGATGTAGGTCGGCATACATCAAAAAGACTCTCTTTTTCTGTACTGACTCCCACAAAGTGCTGCTGAGAAGAGGCTAACAAGCCTGCAAGTGCCACTTTCCCCCTCTTAAATAAAGTTACTACCCTCCCTCGTTTGTCATTCAGTGTTTCGCCTGCTCTCGCAGAGGCAGGGGTGCCCGTGATGGGTGTATCCCTTCCCTCAGAATCCAGGGAGGAAGATCTCCCAGTGCCCCACGACAAGAATTCATTACATTTCCTTTAAGAATTATTTTTTCTTCCACTTTCCACACAGTCATTCCACATCATCTGTCCTTGCCTTTGCCCCAGTAGTCAACATCACTGTTCTTATAACATTCATTCAAAGTAAATTTTTAATTTGGAGGCCAGATTCAAATGCTTTTTTGTATTGACCTGATGTAATTCCACAGTTTTCTCACTTCTGCTTTCCTTTTTTGCCCTTTCATTTCTGTGCCTGAATCACCTTTTGCCATTTAACTTTGAAAGCCTGACTCCAGTTGACTTTTGCCAGTTCCCACTTTAGCCCTGCGCTTTGCAATCTCAGAGCTGTCTACATTGAGATGTTCTTTTTTTTTTTTTTTTCCATTCCCTGTATCTGCAGTTACTTACTCCTAGTCTCCTTTCTGATGCAGTTATTCAGCCAGTTTGATCTGGGACTCCCTCACAGTTTTTTCCCCTTTGACTGGAGTACACATTTCACACAGTCTTTGCATCTTTGACTTAAGAGAACTTCCAGCCAGCTTTGTCTTCGATAGCCTGAGCTCCCCAACTCGGCTGACTTCAGTAACCAGCCTGGTAGTGTGTCTTTTTAAAATGAAGAACCTGTGGGCCGCCTAGTTACCAAAAATAGCTTTATATGTCAGCAAAATGCTGTGCTTAGGCTAATATTTTTTCTGCTAACAATTTTTTTCAGCAGGAAAATTAGCTTGGGCAGAAACCCCTCACTCAGACGATTGCATTGCTACTGCTCATTCTGTTAGTACTTATTTTTGCCCACCTCTGCACTACGCTGGGATGACATGCTCTTAGTTACAGACTTATACCTCCATTAAATAGAAATAAAATTAGTCTGCTGTTGTTCATCCAGGACTCCTTTCTAGAATTTCAGTATTCACCCAAACAAAGTCTAATAAACCCCATTTAATTGGTTTAGTGACTACTTGGTGAAAAATTATCTGTATCCCTAATTCAGAGTGCATAACCCTGTCACTGTTAGTAGCATTTGCTTCCCAAGCTATATTGAAGAGACTAAAGGCCCACAGTACCCTGGGGTATTTATCCCTCTAATAGCAGAGGTCTGTATTCGCATCCAAACCAAATACTCCTCTCTAACCCAAATTTCCTTTCTCTGCCTCGCTATGATGCTCAGCCAGAGAACATTGTCAAAGGGGTCACTCAAATTTAAGAGTGACCATGAGAATGACGTGTGCCCCCAGGCATACAATGCAGTTTAAGAAATGTGCTCTTTTCTCATTGGAATAAATAAAAGTGTCAGTACAATGGATTGCAGCAGCAGTTTAATTTTAGGCAAAGACCTTTTAACTTTTCAGCCTTTGGGCCAAGGAACACTAGAGGTCTCTGTTCAGGTTACTAATCCAGCAACTCAGTTCTCATTTATGCTGGGTCCCTGCCTTTCTAGCTGGTGTCTAAGGGCACTGCTAAAAACAGTTAAAGTGTTTGACAATGATTTTAGAGCCTCAGATCTGAAAAGCTTGTCCAAAGCTTATCCACAAAGCCTAGCCAGAGCCTTGCTGCCCCACTTTCACAAACACTTCAGCGAGGTAAATAATGATTTCCAAAGTGAATCTCTTCCCAGGAGAAAACACTGTACTTTACCTTCCCCTAGCTGCAGAGCAGGGTCCATGAGCTCCATCATATACTCCACATTCAGAAGGACTTCAGTCAAGTTGCTGCGGGCCAACACATACATGAGCACAGGGAGGAAATCATCTGCACCGTACGGCTTCCCTGAACAAAGAGAAACACAGAGTGGTCCCAATAAAAACACAGAGTGGTCACCACAAAAACACATTCCCACACAACAGTGACAGCTTCTCACCCAGCATGTCCTTTGCAGACTTTAACTTACATTATCTGAAGAGTTAAAGCTTGAAAGCACTACCACCAAAAAAAAAAAAGGCTGAAAAAGGGAAAGTTAGTTCACTTAAAAAGTAAGTAAACTTGCTTCAAGCCCAAAATATGAGCTTGAAAATTATTAGTGAGCTCCATTTCTGCTATTCTTTATTAACTGGAGAAACTTAAACTTTATGGATCACAGACAAGGGACAATCCTTGAAGAGTGCAAAGGCTGCCAGCTCAGCCCTCTGATTTAACACTGCCATCAAGACTGCAATTCACGTTTTCTATATTAGCAGCAAAGTTGTCTATATGCATTAGGGGTATTTATTCTCTTAAGTTCACTCTATGTTTGGGATCAAAGAGCAGAAAATGGAATTTGAGACAGTGGTTTTTAGGACTGAGGACTTCTGTGTTTATATTCCTTCAGAAGGCAAATCATCACACTACATGTTCCTGATTGAAACAATCTCCCAAGAGCTAGGATCTGAGAGGAAGCATCTTTCCAGCCATGGTGTCTAGCTAAGAGAACAAAAAGCCTTTCACATGGGACTTAGACTGGTGTTTGGACTTGATGTGCAGCAGGTGCTACAGGAACAGATCCTCATGCGCTCAAGATTTCCTGTGCTGAAAAGATTCAAATCAACAAAGGCAACAAAGTGATCTTATATGCAATCTGTAAAAGCTCTTTGGGATCTCTGAGGGCAAAAAAGTGTACATGTTAACAGTCATCATTATAAATAATTACTACTTAGAATAGAATCCAAACTGCAGCTTCATCACATAAACAGGAAAGAATGGAAAGGATAACTTTTCTTATTTGAAAGATGCTTTTACTTTCTACCCACATGTCATAAATTCATCATGGACAACCTGTAATAACAACTTGCTTAACAGGCCTATCTTCCCAACATTCAGGGCTGACCATTCCTCTTAACCTAAGCCCAGACTGCTTTCATTCTGAATGCCCTCCCTGAGACGGTGGGCAGTTTTCCTTTTCTGAGCGCTTGGATGTGTTGGTTTCACGGGCCATGTGTGTCTCACTTGAGAACCATTTGCCCCACCTCAAAGAATCAAAGCTACCCCTACCCTTGATGCAGCTTTGGTGAAATTATGCCCTAGCCATTTTTGGCCCATAGTCCACATGCCCTTCCATGGTAGGGCATAAATTCCTATTTATCAAATGTTCCCACTGAGTTATTTCAAATCTTTGCCATGAGTCAGCCTTTCTTTTTTTGTCATTCATAGCTGACACAGATTCTCCACTGGCAAAGAAAGATACTCTTCTGAAGCCTTAAATAAACATGAGCTTAGCCCCTGATTAAAAAAAAAAAAAAAAGTGTGGCTTTAAAATAAACCCAGTAATATGTCTAGTGAACAGAGAGCTGATCCAGTTAAAACAAGAGTGTTGGAGGATGAGAGACTGTCAGGGCTGTAGTTCAGTCTAACAGAGTCTGCACATGCCACAACATAGACAATTTATTTAATGAAAGCTGGATTAATGCATTCAATTCTGTTTGCTTTATTATGGCTGCCTTTAGCTAAATGACACAGCCTTAGGTCTTCAACCAAACTGTAAAAGGACTGTATTGTTTCATTAACATCTGGATGAACATTTTGTTTGTCTGTTGTTGCCTTGGCTTATGTCTCTGTGAAAGCTTCAGCTCTGTGAAGGATCCAATTCATTACTGTCATATATATTACTTTAATGAAAGCAGCTTCATACTGCAGCTATTTAATATTGTCTAGCAAAAAAAAGATGACAGAACCGAGACATGAAAATGTACTAGAAAAACTGGACAGATAAAAGCCCTATTCTCCTTTTGACCTGAGTAAATCAGATGCCAAAAGAGTTAGTTCTGTATAAAACTAGTGTAAAGGAAGATGAAGTACCAAAGAGTTTGCCAGGCTCATTTTTTACCTTCTTTAAGAACTTTTGCCTTTTACTGTAGTAGTTACTGACTGGCATGGACTGGGTGCTTCTGATTTCCTGAAGCCCAGGGGATTTCCAGCACAACACCAATAGCAGAATTTTCTCTTCCCTACCACTTCTTTTTCATGGCCAATCCATGTTGTGGATGCTAGGGCATCCAAGAAAATTGCTACTTCACAACATGAATTCCTATCCACTGGAAAAAAAATGCTGTTTTGTTTTGGGTTTTTTTAATAAAATATCACCAAAAGAGATCACCAACCAGCCAACAGACTGACCAACTAATGCAGAGTGGAAACAGCAACTTGGAACTAAACAATTTTGTGTCGTCAGCCATCAACTTCTTTCATCAACTGAAATGAAAGTTAGAGGACACTTTTCAAGATTTCCTACAGAATCTCTCTATTTCTTTTTTATTGGCCGAGAAGTGATTGTATTTACAAGCAGGCACCAAGTCAATTATTTTTCATTGCTGTCTATCTATCTCATTTCTAAAAGCTGATTTAGCTGCTCTGCCCACCAGCCCTTGTTATAAAGCTTTCTCAACTTTAAGATTTCATAGCAATATTATTGGATTCCCAGCTGTTTGTGTGGCTTAAATCTGATATACAGTTTGATTAATAAACTCAGAGTAGGGATGTCTGACTGCAGTAATAGAAAGCGTACTCATTCTCCATATGCTGTATGCTCATAACCATCATAAATTACTAGACATCATTTTAATCCACTTGTGGAAATATGAAGCCTGATTCTTACATACCAATGTCTGAGGCTAAAGCTGAAGTCAGCAGGAGCTGTAGGTGTTAACAAAAGAAAAGCAGAGCCATTTATCAAGGATCTAGCTCTGACTTCATATGTTGCCACAAACTTCCAGTGTTTCCCAGGGCAGGTCAGGCATGATGTATTGTGCCTACTTCTTGTAGGCATTGCAACAGCTTCTCTCCACTGACTGCACATGGAGCCAAGGCTGGGTGCTCGAGGGGGCAGGACTCTCAACCTCCCCTTGTTCTCCTGGCCTTGGATGTCACAGCAGGCACAGGGACTAGCTTAGACATGTATGGCAGACTAAGTATGGCCGTGAGATGCCCTTGATCTCAGTCCATCCGTGGGGATAATAGGTGCTGTCAGCAACTCAAATATGACCAGAAGCAGGAGGCACAAAGTTATATGAAACAATGCCTGTGAACCAAGACAACTGAGAGGTTGGTGCTGCTCATTGTACTGCAACCTACATGCTCCCTGCACCATGAGAGGCACCAGGGCACTACCCAGTGTCCATCTGGGGGCTGCCGCAGCGATGTTATCCCCAGGCTGCTGCCTTCTCAGCTCCACTTTCAGTCTGGGCCAGAGCCAAGCTCCCAGACCTGTATGTCTAGCTCCATCTGTGGTCTCTCACAGAGGGGTATGTTTGCAGATGACAGAGTTAAATCTAGCTCTGACCCTGCCAGCAGTCTCAGTGACACTGGGACTGAGCTTGCTTGTTCACGGTGGTGTTGTCCTACTCCAGATATGACATGCTTGCTTTATTTCCCTCTCTTCCCTGCAGGATCAGGAAACATTTATTTCATAAATATCTATAAGAAGCTTAAAATAAGCCTTCTCTTGTGCCACAAACTTATCCTGTTATGTTTATAGCAAAGCAAATACAATGTCAGCTCCTGGCTAGGATGCAGCACTTGAATAGAATGGGTATTAATTAAATACATGATTTAAAGCAATTGGAATTCTGCCCAAGCCTCCATAAAGAAATTACAGCCTATTTTAACACATTCATGCATTTCTTTTCCCTCCAGGTATATTCTGACAACTAGCAGACAGTGATGATGCTCTGCACCTTGCTCTGATATTTTACTCACACATTATGGCATGATGTCTAGCAGTAGTTCTCTAGGACATAGGAATTTTAGCCTCATTTTATAGCTGGGAAACCTGAGGTACAGAAAGATTAACTGAGATTTGTCCAAGATCATAAGAAAAGATTGTGACCATCCTTCCACTCATTAACATTTTGCTGTCTCTTGTCTATCCCATACTTCAGCAAGATATGATTTATGGTATAGTTGAATTAAGAGAGTTAATACATGCAGGCAGCATGAATCCATTTCAAAAGCATATGTTTTATGGATCAGAGGAATTTGATCCCCTTGAAAAATTTGAACTGGCTCTTTAATTCAAATGTAGAAATTGCACTAGGCAGAAAAAAGATATAATCTCTAGTCCATCAGCCTTCATTAATAGTAACTTAAATACAAAATATCCTCTTCCTAAAGATAACAAAGTAAAAGTATTACATACAGCTTTATTTTCCTTCTCAGAAGTGAGATGTGATAATAAGCAGTGTGGTGGGATTGCTCTGGCTTAGTTGTAGGAGCTTCAATCATAGGTTCTACACTGGCTGCTGAAGTATTTGAGGCCAGTTTCCTTTTCACATGCTCATCTGTCCCACTGAAAACACACTGCTTCACGTCCATGACTTTGTCAACTGCAGAGCCATATAGGAGTGCATCAGGGCAACTAATATCTGTCTGCTCAATTCTATAGGGGATGACAAACTTAATCCTAAAAGCTAGGGAAGAGAAATATTCCAATGGAATATATGTCCTATGTATCCTCTTTTTCCAAAAGCACACTACGTATTAGTAATGCAAAACTATGCAATAGAAATTATTAAATCAGATGTTTTAGGGCCAGTCACCTAGCCAACTCCATCACTAGTACAGAATTGGTTTTGAACTATATGCTCCAGCTCCCTGTGCTGTTCAAAGGTACTCCAAAAATGAAGCTTCATAAACTTAGGTAGTCCACAAGTTAAAAATGTTGCAGACAGAAAAATGTTCCTGTGTTCATTCTTTTTGAATCCCCTTAGAAAGCAATCTCCCCATCTTTCAAACTTCCAGCTTAAGCTTAGAGCCTTTCCATGCCTGATCATCCCTGCTCATGGACTGACCAAGTATAGCCTGTTTGTTTCACACAGTATTTCTTCATAAACCAATGCCTACTGCTCCTCTATTTTTGCTTTTCCGTGATTTCTCTTCCACAGAGTGGTAGCACCCAGGTGGCACAGGGCTGGGAGCTCCAGTCTCACCATTGCCAGTACACACCACACATATTGCAGATTTATCACTTGTTTATCAAGTGTCACTTGTATTTTTTATAGAGAGAAAAGCAGAGATTCTCATTCTACTCCTACCACACAAAATGCCTTTGACATTTTGTCTGAGTAAAGGTATTTCTGAAAGATAAATAATAAGCAGGTTTTTTTCTACATAAGATTACAGTGCTTCTATATAAATCATCTATGTGCCCAACTCTCCCTGTGGGTGTTGGGGCATGCCTTCCAAATGTAGGAGCAGTCAGAGAGTTGGGAGCTTACAGCTCCCCATGAGTCCTGCCTCTTACTTTTTCTAGTGCACAGATAAAAAAAGCCACCAAAAAATGGCAGCCAGTTGGTGGGGGGGTGGGTTTCCAAACTCTTCTTTCTCTATTCTTTTAATGCATCGTATTCTTACTAACTACTCCTAGTATTTTTAGCAGGCAGGTTACATACTTTCAGATTGTAGGTTACATTCTTGGAGGCATATGTTGCTGTTATTTCAGTTTGCACAGAACTTGGAAGAGCTCAATGAGACACTACAATGCTATCATAATTGTCCCTTTGGGGAGGATTTACTTACTAATACCGCTGCCTACACTGTATATGTGAACATATGAACCAGTACCCCTAAACTTTTATAGCCAGTGACGAACTAATCAATATCATCAGTGGAGTTTGTCATGAGTCATCTCACCCTAAAGCAGACACCTACATCTAGCCAGATGAATCAACTGAACTCCACTAATAAGTCCCCATTTTATATAATGAGAAGCTAGACGTGATACCCATCTGTGGCCACCTACAGCTAGATGTAGCTATAGATGAGTCCTACTTCATCATAGATCTATATCTTGTAGTTGTACTTAGAGGTCTGCTGGGAGAAAGGTGTATTGACAAAGACTGTGAATTTGAATTTGCCTCCTGATTCCTTGTGATGAATCAGATCCACAGGTTGATTGCCTTCAGTTTGAGGGACAAATATTAGTTTAAACCAGCTGAGGATCTGACCCATTCAGTTCATAGTCTAAGTATCAGGGGGTTCAACCACAGCCAATTTTTCAGGCAGGTTTTGTCATGTAGTATGAATTGCAATCAAACCAAAGAACTCCTCCTTTCTTAAAATGGTCCAATATACATGGAGTCAGTCAAGGCTGACTTCAAAGTTTCATGACTCTTTCAGCAGTGCAAAGACGGGCACTGCCACAGGCACAGATGTTCCTGAATAAGCTTATCCCTAGTTTTAAAGAAAACTTGGTATCTGTTGGGACACTCTGGCCAAATGTGGACTGCTGTACAGGGGTCTCGAAATGTTAAAAAACTTGTGCTTTCATACAGGTCTGGAAAAAAAGGGTGTTTGATTTGGTGGTATTTGCACTTTGCTTTGAGATATGAAACCATATTCTTAGGTTAGCGTGTCAGCGTGTCAGATTAAAGTGAATAAAGGCCTGGCCTGAGTTGCCAAACTGCAAATTAAACTAGGCAACATAAGTAGTTACCAAACAGATAATTTTTCTGACAGAAGTGGTGGAGGGAATGATTAATTTTGTGTTCCACCTGCTCTGATCTTGGAAGTAAGGGAACTCTAATTCAGCAGTGAGTAACAGGAGCTAAAAGAAGAACAGACTATTGCACAGGAAGCTGAGCATGGCCTCTGCTCTTCCTGTGCGAAGAGCGCTGTGCTGCCTCAGGGCTGGCCGAAAGCAAAAGGGACCCTGGGCCACTGCTCTCATGATGGGCAGAGAGCAGGAGGAGAATTCCTACCCGTTGAAATCTGTTCTGAGCAGCCCGCAGCACACTGTTCTGCACACTACCAGTGGGAATTCCCTGTCAGAAAAATATTTCCGTTTGCTGAATGCTTGTCTTTGCCAGGTGGAAAATCAAAGTGATCTGGGGTCAGTTCAGTTTGTTGAAGAAGTTTCACACATTTCACTTCTAAGTGGGTCTACAAGACGTTTCACTCAATTTCTCTCTGAGTCCACTGTCTTCTGGGAGTTAGACTATAGCATTCTCCTCCCCTTAACCTCTTTTTCTGGTCTGAATTCACTGGGGTACATTTCCTTAATTACAGACCAGTTTCCTTCTGACCAGGCCCTGATATGCATCACTGATCATATAGACTGGAGAGGGATCTGGATGCACAGGGGTGAAGTCAGCTTCAGACCTACACCCCACTTGCAGTAGTACTCAACATGAGGAAACAGCTGAGCTGGCTGAAATGAAGCGCTTTGGTTAGCGTAGCAAACCACAATGAAATTCTCTGATTTCATGAATGCCAATCTTTTAAAACATGTAGGGTTTTTTGAATTATTTCCCCAACCCCTAATTTCTGCTACATAAAATGACACAACGGCATTTCCTTCAACAGAGAAATTCCAGCCCTGAGCTAACTGAGGTGTGACAGATACATAAAGTACCACCAGCATCGGAAGGAGACCATGTCTCCTATGTGGTTTTAATGAGGCGTGCGAGTCTTTGATCTATACCAAATTTACTCTCAAACTTAACACAACTATTTTAACAAAGTCACAGCAAATTCCCCTACGTGTTTCCCAATCTTCTCATAATACTT
The DNA here is from genome assembly GCF_028858705.1 of Grus americana. NCBI lineage: Eukaryota > Metazoa > Chordata > Aves > Gruiformes > Gruidae > Grus > Grus americana. Next base: position 53,224,099 of record NC_072856.1, on the reverse strand, counting down.
GTAGACAGTCAGAGGTCCTATCTGCCCTGCAGCTGAGGCTGAGCCCTGGGGTGGCTTTTTGCTCTGCTCTTAATGTGTCTAGATTGGTCATGGAACCTTGCTGCATACTGTCCAAGGGATGACCCTGAGGCTCGGCTCGGAAGAGACACAACAATTCCTATATGAGTGCTCCAAGGCTGTTGTCAGTACAAAATAAAGCAGAACAGCTAAAAGCACCTTTGGAGATTGTGAGTTCTTGAACAACCACAGGTTGTTGCAAAGTAATATCTGGCTTCTCTCCAAATTTCTGCATGGCTGGTCATCAGCTCACCAGTATAAAAAGAAAGCTCTTAAATTGGCAAGGCAGATTCCTGGAGGAAGGGGCTTCCTGGTCTATCTGAAAATATACATCCTGTCTGCAGGCCAAGGGCTTAATGTGTGTATGTAGTGGCTGGCCTGAGGCTCAAGTAATATTTATACTCAGAGTACATACTTCCCCATACCAAAGAAGCATAGTAGTGGCTTTTGGAGTTCACTGGAGCATCAGGAATATAGTACTAGCGTTCATGCGTCTCCTCCTCAATGTAGGCAAAACTTTGTAAAGGCCAAATCAAAAGACTTTTCCCAAAGACCCATCCCTAGAATTTACCATTAACCTGCCACAAGCTGGGACAGGGCTCTAAGGATTTATGGAGAACTGTGTGAAGACCTGTGCAAAAAGGACATTACCTATAAAATACACATAGGTATCTGTTTTTTGGAGTTGTGGAGCTTAAAGTTAACCAAGTAACATCTTATACCTGTTATTATTGCAGAGAACTTCACAGTCACTAACCAGCCCATTCTGAACACAACCTGTGGACAGCTGATACCGAACACACTGACGATCACTGTTACCTCTGATCTGAATATTATCACATCAACCGTATCTTAAACTCTGTTCCTTTGATACATGGAGAAGGACCAGTGAGGGATACTATTTCAGTAGGAGTGCTGTACCTGGGTTTCCCTGAGCCATGGAGTCATAGATGAGTTTGCAGGACTTCAGCAAGATGGCAATCTTCTTTTCTGGGGAGTAGGCCTTGTGCATGGTTGTGAACTTGTGAAGGATCTTTTCCAGCACAACGGTTTCAGGCACACTGGTTGTGACACCCAGGTCAGTGGTAGTTGTGTTTTGTATCACAAGCTGGTTCTCTTTTAGCTGCTGTAAAGATCCATCTTTGTTGTGGATTTCTTTTAAGTAAGAATCAATGGCTTCTTTTAAAGGTTTCAGGACACATTTGTACAAAGCCGTCTCAGCAATCACTTCTGCATAGAGAAGGGAGAACACAAAAGTCCATGATAAATAACACAGTAGTATAGGTGCAAGTAAAACTCCTAACCAAGCATGTTCTTGGTTATTCATGCACTACTGCATAGCTGTGAGCAGGGAACAGAAATTATATCCCAGAAAGTCAATGTTTCATTACCAACACCCTCCAGAAGTCCTGAATAGGCTTGATATGAACATCAGTGGGCAGTCTCTGCTACTGGAGCCGTAGGAGAGCTCCTGCTACCAGCAGCCCCTGCTGTCTTTGCCTGACTCCTGGCTGACCAGCACAGCACTGTCAGCCAGCAGGAAAGCCAGCTCTGGGAAGAGATGAGGAACCTCACCTAACTGTGCTTCTTTTCACAGCCCTGCCCTTACAGATGCCCAGGTGGGATTCATCTCACACCCCTTCTGACATGTCCCTCTGACCTGTTTCAGATATTCACTTTGGGATGAAATCAGTTGGATCCTCAAAGCACCCCTTTCTCCTTAGTGACTGAAAAGGGGCTGTAGCCACCACCTCAGAGGCAGACACTAACATCTGGTCAAAAGTCTCTCTCTTACTGCTCAAGTGACTCTAACTTACTGATACTTAAGTCACCTCTTATGCCACCTGTGGATGAGGAAATAGTCTGTGTGGCTTGAGCGTTTGCTTAATATTTAGCAAGAGACAAAAGGAAGCGTGAGAGACTGTGAGAAAGTTTGTTGTCTGACTTCTAGAAACCAGAGGCAGAGCTAGAGGGACTGCAAGAATCCTCTTGTCACCCCTGCACTGAGGCAAAAAGGTCACTAGCAAAAGAGTTCATCTGCTCAGTCAGTGAGGAATGAAACAGAGGGCAGTAACATTTGTGTATACAAAATGCAACTATTTTAAAGAATCCAGAGAACTGGTCAGCCTAAAGCAGGACGAATTCAAATGGTAAAACTTCCATAGTGGGAATCCCCATCCTCTGCAGGAGAAGACAGCCCTGCCTAGGCTGACTGGGCCATATCGTCCTGTTAAGGAACTGCCAGTGAGCAGGGCTAGATCTAACCAGGCGTGTGAAGGTGGGGGGATCCTTGCACACACGCAGCTCTACCAAGCAGAACAAGGACACTTCTTCTTTCTGCCTCCTTTCCACCTTCCCTAATCAAGATTCAAGACAAACTTCTCTGTGCTGACACCCCCTCTGCCTTGAAGAAAAGGGTTATTGGGACAAAAATTGCAAGTGTTACATGAGGTGCATGAGGAGTGAAACTGCAGCTCCCCTCTCCTAGCTATGGCAAGGGGCGGCAGCAGGTCTGTTCTGCTGGGAAAACTGCAGGATCATGTGAAGCTTTTGCTGGGTGAGACAGAAGTCAGCAGGGCCTGCTGAGACTGACAGCTGAGTGCCTCTGGGCCCTGGCTTACCACTTAGCTGTGTCCCACCTAATACCAGAGCTGCAGGAACCCCTGGAATCCCTGATCGTTTCTGTGGTTGGCCATGTTCTGTCTTGGGGGTCTTTCAGCTCCCAGCTTGCTTTAAGCCAACTTAGGGATCTCATATATAGATCTGTGTTGGTTCTCAGGTCCTCAAGAAACAGTTCTAAGTCAAAAGAGCACGTTAGTGCACACATGCACACTTTCTTCTGGCTGTACAGCTTTGACTGGCATAAAAAATTCTACAGCTCTTTGTATATTCCTTCATTAATGTACATTAAACAGGCCAGTCCATTTCTTAGCAAGGAGGGAAGTAGCACATTACTCCCTCACAGAATAGTGGATGAGAAACAATAAAATGCCCCTAAACAGCCCAAACTATTATTTTTCCTCCCCAAAGGCAAACTATGTCTGTGGCAAAGAGTGGTGAATGCTGCATTTTGGAGCCAGCAGTGGTCTTGCAGCAGGCAGCCCTTCCACGCCTCTGAGCTCTGAGGAGCACAGAGTGGGATCAAGTGATTCCTCCAACCTGCCACTCAAAATCATTGTAGTCTTGTCCCTCCTTCTGAGACAGTGACTGACCCTTGATCTGGCTGCCACATGCAGGCAGTTCATCCTCACTGCAGAGCATGGGGCAGTGGACGTGGAAGGCCAGGGGGAACACAGCTGTGCAGGGGGAAATTGGCCTTTCCATTGAGTACAGCTCTGTGTGTGTGTGTGCCTGTGTGTACACATATATATATACACACACACACACACTCTCCTATTCGTATGTGTATATGCCTACATACGTACATGTATGTGTCACTCACACACACAAACACACACATCTTCTGCTTAAGCTCTTCCCTTTAAAACATTCATAATGGGATTTTCCCCCTGATTTGTCTCCCAGTTTTTAGAGCTGCTCCTCCAAGTGCTGGCAACCACAGAGTAGACTTCAATTTGCACCCCTCAGTTTTTAGGAGATGGTTTATAATTCTGTAAAGCAGAACCCATGTCTGCATAATCCTGTCTTCCCCCTCACCTTCCCAAATTCTAGATAAGTAAAGCACAGTTACCTACCTAACTGTTCCTCGCTGTAGGAGGCTGGGTCTATCAGAGATTTCAACTCGGTGCTCTGCACTAAGTAACTCTTCAGCTGTGTCATCATCATCCGGATTTCTTGCAGCATCTCAGTGCTGGAGCTCTGCTTTGCCATCATCTCTAAACTGTACACTCTGTAGTCCTGCACCAGGTTGCCAAAGTACGAATCCTTGTCCTGTGCCAGCTCCACTATCTTCTTCTGCAACTTCCTGTCACTAGACAAAAAGACTGTGAAGACATTGGACAGGCTCACAAAGGACAGCCTGTTCTTGGCTTTGCCCAAGATCACGGAGTGTGTCTTTTTACTGGACGAACTACTCAGCATCTCCAGGTCATCCTCTGTGCTGCTGGTGGAGTAGGAGTCTGGCTCAGATGCTGATGCCTGAGCAATGGTGCTGCCTCCTGGGCCCTCCAGGGATGAGTGCGAACCTTTCAGTTCAGCTGAGCTGACGGATTTGCGGCCATGTCCCAGTTCAGTCTTGCTGTGTGTGCAAGTGGCACCACCTGCCACTGTAGCTGAGCTGTTCTTGCACAAAGACTGCGCTGTGGCCGTCTCTGCCACTGTTCTTTGCTTCAACTGGCAGGAGCTGGGGATCCTTGGTACCTGGGAAAGCCTCTTCCTTCTTGGTGGTGGGATAGGAGGTGATTTTCCTTTCTCAATGGCATTACTTTGAATCTCAGGCATGTCCTCCTTCTTCTCTGCAGGTTCGGGCTTTGTCTCCTGAAACTGTGATACAGCCCTTTCGGGAACCTCCCCAGGCATTTCTACAGCCTTTTTGCACAGCAACCTTTTATCTCTGCTCTCCGTACTTGTCTCTTGTTTTTCTTCTGTCCGTTCCCCTTTCAGCGTTTCACAACTTCCAGGCTTACCCACACAGCTCTCCTCCGAGGTCCTCTCACACAGCCGCCTCCGTGGGGGGACAGAGGGCTGGGAGCCCTTCTTGGGGCTCACTGCCGAGGGCTCGTTGACGGAGCAGCTCTGCTTCTCTTCTTCTTCTTTATTGTCACCGCCCTCAATTTTCATTTCCTTGATGCTCTTTCCTAGTGGTTGAAGAAGCAGCTCGTTTTCTTCACAGGCAGTCATGGGATCCTGCAGAAGCTTCAGAGAAGATTTATGAACAAGAGCATGAGAAGGTGGAGGTGGAGGGGGGCGGTGGGGAGACTTCCTTTCAGCGAGCGTGGTGGCAGGAGGGAGATCAGCGCTCACAGCATGGCTTTTAGGAGGAGATAGATCTGGAGAAAAAGGATTACTGCACTCTTCTATAAAAATAGGATTCACGAACCACAGCCTGTCATTTCCTATTGACAGCTCAATTTCACATGAGCAGTGGTTTGTGCTACTTGCAAAACACTGGGTAGATCTTAAACTGTCTGCCTGGGCAGTGCTGAAAGCAGAGTCTTTTGCAGGGTGGGATAACTCCTCTCCTCTTCTGTGGTTTAAGGAGGAATCCCAGAAATCTGTCAAAAAAAAAAAAAAAAAAAGGAAAGAAAGAAAGAAAGAAAAGAAGAATGAAAAAATGCTCTGAGAGAATTTTAGCTGTTAATGGTATGTACATGTCTTACTTGTTAAAAAAAAAGGTACACAAGCTTTCACACCTCTACACAAAACAGTGTGAAGAAAGGGTTGCCTGTTCTATGTGTGTGAGATGCTTCAAACCATGGGACAAGCTCAGAAGCTTCAACAGAAACCTCTTGCCAATTTTAGGACAATCATCTAGTGAAAATTGGTAATGCTGTGCAGCCTATGCAGTGTGAGCAGGAAAGTACAAGTAACAAATATGAATGATTGCGAAAAGGGGTCTATGGCTTGTTCAGTGATCACTGCCCTCCAAATGCAAATAGCTGTGGATACCTGAGGCGAGGGTGTGAAGACCCCAGGAGAGTTCTGTTTCCCTCTTGCTGACTGTGGGAAGGTGCTGGGCTGAGTTATACAGCCTGGATCCAACGTGCACCGGGAGCACAAGAGATATCAGATGAAGAGTCTGTTCCACACAGAGGTCTGATCCTGCTTTGCAGTACAACCAGTCTGGAAACATATGATTTTAAATACCTTCCACAGATTAAAATTGCCATTAACGTCTATAGCTCAGGATGATGATTATCCATAGCCATGCCCATTCTCTGTTTTGCACCTTGCTTTGAGACTGCCTGCCTGCAGGTGTGAGAGAGGAAAGATGGTGCAAAAGACTGTACACAGGAAGGTTGTATGCTGAAGGACTAAAGAAAAGTTAAGTACTTCAGTGCCATCAACTGTGACTGGAAAAGGAAGATGGTGTTTCAGATGCAAGTAGTCATTTCTGTATGTCACAAAACCCTTATTAGAATTTTTCTTTGAATAACTTGTTTTAAAAAAATTACAAAGCATTTGTTCGTCTTTTAAATAGCTTCAGTATCACATTCAACATTTTTCCCTTCCCCCAGAGGTGAGTTTTCAAACCTGCTTGCCTTAGCAGTCTGATTGCTTTTAATCATTCTCAGAGCTGCTAGCCAGCGTCCACTACTGGAAGCATCAGGAAACAGGGTCCTGCAAACCCCATGTGTTCTGACCAAGGAAAAGGGTATAAACCTCTGAGGGTATTTACTGTGTGAGGACTGTATAGATGCCCACAGATTTAGGGAAAAGGGGAAGATGGGAAATCCCGGAAACATAAGGATGCAGACAAATAAATAACTGCTCTGCATGCTTGGTCCCTGGACACAGAGCTGACACTGACAGCACACTCTTTGGGTGGACTGACAGGTCACACGAACAGGGCTGCCACACAGTGCCCTGTGCTTGGTGTCAAGCCTGTCTCACGGCAAAAACATCACATGGCGGGCCCAAGAGGGATGGATGGGGCTGCACACGCGTGGGATGACCCTCAGTGCTGAGCATGTGGTACAGCTCTCAGGACGGTGCCTTCAGCTCTGCCTTGCCAGTGCCCCATTCTCCTGCCGGCTGTGCCAGCGTAGCCCCCAGCCCATCATGGAGAAAGGGGTGCAGGGCTGAGCTGGCCAGAGCCCTGGGCAGGGTCTGCCTGTGCCTCTTCCTAAAAAACAGCACCCCAGAAAAGCTCAAAGGGAACTCAAAACAGAGCAAAGAAACTCTTCAACTAAAGCCAACACAGGACTGGGGTGAAACACATTCAGATAAAATCTCTCCCTTGCCCACTGCGTCCCCAAAGACAGACCACTTCTTCCCGTTTTGCTCCCTGGTGCAGCCGTGACTTTGATGGCTTCCTGCTTGCAGCCAGCTCCGCAGTGTTGCTGGCAAAGCTATCTTCTTTCTGCCGCTGCCATGACCTGCGCTCTGCAGGGCTCTGCCTTTCCCCCTCGGCACCCTGCGCCTGCTGCTGGCCTCGCCTCCCTCTGCCAGCGATGGGGACAGCCTGCCCCAGGGACAGGGACTGTCCCCTTCCCTCCGGCAGGTGCAAGTGCTGCAGGCAGGGCAGGACGGGCAGGCCGACTCCTCCCTGCCCCTCTGCTCCCTCTCGCCAAGCATTTCTGTAACGTAGGCACAGAGTAAACCATGCTCGGGTGAACTAAAAGACTTTCCATTCCCATCAGAATAAAATTGCCGATTTAGCCTCTCGCCACCTAGGCTAGTGTCCGTGGCTAATTTGACTTCATAAGCCATGTCACCATGGTTTCTCAGGGAGGCTGAGGTTAGAACAGCTTTATTCTCTGATTTCCTACCATGAGAGGGAGGAGAACAAAGAAGCTTAAAATTAAAGTGTTGCCAGGAACAGCAGCACACTCATCAACAGAATTCAGGAATAGACGTGCAGATGCAACCGCACACTGCCAAGCTCCTCACATCTGAGACTGTCTGGGGTATGATTTCCTTTAAACTCCCCATTTCTACTGGGTATCAGCAAATGCAAGAGAGTGGAAGTTGCTTGTTTAAGTCAGAATTTAATGCTGTGGAGTCTCATGGGCTGAGGAAATGGTGAGTAAACCTATCTACAAAAGGGAAGTTGGTTATTTTTCTCAGTAGTGGTCAGGACAAGACACTGTGATGAAAATGCAGTGCTCCACGCAGACTGTGAAGAACCAGATGAGGTGGTCTTACTGAGGGTTACACGGCTGCTTCAGAGAGGGTTTTTCCCAGCCCAGCCACACTGTCTCATACAGCACGAAAAGCAGCTTGATCATCTCCCATTGCTGTCCTGGCTCTTCCCTTAGCATACACTCTGGGAGGGATCATTAAGCAGCTCTTTGAGACTTTGGCATGTCTGTGATGGTATGTGCTCTTTGTGCAGTGCAATCACGCTAATTCTGCTAAAATGTCTTCTGCATCAGCGAGGTCAGGACTAGAGGCCCTGCAGTACATCCTCTTTGACAATACACGTAACAGCCAGATTCTTTGTGGAACAATCCAGCTTGCAGGTAGACATCTTCTACCCCCTCAAAAAACATATCACTTTGAAATAAATAAAAAGCAACATACGAGAATTTCAAACAATGCTAGCTTTCCTTTGGGAGTGCCACTTCGGGCACCACTTATTGTTTGTGTACCCATTTGTACCCTCAAAGTTTTGTTCCAGGAAGCAGTAAACAGCATCGCTCATTACTTCAGTCTGTTTGACTTTACCGAGACAGCACGGCATTCCAAAAAGATAGCATCATTTCCCAGGAAATCTTTACACAACAGCAGGTTTTCTTCTGTTGTCAGAGACTTTCCTGGCATGCAAGGTACTGTGACAAACAAAGCTCCAAGCGTCACCTCCAACATCACCACTTTTATGACCACCAGTGTACAGGAGAGAAGGAAGAAGACTACAACCAACATTGCTTTGGGGCTTGTGCTTTAGTTAATCCCTCCTTTCAGAAGCTGCTGGAGACTGTTGCCTGAGGCAGGATCTCCTCTGCTGGCTCAAATTAGACAGAAGGTTGGAGAATCATGATACACTTCTTACATTTTAATCCAAATGTCTACACTTGTTATAAAATTAATAATAAGTTCACAACTTGCTATCTCCAGTTACAAAGGAGTTTTCTTTAAGCAATATGTGCTGGCTGGACACCCAAACTCAAAGTTGCTTTGACAAATTGGAACATATTCAAAATAGGGGATGCTGAAAGTGTTAGAGGCAAATTCGATGGTCAAATTCAACGAAGCTGCGTGAACTCAAACCAGTGGTGTTTGCCCATACCTTCTGGGAGGTATAATGCAGAAGATCCAAAAATAGATCCCCAAAGCCCCAGGGTGCTCTAGTGAGTACCTCTAAGTGAGCTAAGTCTTCAGCTTTCACCATTGTTTGGCTGTTTTCAACAGTTGAGGGAAAACTGAAAAGCAAAGTAGCATGAGAGTAGCTAACCGTAATAGCTGTCTCAAGCGGAGTGTGTTAAATGGGAAGGAATAGGAAGGAGACCTCCTTTAGTTAACAGAACTGCATTTCTCAGCTCTGTAACTTTATACATATCTAAAATTTGCTCGTTTGGTGCTGTCACTAAAAATAACATTCCTTTTTGTGTCTGATCAGTGTGAGGCGAGAGAACATGCTGGGACACTATACATTTCTCTACCAACTAGAGGTGCTGCAAGAAGAAGCTGAAATATCAAAATTCAAAAATATCACACTCCCATCAGCACTGCCCCCACACATCAGAAGGGGAAATTGCAAAGGTGTTTTCCTCTATTCCTCTATTTTCCTCTATTCGTACATCTCAGATGCCAACTACTGCCAACGTATGTCTGCTCTCCTGAGAGGCTGTGCAGTGCTTCAGTTGTTGAAAGCCCCAGCTTATACAGTGAATCTGTAGGTTCCACACCCTGCACTGAAGTCCAAGTGAAGGTTTATGTCCAAAGGGGCAAGTGGCCCTTTTTTCAGTGTGCTTCTATAAACATAAAGATCATAAATCTCTCTCTTGCATTCAGGCCTTCTCAGCTATTCTGAAGACAATAGTTGATCTATCCTCCAGTTGCATTATGTCTGTGCGAGGCACCATGATTCTCACAAGTCTGACTGAAACTCTGGCTGCTTTGAGGGACTTACCTATCCCCAGACTAGAGATAATTTCAAGGTCTTGAAAGCTATTGGCTTCTAATATTGCTTGTGGCAGCTTCAGAGTGAAAGGCAGCAAATCCCTGTAAAACAGAAAAACAGTGAAAAACCAACAGAAGAATAAACCCCGCAATTGTTAGGAACTCCAGACTTTATTGTTGGTTTTAGTAATTGAATTGGCTCACAATTTCAGCCCTGTTCTGCAAAGTCCTGGGTGCTGTCAAAGGAAGATCTCTCGGCCAGTAAGGCACCATGGACATTGTGCCAGCCTGGCTTGCTCTGATTTCGCAAGAGATCACCAGCTCCTGTGGCACTGCTTCAGGCTGTGCTGATGGCTTAATCACTGTGTCTTGGCTTCTTCCTCTGAAAACAGCAGGAACACCTCTCACCTCAGGGGAGGCCAAAAGGTTGAAATACCTTCCCATGAAAAGTAAGGTGTTGCAAATGCTAATTATTGTAATTAGAAAAGCCATTCTTTTTGGTGTGGAGGGGATGATTTGCAGTCTTTTTTGTTTACCTCTCTCTCCCCACCCTGCTTCCTCTTTTAAAAGTCAGCTTAAGGCACAGGGACATGGCCAGATGCAGTGGGGTTAGGGAAGGAAGACACCTCCTGGGGAAGGGTAGTCCCTGGGTGAAGTGACAGACAACGATGAAGTGCTGCATGACACTGAGAAAACATATATCCCTCTAGTCTCCGCTCTCAGACTTCTGACTGCCTGGAAAGATGCTGTATTTTTACTGAAAAAAAAGATGCAGTTTCTCAGAGGACATTAGTTGGGTTTCACTGAAACACACCCTAAGTCTCAAATAATTTACCAGAGCTCTTGGGCTGGCGGTGAACTGTTCAGGTTTGCCTCTTGCCCAATGACAATTTGCTAAACCTGTTCCTACCTCAATTCCCATTCTAGCAAGGACTAGAAAAGCCAGTAATATTAGTCCCTAAAAGGTAGCAAGGAATGGCACAGGTTCATTTTACACATTAAAAAGTTTAAGAAAATGTTCTGCAAGCTGCCGGAAATTATTTTAGAAAAAGCTGCCTTTCTGAGTAGGTGGTCTCTGCTACACAAACGCACACTCCAAAAATGCGCGTGACTGCAGACCTGGGGAGGACCGATCTGTTGACAGATGAATGCAGGGGGGCTATTTTTGCCCTTATTAACAGATACATTTCTTACTGATGTACTGTGTACTCCATGGGTTCTCTGTGCACCACTGAGCACTCTGTTGTCACATTGATTGACATAAACTGATGTGATCCCAGGATTTATTCTTTTTTTCATGGCAGATATCAGGTTTAAAAGAGGAAGAGGGTCATGGACCTTCTGCTTTCTTTGTTATATGCATAAGTAGTTCCTTTCTTTTGTGTTTTTTTGGTTTGCGGGGGTTTTTTTTGGTAGAAAAATACATCTAAAAATCAGGAAACATTAAGACATTATCCTAATAGAAAAAACTCTGGTTTTATTCATGGGGCAGCAGCTTGCAGACCAGCCACCAAGTCACCTGTCACCTGCAGGTGTTATTTTTGTGATCTAAGGTAATCTAGCCAGGCCAAACTTTCTTTTGAGAAGAGTCTATCAGCCCTGATAAGCTGTTTCCAGCTATTTATAGATGACTATTTACTACAGACCTGAGAACAGGCCTCTCCACTCACCATCATGGAGAGCTCCGACAAGCTGCCAGCAAATGGCAGGTCAGTGCCTAAGCAGCATTTTTATTACCTGCTTCTCTCAAAAAATTATTCTCTATTTCCTTGTGTTTTGACAGCGACCAGAGAAATCACATGAACCATCTGAATGTGTATCTGACACTCAGAATTAACATCTATAACAGGAACTAACAGAAAAGCTTTTCTTTCTGGGAATCTTTCTTAAGCCATGATCCTTTCTGCAGGAAACCAGAGGCGAGCAGATTTTCCCTCCCATCAACAATTTGGCTAGAAATGCCTAATTCTTGTTTGCATTTGGACTTTTCTTTGCTCCTTTGGTAAGACAGAAATCTTTATATGTAGCCAGGGGTTAATTTATGCCCAGTCTATAGGGTCTATACACATCTAGATGGCTAAATGTCTTTTCACTGATGGGGCTGAGACAGAGCGTGGTCCCTGGCACGCAGACAGGAGTCCTGGCCCAGCAGTGTTCAACTTGGCTGGCTGCAGGAGCAGCCCCCAAAAGAGTGTGACTGCTACAGGCTGGGTAAGCTGCAGCACGCCGTATCATACCATAGATAGACCGTTCCTACTACGTGACCTAACCACGTCACTGATGTGACTGCCATGTAAACATATTTCCATTTAAGAGCGGAAAGCAGATTCTGGATAAGCACTTTAAGAGTCTTCTAAGTTTATACAGGGGAGGTCAAAGTTTGCATCCAATGCAAAACCAGGCCTGATGCAGCAGGAATGGGGTAAGGAGGTTGTGGAGGTATCGCTGCAGTGTGCTTAGCACATACGCACAGATTAGAGAAGACTGCAGACACACAGGTTTAATTACACAGAGGGACTCATCAGCTGCTGATCAAACCTTGCTGTAAGGAAAATGACCTTACAGGTCTTTCCCATCTCTGTGCCCACTATGTTTGGTATTTCTGCGCTAAGCAAACCATGAAGGTCTATTCTTCATTGCTTTATTTTATTTTTAAATTCTGGCTAAAGAACAGAAATTGTTTCAGGACTACTCTCCTTGACAGATCCCCATAGGTGACTAATTGCTCTGAGTCTCCCACAGGCAACAGTCTACTAGCAGGTTTCCTAAGCTGCTGCCAGGTGTGTGTGGATGCTTAAAGCTGCTTTTAATAAGAGATGGTTAATCCAGGACCCTTTTTCCTCTGTGCCCTGCTAGCCCCAGTCCTGTGCCTCGGTCCTTTCTGGGTGCAGCCCTATGGACCTTCCTCAGACAAAACTTCCAGCTTCAGGGACAGCTGTGGTTAAGGTGTGCCTGGGTAGAAACTGGATGATCTGGCCCCATTGTAGATACTAGCATCTGAAATAGCTCCTGGTCTGGCAGGTTGGATGAAACTGGAGGAAACAGCGGGGGCTGTGCTGTGACTGGATACTGGGGAAAGGCAGTCCAGAGGGAAGCGCGAAGCGACCCCTCCGTGGAAGCAATGAATCCAACTCACCTACTGACACAGTAGAAGGCAACCAGTTTGAAGACATCCTCAAATACAAGGACAGATCCTTCCAGGTACAGGACTAATGAAAAACAAAAAAGACAGTCAGCAACTATTTTCTCTGAACTGTATGGTAAAAAAAGCTGGTGGGTTTGGCTCACACATCTTGTATTCTGTCAATGTCCAGTATTTGCACGGACTAATATGAAGAAGCATAAAAAACTGGCTTCAGATGGCCAAACACAATGAAATTCTTCAGGGAAACACTAGAGAAGAAATGTCTCAGCCTGGCTTTCTGAATCGTTAGCTCAAGATATCAGTGTGTTGTGACAGCAATAAAAACAATGGGAAGAAAAAGACCTCACGTCACAGCCAAAGGGTTCGTTACAAGCCCATCTATCTCTAAGGATGCATATCCGCAATACATTGTGACCTTGTGACTCTCCATGCTGGAATCTGGTTTGGTCTGGATGGACAAAGTGCTTTGAAGCAAAAAAAAATAGAAATTACTGTTTCATTACTATGTGTGTGGGCTCTGACCCAGGTCATGCAGGCAGTGTGAGCATAGCCTATTTGTATCTCTCCTGTCTTCTCCCTCCTATTGTGTTACACAGCGACAGCACTTTCCTTTAAGTGGCAAAATACAATCTACACCACATTGCAGAGTTCTTCAAGACGACCTCCTTTATAACAGCATGCTATGGCATTGTGTAGCCCGAATCTCACATGTTATTATAGAGCTTTTGGCTGCTAAACTAGAAAAAATTCACTGGCCGATGGAGAAAATTTCACATTGACCGATAATCCAAGGCAGAGAGAAAGAGATGGATCTGAAGGAGAGAAGTGTCCATCTTTGCTTCAGCTTTATAGTCTCATATCACAAACAGAGAGTGACAGGTTTAAGGAAATCTGCAGTGGATTCTCAAAAATGCTTCCTTACTGGTGCTGGAGAACTGGAGCCCCAGAGCTGCACTGCTCCTGCTACAGGAGCACGCCAGGAGTCCTTGGGGAGCAGGACCAGCCCATACCCCCACAGCAGTGCCCACAGCCACTCTGCATCTTCCTTCACTCTGTTTTCTAGGCCACCCTTCAGAGCTGTGGACATGAATCTCAGCTTCCTCGGCCTGCCATGATTCACAGCCCTGTGAAACATCTTCAGATCCTTGCCCTGCCTGCCTGGTTATAAGCTCCTCTACAAAGCAGGGCCTCCAGCACCTGTGGGAGGGAGACATCTGCCTGGCTTTCCTCTCCCCCAGCTCCGTGCACTGGCTCTTGTTCTCCAGCCAGCAGAGAATCCCACTGGAAGGAAATGCTCAAGCTTGCCTCTTGTTCAGCTTCACAGTTCATTCCCCAAACAAGGCATTTCCTCCTTTTACTTCTCCCCTTGTCCTAGCCCAGGCTCTGCACATTGCTATTTTGGGTTGAATACACTAAAATAGGCATTTTTTTAAAGAGGCAAAGGCTGTGTAATTCTCAGAAGTCATTCCTAACATCAATTTGTGTTGGATCAGCACGAACTGATCAACCTCAGTGCGCACACTGATACCAGACTGCAATGTGGAATTTAAAATGTACTTTGAGCAAAACAGTCCCCTTCCCTCACTTTTCTCCCACAACTAGAAAAATAAGTGTTCAGCAAGTTTTTTTCTTTTTCCTTAGTAAGAATCATGTTTCAGTCCGGGATTTTCATTAAACATCTACCATTAACAATTCCTATAGCTTGAAATCCATCTGCTTTGCAGCTCTGACACAGGAAACAAAAATAAAGACAAGTGCTGTTCCAGAGAATGAACCAAAACCCAAGAGTCTGAACTCACTCGCATCTCCAGCAATTAAATAAAGCCCTTTGTGTGGACGATGCTTTTGAGGACTTCTTTCCTGTTAGGAGCCACATGTTCACTTTGGCATCCCGAGTTGCAGGTGTACGTAAGAGAGCAGGCTGCACCTGTACATGTTTACAGACATAAGCAGATTGCTTGGATTGAGACTAAAGACTATTTCATGGCCAGGAAGCTCTGCCACTTGGGAGCCTGAATTTTAGACAAAAGAATATTAGTCTGACCCCTCAGTGTCAGGAGTATCCACATAGAAGTGCCTTGTCACCGCACAGCTCCTCCTCCTCCTCCCATATATAGTTAAGTAGCATAAGCCACCACAAATCACCAGGAATTATATAGCTAAAGCAGTCTAGGTACAGAAGCTGCTGGAGCTTAAGGACAGGAGTTTTCAGCAGGTGGTATATAGAAACTGGACTGTGCCTGGTTTGCTCTGAGAGGTAAGAGAAGGTAACAAAATCAAGCATAGTTGTCAGCAGGCTGGAATTCATCGTACAGAGACCCACAGCTCTGCTGGGACATTTTTGGGTGGCCTGCAAACAAGTAAGAATAGAAAAACACTGCTTTAGATGGATCATCACTCAAAGTACTGGCACCATCAGGACCAAAACTCTGCCCAAAATTTATTCTGAACAGTGACCATATCAAGCAGCCTGTGCAGGACTACGGCAGCCACTTGGACCCACTCCAAGCACAGCTCCCATGCGGAAAGCCTTGCAATCTCCTGGGGGGAAGGTCTTGCTCAGTAGAAACTGTAACACTTTTTACTTAACCTGTTTTTATCTAGACACCTGCTGACCACCAGCAGGCATCACTGATAGGCAGTGCTTCCTGACCGCTTTGCTGTCGGGTGGCAGGTGATGGCATCAGTATAGGAACATCTCTTGTAGGAATGGTTGCCATTTGCTCGTGGAGACCGCTAAGTGGGTCCTGCTGCATGTTTCTGATTCTTGAAAAGATGCAGAAAAATAGCAAGTTTGTACAGCTAAAAGGGCTCTGTGGACCACTGGGGACAACGTCTCTCTCCCGCAGTGCCCTCAAGGCACCCTGCTCCAAGAAGACAGTCAGGAAGAGGTGCTTTTCTCCGGCTGCGGATGTGTTGCGGGTAACTGGGGACATTGCACTGACATGAGCACCGCTGCTCAGGGAGGGATCATGATGCTGCCATTTATAGGAACTCATGACTCTTGCAAAAGCTACAAGCAGACTCTTTTCTGCCAGACTGCTGTAATCCTGCTGAAAACTGCAGAGACAAAATTCACCATTCTTGGACTCATAAAACTACACCCAGGGCACCTGAAAAGCAAGGAAATCTCTATATCTCCCCAGAACAGTGGCACGATGTCAAGAATATGATCAAAAGCAACAGCAAAAATAGGCTGGGTTCTGTGAGCCAAACATATTGCCACAGCATATTGAGTTTTACCTGGTATTTAGAAGCCCACGTAAAATACCCACCTTCAGGAAATAAAAGGGGAAATGTGTAGATTAATGGGCAATTTTGAGCAGTCTGAAACAGAGATATCAGAATTAATTGAAAAATATTTTATGGGTGATGGAAGCATTAGTAACACGAATTAGTGGTTCACTGATGACCATACTCTGTTTTGTGTCCTTTGTGCAACTCAATAAGTGAACAGGACATGGCCAAGTTATAATTGTCTCATCTTTCCCTTTACTACACCAACATGCTCTGAAAAGTGTCATCTTTAGGCACTGACTGCAATCTGTCTTCATGTTTCCCTTACTCTTCAGACGTCCCCATCATTTCTCCATCCAGATGCTGATGTTTTTGAGTCACACTGTCCCTGGGCATTCTGCCTTCCTTTCCTCTTTCATTTTTCCCTGCAGAATCATGTTTGCTAGTTCTGTTGTTCTGGTCACATGGACAAACCACCCTAATTTCCATCTTCTTACTGCTTACATAGGCTCACGGGACCCAATTACTTCAGCTTCTTCTTCTCTAATGGCACTGTTAGTCCTATTCACTGTTTTTGATACCTGTGTAATCCTTCAGAGACATATGAATTCAAAGATATGAATTCCTTATTCTGCGGCAGTTGTGTTGACAGAGGACTACTGAGAACACAACCATCCTCAGAAATCCTGCTTGGATGTACTTGAGATGGTCTTATCTTTCCAGATTCTGGCAAACTCTGAGATTTGTCATCATGGGAGTGATTCCACTTTTCTATTTCTATTTTAAAAATGCAAGATTATAACTCCAGAGTCTCCTCACCACACCTCTCACTGGAGTTTCCCTGCTTTGATATAAGTCTCTGGCTTGACACCAATTGGCATGACCTTGCTTGCACTGACCTTTGCAGTAAGCAGCACTGGCCAGCTTCATTGCTGTTTTGCTACCCTCAGTCCTCTGCCCGCTCTGAAGATGGGATCACTCCACAACAGAGGTTACCGACTTTCCTACTGCTAGATGCTGACGTTCCTAGCTGTTGCACAGGCCAGGTTAGCAGTTTCCTGCCCCTGGGGAATGAACCCTGGGTATTGTAATAGAGGACTGCAGTGACTACCGTAGGCCTGATGTTGCGTGTGTCACAATACACTGTGCTTGTCGTACCGGCCGTGCTTTACAGAGATGTTTAAGACCGTGATGTAATTTCTTCAGGTTATTGCTCAGTTCTCTGAGCACGTGCAAATCTTCTTCTGGCCCTTATTCATGCACTAGGCTGGTGGTGGTATTAAGAGCAAGAGCTTTAGCGGGATAGAAGAAATTTGGATTACAGTGGTAGAAGTCCTTAGGGTGTTTATGCTGCAACAGCTCTGTTTGTTTAAAAGTTCTTAGTATCTGTCCCTGACATTGTTTCTTGTATTACTTTTTGATGACCTTCTGGACGGTACTGTATGGCCTTCAAGTGCAGTGTTCTTGTAAAACACTGTCACTGTTTGTCTGTTTGCTTTTCTCAAGGCCTTTTTATTTCTCCTGTAATGTGATGCCTCTGCTTCTTCCATCCGATGCCCAAATTGCAGTTTGCTTTTTGGTTGCACAGTTCTAGCCTGTCTGGGGCAACCCAGGTCTGTTTTGTCTTTCTTATCTTTCCTAGTGATTCTTTCATGAAACTGTCAGTTGTTTCTATTTTTCCCCTCGTCAAGGAAAGCCAGAAACTTCCCTGTTTTGGACTTCTGCCAGAGTCTACTGTTGTGCATCCAGCTCATGCTTTCTCACAGGATTTCAATTTTATGGTTTCCTACAGAGTTTAATCTTTCTGTCCATGATGAAAAAAAATCACTGCTGGTGGCAGTTCCTGCAATATTGAAACTAATGAATTATGAAAGTGATAAAGTGGTAATGAGCTTGGGTCTTGAGTGTAAGAGAGATCTATTTTTAAACTATGTTTTTCACAAAATATAATTGCACTGTGCAGAATGAAATTAATGCCATTAAAGAAGATGCCAAACACAGGCTTTTGCACACTTCTCAGGTTAGGGTTGAGTGGGGGGACACTCGGCAGAGTGCTCTGTTTCTCTGTGCACCGTGTCCACATCCTGGTGCTAAGAAAAAAGACCATCCTCACATCTAACAACAGCCACAGCGCTCTTGGCCGCTCCACTATATTTTGGCTCATCCACATTCAGCCAAGAAGAAGAGCATCACCTTGGTGTCCACTCAGATTTTATGTCTTTAGTTCAGCATAAACTCCTGCTGCTGCCTGGTCTCGTTGCCTCTGCTGCAGAACGCTTGAGCAGAAACGTGTTACAGTCATTTCGCGGCTGTTCCCTCCTTACTGCGATTAGTGTTTCAGCAGGGGTTGAGAGGGTGGCTCTCAAGGGTACTTCAAGCACAGCTGACCCAGCTAAGAGAAAAGTGTCACGGCTGTTCAGTGCTTGCCTTACCCATATCCATGTGAACAGTCCCGGCAGGCCCACGGGCACTGCCAGCCATTTCAGGGGTTAAGAGCAGAGCACAGTCTGGCAAATGGCTGTTCGGTTTCAAAGCACTTCCCTTCCTTCTCAGATCCTCACCCTGCAGTTCCTTTTCGGTGCTCAAATAAACACCTTAAAGTCTGTGGAAATTCCATACCTGGTTTGCACTGTTTCTTCAGCCAGAGGCTGGGGAGACTCAGGACTTCTTCCCAGGACCAGATGGCAACGTGAGGTTTGGCTGGAGTTTTAGATGTAGCCACGCAGGGCTACACATCTTGCTCTCACACAGCAGGGAGGAGGGGAAAAATGTGGCCTTTCTGAAATGTTGAGGACTGAGAGAGCTCCCCAGGACACCGAGAGGAGTAGGTGACACGTTCGATTGGTGTGGTCGCTGCTGTAAGCATTTGAGCACTGTGGGGTCATTGCTGAAGAAGTCACATTTTCACAGGCTAATTCAGCATCCACCCGTACGATTCCAACAGCAGTACAAGATTTATGCTGCCCAGCACAGTGATTCAAACTGTCAGGGCTCAGGGCTAAGGCTGACAAGACAAACTGAATGTAGATACTTGCAAGTTGTTCTTAAAAGGCAAAATTCTTTGGTAAAACTTTGTGAAGTGAACGAGGCTTTCAGATATATAAAGTCTCCTCTGTGCCCCATGTAACAGGAAAGGATGCTATGATTTGAAATTCTGGGGGTTTAGTTCTTAGCAACAATTTCCAGGTTGTATAGATAATCATGAGAATCAATCCTTATGTGAAAAATATATGTTATCATACAGAAGTATTTTATTAAGAATCATTTTTTTCCATTTACTTTAGAGAAAAGTTTATTTCTCTGGCTCTGAGATACATCATGAAATACCATAGAGTTGAGGTTAATCACATAGAAAAAGGAAGTTTTCTGAGCATTTTAAGGGAAGCCATCCAGTACCCAGAACCACATTCTGCGTGAGAGACTTCCAGGAAGAAAGACTACATTTTCCAAAGGTGAGTGATGAAAGGGACTAACCCACTCTGAAATGGCAGAGGTAATAGGGTGGACAATAAAAGGAATCAATGCTATTTCTGCTTTTGAGAACTGCGATCCCACCTAATTGCCAACCTGGTGGAAGAAGGTCTTCTGATTCCCACTCTTCTGCGTGGGATAGATTGCACTCTCACTGACTTTGAAGGTCCTACTCAAAGGTGAAAGTACGAGGTCCTTACTGCCCGCACTTTATTTCAAGCCGTATCTTATTTACTTCATTGACAAGTCTAAACTCTTGTTTATTACGCTCTTTAATATCTACAGATAGCAAACACTGTCCAAGGGCAAAAATTATAATTTGTTCCAGTTTAGCCACTGAGACAAGGGCACTGGTATTATGGGTACTGATTTAGAGTAGCTGTTTTAAAACCAGTAAGCTTTTTGGGTTATGCTCAAGGTACTAAGCAGAGTAGGGTAAGACAATATTATCCTAGAACAGCACACATAGTCTCTAGCTCTGATTACACACAGATTTTGCATGATGCCTCTTGGGAGTGAAAAATAAGGCAAAAAAAAGCCAAACTGAGGATTAACAAAGCTAACAAGACCCTGAGGGCTTCTTTCCAACAGACTTTCCCTACAATCCTATTGGTTTAAAGCCTACGGTAAAAATGAAAATGTTTGCATGGAGAGAGGGGAGGTAACTTCAGAGTGAGAGTTTAGAAAAAAAAAGAAAACCAAAACACCCGCTATAAGCAACCAGAATGTTTCCAAAACAACTTGTAAACCACACAGAAACCTGGCACTGTAACATCTTGGAAAAGCAGCTGCACAAGTGTCTTAGGTTTTAAAAGTGGTTTATGTTTTAAAATAAGCAGTGTGTCAAAGCGACGTGGAACTCAGCTCAGACAAGTGGGACTTGGTGACACTTTCTGCTTTCCTTGTGCATGCCTGCATTTAGAAGAGAAATTATGAACTTGCGCAACAGGTTATAAACTGTGTCCTCATACCATGTTTTACAACATCCCCCAAGCCCTCAGTGGCTGTTCTTGTGAAACCAAGACTCTGGGCTCCTACTTCAGAGTAGTCTCCTGAGTGGGAACTCCTTGACACTAACTCAATTTTCAGGGTTAATAACAATGGGGATAATGGAGAATTCATCTTTGCCAGGCAGACTAACCTTGGGAAGACATCTAGGTTAGACATCCTTAGGGGACTAGAAATCATTCAGTCTGGATCTCCAGTCAAACCACAGACGGCAGACCAGGCAGGGATAATGTCTCCTGTGTCCTTATAATGGCCCACACAGAGGTGGCCTTTGGCTTTGCATTGCCTGTGGAGGCAGATGAGATCCAGCAGAAAGCAACAGCAAAATCGCATCCCTTGAGCTGGAGGCCAGGGCTGAGGCAGAGCTGCCCAGTTCTCCCACACCGTGGGGTGGACTTGCTTAATGGTAGGTTTTTCATGCCAAGAAGCTGCATAGGTGATGGTAGATTTTTCTCACTAGTGAGAAACATGCATAAACAGGGGAAATTAGCCCATGCTGAGCCCTGAGTGATGCAGGCAGATTGTTATCTGTGTCTGAGCGAGGCTAATCGGAAGATAACTAGGGTAGCTGTACATCTTCAGAGCTGTCACACAGACATACCATCGGCAGCAACAGGAACCACTTTAAAAGATAACATTTGTCAGTCTACTCTTCTTAACAGCAAGGTGTCTGCCGTACTGAACAGGAGTCATTTGCTATGGGAAGATAGAATACTAGCCTGCATGCCCAGAGGCCTCCTTATACGCAGTCGAACTGCTGAAAATTTGAAGCTTAAGGTTAGCTACATATTCAGCTTTTCCAGCCTTCCCTGCTAAAAATACACAAACTTTTATTCATCGACTAGCTAATCCTTGGAAAAAAGTAGTCTTGGCCAAGTTCTGTTGCTGAAATGTATGATTTGCTTAATTGAGATGGAATTAGGGAAATCAGCCATTTTTGGCAAGAGAAGAGAAGAGAGATCTTCTCTCCCAAGGGCTTTGATAACTCTGTTGGTATTTTTTCCAGCACATTTCTGCTTTTTTTCAGGCTAGTCAGGCCCAGAGCTGACAACAGCTTCTTACTTCGCCTCAATCACACACTCCATCATGCAACAATAGAGGAAAACATTCCTCTGAAGTAAACTAGAAAAATTGGCTTGCCTCACAGTACAGCAGCGGAGTTGCCTGTCTGGGTATATAAAAAGCATACAAAAAATGTCAGAATAGGAGCGTTAGTACCTCAGTGCTGAACAAAGTCAAGTGCTTGGCAGCAAAGGTCCCCTCTGCAGCCTGGTAAATACAGCACTGGCCAGGAGCTGGGCTTGTTCAGGGCCAGTGGTGCGTGGCTGCCCGAGCCCCTTCAGCAACCTGTGCTCAGCTCTCAGTCTATAAAATGGGTGCAGTAACACCGACTTCAATGGGAAAATTCAGCTGAATTCAGCTCGGCAAGGAGTGGAAGGAGCAGCTCCTCAGCATGGTGCCAGCAATGCTCTGCCTCGAGGAGCTTGGATGCCACGGGGCAATTTGGCTGTGGTTTTGCACAGATCTCCCACCCTTCCCAACAGTGCTTGACCCTGCCTGCAGCCTCCTCTCCTTGCACCGCGGGGCAGCTCTGCTGGGCTCCTGCCTCCACAGGCATCCTCTTTCCGGCTTTGCCCAGAGCATCTTGGAGGCTCATGCAGTCATCCAGCACTACAGGATGTGGCCGCGTCCTCGGCCACCTACTGCCCCTCTCCACCCTGTTCCCAGACCTCTGCCTCCAGCCTGCCACCCACCTTCCCCGCAGTCACCAGCTGCCCCTTCACCCCGATATCACTTTCTTCTCTTTTCCAGACTTTATTTCACGTAACCCAGCACATGGCAGCACCTCTAAAGAAGCATTGCCCCACCATACAGTCCTACTTTCCCATCCCCATGTCTGCACTGCTCATTCCTTCCCAGCCATAACCTGCATGAGGGAGAGGAAGATGGGGACCAGAGGGGCATGAGAGCATGGACACACATGGCCAGTGGATAAGGGATGGCAAGAGTGCTTCTCATGACAGCGTGTGACAGCAGTGTCAGCACAAAGTTACAGCCTGAACTCACCTAAAACCTGGCCTCTCTCCTAGGGACAGTGCCCACACCCTTTTTCATCTACTTTACTTGTGTTCGTGAGGCTGCAGTACCCTAACTACTAGTTACTGGGACTAGTGTTGATTTTGCCATATATATATATATATATATGTATTCAGTAAAATCATATTCTATAGTAAACCTGAAGTTGAAGATGCTTAATGACCTTTATAGCTGGTAGACAAGTCTCCAGGGCAGTTCATGAGGTGGTTGCCATGGCAGTCCTCTCTTTGTCTGCTTTATTGCTGAATAGCAGCATGGGATATCAAAAAAAAATAAAAAATAACTTGATCTTTTCACTCTGTAATGTCAGGTTTAGCCTCTCATCTATTCAGAGGAAATCAGAGCTATAAATAGTCCTACCCTGCTTTTCATGCCTTAGTTTACAGTATGAAGTATTCTTCTTTCCGGTGTTGAAAGCTTCAGGGTTTCCACTCAAGGAGGCCAACCGTTTCAGTTAAAGTGACCATTTAAAAAAGAACTATGGTACCATCACAGTGATAACAGAAGTAACCAAATATACTTTCTGATGGGCCCTTCTGCCTACCCTCTGATGAGCCAGAGGTTGTCTCCAGAGGTTCAACTTGGGAAAGACAGGATGTACATTTACTCCTTGGATTGGCCTACTCCAACTGAAAAGTTCCTTTAGCATTTGTGCAAAAACTGTCCAGGAGCCTTGCAGTGCTATTAACTCCACATGATGAAGTCTATCTCAGCCTGCAGCAAGCTTAGCTCTGCAATATGCAGAAGGGCATACAATTGCATCTAAAGGGCATTACCGGGCCTTTTCAAGCACACTGAGATGCCTCATATGAGTTAATTCAACTGGAAATGTGCACTAAGTAGACTGAGTACATTCTGTCCTCTGTACACAAGTTATCTACCAAAGAAAGGAAGTTTTGGGGGAGATTACAGGTGAGACACTACCTAGGAAATATTTATGGTTTATTTATCCTTTTTCACCACCATCCTTTTATAAATCTTAGCAGTATTTCTCCCAGAACTTGGGTCTTAGAGAATGGGAACTGCTTTTCTGCTCTTCTGAGACATCCCTTCTGAGAACTGCCGTCTGCCCTGAGCTTGCCCACAGACTGACTCAGGCTCACTGGCTGGTCCCCTCTCATGGGATCACTGGCAGGGACCCCAGGAGGCTTCTAGCCCAAACCTCTGCTCAAAGCAGGGTCAGCCATGAGGTCAAGCCAAGTTGCCCAATGCTTTACCCAGCCCTGTCTTGAAAACCTCCATAAAAATCTGCAAGTGCTACCCAAATAAATGGCTTCATCTCAGAAGTCGGTGTCATGAATACCAGCACATGCTTCAGTTCATTCACTTTAGCTATGAAGTGAAAGATCCCGTATTTCTGACCTCAGTCAGTACCACAGATTTCCACCTTTTCCAACTCCATTCCAGTTCAGAAGGGATCCAAAATAAAAGCAATTAAAATTAATTTCAAAAATGGGAGATTGTCTTCCTATAGGTTGTTTTCCTGTATCTTCTGTTTTCTGAATCTTTAAGAAATTTTAAGGTTACATCTTTAGGTTTTTCTCTGCAATTGTGATAGTTATTTCTCTTTCTGGAAAAAAAAAAAATTCTGTCTATCTTCACTCTACTTCCTGATTCCAGCAGGCAGGGTGTTAGCAAAAAGACTTGCAAAACTAAGGAAGCTATTGCAAGAACTGCCAACACTTCCACAAAAATATTCATATCACAAAGATCATTTGCACAACTGGCAACTCTCATTAAAGGAGCTAAATTGTGAGTAGGCTGCAGTGACTGAGCTATCCTCCCATTTTTTTCTCATGACCTCATTCATGCAATACTTCAGTGCAGTTCATGTGGGAAAATACCATCTGAATATGCTGTGCCATTTTAGCAGCGAGGACTTTGGTCTCTGAATTTGTTAATCCAGCCTCAGCGACATATATTAAAAGAAATGTTAACAAAATAAAACAAGGAAATCTGCCATAACGGGCCATATCTGGCCGTGGTGGCCAGGGTGCCAGCAGAGTCCATTATCAGCATCTGAAGGTGTTTGAGCCAACAAAGAGCATCTACTGAGCTGTTCCTAGTTGATCTGCCTCTTCTTCCCTGCCTGGTGCTCACTCAGTGAGTGCCCTCACACAGCAGTCGGACCTGCTGACCCATGAAGGGACACAGGCAGGAATTTGTATCCTTTGCATCTGAGCTCTGCCATCATGCCAGGCGTGCTCCCAGCCTCAGGCTGGCTGGGCTGCAAAGACCAGGGCTTGCAGCAGCTTTGTTTAGAGCTAAGCCTGCAAAGATGAACAAAGTCCATCCCCATGTTACTCTAATGCGCCTCTGTAAACATGCTGCTGCCTGATGACTGTTGTTTAATTACCATCTGTTACTGCTAGAGGACAGTCAGAATGACTGCACAAGCCATTTTGGTCCTGTGCAAATGGCATTAGCCAATAATAAAAGCTTTTTTTTTTTCCCCCCTTATATGTGCTTTGAAAGGAGGAATAGAAGTGTAGAAGTGGCTGAAGTAACTTGGTAATAGTGGGCAAAGTTGGTTTTGAGAGTTAAGCTTGCTTTCACAGTGTTAGACTGCACCTATTTGGGATTATTAAGGCAAGAAAGTAGATTGTGAAATCTTAGCCCTTAAACAATCTCTTCCCTTTTCCAATTGATTTCACCCTTCCTAAAATCCAGTGTGCAAGGGAACGCCTTTGCTTGTCCAAAATGCTGTTTTGACTCCCAGCAAGGTCTTCCTTCCTGCTGCGTCTAGACCTGGTGTAACTCTTCCTTCTGTCCTGATGGACAGAGCTCAGTGGGTGGTAGGTGTACAAACTGGTCAGGTCCTCATGAACTTTCACGGCAAACAGATTTCCTTTGGTAAAAGCAGTTAGAGAATTAACCAGGCAGGTAAACTGCTGCCCTGTGTTTTACTGGAGTTGTGGTCTTCTCCTAAATCCGTACTGACTGTCTGAAGCATGTTCCTTTCAGGCCTCAGCCTGCACTTCCTGAGCTCAGTCTAACTTTAAGAAAGGCCAAATAAGGTGACCAGGGCAAGACATTGGATTTCTTTACCAACATCTTTTTTGCTACCAGGCTTATAACTTTGCAGCAACACTCAGTTATTGCTCTTAAACTGCTTTTGAGTCCAGTAATTACCTGTATCTTTTCTGTCAAGGTATATTGTGGGTCCTTACCACAAACCCATACCATATAACCTCAAGTATAGCTGCTATCCATAAGCCAGAAATTGAGTATAATCTACCGTGTCCAATGGCACTGTGTCTCATCTTTCAAAGGTGGTATTAATCGTGACCTGGACATTTTTGTATTACTTTGAGATAATTTATTTTGGCTTTCCTATTTGATTGCATTAAGGTTATTTATTTCAAGACCTCTGTTAGCTCCAGCTTGTTCAATGTTTGTCTCCAGAGAAGCTAAGAGGATCAGAGCCAGCAGAGTTTTATTTTACATCTCAGAATTTTCCTGTAATAAATGAAATAACCACACTACAGACAAGGCTTCACTACAAACCCCTCCTTCAACTGTGCACTCATTGATTTGGGGGCTTCAACTCAACCTTGGCCCAGTGCATTGGAAGAGATGCTTCTGAACAGCTGCGTCTGGTAGCAGATTGTCCCACACGTGTACGGTTTAAATAAGGAACAAGGACAGCAACTCCACAACATGGGCTCATGTGAACAGCCTCCACGTAAGCAAAGCCAGCCGCAGCTACAGGGGAGGCAGGAGCATGATTACAAGAGCAGGCACCTGTGGCAGGATCAGGCCAGCCTCAAACCCTTGAGGACACAGCCTGAGGAGTTCAGTACTGACTGACTGACAATTCAATTCCATAGTTCTTTCTATAAAAAATTCTAATAATATGAATTCTTCTTTATTCTGTGCAATTGCAGATACTTCTCCTGTTTAGCAGAATTTTGCATGTTTGGAAAGGAATCACATCCTCTTTTTTCATGCCAGAAGAGTTTGGAAAACAATTACTACACATTGTACACCAAAACACATGTGCAAGACTCCTGAGAAGTATATGGTCAACCCATGTGTTTCATGAAATCAAATTATTTTCAGCTATAATTCACAAGATTTCCCAGGAAAAAAAGTAAGCATTACACTCAGTATATGGTGCTAGAGCATTCATCTGTTAGAGGACTTTACCCCTGTGGCATGTGTCTTCATAACTCTTTGTGAAGGAAAAGCTGCTGTCACCACTTGCACCAAATGGTCTGTCATACTCAGATTCTTCTTTCAAGCTCTCAGTGTATGTTACTTTAAACAGCTGATTCTTTTCTTTTTAATACGGCTGCAACGTCACTGATGTCAGTGGAAATATTTCTGACTGTATACACATAAAGGGAAAGGAGAATCGGGACCTGAGGTTACATCAGATTTGCTGAGAAAAGCCAAGGGAGGAAATGGTGCTCAGTTCTTGAGCTATGTGATGCTATGGGTCCATTTTGGGATGAAGCAAAAGAAGGGACACACTCAGAACTGAAAGCACACAAAGTGGTTGAGATTTTAGCAGAGCTTGAGAGGTATCTCCCAACACTGTGTCCCTAAATGGAAATCTTGTAACAAGCCTTCTATCTGGGAGATTTTCACTGTTCTAATCCTTCAGGCTGAGAAGCAAAGCCACAGAGATCCAAGCCTTTGAAAGTTGCCGGGTTTCTCAACTTTCTGATGAACCATGTGGTATCTGCTGTTGGGTTTCTACCATACCTGCTGCTGTAGCCAGGCTTTAGCCTTCCTGTCTCTGGAGGAATTACAACCAAAGATGAAGAACCAGAAGAAAATTTTTCAAATCCAGTCTCTTCATTCTCCTATTTTATGATTCTAAGAAGGGCTACTTCACAGAACAGGTGAAAATTCCCCATGAAAAAATGGAAAGAGGTTTCATTTCTTGACCCTCTTATGTAGTGGGTTCTTTGGGGATTTCCTTTTTTAAAAAAATAAAATCACAATTAAATCTGGTCTTCCTCTCAGAAAACTGTACTTCCCTAAATATTTCATCAAACATCAACAAAGCAGATCTGACATGGGGAGAAGAAAGAGAAAAACAATGAACCACCATTATTTGGAAGTGCAATGCTAGGAAGCTTCCATATTTTTTTTTTACTTCATTGAATGGCCACCTATATGTGGATCTCAGGGGCTGGGCAGCAATCTCCATACTGTCATTATGATACTGAGGAAAACCTCTTCAGATACTATCTGAAAAGTAGGATGGGATAAGAACTGCTTTTTACAAATAGCTGAGCAGTAAAATTTGCTGCTCAAAGCTGCATATGGTAAGAGATGGACATCACTGTAGAGGTGGCACAGAGCAATCATGTCACCTCTAAGGACAGCGTATCCTTCTTTGTGTAACATATGAAGCTGAGATTGCACTGAGTCCTCATGAGAAGGATAAGAAGCAGCTGACAAGGTGCTCCAAAATAGTAAGCTGGGATGGGTTGCAACTTGAATTTTAACTGGAAGGGAGGATCCCCGTAAAACCTGAACTATATATCAAGGCAAATTCAGCTTTCAGTTTACATCTGAATGCATCAAGCCTGTGGAGTCTAATGAGCTGAACCAAGGTAAAATGGAGAAGAACTCGTTCCTGCTTCTTCAAACCCTTTAGGAGGAGTCTGCTCTCAGAAGAGCGGGGCAGATTACACAGATCGTTGCTTATGTGTCAACTCAGAAAGGAAATACTAGGAGCAGGCCAGCAAAACCAAAGCTCCCTTGTCCTCGGTACAGCTGGGAAGGGGGATTCTTGAATTGCAGAATTACAGCTGCTCCTTTTGAAGGGCACTGGAAGGGCACCAGCTCTGCTCCACTCCATGCAGACCTGAAGAGCGGGAAGCTATCAGGAGGATTCACCTCCCTGTTCGCAATGTTCAGTGGGAAGCCGAAGCGTCCTTTTAGCAAGCACAGAAGAACTAAAGAGGAACTTTCTGAAGTTAAAGACTAGATGCCTGGGAAAATCCTGCCAGTCTACAGTGGTTCTCAGGCTATGCGGCTGGCATGCTTCACACACTCTCAGGAAGTGTAACACCGAACTTTCAACAGACCTGCGTTCCACAGCAAGAAAACATCTCTGGTCTGCAGTTAGTCACCGCGGGCACTCAGAGGTCTCCTACCCTGACACTTACAGAATACCAGGGAAGACTGAAGGGCACTTCATTAAGCTAAGGCAATCCAGACATACCAGGGTACTTAGCAAGGAAGCTCAGATTCTAGTTTTAATTCTTTTAAAGCATTCGGACAACAGGTAATTTATTTTCCTGAAAAAGCTGAGGAAGTGGTTAGAGTAATGCAGACAAAGCTAGTGTATCAGGTTACTTTGAGACACAGAAGATTTACCTTCTCCCCTTGTGCCAGATACAGTCCTTTGGCTTTACTAACAGTAATTAATTAGATTTCTTCTAAACTCAAAAGCCAGGCTACGTGCCCTAAATGAGAAAGGAAGCAAAAGCATGACTGTTTCCGTGCCCAGTGTGCTCCTGTCAAAGCCGTGTGGGAAGGAGAACTGAGAGGTTTTCTACAGCTCAGCACTGACAGAACTCAAGCTAAAAATGTGACTATCCACCATAGTAATGCACCAGCCTCATGGCCACTGGGATCGCTGCACATGTGATGGCAGTTCTCCTGCTTTTTGAATGAAAGCTAATTTTTAATTACCCTCTTCCACTTTGCAATTTGTATGAAAAGGGTGGAAACTGATTTAATTCTTATTCCTACCAAAAAGCTGGGTCTCTGAACATATCCTTTGTGTTAAGTTAGTGATAAATTAAAAATAGCAAGCAAGTAAGTTTGAAAAACATGCCACAAAAGTCTTTCTAGCTACGCTAGCTCACCGTGAAATTTTTGTACTACATTTTACTTTACCTGTCCTCGAAGAAATCAGATTTTATGGCACAGGACACAAGTCAAGTAACATTTCTATAAATGACATTTTTAGGCTGGCTGAATTCAATTTTTTAAACTTTTATCCAAAGGAAAACTTGAATCATCAAAAACCAATTTTCCACCATGCAAAACGTAAGCCCTAGGTCAACTTGAAACAACTAAATAAAGAAAAACGTTTCCGCACCCTGCAGCTAACCCTTGCCCTTATATTCTTAATCTGGACACCTGAAGATGTGGCAAAAGGTTTGCTATTCCTGCCCTCATGCAGAAGCACTAAACACGTGCGGCCTCTCCACAACTGCGTGCTCCAAGGTGCGTGCAGATAAGAGGCAAAGCTTTCCTGGGGGGTACGTGGCAGCCAGGCAGGCAGCTGAGCTCTGTGCAGGAGCAACGCTGCGACAGCCTGTGGTCTGTGCTTGAGATTAGGGCAGATGAAGAGATTCACTAGTACCTCTGGCTTTAAAGTCTGTTTATGATGCAGAGGTATGTAAAGAAACATATGAGGAGGAAAAAATTAATTTTGAGCAACTGCCAAGGGGGAAGAAATAAGCCACAACACTGATCAGCGGAAACACAAATGTTTTAGCAGAGAGTAAAACATATACCCCAGGGAGCCGGCTTTAGGGCAGAGCTCAGTGACAGCGGATTTCAATGTGTTCATATAAATAAATAGTGTAAAGTTATTTTGATGAACTCTTTCAAGTGCTTGTTTCTGTGACTATCCTAAAATTCCCCTGGTTACAAGTATTTATTGGAAAGTGGAAATCATATGCATTACACATCCATTTACACCAATGGCTGCATCAGGCGTGGCTGACTGTGAACTGGATTCATTTTTGCTTGCTCATGGCAGACCTGGCTGTCCGATCAGGAACAGCAGCAACACCACCAGCCCCAAGGTTCAGCTGCGTCCCAGAAACGGTGAGGCGTTGAAAACAGTTTAGGTTGTTCAGTATGACTGTATGAGGAGCATGTGAAGGGAACGTAGCAGATGTCAGACGCCTGGTGGGCCCCAAATTCAGTGGCAGAAAGAGACAGAGTCAGTAAATTAACAGAGCTTAGTCTGTCAGTGCCTTGCGCTTTGCTCAGGACTTCCACCTGGTCAAAGGCAGCTCTTTTCACTTGATCAAAGTGCACCTCATCTGGAGGTGCTTTATTTTCCTGTTGCGAGTCTGTAAGTGATAGCACAAGGTGCAGAACCACAGGGGAGCTGAGGTAAAGCAGCTACAGGAAATATTAACTGAACTACACCGTAAAAGCACGATCTGCTGCCAATCACGAGAGTAACCTGCTCATTGCAAGTGAGATTACATAAATATTAGCGATCACAAGAGGATTCAGTACAGTAACCAGAGGAAGACCAAAAACCAAAAAGAACTTACTTGATTTTTCTTCTTTAATGTTGTACTCCAGCACACCAGGAGCCTCGTTCTGCACTGGCAGGCGGACTGCAAGGACCATGTTGTTCACATTACCCTCTTTCCTAACCAAAAATATCTGAAAAAGGAAAAAGGAATCAAGAGCTTAGCTACATTATGCGAGCTTCTGAATTTTATTTTAGGTCATTGGCAATGAAGTTCTTTTATCAGTACAATCCACCTTTACATGATCTTATTTTAGCTTCGTTCCACTTGGTTGAACTTTACATGACAAAAATAATGAATAAAGGGACATGTCATCTGGGTGAAATTCAGACCTGTGAAGGAAACAGCAAAATTTCTGTCCATCACTGATGTTCCACTTAAGCCTAAGGCAAACTTTTTCACTAACTGAAGAGTATAAAGCTGCACTCACAATTTGTCAAGTGATGCTCCTCACATAAAAGTGCCCTAAATCATGGACAGTTCACCCTAGAATGTCCCAGTCCGGGTCTAAAGCAAGGGAATCACTTGTACATTGAGAGGGAAAGGATTCAAGTGTCCATGAGTGGAACATAAGGCCAAAGGCTCTCATGGCCACAGTGTCTCATGGCAGAGTTTTTTCATGGGACTAGAAGATCATTCAGGCTGGTAGGGACCCCAGGAGGGCTGTGGTCCAACCCCCTGGGCAAAACCATGAGGCCAGACCAAGCTGCTCAGGTCTTTGTCCAGATCGGTCTGAAGAACCTCCAAGGATGGAGGCTGCACAACCTCTCCGGACAACCTGTCCCACCACTTACTGTCCCTAGAGGGAGAAAGTGTTTCCCTGTACCCAGTCTCTTGGGCAGCCTGTTCCAATGTTCAATCATCCTGACAGTAAAAAAGCTTTTCTTAATGTTTAAACAGAATTTCCTGTGTTTCACTTTATGCCCACTGCACCTTATCCTTTCTCTGGATACCACTGATGATCTGGCAAAATCTCCTGTACTCTCTCCTGTCAGGTATTCATAAACATTGATAAGAGGCCCCTGAGGCTTTAAGGGGAAGCAGTGGAACCACTGTAGCCATTGGTTCACACCAATGGGACCAGTCAAATTAAAAAAAAAAAAAAAAAGAAGAAAGAGGGAAGGAGAAAGAAGAAAGAGGAAAGAAAATATAAAATAGAAAGAAAGAAGAAAAGATAGAAGACAAAAGAAAAAAGAAAACAGAAAAGAGAAGTAAAAAAAATTAAAAAAAAATCTCATTCTTTGTATTGTGTGAGCTCCTAAATGTGTTTCTAATTAAAGCTCATTTTCAATGATATTTTTAGCTTGTGCCTTGAAGCTGCAAATACAAAGTAATCTTCACCTTTATCTGTTCTTTGATAGCAGGTTTTGGCAGGAGAGAGTCAAGGTATTTGTATAAAATCTGAATAAAAACATGGGCTAATTCTGGAATCTGGATATTATTAGAAAGAAGAAGTGTGAGTTGATAAAATGATTAATCAATTATAACGCAGTGGAAATCTATCCAGAAAACATTAATTTCTTGGGCAGAGGAATTAAAAAAAAAGCTTGCCTAAAGCCAGGAGCTTTGTCTGCATGAGTCCCAGTCAGAAGGGCATCTCCTGTCACTTTGAAGCACCCACGCTAAACACGCTGCTTTGGGGCAGCTTTGCAACCTCACACAGTGCGTTGTCTTCGCCTCTGCCATTCGTAAGAAATCGAGCCGTGCGGGCTTAGGTCCACCAGCACCACAGAGAAAATCCAAATAAACGCATGGCAAACAGGTACACCTGAAACAGGCCTATTTCTAATGCAGGGCAGCCCCCACCTTCTACATCACAGAAACTATCTGCAGGTAGGAAAAAGCCATAGAGGCTCTCCCCTCCCCTGGTCCTACCACGCACAACAGCATGGTCCCTCTAACCCACTTCAAGAGACTACTGCGACCTTGGATCTCAGATGGCACTATCTCACATTGCATCAGTTAAGTGCTTAATCTGAAATTAAATTTAAGGAACGAGAGAAGTGAAACATGGAAATGAATCACTTCTGTTTTCCTGATCGGCACGACTGGTTGCCATGGCTCCAAAGGCTAAAATTGGACCACGGCTGTTCAGATGAGGGAGGTGTTTTCTGAGCTGTACCTAACCCTACTGCCCAGGTCAGGACCGGTACACAAACCAGTCACATTTTCACCGCTGGTGGGAAAGGTGCAGTGCTAATTTGGCTTCAGACGGGCTCAGCATGGGCAGGAGAGCCTGCCCTCACCATGGGACACCTCTGATGTGTCAGCTCTCCTCCTGCCTGCTTCCATACACAGCTGAAGATGGTGCCTGAGGACAGTGTGAGCAGGAGGAACAGAGGCAAGATTTATCCCCAAAGCTGCTCCAAGGTGGGGAACAGCCCTGCCTGCAGGGGGTGGCTGATGACCGAGGAGGCTTGGGGCCATGCAAGGCTTTGTCAGAGACAATCACTCAGGTCTCCCTTTACAGTCAGTGCAGAAAAACAAAGAGAATAATTTGCCCAATGTCTGGTTCCGGGTGAGGCATGCTGCACAGTCCGGGTTGGTCAGGTGAATCCCACTGGGGGTCGTCACTTGGCTGTGCCAGTTTTAGCCCTGGGATAGACTGTCTCAGCCAAGGGACAGGTCCAAACCTCCTCAGAGCAGGAGTGAGTGAATTCCCCTTGTGCTCTGGCATCAGCTCAGGTCATTTGCACCTGCCCTCCCCAGACCCGACAAGGACACCTATTCCCTGCCGTGCCTCCCCTCTGAGACCCCAGGAATGGGGAGCTCCCTTTCCTACAGAGCCGTTTTGCTTTAGCAAGCTCTGAGCTTTGCATGAGTCTGCCATTTTACAACACTCAGCTTATGGGGACCAGATACCAATTACTGCTATAAAAATTATTCCCAGCAGCTCCTGGAATTTAAGGGCCTTTTGTCTAGGGATTTTTTTTTTTATTGCTCCAAATCAGGATAGTCAACATAGCTATGGGTATGGTGGTGAATGGGAAGGCATCTCCATGAATCTATATACAAAGTAAATAAAACCAGAGACAAGATTTCTTGCTTCCCCAAAGCCATTATATCTTTCTTGCACCGTTGTGAGTGGCTAAAGCATCTAAAGGTAATGGAAACAGAGAGCATAGTCTGCTAAATATTTTTGCTTCCACATGAAAAAAAGCGCTGCTCTCCTAACCAGCTCCACCAAGGACAGGAAATGTGGTTGCCTGAACCACAACCACTTTGGACTTACCCCTGCCGTTTCTTTGCCAAGTATCGCCCCAGCCCTTTCCTGGTTCATGTTCAGCTGAAGCCAGACAGGACAGGTCTTGATGAGTTTATCAAGGATGCTGATCCCTGGAAGCGGGAGGCAGTTTCGCAGGGCAGTGGCCTGACAGAGATGTGTCTCTTTTTCCTCTTCGCTGGTATCTCTGATCGGGCTGAAACACAGCAAGGGAGTCCCTTGTAAGCAGAACTGCAAATGGAAAACTTGGGGGGAGTAAGGATGGTAAATGCAAACACAGGCACACACAGAAGCACTTACACACCAGGAGAGCTCCTCGAGGGGCATCGGACCACAGACGCCTTGCTATGATAGAGGCAAACTGGGCACACGGGCCTCAACACTCCGTCCTAAGGACTATGGCCTCATGCGAGTGATGCACACCTGGGTTTCAGACCACAGGCTTGCAGGGTGCTTTGTGCTGAGGTCTGTTCGTTTCAGCTCATCTGTCTACGCTGCCTAAGCACAGGTAAGGCATGCACAGAGGCAGCCAGTACTGCAGGGGGTAGAGCATGCCTGTCCCCAGGCCCTTGTCCTCCCACTGAAGGGTCAGAGCAATGGTTTGTGGCTTCAAAGGGAATGATGTGGAAGAGGAGTGGGACCGCAGACCTCGCCAGCAGACAGGAATACACACACACCGAGCCACAGTGTCCATCTGAGGTGTGCAGGGGCCAGGCAGCCTGCAGCTCACCCTGCGGCTGTGCCACTGTCAGCACTTTGATCGTGCGGGAGCTGTGATGGGCACCACTGTGGTATCTCACCTCACTCTCGGAGGAAGCCTGACAGCAGTAGCCAGAGGCACCATCAGCTGCTCTTGTGTTTTGGCAGCCACCATCTGCGCCCAGCTTAGGCAGTCTGCAAAAAGGCAAACTAAGACATCTCACTGTTTAAAAATAAAATCGAGCGCTCTCCATCTCCACTGATGAGTCTGTGCTGGTGCTGGTGGTTGCAGAGGTGGATGCTCCTCCACTCCTGCACCCAGGGAGCTGGCAGTGGCTGCTCATGGGGCGGGGGAAATCCTCCACCTCCGTTGTCACTCACAGAGTACAGGAGAAGGAGGATGTGTTAGGATGCGTTCAGCAGCACGTTATCCACTACAGAAGAGATCTCTTAGCTGTTTCCCAAAGGCTGATCTGCAGCAGGAGAATAATTCAGGGTGCAGCCCTGCAATCAGCCCTAGGTTGCTCAGCATGACACAGCAAGTCTTGCAGGATGAGACTGAAAGGACCCAGACATATTGAACCCTTTCCCTGCACCAAGGGAGAGGAGTGGGAGGGAGCACAGGAAACGTGGAGAAACATCAGAGGGACCTTCAGGAGGGAGGAAATGAAGACTTGGTTTCCCTCCTTTTTTTCCTGTGACATTTGACATTTTGGCCAGTACTAAAGACAGAATTGGAAGCTCCAAAAAGACGCACGGGAGATACTGAGTGACAAGAGAGGGGCCATCCTGCGGCATCATATGTTAGCAATGCCCAGTCACATCTTATGTCTCAGAGCTTATTCTCAGTGGTATAAGACATAAGAATATTGAAATTATGCTGTTGAGAATATTAAAGATCTGAGACATGTTCTCCTTTACATTCCCATTCTGATCAGAGACACAAAGAACTAATTCTATTTATTTTTAGTCCCTGCAGTCTAATGGCAGACTGGTATTAAATGCTGGTTTCTAGCTATGGCGCTGATTCAACAAAGTATTTATACATGTGCTTAGCACCGCAGTCAGTGGAAATACTTGGGCTGGAAGGTCTGGTCGTAAGAGCTCTACTGGATAAGGCCACAGACTCATACATATCTGGGCTTGTCATTCGATTAATTGATTTTAAAAACAGATAAAATGTAGGAGAACATACACAAAATAATATGGTTTTCTGCACCAGTTTTGCTGCTTAGATGTCAGAGCTGAAAAGAGCAAGACTTTCCCTTTTGATTTGGCATTATTTCAAGTCTTTTCCTTTTGTTTTTAAAGATACAGATCTTAAAGTAATAAATGTCAAATAAGGTCAGACTTAAACTACTAAAAGAGAGTCCTTTCAAAGGCCTAACCTAACACAGCATGCTTTTATAAAAATACCCTTTCAAATCCCAAAACCGATGGTGAGATTTTATTTTTAGGTTTTTTTCTTTTTCAATCCTATCGAGGCAGCTTCCTTACAAAATACATGTTCCTCTGCAATCCCGGTTGCTGATTCAGGGTATTAGTCCACAGCATCTTGATTTTAATCAATCCATTTTTTGAGATCATAGCCAAGACAGTAAGAATGGGAGAACTATGCTTAAAAAAAGCAAATAGAAATAAGTGAAACACTTTCTCTTCACTTGTGATAAAAGCCCAGCTTGTCACACAGGTGAGGAGACTTCTTTTAGATGCAAGAGCATACGATTTTTGTCAGTATCATCTGAACATATAGAGTAAAACTGTGAAGGACAGCTTTTAGAAGTTAACCTGATTCATCTCTCAGTTTCTCTCTTTACAGTAGAAACCAAAAGAAATGCCTACTAACCATGTGAAAGAAAAGCATGTGTTGGATGGCAACATTCATACTCACTCATGGGAAAGAAGTAATGACCTGAAGGAATAGAAAGGTAAGTTATAATGGAATATTCTGTAAGACTGTTAGCAAAAGCTGCTCCCCAAATTAGTTACACAACCATGAATCTGATCTTGCCAATGATGTGTGAAATCTAGACCAAAAGTACAATGTCTTGCTGCAGCACCAGAAGGTGACATGCATTGCAATAGCTCCAGCGATGCTGAGCTTAGTTATCCATTAATTATGCAAGGCAAAAAAGAAAAGGGCCAGCAAAGCACTGATGCTCAGGAATCCCATTGCCTGGAGGGAAATAAGGGATATCAACAAAGGAAAGGACTTAACACAAAGCAGTTTGGACCTCGTGAGCATCAGGCACGTAGTGACACCGCATGGTGTTCCCCACGGGGGGAACCCAGCCCTCTGCTCCCTCCCACGACAGGCATGTGGTCTGGACAGAGCCCTGCTCACAGCAGCAACAAGAACAACCGACTGGTGAAGAAAAATAACAGAACTGACCTTCCAAAGCATGTGGCTGCATGTAGGGCCTGTCATCTAAGTCTTGGAGAATGATGAAAAGCAGAAAATCATTGCAGACTTAGACATACAAGATAAAAAATGAAGAGTCTGAAAATATTGTCTTAATGGAAACATCTAATGATTTGAGCAGGTGGGGTTTTCAGTGCAGATAATTAAGGGCAGTGGCTTTTTGGAAGAACAGGAGCCCAGCCTTTTGGGGGCTCTCAGGGATGAGAGCCCTGGTGTGGGGTATCCTCCCCTCAAAAGCAAGCTCAGCCCAGAAGGAACTACGCAGCTATTGTACCTGTACAGAGAGAGGAAAGTACAGCTCAGCGAAAAAGGAGACACTGGTACAAAGGAAAGGCAAGAAGAGTCATTAATGGGATCATATTAAAACAAGGGAATGGTAGGCTAGATGCTTCCTGACAGCGAGTTATAACAGATGATGGATAAATTCCCAGGAGAAGGGGGAGAGGATTGCATTGCCCAAATCTCTTAAAATGCCATGTTTAGAGCAGCAGCAAACACTTTATTGAGTCAAATCCTGTGCTGGCTAAGAAATGGGAGTGGGTGACCTAACAGACCTTTTCCAGCTGTAATGCTGTGACCCATGACACGCCAGTTGATGCAGTTATGGCATCGGTGCTTGACTTCTTTCCTGGGCACAGCTGTCACAAAGATCCAGACGCTGGACTGCAGGAGTGCTTAATCCAGCAATTTAATCTGCCTCTGTGGTAGCTCTGTAGCTGCAGAGAGAGGAGGGAGCCCAGGCAGCTCCCAGGTTCTTGCTGTGCTGCCAACTGAAGGGATTTCTGGGGCCGCCGCGGTGAGCAGCCGGTCTTTGCTATTTTGCTTGCTCAGAATTCATGCATCAGATGATTTCTAAGCTCAGACTTTTCAGAAATAAGATGCTGTTTGGCTAACTCTCCTCCTTCTCCCACAGTCCTGCTAAACCCTTTGACTGATCCAGGCAGGTGCTCATTTTTGTTTCGTGTGATGTGAAGCTGAAAAGCTGGGCCTAGAGCTGCCTGCTTTTCATTTTTTTTATTGAGTTCCTACTGCAAAGTACTTTTAAATCCTGCAGCCACTCCGCTACATTGAACTCAGTTGGGATGCAGGGAGCTGTGCGTTGCATACTGATTGGCAAAACAGATTAATTAATTGCAGTGATTATATTTACACACCTGCCCCAGTTTGGCAGAAGGTACCAGGTTGCTTGGTTTGAAGTAATAAAAATGACAATGGTGATTTGAATTAATGCACAGTGACTGTACACTGAAGTAATGACACCACCATGACTCATTGCTTTAGAAACGAAGCGCCACGCTTGCCTGCTGAATATTCCCAGAAATCATCAGAACTGCGAGGGGATATAATCCACTGAATTTCATGCAGGTGCAGGCCTGGGCATACCTTTGCAAGGGACTTTAGAAATATTGCCACAAACGTGCTAGCTCTAAGGGCATCCTGGCTGTACGCTGTAGACCTGCTCACTCTGAGCTTCCCTGAGGCAGCTGAGAGACAGAAGTTGTGTGCGTCAGCAGCAGGGACCATCAGATGAGCTGGGACAGAGTTTCCAACCATGTCAGCCCCCGCCGTCCTGGTTACTCCCACACATTTGCAGCTTCTGTCTGTCACCAGAGCAGATCTGGGAAGACGCATCAGGTGTTATTAAATCTGACTTTTAAATCAGAACCCAAATGCTCTGTAGCGCACTGATAAGTGCCTTAGTGTTGTTTAAATAGACCAGGTGTAAGAATGAGGAGCCAGTTTTTTATTATTATATTTTACTGCTTTTATTTCTCCCTTTGAATATTAGAAGACATCAAGAAAGAGAAAGAGCAAGGGATTTCTGTGCTGTCCTTGAGGAAAGAGATACTTTGGTATATTTATACTTATATCAGAGCAGGCACCACAGGTCTTAAAACGTGTGCCAGCTGGCTTGAGGGAGAAAGAAGGACAAGTGGCCATAAACTCCATGCACCAGGTGAAGAGCAACTTTTCACACCTTCAGCTGGTACCTGAAGGGATACTCTTCAGGACAAGCCAACTTGTGCCAGAAGCTCACATGTCGAAACCCTTCAAGCACAGCAACATGGTTTACAAGGAGCACATGAAGCAGGAGGAAAACCTAGAAGTTTCTGAAGCTGACACACCAGTCCTGGTGGAAGTAGATGGACAATGCTGGTAATTCCCGTGGTTAAGAGAGAGGTGGGAGCAAGGGGCTTCATGGAGATGGGTCAGATGATGGTGCTGAGATTAAAAGACTGACAGAAAACTGGTTTACATCACATGTCACAACTAATGCAGCTGGACTCAGTGGCAGGGCTCTGTGCCACTGATGGTAAGAGGCAGATCTCTGTATCCCTTTTTTCATGCTCTTTGAAGGAATAATCAGTTCCATGAGAAACAACAAAAGAAGTGCAACTAGGTTTCGTTAGACCCTTGCTACATACATAGCCACCTATGCTTTCCTTGGTTTGATATAACTTCTGATTAGACTCATTAAAAATGTTTGTTCAGAAACATGTGAATTCATGTGCTGTTACTTTCAGTTCACTGGCGGAGGGGAGTTATGTAGTGTCCCAGCTAGAAGACATCAAGCTTTATTTTGCTTCTGCCTTAGATGTGGTCATTTCTCAATGCCTCCTCATTATTCTGATAAGCCAGCCCATCTTTGCTCACTTGATCAGATCAAACTAATCCAAGACAGAGGAGAAGAATTCATTTACTTTCTGGACTTGGCTTGGATCCTCATTTCTTTTTTCCAACAGGTGGTGGAACTGAGGCACTTCACGCAACCTAGCTACAGGGAGAGCTCCATCATCTGTAAACTTCTTGAGTCATTTCATCATAAACACAAGTACTGGGAAAATGGGAAGGCAGTAAAGTGACACATGGCAAAACTCATAGCACAATAGTTAACATTGTGCACCAAATGTTAACGCTGCCACACAGATAATTCAGGCTTTAATAAATGCTTTTTCGTAACAGAGCCAAGAGATCTGACAAAAATCAAACCAACAAACAGGAAAAAAACACAATGAAAAACCCAAAAAGCAGAAAGAGAAGAAAGTTCTTGAGGTCTTCAGACATCACACCCAGCCGATTTCCACCCTTTACTTAGAAATAAAAAACAAGTTTCTTGTTGTCTGATACACATAAAGAAAGGGAAAAGATGCAGGTATTTAAGCAAGCCACGAAGCCATGGGAGCTTCTTGCATTGTAAGGTTCTCAGATGTACAGAAAAACTGGATAATGGAAGTGACATGACAGGCTCAGTGCCTCCCATGAGGCAGGCTTGCCTGTGCAGTAGTCCTTCCTACCTTGCAGAACGCTTGTGTTACTAGTCCACCTTGGTTACAAACAGCTCAGGAAGTTGAGCTTCTCAAACTGTGGTCTGTGGACAACCTGTGGTTGGCAGAGCACTTCCTCTTGCTTACTGCTCTCCTTGTTTTCACTCTAGTTTTTATGTCCACCCTTCATCTGTTTGGTCTTTGATCTGCAGTTGATGCTCTGCATGTCCAGGCCTCTCCACTCAGCCTGGAAAGCACCATGCTTAAAAGCTACAGCAGCAGCTGTTCCAGCTGCCAAAAGGTAAGGCAAACCAAGGGTCTCCTAAATACCCTGACACTTCATAGCTCAGCAAACGTCTCTGTTCCCCACCTACTCCGCTTTCTGTTACAGGTACCCTCCATTTCAGCAATGAAGTTTTGCACCCTGCAATTGGAGGCTTACTTCTGTGGGCTTTTCCATACCTCCCAGGGATTTCCAAACTGCCCGCCTCTGTGAAGGCTAGCAGGGGTTTGCACACACAGACTGCAGGCAAACACCTCTCCCCAGCTGGACCCTGCCTGCGCGTGTTCACACGTCTTTGCAAAAGTGGAGCAAGTCATCCCCTGCCTAGGAGCTCCATGAATGGGCACAGAGGGACCAGGTGAGAGACAGCTCATCTGCCCTTCAGTCACTCACCAGCTCACCAAGCCCTCGCCTCACTGGTCACAGAAACCAACAGAGGAAATCACAAAACTGAGCAAGTGCTATTATATTCCTTGGGGGTAAGGGTGTGATGGCCGCTTGTGCAGGTGGAAGGACACTAATTCATGTGTCCATCTATTAAGTAGTAAGTGGCTACAGAGAGTTTTCTGCTCACGTATGACACCAGATTGCAGTCTCATACAGTACAGGGCTCAGTATGAAGGTCTGATAGAACAGCATCACGCTGAAGTAACTGTGTGGGCTTTACTGCTGCCTGCAGAGCACAGCAAGGATAGATGAGCAACCTTTAAGCATGTTAGCTGAGGCACAGGAGTAGGCTCTATGCAAAAACATGGAGCTCACTGGTAGAACAATTTAGCTTGTGCTAAGCTCTGGTGCCCTGACTGTTGCCGTTACCAGGTTTAAAGCTAACAAACTACTGTATTTTTCCTCATTACAGCCATCATGCAGTCAAGGCACCTCAGCTTATCTGGATTTTAAACTGAACAGAACCTTGCCTCGTTCAAAGATCAGGAGTCAGGCCAGCTCTGAAGAAGACTTGTTGGGTGTTGGGAGGGACATGTAACCACTGTCACTCAGAGTGCAAACCCACTAATTAAGACTAATGACCTTTGTCTAACAGCATGAGCAGCGGGGCCAAGTCACTCAGGAATGGAGACGGAGGAGGTGCTTGCGGTGCTTCCCGTAAACCACCCAACTGCAGCAGCTGCGTTACCTGCTTGGGTTTCTGCTCTAGTCCCTCAGAGAGAGCTCCCATTGCTGGGCACCCATCTCAGGTGTTAGGGGCCAGCTCTCAGCTCCTCCAGGAGAGCTGCTCTTCCTCCTAAATTAGTCAAGCTTAGTTGCAAGTGCCTACAGTGACACAGCGGCAATACCTCTGTCAAAGCCTCTTGTTTGACCCTGTCAATGATCTTCCAGTGCAGGAGTGCTTTCAAGGAGCAGGGAGGTGCCACTACGTGTTTATTAAGTTGCTAACTTCAACATGTTTCCTAGGTTCATTTGGTCTGTCCCTCCATTTTCATACACAAAGGTATGTATATTATAATGAATTGCACATGCATAAAAAAACCCAAACAGAATACAAGCTAATTCACATTACTGCTAGAACCCAGGTCAGCTCTACTAAAAAAAAAGTCTTCTCACACTCACAGCCATGACATGGGCGGAAACAAGATAAAACACGAACATCAAAAGTTCCCTGAAGGAAGAAGCCTTCTTTCAAAGCCCCCCCCCCCTTTTTTTTTCCTTCAGTCTAGCTGTTTTCTGCATTCTTTAATGCAGAAGTTAATGCAGATGGTATATGCTACCTGTGGCCCCACAGTGGACTTGGGCTACTGTACCCTGTTAGTGTAACATGACTTGGCTTGTATTCACCTCACCATTATACTGCTATCTTTATGTAACTTTGCACATATATATTTTGCATTCAACAATTTGTCTCAAAATATCTTATCGACCGTCTTTTTTTACCCAGTCAAAACATACTTTTGCAAGTCAAAACCATTTTGCAAGTTTTGTTAGTCTACTCCCTTAGTAACGGCAGACAGTTGCTGTGTTAAAGATAAGCCCTTCTCCCTCGTATTCATAATCAGAGCTTTTCAGGTCATTTGTCCTTTGCCTATTTCAAACCCAAATTATTATCTTAAGAATTTCAGCATATCAGCAAAACTAAAGATTTTTGTTTGTGTGCAAGCAATGGAGGATAATTTACACTTCTGCAAGGCCCTTGCACCGCAGAGAAAAGACCCTCTGAAGCACGGGCCTAGCCAGGAGTCATTTCTGCGAGGTCAGAGGAGCCGAAGAAAGCACATATTCCTTAACAAAAAGCTGTGAAACTGTTTGCTGAATAATTCGACTATAACTTTTCTGGAAAGATTTGTGAGGTGCAGGAACTATAAGCAAATGTTTGGAAGAAGAGAAACAATTTCCTAAGGTGTAAGAACGTAAGGAAGGCACGGACCTTCCTCACCCTCTGGTGTCGGTGCCCTAGGAGGGACCAGCAGAGCCACCAGCTGGAGAGAAGACAGACGGGTTGGTTCTGTGCTTTTCCAGAGCACCGGAGGTATTCGAAGCCCCGAGCACCCCGTTTTGACTGCAGGGCCAGGGCTATTGACAGAGGTTTTGCCTTTTCCCAGCTCATCTGGCCAGGAAGGAAGACAGGAATGAAAACCCGGGGAATGTTGTTTTTCTATATTGTACTCATTTAACAAAGAGGGGAAAGGGAAACGGAAAATAAAGGGGTGGGAGAAATTCCCAAATTCAAACTTCATTAAGAATATACTGTAGTTTTGCTTAAATAAAGCCATTCTGTTTCAAACCCTCTATGTTAAAAATCATTTGAAGATGCATGATGTGTCAGAGCCAAAACCCTTGGCAAAACATTAAGAGAAACATCCAACTAGTTATAAAAAGCAATGGCTTTCCTTACCCTGTGAGTGAATTTAGTGTAGGCACGAAACACACAAGATACAAGTCGCTAACCACACAGACTTGCATAAAGCTGAACAGTCTTCCCCTCTTCTAAGAAATACCTGCAAACGTTTATCTCAGTCATGATTTGCAGCGAGAACTGGACATTTTGCCAAGGGAAATAAATCCATTGAACATGGATCCCGCGGTATCTTATGGAGCAGAGCACAGGCCTTCAGAGGTCCCATCTCTTGCTAAGGCACCAAACAAAAGGTCTTCAAACTAGTCATTCAGTCACTGATCTGCAGACTTATACACGAATATTCATATTTTGGGTAAGATTTCTTTCTAATGTCAGTGTGAATGCATTTCAAGACATGGTGCTGTTAGTATAAAAAATACAAAAATCTAAATCTGTGAACCTACTCTTTGTCTGTCACCCTTAAGCCTTACTCCAGCAACTTCATATTCCTCATATTTAATTTTGGTTAGGCATTGGAGAAATGTGTTTATTTCTTGCTTTATGATATGATAGGATCCCTGCCTGCATTCACACTGAGGCAAGGAAGAGAGGAAGAAGAAAAAGGCTTGCTGGGGTATTTCAGGGATATGGAAAGGTGGTGAAAGGGCATGGTCCCCCACCACAAGGATAAGAGAGATGTTCTAGTTTGCTGGGCTAAGTTGCGTGACCTGCCCCCTGGGTGTTCATGACCTCATCATCCTGTGCTGGTGGGACAGCCTGGCGCCAAAGGACCGGTTAGTGGAGCAGTGTCAGAAACTGCTGAAACG
The DNA here is from genome assembly GCF_028858705.1 of Grus americana. NCBI lineage: Eukaryota > Metazoa > Chordata > Aves > Gruiformes > Gruidae > Grus > Grus americana. The sequence goes on along the minus strand of NC_072856.1, from coordinate 53,179,640 downwards.
TCCCTGCGGTGGCTGGGAGCGCAGCACGTGATACAAAACCCGCCAAGAAGCAAGGCAGGTCTGTCAGCACCTGCAGACCCAGCTCAACCATTGCTGGATCCTCAAGCTTGTTCATTTAACGGTGTTTATGGTCACTTGGTCACAAGGGCTACGATGTAAATAAATCACGAGCCAAAGGCTGTGGGGTCATAGCAGTTTAAGGCAATCCGTAACACGGCTGCCTTGGTCATGTCCTCCCCAAAACATGAGTGCTGCACCCACCCCTTGCTTGTCTGACCCTGAGGCAATCTGACTCAGGAGGCAGGAGGATGGAAGGAGGTTTGTGCTGGACATAGCTCTCTGGCCTGGCTGCCTGCTCGGCTTGGTGAGGCATGAACAAATACTTGACTTGGATTCAGCCCACTGGCACCAGTCACCCTGAATTATTCCCTGGAACTGCTGCTTCTCCAGTAAGACCAGAGATCCTCAAGGGTGCACAGGTTCCTAAATGGGACACAAAAATTAAACACCTAAAGTTAGGCAAGGTGAATCCAGGCTAGACCTAGACAGCTAGGTCTAATAGCAAAGGGAGATACCAGAATGCCAGGCCAAGGGACTAACCCCTACCATCCATCCCTATCTCTTCACAGTGCCCTCAGGCAATCTCTGCCATGGTTTCCCAGCCCAGAGGACCCATCCCTGCTGGCAGGGTAACACAGTCATTTTCCCTTTTGGCTGGAAAGGTTACCAATGAGATTCAGTCTAAAACTAACTAACTTCTATTCCTTAGAATGGGAGTTCAGTACAGAATTACACCAAAATGTCCTGTGTTACATATTTGTCCTCTGGTCAGAAAGGAAAGTTGCCCAAGCCAAGCTCTTTCCTGTCTGCTGATTCAGCAGGACAATCTCTGAGTTTGCCTGGTTTCTGTTTTTGTGTGGGGTATCAGGAGTGACAAGTTCCTTGGAGAGAACTCAAGGGGGGAAAAAAAGGAGAGAAGAGAGAGGAAAATACTTGGCAGGCAAAATGAAAGGTTGGGCCAGGACCCAGGCTGTCATTTAGCCAAATATGTTGGACAATCTTCTTTTGCCTAGAAGTCTGCTAGCAATTTGCAGAACAGTGTTGCAGGTAGCCAGCAGAGTTGTCAGTCTCCAGACTCCGCTATTTTTTGGTCTCTGTTTTCTTGGTGAATTTTCCCAAGCAGAACAAAATTTAATCCAGTTCACAAGGGGCTGCAGCTGCTTCCAGTTCTGCCCAACAGCTGCTTTTACAAGACAGAGCCTTCAAAAGACAGGCTTTCTTCAGAGGGCCACAGGAGGGCTGTACCTGAGCTGCATGGATTTCCTATATTTTGCAAGGTTTTCTCAGCATCCAAAATGTTGTATGTATTCAGTTGGTTTCAGCAAAGCACTTGAAATTCTCCAACAATTCATTAGCCTTGCAAAAGCAAATAGAAAGTACTGATTACCATGGTCAGGAGATAATTTCAAGCAGTAAGACAGGTCTTTCAACCCTACCAGAAACAGTGTTGATCCACAGACCCCAACAATTCACCTAGAGCAAATACCAGCAGCCCCAGCCCCCACGGGTCCATTATCTGAGCCGGAATTGCAGCCCTGCCTCAGAGCACAACTCTCAGCGTGTGGTTTCATCCTCCTAATCCAGGGCAACGGCAGGATACTGCGGAAGGGCAGTCCCCTCACCCCACTTGCGCACACTCACAACGTCTCACTTTTGCTGCTTCTCTTGCTTCAGCTGTAGAGGCTGTGTAAACACTGAGGAGGATGGTTCAGGTCCATAATCCAGCAGGGAACTCATCCACCAAAAAGAAAAGGCTTTTTGAGAACTGGATTCTGTTCCTGGCATCACCCCAAACCTAAAGGATGATCTGGACAAGGCCGGGGTGTAAGTGCTTAACAAGGATCCAGGGGACTGAGCTACAAAGTAAGTGAGTATAATCAAGTCAGCTCCATGAGCTCGTGCCTCAGTTTCCCTTCCTGCAGTAGCAAATACCTGGCTTCAAATGTTTGTTGGGAGGCTTAATATTCATGAAACACCCAGAGATCCTCTTAGATACAGGGCTTTATATTAGTCATCAATGTCATTACAATTAGTGAAAACACCTTGTCCCTTTTAAAGGTACCAGTAATGCAGAAAGCAGAAATCCTTTACTCAGACATAAATATATTCCCTGTTTAGCAGAAAGGTGATGGAAAGTCTGGGAAAGGCGCACAGATATGCATGTATATATTCATCTATTTGAAATGCATTCCATAGCACTCCCTGGCTCGCGTGCATCTAATAGAATATCTATTTAGGAAAATGTGACTAGCATAACCAGCTATGCAATGCTCACATCTGCTAATCCTTTGCTGCTCAAGTAATCATCTTCACTTGCAGAAAGATTTATACTATTTTGGTTCAGGCAAAGAGGAGCTAAGTGCTCCAAATCTCTCACAGCTGATATCTTGAGGGAAGCATTGCCTTAACATTCCCACTCCAGGAGGGCATATTGATGCCGGGATCTCATTTCTGGAGGTAGGTAGAATTACTTTAGGTAGCTCAGGGAGGTACAAATTAGGCAGAGGAAAGGCTTGTGGCTACAATATTTACCATATTGGGTGATTGTTACAGCTTTATTATATTTGCACAGCTTAAACAGCACTGCTTGCTTGACCACAGCTGCTTTTCAGTGCTGTTTTATAATGTACTTTCACACACATACACGCAGACACCAAACTTCACGGTTAAAAAGCACCAGCTGAAAACTTGCCTTGCCTCTCTGAGAAGCAAGCACCTGACAGCCTGGGGTGGATTCTGAACTCGGCCCCTCTCCAGCTCTGAGAGTTACTCTGGACTGATACCAGCATGTGGCTCCAACTCAGCCATGTGCATGTTCCTGTTCTAGGGATTCCCTCCGTCAGGGGCGAGGATGGGGTTGGCACATGTGTGCCTACATCGTAAGAGCAGATCATGGATGCCAAACCGAGTGGTGGAGGGAGAGTGGGGTGCCGAGGGTCTTTGCAGAAGATACAGCATATACACAAGCAACCTTGTGTAACAGCCCCGCACTCCTCCACACCAGATGGGGTGCAGCCATCACAGAAGGACACCACTTCTCCACCCTGCATACCACAGGCAGCCCTCTCTGGCAGGGAAGTATGGAAACGGTTTGACAGCCAGGTTTTAATCCCTGCAGACACTGTGCACCCTTTTTGGCACCGTTCCTATGGATGCCTGCCTGCCTGGTCAGCTGTCTTCTCACTGCTGTTTCTCTTTGTGCAGCTACGTCAATGCCAGAGTCTGGGTGTGCCCAGCACCCTTTCATCTCCCACTTTGCAGTACAGATGTGTTCTGCCCCGTCACCATGAATTTCAGAGTACTCCACTGCTGGCTGGCTCTCCTAGAAGAGCTGTGCACCCTCATTCAAGTGGTGTGCATGCAGGACAGGACTCAGCAATACAGATCTCCTCACGTACTTTGCTCTTCCAGTTCACAGGCAGCCCCTGTTGATTTCACCCCACAAGTGCCATACTATGTCCCCTGCGGCCCATGGCAAGTAATTCTAGTAAACTGACCCAGCTGTCGGCACAAGTCCTACAGCTCTGCTAACACAGTCAGGAACCCAGGCCATGCCCATCAGGGCTGTACGGGCATTGCTGTCTCTCATTCAGCAAATTCTGGAGGAGAAAGCACCTTCATTAAATCTCTTATGTACTACCTGTGCCCAAATTTTAAGAAAGACATTTTCTCATACAGGAAATTCTAATATCATTCTCAGACAGGCTGGAATGATATTAGAATATTAATGTTTGAATGTTTTTAGCGTTATAAAATACCTAACAAGCACTCCAGACCCCTCCAAGTCAGACACAATGATCAACAAATATTCACAGTGGCAAAAAAATCATTTGTCTGTCCACATACAACTCCTCTAAAAGTTTGCATAAATGTAACTAGGGAAACAAAAGATTGACTGAATTTCAATCTTTTCATCCTCATATTAAACAACCCATGGGAGCAAATTATTTCTCCTAAAATAGACATAATTAATTGACCAGAAGAATTTCTGCTATAGATCTTGCAACCCTGAGAAACTGATGTACATACCTCCTCTGAACAGAACAGTGGTTTTTCAAACCCTCCTCCTCTAAACATCAGGATCATCTTGCCTTTGCCACCTCCTTAAAAACTCCTAACAATTTTCAGTTAATCAATTCTTATGTTGCTCTGGTGATTGTAGCACTGCTACTCAGTTATTATTCATATCTGTGACAACTGTGGTACAGGGAGGGTAAGATCAGCAAGCACAAGGTGTTGACTTTTTGGATGATTTTTTTAAAATAAGCACCATTTACTTAGGGGGTCTACTTATTTACTTATCTGCATTGCAATAGCATCCCCAATCCTCCCTAAGGATAAGGACATATTCATTGCTGGAGAGGGCCCTTACCTCAAACTGGTTGAGTAATCCCATGTGCAGCTGTGGAAAACAGATGTGGCTGCAGTGTCTTTGAGGAGAAATTCATCTGCAATCCCACTGCCTTTGGGGCTAGCTCCAGTGTGAACTGCCAGCCAGTCAGAAACCCATGGATGAAGAAGTTGGAGGAGACAGGTGGATTTTGTACTTGATTACCAGAAAAGTGACTCTGCAGGGACCAGAGCCAGCTGTGAGAGGTCACAGGAGCTCCTTGGAGGGTGCATGTGTGGGGGTGGGTGGACATAAGTTGAATTAAAGACAACTGAGTGATTTAGTTTAGCTCCTGCCTGGCTCTAGATCAGGATTTACTCTGGAGATTCCACTTTAGTTACTCATGGTGGAATACCTGCCTAACACCACAGCAGAAATTAATCTCAGAATTAAGATTAGGAAGTAATCTAAGACACAGGCTGAACTGCAGACCACTGCTTAGACCAGTCTAATTGCTACTTAATTGCCTTTTTAGGATGACTTTGCATTAACTGCTTCCACTGGTTCTTGAAGGCCTTCTTAAAGCTACTCTTTTGCAGTGAAACATGGTCTTCTTTCATTCTTGTTTTCTCAGTTTTGATCCATAACTATTCAGAAAGATAAATCTGAACTGTTCTTTGGTAGTATGAACACTTCAAACCTACAGAATATTATGCTTTTTTTTGTCTTTTCTTTTTAATGACCAAGCCTATCAGGTTTGTAACTACTCCTGCTTTAATTCCTCAGTAGTCCTTTCCATGTAAGGCCCCAGATCAGCACAGTGATCTATGATCTAGTTGCTGCTCTGAACACCAGGGCTGCCAAGACGGGGTCCATCCCAACACCTCCCACCTCCTTTGACTGCAGGACCACTCTGTACTGATGATACTATGGCAAGAGGGATTATAACCTCTCCTTGGTCTTCTCAACAGCACATGCTACAGGTGCTTTCCCCTGTTTCTTTCTGGCTATAAATCTCACAGTGACTTCTTAAATATCTACATTCATTGTCATTCATTTGTAATTCCTCACAAAGGGCAACCTAAACAATCACAAACATACATACACCCTTCCCTACACAGGGGAAATGCCTTTGTGATGCAGTTAGGAAAGTGCAATATTCTTCCAGGACATCACAGAGTTTTTGATGACCATACCTACCCTCTACTCACATATCCATCTGCACTAGAATTTGGTCAGTCATTCCAAACAGCTGCCTTTTCATTCTAATTACCCTTCCAAAGAACTATTTCTTTCTATTCCCAAATGCAAACGCCCTCCTCCCTTCCAAAATTACAATGGCTAAAGGCCCGTGATGGACAATATTTTGACCTAGTTTCACTAAGACACTTCAGTTTCTATGCTCTTTGGCAATCAAAGCAGGCAAGCATTTAATATTCTGGGAAGGAATATTGCTGCAGCTTCTTTTTCTAATGGAGTGGGTTTAGGTATTGGCTTCCGTGTTTCAGGTTGTTTTGGAGATCCTTCTGAATCTCACAAGCCTATATTGTTGATCTCAGAGATATTTACTGATGGATGAGTTAAAATATAGTCCTACTATCATTTGGAAAATGCTATAAAATAGATAATCTCTGAGATATCTGGACTATGTACACATTAAGGGATGGAGCGAGCCCAAATTTGTGCCAAGCAACCCTCATAGCTACTCTCCAGGACACGCTGTTCTACTTGTGTACCTGTACACGCAGAGCAAGAGAGATGCATGCACACATATGCGTACATTTTTCAGCCTATGATGCCTCTAGCTTGGAAAGTCAACAGTACGAACCAGCATGTAGACTTTTAGGACAGGAAGTGAAAAACTATATTCATCTGAAACTGTAGTAGGCAGGAGATGAGCAGAATATTGCTTATGTTTGTGCCCCCATTCCTGTGAACATTGGTGTGAGACTGTCTGCAATGATGAGGAGTTCCCTACTCAGGGCCAATATTCCCAGTGTGGTCTACCCTCTAGCAAACAAGGGGCAGTTGCCTTCTGTGCTGCCACCAGTATCACCGTACAACGTGCTCAGAGCATCCACTAATTTTGGTGAGTACTCACTTACTGAGAAGCGCTGGAAAGATCACATGACAAGTCAGTATGGTTATAAACATGCTTTTCTGTGAAACCAATTTCAAGAGATTTTATGTGTCCTCTCTGGGTGCACCAAATTCAGGTGTCTTTGGAGAGCACCTCCTTCTTTGTATCTTTACAGTAATATCCCGATCTTGGTGCAACGCATCTTGAGCACAGACATTTCCTTCCTGAGAAGCACCATCCCCCAGGACTAGAAAGTGTACCCTTAATCACAGCTTGACAGACAGCAGAGAGATTCGATGACACTGATTTGTTTCTAGTTGTCTGAACTGTCCCTTCCCCACTTAAACACCACATCTCACATGTACTAGGTTGAGGTTTTCTTTGAGAAACACTTTGCGTTGGGTCCAAGACCTCTTGAGGCCGACAGGTCTTGTTCCACTGATTCAAATAAGCTTAGATTAAGTCCTTTACAAAGGACGGCTCTTGAGTTTTTAAAAATTGTTTTCTTGGTTCAAACCTATAAAAGTTTGTATTAAGTTTATTTACTTCACTGCAGTGACAGATAAGTAGCCTAGGCGGAAGAGTTATTTGATAAGAAAGCTTTTCTGGCCAACAAGTATCTAAAAGCTCCCATTCCAGCAGAAGTCACGGGTTTGATTGGGTGCTTACCAAAGCACTTCTCTGGTCTGCTCTACACAGGAGATCAGACTAGACAATCAAAACAGTCCCTTTTGAAGCTAAAATCTGTGAACTGACGAGAGTTGTTCAGTTTCCAGATTCCTCCAGTGCTTCACCTCTTTACATCTACATTCATCGCTTGAAATCTGTCAACTGCGGTGGTGGATTTTGTGCCAAAAAGACATATCACTGAAAAGATGCAGGATCATTACTTCATTAGGCAGCCTGGTGCCCCAGAAATGAGAACCACTGTAACCCATCCCAGCTACCTGAACCAGCCATTATCCCAAAGGACTATTTAATATTTGCATATTATGTCTCTGTCTCAGCTCCTGTCTGCTCTCCTCATCATCTCCTCCATACATTTGCCAGATGTTGGAATGAAAGTATCTATCTTTTCATGAAAGGTCACCAGGCTCAATCAGCTCACATTTCTCCAGATGTCTTGTGATCTCACCACTTATTAACATTCCTAGGAATCAGCCTGACTCCAGGTCAGAATTACTGGTTAAATTTCCCTGTTTTTCTCCCAACACATTTTGGAAGTGCTGAGTCCTGCACTTGGGTCACAACAACCCCATGCAATGCTACAGGCTTGGGGAAGAGTGGCTGGAAAGCTGCCTGGCAGAAAAGGACCTGGGGGTGTTGGTTGACAGCCAGCTGAATATGAGCCAGCAGTGTGCCCAGGTGGCCAAGAAGGCCAACAGCATCCTGACTTGTATCAGGAATAGTGTGGCCAGCAGGAGTAGGGCAGTGATCGTCCCCCTGTACTCAGCACTGGTGAGGCCGCGCCTCGAGTACCGTGTTCAGTTTTGGGCCCCTCGCTACAAGAAAGACGTTAAGGTGCTGGAGCGTGTCCACAGAAGGGCAACGAAGCTGATGAAGGGTCTAAAGCACAAGTCTTATGAGGAGTGGCTGAGGGAACTGGAGTTGTTTAGCCTGGAGAAAAGGAGGCTGAGGGGAGACCTTATCGCTCTCTGCAGCTACCTGAAGGGAGGTTGTAGGTGGGTGTCGGTCTCTTCTCCCAGTAACCAGTGACAGGATGAGAAGAAATGGCCTCAAGTTGCACCAGGGGAGGTTTAGACTGGATAATAGGAAAAAGTTCTTCACTGAAAGGGTTATCAAGCATTGGAACAGGCTGCCCAGGGAAGTGGTTGAATCACCATCCCTGGAGGTATTTAAAACATGCGTAGATGTGATGCTTAGTGACATGGGTTAGTGGTGGACTTGGCAGTGCTGTGTTAACAGTTGGACTTGATGATCTTACAGGTCTTTTCCAACCTAAGTGATTCTATGATTCTGTGATTAGATCAATTTCTATCCAGCCCCTAGCCTCACTTCTTCCCACATTCCTCTCTGAGAAGCTACTAATTCTGGACATAGATTTCTCCCCGGTATCCTTCTGCCATTTCAGAAGTGTAAGTCAGCAAAACCTCCTTATTGATTTGCTACATGCAGAATAGACCCTTCAGTCATTACTAGGAAAGGATACGCAGATACTTTCCAAGTTGGTAGGGTACTTTTACGATAATTTACATTGTCATAGTTTCTGTGCATGTGAGTAAGCTTTCCCATTTAATTAATAACCTGAAGACTGTGGTGAATGAAGGTGCAACCTCAGCAATTGCTCATGCAATTTTTGTGCACAGAATCTTAAAATCAGGTCCAAATTCTCCATCAGCAGCTTGCCTTATGTTACCATCTCTTTTGAAAGCTATCAATTTTATTTACACATACTTTGTGAAATTGGCACCTAATTCAATGTGACCATAACAGGAAATTAACTAAACATCGCTTAGACATGTTTCTAATTCAGTAATGCTTTAGGGGCCACTTTGTCCATGCTGAAGTGTAATTTTGAGGATCTACAGCAATATTGTGGCATGTAAACAGAGAGAGTTAAAACAGATTTTTTAAATACTTAAGGTCTTTTTATGAGTGTGAGATTGAAAATAAAGACAATCAGTTAATGAAATAAAAGGCGATTCTATTAAATTGTTTGGATGCTCATAAACTTATGAAGAACACATGTATCATGCCCATTCATGCTTCAATATTCCTGCAACCACTTGATTTACAATCCAGATCTGGGGTCTATGGCTTGTTTACTTTCTCCTGCAACTCTAAACTGAAAGCAAACCTTTGCAAGCATGTGGGTCCTTTCAGACAAGCTGAGAAAGAGATAAACAGTATAATTTTTTCAGTTTCGCAGTACTTGGCATCTTAACTATCACAAATGCAGGGAATATGTGCAAAGTGCAAATTCTTTGGATTACCATCTACTAAGTTCCTCTTGCCATTCTACAAGGGATTTGATTCTTTCATTTTTTTCTTACGGCTGTGTGATCTTTGTCCCTCCGTGTTTAAGGAGAACTGAGGAATTGTACCTTGAAACAGGAGTGTCATTGTTGCACTTAATGTAAACAACTGAACAAGGCAAAAGCAGTGAGAGTTGTATTGCAGGGTTCTCCCTCCATCCCCTGCACTCCACGCACGTCTTTGGGAACAGTGCTATGGTGAAACAATAGTTATTGTGCCTGTCAGGAGCAATTTTGTCCCCTCTTTGAGCATGCTCCAAGTCAAAGGGGACTGACTTGCAGCACACTCAGTGACTGAAAATGCAAGTATCCCCTATCTATCCACCTATACAGCTGCTCCTACTGCACCCATCACAGACACATCTGGGAACTTTTATTTGTGGGAAACACACTAAGTGTGTCAGACAGATAAGAAACACTCTTAATATCTGGTATTATGTATTTTCCAAGGGGGGTGACCGAAGGTTTCAGCAGCTATGTCATTTTCCCCTGATTGTTTTCAACAGGAAACAGAAACGATCAGCTTCAGCATGGGCTTTATGATACAAGCGAGCCTTGGGTGGATTCCAGCCTGATCCTGGAATCCCAGCAGCTGACTGTCCTCCCAATCAAAACCCATTTTCTCTCCCACTATGTTATCTTGGGGCTTGATTCTGCAAGGTGCAGTGTCTGTTGGCCAGGAGCGAGGAAAGCCTGGAGTGTTTTCTGAACCGAAAGCACATCTGAAGTCTCCTGGGAGTCTGTGGACAGGGTTTGTGCATACCTCAGCATGCTGGAGCTGGAGTGACCATCAGCTCCTGGGGACGAGCCCTTATCCACTTCTCAGCATTTCAGTGAAACAAAGCAAGCCTCCCAGAGAAGATTTGTCATGTTTCCAAAAGCACAGAACTCCCTTATTCTGTCCTCTGCCCTAAACTGCAGCTTGGAATTCATCCTCCTTCTTCCCTAAATAGCTAAGATTCAAGCTAAATAAAGGTATTGCAGTTTGTTTTCAGCTGGAACATGTTAGCTAAAGGAAATATTGGAAATTACAGTGCAATCGTGCCACACCATTGTGATTGTGTAGCTGATAACTCGGCAGCCAGCTCGCAAATGCAGCTGAGAGAGCTCTTTGTTAACTAGGAAAAGGAAAGCGACAGTTACGAAAAATGAGCAGTCACTAAAGATTCAGGACTTACCCTGAGTCATCCCTGGCTCCCTTGTCTCCTGCTGATGTTTTCATCATTACAGCAAACTTTTAAGACACTTTCTGCTTCACAGTGGCTTTAGAGTTCCTGGGAAAAGAAAGCAATTCCTTTCCATCGCTGAGCAGAACCTCCACATCCTTAGGTTTTGTACTGAAGATGATATTTCATGGGACGGCAGGGGGAGGATGTTTATAACCGGCTTCAGGCTCAGTAGTATTGGAGGGCAGAGGACTAAACAAGCACTGAAATGAAAGCAAACTACCAAGAAGGTCTGATTTTAGCCGCTCTTACTTCTACTTCCTGTATTTATATGAACGGGGGATTTCAGGAAGAGGCAGTCTTTGGTGGTCAAGGGTGTGTGTGTGCGTGTGTGTTATAAAGCCATATTTAGTAGCGAAGACAGGTTAACCTTATTAGAAAGAAGGGCCTGAGACTGTCAGCTTATTTGTTTCTCTAACTTAAGTAAGTTTTGGGGGAAATTGTTTTACAGACTACAGGTATATCAGGAGGCAACAGAGCATGGTGAACTTTATAAAGGATTTTATAAGGCAGCAAGGCAGTAAGTCTCCGTCTGCAAATTCCTGAAGCATGTGTATTTCTATTGCTTGAGTAACTGGAACCAGATGGAGCTTGGAAACCTTTCTATTTACACAGGACCTGAGAAAACGAAATGTCTAACACTGGCAGAGGACAGCTTTGCAAAAAAATTCCTAGTTAAAGCAAAAGCTAATGATAAGGTTGTAAGACTGCTAGTAAATGAACAGCTCTCCATGCTGTGAAGCTCCAGTCAGTCTCAGAGCACATTTGACCTGGAGTTACTTAAGCGGTTGAGTAGTGTTTGCTGTACTGGAAACCCGACTGAATATAGACCAGCTGTGGAGTCTGGGGACTGACAGATGTGCTGTTAGACAGGGCTGGTGGCACTCCTATTTGGCAGCCCTATCGTTCCGGAAATATTTGTTGTTAGGAGAATACATGATGGAAAAAATAAGGCAGAGGTATGAAGCAGAGGCAGAGAAAAGCAATTGTAGGGAACGGAGAGGGAGACAAAGGTAACTTTTTGCCCCTTTCATCTTTAGAAGGAATGTTCCAGCTTCCCAAAAGTAAGTAGACTGTGCCATACAGCCCACAGCAGAAATGCGAATGCCAGGCAGCTGCCAGTGTATCCGCACGAGGGAAACTAGACCTCAGTGTAGAACAGAGAGCCAATTCTGCTGGCACTTTACGATCAAGTCCCACCTGTGTCATGCAAGACAAACTTTTCTCAGGGGTTTTTTGATCAAGGCTGTAACTTCTATTGACATAAGAAAATTTGTCTTTTAGCTTTCAGAAGGATTTCTCTTAGAAAGTCAAAAAGTCTGACTGAAAGGCTGCATGATAGAAAATTCACCACCCTTCTACATAAGGTGTCTTAGTCCTTCATTGTTGACATTATTTAAATTCACACTTGATTTTTTGCCTTGACTTGTCCAGTTTTAAATTTTCAGCTACTGTATCTCCTAATGCTCTTTTCTGCTAAATTAAGGACCTCTTTGCTCCAACTCATGTAGTCATTTTCAGACAATGATGAACTCACTCAATGAAGAATTTGGCCCTCTTAGACAAACTGGTTGGCTGAGATTCTCTCAAACCTTGCTGCAGGCATGTCAGATCTCAGCTCTGAATCCTTCTGTTGATTCTGGGCACAGAGGTCCAAGGAAAAAACACGCTCTGGATTTGTTGAGCAGCTGGGCACCTTTGAAATGCCCCCTGGGTCTTGGCATAAGAACGGTCTCCTGGATGTATCACACAAATGGAACTCTACCCCAGGGTTTCATTTCCCTCCACTGAAATTCAACAGGGACCAGGCCCCCTAGAGTTTACTCTTGCTTTGCTGGAAAATTAAGTTCTCTGAGACAAAAAAAATCGTCAAGGTGTGCTGCTCTGCATGGGCCTGCCCAGATGGGGAAATCTGTGTTCACACAAACATGCAGCCATCCTAGGCAAAGACCTACGATGTTGCAAATGCAAACGTCAGTTTTCAGAGAGTGTTAGGCATTTCCAAACATGTTGTTAGGGATGAAGAAACAAAAAGACTAGAACTATTAAAAAGACCCAGGAAAAAAATGGTAAAATTACAGAATACAAAAATCCAGTATTGTGGTGCTACTTCAGTTTCACATGATTTGAGAGAAACTTTTTTTCTTTTTTTTGTGTGAAATCTTTCACACTATTTACAATTTAAAGAATGTAGACTTTCAGGAATTTGAAGTTTTGAAATTAGTTTTGTTAAAGATATTGACCAAACTTCATGGAAAAATTCTCATATTTTTCTGAAAAATGTTTAGTATTTTTGCAACATAGTTAAATATTTCTGTAAAGTATTTAAAATATGAACATGAAGACAAATTTTAGCATAAGAAATTTTGTCCAAGCTTTTGCTGAGCGTTTAAGCCAGAGATTTGAGAGGTTTGGAATGTGACACTGTGTGCTAGTATCAGGCTTTGAAAGTAAACAATTATACAAAAGTTAAATGACAAAATAATATCCAGTTACTGAAAAATGCCGCTTCTCTGTGATAGATCCAAGACGAAGTGGGGAATTCTTGTCTTTTCTAGGACTGACTCACCCTTTCCATCTCAAGCCACAGCATGTTGCAGCCCTTTTCTGTATTTTTATGCAGGAGAGCTGGAAAGGTTTAAAAATGGCTTATGGGGGAAGCCCTTAAGCACAATGAGCACTTTGGCGATAATAAACTGCTTTCAGCATATGCACAGATTATATGACAGTTCTGCTTTTCATACAGTAGTAAGCGGCTGCATCAATAATATGGCATATGATAAGAGCCCGTAGGAATTGTCATGCCTATTGTGTCACTAATCTGTAGATTATGTGCCTTTTATAGAGCCTATTACATAACAGATCATGATGGGTCATCATGTCAAACCTATGGGGGATTAAAAGAAGAGGTACTTTCCACATTCAGATTTTGATTTTTAAAAGTTAATTCTGTGTGTAAGAAGGAATCTTTTCCTTCCCCCAGCTTAGACGTTAGCCTAGCATACACCAAAGAATGAATGCAAAAGTCAAAAAACGCAGGATATCCCTTTGCTCCACTGCACTAGATGCACAAAACCCACGGTGGCTAATGACAGGTTCACACAGCAACAGGGATTACACAAGCTTGCGCTGTGGTTGAGAAAAAATAAGGTCAAGCTTTCTTTTAGCTTGCATCTCCTGCTAGCAAACTGGCTAGGAGTATTCATGAGAAGACTGTTGTCTAATAAAATTGTTAATGCACCTGGAACAGATGAAAATGTGGGTCTTCTGTCATTCAGTTCAGCAGGGCCCAGATTTCACCAAGAAAGTGCAGGCATGTATCCTAGTTGGGTCCTGAAATTTTATATTTTCAACAATAAATATGAAAATGTTTCACATGTTATCACCATCTGAGAAGAAAACAGAAAACACTTTAGTTGTTTATATAATTTATTGATAGTGTACATATTTTTATATAGTGCATTACAATACTGACTGCTATAATCTTTTAGAAATGCTGAATTAGCTATATTTTAAAATTTTCACAACAAAAATAATCAAATATCATGCCAACATTTTGTAACAAATTATCACATTAAATCCATTTGGATTTCATAACATATTTATCTGTACAAAGGACCCCATATCACAGAGCATTCACAGTGCATAAGGTCACAGTCCTTGAAAAAATAAATAACATGATAAATAGATTTCTGTTATTTACAGTTTACAAACCCATCCCTTTCTGTTTTCAAAGTAAGCAGTTCTAGAAAGTTTTAATAATATTTAAAGAGGTATTGCACCTCCTAAGGGTGCACTGCAAATGCCTGCAAGTATGAAAGACAGGGAATTTTAAAAGGTTCAGAAGTTATTTCAGTGATCATAAACTACTTCAAATACTTTCTTGCAACGGAGGAGATAGTGGGAGCCAAATTCTACTCTCAGTTCCACTGATACAAATTTGTGCCAGCTACCAGGACATTAATGAGCACTGGCACCAGTCCCAAGAACGTGAAGGCAAGAATTTGGTCATAACTCTGCTGCAGAGTTTTAGCCATTTGGGGAAGCAGATTTACAAGTGTTCTTTGCATACGTGACTGGTATATGAATGATGGCCATAATCTTGCTGTAAAAACCCTCTGAAAGGAAGCATCTCAGTTGGTATTAGTCTTTCTAGAAATTATACCTGTTTTTGATATATTATGATACCTTTAGATTTTGTCACAATTCCCTATTGCTATAAAACAACCTTTATATTTGTCTTTCAAGTTCACCAAGATCATCTCAGTGATAAGATGGCAATGATCGCTTACATTCTTTGTGCAAGTAAAAAAGAAAAATAAATGGAATTCAATTCAAACTGGTAATTCTTATAAGAAAATATCTAAATGGCATTAGTTTCCCATAATCATTAATTTCTTTTAGACAGTGCACTGTATGTCAGAAGTATGGTAGCAAGCAGAACAATGTGATGTACAAATTGCCACAAGTACTACACATCTCAGCCTGTGGAGAAGGAGCTACATGTATCTCACATTTCAGGACAGGGATGTATAGGATTTCACAGCTTTCTCTGGGGAGAAAGTATAAGGGCCCCAAAACAGGGGAAAATGTGAGAAAAGTGTATGCTCAAGTTATTCAAAGGAGGTTTTTAAATTTGTACACAGTAGGTCAGAAACTGCAATGCACATGTCAGTTGAACAACGTTCTTCTCTTCAGCAGAACATTGATCACTTGCATACAGAGTTTTCAAAATAGCTCAAGGGAATAATAAAGGGTTTGGTACAGAATTGCTGGAACTAAGTGCTGTTATTTACCTGTATAACCATCATATAAATCTCACCACCCAACAAAATGAAAAATCTGGAGTTCAGGCTCAAAGAAATAGAAAGGAAATTGGGTAGTAAATGCATGAGCTGCAGAGATTTTCTTCTGAGTGCTTAAACACAAATAACTGAGGGATCTGAGGCTTGCAATGACAGAACATTATGCCTAAAGGTGATGCATTTCAATTAGGAAGATTCTTTGGTTTCACCTGGCTATCAGTTTTCTTTTAGTGTCTGTTTCACACTACGTTAGCTCTCATCTTTCCTTGGCCTGAATAATCAGGCAGTGTTTACACAGCTTAAAGCACTCTACAAAAACATCTAACTGTAGGATGCAAATAAATCGCATTACAATTGCAAGAAATCCAAGAAAGGAAGACAACAAAACTCACGAGGGATCTGTGCAACTAAAGCAAACACAGAAAAGAAACAAGTGTGTGTAATTAAAGCACAGTCACAAAGGAAATCAAAGACAGAATAGAATCTTCTCTATAATTGCTAAGTATTAGAGTAGTAAAGACCTTTTCCATTTGTTTACATGTTGACAGAATGTTTACAAATATAATCTAAAACCAGAAACTAATTATGTGCTTGTTACAGCTGCAGCAAGCACATAAAAATAAAATTAAATTGGCACGCCAATGACTGAGCCAGGAGAAAGATGGTTGACCATGCTGTACCTGTTGGGAAGACTTAAGGTGTTCTTCTAGGCTAGACTTCAGCCCAGAGAGCAGCCCTTAGATCATCAAATAGTCATTAAGATAACTGTAACTGTAGCTTTTTAGATAGAGACATGTAGATCCCGAGCCTGAAATCTTTACTCAGGCAATACTTTCCATGAATCAGTAGGATTCAGAGTACCACGAGCTGGACTTCCATCACACAACTCCACAATGCAGTACAATTGTTATGGTATATAAATGGAATCAGACACTGCTGAACTCAATGGAAACACTCTCATTTGCTCGCTACAGACAGGATTGCACATTGCGGGTCTATGTGGGACTGTGCTACTCCAGCAGAATGGCAAAAAAAGGTCTCCTTGGCCAGCTGTAATTCAGTTTTGATCCTGCTTGTACACCAGGGCAGATGCACAGTTTTGAAGTCTGAGACAAGGAACCAGTTCTCTTATTTACAAGAGTGGAAATCCAAAGTAGCATCAGCAGAGCAGAAGTCCACAGATTCTGGCCAAACCTTTTAATTTGAGGAAGAAATAAAATCTTTATAGACTACAAAACCAATAAAATATTAAAAGATCTGAATATGATAGAAAACCCAGTGACCGTGCTCTGCTGTCATCTTAGGACACAATCCAGCAAGGCACTTGGATATATGCTTAGCTTTAAAAGTGGAATCAATCCTACTGAAGTTAAGCTTTGCTGGATATAGGGTATCTTTTTCTGAGCTGTATTACTCTTCAGTGTTACTATGCTGGCAATTTTCAGATCACAGTAACAGTTTTCCTTCTCACATCCACCAGCTTTCTTTTCACTCCTGAGCTGAACATTAACTTCCACAACATTGTGACATACATTCTAAACTCAGCCAGCTAACTTTTGCAATGGTTAGTACAACAAAATGGCTACAAAATTTTACAGACACAATCTGAACAGATGCAATATAGAACTGTACTAATCGCAGAGAGCCAAGCACAAACCTCTCCTCTTCTTGACTGGAAAATGGCAAAATTTGTAGTGGTTTCCTGACCATGTGGGCAAAATTTTTTTTTTTTTTTGGATACACGTGAAAGGCACTAGTCCGCTATTACTCAGCAATAGCCTCCTGAATTATGGATACATTCTGATGTGGGTTTATCTGACATACAACATTTTGTCAATCAGATCTTTCTCGGGCCATTCAGTTTATCTGCATGGCTTGGTCTATAACTGCCATCTTTATTTATTTTAGCATATGGATAATGACGACATAGGGACTCTTTAAACTACTTCATATGATTATGTGTCATCAAGGCCCTGATACAGCATCTAATAATTCTTTGGCAAACAATACATCTCTGGTCAGGTGGTGGTGTCAGAGGAGAATCCTGCTGATGTTATTTATAATGATAAGCATGGCACGATACCTGTCTCATACCAGAAGAAGCATATGAGACCACCTCATGAAATGCAGCATTAGAATTCAATATAAATTGTCTTGAAGTGGGTTTACATTTTGGGGAGGGTTATAGATGACTGGCCATGTGATTTAAGGTTGGTATTACCTTCTGAGACTGTCTCTTGCTACAACAGAACACTCTGGTTTTCTGGAGCAGGCGATATTCAATTTAGGCAGAATAATTCTAAATGATGTCTAAAGGATTCATGGCATTAGCAAACAATTTCATGCATATTTGGGCTGGGGATCAGCTGCTACAGAACAAATTGGTGCCCCTAGTCTTCTAAAGTTGCCTGGCTCAGAAATATGAAGGTACAGTACAATTTGCTAGGTCTGGCACTGTAAACATTGATGCCCTCATCACTGTCAACTCAGCTGATCACTAGGCATTCAAAACTCGATTTCGGAACTACTCTTCTGTAGCGTAAAGACATCTGAACCTGAACTGTGCACAGAAGAGCAAGTGTTTGCTTGGAGACAGCTAGTTCTCCAAGCCCACCCAACAGCAGAACATAGGAAGAAAACATTTACTGAGCCTTTCTCTCTGCTCCTTTCAGCCTTGTATCTGAGCCATCGCAAGATTTTCAGCAGCGAACTGTCCTCCTGAAAGATAGCACGGAAGAGAGTAAAACTAGAGAGGGATGCTTCTACAGTGGCGCAGCAGTATGCTGCATCTTCACAACCTTTCTGCAACAGAAGACTCATAAAGATGAACATGAATTCCATCTCAGCTTTACACTGCAGCAAAAACATCTTGAATGCCTGGAAATGGGGTCACCGGCATACTTGAGATCAAATGTGTTTACTGTCATGCTTGCCTATTCAGTAAAGTATTTTAATAATGCTGTATTTGTTGCCATCTTTAGGACTGGCTAGCTTAACTACAAAACTACTTAATTAAGGTGAAAAACCCTAAATGGATGCTAATACTGACATTTGTAACAAAGTGTAAAGCAAACAAATATGTTGCTCTTTTTTCCTTAGGATTACATTGAAAGGATCCAATTCCTAAAAAAATTCAACAGCAGAATACGCTCCTTAATTTGTACCAAAATAATTTTTAAAATAGCCTTACTTGTAAACACATTGCCTGGTGTAAACAGTATTCTGCATGTGAGCTGACTAAACATAATTATTTGTCATATATGTCAAAACAAGGAACTTTCTGAATAAGTGCTTATTTGCTAAGGTTTTATAGTTATGTTCTTACTGACACAATAATGGGATTTTTATGTATAGTCTTAAGTGCAAAATATTAATATATTTAAAAATGCATCAACTGTTAGTTGATAGATTTGTTTTGGTTTATAAACATTAAAAAATTAAAAAAATCTATGTATAAAGTTAGCTGTGCTTCTTTAGAAACTTTATGTGATCATTCACATACAGCTTTAAAATATTTTTAAAGATTAGTAGCAATTCAAAATACACTGTCTCAATGATTTGCAATCAGATGACTGCTACAATGTGGAATGTTACCCATTATTTTTAACTCTGGGTCAGATCATGCTGTCAATTACATCCAGAGTAATTCTTTATATCAGATTTATGCTGGTGAAAGGGTATCAAAACTTGGCTTCTACTGGGGGTTAAAAAGAAGTATATCATGCTTCAAAACTTGCAATCAAATCAAGGACCATATTCTCTTGACAGACTTGCTTTTGTCTAGGTGTTTCTTATCTGCACTGCTCAGTGTCAGACACTCATCTTCATTAAGCTTCTGGGAATAAATAAAAAATCGAGAAGAATACACCAGCTTCCTCACTGATGAAATAAGCTTCTTCCCCCACCAATCAAATCAAATCATAATCAGGGTGGGTTTTGTTGTCAGAAAGTCTGGATGATGTTCAGATACTATGCTCAGCTGATAACAGTAACTGATAGTTACTGAGCACCCAGTTATATTTTATTTGTTTAGTTTCTTCTAAATTTACACCATGGGCTTACAAGGGCCAATGCAAAGTTTTTCTTGTGGTGTAATATTCCACAAATGTTAGTTTATATTTATGTATACAGCATTCCTTATTAGTGGTAAAACATCTTTTTCAAGTATGAATTTCTGCATGTAATTCTCTTCTTCAACATGCAGATACTCTTTTAGTCTGCATCATCACAAGTGATACAACATACAACCATTTCCTCTTCTTTCTCTGCCACATTGTTCATGTTTATTGAAAAGGGTGATAAATATTCAACACTGTCATCAAAAACTGTCAGTGCAGTTCCTCTATAAGCAGAGCACTTGAAGGGGGAAATGATGTCCTCAACAGTGCATGCCATGATATGTGCCTTGGACTTTCTGGTCCTGTAGTTGAGATATTTTGACTGAGCCAAGAAAAGTTCTGAACTTGCCTCTTATTCTTCCATGGAAAGTAAATGTCAAAACCAAAAGAACTATAAAGATTTTTCTCCAGTCCTCTTGCTAACCTTGGTGGTGGTGGTTGATTGTCTGCAAAAGGAGAATGAAAGCCACAACAGAATGTCCCAGAAGTGGGTCATTTTAGAGTTCTGCATAAGATCCACACAGCTTTATGACTGAGCAGCAATATCTGAAGTGGAGGAAAATGCTTTGGTTGCCTTGAGCTAGCATGTTAAAAGAAAGGTATCCTTTCCTTCCACACAGGTGAAAGTGCTTGTTAGCTGATGAAGCAGGAACAACGCTCAAATTACTGATGGAAAGAAGGTAGAAATGTGAAATGCCTTCTGTCATTTACAGCACATGTAATGAGAAGAATTTCAGTCTCACTCCTTGTTGTGGTTTAAAGTTCTTCTCGGCACATAGGGAAGTTGACAAAGGTGAAGACATTAAACTCTATCAATATAGAGAAACACAGGAAAACAGCATAAAGAAACAACACGTAGATGCCTAATTTCCTGTCAAGTTTCCACTTATTTACATGGATTCCAAACACCTGCAAGCAAACAAAGCATTAGTTAATTAAGCCCCAAAGGAGACTTTTGGAAACAACCATTATACGCTAAAAATGAGTGTCTTTTGAATTAGAGATCCTCAACAAAGATAAAAATATATTCTCAGTATTTTATAGATCAAAAAGGCAAAATATGGTTTTCTGATCAAGAAAAGGAATGTAAAAGCCCAAACTAAGAACCTGAATACTGGCCTGACTCTCAGTTGTCCTAAGATCCTTTTACAAAAGATTAAATGACCCCACTTTAAGGCCCATTCACAAGTTCTTTATGTAATTGAGATACAGGCCCCTACGTGCCTGCCCAGTTTCAGTCTGTGGTGCATTTTCAGTACATGGGGCACATTCTAGTCAGGCAGCATTCATTCACTGGTTCAGTATGAACTAAAGGAATGCACTGAACTACATGAGTGCCTCCCCCTTCAGTGTTTGCCCCCAGATCCTTGATGTCCCAGTAGTACACCAGCACCTAATGTTCATTCTTTCAACAGCTTCAGAAGAGGTGCTTGCTTTGATGTTTTGCTCAGCTCCAGAACTAAGGGGAGTTACAAGTTACATGTAGAAAAGCAATGAAGTCCTCATGAAGGCATCTGTTTTCAATGGTGTTGAGTGCCTTTGAGTTATTATTTGTTTCGCTCAAAACTCTGCACTGAGTTTTGCTGGGAGAGTCTGTGTGAATCAGGGTATCCAGCAGAACAAATGAGACAATAAAAGATGCTTTGAACTCAGGTGATATGGCTTCTGCTATGAAAAGACTCTTTTCAGAAAAGCATGAACAGCTAGCATAGTAACACATCTGCATAATCCTCCCAATTTTTTCCAAAGTGCTGATTACCAATGTGCATGCAGCAACATCAGACACAAATGTCTACAGAACATCTTTGTGTTTTCACAGGCACTGTGCAGTATGGCAGAACTGGGAATAAGAAAAGAAAACAACAGGCCCTCACAGCTTATATATCCGATGCATTAGGAAGTTAGTGGCAGAGTGAACAGCCCTAGTCATTCCATCACTTAAGTCATGCACAGGTGATGTGGAGACCTAGTCACAGGTGATGTAAGACCTAGTCATGCAACAGGAATCTCCAGTGATAATCCCCTCCTCCACAGAGCCTCTACAGAGCCTCCACAGGCAATCAGTGAAAGATGTTAGTATAAGTGCATATTTTTATACCTTTGGGATTTGATTCTTCCCACAGAGGGTTTCCTGGGAGTCAGCAGGAGCAGACCTTAAGTACCAGCAAAATTGACTTTTGAAACAGAGTTATTGTTTCACATTATCACGCCATGTGCTACAAGGGTGTCTTATGCTAAGTGACATTTAGCACGTCTATTCAAAGTGCTGAGGTCCACAGTCCTCACAGACTAGTCTTCATTAAGGGTGTTGGCTACAGCACTTGATTAGTCCAGGCTGGTTTTGGAAATCAGGGCCAAGGGCAAAGGGTGATGAAGCATACCTGGGTCTTGTCCCAGCATAAAGTAGAGACAGGCCTGGGGTATGCAGCTGGACACAGGAGCGCAGAAATATTATTGGATCCCACAATTTCAACACTGCCACTGAAATCAATGGGACCTACATGTATCCAGCGTCTCTGGCACCACATGTCAGATTTCAGTCCTCACTGAGGACAATGGTAGCTCTTCAACTCATGGTATTACTAGAAGAATAATACTTTACAAGAATCAATGTTTCGGGGACAACAGGTACTTCCATGTTATCCTTCTATAACATGTAAATACTAAACTATTTTGCAGTTGGAATACCTGGAAACACTCAGATACTTACAGTAAGTGCCACTGATCCTAGCAAAAGTGCAACTGAATAGACCAGTCCTTTGCTGTTTATCTTAACCTGTGGGAATTAGAGAAGAGACCTTTAAAATGTTCAGCATGTAACAACTGTGCTTTGGAGATCAGAAATCAATTTACTGATTTATGGTCCACCTTCTGCTATGAATAGTGACTGACTTACACATTTTAAACTATGCTAATCCATGACAGGTTTGTCATAATGAATAGGAAGATTAAGGAATCAAACCAAATTTGTAAGTAATCCCACCTCCATAAAAAAATAATCAGCATTTATAAAGGATTTTATGTTAAAAGATCCTCAGGAGAGAGAGAAAGGCTGTTATTCTTATCTTACAGACAAAAATACTAAGGTACAGGGAAACAGACAGGTGTGCTTGAAGCTGTGGTGAGAAAGTGGCAGAGCCATGAACAGAAATCCATGGTGCTATTTTTCTGCTATGTAATGTACTCCAGTTGACAAACTGGGAATTAATTGCAGCTTGTGGAAGGAGAATTGCTTCCTTAACTCCTGGTTTCTTGGCAAAGAAATAACACCTTATTTAGCAATCAACAGCATGCTCGGCAGGTTGTTCGAGGTTTTTTTAAATTTTAGTTGCATGCTTTCTTTTTAGGATTTTTTTTTTTTAAATAGACAGAAAGAACAAATTAAAGATTTGCCAAGTATACATACGGTTGATCCATAATCAATCGCCATGGTCTGCAAACCCCACGGAACGCCAAGGCCCACCAGAATGTCAAAGACATTGCTCCCTATTGTGTTGGATACTGCCATGTCACCAAGGCCTGCAGAGGAAAAAAACCCAACTCTTGGGTAAAAACAAAGTATAGGACCATTACTCTGTGTACTAGAGGAAACTAAAGTGGAATGATCTGCACTGGTCCGAGCCTTCTTGGATTGGCCAGAGTATCTGAGGTAGGGAGACAATTTCCATAATCTTTGCATGACTTCTGAAAAAAGTGTGCAAAACTTGCTCACTCCAACTGCATCTTCCTTGTGTCTTGGAGAGCCTTTACTGGGTGTATGGTATCCATTCAGCATTTGAGTTCAATGCCAATTAAAAAACCAAGTCTTGTTTTAGGTAGTCTGCAGCCAGAGGGAACCTGGAGATAACGTACTGGATTTAGTATGTGGACACGTGGCCTTTATCTCATGTGAATGATGAAAAGTGGTCCTGAAAAGAACCCAACCAGATGGTAGTCAAAGATATTAAGCACTTCTGTGGCGCTTAATCAGCAATGATTTCACTTCAGGAACAATAAAATGCTACAGGAAAGGAAAAAAAGAGTGAATGGTAGTGAAGTCCCTAGGCATTACTCAAAATCTATTCCTAATGCTCATCACTGGCTGGCATCTCATACTGCACCAGTGTCAGTGGATGTGAGGAAGACAGAATTCTTCTCTGCCCTTGATAATTTCCCTTAGGACTGGCCTAACTGTTGAATCACTTCCACAAAGTGAATACTGGAAAGGAAGAGGAACTCTTACATAAATGGGACATGTCCCACAAATACACAGAGTGGAGACAGATACTGCCACACCGTAAGTACAATATCTTCTTGCAGGAAGCTGCTGAGAGAAAGGTTATGCTTTGGATCCGTATTATGGTAGTGCCCATCTCTACTTTTTAGATACTTGTCTGCAATCTGTCAGTAAACATCTCTCTTGAATCCAAGTAGTGCAAAGTCCCTGTATTGTCTTTGAGAGAACAGGGCTGCTTTTTAGCAAGCTAGCCCTTCACTTTCAGAGGAAACAATCCCTACAGTAGTTTTGCCTAGTAGTAAAGAACTAATCTAAAGCAGCAGTCTGTTCATTTAAAAATGCAACATGTTTTCCTTCTGTTCTTGCAAAAATCTGTTCACTTCAATACTACATATGGAAAACTAATTTAGTAGGAAGATGGTTCTGTAAGAATCCTGAATACTTTTTTGTACTGATTTTTGTGAGATTTTCCTGCACACAACAAATAATACAACCTGGAAAATGAAATATTTTAAATATATAATTATTTTCAATCAAGTAACATTTACCAGCACTACTCCTATCTCAAACTACAAAGGTGGGGCTTTTGAGTACTTAATTGATCACTTCAGAACCCTTGTTGTTTGCCCAGTGATGTGTGCTGGAGATGTCATTATCTGGAAAAAACAGATTATGGGAACTGGAATAGTGGAAAAGAATACAATTAGGACCTTTTCTTATTCAACTGCAGTACAGGAGATCACGCTGTCAGATTTAATGTTTTTCAACAACAGGAAGAGATGTGGCTACAGGTGTTTCTCAAGTGAAAAAGGAAATGTAAAGAGCCTTAATCAAAATTTAAAGATACATGAGAAAACCTTTGACAATTTCAATTAGAAAGCTGATGAGGACATAGCTGACATTTATCTAAAACCTTTTCCAGTGCAGCTACTCATATGTCCCAATGGGAAAGAAGCCTGCATTTGGATGAGAAGCACGCCTGGAGCAACATCAGTTCTGCCAGATCCTCTTAAACCACTTCACTTCCCTGGGTTTGAGAGGTCTTCTAGAAATCAGTACAAGTTTTACATGGACAAGTGCTGGTCAGCATATATTCTTCATTAGTTTTTAATAGCTGATATTCCAGTTTTGCCTACTACTTTTATCTTTTGACCCTGACTGATACATAATCTGAGTGTTGAATGACCTTCTAGAATGCTAGGGTGTGCCCAGTCCCAATAAGCAAAAGATAACAGGACAGGGATTATTTTTTTGGTTCACAATAATTAGCAAAGTGTTTTGGCTTTTAATGAGGCCCTGAAACAGTAAAAGAAAAAAAATAAAATTGCATTGAGAATTTGTGTGTATGGAGGAAAGAAATCACAGACCGTGTATGTAAGATTGCAGTTACGCTTCAGCAGACACAGTACCTTGTCTTGCTACTATTAAGCTGGCCATGCAGTCTGGGACGCTTGTTCCTGCAGCTAGGAAAGTAATGCCCATGATCACATCTGGTATCCCAAGGGTGTATCCAATCACAGTCACCTGAACAATGAGGAAAATAGATTAACCTATCATATTTGGAAAGTCTCCTCATTCCAATACAGTTGTGGCATACACTTAACTTTGATTTCTGGTGTGGACCCTAACAGGATTAGACTCGGGATACTTATCCATTTCTGCAAATTAAATAACTGTGGAATAACCAGCCGAAAATCAACTCTGTGAAAAGGAAAAGTACTTTGGGTTGTATTATTCAACATTTTATGAACAAAGAAAAGCTCCATTTTCTGTACTTCTAACAGGACATACTGATCTTTTAAGGAGGAACATAGACATAATCCAACTGTGGGGTTTTTTTTATTCCCAAGAATGACAAAATTCTCACTGGTTCTATTCTCAAAAGGACTGCAACCAATTTATATTGTGATATAGAAGCAGACATATAAATAACTTATTTTATCCCAACACATGAAGAAGAAACCAGTTTCTTGCCCGACTCCCAGTATAATCCCAAAGTGATCGAGTCTGGTTATATTGTCCTCTGAGAGTCCAGATGCAGCTTTAAAAGAGCTTAGGGAATGACTGAAGCTTGTAGCATAACTCTTGGAAAGGACAGGGAACTGTATTTTGCTGGAACATCCAAAGAAGACTGAAAAAGCATCAAGAAAAAAGGCTGAAGAGGCAGCTGAAAAGGAAATAGCCTTGTGAGAGTGAGAAGACTGAATCAGGGACAGGCAGCTGCTTCCCTCCTGAGACTGCTAAGGGTGGAAGTCTTTAAAGCTCTGTGCTGCTTTCTTGAAATAGTTTGCCAGTCTCTTGCATGAGGAAAACTGAACCCTTCACCAAAAAAAGGTGTATTTTAGGAACCTGCTCACAAACCTTACTTCTCAGGGGCAAGCTATGACTCAGAAATAGGAGTGGGCATGATTCTCCTGCTGCAAGTGGCAACGGGGTATTAAGGTCTGTCTGCCTCTTAAAATAAGCTGTGTTGCAGCCTTCAAGAGCGTGTCTCTCATTTGTGAAGGGGATATCTACAAATGGAGCCAAGGTACAGAGCGTGGCCTTGCAAAGGACTTATGGTATGAAATGAGAGTGTGGCTTTGGCACCATTACGCCAGGCAGAATGAGCGCCTGCCATATGAATTTCTCCAACACAGTCTACATTAAGAGAAAAGAGGATTACTTTACAATGCAAAACTTGCGAAAAGTATATAGAAAACAATCTTCCATGAGAGGAAATGTAAATATAAAGCAGTTCACAAATGCCTGACACATTTGAGGAAGGTAGAGATGTTCTCCATCCAAAAAGGATTTTGCAGGTAAGCAGCTCATGAACAAAAATTCTTCCATATGCATGACTACAAGAGTACATATATGTATATATGACTATGAGCATATATATGTGAGACTATATATATTCCAGTATGAAACCAGCTGGAGGTTTCTTCACTATATTTTCCCTTAAAAGGAAAAGGGGCATATAAATTCTTCAGCAGCACATCCTACCCATCTTCCAGTTATAGGTATATACACCTTTTGGTATTCCAACTTTTAGTGTAGAAAAAGCTAAGTTTCTATACTATAAAAGTATGGCTATTTTTTCCATCACACAAACTAATTTGAGGAGCTTTCCTATTCATGCCTCTTCTTTGACTGAAAACTTAAACTTGAGAAACTACAAGAGGGTAAGACAGAAAAAAATAGCAACTTATTCAAATCTTCAAGTAAGCATGCTCCTGAATTTTCAATAATTTACAGATCTACACCTGATACACTGCTTCTCACAGATCTAGGGCAAATGGAAACATACCAGCAATCATAACACTCTTCACAAGGAAGGAGATTCTTGCATTATTCCAGTCTACTTGAGGTGTTTTACACCACTTCTGAGTCTTCAAATTTTGCCATCCATCTGCCTTTTATGCATGTGTCAGTCTCAGACCCTGTAGACACCTAAAGGTGTCTCAGCTGCTGAGAGTTAAACGTTTTCATTTAAACTCCTTTTTACTAGTAGGATGTGGATGTCCACATTCTCTTGAAAATCAAGCTGGCACCTTCCTGTACGGTATTGGGCCCTATACAGTAAAGGCCCAATTATTTGTGCAGAAAAGAGCAGCAGAATGCTTGAATTACAATAATTAAGAGTATGAGCTGAAAAGACTGCACTACAATTACATGCCTTTCTTTAGCAAATACACAAAAGTCTATTACCTATTTTGAGATGCACACTTCGGTCAGTATGGGAAGTCCTGCTACATGCACTTACCATCCACACCATAAAGTAGGAGAACAAGGCAATCCAGAGAGTGGATAAGATGAATGTCACCATAAAACACCGTTCCCAGCGTGGTTTGCTGCAGTTTGGAATGGTGCAAAAGAGCACAAATATCAACGGCCATGTCAAAACCCATTTAATTTTGTTCATTCTTCCATCTGCAGGACAAAGAAAGGAAAGAACCAGTTTAGCTTTCCCATCACTCTCCCAGGCCTGATGACACCTCTGTGAACACAGCAGATGATCCCAGAAGATCCCAGAAGGATGTTTACAACTGTGCATGGCAGCTCATTTTCCAGTGTACCTTTCATCTATACTTGCTCTTGTCACTCTCAGCCAAGTTCAGCATGCACATTCAGAATCTTATAGTTAAGCCTGCCAAGGTCTATGTAAATCCATGAAAGAATTCCAATGATTTAAAAGCACGACTGCTTTTAAAACCAAAATTAATGGTCAGGTTTGTTGCTCTTTCAAATACCTGTATTACTATTAATCCAAAATAAAAAAACCCCAAACCAAACAACCAAAAAACCTCCCCCCCCCACCTTTTAAAAAGGAAGATGGAAATCCTTGTAGTGAAAATAACCTGTATACTAGGTTTCTGTGCAGCAACAGAAAATACTGTCAAAGAAAACAGAAGCACAGACCAAACCTATGAACATGACAAACTTGTTTCATATGCCTCACTGCAGTCACTTGGGCACAACCTCAAACTGATATTTAGGAGATCTAGGCTTGTTAACTCTCACTAACTGCATATAGCACCACCTTGAGATGGTGTCTTATCCTGTATGTAAGGAAACTGAAGATACTGCTTTCCCTTGTACAGCTCTCCAAAATGAACTGGTGAAAAATACCAGAGAACTGTCATTACTGAAGACAAGTACACACCTTCTCATTTTTTAAAAATGTAAAGTATTGTAAATGTGCACATAAATCTCAGTTTTGTAATTGGGCCACAAATAAATGAGGCACTTCTTATATTTTTCATGAGGTATCCTGCAAATAGGATAACAAATTTGTTTAACAGGTTAAACCAGAGTATCACAGTCAATGGCATGGTGGGTTTTGTTTGGTTTTTCTTTACATTGTTTTAGAATTATGTTAGTAAGGATTCCCATCATTAACTGATAACTATATGCATGAGTTCTAATAAAAGATGCCATTTTAAATAAAATGGTTGATCACATTGAAGAAAATTATCAAATACATCTTCCAGTGAAGTTATTGAGCTAAATTATAAAGGATAAAAGATCCTATCAATTTCACCAGGAATTTTCTTTCAGCAAAGACATTGGGATTTAGGATTTGTTTAATGGGAGTTTTTGTCAGTGAATGTAATTAGATTGAAATGTGCACCAGATGCAATTAAATGAAATATTAAACATTTAAAAATTAATCATACTTTTGCAATTTATGAGGTTACTTACTAGTCTAATCTAACTCAGTGAGTCCAAATACAAGTCTGTATTCATTTACTTCAGTATGTATTCTACTCCTAACTTGTATTGCCTAAGCTATGAATCTTGAGATTTCCTTGTGAATTCTGAGATGCCATCAGCCCACCAGGAAATCTTAGACTAAGCTTGACTCTTTATTCCCATTTAGCTTGTAGCTGTGGAACTTCTAACACATAAAACTACTGAAGTCTTCTGGGGTCAATTCTAATTCTAAAATTTTACATGTCACTGGGGATCTATTACAGATTTTATAGGAAAGTCCTTTTTCCCTCTGGTTACATATACTGCTATACACATTTTTAAAACAGTTATCTTTTATCTATTCTGTCCAGAAAATGACACTTCTTACCTCAGATCTCACTTAATTTTGTTAACAAGGCTGTAAATATCCTATGGTAATTTATACCTCCTCCTGTTTAATTTGTTCCAGTTTGGATCATTAAAAGACTCCTGCTAGTTAATTTGTACTCTTTTTCTACCCAAGTTGCTAAGCTTGGTTCTTAGTCAAACAATTCAGCATGGCCTAGGTCAGTAATTTCCTTAGTGCGTAATTCCAAATGCGGTGTGAGAGGGAGACTGTTTGACACGAAAAAGTTATGGATCCAATTCTGATCTGATGTGGGTGTAATCTGACTGACTTCAGTGCTGCGACACATGGGAGATACAGTTCCATTTCTCTTTTCAATAACGTGAATAAAAGAAACAAAATTGCCTGGAGAACAAGTAGAGAATAAATAGATGCACTCAGCCTCTGCTGGGGAATATGTATCTTGTCAGGGATCCTGTCTAGTGCCCTGAATTACTTAAACAAATGCTTAACTGTGAGAATTCACAGTGTCTTACCACTGGCATTGCTATGCTTGCTTAGTTCTAGGAAAACCAAAATATTAGTGAAGGAGGACTTGCCTTTCCCTTATCTTCGCTCAGTTTGAATGGGTGTGTGTCACATTAAAATTCCTGGCTATATTAGTGGTGATGCTTTATCCACACAACTTCGTGAGTCAGAACTGGTTTTTTACAGCTAGATGGTTTGTGGAAGTGACTTTTGCATTCATTACACGGCAACCAGGCTTGAGACTTTGAGGAAAAACAACTGCACGTAATTCTGGGTTTGGCTGGGTTAACAGAGCAGCTGACTGGCCATTTGCAGTTATTCTGGAATCGTTCTGAACCACCATGGCCAAAGCAGCCTACTTGACACACTTTACATTACATTGGCTTCTCTTGTGTCTGGGTTTACCAGTTTTTATAAACTTTTACATAAAGCCTTAAGTATATCTGGCCTCAGTTCTGCCTCAGACCATTTTCTTCAGCTCCTACTATGCTAGGTCATGGAACCTGTGTGGCACCCAGTGTTAAAGAACTCTACTCTTACGCTGTAACTTGGTAGTTTTGTAAGAATTTAGTAAGTAAGCTCAGCAGCAACCTCAATAAAGTGAGACCATTTCCTCAGGAAACAGATGACTTCATTCATTTCACCTGGCTTAGATGAACAAACAAATGATATATAGCTTGAAATTTTTTTTTTTAATTCTTTTCAAAGTACTTCTTTTGCTGCTCTGTTGTGGTTTTGACCACCCACTCTAAAATAATAATTAAAATGATTTAGTGATAAATTTGTTCAATTGAGGTATGCTTTTAGTTAACGACAAACGGTTTTATGATTGTTGCTTAGCTCCATAGTACATCTGCAAGGAAGAAAATTATTGTCCTCATTAAGGCTATTATTCAATACATAGCTGTTCTGCAAAAACAGCCAAACAGTCCCATTACATGACCTTTGCTCAGTTGTTTTAATAGCAGTACTGGCCACTCCTGTGAGCTCTGGGTCTGAAGGCTCCTGTGGCAACCCATGTAACTGAGGAAAAGTGTATTTTGTTTGTTGCACCCCTCCCTGGCAGGAATATTGCTTTATTACAGAAAGCAACACTGGTGTATATTCTGTTCACTTCACCCTGCTGTAAAAGAGAAAGGTAAGGTTTTTTGCATGAAGTTGTTTTTCCTACTTTATACATCCATTTTTCTGTTTCTCCAGATATTTGGAAGCCAAGCATGCCAAGTATTTCTGAGAAGTATCATTACAGAAGAGCCTGATTACAATATTTCTGAAAACGAAGCAGCAGCCCTACAACAAAGCCCTCTACTAATATTCATTACATTTCTGGGCTTATCATATTTCCAGATGTTATGCTTACAATAGTTACTTTCACATACGCATAGTGTCCTGGTGAACAAAGTCAACAACATGCATCACAGCACTGAGAAGAAAGGAATATTTCTTTAAGGTATTAAAGTGCCTATTTACAGAAAAAAATACTGTCCTATTCACAACATTCACACAGAGTTGAGAGGGGCTCAGTACAAAAGTGTGAAACTATATTTGCGTTTTCATTCAGATCAGGAGTGTACTCTTGAAGTAAATCTGATTGTACCCATTTACTGTATTTTGGTTTGCAATTCACTGTATTTTAGTTTGCAACACGGAGCAGCCTTGCATCACACCAAGATTCCCTTGGCATAAAGCTGAACCAGAGGCACAAACTTAAAAGTGCTCCAAATAATAATGGGTGTTCTGTCTGAAACAGAACTTCCAAACACATATAATGCAGACAGCGTATATGTCCTAGTCAATAAGCTCCATAGAAAAGACTTTTGTTGTGTTTAGACAGACTAGAGTCTACAACTACACTGTCAGGAGTCAGATCTAAGTTACTGTAGTTAGTTAAATTTGACAGCTTTTCCACTTAGTCTTCCCTTTAAAAGTGTGGCAGTGAAGCACAGACTACCGCTCCACACATTAGCTACTTCAGAATATGCCTAAACCTTCACATGTGAAAAAAGCATCTTCTTACACAAAGCAATTAGTAGCTGACTGATCTAAAAATATTATATCCCTGAAAAGCATGAATCTAATTGGCACACAGGATTTTCATAACAGTATTATTATGAATTCATATAAATCTCTAATTTAAAGTAACTTGAAAAATGGAAAAGTCTATCTGCAAAATGAGAAAGGCTTCCTGACTGTACTATTAATTTCTATTTCTCTGTGGTTTATTTTTTTTGTTGTTGTTGTTTTGGTTTTGGTGTTTGTTTGTTTGGTTTTTTTTTTTTTTTGCTTTTGACAGTGGTAACATAGAAGAAAAATAAAGCATGGCCAGGCTGGCTAGGAAGATTATTGCTGCAGATATTTTGGTGCTCCACTTTATAATTTTTAAATTCCTTTTTTATCTTTCTAAATCTCTCTACCATTTTTCATTTGGAAAAAAAAAAAAAAAAAAAAACCAACCTGAACAAAACCCACCAACTGTTTTTTTCCCCCAATGAAAAATGATTTGTAAATCACCTGTGCCCGTGGTCCTAATTATGCTTTGTTTATATGCTATGTTTATATTTACACCCACATATCATTAGCAATATTAATTCAAATCTCAACCTGAAAATATGTAACAGCAACATACGCACCTCCACACTGGGAGCTTTGTAATAATCCAGACAGCAAGTAAATTTCTGCTAGAAAGTGCTGTAGTTCATCAGAGTTGAGACCGATTGGAAAACTTTAATATATGTAAATTAGCCAATCTGAAAGCCTAATTCATTTCTGAGCATGTGCTATATCCATAACACAACCAAAGAATATAAATTTTTGTCTCAAGTATGGGACTCAACATAGAAACAACTGAAATAGATATAACAAACTAGATCCATTGTGAATTTTCCATCACAATTATTTTCCACTGAAAAACGCCTTTCTTGCAAAATAAAAAATTTCTGAGAAAATGGTTTTCAATTTGCTGTTAGGAAAATTAACACAGTAGTTGCCTCTCCACCTTCTTGGAAAATCCTTATTGATTTCAGGTCTTCAACTTTCCCTAGGAACTGTGGAGGCAAGATACTGTCTGTGTTACCACACTAGAGACAGGCTATGTAGTGTGAAAAAGGGTATCCAAAAAGGCCCAACCTTTGTCAGCCTTCCAAGTGGGCAGCTGACATATTAAAACATTCTTATTGCAATTCTCCTGCAACAGAGCTTTGGAAAGAATCCTTTTTTTCTGTGGAAAATACCGAGGTTTTACTTCTCATCCTCATCCAAAACAGACTATTTTCCAAACTACTGACACTTTTCTCGGAAGTTCCATTTTCCAGAATACAAGTTCCAAATTCCAGACCATGAGATCTGTCCAAAATAACCCAGGTTTCTATTTTCAGTCTGTGCCTTTACCACACTTTCCATATTCAGATTGATACCAATCATTTTCTCTTAAAGACACATTTTTGGTGCAGTGGGAACTGGTTTGGAAGAAAGAATTTGCTCCAGTATGCAGAAACAAGCTTTACTGTCAGAGTTACTATAGGTTTACATAGGAGAATACTGCACACAAAAAATAATGTAACTGAGCAGAGGTACTCCCCATACCTTGTTTGACTTGGTTGGATTTTGGCATGGTTTATTTTGTATATTTTAACCTTGCTGTCGATTTTATCAATTTTTTTTTAAAGGAGAACTGGGATTTATAGACTTCCTCAAGTCCCTCTTTGGCCTTTCAGAGTGAACTGTTGAGTTACTAAATTAAATCCGTACCCACTTCTCTTCCAATTTATCCTGTGTATCCTCCTCCAAGGTAGAGCACACTCAGTGCTCTTCTAGAGCACATTTTCCAGTTTAGTCTTCTACAAAAGCTCGTTCATGAGCTCCAAGAACATGACGTAAATCAGAGTTCAGTACATGAGGACAGCAGTAAAAGCCTCAGAAGCACGCTTATGTTCTGAAATAAAATTCTGTGGTAGGTGCACCATTACACAGGCAAGAGGAAGCTCTTCCAAAAAAGCATTTCAGAATACTACATTTAGTTCCTGCTCTGAACTACCTTCTTGGAAGAACTTCTCTCTTTCTTACAACCTCAAAGGAGCTATGGAAACTAGCTATTGTCCTAACTCAGCCACCTAAGTTGTATTTCCAAACTTTAGCAAAAGCACCATAAAGCAGGCCAAAAAGAGAGTCTGAGGAACAACTACAAAGAGGAATCAAAACTCACAATAAATCTTACTTCAAATGCATTAGCAGCAGGCAGTCTGCTGGGTCCACTGGTGATCAAAGTATAAAGGAGCACTGAGAGAAGATAGGGGCATTGTGAAGAAGCTAAAAGACCTCCCCGCATCAGTGTTTGGAGAGACAAAAACTACAGAGAATTCCACATGGAATTCTCTTCTGTCTCTAGCTCAACCTTGAGGACATACAACTCCATAGGGGATATAACAAAGAGCTACAGCATTCTGAGTGTCCAAGTGAGGTACATGGAGTTTGCTTTGTTCACTGTTTTTCCAATAAAAGAAGACATCAAATGAAGATAGTAGAAGTCAGGCTCAAAGCAAGTAAAAGGAGACAGTTCTTCACACAACCATGAAACTCCTTCCCAAAGGATGTTGTGGGTGTTAAATGTTTGCAAAGATTCAATAAGAATTAGACAGGTTAATGAAGAAGAACTGCATTAAGGATTTTTAAGTACTCAGACATTACACCCAGTCCAGGAAGTTCCTTGAGCTTAAAATAGCTGAAGATCAGCTTGTCCTGCCTCATTCTTCCCCAGGCTTCTTCATAAAGTCATGTTTGGAGTCAGAATATTGGGCTAGACAAGCACTTGGTTTCACTAAGTAAAAACATTTTTTACATTTTTAGTAGGTACTATTAATTCCTTTTTGCTTCTATCCTATATGTTGTCTTTGTATTTTGGATCCATACAAAAATAGGCAGGACTGTTAGTCTCCTTTATAGCCATCTCCTTTTAGCTCTGGGAATTATTATTCCTATTTTAGCTAACACCGTCATGACTTTTAGAAAGCATCCGTGGTCCAATTCTGAAAGAGACAGAGTTCTTCATTTCTATGAAACCAGCAGGAGCTGAGAACACTGAGTATTTTAAAGGAACTTCAACATGTGACAGTGAATGGGATTTAAGCATCCATTAAGAGCTGCACAGAAGTGCTTTTCTGAGTCTGGGCTCTAAAAGACTACTGAGCTATGCAAGGGCTTTTACATACCATTTTGTTGTCAGCATAGGCCTGCTCAGTTTCATCCTGCTTTATTCTGATCTGTTTTGTTGGGTTTTTTAAAAATTTTAAGACAACCGTAGAGTAACAACCATAGAGTAATTGAATTATAAAGCATCAAATAAGCCTCTTTCGGAAGATAATCATCCTGGCCTAAAGGTTAGGTCAAGAAAGAAATTCCTCTTTTAAAGAGAATGTTTCTTCCCACACAGAAACCAAAGGTAAAGGCTGGTTTGTATGATACTGTACGTAGTTTCCATAAGAACTATGTGTTGTCTCCTGTTTCAAGATGGGCCTGAACCACACCCTGGGGTTGAATCTCTCTGGATGTTTGGATGCTGTAGTTTGAGACTTTTTATGGAACAATTTTTTTTTCTCTATTTCTGTATGCTAAAGCCCTACATTTATTGCTGAGCACTGCTGTTGATAGAGGATAAAAGAGAACAATAAGCGAAACTTACAGATGGCAAATGATTACTGGGAATCACTCAGAGATGATGTAGCGCTTTAAAATTCACTTACATTTATTTCTCTTTCAGAAAAAACTTGTTCTTGCAAAAGGATCTAGAATACACAATTTGAAGGAGGAAAATCAAACCCCAAACTAGGCTAAAAAAGGTGACTACACAACAGCAGAGAAAAGGATTTGGGCCAATTCATAGCCATTTCTGTTGCAGCTCTTAAAATAATGGAGTAAATTTTCTACTTAGCGCACTGCAAGCAGTTCACTTGGAAAGTCCTATTGGAAAGTGAAAGCCTATTCTTCACAGAGCTCTTTATAGCACTGAAAGAATACATGAACTTATGATCTTTAGAAAATGTATGTGCCTTATTCCTGGCCCGAAAATACATTCAAAAGAAAAACAGATGGGATTCTGGGAAACTGTCTGCAAACCACCTTTTCCCTAAAGCCAGTTTTAAATGTCAGGATTTTTTTAGGCTACCAATTGTGCCACAGTACTTAACAACAAAGCATGATGCTGGTTCTTTACATTTTCTCCAAAGATATTAAAGTGGTACTTCTGAAAGCAAAAATAAAAGATTTCTCCCTCAGAATATATGAGTTGAGCAATGACAATCCAACCAACAGATAATCATCTCCAGACAACAGAGGAGTAGCAAAACCCGAAGATAATGGTGAGGATTTTAAACAATCACTTTATCACTTTTTACGCAAACTCTTGGTCAAACTTCTGCTCCATTCTAGTATGAACTGTATCATCAGTGGTTCCTCTTTGGCCTATTACACCTCAATTATCTTTAAAGACTTTCTCAAAAATGCAGAAAAACTGCATTTAAAAAATCCAATGGCATAACTAATAACTCCTTCCTTAGTTCAAAGCATTTTGTCTATTGTGACTGTCACACATTTAGGAAGCTCTACTCCGAAATCTATTTTTTATTTATAAAGAAATT
Source organism: Grus americana (assembly GCF_028858705.1). Lineage (NCBI taxonomy): Eukaryota > Metazoa > Chordata > Aves > Gruiformes > Gruidae > Grus > Grus americana. The sequence continues at coordinate 53,143,128 of NC_072856.1, read as the reverse complement.
TTCTTGAGTCTTGAACCAATTCAAATATGACAATTTGGTCTCCAGGTAATGTTTGCCACATGTTAAGATTTCTGCATTGTCCTGGAATGTAAGAAGAAATGCATGATTGCAGTGCTCTAATTAAAACTTGAATCAAAAACCTTGTTAAAAACAACTCAGTTAAAAAATCTTCTTTGCCAACACATACATTGATCCTGCATTTTTAAGATGGTTTGGGGAGACATTTTTGTTCTTTAGAAGTTGTTTATTACTGTTATTTTTATTATTTTATTGTTGTTATTATTATCATTAACAACATGTTCATGTGTACAAGCATATTGCTGACTTGGATCCACTTATTTCACCATACAATAAAAAGTTTTTTCATTATCTCACTGATTATCAGGAGCCCGTCTAATGGGCCTATCTTTAGTGAATCAGTTTGTTTCCATTCTTCACCCCTGATGAAAGTCTGTAACTGCTGACTGCATGAAGTTCCTGTAAGGGCACACAGTACAGTAACACATGAAAACATAGGGTTTTATCTGGTCTTCACACAGTATGCTTCAATGTTTGTTCAGTCACAAACACCTCTTCTAAAATAAGAGTAACTGGGATATCTAAGAAATTAGAAGCATATACAACACGGAAAAATCTTCCTTCTTTTTCACTGCATGTGATATTCATTTATGCCAAGAAATATTTTTGTTGAATAGTGTGTGACAGATGACTACTGACTACATGTCTGTGAGGGGTGATCTAATCTCTGTTGTCTAATCTCCAAAGCACTTGGGGGAGAGTCAACCTGCAATGTGCTGAGGGCACCAACATAATAAGGTTGGTTATATATAGCCCTTCACACTGAAGAGTTTCCAAAAAATTTCACAAGATATTATTACATACTGCTATTCTAAGAATTTTAAACACTGTCAAAGATATTAAACACACTTTCTGCCCCTAAAGCTTTTTTCCTCTTCATCCAAGAAGCCTCCCCTACAGTGACTAAATCAAGTTATTGTATATTTATACACCTAGCTGCCTCTGGCCTAACAATCTCCAGCAGACCATTATTAACTGTTGACTTAAAAATTACTAGCAGTGCAGTGCTCATCGTGTTAGTCTGACATATTTTTAATATAAATCTGCCTTACCTGCATTCCCTTCACCTCTGGCAAACCAGCACTTCTACCGTTATTGTGCATGATGGCTGGAAAACACTTTCCTAAGATCTGCTTTTAGCTATGTAGCCTCCAGCCCAGTTTTACTGTCATCAAATCCAGCTTTCAGACAGTTGAATCAATCCCCTTCCTCCTCTCTCCCCACATATGTTGTCTTTTCCTACAACCCAGTGTTTGGCATTTTAATTATCTTCTGTTTCCTTAGTATAAATACCTGGAAAGGAAGCCTTACCTGGCAATGAAAAGGGAGATAGATTGTCCTGTTCATTTTCTTCCTCTTGGTTCACCACAGGAATGTTCCCATTTTCAATATTCCCATGTCTCCCATTCTGAAGTGGTTTGCTTGAGCCATTGGCAGATTGGATTAACCGCTGACGCTGCACAGTGTCAAAGACAAAACTGCCATAGTTTGGAAGACAGTGACTTTGGTAAATCTGGGTTTTGCTGTCTGTCCAGCCCCAGTCACATGAGCCGTGATGCTTCTCCACAAATCCCTCCTTCCAGTCAGCAACAAACAAATCTGTCTGTGCCTACCTGTCTTCATCAGGCCAGCACTGACCATCCACCTCAAGATTACTAGCAGGAGTCTTTCAAGCCATGACGGAGAAAGCTGTCATATCTGTTCTTCCACATCATGTTTTAATGAGTGTGGTTATTCTGAAGCACTTCTCACTCAACAGTTCCCACTCAAACCAGCGATAGCACCATAATCTAGTGATAACACTCAAGACTTTTCTGCAGTATTAGAGTTGACTTATGAATGACTCATTACCCAGGATCTCTCCTACTTGGGTCCAACTCTTCTCCCTTCTTCTCATCCCCATTCTCTGAGGTAAATGTAAAGTCCTACTCACTAGCAAGACCAACCCTCGTTGCCCTTGTCCAAGTATATCCATATGTTCATGAAGCTCAAAATTGCCCCTGCAGACATGTAGAAGACTGCTACAGTTCCAAAACATAGTACAATTCCAGGGACAGGTTTTGAACGTCAGTATATATAACCATTAATACACTGAAGAATGTGATACGTAACAGAAATTTCCTACTTTTATAAAAAAGAAATATTTTTGTTAGATGAGATAATGCAGGGTTGATAAGGGTTGTCTCTTTCATGACAAATTGTTGCATCTTCCTAAAAAGTGCTCTGAAATGCCTTTGAAAAATAAAGTAACTGCACAACATGCAAAAAAAATTCTGCAACTAGTATTAACGCACTGTAATTACAAATAGAGAAAACTCGTATCTGAATACTTTGCAAAATTTTGGCAGTGAGAATACATAAGAACATAGATCCAAAATGCTCTGGTTTAGAGAATGTTTTTTGCAGATGAGCAAGTATCAACTCTCTCTGCACATATCCATCAATAAAGAATTTTCTTCTGATCAGTGAATTGCCTTCAAAGCAGAACTTTTACAAAGTCAACTGCTGCTGTGTGCCCTATCTGATCTTCTGCTCTTGCCTGTATGCCACCAAGCTGACTTCCTAATAACCATTTAACTGTTATACTGTTAAATTGGACTTTTGTTACAAATATATTAGTGCTGCTTTCCTTCATTGGGGTATACACAATGCTGGGTAGCCACATGAACTGTGTTATGATGTTCAAATTCTAGGAACTTGTTGAAGCTTATATTTCCTAAACTACCAAAATTTTATTTGCCAGAGTAAAAATCTCTCATATTTGACATTGTAGGGAGCAAATGAAATAAAATCCTGCCTTCGTAGAAGCCAAGTTTGACAGGCCAAAGATTTTACCCCAAGTACTTCATACAAGCTCAGAAAAGTGTCACTTGGCCAGTCCTGTCACTTCAGCTGCAGGGTATGAAACAAGCAATATATGGTGGTGACAACATATCATGTCAGAGTTAACTGAAACTATCCTGGGCAAATTCCCTTCATGAAAATATTTTGTTCCATCTTTGTTTTGAGCTGAGGACTACACTGAAGACTAAAGAGGAGGCAAATATCTGATTTGATCCTGATGTGCTGCTAATATAAGAGCAGTTCTTACAAATTTCTGGTTGCCCTGTCCATTATCCTTTCTTAGCCCGACCACTTTTGTTATGATCAAAACCAATTCTTGGCTGCAGATAAAATCCACATGTGCACACATGCATACACACACATACTGAAACAAACATCTTCTGGCAGGGAGATAAGGGAGTCCCTTGGTGACTGCCCTCCCATCAAGACAGGCAGCATCAGCAATTGGGAATCCATCCTCAAATCTGCTGTGACATAGCTGCTAGAGAAAGACACAGCTCTAGCTCATCCCTAGGAACATGGGCAAATCTGAATTCCAGAATCACTATAAGCACGGCTCTTTGGCAACGCCTCTGCCTCACAGTCATTTATTGTTCTCTTAATGAACCTACCTCATTAATGATGAGTCGGCTTGCCATCCGCATTCTGGTACGTGGTCCGAACTTATTTGTAATCATAATCCGTAATCCAGCTTCAGGGAACCGGTACTTGGGGGGACTGGAGCAGATGATCTCATCCACCATCACAACATTGTTTTTGCCATACTGCTGCATCCCCTTCACTAATGATCACAATGGACAGAGTTAGTTGTGGAATTGATCTCACCATGCTTCCCATCACCCAGAGTCATTCTTTTCAGGCTCAGGTGGAGGGTAATATTCATCTGAATGCTTGAATTTACGACTGACTTCCCCGTAATATTTCTGCAGCCTCGTGAATCTGCTCATCAGGTGTGCACTTTTTTTAGATCACATGCTGAAAAGGAATTTCACTCTGCAAAGGTAGCCGCCACCCCACTCTCAGATGAGTGAGAACAGTTTTTACCCAGCCATTCATGTTGTAGTACCAGTTTTCATCGCTTATGTCCCACTCCGGTTTTGTAAGCCTTCTCTAAAAGCACTTGCACTGTGGCAGTGTAGACAGCACTCTTGAAACCTCTCAAGCTATCCTATTGGATCAAGGTGCTGCACGTCCTAATGTTGTGCTCACTCTTTTTGGAAATTCTCTTCACTCCTTCACTTTACCTTCACATAATATTATTGATATCTCTTACATGACAAAATTTCAAATGATGAAAACCAACAATTGTCAAGAACAAGCGTATATTATAAGTAAACCTTTGTTCATATAAAGGAACTTGTAACAAGGTTAAGAGTTTTGTTCTACTGTGTTAAGAACACAAACAGAGAGACAAAATTATATTGGGAATCAACACAAGTACAGGCAAGGACATTCAGAGCTCAACAACAAACCTATATTCTCACAAATGCTACACACTACACAGAGCAAGCAGAGCAAGGCTCAGCAGACAGGAGACATACCCGTATGGTGTTAGAAAGCAGGGCAGGAAATATGCATATGACTGTAATAAATATTAATTATTACATGTAATAATATGTAGGGGAAAAAAAACCCAACAAAATTCTTTGCTGCTTTTTTTCTGCTTTGCTTAGCTTGGCTTCACCCTCCCACTCCCCTTTTGCATTAAGTTACTTAAGAAGAGGAAGAGAATTTAGGAGGTAGAAGTGAAAGATAATTATTAGTGCATGGTTCCAGTCAGGAAGCAAAGGAAATCTAAGAAAACATTCAACTCAAACAAAGGAATTAAAATGGACCTGTTCGAAACACACAGAAATCTATACTGTGGGGGTTTTTTGCATTGTTACAGTGTCAAAATATTTTTGTTTTTCAGGAGGAAGACTGGATCCATGCATGCATGTATATCACATCATGCAATAAAGGCTTTGCTGTCTCAAGCATCTTCTAACATATTTGAAGTTGAAGAAAAATATCCTTCCATCATCATTCAACAAGAATAACCTAGCAAGCCTGTAAATCACCAGTAAACAGCTATATCTTTTACCCTTTAGCATTTGAGTGTCTTGCTTTGTTTCACTAAAATGAGTTTTCAATGAGTACACTGGAGTCACCTGAAGTGTCATAAAGAGATCTTTGTTTCACAAAGAAATATGCCCTACTCAAAGAATCCACTCTGTAGTCTTGTCTTGCAGCTTAATCTCTCTAATGGAGAATAGAACTAGTAGTAATTTTGCATTTGGTAAACATAAAGGAGCAATTATCCTCTCCCCGCCCTGACATCTAAAATAAATTAACCTTGCTGAGTACTGCAGCTGATGATGCAAATAAGGAGCACATCCATTCCAATGACTCTTACAGTGAGAATATAGCAGCTTTTCTGTGAAGGAATATATAGCCAGACACACTTCCTAGGAACCAGTCCTTATAGAAGAGGCTACCTAGAAACCAGTCCTCACAGAGGAGTACTCAACCACAGTAGCTTAACATTTGCTTTAGCTAGACAAAGAAAAAGAAATGTTTGACAGCAATCCTGGCAAGGCAAAAAGGCCAGATATCTTTTCAACAGTCTCATCAGATTAACTACTCTCAAGTTTATCCAGTGAAGTCTCCAAAGTGCTTCTTGATCTTATAGTGTCATGAAAAACATGGAAACACTGCAGTTACTCTGGAACTGTTTCTTAGAGCACTAAGGAGGCAGTGACCAAATGTATTCAGCTTTGATGAAATACCATGATCAAAAACTCAGCACTTATGTAGAATGTATCACTATAAATATATACATATAACTAACTGCAGCTGTTGACTTACTACAGCACATTGCTTTTATATTTTCACAACAGCTCTTCAGTCTCACTCCCTATGCCCATAAACGTAAATATCTTGGCCCCATATGGTACAAACAGGCTTCACCTAAAAATTACAAAAGTAGTTTTCACAAATGTGAGACAGAGAAAAGCCTTTTTCACTTCTCCTTTGAGATATTCCTTACAAAAATCTTTTCTGAGAATGACTTTTCCTTTCAACAAACTGTGTAAACTTCCTGCTCACCACAAACAGTCATCACCAACAACCCTGTCAAAATCAAAGAAGGTTCTTGCTGACTTCAGTTGACTCCTGATCAGGCCCTCAGGTATCTACATCACACTGTTCAGAAACCCACTTTTTTCAAGCTTCTGGTTTTAGGCAGGAATCAAACCATGCCACCTGGTGGAAATTTGGGTCAACATAATAAAAGCCAAGGGCAGTGAGCCATGTGTTTGTACTTTTAAAATAGGGGCATTCTTCACAAAGTACAAATATTTCACCTTTACCTGTCTGTGTAAAACTTGCCCTTGAAATTGAATTTATCTTATGGTGAAAGGCTCTCCTTTCTCTATCTGAAACTTGAGTAATAGAAGCTTTAATGTTGTACCACTGGAAGCTCTTGAAAGTAATAAAACTTACAAGCATGAAAGAGAGCTGTGCAGCATGTGAACCCCCCTCTCATCTGCACCGTAAGCAACAGACTAACCATCCTTGACAAGAAGAAAGTTCCCCACCCAAAGCAACTGTTCTTTTTTGGGAAGTAATCAGACTTTCCTCCTGTGGAAAACCAGATTGAGGTTAGACCTACACCTTGGTGAATCCTAAAACTTGCTAACCGCTGGATGGAGGTAAGGCAGAGGCCAGCTCTAGCGCTCTCCCCGATAGTAGCAGTGCTCCTGTTTCTGAAAGCTGCTGCTGGGGAAGGTGCAGCTCAGCTTGTGAAGTCAGCCAGAGGGAGATGCAACAGGCAGCCATGTGATGGTTTTCTAGGACAGCTACTTGACACACAAAGCACCCATCTACAAAGCACCTAGGCTAACAATGCCATCCTCCTGTCCCACTGCTCACTCCAAACCATCACCTCCTTAATCTCTTCTTGGAGTCCTCTCTTGTCCCAAGTAGGTTTGCCTGTGATAATATCTACACCCTCACCCTTTGAACAATGCAGCATGTATTTGTGTAATGGGTGCTGGAGAAGGCAAAGGGAATCTGGCTGAAACTGCAGTCTCAGGGCATCTTTGAAGGAAATTAGAAAATAAATCTGCTGTGGACAGTTGCTAGTGGAGACACCATTCTCATGAGTTCAGGTTTTTATTAGCTTTCTTGCCCCTTTTCCAAAAAGTTCTGCATGTTCTTCACAAGCATTAAGTAAGCTTCACATTTCCTGAAAAGGAAATAGGTGGACAGGCAAGTACTCTGTGCTATCATCCCTTTACTACCCAGTGGCCAGAGAGGAGAGCATGCAGGGAGATGACATCAGAACCCAACAAATGGCTCAGAAGTAAAACCCACTGATGTCTGTGCTCTTACACTGGATCACCCTTTTCCTGTGTCCCCACTTGAATACATCAGTAACAACTGCCCTTTTGAGGTATCCTTTGAACCTTGTATGTACATACCTCCATGTCCAAGCAACAGGCTTCACTATATCATAGTCAATGTTCTCAAAAAATCATTGTAAAATGAGATCAAAGTGTTTCAAAGACGTCTTCATTTAATTATGTTACAATGTCCTATGGGAAGTAATTTTAAATCTATATTAAACTATTGCCTAAACACCATATCTGAGAGTATCAGGGTGCTGTCATTGCATAAACCTGTAGTAAGTGATGGTACCTACCCTGAAGAGATCCCAGCCTAAACACTAAAAGCAGAAAACAGTGGGATTCTCTGAGTCTGCTCTGAATTCCTGTTTGCCACTATTTGTTGTTACATGAGGACCTTTCCAGCTGCTACCTACACAGCTGCTGAACTCAGTCTCCTAGAATGGGAGATGCTTGCCAAGAACAAAGCAAGGAGACCTCACTCATTATGTGTAGCCCAAGGACTCACTAAATTATATGGTTTGTGCTTTGAAGGTAGGAATGATTTTGCTCTACAGAGAAAAGAGGGAATGGAAGAGAAGAGGGATAAGACAATGATAAAAACAGGCTTACAAAAAAGCCAAAAATACCTAGGTATGTTTGCTTACCTTCAGTATGGAAAGCTGGGTATCATCTTCTTCCCCTTTATGACAAAGATACAGATAGCAAAGAACCTGCATTTCTCAATTTTACATACGTGCTTGGCAATGTATGCAGAGCTATTTAGGCATGTGAAAGCCAGTCTTCTGAGGATCTGAACTCAACATGTAATCCCTCTTGCCCACTGATCTCCCATGTCCTTTCCTTCAACACCCAAGTCTCAGCTTCTAGTTCCAAACTAATTTTTGAAGGGAAAATTACCTTCTTCCTGGCAAAAAAAATATTTCTTTCACAGTGTTGTAACTCATCACTGAACAGGAGATAAAAAGGGGGTAAAATTGCCAATGTGCAAAGCAGCTTTGTTTTCAGAATATAAAAAAAATTTTTGATTGGGTTTTTTTCATCTGGCAGTCTGACTGCTGAATTGTCCAGTTAACCCAATAAAAATTCCTGCTTATGATTGAATAGTAACACTGTTTTGATCCGTATTAAAGAAATAAAAAGGATATCCTGTGAACTACTCTTTTTTCCAAGTCCTGTCTGCTCAGCCTTACCTTTCCATAGTAATGGAATGGATGGGTCATCACAACTAGAGGCATAACATTTATTACCATCTTCCAGCTCATTGTTGACTCTGTCACCATTTCCAACATTCTTGCTTTTAAGGGTGAAGAAATTTTGCATCCTCACATTGTACCTGAAAGTGCAAAAGAAAGGTCTGAAAAGGTTGGATCATTGCATTTCCTTGGCAAACTTTTAAGTGTCTGAGAACAACTTATGCAGGCAAGTAGTAAAGCCTAGATGCATGTTCTCTGACAACTAATAGGAAGATAAGCATAAGGGCTATCCAATTCAGTGGCAAGCTGATAGGAAAGCAAAGGCTGCACCTATCTCTCATGAGATACAGCAAACTGCAAAAAAGACGCTAGAGTAGATTTAGTGAAGGCAAAACACGGGAGCTGCAGCTTTTGGAGCCAGGACGTTCACTATGCAACAGTTTCTTCCCTCTGGCATCAGCTCTCAATTCACCTCACAGTTTCTCTTAGAGAAGTACTGCGTTCCCCATGGTAGGTGCTCCAGCATTTCTGGGACTGTTGACCATACCCTTCTAAATAAAGAATACATCTACTTTGGCGCTAGGACAGGATCTAAGAGGGCTGTCAATGAACTCTCCTAAGATATGATGTAGGAGAAAAGAGAGGCTGAAAAAAAGGTTGATCTGTGAAGTGAGGGCACCAATGGATAAGTCTAAGCAACTTGCAGTAGAAGGGTGGGCTCACAGACCCTTGCAGTAGCAGTCAGACCTCTGATTCTCCTGTCAGAGGCAGCGACATTACAGAAGGATGTCAGTGTACAATCTGGTATGAGACAGTCTGAAGATCAACAGAATCATAGAATCATTTAGGTTGGAAAAGACCTGTAAGATCATCAAGTCCAACTGTTAACACAGCACTGTCAAGTCCACCACCAAACCATGTCCCTAAGCACCACATCTACGCATGTTTTAAATACCTCCAGGGATGGTGATTCAACCACTTCCCTGGGCAGCCTGTTCCAATGCTTGATAACCCTTTCAGTGAAGAACTTTTTCCTATTATCCAGTCTAAACCTCCCCTGGTGCAACTTGAGGCCATTTCTTCTCATCCTGTCACTGGTTACCTGGGAGAAGAGACCGACACCCACCTACAACCTCCCTTCAGGTAGCTGCAGAGAGCGATAAGGTCTCCCCTCAGCCTCCTTTTCTCCAGGCTAAACAACTCCAGTTCCCTCAGCCACTCCTCATAAGACTTGTGCTTTAGACCCTTCATCAGCTTCGTTGCCCTTCTGTGGACACGCTCCAGCACCTCAACGTCTTTCTTGTAGCGAGGGGCCCAAAACTGAACACGGTACTTGAGGCGCGGCCTCACCAGTGCTGAGTACAGGGGGACAATCGCTTCCCTAGTCCTGCTGGCCACACCATGTCATATTCAGCCAGCTGTTGACCAATACCCCCAGGTCCTTTTCTGTTGGGCAGCTTTCCAGCCACTCTTCCCCAAGCCTGTATGGGGTTGTTGTGACCCAAGTGCAGGACCTGGCATTCAGCCTTGTTGAACCTCATGCTTAGCAGTCTGTCTAATGTTCCTTGAACTTGTTTACCAGAGGTTACAAAATATGTGCAATAGCTGACATGCTGTGTGCTTACAATCCAGAGTACCAGGCAGACTTTTTCATATAAAGTTGTATAAATGACATTTTCTCTCAACTATTTCTGAAAGCTACTTTACCTCAGTGCACTGTGAAAAGGATGCATGAAAATACTTGCTGTTGACTGAGCACAAATCTAGAGTGAAACTGACTAAGCATGAAAAAGCAAGGGATCTTGCACAGAAACATGACTGGCTGTATTGTCCTCAGCAGGAAGGCCAAGGACAAAACCACACCAAAAGAATGATGGTCAATTAACACCTAAAGGCCATAAGGAGGAGAAAAGCACTTACTTCATGATAAGTATGTAGAATGAATACATAATAATGAGTACAAGGCTTTCCCACCTCAAAGAGACAAAAAAAAGTGTTAAAAGGCCATTCAAACAGCTGTATGCTTTACAAGTTTTATGTAGGAGTGTGCATTAAACATCTAGCACAAGTCACATTTGTGTACACAGGATTCACATCATTAAGATTAGACGGTGTCTCAGCAGAATGGGGAGGAAGCAGACTCTCAGGTTCCAATAAACATGCAAATAAAATGTAATGCATATATTTCAGAAATGTGCTATGCAGACTGAAACCATAGCTACCCTCTGAGGATTGTAATGCCAAGGCATTTTGTCATTTCAGTGCTGAAGCACAGGCTAGGCACTCTGAGAGGACTCTTTTAGAAGATGCTTATGATCTTCCACTAGGATCCCACCTTGGACTGTTCTTTGGGACACCTAGCACCCCCATAAATGTTAACGGCCAGAATCAGAGCAGCAGCACTTTGGTCACCCTCTCTGCACATGTGAGTCTTCAGGCCTTATATATAGCCTATTTACTTAGTTAATGTTTCCAGGGTCTTAAATTTCCTTTTAGTTTTCCCTGATCATCATAAAAAATATAACCAAAGAAAATACATAGGATTTCCTAAGTGTCAAATCCAGCTCACACTCCCAGCATGTATGAATGAAAGCTAATTACACTGCAACTCTATTTACTGATCAGTCTTAAAGCAAATACAGGACTGTAGGGAATAATTTACACAACTTACCATTCTATTTTCTCATCATATATGAACTAGAAGGAAAAAAAAATAAGAAACACATAAATTGACCATTTCCCTGATCTATGTTGAAAAACTGTCAAATTTATCTAATGAATATCAGTCATATCTAGCCAGAAACCACTCAAGTTTTGACCCTTTCTAACCAGAACTTTCACTGTATAGATTGTGTCCCTCATAAAGCACAAACCTTGTGAACAAGGCTTGGATCCCTCTCAGTCATTGTTATAAATACTATCTAGTAAAACAGTGTGAGCATGTGAAAGACAGACAGATATGTACACATGTACCCCCCCGCTGTACTGTGTAAATGACAGCGAAGTCATGCATACTGAAGAGATCTAGCTCTGAGTCCTTTTAACAGCTACGTTAGGTTTAGTAGAAAAGGCAGTCGTTTACTTCTGCTCTTAGGCCAAGTGGTTACACACATTTTACTCCACCCTATGTAACTCCTGTAACTGAAAGGGCAGCTGCTAATGATCCATATTTATTACAAAACTAAGCGGATTCTGCCCCTCCCTGTCACCAGACACAGTAACATTCAGGAGCTACTACATTGCTCTAGATGAACAAAGCGGTATCTTGCCTGTGCTCAATTTAGAAAAATTTACACAGAATCTGTGAAATAAAATTACTGTGTAGAAGCAATAAACAGCCACCTTCCCAATTTAAAATAGAGGTGTAGCTCAAAATTATTCATCTCTACAACAAGCAGTCCCCTAGGGCAGAATAGCGTGCAACTGCACTGTGTAACAGTAGCCTGCTACAGTAGTCTGTAAAGCTAAACTGTACAGACTGCAGGTACAAAATGAATGGACATTGTTGGACACGATGGACACATATTCTGTGGGGCTGTATAAAGTTTTCATATTTGGACCATGCTGTGGAGCTAAGCCCTCACTTCCAGATGTCAGTATAACTAGCTAGGAAAATAACTATTTACCAGTGTATATCAATGGCTAGCAGACTGGTCCTCCAAAAATTCAAGCAATGAAACACGTTAATTGATAAGAGAACTACTTACAACAATAAGTATGATCACAGATATCGTGTAGTACACAGAGTCCCGGAACACAGCCCACTGGGTGAGACAAACCACCTGAAAAATATCACAACTTTAGCCAACAAAAATATGTGATTTTAAAGACAAAACAAAGGCAATCGCTTAGGTGTGTGAGCAGAATTATTGTTAGCAATTATTTTGGAACCAATTGCAGTTTTATGCTAACAGGAAGACATATCAGTCTGTTACACAATGGATCTATAATAACTACCAGTCATAAAAATCAAATAGAAACTTCCATTAATGAAATAAATTTCTTACTAATGATATTTTAATTGGTCATAATTTCAATTGTAAAGTACAATTCATTGTACTACAGCAAATCAATGGTTCCCACTTCATTATATTTGTGGATATACTTGCCTTAATACCTGAAAAAATATGACACGCAGTCTAGCCATCTGCTCAGTAGTAGATGGAGCAAATCTCATGCTTGTGTCCTAGATTCTTTGATCACCATCAGCCCCAGGAGGGACTGCAGATGCCATTGATCAGTTGACTGTGAACACAGTATTGTATGAAGAGGAACCAGCTTCCTCTGTATGCTACGTGTTCAGAATGTGGAAACTATTGCTGAACTTTTTGGAAACATTTGCTATTTGTAAATTCTTTCCAACAGTTGAAATTTTTCACAATGCCAGCTCATGTTTGGTTTTGACTAATAGTACTTTTTGTTGTTGCTGTTTACATTTGCTCATAGAAACCCCTGAATCGTAAGCAACTGAACTCCATAAATATAAGTATCTTACTAACCTGTCCTGCAAACATTCCACAGACACCAACAATGCACAGGATGTTGAAAACTGCTGAACCAACAATGGTCCCTACTCCTACATCTCCATGAGTGATAAATACACCTGCAAAGGGAGCAAAACATGCATTATTACCACTGTCATTTCTTTTTAGGTCACAGGCAATTACTTAGAACATATGCTACCTGAAAACAAGAGATTATTTCAAAGTTTAACCAAAACTTGTTTCATAATAACCGCTCACTTCTCTGTGGAATATTTTGTGCTTTTCGTCTAGCTAGCAGGTCCCCATTTCTGCCTTAACATCTCTACATATATATATTTTATTAAAAGTAAATGATTTCTTAGATAGTTAGTTCAACAGTAAGTCCTGTGTTTTACAGTTTGGTTGTTAGTGGTGCAGTAATCCATTCAAATGAGCATAAAACATCTCCAGTCACATCAGGAGCATGGAATTTATTTCAAACAGTATAATAAAGCACAGAAACCCTTCTCCCAGGTATTTAATATTTAGTGTGTTCTTCCTTGCAATGTCTCATGAGAATAAGAGATTCTCTCAAAAAACTGGTAGCCACCTTGGGTGCATTAATGTGTGCCTTCTGACTTGAACAGACAACCAAGATTCAGACTTAACCTGTTCTAGTACCAACTGTCAGATTTCCCTTAGTACTGAACCCATCTATGCCTGAGATACCTATCTGTAATATAATTGTATCAGAATGACAAAAATTAAGGGCTGGAGTGGACCTCCAGGGATTAGCTAATGTAATCTTCAGCACTGCGACAGAACCAAAAAGATAATGTGAATGCACTACAGAGCAGCGTCTATTTGTACTTTAAATCTTTCACTAAAGGGAGCCTTAAAGGCTTACGCTTGCTGTGATGTTATAGTGCATTCCTTTAGACTGTACTTCCCTAAAGTTTGTAAAAATGTAAGTCAGGGTAGTAGCAGAAAGCCTACTAAGGCTTTACTAAAGACAGATTTATCAAATCTGCTGCTTTGCCTCTTCTCTGTCAGTGTAATCCTTTGTCCTTCCTTCTCTTAATAGGTACTGCTTTTGCCATTTAGACCTCTCTACACCAGTAATTTTTAATATTTCAGAGATTATTTCAAATAATTCTGTAAGTAATATACACCATGTCCTTCTGCCTTTAAAAGATCTGACTTATCTACACATTAATTTGTTCTTTTCTCATGTTCCCTGTTCTTCTACTTCCTTGCTAAAATTAATTCCCTTTATTGGTGAAGAAAGAAGCCAGAGAGGCATCAAATATCTCAAATTCTCTCTCAGGGGACTGCAATAAATCTCTTCTTTTACTTCCTATGTTCAGAATCAGCCACTCCTCTCTGTGTTTTGAGAGGAGATTCACAGTTTCATGAGATATTTTGAGTAGTTAATTATACCATGAACCACAGACTAGCTGACAGCTGCAATTGCTGATTATAAATTGACAGTAGAATGGTAGCACTTTTGGATACCTCTGCTTGATCTGCTGCTGACTTTTTAACAGCAGATCTCAAAAGCTAGTGTGTGGGCTCCATACCTATAACAGATGCAAACAGTTCTGGAGTGGAGCTCCCTGCTGCCATGAATGTGGCTCCAGCAACATCTTCACTCAAATGTAATTTCTGGAAGAAAAGCATTGGTAATTTCAGCACAGCTACTGTATTTACATTGCACAGTTCTACAGCTGCAAAGACAGAAGCTCTTCATTTTCTGGCCACAGTGCTGTTAAAGGATGAACAGTCACTATGATACAAAAATAGACACTGCCTTTTGAGAAGGCAAATATACTTTGGGTAGGTAAAATGTTTATACCCTAATTCAGCGAAGTGTCAGATAAAATTACCTACTTAGATATAGCTGAATTGCCAATTATGGCTTACATATAGCTGATTAAAGAAAAGAATCTCTGCAGATTCAAAAAGACTGTAAACATCTCAAATTGTTTTCATTAATTTACTTTTGAAATTCTAAATACAATCATTCAAGAATTAAGGGCAATTCTTAGGGCTTCTAAAATTTGAAAATAAAAGCCCGTAAGAGAAAAATATAGCCTCTGTGAATAAATCTTACAAACAGCAGGCCTGATTCTGGCTACACTTTACAACTGTGTTAATCAAAAGTGAGTCCGCTGACACAGACAAAATTAGTCCAATTAGACACAGAGGCCTGTGTACTGTAGACAGATCTATTTTTATGACAGTGTCTCACAAGCTCTAATAGGATTTAGATAACTTAGAGTTCTCAGACCAGCAGAAATATATGTAGCTCCACAAGTGGGCTGCATCAATATAATACTATCTGAAGATCTTTCCCTTGAGCAATAAATAAGGTTTTATGTAGGAGCTTTTTCCCTTTTGAGAGTCTCTAGACTCATCTTTAGCACCTTATTTCTCTTCCAAGGATAGAAAAGTGATTAGTGTCAAAAGGACCAGTACAGAAATCCTGTGTTTTTCAGGCACTATACAACATTTTGAGCTGATGAAAATGGCATCCTACAGAACTTGACAAAACATAAACACAAGCCCTTACTGCACCATTTGATCTATACTGTTGCAGGAGCTCAAACCTAGGTGTGCTATCTTAGTTCTTCTTAGCCGTTTTAATGTTCAGCAGAACGTTAGAAAAGAGGCAAAGATTTTATGAAAGATCAGTGACAACTTAATTGGCACAACCCAACTGGTACAAATTAAATATGGTGTATAAGGTGCATGCTAAAGACAAAACATCTGAAAAGGGAAAGAAAAGATCCCTACTGAGAATTTTACTATTTTTGGCTGCCTCCTTTATTCTTCTATTTATAAGTACGTAGCTCTGAGTAACACTAATAGCAATTTAGTACATGTATCCATAGGAAAACAGACTTTTTAACTAGCTACAGGAGTTTCTCAGAAAACCGTCACCCACATTTTTGTTAAAAAGCAAAGGAGATGAGATTTTCACTTTGCCCTCAAAACGGAATTAAAATCTGGGTTTGTATTTTGTATTCATTTTGTAGTAGTTCACCAAACCCTAACCTAACAACATTTACGTGCCAAGTATAAATTCTATCCTATCCTGATCAACTCACTTAATTGGAATCCTACATGTAATTTTGCAAAGTCTTGTCAACAATTATGCTAAGGAATTACATTTATTTACTAATTTTTGCATATAAAATATGTATTCTCATTCCGTATCAAATCAAGGTACATACTTTTCTCATGCATTCTCCTTTTTCTCCACTTTATGCTAGGATCACACGCGCATGCTTTCTCCTTACTGATACAGTAGCAGATGCACAATAAAATTTGCATAGCCAACACATTAATTTGTCTACGTATGATTTCTTTTCACAAATGACTTTTAAAACTACGAGTATAATAATAAACCCAACTCATCCATATGTTATATAGATCCTAGCTACATGCTTCAGGTATTTAAGAATGGGTTTTGCCATCTGATGTCATTATATCTTTCATTTTATCTCCCTGAGTGTGGCCAGGGGGATCAATGTGCCAAGACCACAGGTTCATTTTTTGACGGAAAGCTCAAATCATTTGAAAAGGACTGAGGCCAAAAAGTTGACAGGAACAAACTCCAAACAATGATGGCACAAAATGTTTGATTCTATAATAGTCTCTAAGTAAATTTCCAAAAGGAGAATAAAGCTCATAAACATACCTCACAAATTTTCTCTAAAGATGGAACAAAGAAGTCATCGCATACTATAGCCAAAGCATAGAACATATAAAGAGCCTGTAAAGAAAATAAATTCAGGAAATACTTCAGATTTTTCCTGTACATGAAAAGAGGAAAGGCAGCAACGCTATATTTATTCAGACTAGTGGAAATACATAGCTTCATTTTTTATTCCATTCCAAATAGAAATCTGTCTGCTGATCAATTTATGGCATAAAAACAGATTCCTGAATGTAAGATTAAGTTTAGGGCAAGAATGTTTGCCGGACCCTAGAACAGGAAAGGTACCAGTGTTTGACAGAATAGGGTGCTACAACAGATTCATATAAAGGAAAGTAACAGGCAAGGCTTACAAAGTTACATAGTCATCATCTGTATTTTCAGTTAATTATTGGACCAAGTAATTAAACAGAAAGTAACACCATGTTGATTAATACTCAAGAAATAATCACACCTGGAAATAAAGGGACCCTCACCATGGCTCACTGTACCAAAACTCTCAGAAACGACCCTGGTTCCTTGCATACATGTGATTCTCCCACTATCTTATGTGGCTTTATGTGCTGTGCCTATGCAGTGGGCCTAATCCTGCTATTATCCATCAAACACAATTTCTTTTTACTTTACTTTCCCTGAGCTGGGAATGGAAAACTGGAGCCTGCAGGCCTTACTTTTTTTGTTTTTTCTACAATAAAACATAAAACTCCACATGACATTTTCTATATTTCTTCAGGGTTTGTTTGGGGTTTTTTTAATTACAATTGCATCTTTTGCATAGAGGCATAATAGGAAAGAAAATCAAGCATCTTCCACATCATGCTTGATATCATCAACAAAGGAATTCCAAACACTATTCATACAAGATTAAATACAAACAAATACAAGTCAGTGGAAGAAATCCCTCTGTGATCCGTGCACCCAGGATTATATCTCCAGAGGATGAATGCACAGGCAATGCAAATTCAGACTTGCATAATTTTCTTAAATAAATCACAGAATCATAGAATCACTTAGGTTGGAAAAGACCCTTAAGATCATCAAGTTGAACTGTTAACCTAACACTACCAAGTCCGCCACTAAACCATGTCCCTAAGATGTTACCTTTTGAGGATTTGCACCCATATAGTCATATTAGAAATACTGAAATCAAAGTATTAGAAACATGCTGATATATAGAGAGATCTATTTATGAAGGCCTTTAAGATGATGAACATCTTACAAGACAAATAAAAGGAACACAAAAATGAAGCACAGTAGAGGAAAACTTACAGCAATGATATGAAGCAGAACTCCTCCTTGCTGCCGTTCTTTATTTGTAAATACATCTTCAGGAAATTCATTAATGGCTGAAAGAGAAAAATATATTTTTTATTTAATTATTTTTTAATTTTACAGCATCTGTAAATGGAAGACCGGAAAATAAGGATGCATCTGTAGAAATATATGACCAAACGTAAGTGTATCTTCTAATTTACTACATTATAGCTTGCCATCTCAGAATCTCTTTTCTGCTCTGTAGAAAAAACAGAGAACTGATACTTACATGTTATTAATTACCATTATTCCAGTGACTTAAACTAACCTCCACTGTACTAAGTTTCACATTCTTAATGCCTCATTTCTACTACCGTCTCGTCTGCGTCTCCTCTAAATATACTTCCAAAGTGACAGGCACAAAAATTCATCCTGAAATAACATTCCTGGCTTTAAGTGTGCCTTCCTTAAAAAATTACGCAATGGTTGTAACCTTCTGTCACGTTCTTAACTACAAACTTTTATAGGGTTCCACAGTCTTGCAAATTGTTTCACAAAGATTAAAGTGATTCCAAGTACTTTCTCCAGAAAGTCTACTATCTACATCTGGTGAAGGAAGGAATAAACAGAAATGGTAGGTAGATGATAGGAATGTGCAAAGACATGAGTTTTGGGATTATTTCAGGGTGACAATGAAGTTGTGTGGAGCTCACTTAAAGGCTCTATGTTCCACACAAAGACAACAGAGTGGAGGAAAAAGAAAGATCTCAGATGCTGGAGACAAAGACAACAACTAAATCAAAGGTCTGAAGAAATATATGAGATAAAAACTATCCAGATTGACAAGACAGGCAGGGATAGAGACCTACAGCGCCTCAGACAGCAATCTGGGAAGTTTAAGGGTGAAAATTATTTCAGCCACTGGAGTTCAAATGCATTGAAGTGGTGTGGTCGACACGCTGGAGGGAAGGGATGCCATCCAGAGGGACCTTGACAGGCTGGAGAGGTGGGCCCATGTGAACCGCATGAAGTTCAACAAGGCCAAGTGCAAGGTCCTGCACGTGGGTCAGCGCAATCCCAAGCACGACTATAGGCTGGGCAAGGAATGGATTGAAAGCAGCCCTGAGGAGAAGGACTTGGGGATATTGATTGATGAGAAGCTCAACATGAGCTGGCAGTGTGTGCTTGCAGCCCAGAAAGCCAACCGTGTCCTGGGCTGCATCAAAACAAGTGTGACCAGCAGGTCGAGGGAGGTGATCCTGCCCCTCTACTCTGCTCTTGTGAGACCCCACCTGCAGTACTGTGTCCAGCTCTGGGGGCCCCAGTACAGGAGAGACATTGAGCTGTTGGAGCGAGTCCAGAGGAGGGCCATGAAGCTGATCGGAGGGATGGAGCACCTCTCCTATGAGGACAGGCTGAGAGAGTTGGGGTTGTTCAGCCTGGAGAAAAGGCAGCTCCAGGGAGATCTAATCGCGGCTTTCCAGTATCTGAAGTGGGCCTACAGGAAAGCTGTTTATCAGGGAGTGTAGTGACAGGACAAGGGGTAATGGGTTTAAGCTGAAGGAGGGTCGATTTAGATTAGATATTAGGAAGAAATTCTTTACTGTGAGGATGGTGAGGCACTGGACCAGGTTGCCCAGAGAGGTTGTGGAGGCCCCATCCCTGGAAGTGTTTAAGGCCAGGTTGGATGGGGCTTTGGGCAACCTGGTCTAGTGGAGGGTGTCCCTGCCTGTAGCAGGGGGGTTGGAACTAGATGATCTTTGAGGTCTCTTCCAACCTAACCATTCTATGATTCTATGATTCAATTATTATTCAGAAACAGATGTTCCTTTCTGCAAGGAGTTGTAGATGTAGGTTGACAACAACATAAGCTCCAGAAGGTTCTTATGAACTTACCATAATATACTGAAACTTGGGGCAGGAAACAAAAAGAATATATGATCATCTTTCTCATATTCAAGTCTGCCAGTTTAAAAATATTTAAGACCACAATATATGATATTTATGCTGTTCCATTTTCAATTTCAATGGCATATTTTCTCAATTTCTCAATATAATTCTGCAAACAATAAGCATGAACATAGAAAACATTTGATGTATGGTTGATCTCTTTAGCTACTAAACTTCAAACACTCTAAACAAGCCTAGTTTTCAGGAAAAGTTGCACTGTAAGTTTTTGAAGATTACACTTTTTAGAGTATCTTAAATTTGCGTAATCAGCAAACACACTTGGAAATCTTAGCTGCAGTGAGAGGATAATCTGGTTTCAAAGACCTGAATGACTTCTCATCTCCTGAATCTTTAAGTTTTATATAAATACAAAAATGCCTCTTCTCATCTGTACTACACACACCTAAGTTTGTATATGCAACGTATGCAATGATGTTGCATATGTGTAGCTTGACACAGACTTGAACAGTATCTCCATGCAAAGTTGAAGATCCCACAGCTCTGTTTTTTCCTCAGTGCCTACTACCATAAATGTATTATTTTTAATTAATATATTTGCAGCAGGCAGTATGTAAAACCTTATATACATAAATCATACCTTCCTTCCAAAAGTCAAAGTTACCGTTTTATGAAATCTCTCTAACTCCTCCAACCTAATATTTGAAAGCCACTATAATTCTGTTTAAAACTACTGTCTATAAAATATTTAGCATAAAATAAGAGTTCTTCAACAATGACTGACTGCAATTCCTTTACTGAGTTTCGTTAGGCTTTTCAGTAAGACTTGTTCTTCCTGTTGTATTCTGACTGAAACCAATATCAGCACTTGATATGTTGAATATAGTTTTCCCAAGATATAGGTGCATCTCTTCTTTTAAACCTCAGATAACTAAAACTATGTAAATCTATACTAAATTTTGCTTAGGTACTCCTGAATGTGATTTCCTACTCCTAGCTAAATGTTCTATTCTTGGTCCTCCTTCTTACAGAAAACCATGAAAAATGAAAGTAATAGTGGATATAAACACACAAATGCATCAGGACACTAGCACAGTAACACCCAATCACTCATTGAATTATGGAATACCATTCAAGGATATGTAGAATACTTCTGTGCCTAAAGACCATCAGCACAGCAGTGTTAAGCAGATCTAGCTTAAAGAAAGTGGGTCTGGGCTGCTACAGAACTCAACAGTCTTCAAGGGCCCTTATTTGCACTGTAAAGAGATTTGTGACCTTACGAAACAGTCTGAGTAAATAGCATTGCTACAGAAACACGAACCACACCATAAATAGAAGATATTTGCCTATGGAGCCAAACAAATTCAAGTACTTCTAAAATCAAAATATATGAATGAAACATCTTCCTTTCTGTTTGGTTTTCATCACTGTTACCCTCAAACAAGGAAAAGGATAGTGGAAATATACAAACTGGGAGAAAACTGGCTGCATTGTACTTTTGAGACACTGTGTATTTAGAGTTGACACTATTTTACTGGAAGACAGTGCAGGATAATCCACAAACTATTGGTCAAGATGCAGCAAGCTGCAATGCTTTTATGTACAAATAAAGCTTTTAAGATGCCAACAAAACCTTATATGCATGTAACAGCCAAGCAGGTTCCCTGTAGTAATATACTGGTATATATAGTAATATAGTAATATAGCAAAATATTACAGTAATATCATTCCCCCCATGTAGCAATCAGGGACGAATATCCTTCTGGAATAATATTGGAATACCATCAAATGTAAAGAACTTCTCGTCAGCTACACTAGCTGCCAAAAGCAAAATTTCTTAGAAGAGTTATTCCCTACCATATGAAATAAAGTATGGTAAAAAATTAATCAGCACCCAAAGCATGTTTTTAAATAAATTCTGCCTATTAACAAGTAATATTAACTAAAATAATTAATAACTAAAAAAGCATTAAGAAGACTTCTCCTTTGGGACAAAAGACCCAGAGCTACAGCTGCGGGCATCTTACACAATATAGTTGTTCTTGCATCACTGGCTAAAATACCATGCCCACATGGAGGCATTCAGGACATGTATACTATTTTTCTTATTGCATCCCCCATTTGTCCTCTGTCTCCTCCATTCAAGCTGTGGCTGTGAGAATACAGATACTCCAGCAATGCAGTAGGACAGCAGAGAGCAGAGCCCTGGCCTGAGTCTCCAACAATGATAACATGACCCTGCACAAGGGGTACATCCTTTCACATACTCTGATGCAAAGGTTTGCAGCTCCCATCACAGGTGCTTGTGCCAGGAGCACCATCCCCCTTACTGCCACCATATAGCACAGGGAATATGTCCTTGTCCCATAACTTGGCAAAATGAATGTGTCATCTGGGAAGCTATTACCTACTTGATAATCTCATTCAGTTGACTGTAAAATATTTCACAGTATAACATTAAAAATGGTTAAATCAATATAAACTGAAGTTTCAAGAAGCATGAATAAAAATCACTACCTTTCTAATGTGACTTTACTTATTAAAAATTAACACTAAATAGGAAATCTGAAGACCAGAAGATGTGAAAGATAAGAGCCAGGAGATAGAAATGAGCTCAGGTGACTGATCACCAAGCAAAAGCAAACCAGCTTCACTGCAAACCATCTTGCTTCATACATAGTCTGGTGATTTAGTATTCATAATAACTAACTACTTGTAATAAATACCTCCTTGCCTCACAGAGATAATTTTACATTAATTAACATGAAGATAGCTTTTCTCAAAGATAATGCTCCTCTCTACGCAGAACTCATGGTATGCAATTGTTCTCACATAGAGACACTACAAAATCTTCTTTAAAAGTCAGGGAAATGAAGCAAGGCTCTGGAGCTTGACAAGTAAGATCTCTTTGTTAATGAAATGGCCAACTGCCAGTGAGTTCCAAAGTAAAGTTTGGAGTTTTTCAGTATAAGCATTTGCTGTCTTTATGGCTTTATTAGCCAGATAATCATAGGTCTTGTATAATTGTCATCTATAAATTCTGTATACCTAATATACATGCACTCTGTTTACTCACTGTATCATGGTTTTAGTATCTTAAAGATTTGTTTTTCTTAGCTACTGCTATGATAAGCTGGTTGCTCAGGAAAAGGCTGTTTGGGTTTCCTTGGCTCCTAGCCTAGGCCTGAGAATCAATATCAGTTAACTAAGGGTGGCAGTGGTATTCCCTCATCTGTATGAGCTGTCAGAGGGGATATGACATTATCATGGAGTTTGAGAGAGCACAGTCTGCCCTCATGACACGATCTGATGTGCGTGCGCAGCAGGGCACTGGTCTACTTCGCGCAGAGGTATTTTCCATGTATAGGAGACAGAGCTATCTGGCAGCCCGAGTGGGAGCTGCGTCTCCTCAGTTTCTACTGAAAAGAGACAGAACAGATGGGAGAAAGAGATGAAATGAAGAGCAGTACATCTAATGGGGCTAACCTTTGCCAAAAAAAGGAGGGGAGCATACACCAATCATCTTAAAATCAGCTAGAAATACAGAAATATTTATCCTCCTGGTACTGTTGCAAACCCGTGGCTCCTGCAGCTCATCTCATCAAGCAGAGATTTATTGAGGGGGAAGGGAGGTCACCAAGAAAGCCAAGTCTATAGTGGATATGTCATCCTTCTGCAGCTCATTCCCTCTCCCCAGTCATGAAATGAGTGGGGAAACAAAAGCAGCTTATCCAGCCATGACTTGGAGGGGACACCACCACCTCTTCTCTGATTGATGGAAACAAAAAGCCCTTGATTATGCCATGACAGAAAGAATGATTCACCTTTGATAAAAAGCTCTGGCTGAGCTGTCTGTGGCTAAAGAGCTACAGTAGGCAAGCAAATAGCATGCCTCAGGACAGAATATAATAGCAGCTGCACAGCTTGAGCTGTCTGCATGGCTCCAGAGTGAAGATCTGGTATGCAGCAGCCAGGGTAACCCAGGCATGCCAGTGACACCTGCCTGGACTTAGGTTGTTACCGGATTACTTCTGGGTACCACCAGAGCATTGCTCCCATATGCCCTATCCATACTGTGACAGGCAGTCTGCCAATGAAGTTAAGTTTCAAAATCTCCTAAGCCTGACAGAACATCTCAACAACCACGTGGATCTGTGGTTTTATAACCTGCCTCGACATGTGATTTCTTCGCCTTATCAGCAGTTGATTTACTCACACAGGCAACAAACATGCCAAGTCTTAATACCTGCTAAGCATTCAAGCCTGTTAGAACTCTTTAATTTCTCCTCATAGGGAGAACAGAGCTGTAGCACACACAATTGGCTCCACTCTGCCTTTGCAGGAAGGGGGTTAGGCAAATGATGTAAACAGAAACCCACTTCTCCTTTTAATGCCTGCATGTTGTTCCTCTGCCCTTGTTCCTCTGTCCCTTCAGGACACGTTACATCTACACATTGCGATACCTACCCCTTTGTCCTGATATTCAGGGGTTGTTGATCATCAGACTCAGCCAGGGCAGAGGTATAAGGGGAAGAAGGACAGACAGAAGAAAGAATTACTTACTTCCACTTTTACCTCCTCTATAATCATATTCACAAGCCAGCTTGAATATTTCAGATTTGTGTCATTTGTTTAAGCACTGCAAGCAGCTTTAGGCACCTCTACACTAAGTGTATTTCTGCTTGTGTGCAATTCCCTTTTCACACTGCATAGCCTCATCTTCCTAAGGCCTGGTGTTGTGTTCATGAACACGTATTTGGGCCTCAGTGACAGCAAACTCCTCACTATGTGCGGAAATGAGCTTCTTTATACCAGTCAAGCAAATGCATGCATCGTTACCTAAGAGTTGAACTGCAACAGCCTTCACAGTACTGCAGCTTGCACTAGTTTATAATTCTGTACTAATATAATCTGTTAGAAGATTTGAGTGAAAACCAGAAAATCATTTCTACCAACCACATCTCCCTGAATGCAGGGGTCCTCTGTGAGCTGAGTTGCAATGAACGGGTTCAGTACGTCTTAGAATCACCTTTGCTTTCAAAACAGTTGTGGCTTTGGCCCATACTGTTTTTCAAAATCAGTGCACTGGGAAGATTTTTACAGAAAGAAGGTTAGCCACTTTGAAAGCATCCTGATGGCAATGGGAGAAATTCCTCCTGTATTGTCTCCACGACTGATGCTGAGAGGGTCCGTCCCCTGTCACATTTCACATATTGGCTCAGGTGCTGAAGTGGTAACAGTCTCTGAAAGACTGTGGTGAGCTCAGTACAGACAACCAGACATGTAGGTAGTCTTGGGGAATGGCATAATACACTCATCTGATCTTCTTGCACTGTCATCACTTGCACTGTGATGGCAATTGTGTACTTTAGAACAGAGAAGGATCGTTTTTGTTCATAGAAAAGTATTGACTTGTTTTAGTTATGTATTCCAGCGTTAACAGTGGAAACAAAGTCAACCCAAAGATCGTATTATCACAGTGAAACTAGTTTACTCATATATAAAATATATCATATGAAAGTCCTCCTTTTTAATACTACTTCCCAAATTAGATATAATAAATTTTAACAGTCATTAGAAAATCATAAATGTGCAATAGTACACTAAAGCTATATTTTTAACACAATTACAGAAAGCCTAAATTCTTGGAGGAAAAAAATCACATAAATCTCAAATTTTAAAATAACCCTTTCTGGCATCACAAGCTAACTCTGAATTGTCAGTAGAGAAAAGTGGTATACTTAACAAGTGCTTTCACACATGAAAGCTGGTAACTTAAAAATATTACAAGGACCAAAGAAGAAAAAAAGCACAATTCACTGATAATCCCGGGTGCCATCCAGAAAAAATGAGAATTATCAGGCTTTAACCTCCAATTCCCATTAGACAGCTGTTTCCAGTTTTCTGTAGCAGGATGACATGTGGATTTTCCCTCAAATTCTCAGTTGAGCTTATGCTGGATACTAATCCAGGCACCACTGTTCAAGCAAATCAGGAATGAGCAACCCAAAGAAACGCACACATTTACTTGAAAAATTCTGCAAGGAAATTCCTTTAGAGATAACTCTCTAGTAAACTGGTTTCATGGATTATACCACCTGGACAGCAACAGAGCATCCAAATGAAGTACAATGAAATGATATGAAATACCACCCCACTTCTTTGAGAGGCATGTGTGCATCAGTGTAACGCTGCGTGATGCCAAAGATCAAGCTTTCTATTTGCAGGCAAAGAACCATATGGCAGGAGGCACATTAAGCATCCTCCTCCATAGCCCTCATCTCACAAACAGCAGAGTTATGAGCAAACTTTCTCTCTGTGCTATATTAATTCAATTTGCATTGCTCAACCAAAAGAGGACTGCCAAATGCGATTATCCGTGCAATAGTAAGTGGCAGCTTATGAAGCAAGTAACTGACTCAACTCTAAACTATTAAATCCATTTAATATATGTATTGTAAAGGATGGTGTATTAATGAAAGAGCCTTCAAAACTCTCCTTCCATCAGTATGAAATTATGAAAATATCTATACAATTATTATGAAAATATCTATACAAGACTGGATTAGCTACAATAAAAAGTAACATTAATACCTTATTAAACCCTGGACTTAGATTTAGTTTCTTTTCTCTTTTATAAAAAAGAACAGTATTGGCAATGTCAAACAATCAAATAAAATACATTAAAATTATCTGCCAACAAAAAGAAAATTGAAAGGCATGCTAAAATTTCATCTCCTGATCTATGGAGTCAGTGATGACACATGGATGCACAAGTACTACAAAATGAGGATACAATGGCATATCAGAGTGCAGCATTTCAAGTGTACTGGGCTTTGTATTAATGGTTTTAATGTCCTCAAGAAAACTCTAAAAGGACCCCAAGTTTTGGGATTATGGATTTTTTTTTTTCTCCCTGGCCTCCAGCTGGTATACTTTCTACAAACTGCCTTTAAAGAGCTAAAGATCAAGAACCTCATGATGAATTTTCTTTTCTTTCTAACAAGTTAGTTATTTCACATTATTTTCTCATATGGATAGCTTTTGCCTGATGCCTTCATACAGCTGTATCTCAACCTTATTACTATAAAGTAGCAATTCCACAGAAGACAGCTGGAACCTGCCTGCAACACCTCCACCACTACCCAGGATTTCAGTTCAGCTATCAAACTATGAAGTCCACTCAAATTAACTAAGAATGAGAACATCAACATTTCTTAATGAGTGCTGAATGGAGGTGAAATTCCCAACACCTAATTTTATTACAGTCTAAGAACAACTTACATTAAAAGATTTTAATTCAGTGCAGTGCCCTAAATCTGGCTCTGACGTCTCTCCAGTGCTTATGTGAAATAAGCTGTTGGTCTGTACCCAGTCACAGAATTTCTGAACTCTGATAACATCTTCCATGACTATGGCACTGGTTTTCCACAAAGCACATGTGTATTCTTCAAAACCCCACCCAAGGACACCAACCCTTTTATTTTACAACTCAGATTCCTAAACCAGGATACTAAAACATTTTTCACCTTCTCTCCTTTTTTACTCACTGTCTCATACTGCCTCAGCTATCTTTACACTACTCTCAGCCAAGGCTGCCAAAGTAGTTCAAACACTAGCAGGGTCTAGCACTGGTGCAGTTTATTCAGACATGTCATTTCCCAGCTTAGGGGAAATAATATGGTTCATCCTTCACTCAGGACTGAATAATCATTGTGGAATAATGTGAACAGGTTTAAATTGTACTACCTCATGACTGTTCTGTGAATTAACCACAGACATCAGTCACCAGTAAAAACTTGGCTGTGTCCTTTTTAAATACAGTTAGAAAGCGATATCGCTGGCAAGATCACTAGCTGATAGGAAAAAAAGTTTTGGAAAAGGGTTGATGACTGGATTAACTATCAATTCTGTGACTCACGTAAGAAAGGACAGTTATTAAAAGGTCAGGCAATTTTTCATCCCAACAGAAAAAGAATGATTCCTTATGTTTTTCACAGGCAAGCCTTCCAGCTGGAAACAGGCTGGAGAATCAAACATCACTTGCTTTCTATGAGTTGTCGGTATTACCACCTCAAGCTCAATGAGGTCTTGTTTGGGGTTTTTTTTTTGCTCCCAGTAAGACTTCAAAATCTCTTCCAGAACTGAAGGATGGAAAGTATTTATGTTACTTGTTCAGCCTATTCATTCATAAACTCAGTTTGCTCACCTCTACACAATAAGGCCAGAAGTCTGCTGCCAAGGAGAGGCTGCGATGTCTGCAACGTAAATGACGTCTGCAAGGGGATTTCACTATAAATCTATCAGTAAGCTGTATAGCCAGGGAAAATGAGAGTCTGGTTTCAAGACCAAAGGGCTTTGAAAATAAACCAGGCAAGCTGTAGCACATCACTGAAAAAATTATGAAAAGTGATATGTAATTTTAAGACACTGTGGACTAGTAACCCTCTTTGAAATAACACACTCCATTTGGCACAAAAGAAGGACATTTTTACAGAAGGTGGGTTACAACTCCTCAATTTTGTTACTGAATATACATTGGAGCTGCTTTTATACATACTGTTATTGTATTATGTCTAATGAACAGCTCGACAATCAGAGTAGACCACTACCTCCCAATTTGTTCCCAGAACAACTCTTTCAGCAGGTGTACAAGGAATAAGCACCACAGAAGTTGTCCTTGACAGCTTTCCCTACACTACAGAATTTCATCGCTGGAAGAATCTCTTTTCTGTGCTGCTTGAATATGCAAGCAAGATGGATCAGTTAAGTGAATATGGCCCAAGGCTGAAGTCTCCTTCCTCTATGAATATCTGAAGAGCTCATTTGGCAGGTGCCACCCTGCAACTGGGATGCATTATTATTCCATTGATGCCACATAACAATGGGATCAAAACTGCCCTTCAAAGAAAGAAAAGCTGGCTGCCAGTGACAGAGCTAACGTGAAATACGATCGCATTTATGAATGGATATAGATGGAGTGGCAGGAAATAACAGTTTTCCTTAGAAAATATTACTGATACTGTTTAATGAACATCTCTGCTTGCGAACTGACTATAAAAGTATTTTTCTATACAGCCAAGTTCCTTCCTCCTAGTGTTCTTCAATGAATAAAATAGGGTGGTGAATAAAATAGGGTGTTACTATCTCCTTATACCTGCTGGAGATAGACCTCAAATAATACAGAATACGAGGCTATTTCCTGCCTGGTACAGCCTCAGTAGAAGTGACAACCACATTCAAACTGCAAAATGACTGGCAAAATTTGACTTGATCAAAAGCAGACTACAGATTAAGTCTGAACTGCTGGTAGCTAGAAAAGCTACCAGGTTACTTGAAAACTGAACAGATTACATGTAGAACACACTGACAAGGAAGAAACAAGCAAATGCAAGAGCTGCCAGAGCAGCTACCTTGCAGAATAGAAATGCATTTCCAATGAAACTGTGCTATTGTGCCTTCAGCACAGTTAATGCATAATAATAGGCTTTTGAATCCTTTCTACTTCAGCAAAAGCTGCAGTATGGCTCATTTAAAACCAGCTGTATTGGCACACACCATTCTTTTTCCCCAAATGCATGGAAAAGGAAGATAAATTCAATATTTAAAAAAATACATATTTTTACTGTTTTCTGATACCCAATCCAAGTAGGGATTTTAACCATCCAGGAAAATTGTGTTACTCTCCAAGTTGAAACAGCAGAAAAGCTGTAGATGGTATCTTCTACCAGGCAAAGATTAAGTTAAACAATCTGGTTTTCTAGAAACAAATGGGCATGAGGTAGCAGAGCAACAGCAGACTTTAAGTCAGGCCTACAGAGACCAAACAGAGGAAGGCATAAAAGAAAGTCAGGCATGGGTATTTTTTGAACTTTCTTTACTAAGAAGTTTTTCTTTCTGGATATAGGAGGAAAATGCTGGAAGGCAGCAGTAAAAAGACCTATTCCACCCCCTGCCAATTCAGGATTATTTCCAACAGTGAGTTTTCTTGTGCTTTGTCCAAAAAGTTCCATCGATCAAGAGGGAACAGGTAAAATACAAAAGACATAATAATAAGGCAGAGGAAGCTCCTCAAGGCTGTTCACTAGGTGACCTTTCAGGGGCCATAATTCCCAAGAGGGTTCAGCACAGGCAAGCCAAGATTTTCAAGGAACTCAGCTCACCATGGACACCATGCCCAGCCCTTACAAAAATCAGGCTGTTGATGCCACAAGCTGAGATCAGCTGATTAACTGTCTGAATTTTATTTTTATTTTTGAAGGAATTGAATTTTGAAAAATTGTTTCAAGTTGCCCATATTAAGTTCTTGCAAAAAAACCACAACAGTGTTAAAAAACACTGGATCTATAATAAAGTCAGGCTTTGGAGTCAAGTATTTAGGATAATTTTTTGTTCCATGTACCCCCTGGTGCTTTGAAAAACTCGTTTTCATATGGACAAACAGACGTACAACACTTTCTCCCTGTGAGCCACGCTCATGTGGTGTAGCCAACTCTCATTACTTTGTTGCAAACCATGTGATATTTGTTTTTTACTTTTCTGGAAGCCAAGGTCCTGGAATCATGTAATTATGTAAGAACATCAGCTTTCATTTAAAACAAAAAATCTGCTTCTAGCCTTTGTGTTTGTGGAAGAGGGCCGAAGCCCAAAAATCTAAAAGACTTACAAAACCCAGAAGACTAGAAAAGAGAGACCCAGACTTCTTGTTTATCTTTTAAACAAACTTCACAAACCTTTGCAGGGCCAGGTTTACACTTTCTGAGCACACAGCATTACTCCTTAGTTCATAGGCTTTAGCGATGATATAAAATGTTGCCAACATGTTTGGTACACCATAGGCTAAAGCCTACTTCACCTTTTCCACACAAGTAATCTCATCTAAGGCAACCAAGATTTAACCCTCCAGCTCCCACGTCATGATTCATTTACTAGATAAATATTTTTTCAAATGGCAGATTTGCACACTTCTGTGCTATTTGCCCCCAGACAATATCCCTTGGGGAATTTTCACCTTACTCTAGAAATTCAATAAGGAGCTGTAAACGCTAATGGAGTACTTCAAGAATGATCTCTTTTCAGTCCTAGCCTCTACCACGTACTTCAGCAGCCTCACATTTGATATGAAATCTGGTAAGTAAAAACCAGCTGCTTAAAAGATTCAGAAACTTCCACATATTTAGCAGCATCTTAAGTGGTACTTAGGATTTGAGGGAAGGAAAGTGATTTTTTTTCCTAATTGCATAGTAATTATTCCAGAATAAAAGTAATCTTAATCCAAAATAGGGGCATACAGCAGGAGAGTTCACTGCTGGAAGGTTAAAAGAGAAACATTACAATAATTCCACAATCTAAATTTACAGTCCTTCTTACACTGTCTTCGTCCATGAAGAAGTCTATTCCATGATTATTTAGTATCTGTAAATAAATGTTGCAGTGAAGCTCATACCAATTCACATAAGGAAGGAGAGACATAATCTTCACTTTGAGCAGTGCATACATGAGGCTGAGTACAAGGTCAAAGGCCACAGAAGTGAAATTAGCAAAAGGAAAGAGAGGGGAAAAGGTACGTTTAGTGATGTCTCAGCCCAATCATGAAACATTAGTACAGGGTTTTTTTAGACTTCAGAAGTTAAGTACAGAAGAATGTATAGTTTAGTATAACACACATCTCTTGCATCTAACCAGGTCGGCTACCAGTAATAGGGGAACTGCTGTCACACAAGCTTCAGCACATACAGTACAAGGCCAGCTGGAAGCCTGGCTATATAGGTCATAGCTGGAGCTTCTGCTTCACTGCTGCAGGTACCACAGCTAGTTCACTTAAACGCAGCTATTTCTCCATTACTGCAAAAATCCTCCAGCTGTAACTTTGAAGTGTTGCTTTCTAAAAACAAGCATCGCACTGTCACAATCCTACATGCATGTATACTGTCTGAAACCAAGTCAGAGATCAGCACTTCTCATGCCAAAGCAGCCATCAGAAGTGCAAACAATTTAAAAGAGTGCTAGCAGATTTTATTTTAATTTACTTCCAAACTTCATTGGCTGCCCAGCAAATTGATGAAAGTGGTACCTAGAGTCCTCTTCAGCTTACTCTGCACTGTTTTACAACATAGCATTGCATATAGACTATGGGGTAACCCTCAGGAGAAAATCCAAAATCAGCACGTCAGAAATGTATTTGCACTTGGCTCAGCAGGCACCAAACTACATTGTCTGGCCTTGAGAGGCAAGAAAGGTACATTTATCTGGAGTCTCAGAAAGACACCCATGGGAAACAATCACTGTCTGTAAATATCACTGAGGTAACTAGATAAATGAAGACAGGGAATTATGGAGAGTCTCAGAACATGGTAGGAAAAGAATCAATGTCTGAAAGCTAAGGAAGGAAAAAACTTAGTTAACTAAATGCACTAAATTCTTAACAAGAGGAGAAGTAAGAAAATTACATATTCATCTAATCAGTAGCAGGTAGCAGGTAATTAAGATATATAGATTATAAAGCACTTTCTGAGACCACATACAGCAAATTAAAAAAATCCCTAGGAGCACCATCTAAAATATTCTCAAGAAGTATCACACCAAGATGGTGCACAGCAAAACACACGTAGTTAGAAATAGCTGATGCGAGGGATCTTTTTTAGTCTGTTCTGAAGGAAGCTAGTCTCCAGTGTTACCCACATCATATTTTACAGTGCCACTCAATGCAGTAGGACCACACAAGATACAACCAGCTGCAAAACATACAGAATGCTTTCACACCTGCCCATATAGGAATAATATTGCATTACTCTTCTTACTTAAAATAAGCTTGTATCATCTTCATCTCACTGCATCAGGTCTTTCTGAAACTGTTTTTGCTTTCCTACCCCTTGTTTAGATGAACTGAAAAGGAAAATCCACCTTCCTAATATATATTAGAAATACAGAGGGGAAAAAATATGTGTATGTGTATATATATATATATATATATATATTCTGTTTATATTCTCTCTACATATATCTATTTAGGTTTGCCTCAAACTGCTAGTTGAAAAAAACCTGCCATGCAGAAATAAGGTGGTTGCTTGTATTCCTGCTGTGCACCAGAAAACAGAGCCAGAATCATCGTAAGAAATCTGACAGAATATGGCTGCAGGAGCAGAAAAGTGCTGAAAGACCAGCGTGGTCACAAAACCAAGAAATGTGGACTAGGACAGCAAGTACTCAAACACAGCAGAGCCTCACCACAAACTTCATCTGCTTGCAGCTGATATAAGGAGAGCAGAGCAAGAGTCATGGCTTTAAACCGCTGATCTGATCTATATCTCACCTTCTCAGAGCACCAGACCTAACATTTCAAAAGTTATTTATATGCCCATTTTGGATTACTAAATCTATTAACTTAAATTATAGTGCCACTGTGTCGTGTAATACCAATCTCTTTTACAGCCAGAGGGAAGACTAAGTGTAGGAAAATGCCTCATACTGTTTGTACCTCCCTTCAATGGCCTGGCTGAATGTAGCTGATGAATGCAGCAAGCTGACTGACCTGTCTGTATACTTCCATTTACTTGGATTGAAGAATTTGCAAATCAGTTAAAAATGCCAAGGGACATTACCAGATAAGTACCATTTTTCTAGTCTTTTGTTCTGTGAAAATGCTTCTTCTGTTACCTTGCAATCATCAAATACTGGGCCTTGTAAACTTTTCTTGCTTCATAATGGATTATACCTATTAAAATCCTTAACTTGAGCATGGCAGTACTTCGATTCAAGTTGGCTAGCTTGTCAGAAAGCACTAGTTACAGCTTACATTAGCACATCTCATCAGCCACTAACACAATCACTCTGCAGTCATTCAATCACTGTGTGAAGCTCTGGAGTTATTTTCCAGTGCAGTTGCCCTCATCTATGTTAAACTAATCCGAGACAGATCGTTCAAGTTAATTTTGCAGTAAAGACACAGGCTGAATGAGAGAACATGATTTTCCCAACTGCACAGCATACTTAATGCCACAGTTGGGAATGATACATACCAGTTTGGTTTCCAGCAGTTGTTCCATCCACTAGACAAACCTCTTCCCATTCTTACTGTGAAAGCGTATATATTGTGGTTTAATACAAGACTGGGCAGTTGACCAAGTAACAGCTTGTTTTTTTCAGTTCAGGTTTTTTTTTTTTTTCTAAATTTAACAGTTGGGAGATTTTGAAATGTGTCTGCAGATGAATCAACAGCTTAAATGGTTCAGTGAGCAAAATAATTGTATGGATTTTTTTTCCCCCAACATGGGGATTTTAACATATTTGCACTTGGCAGACACAACAAATTCGAGTAAAACTCATTTCTCATTTCAGTTCAATTTCTGTTCTCTTTAACTCTCATTTCTTAACCATATTTCTGCTGAAAGGCCAATATTGAAATTAAGAAGCATAGCTCTACAAAGTTAATGGAGCTTTGCTGATTTACATCAGCTTAAGATTCCAGCCCACATATTTTTCTTTAATTAGGTTAGGAGCCATAAACAGTGTAAACACTGGAAGTGCACGATGTTCTGAAGTATGAGTTTAGAACTAGACAAAAGAATTTTGAAGTAGAAAAAATGTGTGGATGGTGCATTTCAACAAAGACAGAAACAAATTTTTCATGGCATTTCATAACAACTACAAGGCACAAATCAAGGACCTATATTCCGTAACAGGCTATAAGTGCTGTGTCCTGTAAGGTCATCAGCACTAATCCAGCCCACCAGTTACAGAAGTTACTATTAATATTGGTCCCATTTCAATTAGACTTCTTGGTTTTTGAATCAGTCACCTATTTAAGTACTCTGATAAAGTTCCTGTGATGATCGCATCTAAAAAAAAGTCACCATGGAAAGACATATTTGCCTTTGCAGTTTATTTCACTGAAGACAGTTACAGAAGCTGTAACTAAACAGCAAAACGACATTCTACTAGACTACAGTACTATTTACACTAAGGAGTAATTATAAGGAATTATCACCGGTAGGCAAAACAAAATCCTAGATATTGAGAAACATATGTTGACATTTTAGCCATTAATTACAATCAATAGCACTTTTCTAATGGATTCACCCAAGTAAGGTTAACAGAAGTCCAGTTTATGTAGCTACTATAAAAACAGCACAGACAAAATAAAGCCGAGCTACCACACAGGCTCTGCTAAATGTTCAGAACCAGCAGGTACTGCTTTCTACACAACTGATGGGGAAAAGTACTGAGACATCTATGTCAGACTGGGCTCCTTATTCTGGTTTTAATCTAGGCATTGTGGGCACTATGCTCCCCAAACTCCATGGTGAACCAGTGGTAGCCCTGGATAGACATGATCTGAATTACAGATTCACAGATTGGTAGGGGTTGGAAAGGACCTCTAGAGATCACCTAGTCCAATCCCCCTGTTAAAGCAGGATCATATAGAGCAGGTTGCACAGGATCACATCCAGACAGGTTTTGAATATCTCCAGAGAAGGAGACTCCACAACCTCTCTGGGCAATCTGTTCTAGTGCTCTGTCACCCTCAAAGTGATGAAGTTTTTCCTCATATTCAGATGGAACTTCCTGTGTTCCAGTTTGTGCCCATTGCCCCTTGTCCTATCACTGGGCACCACTGAGAAGAGTCTGGCCTGTTCCTCTAGACATCCACCCTTTAGATATTTATAAGCATTGATAAGATGCCCTCTCAGTCTTCTCTTCTCCAGGCTAAACAGACCCAGCTCTCTCAGCCTTTCCTCATAAGGGAGATGCTCCAGTCCCCTAATCATCTTCGTGTACTTAGGCACTCTCTTAAAATGTGAGGGCAAAAGAGCTGCCACACCTAAGACAAATTCTTTGTAGAAAGGAATCGGAATATAACTCCTTAAGGAAGCAAGGATAATGTCTGAGTATTAGAGAATTCTCGTCATATACAGTAATATACACTGATAACATTCCAGGCTAAACCTTACTCCTTTTTCTCAAGGGATACTGTGGCAGTTACAAATGTGATTGCAGACTGAAATAAACTCAATTATTTGTGGAAATACTTGGAACGTGGGAGAACATCAGAGGACTCAAAGACATAAGTGATGTTTCACACTGCAAGTGGCCTGCCCTGGTTTTCAGATGAGGCGCTCAACACTTAAGATTGGGCTGTGAATGGTATAAATGTAAGGAAGTGACAGATTTTGACACATACAGTAATAACTGTAGACCTTAACAAATACCAGCAATATACAGTAATGACAGAGAAGGCTGCAGCCAAGGAGGAGTGGTGGGCTACTGTCCACAGGGCTTCTCTGCCACCACATCAAGTGGGAAGAAATTTGAAAACCAAAAGCAGGCGCAGCTTCCGAGAAAAGGAGGATGGCACAGTTGTGCCAGCAGGCTGAGGTGGCGGCAGTGGCAGCTGGAAGAAGCTGAGGAAGGGGTGGTAATTCTCTAAAATTAACATTTAAAGAAGGAACAGTGTGTCCATGAATAACTGACATGAACAATCACAAGATGAGTTGAATCTTTTCCTACTACTAAGTGCAGCCACATAAAGGCATCAGAACATTGACCGACCTTCAGTGAATAAAGGGACTGTTAAAAGTAGTGACAGTAAGAGCACTGTAGGAAAACTAGATATAGCATACAGAATAATGTCAATGCCTAGAGAAAAAAAAATACATACACAGACTTTATAAAGTCACATTTCCGCACACATTTGATATGCGATCAAATATTTTATTTTCCCTCAAAAAAACCCCCACCCACTTGGCATAGCTCTGGGTTAAGGGATACAGACTGCAGGAGGGAAGTGTTTGGAGGACATTCCACAAAGCCAATTTACATGCATTTGGCTTAAATGTCAGCTGCACTTCTAGTAAGCCTTTAAATACTACCATACTGACATCCTAGAGACATGAAAGTGAGATCACATGCCTGTACATGTTAAAAATAATTAAAGTAATAGCCTAATTTTGCAAGCAATTTCCTACAATTCAAATGCAACAAAGTAGAGCTGCAAATCAGTTCACACAAAAGTCATGCCATCATTATTGCATGTTCTCCTTGTTAGGAGAAGCTGAAGTACTGGATTATCTTCACAGCATTCTTAAAATTCATTATGATATATACACTCTTTGTAAAAGGTATGTACATAATAATACAACTAAGCACAATAGTTATCATTTAAAAAAAAAGAAATCATAGACAACACTACACAGGATGAAGAGATTACTGATAAAGAAATTGCTATGGGAGTAAAAGGTTTTAGGGAAAAAATAGCATGTAATGGGGAAGAAATCAAAAGCTTTTTACAAAGACACAAAGAGCTAAGAAAGAGAGGACTGAAACAAGTGCAGAGCATACAGAGTGAAGTAGAGAAAATAAAATGAGTGTGAAATTACACAAAGCATGCACAGTAAGGAATAACTACTGAGAGGCAAAACGATGTACCATTTTTGACTAAATATTCAGGGATGTGCTAATGAGATATGAGGCCATCCAGGAAGAAATGCCTGAAGGTTCAAGATCTGAGAACAGAAAAATGTGTGAGAAGCAGGCACAGATACACATACTTGGAAATTACCAATAGAAAAGATACAACTGAACCCATCAGAGCAAGGCTGAAGATGTTATGAAGAAGAGAAGGCAATAGAAAGAAGAAACATAGACTCATAGAATGGTTAGGGTTGGAAGGGACCTCAAAGATCATCTAGTTTCAACCCCCCTGCTGCGGGCAGGGCCACCCTCCACTAGACCACGTTGCCCAAAGCCTCATCCAACCTGGTCTTAAACAGGAATTTTGCCAAAAGAAAAATTAAAAGGAGGCCAAGGAAACTATAAGCAAAGCAGAAGATATCCAATACAGCACAATACCAAAGACGACAAGAGCAGGGAAGAAACAGAGGTAGTGACAGTAGTATGAGAGGAAGCATACAAATGGCAATTGCCCCACATATTTCATTAGGAGTGAAACTGTGGGAACCATAGATGTTCAGATCATTTTAACCAAACCAGTCAAACTGTAATTCCCATCAAAGAACCCACAAAAATAATACATAAAAAGCCTGATCGAACATCTTCAGCCAAGTACAACTTGCAGTTCAGGGCAGGTAATCTGCAAGACTTCAATAATTTGCAATACTGAATTCTAAAACACAGTAAAATAAACTCAGTAGTATTTACTTAAGCCCAATTATTTTCATCATAGCTTTCCGCTGAAAAATGGCTGTACATTTTGGCCCAACTCAACATCATTTTTCTTTAGATTTAAGAATCTTTTCTCTGCCAAAATCTAAATTACTGTTTGGCTGACATTTAAACAGTATTAATTAATAAACTATAACAGTCGGGCTACTATTCTATTCTCAACTCAGGCAATACCCTGATACATAACCTTGAATAAACCACTTGGATTCAGAGAATCTGTTTCCCTTCTCACCATTTTGTCTCTTCTGATTGGGATACAAAGAGGTTTTACAACTGAAGATTTGGTAAATAACAGTATCTACATTAAATGGCAAGCTAAAAAATTACTTTCCTTGTTATCAGACATAAACATACCAGTAAGAACAAAGACTACAATTACAAGACATCCACTGGGATGTAGGAGACCTGGATCATTTAGATATTTGCTAGCTGGACTTGCTATTACTTCAATCTTTGCATCTTTAAAAGCTTAGTCAGCAATATCAAACAGACATAGAAACATAGAATCATAGAATGGTTTGGGTTGGAAGGGACCTCAAAAGATCATCTAGTTCCAACCCCCCTGCTGCAGGCAGGGACACCCTCCACTAGACCACGTTGCCCAAAGCCTCATCCAACCTGGCCTTGAACACTTCCAGGGATGGGGCCTCCACAGCTTCTCTGGGCAACCTGTTCCAGTGCCTCACCACTCTAACAGTAAAGAATTTCTTTCTAACATCTAATCTAAATGGACCTTCCTTCAGCTTAAACCCATTACCCCTTGTCCTGTCACTACACTCCCTGATAAACAGTCCCTCACCAGCTTTCCTGTAGGCCCCCTTTAGGTACTGGTAAGCTGCAATTAGATCTCCCTGGAGCTGCCTTTTCTCCAGGCTGAACAACCCCAACTCTCTCAGCCTGTCCTCATAGGAGAGGTGCTCCAGCCCTCCGATCAGCTTTGTGGCCCTCCTCTGGACTCGCTCCAACAGCTCAATGTCTCTCCTGTACTGGGGCCCCCAGAGCTGGACACAGTACTCCAGGTGGGGTCTCACAAGAGTGGAGTAGAGGGGCAGGATCACCTCCCTCGACCTGCTGGTCACGCCTCTTTTGATGCAGCCCAGGACACGGTTGGCTTTCTGGGTTAGCTCTGTTTTTCTGCTTTTGATATATGTGTCTATATGTGTACATTATTTCGGTGATTTTGCTGGAAATATTTCAGGCTTTAGTGAAACCAAAGATAATGGTCTCAAGATTTTGTGTCTTAAATAGAAATTCAGCAAAGGGAAAAAATACACTCTAATATGAGTACTGGCTGTGCAGAGGCACAAAATAGCCATTGTGGTCTCAGAAAAAACAATTTTAGACAATGCTACATTTCATGCTTTGAAGTGTCAAATTCTACAAACTCTGAGACTATCTGATCCTGTTAGCATCTGCCTTTCCACTAGCAAAAAGAATCACTGAATTGCAGCAGCAAAAACAACACTGCTTTTTATCAGGTGAGTTGAAGCAGACTCTGACCACACTGAGCAAAAAATAGTTGAATGAACTGGAAGCATCCTCTTGCACTTGGACTTACCTGAATTGCATAACCAGGTGAAACAGCATGTTAGCTCAGGTTTGAAACACCTCTGCTACCATGTACAAGTAAACCCCCACTTAATTCACTAATGCATTTTCCCTCTCCCATTCAACCATATAAATTATGTAACCCTCCTGAAGGGAAAATAGAAAAAGAATTTCATCAGCTGAGATCAAATTGAGTTGAATGTAAAATAACTTGCACTCTAACTTTTATTAAAACATAAAGCAAGCAATATAATGGGTTACCGGAGACATATTAAAAGACAGTGCTGTGCTGAACAGCCATACTTGAAAGCAACTCCATATCAAAATAAGAAAGGAAGAACCCAGATTAGGGGTAAGGTGTAAATTTTTAAGGATCATCAAATATCACTTTCAAAGTTCTAAGTATTAGAAATTTTGCAATGATGTTTACAAAGAAACAGCCTCTAAATTCCATTATAACACTGATTCAAATAAAACTTCAGGGGGTGGGGGTTATTTAGAGTGGTAGCTTTAAGACCTGAATCTGCTATATGAGTGTTTGTTCCAGTTCTGTCCCAAAGGAGAATGAATCTAGATGACCCAAAATTTTTCTTCCAGCCCTATGTTTCTCTGACTGAAGGTGCGGAAGCTCCATTGTGATGATTTATTCAAGTGCAGGTGCCCCAAATGAAGTCTGAGCATCATGATCATAGATGCATATTTCTAAGTAATTATCCAACCTGACCATTTGCTGTCACTTCTCCAGCTCTCCATTTCACATATCCATCTTGCCACCCATGCTTACCTCAGCCTCCCACTCTTTGCACCAAACTTGCTCTCAGCCCTATTTAAATTGCAGTTCTAATCCAGAGCCTTCCTGTCTCAGGTCTAGCACTCACAGGACGTTCCTGCATCTCAGTCACTTTCCTATGTTTTATTTTAGGCCCTAATCTGGGGAAGCACCTTAAAGTGTGGGTAAACATGCTTTCTCGAATAAGGACGGGCATTAACACATGCTATACTAAGCCTAGGTTTGGGGCTGCGCTTCCTGTTGAAAGCTAGGGGTTTTTTTCTCAGTTGTGATAAATATCTTTCTAGGTATCCTGTCTGGCATCTTGTAAACTTACAGACCACTAGAAATAAGGAAAAGGAGGGTTTCAGGTTCCTTTTAATTTACTGAATTAGAATGTATTCAAAACTGGTTATAAAACGCAGCTGTAAGAAAACAATAAAAACTGTATTGGGTTTTGGTTTGGGGCTTTTTATGTTAAGAGACTGTTGGCAAGAGTCTAGTCTTTTCAGTATACAGCCCTCTTCTGTATTATAATATAGCCCTAAATAACTAATAATTCCCTCTTCTCCTTCTATTCCCATCTTTTAGAAGTTCTCAGAAGCAGTTATTTTAAGGTAACTCTGGTCACAACAGGATACAGAAGGACTGAGATAAACAGCTTTTATCCCCTGCAATGAAAGGAAGCAATTAAGAAGCCAGAAGCATCATTCTCGGTCTTATAAAACCACAGCACAAAAGAGGAATACTTAGCAGCAAAAGAATGAAGAAGCTAGGAAGCTCAGATTCCATGGTACTAGAGGAAAAATGTCTAAACTTCTGTTTTCCATGAGCATGGTAATGTAAGAGATACTACACTCAGTAGATCTAACAAGAAATTCCATTAAGACTCTACTTTGAATGTAGAAAAGTAAAATAAACAACTTAACCATTTCTAATGTGCCAGTTACCTTAGAATCCAATTGCAAATGTTATGTAAACCAGAATAATTATCTCCAGCTGAAAAATTGCCATATTGACAGTCTAAGAGTTCAGCTTCTAGCACGGTATGTAAAGAATCAAAGAGACTTCCAAAATTTTTGCAGGTTGATCCATTTCTTCCTCAAAAAAGGAACAAAGGAAAAATAAAGTCTATAAAATATGAGAATAAAGTGATGGATAGATGGATGGATGGAAGGAAGGAAGGAAATGATGGTACAATAAACAGAATCCTAGAAAACTTTTCCAGTCATAAAGGGTGTGATTGGTACTACCTGGCTGTATATGATGCACTCTTTACTGAGGTTTCTATGGCTATCTAATACAAGGCCAAAGGCAGACCTTCCAGCACTTTCTAGGTGCTTAGAAGAAATAATTTCTATTAATAGCTAATATATATGAAATTTAAAATATGTTATTCAAACCAAATATACCGCTTGCGAAATGAGGTAGTCAAACTGAATATTAAGAAATCTATTCTTTCAGAAATTTCAGCCCAATAACTATGCTTCAAGAATAATCTCTAATATAAGATCAAGGCTCAAGATGAGTCCCTTACTGCTTGTACTACTCCCTTTTGAGAGAATCTGGAATAAAAATTAAAGTGCCAATGCACAGTGTACCTTCCTAAGAAAGCATTAACTTGCTAGGAATAAGAATTGCAAAGCTTATGTATTACAGCACCACCTGGTGTGGCTTGCCATGGATACAAATTATAAGTGGACAAAACCTACCAGGTCATCTAATTTACCTGTCAACCAGTGCAGAATTCATCACTATAGCATAACTTTGGTGCTTTTCATTTTCTTTTCCATTTTAAATTATTTGTTCCGGAAAATATAATTCATATCTAATCAGATTTCTGAACAACATTTGATGCATAAGTGGCTCATAAAATTCCAGTTACAAGACTGATGGTTCAGTTTTAATTAACAAATACGCTGTTGGTGAATCCTATGACTTCCCACATCACGGTGACTGTCAAGCAAGCAAGAAAACATGCCATTATTTTCTTAGAAATTTAACTTTAGTAAGTGGTTCAAGCAGAAAAATGGGGACTCTCAATACGAAGACATGAGATGGATTCGCAAAGATCAAGATACAAAGCAGCATGACCCCTCAAATCCTATGAGAGAAGGTCTTTCTATCAGGTGATGAAGGGGCATTCTGCTGAGATTACATAGAGGACTACACAGCACACTTAATTGCACTGTGCTTAGCTGTTTACATACTTAGCTGCTTGGCAAATTATAAAAGAGAAATTAATTCTTTCATTATTCTATCAATATTAGGATAGACAGCCTTAGCAAAGCATACTTGGAACACTGTAAAATTTCTAGGTATCTGGGTCACAGGCACCCTATGCATTGCTTTATAAAGCATTCCATTTCCCCTTACCTTTCTCTGCTAAAAAATAAAAGTTATTGTATGACATATATAATACAAAAAGCGAAAGGCCTTATTTACCTCTTGTGCTGTCATAAATGAAGAATAATTGCATGAAATCCAATAGAATGTGAATTGGTATAGATTAGCAGAAAATCTGTCCCAAAAGCCTCTACTCCATCAGCCAGACCTTTCTCTTGCCAGAGACAAGAAATGAGTTCTGTGCGAAGCTACACTGATTCTCTTTAACACACAGATACCAGAGTACTTGGGTTTATTTTTTGTCTCAGGCTACTGGTAGGGAGGCGCATCTCTGGCTAGGTACAGAACAGCTAGCATCTGTCTAGTCACACAAAAGTGCTGAAATTTAATCCTGCCAAATTCTGGTGTCTAAATATTCTGTAAAACTGATTTTTGTGTATACGGTAATCCACTGTCCTCCATCCTGCAAAGCGAAGAGCATTTTGACGACAAATCACAATACAACTTTCATGAATAAGCTGG
The DNA here is from genome assembly GCF_028858705.1 of Grus americana. NCBI lineage: Eukaryota > Metazoa > Chordata > Aves > Gruiformes > Gruidae > Grus > Grus americana. Next base: position 53,099,908 of record NC_072856.1, on the reverse strand, counting down.
CATATCTCACTATAACCTGGCATATCTCACTATAAATGTTTACGAAAGAAAAGGTGAAACTAACATTGAAGGATGGATGCAGCTGCTCTCTAAAACACTCAATAGTAACATTATCTGCATTCTTGCTATGTCATTGTCATGAGTTTGGATAAAGGCCAAGCAACTTGCAGGCAGGCCTTTCTTTACAATCAAAAGCTTGCTAAGTTTCTAATTACTTCTCAAATTCTGCCAGACACTTGGCAATTTTTAAATAGTTTTTTGTAATTGCAATGCCTTACAAAAAGGAATCTGATAAGCTAAATCACTTCCATAAGTTCTGAGTCTGTATGCAAAAAAGCTTGTGCATACACATCACCCATTGTCCCATAAGATAACCCCCTAAAAGCAGACTGAGTATTAACACTGTCACTCAAGCTGAAACAGCCTAAAGGAACCAGTACATTTCCTTTATTACATTTTTAATTTTGAAGATCTGTTACCCAAAAGACACCACCTGCCAAGTTCTTCTGAAATACAGAGGGGTATGTTTCAATGGAAGAAAAAGCATGAATGTTAGTCACAAATACACACAAAGTTCAAGTGGTAATTGAAAATTCATTTTGCTGTTTGCTTATCCCCTTCATTTCTCATTTTATGTGTACATAAGTCATTAAAGTTTCCCTTAGGACCAGTCTACACTTATTTTTTCAGCTTCTTTTCTTTGAGGTTGAAAGTATGCATTGCCAGAACATCATCAACTGCCAGCAATTAAATTAGGTAAAACAACATCAGGCAATTTTGAAAATCACTTTCAAAGAAACTACTCCCTCTGCAAGAAAATTAAGTGAGCAAAATATCTGTAACCCATTGTCAGTATCCTGAAAAACTAATTAGGTGTATGCTTTTGATAAAGTAAGCTGACAAGAACCTTTCACCTCTTCTGTAAGATCCAATTTGCCTTGGAAATTTCTAATTTCTCTTCTGGTGTGTCACATGTGATTCATCCAAATACAAAGCAAAAAAGAAAAAAAAAAGAGAGAAAAGGAAAGATCAAGTGCTTTTGGACTTGTACTAATGAATAATGGATATCATTATTCCAACCATAGTATAAATCTTCTAAATCTAAACTTTCATGCCTAACAGTTTATCAAACATACCTTCAAAGTTACCATAAAAATAACTCCAGGATGCTTTTTTACCAAAAATAGTACAAACTGCCAGAAAAGTGGCTTAAATGATGACCTCTATTCTACATAGCTATCACCAGAATGAAAACATTTACCTAATAACACCAAACATGTGCAAAAATAGGTTTAGAGAAGTCTCGTGGTCCTTTGGAACTGCTGAACCTAGAAGGTGTCCAGCTTGCTGTGGTATAATGTTTTGCCTACTTATTTAAGTTGGTCTACATGAAACACTTTGGTGACTCTTAGCACACAGGAAAAAATGCCTTCCAGCTTACCCACCACTACTTTTGATGTTAGAAGGGAGAAAGCAAACCATTTAGTCTATTATTAGAATTACATTCTTCATTTGTGAGCTGCCCTGCTTCAGGAAGGCTGAAATCTTTAAACAAAAAGAGTCAACTAGGACTGGTCCAAGAATCTGAACATCTGCAGTCCCCAAAAATGAAGAAGCAGGGTGCCCATTTTCTCAGTTTCTCTTAAATTTAATTTCAGTGTTTTTCACCATTTCCTAAGAACCAAGTCAAAAAAAAAAAAAGAAAAAGACAAATATCAAAAAGTGATCATCTTTCACACATTGGGTAAGATATTTTAACATCCAGTTCCTAAATGCTAACTACTATTCTTCCGAAGAGCGACTGGTGTGGTTTCTTTGAAATGGTCCCCTTGATAGCGGATCATTTTTTCAGTGCTCTCCCAATCTTCAAATCAGAAATGCAATATTGTTTGTCCTCTGAATATTTCATATAAAGTTCTCAAACACATACAAAAATCAATGAGATGATATCCTAGCATAAGTTTCTATCACAGCAAATGCTTTTTCCTGTTTTCTAATCAGTTTTCATAGGTTTGCACATTTTGAAGCTAGAATGGACCTTTCTGATCAGATATCTTAATCTTCTATTTAACCTACTGCAGGATAGGTTATGTCAAGAAACCCCACATAGTCATTTGTTTATTAATTCACTCTGGATTTAAAGACAATACATTATGTCACTAAGTAATCTTTTTTGAAGCTGGATTACAGTCATTGTTAAAACATTCATTTGCTTTTTACTGTGAAATTATCATAGACTTGCTTGTGATTTCCATTTCCTGCTGGATGAAAGTGCCAGTTTTTCAAAGACTTCAGGACAGTTATACTCATTTCTATGAGGTAAGGATCTCATATCCCAGGGTACAGTTCTGCATCGTTACTGCTTAAGACATGATGAGATACAAAACTGCAAGATTTTCAAAAACTTATCTAATAAATTATTTCAAATTGCTGATAAGCATATGGGCATTGAGGCATTCAGTTCTGTAACAAGAAAAGAGAGGATGGGCTCATTTGGTCAGGGACGGGTGTTCCTGTGTCCCTGAGACACAAAGGCAGACACAAGCTTATCTCCACAATTGTTTGTAAAAAGCAGGTTCTATTCCTGACAGTGGTTCTTGGTGGCTAATGTAGTGTACCTACATATTATAGACACAAACAGTATTATATTTTAGTGCTGTAAAATCCTATTACACAAAGATATCTTAGTTGCACATCCATACTTAGACATCATTGTACAAACATAAAGGAATTACCAAATGCAGCAAATTAATTCACTTCTTATTTAAGCAAAATAACAATTATATACATGTCTTATATACATGAAGCAGGTAACTTTATCTGCATTTTTCTTCATCATTTCACAAGGGAAATTGTTAGGCTTATGTGCCCACACCAGTACTATTAAAGCACAAAGTGATCATCAGCAGGACTGATGGTATTCCTTGGTATTCTACCCAGAGGTAAACAGCTGCTGCAACCTGTTTAGTGAAAGCAACACCCCACACCACATCTTTTCAGAACACCCTGAAAACCCTCCCTCAGCTGGATAACTCTCTTTGATTTGCCGTTCAGATATGGAGGCTAACCACAATGTCCAAGGCTGGAAAGAGTCCATGGCTTGCAGCTTCCCTTGAAATGAAGGGCTGATGCCTCCCAGGTCATCTCTGCCAGGCTGCTGGCGAGGTGTTGAACCCCAGCTGCACCACTCAAGTATCAGAATTGCAAAACAGTTTATACTGTTGTGAATCCATATTGTGAAAAAATGAAAAAAACCCCAGCTGATCCAAAGTCATCTCAGGCTTTGATAATGGCACATTTTAAAAGACCTTTTTTTTAATAAAAGGTCAAATTCTGCCATCAAACACGTACACATGAATAATTTTCATAAGGAAAATGAAGCCATAGGCTCCATTAGACATCGCTGGTAAACTCTGTATCGAGAAGAACATTTTAAAAGTATTTCAATATTAAGAGAAAAAAACCTGTATCTGAACTAGCATTTACTCATTACTAATGTGCACATGAATCAAAAAGATGCACATATAACAGGTGACTCTTGTGTTTACACATTTCAGCTGTTTTCCACATCTGAAAATAACAGTACTGAAGTTGCATGCATGAATGGTACCAAAGCCAGGAGGAGTACAGGAGGAACGTATATTGGGAATGAAAGGAAGGATAAAATTTAGAGATAATGGGGAAATGGTCAGATTCAGCAACCTGGCACTAGTATCTACATTGGGGGGGGGAGAAGAGAGTGAAGAAAAGACTGGGAGAGTGGGAAAAAAAGAACCACAGATTTTCTGAGGAACAGGGCTTTCCAAACAGACCTTTCCAAACACATTTCATAGCATGTGTACCCACACATATATTCCTTATTGTTACCTAATAATAATGTTTAAAAAAAAAAAAAAGTGTTTGGCTACAAGCCATAGGAGACAAAGTCGTAAGCTGCCTCTCTTCCGAGATCTCACCAAAGCTGACAGCCTGAGTTAACAAAAGAAAAGTTTCCAATGCATTTGAAGAAGAGACAGCTTAGGAGCAGCTTGGTTTTGGTGACAGAGGACAGCTCAAAAAGAAAGATATGAGTCACTGCCACAAAGATGGCAGTGAAAGAGTGAAGAGGAAAAAGAATCAGACACCTGAGGGATCCCAAAGGATGACAGCAATGACAAATGACCTTTGAAAAAATCTGGAATTACCAGTACTTCAAAATGAAAAAAAAAAAAACCAACCCATGTTATTTACATGTTGTGAGAAGGTCCTTTAAATGAGTGCATTTAAAAAGCACAATAGGTGCAGAGATCCTGCTCTTCACTCCCCATGCACTGACACTCTTTCGAGTCTCTTCAGCTGGATGTACAGGAATTCTCTTTCATTATTTCCTGAGTGTTCAGTGAGAACTAGGCACTACTGTGAAGAGACCACACTGAGAAGTACTTATGGCCTAGAGAGAGAAATACGTAAGCTTGAGCAGCAACTAGAATGCCTAAACTAGATACTCATGGATTTAAACAAGACTTAACCTTTTCAGTAAGAGTTGAGCATACCTACATCACTGAAGTCCAGGTTATTCTAGAGATTAAAAATACTTCTAATTGCAAAGAGAACACGTAACAAACAGACCAGCATTACTCCTTATCATTATTAGAGCACCGGCATTCTACTAACAGTAAAAATCAAGCTGTTTCCTTGCACAAAATCCTTCTATACCTCAATTATTACATACGACAAAATAAATGAGAGCTACAGTGTGGCAAACAGTGGTAAAGCTAGTAATAAGACAACCAAATAAATCTGTAATGTTCCTTAGTTACAAAGTGAGTTTCATCTTAAAACCTAAACAGCGTCACCACCTTTGTCCTAAACTTTTAGGTCATGAAATAAAAATCCACACTAAACCCTGGCTGACTGTTAGCCAAATGGAGCTTTGACCAAATTTCATAGACAATGAACTCCAAGATCTTTCTAATAGGCATGAGAGAAACAACTGCAGACAGACACCATCTAATGCTGAAGGTACTGTATGTAATTGTAACCCCTAGACATGTGGAGAGCAGCCAAGAAGAGTTCTGTCTCAGCTTTCTTTGCTTCCAGTGGCTTTGGTATACTGGATGCCAAGGAGTTTGATTGATGAAGCTGAGTAGATTTTTAAAATTCTGCTTAGATGGAGAAACCCTTGACCACTGTGATGCAAGAGGCAACACTTTACACATAATCTGGTCAATAAAAGAAGGAAAATAAGTGGTCCTCAGATATAGTAAAGAAATTTCAGTATTTTCTAAAAGAGTCTCTGAAATGCATTATCATTTCCCAGAAGACAAACATGTTCTACTCAGTGTACCAACCTGTATATAAAATGAAGAGTTGCATTTAACTGACTTTGTTACAACCTATATAGTATTTTGAGCTGAATTGGCAAAAGGAACTAATAATCTAACGGTAATTTTCAGTGATAAAAAGTTGAGTATAAACACCTGTGTATAACTTTTATGCTTGCGTTTCTTTATTACACCATTTTAACAAAACACTTAAATTTGCACATGCCAGTAGCTTAAATATCTAGAAGCTTTTTTGTATTGGGCCCTAAGGCAGTCCCAATGAGTAGAGAAGGTCCTATATCTAGAATCAAAAGACAATTACATAGTAGACTGCTTCCCAGACCAACGTAATTCTTAAGTTCATTTTCAAAATAGCAGATTTCAAAATGGCCTCAACTAAATCACTCACCTGCCTGTTACACATGGACAATTTTTTTGCTGTTTAATATTCAGAGCTTACTCATATTGTCATGGAGCTATTTCAAATGGAAAAATTTTCATGCCCATGTCATAAGAAAGAAATTATCTGTGAGACTACTAATTTTTTTAATGTGGCACAGAAAGTAATCAGTTGGTATTATTTATGCCTTTAAAAATTGCTAATTTCTGCAAGTCAAGAACAATCTTTCAAAGCTCTGGATACTGCAGAAGAGTAGACTCTATTCACTAAGTAGAAGTAAAAAAGAAGAAAATATCATAGTAATGAGGGACACAGAAACAGCTCTGTTCTATGACCAACCTTGACACACCTGCACTATTTTGTTTATCACAGCTGTTGAAAGAATGTTTAACCTTAAAAAATACATCCTGAGTAAGGAACAGTTCATATTTGCATTGCCCAGGATTAAGGTAAGAATCAGAGGCTCATGACCACCATCCTGGCCTGCACATGTATGTTCAGATTTCAAAATATAGTATTTATGAGATCCACGCTCAGTATCTAGTCTCCTTCTAGAAAGCTGCAGTCATTCTATTTTTTGAAATGTTTCTGGATTTACATCTCAGAGCAGAAAGCGTTCCTCAGTCCTTGGTTTATCTGGGGCAGAGGGAGGAGGTATTTTCTTGCTAGAGGAAGAATCACATATAGGCTCAGATTTTTTTTGGAAGTCCCAGAGTCAGCAAAGCACTTTTGTGGACAGGCTATGGGCATTTCAGTATTGCACAATACGGGGCTGTGCAGGCCTGGGAAGCAGATTAGGCTTCTTAGGTGGTAGTGCACCAAGACAGTAACTCTACATGTAATTAAGATTATCTCAAACCTTAGGTGGTGATGAAGCTGGAGTAAGAAGTTCCTGTCTTGTATCTGCCCTGCCACACAATATTTCCTGCTTTTGTTCTTCCCACCATTCAAGCTGTGCATGTCATCTATTCTGAGATGCCTTCAAATAAGGGCAGTTCTTTACCTAGAGCTGCCTTACAGCACAACAAAGGTAGCAATAAATGGGACTAATGAGTCAGAAACAAGAGGTCAAAGGTTAGGTCTTCCTAAGTCAGTTTTATCACCATAGCAAGCATCTCACAGAAGGAGCTTTAAGATTTCACATACTTCCAGACAATCCCTACCCAACTGCACAGCACCAGAAGTAGCAGCCTAGCACTACTACTCTTGCCGAAGGTCAGGTTCTGAGAGATTGCCTGTACTGGCATATAGAAGCTGTACACATCCCTTTCCTTACCCACACAGACACAAATACTACAAAAAATAAAAGTAGGGTCTGCTACAGATCTCCCTATCTTCCTTTATGAGGTTAGCTGGATTTTCTTCTCTAATTGTGTCATATGTCATACATGTGGGGCACAATTGTGTAATGGATGTGTGACATCAATGCCTGTGTATGCCATAAATGCATATTTCAGTAATTGTGTTATGAGCATCTTGAACTCCATTTTCTTATGCTATCAGCAGTTCTCATGCATGTATGACCAGACAGTACAATATGAGCGGAATCAAAATACCCCCTTTATAAGCTGAAAAATGTTATGTTGGGAACAAAATTTCACCTAGATGTTTTAACACTGTAAGATAACACATCTAGTAATCTGTAGTAGTAACAAACAGCAGGCATTATCTTGCTTACAGTACAGTAGGTACACTGTTTCAAGAGACATTTGGAATAGCTTTTGATGGTTCACAATTACCATGCTTTTTAGATCAAAACGTACTCCGCAATTTCTTCTCTTTTAGCATGTGTTCGCAGATGACTCAATTTTCTGACAATTACTTATTTAATACTTTTACTTACTAGAAAAATCAGTGAGAAAAACAGAAAAATACTGATGAGAGACCAGTAAGACAACTAAGGTGCATATTCTTTCAACTCTTTTCTTCGCTTTCTGCTAGCTCCAAATGTTTGATTACAATTACAAAACCGCCCATTTTGTATCATGGATAGGTAGGTGTAATTCCTATCTATTTTTAATACACTAAGAATTTAAGAGATGTATTAAAAAGGGTTACACACCTACAAAAATAATGTCTTGGCAAAAATTGCTTCTGATTTTGCCAAGTAGAATGTTTTGAAGACATTTCAAAAAGTCAGGGGAAAACGTTAGCAGTTCCTCCTCCTGTATTTGAACCACCCAAAAAGCACATGAAATTATTTCACATCGCTTAAAATATAAGAAAAATACATTATAAGCTTTAATTTTGGCCAAAAAATAGATCTAGGCTAAGAGCTTATGACCTAGATGAAGAAGATTCAGTTACTTAAACCAACAGCTGGAAAGATTCTTAGGTTGTATGACACCACACCTCAGCCTACTAATCTGTCAGGTACCAGCCCTAGGAGCAGGAATAATGAAGTAATGGTATGCCAAAGGGAATCAGTAAAATAATAATCCCTTTCTTAAGTTTTATAGTCTGTTCTAGATGCAGATGTTGAAAAATAGCTGGCAATGACAGCACCTAGGATACATGCAAATAATTCCCTTTATACCCATCCAACTTGCTGGCTGAATCAAGAAGCTACAGAGTAAGGCGCCCCTCTTTCTTGATCAAAGATTAATCTGTCAGTTCCAGGAAAGACAAGAAGTGGTAAACTCTGCATGACGCAAAGTAAAGAATAATAAACACCTTTCACCTATATTTACCCTTAGGCCCACTAGTGGCACTTTCCTGGCTGCACAATCATCCAATTTCAGCCAGAAGGATGAACCATACTCTCAGCCAGACTACTTGACAGTCTTGTCATTAAGGCATGCTCCTGGGAAAGGTGGCTTTGAATCCACGTAGGCTGTGATGGAAACAATGCAACTCACTACGAATTCCCCAAGCAAGCCTCTCACCTCCTAGACTGCTACACGAAATGCAGGCAGCTGTTTCTCTGCCACAGCTTTGAGAGAAAATGCCCATAGCTTCCCCATTTTCATGTTTCACACCCAGTGAAACGATATGCTCCAAGCATACAATTATACGACTCCTGCAAGGGAAGCTCAGGTTTGCAAATAGTGTTGGCATCTGGATACCGAACATGGGCGATATCAGCAGTGCACATCAGAACTCTGATGTAAGTTTTGGTGCTTCTTCCTCTCATTGCACTTTGTGGACCACAAGATCATGGAAGAATTCAGGCTGGAAGGGATCTCAGGGGATCTTCAGTCCAACCTCCTGCTCAAAGCAGGGTGAGCTGTGATATCAGACCAGATTGCTCAGTGCTTATACAATCACATCTTTAGAAATCTCCACAGATGGACACTGCATAACCTCTCTGGGCAACCTGGTCCAATGCCCGGCTTCCCTCATGGTGAAAAACATCTGCCTTATATCCTGTCTGAACCTTTCTGGTTTCAACTTGTGCATAGCCTCAGTCCTTTATGTGCTTAAATTTGCTCCTGAGCTCTCCCTGTAAAATGGGTCCAATAATCATTCTCTACCTCTAGGGAGAGGAGAGATTGTAAGAATAAATTACTTTAATATTACTCACTCGTTAGATCTATTGAGGCACTCACATATGAGAACGTTGTAGGCCATCTATGTAGAAAACGTACTTTAATACAGCATATATTTCACAGAGCTCTCGGTCTGAAGCTATGTCTGCTGACCAGTTCTGCAGATGCTACATGATCTGTAAAGGGACTTGGGAGGGCAGGGGGGGAACACTTGGAATGAGATCAGTAGTTCATGCAAGAAGAAACCTTCAGCTTTGGTTGTAAACTCAGAACAAAAGCAATGAAGTGGTGTGACATGATATTCGCTCCTTAAGATTCAAAGCACTGCTCTATGTTAATCTTGAGCTTAATCCAGTGTATGCATGGAACAGGTAATAATTAGAAGATAAAAGAACTTTCTTTTTGATAGTATTGTTTCACAGTTTGTGAAAGGGTATCTCTCTCCCACAACAATATCAATCAAAAATTCAATTTTCTTTGAGGTCTCTTAGTTGCCCAGAGAAGCTGTGGATGCCCCATCCCTGGAAGTGTTCAAGGCCAGGTTGGATGGGGCTTTGGGCAACCTGGTCTAGTGGAGGGTGTCCCTGCCCATGGCAGGGGGGCTGGAACTAGATAACCTTTAAGGTCCCTTCCAACCCAAACCATTCTATGATTCTACATCTCTGTTTAAGAGCACTCAAAATTTCTACTTTCAGCAGAGCCTGTTAACAATGTGCTTAATGGTCTCCTGAATTAGGGCCATATTTTGATTACATATTGCATGAGATCGAGCCGGCAGTTGATTTTAAAATATTTCCTTAAAACATCCACAGATGTAGAATTATATAATTAAGCTATTTTAGATCATTTAATGAGGTTGCAAAAATATACTAATAGTAATTTGTTATTTGGAAGCTTGTGCAGTTGGACTTATGGTTACTAAGGCAGCCTGCCTTAGTAGAGTAGGGGGGACAGGAAAAAACAACTTGTGGAAAAAAAAAACCCACCTTCTAAATATTTTACTTAAAAGCAATTTTGCTTTAATATCTAGAGTAAACAAAAACAGAGTAGGATACTGTGTACTACACAGGTTTTATTAGTATTCACTTGGGATAACCTCTATTACTCGCTAGCATATTCAAACATTGGAAACACTAACAAAATGTTCACATGACAAAACACAACTGTGTATTGTGCTCCTGCTTCAGTCGTTTACCACAGTGACAGTAGGCACGTAACATATATCACAAGATGTCTCAACTGGGCATCTTAGCTCTAGGGTTTTTTAGATAACTATGCCCGAGTAACATGACTTGCTCTTGCAATCTCATCTCTCAGAGTTCAAAATTCTGAGTTCCTTCCTGAAGAAATCTGTATTTAACAAGTGTTCCAGGGTGTACAATTTACATACAAGTGTCCGGAATCATAAAATAATGCTGGCCACTGACTGCCTGAAAAGGACAGGCCTGGTTGCTGTTCCAAAGGTAACAGGACATAATGGAAACGCTCTGCTATAGCAGAGGAACATGGCTATGAGCACTGTTCTTGAGTGTGTCTACTCAGATACTGTATGTTTCAATTTATTTTTATAAGTTTGGCTGGTCAGCCAAGTTTCTATTTCCTGTGCTACACTGCACCCATCTGACTGATATGAGGTGGACTTGCTTTTCACAAAGAGGGGAAAACACAGAACATGGTAGGACTATAAAGAAAGGGAACAGCTTTGATGCTTCAGCAAACATGCATACTTACAGAAAAAAAACCAGAATCTTTGTTTTCTGGTCAAATATATTCAATCAGAACATACATATTACTGAATGGACAGAACCATATCAGTATTCATACACGGGACTGGGAGGTTATGGACATTCCCAAAAAAGGATAAGATAAACAAGTGAACACGAGGGGGAGCTGTAAGTGCAGAGGGAGAGAGGCACAAACGGCACCACATCAATCTCTCATCATGGCCCAATTTCCTCACGATTTCCATGAAATACACTCTCTCAGTTCAACTCCTCTAGTTAAAAAGAGATCCACACTACAATAAGTGCCCTGAGTTTATTATAGCTTATGTTTCTGGATGGAAGAAGCATTGCTATGCATGCCCAAAAAATATGAAGTCTAATTTCTACCTCAGCTACTCAGCTGTAACATACTTTGCAAGTGAGACCAATAAGCAGTGAGACATGCAGAAAGCCTGCAGTCCATCCACATTTTAGTGACATTCCACACAGGAGCTAGTGATAAAGTACAGTGAGGATATAAAGACTGAGAATTGTTTAAATACAGAATTTAAAAATATATACACAATGCTGCTACTGACAGATCACATGTGCATGCTCAGTAGATGAATAAAGAAATCACTCAGAAAAGCACTGAAAGATACACTGTAGAAGATAACAGCCAGTAAAATGATGTATGATACAGTGTCTAAAGGAACAGCTTCTGTAGACTTGGGCTTCTGAAGAATTGAATCCTCCAGCGCAGGTTTCAGTCACAAGTGCAGAGCACTGAGCTGCTGCCTGTGGCAGTAAGCGACAGCAGCAGTGGTGGCTGAGCTGCCTGACTGAAGGAACCTGCATGACAAATTTGGCAATGAACAGTGTTTGAGTGAGTCAGCAATGCCTGCTTGGTGGGAAAAGTAGATTTGGAGCACTCTATATTAACAACACTTAAATGGTACATCGCCAGTCCTGCAAGAGCAAGGAGAGGACAAGAGTCCTAAAATACTCCTAACATCCAATATGAGAGTCAGACCCTGGGAGAAAGAATCAGCTGGCATTTTGAAATCACATTCTCCATATGCAGATGGTGACAATAAGCACAGTATTCTAATTTTTACTTTCTAAACTTCTTTCTTCTACTACATGTAATCAATAAGAAACAAATAATGGAAAGGTTCAGTTACACTATACATCTCTTGTCACTCATTCTATGAGACAGAGCAGTAATGCCTGCGGCAACACAAATGAGACAACTAAACGTCCTTCAAAGTCACACATAGACAAGTTCTTCCAAAATCGTATTTGTAATGAAAGGGCCTCTTAATGAAAATAATTCAGAACAGCCTAAGACAAAGCAAAGCAAAAGGAAAAGTCATGGGCAAAATGTAAAGAAATACAATGTAATAGCTAAGAAAGAAGTTGGTCATGTTTCGACCATCTTAACTGGGCCTTTATAAAAATGTACTTAAAATTGTGTCTCTGGAGACTGAATTTCTCTCATATAACGCTGACTATGAAGGATGCTTCTTTTAGAACAGAAGAGTGTGACACACCATATTCATCTGACCCCCAGTGTGCAAGGTATTTGGAATGCCTGTCTCCACTAAGGATAAACATGGTCTACATGACAAACAGTCCCAATTTTAAATGGCTAGTGTCATATGGAAGTTAACTCTGATCATAAGCAACGAACATGATATGCATTACAGGGAACCAAACTTTTAATGGTAAGTGCTCACCACTGTCTAAAGAGCCAAACAGTCAATTTAAAAAAAAACAAACCCACAACCAACAAACCAACACTATCATCACTATTTTTGAATGGGCGAATATTATTTTAAATTTGCAGATACAATAGCTATAGCATAAGATTTGGTATGTCACTTGAAAGGTCTGTAATTTTCTTGTTAAATATTTTCAGGGAGGAGTTATTTCAAGTGCAATGTTCCATTTGAGAAACAATTTAAGTCTATCTTGGGAATACATAACTGCCTAATGTTGAGTATTCTGTGCTTATAACTGCCTTTCTGTTTGTAGTATTCTGCAGCTTCCATTACTGTAGCATAGCATCTCAGTCCAATGCATGCAACTTCACTGTATTTTTAAGAGACAGAAAAGTATTTTTAATCAAACTCCATAAATGAGGCCTGCAACACAGAGGATTAAATCAGAACCACCAAGTTTAGAGCTAAAACAGGACTAATACAGAACCTGAGTAAATAAATCTAAAGAAACGATCCAGAAAGTCTGCACTAGCAATTACCTGTCCCTAGAGGAAGCAGGAATTCAGCACCTCCCTGTTTATCTTGCGGGTTCCCTAGGCAATTTCACCTGCACAGAGCTACCTTCATCTGGGGAAAGAGGCAACTCGCTTCTACCTGAGCAACGCTACTCTCCAGTAACAGGGTAAAACAGTATTAAAGTCTGTCAAAGCCCCTAGAGAGGCTAGATCAATTAGGTATGCTACAATGCAAGACTGAATTCAGCACAAGCCACAGTTACTATGGCCATTTTCATTTAAAAAGTTAAACCGAAATCCTTCAATTGCCAACTATTGTGCTCACATCTCACTGGTCAGTAATTCAAGAGAGTACCACCTCTCCCTAAAAAAAGAATACAGATTATAACTACCTCAACTGCAGACTTAAAGGTGGTTCATACAGTATAACGGGTTTGCATCTTTGCACATTTACTAATAAATCAGTCCAAAATGAGTGAGAAAGTGTTGCTAGCAAGGCAAAACAGCTCCACAGTTCCTAACTGGCTCCACAAGAACTGCTAACTTTTGAACCCAAGTTTTTTCCTTACAGTCAGACTTGTGATCTCTGCTGCTTCACTGCCCCCCGCCTCAACAGCTCCTTGTGTTTAGTGTGAAAGATTCTGTAGTGAGGGCAACTCATCCAACCCTACCTGAGGTACTTGTCAAAAACCCATTTTGTGTTCAGGAGTCCTCACCAACTTCACTTGGAGCGCTACAGGTATGATTTGGGATTAGAGACCTACAGCACTCCAGAAAGAAAATACAGTTTTCCTCTACTGTTAAAGTACCAAGACACCCAGGTACCCAAGGATGCACTTAGTGAGATTTCCAAACACATCTAACTCCAACTGAGATCCAGAGAATTGAGAATCTTTACTCCAAAGATTTCACAGAGAATGTCTATATCTAAATATTGAGGCCCTTAAAATGCCACTCTACACCCCATTTCCCTCTCCTGTTCAAGGGAATTTTCCTTACTGATTTTAATGAGAATGGGATCAATTAGTTTTTAGTAATATATCCAGTTATTTCACTGTCAGAGAAACAATTTCTACGGACAGGGGTACAACTCACACTACAATAATATTTTGCTTTATTAAGCTGCCAGTATCCGTTCCTTAGCTTTGGATGCACAGAAATAGGTAATGAAATTAATTTCTAAAGGACACACAGCGCTTTCAGACCATACACAACACTTGTTAACGTCATCTGACACTTTTTCACAGGCCAAGCAAGAACAAAAAACAGCCTCAAGCATAGAGATTTACAGTTTGTTTTACCACCTAAAGTCATCTACCATGATTCAAGGTACTTCTATGCAAGATAGCACAAGAAGATTGCCTTAAAAGTAATTCATTTTCATCATCTCCCTCTCCAAGAGGAAAGCACTTCAAGCAATGCCTACTTTGCTTTCCACTAGACAAATTAGTTTCATTGTGATCTTTTTCAAATGTAAAACCCATGAATTTTAAGTTGGTTGTTAAAGTCCACAGAAATCCAGTTTAGCATCTTCCGTCTGTACTGATTTAAACACTCTTCTTGAACACCAACAATAATAGTTTTGAAATGTCCTTTCCCTTGGCTTCCCTCCTTCCTCGTACTTATCTATACATTCTCTAATCATTTTGATGACACAGGGATATTTCAGTACTTTAACAATAAAATTGAGCATGTCAGTGTTTTTGCTATGTAATTAGTGGAGGAAATACAAACACCTGACAGCAAACTCTGTGATTTTGTATGATTTAATGTTAGAACAGAGTTTCACTGTTTAAAATGACAAATAAGCTTCACAGACTGCTACGCAGTCCTGCTGTGAAAGAAAAAAGTTTTCACAATAAATTAAGATAAAACTTTAAATTTCTTCTTTTTCATAAGGTGCATTAGTAACACAAATTTAGAATAAGGTCTCTGAGAATGCCAAAATAAAGGATATTTCTCTCAGTGGAATTAAGATTTTAATACTTTGCCTTTGATCTGAATTACACAGTATTCTTTAAATCCAAGAGCACAAAATTCCAGACTTCCCTAAATAACCTGGAGCTTGCTAGCACAAATCTGTCAACTAACAAATCCCTCTTCATCTTTCCAAAGGCTGCATTTTTAAAGGTCATTAGATGGTCAGCTCACACGCTAGCTTTACAGATCATGTAAATATAGTAGATAGAGACATATAAAATCTCCATTCCCCATTTCAAGTAGCAGTGCTTCTTAAGAGTGATGTAAATCAGAGAACCTCTGTGCAGGTAGTATCTGCAGGTAATAATCACAAGATCCTAGCTTCCACTAGATGAAGCAGTCCAATGCTGCATTTGCTGTGTATGGAGAAGTCCCACTGATGTAAACAGTGGCTTAGGAGGGGCCAGTGGGACCACAATACTAAAAACTACCTCAAAACCCTCGATGTCTGCATGAGTCTAAGTCCCCATTTTGCCTGAACACATGCTGAAACATCAATGATATTTTCTGCTGGATACTCAAGGTATTGGAAATGTCTCAGTTCGAGAAAGGATCAAAAACTTCAACTTCAGGTTAATTACATGTTTAAAATTAAAGTTGCGCATAACTGCTGTACTAAATCAGAATGTTTGCTCAAGTGAGCCAAGTGAAATCATGAATCAGATCCATTGTGAGTGCACTTAAAAATCTGCCCTTCAAACTGAAGTGAATGCAGTGTAGTATGGGGTATTGCAACAAACTTCTGGTTCTAGACAGCTTTGTCCTGAGGCAAAAATGGCCCCCTGCAGGGACTGCTGTTTGCCTGCTAGTACCTCAACTACGCAACTCCATTCCATAGTCTCCGTTTCCAAAAAGTAGACAAAAAGAGATTTCAATTAAATGAAAAATTAATCCAAACACCAAAAGTAGATAAACACAAACCTCTAAATCTAGCCATACATTTAGACTAACTTTGAGACATAGGACTATTTCTGTAATACTGAAGTGCAACCATGTTTATGTGGGTCATTTCCCTTTAGCTGAGATGTCACTCCAGCCTGTCCTCAACACTATGTGGGAGGTTTACACTAATCAGCTTTTTCTGAAGTTTAAAATCTAGCATCACATCAATAGCTGTTACACAACATCAACAAATACGAGCTGATTTATGAAAGCCAACCTGCATCTGAATTCACAGATATCTTTCCCTATAAAATTATTTTACATTATTAAGTTAAATGTTTTAGTTAGGAACAAATAAAGACAATGATGCAACATGCTCTAAAAAGCCAGAGCTATTTTACAGTTAGCATTAACTTTTGGTAAGCTATTGGGGGGGAAGGGAAGAACCAAAAAACCAAAAAAAAAAAAGAAAAAAAGATTTTAGATATTTTTATCATCAATTAATACCTTCCAACAGTATGATTTTTCTCACAACTTAAATTAGATGTTTCTATCTTCATATATTGGAGAGTGACTGTTTTCCCAGAAGGGAAAAGCACACTTCTTTCCAGAGTTTGTTTCAAAGAAAATCAAATAGTCTGAATTATTTTCTCATATAACATAGACCATACAGCTCAAAAGCCAGAGAAGCCAAATTTCTATTCTTGGTTTTTGTTATTTTGCAGTGGTAAAGCTGCCTGGCACTCATAGCAGCATCTGAAGGAACACCCATGGAATTTAAACCTTTTAAATTCTTTGAAAAATCTTTCAGCCAACAGAATTTTTCTCTAAAGCAAAAAGAAAAGGAAAAAAAATAGAGAGAAAATAAAGAAGTAAAACACATCTCCAGTCAAAGCACACATGTATTCACATATCAGACTTCACGAAGAATCAAAACATAGTATAACTCTGGTTAATCTCATAATTGCAAGAGGCTTTTATCTGTGGCTGTTAAATAATACGATCCAAATTGCCTCTCCAAGGTTAAGTGTATAAAGTCACAGTGCACCTAAAATAGCAAGTCACTGAAGGGTATGCTACACCATTTACATAAAGAAAAGAAAGATAATTTTTAGTAATTACCCTTGTAATTACTGTTGTTTCTTTAACACACAAATATATTTACTAGCACAATATAAATGCATTCACTGGGGACATAATGACTGTAAAACTTTGAATTTTTACTTCTGTAAATGTCTAATCTGATACACTATTTTAAAACAAGCAATCCATTTGTTTTTCCCATATTAAAGTTTACAGGCAGAAGAAGAGGAAAGGTATTTTTGCAGAGGAAAAAAAGAAATAATCAGAGCAATGAACTGAATAATCTGAGGATAAGAAACAAGTGCCTCACTGACAAGCTACACCACATTTACGCTCACTCTCAATCAGAATTTATACTGTGGCACCTACCAATGGAAAGCTATGATCACCTTGATTCTCTATGGAGAACAAGGCTTACTATTATAAAGACGGTTTTTCCTGTTCAGAGCCCAATCTAACTGGGTAACATTTGTAGAAGAGATAAAGGGATCTAGGTTCCCCATTAGTGTTCAATTAATTTTCTGCTCCCTAGGAAAAAAAAAATAATTGTGGAGTGAAGGAATATAGGGGAAAAAATCACAAAGGGCAGTCACTGCTGCAGCCACAGCTAGAATTGAGGATTTCCTAGTCCCTGTGCCATGCTGGAACACTGGATCCGGGTCTCTTGCAGTAAAGATTGGTGTATAAGATTCTTATGCAGCCCTGTACATTTCATGTCAAGGCACAGAACTACTGAACATAAACTTCTGATACTACATTAAAATAGTCATTAAAACAAAAGACAAACATATTTGTACTTTACAAAAAGAGAAGCAAGATTTTGTTGTAAAAACTCCAAACAAGATGAACAAAAAAAACTCTCTCAACTTAGTAGAGTGACTGAACTTAGTTTTCTATACAAAACAGATGATAATCTGTTTTTTGTAATAATGATTAAGATGTCAGTTTGGGGTTACATCTGTAGGCACTCCAGAATCATGAGATATCACCCCCTACTACAGCCTGAGCATAGTGAGATGCCACGGGGCTAAGCGCCTTAGCACAGACAGGCACACAATGTTGTACAACATAGCCATCTTCCACCCTGCACTTTGGATACAGGAGGTCCTCATCTCTTCCATGAGTTATCAGATGCGCTGCCTGTCACAGCTGAAAACCCTTTGGAGAAGGACAGAACTGACCCAGACAACAGTTGGGTCCCTGTCAAAAAGTATCTGGCAGCAGTGCTCGCTCTCCTCCTCAGAGCTGCACAACAGTGCTAAACCCTTAAGAGTAAAGTCTGGAGTCAGCAATGTGGTAGGACCAAAATATTTTGAATCAGTTACTGGACAGAAGGGAAGAATTTTAGTTGTGAATATTATAATTTTCTTCATTAAGAAACAGAGCATATATGTAGCTCTTCCCATCCTATCTGCAATGTCATCCCAGAAGAATAGTAATGCTAGTGGCATTTGAATAGCATTCAACCCTGCAGGGCCTGGAATGGGGAAGAAAACATTGAATTTTGAAAGTGTCCAACAAAACCAAAAGATTCTGCAAATAATTTCATGCATTCCACCAAATCTGACCAATTTCAAAAGCCACTGAGCTTATAGAACCATAATACTTTTAAAGACTCTGAAGTGTTTGTATGATCATGGCAATTGTCCTTTTTTCAATGTAACATCTCTCTTACACGTGCAAATTGGTCTTGTACCTACATCTATGGGTACAAACTGGTACAACAGTTATGAAGTAAAGAGAATTTCACAAGCAGTTATTTAGCAGAGACTTAATTATTCTTTAGCCAGTCTGTATTTTTTCTTTAAAGCAAATTTGAGTCCAGAGTGCAAAATGGATATTGTGATTGTTTCATAAACAGTTATAAAAACTCCTTTCGATGTAAGCAATTTGTGCTAGTTTTGCTGCCTCCAAGACTACATGAAGAGTAATATTATTTCTACTGTCAAATCCCCATAACGCATTAGAAAATCAAACTCTGAGTTGCGTGGGACTGGACTCCATGCCATACAGAAGATAACATTGAACCAAGTTGACTAATTTCCCTTTACCAGTCTGTTGTCTTGCAGAGAAAGCAGCCCAGCTCCAACCTTTAATTACCTAAGTAGCACTTACTAAACTTAGTTGCCCTGAATATCCACAGATTAGAGCAGTTCTGGAGATGATCCCAGATAGTCTTTCCAAGTAAGAACTCTCCCATCAGGTGCTGTTACTAACCAATCCTGGTCAACCAAATACCTATAGTAAACCCATACAGAATTAAAAAACATAATGGATTAACTTCAAATCAGAAGTACTTGTTCTGCACTCAAAAGTCAGTTACAGCCAAGACAAAGCATCCTCTCACATCCCCGCCCTCCAATCAAATAAAAAACCCTCCAAATATTCAAAAACCTTTGAGTCAGGCACAAACACAGGTTTGCTCACACATGAGAAAATATTGCTGAACTCTTTCTTTCTTTCTTTCCTTTTCCAGCCTGCAAGCAACAAGAGGTGCTCATTTTATCCCTGATATGGCAAAGGAGTGTTGGTATTTTATACCAGTCCCCCTCACACAGTCGTCCCCCCAAAAAAACAAAACCACATTCCCCAGTGGTAGAACCATCACCACAGCAGACCCCTGCAATTTCCCTAGTCACAATTTTTCATCTTCATTCTCTGTGGATAACAGCTGGCCCACAGATGAGCCAGCCAGGCATCTCCTCACCCACTTGTGGGAGCAACTAAAAAGATGTATACATTCCAAGGTTCCTTCTCCTTCTAAATGGAGGAGAAGAAGAAATGACAATTGCTCTGTACTGTAGCATTCAGCTACCTGGTATAACTGGCTGGGAAGTGGTAACCACTTTGCTTCCTAGAGGCAAGCTGAATACTTCATTTGACAACCTTTAGGTATCACCATAAATCAAAAACATGCAGCATACTGAAGCAGTTCTGGGCATATCCTTGCCCCATTTATACTAGTAACTAGTTTCGGTGCCCCATGTTAGGCATTGTAAAAAAATATGGGGGAGGAAAAACATCTCTATTGTGATAAGTTACGTTTCTCATGAAAAAGGCACAATAAAAGAGTCAAGTCCTTATGATCTGATCAGGAAGGAGAGCAGAGAGGTGATGGTGGTAGCAGCAACAGCTCCAGGCTCAATGAACTTAGTATGGCTACAATTTTTTGATTAAGGGGGGAAAAAGTGCAGCTTAACTACTGATGCTCTCTGCAGACTTTGGGCAAGTCACTTTGCCTTTTTCAGTCTTCTTTCTCCTTTTCCTTGTCCATTTCCATTAGGTGCTCTTAGGGACTGCCACTGCATCTCACAACAAGGACAGACAACACTACAGCTCTACAGGGGCTCTCCTCTTCTCCCTTCACCCTCAACTAGCAAAGCCTCTGTGCAAAACTGAAACAGGACTAATTAATATGCTAGCTTTGACTTCTTTCCTGTCTAGCCAATCCTGGCTGACCTATCTCTTGAGAACACCGTGATACTCATGGCTCATGAAGTGAGATTCAAAAAAGGAGAGAATTATAATATTCCAGATAGTTTCTTTCACATAATAATCTGCAAGGGGCTACATAAAAATAACAAGAAAAGGCAAATGGACATTGGAAACTCATGTTAAAGTTTCAGTGCAGGTAAAGGAAGCAGACAAGGCTATCAGCAACAGGGAAGGGGAAGGCTTGTGAAAGGCTTAAGAAGGTAAGAAAAAGCCTTACAATTTTAGGCAACAGTAGCCAAATATCCTGTGAGGGATTTAAAGAAGCACGATATGCGTTCAGCTCTGGGGCTCCCAACATAAGAAGGACATGGAGCTGTTGGAGTGAGTCCAGAGGAGGGCCATGAAGATGATCAGAGGGCTGGAGCACCTCTCCTATGAGGACAGGCTGAGAGAGTTGGGGTTGTTCAGCCTGGAGAAGAGAAGGCTCTGGGGAGACCTTATAGCAGCCTTCCAGTACCTAAAGGGGGCCTGTAAGAAAGATGGTGAGGGACTGTTTATCAGGGAGTGTAGTGACAGGACAAGGGGTAATGGGTTTAAGCTGAAGGAGGGTCGATTTAGATTAGATATTAGGAAGAAATTCTTTACTGTGAGAGTGATGAGGCACTGGAACAGGTTGCCCAGAGAGGTTGTGGAGGCCCCATCCCTGGAAGTGTTCAAGGCCAGGTTGGATGAGGCTTTGGGCAACGTGGTCTAGTGGAGGGTGTCCCTGCCCGCAGCAGGGGGGTTGGAACTAGATGATCTTTAAGGTCCCTTCCAACCCAAACCATTCTATGATTCTAAGATAATCAGGCAAAGAATGCAACCTTTACAAGGGCATGAAAAGTATTTAGAGAGAGAAGATTCTCACCAAAGAACTAAACCAGAAACAGCATCTCACCATCCAGCAACAAATCTGTAGGGAGGAACCTCAGCTGCTGTAAACTGTCACAGCTGTAATGACATAGTGGAGTTAAGGCAGTGTACATCAGCACAGATATGCTCCCAGAAACACTAAAGAACAAATGCCTCTCTCCAAGAGTCTATGTTTTGGGCTAGGAACTCACAAAATTCAAAGCACATGCTGATTCACAGTAAATGGGGCAGGGGGGAAATAATCTGTTTTCCCCATTTCAGTCTCTTTGAGCTGCTAAACATACATTTCATCCATTTTACCATTCCTGAAGTTTAAATGTTTCCCACCATCTGCGAATATTTACATCTTGCTATTCAAAGATTTAGATACCTCTGTGCAATAGATCCCGTCATATTACCCTCAACCCACTGAACAAGTGAATGCATCATATGCAGGGGAAAAATAATTCATCAGGTTTTGGCAATCTCTGAGAATAGTCCAACAAGCAAGTATGTACCGGAACTGAACACACAGAGTCTAAATTATCTTCTTGCTCACAGGAAGGCACATTTGGCACTGTTCCCCACTATGGGTAGAGAATGTCACTCTCTCAAGATCGTTAATGCAGCACCTGTCATTAACATTAAACCATTAATTTAACATTGCAGAAAAGGAAACAATTGAACAAGCATATATACATATAGCCTGCATTCTACTTGAAGTGTCTGCTCTGCTGTACTTCAACTTATCAGTAGAGTCCCAGCAGGAATGAATTTGACTCAGTTTCTAAGGCTATTACATTTTCTACTCTAATGTCTTCAATGTCTGTCAACTTTAAAGAATACAGGAAACCATCACTTGTTATTGCCTGAAGGTCTTGCCTTCCTGTAGAACAGGAATGATGCCAGTTTAATTGTCAGCAGGTTCATGGAGTATTTTTAGCCTGCTAGGTAGATAGCCACATCTATTCTGTAAAAAGTCATGGGGATTAATGAATACAGTAAGAGGTATGCATAATAAAATTTTGTAACTTCTGAAAAAATAATTGAGGGTTCTTACCAGAAATATTAGCAGAACAAAGTTTAAAATTAATTTACTGTAATGAAATTGCACATTGTGCCTAAGTGTATTTTTACATCAGTCATTTTGACCCTCAAAACAAACACTGAGATTCAGAGACAGAGTTGAGGGTCACGAGGGTTTGCTTTTGGTGAAGCTTTCTAAATTGCTTTATATCTAGATGGTGTCATTAGTGTAAGCTCTGAAAGTGTTCTTCATTGATACTCCAGGCTAAAAAAAAAAAAAAACAAAAAAAGGATATAAATTGTGAATGCTTCCAGTTTTATGTGCCAAACACAAGGCTAAAAGGTAGTCCTTCAGTAACTTAAGCCCTTTTTAGAGACTCCCTTTGCTTTTCATTCTAGATTCCTTGCCCAACAAAACCAAACCTCTCTCATGTCTTTCTGTTCCTTTCACCCATCCTCCAACTCCAGGCTCCATAACTGGATAATCTTAGCCTTTCTACCACCCAATTCCAAACCCCAAGTTTCTCTATCCCTCTTGCAGCTTCTGGTGACCGCTTTGTACCTCCAGGTGCAAAGCCCAGTTCTGTGCTTGTCCAGTTTTGCCCGAATCTTCCACGTCAGTGGTCCAAGTTATGGACTGATGAGACAATGAGACCACAGAGATGAAGTAATGAATGCAGAGTTTTAACATCTATCAAACCATTCAGTACCTCATAAAGACTCTGTCCTAGGCCGACCCCAAGAGTACGGAATAATGCTCACAGACTTATTTACAATGCCTTTTCAAGCCACTTCCTACAACAGTAAAGTGAGGTGTGGTAAAAATTGTGCATGATATAAAGCAAAACGGCAGCATTTTCTGTCTCAACTGCAGTACATAGTGACATGTCACAGACAATAAGGTAAAAAGCAAGGAGTAAAAATGAAATTGCCATGGACAAGGACGGATAAATTTAAGCACAGCTTTTATATCAACAGCACAATTTTCTGAGTGGAAACTTGAGCAGATTTCCACACAGAAAGGTCTATCTGCATGGTCATACTAGTAAGGAACAGATCTAAATACACACACATTATCCCACATTAAGGGTGACACAGTGAGCAATACCATGGAGATCTGCATGCCCAAGTCTCATTAACTTTGATTTTGAAATCCCCGATTCAGGACTTCAAGTATGTCCTGAGTGAAACGTAATTCATTTGGTTTCCATACCAGATCACAGGAAAACTTGGGTTGGATGGACCCTCAGGAGGTCATAATAGTCCAAACATCATCTTTGCAGGAGCCTAGATCAGGACCTAGGTATCTGGATTTGATTCTTTGTTCCACCACATATTTCCTTTGATGTCAGGTCACTAATTTACACAGCTGCTGTCTGCCTGAGTTGTCTGCAGTCACAGAAAAAGAGATGTTGCACTATTACTACATTAACATTTGAGAAATGTTTAGGTAATGTGGTTTGAAATAGAGGCAATCAGACATCTCAGTATTAGAGCTGGGATAATACAGAAACCTTCAGGTCTTAGTCTAGCACTCCAGAGCATTCAACCTGTTTTGTTCCATTAAACGAAAGTAAGGGCCTGTGTCCACATATGTTAAATTTGGTTCTGCAGTGGCTACATTTTAGAAACTCTGATCTTTGTTTCAAGCCTGCTTCTTGGTTTCAGAGCAAAAACTTAGCTTGTAAAAGTCCTTATCCACAGTGTGCTTCAACTGGACCAAAACCAACTGTAAATAAATCTGAGTCATATGAAATAAATATTATAGTAATATATTAAGCAGTATTTCTGTTTCATTTGCCCTTGTTTATTATATCTCTAAATGGCATTTTAAACATATATTTATTCGCTGTGTGTTAAACTGCTTCCTGCAAACTCGCCACTTAGACCTGGGGAAATGGATAAATTACCCTAGAGCTTGTTTTCTGTGCTCAGCTCTCCAGGGGATGCCACTGGCAAGTTGAGCCAAAGCACAGAGAGATGTTTGTCTCATTTCTTTCTACTATTTTGGATGCCAGTGTTAATACACTGCTAGAAAATGAACAGCTCAGAGAGAAAATCAGTTATTTTTTAAATTCTAGCTTCAAACAAAGCACATTTCCTAAACTGGTTCACAAAAAAATAAACAGAACACTTTTCCCAATTAACTTCAATGACATCTACCTGCCAACCCTTTTAATACCCACATCAATAAACCAGGCAGAATGTCAGAAGTTAAACCTAAATCTAGGTGTGAATTCTGATTAGGAGACCTTGGGAGCCACGCAAGAAAATCTTGCCATTAAACATTTGTCATTTGCCCTCAACTAGTCTACTAAAAGTGGTTTTAAATTGTCACACATCTATCTCTCCCTAGAAACAGAAACCATCCAAGTGAGATCACAATCAATAAAGTTTACCACTCAGCATCTGGAGGGACAAGAATGAGTCCAAAGACACCAGGGGAAAACAACCCAAAACCAACCCAAAACAAATAAAATCCCACAAGCATATGACAGTGGCTACAGAAATAAGCCACATGCTATCTGGTTAGTAAGTCTTTCCACTACATAAACATGTGCATCTGTGCATATATGCACACATTCACTAGACACTGCACCTATATGTTATGTGAATGCCATATGCAGAAAGCAACTAAGAAATTTTTTTCTTAAACCTTTCCTCATTTTTCATTTCCTTTTAGACCAACACAAGAATAGGATATTTAAGGCTGGTAAATTTCCTGGTCTTTAAGGGCATAAGACATTGGAGTAAAGAAACAATTTAATTCAAAATGTATGCACTATCAATAAATCTATCATACTACAACAGTGGCACATTTTCTATACATCAAGGCTGAGAGTAAGTCTGACTAAGAGGCTAGTGGGGAATATTTGCAAATAACATAACACAGTTATCATCTGTATTACCTCAATGAGACCATGGTCTTTCTGTTGTAGGTACCGTATGAATGCATAGTCAGAGAACCTGCAGGTCATGCTGAGCTTAACAATTTAGACTGTTCATGAAAAAAAGGGTTACAGTGAAATTATTAATACCACCTCCTTAAAAGTGGGGAGGGTCTAAGGAATTTATCCCCACTACAAAACTGAAGTTTGATCTAGGGAAGATCATGAGCCCATTGTTTAAAAGGCGTATATATTATCACATTGTTTAAAGATAATTTACATCAGCACAAAAATTACATATTCCACCAGCAACAAAAGTATGTTTACATTTACTACACAAAGTTTATGATCTTATATATTAAGGTGTCTATAAGGATTAAGAAAAAAAAAGGATACATCAATCCAGCATATTGAGAATGATGCATTTGACTAAGCACTACGTTTGTTAAATAAAATTGATGGAAATCAATGCTTCCTGTAGTGTCTTTACTACAAATGTACAAGAAATAGCTTTTTCTATTCTTTTGGAATATTACTTTGAAGAGTTAGTCCTGTCTTCTCTAGTCAGCAAGAAAACCATCATCAATTTTTGTAGAAAAAGTAACAGGCTCTTGTACTCTATTTGGTATGTTAACGAAACTCTCTAAGACTTCTGTAGTTTCTCTACAATGCATCACATCCTACATGAGTCCCCAAGGTTGTAAGTAACAGTGTAAAATATACACAGACTTAATGACTTCTGATCCTGACTCAGAACTCAGTTATATACATACTACTGGGAAACACACTTTATTTCACTGTAGAGGACTGATTCTTTCTCTCTTGCTGCAAGAACAGAAAGTATTGCTACAATGTGCCTTTTAATTCTGAAGTAAGAAGGCAGCATGGCTCAAAGAAATGCTAACCCCTGCCTTTCTGCCAATCCACAATTCGTCGTTACCCACTCATAACAATGCGAGGAGCACACTTGAGCCAAATCCCCAGCTATTTAAAATCAATGTAGCTCATGAACTGTCCACAGTTCACAAACCACTGGACAGAAAATCCCACCAGCTCTTTTCAGTTTCAAGGTAGCTCACTAACTAGTGTCAGAAGACTAATGGAAATGTATTCTGATACATTTCTAATTCACAGCAAGTAGTTTAAATATTCTCTCTACTGTACACAGGGATTACTTGAAAGTATTTGCAACAGAAAGAAGTCCAGATCAATTGCTTTAACAGCCTAACATCACCCAGTGGAGTCACGCGGTCAGAAACATCACACCACCCAGTCACCCCAGCTTGTAATTGCTCTGGAAGCGTTACTCAGAGTTCTGGAGGACATGGAGTCATGGGAACGTTCTGAAACAAGAGGCGAGCCATTGGAGCAGAGAAGCTATAAATCAGAGTTGCTGGGCAGATGGCACTGCAAGCTAGCAAGCTGATGGCAGATGGAAGTGAGAGCTTGGATAAGGCAAAAAAATTGGTTGTGAACTAATGAGATCGGTTAAGATGCTAGAGACAACTACTCTCCCTTTCTGATCACTCTGCTTTAAGTGAGGGTCATATCAACCCCTCCTCTCACAGAAATTTACCCAGGAAAAGTTTTCAGACCCATAAAGAACAGTATCCCCCAAAGAGGGATACCCACAGCAGCCATCCAGAGAGTTACTCAATACAAAATAAGCATAAGATTCATAATTAAAAAATCGCAGGTTCTCATTAAATTTTTGAAGTCCACAGCCTTCTATATAGAATCTATAAGCCCTCCAGCCTGGCTCCAGGACATATAAAGACTTGTGTCTTTTCATGGCAGAGGAGCTTCCAACAAAGGGAAGGTTCAAGCCAGGAAGGATCTTTAATGGAAAAATGCTACACAACATGTTAACTTTAGTGATGATTTGGTCTTAGCCCAGACTAGAACTGAGGTTGGCTTAGTGCTTACAAAAGCTCCACCTCCTTCCTGCAGCTGACCTACAGTTCCTTTGCTGCTGTTATGGGATAGATAGTATCTACAACTCCTTATGACTACAGAATAGTTACTATCAGAAAAAATGCGTGGCACCTGTTAAGATATTAATGAATATCAGTCCCCCTAACCTCCGAATGTTAGAAAAACCCTTCTCCTCTAGTTATATATATACACACACACACATATATACATACACACAGATGTATTTTCCTTTCCTTCGTCAGAGCCTCAGGGTTCTTTTTTAAAGCAGCATTGCCAAGACTTCAAAGTTTTTTCTGTTCTGATACAATGGCCCCAGAAGCATTAATAGTGTTTCCAGAAGAACACAATACAAAATTATCAACTTCAGTAAATGAGACAATCTCAGACAGTGTAGGCTATGTGAGCTCCTAGCAGATCGCAGCTTCCACAAGCTTCTAACGTTACTTCCAGAAGCTTATGGAGTTTTTCTGCCAAGATATATTACCAAGGGTGAGCCTTCCTTACCACTATCACAAACTGCAAGGATCTCATGGTCTTACAAACTTCTACAGCTGCAATTTCTGACAACTGGGGATTTTTTTATTTGCATGTAAGTAAGAAAAGGGGGTGAAGCAGTAAATAAATTAACTTTGTTGAAAGCCTTTGTGGAAAGGGAAGCAAAGCTGCAGACTTGTGTAGGAAGCTAATAAAGAGGAAGCACAGCAATAGCACTGCAATGACACAAAGGATTAACAGGTTCTCAGCAAAAACTTGCATTTCCCAAAGTATTATGAAGTTCTTGCATCCTAAACACACATAGAAAAACATCCATATAACATAAGAAAAATGCTATATACCATACACACACCTATGCATTTGTAGGGCCCTTAGTGCTTAAGGCAGATAAAGAAATGACATGGGTAAGAATAAGTAATTCTGATAAAGGAGCCTACAGAGAGCACTGTATTCACACAACATATATACATATTAACTATCTGTTCTCAAGATTAAAAAAAAAGACCAGAAAAAGTCCAGCCATTTAAAGTGTTTGACAGCACATTCTTGAGATTTTCAGTACATTGGGATAAGTGCATGACTGAAAGCTTGCATAGCCCAACTGAAAATCCATACTCTCCCACCAATTTTCTATGCAATTTTTGATCAAATCTCTTGACCTTTCCTGGAACTACTTTCTCCAGATGTAGTCATGGGGTTACACAAGCTACATTCCCATAGAGATGAGCTATGCTACTTGCTCCTTTTTGATAGCTGTTAGGTCATTGTACTTTTCTTCTCATTACAGGGCAAATCTCAATCTCTGGCTACCAGACAAGAATGAGGGAAGAAAAAAAAAACAAAAACAAAAACCACAAACCACAAACCACAGACCCCCCCCAAATGAAACCCCAAACAAACAAACAGAACAAAAACCCCTAAGCCTACAGAAGTTGTTACCGAGCAGTAACAATCATGGGTTCTTACAGACCCATTCCTGTCCAACAAACATCAATTTCAGGTATTTTCAGATGCTCCCCTTATTTGCAGCTATCTTACATCTGGCCACTCTTGCAGCATCTAAATCCCCCCTTTGGCTGCAGAAGATACACAGAGATAAGCTGTACATAACTGCAGAATAACAGGAAGTGACTAGAAAATGCTACAATTGCAATCCTGTGACATATTTGATCTGTAAATCTGTGTTCTAACAGAAGAAACACCTTTAAAAAGAAAGGCTAATTCCAGCACTGTGACAAGAAATCCTGAATTGAATCCAAGTCTCATGATATTTTTCTTAAAACCTCAGCGTCCTGAGGCATATTTGGACCTCTCGTGTGTGCAGTCTTTGTGGTTACAGAGAAAAGTGCACCTCAACAACCTGAATTTCAGAAAGCACATCAAAATGACCTGACTCTATTTATTTCAACTGTTCTGAAACTAATCTTACAATTTTAGAAGAATGGATGGAGCTGAGCTATTTGTTCTACACATCTGGAGGAGTCAGCACTGCTCCTGGTATTCCAATTTACACATAAGCGTATGCTGTCCCTTGGCAGTTTTATCATATCATTGTAAAAAAGTTCTCATTCATACTAAATGGAAATCCCCATCAAGAACTTTGCCGGGCATCTTTCTGATCCAGCTTCTATGATTTTGTGGCCTTTGCTGGCTTGGCTCCAAGTGTGCTGCCAAGTATTTGTTCAGACATGATCACACTGATGCATCCACATATGTGGAGAAAAACAAAAGAGGAGTGGGAAAGAATAGTATTTTCTGACTATTCATCAAGAATAATTACATGTTTCCAAAAGGTCATTTTTGTCTTCTTCCTTGTTTTGTCTGTCAGAGTTGTTCACAGACAACAGCATCATAAGGTTACAGATGAAGACAACAGCAAACTAACCCACAAAGTTCTTTACAGAGAAGCTCTTGGACATCAACATGATACATTTAAAGCTTTTGAACCCAGATACTTTGCACAATTTCCTTCCACTCCTCTCAGAAGTGCATAAGCGCAGTAGTGATTCTCAATCTATACAACAGGTGACTCAGCATTACAACAAACATGTAACTGGCGGAGGGGGAGGGAGGGTAGTACTACTCCAAACTCCTCTAGTGCCTGGGGCTGACAGTATCCCAGAACTCATACTGTCACTGTTTGCAAGAAGGCACAGACTCTGCTGTCATCAAAGAGTTGATCAGAGAGTCATATTTAAAAAAAAATAAAAATCTGAACTTTAAATTAATTTGGCTAGTGCCATTGGCAAAATGTCTCGTCTCCCACACACTGTAAACCACAGAGAGGCACGGAGAGAAAGAAAGGAAATACACAGTGGAAAGACAGATGGGAAGATGAAAGCATTGTGGACTAACACTGATGTTAAAATGCGTCATCTATCCCTGCTCTCAATCAATTTTTACTGCCTGGCCGGGATAGATATCCTGAAGTAAAATGGATTCCAGGGTTTCTGTATGACTTACCTCATCATCCCCCTCCACACAATATAAATTCCTACTCTGAATACATAGTTTATCATTAAACTAGCAAAACATGATTAAGTGTATAATGGTAATGAACACAAATTACTGTGCTCAGATGGTATCTCAAACACTGCATGTTTAGCTACCCATAGTTTCAAGAACAGTACACCTCTCATTACCAGTGCAATATACACAGCATCACACAGATAGGAATAATCACCAAAAAAACCCAAATTAAAGAAATTAAGTTGTCAGCACAAGTCTCATAATGACCCCAAAACATTCTTACATCTGAACATTTTTACCTTTAATAGATAGTCATGGTGTTATATAGCACAATAAACCTTATTTCTACACAGAACAGTCCTGCGTTTTTTTTAAGTTTCACACTTTTATGTTTACCCTAACATATCACTGCAGCTTGGTCATGACAGCACTATGCAATACATCTCAAGAGCTTATAAGACATCCCAAAGTTTTCCCATCTTACCTGGCTCTGTACAGTTCTTTTCTTCATGTGTCCCATTAGGTGATGCCATCAACCTTCTATTCCTCCATATTTCTGACAAAACACGTTTGTCTGCAATAGTTGATTCTCGGCCTATATTAAATAGAAAGAGGTTATGCCCACTGTCACTAATTTTTTCCTGCATCATCTTAACTGGACTATAAGGCCCCACTAGCCTGGAGCACGGACAGACCAGTATGTGAATGCAGCAAAACCAAGGTGTGACTGGAGCACGTGCCAACACACGTATGCTGGGTGCTCCTAGCTACAAAGGGTGAAACTAGCTACGAAGGTGCAGCGCGGTATCAGAGCTGTTAGCATGTTCTGGCTATCAGAACACCTGGCTGTGACCCACAACAGGAAAATAATTCTGCAGAAAGCAAATGCTGAAGCCTGCACCTGTGAAACTCAACACTTAGCAGTTCCTATAGATGAAACCAGCCCAGCTATGCTGACATGAGCAACAATCACACTTCCATTTAGTCATCTGCACTTGCACATATTACATTACTGATTTCTCAAAAAAATCAAAATGCATATGGACGTGTTCCAGTTACATTTTGGTTTATTCTGAGTCTAGGGGCTGATCTTTTCACTGTTGAGTATACTTGATAATATCAATCCCTGCACTGTGAATCCCCATAAGTCTTAAGGAAAACAAACTTCTTTAGAAGTCAATGGAGCTTTTGCTTGAACTCGTATTCCAGAAGCATTCTCAATGGAACTTGCTGAACAGAGTACAGAAGGAGCACTTGTGATAATGCAGGGTATGTAATTATAATAATCAAAGAAAGAATAGAACCTCTTAATTAAATCACTTCCATCTCAACCATATCCATTTCAAATGAACGTATTATAATAACAAAAATTCTTCCATGGTTGATCTTAGGGTTTATATTCAGTCATCAGGTAATGCTTGTGCTTTGTTACAGAGACTCTTGCAAAAAAATCTAGCTTGGAAGTTAGCTTGGCTAGAGTATTTGCTAAAATATTCTGACGCCACATTTATAAGAAACATACAGAACAGATGGTCAGTGTTTATGGATGCAATATACTGTAAATTAGCCAGCTGAAAAAAAAAAACCTACCTGATGCAGCATACCATCAAAAATTAGGTTATGAGGGATTTAGTTGATAACCCAGGAGATTAAAAACTTTCATTAGTCATGACATTTTTCATGTAAACCTAAAAAAGTTCTGGAAAACTGTTATCTACAACAAAACCCCCCTCAAACTATGTAAACATAATCATGCCCCAATTACTTGCTTTCACAAACCAGTAAGTTTATGAAAATAAATAGCTGGTGCAAAGAAAAAAAACACACAAAAAAAGCATAGGCATGACAAATAGTTCTAAATAAAACAAGCAACAGTATACTCTAAAACCACAGTTAAAAAAAAAAAGTTGAAAGTTTTAAGATGAGCAATATGCTAATCAGGTCTAAGACACTGAATTTGTATATGGATGGCTTGTTGCCATCCTAGATATATGTCCAACAATATCCCAGGCAATAATCTGAGCACAATAGCATTAAAAAGCAGACAAGTTCCACCAGATTCTTCTTCCCTAAAGCACGTATTTTAACTTCAGCTTTAAGCAGATGACCCATCCTATTTCTGCTGAAATCTGATTTTCTTATATTAAACGTGGTCATAGGATCTGGGCTTAGTTTGATTTTGTTCTTAAATCCTCAAGGACTTTTGGCAGTCCTACCTAAAGACCCATGTCTGTCCCAGCAACCTTAGCCTTCATATTTGAGTGATGCAAAGCATATCAATAGAAATTAATAATGCAGGAAGAGGGCCCGAAGCTGCCCATTTACAGCCCAAACTGTGCCAGCAGGTGGGAAAAAACAAAATGAATGGGAATGATGTAATTAACTATAAATGCATCAGTTTACCAACATAGCACTTGCACAAAGGATGCAACAGACTGTCTCTATAAACTAGCACTGTTCCTTGCCTAAAATACAGAATTTCGTGTCAAATCCAACTGTAATTTGGGGAGGGTGGAGGGAAAAGATGCAGAAAAGAAGCAGTTGCAGCTGATGGAGGTTTGCAACCTAAGGATAAAAATGAAAGGTGGCCCGAAGTTGCAGAGGGGACCACAAGCGGCTGGAGAGGCTTCAGCTCTGATGCAGCGGCAGGGGGGAGACTACTTCAGGGCTGCTTCCAGGCACGCAGTTGCCCCGTGATTCCGATTCCCCTTCGATTCTCGACCCGAAGCCCTCCGAGAGGCACGGGAGACCCGGTGCTGGAAAGCTCTTGGCCACCAGGCGCCAGCGACGCCTCCTCTCCCCGGGGCTGCGGCCACGCACCTGCCCGGCGCAGAGGTTTCTCCTGAGGAACCCGCGCTGCTCGCCCGCCCGCTGGCGTATTTCCACTGAGAAACTCAAACCAGGAACAGCCGCGGACGCTTGAGCCCGCCAACCCCCGGCTGCTCCCGGGGCGGCAGCCCCCGAGCCGCTCCAGCCGCCCTCCTGGCCCTGGCGGGGTCCGCCAGTGCCGCCGCCACAGCCACTCACCCAGTCTGGACAGCAGGCTGGACATGCACCAGACGAAGAAGAGGATGGCGCAGATGAAGCCCAGCTGCTGCAGCAACATCTCCCGCCTCTTGCGAACTTTCCTCAGCATAAGCAGCATGGTCTTCGGGGGGGCGAGCGGTGTCTCGTCCAGCTCCATCGGAGCAAGCGCGGGCGCCGAGGGGGCGGCCAGCAGGTCGGTCGGAAAGCGGGGATCACTCTCGGCAGCTTCCCGCTGACGGCTCCATGTCGGGCAGGCTGCAGCGCGGAGAGAAGCCGATGCCCAACGCCTTAGGTCGGTAGCAGCGAAGCAGAAGCAGGTGGAGGCGGGCGGGGGCGCGGGGAAGACGGCGGCAGCAGACCGGAGGGCGGAGAGGGCGAGACGTCGCTCTCAGGGGCCGAGCTGAGCCCCGCGCCCCACACGCGCCATGGCCGGCGGCGGAGGAAGCGGCGCGGGGGCACCCCGCGCTCCTCTGGCAGCGGCCGCCCTACAGCGTGCCGTGGGCTGCGAGTCAGCACCGAGGGACGGCGGCATCCATGCAGCTCCCTACCCGCCCCGGCCAAGTTTAAAGTTTATCCCTTTCCTCCCTGCCTCCCGCTGCCGCCGCCAGGAGTAGCTAGTACCGTTGGCGGCAGGTGTGCTTAACAGCCGCCGCCGCGGGAGTAGCTGGCCACTGGGCTCTGAGCGCGGCGCCGAGCGGCCACTCAGCCGGGCGGACAGCCGCTCCTCCGAGCACCCGGCCCGGCCCCCTTCTCCCCGCCCCTCTCCTGCAACTTTCTGGGTGCTCCGCCGGCACCCATGGCAACGCGCATGTACCCTGCCCTCCCCCACCTCGGGGGGGGGGGGCGCGGAATTAAGCCGCTAAATTAATCCATTCCCCTAAACGGCGCAGGAATTACCTGCTCTCGGTGCCGTGCTTGGCGGAGTCATCCGTGTGAGGAGGGGAACAGGCAGCGGCAAGTGCTGCGGGCTGGCGCCGCCTGAGGTGCGGGAGCCGTTGGGGAGGTGGGGGCAGAGGGCCCGGCTCGCGCTGCCTGAGGTGCGGGAGCCGTTGGGGGGGTGGGTGCAGAGGGCCCGGCTCGCGCTGCCTGAGGTGCGGGGGGCGAGGGCGGCCGTTGGAACAGGCAGGGTCCGGCGGTTGCGGGGTGCCCGGCGGGGGGGGGGGGGGGGTGAGGGAAAGGGTGCCGGGGTACCGCGGTGAGAGGCGGCCCGGTATTGGTGGTATCTGGGTTCTTCCACATGTCTCTAGGAGAGGCGTTTCAAGATGGATTTCCATGGGGGGATATGGCACTTCTCTGATCCCCGCTGTACGTAGCTTGCACTGCAACGAATGGATGGTGTGTAGGACAACAAAGCAGATGACCCGTTTTGTGAAACAGCAGTTAGTTCCAGACTATCCCAGAGCAGTTGTTTGGGGTTTTTTTGAACTAAAATTTGGTGTTTAAGTGGTTACTGCTAGCCAACAAGAACAGTTGTGGGAACTACCTACAACAGCACAGGCATCGGTTCCGTATCCCTTCCAGGTATCCAGAAATGCTGTGTGTGTCAGGGAGTGCCTGTGGACAAAACAAGATTAACTCATCTGATCTTCTTTTCGATACAGCATTTGGTTTACAATGGAAGGCCTTTCAGGTGATTCCCTCTGGATCGCTTTCCTTGTACTTAAGAACATATAATGCTTCATATCTGGCATTGTTTCTAATGGTGTCATAATTATAATACAAATATCCTAGCCTGCAAAAGCAAATCTTCACAAATAAAATATTGCTTATCTTCTGTGTTTTCTCATCTTCATGCAAATGTGGGGTTTTTTCCTTATGTTTATGAATTATGTCTGCTATAGTGAGATGTGGCAGCACAGTGCTCAGGGTTCTCTGAACACACGACAT
The DNA here is from genome assembly GCF_028858705.1 of Grus americana. Classification (NCBI taxonomy): domain Eukaryota; kingdom Metazoa; phylum Chordata; class Aves; order Gruiformes; family Gruidae; genus Grus; species Grus americana. The sequence goes on along the minus strand of NC_072856.1, from coordinate 53,064,777 downwards.
GTGAAATAGCTCTAGATTCATGCTGAAGGCTGACCAGTTGTCTCAAGCACAAAAGGGATTACTCAAGCTGGAGAACCAAAGAGAAGCAGTTGTGTTAACCTTGGTGCTTGCTTGCATACACATAGCTACAGAAAGTTGTGTGCTTTAACTGTTAAAGCTCCAGGGGCACCTAGGCTCTGATAGGCCTTTGACTTTCTGATTTACATTAAAGCAGGAAAACAACTGCATGTTAGAAGAACAGCAATGAGACATGCCATAGTCTCCTCTCTTCATTCCTTTTGTAGCTGCTGAGAGAGGAAAAGTCACTCTGAAAGCTCTTGCTTACTACAAAAAAGGCAGTAGATTACAAGTCAGCTTATGTCCCTTTATTTCTTTCCATGGCCAGGTAGGAAATCTCTCAGTGGAACCCAGAATGATGAAACCCACCCTGGACTGAAAGAACTTAACAGGCTAATTAGATGCAGAGGCATGGGAAGCTGGGTAAAGGCAACTGAAGCTCTTTAGATCAGGACCGTTCTTTATAGTGGACTGTTTTGTTCATTGAAGACCTTTAAGCTCAGTGAAGTTGTTGGTTGCCATGTCAGTAGAGATGCCACTGCATACCTTGTCAGCTGTCATAATGCCTGAGAGCTAATTCTTCATGTGGCTTTTTATCACCTCTTTTCTGGGACTAAAGCCTCCCCTTCCACTCAAAGTGGCAATGTGAACATCAGCCTGCCATCCCCTTGTTCTCTGTCTAATAAGAGTTGCGGTGCTGACAAGACTGTGGTTTTCTGTATGAAGATTTTATCTAGTAATAGAAGGATGGTGACTCTGGAAGGGATTGCAGAGATTTGTTGTTTTTTACAGTATCCGCTTGCCATAAGTTTATAATCTTCACATATAAGGCAGACCAGGGCTATGGCTTCAGAGAAGCTGTCCTGATAGTTGGGTCTTTCCCCACAGCTAACAGAGGTTGCTTGTGATTTTTGTATTTACCAGGTTTATTCTCTTACTTGCTTTTTACACTGAAGACATTTTCAAACCAGGGCACTCCTGATCTGAAGAGTTACTGATATTAAGACATTCAATGACAAGTTTGTCTGGAATTGAGGTAAATTTGCATCTGGAGATGAGGCTGCGATTCACAGATATTCCATATTTGTGTCTATAGATTGTTTACACAAAAAACATGGAATTGAAGCATTGTTAGAGGTCCTGAGTTTCACATGTGAGGGATTTTCATTAATTCTGTTGGGTCCTATGAACATCACATGGATCAGACCAAAGCACATGGTTAGTTACAGGAATGCAAGTATAATATTGCCTTTTTTGACATAGGGTTTTTTTCATTTTTCTGGCTGCTAAAAAGTTTCTGGTTTAGTTGCAACAGTTAATGACTATAGAAACCCTGGGGCCATCCCTGTGAGGAACTGAAAGCAAGGAACAAAAACCAAAAAAGTGAAGAGATCTTTTGTGAATCCTTTGCACAAAAGAAATCTGCTACCCATGAAAGCAGTTCTCAGTGTGATTGTGTGTGTCTCTCCCTCTCTGTGTACACAAATGAGGCATATCAAAGTTCAGACAGTACTAATCTCCTAATCATACAAGCTTCTGATTAGCATTTTTAATCAGTCTGGTGATCACAAGGCAGCCTCAAAATTGTTCTTGAATGCTAAATTTTCAGAACAGAATTCCAAATCGCTTTTATTTTTGTGTTTCCTGTGAAAATGTGTCACGTAACTGTTTGTGTAGGATGTCTCAAAGGGTAGTGGTGCGCTGCAGAATTCAGCTCCAGTTACCTCTCCCCACACCTGGAGGGCCTGTTTACATTCAAGCCATTCACACAAAGGTCGTTACTGGAATGGTGTATGTCCCAACGCTTTCTTCTGATTTGAGACATCCATGCTGTGTATGAGAGAGTAGTGATGCAATGTCAGAGGCAAAAAAAAGCAAATGCTTTCTGCATAAGCTGGCATTACAGAATTTACATTCCTTTTTTAAATCTTAAATTATTGCTATCTCTTACTGCAACCAGAACAAATGTATATAAATTCAATGGGGTCTTTCCATTAATAGTCTCAAAAAAAAAAAAAAAAGAAAAAGACATACCTGGTTTTCTGAGTGATGCCCTCACAGTGAGTGGTTTGGTGATACTCTGGATGTTCTGTGTTTCCATTATAATCAGAACAAAATTTTTCTGGACTAGATCTAGGAATACTCCTGAAAGAATTAAATTTTTGGAAATTAGAAGTATTTGGGAAATATCATCAAAACAAAGTGTAAAGGAAGAAAATATTAAATAGTACTTCTTGTCTTAAACTAAGCCAGATGCAAGAAACAATCTTTCTTTCTTATTACTGTGCTTATCATTGTGATCATTTAACTTTTGAGTATGTCCCACGCTGAAATGTCTCACTAGAAGCACAGACTAATGCTAGCTTCGTCTAGCACTGCCAAATTTGCTTGTTTTTCATCTCAAGCACAATTAGTATCTTGAACTGAGTAACAGCCAAAAGGCTTTGAATTAGGGAAGCGTCTCACAGGAGATCCATGAAAGCAGCTCATCTGAGAAAAAAATATTGACGCTGCTGAGAGTTAAAGGAGAAGTACAATGTTTGGATTAATTCTCTGTGGCACCCCCTAAAAGGAGCAGGAAAAGTAGCAGCAGCACAGTGGGGTAACTGGAAACTGAGACTCTATTAGCTGGCCACAAAGACTATTCCAGCACAGAAGAGCTGAGAGTGCTTCAACTGAGAAGCCTGGAGGATTAGAAGGTGATCGTTTGTGACAGGCACCCAACCAGCCCTAGGAGCTTGTTCAGCTTTTCCAGCTGATACAACCAGCATCCCAGTACCAATCCCCACGTTTGCAAGGTCAAGAGATAGTATCAAAGAAAAGCCAACAATGTTCCCTCAAAAGAGACCAGAAAATCTCTCATAAGTCGTAAAAACTCAACTGAGAGGAAAGGTATTGGTGAGGGAGGAGACTGGGATCGTGCTTTTGCTGTTTGGTCAGGGTGGTTCATATGAGGGAGCCATGGAGAGAACCTTAGCTCAGTGCTGTCCATAATCACCTGCCTGTCAAGAAGAGGGCAATCCTGTACTTATTTAAGACATGGTCCCTGGAAAAGGAGCACACACTGATATGACTTGACAATACAAGCTTGCAGAAAGCAAATATTAGCACATTGATATTTCAGTGTTGAACTGTACCTTAGGCCACCGTGCATCCTTAGGTATATACCCAGGTGGCTCTTTAAGCATTGGTGAAAGGTGCTTTGCTGAACCATACTTGAAATTTAGAAAGCAGATCCATTGTTGGCATCAGCACTGTGGATTTCACCAGAGTCTCTGTGATGGGTAAACTCTGAACTGGGACCACTGGATTTACAGAGAAACTCCAAATGTAGGACCCATCAAAGAACTCATCCTTATGCTAAGATCCTCAACATCTTTCTACTCATTCTCAGATTTTTCTCTCCCATCCATTTTCCAGTTCTAGTAGGCAGTTGCCAGCTGTGTTATATTGTACTTTTGCATGCTTCAAATGCAGAAGTTTTCCGTCTTACAGTTATTTTTGTAGTTAAACTCAGACCTTTGTTTTGTTTCCAAGGCTATAAATAACTCAACTCTGAACCGGAATTTAAATGCTATGAAGAAGAAATCAGTCTCACACTGTAATATGCAACCACACCTTCCTTTAACTTACCCAACTCCTCCCTTCTGTTTTATATCTTGCAGTTTTCCTACTGCTGATTTCTCTTTAATAATGTTGGGGAATGCTACTTTCTGTTTCTGATGAGCATCTGTGGTTACGCCCCACATTCGACACTTAGCTAGCAGCCACACACCCAGACCCTACTTGGGAGTTTAACAACACTTAACAACAATGGGATTCTCCCACCGTATGCAGGAATGCTACAAGCAAGATTTCCTCATATCCTACATGCCATAAACAACCTCACATAAGCCCAGGAGGAAGGCAGGCTGCTACATATAATCTCCTTGCTATACAATAAGAATAAAAGGTACCAACTAGATCTATGCTTTTGATGTGATCTACTTTAAGCCAGAAGAAAATAAGATCAATTGACTCCTGATGTCCCACATGTGCTGTTAAAGCATTTTAGTTTAGGTGCACTGGCTCTATTAATTTCTGTAAGCCCACCAAAACGTCTTCTTCCAGGACAGAATGAGAGACGTTATGCATATCAGTAGGATTTAATGTCGTCTTCTTCCACCCATAAGGTTTCAATCAATATCTACCTAAAAAGGGGAGTTCATTAGAAAACCTCACTATTTGTCTCCTTAAATCAGTATTGTCTAACTCCTCCAAATTCATCACAGCATCTATGTTTAACGCCCACTAGATTTCTCAGGGATATAGGCATCTGCTTAAACCCTTGCCAGATTTGAAGAACACATGCATAAAGCTGTACTGAAATGGGGGTTAAATTATAGGGAGTCTGTTACACAGCATATCCTCCCCTACACACATACTGTTTCTGTCTCAATTTCTCAAGCTTGCTACTTCCACTGAATCCCAGCCTCAATTGATTTTACCAGTTTTACATTTTGCTACTGATTTTCTACTCCTCTCTGCCATCACAGTCATTTTCTCTTCTGCCTACTTCTCTGCTTCCCCTATTATTTCCCTGTTTGCTCCACATGACTTTTTTCCCCACCTCTTCATCTTCTAGGCCCAGTGTAAATTTTTCATTTGTTCCACTGTCTGTAAACAGAATTCCTTCCTCCTCTTCAAATCTCCCCTTAAATCTACACATGGGTTTGAGCTTAGTATTGACTCTTAGCCCTATACCCAGAGGCTGGGAGAAATTTGACTGTGAGGAGTGACGTTAGCTGACATCATGCTAAACATGAGGGATTCTGGCTGGTCAAAGCTCTGCAGATTAACTGCAGCACTCTATTCCATCACTATACACCACCTTTGTTTGCTTTCCATAATTTCATTCCTCCCCCAGATAAAGAAACTAAAATCAGTTCTGCAAAATGCTCTCCATTTGTTTTCTTTCTGGAAAATTTTTGTATCTCCGTGAAATAAGTGAAATTCAAAACAGCTACTGAGGAGACATCTTTACACACCTCAATCAACCACACTTTTGTTGAGCTTTCATGCCTACTGGGAATGTGTTTCCAAAACCCTTTGCTAGTCCCTCAGAATAAGAAGGATCATTAACTAAGCAAAAATTGATTCATTAGAGTGAGAAAAATTTTCAACAGCTACATGTTGTTAGCCCAAACCACAGACTGCTGTGATCTTATCAATACACAGGAGGAAGCTGTGGAGAATTCTCACACACAAAAAGCCTCAGATGATGTCAGTGCTTGAAAGCCTGGAGGCTGAAGAGGTTCAGTGAAAGTCCTGTTGGGGTAGCTGAGAGAGATTCAACAGGGCAGCTCCTTTCCCTCATTAGATTAGTCCATCAAAATCATTAAGAAAAGAACAAGCATTCATCCTTAGTCACTGTGGAAAAAACAAACTGCAGGCTCCAAACGCTATATAAGCCAGTCCTGGCAACTGATGTCCTTGAAACAACAATATGGAAAAGGTGACAACTGTCTTTATTCAGAGACTTGTAGAACATATGCTTGAAGGAATCCAGAGAAGTCATCCTGTTCATTCCCTTTTTCTAAGGTAGTATCAACTCTCCCTAATGTTGAGTGGGCTTGCTCTGAAACTTAATATCCGTCTTGATACTGACATTGCTGTTTGACTGCCTATCAAAGCTTTTAAAATAAAATGATGGTGAATAACATTAAGAAAATTTACACCTCCTACTTCGGCTGGCTTTTTTTTTTAACACTGTTAGTGAGCAGAGCTTGGAGAGTTCTGGGAATTTTCCCCCTCATCTGACCACAGATTTTCAAAGAAGAAAATTTATTCTATTGAAAACCTATCATGTTAAAGCTAAGAGGAATTGTAGCTGTCAATCAGAGAAGGGGAAGAATATTCTTATCATTTATTTCTGTAAAGCTAGTAGAAATCATGTTCCTTTATAGACAGCAGGAAGAAAACAACCTTGCCCTGGGAAGATAAATTCAGTGTATAAAATAATGTAAAATGATAGTCTAGAGGGAATGGCAATCAGAGAAATCAAGTGAGCGGGAACAGTGCTCAATGGAGTGTTTTGTATGAGGAATTCAGGTCATTTATTTCATTGCTGTTTCATGTTGTCTCCTGTGGAAGGGATAAGAAAGGAGGGTTAATTTGCTCCCCATTATGATCGGACAGGAGAGAGGAGAAGGCTGGTTCAGAGTCCACGTTCAGAACAGCAAGGGGAAAGGTGTTTGTCTAAGGCGGCATTTAAGGGAAGGAAGGGAGAGCTTTAGTACACAAGAACAGGGAGATGGTTCTAAACAAGTGGGCTAGGCACAGCCGTCTGTGGGAGCAAAGGGAACCTTAATCAAAGTGGATCGGAAGGGTGAGTGAAACCAGCTAAAATGGGGAAATGAGCACCACTACATCCACTTTGAAGACCAAGTCTTGTACTGTGAATTTGGAAAAGGTCAGTGTAGCAGGAGAGAGCAAGATGGCTGTAGCTGCAGTACTTTAAGAAGAAGGTCCTCCATAAAAGCTCCCTTTAAGTTTACAAAAACTGCCACATCTGCAGCACAAACTCCTCCAAACCCAGATAACTGATGTTACTGTTAATGAAAAGTCATGGTCAAAGCAAACACTGGCATATTTTCAAGCATTGTCAGAAACACTTTTTACAGTATTTCCATGTTAACTTCCTAACTAAGGCAATTAGTAGTCATTGTCAATTTTAACAAGAAATGTTTATCACTGGCAAATAATAAACACAGCACTCCTGCACATTAACTTCTTTGCTATTCCTAACTCCTTGCAGAGGTTAGCAGCAGGCTATTTCAGCTAGCCTTGGTCATAAGTGTGCTCAGCTGCCTCTCAGCACCAGGGTAGCCCACGTTCAGCACAGCTCCTCTGAGCTGGCTGCTCTTTTCTGCTTGTAGTAGGAGAACTGCAAAGGTAGCGCTACCCCATAGCCCAATTTAATAGCAGCTATTGTGGGTGTCACCTGCCTGACATGTCTGACTCACCCCACCATCTTTTTGTTGTTTTCATTTAAATATTTAAACACTCAAATATTTCAGCCACTTTACATTTCACCTCCTCAGAAAGAAGCAATGTTTCAGAGGTGTTACCATGGAAACAATGGAGTGAGGAGGCAGCTAAACATGAAAGAAAGAGAGTCGTCCGACAGTAAGTCCAGAGACATGCTTTGGGGTAACTTGAAATTAAAAAATTTATAATTAAGTGGGCTGCTGCTGAGCACGTGTTTGTACTTACTGCTTTCTTATAAGTGACAAGAGGCCACCTTTTTGCCTGTGACAAGAAAATGAAATTTCCTTGTGCAGAATTTTCAGTACATAAAGTCTTTTCTGATGCAAGAGAGAACACGACTCTTTGGAGATGACCACCAGAGCTCGTTATCAGCAAGACCAGGCAACTGAAATGGTATTGTTAAGGGTCAGCAACTCCAGCTTCCTCAAACAAATCAATCCCTACTGATAGCAGTGGGCTGTGAGCATTGGAGAGTTGTGATCCAAGATATTTGCAAAGTTTAATCAGACTACAGGAAAAAGCAGATTAGCATTAGTGGAAGTGAAAATGCAGCTAGATATGGCAAGCCCCTTCCAATTATGCAAATGAATACACAGAACCATTCTGCTCAAAGTGGGTATTAAATTATCCTTGTGGATAAATATAAAAGCATACCTTTGACAATCTGTCACCATATATCCTGAAATACCATAATTACCTCTCTCAGGCATGGGAAGGAACAACTCTTGGCTATTGCCTGTGCTCACATCATAAAACGATTTCCTGCAACTTTACACAGCCTTTGCTTTATTGAACTACATGTTGTCTGTAGTGAAGGTAACAAAGGAAAATCCAGTGTTTCAACTATGTGTTAGGCAAGAAAAGCTCAAAAAACCCCTGTAATGAAGTTCATATTCACTTCATGCATTGGAAAATTGACCACAAAAACACTTAATATATTTAAATGCGCCACACAAAATGTTCTGTTCAGAACAGATTCAGAAACAGAACATTAGAGACTTGAGCTTTAGTTACTCTTCATAACCCTTTAGATCATACTTAACACCATCATACTTTGACTTGTGGGCAAAGGAGGCATCCTGGGAGATGTCTAAAACCTCCCCCTAGGGCTGGAAATTGTCTTGATGATTAAAAGCAGAATCGTTCCTACCACGAGTGGCCACTAGAAAAATTCTATCATTGTAGACTGGCAGAGTGGGATACATCTCTAGCAAACCAGCAGCTCTTGTTTGACTTGTACACTGAGCACCTGGCTTTTTGTGCCCAGGGTGGCCTGTAGTATCCACTCCACAGCTGCCCGCCTCAGGAAGGGTGTCCAGCGCCTGCTCAAAGGGTCGCCCTTGGGACCAACTGAGCTTTTTACTGACTTTCAGTTTCTCAAGAATCTTTCTCCTTGGGGCAATGGTTTTCTTCTTCACATGAATCCACAAGGGCATGGAAGCATTACTGCTGGAGCTTCTTGTTCAGAAACTTGGCAGTCTACTCTGTGCAGGTAAACAGCTGCCACTGCACGTTAGGAGCACTTTGAGGAGAGAGATGGCGGGTGAGATCCTATGAGCCTGAAACACTGATTTAGCCATGCACTGCTGACAGTGCCATCCTCCTGGAGGACTGGGCAGAGGGTCAGATGGTAAACGAGATATCCACATAGCCCACAACTTAAGTAAACTTTGAGGGAGCATGTGGAGACTGGTCTGCTGAGGCTTGGGACACTGGTGAGACTTGCTACCAGCAAACCCCGAGGAGCAGTTCCTACCTGTACGCAGCTGGCTTGGGAGCACGTGGAAGCACACAGCCAGGCCAATTCATAACAGGCTGGCAGAGCATCAGAACATCGGACAGGTTGTAATGGTCGTCATAAAATATATTCACTCCACAGCTTTTGATAAAAGATGATTTATACAATTCTCTACACACACCAAAAAAAGATATCAAATCTCTTTGAACTAGCGTAACAGTACAGCTAAATGTTTATCTGGAGAAAACTGATCTGCTGCCCATTTCACAATCATTTTAAAAAAGTACGGAGTTGCATTTAGCCCTGTGACTGATGGAGTCTCACAGAATTAGTTATGCTGTTGGCATTGACTGCACAAAGGAAAAGATGGGCTGTGTTTTATACAGTTTGTTTTTCTCACTGTTGGAAATCTATCATACTTTTTCTGCCCAAATTATCAAGGTGGTTGATAAGCTGAAAATAAATCCAGTCATTGAGGTGAATGTTATATAGCAAGCTATTGTGTAACTGAACTGTATTTCCTATCTTAGCCTTCCAAACTCTAAAAAATGAATTAAAAAAAAAGGCAAATATTTTTGAAGATTTAACTAGCCTTAAAATTTTATTTTCAGTTTTTAAATTAATCCTAATTAATGAATTTTTAATTATATGCAAAGCAAACCCAGAAAATCTCCAGAGGCTTAGCTGTGACTTTGCCATGAAAACCGAGCGAAAGGGCACAGCTTTGTTTTTGTTGGTTTTGTCCCCCCAGAACAGATCAGAAGCTTCCAGAGCCAGGCTGCCTCCCGCTTTCCTTCTGCTCCGTGCCTGGCACAGCCTACCCCGCCATGTGCCGCGGCTGCATTAGCTGCCATGGCAGACGTCCTGTCAGGCCCACTTGCTTGAGGTAGGAGTGCGGCAACCCCCAGCCTTCGGGATTTGCACTGCTGCGCAGTTTGTGGCAGTCGGGAAGCCAATAAGCACATACATGGCTACACTTTCTCCAATGTTTACATCAAGTACCTTTCCTGAACGAAGACTCATTTCATCTCTTGTCTGAAAAATCTCTTTACCCTTCTGCTTTTCTCAGTGTTTCTGAGTTGCTGCTCACTCTGAGGGACCCTGGACCAAGTCCTAAGAGAAGAAAAATCTTTCAGCTCATCGTCAAGTCTCTGAGCAAGCCAGTCATCCAGAAAAAAACCACTTAAAGTCACTCACAGAATAATAATCATGCCCAGGGTCTGATACTTTTCCCCCGTGTTTCAACAGGCAGATGAAGCAATTAATGTGAGCAGAGTTAGATGAAACCCAGCCTGGGTTTTGCTGTCACTGACACAGTGCCCCTGGCTCAGAGCTTTGTGGAGGGGATTACACTGAGTTACTTGTGACCAACAGACACTGAGCATTGGCGTGAGTTTCAAACGATTTCAAATGCTAACGTACGACAGATAAGAATCCTAGCTGCTATTTTTCTTACTTACAGGCTGTTAAAAAAGCCGTAACAAGAAAATCATTGACATGGAATCCAAAACACTGAAAATCTTTGTCTTGATAAAATATCTGGCTAGTATGAATGCTCATGATTTCTCTGGTGAACTCAAAGGTACTAAGGCATCATCACACTTTAAAAAATCTAGTATATTTAGCAAGTAAAACATCTTACAGTCTCAGACTTTACTGAGAAGCGGGCTTAGAGGGGAGGGAGATAAAATGTTTTAGCTCTAGCTCAGCTGTACTTTTAAACTTCTCAGTCATATCTGTTTTGCTACCTGAGGAATTTTAAGGAAGTGAAATCAAATGTCTATCTGATTTTAGGTGATGTGCAATATTTATTCTGAAAGCTCATGCAGCTTCTTTCACTCTTGAATGATTTACAACATGCACGCACTGTCATGTCTCAATAGATCACTCTATAACTCCATCAAGTAAAATGAAAGTAATTTGCACATTGTAAACGTATATGCGTGTGTGTGTACGTAGAGGCTTAGTAAGAATCAGTATTGCTGATCATCCATCCATGCACAGGACTGAAGAATGTAATTTATTTAAGATAGGGGGAGGCTTTGCACGTGGAAACAAATACAGAATCCAGCTAGTCCAGCATGGATCTTGAGCACCAATTAGTACTGGAGGTTGCAATAGAAGGGTGAAGAAATTGAATCTCAACAAGAAGGCTTGGTTTTAATGCCAGGTGGCTTGAGAGTAGTTTAAATCCTGAAACCTGGAGGAGTTTGATCCTTCAGTAGTTTTTTGGGTTTGTGGGTTGTTTTTTTCAGTTTACACTAGCTAGTCAGGTTACCTGTTATAAACACACGGCCTCTCCATGAATCTTGCGAATTTCTTAATCTGTACAAACAGTTAACAGGATGTTTCTTCTAACCTGGCTTCATACATTTTTTCCTTTGTGCTGAGGACTTATAAAGGGCTGTGCATATTTGCTTATGAAATGATAATTGATGTGATTTACATTAAAAAATCCATGTGGGCAAAAGTATTTTCTTTTTGAGAACGTGGCTAGAGTTTTCTCCAGATGTATAATTATGCTTTGGGGTTTTAAGATTGATGATGCATCGTAGGGCTACAGGGCTGCTGAAGACATATGTTTATTTCATACCCTTTATTTTTAAAATCTATATGCAGGAAGAGATGCACTCTTTCACAGGGGAGCATGCAAAAGAACAGTGCAGGGCAGAATGAAATCCAAACTGGGAACTAGAGAAGTGCTCTTTCCACTATATGCTATTCCAGAAGACACTGGAAACCCACCTGAATGAACTTTGCAGCCTTGTGATTCCATGAGAGCTTGGGAGCAGAGTCTGGCAGTAACACCCTGCCTAGCACACTCCGTCCTGCCCCACCAGCACGCATCCCATGCTGTCAGAGCAGCATTCATGTTTTCTCTGAATTTGCACATGCCTTAGAGTGGAGCTTTCTATGCATGTAATGAGGCAGAATAGAGGACAGCCTGAGTGGGGGGTGAAGAAGATGGGGAAGTAGAGGGAGTCAAAAGCAAAGTCAGAGAAAACACTGGATGTTCGGAAACCCAAGGTTTGTCCATTGCTTGTTTCTAGGAAGCTCCAACCATCTTCTCCGGGATGGCATCTCCTCAGAGAAATCTGGAAAGGCTGATTTCCTGCATGATCTGCTGGACATCTTCCTCCCCACCACATGTCTTCTCAGAAGGGAATTGAAGTATTAGTTTAAGAGACTGGCAAAGATGGCAGAATATGCACTTCTGTTGAGCGTATCACCCCTGAGTCTCAGACTGTACTGTAGTAGCAGGGGTTGATGTATCAGAGACTGGGTTAGTATTTTTGATCCAGTGGGTGGTGAAATGTATTGGTACTAGCATTGATACTAGCAACCAAGTAATTCTTGTATTTTGCATTGCCATGATCAGTCACACCATTTTCACTATAACTGAAAAAGAGAAGTAAGCACTGAGAAATCATCACTGAGCACACACCTTCCTTTGTGGTTTGGAGACAATGGGTGGGGGTTGGAGCGCAGAGACATTTATTTTGGGTCTGTGAGCAAGAGGAAAAACCATGGGTTGTTCAAGGATGTGTTTGTCAATACCACTAAGGGAGAGAAAGTTGGAAAATTAAAAAAAAAAAAATTTAAAATCTTTCTATTTTTGGAAGTCTCCTCTTTCATCTTATTACCCTTGCAATTACACATTTTAATTCTGTCATATACCATTTCAGTACACAAACTACATTCAAATGCATTTGTCTCTAGAATCCTGATCTTACCAAACGTTGCTGTCTGCTCTGCTGATGTCACTGGACTTTGAGAATTTAGCCTAATATATTTTGACCAGTAATGAGCCAAATGCACATATTCACAAATATTTCAGAAGTTCATTCTGGACCCGGGTCTGCTGCTAACTTCAGATTCTTCAAATATTGTAGTTTATTTATCTACTGGAAAAGCTATTGAGAATATTTCACAAAATGCTGCATTTTTATTAAAAAACAGTATCTATTCCTGTTGTACATATTGTCTTTTTTTCCCTTCCATACTCTGTCTGCAGCCATTCATCCACATTTGAGGTTTTCTAGATTTACTTACAAAGCTATGCGAAATTCTGTCCTGCTGATCATATCAGAACCCCAAGCCACAGGCGGCCGGTTCCTTCTGCAACTGAGACTCACCTGTCTGGCGAGCCTTCCACCTCCAAAGTCTTTCTCAGTGTCACTCTTCGTGCCCTCTGGCAAGCTGTTTCTTCATTTTTCTCATGCTTTCCACATGATTTTACTCCTTCTTCCTGCTGCTCACACAGAGAGCATCTATATTCACCATCAGTCCTCAGGTACACATTCATTTTTGACTGGTCAAGCACATCTGTGTTCATGCAATGTCTCCTAAACATAGTTCCTGCTACAGTATTCCACTAAGAAACGTAATTGCTTCCTACATTTCTCCCAAATTAAGAGTATATGGAATGCCCTTTACTATAACAACACTGTGAGGGGTTGATTTTGATCTCATACAGATATTAATGCGGATTAATTACATAGAGGCTGATGGAAGCAACCACAGATGAACCCAGTGAGTGCCCTTCAGTTTCAAGAAGCACCACGTAAATAATTTTCTTTCACTCTTTCCCATAGGTTCGCTCATCACAGATCAGTGGTATTAAGAGGTATCTTTAAACTAGTCACAGGAAAAGGCATTATTCAGTAATGCACATAAGAGGGAAACCTCTATGTTTATGAAAGCAAAGGTATGAAGAAACCATTTAGCTCTTCTAATATCTTATTTCCCTTTGCTGGGCTATTCCAGCTATGGTGAAAAAAAAAGAAAAACAAAGCATAGCCTCAAGGCAGATGCATTAATCTCTGCATCAGTATCAGTTTCTCTGCTTCTCCAAAAGTGATTTCACAGTAGGAATTCCAGTAGGAATTAAAATACTTTCCTACAAAAGACACATAGAGAACAAGAGCTGTGTGCTGCAGAATACAGATGGGACTCCGAGTTCCTAACAAGGCTGACGCTTTTCCTTGGTCCGTCCCATCACATGCACACAGCCATATAGCCACGAAAAGCTCTCATTAGCTGGTAAAACATTGGAACTTTGAATGGGTCCCAGCCCTATATTACAAAATTTTTGAAGAACATAAAACCTGAGGATTCATTTGTCAGCTCAGCTACTGTTCCAGGTCTCAGCATTTGAACAGTATTTGTATTATTCAGTGCACCAATTGTTGTGATCAGGATCCTGACCAGGTTATGACTAAAATGGGGCACAGAACCTGAATCAGCACCTAGGGGAATCAATGGGATTTTTTTTTTTTCTTAATAGGAATTTAATCTTTTCCTTACACCATAGCAAGCCTAGAAAAGAGATGACAATGCAGAAAAGAATAAGAGTAATAAATTAATTCTGCGCAATCATCATTATCCAACTATTCCTTACAGTCATTCCAGGAAGAATAGCTTCTTTGGATCAATTTGGAAACTGCTCTCTGCGGACAAGATGAGACAGATGAAAGGAAAGACTCAGCAAACCTCAGTTGATGTTCACAACTGTGATGGATCCAGGCTTCTGAAATCACTATCTGATTAGGTAAACTTGTACACAGGACAACATATTATTTATTCTATGATAAAGAACCAAAGATAATATGCCTCACCGAGTCTTCCCAGTGCTCTGTTTGAGCATTTTTTGAGGCTTGTATAACAAGACTATTTCAGAGAAGTGGGAATTAAGAAAAACTTTTCTGTAGAGCCCCGGGCAACACATTTCTGGGTAATAACCCAGTATTAAAATCTGATTTTTTTTTATTTGGAGAAACCCTGGCAAAACCAATAGAGTGTGTGTCTGGAGACAAACTGCAGAGTTTCATTCCCTTCATATATCTGAGGAATTCCTTAAACAAAGAGGTTTTCCATATCTGCAGAAAAAGACGCTGCTTGTTTATACAATAGATTTTCCTATGCACCTCTGCAATGCTTGCTTCATATTTTATCTAAGAAAGTAAAAGTTTAATAAAGGTAACATTTCAGAAATAAAGAAATAGAAGTCACATTGAGATAAGCTTGGCTACAAATAAAGGGACCAAAACAACCACTACAGAGCTTACACAGTTGGGATAGAAAGTCGTATAATCCTGGCAGAGTTAAATGGAAGAAAGTGCTTAAACCAAACAGTGATATCGCTGCAGCCGCTATTGCGAATGACTTAAAAAATGAATTGGATTTTTTAATGCAAAAAAAGAGTAATAAAGAACAAACTAGGACTCTTACAACACAAGTCTGTGTGTTAGAAGGAGCCTCAAAGGAAATGTAACAATTCCCCTGAAAACTGGACCTCGTTCATAGGATATGCCGCTAATTAAGTCAGCAGCTAAAACGCGTGAGGGGAACACAACTTTCCAAGTTGCATATATATAAACAGTAAAGAAGCACACATCAGTTTCTGCTACATTTCTCCATTCCAGCAGGAGCTATTAAAAGAACAGAAAGATATATATCTATAAAGCCTATAAAATCATCAGCGTGCACCAACGTGCTCAGCAGTGCAGAAAACACTTGACAATTCTCTAATTACCAGGGCACACCCAGCAAGTTAACCTTTTGTATTCACATGCTGACTACCAGGCAGTAGGTGATGTGTGTTTGTCTGTGCAGGTCCATGGAAATATGGGTAGTACGATTACAAAGTGAGAACAGTGTACCATCTGTCTATCTAATACTATCCATGCAGCAAGCACATTCACTATTTTAAGCCACAAACTCCTTGGTACCAAGGAGGCAGAAGACAAGTGTTGCCGTTACCTTGTAGTTATATTTGTGATGTGCGTACGTTTTGCCTGGGAGTGAAAATCTGCGGCTAGTAGCCAAAATTATTCAGAGAGTTATCACAGCGCCAGTGCTTTGGACTTTTCACTACACCAGATGATGCTTTCTTATCCAGAAAGAGCTAAATTGTTACCTAAAACTGGCATATTTGCAAAATGCAAAATGCAGAAGAATTCTTGTCTGTCTCTGTGAAGACTGAGTTAAAGAAGGGACATCAGTAAGAAGAACAGCCCAGAGGCTAAATGTCACATGCATGAGAAGCCAGGGAAATACCCAGCTCAGATGGCACCAAACCATATGCTGGGTTGCTAAGAGCATCCAGTGCCCAAAGCTAGCGAAGGAACATCTCCACGCGCTGTAGTCAAGAATGGCAGTTACTAGAATGTAAATAGCAAAACTAAACATGAAGATCACGTCTATGAAAGGAATTATATATGAAAGGAGTTAATAAATTCGTATAGTGATCATTCCATGAGTGTATATCATTAGGCATATTCTGTATCCATATATATGTGTATCTGCTATGAAAAAAGTGATGAGTTGACTAAGCCCTGACTTCCCTTAGCAACAGAGGATATTTTCCTCTCAGTTTAGAATGGTAGGTCTCTCATGCTTTATTACTATATAGTTTTCCAAAGAAGTTACTTGTGGCAAGAGTGTGCGTCTCCGGGAACTTCAGGAAATCACTTGGTCCTGCCTCTGGAGTTCTGGTTTGAGCACTCCCTCCAATAGCTGTCGTTTGGCCTATGTCTCTTCTTAGAGCTGATGCTCAAATCTCAAGACAATATTTCACCATCTTCCATCATCATGTTTTAGCCTCCTATTCGTAGTGACTATACATACTCATGTACCCATGAAATGTAAGTCTATCCTTTTTCCTCAGAACAGTTAGATCCTTACATGACCTCACAGTTCTCAGAGTTCCTTAGTTTACTGATCAGCAAGTGTCTCTCTTCTGTCTTTGCAAGCTGGAGTAGTGCTGGTATTGTAGTCCCAGCTACAGTATCAGTCATTGTGCCGGGTTACTTTTACTGAGAACTATTCAAAATATTCCTCTATCTGGGAACAGTTTATTGCCCATTTTCTTCGCTTTTTGCAGCACTCTTTAAAAATCTTAGCAATTTTGTCTGACTCTTCAGCTTTGCCCATTCTTGCGTCAACATCACTGCTTTGGAAATGTGGGGTATTTTTGCTGCTTAACCTTTTACAATTAAAAATGCCTTCATATTTTGCCAGATATCCATACCCTAGCTTGTTAGATCTCTGCTGTCTTTGCTCATCTTGCTTCAGTAAAGAACTTTTCTCATTTTCCAGGTACCAATGTTGGTTTTGCGGGGGTTTCTCCAAATAAAAAAATCAAATTTTAATACTGAAATTGATAGCTCATTTTCCAAGTATCAATGTTTGAGTGATTCGGGGGTATACTTGAAAGAATGACCTGGGTATGAAAAGTCAGTTGGGTTTGTACAGATATTGTGTTCATCTCACTGGTTCACTGACGTTTCACAAGAAAGTGGTGTCTATGGTTTGCATAGTTTATTTTCTGTTGCTGTCTTTTCGTACTAGAAGGCTGCTCTAGACAAGACAACAGTTGTCTGTCTGTCCCCCTGTCATTCCCTTTCTTGTAATGTAGAGCAGAGTTGCAGTTCTAATAGCATTCATCAAAACCATTTTGGGTTCCTCGTGGCAACACTGAACTGCTTTGAGTTGCTCCCTGTCCCTAGATTTTTGAGTCTAAGTCCTAACATGGAAATACACTATAGCAGGATACCCTCCAGCGTGTCAAGGGTAGTTTTACTCTGTTGGCAATACAGAACCTGATGTCTACACCTCTTTGCTGAGTTCACATCAGTTTTCTAAGCATTCCTAATAGAGAGCTTTTATTTGACTTTGATGTGGAAGCTACCCGTCCTCTCTGTGGTCCAAAATCTCTCTCTCTCTGTTCTCTCCATTACGACTCATTTTTACTGGGTGACAATTCCAGTTTCTCCTCTTGATCTTAAAGAAACTGTTTACTCTCTTTTGATGCTGCGCTACTTTTGCTTGTGTATCACTGCCTGACCTCTGCAGTTAAGTCCAGTCAGATGTTTGAAACTTATTTACCTTCCATCACATCATACGCACATCAAACCTCACGTTTGGAGTTGCTGCTTCTTGTCTTCGTATGGTGCTTTTTTATTTTTCATTTTACTAATTTGTAAACTCTGCAACAAGTACTGCACATGACCTAATATGTAGGACATTTTCCACTAATATTTTCCACTCTCCATCATATCTTAATTTTTCCTTTACATTCAGTTTCTTTTCTCTGCCTTTTGCATTTGCACAAATGTTGGTGTATTTTCCTTGTTTTTCATGAGCAAACTAATTACATCAGTCTCTTCACTGCGTATGCTCTGCACTTGCAGATGAATGCATTCACGTGTACATGTCTATGGCTCTCAGTAAAATTAATGTGAGCTCCCTGAACAGTCGTAAGTCAAGCACGTTCGTCTTGTCCCTATCATTTCTGACACATTCACCTTTTTGGAAGTGACAATCCAGGAGCTGACTATTTTGTGATATGCTAGTCTATTGTTTTTCCAGATCTTTTCTCACAAAGAAACCTTTTATTTATGACATCTTTCAAAAGATGAAATGGTTTTTAAAGCATTACCAGGATTTTACACAGTTTGTCTTGGTTCAATGCTCCTGCTAACACCTGTAGCACTTTTTTACCAGTTGCAGCTGATGGTGTGGCTGAGCTTACTCTGATGTGCATTATAGCTACATACTAGTGCTACTAATCTTATCCTCTCTTAAGTCCAGCCCTGCAAGGGTAGAAAATCTATGGTGTTGCTATAATCAGGTTTCTTTTTCTTTCTTTTTTTTTTCTTCTTTTCCTTTGTGCTATTCAGTATTAAGACAGACGGATGTCCCAGGCCATGCAACGGGCTAGTCCTTTCTCTAATTACTCTGTCCACTCACCTAGCACTTCCTGAAAGTAGAATTCCCTGAACTCTAAGGTATACTCATTCAACAGCTTCTCCTATATGGAATAGTGCCTACTGAAAACCAGAGGTCAGTGCCCTGCTCAGCTCTATACTTCCTGCATGACCTTTGATGAGTCACT
Organism: Grus americana; assembly: GCF_028858705.1. NCBI lineage: Eukaryota > Metazoa > Chordata > Aves > Gruiformes > Gruidae > Grus > Grus americana. Next base: position 53,046,055 of record NC_072856.1, on the reverse strand, counting down.
CATCCTGTCTGTACCAAGATGACTACATATTTAATGGTGGTATTTATGCCAAAAAGGACTGCTCCATAGTGATACAGATGTTTTAACAGTAACCACTGTGAAGTAATTACATGAAAACAACCTCTCTGTGAACAAGGTATGGGCTCCTGTCTTCGCAAGATCAATGAAGAATGACCAAGAGAAGTGACACTGTAAAGATTTGATCCAGAATGTAGGTCTGCACACAAACTGCCCTCCCTAAACAGAATGAGGAGGATGCTCGTAGGGTCACCTATAGCCTGAAGTACCAGACAGTTTTTGTGGGATGAGCCAGTTTTCTCTATTGTAGGCTTAGTTTTATGTGAAGGAGCTTTTCATTGGCCACATTCAAGGTATTTTCCCTAGCTGGTGTGCATTTTCAGGGTTTAACCCTGAGCAATCCATAGTCAGCTTGAGTAAAACCCTGCACCAATTTGTCTTTGCAAGTCATTTCAAGTATCAGCAGAGATAAACAACATACAAGAACTTCCCAAGCAACCAAATGAACAAGGAGCTCCCTTTCCTCTGGCAGTTTACAAATGTTTAACTTAAATTTAATGGTAAAACTCAGAGTTTAGGGACTTTCAAGGGATTTGTAGCAATCTCAGAAGAATCACAGCCTGATGGGATGAGGAACAGCTCATACCCAGCCAGCCAGATAATCATGACCCACATGAAAAGTCATTTCATCAATCAGCCAAGTAGAACTCAGCAGAAATTATGATTTTTTTCTTGGAAGGAAAAACAAATCTGGCTTATATAATATTTTTTTAAATGTGCAAGAGAGGACAAAAGGAACTGAAAATGTAGTAGTTTTTGGTGACATCTAGCTTGTATGTCACATTTCCTCTGAACTGAGTAGCAAACACGATCCCATCTGAAGACGATGTTAACACTGTTAACCAGACCTACATTTCTCTATCCTGTTACTTTTAGTTTGCCTGAATTCAAGCAGGATTTATGCTCTAATGCACATTCCTATCCAGTCTGATATACCACATAGGAGTTAAAGTACCTCCAAGTCCATGTCCAAGGATTTGCTGGCCCTCATCCATTAGAGACAAAAAGCTACCACCCAGAAAAAAGCTCAAGTTAGCAACACAGTACAGAAGTACCTTGCACAGGTGAAGGGTGCTTAACAGTTGTTTGCTTAGTGACACTCAATGGCATTAATGTTGCTTAAAATGCTGGCGTTACATCTGGGTGTTTGGCTCAAGGATCGTAAGAGTCATGACACGGTTAAATCAGACTGAGAAGAGACGAGGAGTTTTTAGACAAGAACAGGTCTCCAGTGGCAGGTAAACAGGGCTTTGCAGAACTGCAGAACGATGAGACATTGAACTGTAGACACCCACCAAGAAGTCAAATGGGTGCATCAGGGAGATACTGCACTTGGACCACATGGCCACTATTAGAATAAGAGCCACAAAATAAAGAGCATGTCACCTTTTCTGAGATATTTATATTCATGTGGTTCTCTGTAATGGTAATTTGCTACTGACAATAGCTTTTTCATATGTTCCAGACAGTGGTTTCACTGAGACCATCAGCAGTAAAGAATCTTTGTCCTTCATTAACTTCTCATGCAAGCATTAATTAGCCCACAGATTCTAGTAATAATAGGCTTATGAAACTGATGTCTGAATGTACCAATAACCTCTGCAGTGAGCTGTGCCATCCATCAGAAAATCCAGGAAAGTAACTGGGGAAGGAATATACTCTTAGAGAGTTTCTACCAAGATCCCTTTTCCTCCTTCACAAGACAGTTGGAAAAGGGATTGAGGAAGCCTGTTTTCATTTTCCAGGCTCATCTTTTCCTTCAGTAGCTTTTAATCACTGTGAAGCTTAGTTATTAATGTCTCTGAAGTCAGACTCCAGCTATTTAATGTATATTGCTGTGCAGTTCTTTTGAAACAGCATCAAGCACAAAAGGTGCACTGTCCCCTCCTGCCTGTTTCTGTTGCTGCTGTTACTCTATGGTAATACTGTGCTGGAGCCCATGGTGTTGGACACTATTAAACACTGACCATCCAAGCTGCATGCCCCTAGGAGCTAGAACAAGACAACTGGTGAGATACACGCAGGGAGCAGAGTACAGGGACCAAGGGAGGAGCACTAGTCAGTATGACAAGCACTGATTCTAGCAGATGAGCAGTCCCAGCTCCTGGACTGACTACTGATGGCCCTGGTCCTTGGAAGATGCTCTGTGTGCCTGGATCACTGCATCTACAAGGTGGCCACTGAGGCTGCTGGAGCCCCTGTGCAGATGCTGTGGTCTTCCCACAGGGAGCATCTTTCAAGATTGGGTCCTTTCAATGCGCAAAAATGCAGAAAATCTCCCCAATCTCCCCATGACCTTTAACTGGCACATTGCAGGGTGTTTATTTTCTGTGACCACATGCTTAAGTAGGTGTCTTAGCCCACAGTGCCAGTTTTCCAGCAGTCCCCCAGGCCTCAAGCCATCCCTCCTGTAGTCAGAAAACCTGCCAGCATGCAGGTTCTAGAAAGAGGAGTCCAGCAGGGTGTTCAGCAAACTAATCCTCCCCACCCGCAGGTATCATTTATATTACGGTGGCTGTTAGATGCCATAAGCTTGGAAGAGCACCACTATATGCTCTGAACTGCGGATTTACATGTGATCTTTTATGCCAGCTCTCCTATTTCTAAAACTCTCAGCAGATCACAAGTTAAAAATACTTGGAGTACCATGACCTGTCTAATTGTCTGTATGAGAAGCAAGTTCTCTGTTAGCACCATGCAACAATGAAATCTGCAGTGTCCTTATTTTAATGTGTTTCCTGGTTCTCTGTGATACGGAAACTAATGAACTGTAACCTGGGAAACCACTGAAAGTCTGTTGGCTTAATGCATGTGAGAAGTTTGGCTAGATCAATGTGTCTTTTAGAAAGGAAACTGAAGAGATCTTCATCCCCAACAACCTCATGGTCTTCAGACTGTTCCTTTAGACTAGCAAAGTTTTTTGAAATTCATGGAGCTAGGTTTTTTTTTTTTTCTACCTGCAATGAAACAATAACAGGTGTCTGGAAGTGGAAGAATCTCTAGTTACCAAAATAACTTGTGAAAAGTGGGAAGAATGTCTTTGCAAGATTGGGGTAGGTAATATTTTCCACTTTGAGAACAGGATCATGCAGAGGTTTCTAAGCACTGCACATGTATCAGTTCAACCTCATACCATCCAATTAACACTACTCTTACCTTATACAGGTAGCTGAATAACAGGGAGGGTAGAGAAGGGTAGGGCATTCACTCAAACTCACACCATGAAGTGGAATTGGGCTAAAACCAAAAGTCCCCAACCTCTCCTTCTGGTTCCCTGTCCATAAAAATGCTGCCCTCCTGTAGCACTTCAGTAGCACTTCTCCACAAACACTTCTGCCCACTCAGCCCTCTCCCACCTTGGTCCTACTCAACACAGCCGCTTTCTGTGGGCAAACTTGCCAGGAAGCAGCTCTGTTTTGGGTAAATTCTGTCTCTGATTGCTCTCTTCTTCCACTGGCTTGTTCCAGCAGTCAGCTGGAGAAGAAAAGAAAGGGATAATAGGTGCTGGTGGTGGCAGGAAAGTGCAAGAGCTTCACTGTGACAACTCCCACAAAACATCTGCTGTCTACTGTGGCTGGCTGAGCTCATGCCCTTAGGACAGCACCTCTTCTCTGCATGAAAAAAGGCCTCACCAGATGCCTGTTCCTGCTAAAACATGCACAGCAGAAATTGGTGAATTGGCAGGAAAGAGAGGGTGACAGAGGAAAAAATATGGCAGCACTGTCCTTACTGGGATGTCTAACAACCTGGTTCAAAGCACAGCTCAAGGAGTAGCTCTGAACCAGCCTCTTCTACTGCAACCTGCCAGCTCCTGCTGACCACACTTTTCTTCATAGCTTTGCCACAGTGATTTCTGATTCTGCTGCTCCTCCTTCGCATCCTCTGCAGCAGCACTCACCTGAGCACCCTTCCCAGAGCTGCACGGTCTAGGATGATCGTCTACTATCCATCAATACTTCTTCCCTGGTAATCTCACCAGTTAGTAGCCAAACTGATACACTTGCTGCCTGTGGAGGTATTTGACAGATCTATTGCTCTGGGCCTGCCTTTCACTTGCGTGGAAATCTGTCTGTCTCTCTGGTACCTCCTTACACATATGTGATCTCTAACACAAAGTCAACAGGGCTACAGTCTGTCCCACCATGTTTCCTTCGTCTTCTCTAGCTCAGTTGGGATAACACTGCCATGGTCTCACCCCGCCACTCTGTCTCATCTTCTGTCCCCGTGTCCAAGCAACATCTCAGCCTGACAGGTTGTTTTTACCAGTATCCTTGCTATCTACTCGTCTTATTCAAAATCTTTCTAGAAAGTAATTTTCCTGTACTGTTGCTTGGATCCTTCACTTACTCCTCCTCTTGCATTGCATGAATGTCTTTTCACTCCCAGCTCTTCAACCCTCCACCCCATCCTAGCTCTTATCTTGTAGTCATTCTCAGAGGGATCAAAACATGCTTCTAATCAGACTGAGTGACAGGACCCACTTATTTGGAGCCCTAACACGCATCATCTCTCTTTATCTTGTCCCTCACACAAGATGGGTGCTCTGTGAAGTTTCACAAACATGCTTATGTGCACCCTCAAATATTTTTTAAATTCTCTTTTGCCATGATGTCACCAAAATTCTACCAGCTACCTAGGCTGCTGGTAGCTGGAGCCTCCTGCCTCTGATACTAAGCATAATGTTTTCACTGGATCCCACGTATTCCCATTTAGCTGTCTGCATCCTGCTGGATCGTATCTTATTCTTAGATGGCAAGCTTGGTGTTAGAGGCAGAAATTGCCTCTTTGTTCTGTGTTTGCAGAGTACCTACCACACGGGGAGCCGAGTCTATCATTCCTGAGTCTTTGGCATTAAGGTGATAAACAGGAGTGGAAATTACAGTAACAGCATTGTCACAGGGAGAGCAAGTGACAGTGCTGACAACAGAGCAGCAGCATCCTGCCTTCCCTTCTTGCTGTTCATCCCTCACTATTCATTTCAGTACCTCTGTGATTCTGCATCTGCACACACGTGCAGCCAGTGGAGCAGCAGGAATTGTCATCATCTAGAAGTCTCCTTCTAATTATAAGATCACATGGCTTTCTGCCAGCCAAAGAGTTGTAAGCTCTTCATATACAAGAAGCTTTCACTTGAACTTAGCCGCCACAATCCAATTTGCTCGATTTCAGTAAGGTTTAAATTGTTCTTCTTGCTCTTTCTACGCTAACAGCCCCAGAATAGTACGATAAGAAGAAGTAGATAACATGTCGGAGAGATATTTTCAATTGGATGTCTTAAAATCTTCCTTTTTGCCCCTAAAAATGTCTTAGCAAGAGAAAATTACTAGTTGCAGACATGTGTTTCTGTCATATCTATCAGCAACCAAGCTAAGCTGATTTGCAGCCTTGGACACTAACCATCACTCTACATTCAGGTTGCTGAGGACTTGATATGTAAGCACGCCAAAAGCTAGGATGCTCCCAAAATAGAATATGCTTTAGGATTCGGCATCGTTAAAGCAGAACATTAAAGTGAAAAAGCAAAGAGTTGATTGTATTTACAGTGGAGCGTAGCAGCACACTCCAAAGAAAGTAAGTCAGTCACCTATATGTTGTATAAGAGAAGATATCTTGTATTTATTGAAGATGAAGGGGCAGAAGGAGAGACAGGACTGAGATTAACCAGTTGTGTAGAAGGCAGGAAAACAGAAGTGCATCTTCCCCAGCTTGAAAGCTGTGCTATAGGTGTTAAATGGCCTCACAAGCCTAAGCAGGCTTTATGTGTAATGAATATTTGCCTTTGATGTTTCTTCAGAACAACTAGTCTAGGGCGCTGACCATTGTAAACCTCTTAAATTTCAAGTGCTATTTTTATGGCCTCTTTATGATTGGAGTAACCTCACTTAAAGGATTACAGGGGTTACTTCATGTCTTTGTAGCCAAATGCATTCTGTCTGGTAAAGATCAGACTGATCTGAAGTCAACTGTTATCTTTAGCTTTGATTGTTAATCATTCCCAAGACCTTTGTTCTTTGATTGTCACTAGGGAATCTTAAATGCACGGTATATTAATTAGTACCTGGCTTATCAGCAAGATGTGCATTATCAAATACAAGAAATATATCCCTGATATTGTTAGGAACAGTACCTGAAAGTAAATTTAAAATAATAGTATTCACCTGATGATTCCCACAATGTTTTGCTGGTTTGGCTTTAGTGTTTGCATCTGTTTTATAGTAGAGGTATTTAAAAGAGAAGGCAAGTAGGGTGCTCTATTTTAAAAAGGATGAATGCTCTCTAAGTAACAGAATTCACAGCCTAGATTGAAGCATTTAGGCAAACTAAAGTCAAATGAACAGGTTAATATATTTGCTGGGTTATTCAGTGTCAATCTATAGTGGAAAAGATGCAGACATTTGCTGCTTTCATATTAAATAGCATGTCACAGCTGATCAGTAGCAAACATTAGAAAGCACAGTAGTGACTGATTATAGTCCTAAAGCCCTATACAGCTTTGCAATGAAAAATGTAATTATGCAGAGTGTATGTTGAAAAGCACAGTCCAAGTGCCATGTCATGAGACCTTTAACAGTGTAAAGAACTACTTAGTGTCTGTGTACAGCTCTGCCCTCTGTAAGACTGCCTCACAGTTGTGCCTGGGCCTGCGCAGTCATCAGCTACCTGAGATTCACCTTTTCCTGAATCGCTTCACACCTTTTACTTTTGAAGAAGGATGCAAGAGCCCCAGTGCTGTTCTCATGTTGCCCAAGCCAAGGTGTGCATCCAGAGGAAGTCGTGGGTGGCAAAGGATGAGCATGATTATATAACATGTAATCTGGCACCCAGAAATGCTCGTGTTCGTCTGCCATATCTATTTTTAGGCATTCTTCTTCCTGTGGGTGCTTCCTTCAGTCCCAAAGGTCTCAGGTAAACGATTCCTTTAATATGTTGCAAACTATTTGATCTGGGAAAATAATTCCACCAAGAAATTGTTCTCATATATTGTCAGCTAAAGCAAAGATGCTCAATATTAAATTTGAATCAAATGATAAGTTCATCCTCTGCCTTCACAGTCCATTACAGGGAAATGTTGCAGGATCAGAGAATAACAGAATGATTGAGGTTGGAAGGACCTCTGGAGGTCATCTGGTCTAACCCCCTTGAGCAGGTTGCCCCAGTGCATGTCCAGATGGCTTTTGAATATCTCCAAGGATGGAGACTCCACAACCTCTCTGGGCAATCTGTGCTAGTGCTCGGTCACCCTGATAGCAAAAAAGAGTTTCCTGATGTTCAGAGGAAATCTCCTGTGTTTCAGTTTGTGCCCATTGCTTCTGGTCCTGTCACGGGCACCACTGAAAAGAGCCTGGCTCCATTCTCTTTAGGTATTTACAGACGTTTATAAGACACATACACACACACACAGAGCCTTCTCTTCTCCAGGCTGAGCAGTCCCAGCTCTCTCAGCCCTTCCTTGTAGGACATATGCTCCAACCCCTTAACCAACTTAATGGCCCATTGCTGGACTCTCTCCAGTGTGTCCATGTCTCTCTTGTACTGGGGAGCACAGAACTGGACACAGTACTCCAAGTACGGCCTCACCAATGCTGAACACAGAGAAAGGATCACCTCCCTGGACCTGCTGGCAATGCTTTGCCCAGTGCAGCCCAGGATACCATTAGCCCTTTTTTGCTGCAAGGGCACAGTGCTGGCTCCTGTTCAACTCAGTGTCCACCAGGACCACTAGGTCCTTTTCTCCCAAGCTGCTTTCCAGCTGGGTGGCCCCCAGCATATATTAGGTGCATGGGTTTGTTCCTCCCCAGGCACAGGACTTTGCACTTTTTGTTGAACTTGATGTGGTTCCTTTCTCCAGCCTGTCAAGGTCCCTCTGGATGACAGCACAACCCTCTGGTATATCAGCCCAGTTTTGCTGAAGCTGTACTCTGCCACATCAGTCAGATCATTAATGAAGATGTTAAACAGGATTGGACCCAATACTGACCCCTTGGGTAAACCACTAGTTACTGGTCTCCAACTTTGTTCCACTGATCACCACACTCTGTGCCTGGCCATTCAACCAATTTTTAGTCCACATCACTGTCTACTTATTCAGCCAATACTTCATTAGCTTTTCTGTGTGGATCTTCTGGGAAACACTGTCAACAGCTGAAGTCAAGGTATACAATATCAATTGCTCTTGACAATCATCTACCAAGACAGTCATTTCATCGTAGAAGGTTATCAGGTTGCTAAAACGTGACTTCCCTTGGTGAAGGCATGCTGACTGCTCCTGATCACCTTCTTGTCAGAACAGTCTACCTATAGGATTAAAAGCTATAACAGCAGTATCATAATCCATCAGCAACTTCTCAAATCTTATCCAAGCTCAATTCAATTTTCTTTCAAAAGCACTGGTAAGACACCTTCCTTCATTAAGTGTAACTGGATCAGGCCCTTTATTAAAGACATTTCCTTTTCTTGCATTCAGTTCTGTTGTCAAATCTTCCATGCCATTGCTATGTTCTCCACAAGACCCCTGTGAGCTATTCTAGTCTCAATGGCAAATATCCAATGAGAAAATTTCTAAGCTGTCTTTCATTTACTTAAGGTCTTGGGTCAGTATGTATTTTAGGCAGGTTTATCACCCAAGAGATGGAAGGCTTTCAGCCTCACAGTTAAATGTGTAATTAGACAACTCTTAAAGCACGGTTACCCCCAATTCACCTTGGGGGTAGGGGGTAGTTCTTAAATAAGAAGCATTTTGAAGTCTGCAGCATTAAGACCAAGAGGTAGGAATAGGATCTTTACAACCTATACCTTCAATGGGATTGAATTCTGTGGGTTATTTATATACTTTTTTGAAATATGATCTCTGTGTAATGAACAAAAATCTCATTTTACAAGGCACTTGCTTCTTGTGTGGGGCTGAGATCCGTCTGTGTAATGGAAACATATACAGGTCATGATAAGCTTTTCTGAAATCCCTACTGGTAACACAAAGCAGATGGGACTTCTACCTCACTGGCAAAGCAATCCACAGACCCTGCTTTAACATCCACTTTCTGAGAGCTAACCTTAATGGCAGCTCACCACAGAAGTCTATGAGATCAAATAACTCCAGGTGAGTGCAAACTCTTAACAATTTACTTCCAACAAATGGACTTAGCCTGTCCTTGACCCAACTACAGGTATTACATTAGTAGCTATTACTACCACTCTGCTTTGTGGTTTTATCTTGCTGCTCATCACTTTAATGTAGTATCTGAATGTCTTCTTACAAAATATGCAAACACTAACAAAGTCCCGGGTGGATTTAAAACTCCCACTGACAGCGTTTAAAACACTTCTCTGGCCTCCTTGGAGTATGCAATGCTGGCTGCTCACTGCTCAAGAACCAAAAATCATTTATTGCCTTTAAGTTTGAGTACAAGCTTCATAGATCATTATAATCATTCTCAAGTGTCCTCCCAAGACCATGTGAGAATACATAATAAGGACATTTTCTACCAGGTTTTTGTCAGATTTTATCATTTTCAAACTACTAAAATAGTGCCTTTGTACCAAAGATATCTGAGGCCTGATAAATACTGTTCTAATTTTAAAAAAGACATTGGTGCAATATTTGCATTGGCTATGGCAAAGAGTGCATCTCCCTGTGGTCCTGCATGACTGACTAATCAGAATTGTGGCTACAGCAGATTATGATCTCCTGATGCTTCAGCCTTTTGCTACGTATTTATTTTCCTCTTCCCTCTTTTTCTACCCTGCTTCTCTTTGCAGGCTTGTGCTTATCAGAAATAGCCTTTGGGAGAGAATAGGCAGAACCAGTCAGCAAAGGCTGCTTCCCATCTTGAAGCTAATGCTAATGCAAGTGCCAGCCATTGCCTTCTTGCCTGGCATTCCAGATCAGCTGCCCAATTTCAACAGTAAATTAAGTTGTTTGAACTGTGGTCTACCTTGCTCACAGCAGCCTCCTCTGGAGGAGCAATATCTTGTCCTAAATGGTCTGCAAAAAGTTAAAGTTTGGTGCCTGGAACATAGTTAACACCAGAAGCTTGGAGCTAACTGGAGCTTTATGTTTTAAAGAGTAGGAGGAATTCCAGAAATGTGGCCCTGGTATGTGAAAGCCCAGGAAGTAAATGACCTGAGCACACATGCCAACTTACTGCTTGGTTTTGGATGGGGCAGTTGTAAATGAAAAAAGTGATAAACTGAAATGTTCCACGCTGGATACCAAGAGCTGGGTAAATTCTGCTTAGATTAGAAGTGAATAAAATTCTGTTTGTCTGCTGTTTACCCTCAGCTCCAGGAGAGTCTCCAAGGTGTAATTATGCAGGTCTTTCTCATGTGAGCCGAACAGACTAAAGCTACTCACACTCCCAGAGTGGGAAAAGCAGGCAGTTACCTGCAGCGCTTCGAGGCAGGCCCTGTACTGCCCGGGGACTGAGTGGGGCAGGGCCCAAGGGAAGCTGAGACATGCAGCACAGGGCAGTGCCAGCAAGCACAGTCTGATAGCCACAGAGACTTGGCTAGCAGCTTTTCATTTAGTCAAAGCAATTCCTTCGCTGCTTATTTAAATTGATTGCTGTTTAACAAAGTTATTGCTTTGATCTTAGGCTCAATACAAAGGAAATACAGTAGAGGAACTGTTATCATGAGATAAAATGAAACATTGGAGCTCAATGAAAATTTGAAGGCTTCTTTTCTCCTGGTGTTTCAAATGGAGGGTCACACATAAACAGTTCATTGAGATTCAGTAAGATAGTCACTGTATCTATTTAAATAATGAATTTAAATCATCCTGGCTCTGCGCTATCCAGGTCCTCAAGCTGTGTTTACAAGGTGGCACTGAAGAGCAGAGAGTGAGGGCCCCTGGTTTCCTCTGCTGCAGGCGGTATGAGGACCAACGATTCCCCCACACCTCAAGTCAAAACCCGTTAGCTCTGCTTGGGTAGACAGGACTCCAGCAGAGCCGTACACCCACATGGCCTTCCTCTGCCTCTTGTTCACCAAGTCCTCCCTGTTGGCAGCCACACAGGAGTTCTCTGCTGCAGGTTTCCCATCTGTACTTTGGGGTAAAAGCGTTTTTTTGTGTGGTGAGAATTAAATTGCTGACATCCAAAACTAGCATCTAAGAACTAGTGCTTAAATCAGAAACAGATTTAAAACAAATGATCTTTTTAACATATAAATAAAATTAGGGAGAAGTTTATGTATACATATGTAATTAGTACATGGTTACAGGGCGGACAGCATTGTCACAGGCTACATGTTTTAGTGGAAATTCCAATCTCTAGAGGCTTCACTCTGCCATTTGATGCATAATTACTGTTACAGCCTGAGGAGCAGTAAATACCATGTGGATGTGCCAAAGAAACTTTCTGTCAACTGACACATGCAGACCAGTAACAGAAGTTTTCAACCAAGCAAGAGATGGAGATGATGGAAGAGAAATATTACTAGCCCATGAATCAAATCTGTGTTTCCACAAGGTAGCTAACTCTCTGAGTATCAGCTAAAGATGCAGTGGGTCTAAGTTACCTTCAAGCAAGGTACAACCCAACAAAACAGATATAATCGAAGTATTTCAGCTGTGAAGTTTCAGTTCCAGCCTATTTCTGCCTTTCAAGAGAATACAGTTTAAACATAAGCATTCACCAAGTTAATGTCGCAGAGGTTTCACTTTTCTCCCAAATTCCCAAATTAGAAGAGAACAGAACACATGTTTGAGCTAATGGTCCAGAAGAGGTGTGTTTGCTGATCCTCATTTAGCAGCATATGTGCCTGATCAGAGTCAAGCAAAAGGGCATGATGACCCCAGAACAGGTACATGTGCCATCAGGACAGTTTAGGGTGTAGGAAATATGGCTGGATTGATTGGAAAAAATTAGCCGCATTGCTCAGCACTGCACATTCCCAGAGAGAGGGACTCAAGCCATACACAAAACCTGAGAACAGTTTTTAGTCAGATACACTACTGCTGAGAAAGAGTGACAGCAGAGATGGACCAACTGCTCGTGCTCATCTGATCAGTCACCAATGGATGAAAAGTAATGTTGTTATTTGCATTGGCTTTTACCCAATCTGTCTGGGTTTTTATGTAGAGAGCCATTGCTGCTTAAAGAACAGAAAACTCAATAATTTAAAATATATTTTATGGCTCTTGATAGTATCTGAATAATTGACAGTTTCTAAAAAGACAGCTTCAAAAATTAATCTGAAGAGCCTGTAAGTAGCACCTGGGACTATGGTTATTTCTTCCAGTGCTAGCTGCTTTACTGTTCAACTCTTCATGACTCAAAGGAAACTCACAGAAAACAGACACTTACTATAACTAGTAGTTAACAACTAAACTAGATTTAGGAACTTGGAACTAAGTCATGAAGAAGTTAAAAAAATCACCTGAAAAACCCAAACAAGCTTGCAGGTAGCACAAGATCATATCCTCTCCAGACTTGGCTTCACAGCTGATCAAAGAAAGATGAAATTGGGATCGTATCAGCCCACACTGCTGAGTTTCACAGAAAGTCTTCACAGTGATTTGTATCCTCACAGGGCTACTGCTGGGCTTGTCTGCCTGGAGAAGAAAACAACCACATCTGGCTACTCTGCAGGAGGAACTGATTCGGTTTAACCCTTCCATATACAATACAGCCTTTTCCCAAACCCAATGCACCAATATGTGTGATTGTGAGTAAATGTTATAATCCATTGAGCTAATTAAGTAAAGATATTTCCTAGTATAGCCATGGCAAAAGTAGCTTATTAACATACCTTGTCTCCAGTGGAGATTTAGACTGGACATTAGGAAGCATTTCTTTACTGAGAGGGTGGTCAAACCCTGGAACAGACTTCTTAGAGTGGTGGTTGATGCCCCAAGCCTGTCAGTGTTTAAGAGGCATTTGGACAATGCACTTAATAACATGCTTTAACTGGGTCAGCCCTGACTTGGTCAGGCAGTTGGACAAGATGAAAGCTCATGTGTTGAGATAAAGACAGGTAGATCACTTAGCAATTACTGTCATGGGTAAAACAGATTCAACTTGAGGTAAGAAAGGGAAAACAGGCACAAAAATGGCCAGAGGGCTGGAACACCTTTCCAATCAATAAAGGCTGAGAGAGTTGGGGTTGTTCAGCCTGGAGAAGAGAAGGCTCCAGGGAGACTTTATTACAGCCTTTCAATATATAAAGCAGGCTTATAAGAAAGATGGAGAAAGGCTTTTTACCAGGGCCTGTAGTGACAAGACAAGGGGCAACTGTTTTAAACTAAGAGGGTAGATTGAAATTGGATATAAGGAAGAGATTTTTTATGATGAGGGTGGTGAGGCACTGGAACAGGTTGCCCAGAGAAGCTGTGGATGCCCCCTCCCTGGAAGCGTTCAAGGGCAGGTTGGATGGGGCTTTGGGCAACCTGGTCTAGTGGAGGGTGTCCCTGCCCATGGCAGGGGGATTGGAACTAGATGATCTTTGAAGTCCCTTCCAACCCAAACCATTCTATGATTCTAAATTAACTTAATTTGTTGCCAGTTAAAATAGATATTTAATTACTGATTTAGGTAGTGAAAAACAAGGAGACAGACATTAAACCAACACCTTTCTTGCCCCCTTTCCCAGGCCTAACTTTACTCCTCCACTCCAGACTCCTCCCCTCACCCTGAGTGGCACGGATGAGTTTCTCTCTGCTGCTTCTTCCTTGTCACACTTTTCCTCTTCTCCAGCCTGGGGCCTCCCCAGGCTGCAGTGGTGGATATCTGCTCTGGCACCGTGGAGCACCTCCTCCCTCTCCTTCTCTGACCTTGGTGTTCCCTTGGCTGTTTCTCACTCTTTTTGTTCCCTCCTCCTCTCTGTGGCATTTTTTGCCCTTTCTTAAATACACTTTCACAGAGATGTCATTGGCTTGGATGAGGGGCTCAGCTGGGTCCTGCGGTGGGTCCATTGTGGAGCTGGCTGGAACCAGCTGTGTCCAGCACGGGGGCAACCGCAGCTTCTGCTCAGAGAGGCCACTCCTGCATCCCTACTCCCTAGTATTAAACATCGTCATCTACACCCAATACATCACCAGAACAAGCCTCTGAGCAATCTGGTTTTCATAGCAGCACCATACAGGGTGCTATGAAGAAAATTAACTCCATCCCACCCAGATCCAGTACAGCCTGTCACATAAGCAAAGCAGTTTTCCTGCTTGGCCCTACCAAAAGTCACTTGTGAAGGTATGTGCAGAACATCTTAGTAACAGAAGCAGTTTACCTATGGAGGTTAGAAACCTCCAAGGCTAGGAAGGAATTGGCAGGGAGAGGCAACACAGCTGAAACCCACTCCTGCAGATTGGGAACTGGGCACCAAAATTTGGCCTCAGTCCTTCCTGGGTCTTGGCCCTATATCACTCTGTAGATGGAGTGCTTAGTCATCAGTGGATGTTTGTATAAATGCAATAAACCACCAGACAGTGGCATCCGCTAGCCCAGCAAAGGTTAGGGCAGAGGTTCTTGCAAGCAAGGCTCAAAAATGGTGGCAGAACTGATGGAGGAAAGTAGGTGAGTTTTGCTCAGCCTCATCTGGTGCATGCTGCACTGGTGGAAGGGAAGCAGAGCACCCGCCTAAACCCCCTGGGCCTCCCCAGGGCCTCTGCACTGGCAGGCTGCACTGCTGGAGCAGGAGGCTTTGGTACAATGTTTGAGTTACAGATGGAGTGTGTTTGCATTACACGCGTAACCGTGTTGTCCTATGGAAACATCTGCTTGTTACAGTCCTTTCTGGCTTCCTGGAAGCCTGGAAAGCTTTGTAGCTGTTAGTAAAACAAGTTCTCTAGAGAGGAAGGATGTGAATGTGCAAAAGCCTAAGTAAAAATGAAATTTAATTCTTCTTTGCGTGTGAAATGGAAAGCTATTACTTTCTGTGCTCCTGGAGGATGCATTTCTGAAAAGAAGATAATTGTCTGAATTGTCTTAAAGGCTTGCAAATAAATTGCCCAATTTCAGGTTTTATTATAGTCTTGAGGTTTGGTAGGAAGTTGCTAAAACATTTGAGCAATGCTGATTAAACATTTGAGTGAACCTAGTGGAATTCAGATTCCAAATGAAAGTCACGTAAACGTTACTCTCACTGAGCTTTCACGGAACAAGCGAAATAAGGGCATTGGCTTTTGCTTTGACATTATGGACTGCATTCAGAGAGAATGAACTGCTGTTGTATCTAGACAATGAAGACAGCAAGGCACATCCAAAGAGTGATTTGCTGGGCCTTTCACTGGCCTGAGTCAGCTAACAGATAATAGCACAGGAATACAGGTGCCACCGAGGCCGTCTGTATGGCCCTTCCCACTTGGTTCTCTTTAGAGGAACACCACATGCAAGGTGAAGGGAAGGACAAGGGGGCCATTGCAAAACACGAATGAAGAAAAGGCTTGCTCGGCATGTGGGCAAACAACCATGCACCCAAATTGTAATCTAGTTCTTCCCACCAGTGAACGTGATCACCCACTGTTCTATTTTGCAGACAAGGAAATGGAGTTACAAAGGTTGAATTAGTTACAGAAGGACTTTCACCACTGCCCAGCATTGCAAGTGCAAAGCCAGGAGTAAAGTATTAGCATTCAGTGATCTGTTGACAGGGCCTAACTCTGCATTCATTAGTTGGTAACAGCCTCCATAATTTCCAGCTGTTAGAATCTAAGGCTAGTGGCTTACTACTGAAAATTTCAGACTTATGCCTCCCAGCAAGCCTTATGAAATGCAGCCACTGGGTTTTGGTACAGGTTGTAATCTACAGATTTCACGTCTGGTTTATTTGCAAGACCTGTCACCCGAGATTTGCTGTTAACTCCCCACACTGCAGACGTACGTACCCAACTCCTGTCAGTATTACCAGGTATAACAGAGCTTAGTGCATGAGCCTCGGACTTCGGTAGCTGAATGTTTCAAAACATTGCAAGTCTGAAGCACTACATTATTTTTTCTCCTCTACTTTTATTGCACCATTCATACCTAGGTTCTAAAAATAATAGAAAACAGTAACCACTTGCTGCTGGTCAGTAACTATAGTCGTAAGGAGCACAAACCACAGAATTTACAGAGGACATGTCTGATCAGAAAGTACTTCCCATTTTCTATTGCTGTGGAGAAAAAGTCTTACAGACTTGCATGAAGGAAAATTATCAGAAATAACTGCCTTTTTTTTAGTGTTCTGATAGAGGCAGATATTCACATCTGTGATTAAGTTCATTCATCTTAGCTTTGTTCTAGCAGTCAGTGCCAGAGCTTGGAGAAGTGTCAAATGTGCAGAAGTTCCCACTGGGCACAACTTCTGCTGCATTTAACTCTGGTACCAAATAGCATTGGGGAAAGAAAAAAAAAACCCAGAAACAAAACCCATCCAAACAAAAAACCTGCCAAAACAGGCTCAGGCTGTCAACTTTCCCCAGAAGTCCCGGCACAAAGGGGAGAGCCATTCATCCAACTGTAGTTGTCTACCCGATTTCAGGGTGTGCTTTGCTTCACTAAGATCTAAAGATATTTTAGATACCTAAAATAAGACATATGAATCATGTGACTTTTGTCCTAGACTATGGTCTGGACACCTGGACAACTAGCAGAGATAAATCCCAACAGGCAATGGCTGTTTCAACCTTCCCTTCAGGGCATCACTTTTTGGCTTCACCGTTAGCTTGCATAAATCCCCGAATTAATTACCGTTGGCCCAAAGAAGAGCCAGTGCCTCTGTGCTGCAGATGGCTCTTCCCCATTTATCCTAAACACCAGGAGCTTCCTCAGCTCCAGGTCTTACAGTCGGCACCCCCATCACCTGCCCTTTCCCCACAGAGGTACCTGGCTCCAGACCTCCAGCTCTCTGCCTGTATCTGTACTGCTAAGCAACGACAGGACCAAGACTGAGGCCAAGTGACCCACAGTGGGTCACATCCACACCCCACAGACTTGGCCCTGCATGTCCTCTGGGGCCCATGTAATTAATGCTGTGTGGTCTCAAGACATTATTGGGACAGGGGATGGTGTTTAATTCAAAACGCCTGAAATCATGGGACTTAAACACATCATGTGATTTCAGGAGAGTGATCATTTTATAGCAAGTGCATGTGAAAGATACATGCCATGCAGCATGGCGTAAGGGCATACAGGAGTGTTTGAGGAAGCAAGACTCGCTGGAGTGTGTCAGGGGACTGAGGAGGCAGTCAGATGCTGCACAGTGTCTTCCATCTGACTGTGAGGGATGGTCTCTAGAGCATCATCTTCCCTTACCCACACAGACCGCCAACTGGCATAGCCCAGCCACGGCAGGAGTAACCTGCCAGCTAAGTGATATGGATAGTTACTGTCCGGTGCTTAAGCTCACTGCTGGATGTTGTTTTATTTAGCTGTATGGACACAGAGTCTTATACCAGACACTTTCCCGGAAAAGGGCTGTATCTCAGCACAAGAGGGACTAGCCCTAAAAGTGCAAACCTTGCTACCCCAAGAGCCCAAATCTCATGGATATTTTTGCCCTTACTTTCTCCCTCCCTCAATTTCCTATCAGCACAAAGTGGATAACAGCAAACCAGGGATGGGGCAATCAACTCACTGCAGTCCACAGAGCACGGAGAGGGCAATAAGCACCAGAAAAAAGCCTGCCCAGAAAACACTAGTTCTGCTTTCGGAGGGGACTCAAAGACCACACAGGAAATACTGCTGCAAACCCTACTGTGAATAACAAGAGCAGCCTCCAACACACGAGACTGGGTCCTGTGCTCTGTGATGCTGTTTTTAACTTCACTACAGATGCACAAAGGGCATGAGGCAGCAACCTGGAGGCAGCAACCTGGATTCATCCCACCATACTTCAGACGTGTACCTCGAGTCAAACAAGTCAGAAGCTCAGTCACCCCTGGCTTCTACTCCTAATGGAGAGAAATGAGGCACAACTTTGTAAGATCCACCTAAAACCTCAATTAGGTTAGTTATCTACATTGGAGAAGGATGAATCTAGATGTGAAGGGTTGATTTGGCAATTGAAATTATCTTTTCAGGTTGTTTTTCTGAGAAGGGTCATAGCTGAATGATGCAGAGCCAGCAGCACACTGTACATGAATGTGCCAGTGTATATGGCCCTACAAAGGAAACAGGCAGCAGAGAAGCTATTTAAAAAAATTAAAGAAATTTATTAGATTTTTTCCAGACAATGTAAAAGGCGATCAGAGAAAAGCAAGTGAAAGTTTCTTACACAATCCCATTTTCCATAATCTGAAAAACTATTAGCAATTGCAGGCAGGGAAGGCATTTACAAAACCCAACGCTAGGTCTGTGATAAAAAAAGAGGTACTGAATAGCATTTGCAAAAAGTTTTGAGCTGTTCTTTACTTAAGAACAGGCCCACCTCAAAGCAGAGCTAAATAGGTTGCTCTGTTGAAGGTCGTCACAGATTTCTTCACCTGGTGTCACTTATAAAAAGACCAAAAGAGGGTATCGGTATTAACAGTGAATAATGTATGTGGATGTTCCCTGTCATCTTTTTGATACTGTTCTTACAAAAAGGTTTGTAGAAAACAACAGAGATCTTTTCAGAGGCCATCTCCACTGAACTGGGGCGCTGAGCAGCTGATGGCTGTGAGAACGATCAGTGAGGCAGAGCAGTGTTTTTGGTGCGATGGCTTTTTAGGTTTTTCTTTTTCTCCAAATGCTCTCAACAGATTTGTGATGGATTAAAGAAAAGATTTACAACAGGATGATGGGGGAAGAAGAATAAAACAATTACTTTAATTATCATAAATAATTCATCATTTGTTAGGAAAAATATCAAGCTACTAAATTTGTTTCAGAATATACAGAAATGTCTTCAGGGTATCTGTTAGAGGATCTGCTCATCTATTCAAAGATTAGCTGCAGAAAATGTCCTTGTTTGAGATCAGCGATGCAAGACCTTCATCACCAGTGACGTCACAACTCAACAAAGACAGGATTGTGTTTCTAGACACCCTAAGCTAAATGTGTCCTTTCACTCTAAGTCACATATTTGATGAAAATACAAACATTAATATAAATCCCTCACTAAAGAGAGAAGCTGACCTCATGGCTCTCTTACTGAGTTCCTCCAGACTGGATCCTGGCTGTCAAAACAATGCCTGTGCACAGCTCCAGGAACACAAAGAAGCTGTAAACCTGTTCCAAGAAGCAGTTACACATTGTCTCTGCACGGAGAAATCTTCAGGTAGTGTTGAGAAGACAAGATAAACTCTGTGTGCTGTTAATGCCCAGGGCACATGCCCTGTAGGGAGAAAGTGCTTGCAGAAGGGCCGTGGGGAGATCTAACCAGCGTAAGCATGCTGCTGTGAGTGATCGTGAGCCAGGCCAAGTCAGCGCAGCGCTGAGGCTGCTTTACCACTTGCTAGGAGAACATCAACACCCTGGGAATCACAAAAGCTGTGCTGGGCCCTCTTTATGCATGTTAGATTCCTCTATCGAATACAACTCAGCCTGATGCCTGGTCCTTAGGTTTTCATCCTCCTAGGCAGCCTGCACAGGAGAGATGCTTTGGTAACATGCAAAGCTGCCACATGCCAGGAACCACCAAGACAAAAATATTCAGTGAAAAACCAGCAACCTTCAGAAATGCTGGAGGAAAAGGTCATTTGCAGCGTGACTGCAATCTATGTTCAGTCTGATTTGAGGACTCAGACCAGCTGTAGTGTTGAGTACAAAGACTGAGGCTGGCCACAAATTTTATATCAAAACTTTTTTCAACAGACAGTGTACAAATTATATGAAAGACTTATATGATCTGAAGAGAAACTAGAGCGTATTTCAGCCAAATACTTTTCTGAGTAAAGCTCTTTTTTAAAAAAAATGTATTTTTCTTTGGAAAGCCAAAATATCAATAAACTTGGCTAAGGTGAAAAACTGACAGTTTCCTGGAGTTCAGTTGCTGAGAATGAGGGAAAAAAAAAAACCCACTGATTTTTATGAATTTTATTTTTAATTAGCATTTTCCATGGAGGGAAAAGAAATTCTCACCATGTCTAAGTCGGCATTCATTTACCCACCAGCCTTCTGGTCCTGTTCTCCCTACTATAGCCCCTCTTTCTCTTCCACAGCGAAGATTGTCACAGAAACTTGTAGAGAGTAGAGACCGGTAAGAGACTTAAGTGAGGGTTTTCCTCTGAGAAGCCATGTGTGACCAAAAGTAATACTGAAAATAGCAATAATAATGGGAAAAGAAAGAAAAGTATTTGCTTTGGCTGTATTTTTTACATGCCTCTCTGTTATCAACAGTCACCGTGCTAAACTTTCCTAGGCCATGTATCTATTTGCAGCTTGAACATTGCAGCTCCCCAGGTTCCTGGTGCATGCATGTAACTTCCATTTCTGTAATTACCATTTTGAGGATCTGTGAAAGCATTCTGGCAAAGCTTCATCTCTCAAAAGTGTAAGTACAGGGAACTGCAAGTTTTTTTTAAGGATTCAAACAGTGAAAGCTATACGGAATAGGAAGGATTTAAAAATCTGCAGCAGTTTAAAATATACAGAAAGTTAAAAAGTGCCGATGGGGCTAAATATTGTTCAGATGACAAAACACAACTTACATAGTTTGGAAAACTACTCTGATTTTGGAAGAGCAATATAATAAAATACAACATGACCTTTTTACATATGTTTCACGTGGATGAACAAGCTTATGAAACATCACACAAATCTCATGATCCTTCAAGTGGTCAGTCTCTCTTTCAGCAGCATCGGCAGTATCACATCCTGACTGAGGTTAGGTCCCCAGGGGCATGCCCTTCCTTGCTCTTTCTTCAGTAAAGCATCTTCCATCTGATACTAAACTGTAAAAGAAAAAGTGAACATTTTCTCAGTGGCACTAGTGAAGAGGAGAAATATTTGCTCATGACCTGGCTCTTGAAAAATTAAACTAGATCAATCCTACAAGAAAAGCCCCCTCCCTCAGGAGCAGGGTAAAAGACATGCAGGGTTAAAGCCTGTTCCTGTTGCAAGCAGTACGAGTTAGATCCATGCTATTGGAGACTACCCCAGGATAGTGATATTGAGGAGGGATAAAGCTCTGAAGCAGTAACATCACAGTAACATCACAGCAGTAACATTTGGTACTACCTTCCCCACAGAATTCATTACACAAGGTCCGAGACAACGCTTAGCCCTGAGCATATTAATGATCATCTGTTCAACAGGCTTTTATCACCCTGCATTTTTTTCAATTGTGGCTTTGTCTATCAAGGAGTAGAGCGAACAACAAGACTATCTTTTTCTGTCACTTAGAAGATAACTATATCTTTAAATGTGCTTTTATTTAATTCTCAAACATAGCACTACTAGAAGAATTACCTGGCTTAGTATTGGGAAAGTGCTGTATCAGATTGCAAAGTGTTATTAAACCCACCCAATAGCAACAGTGGGATGAAACTCAGCAGTTCCCAGTTCACAGCGACGGAATGTCAAATGGAAACAAGCCAGCAAAGATCAAAGTGCATTTAGGGTGATAAGGTTCCAGTTAAAGCATCATAGAATCATAACGCCAGGTTGGAAGGGACCTCAAGGATCATCTGGTCCAAACTTTCTTGGCAAAGCTCCACCTAGAAAGAAGCACCATCTGGACAAGATGGCCCAGGACCCTGTCCAGCTGACTCTTGAAAGTGTCCAATGTTGGGGAACCTGCCACTTCCCTGGGGAGATGAAAGGATGTTGAGGCTCAGTGATGACATGGCCTGAAAAGGTTTATGCAGCCACTCAGAACATAACTGGAAAAGGAACATAGTAAGCAGGGACTAGCAGGGGCTTTGGGGCACTAAAATAAATTTCCTTTACTTGATCATGTGAGAATCAGGAGATCCTCCTGTGACTTTTGAACCATGACACACCGCCCATCACTGAAAAACAGCAAAAAATAATTCAGAGCAACAAAAATCTGACTGAATCTGTATGTTTGAAAGCAATTGCTCACATGTCAGAGGGAACACACATACAGAGGACAGGCTTGGAACAGCAGAGGTGAAAAAACAAAATTGCAAATTGCTGTTTAGCCCCTAGACTACACACTTCCCGGTTACCAATATTATTGATAAATATTTTGACAGCTCTTCAGCATGATACATTTCAAAGGGGAGACAGCAAGCCCCTGCCATAAATATCAGATCAGCCAGAGCTCACAAACAAGGCAGGAGAGTCAGCAAGCGATACTATAGGAAGCTCACGGAGCAACTTCCGCACTTTGTGACAGCAATGGCAGAGCTGACAGAATCCAGCAACTGATTTCCACGGGCACAAGAGGAGAGGTCCCTTGGGAGATCTGTACTGGGAACACTGCTCTAACCTTCCCTCCTCTTCTCTCTTTTTCTAGTACAGGGAAAAGGGTGGAAAAGAGTAAAAAAAAAAAAGTCAGGCAGATATAACTGGATCCAGAGTGGAGGCTGGTGATGAGAACCTGCCGACAGCAGAGAGTTTTAAGGCATCTATTAAAAAGAAGAGGAGGAGGCTAACAGAGAAGTAAAAGGAAGTTTGAGGTGTGAAAATTTGCATGTCTGTGTATTTATATAGATGATATTAGCAGGATCTAAAAAGAAAGAGTAGAAGCTGGAAATTCCTGCACACAATTCAGAATATTGCACATTCCCAAACATTATACTATATGTGAGGTTTTGACACCTTCAGCATCTCCAGCAGGAAAGAAGTTTGCCGTAAGTACTGGAAACTGCTGAAGATCCAGTCAACTGACTAAAAGCAAATGACAGCTGGTTTTCTTAATAAACATTATGTAAAACATTAACACATAGGCCTGCCATGTTAAATCCTCCCTCAGGGTACTTGGCCTCATGTGTGTAAGCCTAAAGCGGCTTTTGCTGGAAGCAAATGAAGCTAGCAAATCTATCCCGCAACTACATCCGAAAGCTAAAATACTAATGAGGCTCTAGCAGACACTGCAATCAGCTACAGCCATCGTCTGGCTGCTTGGCCCGTCTTCCATTCAGGACCTGTTTCGGATGTAATGAATTTACACGACTGGGAAAAAAGTGGCAGGAAAAGCTCAGGGGACTTGTCTGCAGCAGTGTAAGTTTTCTGAAGGAAGAGTCCTGCTGCACTGGTGATACAGCAAGGGGGTGGTATTGGGACGCCTCCCATCGCTTACAGGTCTGGAGCTGGCAGAGGGGGAAGAGGCAAAGGGGTAGTGACCCCAGATGCTCAAGAGGTGAAAAGTGCACTGGGAGACCCATTGGAGGGGAAAGAGGTAGGAAGAATATCCCAGCTCATTCTTTGGAGTAGAAGGAACATACAAAGAGGTTAAAGCCAGCCATCAAGGGAGGGAACAGCAACGGAGTTTCCACACATTCATATGGAAACTGTGATCCCAATCGCATATAGAGGCACTGGGGAGGAGGGCCAGGTCCCTTCTGGGGAGCACCCATGAAGGGTCCAGACAATCTGCCCCAGACGACCTGCCAGAAGCCTGTGGGGTTGCCAGTCATTCCTCTGAGAAGTAGCAGGGGCTCTTACCCCTATTCCTCCTTTGCTACAACAGTGTTTATGCAGGGTCAGAAACACCAGCAGCAGAGGTAGAACAGAGCCTCACTCTCCCCATTTGAAATCCTCATCTTAAGCCATAACAGTAAGAATAATAACTTGTGTATTTTTCATCAACAGGTCTCAAAACATTTTATGGAAGGAAAATAACCACCCCTTCCCAGTGGACAGATACAGGCATGAACTGGTGAGAGACTTTCCTAAAGCCAGAGAGCAAGTGAGGAGACAATAGGAGAGCCCTGTTTGGGGACTGCCAGGCCTCCTTCCTCTTCAACCAGGGAGGAGGCCACATCTCAAGAAAAGACCTCCTCTCTTCCAATTCTGTTCTCATGCCGGTTTGCACATCAGAAGTGACCAAATGTGGCAATAGCAGAGCCAAATTAAGCAAAAATTGGTTTTGATATCAAGGATACACCTTTTGCAGACAACTCATACTACTGCTTTGCTGAGCAAATATTTGAATGGAGTGGAACCAATTGGCAATTGTCATGTGTTATTTGCAAGTGAATACACCAGATCTTTGACTGCACTGAGAAAACAAATAATCAGACCCCCAAATTCGTGTACTTTCCCTTTAGAAAGAGCCACATTGTGTTGTTACATCAGCAATTGAAATATGACAGGGTGCTTGTGTTTATACTCAGAGAAGTCATATACGGATTCCATCTGTTCAACATTTGGAGCAAATTTGCAGTGATTACTCAGGCTGAAAATTGCTTTGGAGTTTTGTCTGCTGCTGCTTTATTTGAAATAAATCACTGGTGTGGTGCCTCACTTCTGAACACAGACTCACATGTCAAAGCGAGAGGACAGCAGCTGAACTTTGGCTGTTCTGATTTGCAAGACATTTGGGTGTTGTTGACGCTCACAGGGTGGTTTTCTCATGGGCTTTGGAGAAATCCAAGAAGAGGTGAAGCTGCTGCTGAGATGAGTAATTAATTTCCTGGAGCCTGGTCTCTGTAAACTAAGACTCATTCCACTTTGGACAAAGTCCATCCCATGCCATGGGCTCTGGGAAAGAGCCATCAATGACGAATGTCACATCACAGAGTTGCAGCTCCATTGCTAGAAGTGGTTGCCCAGTAGTCTGATAGAGGTATCAGTTAAACTGAGCCACAGATGATTCCCAGGCATCTGAGCTCATCAGGTCTGGACTTAAATCCAAACTTTGAAGCAGCAACCTCTCTCTGGACAGGACATAGCCAAGACTCTGGCTCTCCACAATATCAAGAAGAATTAAGAAACTTTGGAGTTTGCTCCAGTTTTGCTGATTGGGCTCTAAAATCAGAGCAATAGAGAGATGGATTTCAAACTCCATCCTTGATATGGCCAAAGAGGAAACCACAAAGGAGAAAAATAAATTTCAGTCATTTAAATGCGGTTGAATATGCTCAGCTGCAATGTCAGGGAAAAATCAGAGAGCAAGAATTTAGCTGATTGGATTTTGAGCCAGAAACAACTCCTATTAAAGTGCCAGACATTCAACAGTAGTCACAAATAATAAAGGTTAAGCCCTACATCACCATTATCTGATCCTTCAAAATCCCTGACTGATGGGAGGCTTTTTATGTGAAGGTAGGCTATCCAACACTCTAGCTTGCAAGATCAAGTGGAGTAAAGCAAGATGACTAGCTACCCCAGCTAACAAATTAGTAGGATGAGAGAGTGAAAGCATGTGTTGCTCTGAGAATCAGGCTAACTGTGTGGGTGGCAAAGAGATGGGAAATGGGTTGGAGGGAACCAGCATGCATTACCAGCCCCTGATCCTCTGCAAAACTTGTTGACAATGGTACTACAGCCAGGCAGCTTTGGAAGATGAACAGCTTGGTGGTGGAAAAACCTGTTCTCTGGCCACCCACACCGTGGAAACCAGCAAGTAGTTGGCTTCAGATGGATAAAAGGTTATTTCTATGGATGAAACACACTCAACAATTAAGGGTAAAGTGGCAAAGTTAGGCATCGACTGAGCCCTAGCTAACACCCACTGACTGCAGCATGACTTGTGAGACACTGACACCATGACACCATCTGTTTATGATTTATGCTGAACAGACTGCATATAGAAACAGATGGGAGGTGTCAGCTTTAATCAGAATTGTTATACCGGTGATTCCGCAGCACATTATATAGTGAAGAGCCTTACTTTCCCACCTACTTCTATAAAGAGGAAGGTGTTTGTATTCATAGGAGCTCCATATTACTCAGGGAATTATTCTTGCTGAATCCCCACTGGACAAAGTCCTAAGGTTACGCCGCTGGGACAGATTTTTTTATTGTACCAGATATGTTCAAGAAAGACAGACACTTTGTCAAGAACAATGGTCCTAAAATAAGGTCCCAAAGTGTCTTTTTTGGACTAGCTCTCAAGGCAAAATTGAAAACTTGCAGAGACTGTGTTCAAGTTTGTTATGATGCGAATCTCAGGCACCGCTGTCCTTTAGCACCACTTTAGCTTGTTATTTCAAGTCTCCACATTAGAAGGTTTCCTTTATGCTTTCATGAGTTCATGTAATTGTAAAAGTTAATTTTAAGTTTTCATGGCCATGGAAAAAGCTGATAAATGTAATTCAGATTTAAAATAACAGAAATGCCCGTTGGAAAAGACCCCTGAACAGCCTGTGTCTAATCTCTCACTTGAAGGCGAATCATTTCCAACACTGGAACAGGTCAGCCATGGCTTTATCTAGCTGGGGCTTGAAAGCCTCCAAATTTGGAGATTGCACAAAACTCCCTAGGCAGCGTGTTCAGAAGCCAAAATGCAGATATAAAAGAACCCAAACCATGTATTTGCCAAGCCTGATTTATGATTTTTAAACACAAAACACCTGGCATGGATACCTTCAAGAAGAGTTTTCTAGTACAGATAATAGACCATAAGGCAAATTTTCTGTGTTAACACTGTCTATGGGCTTTCCTTAGGCCACACAGTTATTAGGAGACTCAAGTCAATAAATATCAGATCAAAATAGCCAAAAAGAATGCTACATATGAAGGCAACTGTTAAAAACTAATTAAAAACTCGAGTATCGTTTTTGTAGTAGTGCAGAGGCTTTCTAATATTTCCAGTTAGCTAAACTGGAAAGCCACTGTTATGAGAGACTTTCAGTCAGTTCTTAGAAGACTGACAGATATTTTTTTTCACACGATTATCCAGAGATGTTCTCCAAGCAGCAGTGCATTCAAAACTTAAATAGCAGTTAACTATGTCCTGAAACAAAACAGGGCATAAAACTGTGTGAGAAACCACACCAGTGGGCAGTACGGTGCAATGGTCTGCCATTGCTTTTCCAGTTTCTGATGAGGATTTAAATGGGTGGAAGTAAGGTACAAATGCCACTGAGTGACATGGGGCAGAAGAGAAGCCTTGATGTCCACCCACACACATAGATCCGGAGTAGTCCCACCACAACCAGTGGCACTGAATTTAAGTAAAATGAGCGCAAGAGTGGGACAAGCCCTCTCATCCTCCTTCCGTTGATCACTGAGAATGTAAAATATCTGTGCCTGTGGCTATCAACGCCTTAAATGCTACAGACCTTTTTGCCAGTCAGTGTAAACCAGCTTTCTCGAATGCCAAGGGACTCGAGCCGGTTTATATCAGCAGGGTGCTGAGGCCCACTATATTTAAGCGAGAGCGTACGTGCCAAACCCTCAAAGTACAAGTGAGTAAAATGACACAGGTATGGATCGTGAAGCATAGAAAAACCTGGCCACCTTTCCCAGGAAGCAAGGGCGTCCTGCTAGTGCTACTCCAGGGCACAGGCCACCGGACCACCGGCGTGTAGCTGCAGGTCCTCACTGCTACTGAGAGAGTGAGCACCCGAGCTGTCGATCAGCTGCACGGCACTCGCCAGGTTCAAGAATAAAAAGGAGCAGATGGCACAGTGACAGTCATTATAGAAACAAAACAAAAACCCTTTTCTCACTTTTTCCTGAAACTAATAAGGTTTCCTGAAACTATAACAACATGAAGCATCATACCACTCCGAGCTGACGCATCTTTCCCGGACGCTGTGCCTTGGCAGCGCTGCAGCGGGAGTCCCCTGCACTGCTGGGAGCTACAGACACAGGGGCCACGCACCAGCCATTGCACTTGCAGGACAGCAGTGTATCTGGGCACCACTTTTTCTAGGGGCTGTTTGTATTTACTATATAGACAAGAAAGAGTGGATTAAGAAGCAGCCAGGATTAGGCTGAAGGAATTTTTCACAAATTTCCCCAGGAAATTTCTTGGACAAAATAACCCACTAGAATTCCCAAACGCTCCTGGCTTCCCACAGTCTGTGCTGCCTCACCTGCCTGGCATTATCAGAACTGATCCCAAAAATCACCTGCCAGATCAATCCCATTAACTTGCCAGGGCAAGATCCAATTTTGCTCACTAAAGATGCAGAGCCCAGGCCGGCCCAAAGGCATACAGATACAATGGGATCATGGGGTCTGGCAAGGAGGACGGTGAGTGAAACTGGCTAGGAGCTGCTTTCTCAGTAGTCAGCATAGTAAATGGTTTGCAACTAGGGACAGAGCCATGGGAAGCAGCTACTGGTAGAGAAAGTTTCCCCATGTGTTTAGGGCAGAGGAGGGAGGCTGTGGCCTTTGGACAGATGCCCTCCCTTTCTGCTGCTTCTGTGCTCGGTGCTGTTGCTGGATTGCTTCCCCTCTGCTCAGCCACCGGGCTGGTTCTGCTGGTGGGCTTGGAAAAGAGTCACTGTTCAAAGCTATCTCACAGACACTCTTGAGACAGCTGGGTGTGCACACTTAGGGTAGCACACATGGATTGTGGTTGGGGGAGCAAAGCAGGCTCCTGTTCCTCCAGCATCATCCAGTTCCCTCAATTCAGCTTTACTGGACCTATACACAGGCAGATAGACATAGAACAGTCCCTGGACACCTAACATGACGACAGCCAGCATTAGACTGGGAGAGCTTTTCCCAGCCCCATCTACGCTTGCCAGGCATCTTGCAGCCAGGCCAGAGTGGGAACCCGACAAGGAAGGGTTTCAAACTTGGCCAAGTGGCTGAGTAGAGGAGAAATGCTTTCATTTCTTAACTTTCCCTTAAAATAATGCGCACGATCTGTTCTGGGAACACCCACCCAGTGAAAATCCCTCTGGAGGCTGCTTGCCAAAGCCTGTGAAAATCCCTTCTGGGAGCCGTGTCCGCTATTTCAGACAGAGCCTGTTCATAGGAACATAAATCTGCTGTCCTCACTGATGAAGATAATTCGAGCTGGATTTAATGTGCCTAGGCACATCTTTCTTAACTTGGTTCAGACAACCACCTGCTACTTCACGTGCATTTGTTGCTCAGTACAGATCTCTTAATAGAGGCACCCGTCCTGTTGATAGCAGCTGCAGAGGGCTGCACACCTACGTTTTCCCCACTACCTAGCATGGTCTATGCACCTAACTGGTGCTAGTGAAGAAGCCATTGCTCTCCACCCTGTCTGAATATTTTACTTTAGGATTCTCTCCAGTTGCAGCATTATTCCAACATGCTGTCAAATCTAGGGCAGAGAAAACCTGATGTTTAGGAAAAAGTAATAGTGTGGCACAACTCCCTAAAAATAATAGAGAGATGACACTTATGGAAACTTAACAATATCTGTAGAAAGTTACATGATTATCTACACAATTTACAAGAGAGTAGGTTTATTTTGCTGAACATCTGTCTGGAAGTCCATACCAGTGACAAAGTGTCTCCTGTATTTCACTAGGGGATCAAAACCACTGGAGGAGGATTCTGAATTCTACAGGATGTCTCTCTCCATTCCTGTAATTCCTATAGTAAAGAAGGGAGGCAGGGGGAGCAGGAATAAAACCCATATGTTAGCACCACTTCTGCTGGCATCTTGTTGAACTGTTTAAAACCAAAGGAATCCCCACATTTTTTGGGACATCATCAGAACATTGGCACACACAGACCTTTGTACGATTTGGCATAAGACGACGCTGTTTTCACCCGCACCCAAAGAGTACTGCGTAGTGCCAGCCACTCCAAGCATGCTGCCATCTCAACGTGCTGCTGGCACCAACCCCACCTGCTGGAAATAACCTAATGCCCCAGCTGAATGTAAGCTTTCTGAATGCAATTCTGTATTGGAGAACATGACTCTGCTAACATCCTTGGCGATTTCTCAGTATTACGCACCCCTCTGCAGAATCCAATGGTTTCTGGTGCTTTACGGTTTCATCTTTCTGCATTAACTGATCAGAAGTCAATCCTTGTTCTAATGCAATGGTTTAACTCTGTCCATGTTCTTTGTTATTCACCCCTTTATCCATGTATATTAGAAAAATAAAAAATCTCAAAAATAGAAAGTTTATCCTACGCTCTCAGTTTTTAGATAATTTTAAAGACAGAATCAATTCAAATTGATTTAGTTTATCTAGTTTGATATAAAGTAGATGAAATAATCGCAACAAAATATTATTTGTATCTCTCAGACAAGGCTCCTGGAACACATTACAAGCATTAGGCATAATAATTTGTGTTCACAATTCCCTACTAAGGGATGATCAGAGACCCACATTACCAACATCTTACATGCAAGTGCTCAGCACTGAGGATTTCACATGGCCATTCCAGTTCTGAATCCACTATTTATAAGGCTCAGAACTTTGCGTTGAAGCAAGCCTTCACGAGATATTCAGCTTCAATTTGAAATTCTACCCAGTGGGGAAGTACCCTGTCAACTGCTATTGCGCTCAATTGTTAATTACTTTCACTGTTAAGGTTGTGCATCTTACCTCCAGTGTAATTTCATTTCCAAGAGATGATGGGCTATTATCATCCCTTCGGATGCCAAGCAAAGCACACTCTATTAGTAGAAGTGTCACAATGTGGATGTTTATCAGCTGAATAAATTATCACTTAACCTCTCCTTTAAGCTAGCCGTATTTTTATCGCTCTTGCATTCCTGTTTTGCACTTGACTGAAAGGGAAAAGGGATATGGTGGAAATCTAAACACGGCAGTAGCAGAGCAAAGCACGCCTTGCAGGATCTTGATACTCAAACCTCTGTCCCTGACACTACTTTCTTCTAAAAACAAACCCACATTTCTGCTTCTCTCTCAACACTATTTAACAGCAGCACAACAAGCTAGTGCGTGTTGGAAATTCTGAGCATAGACTGCAAGGTGGTAAAAGAATACATGCATTATAAAAGCATTATATTTTAAACAGCTAGGAAACTGTTCACTCAGATGAACTAATACAAAGGTATCTTGTGATTCAAAGGATAAGAAATGGTCATTATGAGTTTTACTGCATATTATGGTCAAATCAAAATTAATTATTTGCAGAAACAATTATTTGATTCATCTAATCTGAGAATCAGCAGTAACATCAGGGTTTAATTCAGTGGGCTGAATCCATGATTTTCTAGGTGTCCTACAACGTACTTGCTGAAATCAAATACATTCAATCATTGGAAGTATCTGGAAAATACTAATTTTAATTTTTGTCCTGAACTTTTCAAAATAAACTAAATGAACACTCAATGCTCTCAGATAAAACCAGGCTCAGGAAAGCTCATGTAATGCTGTGTTACTTAGTTCACTAAATTGCTGGCATTTTTCCCAATAATTCAGTGATTTGATTTTCTTAGTATACTTTTTGCAATAGACAGATTAAACTCATATTTTCTGAAGATACCATCAAAACAACTTCATTAACATTCTATATGATTCAAAGTTTTTCTCATGGCTATATACCACTGCAGTAGCTCTGATATAGTCTAACAACATCAGAGGTAAAATTTGTTGGTAAAAGCAGATCTTTTATTAGAAAAAACTCAATGTATTTTTTTTTTAAAGGTTTGTATTTTCAAAAGATATCACTTAATCTATTAAAAGAGCTCCTCTCTTTCTACCAAATTTTCAAAATGTTTTGAGTCAGTTGTAGGTCATTCAAATATCACAAAACTTCTTTGCAGTAGTAAAACAGAAAGGTAGTTGCAAATATATTCCTCAGAACATTTCTGCCTCCGTTCACATCAAACTTTGCCTTCAAAATTGTACTGAAGTTCCTCTAACCTTATACTACTCTCAATCTGTTATGTTTCCTAGAAGATAGAGGCTGTAAGTTTGACTGAATATTAGGAATGATTATGTACAGTTGTAGCATTCTTTCATCAATAGTCAAGATGTCACCCATTTACTATGCGAGTGGAATGACTAGCTTTTTTTATTTAAAAAAAACCCCCACACCAAAACCCAAGCAATGAATCTCCCAAGAAGAGCTTTAAAAATAAATTTCCTTTGATTAGTGATTAGTCTATCACTTTTGGAAAAGCATGTAAGCTTTATCAAGGTATGTCAGGTGATAACCTCAGACGTGGCAATCAACGGGAGGCACAACTTTGATGCAACACCTCACATATACAGCAAAAAGGCTTTTTTGGATTTTGTTCCAACAATTAAAACCTTCAGCCTTTTGCAGGAGCTGAACTGCTGTGTGAGTAAGCTCAGAAAGACACACAAGACTCGACAGCTGAAGGTGCACTTGAGTGAGATCTTCAACGAGCTTCCACAGGTTTCACGTCAAGTCAAGACTATGGTTTTGGAGAGACCACTGTACCAACACTTGCCATAGTAGAGTGTTATTGCATCTCTTTCACTGTGGGCATGAAATAATTATGTACACTGCCTGCTGGGACTTCTCTTGTCTCTGGAGCTTTATCAATACTGAGAAAATGTTGACAATATGATAATGAACCATTATCATTTGGGAAAAATGAGAGAGAGATTGAAAGTAAACATCTGGCAAATGGAATGAAACATATTCTCTTATCACACATTATACGGGCTCAAATCGCAGAGTATCTGCTGCAGGTCTGCTGCTCAGCATACATGTTTCCATCATGGGTTACAGAACTTTTTTTCCTCCTTTTATATCACCATTTATTCTAATGCAACTCTGATAACTGCTCTCAAATTATTTGCTTACCAGCCACTGCAATACTGCATCATATGTATATCAAAATCCTAACATCCTGTAGCACTGGACATTTTTTCCCTTCACTTTTTTTTCTTCAAAATCCTTTCTGCTCCTTGCAATGCTCACCTCATGACTTCCTTTTACGACTCCAGCACCAACTCCTCCTGGTAAAAAAGGCCAAGATCTTGAGCATAATAAGCTGTACTTCGTACCTGTGGAAACGTTGTCATCTTATTCATACCACGTCTACTAAAATCAATCTGCAACAACGTATGAGGGCTTTAAAGTATCTATTTTCGCACCCAAGTATCAGATCAAACTCTTTTGTACTATAAAGATAAGTTTTTGTAGTCCTTTTCTAAGTTATGTTTATCAACATTATCTGCTAGTTAAGTAGAAAAGGTCTGTGTAATTTTTCAAACAGCTGTTTTTTGCCAAGTAACATGCTCAGTGAGTTTTAAGTTTGTTTATTTATGTATTATTTATTTATTTTATCATGAAGTATCCACTCACTTCTTTAAGAAATCCTTAAAAAATCCCTCAAACAAACAAAGTATAGAAAGCTGCAATTTTACATTTTTTTCCCCCTCCCATTTTTTGGAGGTAACCTACCTGATAATAAGCTGCCATTAAACGTTAAAAAACAGAGGTTACATAATTCACTATCCTGCAAGGACTAAGCAGGATAAAACCAGATACTAATGATGGTTTGTTTGGGATTAATGGTAAGCGTTGGATTAGTTGAGGGCTTCTTGGTATCTGCATTTCCCATCTCTCAACAAAAACTCCAACTGCAAAAGACTAGTGCCACCTTTGGATGAAAATTAGTATTAGACCTCAGTCAATCTGATCTGTTCCCTACAGGCACTGGTTTTTAATCAGATATTTTGTCACACTTTCAGAAAGTTTAGTAAGATTTAATCAAAAAAGCCTTTGTTCCTTCTCACCTTCCTTTTTCTTTTTGCCTCCCATTCAACTTTAATTTTTAAGCAATAAAGACAGAAAGAGTGCTATTCTTCTCAGTGCTCATATGTTACCTCATCTCTTTGGAGTTTATCCTTGGAAATGTATCAGAAAGTCTCCTATTAATCATCATGACATTTGATTAAGGCCCATTTGTAAGCTATTTCCACAAAATTATTAAGCATTTGAGAGGAAAAAAAAAAAAAAAGATCAGTGAAACTTTTCACCTAAGTTTAGGTAAAGGTTTTCCTGATTTTGAGTCTTTTTTGGTACTTCACCCGATTCCTGATTATCCTTATTTTACCTTGCTTTAGATAGCCAGAAACATTAATATCCTCATCAGTCATCAGACCTGCAGCACCTAATGCATCTAACAAGGACGGGCTGCTTCATTTTGAAAGATGGTACCTGAATGTGGTGTACCAGCTCTGGCTGGAAGGGAGTTCACTTTCTTCATAGAGGACCATGCCCTGCTGTGTTTTGAGTGTGTGACTCAAACAGTGTTGGTAACACACCGGTGGGTTTGGCTATTGCTGAACAGCGCTTGCACAGCATCAGAGCTTTCTTGTTTGTCACTCTTCCTCCTCAAGCAGATAGGCTGGGAGTGGGCAAGGATTTGGGAGGGGACACAGCTGGCACAGGTGACCCAAACCAGCCAAAGGGATATTGCATACCATATGATGTCATGCTCGGTGATAAAAAAAACTTGGGGTACAGACGTGGAACATATTCTAACATAGCCATTGCTTGGAGACTGGCTGGGCATCAGTCTGATCATGAGAGCTGGCAAGTGCACCTTCGCAGCACTTTCCCCCTACTTTCCGTCACTTTTAAACCGTCTTTACTTTTACCCAGACATTTTCTTGCTTTTGTTCTTCCTATTCTCTCCCCCTTGGGAAAGTGGAGAGCAAGCAGCTGCGTGGGTGCTTAACTGCTGGCTGGGCTCAACCCACCATGCCAGGATTTGGAAAACTTCTGCCTCCGAAACAGGCACGCAGAAGCATGCCTTATTTCTTAAGGCAAAATGGTACAGCATTACTGACAATCAAATCTACATTCACGTTTAGTATTAACAAAGAGTGGAGACTGTAAGCTAAAATCCCAGAGAGAGGCAAATGATACCATTTGCTAATTGGCTTTGGTTTTCCATCTCTGTGTGGGTTTTATAATTACATGTAAGCTTCATTTGATTTTAAGGGCTCCGCTTTTATTTCTAACAGTGGCACTTTCCAGTTTTTATTGGATGATCCTCTGGAGACCTTGCACTAGGAAAAAAATAAATGTGATCAACCAAATGCTTCACTTCATATGTTCAGGCATACTTCTACGGCAAAATGAAACAGATGTCATTTAATCTACCACATACACACGCAAGTGACAACTTGAGAAAGACAGCCTGGAGTGAGTCAAATCAAAAGAAGGGGCTTTTCTTGATGATTTCCCAATGCAACCAATTAAGTCCACTCCCTGCACACTGTGTGGTTTTGTTTTTCAATTTTTCATGATTTCTTTTTTCCTAACAGCTTTGTTTATCCCCTTAGGGGTGAATGGACAAGTGTTTGCTTTCTGCTGAGGAAATGCTCTGACATCAATGCCCCTGTATGGTCATCCTAGTTTTAAAGCCTCTGATTGCAAAGCTGAGGAGAATTTGGCCAGCTGACTTTTTTTGCTCTCTACAAGTATCTCCTACTATTTTTAAGAGAAAATTCAGGTTCATCTGCAAAAATATTTTCACACATGAACACATAATTGAAGTGATATCACTAATACCACATGAGCCATCACATAACAATTTACTGGGGAAGGGCTCATGTTCCCAGTTCAGTTCTTTATCTCATCTACATGTTTGGCTCTGGCCACGATTTGCAGTGAGAAGTCTGCTTTGTCAGAGGCCATCCCTTTGAACTTACTCATCAAACTTAATTTTAATTCCCTGCTGTGACAGGAGGAATCAGAGACAACAGTCATACTCTAACCTTAATGTAACTCATCCGTGTGGGTCCCCAGTGAACAATTCGCTACATAGTCACTATAACAAGGTTTAATAACTTGCTCTATCAGTATGAATATCTGATTTTAAAGTCTTGTGAAAAGAAAAGTAAGCAAAGAAATTAAGAGAGAAAACAGTCCATTTACATGCTAAAAAATATGCTTGTATCCCATCACTATAATCACTTTGATCAGGCTAATTTTCATCATCTAATATTTTTTCTGTGATCATTATAAGCAGTTATATTTATGCTGCACTATCAAATTGCTGATTTATGAAGGCTATTTACAAAGGCCATGACTACACAATTCAATACACTTTCAGAATCCAGAGTTTCTCCATATGTGCTACACTAATGCATGGGTGCCTGTAACTCACCACTTGAGTCCAGGTCAGGTGAATATTAGGATAGCGTGTGTCAGAAGATTCCTGGAACTCCTGACATGCTGGGAAGATTTAAAGAGTAGCTAGAAATCACATCTTGTATAACAGCATCTCTTGTTCACGTTTTATTTATGTGAAAGTCAGTCAAAGAGGTAAAGTGTATGTGCAACTCTTCTGCTAACTCTTATTTCCCCCATTTGTATCCAAACAAATTTAGTACATATGCAAGAAACAACTCTGGATCTTCAAACATGTCCATATACATTTAATAAAATGAAAGACAATCAAAGTAGATAAGAATCACCAAAACAAACAGATCCAGGCCCTGTTTTCTTGGCCCATCTGGCACCTAAAGCCACCTTTACACTTCCACCAGCCCAAGGCCACATGAGCCCAGATTATATCTGAAGATAAAAGTGAAGCTGAACAGCTCCAGCCTGTGAAAGCTAGATTAAACCATTTAATATGTACTTCATCCCTGCCCTGCCAACATAAAATGCAGCCGCAAGCAGGCCCTTTCTGTCCATACAACCCATTTATTTTATCGCTAACCCACCACAAGTCTGCAGTTCCTGTCCAGTTTGCCTGCATTAAAGCTGACGTTCACTCATACATCTTGATGACACCCAGCTTTAGTGCCATGGTGGGACATATTCAGTGATGACAGCTGACCACAGTAGTAGTCACACCAGCAGGGACCATGACTGGTTGTTACCTTTATATCTGCAGCCAGCTAGTCTTAAAAGTAGTTACCTTGTACCCAAGTAAGAATTTTAACGCAGAACACAAAACTCAGCAGAGGTTGGAAAATGCATCCAATAAGCTGGATAATATTTGGCCTCCCAGACTGGAAGGTTTAAAACATCGATTGCAGCAACAGAGAAAAAACATCTGTAGATTCTCATCAGGTAATTCATCAGAGCATGTAGCTCACCGCCAGTAGACAATATTCTGCTAGACTCAAAATACCTCAAGCTTAAGCATACATGATACCAAAATGATGAGCTTGTGACTGTACCACAATATAAAAATTTCTGTATTACCTTGCCCAAAAAGTCTGACACCACCTCCCCTAAGTTAGGATGCTGATACAGGCAGAAGCCAGTAGGCTTACAGTGGGATTTGCTCCCCTTTTCTCTCCCTGACCAGGTGGGATTGTTCCCTTTCTTCAGCAAACTGCTAGAACCGATGTGACTGCTCTGCTATGAGAAAGGGTAACGAGGAATTTTGTCCAGACCGGGGTGGAGGGACTGTCACAGCCAGCACCATCTCCCCTTGCAGTCCCCCCGGGACAGGTTCTAGCAGCCAGATTAACACCTCCCACCCCACATAAACATACTCTTTCCCCTATCCGCCACCCCAGGAACCATTAGGCCTTTGTCCAACAGGTTTAATAAATAGCAGCACAACTGCAAAGGGTACAACAATACAAAAAAAAGCATTAGCATCATGAAAGATGCAAGAGATGTAGCTAAATGTGTTGTGATGTTTAACAACATAGTAGGCAATGCAATTCTAGAAAGTCACACTGTAATGCAAATTTAGGCACACAGAAATGCAAGTGGACCTCTTATGTCTGAGGCTGATAAAAAAAATCTTTCTCTTGCAACTCTGTCAGAAATCCCACGTCTCCTAAAACTTCAGTGCTAACTCTCAACTTGCAGTGCTTTGTTCTAACCACTTAGCCCAGCCAGGACCTGCACCTCTCCATGTGCCTCCTCCAGAGCCCATGGAGCTCCGCAGTGCTCAGCTCAACAAGAGCAAAGAGAAAGTCACAACTGACACCATGAAGATGTTTGTTCCACATATGGCTGCATTTCACACTTCGTTAGCGTCTGTTCTAAATGACAAGTTTATCTGTTGCTTTGATGCTAGCTGGCTCATGCCTGCCTAACCATACCACAGGCAACACAACTAACCCAAGAGCAGTTTGGTTCCAAGA
Source organism: Grus americana (assembly GCF_028858705.1). NCBI lineage: Eukaryota > Metazoa > Chordata > Aves > Gruiformes > Gruidae > Grus > Grus americana. The sequence continues at coordinate 53,008,263 of NC_072856.1, read as the reverse complement.
AATTCCACATTCCATGTAATTTACTTCTCTGGTGAAAAACCATACACTGCATAAGCCTTTTAAAGGTGGCCATAGCAAATGGGATATTCGATGAGGTCTGTAACATTGCTAATCAAGCACTAATGGCTGACACCATTTCAAATGTTTACACAAGCCTGTAATCGACCCTCCCACCCGCTGGGTCCGTGGCCCTGCAGGGACCCTGTCCGGGTGGGCAGTCACAGGCCTGTCAACAGCCTGGGGACTCGGGGATGTTTTCTCTGTGTAATTTATTGCCTGTTAGCACCAACTTCTGATCACTGATTTGAGTACTGGGGGGGAGAGCATAAACACAGACTTGAAGAAGCTCTCCTCGCCCCTTCTGGTCTCAACTTCTGGGTCAATGGCCAGTTACTGTCAGCAGGTTTCACCTCCCCATCGCAGCAATGTTTGGGGTGGCATGGTAACACTCGCCCGCTGCTCTTTCCTTCTGGCTGGCTTTCTGTTGCCACTCCACATCTTTGTGTCTCTGACCCAGTGGGGCGCCCACGGCCACCATCTTTCTAGGATACCTCCTCTGGCATGGGTTGCCTTCTTCCAAGAGCAGCCGGCCCCTCAGCATGGTGTCTCCGGCCCCTCGCAGCTGCTGCTCTTGCTCAAATGTCTCAGCGCCGAAGGCCATGGGCTGCCTGCACCGGTCGGAGCCAGCTGGCTCTGTCACAGGGCAGGTGATGGCTGCCTCCCAGCCAGGGCAGCCCAAACACGGCACGTTGCCACGCAGTGACAAGCTGCTCTGCATCATGCAGCTTTAAAGTGCTAGAGCCAAGCTATTAAAAAAAAAGTTATCTCTGTCTACCCCTTGCTCTTACACCACTGGGTAAATCAAAATATTGACATTAATATTAAAGTAGAACAGCACTAATACTTCAGCAGTCTTTGACCTTAAATTGTGAAAAATCCTCTCGTGATTTAACTTGAATTTGTTTATCTGTTCTAGAGATGGGATATTCCCCTTCGCAGATTTCCATTTGTTTTAGCATATATACCAAAACTGGTTTGCAATTGCTATTCAAATTGTTTCATTCAGATTTCTTTTTATTGCTTTTGTTTCAAAGGCTTGTATAACTTGCTAAGGAACTCATGCTTTAAAAATATACATACTGAAAACAAATTAACATTTTCTGCAGGTTTCAAATACCTGTACAAAGGGGAGTCAAAAAAAAAAATCATTACCCTTTTAAGTGGGGTATCAGAAGTGAGGCTTTTTAAGTTACTTGAAGATTTTAACGGAGGAGTTTGTTCAGACACAGAATGCAATTTCAAACACAAAAGTATTATTGGTTCAAATTATGTACTTTCCAGAAAAGAGACTCTATTTTGGGCACAGAGACACACATACATCCTGCTTTTCCAAAGAAGCTTCTTTATGACCACATTCATGTCCCGCTTTGGCCTTCAAAGCTCCAGCCTCAGACCACTGCTGACATATCGCGTGCCTCAAGCCACGAGCGCAGGCTTTGCGTTAGAGTGCTGTACATACTGCAGCGCGGAACCTCAAACTGAGGAGAACGTGGTAGGCAAGACATTGCACCCAGACATGGCATATGGACAAATGAGTTGGGTTTGCATGGCAAAGGATTGGCCTTCACTAGCAGTAGCCACAACAGTTTTTATTTCTGGCCAACTGTAGAGTTTTGCTTTTTTTGGATTTGTTTTTTTTTAAATCAAAATTACTTGCACTTGCAGTCATTTATATTAGAATTTCTTTTCAAACACAGGAAAAGCAGAGATGAGGTGCTTAGACTGAGATTCGTCAATTACTTCCATCTGACTGTAGCAAGAGAATGTACGTTTCATCTCTGAACTACAATGCCATATTCTTTAACAATGTAACTAGCAAAGATGATTCTGAAATGAGTTATTTCTACAGCTACTGGATATGATGAAAAGCACTCAAAAAAGTCTAGAACCTCCTTGATATTTTATCATTCAAGATGGCAAAAGAAGATTCCACATTATCATTAGGAATGCAACGTTCTCAAAAGACAGCGTTGGTTTTAACAGTTGTGCGCATGAAATTGCCTCAGAAGTCAGGGAAAACAAGACATGTTTTTTCCTCAGTTATGTTTTTCTAAGAGTAAAAGACTTCATGGTTCAAATATTGCATGACAGAGCCTTTATAACTTCTACAGACTTTGTGACTAGATTATTGGGATGTTTATTCCATGAACTGCACTAGTTTAATCAGACAGCAAGGTTAAAGAACAAGCACCAATGCAGACAACTTCCACTAGCCTAATATCCCATTTCTTGACTGAAGAATTCAAATTGAGAACAGCCCATACAGGCATCCATACATCCCCGAGGAACAGCAACTCCTCTCAATAAACAGTCAATACGCCACAAGCGTTACGAGATAACCCCCAACCTACTGAGACTCTACATCCTAAGTTAGGCTTGATTTCAGAACTGCCGTCTCCTCAAGCTGAAAAGCCCAGAAAAGTGGTGTACAGGGTTTGCGTGGCAAGGTTTTGGTAGCAGAGGGGCTACAGGGGTGGCTTCTGTGAGAAGCTGCTAGAAGCTTCCCCTGTGTCCAGCAGAGCCAATGCCAGCTGGCTCCAAGATGGACCTGCTGCTGGCCAAGGCTGAGCCCATCAGACACTGTGGTAGCACCTCTGGGATAACATAGTTAAGAAGGGGGGAAAAAACCTGCCAGAACAGTAACCAGAGAGAGGAGGGAGAACATGTGAGAGGAACAACTCTGCAGACACCCAGGTCAGTGAAGAAGGAGGGGAAGAAGGTGCTCCAGGTGCTGGAGCAGCGATTCCCCTGCAGCCTGTGGAGAAGACCATGGTGAGGCAGGCTGTCCCCCTGCAGCCCATGGAGGTTAACGGTGGAGCAGATATCCACCTGCAGCCTGTGGAGGACCCCATGCCAGAGCAGGTGGAGACACCCAAAGGAGTCTGTGACCCTGTGGGAAGCCCACGCTGGAGCAGGCTTGTGGCAGGACCTGTGGCCCTGTGGAGAGAGGAGCCCACACTGGAGCAGGTTTGCTGTCAGGACTTGTGACCCCATGGGGGACCCACACTGGAGCAGTCTGTTCCTGAAGGTCTGCACCCTGTGGAAGGGACCCACGCTGGAGCATTCGTGAAGAACTGCAGCCCGTGGGAAGGGCTCAAATTGGAGAAATTCGTGGCGGACTGTCTCCCGTGGGAAGGGCCCCATGCTGGAGCAGGGGAACAGTGTGAAGAGTCCTTCCCCTTAGGAGGAAGGAGCGGCAGAGACAATGTGTGATGAACTGACCACAACCCCCATTCCCCATCCCCCTACTCCGCTGGTGGGGAAGAGAGAGAATTTGGGAGTGAAGTTGAGCCTGGGAAGAAGGGAGGGGTGGGGGGGAAGGTGTTTTTAAGGTTTGGTTTCATTTCTCATTATCCCACTCTGATTTGATTGGTAATAATCTCATTTCCCTGAGTTGAGTATGGTTTACCCATGATGGTAATTGGCAAGTGATCTCTCCCTGTCCTTATCTCAACCCATGAGTTTTTTGTTATATTTTCTCTCCCCTGTGCATCTGAGGAGGGCAGAGCGGCTTTGGGGGCACCTGGCCTCCAGCCTGGGTCAACCCACCACAAGTGGAAAAAACAAAGCATTTTTGGTTGAGTAAAAGAGCTCCCAGAAAATACAAAAAGCAGAGCTGCTGAACATCCCAAAGGAACCAATGAGGTGTCTGAAAAAGCCAGAACGCATGGAACTGTAAACTGGAGTATGAAATTCAAGTATGCTGCTTTAATGCACTATTCTCTCGAGCTTAGCCCCCCCCTACTAAAAAAAGAAAAGCATTTAAGACAACCATCCATCCACTGTATCCACAAGTGAATAGACTCCTAAGGGGAAGAAACACACAAAGATCTCAGGGGACCTGGTGCAGAAACCCAGCTGATACCAAGGGAACATCTCAGGTTCTCATGTTCTGAATCACATCCTCCAGTTTCCATAGGCAGCATGGGAACACAAGGCTCCTATTCACCTAAATGACATACCTGGTGTTAGTAAAAGAGTAACTGCTTTTCTCCCCACACACTGTAGCAGATTAAAGAGTGAAACACTTGTGCATATCCAATGTAGGAAAGAGAAGAAGGCCCTGTGCTTGAGGAGGTAGTTATGCTAAAGTGGAGTATTATAAACATAAATCACAAATAGCGTGAAGCTGATGATTCAGAAAGAAATTCTTAGGCACATTCCACAGAAATATGATTAGACAACCAAGTAGAAATCTTCCCGTCTTCACCACTTCCATCTTTTCCCCCTTGCCTTCCCTGAAGCACACCCTTTTGTCAGCACAGACAGATGTCCAATCAGACTAGACACTAAAGGTGCCTTCCCACCTAAATCCCAGCTGCTTGCATATAGTCATAACCTATCTACCAACTCCAGGGCTACAAATTTGCTAGACTATGAAAAAAAAAAGAGACCTTAGAGTCAAATCCAAGCAGTTGACTTAACAGTTTTCAAAATAATATAAATAATGCTGTACTTCAGCAGTTCTCATTGGTTACACAAAGGATGTCAAAGCTCTATGCAGTAAGAAGTGTGCTGCAATGCTGATAAGAGAGAGATTTTACACTTCTACATACATTAGTAAGCAGCAGACTTTGAAAGTGCAATACCCTGTTCAGAGACTTCCGTGCATCTGCCCTTTTAAAGCCACAATACACAGATGATGTGGCACAGCACCTGCAGTAAGAAATCAATGCTTACAGAAGTATACATTTAGGAAATAAGTATTGGTTTAAACACAATTTTAGAAAGCTCAAGGAATTAAAAGGTCAACATCAAAAGCCATTGAATACTAGGAAGATTTTTCAATATTTAGGAGCCCAACTATAAAAATTCCCTTTAATTCTAGATTTCACAGAATTACATTGCATATGATTGAACTATCTAATGAATTATAACATGGCAGAATGCTATGATCAATACAATGAAACAAAAAGCAGAAGCAAATATTGTTTAGTCCAGTAAGTTATACAAAGCCATGTATGCAAAACCTTACAGACCAATGCTTTGACCAGTGGCAGTGAATGGAGTGCCACATATCTTAAAAGTTTACAAATCGACAAGAAATAAAAGTCTTGTAACTTCTTGTTGTTAGTGTCAACCAGGTATCAGTTGATAAGGCATAAGTTGCCAAGAATACCTATTATTTGCCTTCACTGCTCTACTCCATTTGTATTATCAATACCAAGCCTCATTCTAGCTTCTCTCACCACGAGACTGCATAAAATCTAGATCTGTAAGCCTGGTGCCCCTAACCCTGTCCTTAGCCATAACCTAAACTATAAATCAAATAAGCCAAACCATTCAGCACAGCACATTTCATAAACTACTTGCAGCCATCAAACCTAGACCTACAGACTCTGCTGTGTGATCCATGAATAAGTCTAACTCTTTCTGATGCTGTTTATAATCCTAATCTAAACTTATCCTGGAGAAAAACATATACCATTCTGACATGATAGGCTTACAGACACTGAAAGACCTGCCAGTAAAACTCTTCATTTCCCCTCTCAAATCTAAAACTCATGCCTAATTCTACAGGGAACAGTTAACAAGACATCTGTAACCCTGATGAGCGAAGCAGAACACCACCTCCCTAGAAAAGTTATCATAGTTTTGGTTATTTCTCCTTACCTTCCACATTGTCCAAAGCTCTTTCTTCACTCCATTCATACCTCATTTCCAAACCAAGAATATCAAGGCAGATATCCTTCCGCAGTCTCCAGGAGATGGTTAGTTGCTTTAGGCAGCTCAACTTTAAAGAAAAAGTATTCCCCCCATAGCTGGAAGGGTTATTTTAGAACAATTTCAAAATTGTTAGAGCACATGTTCTGACAAGCAAAGGAAAATTCCATTCACAGATCAAAGAAATAACTGTATAATTTGGAAGCTATTTCCTTCTTACAAAACAATCAGCTGAATAGTCCTGCAAATGTAGGAGTAAAATTACCAGAAGTGTGAAGCACTCAAGTTCTGTACTTTTAGGTATGTAACTATTGACTCTTGTATATACCACTCACACAACGCAGTCTCTAGCAGTTTTTGAGATCATGCACACATGCATTAGAAAAATAAGCTTCAATTTTGTATTAAAAAAAAATGTGTAAATTACCCATTTCTGTACATCAGCCTAAAGGCACTCATTATTATATATAAATAGCAGCAAGGCTAACAGTCAAATGTTCAATCTTTTCAATGGTTTCCTTGAACACAAAGCTGATGACTTCCCTCACTATATATTCTAATACCTCAATTACCAATGCAGTCTTTTTTTTTTTTTTAAAAAAAAAAAGCTGGCTTTTTAGAGCAAGCTGTCAGCTATGACATAAGACTTGTGCACATGTGAAATTAAGACCACGCATCATGACTGACCAGAGGCAATGCACAATATTGCAGGAAATGAAGTCATTAATAAATGATGGCATGACTTCACAGCTTTTTCATAATTATTAAGTTGTTAAAACAGTAAGAACAGGCTACGCAGAATGAAGAGGTGCAGTTTTGCAGGATGAGGCTGTCATGCAGGTTATTTTACAGCTATTCAGTTTGGAAGGTATGGACTGCATACATGCTTTCTACTTTTTCCAGTTTAACATTTCTTTGTCTTTTTTGCCTCTCCATAGAAGAACCAGAAGAATTTAACCTAAGTTAAAAATAACAGTCCCCTCCTCCCAACCAATGGAGCAGTAGCCCGTGGGCTACTCAAATCACATTTTAAAGAGTCAAGAATTAATTAAAACAATGCCCAAAAGTAATGAAAATCCTACTTCATACACCAACAGAAGTAGTATCCTGACACTTCTGAAAAAGAAATCAGAACTATGAAAAGTTGCTACTGAATTTCTATGATAAACACAATGTTAACTATTCATGTCATAAATACACAGCAACATAAAAGCTGCATTGAAGAACTGTTGCTGTCGACTCCAAGAGGAAGCAGATTAGGATCATGGTTTGCAATACCAGAGTGTTTTTTGACTGCAACAGAAACTAAATTTAGACCCAGTTACATAAAAAATACTAATAGCCTTAACACTTTTAATCAGCATAAGAGGTTTAGAGATACACAAATGATTTACAGTCTGTTGACTAGTTTTATACTGCATTTGCAATATTGTCCATTAGTAAAATCAGGGAGATTAAGAAAGAAATACTGAGGCATAATAAAATTACATAAAATATGAAAAGCAGGCTATAGAGTGACTCCAAACTTTGATCCTAACAGAAATTTTACCAGAATACAGCAACATAATTTCTCTATAGATTCCTGCAGCATGGGGGCTAACCTGCCCGGGTAATGCAAGACAAGTACCCAACAGGTTCAGAAAACAAGTTGGACTCTATAAAAGCAGTATTAACTTCTGTGATCCTACAAAGGGCAAAAAATAAAACACTTACTATCTTCATACTGTTGCACACTGCTGATCCGTGGCTAGCCCGACAGCACAAAGCAATCTGGCAGGCTTTCAAATGCCAAGTCTGGCATGGTGACGGGCAATATGCTCTGCCAGCTGTGCAACTCCTTCAGGAGCTGCAAAATGACAAAAAAAAAATTCCCTGATGATTCATAAGGATAGTTCATTATTATGGCTTGCAGAGCACCTGCCAATAATTTATGAAGCATTGATCACATCATGCTCAGGACTTTTTTTCCTCCATAGCAGCTAAACAAGTTCCCTGAAAACAACATAAGACACAACAATATTGTCCTAATATAAATAATTACTTGAATAAGCTACAACTGTTGCCCCAGGCATGTGGTAAAATTGAAAAATAGGTGGTAAAGTTATAATTTGTCCTATCTCCCACTTTTTGATATGTAATCTACACCATGGAAACATTTTCAGGTTCAAATCTTGAAGCATATACAACAGGCTAGTTAGCTACATGTGAGTAATCTTTTTTTTTAATCTAACTTGAATACTTCATTGCACAATGTCATCGGAAAGCATTCCTTAAAAGCCTGTTTCTATCAGTGCGTACTAGCAGATACAGAAATTAAATGGCTGACAAGTTAGTCCTACTGAGTTTTAGTGACGATTAAGTTCTAGCTATGTTCCATTTTTTTCTTTCAAGGATCTTTCAAAATCCTTTGTACAATGTTTCTAACAATTTAAGTGTTACTACAAAAAAAAAAACCAACTAACTTCAACGCAATTACTGTAAAAATCTACCTTAAGGCAAGTATTATCACTGATACCTGGCCAGTCACTTCTGAAGCCAATTGTTTTTCCTACAAAAATGCAAAGATCTGGAGAGGAAGCAGTAGTTTCTCCAGATTAAATTAAATGCAATGGTTTTACATAAAATTACAACTTTAGCAAACCTCAACAAAAGGCTAGCTTTCAACTTCTAAGCTATTAGTCATTTCTTCTTCACAGGAACCCATTCCCAGTGATCTAAGCTGGCTCACGCTAGATTAGAATTCTTGTTCTGATTTCCATAGCTGTAAAACAGTCTAGAAAATGGCTGTTGTCTGTGTCATAACATTATGGTTTAGAACAGGTGAGACGACTAAACCAGACTCCTGCAGACAAGGCAACTGAGTTAAGTGACAACTCTAAGAAGGTATGGAGGAAACCACCAGCTTGAGAAACTGATCACTCCAGGTGTTGTTGTTTAACAGTTCTGTTGCTAAGAGTTCATTCTTCAGAACTGACACATAAATATACCTATAAACTGATTAGCCACAAAGGAAAAAACACATTTAGATATATGTAAAACCAAAATCCTTTAATACATTGGAGATGGAATAGTTACTTAGCTGCAAAAGTTCTGACATTGTTACTTGACATTAAATATTCTGCTTTATTTCCCACATCTTAAATACCAGCAAGGGCACCAACAGCCACTAGCACATGATGAACTCTTTCATCAATTTCCCTATGTAATTTTCCAAAGTCAATTTTACGAAAACTGTATCAACCTTGGGCTGAGTTAGACAGAAAGTTTGTGATTTGGGTTTTTTCTTTGTTTAACTGAATTTACCATCATAGCAAATGTCTTTAGAATCATTTGTCAAAAATACCTTTTAGAGATGTTTTTAGCACGTCAGAAAAACTGCACTGAAAATGAGAAATATTTAAGAAAAGCCTACACAACTGAAATCATGTATTTGCTCATTATCAAAATTTGTGAATACCAGATTGCAGTTACAAACTATACTTTTTGGCACATACTTAGCTCACTATCATTCAGCTGTTGAACCACAGATCCAGCTTGCATCACCTAAGAGGTGCAACAGGCAGGTTATTACAGCTTAAAGCTCATATACCAAACTTGCTTCTTCATAACGTTTTGAGTTTCTATGCATCCTTCTTTTCCAGGAAAACAGCTACATGGCTTATTGGAAGTTCTACTCAAAAATGCAGTCTTTTTTCTTTGTTTACTTCCTATCACAGTGGTAATACATAACCTATAAAGGGGACTAAAGTTTAAAGTGCACTGCATGCAACAATCTAGTTCTCCTATATCTTTGTATCTCCCATATTTATCAAGCTTCCACACTCTCACGAGGCATAAGAAAACATATTTGTCAATTAATAGATATTATAAATGGTACTTGTATATTCCTCTTCTACCATTGTGAGCAAGCGTTACTGAGCTGAAAGGAGAGATCAGTTCACTTACCACTGAACTGCAAACACTCTTCATAATTTCTCTGCCAGAAACGCTAAGACACCTTTTAGGACAAGGAATTAAGAATTTTACTAATGTAATTAATTTAGATTGATCTGAAACAAGGCACTCTTACATCCCTTGGTTTATACTAGTCAAGCAGTATGATGTACACTAACAGTTCACAACATATACTGCTTATCATGCAATTTTAGATCATCCAAAACATTCAATGAAATGTTCATGGAAGGTGATTTTCTACAAAAGCTTGTGTTGTTATAATGGAAGCTTAGCTTTTAACTTCTCCGGAAGGAATAAAAGTATTAAGATGAATACCGCTCACATCAACTTTGGCTAACTACTCTGTTCTGGATGTGCAAGAAACAAGCCACACAAAGGACTCCCATTTACAAAATAAAACCTAGTGATGCAAATTTTGATCTTCGTGTCATATTATCTTTTCCAATCAGAAAAAGTCTCAGAGAACATAAGACTTAAGACTGTTTAAAGTATTTTTAAATGTAAATTCCAACAGGCAATTTTAAAGATTCTTTTGATACGGTTTCATTATCCTATTTTGAACTATCATCAGTTCTGTATACAGTTTTCAGATCAGGACCTAAAATTCTGTTTACTGGATACATTTCTTTATCAGATTTGACCGCAAGATCATCTTTCCCAGCACTACCTTTTTAAAACTATGAAAAAAAAATCTGTAAAAGCCATGAAACAGAATATTGTGCAGTGTTCAGATCCTTACAGTAAGACTTCTTTTCCCAAAATCGCAAAAGAATTTAGTGGTTTAAGTGTTTTCCCCAGGCAATAGACTCTTCTTTCCTAACTGAAATATTAATACATGTCATGCTTTATCAAAGAAATCTTGATTCTGCACTACGTAAGTATTTTAGGGTACAATCATCTGTAACAATTATTTAGGTTGGGGGAGATTGTTGATAGGGTGTCTTTTTGCTTGTTTATTCCAAATGAATATTGTTTGACTGCAATTAAAAGCTAGTACAGACATAGGAGAATTCCTACCTTTCCAAGCAAGTTTTACCAGCAAGTAAGATCTCAAATGCTCTCGTGAGACTGTTACTCTGACTGAATGCACGGCATACCACCTTTCCATTAACAGCATATTTTTGAGATGTGGATCTGGCTAAGTCTAAATATTGTTCAGGAAAGGAGAAGAAAGATTTTCAACTTCACCTCATGTCCAGTACATACTGTCAAAGTAAAATGATTAAAAACGAGACTGTCATCCACATAAAGTTATTTAAATTCAGGGTAAAGCTATGTTTAGACAATGGGAACAGTTTAACAATTAATTACAGAATTATTTTTTATTATTAAAGAGTTCTGCTTCTACATTCCCTTAATCTTTGGAAATACGTCTTCATATTCTACTACATAGGCACATAAAGAAGAGAATACAAAACCTATCCACAAATTTACCCACAAATACCACAGACTTTGGGGATGGGGGAAGGCAAGTTTCTGCCTTTTCTGTGTCTTCAAACCCCCCTGGCTCTTCCTAGCTGAGGAATCTGAATTATCCAAGACCCTTGGAAGGAAATATTTTTAAATTGTAAGTACCCAAACTGGGTTTGATTTGAAGTTAATATTCTTGCCCTCAAGAGCAACAGAGGACAAGAAATTGTACTCCTTATGAAATTTTTACTGCTAATGAAGAAAATGCAGAAGTCAGAAAATACAGCTGACAGTCCATGGCAGCACTGACACTTTGTGGAGGTAAGGGGAAACAACTCCATCATTTCAGATACAAACAAGAACCAGATTGGTAACTCTGAAAGTTACACAGAGAAAATAAATTATTGTTTAAAGAGAATCAGAGTTAAGAACAAAAAAAAAAAAAAAAAAAAGAAAAAGAAAAGAAGAAGAATAAGAGAACTAACAGCAGACTAGGCAAAATTCATGGGAATTTGCTTCAGTTCCGCACTGCTTACAAGCAATGAATGCATAGCCAAGGGGCACACCTGCCCCACAGTGCAGCTGCAGCCTCTGACATGTTTACTACAGATGTCCTGTATTCCAGTTCATCCCTCTCACCACCAGAATCATCCACAAATCCAGCTTTCCCCAGTCCCAGCACTCAGATGACTCCTAGTGCCTTGCATAACAGCTGTCTAGGTCTGATGTCAAGCCACACTCATGCTACATAGACTAAAAAAGAACAGTTAGCTGCTCTGCTCATACTTGAGCCTTTTCCTTAATGACGGCATTAACTTGGGGTTCTCCTCTTTATCAGAACACACAGGAATTTAGTGACTGATAACACTAAACTTTTGTTAAACTTTGATGAATTTGAATAAACAGCTTAAAAAACCCAAACAAAACTGATAGAAAGGTTTATGATCACACTGTCTTTTCTTTATCTCTTTAAGAACAGCACTACTTTTAGTTTCATTTCCTAAGGGTTTTTTTCTTTATTGGTATATTCCATGCACACACGTGTGATTTCTGCCCACCCTAAGCCCTCAAGTTAAAAGTCCTAAGGCAAATACGACTATGTACAAAGTAACTCACTTTATAAAAGTTTGTTAGCATCAGCAACAATAGTAATACGATAGTATTCACCAACAAGCATCCAGTATCATGTAGATTTACATAGCATTGCCACAAAACACCTACAAAAACTGAGCATTCCTCTGAAGTTCTGGCTATCAATATAATGGAAAATAAACATTTTTCTAGACTGTTAAAAAAACTAAAAAGCTTTGAGTCATTCCTTGCCAAGATTTTCTTTGTGTAACAAAATACATTCTCACAAAGCATGAAATTTTCAAGATTCTTTTTTTTTACATTTTAATATGTAATTCTAGCAGGTTTTTTTTGGGGGGAGAGGTTGTGGTTGTTTTTTTTAAAATGGTCTTCAGTTTTAAGTCACTATTTTAAACAGAATAAATAGACTGTAGATCAGATAGAAAACTATTTGTCAAGAATGAATTGCAAAGTAAATTATCTTTCCATTGATAGCCCACAGGGCTATTTTTTTGCCACTTGTTCAAAAGGCTTTATTTAATCATACATACAGAGAGCACATATTACATTGCTGTCGTATGTAAAAACAAGCAAGCAACCCTCTATTGCCAAAGCTGGTGGTTCACATGTGGACAGGGAAAAAAAGGAATAAACTCTCGAGAGGCCATTTGTTTGCATAAATTAACTTCTGAGCAATTGAAGCGCCCAAAACTGTGCTCATTTTCACCTAAAAAGTAAGGTGAATTCCTAGCATCAGCAGCTACACTAAGTCCCACTGTCAACTAGAATGAAACATGGCACAAAAGCATTAAATACATCACATGAACTCAGATGTCAAGATAAAGGATCTTTCCGAACTTGGCTCACGGCACTCTAAACAAACAGCAGTGCATGGATAAAAGCTTTAGACTTTCAAAGTATTAAAATCAGAACTCAGAAAACATTTTATAGTTGGCATAATTTTGCTAAAGCTAGAAGTTACAAATTCTGTAAGTTTGTACAGAAGTTATTCTGAAGCACACAATTACCGGATTTTAAACTGCCTGATAATATTATCCAGTCTTCTTAGAGTACCTTTCCAAAGTAATTTTTTGATCCTGCAGATTAATACTTTATATAGAATATGAAATGCTGTTCTGAAACAAATTAGTAAGATGCAGCAGGTATAACATGAAGATGCAGCCGGATTAACACTTGGAGAAAGTTTAGGTAGTGTAGCTTTAAGTGGACTATTAAAACTTTTACTAACCTCCATAAAAAAAAATCCAACCTAACAACAAAACAACAAAAACCACCACACAAACCCCAAAAAGAACAAAACCAAGCAAACCCAGAGTTCCCTATCTAATCTCATTTTAGAACAGAAGAATGACTTTTGCATCTTTTGTACTCTTTGGCAGGGAATCTATGAAACCAAAACATGTCCTGACAAATTGAACCTTTCCTGAGAAGGGTTCATAGTCATAAACTCATTTATAATGTGGTATGTGGGAGAGGGCAGTCATAACAGTTTGAAAGTCAACAACATGGAATGTACCAACAGATTTATGAAGAACGACAGTAGCAGTTATTTACATGTTCAGGGTAGTTAACTGTTCTTTATGAATCAGGTTTCCCCTGTATAAATTAGAAAACTACAAAAAGTCAAAACTGGGAGAAATCTCCATTGTCTTTAAAAGTCCAAGTAAAAATATCTTTGCAAGCACTTTCCTTAGACAATAGCGTATTGCTCGTATAAAAGGTCTCTTATCCTATAGAAGTCCTGACAGAGACAGCCTTCCAATCCAATGCGCCCTGTTTCAGTCTGAAACAAAAAGACATGTTTCAATTTATTATCTTTACACTAATGAGAAACTTTTCATTTAGAGTATTATTTATCACAGTTTAAGACACAGGACACCTACCCTGCGAACAGCCACCAGATTGTTGCACACAAGCACTCCTCCTACAAATTCAGCTTGTATACCTTCTCGCAAGAGAACTTGCTTGAAGTCAGAGAGTCTTGGCTCATTCATAAACACAGACTGATGTCCAAGAACCTTTAAACAACACACACAATTTTAATACTTCTGCTACTTAATACCTTCCATTTTTTCAAATATCTCCTCATCATTGTGTTGGCAGCAGTGAGGCCTAGACTACAGGACTGAAAATGAGAAGATTGGGTCTATTTCTGTTCATCTGCAGCAAGACATTTCCAGGATAGGGAGCCCTTAGAAGTTATCTATCAAGTGAATCAAAAGTTTCCTTCTTTGCTCACATATTGAAGACAAATGGGAAATTGTCATTAAAGAACCCTCTTCCAAGCCATGTTATGCCAGGCACAGAGCTGCAGTAAGCTGTACAGCTGATCAGTACATACTTCTATGACAGTTGTCACAAATCTGAACAGACTTTAGTTGCCTCCACATTTATCTAGCTCCTAGAATAAACTACATTTAGGACTGTGCAACAGTATCTTAAAAAGCAATTCTAGGATTAGAAGGCATTGTAATCATTCAATGGAAAGATAAAATAATATCTACTCACATACAAAGTATTTTAAGAGAAGAAAAATTTATAGAACAGATTAATTTAATGAACTCAAGTCACTACTATAGAGGCAGAGACGCATGAATTTCAAAGATCTGTATCTCAAGTATAGGAAGTATTTTCCATAGCATCAACAAAACATAATAAAATCCAAGACTGACTAAACATCAACTAATTTCCAAATCTGCAAGTACTAACTACAAATGCGAAACATGCTAATTAAAATCTTATCTTCACAAATAGATGGTACTGTATGCTAGCCGCTGTTAATGGGAATGCAAGAGATCATCCTTGCTGAAAAGCGTAAAACCTGAACAAAGAACAGTACCAGGTTTAACAAAGAGAAAACTAAACATGAAAACCCAGTTTCGGTTAGGCTTTCATTTGAATAAGATCACAGTATCAACCTCTAAGCACTACAAAAAGACAAGCGAATACAGAGCTCTTCAAAAGAGAAGTCTAGATCAGCAAAATTTCTGTACCTCATGAGGTGGCAGAGGTTCCAAAGTAGGAATGATCTCGCTCTCCTCACACATCTCCTTGTCATCATCACCGAAGAGACTTTTCATGGCCTTCTGTTGTGCAATGACACTAGAGTCCGAAGAAGGCATATCCACTTGCATCTCTAAGTCTTCCTCTTCCCTCAACTCCCCCTCTTCCAAAATAACTCCAGTATCCACTTTCGAAACCCGCATGTCCAGAACACCATCTATCCAAGCCAACTCAGCATCCTTGGCTTTACAGAACTGAAGGGAGCTGACAAGAGAATCTTTTAACCTGACCTGGGTCACACAAAAATAAAAGTACTATTAGTTTGATGGAAAACACAGAAAGAGTTCTTACTTTGAGCTTTAAAAATCTATGTGTCTCTCCACATAAGTTTGATTCACACTCTTTTGGGGAGGAAAAGGATGGAATTGGTATCACCAAGGCAAGATGGTCTATGCTTTCAAAACATAGTTTGTCACTACTCAACTTAAAAAGCAGTGGAAATCAATACCTTTTTTGTCTTGGTTAAAATAAAAAAAGAACCTACACAACTGCAAGCCTGAGTTAAAAGGAATTGATCACTTTTGCTGTAATTTTAAAACATCAGAAACCGTTTTTGTGGCCAAGGAGTTCCTCAGTTGGCCTTAGTAAATTTAAGGAAAGTTTCTAGAGATACATGAACATTACTGAACAGCAGTTCCAAATTTCAACCCTCCAAACAAATTATAATTAATATTTTGTTGTAAGAAGGGATGTTGTAAATACATTTTAAAGTGACAAAAACATTACCTTACCCTTATTGCTCTGGTGCACTTCAGGACTTTAACCCATTAAATAAAGCCCTACTCTGAAAGACTGTTATCCACAGGAAATCGTGCATGATCCCCATAGCAGAAATCAAGGTTGCAACTGTATGAGGGATACTGCAACTAACTATCTACCTGCAGCACAACCCACTCAAAAGACACTGGGTTTCTGATGCCCCACTCACATCTGTTATTTTCTAATTCAATATCCCCAGTGTACTTCATCTGTTCAGAAAGCTTCAAGCAGAAAGACAAACTAAAGCTATGCAGAAGACTGAATTTCCCCTTCACGTGGAAAAAAAAAAGAAATTAAATACAAAACAATTACAAATTTATTCAGTTAAATATTTTGTGAAAAAAATCACAATCGTGTAATTTCTTACACACTAGCAACCCTCACAGCTTTAAAAAAAAAAACAAACCCAAACCAACAATAACAACCACCAACAAACCAAACACAGAAAACACTGCTGTTTTAAGACGATCAGAACTGGATAGTTTTGAGAAACTGGAACTTTCCACTTCCTACAGGGTAACAAAATTTTCCCTGGAAAGAAGCAGAAGTACCTCTTTCAACAATTCTACTGATGTTTTTCCTATTAACTTTAAAAGCGCAGAAGGAATAAAGGACTAACGCCTAAAGCACATGTGAGACACTTTCCTCTAAACAACTTCAAAAGTTGAAATGGGACCACACACAACTTTCACATACTTCACACAAATTATCCAAGTTCTCTTATTTAGAGCTTAACCATGAAAATTAAATCCAATATATTAACACAGTGCAACACATTATCATAACCTCACTTTCCAAGAACCAACACATTAACTTTTGGGGAGGGAACAGGACAGGGGGGTACAGGACATGGACGACACGGACACACCACACGACATGTGTCGTCTTTAACATTAATTCACTCCTAACTGGACATGTTCATTTTTAGGTACTATTTAGGCATGAAGGACTTTTTTTCCCTCTTTGCTTTCCAAGGCTCCTCTTCAGATTCCAAAAAGAATCCTGAATTGCAAGTAGTGTACCGTGAGACTCTAAATGTAGGCATTATAAATCTATTAAGACTTGAGTAAAGCAAAATGATATTCCCATGGGCACAAATCTTGCCTTTTGCACTACAGGTAAGAACACACTGATCTTATGTTTAAGCTTTTAAACACTTCTTATGAGTAATAAGCATAGGCAGAATGTTTACCTAGAAGACAGAAAAACACTACTAATGTCTCGATCACACAAAACCAAGTGTACACATAGGTTGTATCGCCCCTCTTCTCCCAGAGAGGGGAGGGCTAAATTAGAGTCTGCCAGTACTGCTCTACTACAGTTCACAGTGGTTACACAACTAAAATTCCAGCACCTTACCTGGTAAATGTGAGTTTCGCTGGTTGCATCTACAGTTTCATGCAGTTTCGGCATGTAAACTTTAATATCTTTTCCACCAAAAGCTCTGCAACATTCTGCAAGGTCCTGACTGGCCTCAGGTGGTCCATGGACAATAATTAGTTGTCTTGGTTTCATTTGGTTAATAATTTTTTTAATTGAGTCCCCATCTGAGCGTCCTTCATAGTCAATGTATGTAACTCTGGCCCTAGTTTGAATTAAGCCAAGAATAACATTTTTTAGTTTAAAAGATTAAACCTTCGAGTGCTCCAAAATATTTCATTTAAAAATAGAAGATATCTTGCAGTTATTCTACATCAGCAAAAGCTGTCAGCAGAAGGTATATTACGGATCAGTAAAATACAGAATTGTCAAATATCAGTACGTATGTGTTTTTAACACTATAAATTCCTAAAACTCACTTACACAGTTATCCAAAACAGGAGATGAGCATATTTGAATATTAACAAAATATATACACATTTGAGTATCTATGCTAACATACTATTGTATCATTTGTTCTTCCTCTTTCACTTGTCTCCATCAGACAGGGAACAAACTGTTAATTTCTTAAGAGTGAGGAACCATAAGACTCTGTACCATGCTCCCACAAAGACTAGTAAAAAAACAACTTGGACAGCTTGGGGTGGGGGCGGGGGCGGGGGCGGGGGGGGGGGGGGGGGGGGGGAAGAAAGAGCAGGCCCTTTCCCACTTCCTTAATTCCAAGCTAGCCTTCCACTCAATTTATACTGTGGCCATGCCACCATTCCAACAGAACTGACAAGAACAACAAAGTCACTCACTTAATTTCCATGGATTCTGTTGCAGAAATACATTTGGTAGGAACATCTGATAGATCCTGGTCCATAGGCTCTTCTCCATTTGTCAAACCAGATTCTAATTTGCTTTTTTCTTCCTCTGTTGCTTGCAGTTCTGGAACTAGAAAATCCTCGGGTCTAAAGAATGAAAGGCATTTTGCTTTTAATAATCTTACAGTAAAACCAAAGCACTACATAATATAAAAATCCACAAGCTTACTATTAATACTGAGATGTTTTATAATTGTTACTGTCAACAATTTTATTACGCTTGCCTTCAATGTGTCCATATTTCAATAGAACTCATTTGGAAAATATTACCTTCCTATCTTAAAAAAGAACTTTGATATCTTGGGAAATACTCACAAATTGAGGTTTTCTATCAAGTATAGGACAAGTATCACTAAGATGAACAATGTTCTTTCCCTTCATTATAAATTTATCAAAATCATGTGTAATTTAAAGCATAAAAAAAGCCAGGTTAAAAAAAATCTTCCATGTTACAAGATTAAAAAAAAAGCGTGCCTGGAGTGGAAACACATTCTAAGAGGTGTTAACACAGGCCAAGGATCAGCACTGCAGCTTCAATACTATCACAAACTTCCTGTGAGACTTAGTGCAAACTGTCCTAACTGTTCAAAAGTTGGACAGGAAGAGTATATAACAGTGCTGCAAGAGACAAAATGAGAGTTTTATTACTTCTATTTTTTAATTATTTCATATCTAGTACATGCTAGTATGCATTACCACCACATACTTGATAATCTCGCCATATTCATCCCATTTAATTCTTTCTTCAGGGGCTGGAAACATTGGATAAGATTTCTTTGCCTGTTTGAAGAAGCTTCCTTTCCGGCTACCTTCACCTTTCATCATCAAATCATGTTTGGTCTTATGTACAGTTGGCTGATCAATATCCTCTTCGGCATCACTCTCATCACTGGAATCGATATCTGCCCTGAAATGACATTCCAAAAAAACCCCTAACACTTTTTTTTCTTCAGGTTTAATATTACATAAAACACACTGACTGGAAAACAACAGTTGACAGAACACTGACCAAGGACAAGGGCAGTTTACGTATCTGAGAAAGAGCTCACAGTCAAACGGCAGATGAAACAGGTCTATCATAACATCAGAATAAAGACAACCATTCCTGATTCCTCAGTGCCCTCAGACAAATTTATCAAAACTATGATTTTCATTTATCCCTGTAAATGCAGCAGAATGATCACACAGAAGTCTCAACTCTGACCATAACAGCAGAATGCAACAGCAGCCAATATACTTACTCTTTAGACTGTTCTAACTTCTTAGCTGCTTCTTTCTTTAGTTTCTCCTTTTCCAGGTATTCTTCAAGTTCTTTTCCTTCCAATTTAACACGTTTTCTCAACTGCAGATAGAATTAACATTAATATTATTGTGAGTAGCTGACATGATTTTAATACTTTTCCTACACACCTCCGACAAGAATATTTGTATTTAATTACCAAGGGCAAGTACAACTTGTATGTCACATACAAGACAAGATTATGCAAACATGTGGCACTTTGGCATGGCAACATCATAACAACATTATCAATTAGTACACTAACAGAGAAGCATTTCTAAAAGTATTAAAATCAATTAGCTTTACAAAAATTTCTTGAAACATCTTCAGGAAACATCTCTCCAATAAGTGGATGCAAATACTCTGAGATGAGCAGTGTTGTTTTTTTTAATTTCTGTGTCACTAACATAAAACCAGAAGAACCTGACAAACTCGTAATAGCAGGCAAAACAATGTTAAGTTTTGTTTCTTGTTTTCTGAAAATCAAATTAGAGTATAGGTCACTTAGACTATTACTAGAATTCAGCATTATTCAAATACTGTAATTCAATGCATCCAATCTTAAACTAAAATAAAGCTGCATCATCAGGTTTAAAATTATCACTGCGATCGCAAGGGACTCCCATAAATTAACAATGTTTACCACAGAAGTAGACACAGGTATATAAATTATTGAAAATAATTTGAAAGTGTAACTAACAATTAACTGTGTTGTTCTAATTCCTAGCTTTCGCTTATCTTTTTTAATTCTGGTGGGACATATTATACTAGTTTGACTTGATTCTTTCCTCATCCAAAACCATCCTATTTTCCAGCAAGAATAATCCATTGTATATTGTGATCTGTATGTCAAATACAAGCAGAATTTTTTCTATTATAACAAAAACATAGAGGAAAGTGTTGTCTAAAGATAAATATTTAAAAGTAATTTCATCCTCATCTCTATAGAGTATTAATTTTGCCACACCAAACAGCATTTTGCAGTTCCTAACGTAAGACCTATTTTTATCTAAGTTTATCCACAACTGGTTAAATATGCAACATACTGATTTCAGATTTCCCTCCACCACTAGAAGTTTTTCAGTACATCAAAGAGGAAACTAAATTCAGTTTTGCTCATATTCCCCCAGACGGCCCACAATAAAAAACCCCTTTGAGATATGTAGACAACTCTTACCTCAATATCTATAACTTTTTCAGAAGGATTATCAATCAGGAATCGTGCTAATGTTCCAGGTGTAGTGCGGTAAGTTAAAATTATAGAGTTTTTGGAATCCTGGCACCATTGAATGAAAAGATCTCTAGAAAATCCACACTCTAAGTCAGGCTGACTGGCAAGAACAACTTTTGGACTAGGCACTCGAGCCAGATCAGACAGACTATGACATAAGGAGAGATGGCGGAACTGAAAAGGGTTGTTTCTCTTGTCTTCAAAGCACCTCATCAATTTGTCACTCATCCATTCAACCTAAAACATGTATTAAGAAAGAGTTACCTATACGAATGCAAGTATTACAATAATGTATAAACCTCATATAAAGTACAGGATGTGGTATACATGTGATTACATCAATGTTTCTCAGCAAGTGTAGAAACAACGCTGAGCATAAACAACACAAAAGCAAGTCCTCTTTTTTAACAGCTATAAACTACGCTCACAAGCTTTGTGATAAAATCAGAAATGAGTATCAAGAAACATGCCCATAACCATGACTAGATTGTCTTACTTGATTGAAAGATGAGACAAACACACAAGACAGATAAGACCACCACCCAGCATTTTACTGTTAAAAAGAAAAACAAAATGCTTTTGCATACAAGTTCCATTACCCTCTTCATAATTGCATTTTAAAATCAGAACAAACCTGTGATTTAGAGAACTCCACTACATTGTAGCTGACGTTATTCAGAAGTGCTAGAGAGTAGACTCCTAATCCTGCATCTTTTGTTCTCCAGATCTGATCAAGAAGTTGAGCAAGTTCCAGAACTCTGCCTGCTGTATCCACAGCTATTAATACGTTTCCATCACCTCGTAATGTTTCCAAAACATTAGCTAAGAAGAATTAAAAACAAAACAAAAATCTACTTGTACTTTGAACCAAAATTAGAATGTTTGTGGCTTGGGGATTTTTTGTTTGTTATATCACACTAGTAATCATAATCAAAAGCAAATTGAACACAGAAATAAATTAAACTTCAAAAGATATCCAAAACCACATTTCCACCAAAATCAAAAGGAGCTAGAGTTTTCTTGGTAGCTCTGAAGATCTCACTGCTTTGATACTACTTTTTCTTTCTTTTTTCTTTATTTAAAAAAAACCCAAACCCCACATAAAATCCCAACAGTAAAATGGAGTTTAAAAAAGAATGTGCTGAGGAAGGTCAAAAAAATCCCTTAAGAGGAGATGAATTGATACTGGGTAAAACACAGTTTTCAAATACGCTTAATTGTTTTCAGGAAAATGTTTTACCCACAGGATCAGTGCTATCAGAAAAGTGTAATTCAAAATTTATTAAATTGTAGTAAAGGTTCTGAGTTTGGATGCTGATGAATTTCTTACAGAAAAACAATTTACAGTAGCTAATAAATCACATTACTGCTATTTTCAAGTGCAAACAGAATACATACTCAGCAGCTGTTCATCCCTTTGCTTCCTCCTGGGTTGTACATAAGTAGCATTAAATGAATCTGTAATAAGCAATGAAGGCCTGCTCAACATTTCCAAGGAACATCCATTCAGATGGCTGTGGAAAAAAGGCAAAAATCTCACTTTTTGCATTTCTATTTTATGAGAAAAAAATGAGAACTAGTTTCCAGATGTTTGCATGTACAGAAATTAAACTCCTCAGTAGCTGAATGTTTTCTGCTTCAAACTTACACATAACTAAAACTGAACGGAATAAAGAAACCCAGAGCTAATGCTTGTTTCAAACTGATTAATCCAAACACAAGTGAAATTAGTAGTCTTATTAGAGCTGGAAAGGCACTGCTACTTCCATACCTGTTTATCACACACTAAACGATGCACACGTAACACAATGTCTAAGAAATACATATTGCTGTGTTGAACTTACATCTCCCTCTTGTGGTTGAAATCAACTGCATAAACAATTTCTTCCTCTCCATCCTTGACAATCTTCCAAATTGTGCCTCCTATCATGTGGCCAGCTGGCAATGGTGTGATTGACAAACCATGTCCTTTGCCTACAAAAGTTTTCAATATTTGAGGTACATGAGATGTATTAAAATCCATTACTCTGAATAAGAGATAGTAATTTCAAACAACTGAACGCCAAAATTATTACTGGGGAAAAAGGTTAAATCAAGTATGAAAAAGCAGTAACATATCTGTCCTTGCCATCGAACCAGTAACTTCAAAATTTTTTGCAATTCACTTCTATTATGCCTCCAGAAAAAGAAATTGAAGTAAAGATCACTTCTTCCCTCCACCTCCCACCAGTACTCAGAGGCGCTGCAGAGCTCCTGTAACTACAGGCCTAAACGACAGTAAATTATATAACAAACATATGACATGAAAACAAGCACACTGGTGAAAGGCAGATCCCTCTCTGGGGTAACACAAAATGTTTACTCTATCATTCACTGTCTAGGTACTTACAAAAACACATATAAATTACACAAACTGGAAGCTTCCCGGAATGACAAACACACAAGTCAAACAATACCAGGAAAGGTGTCCATGTACTGCAGTCAGGATGACAGATTTTTTTCACCACCTGATGCTTTTTTTTTTTATTAATGCACTGTTGCTTCTTGTCATCGGTGCTAGCCTAGACCTTTGTCAGATTACAACTAGACCACCTATGACCATTACTCACTGACTTTGCTGCATTCCACCAACTTGAACAGAAGTGCACAGCTTTAATAATAATTAAAATATACATTATCTTCTTAAATGCATCCATTGAGTCTTTCTGAGTCACTTCCATTAAATATGAAAAAAGTAGGGTGTTTTTAAAAAGTTGCTCACTAAAATTACTTTTAAGATGTAAAAGCTGGCAGCACAGACATAGCCTTGCTACAAATACCTTGAATAAGGGTCAGCAGCCTTTCAAGATTGGCATCCCATTTCTATTTTGCAAATTACAGGGAAAGTATTTTGGCAAGCAGCACTCAGGAACTGGGAGATATTGCATCTCGGAGACAAGCTGCTGGTGGTCAGCTTGTATGTGTCTTTGTTCAAGAACAGGGTTTCCACTTCATTCTGATCTTTAAATTCAACAAGAGCGAAAAGCTGCTGATTGTCCGGATGCCACAGTTCCTAGCAATAAGCTACACAGAGTATCATTCAGAATCAGTGAAGACCTCCTCGTTAAATCATCCAAATGCTGTAACGTAATGTCTGCAACCTATTCATTCTCTAGAAAGCTTTCCTTTGTGTTACTGGTT
The DNA here is from genome assembly GCF_028858705.1 of Grus americana. NCBI lineage: Eukaryota > Metazoa > Chordata > Aves > Gruiformes > Gruidae > Grus > Grus americana. The sequence continues at coordinate 52,984,325 of NC_072856.1, read as the reverse complement.
ACCGAAGAGTTCTAAGGTATCTACCACTAGGCATGAGTAAAAGCTTTTGAGAGACATGAGCAAATTCCAAGAAAAGTTATAAAAATACAAAAGAGAAACAAATGTCTAAACATGCTCTGGCATGACTTCCTCCTCATTAAGTGGAAATTCTACCCATATTCTACCACATACAATTACTGAGGCAAACATTCAGCTGATACAGACTGACAGTGCTAGTGAATTCAGCCCTGCAAAATGTACAACATCCCAAAACTTACTCCCTTTAAGAAAAAGTTACTTTAACTCTGAATGACTCTGTTGCCTTTCACTAAAAACCATTTATTGAAACCCTTGTGACAACTTTACCTTTCAAGTTCACAATCTGAGAAAACTTCAGCTGTTGTATCTTATCAAAGGCTGCGTCTACATCATCCAATGTAAAGAGGGTGAAATCTTCAGTATTATGGCGAGACTAAAACATATAATAAGTATAGAGCATTCAAGAACCTGAGCACTCTATCGTATCAAAGATGTTGTGTATGAAATTATCAACTTAAATATACCTGGTAGAGATCGTACATAAACATCTGTCCCATTTTATATACAGGAATAGTTGCATAAATGGCACAATTCAACCCCATTTTTCCAACTGCATATGGAAGAGCACCAAGGTGTAGAGGGTCAGGATGAGAAAGCAGAACAGCATCAACCTGGTGTACATGTCTACAAACAGAGGGACAATAGAAGTTGGTGAAAAGAGTTCTGTATGGTGTTATATACTTCCTGTTATGGCTGTTTTGAGAATACATACACAGTCTGAATGCCAAACAAGAAAACTTAAATCCTTCCAAGTTCAGAACAAACTTTTTTCAAATTATAATTAAAAGATATTTCCAAACATTCAAGTACTTAAAAATGCAAGTGACTTCTTAAAATATAATTTTAATATCTGAAACACTTAAGTTTCACACTAAATTCTTGATTAGAAAAACCTCGATATATATTTGTACACCAGAAAGTACATTAACTGAGGGGCCAAAAATATTATCACTGCAGATATGGTAAAAACTGTTTATACATCTAAAAACCTAAGACAGACTACAATTTCTCTTCTGATGAGAAATACCAAGTAACAGGACCAAAGACACAACAATTCTTAAACTGATAAGGATCAAATCAAAATATATTTCCTTAAAAACAGAAAAGGGTGAATATATCATTTACGAAAAGCGGCACATAATTTTTTGTGGTTTTATTCATTTTAAAAACAAAGTGTTGCACAAAGTAAGAACTGAGACTAAGAACTTACTACCTATCATGACTGAAGAACTTGAGGGTGTAAAACATATGCAACAAGTGAAAATACAAGTTGGGCTGAAAGCTTTTTGTTCCCTGACACAGTAACTGGGGCACGTACATTCTTCTTGATGGCTGCTATTAAAAGAGGGATTTTATTTAATTGCTTTCAGATAAAACACTTGAAAAATTTTATATATTATCCTTAGTACATAATAATCCTCAGTTAAAAGACTTTAAACAATACAAGTGTGTCCACGCTAGAAAAGTGAATCTATAAAAATAGCATCACAAAGTTTAGTTGCTTTCAGGAATTTCCATGTTTCAGTCATAACCTTGTAATCAATGCTTGCATCAGCAAGGCTCCTTGCTGTAAACCTGCAGAAGTTCAGTATTAAATTCTAGACAGGTTTATTTCTTTGCAGGGCTGGGATAACAGAAGCTGTTTTCCTGACTGACAGTCTATTCAACTTGAAACAAAAGGCGAGAGCTTAACCACTTTGTATTCAGCCTACATACACTAAGGATTCTTTCATTTAAATCTTAGTTAACTATTCTAAATTAGTTTACAGCCAAGGTCAGTCTCCCATAAACTCTGTTCTATGTCATGTTTATGACAAAAAATCAAAACATCCAAGCCAAAACAAACATTGAACAGTCTGAGAATTATAATTAATAGATGTAACTCAGACTCACAATAAAAAAAAAATCAATTTTCTACTGGAAATGTTTCAGCAGTACAATTCCCTTCATATAAAACATACTTAAAACAAAAAAGAAAATAAAATTTTGGATTTAACATCACCATACCATTGCACAGTATTTTGAAAACTTTCAGAAAATGACAAATCTATTTAAAAAAAAAAAGCGTATGAGTCGAACTACTTACTTCCTCAGAGAATCAATAATATCCATAGAAAAGTTTTCATCCCAGCCACAGTCCAAAAGAAAACGAAATTCATCTACTTGCAACAGATAGCAAAGGGCAGATTCCTCCTGCACCCCTGACAGCGTAGTCAACTTGATAATTGACGTCATTTTCCTCTCTAAGTCTTTACCCTCCAAAAGAACTAATCTGAATGGGGGGGAAAAAATATTTCATTGACTAAGCCAAAGGAAAAGCCTATTTATTTAGATTTAACTTCATAGATTTCTGAGAATATACAGGATAACAGTTGTGAATACTGCTCAATACAGCTAGTGAATACCAATTAAATCTCAGATATTAACTTTTGATTGCTGTAGGTCTTTTGTTATTATAAAGACAAGTTTTTTGCAATAATAATAAAAAATAAAGGATTAGTAGGAGCAGTGCAGTTAACAGCAGCTCTCCCCCCGAAGGCCGGATGGGGACATCCGGCCATGGCGCGCGCAGGGCTGTGGCCCCTCAAGCCCAGCGACTGCCGGAGGGGGGAAGCAGTGACCCCGCACGACGGCTCCAGCGCCCCGCCGGGCCCTGCCGCCCGGGCCCGCCACCGAGACAGAGGCCCGGTCGTGATGGCGTGAGCCTCGCCGGCCGAGCCCGACGTTAAGGGAGCGAGCCCTGCGCCCACTCCAGCCGCGAAAGGAAGAGTAGGAGGAAGAGGAGGAAGAAAAGGGCGAGCTCGGTGAGGACAAGGCGAGCGCTTCACGCCTCAGCGCCGGGCCGAGACCGGCTCCCCGCGGGGAGCAGAGGGGGGCACAGAGGGGCGTTCAGCGGGGAGGAGAGGGGCATTCCTTCGGCGGGGAGCAATTTGCTGCCCCCGAACCGCCGCCGCTACCTGCCTCCTGCCTCGCGGACTGCCCGCGCGCCGGCCTCCCTCAAGCCCACCGGGGCGCGCGCCCGCCACCTCCACCCCGTGCAGCGCCCTCCGCCATCTTGTGGGAGGCGGGGAGAAGGAGGAGGGAAGGTGAAAGGGTAACGGACGGCACCACCGCGAGGCCGACGGGGGTGAGGGCCCTCCTCCCCCGCTCCCTGCGCGGCCGGTGGGCTCTCCCGGCCTGCTCGCGCCGCCCGTTGCCCTTGGTGTGGCCGCTGCGCGGGGCCCGGCGGCAGCGAGGAGCGGTAACGGCTGGGGTCTGCGTGGGGGGCGGGAACAGCCGAGAGGGTGTTTGGTACCGGCGTCAGCATTCCCCGGGGGCGCCTCGCCCTGTCCTCTACCCCTTCGGCCGGGACATGGGGTCGGGGGGCCGGTCGGGAGCGCCTCTCAGCCCCGGGCCTTTATGGCGCTCTTGCCTCTGCGGACATGGGCGTGCGGAGGACGGCGGGGTTCCCAGGCAGGCTGGGGACAGCGTTTTTCCGTGCCCGGCGGAGGCGGGAGGCTGGCAGGGCCCTTTCTTAGATCAGTACCGTGAGCGTCGCCCCGAGCCGCCATCGTGGCCGACTGAGGGAGCGGGCTGGAGAGGGCAGCGCCTCCCGCCGTGCTCCCCGACACCGCCTCAGGTGCTTGGTGCGACGGATGCGAGGGACGGCGCCGTTTGTATCCGTCCGCTGTAATTAGTGTGCAGTTTTGAGCTCGCAGCTCTGTGACTTCCTTAGTGTCTCGTATAGCTTCCAGCAAGACGCTAATCTGCAAGACTTTGGTTAGTGAGGTTGGAAAAGGCTTGCTGGATTTTAGAAATTACCTTTCTTCCTTATCTGTGAATTCCTTACTGAGCGCGTAGCTTATTTTGCAGTCTTGGTATAGATAATAAAGCATTAATCTATCGGAGTGTAGGTTATGAATGCATTTGTAACGTTATACAGAACAGCAAACTTCTGTATCGTTAGAGTTACTTTAATGGGTAAATTATTCTAGAAGTATTTCACCAGGGATATCTTAAAAGAGATGTTCAATTTCTTGCCTATTTTAGGATAAAATCCTACTTCCCAGGGCCAAGAGTTAGTTAGGATTGTTAATTAAATTATTGATTAAAAAAAACCCTGTGTATGGATTTGAGAACAGCACGTGTCTTGTAGAATGTGGTTGATGGCTACTGCGTTTATTATGCTGTTGTAGGTTCCTAGTAAATGAGATTAAAGGTACCAGGTATGCAACAGCTTCCATGTACAGATTTATTAGTAACTCTCATTTGTTATGCTTTTCTTTCTAGCAGTCATGGTGAATTTTGCCCAAGCTGTGCGTGATCACTGGGTTCACATCCTTGTTCCCTTAGGATTTGTTATTGGCTGCTATTTGGACAGAAGGAATGATGAAAAACTGTCAGCCTTCAGAAACAAGAGCTTATTATATAGAAGGTCTGCTTTATGATGCCTCTTAAATATATTTATATTTTAATTTATATTGCAGAGGGCTTCTCTATTCTTTTTGAGAGTCTTAAGTATGAAAAACAAAATCAGTGATGCTATCAAAATATTAAATGGAAGAAAGCTCCAAAAATTTCAGCAAGCGTTCTATTAGTTGACATTTTAGTCAACATATTTAATTTAAAATAATTACAGCAGTGAATCAAAAGTCTTGATGTTAATACATTTTATCTGTGGAAGCAAGACAAACAAGTGCAGACATTAGTGAACATTAAGACACTGATTTGTATCTAAATAAACTTACTAGAAGGGTGCACTACATGAGTCCAAAAATATAAAGTAAATATTTAAAATGCAAATGAATGAGAAATTAATGTTGCTAGGAAAAAGTCCTCTTAAACAAATAAAACTTAACCATTTGCTTTCATTATACTTTGCCCTTTACAGAGTAATGAACTGAGTAAGAAAGTAGGCTTATGACATAATTCACACCATACGTTAACTTAGTGTTCGCTATATAGGAATTGTTAGTGCCTAGCACTGTTGTATTTAAAACAAAAGTAAATTTGCAGTGCTACTAATGAAATGGAATCTTGAAGGATTGAAGTAAAAAATATGACTTCAAACTTTACTAGGAAATGTACTTTCGAGGAAAACTTCTAATATGGTTTTGGGAAGTTTATAAATTAGGCCAAGGAAAAATGTGTAAAAGTGTGTATCTAACAAAATAATGTATGTTAACTGGGGGAGCAGAGCTATAAAATATATTTTAATGTAAAAAATAAATAACAAGTTAGGGAAGTGTTTTCTGTAGGTATGTATTTTCTTATTCTCCATGTCCTTGAAGATTCTACAGGTGGGAGAATGCAGTGTCTTGCGTTTTATTGTTGTTAGTGAATTGAAAATGGAAAATTGGCTTTTTTGGCTCCTAATTAATTTTTAATTAAGCAGTGATTTGAAATCAAATCATTTGGAAAAAGACGGTATTTTCACAGTAGTAGAGAAGGCTTTGGCGCTCCAAAGCTTATTAATCATTAACTGCTGCCAAGTTCTTAGTCATGAAATGTGGCAACCGTTATTTTGTCTTTCTCTAAAACTTCAGCGGGAAACACGGTGCTTGAATTTTAATTTTCAACTTTTCAGTGGATTATAGGAAGCCTCTATCTTAAATTTAAAATTATTGCAGCACTTTTTAACTAAATACTTTTCTAAATTTGTATCATTTTAAAATAATAACCAAGTTTTGAAAAATTAACATCTTTAAATGTTTATGTTTGCAACTGCTGTACCTTCACTGAAGGATGTGATTACATACACTGATCAGTTCGGGCTTACTGGTGGCTGATGTCTGAGGGAGAATTTAGATAACGCATTGCCTCTTCTCTATCAGTTCTCCTAATTCTGTATTGGACCATAGGGTTAATGAAACAACAGGAAAAAAATCATGCTGCATAGCATGCACTAATAGGAGGAATGTTATTATCACTTCGCAGGTGGATTTCTTTTTTAATCTGGTCTCACCTAAATTAGTTCTGAGTAAGAAAGTAAGTTTATGGCATAATCTACCCCACTATGACATTTGCACTATTTTTACTGCAATTGCTGATGAAGTTGGGCGAGTATTTCATCATATTGCAAAAATCCCCTCTGCTTTCACACTTAGTTCTCTTCCCACTAAAGTAATGAATTTTTGTATTGAAAAGAAATAGAATTTTTCCTTTTGGATCCCATTATGTAAAAAGTCTGTTAACTCATTAGAGGTCAGCGGTTTGTGCTCCATTCCGTTGCAGCTTTGGGAAGAAAAGAGGAAGCTTATCGGTACTGAAAGATTTTTAACTGATAAGGATTGCAAGAAAAGTTAAATTTACACTTAACTGTCACAATTAAGTTATTGTAGAATAATTAATTACATTTATTAGTAATTATTCTACAAAAATTATCCTAATTTTAGTCTCTTTCCTCTCTTTCTTTCCACACAGAGACTTGAAGCCTGGTGAAGAAACTACATGGAAATAAAGGCTGCTGATAAAATGGAAAATATTTTCATTTGATTTATCATCTTGTCTCACGTTGAAAGAATAGGATTGTGGTTTTTATCTTGAGAGAATATGTAAAGCTACATATGTCATGGACACCTGCGATTCATCAGTGCGAGTTTAATTTCCAATCTTACTTTTTGGAAGATGATTTAATTACATGACTAATATGTGTCCAGAAATCCCATTAGTCCATAAGAGTTGAGAAACTTTTGTCCCCAGAGGTGATACTCGGGAGCGGGGAGGAAGAATTATGTAATAAAGAAAAACTATGCAAAAATAATTTATGTTGTTACTGATATGCACGTTGTGGAATTCATGTATTTATAGCTAATTTATGAACTAGCCTTCAGAGGAATACTTAACATAGACCCAGAATGGGGTCGGTAGTTGTTTGGGTTTTTTAATTGTATCTGAACAAGTTTCTCTTCCGATTTCCTCGGTAGACTGGTTTGGAAGAGCCGCAGGCAGGGGACTAGGGCTTGGTGACTGAGCGTGGGTGAGACCGGGAGGGCGGAAGGGCCGGGCAGCTGGCGGGAACAAGAAGGGAACTGGCCCTGCGGGGCGTTGGCTGAATTCGGTGACACAGGGAAACCCGACCTTTCCGAGGGAACAGGAAATTCAGGGTGTTCTGGAATCCGTGCTAATACCCGGTGAAGAGCAGGTACTTCGTGCTGGGTAACCCGAGGGAGGGCCCGGCCTCCCGCTGCCCCGCAGTGAGGCCGCAGCGCGGGGGCGCTCCCGGCGGGCGGGAGCTGGCGGCCGAGCAGCCCGGCGGCCTCCTTCTCGACAGGGGGCGCCGCCCCGAACGTCAGCCCTCGCGCCGGCCTCAGCCGGAAGCCCTAGCCCAGCAGGAGGTCTGCGGGGATTGGCTGCAGTCGGTCGGCGAGCAAGGGAAGGTTTGATTGGCTGGGGAGGTCACGTGAGGCGGAGGCTGCTGGCCGTTGACAATAAACATGGAGTCAATCTTCCATGAGCGGGTGAGTGAGGGGTTGGGGGAGGGTGGGGTGTCGGGTCTGTGGCTGCTGTACATGAGGTTGTGCTGTCGGTTGGCCGTCTGGGCCAGGAGAGCTTTCTCTGAGGAGGTCTGCGGGGCGGTGTCAGGGTCTGCCGTCCCTGTGCTGGCTTTGGGGTAGCCCCCGGTCCCCACGGGGTACGCTTGGCTTGTGCCCGGCCGGGCCATGCTGCCCCTCCCCGGCATCTTTCCGGTGGCCGGATGAGGCAGCGGCTCGGTTTCCTCTGTCTCCGGGGAGAACTGGGGCCCTCCCGCGAGGCGATGCCGGTGCCTGTGGGCCGGCCTAGCTCGGCTCTGCGGGGAAAGGAAATGTACTGGAGATCAAAGGGGGTCAGGGCCGAGTCTGAGCGTTTCCTCTCGCACGGTGACTGCTCTTCATGGGCCTTTAGAAATAGGCCTTGAGTATGGGGAGTTACAGGCTGCAGCCGCTTCTGTTTCTTGAGAGAGAGCGTGACCGAGAAATAAGTATGAAGATGAGCAGCGGCAGGCAGGGCTGTTTCTGTGCTCTCATACATCTCTTCACCCAGTCTGGTTTGGCTGGGGTTGTGTAACAGGCAGGGGAAGGGAGAGCTGTTGAGGAAATCCTAATTCATGTGCTGTGCTTCTGTGTGCTGAGCAGTGTTTCCTGGTTTGGAGTACAAATGTTTCTGTGAACTGCTGAACCTGATTTATCCAGGTTCCCAAAAATGAGCTAATTATGCTTTAATGTTATTCAACTATAATACGTTGCCAATGTCTCTGCACCTTTATTATGTTAAGGTTAACACTAGATTTTATATGCTGTTCTTGTGCATAATGGTTGGTTTACTCTGCAAATAAAGCAAGATAGCTGTATAACTTACTAAAAAAAATACAGTTCTGAAATGCGTAGAACCTGAGGAATGTTCCCTCAAACTAGGTTTGAGTATCAGTGCTTGGCAAGCACTGTGTTGTTAAACAGCTGCTGTTCAGAAGATGAGTGTTGGATTTCAGCTATTACAGCCTCTGCTACAGTGGCCCTGACTTCTAGTCTAGATTCGAAAATTACTTCAAAACAAGTGTACCTTTCTCTTACCTGGCCTAGCCTATCACATAATGAAGTTGTAACTTTTTAATGACTAAGTTGCTGTGTAGTTTAATAACAAAACTTTGTTGAAATTGAAGTGACAGAGCATAATATGTTCAAAGTTATACTACATTTCTATTATTTCCAGTGTGCTAGATGTGTAACAAAGTATCTGAAGTGTTTTCCATTTAAATGGTTTATCAACAAAAATATTTTCACTGTTTAATATGCTGGATTTAATTTTTTTTTCTTGTCACCTCATTGTCATCAAGATTTTAGAACCAGTAGTATTAGCTTCTTTTACCTAGTTCCTATACATAAATTTCATGTGGGAAATGAGCTTTACTGTTCCTCCAGCTCCTAATCACTTTCTTGGCAATAAACAAATTGGTTGTAACCTGAAACAAAGGAAATTAATTCTGTAGATGTATAGTTTAAAATCTCTCCAAAGTCCTAAAGGTCTGTGGTTTTTTTAGCCACATGTGGAAAGCAGATTGCTGATAGCCACACCTGGCAGGGAAGAAAAGTTAAAAAAGAATGAGAGCATCTGTTGCAGAAAACATTTGTTACTGGGAAGTAGAGATCTAAACTGTTTTGTTCTCATGTGGTCGTGATTTGGAAGAGGATGGATCCGTTGTCCTGATGGTGTGATTTGGTCAGGCCATTGGCAATTTTTTACAGTGTTTTAAAAAATAACATTTTTACATGAAATTTATTTCCTTTCAGGAAATAAAGTAGTATGTGTGTTGGGGTTTTTCCCCCATCAAATTGATGGGAGGGTTGTATGTTATAGCTTGCAGTGTAATACATCAGAAGAACATATGGCATTCTGGGTGAGTGGGGAGGGTGGGAAGTCTGCCAGAATGAAATGCTTGAGTCATTTTACAGAGTAAAACATGAATGTGATTTTTTTGTTGTTGTTTTCTTTGGTATTTTTTTCTCTTCCAATGTTAGCAAGAAGGCTCATTGTGTGCTCAGCACTGTCTGAATAATTTGCTACAAGGGGAATATTTTAGTCCTGTTGAGTTATCCTCTATTGCACAGCAGTTGGATGAGGAAGAAAGAATGAGAATGGCAGAGGGAGGAGTGTCTAGTGAAGAATATAGGACTTTTTTACAGGTAAAAATCTCCTTAATTTGAGGTCGCTTGATATTTGTGTGAAATCTAATGTTGTGTACCACAGGCCTGCTATTCTTTATAGTTAGAGAAGATTAATTTCCTAGTGCTAAAAAAAAGCCCTAAATTTATAGGCCTTTTCATTCGTGCATCTTAAATCTGGCATTTTTCAAATGTTACTGGTATGGCTTTACAGTAATTCTACAAAAAGCTACATTATCTTCATCTTACAGGTAGGAAGGTCAGGCATGGTGAGGAGGAGCATCAGCGATTTGCCTTTTGTTTTTGTAAGTCAGTGGCAGAGATAGGAACAGAAGTTCCCATGCCTGTCTGTCCTATAAGCACTGAGCATTTTTAATTTAAAGGTTTGAGTTTTTAATTAATAAGCTTATTTAGGCATTGTAATCAGCCTTACAGACTAGGACATATTTGATTGTTGCTTTATGTATGTAAAGTTATATTTATTTTCAAAAGTGGATTGTTTCTGACCTTTTATGCTTACACCATTTTTCCCCTTTTTCCCTCCCAACCTCACACTGAGCAGCAGCCTTCAGTAAACATGGATGATAGTGGATTCTTCTCAATTCAAGTAAGCACAGCTCTATACTGACAAGAATTTTTTGTTTATGCAATATGTTCTCTCATATAATTTAAACGGCATTGAGCTTTTTCATCTAGTTTCCAGTTTATAGGCTTAATCGGATTAAGCGCTGGACTTCTAAATCTTCAGAATGTTTTCCATTAAGAGCAGTGACTTGCAGTTCTTCAGTTCATGGGCCCTTAAACACATAGTAGAAGCATGGACTCCTGAACTGTGAAATGACACCTGCTGGCAATAAGCTTGATTTCTAAGTTGCTTCTTCTGGGCACTTCACGTGTAGACCTTAGCTCCCATAGACTACAGGTGAAAAAGCAGACTTGAGATTACAGTCTATAATTTGAGAAAGCAAAGCCCTTGGCAATGGTTACAGGGTTATCACAGTGATCTGCAGAATGGAAAAAGCTGCTGCAATATCTACATTCCAGTTTTTATAACATGCTCCAGATGCTTTAGAGCTGGGTTTTTTCTTTTTTTCTTTTTTTAAGGACCGTAATGGAAAAGTAATTAATAAGAAATACTTAAACCAGAACAACAACAAAAAAAAAAAGGTATTGAACACCAAATTGAGGCTTGTGTCTAGACTAGAGCTGTAGGCAATGCTTTGTACCTTTGGCTGCCTCCTGAGCTTTCAGAGGTGCTTGTCAATGTTCCAGAATCCCTCCAGAGCCTCTCTTTCTTATGGCAGGACAGGGCTGTTTTTCTATTCAGTGAAAAACCATTAACAGTTTGGCATTTTTTGTATTCTTGATTGTGCTGCTTCAATATTGAAGCTGAAAAAAAATGCTTCTTCATATTCTACTTTTTTTGTCCTGTCATTGCTTTGCTCACTTGCTACATAGTTTGCTTGCTGAAAGGAAGACGAGTTGTTAATTTCAAATTTCTTACAGCATTATTTCAGATAGCTTTAAAGCATTATTGTAAAAGAGTTTGTACTAATGTACCTGACTGATCCTGTCACAATCCAGTGGTGCAAAATTTTCAATAGTTACTGTGGGGAGGGATGACACTGTATTTCGGGGGAGGAGAGCAGAGATGACAACTTAAGAAGTGTCTGTGGGAGGTGAAGTTACGGCTTTGTCTGGGGGAGCCAGCTTATTAACACACCTCAGTTAAATCCTAGTTTTGTTCCTGCCCCTTGGATATGGTATGCATGTTATGTTTGCATGTAGATTTGTGACAGTTGTGTTTTGAATAATGTGTCCTAGCAATGTTTTGAAATCTAGGTTTTATGGAGAAGGTATAATATATATAGATTTTTTTATATATATATATATATATATAAAATATGTAGCAGTTAAGATGGTTGCATTGCTTAAATTTCTATTTGACTTGTTTGACTCATGAAAAGTGCTATTTTTTTGACAGGTTATAAGCAATGCCTTGAAAGTTTGGGGTTTAGAACTAATCCTCTTCAACAGCCCAGAGTATCAGAGGCTTGGGATCGATCCTATGTAAGATGTTTTTTTTTTTTTTTCTTAGCACCCTGCCTTGATTTTACAGAAAAATAATACTCTTAATCTATGACTTAAATCTTTCTTTAAAATGACTATTTCAAGAAGCTCTGTTGATTTCTGATATTTTTATTAGCCTGTCTCTTTTTTTTTTTTTCTTTTGGGGGTGTATATGAGCATCTGTCCTCTGTGCCTTCATGCTCTCTCAGTATCTGTGGCATCACAGGTGTATGGAGATTTCAGTAACGTTGACAACTTCCTAAATGTTATAATAGCCATATGATTACTCTGTAACATCAACAATTTTATTACTGAAATTTTATTATATAAGTTTAAATTAGTGGCAAAACAGAACTTAGACATTAATACACAATCCAATATTAGAGTATTTAATTTTATCTATACCTTTTGTTTTTCTTTTTACAGAAATGAAAAATCATTTATTTGTAATTATAAGGAACACTGGTTTACAGTTCGAAAGTTAGGAAAACAGGTGACATTGTCTTTTTTTATTTAAAAATTGACTTCAAAATGGGGGTGGAAAAGTGGTTGCGAGTAGACCATGTGTTGGCCTTTTGCAAGCTTTTGCTGCAATTTGCTTTAATGCTATCCCATATTAAAAAAAAAGAATAGTAAGTGTTTGTTATATCACAAAAATGCTGGGCAACTTTTTATGAATGTTAGCCTGGGGAAAGACCACAGGATCAATTCCCCAGTGAACCTGTCTTCTAGGGAGCTGCAGCTCTGGTAGAGTCTGTGTGACTTCAGCTGTTTTCTTTCTTTTCTGCATGAAAAATAGCAGAAAAATTTTATGGGCAGTGGAGGAGGGAGCCCTAGACAAGGATTAGGATCCCTATAGAATGCAGACTTGTTTTAATGTACTAAATTATTGACATTGTAAAAATAATTTTGCTTGTTTAAATGGACAGCAGGTAAAACAAAAAGTTCAAATTTCAAATGTATTAATATTTGATTGCTCATATTTAAGAGTATCCATCAGGATAAGGTTGGGGAAAGTAGAATCACAACTTTGTACTATTTTAGAAAACTTATTGAAACAGTTGTATTTATAAGCAGGAAATAGTTATTAAAGGTAAGGGATGGCCATATAAGTATATGGTACATATATAATAACTCAAGGCACATCCATGTCCCTTGTAACAGCAATGCAGTGTTTTATTTCAGTAGCCAATCATTGTTTTGGATCATACTGCATAAACTTTTATACAACATAAGCTGGTTTGGTGTTTGTTTTTTTTGTCATAGAAAATGTTGATGAAATAAGCTTTTAGATTCTACAGTAGTGGACAGGAGTCTCTACCCATTTGGTTCATTGTGCAAGTGGTGACTACCTATGTTGTCATCCAGGTTAAAAAAAAAAACCAAAACAAAATAATAATTAAAAAATATCACCTGTGAGTAAACAAACTAAACTCTGCTGTTCTGCTTTAGTTTAAAAGTATGGCTAATGTTTACGAGCCATATCAAAAAGGCTGAATGGTCTCTTAAAAGTATGGGAATGTTCTATATGATATGTATAACCATGTTGCATGGAATTTTGTGAGAAAGTGTTCTAGCCCAAAATGTTTCGAGTTCAAGGGGGGATGTCTTTTGCTTGTACATGTGGCTTGTAGCCACGTGAAAACAATGTCTGTTATCTAGAGAGATATGAGAAAAGATAGACAAAATAGGTTGATGTAGATTTGAGTTGCTTCTCTTCTGTTACAGTTAAAGCAAAATTAGTTTACCAAACCTTCCTCCTCCATATTCTCATTTAAAAGTTTGTCTGTAATCTGTCCATTGTATTTGTTTACATAATGTTTTATTACCCACTCCTACACTGTTGGTTGTCTTACCCTTTCCTAGTGGCAAAGGGTGTTTTTGACAAATTAAGTGACTGAAAGAGAGAATGGTAGATAGTCCCTTACCTGTATTCCAGGTGAATTATAGTATGGGCCTGACTGCAAGTGTATGACTGCATATATGGAAGCTTGGGGAGATAAATGCATTTTTGTGGGAATGGAGATAGAATTCTCATTCTACTATCTGAAATGGTGCTTCCTGGTTAAAATTTGATAATATTGAACAAGTATGGTATAAAAAAGGTTTTTCAGATTGATTGCAATATATATATGGGGTTTTAAAGGTAGAATACTTCGTTGTCCATGTTGAATATATTTTCCCTCTGGAAGAATTGTTATAAATGACTAGTTGTCTTCTTCAGGGAACTAGAAATGATCTGTGTATATGTATCTCAAGTGTCCCCTATTGTAATATTACGCTGTACTATCAGCATATTAAATTTGTGTTCATTTTTCTTAATGTTTAAATTTTAAAATTATCTTAAACAATAGCTTTCAGTAACACCAGCTATTAAAGGCAGCATGTTTAATTAAAGTATTTCATGGAAAGAGTTCAACTTCTGTTTAGTGTATCTATTAATTTCTTAAGATACAGCATTAACTTATGAATGGTTTCTTCCTTCATTAGTTTCTGAACAGATTTAAAACTAGGATTAAGAACAATTTTAGAATGATGTCTGAAATAATTCTACCATTCTATTTTGATTTATCTGTTTTAATCTGTTTGCCTGGTACCAGTGTTCAGAAATGGGAGAGAGCATGCAGTAATTGTACTGCTTCAGATCTCCTGTTAGCTGAAGAGTATTTGAAGGGTAACCTTTAGCAGTTTAGGTATTGTGCTTCAAAAGACTTTTAATTTAATAATTTATTTTACTAGATTTATTTGGATATTCCATCATAGAAAATGACCACAATGTACAGAAATGGATTACCAAGTAGTCTTTATGCTAATTTGTTCTCTCAAACCTTTTTTTCTTAATTACAGTGGTTTAACTTGAACTCTCTCTTGATGGGTCCAGAACTAATATCAGATACATATCTTGCACTTTTCTTGGCTCAATTACAACAGGAAGGTAATAGTAACTTGCAGATATTAAATCTCATTAATTAAAAGTAGGTAATAATCATTATTTATTAGAACTTACGTATTCAATTAACTACCCTTAGTTTTATGATTGAAATAGTGAAATAACCCAAGTCGTTATAATGAAAGGTAGAGCCTTACATTGTAATAAATTGCACATCGTGTTCCATATAGTGTGCATTTTAGAGTGTTTATGCATGCACCTTAATGCTGTAGACTTATGAGTTTTTTTTCTCAGGTTATTCCATATTTGTAGTAAAAGGTGACTTGCCAGACTGTGAGGCTGATCAGCTATTGCAAATGATTCGGGTGCAGCAGATGCAGCGACCGAAACTAATTGGAGAAGAGACAGCACAGTCAAGAGATCAGAGGTAAGGTAAATACAGATTTCATTTTAATAATGTTGAGTGTGATTGACTTCCATGATTAATGCCTACATGGAGACAACCCTCTTAAGACATAATTAGAAGTAACCTTGGTACAATATACTTACTACTGTTGCACACAGTAAAAGCAAGTTGTAGAATACAAATGGTGTATTTCTCAGTGCGCAAAAACTACCTTAATAAGGATTCAATCTTTCCATGTGCATAAGTGTTGTATAGTGTGGATTTTTAACTTCATGATTATGATACTTTTCCAATTATAGTAAAATTGGTTAGCAATTCTTAGCAAACTATGGTTAATAGTAATCAATCTATAATTCAGCCTGACTTGT
This sequence comes from Grus americana, assembly GCF_028858705.1. Classification (NCBI taxonomy): domain Eukaryota; kingdom Metazoa; phylum Chordata; class Aves; order Gruiformes; family Gruidae; genus Grus; species Grus americana. Next base: position 52,968,896 of record NC_072856.1, on the reverse strand, counting down.
GCATTCTGTCATAAGTAGAAAAGAACAAGAAACCCATACTTGAATTCTACACCATATAAATCATACAGCGTTCCCTTTTGGAATAATTTCACTGTAAAGGTTGTGGTGATGCAAACTGCTAATATAAAACATCTTTGAAAGCATGTGAAGTACTACTTCTGCAATAATTTCCATAGTGAATAAATTGCATACTGATAAAAAGGCAATTCAGAGGAACTAACTTATTATTTCTTCCACTTTGGAAAAGTAAACTGGTGTTGTAAATTGATGGAATAAAACCAAACTACTTAGCAGTAACTTGGAAAGCATGTATTGTTTACAGAAGATCTGTTGCTCTAGCGTGGTCATCAAAGCTTCCTAAGAAGGAGACCACATGCACTATTTTCTGCTGGTGTAACTGTTTTAAGTAGCAATAGGTTTGAATAATACGTATTATTGAGTTTTGTAGCATTCTCATTTTTGAAGTTTTCCCAATTTCCTATCGTTGTCAACATGTACATGGATTTAGAGTCGTAGTATTTTCATTTTTACACCTGCAAGCTCTGCTTGCAGCTCTTTTGTGCTTTATGTAGAAATGAAAACATTTGTTTATATAACAGATTTTCACAACAGAAAAGTTTTTTTCCAAAGTTACTGTGAGATTTAATGTAACTATTTTATTTTTTTTAAAAGTTAATGTAATTTCTGTCTGAATTCTGCCATAAATGTATCAATTTCACAGGCTACCCAGAAGTGATGTGGACCAAGCAATAGAAGTTAACCATCCTTTTGATGGAACAGGCATGTTAGATGAAGATGAAGAGAATTTTCAGAGAGCCCTGGCACTAAGTAGGCAGGAAATTGATATGGAAGATGAAGAAGCTGATCTTCGCAGAGCCATTCAACTCAGCATGCAAGGTGCAGTGCTCATCTAAATTTCTCTTACAGTGTTCATGTTGCCTATGCATTAGGCAGCTACTGAAATCAGTTTGTCAGCTACTTTTTCCAACATGCATCAAGCTGTCTGAAAAGACTGTCTTTGAGGCATGGAAGAACAATCCAGAATTTCCTGTAGCTATCTCCTTTCTGCTTTTTCAAAAGTTGCAACTTTCGTATTAGCATTGATCATGAGGAAGCCAGAACAAATTGGCAAAGGGTGGCAGGAGGGAAGGGAAGCAGTCCCAAGATGAGGAGGAGAGATAGTATCGAGTGAAGTTAGCCTAGGTGCTTATTTCTCCAAGTCTTTCTTCCTCTCAAGTTTGAGGACACTTTCTTAATCTGTCTTTCATTTGCTAACTTCATTTTACTGTAATTAGTAGGATGTGGCATGTTCTGGTTTTAGGTAGTCGTCGAAGTGAGTTCTTGGACTCATTACCACAGAATGTTCCTCAGTCACCTCACACCAGTCAGACAGACTCCCTTTCTTCAGAAGAACTGCGAAGGAGAAGACAAGCATATTTTGAAAAGTAAAGTAGTTGATAGAAAACTGTATGTGGAAGTACATGTATTTTTCAGTGCTTTTGGGGGTGTGGATGGGTTTCTGACTGAGGTCCAGCTTAACTTTAATCTCTTAACATGTTTTCCTAACAGTACCTGAATTTTGTTATTCCCAGGTGGTTCCTATGAAGAAAAGAAACCTGTAAATAAGAGGGGATCTGTTAGTAATGCAACATCAGTCTTGTGAAGAAAGAAACATACATGTTATAGAAGTATTTTAAATGAAATCCTGTAAATTTCTGTAATTTTCTTTCTGAAGAAAAGTACTCTTTCTCTAAGACTTTGCTTCTGGTAACGATGCCTCTAATTTGCATCACATGAAACTGTTCTAGGTGATCTTTTATGTTGCTGTTTTGGAGTACCTTAATCCATAGTTGGGGTATTGTGGTAGCTTTTCCTTATCTCTGTCTCCTGGTGTTGGAGGAGAGAAAAACTGGGGAGAAATGATTGGAGGAGTTGGACTTTGCATGAGAGGATGAGAATGCAGAACACCCGGATTCTGGGAAAACAGTAATGTGGCTTCAAATGACATGTTGGGAAGATAGGGGTCTGAAAGTTAGAAGGGTGAAACGATCAAAGAGATTTTTAGGTGCAGGGGTCTTATTATACCAAACAGGTTCTACTTCCCACTCTTGGCCTTCCTTACAATAAAATAGACTTGAATAAAGGTCTCATGTTAATCTTATTGTCTTATAAATTTGTAACACTTCCAGGCAGCAACAGCAGCAAGATCGGACCCTGAACCTACATGATAAGCCAAGTCTAAGCTCAAGTACTCCGGAGGCTGACCCAGGTATTGTTTTTTAAACTTGTTTCCAACACTGAGATATTTATGTCTTTTTCATCTTTGTATTGTGCTCTGTCTCCTAACTTCCGTTGTCTGCCTGCTTCCTCACTCCAGCAGCCATACAGACTATCTCACAGCCATTACTGTTTTTGGCAGTGAAGCAAAGGATCACTTTCAAAGCAGAACAGGTTTTTCAAGAATGTCAATATTCTGTTTCAAAGTGAAGAGCGTTACTATTGGATCATTTGAGTTCTGGCTTTGCTTTTTGTTGTTTTGTTTGGCTTCACCATTACAAATTTTAATCTTTGGGATTTGTGCCAACAACTTGTTTTCTAAATGACTTTTAAAGTTGTATGTCAATGTAATAAACTTGGAGTAGTATCTGACAAAACTACTGGAACCAGTTTTCAGTAGAACATAAGTATGTAGGCCTTACCAGTATGAAGTATTAGTGATCAAAAATGAATGTGTACTACTTGTTACAAACATTGTGGATGGAAAGCTAAGTACAAAATGTTGAATGATTTTAAGAAACAAAAACCCAGTTTTGGGAGTGGGGTGGAAACAGGTGGGTGTGGACAAAAGGAACAAAGAAAGCATTTAACTACAGTTGAGAACTAGCTTTGTGCATTTATTACAACTTACATGCATTTCTTTTCTGTAGGAGGTGATATGAGTGAAGAAGACATGCTTCAGGCAGCCATGAATATGTCTCTGGAATCTGTTAGAAACCACTTGAATACAGAAGAGGACAAATGACATAACTTTTTTTTTTTCCCCTCTTACTGTCAAAACACTAAGTCTCCATTATAATTTTACTGTGTGGATGTTGCACAAGCAGGGTTCACTTCAGAGGTCTGGAAGCAGGAATGAAAGGGGGGCTGGAGGTCAGGGTTTAGAGGGAATCTGCAAATACAAAAAAAGATTGCACTAATTTAGAAAACTGTAGCACTCCTACCACACAACATCTGTTCACAAGAATAGCTCTATTAAAATTACTTAAACATTACATGAACAAAGTTAGACATGTGTAGTGGCTGTAACTTGCATTTAAAAAGCAAGTTTAAATTGTTTTGAAGAATTCTATAGAAAATACAAACAGTGCTGAAAACCAGCATCAACTGATTTCCTTCAGTACTACTGGAAAAATAGATACAAGTAGTAAGTTGTGCTCATAAATGACCAAGTTATTTATAAGAAATCACTTAAAATGGGAAAAAGGATTAAACTTTGTTTACCTTAGATAATTTATTTTGTGATCATTTATTCTGCATGAGTTCATGTCAACTTTTCGATCCTGCTGTCCACTTTTGAAATGACCCATTCTGCAGGAGAAACATGAATCCATAAATTTCATACTTTGCAATTAAAGATAAAATCTTCAGTGATTGTTGATTATGATGTTACTCCTGAATTTTTCAGTGACTTCTGACCTTCTAATACTTCCTGATTTTACTTTCAGTTTGAATTAAAATGTTCAGATCTATGTTTAAAGTAGGATTTTTGCCTTGCCCTATTGTCTTCTGGCAGATAACTTGCTGCCTTTGGTTTGTTGGGTTTTGGTTTGTTTTTCTTTCAATTTGTTTTTGTTTTCTTATCTCTTTCTAATTATGCCACTGTCTTTACTATAAAAGTAGCATATAATCAGTTGTAGAAAAGAAAATCTGTTTTAACCCCTCTTCTGAAGTCTTTTTTTCCTCTTCAAGCTCAACCCTTCATTCTGGCCCTTCAATATGAAAAGAGCTGTAACTGAGTCTGGGAGGAAGGAGGAGGGGATTTTGGTGCCATAAAGTCAGTGCCACACACATAAGGTGCATTCCTGCAGTTTGAAATGACCCCTGTGCAAATAGCTTTTTTAAGAATGAATATTTATGTGTGTGTGTGTATGTTCTTTCTGAAATGCTTTTTATGAGTGTCTGTCAGAATGTTGCAGCTTTTTCAGGAATGGCCTTTATTCATGCACCTTACAATTTTTTATCATGCTGTTTCTGATCCTGAGAAAAATTGGGGAGCAAAGTATGTGAGGTAGCTTATTCTATTGGTTGTAAGACATTTGATTTGATATCCAGGATGAATGTGTAACAGGGTGACCAAACCTGACTCTCAACTTCAGTGCAACAATTGAGATATGTTTCATTTTCCTAAATGGTGCTTGAAATAAATTCTGTTTACATATTAATTATATGGAAATATGTTGTAGATAGAGTATATAAATTGTAGTCCACTTAATGCATTAACAGTTAGCACAGGCATTCTAAAAATCTTTTGAAGATAACCCCAAATTTCTTTATCAAAATATTCTAAAGTTTTATCATTGCACAAAGGTAACAATTAAAACTAGTATGAATGAATGGTAGCTAGGTGGAAATAAACATTCAGCATCAAGTAGTACTGTATATGAAAGGGCTTTTACCTCTCAGTAAAGATTTGTTTACAGCAATGGTTTCTTGATAGCTTAGGATATTATTATATTATACATAATTGGGCTAAATTCTGTTTTCCTTACCTGTGTGCTGAATTTCCGCCAACGTCACCAGAACCACTGGTTTGTGTAAGACAGTATGGATTTTCACGAGACAGTGCTACTTTTTAAAAACTGATTTTAAATTTTGTCTTTTTTAAATAATACTGTCATGCACAGTATAATGAATATCTGTAATGTCTCTAATACAGCTAATCAATGGCTTTAAAAGTCCATATGTGCATATGCCATTTTGAAATGCTGTTACTTTTTCAGGATGCAAATTTCTGCTTTCAGTTTAAAATTTATATGAAACTGAAAACAGGAATCTGTAAAGCACTGAATTATTTCTTTCTTTACTTGTCTCTAAATTATCCACAGCTTTAATTTCCCTTCTTTGGTTGTGCCATAAAATGATTGTGAAATAAGACTTTCCTTTTCATAAATAGGTATAGACTGGCAATTTGATACCAGTACTTGGAACTTGGACCTTTTATTCTATAAGAATATAATAAAAATGTATTATTTCTCTAGCTGTATAGCGTAGCAGCCCTATATTAAAAAAAAAAGAAAATCTAAGCCCCTTGAATTGCATTAACTGTAACCCATGACAACTACATGTTTTCATAATCACTAAAGCATGGAGGTTTGCATTTGAACTTTCATGTCACTTTTTAAGTCAGTACATCACTCTAGTGTTTTAATATGTAAGGAATATAAAGTATCAGTGCCTGAAAAGCACAAATGTGTCAGTCATTACAGGGCTAACCATATTCCTTTCTTTGTAGAAACATCATCACTCTACATCTGTGAATTTGTTTTTCAGAGGAATGTCAAGGTTAATGAAGTAGGTGTATCTGCCTAGTCAAGCAGTTAAGAGGTAGCAATTTAAACTATGTATGTTAATTGCACCAAAGGAAGAGACTAATACTAATTGCTGACAGCACATTTTATAACCCAGACCTAAAGTTCAAAATGTGTGCACCTGCCAAGAAGCTGTCAATAAAAAGCTGATCTCATTTTTTGGTGTGCATTCTTTGTGATAAACAGTTCTCAACGTGGCTGAACTATGCTCATAAGGCGTTTGCTAATGGAGAGCCTATTCCTAGTGTTACCTGTTCTGTCAAGCTGAAGGGGTTTTTCACATGTTACAGCTTTAGGCCAAAGTCCATTGTAAAGGAGCAGAAATTGATTTATTGGGGGTTTTTTATTGCAGTATGATGTTGGAGGGAATTTCAGACTTCATTCATCCAACAGATTTTTACAGTGAACAGTCCATGTGATGTAATTGGTGTTTTTCTGCCTACAGAAATCAAAGGGGTAGGGGGAATGAGTGATACTCAAGTATCTTCCAAAGTTAGTTCTGTAAGTATAATTCTGTAAACTGCTTTCATGGTCTTGTAATGAGGGCAGGAGGAAAAAGTGTTGTAATGCAGTCATGCTTGAATGCAATTCTGGTTAGGCACAGGAGGTATAAATATGAGCTATTTAAATGCTCACATTTCTCTGAGCTTGAAACTAATCTGATACAGTACTGGCTTACCAACATTTGGGCTCCTTGTGCCCTTCAGACAACTTGAGCAAGTTTAAATGTAATTTTCAGCTAATGTACTCTTATTTTTCATACTAAATTACTTTGCACACTACTTAACCAATACAAAGTAAAATCTCCAATGTGTTTTAATGTTGGACTATTGCTTCTATTACAAATCTATGAAATGCTGGGGAGTTTAAATAGCTTCTGCACATGTCTAGTAAACAATTCAATTTCTGTATCTTAGCCAAATACTGTGATTTGCAAGCTGTTTTATTACAAAACTGACACTTAGGCTTTTAAAAAGTATTAGAGTTCTGAAAAGTCTGTGGAATTTTCTAGAATTCAGTTATTGTTTCAAACATGATGAGAATGTACGAATGGTCTCCTTTTTACTGAGAAATATTACGAGGAATGGGATTGGAAAACTCTAGAACTCAGACTTACAAAGAAGTATTATTGTACAATTCATGTTACAAGCACATACTTGTAAAGGAATTGAAAAAAGAATCTGAGAAAAAGAAAAAGTGAAGTGGAAACTTTTTAAGGGCTCAAATATAAAATTACATTGCTCACTTGGTAAGCCATTACAAACAACCCCTGGGAAATCTTCATAGTTACTAATTATTTAAAAGGGAGAAAGATCTAACAGGTGATACGTATATACCCCTTCCCTGCATACACATCATCAGTTTTTCAAGTAAGAGCAATACTTTATACATTTGAACTGGCCTAGTCCAAATATTCAATTCTTTAGTTTCAAATTAGTAGCTTGTTTGTGTTTTGTATCACAGTTTGCATCTTCAAAGCATGAGCTGTTTTGCAATAAACTTTTTTTTTAATCTGTATACACATTTTTGTCTTATTTGCATTTCAGACATGGAGGGAATGCTTTAGTATTTAACCTGCCATAGTCCCCTCCTTCCCTGATTACAGTTCTTCAGAGTGTTAAAGTACATGGGACTCTTCAACTGCTTTTACCAAATCAAAATGTTTTTATTTTCTCTGTTAAGAAAGCAAATTATTGTTACTACATTTAGATTTATTTTTTTTTAACGCACCCACCTACCCCAGTATAGCCACTGTGTGAATTCAGGAAGGAAAACTTATAAAAGGGTTTGAATGGAAAGGGATGCAATATTTAAATGGCACTGCACAAAAAAAAAGGAGGAAAAACCTTGATGTTGTCTTTAAAGCATGCAAGCACTGATAAAATTTTATTTTTTCCTACATGAAACCCCATGCGTACAAAACAGTGTAGAGTTAACATTTTGTAAGGCAATATTTTTTTTTCATCCCTTGCCTAATAGTTGTGTATTTTAGAAAACATTTTCAGTAACAGATTTTTCGTGTTGAGATTCTGGCTTTCAGTATCATGTCTTTGGCTCTGGATTCCTATACAATTTTTGTCTCTTTTGTGTCCATAAAGCATATAATACTGAAAAGATTAAGAAAAGGAAAGCTGAAATGCTTTGTCATTGTTTTCACTGGAAAATGGCAGTGCTGTTTGATACTTTGAAAATGCTCTCCTAATAGGCACGAATATACATGGTTGTATTTGATATCACTTTTTTAAATAAATATGATTATAGCTTCTAATGCTTCTCTCTTGACCTGAGTATTTGCATATATGCTTTCTCTCACATGCATTGGATTGGGCACAGCATTATCCAACATTAAAATCTTCTCTTTGATACAAATGGGCTTTGCACCAGATGTTGTATGTATACATTAGCAGTGGGTTAATTTTCTGTTGCTCATAATTGACATTGCATCATCTCTGATGCCTTTTCATCTGTTGATACTCCAAAACGTATGTAAAGACAATCCTTTTAGGAATAAAGTTGGTGCTGGTTATAGTTAGGCCACATCTTTAAAAATTGTATGCTTTCTGATTTTAAAATAAGCTAATGTTTGCTGTTTTGCTACCAGAATACACATTCTTTTTGTGGCACGTTGCACTGTTTTTGTAGCTTAGTAAATCCACAGAGTATACTGGATTATTTCTGCATACATTTAGCAACAGTAGACGAAGCCACTCAGCTAGAAAATGAATTGCGATGCTAAATAGTCAGTTTCTAGTTTTTCAAGAGTAATAATTTTAAAACGTGGGGAAAAAAGCCCTCTGTGCCACTTTATTGACTTCTTGCCTGCCTTGGCATTATAAAATGAACCACAATAGGAGACATTTTTAATAATCTCTAAATATTTTTTAAATTCTGGAGGACATCCCTGATCTTATTTGAAAAACATTAAGACAGTTTCCCATAAAAATGAATTAACCAAACACCATTGGAAAAGATGACATCTTTTATCGCCTGTGGACCCATATGTTTTTGGTTAAACTATGGTATGATGTGTTTTGAGCATTGTAAACATTTAATCTCCATTAAACCCAGTGTTTAAAATTAACAAAACCAATTAAGATACATGTTTATGTTTCATGCTATATCACAGCACTAGTACTTCCTACAATTGTGGTGCCTGTTTTCTTGGTAGTTTTTTTTTTTAAACTAGAAATAGATTTGAAGTGGTGTATGATTATTTTTATTATGGATAATTGTAAGAGTGGTAAATGTGCTATTAAATTTAAAATTTGGTAATAGATAAATCTGATGGAAAAATTGTTCATGAAGAGGAAGGGAAGCACTCTTCATTAGAAAACTGTTGAACCTGACAGCTATTTCTGTTACTTCTAAATTATAAACTCCTCAACCACATACTATGCGGAATCTCAAAGTTGGCTATGAGTGACAGCAGACAGTAAAACAAAAAGGCAACCCAGTATTGCAGGCCAGCTACGAACCCTTCAGCAAGGCTCTGAGAGATACGCTTTGGGAAGCAACAAGCAGGTTTTTCCATGGCCACCTGGTAAAGCTTGTAACTGCAGAGCACGTGTTTGTGCCTGCTGCCTTCTCAGCTCCTCTCTAAAAATGTTAAGATTTCACCTGTACAATGCTCTTTCTTCTCAGCTTCATTTTCCTATTGATGTGGTGCTTTAATTATCCATTTTTATGTAGGTGTTAGTTTGAAACTAGGAATGGGCTAGCTGCCCTGTATTTTATTTCCAGTATTGGCATTTTTTTCTATCAGTATTGATTGTTCTTACTGTTTCAATACTGCATTTTCTGTAACTCCTTATAGTCCCTAATAATTTTAAATGCCTCATTTTATCAAAACCAGAAAGAACTTTGAACCAGACGGGTGCCAGGGCTGTGGCTGGAAATCCAACCACGCGCCCATCGCTTCTACATCCAAAGCACAAGGGGCCTAACGCTTCAGGAACTTGACTATTTTGTAAAAACACTCGGCTACAAAATGCCTCTGTTCTTGTAGCAGTTGGACGCTGGTTTGTACCGATGCACGGCACAAGTGTGTGTATGTAACAAGGCTGGGGTCCGTGTTGATCACAGAGCATTACTGCCCAGCTCCACGCTCGGTACCGGCACCGCTTCCTGCCGCAGCTTCGCTTTTATACAGACTAAGATTCATTCCGCGCACGAGGAGACGCACCGGCCGTGCCCGCTGACAACGTGGGCCCAGCGGCGGAAGCTCAAACTCAACCACGGGGTTTTGGGTTTGTTCCTCTGAGAGAAAGCGCACTGCAAAACCACACGTCCCCGCGGCCCTGGCTGCCGGGGGGTAAAGCCTGTCAGCTCCCAGGGACGCTGCCTCGGCCTCCGTGCGCCACCTCACCGCAACCAGCAGCCGCCAGCCGCCATCAACCGCCCGGCCCGGCCCTCCGACACTATCCCGGCATCCTCCGCTGCCCCGTACACGTCATACCGGCCGCTGACGATGGTGTTTTGGGAGGGGGTGGTATGGCGACCGTTGAGGTGGCAGAGGCTGGAGCCGCCGGGAGGAGCCGCTGAGCCGGGTTGTGTCAGGGGGATGCCGCTGTCGGAGGGGTCGCTGAGACCGGTCTGCTGAGTCCGTAGCACGAGCCTTGACTCTCCTCAGCGAGGAGAAGGGAGGCAGCAGCTGTCCCTTCGGCCGCGGGAGCCGGCTGCCAGCTGCGGGGGCCGCCCGGCGCGGGGCTGAGTGAGGCTCGGAGCCCTCTGAGCGGCGGCGATGGCGTCGTGGTTGGGCGGTCTGGGCTCGGGGCTGGGTCAGTCCCTGGGGCAGGTGGGGGGCAGCCTGTCTTCGCTCACCGGCCAGATCTCCAGCTTCACCAAGGACATACTGCTGGAGGGCGCGGAGGAAGTGGGCGGTAAGAGGGGCTGAGGCGCCGGGCCGGGCGGGCGAGCGGCATGTGGGGCGGGGTGCGGGGGAATGCTTGTCGGGGCTGCTGCCGGTCAGTGCGTAGCTGCTAGCAATAGGCCTGGTTTGTGAGGGAGCTCTTCCTCCGGCCCCCGGTTTCCTCAGGGATCGGCAGCGGTGGGGGCCTGGGCTGGCTGGCCGCGACGGAGTTGGGCGGCCCCACTGAACCGCGGCTTGGTGCCTTTCGGGAGAGCTGCTGGCTTTGCTGGTGGTGTTTTCGGTTTTATTCCGGCCCTGTGACCTCAGGATCCGGAGAATAAACAAACATACTCCCAGGCTATAATAGCAGAGGTAAACTTGTTGTAGGTTTATTGTTGGGAAGTTTCTGAATTGCGTGAAGCATTGCATTGGTCAGTAATGGAAGCACACAAACAACGCTCTTCTTCCATTCTGTTTGCTTACTTTATCTAAAAGCCCGTGTGATGAGCTGCTTTTAGAGTGATTTCATAAAACTGAGGAGTAGTAGTATTGCCGGGGGTTTTTTGTTGGTGTGATCTAAGTCTGACGTGTCACACAGGCAAAGGGCCAGTGTTTCTGATAGTTTTGTTGTTTATATTTGTCTTGGGCCCAGAGAAACCTGTCGAGTTCTACCATTCCCTTACAGCCAAATAGGAGAACATGGCCCTTGTTTTATAGGGATTAGAAGCCAGGATGACTTATATTTAAAACAAAATATATATTGTTGAAACAAAAAAGCTGAGACCTCAGAGTAAGGTGTTCAGTACAGTAATAGTAAACTTATTCTGTACTGTAGTCTTTATCTTTTTAATAATGCCTTTTTGTTATGAGTTTTTGGAAAAAAACCCAACTTTTTTCTAGTAAAGCAATTGTATAATATAGTAATAAATATCAGTAGGTTAATACCACTAGTATTGTTTACCATCTTGAAACTATAAGTTCTTGAAAAAAAATGAACATTCTCAAAACCCTGTTAAGAATAGCAACCACAAAGAACAGCTAAGACTTCTAAATACTCATCTTAAATGTGAAATTAAATAAGTCTACTTCGTTTGCAACTTCACAACTATGAAGCATTGGGAAAGTATCGTGTAAATCTTGTTGGTAAGCTGATACTACTAATCCCATATGGATGGGTGGGTTTTTGGTATACAGGCAAAATGCTTGGAAGAGAGAAATTTTTTCTGATAACTGCAAAGTTATCTTTTCTTCACTTTTCTGAAAGACTTGCTTAGAATTGTTTTAAATTCCAAAATCCATGTTAGTTTAGTTTGGAAACTTATTTTATGCTGCTAAACTGTGTAGTCATCTCATACATTTGTTTGGCCTTTTTAAAAGATAAATTGAGGTTCTGGTTCACACATTTGTGCTTTAGTTTGTGCAAGAGAGATGTACTGATGTTCAATAGTTACTTTCAGGTATACTTGACTGCTAGATACTACTGTGAACTACTGTTCCCTAAAAATTTCAGACTAGTACACTTTTATGGGTTACTAGCCTTGGGGATGTCAAAATCTAGTGGTATCTAAGTACTCTTCTGTACAGACTTTTAATTACTATAAGGCCTAAAGAACACTTTTCAAGGAGTTCCTTACATTCCTTTTTTTAATTTTCTAATGTTTCCTAATTTTTAATATTATCCCTTACATTCACTGCTTTGACTGCCATCTGAACTGAAGATGGTGTTTGTGGGTTATAGACTTTAACATCTCCAGTTTAACAGTTTTCACGGGTAGAATGTTGCCTCTGAAGTACTTGAGCTGCATCAGTTTTAAACAGCACGTAGGAAATGATGAAATACAGTATTTACTTGAAAATTACATTTATTTCAAATTTTGAAAAATTGTCGAGGTTGCTTTATAGTCAATTTAGGATGATTTCTCATGAATGAAGGGAAATGTGGTATTTCTACCGATTAAAAGTGGGACATGGGAGAAGTAAACACAGCCTGTTCGAGGAAGGTTGATCATTAAAGGAAGAGTATCGAGGGACAGAATAATGTGGGGTTTGTATTAGGTAAACTGGTATGGTAGATTGTGTCACCTTTGTAAATGAAAATGAGTTTTACAAGGTTTTTGCACCTTTATGTGGGAGGCATGGTTGGTGTTATGTCGTGTGGGTTATTTTGTGGGTTTTGTTGTTGTTGTGGGGTTTTTTGTTTGGGTTTTGGTGGTTTGTTTGGTTTTTTTTTTCTCCCTTGAAAATATAGTCACTGTTGTGTGTATTTTATGGAACTAATTCTTGTTTCGAAACTTCACATGAGATTGCTGAGAAACACACAACTGTCATGTCAGGGGCAAAGTCTTAAATGAAAAACATTCAGTGACATGAAATAGTCAAGTAAAAACTTTTCATTTCCTTTATTTTAAACCTTGAATCAATACTTTTCTGTTAGTTTTGTGGTCTGACTTAAAGCCTAGATAAGAGAGCGCTAAATTAGGTTCAGAAAGACACTCGGGTCTGAAAAATAATTCTGACAGTGTTCTTATAAAAGCAGCTTTTGATGTTTACCTAGGAATGAACATTGAAGCAGTCTAAAGAAAGATACTTATTCATAACTGTGGTCTTAACCGATGTTTACTGAACAGATTAAAAGTAGTTTAATAAAAATGAAAATTCTCACTTTCTTTCAGATGCAGCAACAGAACTCCATGTGTCCAATTCTAGACTGAGAGAAATAGAAAGTATTAATGCAGCACAAAAGTTTGAAGTAAGAAATTTTGCAACATTACTGTAATTAAAAGCAACAAATAACATTTGTTTCTCATAAAGGTGAAATATTGTACTGAAGTCACTTGTCCCTGGGAAATCTAGAAACAAGGGTGACAGTGGTGTTAGAACGGGGCTCTCTCTTTTGGTGACAAACTGCCATCACAGTTAGGGGGACACATTTGTTTATTGGAGTATGCTTGTGGTGCAGGTTTTCATCTTCTGCTAACTGCTGCATCCTGCAACTTTCTACCTATCATGTGGACTTGGACTGCAGCAATAGACTTGGCTCTGAAAAGCTGGCAAATGCAAAAATCTTTCAAGTTTTCATAATTTTTAGCTGGCAAAGATTTAAAGTTGTTTTATAGTGTTCTGTGTATGACCACAAATAAAAGCAGATCTAGAATACCCAGTTATGCAGGACAGCATGTCCTTTGCAGCAAGCTTCAAAGTATAGAGTACGCGCGTTCCCTGATGCAGTTCTCTGTCTGTGTTGCCCCACTGTATGGTCATTTTGACATAGATATAGATGCTCATGCTCTTCCAAAACTGCTTACAAATCTGATGTGCCCTTATGGAAAGTGACTGTACTTTTACAAAGGGCTTGTTGGTCTTGTGACTTTACATATGGCTGTAAACCAACTGTCATGTATGTCTTCAGCCCTCAAGAGCATTGAGAAGTTAAGATAGTGTTTTGGGGAAGTAACTGTTCCTGCTTGTCCTTTTTTTTAGACTCTTGGCATCAGAGCGGGAGTACTGGACTGTATAGATATTAGCTCCAATTTATGCTCTGTAGCTGTTCTTAAATTCTACCTGTGGATCATGCTAAGATATAATTTAGCCCTGAATTTTATTTCTTGGCATTTACCTCTGGTCACCACAGACCTTTTTCTGAAAGTGAACTAGAGTCCATGCCATATAAAAATGGACAGCTTGGATGTGAACGTGATTTTTGGGCCCACACTTGGAAGTTACTGTGTGTTTTGAGTGAAATAGCATGAGAAATCTGTACAATTGCTTTGATTACTGTTCAGCAGACTTATGCTTTTCTAATTCTATAAGAACTGTTCCAAAGTTACAAACATTAATTTCTCTTTTTTGCTAGAATGAGAGACTGAAAAAAGTTTGTGGTGATTTAGAAGAAAAGCATGAAGCAGCAGAGCTTCAGATAAAGCAGTTATCTATAGAGTACCGAAATCAACTTCAGCAGAAAGAGGTAGGATACAGAATAAAAATATTTGAGTACGTATGTCCAATAAACCTACGTATTGTGCTGTTTAATCTCTTTGTTATAGTATCTGTGCTCTTTCAGTGGAAGTATCAGTTGCAGTTATGGTTTCTTGGTTTGTTAATGTAGACACTAAGAGACTAAGACGTATATTTCATTGAATCATGTCATATAAGCAGAGCTGCCAGGAGATAACTGAGGCAAGAGAAAACTCTGGGAGGAATGCCATGCATATATCGGAATTTCTGTTGTTTCTGGAATCACTTTGAGAAAGGACGCTTCAGAAATACAAAGCAGTTTATCTTTAAAGAAAGCAACAGGAGCAAATTCTCACTTGAAGCAGTTATATTATATGTAGATATTGTAATTATTTATCTTAACATATGCAATTAAAGGGAACAGAACTAGCTTTCATAATTTGAGAAGCGTCCCTCTGCGATGGAAACATCAGCTTTATATAACGTATTGTGTAACGTGATTTCATGGCCTTTTAAATGAAGAAAGTTGCCAGTATGCCTAGAATTACACAAAAGGAGTTTTATTTTTGCTTTATTTGTATATGCATGTGGGAACTAGAGGAAGCAAAATTTTGAAATTTATAGAATTCCACTTAATAAATACAGTAACAGAATTATGAGACAATTGCATGCAGCTAATTTCACTTTATTATAAGTAAGTACATTTTCAATACATTGAATTGTTAAGCATAAAAGAAATCAAATGTAATATAACTGGAGGAGCATCATATATTGTAATATCACCACAGTAATTAGGTACGTTAGCTGCTGAAAAAAGTCAGCAAATGCTTTTACTGAAGTTTTACTTAACTGAAAACTATTAAAACTTTTAATATGTGTCCTTCTGTGAGATACTTTGTAAAACATCAGCTAAGACTACTTTCCCCTATTAGAAGAGTGTTTGGGGGTTTTTCTTTTTCTTTTTTTTTTAGTGAAAGTGATCAGTAATTTGTGCTGGGAGGGAGTTGGGTGGTTGGTTCACATTTCATAAGGCCATAAGGGGTAAAGTAGAGTGTATTTTGATATTCTTACTCAAAAATGCATTTTATTCTGTATATTCAGGTGGAAATAAGCCATCTAAAAGCTAGACAGAATGCACTACAGGAACAACTGCAGAAAGTACAGACAGCTGCTCAGTCAGCACAGTTAGGAGCTGGTGGTGTGCCACCAGCCGCTACATCAGCCTCCTATGTTCCGGTTGTCAGACATTCCTCAGGTTTTGAAGGAGATGACATGGATTTTGGAGATATAATCTGGTCACAACAAGAAATAAACAGGTTGTCCAATGAAGTTTCTAGGCTTGAATCTGAGGTAGACCACTGGAAGCAGATTGCACTGGTGAGTGGTTCCTCTCTATCTTACCCTCCCGTCTCCCCTCCAAACTTGTGTTTTCATTGCATTTGGTGTTTATGGAGTGGGTCTTTTGAAAGTTCATGCTGTGCAGTTTCTAGAAGCGACGTGATTTGATGGAAAAGCTGAAACCTAGTGATATTTCAGTCATTTTCTTGCCGTCACGTGACTAAAGACACACTCAGTGACTAACTTCCAAATGCTTTTTCGTGATACTTCTATGCATGATTTGTCAAGTTAGGAAAAGGATTTCATAAACATTTGCCTAGAATACTATGTCAGGGTTTCATTTTTATGCAGCCTTTGAAAAAATACTTTTCATCTTCCTGGCTGTGATACTAATTATTTATTGGCAGCACAATACTGTTCAAAGTGATAGCTGGATACTTGGCATGCTGTTTTTACTTACTCTTCTCTCAGTCCTTGATATGTCAGTTGTAATTCATTTTCTGTTGAGACAAGAAAAAATATAGTATTTCAAGCTGTTGTTGATGTGAGTCATAATTTTTCAAGCTATAGCCTTATTTCAGAGGTATCCTTTTCTCATGTGGAAATACTCAAGTAAAATTAAGTAACTTTGTTGTCTTATTAGGTGCAACACCACCCACCACCCCAAGCTTCTACACGTTTGCATGTTATAATAAAAAAATAAAAATAAAAAATTAAAATGTTTCCATTAAAATGCCTTTTAAATCAAAATCACTGTTGATGTGAATTTTGCTTCATGTTAACTTTGTTGTTTTCTACTTTTGAGTGTCAGTAGAGGAAGCACTTACATGAGAAATACACATATTTATCACAATTTTCACATGGATGTGTGATTTTTTCTTTTCTCAGTCTTCCAAAGTGCAAGGGACAAACGATGCTGAACAAAGTGAAATATGCAAACTGCAAAATATTGTTAAGGTAAGACGACAACTTTGACAAGCTAGTCTTCTCTTATGCTTTATTCTTGATGGTTTTGCATATGGTCATATGACTTGTGAATGTAGTTAAATACTTACAACACTAGCACTTACATTTTTCTCTATTAAAAATGCATGTGGGCATGTAATTGTACTGCTGACTGAAATGTTGCTGTGCTATATTTAAAAACAATCAGTTATTCTGAGAAAGGTATTTGTATGCTGTGATACGTAAGCTTAAAAGAATGACAGTATTTATGAGGGCAAATCACTTTCAGAAGCTGTTGATGACTTATGAGACTGAATTTTAGATACACAAAATAACTTCTCCCTTCTCAGAAACATCTTGCCATTTTTTCGTTGAAGGTGCAAAATATGGATATGCATGTCATCCTTGAAAGTTACCAGAAATATGTCCTACTGTATGAACTTCCTGTGAGAGTTGTAATCTTTCTGCATTGGTTTAATGTTTGCTGTTGTGTAGAGCATACTATTTATGTAAACATACTTTTAAAAGGAATGTCTTTTAACATGTTTTTTTTAAAAAAAAAAACCCTAAACCAACAAAAGCTGAGAAACTTGACCTCTCCTGTGAGAAATTCTTTAGTTTTACTAGGGAAAACTTTTTTTTGTTTTTTTCTTTCTTAAGCTTCTATATTGTATTTTAACATTCTGTTTCTCTAATCATACTTTTAGGAGCTCAAACAGAATTTAAGTCAAGGAATAGATGAACATCAACATGAACTTTCAGTATTGCAGGATGCACACAGACAAAAACTAGTAGAGATAAGTCGTCGACACCGAGAAGAGCTGAGTGAATACGAAGAGCGAATTGAAGAACTTGAGAATCAGTTACAGCAAGGTCTTATGGTTTCTTTTTTATTAAATGTACAGTGAATTTTGGCTAAGGCATCACATATCTATGTAACAGTGTAATGGGTACTAAATACATGATGTTTAGGAATTTGAATTTCAACTTTAGTTCAGCTTTATGTTTAACACATGCGTGTCCTAGTATGTGGTTGGCTTGAACACCAGAATGACAGCATTTCATCTTCTGATGTATATCAGTCTACACATATCAAATGTTGTGCTTTAAATTCTCCGCCTCCTGTGTTTTTAACTTCAACTGAACATAGGTGTGGATGAGCCATACTAAGTTGAAGATAAGAAAATCTCAGCACAAAAATAATTTTGGTGAGAAGTACTATGTGCCAGTTGGGTTACTTGACAAAAGCCCAAAGATTGCCGTAAGGCCCACACCTTAGTCTGTGGCGTAACTAGATTGTAGGAGAAGCTCAGTAGCTCTCACAAGGAGCTTTTTGTTGTTTCACATTCCATAAAAGCAGTCAAGTCAGTTAGGTTTTCTATAGGGGCTTCTATGTACAAATACCTCAGATTTGCCTCTATTTTATTATCTGTTAAAACCTGGACTTTTAAAGAGTACATACTCTCCTTTTGGAAAGAGAGATCCATTTTCTTCTTAGAAAGAAGGGAAATATTTTCACAGCCTCTTAATTTCTAAGGTAGTAGTGATAGGGAATTAGTTCTTAAAATCAGATGCCTGTTAAAATGTAATATGTCTTTTACTGTACTTATATAAACTGCACCTACGTATGCCAGCAGGACTAATTTAATGAAGTTGAAGGCAGGAATTCCATATCTTTTGCATTACAAGTTATCTGTAAAATAAATACTGCTCACAGCTTCGGAAGAATTAGAGTATTTTATATTTTTATTTTGTTGGTTCTGTTTGACAACATAATACAGAGTGGGGCAGGGGGAAGTGTTTGAGCTTACACTGCTTGTGAATGCATTTCAGTGTGCATTCATTTAACTTTTTTCCTGTACATTTTTGATTACACCTTTTTATACTCTGTAACTTACCTGGAAATTACATTGTGAGGATTGTACAGAACTATGAATGTCATAATAGTATGGTGGATCTCTAAAAACATCAGTTCTGCAGAATGAGATCTTTAGGTGAAAAACTTTGTGCATCATTTAGCAAATGATGTACCAATTTGTTATAGAGAACAATTTGCTACAACCATTCAGCAAACCTTTGAAGTGTAACTAATTAAATTATAAACAGGGATTCTGCATCAGGCTGAATTAGATGGGGTTTGATAAATTATTCTTAGAAAATTGAGGGATTCCAAATCCTGATAAATTAGATTCTGTCATCTTCCCACCACGGGAGATGAGGGTCAAGTATATTTTAATTAAATTGTGAACAACGTATGTCTTGCAACACTTACCTTTTAAAATTATTTAAAGCCAGGGATGTGTAAGTATTGGAAATGCTGCTTATCAAACCAGTATTATGTATAGCACTGCTTCAAATGTTAATTCTATTTAAGTGAGCTTTCTGTTGATGACAATCATGTCTTTGGTTTAGACTATCTCCCTCTGTCAGGAGAAAGCGTGGAAGAAAGGACTTCTAAGTAAAAGGTCTGCAGTGCTGACTTTTTGGTTAATATTGCAAACAATCATCTTTGCTTTTTAGATGGTGTTGGTGCTGATGCCATGAATGACTCTAAATCTAGTGAACAGAGAAAAAAAGCTCCGAGTCTAGAAGGAGGAAAAGTAGAAGAACTGCAGGTTGTAAAGGACCTAGAGGATGAAATAAGAAAATTAAATCACAAATTGTCTTCTGCCAAAGAAGAAAACAAAATTCTTCTGAAAGAGCAAGAGTTGGCAAAGGTAGAAAAAATCCAAATAACGCAAGAATATGAAAATCTTAAATCTGACTTAAGTATGCTTCAAAGTTCTGTTGCAGAGCAAGATGCTCTCCTGAAAGAACAGGAGAAGAAGCTCCAGTCAAAGACACCGCTACTAGAAGATGTTGTCAGACTACAGCAAGCACTGTTAGGTACAAAGATGATGATTTTATTGTTTTTTTTCTTTTTAGTGTATCTTCACAGGTTTTCACTTCTAATGCTGATAACTTATTTTAAGAATTTGGAACTGAATATAAGCATATGTATCTTTTAAAAGTTGCTGCTTTAGAAAAGGGCTGTCCGTTGAGGTAAGGCTAAGCAGAATAAGAGACATAATTAGGACTAGCGTGATTACTATAGGGGTTTCTGATTAGGTAAGTAATGATGTCTGCCAACTGTTTGACGGTTTTTCTTTCTTCAGAGGTAAGCCTCAATAGAAGCTGTTTGTTTTAAATTCTAAAAGTACACTTTTTTGTGTCTAAAAGCAGTCTGTGGCTAATGTCTTCTCCTTAAAGAAACACTGAAACATCTGTTTAAGAAGTACATCTGTATGTAGAAAATCTTTTAATATTGCATAACTGATACACTGTAGTACCGAAGTCCTAATGTGGGCTCAGTTGTAAAAATAGTGCTGTATTTTGTTGTGGTGATTGATGGTGCATTTGAATCTTTCACAGCTGATGCTTATCACAAAATAGCGTGAAACTATTCTCTTCTGAGTAGCAGAGTTCTGTTGGGGCAAGGTGGGGGAATGATTTGTTTTTATTGTTGTTGTTTGGAAAGTAGTAAAATTATTATTTTGTTTTCCTTATAGAAGCAGAAAATGAAATAGCAAGACTTTCAAGTTTAAATCAGGTAAAGCAATTTTAAAATTAAGCCAACAAGGAAGTGCATAAAATAGTAACTGATGGAAAACACGTTGTGGTGCTGTACATATTTTTTTGAGCTTTCACACTTCTACATAAATAACCTTGTAATCAAGGAAATAATTGTAGATTAATTCTATAATTACATGTGGAATTGATAGAAAAGATACATTTTAACTTGTGAAACTCCGCAGTATACTCTGTTGAAGAAAACTACTAGAGTTCCACCTATCCCATTGCTACTTAGGCTGCTGTAACTTAAATTTTTAAAGTATTAATAGAACATTCTATAAAATTTGTCATTTTTCACCTCTTCTACTTTGGTATGTTTCAGCTTTGACACTGTTAGCAGTTGTAAAATATCTCCCTTCCATATAGTACTCTAATAATACTACATTCTATCTTATTGATGAAGTTAAGCCATGGAACATACACTTGCTCTGGAATGCACCTTTAGTTTTTGGCAAGGTTGACTTAGTCCTTTATAAACTCAAGCTTGAGAGATTTGGCTTACTTTACTTTGTATCCAGTATTATTTTCCAACTTCGGTCTTCTGTGTTGTGCACATTCAAGGGTTCCCATGTCACTTTTCATAAGGACGTTATTCAGGTATCCTTGAATAAAACCTGCTGTCTCACCATGTAGCATACTGCATGTTTAGGGTATCCTTTGGAGATACAATAGTTTATTCTAGCTGTGGATCAATATGTCAGAGGTGGGTATAACTGCTTGTCAGACTATGGCTTTTTGTGCAGAAGTTTGTAAATTGCACTCCTGAACTTAGTGATAAGAAAATAAATGTCTGTGTATGAATGGCAGAGACAAATACTTCACAGTGAAGAATTTTTAACTGAGATAATATTCATGTAGGCTTAGAGGTTCTAACATAAAAATGCATGCTTTGCTTTTAATTGAGGGGGAGGAAAGAAACCATTTCAAATCTAAACAGTTTATAAATTTAAGCAAGATAAAATCTAATATTTAGAATTCTTTTTTTAACTTAAGGAGAGACTCGAGAAGGAATTGACCAGTGCACAACATGAAAATGAGAATGTTCTTTCTGCGTATACTGAGGATCAGAATTCAGAATTAAGTCAGTTAAGACAAGATTTGGAAAGGAAAGAACGTGAATTAAATGAAAGTATTGCTGAAAGAGAAACATTAATAGCAGAGTTGGAAGAACTAGACAAGCAGAATCAAGAAGCTACTCAGGTAATAAATGTTGCAACTAATTATTGAACTGTTGAAATAAACACACATGCACACAAATCTGAACTTTTATCTTTTAAGCTGATCTTTGAACATAGATAGCAGGGAAATAAAAGTTATCCTCAGGAACTTAAAAAGAATATTGGGACCAGTGTTTCTCCATATCATCTATCTCAGTGTGAAATTCTGAAGTGCAAGAAACCCACTTCTTATGGACAAAGAAATAATATGGCATGTCAGCTATTCATAAGGGATGTTAATTTCCCACATCCAGTTAAATACTACTTGATTTTTCCTTTGACCTCTGTCTTATGACAGTATGCATAACATGAATGATTTTTTAAAACTTTTTTCTTTTCCTTCTGTTATTTTTAATTATGATGAATAATTAAGTTACTTTATTACAAGTTCTTCATAATATGAGCATTTGTGGAGCAAAAAAGGTCAACATTTATATGTAATCAAACTGGAGTGATACCTTTTGGTCACTGCTCTGATGTATTTGACCTGTAACCATATAATTGCAAGACATGTGTTTTCAATATTGGTTTACTTTATGGAATTGAACATTTAAAGTGTTTTCCTATGAAATTAATCCCAGCCATTGTGTTTAAAAATACATTGGCAACTGGGAAACATTTTTGTTTCCACTCAATTTTTTTTGGTCTTTTTTGTTCAGAGGATAAAAATGAATGAAATGCATAGTTTGGCTGGTTCTCTTCTAATGAATTCTTGTTTGTGTTCGTTTCAGCATATGATTACACTGAAACAGCAGCTGTCAAAACAACACACAGAAACTGATAGTGTCATTAAGCAGCTGAAATTTGACATAGATTTTGAAAGAAAGAAAGTATCAGAATTAGAAAATGAGAAGATGGAAGCTATTAAGGAGTTAGATAGTCAGAAAGAAAAACTAAGCCAATGTTCATATGCACTTAATGATTTGCATATAAGTAAGCGGCAGCTTCAAGATAATATTAAAGATCTTCAGGAACAATTAAGGAAAGCCCAGGATTGTAATTTGCATAATAAAAAAGAAATGGGAGAATTGCAACAGAAACTAAAAGAAAGAGAGGAGGAACTTTCTGTATCCTTGGGCAAGTTAACAGAAAAAAGTAATCAGGAACCTAACTATACTTGTCAAGATCTGAAAGAAAGAGAAGTAGAAATTGCCAAACTACAGAATGACATTTCAGAAAATAAACAACTAAAGGAAGACTTAGAGAAATCCCTGTCTGATCTCAGAACAGAAAATGGAAAGCTAATAGCAGCCATTGAAGAACTAAAACAGGAGTTAAGTGATGCCATTTCTGAGAAAAATAAGGTTTGCTTGGAAAAAGACACTGTTGTAGAGGCTTTGAAAATGGAAAAAAGACAGTTAGAGAGCGAATTAAACCAGACAGAAGAGAGGCTTATGGAACAAGCACATAAGTATAAGCAAACTATTGAGGAATTATCAAATGCACGTAGTATGGACACAACTGCGTTGCAGCTTGAACATGAGCGCCTAGTTAAACTCAATCAAGAGAAAGACTTCAAGATTGATGAACTTAAAAGGAACATTGAGCAGATGGAAAATGACCATCAAGAAACAAAAGAGATGTTGACTACTAGTTTAGGAGGACAAAAGCAGTTGACAGAACTCATAAAAGAAAAAGAGGTATTTATTGAAAAATTTAAAAATCAAGCCTTACAGGTGAAGCAGGAACTTGAAGAATATATGAAAGTTTCAAAAAAGCAGGATGTCTTAAAACAGAACTTGGAGGAAAAAGACAGAAGTCTTGCAGTCATGAAGGAAGAAAATAATCATTTGAAAGAAGAAATTGAACGCCTTAAGGATCAGCAAAATAGATCTACGCCTGTGGTTGAGCCTAAAACTCTAGATATTATTATTGAACTTGAAAGTGAGGTAACACAGTTAAAAGTGATAAAGAATAATCTTGAAGAAGAAATAGAAGTCCACAAAAAAACAATAGAAGATCTGAATCTAACAACAGTGCAACTTCAGCAGTCTTTACAGGAGCAAAGAAAGGAAATAGATGAGTCTAAATTTCAGTGTGAGCAGATGAATGTCACACATGAAAGACTTTCTTTAGAGAAAGATGAGGAAATTAAAAATTTGCAGAAAACAATTGAACAGATTAAAACTCAGTTGCACAAAGAGAGACAGATTATTCAGACTGATTCTTCTGATCTTTTTCAGGAAACCAAAGTTCAGACTCTTAATGGAGAAAATGGAAATGAAAAACATGACTTATCTAAAGCTGAAATTGAGAGACTGGTAAAAGGTATCAAAGAAAGGGAGATGGAGATCAAGCTTCTAAATGAAAAGAATGTTTCTCTAAGTCAGCAAATTGATCAGTTGTCTAAGGATGAAGTTGGCAAACTTACTCGGATCATTCAAGAGAAGGATTTAGAAATACAAGCTCTTAATGCTAGAGTTTCCTCAGCTTCCTATAGGCAGGATGTTCTTTGTCTTCAGCAGCAGCTGCAAGCTTATGTTATGGAAAGAGAACAAGTACTAGCAGTTCTAAGTGAAAAGACAAGAGAAAACAGTCAGTTAAAAACAGAGTATCGTAATATCATGGATATGGTCGCCGCTAAAGAAGCGGCTTTGGTAAGGCTGCAAGAGGAGAATCAAAAGTTATCTAATAGATCAGAAAACAGCAGTCAAGATATGTCTAGAGAAACTATACAGAATTTATCCCGTATCATTCGAGAAAAAGATATTGAAATAGATGCCCTAAGTCAAAAATGCCAAACCTTATTGACTGTCTTGCAGACATCCAGTACAGGTACTGAGAACACGTCAGGAGGTGTTAACAGTAACCAGTTTGAGGAGCTTCTACAGGAGCGTGATAAACTGAAACAGCAAGTAAAGAAGATGGAAGAGTGGAAGCAACAAGTAATAACCACGGTTCAGAACATGCAGCACGAGTCAGCTCACCTCCAAGAAGAGTTACACAAGCTTCAAGCACAAATTTCAGTTGAAAGTGATAGTAATTCAAAGTTGCAGGTAGATTATAATGGCTTGATTCAGAGTTACGAACAGAATGAGAAAAAGCTGAAAAGTTTTAGTCAGGAATTAGCACAAGTTCAACACAGCATAGGACAGCTTCATAACACCAAGGATCTTCTTCTGAGTAAACTTGATTTGGTTACACCATCTGTGGCAACAGCTTCCTTCATTTCACAGCTTTCAGGCATTCAGTACAGTGCTCCTGAAGTACTCAGTGATGAGTCTAAACTCCTTCAAAAGGAGTTGGAACAACTGGAAAAGAAGTTGGAGGAAAAAGATTCAACTATTAGGACTCTTCAGGAAAACAATCAACAATTATCTGATTCTGTGGCTACAGCATCAGAGATTGAAAGAAAGAGTCAAGAAGGGACTGAGTCAGAAGTAAGGCAGATCAAAGAAAAACATGATGCCTTACAGAAATCACTTAGGGAAAAAGACATATTAATTAAATCTAAAAGTGATCAGTTACTTTCTGTGAGTGAAAATCTTAGTAACAAAGAAAATGAAAATGAGCTTTTGAAGCAAGCTGTGACTAATCTTAAAGAAAGAAATTTAATTTTAGAAATGGATATTCGAAAACTGAAAGAAGAAAATGAAAAAATTGTTGCAAGTTGTAGGGAAAAAGAAACAGAATTCCGAGCACTTCAGGAGACTAATATGCAATTTTCAATGATGCTGAAAGAGAAGGAGTTTGAGTCTAACTCAATGAAGGAAAAAGCTCTTGCTTTTGAGAAGCTGTTGAAAGAAAAAGAACAGGTATGTACGTTTGTATTTAGGAATATCTTTTAAAATTAGTCACATGGTAATGCATTTTTGTGTATATGTAGCCATCAAGTGTTTGCCTGAAATCCGTTTGTGACTCCTTTACTGCATTATACTCCAACAAAAATCCTCCCCCGCAAAGTTAAGAAATTAAAATTCAGCAGGTGAGTCATTTACAATGTTACTTCTTAATTGTGCAGCCATAAACTACACTTTTTATTTATTTGGAAATTACTCACTTACTGAACAGCTGCTTAATATTTTGCTTTGTCCCTGTTGTTCATTAAGTGCCTTATATTATTTTTACTGTATAGTGCTCAAGCTTCTGCAGAGCTGGCTAGCAGGACTAATTTTCCAATGTGCTTTCCTTTTGCACTTGTCATTCCAATGTCATTGCTTCACAGCATCCCTGTGAGATTAATGAGTTTATGTATCTTGCTTTTATAGCTGGAGAAACTCCACTGCAAAAAAAAAACCCACAAAAAAACATTGGACAAGCTAAATTAACGTTTTCTTCTCTACAGTTTGACATATGGAAAAATTGATATTTTTTTCAGAGAAAAGTTGCAGTGGCTTATTAACTATTACATATCTAATTTGAGGAAGAATCTTTTTTTAAAAGAGCAAAGAATTATGTGACATCACTGATACACAAGTCAACAGCATGTTGTATGAACTGTTGCTGCTGGAGTTAAGGAAGTAATGTGTGAATTGCCTTTTTTCTTTGAGAAATAGGTGTTAAGTACAGTGCAAAAGTCTTCCTATAGTTTTGACAACATTTGACAGCAGAACTCCAGGATGTAGATATTTTTGGTTTGCTTTGTAGGCTCTGAAGGTTAATATGTCCTAGTGGGCAGTCTTTTCTGGTAATTAATTCCAAACAGATGATTTTCTTTCTTTTCTCTGTACTGTTCAGGTCCCCATTCTCTTCGTCTTGGTGGTTCTGGTTGCCATTCTTCAATTTTCTCTTACAGTTGTCCCACTCCATGCATACTCTTTTATCTTCCCTGTTGCCTTTAGCATCCCTTTCCATTTTTCAAAGTTAGGAGCATTGCCCATTATCAGAGAGTGGTATTTATGGAAACCATTGCGAAGTAACTTGGCGTTATTTTTTTGCCCCTTGCTATAAGTATAATAAAAATTTCCATAGAATCATAGAATGGTTTAGGTTGGAAGAGACCTCAAAGATCATCCAGTTCCAACCCCTTGCCATGGGCAGGGACACCCTCCACTAGACCACATTGCCCAAAGCCCCATCCAGCCTGGCCTTGAACACTTCCAGAGAGGGGGCATCCACAGCTTCTCTGGGCAACCTGTTCCAGTGCCTCACCACCCTCATATCTCTGAAGCTTTTTCAAACTACCAACTAAATCTGCAATGTAACATATTTGGAAAAGCATAATATGAATTACAGTTGTGCAATTTATACAATGTGTCTGTTTAAATTTATCATTTGGAAGTCTCAACTTGGACATAATATATGTGAAAAACTAGGATTATTTTTTTTGGAGGAGTTTGACTTAAGACAGATGTTTAGCTCTGTTTGCTCATAGTAGATGTTTCCCTATCCTGTTCTAAAGAAGTACTGTAGAATTACAATAAGAAGTTTTATTGTCTCAAGGTACAATTACATTGTGAAAAATAGGTTTGAATTGCCATTGGGACTTTTTATGTTCATCAGTCTTGCCCATATAAAATACACTAATACTTTACAAATTCACACTCTTACTATTTTGGGTTTGTTTTATTCTAACTTGTGGGAATCTGCATTGTCTGGCTGGGTTCTCTCTGTTTTATGTCTTTGGCCTGCAGACTTTCACTCACTGGTGGCTTAGGCTTTCAGTTTCACAAGCATGGAATGCTTGTCTGGACATTTTTCTTGCACAAATTGGAGAAGTTCCTGTTACACACTTTGTGTTTGCCATGGAGAACTAGGGAAAAATAGTATTCAGACAGTTTTGTATTTTGCGTGTGTCAGAATATATCACAACATATAAAGAGAAGGTTTGCCTGCAGGCTTGTGGTTCTACTGCGAAAAGTATTTTACTGTATTCAGTTTGATTAATAAAAACAAATAATTGAAGCTCATAAGTATTAGTGATAAAACAAAAGATTGGTTTACTTTTATCCAACTTATTCAATAAAAGTAACTCCTGTCAATGTATGAGACAAAAGGTAAAGAGCATGCTGAAAAGTTTCAAATAACTAAAAATGCATTCAGGTGTACAGGTGAATTCTGTGTAACTGACATGCACTTCTTTATATGCTAATGTAAAGTTGTAGTAAATTGTATGTGAGTAGGAACATTATTCATTGAAATTTGACATCTGAAAATGCGGTGAACATTGTTGTGATTCATTGAGTGTTAATCTTTGGGGGTGAGGTCACCTTATGGTTTGTTTTTAAAGATTTCTTCATGTGTTTAGTCGTCTTAAGTTCAGACAAATTGACCTACCTAGGCTGATGCTTTACATGTGCATGGCCTCATAAACTGGTATCACAGAGAATAGATTCCAAACACTGAGGGGAAAGTGAAATTTTCAAGTGTACAGGTGTCCAAGATGTTTCTGTACATAATACTTACCTAAAGATAGGTAGGTATCTGATTGTTCACAGTAGTCAGTTAAGACAATGCATCTCTATAGTATCTTTTCACAGTAACTTTTACTTTCTTGCAACATGTGAGTGAAATTACTTCAAAATAATATTTTCCCTGAACATTTTTCTGTGCCGTAGGGCCATGGGTGTCCTGCCCTTTTCCTTGTTAGGATCAGTATTGTCTTTACACTTTTCTGAGCAGAGACTATGTCTCCTTTGGTAAAACTATTTGCCATGTTTACAATGCTTGTTTGTGTCTTCAACAGGGCAAGACAGGAGAATTGAATCAACTATTAAATGAAGTAAAATCAATGCAGGAAAAGGCTGTTACTTTTCAGCAAGAGAGAGACCAAGTCATGGTAGCACTGAAACAGAAGCAAATGGAGAGCACTGCCCTGCAGAGTGAGGTACACCACCAAATAATTCACAGTTGCAAGAAATAAAAGAAAAAAGAATAAGACATTGCATCTGTAATATTTCCTGGATTATTTTTGGTAGCAATCACTTGTAAAAAGCATTTAAAATTGATGCACACGGAATGTGCTTTAATGGACATGTTTATTTGCTTAGATTATTTTTATGAAAGGTGATAGTACGAGCAACTTAAGATATGTTCTACACAGATACAGCATTTACGTGAAAAAGAACAACGCCTAAATCAGGAACTGGAGAGGTTACGTAATCACCTTTTAGAAATGGAAGACTCCTACACACGAGAAGCTTTAGCTGCAGAAGACAGAGAGGTCAAGCTAAGAAAGAAAGTTTTGGTTTTGGAAGAAAAACTCGTGTCCTCATCTACTGCAGTGGAGAATGCCAGGTAGTCTTTTAATTTATACAGCAGTGGCATTGGCTGTAAATAGCACAGTTAGCTAGACTGGTACTGATGGCTTTATTGTACTGAATAACTGTTCTATAACATGCTAAGCACTTGAGAAAACAAAAAGATATGAACTTTTGTTACTCTAAATCAGGAATGTGATTTGAAATATACTTAAGTTCTCAACAGTAGCGAAGTATTTGTCCTTTTAGTAGCAGCTATTGAAATCTCACATCTTTGACAGTGCTTAGAACTAGAAACAGCAAAAATCCCTCAACCCATCAATTTAGTTGTCTGTCAAATAAAAAAAAAATGGAGTTAACTTACTTTTCAGTCAGGGCTTCATTCAATTTGAAACAGTCTTATTTTATACACTTCAATGCACAGATGTGACTGTCATGCTTTGTGAATTGCTTTCGAGACAAGTACACTTCCTTACTTTATACCCGATACCAGGAATCAGGAAAAAAAATTGCCTTCACTTTTATAAATCGAGCTGAAAGATTAAAGGTAGGCTATTTTTGCTGGGATATACTTTTCTCTGTGATGACTTCTGTTACTGCTTTCATAAATAATGTATTTTATTTTCATTAAGTCATCAAGCTAGTCTGCAAGTTGAATCTTTGCAAGAGCAATTAAACCTGGTTTCCAAGCAGAGAGATGAAACTGTGCTACAGCTCACCATCTCACAGGACCAAGTGAAGCAGTATGCATTGTCACTGGCCAACCTGCAGATGGTACTAGAGCAATTCCAACAGGGTAAGTTTTGTCAAGAAACAGCAAAGATTGCAACACACATTTTTTTGACCTGGATAGTTGCCATATTTTTGTGCTTTTTAAATATTTAGCTTCCTGGTTTCCTTTTTGATAGCTTGAATTTCAGAATCTATTGTCTTTTAAAAAACTTATAAAAACAATTCTGGCCCCATGAAAACTGATGCCCAGTATCCCATTTATGAAATTTGAATTCCACCCCTACCTCATGAAGACCAGATATGATAAGCTGAGATTTTGCAATTGCGTATCAAAAAGTTACGTGTTGTGAATCAAGGTGTTTTTTTTGTTGGTTTTATTTTGCATGTTTAACCCTTTAGAAGAAAAAGCTATGTATTCAGCAGAGCTGGAAAAACAACAAAAGCAGACTGCAGAATGGAGAAGAAAAGCAGAAAACTTAGAAGAAAAAGTTGTATCATTGCAGGTGGGCTGAATAAGGAAATTGAACCCTATGAAACTGAATGCTAATTCTCGACTGAATTGTTTGTTAACTGCTGTGTTAAGTGTTACTGTCTAAGAATACATGATAGTGAACTCCCTTGCTTCTCTTTTTTTCTCCCTTTCCTGCCATCTATTCAGGAAAGTTTAGGAGAGGCAAATGCTGCCCTGGATGCAGCATCAAGGCTTACTGAGCAGCTTGACGTCAAAGAGGAGCAGATTGAAGAGCTTAAGAAAGAAGGTGACTACATTTTTCTTTCTTTTATTATTCTGTGCTTAAAACATCCAAGCAGCTGAGGAAACAATGTAGTATTCCTAGAAACTTACCAAAATTCATTTCCTATGAGGAAAAGAGTAATTGTGTGCCACCTTTTGAGGACTTCCTTGTTTATAAAGCCAATGTGAAAAAGTATATTTACGTTCTGTTAGGGATCTTTCTCAAAAGAAAGCCCTGTAGTTGGTTGGGTTTTCCCTGTAAATACCAAAGGCCTTGATTTAGCTCTGTGTCTTTTTAAAAAGTTTGTGAAATACCAAATGTTGTCAGATTTTACAAAATAACTAACTACCATATTTGACATAGACAAAGGAATACAGTGAGGTAGAGAGAAAGGATGTGCTGTTGGTAAGAGATATAGAGGGAGCAGTTCTTGCACAGATGTGAGACTGTCTGAAGAGATTATGTGGAAGGTCTTGAACACATCTTTAGATTGTATTTTTAGATCTCATTTCAAATAAGCTTCCTGATTGTTCATATTTAGGAAGATGCCTTTCATGTTGTTCTCAGATTAAGTACTCAAATATTATATGAATGTCATTACTTTGGATTTGAAGACAAAACTTGGCCAGATGGTAGAGGGATTTGCCAGCAGAAACAGTTTTGAAAAGGAAGAATATTTACAGTGAGGGTGGTCAAACATTGGAGTAGGTTGCCCAGAGATGTGGAGTGTCCATCCACGGAGATATTCAAAACCCAACTGGCCATGGTGCAGGACAGCCTGCTGTAGATGACCCTGCTTGAGCAGAGGGGTTGGACTAGATAATCTGGAGGTCCCTTCCAACATAAATATTTCTTTGATTTTGTGATGCTGTGAATGTGTTAGGGTGTGGTTTTGGGGTTTTTTCCTCTTTCTGACATCACTGAAACATGAATTCTGTAAGAGGTGCATAGCCTTCTATTTCATAAACATATTTAGCATTAAAACCGTAGGAAAATGTAAGAAGGCAGAATAACTTTTTACTAAATACTGATATCACTTCAATGTATTTCTGTTTTATGGCCTTAGACTATTTAGCCTAATCATATGAAAAGAAATGAAGGGTAATTTCTATACAATGTATCTGAATATCAAACATCAGTAAGATTTATAAGCTAAGAGACTCGCTTGGGGGTGACAGAATAGCTATGAGTAACATAATTTTTGGGTGAATGTCTTTAATTAAGGCTTGCTGGGGGAAGACCTGGAACATCATCTCTGCTGGATGCAGTGGTAACTCTTGCTCTGAACGTACACAACTAATTATTGCTATTCATTTTTAAATTATAATTGGTCTTACTCTTGAAATAAATAATATTTTCTTAAAGCATACCTGCTTATGATCAGGTAGTTGCTGTGGAAACTCATTTGAAAGTCTTCATAATTTCAGCAAGAACGCTACAAAAAAATTACAACTTTACTGCATAATTGAATGTGGACTTACGTAAATTTATTGTGTCTAAGTGCAATTTGGCATCCAAGTGGGCATCATAGGAGTGCTCCCTGAGTTCTCATATGAATTTTACAAGTTAAATTAAATTTCAAGCTGCTACATGAATGTACAACTAAATACTGATTTAGTCTTGAATTGCCTTATCTGTATATTTCTGTCTCACTACAGACATTCACAGCGAAAACTTTCAGACACCGTGGGTTGAAATTAACTTTGGCGTAGGCAAATACAGCACTCTCAAATGGGGAGCTCTGCGTTACTGGTTAATTGTGATGGCAAACCTTTGCGTATGAAAGCAGGAAGGGTTTGAACTTTGAGAGAAAACTGAATCTCAGTATTTTATCAAGCTATGTTGTACTGGCAAGCGATTTACTTGTTAAAAAAATTGAGAAGGGATTGTTGCATAAAGAAACAGCACTTTAATGTTGTTGTAGAATAAATCATAATTTTTATGGGGCGGAAAAAAAGAGACCACTCCATTTTCTCTATTTACACAAGAAAACATATAATGTCTTACTGAAAATGGGCCAAATACATTCCCAGACACAGTTTTGTTGGCCAAATCTTTTGAAGGATTTCTTTATGGATTTTTTTTGGCAGAAGAAGTGATTTTAATGGAAAAGTATAAGATGTACCAGATGCAGTTTTCTGGATTGCCATAAATGGTTAACAAATTATTGGAGACTGTTGTAAATGTCTGGTTTACAGCAGTCCATGCTGAATTTTGGCTCAGGTCTCTTTTGTTATTCAGTCGTTTCATACACACAAAGTACATGTTTAAATCCTTTTCAATGCTAAATTCTATTATTTTAGAAGGAAGTATTCCATTTAAAAAATATGTTTAATGATGGAGTTGCGTAGTTCACTGTGGATGGAATATAGCTGTGTAGCTGTCCTTAAAAGTTGGTCCTCTTTGATATAAAATCATTTGCCACAAAAAACTAGAAAACAACAGTAACAATTTAAATTATTAATACATTTGTTTTAAAATTCATCATGTGACTAAAAATTGAAAAGGAAGCTCACGATTGTCTTGCTTTGTACAGCAATAGCAACACAATGAAATTTACTTGAAACTTGTTTTCAGATGCTGTTTATCTTTTTGTGGCATTAGTAGTTTAACTTTTTTAATTCCCTTTTACTCTGTGGATACCCCAGTAACAACTCAGCTTCCATGTGCACTCCTACAACTGTTATCATTCCATAATTATATTGCAAATGTTTTCCTTCAAGTATTGGGGTCCTATTTAACCGCCTTTACAAAATAGTATAACTTTAATTTTAAACCATGAAGCCAGGGATTAATTCTCCTGTGCCTCAGCCTGGTGTTTTGAGAGAGGAGTGCTGAAGAGCAGTCACATTATTGGAATGGATTTCTGTGCATGTGGATGTAGTTTTTACAAGATATATTGTTGTATAATATGTATAATTCTGTTTGGTTTTTAACTTGTTTTGAATAAGGAGCTTAATCCTTATGTTCCTCGAATAAGAACTTTCCCAGCATGACACTAATTAATTTGTTGTACTCTGTACTCTCTGAAATTGATATTTGTGAAGTAAAATGTTTATATAAAGATGTGGAATATTTGCACAGGACATATTAGATTGTATCCATTTCACAGCCTAGCTCTTTGATGTGTATATATATGAAAACTCTGTGGGTTCTCATGGAGTTACTGGTGTTAATTGAGAACCATGTTGTGTCAACGTAGTTGTGGCATGCATTTATTAAAGGTTAAAAGTCACATGGAAGCTAGAGTGGAATGTTTTTCATGCATCCCTGATGATTTGAAGGTTATAAAAATTTATAAAAGTCACTTTTCTTACAAAGATGTTGAGGCTTTTTAGAAATTAACTCCAAGATAGATACAAGAAAAGTGTATCTTTTGTGGGTTTTCTTCTGTGTTTTTTGTTGGTTTTTTTTTTTTTAATGAAGCACTTCTAATTAGCTCAAGCCCAAGAAGTGTTAAAATAGTAGGGAAATGAAGTTGATTGGCAGTTTTCCCATGGGATTTGAAGATAAGCATTCAACCTTATAGAGGGAGAGGAGAAAAAACTCATAATTTCTACTTAAATAACTGTAGGGTAGAGTTGGTCTTCACATGGATACTCCATGTTATATTTGTAAAACTTTTGTGTGTGATTAAGACAGACTTACACTTTTATTAGGAAAAAAGTAACTTTAAAGGTAGTATCTTGCAGAACCCCAGTTTGGTGAAGAATTAGATTCTGCTTTCTTGATGTGAAGCCATTTGTAGTTTATCATCTTCTAAGAATTCTTTGTATCTTGTAATTATTTGTTTTCTTGTCTGAGAATGTTTTACTGCCAGTGTTCTAAAATCCTATGTTTGGGCATTTATGCGAGTTTTTCTAGCACTTTTTACTCTGATTTTTCTACAAACTTGTGTAGACCTGAGCATCAGATACTTTTATCCAGTTTCTAGTATATCTGAGTTTTTATAAAGAGAAAACTTTGTGCCTTGTTTCCTTACAATCAGAATGTTGTAAAATATTTATGGCAAGTAAAACTTCTAGGAGAATTTTTTTCTTTATTATGAGCTTTATTTTTATGAGTTTTGTGGGAGGTCAAAGGAAGCCTGAGTTTCTGACACAGAATGATTGGGGTAATTGGGTGTATTCTGTATTTGAGCTAACAAGTAATTTGTGTTAGTGGAATTTTAGAATTGTGGAGAAGTTGGTGCTGTGAAATTATTGGACAGGAGCAAATATAACAATATGATGCCATGGCTCCTTTTAATGAAATGGGCTACTATGTTTGTATCTCCTTCATTAAACACTCTGATGTCATGAGGCTTGATGTGTAGATAGTAGACAAATCATTGATTAAGGTCAGGAATTTCATAAAGCTGAAAAGTTACAGCACTAGTTAATGCAGAATCTAAACTCCTCTCTTCTAACAGGTTCTGTTTTGGGTTTGTGGAGAGGAAAAATAGGGTCCTTTGTGTAGGCCAAGAATGTAATGATCAGTGTTGTGATATCCTAGATGAACCGATTTCATTGTGGCGACTACAGAGCAGCATCAGAACTTGGAGTCAGCATGCAAAAAAAAGGCAGAAAATATGCGTACTGACTCCTAGCACATTCTTAGACAAGCTTATATTAATTAATTTATAATATTGGCCTATTCACTTAATTTGCAGGCCATGATGCTGGGCTAAAAGTGTTTGCCATTTTCCTCTCGGCTTTGTCTCTGGTTCATGGTAGCTGTGGCATTTCATCTCTGCCACTTTTAACTGAATGTTTTTATTCCCAAAAGTATGGGGAATCTTGCATAAATCTTTGCAGAGCCTTTCTTGCCAGTATACTGAATGAGGAAGCACAGCATTGGTTCTAGGATGCATTAGCGTGTCCCAGCGTTCTGTTTCAAGAGCTTGCATTGGCTAACAAGGGTGGGAAAGGTCCTAAAAGAAGAGACAGACCCACAACAAGTTATTGATGTTGCTCTGCTTGCTGGTAATTCTCCTGGGAGACTGGAGAACTCCTTAGTTCTTGAAGTTAGAACTTCAAGACTTCAAGTCTTCAGCAACCTGACAGTAGAGTATGCAGAATAGCTGGGTTTAGGAAGTATTTGAGGTTAAATACTGAGATCAAAAGACCTGATGCCAACATGCAGTTCGGTCAGAGTATGGAAAAGATTACCACTACAGGACCTTGATCAAGAGTTTCTTTCCTGTTCTAGGTGGAACAGAGCAGTTCATCAGACCTTCTGCAGTTGATTTATTTTCTGTGTATTGCTGTACTTTAGCATTGAGTATCACTGTAGAAATTTTAGCTTACTAATAAAAAAAAATCAAGCTGATTTTGTTTAAAAAAAGCACTACTGACAATATTAGCATATTTTATTTTAAAATGTAAGTGTGTATTATTGATAAGTTTTGCAACAAAGCTTCAAAGTTTCCATTTTTGTTTATTTGCTGTGATGTAATATTTTATAGGTGAGATCAGAAGAGAAATGTTAGAAGATGTACAAAATAAACTAATGAATCTTATGAACAGCACAGAAGGAAAAGTGGACAAGTAAGTCTTTAATGAAAGACTTGGTATACATTTTGGGATGTTATTCCTCACACTGTACAGATATGTTGCTAACACAGTTGCAAGAGTATTGCAGAACTGGGCTTCTGTATGTGATCTTGTAACTTAATTATACTTTTGTAACTTAATTATACTTTGATTATTTCGACATTTTTCATTTGCTTGGTGGTTGTAAATAGTAATTTTCATTAATGATGCCAATGCGTATATAAATTTGGATTACTGAAGTGTTTAAGTAGAATTGCACTTCAATAGTGTGAGCTGTGCAAATGGAGATAAAAGTTCTTAATGAGTATCTGTTAAAATGGCTAAGGTGTGAACAGCAAGCCCTTTCATGTAGCTAGCATCAACTGGATGTTGTGTAAATCTCTTCCTTGGTCTCTTTTTTTTTTTTTGTCTGTTTACCTGTTAGAACCAAAACGGGGCTAGACAAATGGGCTTCTCTGTCCCCTTCCTTATGACTTGATTTGGGACTGTGCATAAGTATCTGTTTAAACAATTTCCTGAGTCAAGATCTTGGAATAAAGTTAGTCCCTGATAGTAGTACTTAAATCAAAACTTGTTCATGTACAATTCAGTTTCACCTTAGTGCATACAATATTTCTAATACTGTCCAAACTGACACTTACTGTATAAGAAATGTTATAATTTCTAGGGGAAGGTAATCAGCGAGGTATCTTTTTAGTTCATGGTATTAGATTTATTTGGATTTTGTAAATTAGGCAAGAGTACGAGGAATAAATGCATCAATGTTACAGTATCAACAGTTAATGTAATAGATTATATAACAAGCTTCCTTTGTTCTGCAGGCTCCTGATGAGAAATCTCTTTGTTGGACATTTTCATACTCCAAAAAATAAACGCCCGGAAGTGTTAAGGTTAATGGGAAGTATCTTGGGAATAAAAAAGGAAGAACTCGATCAGGTAATACTTTGCAGAAAACTAGACTTCTTTTTTTAATTGTGGTATGCTTACGTGAAAATAGAAAGACTTGTTGCTACATTAAATGTGACTGTCCCTGCACTTCTTGTGGGGAAAGTATGGGGTTTGTTCTCTCATCTATATTCACTTTTTATATGGTACATGCTGATCTTAATGGAATCTTTCAATAACATTGTTTTAATGGAATGGATCTCATTTTGCTGAGGAATGATAATGCAGAAAGGGAGGGATTTCACTTTGTGCTGTTGTGTCTAATAGCTGTAATACGTTGGTTACAGAAAATTAAGCCAGTTTTGTATGTACCGCTAGGCATTGTGAAGAATGTGGGACTTATATTTTTAAATAAAGAGCCAGGTTTTTAGACTTGACAGTCTTTGGGAGGCAGAAAATAAGGTTTTGATAGCAATTAAAGCTTTTATTTATCTGTAGGATTCCCACATAGTTATTGTGAATAAATACAATGAGCACAATGTTGCAGTGTTTTTTACCTGCTGCTTTATTTTTTGTTTCCTAACTTTTTTTTGTTTTTTAATATTTTCTAGTTGTTATCTGAAGACCAAAGAGGAGTTACGAGATGGGTGACTGGCTGGCTTGGTGGAGGAGCTGGTTCAAAAAGTGTTCCTAATACCCCTTTGAGGCCAACTTATCAGAACATTTTTAATAGTGTAAGAATTAATCGTGCATTCTATATGTTTAAGTAGAAAAAATGAGGTAGTTGCATATTAATGCTGATATCTGGTTCATCATTATATTGAGCTCCATTTACTGGTGCTACTGTATCTTCCATTATTTATTTGGTTTGTGCAACTGCTTTGGCATAAGGGTTTTTCTGCACTAAATAAATATATAGGCATTGATGAAAATTATACGGTACTAACTGTTGGGCTAATACGGAAATCCAATTACATTTCCACTGTTTCCTGGGATTACTGACTTCTTACAGTGTGGACTTTATCTTGCAAACTTACAGTGCTGGAGGTTAAATACATGTGGGAGTCTGGAATTCCACAATACTCAACAGTATAGAACACCATGACGTTTTGATGACTGTGTTCCCATATGTCCTTTAAATTTAATTTGAAAAGCTTTCTCAGCTGCTGCAACTAGTTTCTCTTATGTACAGCATATATGCAGTTCTCATAGCATGGTCCATGGGAGCAGTTAATCTATAGAACTTCCCATTTTGCAGACCAGTAAATAATGCACACAAGGATAGAGCACTGAGGGATTGGGCTTTTTGGATTAACTTTGGTTATTTGCTTATTGAGCTAGAAAAGCATGTTGAGAATTGATTCCTGTAGAATATCTTGAAGTGTGGGGATTGGTTTTTGCCCACTAAAATAATGCAGGCACTTAGGCCACCGAGGATTGTGATCTGATTTAACTATGGACATAAAAGAGGAAAATGAATGCTTTTGCATGGATAGTATGGGTTTTACTAAGCAAAATTTTATCTTGTGATGCTACTGAACGCCTTAATCATTCCATGCTTCCTTTATTCAAGACTTTTTGTCAAATAAACATTTCTCTTAAAACTTGCTTTCTTTAAGTTTTATGTGTTTCTGGAGGAGTGATTTGCTTGAGCATGGACACAGGAAATACTGTGTTGTCAGCAGCAGCGTGGGATTCTTGAAACAATTGGCTTAAATCAATAATGGAAGTATGTGTTGTCTTTAGAGTTTATCAATTTCACTTAAATACCACTTACTGAGACACAAAAACCTATATTTTGAAAATAAATTCCATTGTCATTCACTAAGGACTACTTAGTACCAAGCACTAAGTACTTGGTACTAAGTACCAGTACAAATTTTTGGAGGCTGTGGACAACTTTTTGGTTTGTGTATGTATTTTTAACTTTCATACTTTTCAACAGAGCATCAGTAAAATGTAATAACTAGTAGCCTCTTGTAGTCTTTTTCAGAACTGTTTGTGAAATTCCTCGAAACAGAATCTTGCCCAAGCCTTCCTCCACCCAAGCTCTCTGTTCATGATATGAAGCCTTTAGGAGCAGCAGGAACTGGTAAAACGAGCAGTACTCCATCCAACAGTCAAATGCAAGGTAACATTTGAAAGAAAATTTTAATCTTTACACAGAACATAAACAACTAAAGGTAGAATTCTCAAGGGTATTTCAATGAATCTGTGCTTCCTCACTTGTGAACTATGAATTTGATTTCTTTCCCCATACCCCAATTTCCTACTTTATTTTCTCTTTTTTTTTTTTTTCCTCCACTCCCATTTCCCACTGCTTCCATACCCTGCTTCCAGAAATCTCAATACAGAAGATTAGAGGCAGCAAATTCCCTTTGATGTGGAAAGGCTTTAACAGCACCTGTTAGAGCCAATCAGATGCTGTACAGCCAACTCCATATGGTATATCAGTGAACCCAGTTCTGATTTTCAGCATCCCTGTTGATCAGCTTGGGTCTCACTGAGTGAAGAATGCAAGTAATGCCAACCTTGTAGTGCCTCTCTGGTATGTGGAACTTGCTTGCTCAGAGAGGACTGAAATAAAATCAGTTAAGTATATGGCCTGATTTGAAATCTCTAAGCTCTGCATGAGTTTTAACTTTGATTTTTCTAACGCAGAGAACAATTATGTTTATATTATGCATGTTGAAATTAATTATTTTTATTTTTTTTACTCCTGATTCTGTAAGGAGCTCTGCACTTCTAAGTAATGTAAGATCCAAATCTTCAGTTTAACTGATCCAGCTTGTACTTAATTTTTTTTACATGCATTTAAGACTTCACCTTAATACATTCCTGCTGATTTGCAGAAGCTTGTTTTGATTGCAACTTTTAAGTGTAAGCTCAAAAAAAACCCCATCCCCAAAACCTTATGTATTGTATAGATCTAGAGAGAGATATATGCTAAAAAACCCTCTTTCAATTCACCTAATGTTGAATGTTACAGAAAGCATAAATGTCTACTGTGAAGTACCAATTTATCTCCAAAAGCAGTATTTATTTATTTTTTAATACACCTGAATTAAGTTTTATTTTCTTTTTACTCATCTTCCTCATAGTACAACAGTAATATAATAGGTAAAGTATCTATTTTACATGGCAAAAAACCAATTTCTTTGTGTGGAAAAACTAAATTCTTGGATCCTTTTATCCATTCAGGAGCTAAATTGCTGGCTTGTAAAACTATGATTGTTTGGGTGCTTTAAGTTTTCTGTTCCTAGAAATAAACCATATGGTAGCAGTTTTTAAGTGCTGGACACAGATGTCAGTATAATATCCACACAGAAATGCATTTATGAGAATTAGAATGTTTATATGATGAAAGACTTATTTTAAAACAAAAATCTGAATAAAATCACCTAGCCAAACAATTAGTATGATATGGGAATGTCAGTTTAGTTTCTGCTCTACATCTGGTGTAGGAACCTTGGGAACAGGTTACATCTGGAGCTGAGTGAAGATTTGGTGGGGAAAGGTGAGGAGGGGCAGGTCGACTGTTAGTTTTTAAAAAAATAGTTTATTAATTCTTTTCTTTATTAAAACTGAAATTTTGTTAGAATTTGACTAATGACCAAATATTAAGTTTTGTCTCAAGACTAAATTGTGACTCACTGCCTGTAATGTTTATTTACAGAGGTTTTCTTGGGACCGACCCTGGGGAAGCTGTGCCAATACACCGTGGGGTGGGAAACCTACCTGTGTGCTGCATTGCAGTGCACGCACAAGGGCCCTTATGCCTTTGCATAGTGCTGGAGTCAATGTGACAGATACTTCATGTCTGACGTGGCATATGTGAACTGAACCTTGGCAAAGGGTGTTCATATTACCTGTCACAGAAATGTATAGATTTTTTTTTTTTTTTGAGGGTAGCCTGAGCTGTTACTGAATTTCTGCTGTCAACAAGCACAATATGTTTGGCAGGTCCTGGGACTGCCCTGATCTTTAAGTCAGTCTTGTAACTGGTGGCCTGAAGCGTGAAAATAGGAATTGTTCAGCAAAAGCAGCAGTGGCAGATGAGATCCAAGATGAGAGAAGATAGAATGAAAGTCTCTGAGAGCATCTACAGTCCACGGCAAGAAGATAGGATTTTCATGTTGCAAAAGTAATAGGCAATTGTAGAACTTGTTTGTGAACAAATACTCTAAAATTGGGTAGACTTAGGAATGCTTTCTAACAAAGTGGTTTTGTTGTTCCTTTTGGTTCATTGTGGGTTTGTTTTGGTTTTTGCATTTCAGATTCTGCAGCTTCAGGAATGGGCAGAAGACCAGCTACAAATCCATTTTTAGCACCTCGATCTGCAGCAGTGCCTCTCATAACACCTGCTAGTAGTTCTGGACATCTGCTTATGAAACCTATTTCTGATGCGTTGCCTACTTTTACACCACTGCCGGTGTCCCCTGATGCTAGTGCTGGTGCTGTACTAAAAGACCTCCTAAAACAATAGATGATCTTGAATCAATATGATGATAGTAGCACTTTAAGGAAAATGAGAACACTATACTGTATATAATTTACCACAATGAGGCCTTCTGTAAAAAGTCATGTACTTGTTTGCAATTGTACCTTGCTTTTCTTTTAATTACGAACTAACCAGTGCTTTGGAAATTCTAATGGTGGCATGAATAACTGCTGCCTTTATAGCAGGCATTCATTTTGGCCGTGGGTTAAATCTTAAACTGAGGTGAAAAAAAAAAATCTATCTTGCTAGATTGTAACAAGACAAATTGAAGGATTTTTTAAACCTTAGTTATACTCGGAGTTGTTTCAGTTATGCATAGACATCATTAACTCTTTGGTGCTGAGATCTGGTTTTCCATTAAAATGATCCACCATTGGCAGCGGGCCTTCAAGAACCAGAATTGAAAAACAAACCCACACAACTCCTCTCCAGCCAAAATTGATCATCTTTGAGGTGTTCAATAAACAAACTCCAAATAGTAAGACAGTGAGCATATGGGAGTGTGATTATTGAGCAGCTGCAGTGTTCCCACGCATAATTTATGACATACATTTAATGTACATTAGGATGTGTATCTTTTATGTACAGGATTGGTTGCATTTGGAGGCAGTTTGAGGCATGTTAATCTCCTTTTGCGTAGTGATTTGATTTTATTTTTTTTCCTCAGCCTAACAGCTGCTTTCAGCAGTCAAACACATCAGCACCAAGGAGTTAACTGTGGAAGTGAGTGCTTCATTTTCTAGAGGTGTCCATGTGATGAAGAGTGGGTAATTTAGCAAAAGATAGGTTCACATATATAAGACATTGTACTCTAATGGTCTAAGATGTATATTTGAGAGGCTTTTTATCTTGCAGGATTTTGTAATTCTAAATATAGGCTTAAAGCTTGAACACATGTATAGAATTTAAAGGGAAGAAGATGCTTACTTATCTCAAATGTGTAAATAAGTCTTTGTAAGACCAAAGCCGAAGTCAATTATTCTGTAAATTTTGCTGTGATAACTTGTACACTTTGATTGGCAGGTAAAGAACGAAGTTGCATACTGAAGGATAAAAGTCATGTTGCAAAAGTCATCTTCATAGTGAATCTGAGATAAAACATCTTCACTTTAAAATGTGGAATTTCTAAACCTTTTTATATGCCATTCTTTGTTTAGTCAGTGTTATGATAACTGTTGTGCAAGTTCTATATTAGAACTGTCAACCTTTACTTCTCATTTTCATTAAGATACTGGATTAAATTGTTGTAAGAGTTATATTTAAATAAAATGAATTACTGAAACTTGTACAGAATCAACCACAATAATGCAAGAAATTTTTGCATTTATTTATGT
Source organism: Grus americana (assembly GCF_028858705.1). NCBI lineage: Eukaryota > Metazoa > Chordata > Aves > Gruiformes > Gruidae > Grus > Grus americana. The sequence goes on along the minus strand of NC_072856.1, from coordinate 52,926,534 downwards.
AGGTCAAATAGGGAAATTGTTTTGTTGCCTTGAAATCTAGCAAAGCTTTTTTAAGAACTGCTCGAGTCCCTTTTCTCCAGTATGTTAATATTTCATGGAAGACTTAGGCAAATTTGGAAGTGGATCGACCATATTGAATTTTTATTTAAAACTTTTTACTCCATTATAGACAAGGTAATTAATTTGGCAGTTTGGTTTCTGAAAGGATAGCATCCACACATATTATACCAAAGTAAATTCTGTATTATGTAATAAATGTAATGAGAATTTGAAATTACATCTGCTGGGAACATTTCAGTTTGGTACTTCAAATGTATGTCTTCATTTAAACTGGACTGGAATAGTTCTATAACAAATATAAAGAAAACTGAAATCAGATGGCTTCTGTGCAGTCTCTCTTCTTCTTGTAGTCATGTCTATTTAAGGTTATATAGTTGCTTCAGAATAAAATTGCCTTTTGGTGAGCCAAAGCAGAAGGAAATGTTTAGTTTTTTAAAATTGTGGCTTACGTATTATAAATTACAAATGGACTCATGTTGCTCGCTATCCCTGAATATACTGAGCCAATCTTTTGTGCAAATTTTTTCTCTTAATTGTGGAGAACTTAATATGTACATTTTTCTCTTCCAAGAAGCTTTATAAATGCTAATAAGTAAAACATGGTAAGACCATTTGTTTCTGTGTGCTGTAAATCAGCTCCGTTTATACAGTAAGCTCTGGGTTTGAGGAGGGAAATCTAAACCCAAGCAAAATTATTGAAGAACTTCAGAGTTCCTCATTAAGCTGCTTTGGAGAGAAGAAAGTCCTCTGTAGGAGAGATATAAGAGGCTTCAGTCCTTAAGTCCTGGGAGACTGTTGAACTGTGGAGAAAATTCCCGTGGCTTAGAGGTTTCTGTTCTAGGGCTTATTCCACAACTCCATTGGTGGGATTTGTTGCTTTGTTAGAAATCAAAAGTGCTCTGTGTTCCTGGCAGTACTTTCCCAATGAAAAGTGCAGGGCAACTTCATTGCCTTGTTTCTCTCTTCTTTCTTACTGTTCCACAGACTATTATAAACCTTCAAGATTTGTTTTTTATTGAAAGATTAGCAGATACATTTTTTCCTCTAATTTTTCTTCTCTGTTTACTTTGTGCTTAATAACTGTTTGGTATATATTTACCTTAATAGTTTCCCACATGGAAGCATGTGACTCATGTTGTCTATCCTCTTAATTGTGTGGGTCTTTCACACAGCAGTGTGTGTGTGGGGGGGATTCTCTATGGAATTTATGAGTAGGTGCAGCAGTTGAAAATTTTTGTTTTTCATTTAACTTAATTGTTGTCTTTCACCTTGCTTTTTGCAAGGAGAAAAGAATATGGTCTTCCTAGTTTTGGTCTAACGAGCTGTCGGTTATCTTTAGGGGTAAGGTAGCAGAATTCTAGTAAGGAATTAATTTTGCAAACCTCATAAGGGAGGAAGAATAAGGGCTAGGATTTTCTGTTCTCTTTAGACTTATTTTTTGCTGTTCTTTGCTCATCCTGCATTCTATGCAAAAAGAAGGAAATAACTGGTTGGTCTTTCTAATTGTTACTGTAAAAGAATGGCCTTTTTAAATTAAACTTTTCTGTATTAAACAAGTTAATGCACAATAGTGAAATATAACTATAATGTTCATTTGGGGTGTGTATTTGTGTAGATCAATTACTTATTTAGAGCCTGTATGCTTATTGCGTAGGCTAAACTTTAACCTAGCCTGCTGAAAAAAGGGAGATTATGTGCACTTCCTGCAACTGGACAAGAAGATGAAATGCGTTTGCTAGCATCCACTGTCCTTTCCTGAAGACTAAAATGTGCATCTGACAGCAGAAAATGTGAAGGTGAATTTTTTCCAAAGAAAAGGGTGTTTTTCACCGCCAAGACTAGAAAATGTCTTTCTGGACATACCTTGCCATTTGTGAGTACCCTGACAAAACCACAAATAACTAATGCCATCCAGTGTGTGCAATGTGAGAGTTGGCTTCTTTCAGCTTCCTGCAGCAGTGAGAAAAATTAATATCCCCCCCCCCCCCAAAAGGGGGATTTCTTGCATGTTTTTTTATCAAAACCTCAGCTTCACTTTTGTCAGTACACTTGATCCTGCTCACCTGTGTGAGACAGGCTGTGGTCTTCTGCTCATCCCTAGAGAAGTACAGCGAGAGACTGAACGCTTGTTTTTTTAAGAGCCCTGACAAGATGCCTCAGGCTTCGAGAAGACCGTTCTTGTTACCAAGAAAGTAATGTTGCAGTTTAGTCTCGGTACTTGACGTGGCTGGTGAACTTGTCAGCAGCAGAGTTTTGTACGCACACCAGGTGGGAATTGCAATGAAAGAAACTGTATGCAGTGTTTGACAGGGAATAGACCAGAAATCATACTTGCCCATGGCTCAGTCTCATTTTCAATGCTTGCAATTAACCATTTGATTTAATGAGAGAAACATTTTTAAAGTATTAGTCTAAGTGGAAAAAGATGATAATGTTTGAGTCAACTATTATTAGAGGGTTTTGTCAATGACTGACAGAACAGAATTTAGAAGCCCTGTCACCTGTGCACGTCAAGAAGCACTGACAGGCTACAGATTACTGAGCTAATGTGGTTTTACCCCAGCCGGCAGCTGAGCACCATGCAGCCGCTCTTTCACTCCCCCGCCATGGGGATGGGGGAGAGAATTGGAAAAGTTAAAGTGAGAAAACTCATGGGTTGAGATAAAAACAGTTTAATAGGTAAAGCAAAAGCTGTGTGCACAAGCAAAGCAAAGCAAGGAATTCATTCCCCACTCCCCATGGGCAGGCAGGTGTTCAGCCATCCCCAGGAAGAGCAGGGCTCTGTCACGTGTAACGGTTACTTGGGAAGACAAACACCATCACTCCCAGCGCCGCCGCCCCCACAGACCGTCCTCTTCCCTAAGCCTCTTATAAAGTCAGCACGCTGTCATATGGTGTGGAATATCCCTTTGGTCAGTTTGGGTCACCTGTCTGTGTCTCCTCCCAACTTCTTGTGCACTCCCAGCCATTCTGCTGGCAGGGCAGTGCGAGAAGCAGAAAAGGCCTTGGCCCTGTGTAAGCACTGCTCAACAATAGGTCCATAGAACAAAAACATCTCTATATTATCAACACTGTTTCCAGCATAAATCCAAAACGTAGGCCCATACTAGCTACTAGAAAGAAAATTAACCCTGTCAGCTGAAACCAGGACAGCTAATCAATGCCATGTTGTGTTGATTAACAAAGCCAGCAAGTCTGACCCTTGCTGCACCAACAACCTGGAATGTTCTGTCTCCCTTAGTGTAAAGGAAACCTAACTCTGGCTGGTTACAGTGTGAATATCAACCGGTATCATCAAGGTAAGGGGAATCTGGCAGTGCTTCTCTGTGGTTAACCCTAAGGTTTTCATTTGCAACACCAGACGTTGGCCCCAGTGAGTTTCAGGATGGTCACGCAAGATGGATTGAATTGCAGCATGGCTGGGTGTGGGGCACAGACCAAAGAGGTTTTACAGATTTAAGGCAGCTAGGAAGTATTTCTTTTCTGTCATTACAAAATAATAACTATTAGCTGTCCAGCCATTTTTGTATCCAATGTTTGTTGATGGAATAATGCATAGTCCAAGGTGTCAGGGAAAAGAAGCACATAACAAATGCAAACTGGTGTGTATTTTATCATTTGGAGCTTTCTGTGAAGGCTATTCCACTGGGCGAGCAAAGCTGGATGATTGATCTTGACCTAGTAAAAGCAGACCGGTGATAGCTCCTGACTCCCTAGAATAGGAAGCTCTGCTAAACACAACCCTCTGAGAACAGGAAGCCAAGAGGTCTAATGGTTTACATCTAAACTTTTGTAAATCAGGGAGTAGGGAGCTAAGGTTTTCAGAATTTGACCTGTAGATGCTGCCCAGAGAGACAGTCTGGAGGAGCAGTGCTACAGAAACCCATGTTAAGTATGGCAGAGGCAACTGGATTTATATGACTCAATAAAGGTACCCTGATTTATACAACTTAGGTACCCTGAATCCATGTGGTTCCTGAACAGTAAGTATATTATTATCAATAAAAGTGTATTTAGCTTAAGCAACATAGTGGCAACTGGATGCCAACAGCAAGAGGTAGTAGCAGTTCTGAACAAATAAGGCCAGTTGGATAAAAATATTTGTTCCTAAATGTGAACACGTATAAAAGATGAGAGCTGTCAACACTATTTCTCAGAAGAATTACTAACAACTATGAGAGTGATCCTGAACATTTTCAGGTGCAGTTGTCTGAGAAACTGCATATAGGAAGGGAAATAAAGGATTTAGCTAGTCATGGGGAGAGCCAACCACGCGACATGTTCGATGTAAAATTAACCTTTCTGTAAAAATGTTTTCCTGTCTCCTGCAGTTTTGTCTATTTTTATAAGGTATTAAAGTACTTGAGTGAAGCTTTTGTTTGTAATAAAAGGGTGTTTTCAGAATTACAGGCAAATCACTGAGTTGATTTCCGATTCATCCATATGTTTTGGTTTACGTGGATCCAAGACTAAAATGTACCAGGAGCAAAAATATGGTAAAGAAAGTGGCTTGAATGGTAGACTGGAGCAATGAAAAATAGTCATCAAAACTGAAACTTTTTCTGGAAATAGAATTGGAAAATATTTAGACTGCACTTTGCTCTGTTTGCTCAAGTAGTGGGTGCCAATAAAAATGAAGGCAAACAGAATACTGCCTTATTTTTGACAATAGGAGCAGGAACAGATGTGTTTAACGGTTTTCAGCTTACTTAGAGGAGGCTTATTATGAAACTACAAAAATTTTGAGGAGTGCAGGATTCTAAAGAAAACGAATGAGTCATAACTAGCCTTGCCAGATCTGTCTGGACCCAAACCCAGACTCTGAATAGCACACTGTCTGCAGAGTACTCAGGATCAAGGACCTACCAAGTGCCACCTGTAGGCAAAGGTCTTGTAGATGGTTCCTCTGTCGTTACAGGAGTATTGACAGACCAAGGACTGTGATGTGCTGCCCAGAGCCTGCCTGCTTGGACTGGGGGTTCAGGGAGCCCTCGGCACCCTGGCTGTGATGTTGTTCTCCTGAACTCAATCAGTGGCTCCAGCTTCCTTGTACTCGCACTTTTAGTAGTCAGATGCTTTGCAGGCAACCTGAAGGCTGCACTGCAACTAGCAAAGCTAGTTACACAAAAGAAACTATTTCCATTAGAAACTAAAATGGGAATTGATCAAAACCTGAAGGGCCAACCTTCCAGTTCTGGGGGCATAACCAAAACCCTGGTAAGAGGCCCAACTGAGGCTGAATCGAGGCTGTAACTCACAGGAAGGAGGTTACGTGTACTCTGTCATGGTGACGTGGTCTTGGCTTTGTGCTTGGCGCTGAGCCCCACAGTTGCCCGTGGTACCAAGGCATCTATGACTGCTACTAAAAATAGTGCAGAGGGGAGGAGGGGTGCATGGTGCTGAGAAGTTCCACTTCAAAAAGCAGTTGGCTTTACCTTCTTGGGTCCTTCCCTCTTTCCCCTCTCCCTGGTCTTCTGAAGGTATCTCAGCAGGCCTCCTAATGGCATGTTCCAGTGCTAAGAGCCTTGGGAGTCCTGGCCACACCTAACTTGGCCTCAGTGCCCGTTCCATGGTCCCTTTTCTTGGGCTGCCAAAGGTGGCTACAGAGGCTGTAGATGAAATCCTAGACTTAGAAATGGCAACCATTATACCCAAATTCCCAAGTTTTTGCTGGGAAAATTTCCTGTTTGCGATTTACGGGTGCCAGTGAGGAGCTGGCTGGTGCCAGCTTCAGTTGCATGGAGCGACAGAGTAAATGTACAAAATCTACGTACCACGGATCACAGCTAGTTTTCTGAGACGTGTAGCTGTTAAGGATAATCCCCAAGGTTCAACACAAAGTCTCCTGTGCTGTGATACCGAATTGCCTGATATAGTGGGCTTACTGCTCTGTACTTTATTAAGTGTTATATGGAAACCTATTAAATACAGTCTCTTATTTGGTACCTTCCGTTCTTCTGGTACTAAGGCAATCTTGTGAGAGGTTCCACTTATGTAACAGCTGAATTATTTATCATAACTTCACATTTAATTCAGTTACAACAGTTAATTTCTAAATGTCAAATGAGTTCCGATGAATTGTTACTCTTCATTTTCTTGATTTGTTCTACAACCTCTTCTGCTGGCAAATCTTCCCAAGTATGATCTATTTTGTTTTTTACTACTTCTTTTTTTTTAATTTCACTAAGAGAACCTCTTGAAGTTTCTCTAGCAAAATGCAGCTGAAGAAGAATCACTTAACTTTCTACTGTGATTTTATCTTTTCTGAGCACTATTTTTATACTTTGTTCAGCTGTTGGCTTTGCAGACTGTTTGGCAGTTTTCCCACTCTTGGTGTGTCTGAAAAAGAAATTATTATTAGCTTTTATGCCTCTTATGATTTGTTTCTCAAACTTTCTTGGCCTGCTTTTCTGTTTTTTACATTTAACCTGTCAGAGTTTTTGTTCCTTTCTACTCTCTTCATCTGGCACAACTTCAGCTTCTTGAATTTTGCTCTGAAACAGTGGGCAAAAGGGGGACTGATTGCTTTATCAGGCTCCAGCTATGGGCTCCATTAGCAGTGCAAGTGCCTCTCTTGGGAGAAAGGTCCCGTGCCATCGACTTTTCACGTGGCTGCTTGAGGTTCTGGTCCCCTGCAGCACCCAAATGGACCAGAGCCCCTGGGACCAGCCAGGCTGCTTCTCCAGGGGAGCTCCCGGTACTGCTCTGCTCCTTGGGCCGTGACAGCCAGCGCAGGTCAAAGCAAAGGCCGGCAGATTAAAAAAAAAAGAGAGAAACAGTCTGTGCTGTAAACTGCATCCTTTGGCAAGACTTTGTAAGCACTGCAGTGTACAGCAGAACTAGAAACAGGAGTGCATACCTGCTCAGGGGAGTTGCTATCTATAGCATTCCCCATCGCTTCCTTGCACTTGCAGTGCAGTGAATAATGACTCTGAAAACAAATAGACAACGCACATCATTTTTATCACCTGGTTTCATAGCCAATTTATTTCCAAACAGCACGGTTAACTTACAAAACCCCAAAAGTAAACAGGTAAATTGCGAAATGGTGTAATCCCTGCTATGGGAATAAGCAAATTAAGTGTAGTAGTTTTTAAATGGAAGAAAAGCTTATAAAACGTCCTCTGGGGTTAGGAAAGCAGTTGAGTAAGTACAAAACAGTCAAAATTATCCTTCTCCTCACACAAAAACTTTCTGCCACTCCTATATTTGTCTAACATGTAACCCTAGAAATGATAAGGAAGAAACTAAAAAATGTGTTTTATTGGAAAAAGAAACCAGAAGTCCAGAAGTGTTTGCTTATATGTGCACCTATAAGAGTGAAACATGTTTAAAAAAGGAATATTTTCTACCACTTGGAAAAAGAGAAGCTCTGGAAGAGAGGACTGACGTCAAATATTTTTCTACTCCGGGTTCATCAGCAGGGTTCTGGCAGGTGCCCTTACAAAAATAGTGCACATACTTGTGAACATTCAACCATCCCCGTTGAGAGATGGCATTTCCACAGACTTGTTTGGGTTTGTTCAGAACCTGAAGCATTTTAATGGAAAATGCAGAATGTGCTTGGTGCTACGGAGAGTAATCTTTTTCTCTGGATAAAAACAAAGTGAATTGCCTAAGCAGACTGAAAGAAGTATAAAGAAGAATAAAAAATGCTTAACTAAATCGGGGGGGGGGGAAACCCACCCAAAATTTAAATGGTAATGAAGTACCTGGGAAAGGGGGAAGCACAGGTGAAGCTGATGTTTGCTAGCACACATGGCCCAGCAGACAGGGATCCCTGCCAGGCTGACGTGGAAGGAGGAACTACGGTCTCCGGTCACCTGCTCTAACCTGCAGCCTGACGCTGTTGTGCCAGATGCGCCCAGCGCGCACAGCATGGAGCACAAGTTAGTAAAGAGCTTGAGAAACTGCAAAAGACCCTGCGGTCTTGAGGCGTTTAAGCATAAAAGAAATTGGTCCTGAATATTTCTAAGGTAGGTTTTAGTACATACTTCTAACTGTCTGGTCATAATTGGAGACCGATGGTTTATGTATCCCAGGCACTTGCAGAGACTGAATGTTGGCTTGCTCAAGTACTGAAACAGACTTTAGTCTTGGTCCAGAAGTATTTAGAGTTTTAGATCTTTATTTATGGAAGGTCATTCTTAGCTGAAACCATCCATAAAGGATTTACGCTTGTTATTAAAGGGGGCTGGTAAACATCTTGTCACAAGATTAAAGAGTATTGTTTTCAACCACACTGCCTCGACCATTTGACAAAAATGCAGAAGAGAAAAGACTGCAGCCGAGCTTATGTACATGTCAATCTTGTAAAATAAACAAAACCAAACTAAAGTGTCTGTCTAGTTTCAGGCAAAATGTGAATTGCAGTTACCAGAGCTATGCTCAAGGTTGAGATTCAACAGAATAAAAAGTAAAACTATTAACAGTGGCTGGGGCATCATGTTCTCGGGTACTCGCGACAACTCAAGGGGGAGCTGTGTGTTCTCAAGGAGATCTTTTCTCTTGTTACAGGATGATGTTCTATATGCTTTTTACAGGAGAATAGTTTTAAAAGTATAAATGTTGGTCATTTAAGGATTGATAAATCAAGAAGAATGTTGTATACTCTTGCAAATGAATAGTAATAGGAAGGGACCTGCTGAGAGTTGTCACATGCACCAAAAATGCTGTGAAAGCCTGTATTTTTCCTGGGAAAGTTATAAAAAGTTTTCAGTTTGTTTGCTTACCTTACTTTTGTTGGGGAAAAAGAAACAAACAAACCTGAACCATACTGAAGCATTCTTCCAGAAATATTACTCTTCTTTGCCTCAGGTGGCCTTCCTAGACCTTTTTAGAAAACCCTACAGCCAAACAGGTGATCACGAACATCAAACTTGGTCTCACTAAAGGAATTATACCTGGACCAGTTTTGTCTTACAGCAGATGCAGTTCACTGGGCATAGGTTTAAGCTGTTTGGGTTTCAGTACGTACCTGCTAGCTCCTATTATTCCTCATTTATTGGGATGATTAATGTGCTTTCAAAGCAATAAAGTGGAGTCAGATACCAGCCTATGTTTAGCGTTGTTACATTTCAGAATGGATCCAGTGGTGCCTGGATTTTCCACTGATTACTTTTTTCCTAAAAGAAAATGTGCTGTTAGAAACCAGAGCGACCACAGACCTGTAAAGATAGTTACAGCTATAAGATACAGACTTAGATAAGATAAAACAAAAACTTTAAATTATGTGGTCCGTACTCTGAGAACATCTGCTACAACATTAAAGGGGCACTGTGCTTATTGTTCTTGGGAAGCAGTGATATTGTCAGCGGTATTGTCATCCCAAAGGAATGCATGCTTCAGACAGATGGGTGACATCCCCATGCAGGAGGGGAGGAAGGGATGCTGCATTGGCTCTTTTTTCCACGGATCTCTCACACAGGTGGTAACTGGACCATATGGAGACAGCTGAGCCCCAAGAGACAGCAGCACAACAGGAACTGTGACACTTTCTCCTTCCTAACAAGTGTGACCTGCAAATCGACACAACATGACAAGACATCTCAGACTCTCTGTGTTCGCAGTACATTTTAGTTAGCACTAGCAATGTTTTTAAAATTACATGTTATGTTAATTTTCACTGTTATGTTTGGCTAGAGAAGGAAAATATGTGTGGGACTATGCTTTTGAGCTTCTGGCCAGAGCCATCTGGAACAGGTTATTGCATCATTCATGTTATGAGATGGCAATTACAATTCAGACACTAAATGAAGCAGACCTCAGCTGATAGCGTAGGGTAGTCCGCCTTTGAAAAAGGAGAGGGGACTGTCCTCAAATACCTAGAGTTTGCAATTGGGATTCTGTCCTGGGAGGTGGACGAAGCAAGCCCTACTCTTTTTCAGGCAGAATTAGGGTTTGAGACCAAGTTTCCCATGTGGTCAGTGCTATTCACGCGGCAGTAGGGTGAGATGTGTGTAGTTCAAATCGCTGCCTGTCGTCTGCTATATCAACGTGTGACAATATCAAAAGCTTTCTTATTTGGCAGTCTCCAAGAACACTTAGATCAACCTCCATAGTCAGGCAAAAGCCCAACTTGTGAATCTCATGGAGCTTAGGTTAGATGCTATCAAAATGCAATGGTTCCTGCAAATGCCCAGCAGTCGTGTTCTAAGCATTTTACCAGTTTTGCTGGTAGAAAATTTGGTTCCATAGGGTTTGGTAGGAGCAAAATGGATGTTTTAAGCATCTAAAGCTTGGACATAGGCCCTTGAAGTGTCAGCTATTGGCAAAGTCCTTTAGTGAACTCAGGTCTGTACGGCTGTAAAAGATGTCTAAGACGTGTCTCTTTCTATGACTCTGGGCTCGCACACCTCTCGCCATACAGATCCGTGTGCTTTGACTCTGCTCCCACAGTTTGACGATGTCCTCGAGAATGTTCATAGAGTGAACTTTAAAAACATGACAAGAACATCTAAGAACGGTGTTTGGCAGATACAGTTCTGCAGAAGTATAGTTTCAGATAGAACTAAAAAAGGAGATGAAGTGTTGTAAAAGTTAGTAGATGAGGACTTGTTTTTGTGAAGCAGGCTTTTTGTTCAGGAGTGCTGAGTGTAGTTAACTCTTACTGACTTCCCTGACCTAAACACAGCTTTTGTCTCAGCATTCAGGAGCCGTTAGATTATGTTCCCCAGTGCTGAGGGCTGCTGCTAACCGAGTGTTGTGCGTTATCTGCAGGAGCATGGCGTTATTCAGTCGTAATTCAGTAATACATTCGATCATTTCATCTAAGGAGGGTAGAGTTAAGGTTACACGACATAGCTTGTTCCCTTATGATTATATATTACCCAATTTTCGAAATCCAAGGCTCAAATGTAATTAGGGCTATAGTTTCAACCCTAACTATGCACAAAGCAAACTTGTAAGAACATAGCTTCTTAACAGACCCCCGTTTTGTACTGTGGACTGTTCTGCACCTCCTCATGAAGACAAAGAAAACATCAGGGTAATCTGAATAAACTAGTGGATTTTATAACATGGGGGGATAGTTGAGACCACTGACGTGAGAGTGCTGCTGGACCTGAAGTTTAGCCACCGTCCTAAGCATAAATAGTGAAGGTGTCAGCAGATGGCGTTGAAAGATATGTTGAATTGTCCGTGTTTTCATAGGGTGAACAAAAGATTTTTTTATGTACCACAAACATCTTCTTTTATGCAACTCTTCATATCAAAGAGAGTGGTGAGAAGGGTGTGGCTGCATCTCATTGTTTTGTGGCCGATGGTAGTTACAGAAAGGTGCTGCAGAAATTCCACTTAGACATAACATCAAATCCTTTTATTTAGGAAGAAACAAGTCACCATGCTGTAAACTAGCCCAAGTTGTGGTTTGGTACACTTTTTATCCTTTGGTTTTTATCCACTCCAGCTGTCAGATGGAGACAGGAAAAATCAAAACATTTGTACAGTGTTCCTTCTTAAGGGAGCTCCTTAGGTGGTCAGGTCTGGATTCACCTCCTGCCTCCAGCGCTGGAGCACCTCTGCCAGTTGGCTGATGAATCAGAACTCTTTACTCTGAGGCAATTCTTTGGGAGCAGATTGGTGCTGCACTCGGACGGTGATTCTGGCACACGTACAACGATTTTACCGTGTGATGGTGAGAAAAATTCAGTGGATCGGCAAGTGAAGTGTCAACAAGTATACGAAGCAAGCGCTTCATCCACATGCTCAGAGCATCTGCTTTGCTGTAGAGCTGTTTCTCAGAGTTTCAGTAGACCTTCACACACCTAACATACAGTAAGCACTGCTACTTTTAGACTTCCTAGCTCTCCAGATGATTGAGTGTATTGAGAAACACTGGTCTTATGGAGTGATGAGAATACTCACTGTTAACCTTTTGCCACAATGAAAATTTGCCCAATCTTTGCTTCCTATCTCTTGCCTGTTTTCTGACCCATGACAAAACTTTCCTCTCACAACATGCCCAGCGAGCTTCTTCAGAAGTTCCTTCTGTGAGTTTTTGTTAAGCTTTTGGGATGTCTATTTAAAATAAGTTATTTGGTTCTTGTTTATCTGCAAATGAGTTGACGCTGTTGGAATAATTCTAGGAGCATGTTTAAGGCAATGCAAGTGATGTAAGCAAGTCGCTGAGAGGCAAACTGTCAGAAATGGCACTGAGCTGTCATTTTTGAAGAAATAATTTGGACAATTCCAGCCAGTTAGTGAGGTACAGAGCTCTTGCACTTCCCGTTGGCACCGATGTGACTTGTGGGTGCTCAGCAACCCTGAAGCAGCTCAGTCTTTGTATCTCAAGCTGGGTATCCATGCTTAGAGGCCGGTTTTCTGAATATCTGTGATAACAACGCTGTTTCTCTGTTTCTCAGTCTGTTACGGAGAGATGTATGATAGATTATTATCTTGTTGGACATTTCATGTTCCTTAGGAATAAAGGGTTTCCTCAAATGGAAGACTCAACAGAAATTCAAAGTATTCATTTAATGTCTATGTCTGTATTTAATGTCAGTGTTCATCTTTGGATCTAGCGTAATCTTTGCAGCATCTGATTGCTTACCTCTCACATCTCGTAAATGTTCTGCTTGACCTACTAAAGCTCTGCCTGTGGCAAAGTTGCAAAACACCTGAAAAAGTACTTTCTTTCCTTCCTCTTCAATCATAACTGGAGATCCGAAAGATATGTCTTTCCTGAAAAATATTTCATTTCACAAACCGCTCCCTTAACCGTGGGGTCAGTTTAAAAAGGGCCAGTGTTTGTAGACAAGCCATTTGTTTTCCTTTGAGCATTTAATTTGTTTATTCCTGTTTCCAAATAATCCCCAAGCAATATAGTTCCTGTAGCTGCGATCGTCATGAATTCAAGTTATTCACCTCCCAGAGGGTCAGACCTTTCATCAGTATGCCATTGGCACGAAGCAGCGAGTGTTGCATATTCATCGACCGAGACACCGGCTAGAGGGCCTCCAAAAAGCCTGACTTTTTTTTTTTTTTTTTTTTTTTTTTGTTCTCAGAGCAAGGAAAACAATCCCTTCCCTTCTCTAGTCCCTTGATAAGGGTTTCTGTCCAATAACGGTGCTCTCTGCTCTGAGGCACATTTAACTGTGAAGTTTGCAGCGGGAGAGGCTTTCCTTCAAGCTGTTAGTGTTTTATCCTGGCAGGCTCCTCGAGGTTGTTGTGAGGAGTCTAGCCAGTTGGTGAGCTTTGTAATCTAAACCAGCTGTCCCAGGCTGAGGCCCCCATTTGCATTGTTTAACATACTTAGAAAATGAAGTGTTCATTTTTAACATTCCTCCTCCAATTGGTTTAATGCTGAATTACAGAAGAGAACTAAGCAAAACCAGGTGCTTTCTCTGTATTCTCTCCAGTGTCTGAGGAGGTACAGACGGCTCCCGATCTTCTCCATTACTTGCTATTTCATTCTTTGGACTATAAATGACTGAGGAACTGAAGTGCTAGCAGAGGGTAATGTTTGGAAAAACTTTCTAGTTATTCATCAGCACAGACTCCGGTTTTTTTCCACCTTTACCCAACGGTTTTGGACATGCAAGGATTAAAAAGGTAAGTGGTATGTACGAAACTTCTTTACTTACTGAAGGGAAACCTACGTGTGAAAAATATCTGCGGCAGGGATTTGATATGCCAATCCACTTGCTAAAGCCATTTGCAGAGAGACGGGATCTCAATGGTCAGTGGTGGGGAAAGATGATCTGCCTGTTATTAAAGCTGTGCTGTCTCTGACGAGTTCCTTCTTGATCTGTGCTTATGCTCTGTGCTTTAGGAACCCCGGCATCCGCGGGAGTGCTGAATTGCGACAGCGAACGATCCCACTGGCTCCAGTGATTGATTTGAAGCTAATTAGTTACTATTGCAGAAGTTAATTACTAGTTTAAAATATTTTGCCTGCTGGGCAAGCTACTGTGGCCAGCTGAATATAGTGTTGATAGGTTGTGCTGCATGTCTGTTAATAATTCTTGGGGGGATTTGAGATCTAAAGTAACGAGCAAATTGCGATGGTGGTTGCAGGCAGAACACGTACGAGGCAGTAAGGTCACCCCCCCCACCAAGAGGAAAGAATATATCATCTTGTAACAACGGAAACGAAAGACCGTCTAGAAACGTATGAGTTTTGTCTGACCAGTTTTATAGGGGATTTTGTTAGCCTGCATTGCGCTGCAATAATGTAAAGCGTAGCCCAGTTGCTAGGTATGTTAACGTTCAGCTATAACCTGTTGTATTTCCTTCCAGTGCTGTTCTTGCTATATGCTATATGCAGTCTTTATACCAGCGTGTGCTTTAAAATCTCTTCAAAAAGATTTGAGGAATCAATAAATGAAGTGCAAACCTAAACGAATAACGTTGTATTTTGAGTGCTTTGCATCTGACTCTAAGGAAAAGTCTGTGCAGAATTTGCCTTTCCTTGTCACTCAAAAGCTGCCAACAAGCACGATCTGTCTCCACAGCACTATGAACAACCATTTTAGGGTTTATGTTTACTTTTCAGAGCTCGTGCCTGCCTCCTCATTTAAAACAAGTTTGTTCAAATGTGTTGGTCACTGTGTGTGGTTTTGTCTGATGCATCTGTAGGTCTTGTTCAGCAGCTCAGTTTGCACTGGAAATCAGAGACAGCACTCAGAGAGAAAGTTGGCAGCTCGCTTGGGTAGCAGAACTAAGGCTACCTAAAATATCCCTTTGCTTCCTGTACTGCTTTTGTGGGAATGTATTGTATACAATTGCCATTCAGAACTAGGATCCAAGATAAGCAAGACGTGGGTCTAATTGTATTGAGAAGAAATTTTATATAAGGCAGCGACAAAGCACTGAAATCCATAGTACATAGAAAAAACATAATTTTCTACTGCCCTTTCCTGGTTTTCTGTCAGTAAATACTTGGAGGTGGAAGTTTAGTTGCCCAGAATTTTCATGCTCCAGGTAAGGAGTTCCAAATACAGCCATAGAGCTCTGTTAGCAAGGGATCCTCCTCTTTCAGTTGCAGTGAAGAGACCCACTATGTCCCACTAGATGCTGAGATGATATAACTGGGGAAGGCTCCATTGAAGATAGCAGCTTCTAGTAGCTGATGACCTGGCACAGTGTGTCTACTTGCAGAACAACGTATTACTCAAGACTGAGTAAAGGGACAGAATCTGGCCCTAAGAAAATGGATTAATCTCAAATATAGTCTCCTGGGGATGAAATGCGGTTTAGCGGTTAGAGCAACTGGCTTGGATTCAGGACCTCCTGCATGACATGTCTGCAGCCCTGCCAATGCGTCACACTATGAGCTTAGGCAGGGCCTGTGCTCTGGTTTACCCATCTGTAAAATGTGCATAATGTGCAAGAAAAACTTCGATATGCTTAAAAGAAAGGTGTCAGAGAGGGGCAAAAATACTTCATTGAATATTACGCACTTGTTCATTAAGCAGCTGATGCATGGCGTATCATAAAAAATCGATTAGTTAATAGACACATTTAGTCTGATTCTGATCATAAAACCATAGTAAAATTAATGACTCTGAGATCTGAATCTGGCCCACAATTTTATTACTCCCTCTCCAGAGGCCAAATTCATGTGAGCAAATCTCTGTGGAATACACTGAAGTGTCACTAGAAATTAATTTGTCCATGTGTATTTAATTCTATTATAATGAGCCTGGATATCGGAAGGTTTTCAGCCTATTTTCTATGCACGTTACAGGATACTGACTGCTTTCACACTGGCCGTCTGCCTTTCAAGCCCTGGAAAAGCACAGGTGAGAGGTGCACACAGAGATCTATGTACTGTTTTGTACTGAAGCGCTATCTGGCATGAGACTTAACTGGCTAGCAGGTGAATAGGAAGCTCTGTGGTCTGGGGTTTACATGAAGAGGAAGCTGTGTGGTCTAAGGGTTTAGAGGGGAGAACTTGGAGCCAGCGGGATTCTGGAGTTGAACATGGACTGAGCTTATTGACTCATCCTTGCCAGCTCAGCAAAATATCCCTGTAGAAACCTGGACCTTGCTGAAAACCTGATTCTGCCTCTGAACTGAGCACTTCTGGAAAAGGAAATAAGAAAAGCCATCCCACGAGAGCAGGGACATCCACATTTGGAAAACTTATTCAAATAAATTGGTATTTTCTGTGTATAGCAGGATCTTGTCTTAAGACTGTTTAATTTTGGACTGGGATCCTGAATGACTGCCTCCTAGTTTTCATTTTAATTTATGCCCGAAACCATTTTTGTTCAAGAAGCAGAGCTTTTGAGGGTGGATGGAAGTAAAGCAGTCCAGTTCTTGAAATAGCAGAAGCATTAGTTCTTTGTGTTCTTGGGCTCCAAGTGGACTTTAAATTAGGAAAAACAGTTCCCAAAGGCATGTTAAGTTTCAATTCCTAGTTGATAATCCAGATATACTCAGTGTCCAGAGCTGTGTTTCTAAATACCTTTGCCAAAAGGCTCTGAACTGTAGTTGGTTTTTTTTTTATTACATTGAAAATTTCCTGCACATGGCATGCTTATTGATATTTTTTGTGAACATTGGATCTGTATGGGAAATGATTTTCATGCCCCTGGAGAATTTTTGAGATGTCTTTAAGGGTTTGTTTTTATAATTTAAAAACTATTGTTTCCATTGCTATTTTTATAAAAACATCTTGTACCGTAACTTGATTTTGAAGTCTAAGCAAAAAGCAACTTGAAAACAAGATGATAGCAACAAATTCTCTCTGAAGACGTTGAAACCGGTCATTTCAACAATATTGGAATCTTTTCTAGAACAAAGTTCTAGAAAGTTGTTGAAGCCAGTTCTACTGTAGTTTCAGTCTTTCTGAATCAGAGTTTACTATGCAAAAGAAAATAATTTTATTAAAACCTATCTTAACTTTTCCTGCTAACCTAGGCATAGTGTATATGCCACAGCACAGAAAAGAGAACAAAAAGTAGAGTGCATACATTCTTTAAAACATGAGGCTGATTATACTTTCTCCCATCAGAATATCTTGGCTTTCCACTGCATGATACCAAAGCATCTCGGAATGCCAAAATAAATGATGGCAGAATTCCTTGACGCTTCTAGTAGTGGTTTTGTGTATTCATGTGTGTGGCAGGTGCAGTCCAAATAGTGCCACGTGTTTCGCTTCATGTCCCCTCCCTAGTACCTGCTTCCACTGGCTTATCCATCTTCCCCCCTTGTCTCCCATCTACAACTTACCACTTTTCCAAACATGAACCAAGTACTTTAATCTTCCACTGATTTCTTCCACAAAGTCCAAAAATAAGTGTCTTTATCATTTAATAACAACAAAAAAGGAAGAATCTTGAACACGCTCCATCATTCTGCCCTCTGATTATTTCAATGGTTCCTGTTTTCTGGGTTTCTCTTGCTTAGATTCCTTAGTATAACCTATTAACTGGCAGGATCCTGTGCTTGTGAAAACTGCTTGGCCTGTTGCTAAACAGCTGGAGGCCCAGTCAAAAACTAGGGAGGGCAGGGAATCGTTTTAGTGGGCTTTGGCACAATCATGACCAGAACTGCCAATGTTTTAGAACTGCTGAGGGTCACCGATGAGGTGCTGAAGACTCCAGGTTGCAGCCCTGATAAAGACCAGCACCAGAGAATAGCAAGGAACAAGTAAACTTTCAAGCCTAAAACATGTGTCATGTAAAGAGTTATCCTCTAAAAATCAAAAGGTTTGGTGCAAAGTAAAAGCTTTACTTTTGTTAATCTTGTTATGTTTTAACTATGGCTTCCATTCAGTCAGATGGCTAACATCTCGAGATACATGTACTGAAGTGCCTGTATGTGACGTTTTAGAGCCCGTTAGAGAAGTTAGCTAGTACCTTTTAACTGAACCCCCCTCTTCTGGCAAAAACAAGACCCCAAAATAGAAGAATGTACTCCTGTGTTAACAGCTGGTCTGGAGCCCATTGCTCACTGTGTGTTGGTTACCCCTGGGGAGATGAACAGCCTGACACCGTCAACACCTGAGGGAACTACCCCCGAGTTAAGGGGCTGGCATCTGAGCTGAGGTCTGGGTTCATGCCTTGCTGACTGTCCTTTGGGGAAGGGACTTTATTTTGGTGTGCTGTATCGTGCTGAACAACTGTACTAAGCGTAATAATCCAGATGAGCATTTGACTCTGCAACCCTCTCATTTCACAGTCACTGAGTGTCCTTTGTTTTCTCATTTTAGCAACAATGCACTAATGGGTTTGACCTGGACCGTGCCTCTGGGCAATGCTTAGGTAGGACTTTCATTAAATCAATACATTTAAATTGAGATTCAGAAATCCTGACTTGATAGAGGTAACATTGTGCTGCTCTTAGTATGTTTCAGTTGAAAAGTTCTTGCTGTATGACAAATATGTGTGTTTGTGTACATGTATATACAAAAACATATATGTGTGTATATAAATATGTGCGTGTGTTTACATAGCACAAGTATATACTGATCTTTGACATTGCTGAGATACTAACTGGCCATCATTGCCTCTCAAATAGCTGAGATGCATTGAGTTTGGGAGCTCAGTCTAGTTGCCAAATGACAAGGGTTGTTTACGTTCCTCTTTCTCCTCCAGACTATTTACTATCTTTGTTGGCAGCCTCCACCTGGAGGCTCAGATAGTCTGCCACTGCTCAGGGTTGAAACTCCAAGTAAATTGTTGAGGTAATATAGGGAAACACGCACTTTGCCCTATAGCATCTTTTTATCAATGGCATTCAGTCTCCAGGGCAGCATCTTCTGCGTGCGTTAAATCACTCAAACAGTAAGGGAAAAACCAGCGACAGATTGCTTGCCCTGTCATAGCAGCCTACTGCTTTGTGCTCCGAGAACCAAGCGAATGCTCGGTTTGGCTAAACCATTTATATCTTTCTAAATTTAAATCAGCAACTACCTCAATCAGAGCAAGAAAGAGGTCCGAACCACGTCCCCACATCTGAACATCCCTAACTTTTTCTGTGGGAGGGAGATCGGGAGTTCCAAATCAGGATCCAAGTTTCACAGCTGGGCAAACCAAACCACCAGTGTTTGAAATCCTGATCTGCATGTTGTGGTTTGGACAGACCCTCTAGCAGGAACAGGCGGTAGTATGCTGTAGCCATGTGTAAATCAGTGTTTAAACCAAACATTTATAGAATAACAAAGCAGGCTTTCCCCTCTCCCTCTACCCTCTAATAGTGAAGTAAGACAAGTAGAACACAGGATATGTTGAATATATGGGATGTTTCCTGGTTTAGTATGATCTAACTTCAAAGTGAGGCTCCACAAGGAAGGATTAGCTTTTCCGTTCAAAGAGAGTATCAAATTTTTTAGCAAAGTCTTGAGAAAAACATGTTAACTGTTTTTTGGGTAAGTAAGTCAAGTCCCACTAAGAAGCAATCACTCATTTAACGTTTGCGATTTCCTTCCAGATATTGATGAATGTCGGACTATTCCTGAGGCCTGCAGAGGAGATATGGTGTGTGTCAACCAGAATGGTGGCTATTTATGCGTACCCCGAACAAACCCAGTGTATCGGTCACCATATCTGAATCCTTATTCAAATATTTATCCACCACCCCCAGCACCAGGCCCCGTTCCTAACTACCCTACTGTTACAAGACCTCTGATCTGTCGATTTGGTTATCAGTTGGATGAAAACAATCAGTGTGCTGGTAAGTAGTAGAAAACTTTATTCTACATTTTTATTTATATTAAAGCTTGTCCGACATTGGAGAAAAAATTGTCCTGCAATTATCCTTGTTACTGTATGACTCAAGCCCAGTCTTTTGAAGTTCAGCTACTTTTTTTAAAGGATGTGAGCTCTACATTTCATATGGTCATTATTCAGTGCAAGCTAAGATATGATTTATTCCTATTATTTAATCAGTAAACCCACTTTTATGAGAGAAGTAATGTTTTTGAGATAAACAACCATCTGATGGCAGGGGATTTGTCAGGGCATGCCTTCTATGCTTATGATTCTGTCCTTGAGAGAGAAGATAGATGGCCCTCCATTTGAAGTATTAGATGGGGACTGAGGAAACCTTGATACTGTTCTTGGCAGTATGCGACCTTGTTCAGATTTCTGGACCTCAGACTTCCTCCTTTAAATGGTATAAATAAGAGTTGTTTCCTTCCATGCTTTGTGTTCTTCACTTAAACTGTGAGCCCTTTGGAGTCATACATTGCTTATCGAGAGGGTGGTACACAACTGTTAGCATTACCCTTGCTTTAATGACTATAGACTTCAGCTGAGACTGGAACTCCCTTATTCAAGGCACTGCACAAACACACGGGGAAAGAATTCCTGCCCCAGCAGAGCATTGACATTGCCTTAGCACTTTGATATTCCCCAATCTCCAATACAAAAACCAAATAACGCTATGAAAAATTTCTTGTGTTGGTAGTTGTTCTACTTTCACATCTTTTGATAGATTCTGATTCCACTTACTGAATTTTATACTGTGTTTAACTTGGATATAAGCTGCTCCTGTGTTACTCAAATTTAAGGGAGATTTAGATTATACCCCTTTGGTTTGCTTGCTTTTGATAATGTCATGTTATGAAGGAATGGAGAGAAAAATTCTGAACTACATTGAAGTAAATTCCACTGGCCAAAACATTTATTTTCATGGCAAACTTGGAATCAAGAGACCAGGATCAAACTGATCATTGGCAGCTGCTTTGGATAAATTCTGGAGATGTAGCCCACAGGTCTACCACGAAGTTAATCTATAACTACTACTACCACCACCACTACTACTACTACTACTACTTATTTCTGTGTCTCAGTTGTCCTAATGGTAAAGTGAAGTTTTTATCAGTTATTACATGTAGCTAATAGTCTCGAGATTTTTGTCAAAATCTTTTTTGAAATAGGACTGGTCTTTGAGAAGAAAAAAAGCCCAAACTACAGAAGATATGAGCTTTCAATAGAGAATTTTTCATGTCTGTAGACTAAGGAACTGTATTTAACTCAGAACATTTCTTTTTTGAATGCTGCTGCAGAACAACACAAGAGCTAAAACTGACTTGTCTTTTGGGCTGATTCTGCCCTATTGTCTGAAATTTCTGGCAGGACTTGGTTTCAGATGATGTACTTTGTTTGCTTCCCTAATGAGGAGACCGTGATGCTTCATGGGAGCTGTGAGAGTTTAGATTTAAATTCGGCTACTTTGGGGCACATTTTTCTGTATTTGAATCATTGCCATCATTATGTTCCAAGGTGGGAAAAACGTATTTTCTAACTAGCGCTCATAGTAACACCTACTGGAAAACTAAAAAACCTGGGTTTTTCAATGAGTTTTGAAATCCTGGGATAACTGATGCATTTGCTGTAAAAATAAGCATGTGTACTACCCAGTTCTTTGAAAATTGCAACTAGTCCTTCTGATCTTAGCAAATTGATCAGCCTCGGTTATTTTATCTACTGATTTGTAGGCTTCCAGGAGTGTTTTCATTTTGCTAACTTTGATGTAGATGAATCAGGAAATGGGGCAGTTAGTGGAACAGAAGTGCTGAAATCAAAGGGGAAATGAAAGCCCTATATTTTACTCTCTCTGGCCTGCTTCATGCAGACCATACTAATCAAAACAGGTGGATTTTGGAAACTTTTACAGTGGGTCTTCCAGCCTGCAAAGGGCATATATGTTCTTATCCACGCTGGCAGAGCTTTGAGGACTGATGCTTTCTTCAGTCAGGGCTGTTCACTTCTGTCACTTTAACTTTCAAATATGGGAATTTAATTGTGAGGGAAAATCTGGTGAACAGAGACATTAACAAGAATAGATGGGAAAGAACCGACTGCCATTTGAGTACCACAGTTAGCTGGAAGCAGTTTTTGAAAGTCTACATCAGGTTGGAATTTGGGCAGATGATGGATCATATTTGTGTGAGAGGAAGAAAAGCAAAACTTAAAGAAAACAAGACCTGTCAGAGCAAAGGGGTCTCTGCTTGGGTTAGATTTCATTTTTCATTTAGTGAAATCCTCTGGAGACATTCACTGTCTTGATGCAGTATTTATTTTTGTATCTGTGTGCCCTAGGATGGAAAGTGTGAGCACCAAGGGAAGTGGTATGAGTACATGTCTCACTGCAGTGGTGGTAGGAAGGACTGATCCCCTGTTTCCAGGACTTCTGGTACAGTTAACAGGGGTGATGTGCAGACTCGTGCTTGAAGGCCTTGGAGATGAGGTGCCGGAGAACCTTGACAGGGTCCTCAGAAACCACCAAGATTTCACTTAGGTCATTCAAGAAAGTCTGAATCACATAAGTCATGGCTCCGTCTTATTATAAGTTGATCATAAGCATTGCATCATGTTAATAGTATTTCAGTTGCTCTGTGCTTCCCTGCTTGTCAGCATTCAGCATGCCCTTAGGATACAAAGCCCTTCAGGGGTTAATTTTGTGGTGGAATGGGTGAAAAGAGTAAACTAGAAGCTATTTTGCCCAGTAGCTGAGCCACTATATAGCTTACAGGTTTGTTATGTTGGTGTTCTGGCACTGCCTTCCAGCGCCTTCCTTCCAAATAAAATTAGTCACAGGTATTTCCATTAGAGATGATGAGACTTTTTGCTATTGACTTCAGGGGAACCAGAGCTATTCTAATGCCAATGTTTCTGAGAAATCTCCAGTTTTTAACAGAGTACACATTTTTGTCTGGTCACATATGGGGTTACAGGTCTGGGCCACATTTTCTATAGCTAGGCCAACAGAAATCTTTACTTTCTCTTTGAATTCCAGTCAAAACAGCTTATTAAACACAGGAACCTTCCCTGGGAGATTTGCAGCCTCAGCTTTGAAGCACTGAGCTTGTTCAAGAGACTTCAAAAGTGAAATAGGATAAAAATTTGATCTGAAAGCTGTATGAGACTTAACAAGCTCTTTTTTTTTTTTTTTTTTTTTTTGATTATCCCCCCCCTTTGCTAGAGCTGACAGAAACGTAGGAAGGCTGCAAGAGGGTCGCTCTGTCCCAGCCCAGTATCTGGCGTGCCTGCCAAGGCTCCACTTTCCCTGGCTCTCAGAGGAATGTGCACCCCGGGTGGTTCAAATAACATTCCCCCTCATGGGGGCTGATATATTCCAGCACAGCAAAAAAAGAAATATAAGCCATTCTTCTCCCTTTCGAGTTTTTTTGGCCTCATCTGTTCTGACCTAGATGGTCATAGACAGGGGTTAGGTGTCCATGCTCCTTCCTCATCCTGTTCACCACTCAATCTTAACAAGACTCTTTTATCTCCAGATCTCCTCCTTTGCGAAAACAAAACCCTTCCTGGCATGAGTGCCTCCCAAAGGCACCCGCTGGTGACCACTTTTCCCACTCCAGTGTCCTCTGCGTGGTGCAGAAGTAGCTGTAGCCATTTGTGGCAACAGGCAGAGAAATATTTTAGTGACAATTACTTTTTATATCTTCTGTGGGTTTGATTCCTGATATATGGTATTTTAACTTTGGAGTTGCTGAATGCTTTATATCTTTTATGTATAAATGTAATGTGTTTTCAACAGCATGAAGACTGTATAAACTCATTCCAAAGCAGGTTAGGAATGATTTATAGCCACAATTAACACTGGAATAAAACACCACATACAGGAAAAAGCAAAGAACATCTAACGCAAGACTGCTGCTTGAACTGTTTGTCTTCTAACGCTACTGCTCTATAAATACAGAATGGTTAGTCATAATAATGACTTTTTGTTCAAGGAACTTGGTCTAGTAACTGTTGGCAAGATTAAACTGGAGCGAGGGCCCATGTTCTTACATTATACATTTGTAAGCTGAGAGCTCTTTCCAATTTCCCTTCATTCCACCTTGCTGTTTCCTGATTTACAATGATCTTTAAAGCATGCCTCAAACACAGATCCTTCTGGGCATTGTGGAAAGAACTGTAATGGGTGGGCTCTTATTTTTGCTTTCTCTCTTATTAATGCACATGCACAATGTGAGGAGATGGTGGGGGTGGGGAGGCATCTAAGAGGCTTGAATGGAGGGATCAGAGAAAGCAGACCGCAAAGATGGAGAAGTAGATGTTAGGACAGGTGTAGGTGTAAGGCAAGATGAGTATGACCTAGAGACAGAAAGAAGGGAGGAGGCCAGAAGAGTTAATAAACGTGATGGGTTGACCCAGGCTGGAGGCCAGGTGCCCCCCAAAGCCGCTCTGTCACTCCCCTCCTCAGATGCACAGGGGAAAGAAAATATAATGAAAGGGTCATGGGTCGAGATCAGGACAGGGGGAGATCACTTGCCAATTACCATCACAGGTAAAACAGACACAACTCAGGGAAATTAGTTTAATTTATTACCAATCAAATCAGAGTAGGATAACAAGAAATAAACCCAAATCTTGTGTGGTCAGTGCATCACACATTGCCTCTGCCGCTCCTTCCTCCTCATGGGGAGGACTCCTCACACTCTTCCCCTCCTCCAGCGTGGGGTCCCTCCCACAGGAGACAGTCCTCCATGAACTTCTCCAACTTGAGTCCTTCCCACTGGCTGCAGTTCTTCACGAATGCTCCAGCGTGGGTCCCTTCCACAGGGTGCAGACCTTCAGGAACAGACTGCTCCAGTGTGGGTCCCCCATGGGGTCACAAGTCCTGACAGCAAACCTGCTCCAGCGTGGGCTCCTCTCTCCACAGGGCCACAGGTCCTGCCACAAGCCTGCTCCAGCGTGGGCTTCCCACAGGGTCACAGACTCCTTTGGGTGTCTCCACCTGCTCCGGCATGGGGTCCTCCACAGGCTGCAGGTGGATATCTGCTCCACCGTTAACCTCCATGGGCTGCAGGGGGACAGCCTGCCTCACCATGGTCTTCTCCACAGGCTGCAGGGGAATCTCTGCTCCAGCACCTGGAGCACCTTCTTCCCCTCCTTCTTCACTGACCTGGGTGTCTGCAGAGTTGTTCCTCTCACATGTTCTCCCTCCTCTCTCTGGTTACTGTTCTGGCAGGTTTTTTCCCCCCTTCTTAACTATGTTATCCCAGAGGTGCTACCACAGTGTCTGATGGGCTCAGCCTTGGCCAGCAGCAGGTCCATCTTGGAGCCAGCTGGCATTGGCTCTGTTGGACACAGGGGAAGCTTCTAGCAGCTTCTCACAGAAGCCACCCCTGTAGCCCGTCTGCTACTAAAACATTGGCACGCAAACCCAATACAATAAAAACAAACAAACAAAAAAAACCCAACCCAAAAAGCCCCCCCAACCTCCCCCAAAAAACCACATCATCTTTCTTTCTAAAACAAAAGCTAAAATTGTTCTTCAAGGCCTCATCTGTGGAGTAGCCATTGCTTCACCTTTCCTCATTTCTCAAAGACTTCCAGGACGTCCTACATTCCCCACCTACAGGTCCTACATTTGTGGAGTGAAACTCCTTCCTTCATAACATTACCTTTGCACAGATGGGGTTTAGATCATTATCATTAATATTGCAAGCATACCTAAACCCCACATCCAAGCCTGCAATCGTACTGACCTGCCCTCTGTGCGACCTCATTAAGAACAGCCTAGGCCTAGATGAGTTTTCAAGCAAAATAAAGGAACCAGATGTGTGTGTCTGGGGAGAGGGGAGGGAAATGAAGATACAGGGAACTGAGATGAGGTGCCCAGGTCTTGCGGCAGTCGTGGCTAAGGCTGGGGTTGGAGGATTTTGCATTCAGTTCCTGACTTTGCTATTGCAAACATGCTGGGTATTTTGGGGCTTCAGGTCATTCTGTGTAAATTGAAATAATAATTCATTTTCAGGATTGTACCAAGGATAATTGCATAAGTAGATGATAGGTGCTGAGATAATTCCTTGACAAGTATCATGTAAAATTATGTAAACAGGAGAAAAAAGGCCCAGTTTAATAATCCTGCAACAGTGAAGCTCAGAGTGAGACGTGAGGAACTGATTTACTTTCCTAGTGCACTAAACTGGTTGGAAATCACTGGGCACTTTTGTCTATGTTTCTGCATAGATCAGAGGAAGGGGCAAGTCCCAGAACTTTATCAGTATCTCCCATTTACTTCAGGAATACCTGTGCTACAAAAGCTTTCAATGGTTATTTTATCCTGGAATTTTTCAGTCACCATCTACTTCTGCTGTGCTCATGTCCTGTTTTAGCATAATTCAAGATGGTTGACACTTGATTATCTAATGTAATGAGACTAGACAAGCCAGGTAAAATAAAGATGTGGAAAATATACAAACTATATACATTAAGACAGAAGACCATATGCCAGGGGACTAATGGAAGAAGGATCATTAACGTCATAGACTACAGACATACTTAACATAACCCTGTCCCATCAGATAAATCTACATTGTACAGCTCCATACAAACATAACTATAATTCTTCTGGGTCCACCCTCAGTGCTTCTGATCTGATGATCTGATCTATTCACAACCTCAACAATCTTCCTGAAGGTAATCACGAGTTGACCATAAAACATTCATAGGTAACAAGGTACATCTGAAAACACTCAGAGCTTCTTTCTCCCTCAGAAAACCATTGCACCAGCACAGAGGATGGGCCGGGGCTGAGGAAAGACAAGATTCAGCTAATCCCTACAGTAGGGTCCATCAGTGGGGTCATTCCTACAGAAATTTGACCACCAATAAATGTATCCTCCCCCAGCAGAATTTACCAAGGGGAATGAGGGTGGAAATGCTGCTTTTTGCTCAAGTGAATCCATTCATGGTTGAGGAGTTGGCTTGATAGAAAAGGTTGTTGTACGTATCTGTCTGTAGTGGGGTAAACTGAGCCTTCTGTGGCTTGGATTATTCCTTCTTTCATTCCTTGCTAAGTGCAGTGTCGGAGGAGTACGGTCTGGTGGTTAAAGCACAGGCGAGTGCTTCATTTATTTGTGAAGCTTCTACTACTCACAAAAAATGAGTAAAATTGAACCAAGAAATATAACATGCAAGCCAAGAAGGCTGGCATGTTATTAAGAAAACTGGCATCTCTGTGTACTGTAATGAAAAATAGCCAGCTCCTGGGTATGGCAAAGTGTACCTGTAAGTGCAAGTCCATCATTCTGCATGTCAGTGCCTTTCAAGCATCACTGACCAACTGTATTTACATGTGATGATGTGAGAAGGGAAAATAAAATAAACACAACTACAGTACAGCCACAACCAAACTTCCCTGAACTACAGTCATACTGGATAGATAGCTGGATGAGACCAAAAACTCCTCTTAGACCTGTGATTATGATCCCCATTGACTTTGGTGAAGATTTTAGGATCTTGGAGCAGAAGTTTTGCAGTGAATTTATTAGGTTTAAATTAATCTGTCTTGAGCCTAAGTCACTGACCATAAGTGGCTTCTGGTCAGGGAGTTTGGTACAATATTTTCCTCCTGCTAGACTCCTAATACCATGATAAGAATTTCTTCAACATTGTGGGGGAAGAACAGACAGCTGGTCAGAAGAGTACCTTGTGACTAAAAACTGTGGCCACCAAGAGTGTTTGAATTTGCTTTCAACTTTACCTTGAACTAAACCGATTCTGTCTGTGCAAGTGTCATCACTTCCTTATTAGAGATGACTAAAAGTTTTCCGGTTTCTTCTGTCCTGAGGCTGGTAGCCAGGAGGGAAGCACAGTGGCATACAGAGAGGGACAGCTGAATGAGAATGTGTCACGTTACAAACCATAGCTGGTTTGTATGCAGAGAAGGGACATAAGCACAGAAGGGACAATGTCCATGTCTCGTTAGATGTGCAGGCCACAGTCCAGACACAGGAAGGTTAAAATCTCTCTAGGCTGTGACCTCTCTACTTCATGATGCATTTCAGTTTTCCCTCTTTCCTGGAGTTGTATGATACTTTGGTATACAAGGTGGCAAGAACCCAGGAATCCTGCCTCCCTTGCACTTTGGAGACCGCAAAGGGAAAGGGTCTGCAAGGGAATGAGGTTTAACTGATACTCTCGGTTTTGGTTGGTTTAATGGCCTTGGTTAAGCTTGGTCTCTGAAACGGGGGTTACTGGTCACTGGGCTCTGAGCCAGATAATACATAGACTGCAGTTGTCACCAAGAGCTAGTTGGCAGGAGGTTATATCTGACTCACTTGAGAGAAGCAGTAATGGTGCCAGCCTGCCATATCCTCAGGCATGTGCTGGCCTGGGCAGGGCTCTCACCCTGGCTGTTAATCTCTGAATGATTCCTTAGACTCGCTGCTAACAGCAGTTGGATACATGGGGGTTTGTGGCCGCCTTGCCTTTATTATGTCTTACTTCCAGGGATTTCAGCAGTGCCAGATCAGTTAAAGTCACTATGTACTGATTAGCTCTGTCTGCTCTGGAGCAGATTTCATGAGCTTTCCTTTGTGGGATAGCTGTCATGCAAGGCAGTCCCGCCAACAAAACAATAAGAGGGCTTAAAAGAAAATGAAGTCACTTAACAGTGCTGGAAGATTGACAGACTTCACAAGTACCCTTCCTCAATCCATTGGCTCTGCGGCTTGTTCTTCCCTCATTTTCCTAATGGTGTCTGTTTCGGCTGTGGATGCCTCGCTTTTTGCTGGGACCCTCAGGGACTTTGGTTGCATGACTGATGCCTTCTTTACCTCCCTGTGGCATAATGTGCAGAGTTCAGTATGTGGTAGAGCGTCTTTTTTTATCTGCAAGGCTTATTTATTTTCAGTGCCCTTAATAGCACCAGCACTCTACTCAGGCCTATGTTAAACTTTGCTTGTGTTTGCAGGACCCACAGTGCCTAGAGGTGGCAGTGTTCTCAATGACTTTAAAGTCACCATTTTTCTTGGCCTCTCCCTTATATGTTTTGGGTCAGATTTGTTTCTTTTTGCTTGGTTCCAGCCTGAAATTGGCCATGGTTATATGTCACAATCAAGATATTAAGCCAAAATATATAGAAAATATGAACTGGCTCCTTTACCAATATAAATCAGCCAGATGGACCATACATTTTGCCAGACTCTATAGGCAGAGGTAATATGCTGGCATTGCTCCTTTGTCTTGTCCATAGGACACTGGACCCATGACACAGCTGCCGTGCAGAAATATAAGAGCTGCCTGATGTTGTGTGGAGTTTAACATGCTCTGACCCCTTTGTCTGCCAGTTGACTGGCTTCCCATTTTAGTACTTCAATGAGATGAGAGAATTTTTCAAAGCAAATAAAGCTACCAGGAGATGAATGGGAACCACACACCACCAGCCCAGTTCAGGGGAGTAGTTTCACTGTTCTGCCTCTTGGCTGGGTTATGCTGCCCATTGGGGAATGACAAGACACACTGAAGTCCATCTGCAGTTTTAACACCAGCAAAACTATCTCTGCTTTTAGTTCTTTTCAACCATAACTCATAGCTGCAAACGCCCTGTGGTATTAGGCTACGCTGCAGTGTGAGGAGAAGGATGGTCCAGATGATAGGGCAGTAGTATAGGTGACACGACAGCTGAGATAGAGGCCCAGGTCCCCAGAGCTTGGTTAGGTCCCTTGCTGTCACTGACCCTCATCCTCGGTGGAAGCTTAGCATGTATGTGCCCCTTCATCTGACCTGCAGTCTTTGCCACAGGCTGCCAGCACGACCTCAGACCTCTTTGCTCAGTATCATTTTCAGAATTGACTACTTATCCGAGGAATCACAATATCTGAGCAACCAGCTGGAAATCCTAGAGAGGTCTAGGTTTTCAGGCAGAGGCATTCAGCACTTTCTGAAAGTCAGGGTGTGAACGGTGTCTTCACTGAGGCACCTGCAAGTGTGTATATACAAACTCAAAAGTCCTTCTGGAAAATTTCCTTAGCTTTTCTATGGCTCTGCTCTACATCAATAAGATGCCACTACAGTGAGAATAAATCTGCGTTCATGAGGCATTCAGATACTAAAACACAAGAAGTGCTTCAGCTAAACAGGGAGAGCCTAGGAGGAGGGGGAGAGGAGTGCATCACAAACTTGCAGGGTCTGAATAAATCCATGATCTACTGCTTGGTCTGACACTAACTGTGTTGTTTGGTTTGGGGTTGGTTTTTTGCCTTGTTTTTCCACAAAAAGAAATAGTTTTAATGTCTGCTTTGTTCTGATATTTTAAGCTTGTTTCCATTTTCTAATATTTTTTTTTTTTGAAGTAAAATTCTTGCTTTCCAGCCAGCCCCCTGAGTAAATGAAACATTAGCTGATGAGCCAGTAAATTGGTGGTTGGATCAAAGGCATTAACTGGTTTTGTGGTACAACCCCAACATATCTGTAGGTGACACTGAATGGGAAGATTGTACAAATAGTAATGCACAGAAGTCTAGAAACGCTACAGTTGTGGTCAGGAAATTAAGGGACTGGAAACCCAGCAGTAAATGAAAAGATAAGCTAACACATGGCCATCTGATGGAAGATGAACAGTAGAAGGCAGTGATGTCAAGAGCAGTGTAGCATGGGGCAGTTTCTGGCAGTGGTAGTGAGACTTGTCATCCCAGAACAGAGAGGGAATAGTCCTTCGATATGATCTGCTGAGAATGGATCCAACATACTGACATTAAGTTTAAAAGTACTTTACTACCAGATATGTTTATGGTAATCTCAGTATAGCGCAACAGTAAATTGGGGGCATTACTGAGGCTGACTTTGACTAAAAAAGTTAAGTATATTGTAAAACTTAGGGTAAGATGACAGCAATTGGAACTGTAAATGTCAGAGAAGCAGAAGTTGTGTATGGTGGGTGGTACAAAAGAATGATTATTCCTGAATAGGATATACTTTGCTGAACTGAAGGAAAATTACTTTTAGACTGAACATAGTAAAGCCCTTTATGACAGCGTGGTGTACCAGGTTATACAAGAATACACTAGGTGTGTTGTAGTGGAGGAATAGTACAAAATGTATCAGCAGAAGCATTTAAAAACTGCCTGGAACAATTGTTAGCAAGAAAGAGTCTTGCACAAGTTGAGGGTGGGATAGATGTTATCAGGTATCTTTAAATTGCTGTACTTTTGAGTCCTTTGATGTATTTCCAGCTTCCAGTGTGCTCAGAGGCACAAAACTGTTTGCTTTATCTAATGCTGCAGAGAAAATTTCATATCATGGGTAAGAGCCTCCACCCATTAAATAACAGTTATTGTCACTATGGTGGAGCAACGCAAAGCCGAGATAGCTTAAATGGGTAGCCTGACATCCCCTTTCCGAAGGAGGAATCTTGGAGCAGTGCAGAGTCAGTTTGCCAGACTGCCACTCCTCACTCCCAGAGCAGGCACCAGGCCAGGGAGAGGAGGTGTGGTCCAAAAGCTATGGCGAGCTGCTGATTTCCTGCTATCGCAACTCCTGTGGGGAATCCCAAACCAGGCATAGGCTGGAGCAGCCTTGGATCACGCTCATTTAATTCAAAGGCAGGCTGCAGTGATATATACAACACTTGTTGCCAGCAAATCACTAAGCATTGCATCTGGAGTTTAATTCAGAAGCAGATTGAAATTATTTTAATTAAAAGCAGGACTGACTTTGTGATGGAATAGCCCAGGACTGTGTATTGACAGCTATAGGTTGCTTTCACACAGTCGTCCCAAAAGACTGTAGCATGCCAGCTTTAGGAAGGAGGTGTTCTTCCCCACTAAATCAGTGCTATTTGAAGATGTGGTTTTGTAAAACTTGTATTATGTTATGCAGCTAGTACATTGCATTTTGGGGCAAAATTCTCAGTGAAATCAGTGATTTTTTACACTTTTTTTTCCAGCTTGCAACATGACAATTTGGCTTATTGACATTTTCAAGAAGTTTAACTAGACATAGATGAAAAGTGGCATAAGAGAATGATAAACTTTTACAGGGTTACACATAAGACACCCAACTCTGCCTATGATTATAATTTAATTGAAAAAAGTGAAAATTTTATCTCCATATTACCAGGCAATTTTGAAAACGTGACTGTAGGTTTGAGCCCAGTGAGCTATGGCATTGACATGTCCTGCACAGACTGAAGTATACCTCTAAATGTAATTAGCAGCTGACAATTTGCAGTATAGTCATTAATGGCTCAGCAGGTCATGTGCATTCTGAAGCTGATAAGGGATGTATATCGTCACCAGATACAAAATACCATCATGCTCTGCTCCACCAAAACCTCAAGCTGACATCTAGAAGCTTGGGACATGAAACCATTTCAGAAATACATGATCCATCCCTGGTTCATTCCTTTCCTTCTGACCTGGGGAGGGACAGGAAACACCAAATTAAACACTGTCTACAGTATGTGATTGGAGATGATTAGAAAGACTACAAATGGTAAAATACTAATCATGCTAAGGATTTGCTAGGCATGCTTCTATGCTGGAGATTGTAGAGACTGTGCCTTCTAAAATGTGCCTGCTTTCTTGCATGACTGAGTATGACCAGAGACCTTGTGGTAATAACAGGCTAATAAAGGAAAGTAGTATGATAAAGGAAAAAATGTAATTTAGCTTTTCACCAGAGCAGGCCCACATAATGGCAAATTCACTGGTATGTGCCTTGTGGAGAGTAAGAGCAGGAGTTTGCTCCAGGAATAACCACAGACATTAAATGTTCCCACTGATTGGGAAAATTGCCTTTTTTGTTTATTTATTTACTTGGGTTTTGGTTGTGGTTTTTTTAATTACCTAAACAGAACATATTTTTTCAGGACAGGCTACTTGGAATTGAACCATTTGGCTTGGGAATGCTCAATGTGAACGTGTCTTTCTGAGCTTTCATGGGTTCTGTGAGAGCTGGTGGGATTGCCCGTGACATCATTGGTACAATGACTGGCCACGTGTTCAGCCTTTAGCGCTAGTCAGCAATTTCTGAATTCTGGTGCAAAGAAGGTAGACTGACCTTGATGCTTTGGGGAGAAAAATGTGCAGATCTGTATGCGTGAACAGGACAGTCCTGGTTCTAGCTGTGTTTGTACACCATCCAATGAAATAGTTCTCCCACCTAGACAGTTTCTAGTAAATTAAGCAAAGATTCACAAAATATTGCCACTGTGATGAACCATACTGATGACAAGGTTCACAACTAACCTGTATATGAATCATAGAATCATAGAATGGTTAGGGTTGGAAGGGACCTTAAAGATCATCTAGTTCCAACCCCCCTGCTGCAGGCAGGGACACCCTCCACTAGACCACGTTGCCCAAAGCCTCATCCGACCTGGTCTTAAACACTTCCAGGGATGGGGCCTCCACAACCTCTCTGGGCAACCTCTTCCAGTGCCTCACCACTCTAACAGTAAAGAATTTCTTTCTAACATCTAATCTAAATCGACCCTCCTTCAGCTTAAACCCATTACCCCTTGTCCTGTCACTACACTCCCTGATAAACAGTCCCTCTCCATCTTTCCTGTAGGCCCCTTCAGGTACTGGTAAGCTGCAATTAGATCTCCCCGGAGCCTTCTCTTCTCCAGGCTGAACAACCTCAACTCTCTCAGCCTGTCCTCATAGGAGAGGTGCTCCATCCCTCTGATCAGCTTTGTGGCCCTCCTCTGGACTCGCTCCAACAGCTCCATGTCTCTCCTGTACTGGGGCCCCCAGAGCTGGACGCAGTATTCCAGGTGGGGTCTCACAAGAGCGGAGTAGAGGGGCAGGATCACCTCCCTCGACCTGCTGGTCACGCCTCTTTTGATGCAGCCTGGGACACGGTTGGCTTTCTGGGCTGCAAGCGCACACTGCCAGCTCATGTTGAGCTTCTTATCAATCAATACCCCCAAGTCCTTCTCCTCAGGGCTGCTTTCAATCCATTCCTCGCCCAGCCTATAGTTGTGCTTGGGATTGCGCCAAACCACGTGCAGGACCTTGCACTTGGCCTTGTTGAACTTCATGGAGTTCGCACGGGCCCACCTCTCCAGCCTGTCAAGGTCCCTCTGGATGGCATCCCTTCCCTCCAGCGTGTCGACCACGCCACACAGCTTGGTGTCGTCAGCAAACTTGCTGAGGGTGCACTCAATCCCACTGCCCATGTCACCTACAAAGATGTTGAACAGTGCCAGTCCCAGTACCAACCCCTGAGGAACACCACTCATCACCATTCTCCACTTGGACATTGAGCCGTTGACCACAACTCTTTGAGTGTGACCATCCAGCCAATTCCTTAACTACTGAGTGGTCCATCCATTGAATCCATGTCTCTCCAATTTAGAGACAAGAATGTCATGCGGGACAGTGTAAGCAAGCATTCTAAGTATTTTCTCTTAGCTACCTCCAGGAGAGAGTTCAGTGTGCGGTGGATTCCTGTTGCCTTCACAGGCACCATGTTCTCCCAATCATACTGGCTCCCTGGTATAAGACAGACATGGGCATACTGAAGGGTATCCAGCAAAGGACCACTGTGGTGGTTAGGGGGTGGGAGTGCATAACATACAAGGAGAGGTTGAGAGAAGTGGGTTTGCTCTGCCTTGGGAAGATGAGGCTGGTGAGGTGATCATATTCCTTGCTGTCTTCAGCTACCTAATGTGAGTGTGTAGAGAAGATGAAGCCAGATTCATCTCAGAGGTGCACATGGACAGGAATGGGCAAAAGTTGCAACATGGGAGATTCTTATTAGATATAAGGAGAAGCGTTATCCCTGTGAAGGTGGTCAAACACTGGAACAGAGGCACGTAAAGTTTGTGGCTAAAAGTTGTATCCTTGGAGAAATTCAAAACTCAGCTGGAGAAGGCCCTGAGCAACCTGACTGAATTGCCCCTACTTTGAGTGGAGGCTTGGACCAGATGGCTTCTGGAGGTCACCTCCAACGTGCCTTGTGCAACAGTTCTGAGACTGCAGTACCTGAAGTTCAGGAGCTTGTGCCTGGT
Source organism: Grus americana (assembly GCF_028858705.1). Classification (NCBI taxonomy): domain Eukaryota; kingdom Metazoa; phylum Chordata; class Aves; order Gruiformes; family Gruidae; genus Grus; species Grus americana. Next base: position 52,891,806 of record NC_072856.1, on the reverse strand, counting down.
ACTGGTTCTAGCCTTTAATTTATGTAAGACTTCATAAAATGAAAGTGATATTGTCTTTGTCACTTAGACTTTGTGTTTTAGCATGGATTTTTAAAGTGCTGTAAGATCTTTGGATGGAAGCCAATATAGCAAAGTAGAAGCAATAATCAGAAGTGAAGGATTTTGTTCTTAGCTTCTCTGTAAAGTGAATCTTCAGTTTCAAGATTCTCCAAATCAGCACATCCAGATCAACACATCTGTTTTATGGCAGAATCAGGACAGGGGAAGAAGATCTGTCCTTATCTCGATTATTTATTGATTGAAAGGCAGGGGCCAGGACTCCTGCAAGTGTTAGGTAACTTTTATTAGACTTTTTTTTTTTTTTTTTTTGCTGCAGTTTCAGCCTCACATCTTGTCCTGCCTGGGAGTTTCACAACCAGCCAGAACCTGTTGTGGTCCTGCTCAAAACTGGCAGTTCTTGGCGCTGAACAAAACTCAACTCTGCCTCTAAAGGCTCAGCACATCTGCTTTGAGGGCTTGTTATCTCAGGATTTCACAAATCTTGAAAATTTCCATCTTATTTTATGCATTAAAGGTAACTGAATGAGTTTTAAAAGAGAGAGAGAGAAAGGGAAAAAGCCCTTTGAGATGAAACACCTCTTCTGCGAGGGAGCCATGAACTGAGAGTAAGGAAAGGAGGAGAATTGCCAGTAGACATACACATCACACACTAATTGGCACAAAGTAAACCTCCCATATCCACAGTTTTCATTTATCCAAGAAGGTTTGCAACCCAGTTGGCTGGCAGCAATTTTTGGAACATTGCAAGCAAATGTGGCTCAATCATTACAAAACAGTGAATGCCAAATCTGAGTTAAAGCCAGTTATTTGAGCAGGGATTATAGGCATTTTCCAATGATCACCACCACAGAAATAAATAAATAGATGGCTTGCTATGTATACACTCAAAGGGGAATGTTGCCCAACATGCATAGCTCTTTGCTATTAACAGTAATGAGGACACAGCTGTCTGAGCCTGGAAGCCAGTATTTACAGAGGATAATTCTCAAGGATTTTTCTTCTCCACTGGCTTTTGTCCACTACCCATTCTTTGCTTACAAAAGAGCCCCAAAGGCCCTAACATTTATACAAGAATTACCTTGGCTTTGTGGCACTTTTGAGATTATTATAAAGCATGCTGACACATGGACAGATTTGAAATTCAGATGAAATATGAAAAACAATTTTCTCCCCTGATAAGCTCCTCAATGCCCTTAGTGCCAAGCATAACACTCTCTTTGTAGTCAATCATGACAGCTCCTAGAGCAGCTGGCAAGGGTTGCTTCCATGGGCAGAGATCTGAAGGTCTGCCTTCCCAATAAGGTCTTCTAACTCCCACTGCCTGCAAAGCTTGTGGCTGTGCTGGGGCAGACAACTGATGTGAGTGAGTCATGTATAGCTCGTCAGCTCTACAGAGACTCTATAGCAAATTTAAAACTGCCTCACTGTCCACACACAAGTTCTGCAAGCACCATTGGTGTGGCCAGGCTCTTTTCCCTGATTTTATCAGGTAGGTTCAGGGAATAAGGTCTTAGATTCCTAGAGGAAGACAAAGCACTGTAGTCTGCATTGCATGTGTGCTTGACTAACGCAGTTTGAGTGATATGAGATAATCTACAGGCATGCTACCTCCATCTACAGTCTCCTTGTATGCTCAAGCCAAGCAGCTTTGAATCCAGTCCATTCCTGAATGAGACGCTGGTGATGATTGCTGAAGCTTTGTGAGAGATCAGTTAGGGATGAATCTTCTATTACTATTCCAGTTCCCCATAACAGAGATCCCTTGTTTATATACATGCATGGGGTCCTCTTTTTTCATATATATTAAAGATTTCAAGACATCCTGTGAGAGTGACTAGAGCATCCATACTGGAATTCTCTCTAGGGGTATGTACATACTGCACATCTAGGATCTGTCTTGTATTTTCAGGTATCCAATACTTCACTCCCACAGTTGTTTGCATGACATGCTTGAGCAATGGTTAAAGCTTTTGTCGTGTCGCACATCAGAAGTGGCCGCACGACTGAATGTTATACCCTGCAGGTGGATATTTGCATCCCTTTGTTTTCATTGTGGCTTTAAGTTCTGGATGCATTTAGATCAATTTCTTTTGCTGTATTAAATGTAGGGCTGTTCTCCTCTTTACTAGTTATTGTGGTCTATTCACAGTCTCAGACCTCTTCAGCCTGCCAAAACACTTGGAAAAGGAGCTCTTAATGACTCAGTTAAAATGTACGGTCAAGAAGTTCACTTATTAGAGGAAATGTAAACTGACCACCAATTGGCTAAACCAGCTGGCTGGACTATTTGTGCTAGTGATTTCTTAAAGCTCCCTGGGGAATGAAAGTGGGAATAGCAGTTCTCTTCTTTTAGTTCTCTCATGCTCTGTACCCTAACAGAAAAGTCTTTGAAAGAATTCATTGGAGGAGAAGCCAATAGGATTTCACAGACATGTTTAAAAGCTTTATAAATAGTGCTTTAAACTCCTATATTTTTAATATATTCCTTCTTACAGGGTCTTTTGAAACTATCCCATAGAATTGCAGAGAAAATATACAGTTCAGCCATAGAAAATTCACTTCTTCAGTGTTAATGGTTCCACTTCTGTGAAATTTTATAAGCCTTCTCTAGAGGTTGTTGCATGAGACTATTTCATATCATGCAGCAAAAGGAGGAATGTAAGGACCTTTTGCTAGAAGTGTTTTAATTTCTTAGTGTGCATTTCCTGGTTCTGATTGCACATCTTTTTTGCTTCCATTGCAATAGAAAGTGTCACTTACATAACCTCTCAGCAACTGGGAGTATTCTCGGTAAGTGCTCATGGGATCCTCTCACCACCCTACCAGTAGATCTCAGTGGAGTATATGATCATATGAAGTAGGTCATTTTGAGAAACGGGTAGTACAACAGTAGCGCTCCATTTACTCAACTGAAAAATATGTTTCCTGCTGATGAAGACGAAACCATTGATGTAGAGCAGCAACTGCTTGGTACCTTCTGATTCAGCAGGTTCAATGTAATCAGTGGGATGATAAACACATCTTTACTCTGCTCCTGTAGGGTATTCGTCTCCCTCTTGTTCTGCTGTACCACAGCTACTTGGAATAAGCATTAAGTGCAGCAAGGAAATAGCTGAAATTTCCAAATCCCATGCACTGACAATGGATTTTGTAAGTTGTGCAGAATCTGCATCAGGAGATCATGAATCCAGAGAGTACAGTTATGCTCCAGTCCATGGAGTTTCTACAAAGTCCTTAACTGAAATCAGTAGTTTGTCTCATTTCTAATCCTGGAATTAACATGCAGGCTGTGCATTTGTGCAAAGGCTCTCATGGGACGCTGGTAATACTCCACGGAACCGGGTGTGATCTTGTACCAACAGGGAGCCCTGGGAACTGGTGGGAGTCATGCAGGTGGTGCCAAGTGTGTGGCTGGTGCCCCTGTTGTCCCCTTGCTAGGCACTTATCTGCATGGCTGTCCTATAAACCTCAGTCACAAAAGCAAGACCAGAACTATGCTCAGAAACCAAAGTCCTTTCACAGTTTAGCTGTTGTTTATCATCTCTGAGTAAAGTTAAAAGTGTGCTAGCTAAGGAAGGGCTCAGATAGCTGGCAGGAGATCTAGAACCTGTGACACATGTTGAGCAATTTTCATACCAGGCAAAAGGAGCAGCATTACAGATTCATGCCTCACACTACTTAGTATCCACTTCCAGGCTGACCATCTATGTGAAAAAACACTTTAATCCTTGTTTAGCAATCAACCAATAACATAACGCATATGTGCAGATAGAAAATGAATTCGGCAATCAATGGCAAGTCCTCAGACACTGAAATATGCAATTAAACAGGTGTTTAGGGAGTTGATCTTGGGTTGTGTCCAAGCTCAGCAGGGTCAGTCGTCCTTGGAAAAAAACACTGACCCCACACAGCAGCAGTTTGAATTTGGCTTCAGTCTGCACTTTAGGAATGTGGCACTGTTATTTCTCCCCTTTTCTTATCAAATGTAATTATCTTGAGAAAAAAAAGTTTTGAGAAAACATGTGATTTCACTAAGTAAAAATCTACTACTGAGGAAATTATTTCTCAGTGTCCAAATAAGGAGTGGGGGAGAAGTTTGGGGAAAGTGCTCTGTTCCAAGTAATCTTGGAACTGATACCCATGTTACTGAGCTCGAATGTTTAGTCCTGGCCTGCAATTATTCCTATAAAAAAATAGACATCCAATCTTTGTATTATTTTAAAATGGAGCCCTGAGGGTTATAAATGACTGAATGAGCTTCAGTGTTTGAGCAGACAGAGATTCTGGAACAAGCTCACAACTTGCAGAGCCTCTCTGCAAGAACTTTTCATCTCAAGAGCAGGGTGATCTCCTGGGGTTGTGTTGGTGTAACAGTGGGACTGAAATACAGACAGAATAAAATAAAGAAGTTGGACCCCCAAATAACCCATACCTCCTAGTAGAAGGGGGAAGAAGACTTTTCATGGCAAACTTTTTTTGCTCTGCAAGACCTGTGCTCTCATAACTGTCAAATTAATCTTCAGCCCTACTGTGTTGAACCCCATGGTGCTAATGGTTCTCAAATAATCATGATGGCAAAAACATATCCACTTTTGTCAATGGTTGGTCAAAAGAATGAAACACAGCCGTAGCTACTACTGTGACCCACAGAAATTTGTGGCATGATTATAAGAATTCATTACTTAAGAAAGGAAGTCATGCATGCTAAATATGTTCCAAATAGAACAAAATGTAACAGTCCATCTGCGAAACAGCGCACATTGCCAAAAGCATATCGTCTTGGAAATCTGCTGTCCACATTGGCTTCCCTCTTGAATACAGAGTCCAAGCAAAGTTTCTCTTCTAATCACCAAAGTCTCCAAGAATGTGGTTCTAGCTCAGAGATTGTAAGTCCACGTTCTTCCATGATAGCGCTCTGCTAGGGGCGTTATCACCTTGCCACCCAGCAGGGAAAGGGGTTGTCATGGAGGGAGTGGAATGGTCACAGCACGCTGAGCATGGACCTCGCTTGTGGAGGGATAAGTGTAGTCACGGATCCCACCACTTTCAACACCGGTGGATGGACTTAACAAGGTAGTAGTCTCCCTTGTTCCTGTAGTGGCAGGTGCAAATCATCTCCTTGGGATGGAACTTTTTGGGTAAGCTCTCCGCATGCATTTTCTCTGTGGTGTGGTATGTGAGCACACACTCATAAATACCGAAATGAAACTCATCAATATATTTATTTAATTTTTTTTTTCTTTTAAATGTAGCTTTTTGTCAAGAAAGTCTTTTCCTGAAGGACTCTGAGATTGCCCCTAAACTGATAAGCTGATCTCAAGGACTTCGTTTTCTTCTGTATTCTTTAATGCATAAAGTCCTGTTTATGCACAAAGTCCTGCTTTTCTGAGCAGAAGAAAGGCAAACAATGTCTTTGCTTACAGGGTTTGAATGCCACCTTCCAGTAGGCAGGTGTTTGAGTTCCTAAGCACCTCTTCTTGTTCTCCTCTTGTCTGCTGGCTTTCTCCCCTGGCTTTTCACCTCCTAAAGTCACTTAACTTGCCAAACAATCTCCTACTTCCAGCATGTCCACTTCCCCTGAACTGCAGTTTAGTCCTCTCTGGGCTCTTTGATTCAACAGATTGTCTGTGGTAATAACTTGGATTCTTCCTGTTTATCTTGCTTCATGCTTCATAAAGATGCAATCATTCTACATGTCCTGAGAGGAAGGTGGTTGGCATGCCCAACATCTTTAGGCTGACGACTCAACATCTTCTAGAATAAGAATGCTGTCAACATTCTCTAAGTTTTACATACTTTTTATGCAGTTATTATAAACATATCCTACTAAAAATCAAATTTATTGATAAAAGTACAAACAAAAACTGAAAAATTGCACATACATACATTTAAAGCTTTGCAAAGGAGAAATCACTTGGAAGAACTTTACAAACTCCTATCCCCATTTTCAGAGTTTCAGTGCCAAGATAGATCTCCTAATGGCCTAGGAAATAAAAAAGATGTAAGGCAAGCAGAAAGTCTCAGGTGTGATGGTTATGAATACAGATAAAAATAACTAAACAATGTTAAATCATTCTATGAAGACCATAAGACACCACTTTGACCACATAATCTGTCTTTTTTTTGTGACTCAGGCCATAGAACCTTATCCACCAGTTGGTGTTTCAAGCAGACAATTTTTGCTACAGCATATTTCAAAGAAATACTGTTCAGGTAGAAGGCCCTAATGTAATGGAACATCTACCACATGCTTTATTATGTTTTTCAGATGGTTAATCAGTCGTACTGCTAAAATTTGTGCCTTATTTTTATTTTGACTTTATCTTCTAAACACTAAATTTCATCCCATTGTCTTTTGCTAGGTTTAGTGACCATCTCCAGCTAAAAACTTTGTTTCCTTGAAGATGTTTATAGATCCCAGGCAAATATGCCTTGAACCTTTTCTCAAATAGATCAATAAATGTGGAATTATCTTGCTCTGAGACAAGTTTTCGTGAATTGAAATTACTCTTTGGAGATTTCCTGATCTCTTTGCAATATCGCTTTTTGAAGTGCTGACACCAGAAATGTATTTCAGTCATTATTTTACTAATGCAATATACAGTGGTAAGAACAATTTCCTGTGTCTACTCAGTGTTCTCATGTTTATGCTTGCTCTTTCAGCAACGCTGTGTCAAGAAAAGTTCATGTTCAAGTGATTATCTTTAATGTCCCCAGGGTTATTTTCATGACCAACATTTTTTACTCTTGATATATGACCTTGCATTTGTCTGTCTTGAAATGCACTTTCAAATGTGCCCACTATGCCTAGCAAATCACCTTTATATGAGTTTTTTTCGCTTTTTAGTTCTTAACTCCACCAGCTTATGATCCTCTGCATTTTATCCCAAATGTGGATAACAGTGGAACAAAACCAGATCCTCAGGATCCTGTAGACACTCACAGTGTGATTCCACATTTAAGACTCTCTCTTGAGATTTCTGGTCTCCTACTTTTAGCCTCTTTCATTTGCGAAGTATTGAATATGTCTGGTCTTAATTCAATAGATTAGAGTATTTCTTTTCTTTTTATGCTGTGATTTCTTGCGATATTATTGATACAAATGAATGGCCTCAGTCTTGCATTCTTTGTGGACATGAGTCAGTATAAAAGATCGCTATATCTTCTGATAAGAATTAGCCTCCCTGGTGAGATGTGGTGTTGTGCTGCAGTTTGACATCTAGGTTCTCTTTCTGACTATATTAATATGCTGCCCCAACTTTTTTTTTTTACGTATGGCTTTTGAATTTTTATTTTTTTAATTTATGGACAATGAATTTAAAAAAAAAAATCATTCATCGTTCTATGATGTGGCTAAATTCTAAAGAATCCATGAAGATTACTGCTAGCTTTTACAGATAATAATACACAAAGTCAGTAATTTGCATGCTAAACACAATTAGTTCATTTATTTATTTTAACATTGTAAATGATATCTATCCAGTCACCAGGCATCCTGCCATCCATTAAAAATACAATCTGTACCAATAAAAACAAAGCATCAGCACATCATATCCCACAAAACGCAGTCAGTCAGCCAGAAATATAAAAAAAACACTTTCTCCACCCTTCCAGTCCCCAAATGAAACCCCATTGCCCCAGCCACCTCACCTCTGTCAAAATGTCAAGTAAACAGAACATCACACCCCAGGGTTGCTAGACCAAACCACCACAGCCAGAAATTTTTAATGCAGACACACCGAGCTGAGAGGGAGGGTTGTGGTTAATTTTGGAGTATTCGGGCTCACGGTCGTGCAGCAAGGGCTTCCTGACAAATGTATATGGAGATGCCTCCTACCTATTCTATCATTCAGTCAGTAAACCAAAGATCTTTAAAACTCACGGCTTTGAGCCATGAGGCTCTGTGTTCATTCTAGGTGGTATTTGTTAGGAGGCGGAGAGCAGTGGTCTGGATGGGCCGTGCTCTCAGTATTCAGTTGGGAAGTAACAAAGTGAATCATTCCCACTTCAGGACAAATTTTAATTTCAGTCTGGACTTCTGCCTGAACTTATGCCCTTGGAACTAGCTGTGGGAGCAGTAATGTGAACACAACAACTGGAAGGATGGATGGGAGAATATAGATGACTGCTAATTTGACAGCAAACAGCAGTATAATCAAGAGCCAAGACATCCGGAGCCGGTGTCGGCCAAGCACTGCTAGGCAAGAGAAGTTTTGACCAGGGATCCATCCTGCCCTGCCTAGGTTCCTTAGTGTGGTTTTAAGTGCTGAACAGTTGCTGTCTCAAAATCGGGAACCTTTAAGGAGTCACCCAGAGTCACTAGTTACTTGGGAAAATTCAGGCTTATTCAAAATGATTAGGTCTTCTAACGATCTTTAATGTTGTCTTGTTTAGAAATGTAGCTTCACAGCAACAGTTCTAGTCTTGTCTGTAAGGGTAAGAAAAGCTGTGGTACTGTCATGATTTAACCCCAGCCAGTAACTAAGCACCACGCAGCTGCTCACTCACCCCTCCCTTCCCCAAGGGGATGGGGAGGAGAATGAAAAAAAAAACCCTCGTGGGTTGAGGTAAAGACAGTTTAATAGGATAACAAAGGAAGAGAATAATAATAGTAATAGCAATAGCGACAGTAATAATAAAAAAACCAAGAAATGCACAAATGCAATTGCTCAGCACATACTGGAGGAAAAAAAAAATCAACCCAATGCCCAGTCTGTTTCCGAGCAGCGATCCTGCCTCCCGGCTCGCTTCCCCAGTTATATCCGGAGTATGACGTTATATGGCAGGGAATATCCCTTTGGCCAGTCTGGGCCAGCTGTCCTGGCTGTGCTCTCCCAGCTTCTTGTGCACCTGGCAGGGCGTGGGAAGCTGAAAAGTCTTTGACTTAGTGTAGACACTACAACTACCTAGCAACAACTAAAAACATCAGTGTGTTATCAACATTATTTGCATACTAAATCTAAAATACAGCACTACACCAGCTACTAGAAAGCTGAAACCAGGACAGATAGCTAGATAACTCTTTCAATTTGCCACTGACTGTCAATGGTTCTCTCCCTGTTTCAGTAACTACTGGAAGCTTTGAGGTTCAATGCATCATTAGGGTAGGACAGTAACATTGTGAGTAGCATAGAAGAAACAAGGTTAGCTGAAAGAGCCTTTAATGCCTCTCAGGTCTCCAAGTAGAACATAAGGCTTTCAGAATTCTTTTACTTTAGATCTCATTAGCCAATATAGAGACTGCACGAAATTTCTGAAAAAGTCACATCTTTAAGTGTTCATATAATAGGGGCAGGTTGTATTGAGCTACATGAAGGACTACAAGTTGGAAATGTCTGTGACCTGTTCTTGCTTCTACCTTGTGCGTGGTCACAGGCTAGTCCTTCAATTTCTTAGTCCTGAATTTCCCAGTTAAAATTCAGGGCCACTGGTATTTATCACCAAGTGGGACATTACAGGGTTTCATTGTATAGTTTTATTTGAATTAGGATTGGAACACTTCAAATAAAAATGGGCTAATTGTGAACTGACTCTATGTATGAGAGGACAGGCCCTGCCCTGAATAGTTTTAGATGCTAAACAGTGAGGGAAGCTGGACTATGACAGAGATTTTGTTATCCCCATTTTTCAGATAGGAAGCAGGGCATTGAGGATGAAGAGCAAGGATGAGTGAGGGTAAATCCTCAGCTCATGAGCTACAGTGTGGTCACTGCCACTGTGCCAGTTCCTTGTCATGCACAGTAACCACCAGGTACCTTAATCTGTTTTCACTGAGGACAGATCTAATTTATATTTGCTTCCCAGATCACCTCATGGCAATTCCTCTTGTAGCCATATACTGAGTAATTTAGCCAAAATCACAGAAGAGGTCTCCAATAAAAGTAGCTATTAGTAAAGCCTAGACTTGCTCTTGGGATGCAGGTCATGTTTTGTAAGGATCTTGACAAAGAAAGGTATGAAAAGTAGGTTCAGTATTACGAAAACCGTCCTTGGATATCCGTGATGGGTGACACCATGTGATGATTTCACGGTACTGATGTCCAAATCATCAAATATCACAATCTGTTAACACCTTGGATGGGGGGCAGTGGGGTTTCTAGGGTTTCTTGCTAGCTTGCTTCGCTGTAGTAACTCTTCTGCTCTCCAGCTGATTAGACTTTACTTTGGGGCTCAGACAGTCATTGTGGGATTTCTTTCCATGGTGAAGACTGCAATGCAAGTTATGCTGGGTCAGAAGTACTCTTCCAGGATCCAGAGAACTGCATCTCAGGGACTTTTTAGCCACATGTGCTGTCCTTGTATTGAGTAGTCCTTACAATTTTTTATTCTAGGAATTTGTCTTATCTGCTTTGAACCTACAAAACTATTGACAATTTAGTATCACGTACATTTAGCATCACAGTTTTACTGGAGTGAGTGATACAAATGAGCTTTGAAGTGATATTCCCAGGGCATGAACACACTTAGAATTTATGTTTGAATGGGACAGAAATAATAATCTGTGCAACCAGAATAAGAAATTATTTACACATTATTGACTAGCTGTTAGATTGTTTCCACTTTCAATTTTCCACTCAACCAAAAATGCCCTGGGAGTGTTTTGATATAGTTCCTATGCGGCACTTAAGTCTAGTGAATCCATTATATGCAATCTCCCAAAGTTTTATGGATAGTTTGCTCCTCAGTGGAAATAAGGGTTGGTTTTTTTTTTCTTTCCCTGCCAAATGTCTAGTTTTGACTTTATCAATCATGCCAATTCTCACTGTATGCTGCACCATGAAAATGGGCTGGGCGAGGCACCCTCTGCCCTCCCACCTCTGATATTCTTCAGGAGGATACCTAATGGTTAGCCAATTGTTGCACCAACATTTTATTCAGTGTGCAAATACCAGCTTTCACTTAGTGTGCCCATGAAACGCAAATAACCCCTGGCAGACAGGCTGGGATTACACTATCTGTTTGTACTGAGAAGGTTGCTTGCCAAAAATAATTGATTTGATTGCATTGGCTGGGCCTGTCAGAGTTTAATGGCGCATCATGGTAAGGGGCAATCCTAGAGGAAGCCAGAGACATGTAATGTAGAACTGGGTGTGTGCACTCAGGCCCAAGCAGAAAGATTTTATGCTATCAGTAATGCTGTTTATACTACATAAAACTTCATTCATTAAGTCAGTGGAGTATGATTCAGTGTAAAACATGGGGAGTCAAGGTATTCTGCATAGATAACTTCAGATTGATCAGGTTTTCTAGGTGCAGCAGAAAATCTACAGGTAGCCTCTATTCTAAAAAATTTTGCGTTCAGATGCAAATATGTCTCCAATACCACCAGAAAAGGCAAAAATTGGGAGTAAGCAAAGAAATCTGCTTGGTAGACAGCAAAGGAAAGAGGAGTGATGCCTTACTTTTCCCGAGTGATTGCACTGCTGCTCATGCAACTGCTACAAAGATGACTCAGGGATAAAACTGATCCTGCAGCCACCCATTGCTTTCGGTGAAGGGTGCATGTCGTACCCTTGCAAGAAAGATGCACCACAGCATCTGTAGTCTTCAAAGAGCATTGCTACCATGCGTGGTGGCAAGACCCTGTCCCTCATTTTGTCTCTACTGGTCTTCACCTATTAATATTACTGAAAGCAGGTAGCATGGAAAATGAAAATCTCCGTTTTAAGTTTGGAGTAGGCTAGAAACAGCAGGGTTGGCAAGTCCCGAAGGTCCCACTCCTAAAACAGTAAGCAAACATGACAAATAAAAAGCTTTTTCATTTAGAAAATATTAATGTCATCCTTATTAAATTTATGGTTAGATAAAATCTGTGTTCCAATACTGCCAATTATGTGTGATACCCTGTATAAAGGGAGGATCCAGAATTTTTAGCCCAATCACAGAAGCAATAGATAAGCTGCACAACACATCTATGTACCTATATAGTCTAGACTTGTTATCTTACCCCTTTCCCACTTCCCCCACCACTCTGCCAACCTTTCCTCTGGCCCGTAAATATGTGGGAACTGATTTCTGACGGAGCTAATTACCTCTAATTGTGCCACTCTTGTTATCTTACCAGCTTTGACTCACCATAAATTGCTCTGGTACAGACGTTGGCAAGATAAGAACTCTAGACTTTCTCCATATATATAATATGTATGTATTTATTTATATATCCAAACACGTTAGATATGCTGCTGTGGTAGATTGGATCAGTTATTTCATGACTACTGGGATTTTACAGCCGAGTGACTGTGCTGGGTGCCTCAGAGGCAGATACTGAGACATAATTCCTGTCCTCTGCCGCCTGCTCCAGCCCAGTGCGTTTGTGAGATACTTTCAGTCATGACCCAACAAAGTCTGGGTTAATAAGAATCAGGGAGGGATCAAGGGAGCAGCATTGCTCAGATGACATAGTACTTCAGCAAAGGCCAGTGCACAGTATGCTGGAATAAAAAATAGTTTAGGTATCAATAAATAAAACATAGAAATCTGAATTGGCTGAAAAAATTACACCATTTATCTTTTGATATTTCCATTTCTGACATCTAGAGGCAAACCTGATGCCAGAAACATCAGGGAAGAGATTGAGCAAGGAGGGATTCAAATTGAACTTATGACTCTGAAAGGCATTTTTAATCAGTTAGGTTCCAGTGTCCTGGCTTATATGAATGTAGGAATGCTATTCACCTCCTTTGTAAGAAAAATAAAAGTAGCCCACAGCAAAAACACCCTAAGGGGTTGTAATAAAAAGTCAAATACATTAAAAACAATAAGGATGGTAAAAAAAAAAAGAAAGAAAAGAAAAGAGTTTTATTGTCAGGAAATTGATTCCAGGGAAGTATACATTTTTTTTCTCAGGTAAAGGTTGATTTTGGTTGAACCTTCTGTCAGAAAAATTACAGTGGGATAATCTGCATTGGTGGGGGTAGGAAGTAATTTTTTTTATATATGTCTGAGTTGTGTTTGTACGTGTCTAGAACTCCCATTCATCACTTACTCTGCTGTGGGGATATATAGCCCTTTCAGCAGCCCTTCCCTAGGGCTGAACACTGCCCTGTGGCATGGAAATTGCAGTTCAGTGACAAAGCAAATGTGGAAGTAATAAAAAACTCAAGGTAATGCAATCCCTCTCTTGAGGAGCGCTGAGAAACACTGGGTCATCTGCAAAAGGGAGAGATTTGATGAGCACCCTCAGTTCTCACTGCCCTCAGAGATTTATTCTTATGACTTTTACTTCAGGTTATGGTCATTCTCTCTTCTCCACCACACTTTGGTTCCTCGCACGGACCCAGTGTACACCTTGCGAGTGCAAGTCCCTGTACAGTGTGAACAACCTTTTGTTGCCATTTCTAATATTTTCTTGCTGTATTTCTGTGTTGCAGATGTGGATGAATGCGCGTCAGATTCTCACCAGTGTAACCCCACCCAGATCTGCATAAATACTGAGGGGGGCTATACCTGTTCCTGCACTGAAGGCTACTGGCTGTTAGAAGGCCAGTGTTTAGGTAAAAACCCTGTGTGATGTGAGATTTGTGTATCTGTGTATGTGTACCCCTGAATAGCTGAAATAATGTCACTGGGCTTCTTTGTCAAGTACACGGTTAAACCTTCGGCTGCGTGGAAACCGATGTCTTTCATATTTGTAAGTGCCAACAGTATGCTTGGCAGAGAGGCTCCCTCATGGAACAAAAATGTAGATGTAAATGCCATATGACCAGCATCCATGTTACACGTGGGATTTTGATATTCCCAATCTGAAGGGTTCCCTTTCATATAAGATCAATCAGAGGCATGTATACAAAAAGATCTGTTCCCAAACAGATCTGTCCTTTCCACACCGTGACAGTCTGGACCTGAAGGGATCAGCATTTGACACCGAGAAACAGGCCAGTAAATCCCTGTTCAACCAACCCTTTTGCTTGGGGGTGGAGAAGAAAATTACCTCTGAACTAGGTGCCATTTCAGTAGCTTCCAAGCAGTTTTATTTTGATTTTATCGAGTTCCTTGCAGCAATGTCCTGTTCATCCTTTGAGCTCAGCCCTGTTGAAAAAACATCCCTCAACAAACAGCACGGGAAAACCTTCCAGCTCCCCTCTCCCCCAGGCCATTCCCCTCGCTTGACATGCCCATGGGATGACAAAGTAGACATTAATTTTAGGTACACAGATAGGACCTAGGAGATAGGATACAACTGGATTTTTTTTAAAGTTTGCTCTTTTTTTTCCCCCCCTCGGTGCAGGCTGTTTGCCTGCCAGCTCTGTGGAGCTGGACCGTCCTGTCACAACACCTCCGCTGGAAGGAGAACGGGCTTTCCCTGCCCATTCATCCCTGGAGCCTCTCCAGTTATTTTCCAACTTTCTCCTCCCAAGTACCAGTTCCAGTGAAGGACTGACTCACGGCTGCTTTCCTAACTACTGCAAACAGCTGCTGTGTAACTCACCTGGCAGGGACAGAGCTGAGCCTCGTCCAAGTGGGGTCTGCACAGCCACAGCTGCTTTGGGGAGTCACTCTCTCGTAGTTCCCCTGCAATATGAAGTCTCCAAGCCCCCTGCTCCTTAATCTCTGATAATTCTTCTCTTGGAGAAAAAAAAAGCTTGTGCTGGGGACTGTGCAGACATACGTGGTGGGGTGGGGTTGAGGAAGGGCAGGGAGCGGGATTCTGCTCTACACAGCCTTTTGTGTTACCCATTTACTTCTTCCAGTTACAGCCCAAATTTCAGGGTTGTATGCAGCGTTCAGGCTTTGGACATGGATCTAAAGTGCTTTACTACATGATGGATATACCAGAGAACTGAAGTGGCTGCTTTGCTGAACTGATTTGAGTATCTGTTTATGCCATTTAAAATAAGCAATAACATCCCAGTGTTGCCCACTTTAAGTTATTGTGGGGTGCATTATTACAAGGCAATGCAAAGAGCTAAAAGCAAATTGCATTTAGAGTCACTATATTTTTCCCTAAGTGTCAAAAATGTCTCAGTTTTCCATAGTCCATGGCCTTGGAGAAGTGATTTTTGCTGGCGTAAAGCAGTAGAAGACTATTTAATGTAATCAGAGGGCTGGGTTGGGTTTTTAGAGACAGGCTTTTATGGTGCACTGTTAGTAAATGACAGTTACAAAAAGCTACACTTCTATCTATTGTAATTATCTCAGTAAAGTTTATAGAGGAGGAGCCAGTACAGCAGTGTCCGCACGACCCACCCACAAGAAGCTCTGTAAAACTCCTTATCCGCAACATGACACACTCTTCAGATAACAGTCCTGCAAAAGCCAAAGCCTGTATTTAAAGCAATGCATTGTGTCAGTGAAATGGGATATTCATTTAGAATCATAGAATCACAGAATGGTTTGGGTTGGAAGGGACCTTAAAGATCATCTAGTTCCAACCCCCCTGCCATGGGCAGGGACACCCTCCGCTCGACTAGGTTGCCCAAATTTACTTAAAACTCACGTCAATCTTTGCACGATTTAGGCCGAGCCTATCACTGGTGTAAATACCATAGCTGACCCTGGCCTTTGGGTTATTTTGCTATTTAGAATGCAGTGGGAAATAAAAGCTAGTAAGTGTAAAACTGAGTGTCAGTGTCCTTGCTTTTTTACACAGAGAGAGTATTTCCAAGACTTTTGACATTTTCAGAATGGTTTCCTGAGACTTTCTATGGCAAAACTACCCCAGTGAGGCCAAGAACATAAACTTGAATTGCAGGATGTAGCTACTTATACAACAGATTCACAACATTGTTGTTTTTATGGTATTACCACATCATGTAAATGTTCAAGTTGTTCAAGAATTCAGTTTCCCAAAACATTCTTAATATTTAACACTAAAACAGGAAGCAACCAATTCAGCTAACAAATAATGAACTGCTGGAATTCATGCAGATATGTATATAGACATGTGAACCATGGGAAGAATACTGTCATTTTGATTTTCACATGCGTTGGAACCTACGGTGGGGGTCATTTCACCAAAGCTTGTGCCTTACTGCTTTGCTTGTTCTGGCAAACTGACTGGAGGTAATACACTTGGTTTTCTACTGCAGAAACTTAACTTCAAAGCTTTAAAAGTAGCCATTAAAAAAAGTCTTCATAAATCAAAAGCCAGTTGATACCAAAAGAAATGTAAAGCCTTGGAAAGGACAACTATCCCCGGCGTTTCATTCCAGTTCTTAGTCCAGGGGCAAAATTCTTCTAGCACTTAGCAGCATGCATACCTTACAGCATTTTCTTGTGCTTATAACTGTCAGTTGCATGTATCGCTAATGCTGCAATTCAGCCCAAACTGCTATTTTGGCAGTAAATTTACTGTTTACATTTTAGAGTCTATAACTTGTCAGACAAAATTTCATATAAAATGTGAATGTGACTATTTGGAAAAAAGTCCTTAAAGAATATCCTCTCTAAAAAAGAAGCATCTAGTAACAAATACTTCTCGCTTTTCTAGTGAGTAGCTTTGGTATATGTGGAGGTCAAAGTTTTCTATCTTGATTCTGACAAAACTTTGCTACGATGTTGGCTGTGCTTGTGATGACGGGCTGTGCCAGCTATGAGGTATGCTTCGAAGTAACTGCTGAAAGGGACTGACTCTGGGCTTCCTCATGGCATCGCATGAAGTTTAACATCACAGCAAGGACAATCAGTTCATAGGACATACTGATAAATGTCAGCTGGATAAAAATACATTACTGCGTTCTTTTGGGTAGAGATGTAATTTAACTGTAACTCTGGGTCTGAACACCTGAAAGTGTGGTTGTTAGCTCTGTAACCAGGATGCTGTTAGTGGTACCGTTGACTCAGTGTGTTTGCTGCTTTGTATCTGTACGTGAAAATGCAGACCACTCTACGTTCCATCTTCCCCACCTGTAGATATAGATGAATGTCGCTACGGCTACTGCCAGCAGCTGTGTGCCAATGTGCCCGGTTCCTACTCCTGCACCTGCAACCCAGGCTTTACCCTTAACGACGACGGAAGATCATGCCAAGGTACTGTGTATGGTAAACCATGACTGAAATCTTTGGTCCCAACCCCTAAAATTTGCTTCGTTTTTAGAACACAAGTAACTTTCCCAGCATTGCTTTTGAAAGTGTTCATAAGCTTGTCAGCCAGAGATAATTCTGTAGCTTCACAGTACCTTGGAGGGGTACAGGGGCAATATGACCAGAGTATCAGGAGAAATATGCACAGAGGCCCAAGCCCCCTATAATAGAGATTTACTCAATTCATTTAAACTACAGACAGTTTAGTTACTGAAGTTACTTTTAAAATCTGAGGCTGTGTGATCCATCTGAAACAGAAAAACTCTGTCAGATCAGCAAATTATGTCTGAGTCTCCCAAGCTCCAGACTCGGGTCCTGAGCATTAGACCACCTTCTGCTGTGATGTGCTACCTGAATCAAAGTCAACACAAGCTCTTCATGAAGCCTTTCCCTGGCTAAGCAGGGAGCATCTTCCCACATGCTGCAGGAAATGGTGTGTGCTAATGATGTGAGGACTTTCCAGAAGCTGCTAATGTTCTAAAAAGGAGAAAAAAAAGGTTTTGTCATAGCCCTAGGTTTCCATAAGGACCGTTCCTCATTGCATTATCTTCCTCAGGTACATCCTGCTGCATTTTGTCTCAGGTCTGTTATGACAAAATCAGTTCAATGTTTTTAAAATTGCAGGATAAAAACAGAAGAATTTGTAATAAACATTTAATCCCCATCTTCCATGTTATTTTTTGATTGAAGACATTCCCAAAATGCTTCATTTCCACGCATGTTGCATTTCCAACATGCTATTTCCATGCATCAGCCTGAATCCCAATAAACAATACTGACTTGGTTATATTTTTTCAGAACAAATCATTCTGACTGTACAGCTAATCTCTTCAAAATGCTTTACAGTAATGAATTGAAAACAGAGTTTGGGGAGAAGTCACTGATGCATTGGGCATTGGTTTCCCATAGATGTGAACGAATGCACAAATGAAAATCCTTGCACTCAGACCTGCGTCAATACCTACGGCTCTTTTCTCTGCCGCTGTGAACCTGGCTACGAACTGGAAGCTGATGGAGTTAACTGCAGTGGTAACTGTCTTTAGTCATTTGTTGTTTTGGTTTCTTTAATTATATTAAGTTTTCTTCTTCCAATGTATTGTTTTGTACATGCTTTTTAAAAAGTTTTTTGCCTTGGTCCATGGTTAGCAGCAGGATAGCTGCAACTCATATGATCTCCTTTCCAGTTAAAGCATATAGCAAATATCCAGAAAAGCACAATGGAGGAGGGCTGCAAATGGTTTTAAAGAAATAAGCTAAATATTACAACAAAACATAAGACAACACATTCTAAATGCTGAACAGGAAGCTTTATTAGAGCAAATAAAACAAGGACTGTCCTAGAACATTCTTCCATGATTAAAGAAATACTATATATAAAGCACTTTTCCAGTTGTCTGTTGCATGCATGTATTCCTCTTGCTCTTACAACTCCACACTTCTGCCTGAAACCTTCCCCAGTTTCCCCTGTATGGCTCTGGCTACACTTCAGAAACAATATATGGTTTCTTAGTACAGCTATTGCTAATTTGTTCAGCACATAGCAGAAGAAACTGTGCTTATGTCACTGTACTTTTTCCTCTCTTGGTTATTTTTTTATTTTATTGTTTTATTTTAATTGAAGACAAAACTTATTTCTGTGCTTAATGTTCCCACAGCCTGATAAAATTAGAGAATCCAGCCAATATTTCTTGGAAGGAAAAAAACACTGGAAAATACTTGTTTTTAATTTACAGTAAACAGATGTAACATGCTGTTTCAGAGACAGAAGGCATGTGATATGCAGTATGTGTATAGATTAGTGTATCCAAAGCTGCTCTTCCCTGCAAAGCTCCTTATTATAAGGGAAAGAAGAAAGACTTCAATCTCTAAAGGGTCTTACGCATTTAACATTTAGAGCTGCAGCACCTAACTTAAGTTTTCTGCTTTCCAATGAAGTTTCTGCTTCTAAGTTAGACTCCCGCACCTTTTTACGTGCTCCTCAGCTAGTTGGGGGCCTGAACAAGTTAAGTTCAGTGCAATGCCACATAAACATTGCCAGTACAAAGTGGCAACAGAAGAGGTGGTTCTTGAGCCTCATTCAGGTCTGAGAGTTAAGCCAGCAAAGGGGACTTTCCATGACACAGATTTAGAGCAGAAAATCTATTCTTGATAATTCTGTGCAAGAAAATACTTGTCAAAGCAGGTCACATTTCTCTGAATGAGCTTTTTTTCACTTCACGAGCAATCACTAGACATTGCTGAGGCTCTCAAAGGGAATGCCTGGTTAAGGAGGACACTCCTATGAGACGCCCAGGATCCAGATGTACTTCAACAGCCGCTGGATTAGTCCATGGCCTAGCAGCCAGCTTAGCTTGAAGATGGGAGGCATCCTTGCCCCAATTCAAGGATACAGGCAGAGGTTTCAACCTGGCTTTCCCAACATTGGCATTATTTTCTAATCACGAAGGTTTTGCATGTGCATTAGATGCACTCTGAAATTCCTACCGTCTTGTCCCCTGCGGTTAGTCAGCAGGACGACAGAACTGTTTAGGAACTGCGAAGATGTGTCTGTCCTGTGTGGGCTCAGCAGCAATGTAGGACTCTCAGGGCTTTAAGTCCCTCCAGCACTTGACAGCAGCTGAGCACAGGTTATATGAATCCGATGTGCTGGAGCACTGGGCTAGGACACCTCAAGGGGGTGGGTGATATCTCCGTCCCTTTATGGAGTTGGCCCTTGGTCCATGTTTTGTCAGGAAGGTGTTTTTTTTCAATGAACTCACTGGGGCAAGTCAGCCAGTAACAGCACTATGTAGGTGTAGAGTTCCTTTTATCTCCCTTTTGATAATGTGGTTGCAGCCATAAAGCCACTTTAACATATTTGGACTTCAAATACTTTTCAGTCCATCTGCACAAAACACCAAAAATGAATAAATGGACTGAGCCCAATTTAGAAGAAAGGGAAATTCAGTCTGAAGAGTAAAAGTGATTTGCCTGGGAGAGTCAACATGTCAGAGCTGGGAATAAGAACTTGGGAGTTCCTGGCTGGGGCTCTGGCCTTTGTTTCGCTCTTCCCCTGACCAGGGAAATGAGGAAATGATTAACTGCAGGCTCCCTCTGTCTAGCGCCTTTGCATGTGTTTTCCCCTCAGTCAGCCATGCCTCCATGTGCAGCTCTGAAGTTCATCCTTCTCACTTGAGCACAGTTCTGCAGAATACAATGCCTGGTCAATTCATGAGTGCAAGGGGAAAAGAGCACAATTTCTGCTTTCAGTCAGAGATTTGACAGACTGCTTAGCTTCCTGGGTAACATCTGGGAGATGGCTGGGCCTTCCAGTAGGTCTGACCCAAGCTGGGATGAGCTCTGTAGTCTTGCTGGAATGCCTTGGAACTAACTGGCTAGAGGCTAAAAAACATAAAACAGCCGGGGCTGGCTGCAAGAGTTCTGCTGGGACCCATGTGGCCCTGGGAAGGGGAAGTTTGCTCTCCAGAAAAAATAAAAAAAAAAAAAAGAAAAGAAAACCACCGCCAAGTCTCTCCTTTCAAATTACAGTTGCAGCTTTGTTGTTGGAGTAGCTCTATCTCTGACGTAAAACAGAACTGAAAACATGGCCAACTGGTGACAGGTATTCAAAAAGAAAAATAAATAAATAAAAGCCATGCACTGTATTCAGCAGCAGCTTTGGTTTCCTTAGGAGAAAAATGTTTAACTGAGAACCTCTATAGCATTTTGCCAGGTTGCTGTGGAGCTCCAGGGAGCTGGAGGGTGCCAGCCTCCAGCTGGAGTGATGGGCACGTAGTCTGTATGGCCACCTGCCTGTGGGACTGCTCTTTTGACTGTAAAGCCAAAGACACTAAACTTTGTTTTACCACTGCAGACATGGACGAATGCAGCTTCTCAGAGTTCCTCTGCCAGCACGAATGTGTGAATGCGCCTGGTTCTTACTACTGTATCTGTCCTTCGGGCTACAACTTGCTTGACGATAGCAGAAGCTGCCAAGGTAAGAACATTCCTGCACTGATTAAAGCCCACAGAGACCAGAAAATAGGCCCTGTGTCTGGAAAGAGGTTTTCAAGAACTGAGATGCTTGGTCTTGGCATTGCACAGTGAAATACTCATAGGGGCCAATTATGTAATTCTGGTAAGAATGTCATCACGTCAATAGTCCCACTGAGGTCAACTGGTGTGTTGGTGTAAGACTTTACTGACTAGGAAACAGCTACACAGGAAAGCCCTCAGATGCTCTCGGCTCTGCTGCACATCTCTCTCTAGTTTTCCCATTCTCTAAAGTCAGACAGCTTGAGCGGCCAATTTCTTTTCTATTTTTGCAGCACTTAGCATATGGGAGCACTCCAATAAGCAGAAATGAATGGAATGAAAACTGATCTTAAAAGAGGGGTCAGTTATCCAAAGGCCACTGTGCATAATGCAAGAGTGTTATGAATTTTGGGGCAATTCCTTAAGATGGAAACTGGTTTGTAAGAGTGGTGTCTTGCACATTTTTTCCTGCTTTAGCCTTTCTCTTGTTTTTCGTGTTTTAGATATCAATGAATGTGAAAACAGAAATTTCACCTGCAATCCACAGCAAACGTGTTTCAATATCCCAGGAGAATATAAATGCTTAGACCCAGTAAGATGTGAGGAGCCTTATATCCAGATTAATGAGAAGTGAGTAACATACCCACAGCCACAGAAGCAAATTCTATCTGTGAAGCGTATCTAGAGTGAACCAAATAAGCTGCATTTTTACAACACAGCCATGAAGTGTGTCTAGAGAGCTATACATACATGCTGTTGCTGCATTTACCATTGGTAAGCTTTATAAACATAATAAATTGCAATTCCTTACCAGGTCACCAGGTGGGATATGATATGATATGATACTCAGATGTGTGGGAAGTTAGACTGGAAAAACACTTATCAGGGAGTACAGAAAACAGCAAGGTTTGCAATGTAATAAGAGACATTTACTTACATTGCTAACTGACTTCATATATGCTCAAATGCAGTCTGTTTATTAGTATGAGTATTTCCTGTAAATATTAACTAGCTTATGTCTGGGAAGTACTTTAAAACATTAGATAGTTATAGCAGGATACAAGTAGTTTTCTACTGCTTAAAGGTTAAAAGTGCTGAAAAGTCCACAGACTGATTTGCCTTGTCTGGAAATTGGGTATGTCTGAATGGGGCTGTTAGCACGGTTACTGTCTAAATTTGGAGTTATCTGAGCAAGCAAAAAAATAAAAAAAATCCCACATTTCTAAAAAGTGCCTGTTTCTTTTATGTAGGTACTTGCCTGGGGTTCAAAATATTTCAGCTCCAGACAGATCTCTATATATTGCAGCCCATAGTATTTCACCCATAGTGTTTGCACTAAACCCAATTACTTGAGATTGCTTGGTAGTATTTTATAGAAAGGCAAGAGATGAAGAATCAGCTTCTTTCCATTATATGTCTTTACATTGCTTTCTGAACTAGGGCAGCTGAGGAGTGGACACGTTCTCTTCTTCCAGTTCTGGGTTTATCTATCTGCAGAGGTGGTAGGGTCTTAAACTGGAAGCTGAAATATCTGAAGCCTTTGTATCTAAATACCCCAGAGCTCAACTATAGAGTCCTCGCAGATCATCTTGCACCAGAACCATTGATCTCTGAGCTTTGTATTTGGTGGCTTTGGCTTGTGTCTAGATGTGACTGCATTTAATTTGTGGCATATGTCTAGAAGTGGTCAGTATAAAAGCCAAGTGAATTCCTCACATCTGTGTTTTCTGTGGAAGGAATTGGATGTTTGTAATGCCAGGAGCCTTATTATGGGGGACATGCCAGATGAACTGTCTGAAATTGGTGTCAGTAGTGGAGGTTATAGAAAAAACAGGCAAAAAGACCCAAGTCTTTTCCAGTAAATTCCCCAACATGACTTTTATAAAGGGACGTCCTGCCTCACAACTTTATTAGAGTTCTCTGAAGAAATCAGCAGCATGTGGCTAGGGCACATGGGCTAATGCAGTCTGGGTTTCCAAAGGATTCTGGAAGGATCCTCACATAAGGTTATTATGGAAATTAAGCAGCCATAAGTAAGAGAGAAGTCTCTGGCACAGAAGAATAGGAGGTTGAAAGATAAAAAATAAATACAGTATGGTATTAAATTGCCAGCTTTCACAGTGAAGTTCTGCAGAGGTCTGAGCTGGACCTACTTTGTCAACATATTTGTAGCAACCTGGGAAAAAGGATAAACCATGAGATGGGCACAGTCTACAACAGTATCTGAGGACAGTAGAGAAAAGGGTGAGCAGAAAAGAATTGCAGAAGGAGCCTCGATGACTGTGCAATAAAAATGGCAGGTGAAATTCAGTGCAGATGAATGTAAAGTAAAAAGACAATCCAAAATTCACAAATTAAATAAAGAGCGCTGATCTGATCATAATCCGCCCAAACTGAGATGTGAGAGTTGTTATAGATAGTTCCATGCTCTTCAGTACTCACTAGAGGTCAGAAAAGCAATCTGAATTTGAGGTGTTAATAGGTAGAGAATATCCTTACAGCACGTGCCATTGTGTTCCCATATTTTCAAGACTGTGCGGTTCCTTCCCCTCCTCTCAAAAGAAATATAACTGGACAAAGGTTCATAAAGAGCAGTGAGGATGATTAAAAGTATGGAATAGCTTCCTTGTGAGAGACAACTACGTGAGGACTCTTGAGCCATGAAGAGGGTCAAATATGAAACCCTGCGTTCTGTGAGGAGGATGAGCAGGGCTTGCCTGGTCGCTCTCTTTCAACAGAAGAGTGGTGAGCATCAGACAAGTCAGCAAGGGGCAGTGCAGGGAGAGGTAAAGGGGGCTGTGGAGCTCCTGGCTCCACATGTGGGTGTAAGGGGAAGCTGGACAAGCTAATGGATAAGGAATGCATTAGGGGCTGATGAATATACAGAAGACATCTTTGTTTCAAGAACTTCCTGAGTCACAAATGATTGGAGGCTGTTGGTGGCAGTGTCAAACGCTTGGCTTGCTATCCCGCTCTTCCTTGGGGCTCTGCATTTGATGCTAGAGCTTTGGTTTGATCCAGGATGTCTCGCTGTATGTTTTCATGTAGTACATAAAAGAGTGTCAAACAAAGAATACAACATTTATGTAGCATCAGTGAAATGATCCAACAATTAACATTATTTTGGGGACAGTTCAGTTTAAATTACTACCAGAACAAACATGTACAGGGTATCCTACGCCTGCAGAACTGCTTTAAAGAAAGTACAGATTTTCGAGGAGACAAAGGATGCCAAGATATTTTGGCCTAGAAGACAAGAAAAAGAAGGCAAGGATATAGGTAGGCCAGAATAGCAGCACAGAGAATACTAAAAAGTGAGCAAAGTCATTACAAGTTTCATTGATTCTTTTAGCTGGTCAACCACATTATTTGTTTATTTATTTAGCTGTATTTGCATATAAAGAAACAAATATTACAGCAATTTGTAACCCCTGATGACAATCTTCTCTCTGACAATTAGCCGCTGCATGTGTCCAGCTGAAAACGCCGGTTGCAGAGATCAGCCATTCACCATCTTGTACAGAGTGATGGATATGGTGTCCGGGCGGTCTGTACCTTCTGACATCTTTCAGATGCAAGCAACAACTCGTTACCCTGGAGCCTATTATATCTTCCAAATCAAATCAGGGAACGAGGGCAGGGAATTTTACATGCGGGTAAGTCTGGTGCTTGTTGAGAGAAAACCCAGAGTATATTATTGTTAGCTGAATATTCTTCCAGTAGCAGAACTCAGTTTTTAATATCATTTAAACCTTCAGTATGAGGCATTTTTACATGCAGCCAGGCAGAGTGATGTGCTGATCTGCAGGGGCTGCTGGCTCTTTCAGGAAGGTAACCTACCTGAAGCAAACACGCTTGTTTTATAAGACATTAGTTTCAGGAAAGTCCAGGGCTGTAGCCATGTCTAAGAATAGCTCACATCTCCCATGCTCAGGAGGAATTGTCGTGCCAAACCTTATTTTATTTGATGGACGATCAGTACTTGTCACTGGAAGAGGCAATGTTTCTCATTTGTTTTATTAAACTCTTCACTGGAAAATGAAAAACCTGAAAACAAAAAAAGTAAGCAAGCCGCCCCCACCCCTTATCCCAAGAATTGACTTTCTGGGTTCTTTGCTTTTATTTGCTATGTATTTTTTTCACTAAGAACACACATTCTATGTAGACACTTTTAGAGAAAACACAACTACTTTTGGGGGGTTTTTAATCTGAATTTTCCTCAGAAGACATCTCTGTTCCCCAGTCACCTTCACTGCACCTCTGACACACAGGGGTGATGGGAAGTGTCTGCACAGAAGGAGGCACAGCCACCACGGATGGTGGCGTTCAGAAGGTTGATTTTTAACCTTAGGTAAAACTTGGCTTTGATATTCACACTGAGTGATGTTCAGTGGCTATTGCTGGTTCCCACACCTCACAGAAACTGGTGACGGATTTTGGTAGATTCCAATACACATTTCTCCCAAGAGCCTCAGATTCTCACTGTTAAAAAAGAAAATGTTTCAAAATTCCAAAGTGCCAAGCGGTCCAAGAATTATCATTTCCATCTCACAAGATCTTTCCTGTTGCAAAGTCATTGCTGATCCCACCGACCTTTTCCCCTCATCCTGGTCCATCCGCTAGACGCTAAGGCTCCAGCGACCAGCGTTGTTGCTCGAGTCTGCTAGTTCTCCTTGATTTATTTGTCACAAACCCATCCATTTGTCACCTAACCCACTCCGTTTGCCCAAGCTGTCCTGTTCTCTCCCTGGCAGCAGCACTGTTCCCCCATTCTCAGGTTGGTAGCCAGCAGGTGGTGCCCAGTCGTTGCTTTGGGAAGAGGAAGAGGGTGGTGGGGAACGGGAGGGAAGGGCAGGGAAGGGAAGAGCAGGGAAGGGCAGGGAAGGGCTGCCAGGGCAGGTCCGGGCCCCGGGACACTGTTCCCCGGGGGCTGGGGCGGCAGGGTCCACAGCCCAGCTCCTCCGCATGGCTTTGTCGGGCTTCTCTGATCAGAGATAACGCTCTATTTCGTGGTAAAACTGGTCCCGCTTTGTGTTTCTGCTGGAAAATAAATTGCACTTGGTTTTAACGTCAGAAGCTCTGATTTTCAAGTGATCATAACCCACTGTTCTGGCCAGATATTTCAAAGGTCTGCTTCCACTTACTAAAAGACATATTTTTCTAAAGTGCCTTCACATATTTAAAGCTCTCTTCAGAGGGTAAGGTTTTGCAATGTTAACATATGCAATTATACAACAAACCCTGATCCTGTTCACGTAGGAACATCTGTTCTCCAAGCTCTGTTAACATAACCTCTTCTTGGTGTTCTCTGCTTCAAAGTAACAGCGCTCTTTACATTAAACAAAATAATCTCTCTCACACACACAAAAAAGGTGTTACTGCTTGGGCATGCCCTAAATCCGTGTTTTCATCTTTTTCCATTTGGACAATAGCAAATTTCTATGTTCAATAACTCCTTTTATGTGCAGGGTTCCCAAAGGCTTTACAAACTGTAGAAGGTGGTAGTTCATACGAAATACTGAAACGGAGCCAAATGCTGAAATGAAGCTCTCTCTCCCCCATGAATTGCAGTAGCTTCCAACAATGAAGGAGAAAATAGTGTTATTTTGGCTGCTCAGAGACCATGGCCATAACGTGGTCTCACCTGTGATGATAGTTTTCAAGAGCTGTTTTTTTAAAATCTAACCTGTTTCCTCTTGGTTTGTGCACAGCAAACGGGACCGATCAGTGCTACTCTGGTGATGACCCGCCCCGTGAAGGGGCCCCGTACTATTCAGTTGGACTTGGAAATGATCACTGTTAACACTGTCATCAACTTCAGAGGAAGCTCTGTCATCCGGCTGAGGATATACGTATCACAGTACTCCTTCTAAACCTTGAGTTTGTGCCCTGGAAACACTAAAACAAAAGAGACGGTTCCTCCTCTGCAGAACTCTCTCCTCAGAAGCCAGTACGTATAGCAGCTCTAAACCAAACCAGTATTTCCACAGACCCGGTGACCTACGCCTACCTGAGGAGGGAGGCCTCTTCATGCACAGTCCCTACCAGGATGCAGACATCTGAAGATGAATCGTCAGCAGATCCCGTATGATTCTCTATGTGGTCATATATTTTAAGGACTCTCCTTTCCATTGTAAACACTTCTAGGGTATGAGTCTATGAAAGACTGTGAACCTTTGTAGCTCCAAGGCTGCTTAGCAAAAACCACCAAAGAAACTGAGGAAAAAGCTGGCTTTTGCAATCTTGCCTTTCTTTTTTTTTTTCATTACAAATGGAAAGCAGACAAACCAGCAGAAACAGAAACAAAAAGCGACCTATTGAAACAAGGGATCTCAGAAGTGCTGACTTACATTCCCAATTATCTCTGGAATTATCAGGCAGGCACTTTGTCTCAATTCACCCTGCATTTGTCCTAGTTTCACCTGTTTTTTCTTTGATTCTATTTTATAGTTAAAATCAATTGTAAATTCATTCCAAAATACACGTTGTATTATGTAATCTTCTTTCTAACAAAGTGTCACATGTTTGGGTTCCTTCCTGTATTAAATCTTTCTATATAACAGAGTTCATAGAAATCTATGACTGGTTGGTATGTTTTACAATGTTTAGGGTCTTAAGTTTATTTACACCCAGCCTCTTTGACACAGGCCTCCACTGCCAGAATAGTGTCAGACTTTAGAGCAGATGAGAATCAGAACTTTACTTTTCCCTGTTTCCCTGAGTACGGTAGTTGCAAACAGTTTGTAATGGTTGTAAGGTAGTCATACTAACTGTAGTTAAGGCTGCAACTAATCTCCTGTTCAAGGACCACTCAGCTGAGACCCGTCCAAATTCCTCCAGAAAAAATGAATTGTTCTGTTCACGCCCAGTCTCTCTCCTACATTCCTAACGTTGGAGAAAATAAGCTGAAGAGGACTTGGACCAGTCTTATTGTTCATGTCTCTGCCACAAAGCAGACCCCACTATACCAGTACCCAGACCTCAAACAATGGGATTGCACAGGTTCCATAGGCAATGTCTTCTCAGGTATAACTGCTGTAACCAATAGAAAGTTTCTCCTGAGGTCTAATCTGAATCTCCGCTGTTGTAATTTAAATCCATTGCTTTTTTGCCTACTTCTAGTAGAAACAGAGAACAGTTTATCTTCCCTTTACAGCAGTCTTTAACATGTCTGAAGACTGTTGTCATGTCTCCCCTCAGACTGTTCCTCTCTAGTCTAAACAAACCCAATTCTTTTGGTCTTTCCTCATACATCACATTTTCTGGACCTTTGATCATTCTTGTTGCTCTCATCTGGATTCTCTCCAGTTGGTTCACATCTTTCTTGAAGTGCAGTGCCCAAAACTGTGAAAAGAATTCCAGCTGAGGCCTCACAGTGCTAGGCTAAATCTATATATATATGTTTAGGAGTTTGAAAAAAAAAAAAAGATTGTATAGTTTGGAGGTATAATGCTTACCTTGTTGAAGCCACTGGCAGTTTGGTCTTTTATTTTAGTAGGGATGAGGATTCATATGTCTTGTTCTTAAATTTCTCCGAAGCAAGCTCTTTTGCTTCTTCCCACTGCTTTTTCCCTATTGGCTCATTTGCTCTCCAGCATCTCTAGGGCAGGAAAGATAACCTTTGCTTCATCTTTCTGAGGACTGGAAGTGCTTAATGCTACTTGGGAAAAGGAGTTTATGAAGCTTATAATGTGAGCAGGCTGGAGCAGAGTAGAAGTATTATGTGAGGTCTTCATTAAAGTGGAGTATTAAATGGGAGAATACAGGCTCAGAAAGTTATCACAACACAGACTGCATGACATAATCAGAAAATTGACTCTCTTGTTCCCAGTAAGCTTTGTGAGTTAGTCTGGAGTTGTTTTTCCTAAGCTTTAGTAGAGACTCTTCTCTTTTTACTTGTACTCAGCTTAAAGGAAGCTCTGATGCAATGGCTCACAGCAACGAAATGCTGAGTTGAGTGTGCTTTAGCAGCTTCCATTTCTTAATGGTTTAAAGTTTTGTTCATGCTGCTACAATGTCCTGGGATCCTGTGGCTCAGAGCTCTGTACACAGGCTGTCCTTTATTGTAAAAACAAAAAGGCTGGAGCCTGACTCCAGGGTTTAGTGGGCCAAGCTGAGGGCAGGAAGCCAATGAGTTTTTTGAGTAGCCGACTTGGAGGAGATAACTGTAGAGGAAATGTACAGAGAAATATCAGAAACAAGAATGTGTTTCCTGAGTGTATCACGGCTTATTGTATACCACAGTCTTGGAGGGAAAAATAGAGATGACCAGGAAGGAGGAATGCTGGTTTATAACCATGGGGCTAAACGTGCTTATACGTCCCAGATGATAGAAGTGAGATGTGGGAAACAAGCAGGCTCTGGTGGCCCAGGGAGCAGATAAGGGACAGGCAGGGTCTTGCATAAAACACATTAAACTCTTCACATGCTGCAAGTTTTCTCAGTGCTTAAAAGCCCCTTTTCCCCCCTTTTGTGCCCCTGTGTTATGGCTTCTTCATGTCCAGTTGAGGAGTCCTCTCTCTTCCTGCCATCACATCACCTTCTGGAGAGGAAGTGCACCGTTAGACATCAGACAGTTTCTCACTTCTGGGCTGTTCTCCCATGGCCCCCACATACCAACCTGATTTAACCCTAATTTAGAAACATCAAAACCCAGAGGAATTCCATAACAAAACACTTTGTTAAAAGAGTAAAGCTTGAATACTTGGTTTTAGCAGTGTCCAGCAAATACTCATAAAACAATATTACACTTTCTATATAAACATTCCGCGCCTTAAAAAAAAAGTGAAAAGTCTGGAAACAAAGGAATTCAGCCTCTTCTCAACTGCCATAACATCTTTCATCACTCACTATCACTCCAGCCAACTTTAACTTTGCCAAAATATATGCCAATCTCAAAATAATAAATTACTAGCAGTTTATAACATCTGAACTCTCCATTTCCTAGTCAGGGGTCTGTTTCCAATAGACCATCGCAGGCTCGTATATTACAGCAATTCTCACCAAATAAAAAAAGGACTATGCATCTCAGGTTTTTACAGCATGAAAGCTAAAAATGCAAACTTGCAACTCCTGTATACATATTCATGTTCTCCTTTGAGGCTGGGCCTCCCTAAAAGCAGACAGAATTCCAGGTCTGCTCAGAAAATGATTCTTTATTCTAACCTATTGCAGAGGATTTTCTAACAGAAAGAGTTTTACCATATGGTTAATAGACAATATTCTGGCCAGCACCAGATGAGGGCACTGACCCTGGTCTGGGTCTGGGTGGCTTCTCTCCAGCTCTGCTCTGACCTGGTCCTCACTCGGGGTGGAAGAGACGATCACTGGCTGAGCTGGGGAGGGACAGCTCTTTGCCTCTCCCGCCTGTTAGCTGTCATGTCTGTTTAAAGGAAGGTCCTCTGGAGAAAGATTGCCTCTCACTATGTGTTTGTACAGCACCCATTGCCAGTGTAATAATTGGAATAAAAGTAGACAAAAGCAGAAATGGCAGTAATTTTTGATACAGATCACAGTGATTGGGAAGGAAAATGTAATCTGATAAATGAACCAAGTGATTCATGCTAGTTGTGTTAGGTGCCAAAGGGAGAAGAATGGCAAGAGATGAATGGTCCAGTGCTGTACAGCTGAGCAGGTCCTATCATCTGGCTTATTTGACTTTTGAGATATTTTTAGGAGATTGCCTTTTTTTGACACAGACAACAAAATGTTATTTCACCTGAGTTTGCTGGATCCCACAGAATCACTTTTCAACTTGTGCTTCTCTGATAACAATAACTTTGTTGAGAATAGCTAAGCTTCTTTGAGTACCTGGTCACCCACCATCACCGAATGTAATGTCCAGGGCCATTCACATAGAGCTTTCTCCTTTTCCAGTTGGGGGCCTGTACTCATATTTACCTTTTTTTGGCTCAGTTTTTAGATGAGTTGACCTTTATTGTCTCATAAACATGGTATCAGCATCAGCAGAACTTACATATTCATTTTTCTCTGTCTAGAACAAGCAGAGCAATAGAATCAGTACAGTTTGTGGTCATTCAAGTTCTCCAGTCTGGTTTATTCACAGACTATGCTACTGAATATCTTCCGTAGCATGTAGCTGTACTAGAACCCAATGAAAATTTAATAGCACAAAGATGTTTAAAAAAAAAAAAAAGTAATAAAAGTATGCCCTAACATTATTCAAGCCTGACAGGCACTATTGTTAAAATAACTCTCTATCCTGGATGGACAAAACCCTCAGCTGGTGTTAATTTGCATGACTCTGCTGCTCTTTAACAGAAAGATAAAAGGTATCCTTAGGATCCTCCCTGTATGTGTATAAAGCACTGTGCGTGTACCTGTATGCAAGGAGAATTTACAGAAACTAAAACTAGTTGTGGTAGTGTGGCTCTGCATTTGGAAGTCAAAGAGTTCTAAGATAACACAGCACAAGCAAGTTGTGTTTCCTAATCTGACATGAGTGCAGACAAGTGATTTACACCCATCACATTTTGTTAAGTCTTTGAATCAATTCTGAATAGCTGAACCCCAAAGCAAGTGCCGTACATGAAGACTGAGGCTGCCGGTCATAACTAGACTTTGGGGGATTCTGCAGAAAGCTTGCCCAGAAAGGTGACCTGTGCTTTTACACCAAAAAGTGAATAATGATGCAATAACCTTGATGTAAGAATTCAGGAAAGTAGCTGGGAGGCAAAGGGATCTTTAGAAAACACTTCCACAACCTGAAATTCCTGAAATTCTCTCCTTCAATTCCCCCCTGTATCCCAGAATTCACTCATTCTCCCTTTTGAGTTTGTCCTGGACAAGTGATCTTATTATGGTCATGCACTGCAAGCACAAGCTGAGTGAGCTCCACTTCTCCTCTGGCACTACCTAACATTTTTCACTTTGCTTTTTGGAGATCAATTGTAGGCTATGTGTCTCTTCTAGGCTCTGACTGACCTCAGTTGCTTCTCTCATAGCCAAGGCAGACCCATTATTTCCCTGCCAGCTTCCTCTGCACCCATCACCTGCACAACAAGCTCTTCATGTGTTTCACTGGAAATGAAGGCACTGCTATTGGCTCATCTGCTACTTTTGTAAACGCCCCCCCTGCAAAGTCGGTAGGCACCCTTACAGCAAAGTATTAGGTCTGAATGGCTGAAGGTTGGACTTGATGATCTTAAAGGTCTTTTCCAACCTAAACAATTCGGATTCTAAGGGATTGCCCAGCCTGCTAGCAGAGGCTGGCTTCACGAAGAGGATTTAAAAAAAAGCCACAACCGCGCAGTTTTGAAGGCGACAGATGCTCTTTTAGATCCTGATGAATCACTTTTCTCCTGAAATTGTGTCTATGTCATGCTGGCTTGATAGTCTCAAGGCTTTTTAAGAACCCTGATAAGGACATGCTTATGCAATACATCCTTAGGCTTTTCACACCTGGGGTGAGGTTTTCCCAGTTTGCAGAGTATTTGGCGCAGTCAGAGAGAGTGCAATGTGATCATCACTATGCTGAAGTCAGTGATCGCTAACCACCTTACATCAGGTCTGGATTTAGCCCAGTTTTATTTTAAGTCTTGAATCTCAGTGTCAGTGGTATAAATGTAAACAGATATGTATTATTTTTAAAGTAGAGTTGAAAGATTGTTTCCAGTAAATAAACAGTAGTATGATTGCAGTATCTCTTTCTCTGTGGGAACTATATTTGGGTACTTTAAGATTTCCTGAGATATCCTTTGACACTTCAAAATTTCCTCTGGTATTTCAAGCCATTCATTGATGTGTTTCCATGAATAATTCCTCGCCCCTATTCTTCAAAGGCCAACTCAGGCACTTGACTCTACATATTTTTAAAACTTCAAGCTACACCCAAGCCTTTACAGAGTCATGGCTCATGCATCGTTCGTAGAAATCATTTCTCTCTGTAACCTATATGGGATTATGTTGACTTGCTTGAGATTCTGCAATGTTCAAAGTAATGCACATGCATGTGTTTTTCAAGACTGGGACCTTAGTCTGGAGATTGTTCATCAGCAACTTGCTGCAAATATTCTGTACTCAACATGGGCAATCATAGCTACAGAGGTTAGTTTTGACAAAATCCTCAAAACATATGCTGTTTCCTGCCTGCCTACACACAATGGAAACATAATTCAAAAGTGCAGCATCAGAGTTCTCCAGTATTCACCAGAAATTGCAGTTTTTTAAGAAATATTTTGGTCACTACACTCATTTTGTAGATTATGTGAAATGCAAACAAAGAGGCAGAAGGCCTGCCAAGATTACACAGACTTGTTATTCAAATCTGTATCCCAAAGAAAACCTGAATCTAGTTCATCATTTAAAAATATGCCTTTGGACTCTGATATCTGATGCCATTCAGGTAGGGAAGGGGGACAGAAAAACTGGCTCCTTCCAAAACAACAGTGACTGCTCTGCAGAGATCCTGGGGGTCCTACAGTGATCAGAAAGACCTATCAGCCCAAGTCTGCACCTCAGGTCAGTGAGGAAGGCACAAAACTCACAGAGGCATGTCCTCAGCTGGAGGAGAGATATCTTCATCGACTTCTTAATGATGTCAAGTGGAGATTTAGTTCATGTGTGTAAAATTTCTCACTGTGTTTATACATCTATGGAATATTTAAATTGACAGGACCAAGCTGTTGCCTACTACGTGCATCCTACCTGCAGCAAGCTCTAGCATATCTCTCTGCCATTCCCCAGGACTGTGCTCACTTACACAGAGTTACCCAGTCTGATCTGGTGTGAGTGATAGCATTTGGTTCACACCAGTGTAAAGTCATTCCCATAGATGAAAAAAGAGAATTATTGACGGATAAAATTACAACTGAACCAGAAAGTTAATAAAAAAGAGCTTGCTCATTAGTTAACCTTCAGTGCTTTGGTTATGATGTCATTGCAATGGACAAAAATAATCAACCAGAAACTGAAAATATTAAAAAGGAGATTATCTCCTTAGAAAGATACGTGCCCATGTAGCCTATAAATAGCTCTGGAATGAAGACATCCCACACAACATCTGGAAAAGGAAGAATTCACTCCTTGACCTCCAGCATGCTTGTCTCCCAGCAGCAGGATTAAGCACAGTTGATCCTTACCAGGATACAGACACAATGGCTGGCTGGTGGATGAGCCAAGGAAGAGGCAGGCATGGCCAGAGGCAAGGGAAAGACAAACCGAGATAATGTAAAAGGAACGCTCTCAGTCTGCAGGATCTCTGAGACAAGCCTCTTGTTGTATGAAGCGTTTTAGCTTTGCTTGAGCCTTTGAAAGACAGAAAAGTGCTAACAGTCAGTTTAATAAGAATAGGAGATCAGCATTCATGTGTTCGAATGCAGCATCAGTTTTCAAAAAAATCACCTTATACCAGCATTTTCTCCTGCAACCAGTACAGGTGCAGGGAGAAGGACTCGCTGCCCGGCCTCAACGGATGATCCACAGAACTTCTGCTTCTGCTTAAACAGTCATTTCCCTAACTCTTACTTGCAGGCTGTCCAGATTAATAAACATATTCAATTTTATAGTCTTCATTCTTTTCAGAAGAGGAATACTGTACTTTAAAATGGATGGTTTCAATGTCCCTCATCCTGCCCCTTTAACCTACAACCATTACTTCATTTGCAGCAGAAATGAGCTTTTAATTCTTGTATTGTTTTACAACTTGTGAGAAATTTACATTGAATATGCCAGTAGGGATTATTTTAAAGCTTTTTTAAAATAAAAAATATATTGCTAACAAAAAATATAAGTGAATTATAGTTTATTTTGATCATTGCCTGCATTAGTGGTGATCATATAAGATCATTGCAAGCATTCATGTCAGAATCATTTAATCCCTCTGGAAAGCAAGCTGAATGAGGATCATTCATACCGGTACACTTATTGGTCATAAATGCCAGTACCATCTATATAGTAGCAGAGAAAACTTCAAATACGAAACACAAATTAATTCTCAAGAGGCTAATTTTCTTTCACAGCTTTTACATTGTAAACTTGCCCATACTTGGAGGTACATGTGTGTATTTTATCTTCATTTCCTACTGGGTTTATGCATGATAAGGCTCAAATTAACAGTTTGTGTAATACTACTTTATCTGTACCAGGAGCATGATGTACCTGAGGTATTTCTTTCCCCCGCAACTCCACTGAAGGTTGCAGCAGGTCATTGCTTCTGATGGTGGGGATAGGTCCCTTGCCCGGTTCCCCCAAGCACCAGCCATGCTTTGCCCAGCACGTGTTCGGAGGGTGTATGGGAGGTGTACAGGCTGCATAGTGCAGCCTTGGAGGTGTTCCTGGAGGATGCCAGGAGATGAGCTCTCCTCCCAGCCTGATGCAGTGCTACTCTCCTCTCCCAGTTGCCCTGGGTCTGGCAGGCACAGCGTGGACTGGTGAAGGCAGGGGTTTGTGTACATGAGGCTATGGGCAGAATTTGGCTTAGCTCTGCAGAATAAACTTGTCTCCTTAAAAAGTAGTGTTAATATAATTTAGACTGAACTGCTTTCCTCATACATAAATATTAGTTAGCAACTAGTTCTCAGTCTCACCTGCACTGCATAGCTTGTGACTTTAGCACAAGAAAGGCTTTTCCATCCACACCATACTCAATGACCCATGCCTGATGGGGTTTGGCTGTTTCTTGACTGGATTTGTGTTTTGCAGGTGGAATGTTCTTATTTCAGTAAATTGCAAGGGCAGCCAAGCCTGGCTCTGGTTTGCTTTGTGGGAAATGAATGAACTTACGTCATACAGTTGCTCTCTCACATTCTCATCTCTCGAATAACTCATTGCAGAAGTGAGGTAGGTAATACGCCATTCACCGGGCTTGTGATGATTTGCAAGCCACTCAGAAAGCTGATAAAGATCTTTATAGCTGTTCTGAACTCAAAGGAACTGCTGGTGCTCATTTACAGTATCACAAGGACACGTCAGTTCCCTACACTAGCCTGCAAATGCATTAATTCTGAATCACATGCTCAAGAAAAATTACACTGAAAGAGGCACACATGCGAAGTGAAAGAGGAGAGGCCAAGTGCTGGAACGCTGGACTGTAAAATTTCAGGAGAAGCAGATGACTCTCTAGAACTGCTCAAAGAAAATGAAAAAGTAGGTCTGTGACCCAGGATCGAAGACTTCTGGTTCTTCAGTCCCCTCCGGCGTACTTTGGTAGAGTGGCCTGACTAGTGAAGCCACCGAACAGCTGGACTTTCTCCTCAATTTGGTGGAGATGGACACTTTAGGAAACAAAGTTGCTCAGATTTAGCTCTTGTCATACAGCTCAAATAGCCTACTCTGAGGTTTCCAGACCTGAGCCATCCTTCTTCAGCTGCTTACAGCCTGCTTTTCAGGTTGTTCTTATTACACATGCGGTCATGTTTGTTTTAGACAGGGTTTCACGCGGGATTCAATAGTGTGATCCCCTCCGCTGCTTTTTTCACAGTGCTAGACCAATCTGCTCTGACAGTACTCTCCCAGCCAAGGGTCTCTGTTCAGCCAGAGCTCTGTGGATGAGGCAACGATATCTCCGGAGCTGACTCACAAACATAGACAGGAGAAAGAGGTTGTACTTTCTCTTCTGTCAGTGCTGTCCAGCCAGCTGGTAAAGGACACTGTGTTGTTGGAGAGATGGGGTTTGGCTGGGCTGTAAAACTGATATCCTGCAGGGATTTAACCTCCTGCTGCACTTCCTTAAGGGTGAGCTATGAATTGTATTTCCTTGAGAGGTCCCACGGGCTGTACTCTGTGTACCAGAAGTCCTGCCTTCTCCTCCCCTCTCTGTTTTTAGTGGCACTGGTTACTCCTTGGGCCCACAAGTGCTGCTGAATGCTGTCAAACTGTCCTCTCTGTCAGCCTGCACAGAGCCACATTGGTGATGGAAAAAATGAGCTCTACATGGTTTTTCCAGGAAGCCGGATGGCAGCTCCCCATCTCATACAGGTGAACATTTTCTCACACCAGTAACTCATTAGGACAGCATGTGTGAACTCAGCTCATTCACACTGATGCAAGGGCTCATATTTTGTGCCACTGTTCGTAAGGACTGTCCCAAATGGCAGCTGATTGCTGATCTTTAATGTCATGTTTGCATTTCCATTTTTTCTCTTTCTCACCTGTGTTATTTTTCCTCTCCTGGGCTCTTGCACAGTTTAGTCACCATACTGTTATAGAATGATTGCCAACGCCCCCTAAAATCCAGTACCAAAATACAGCCTCCATCTGCCTGCTAATGAAAACCCTTGTCAGTCATGGGATTACCACATCAGTTTA
The DNA here is from genome assembly GCF_028858705.1 of Grus americana. Lineage (NCBI taxonomy): Eukaryota > Metazoa > Chordata > Aves > Gruiformes > Gruidae > Grus > Grus americana. The sequence goes on along the minus strand of NC_072856.1, from coordinate 52,854,444 downwards.
ACCAAGGGAGCAGCCGGTGCCTTGGATGAGAAATGTTCAGTTAGGTTTCCTAGGATCTTGAAGAACTAGTTCAATAAATCCTTGCTTGCTTGAATGAGTGCACCTTCCATCTCCCACCACATTTTTCATTATGTCACTTGGATACAAATGCACGTGTTTTTAATGTGAAGTTAATCCCCAAGGTGCAGTGAAATGATTAACCCTTCACCCTTGAATTCCTTGCTACCATATGATCTAGTTCTTATGGAGCTAAAAGTTAAAGCAATACTGACAGCTGAATATAATACTTGAGGCGAGTGGCTATTTGCTCACCATGGAAGGCCAGCCTTAGTCATACACATATGAACTTTTTGGCTTGGGGAGTATAGGTAAATAACATGGTTAAGCTACTGTGTCTTGCAAACAAATATATGTACCTACAGTTATTACTGTACAGTTATCCTGCTGACTCAGGATTCTTGAAAATAATCTGTCAAGAAAATACCACTGAGAATAAACATCCTGCAGTTCACAGCTGTTAAACTTTCTGTCAAAACACAGGTCTCTGAAGAGCTGCATGTTCTCCCCTCTCTGGATATTCATGCATATAACCAAACATGAGTTAAATATGCATAATCCCTTGCCTTGGGGTGAGAGTGCATCCTTTTTTCTGCCCTAAAATCTCTAGTTATATCAGCAAGGGTTGTGGCTGCAGCATGTTTGCTTCCCAGTGATGCTGAGAGCACTGGTGAGGAGCAGCCAATGCTACTGGCGAGCCTGCAAAGTGAAGGCCAGGAGGGTGGGCAGCAGGTTGGCTAGATATCGGTCTGTTTGTCTGGGAACATGGCCAAACACCCTGCAAATGGGTTAAACTGTTAAAATTAGGGCAGAGTGGGCTGGTAACCTCTGTTTCTCATTATGCTATTTCTTCACTGGTTTTAAGTGCCAAGCCAGACTGGCCTGTGTCTGCCTCCTTGCCTTTCGCTGAGGGATGAGCCCAAAACTTTAGCTAGAAGGTCAGCGTGTGCTCTCATTTTGAACCGAGCAATTTTAGATGGAGGAACAGCATTCCAGCTTCTGTAGGCAACCGGTCACTGGCTGCCATGGATGTTCTTCCCAGCTCCCTCATTTCCATGGGGCTGGCAGGCTTTAAAGTGTTGTGATTTCTGGGACAGCTTTTTTCCCTCACTTCCTTTAAGCAAAGTAAATGAAGTTTGGTTTGACCTGAAAATAGAAGGGGGGGGGGAAGAGAATTTTACAACTGTAAACAAATTATTTTTGTGCTTTACAAGGGGCCTGTTTCTTGACTCAGTCCCTTTCAGGAAAGCCCTTTTGTGTGTTGCCCTGGCTCTGTGCGTGGGTGACACCTGGCTGGCCCCTGCATCCTGGGGAGAAAAACATCTGCTCATCCTCGGGCAGGCCTGTGTCTCTTTTTGGGAGAGAAGCCAGCTCTGAGGCCCTGAGCGGACCCCAGAGAGACAATGGTGTGAAAACACAGGGCAGGGCAGCAGCACCTGGCCCTGAGGTCCCAAAAAATGGGAGAAAGGGGGCCGGGCAGATGTTTGGACATCTCCCATCCCTGGGTCAGCTGCTTGCTCTGCCCTTTGCTCGGGCAGGCAGGTACCCAGGCCCCCAGGAGACTGGGAGGACCTGGAGAGCTGCCTCTCATCACCTCTTCCATATTGAAAGAGGCATTTCTAGGGAGTGTCACAGGCAAGTGGGACTGGAGCAGTGTTTGGGGAGACACCCCAGAGAGACCCCAGGAGGTGGCACCATCGCAGCCTCGTGGGAGAGTGCCTCCTGGGGTGGCTGGGCTTCACATGGAGCATCCCCCAGGTATTGGGAAAGGGCTGCTCCTATGAGGTTTTCACTGGCCTGGGCAAGAGAGGAGAGAGAAAAACTGTGACGGTGTCCAGCTCCCCACAGCCCTGATGTCCTGCCCATCTCCGTACCGGCCTCGGCCGCATGGAGGTGCCTGATGCCTGGGGCTGGAGCTGCCCGGCTGCCCTGCTCCCTGGCTGGGTGTGCGTAGGGGTGGCTGGGCCCCCTCAGCCCCCAGCTTCCTGAGCTACCAAGGCTCCCTGCCAATTCCCTCCTTGCTTCCTTCATAAAGCAGGGACATAACAAAAATACAGACGTGCATTTAAGCGATTACATACATTTGGACCTCTTTTTCCAGCCCATTTCTAACTGCAGTGCTTAAAACCTACAGATTTTCACTGCTAGCTGGTCACAGCTATCATTCCTCAACATGCTTTTGAATCAGATGAACTAAAATAGTTGTGTGAGATCTGTTATGTCTCTGGCTTGTAAAACACACTGATTTCTTACTAGGTTACACTAATATTCCGTAACTCATTCTTAATATTATTCTTCAATAAAGCTCTGCGCAAACAATCTATCCCACAGGAGGAACTTCTGCCAGACCCCAGATGTCAAACACATTTGCTTCAAATACAGGAGTTCATGACCTTTTATGTTTGTTAATGTGACGCCATGGAAATTATTTATAATAAATAAGGGTATTACAGAGTCAGGTGCTCCATGGGGCCTTTTTCAGTGATACAACGGCCCTTCCTGAAACAGGTCTTTCCTGGTTTTTTTTTGTTTTGTTTGTTTTTTCCCCTAACAATAAAAGTTTGGGAACAATTTGAAACCCTGTTATTGAACTGAGTCCAGCTACTGCACTGAAAAGTAGACACGAACTCAAAGATATCTCAGATTTCAAATCTTTTCTAAAATAATCAGTAGACAAGGTTCTTCCTTTCTCTTTTATACTTTACCCTGAAAAAGCAGTTTTCAAACAGCAGACTGTATGGACCCAGACAAACACTAAATATATTGGCTTAAAGCACCGAATCAAACAGCAAACTACTGGAATTGTTTGGATCCAAACGACGGATTTGATACGCCAAATGATTTTTCCATGTAGCATGCTCATTTTAAAGCTGAGGTAGCACCGACTACCCACAAGCTTGCAGGTATGAGAGCTCTAGAAAATATCTGAAGGTGTCAATATGCTAATAACATTCAATCCTCTTATCTTTTTTCAGCAGGTGTGACAATGTCCTCACAAACCTGTACTGGGATTAAGAGCAGCTGGCTCTTAATGAAGCCAGGTAAGAAAAGGATGCAATTGGAAAACACTGGAAGGAGTGTGCCTTGGCTCTGCTTCATCCTTTTGTCAACTGTGCATGAAGGTTTATAATGCCTCCTGAGTTTACTGGATCCATCATCTTGGATTCCTAGACAGTAGCAACAGCAAGAAATGCCTCCTGAAGAGGAAACTGAATCTTTTGCTCCTGCATAAATGTGTACCAACAGTCACTGCTGTTTGTCACTCCAGGCTGAAACCAATGGCCTGAAAACTCCAGCCCAGACCCAGCACAGCACCCCTGCACCGCAGTGGGTTTCCACCCAGGAACCTCTCCTTGCCTTGGGCTAGTTTGGGGCTGGCAACCATTTACAAGGTTGAAGACTGCTTTGTAGCTCAGAAGCAACTGCTGCAGCCCGCACAGATGTTGGACTGGCTTTGGAGAGACCAAAGTGTTCTGGTGCCTGAAGGATGAGTCCTCCTTGGATTTATTATCTGAATGTATTAATGATGTGTGTGCATACAAAGAAAATCTGCCTTACAGCATAAGGCAAGACATAACAAGCCAGTAAATCTCTTATCAAATTCACAGTACATCAAATCTAAATGAGATAAAGAGAGGGTCTAATTTGAACAACAAAGTATCTCCATGCAATTGCTCCTGTAGGCATACTAGCAACATTTTCAAAAGATGCTGGACACTGTGCAATAAAGCTGTTCTTCTGCAGCGCTGTGGGAGGAGGCAACTGGCTGCAGTCTCAGATGGTGGACAGAATTACAACGGGTTATGTCAGGAAAGCATGATGTTAAATGTGCATTTGAAAAAAGGAGAAAACAAAAAAATAATAGTCACAGGCTGAATTATAGCAGCTTTCTATAATGAAGAGTGTGGACCCCACCCAGCATCTGTGGCAGAGGAGGGAAGGTGTCTGCTAAACCCAAAGGTTATGATGGGAATGGAAAAAGCCAGGCTCCAGCTGAGAGTAGGACAGGGAGGATGAGGAAACAGTTTCATGTTTCTCCCAGCAAAACCTCAGGGGATAAAGATTACTGCTGCAAAAACTTTAGTGGTAGTAAAAGCCTCTGGCTGCAGAAGTTGTTTATAACAAAGGTGTATTAACCACTTAGAGACTTCAGCTGAAAAGGACTCTGCTATTCCACTGAAATCTAACTTACAAAATCCTTTTTTCTCTCTCAGAAAGCCTCTGTGTCAGAAAACTTAATTTAGTGGCTACACATGGAGTTTGGCTGTGAGACGTTATATGCTGTGTGCTGGACTTATCCTGATAACGCCCTGCTTTTAGGTCCCGACAGCTGAGTTCATCACTTGGCTATTGCAGTATACACTGGATTTTAACTCTGATCACAAGTGCATCACTTCATGTAGTTTCTGAAACTAAAATATTTCACAAGCAGTAGTGTTAGACGCTTGCTCTGAAGGAGTCTCAGCAGAGCTGGGGAAGCAATCATCAACTGCTTAATTGCATTTAATCTTTTGCAAACTAGGCAAGAACTACTAAGCAATGATGTTTTCTGCTTTTTTGCTTTAAAGATTTCAGTGTGATCTGTGTAAACATGATTCAACCTCTGAACTGCTTGATTTTTAACATGGAAGTTGGCATGATTCACTAAGTGTGCACAAGTGGTGGGATCAGGTTTCTGATGCAAAGGATCAAGAGAGAATTTAGGCTTGATTTATGCAAAGCTGTAGCCTCCATCAGCATTCCTGCTTAAAACCTTGTTCACTGGAGTATTTGCACAAAGTGAAGGAAAAGGGTCTCAGCCAGAAAGCTTTTGCAGGTATAAAGAATTACTCAAGAACATTTGTGTCAGTATTTATACACAGGGGGTTTACTGTTTTGGGTCTACTTCCTAAAGGTACGACGCCCAAACACCATAGATAATATGCACTTCTGCTTGTAGCTACTTTCTACGGCCTTCTCTTCTCGCTACTCCTCTTTCACAGAGAAAAACACAGGGAAGTTGTAATCCAATAGCATAAACAGCCTCAGCAACAAGTGAAAAAGTGCTGTGCAGAGGTTCAAAACAGATGAGACAGGCCTCGCTGGGGGATATGAGAGGTGAAGCGTAGCCCAGACTAATAAATTCTCCTCTGTTGGCTCTGCACAGGTCTGCTCAAGCGTCTCAGCCTTGCATTTCTGGAACTGAGAGCGCCGTGGTTTGGCACAGGCAGCCAAAACTGGCCCAGTTTATTAGCTTGCTCTTAGTACCGAGGGGTGCCCTGGGTGGGGGCAAGAGCAGCTGCAGAACACCAGGAGCTAGTGAGGATGAGTGATTGCAATGATGGTCTGGGATGGACATGGAGGAGAGAGGGGCCGAGAGCAGGCGTCAGTGAGGCATGGGAACACCACCAGGTTTCTCAAGTGAGGTTTACTTACAGAAGGATTAGCAAGTGCTAGGGCAGAGCATGGGGCACTCTCTATGCTGCCAGAAAAGGAAGATCATATTTGCAGCTGACAGAGAGGTCTAGGGAGCAAAGAACTAAGGTAAATTGGTTTCACTGCTGATCTTCAGACTAGATTTGTTTGGGACAAAAATCTTCTAAGGGAGAGGGGAGGTTTGTTGCCATCCCAGCTAAAAAAATCACAGCAATGTTGTCCCTCTCCATACAAAATCAGGTTGGCCACATTCCTTACCATGCACAGCTGAATTTTGTGCTTATTGAAACAAAATTCCCAATTTTCAAGCAGCTGAAAGCAGAATGGAAGGTGTATCCCAAGCCATCAAAAGAGCCCCAGGGATGTGAGAAGAGGTCCCCTCAAATTACAGAGGACAGCCTTGCTTTGAGAAAGAAGGAAGGTAGTCTTGCAAACTGTTTTTTTCCTTTAACTGCCTTGTCAAAAATACCATTTTTAATGTCCTTTTCTTCATCAGAGAGGCAACTTGCAGTCCCAGAGGCTGGCTGCTACAGCACTGCTGACTCCAGCAGCTGGAGAGCCACTCAGGCAGGACTGGAAGTCGCTGAAGAGCCTGAAATACCCTTGAGCATGAAAATGCTGACGTAACCTGATAGCAGCAAGCTGCATGCAGGGACCTTATCGGTAGTTAAACAACACACTTCTATCAACCGGGAAAATAAAGCTGTTAGATCACGTAAATTAGTTCCGTGAGATGTCTTGAAATTTGTGCTTAATGTGCTCCTCAGGAGGACTCAGATAATTTTGGCAGCATACCAAGTTACTGGTACTTCTTTAAAATAGTGACCACAAATAATCTCATGAGCTCCATTAACAGGAATCAGAGCCACTCCGCTATGTGATACCCCAGTGCTGCGTGCCTGGCTCTGTGCAGAGATGAACAGAGATGCTTTGTTAGCTCAGATATTATAAGGCTGTGCTTTTGGCAAAGGGTCTCCCCTTAACAGTGGTGCTGGAGCTCGAAGTAGCTGTGTTACACTGCATGATGACAGGCATGAAATTCTTAGTTAGCAGCAGGTCCGTGGTGCTATTAAATTTAAAATAAAAAATATGATAATAGAAAAACTACAGTCTTAGATGATGGGGAATCCACCAAAGGCTGCAATTCAAGAGCTAGTAGGGTGACTGTGTGAAACTTCACTGACTGGAAATTTTAATACTCTTAGAGTGTAAGCAGCATTTCCTTGCAGAAATACTCCCTTTCTCTTACAAATGCAGCCCCACTTCTTGCTCATATTTATCTCCTGGGGTATTTTAGCACTTTTAGCTCTTTATCAGAAACCAAAATCGAGGAGAGGGAGAGGGAGGGGAGACCACCTTGAGTCTCACAGAACCTTTGCTTTCTGCAAGGAAATTTCTGAATCAGAATTTCATGCTGCAATTTCTGAACCCATCCACCATGCGTGATCCGTAAATTATCCTACAGACTATGCACTCTGTGGCAGGGGCTTACATGTCTACGTAAAGCCTGACATGACAGGGATCCATATTCCAGCTGGACATGCCATTTACTAAGAACATTACAAAAAAATTAAAAACTCATTTTTTCTCTCTAAAATATAGGCCTGGTTTTGCTTCTAGCAAAGCAAGGGGCAGCTTTGGCACTGACTTTGCTAGTGTAATGGTCCAGCAAGCAACAAGGAAAAGTTATAGCAGCTATGTGGAGCTAAATCTGCCCCTACGAGCAGCTCTGGTGAGGCGGTTGAGTCCCAAGTCAGCGGGGAAACTCCCCTTCCGCGATAGGGATCGGTGAGTAAGCGCGGTGGGAGCGTACCTGAAGGGCCGCGTGGGCGGCGAGCCCGGCAGTGCCTGGCTGGGAAGGGCGGGCGGGGGCCGGCAGCCGCCGGGCGGGAGGAGAGGCAGTGAGCGGCCGGGTAGGAGCCGCGGGGCAGGGCAGGGCAGGGCAGTACCGCAGGAGCTGCGGGTAGGAGACGGCCGGCGGCGGCAGCAGCGAGCGGGCGGAGGGGCAGTTGGGTGCCCTCCCAGCAGGTACCAGGCCGGGGCGGGCGGGAGTGGGAAGCGAGGGACGGAGCCCCCGCTCGTGGGGCCGCGCGGCGCTGGCCGCCGCCGGATGTCTGAGGAGAAGGGGACGGCGGAGCGCGGCGCAGGCAACGAGAGGGCGGCGGGTGCGGGCAGGGGCAGCCGGGGAGGCCGAGAGCCGGGCTGGGCCGGGGCGGGGGGGCTGCCCCCGTGGCCGCAGGAAGCCCGAAGCTCCAGGGTGGCCGCCGCCGGCGGAGCTCGGCGCCGGGTGTACAGCACCGAGGCGGCGCGGGTGTCCCCTGCGGGCGGGCCCTCTTCGGGTCCCCGCGGCGGATGGTGGAGGTGGTGGTTTGCTTACCTTGCCTAGTCGCTTATGGGCAGTGTGAAGTTGGGCTTTATATTTCCAGCAGAACCATTTGATTGCCGATCTGCAGCAGCATCTGTAACTCTTGGCACACCTCAGTATAGCAACGTGGGCCGTGCATGACAGTAAATGGGAACAAAACTAGCCGGGAAGGTTGGCTTTTGTTGGGCAGCCTTGCTGAAGTGATTCTTCCATATATATCACTGATATGATTGAATATAACATAACTGCCTTGTGGATTGATACTTAAACGTGAATATACAGTGACACTTTTGCAATTTGCAAATTACTACTTTTTCACTGTACATATAAGGCTTCTGAGAAACAAAACCTAATGATCTTTTTTACAAGCCCTGATGTATTTAATCTGATGCGTATTGATAGGTATGTTGAATGGGACAGCATGTTTTTAAAGTCAGGATTTTTTAAGGATGTCAGCATATTGATCTCCATGTTTTTTCTAAGTAGGCTAAAACTTGCAGACTAATTCAACTTGCAGAACATGAATTGCAAAAGACAATGTTACTGGGCAGTCTGGGTGATGATGTACATCTGTCATGCCTTGTCACCACACTACAGTATCCGGGGGGTCTTTGGAGTGAAGACCTTTCAGTGCCTGGGGTTGGTTTGTTTATGGCTATATGAGTGTTCATTTGACAGTGTGCTTCCAAGATTTGGCTTGGGACTGTATTTTCTGTCAAGTGGCAGACCTTGAGTAATGGACGCAGGTAGAAAACCAGTAACTATATTGAAATACTACAGAATTAAATCTTCATATAAATTAGGCCTGAGATTAAATTGTACTTAAAACAGTCTCAAAGTGGTATTGCTATAAGAAAATATCCCTGTAAAATCCAAATATTCTGCATGAATTAACATCTAAGCATTATCATAGGCAAGAAATGACTAATTAGATCACCTTCTCTAGGAACACTTCAGGTAATTAGAGATATGGTTTAGCCAAAAACTCAGAAGGAAGTTGTGAATATAGCTAGACAGAGTTTCCTTTCTTATACCGGATGAAATTAGCATCGGAAAATACATTATATTCACTGAAGTTATAACCTGCTGTATCCAAGAGCACTATTAAGGCAGCAGTCGTGATCATAAGCAGTTTCAAACTGTCCTGTTCAAAAGCCACGGTGTACATTTTTTAATGCATACCATACAGCTGGATTCCTGGGCGGTTCAGATCACTCTGATTATTAAACAGCGGTCTGAAATAAATGTCATCTTAAATTAAGCTTGTCTTGTAGCTTTCCTTCAATGTGGAAACATGCCCAATGTCTCATGTGATGCATTTCTCTAGGTAAGAATGGAAAGGTTGATATTGTGGCTGTTCCTACAATGTACACTTCCAGTCGGTGCCGTTGTAATTGTGCAGCAAGAGAACTAGATCTCAAGGGATGTATGCTGGACTACAGCTGTAAGGGCTTGGGCATCTAAATGATCCTGTGGGCACTCGCTCCTCAGAGCTAGATCCTTGCTGTCCTAACCCTTGGTCTCTGATCTGTGCAGGCTCAGGTTTTTCCCAGTAATACTTGCTGAATGCATTGAGGTCTGCTGCTTGATGTGTCTTAGTTTTGGCAGTGTTGATTAGTTAGGTGCCCAAACTGTCCAGGGATCCAGAAGCGAGGTGTTCCTTGATAAGTCACTCTTGGAGAGCCCAAGTGTCTTCAGATTACATACAGATGATCAGGACCACTTAAAAACCTATGCAGGGGAGTATATTGCCGTGCTTTTTATTTATTTTTTTCTTCTTATTCTTTCTAGGCTTTGTCTAGAGCTGTTACCCAGATGTGAAGAGCCAAGTTCTGAATTTGCGTCTTTCATTTCGCAAGAGAGTGCTAGAGTCATAAACCTGTGTGTTGTTCTGCGCTGGCGGTCTCTGACTCCTTACTTATGAAACTGTTTTGCCTTGCTTTCAATACAGAAATATTCACTAGGTGAGCTGTGATCCTACAACTCAGTGGCTAGGGCATGAATCCTGGAGTGGGGAAGTTTGATTTCTAGTCTTTTTTTCCAGCTGTATGTTAAATATTAAAAATATATTTGTAGAATACATGTGGTTAAGCGATATCGAATTTCAAGAAAAATATATTATTAAAGTGTCCCTTGATTCTTGCAAATACTTATAAAAATCACACCTACTAAAATGCTGCACCCAAAGGTTATGTTGGACTCCACAGAAGTCCCATCAATTCCACTGCCCTTCCCTGCACTTAATTTAGGTGATGAATCCCCAGGTGATTAAGTCCTCTTTCTTCTTATGCTATGGAAAGAGTGAATGTGGGTAGGATTGTTCAGTCAGTCATGTGTGTGTAGGCTATTAATTTACAATGTTGGAGAAAAAGCTCAGACTCTGGTCTCTTTTTCTTTGTCCTAATCATAAGGCTCAGTTATTTTACTTGTATGTTCTGTTAACTTGTGTTTCATTTCAGCTGGTTTGCTTTTGACTCAGTTTCCGTTCATCGTACTCATAGGTGTTTTAGTTTCAGATGTACGTTACTCTAAATGCACTCCCCAGGGTTGTGGGTTGGCTGTGAAAAGGACAGTCTTGCTCTGGCCCCCCGTTTTCCCCACTGTGTATTCTGACCCCATCTTCTGCAGTCAACCCCAGGGGGAATTGGAAAACTACTTGACAAAAAAACCCAAAAAACTCCACGTTTGTTTATTTTGGTGGTTTAGTTTTGCATCTAATCAGTGAGCTGGACCAACTCATCGTGCAGCTGTGTGTTTACTAGATTCAACAGGGATGGTTGTTGGCAAGGGAGAGCCGAACTGCCCCTCCAGTAGTAGCAGCCAGCCCTTCAGGCAAGTTTGGGACAGGCGGACACAGCCCCCATGTGTGGTGGGCAGAGCCCAAAGACCTGCCTTAGAAGGGCTGCCTCCACTAGGAAGCCAGGCTTTGGCTAGCTTATGCCTACTGTCTTCCTGGGAATCCTACCCGCTTTGGCTTATAGCAGAAGTACCCTTTGACTTTGGTGGAAACATTTATTGAACTTGTTAGCATTTTAATCAAGCAATTTATTTCATTTAGTGAATTTTGTGTGATGCATATCCTATTGCTCCCCTCTTTGGACCCTTGTTTAAGAGTTTTGTAAACTTTGTTTACTCTGAGTTGTTATCTCCCAAGATACCTTAAATATGGTAAATAGTCTCTCTCTAATCTAAGTAGGACAACACCCAGTCTCTGTCAGCAGAGAACCTAAGATCTTATCTCTTTAAAGTGAAAGGCAAAGTGGGCTTTAAGTAGGACAGGCTGAGTTTGGGTTAAGCCATGTTGTCTTCTGGTTAGTAATGCTATTCAGGCTTGTGGTGGGTTGAGCCTGGCTGGGGGCCAGGTGCCCACCAGAGCCGCTCTCTCACTCCCCTCATTCACTAAACAGGGGAGAAAAGGCATAACGAGATACTTGTAGGTCGAGATAAGGACAGGGAGAGATCACTCACTAATTGTTGTCACGAGCAAAACAGACCGAACTTAGAGAGGGAATTAATCTAATTTATTACTAGGCAAAACAGAGTAGAGGAATGAGAAAATGAAATCAACTCTTAAAACACTTCCCCCCACCCCTCCCATCTTCCCGGGCTCAACTTCACTCCCGGCTTCAACCTTCCCCCCCCTCAGCGGCACAGGGGGACGGGGAATGGGGGTTATGGTCAGTTCATCTCAGGGTGTTTCTGCCGCTTCTTCATCCTCAGGGGGAGGACTCCTCTCATCGTTCCCCTGCTCCAGCATGGAGTCCCTCTCACGGGGTGCAGACCTTCAGGAGCAAACTGCTCCAGCGTGGGGTCCCCCACGGGGTCACAAGTCCTGCCAGCAAACCTGCCCTGGCGTGGGCTCCCCTCTTCACGGGTCCACCGGTCCGGCCAGGAACTTGCTCCAGCGTGGGCTTCCCACGGGCCGCAGCCTCCTTCAGGTGCCTCCACCTGCTCCGGCGTGGGGTCCTCCACGGGCTGCAGGTGGAATCTCTACACCCCTTCATCCTTCCTCCATGGGCTGCAGGGGGACAGCCTGCTTCACCACGGCCTTCACCACGGGCTGCAGGGGGATCTCTGCTCCGGCGCCTGGAGCACCTCCTCCCCCTCCATCTGCACTGACCTTGGTGTCTGCAGAGTTTCTTACATCTTCTCACTCTTCTCTCCGGCTGCAAAAGCTCGCCCTCTAAGTGTTTTTCTTCTTCTTAAATATGTTATCACAGAGGCGCTGATTGGCTTGGCCTTGGCCAGCAGCGGGCCCGTCTTAGCACTGGCTGGCATTGGCTCTATCAGACACAGGGGGAGCTTCTAGCAGCTTCTCACAGAAGCCACCCCTGTAGCCCCCCCGCCACCAAAACCTTGCCACGCAAACCCAACACAAGGCTCCATCAGAAAGATTGCTTATGCAGAGAAAAATTATGTTGTTAGCCTTTTGCAGCCGGGATGAATTTTCAGACCAAAACTGAGGAGCCTCATGTGGGAAGAGGTTCAAGTGCTGGGTTTAGTTTGAGCTCATCTGTGTTGCATCATATCTCTTATGTTAATACATCAAACCATGCAGAATTAGTGAGGACACTTCTCTTAAGTTTAGTATGAGTGTTTGTTCGCCTGTCATCACAGATGAAGTTTACATTAATTCAGTGCCAAAAAAAATGTCAGAAATCTGATGCTTATCTTTCCTGTAAGTTTTACCCTGGTGATTTTGTTTTGAAGCTTTGTTTTTCAGTGATCTAATAGCCACACTTAATCTGGAGAGGACAGATAATTAAGCCCCAAATGAAGGCCTTTGGTGTTTTGGGGGGTTCTTGTGGTCATTGCAATGAGCTTTGGTTCTGGCCTGAAGCGCAAGTTCTGGAGATGCTGCTTTGGCAGTTAAACCAGCTTTGAAGTCCAAGAAAGCAATCTAGAAGGACTGTGATCCAGTGGCCTCAAAACCTATTAGGCACTTAAATTAATTTGGCACTTATGCTTTCAAGCCTGGAACCTGGATGTGGACTTGTACAGTGTGCTCCAGCCTGGGCAAGCAGGTGCCTGGTTCCCTCCCCAGCTCCCCTGGGCACTGGGCAAGGCAAAGGGCAGTGTGCTGGGCCCTGGAGCCTCATTGGCAGAGTGTGCTTGGGAATCGTACATTAATGCACACGTGTAGTGCCTCAGCCTCATCTGAAGCATGGAGAGCTAGAAGGCTGGCTGCTTGGCTTTTATGGGATAGCCTTATCACCAGAGCAGTGGGGGAGTGTCTTCCCCTTGCAGGAATGCAACCCCTCGCTCCCACAGAGCCCTTGTGCCCTCAGGCCAAGGGGGCTGGATGTGACCCTGTCCACCCTGCTTGTTGAAGCTGGGCCAGTGTGTACAGCATCAGGTGGTTCATGTGGCCAGAAGATGGCCCAGCCCTCGACCAGGGCTTAGCAGGGGCTGGAGGGGGCAGATAAAGGGGGGCTAAGGAAGGGTTCTCTGCAAAATTCAGGCATCCAGTCCTCTGTGTGTGTGCCTCTTCGAATGAGGAAAGCGCCTGCCGTACTGCAGAGAGGAGGGTTAGTCAGAAGGAGGTTTAAAAGGAGCTTGAGCTAGCAGCCTTCTGTGGTTAGCAGTAAACTGGTACAAAAGCAAGTGGTGCTTCCTGTTTGAGAGGTTTGTAAAATGTTGTTTAGCACTGAGCTTGTAGGTGACAACAAAACATTCTCAACACCAGTTTCATTTCACAATAGAGGAAAATTTTAAAACCTCTTAGTTCTGGGTTGGATTTGGGGTTTCTTTTCCAATTTACTTTTGCAAAATGGGATTGTCTGCCTCTAGATTGAGAACTGTCAGTCTCCTGTTGAGGTTCTCTGTCTGCGGAGCAGTGATTGGAGTAGTTAAAATTTCCTCCATGAAACCTTGATCAAACCCAGAACATCTCCCTGAATTATCCTGGCTTTCGTTCAGTTCAGTGGTACATGTACTTCCAGATTTAGTCTCACCAATGTGTGAAATCATGGGTCAAAAATCTCCTACAAAGAGTGTTGATTTAAACTCAACAGGATAAAAAAAACCACCAAAACAAAATAGACATTCATGGTGTAGCCATTGTTCACTTTGTTTTAAGCAAATCTGTCCTAAGAGGCGGAAAAAGGGAATGATAAGTTCATGCTGCCAACTTCTGCTTTCAGGACCTCTGTCATCTTAGAAGGGAGCAGAGCCCCACCGCTGTGCCCCATAGTTGTAGCAGCATTCAGCCAATAATAATTGGGATGTTAGATGCTCTCATAAAATTGAGACAGTTTTGGTTTCTGCTCTTTTCTCCCAATGTCTACGCAAAATTATTTACAAATACCTCTTTTATGCAGTGCCTGGTTACCAGCTGCCAGCTGGTCCAGCCAGTACAGCTCTTTCACGGGCACTGCTGGGGCTGTTAGAAGTGGCTGGATCGATTTAAAGCAAAAAATAATAAACAGTTGCACCTTATAAAGACAGGATTGTCCTGAACTTTTATTTTAAAGTGTGTTTAGGCAGCTTCCTTAGCTCAGTGCACATGCCCTGCAGACCCATACTCCCAATCTGTTTTGAATTTGAATTAATTAAGATCAGTTCCCATTTCCTGTTCTCAAGTCATTCCTTTAATCTGTTTTAATATATCACCTGTTTCTTTTCTTAATGTCAGCTGTAGTCTTTTAGCCATCATTTATACAACGTACATATTTCCTTCTTCTTGCCACAATATTGTATCTGGCTATAAAGTGTGACAGTGAGGAGCAGAACTGCTGAACAGGGAATCCACATCCTGTGGAAACCCCATAATATAAAGTTTTTTGTTTTCATTGTGAAACAGGATAATAACTATATGTAAAACAACAATTAACTAATTAATGTAAAATAACTAATAAAAACCTGTTTCACCTAAAATAAAGCAGCAGATGTTTGTGTGCATGTATATATAAAGACTTTTCTTGACTCTTGTAGGTCAACAGACTTCCCTTAAAATAGTTTTAATGGTAATGAAACTGTATTTTTCTATGCAGTACTGTTTGTGTTTTCTTCTTTTTTCATATAAACAAGAGGAGCTATTTTTCATTAGCTGTCTGGATATTATATGTGTATCCATGTGTTTTCTGTGGGGCTCTGTGGTCATGGCAGAGGCTGAGGAGTCCTGGATGCCATTCAGTGCTGTCTTTCAGTGTCGCTTTCCAAGGCCCATCTTTTCAAAGCTAGACACGTTTAGCCATGTTAGAGAACTCCACTGCACAGGCAGATGCTCTTGCCTAAAACACCTTCTTCCTGGCTGTCCTGTTGAAAAATACATCCAGATGTTTCCAGTTCTCTTTGGTATCAAGGCTATAGAGGGGCTGCTGACAGATCTATTTTTGTGGCTTCTTGGCATTACTGCAGAAGGAGAAAAAATGGATTAAAACCTGACACAGGATACATAGAGAAAGTTTTAAGTTAGATTATAAAGTACCCATCGGTGATTGTCTTGGTTTTTTCCTAATCTGCTTAGAGCAAAGGAACTTATCTTATGTTGAATTCTTTCCATGTTCTCATCAAAAGCCAAGTTCTTTTTACAGAGATTTTAGTCTCTTAAGTTTTCTTTTCTGGTGTCCTGACTTCAACTCTTGCTTTGCTGTTTTCCATCTGAGTCCAAAATTATCTACAGTCCAACATAATGGATTTATTCTTTTGTGTTTACTGCCCCAATACATACCATATTGTATATCCTTGTCCAAGTCAGTGAATTTATCTACAGTTCACAGGAACAGTGTGGTCAGTTCAGTAATTGGATGAATTGGTTACTTGCCTAATGCAGCATTAGAAGAAACACTATCTCTATCAACTTTTACAGCCCAGAGCATAGGGGATTCAGCATATTAAAATCCAAAGTTTTAAGCTTTATCATGGGATAGATTTATAATGTTCCCTTCTTAATTCAAATATAAATCTTGCATGAGAAAAATTGGCTCAGATTTATGAAAATTGTTCTTTTGGCCCTTGTAAATGATATTATTAATCTTCTGCCTACTAGGGCAGGCTTGGATTAAGTCTACATTTGAGGGCTGCAGGTGCAAGGCTATAATGCTAAGCCAGAGTCAGGGTGTCCCTGGGGGCCGTGTCAGAAGGACGACTCTGGATCGTGTACATGTGCCAGGGCTTGTTCCTCTTCTCCAAGGGGTGCCTGGAAAGCAGAGGCAGTTGTTCCTGTAGCACGATAGCTCAAGCACACACACCTGCTCAGCTTTATTTTTCTTCAGGGAAGTAGGCAAGAGCAATTAGTTCTTCTTCGTGACATACTCTGGTGGTCTGTGCCTGGGCTGTGTGTGCAGATGCGCTGAAGGCCATTTGGCCTCCTCCAGTCTGGAGCCCTGGGAAGAAGCAGCTGCTGAGCTGAAGGGGACCACAGCTAGATTGCACAAGCGCTCTTGCTGTAGAGTTCAGCTCAGGACCTGCATGAAGGGACACATATATTAGATCATCTTCATCTGGGCAGAGAAACTGGAGGGAGAAGGGAAAGTTGCAGTGGGACACGGCATGGTCTCTCACAACTGCATGTAGGAAGATGTGGCTGTTGCAGGCAAAGCTTCTGCCCTGGTTCAGTTAGACCTAGACCTCCTTGGCAGGTGAACGTATAAAGCAGCTTATGGGATCGCAGTGAGCTCTGCTTTTACTGCTGTGACAACAGCTCAGCTAAGGATTGACTTCTGAGGTGGTTTTCTTCGCCTCAGGAGAAGCCTGCTAAAGCTGACTAAGTAATATTTTTTGTGCAGTTGTCACATCCCGACTGATAGCAGTGAAGTATTGAGCACGCCCGCTGATTACAAGGGTTTTAAACTTTATGTGCAACTGTTATCTCTAGGAGTCCAGCAAACAGTATCTTACCTGAACACTATGGCAGTCATCAGCGGGACTGTGGAGATGCTCTCTGCAGGCTCCCATCCTCCTGCTCTTCTCGCCTTGCTCAGAATATAGTCAGGAAGATGCAGAGGCAACTGTGGACCAGTAACAGTTTGGGATCTCAATACAATGCTGTGGGAATGACAGCAACCTTGCCCTTACAAGTATTAATTAATGAAATACGTTCTCACCTTAGATTATCCTGTGACATTGTTGAGTCTGAGGTGCACAGTTTGGTTGTGGTATCAGCCTGAATCAAACTGGTCAGAGAAGCAGGATAATGTTTTGAGAAGAACTATACAAAACAGACTTGAATGCTGTAAAGCTTACATGGCTTGCTTTGGTCTACTTAGCTTATTCAAGAGAAATATAACGGAAGGTTAGATCCTAATTTTTTAAGATCTGAATGAAGAAAAGAGATACTACTGATAATTACCACTTTTAATATAGCAAAGACATAAAAACTGGTAAAAAAATTAAACCATAAATAGAGTTAAAATATTAACAGTGAAGGCAATTAGCTCTTGAAATATTTTCTGAAATAAAGCCCAAGTGTCTTCCTGCTTAAGTTGCTCAGTGTAGTGCAGGAGTAACTGGTTGAAACCCAGTGGTGTAACAGGAGAGCGGGACAAGGGTGTAAAAAGGGCCTTCTGGTCTTCAAAAGTAAGATTCTGCTTTAGCAAACTGTAAGTGAATGAGAGGAGTTTGCAGGACAGAACTGTGCTGGTTCAGACCAATGGTCCATTCAGTTTCCTGTTTCTGGGATTAGCAAGAGGAACCCATAAAGCTTCCTCTGGTGGGCTGTTGTGCCATCATTTACCAGGAACGTGCTTCCTGTGCCTAGGCAGTTAGTGGTTTGTTTGCATCATGGAGCGTGACACTTTTCCCAGCAACTTTTTACTGTCTGTTTCTGTTACCAGGTTTAATTGTGTAACTACTTAAACAAGGCCACTAGGCTCTTTGCCCCAGGAAAGCTGTGCAACAGTCTATCATAAAATCCCCATCATCTAAACTTGGTTAATGATGCATAGTCTTTTTTTTTTTTCCAGTTTTAAATATGTAATTACACTTTTTCTTCATTTATTTGCTGCACTGGGAGAGCTTTGCATCTCTTCATTATATTTCTGTTGAACTGTTTGTAAGATGTCTCTCACAAGAATGCCTTTCTGGTTGCATCCTTCAAAAGCTTTCTCATAACTTCTCTTTTTCTCTTATTTCAGCATCTCCTTTGCGATCCACTGCTTTCAGGGTGAAATCTCTTTCTCTTTCCAGGCACAAAAGAAAGGAAAACCTCATGTTTTCTTCATTCCTTGGAAGGCAGAAGAACTGGAATAATATCTATGTGCAAATTCCCAGAGTGTTCATGCTTTTCCCTGAGTTGCAGTTACAAGCAGAGAAGGAATGCGTATGTACACACACCCCCCCCCCACTACTTACTGCAGATATCACTGTTGTGGGGTTCTCCTGGAACAGGCATAGATAGGAGTCTTTTATCATGCACCTGATGGGTGTGTGTTGGCATGACATTTTTTTTTTGTTGTTGTTTTTTTTTCTTTTTCCTCTTCCTCCAGACAACCTACTATTGCCTAGATTTATAATGAATAGGAACGAAAGCTTGTGTCCTGTCTTTTCACATGCTCAGACCCACTTCAAGTGCCTCTTTCTCCTGTGTGGATGGTACAAATCAGACCTGCCTACAGTCCCAAAAAACCTAGGGCTTTTTTTTAAATTGTGGACTTTATGTCTTTGGCAAGCGTGTGCCCGTGCATGGCACTAGGTGTGTGTGGGGGTGTGTGTGTGCTGTCCTTGCTGTTAGACTAGTAAAGTACCTGGAGGCAAATTTCTCAAAGCCGTTTAAGCTGTTTTACTAGTGTTGACCGGTTTTGAGTTGCAGTGGTCACAAGCCACTCCTCTTCAGACAAAGAGCTATGCTCAGACTGGTGCACAGCTCCCAGACACTCTCCCCCAGAAACAAAACTACAGAACAGCTGGCCATGGAAGTTAAACCTTTTGCAGCATCTGCACCATCAAAAGAGACTCCATCTGAACTGCAGCAGAAGCAGCTTTTGCTGTGCTGTGTTTTTGTTAATCATCTGGAGACCTGTGGTTGTATTGTTATGCTCCTTGAAGGATTTATATGGCTGGGATTGACTGCATCACCTGGATCTGAAAGGCAGAAAGGCACAGAGGTAGCATAATCATGGTGTTTGGCTGAGGTGTGAACTGGCAAGCTTGAGCTCGCTTTCTCCGCAGGGCAGATCCTCAGATGTTGCAAAGTGTCATGGCTCCACTGGGGCTACTGGAGCTGTAGACACTTACGTCATTCAAGGATCTGTCCCAAATGCTTAATAACAACCGATCTTCCCTGCTTCCGGATATTTTCTTTTACACCTCCCGCTTTGTGGGGACTTACTACTAGAAATTTTGCTGTGATATGTTTCTGGAACACAGATCTGAGAATGTGTTTTCTGCTTTTATGGCTGGCAATAAATCTCATAACATTTGAAACCTGTGGTTTAGCCAGCTTTCCCAGTTTGAGATCAGCTATTTCACCTTTGTGTCTATTGTGTAGTTTTAAATGTGTTACCTGATCAACTCCTATGGAGCAGTGCTGTGATTAAATGCAGTAAAATACATTGGCAGCCTACAAACTTGTTGCAAAATATATCCTTTCATCATAAGGCAGCAATGGCCTGACATTTCTTTTTCAGACTGCTTTCAGCTTTTAATATTTAATATTGCAATCATCCGTTTTCTATCATGTTCTTTTTATTTAATGAGTTGTTGAAAATATTTACTTTCTTCTCCAAACATCTCTGTCTTGTAATCATTCTGGAGGCCTCTGGAACTGAAGTCTTTGATACTCAGTTTATCTGATTTTAGCTCATTCAAAATTTCTATCAGAGAAATCTGGAAATCATTAAGATCATTTATGTTCTCCATCTAAACCCATTAAAATAGTAGTGATTGTAATTCTCTAGGCTCTGTGTATGTGTGTGGCTGGGTTTTAAACTTTGTTGTTTCCAGGATGTTCTAATAACCTTGGCTCTTCTTCTGCCTTAGTGTGGAAGGACTATTGCTGAGTTACATTTGATTATCTTATTTTGGCTTGATACTGGGAAGAGAGAAATAAAAAAGCTTACTGAAATCGGTGGACAACACCAAGGAAGACAGAGAATTTGCGACAGAGTGACAAGATCTGGGTTCAGTTCCCTCTTCTGCTGCAAGTGATTGGATTTCTGTGTCTCAGGGTTTTTGTCTGAAAATCAGGGATAATTCTCCTTTTCCTTCTTTTCCTTCAGTCTAATATCTCCAAAATGGAGGATGTCTTTGACGTATGCATGTTGCCTAACAAAAACTGACCCCAAAATTTAGAGATAGGGTCAAGGAGTCCTAACTTCTTGTTTAGATGGATGGCATTGCTGGGAAGTCAGTACTTCTTTGGAATTTGTTGGTGCACCTAACAAATGTCTCTACAGTTCAGGTTTGTTTGGTAAATTTATTCCCAGACAAATGCATGTTAGTACAATCTTTTAACAACTGTTACATGATATACTGAGGATTTTTGGGTAGCTGGCACCAGCAAAAGATTCTGGCATGTGGGACAAGTTTAACCTTTGATAGAAATGTCAGCTTCTGTCAAGATCATGAAATACTTGTTTAATCTTCTACAAGACTTTCATTCATTTTCAGTTAATAAAATATACAACAGAACCTGCTAAATTTCTCTGTCCTACATGGTTAAGACAAAACTCTTGTATGCCGTGAAAGTGGTATAACTAACCGTAGGCAACTTTCAATTACTTTTTAAAGTTGTTTTTTTTTTTAGACCATCCATGCTGTGATTTTACCAGCAAAGCAAAGTGCTCTAAGCAAAATGAGGGAGCAGTGTATCTAGATGATCTGTCCCTTAGCAAATGCTGTCATTTTTCTGTAATGTGGCTGTGGTATATTTTGTCACTGAAACCATAACATTTTTAAGCTTAAAAAGTGTACGTGGTGTTCTAGTTTCTTATTCGTGGAACTTTCTTTTCAAAATATTGTATTTAAGCTGAAACTGAATTGGAAACTCTAAGCTATGTGTCTATGTACTTTGGCACTGGCTACTGGTATTACCTTGCCTACAAAACAGTAATCTGTAAATAGTGTACTCTCTTCTGTACAATAGGCAGTGATGAATTGCTTTATATTTGTCTTGAGATATGAAAAAAATGTATGAATGTTTGCATATTGATAAATGGAGGAAAAAAAGATAATGGTCAAAGACTATTACAGGTTACTTGGTCTTACTGTGAAAAACATGATCATTTTTTTAATGACAGAAGTACAAAAGATGTAGAATTACATTATTACTGTTATATTTTCAATACCCATATGAAGCCCTTTCTTTTTTAGGTGAGGCACTCAACCCCGTGATGGAAAGGCAACTGCTGATGACAGACAATTTACACTTGTTTATTTTCTCACATTGATGGTTCCAGCTAAACAATTCTGGGGAAAAATATTACTACCATGAACTGAATTTTCTCTGATTCAGAAAATCTGATTTTTCTACTTTATGTAGCTGGAAAGCAGGGTGGTTACTAACATTTTGGTTTCTTCATCAGCAGTAGCAAATAAATTCAATCTAGACATTTTGAGATAAAAGACTGTTTTGCCTGCTCAAACTGCCACCGAGGCTTAGATACAATTGTCACAAAGCTTAGAGCAAATGAAGCAGCTGTTTCAGCCCAGTTTAAACATGGTGAACAAGAGTAAAGCATATTAACTCCAGCTGTATGCTGATAACAGCTGGGAAGGAAAATCACTGCAAGGGAACCTTAAAGTAAACTTTGAATTCTAGCAGGCTTAGCTATCCTGAGTGTGCCTTTGAGGGAGGAGCAGCAGTGAAAATTTCATCCTTAGAAACGTGGAGAATTTAATGAGAAATTCCTACACCTCTTTTTGTTACCATCTGTAAAGATGCAGAGCAGGTTCTGGAGTCGGCAGTGTCGCCTCTGAAGATTTTCAATGCAGATCTCATACTGTACGTACACTTACAGGCAATTTTGAGATCAGGGCAAGTACTGAGTGATGGATTCTGTGCAGAGTAATGGAGTCCCTTTGAAAGCAGGATATTGCACCCCTACCCTGTCTGGTTAGAGACTATGCTGTACTCTCTTTTGTAGCGTTCTGTTTTCCAGAATAACGTGTACCAGTATTCAGGCTATTTCTGAGGCTTTTATATGCGGTCACTTGTATTTTGATCATTTTGGTCTGTTGAGCACAAAGAGCAGTATAAAACTAGAGGAAATAATTTACACCACTTAGTGGTAAAAACAGCAAAAATTATTCAGAGAAATTCTATTAAACCAAATATTCCCTTAGGTTCTTGTTGCAGTAGAATAAAGGTTTACTTAGGTTTCGTTCTAACGGGAATATATTTTAAGAATTTCCTTCTAATCAGTACTTTCTGATAGCTCATGATTAAGAATAATTCTGGAACAGCTATGTAGTTTTAATAATAAACCTTCATTATATTTCACGCTAGTATTTTAAAGATAACAAGTTAATTCAAGGCTTCCTCATGAAGCCACATGCTCTCAGTGGCTTTGCAAAACTCGTAAGTTAAGACATAAACAACAGTGCTGAGTTACTGTAGAGTGCAAAAGAGCAGGTCAGTATTTGCAAATTGATATATCTATCGTTAACTTTCTAGTGGCACCCTACCCATGGAAAGAAATAATGTTAAGACAAGAAAGCACATGTTTTCTAAGGTAGATGAAGTGTCTATAGCTTAATATCGCCACTTGGCATTCATCAAAATTTTGAGGCTTTTGAGAAAAGTTTGGGGGATATTCGTGTTATTTCCACAGTATTTGTGTGGTTCCCTAGCTGTCTTTGAATACACATACAAAGAAAATGATGGCACTGTTCAAGCTGCAGGTGGGAATGGCTTCTGTGCTGGCATACAGAAGCTTTCAGCAGTTTCTTGAGATTGAGATAACTGAGCAAACGTGTCCATTTTTGTGTAATTGTCATCTTCTATCTGTGCTTTCTCCCTTTCTCTTACTTGTTGTCTTCCTTATCCTTTCAGCTTATGTTCATGTTGTGTTTGGTGTCTTCTGACCTCCGTGGAGTTGGAATCATGTCTTGTTATGTTCTACAAAGAATCTTGTGTACTTTAGGTACATGTAAAAGGACTAGATTTAGACAGCTAAAGTTTTGGACACGAGGCAATGCAGCTGTCTGTGTCGCTCTGAAAAGAGAACATAAGGATATGAATAAAGACATTTAAATGAGACCAGTTAGTATTGTCATAAAGTTCTTTTAATGTTAACCAGCTGTTATAGACTTGTTCTTATTCTTTAGCAGATTACATGCTTCTTATTTTGCTGGAAGTCAGCACTCTCTATTTCTGTATGCGTAGCAGACAATTATATAATAAAACAGGTCTTCAGTTTCATGTGTATACAATTATGAGAAAGCAGTAGTTCCTCAAAGAAGGCAATTTTGGCATCATTCACAAAGAATGTTTTCAAATGTAAAGTATGGAGTATGTTGAGTGAAAAATGTAAATGCATATGGATGTATGTGAAAATAGTACGAGTGAAAGAGGATAGGAGAAACAGGAACAAGGGAAACAGGATAAAAAACACATCTTGCAAATGACTTGACAAAGACTACATCAAAACAGCTGTAAAGCTGAGGAACTCCAAAGCCCAGTGGCACACACAAATATGAGGAGAATTTTAGTGTTTCTGAAAGACAGGGACCTGTCTGAGTGGGTCACTGAAAGTACTTGGATGCCGTACATTAAAATTATTCTCTTTCCTTGTACTTTTATATAAAAAATAACTTGTCTCAGTGAGAGAAATCTGATGGCTCAGATCCTTTTATGACTGAAGTAACTTTCTCATTGACCCTGGGACTGTGTCCAATAAGCAATTGTGTATTAAATAACTGATAATATTACATTTTTAGTCCAATTATTCCCATTGTCTACAGTTTGTTTTATCTGTGTTTTTCAGGTTTGATAGCTACACTGGATCTTTGATTGTGGTCTCCTCTAAACTGCAACACTGAAAACAATGGCAACAGAATGTATAAAAAGCTGCTGTAAATGGTGTTTCTGCATGGAAAAAGAAAAAAATGATCGTGAGTTCTGACATAATGACATCAACTAAGGCTTTTGCTGTTCTGGCTTCATTAATGATGAGAGTTCCCATTAATAAAATGAGCGTGTCACCCATGATAAACTTGAATTCTTTTACAACATACAAAATTCTTTCCATACCTTCACTTGGAGATTGAACACATGCTTGTTAGTGTTATGAATTGGAACTGAAAAAGAACACTTGTCTGAAGTCTGCTGCTTGCAGCCTAGAATGCTGTCCAAAAAAGCTAGCTTTTTTACCCAAGCTTGTGTAAAGGTCTTGTATCTTTCAAACTCTGAGTGAATGCTTTTTTTTTTTTTAACTGCCTGTGGATTTGCTGTTAGGATTTTCTTTGGTGTCTTAGTTGTTTGAAGAACTCTTCTATGATACAAGTGTACCTTTTGTAAAAATTCACTTAAGAGCAAAGTAGCTATAAATATAGAAGCTTGGGCAACAAAAAGTTTGTATCAGTACAGGTGTCATGAGGATGAATATCTTTTCCAGGTACTAGTCCTGAATGCTGGTAAAACTGAATACTAGCAACAATTAACTAATGTATCAGGCACAGATCCTATTAAATGAAAGAGAGCTGTTCATAGTATTGTTCATAACTTAATGCACATGTGGAATGTCTGTTTTTCTTGCACTTTATTTTTAGCAGTTTCCATGGTGCAGGAATCTGAAGCAGTAGCTGCAAGCAAGCCAACTATTGTAGAGAAGCCTCCATTGTCTTCTGTGTCAGTGAAGCATCAAGTTGGCTGTTCAGAGGATTATCTACTCTCTAAACTGCCCCTGGATGGTCAAGAGGTACCATTTGTGGTCCCTCCATTCAAATTGGCTTATGTACAGCCGAAGAACCTTCCTAATATCTCACATGCTGGGGGGATTCAAGGTAAAATATAAACAGCATTACTGAAATAGTTATTTAGCTTCTGCTACTCCTTGAAAGTTGTCAGGTATTCCTACTGAAAACAGGTGTTTGTAGAACTTTTCTAGAAGTCTGGTCTCATTTCTTTTCTCTCTGGACACCCAGAGAGGTTATGAATCTCTGTGATGTTGCATGACTAAAACTGAAAGGGAGGATTGCACACCGGTGCTCATACTCAAAGTAATGGAAGACACTTAAAGGAAACAGAAGCTTCAGTAAATAATTTATTGGAGGAAAGAAAAGACCTAACACATCCCCAGCGTCCAGATCACTCAAGTGAAAAAGGAAGGTGGTCTGGTTTTTGCGTTTAATGTACTGATATGTTTTAACATACTAACACATTTTCCTTTTCAAATTTCACCAATAGGTAGCATGTGCTACTACGTGGTAGTATTTTTTGCCCCTACTATTTCCTGCTCCTTTTGCTGCTCTTTGGGAGGCCAGGGGTCACAGACCTCAGTGGTATAAAGTTGCACACGATATTATGATTCTTTGCTTAACAGTCTTATGCTTCACAACAATCTTGTGCTTCAACCTCTGCCAGTTAGTCCCATACTCTGACTGCCAAAATTATGTACATGCAATTTAGGCATAGTGGCCTTTTAAAAGAATAGGAGCCTGGCCCAGTAACATGAGTTACAAGGCTTATGCTATCGCTAGGCTCTTGGTCTCGCCAGGAAATGCTTAGAATTAGGTAAGAGAAAATTTTGGCACAGGAGCATACCTGAACAGTTGCTTTCTCTAGAGTTGCTTTGCCTTGAGGACATGATAAGCTGGTAATACGCTTTTAGTCCCACGTGATTGTATTTCTTTTCTGAGGGTGGAAACCTTGATAACTGAAAAAAGTCAACCACATGTTGCATAATAACTAATGCAGCACTAACTTATCCGTATTTACTCCCACCCTTCTCTCTTCTTCCTAGGTCCTTGCTGTTGCTTTTTTTTCTTCTCCTCCATGCTTATTAACAAACTTCTTCCTCACCCACTCCTGCTGGTAACGCTGGCACCAGAGCCAAGCTCATCAGCCTAGCAGAGCTTTTCGGTACAGATTGGCCGTCTGTGCCCAATCTTTTTAGTGGGCTTTATTTGTGATATCTGCCTCAGCAGACATGGACAGGCAACCTAACAGCTGGAGGTAGAACATGTGAGACCCTCCTCATCTCTGAGCCTGATTTCCTTCAGCCTCCCCACTTGCCTGCTACTTCAGTACCTAGTTCTTGTAAGCCCAAACTTGGACAAGGTATGGAAATGCAGGACATGCTCCTGGTAATCCCCTGTCTTACTGGGTCTGGGTTCAGACTCTGCCTTGCTTTGTCCTACCTCATCCTCAAGATACTGTACAAAGAAGTCCATCAAGAACTCTGAGGCACAAGCATTCTCTAGGGAGAAGGAAGATGTATGTAACAACCTTTAGATAAATGTTTTCTGTGCGCATGCTGTTCTACACACCCTTATCAGTCAGTGACTTGTAAACTAGTGACTTGTCTTCATTGCGAATTCTGCTTCATCATCATTTCTGAAGGACCTGGTGAACAGAGTGGCCCTTAGGCTATAAAGCCGGTAGATCTTCTGGCAGGATGACCTGACTCTTCATAATTGTCTCTCTTGAGCAGATATTTTAAATTCTTGAGCAAATATGTGAAAAGCAGCTGTTATGTCAAGTAGGCAACTTCCATTTCTATTTCCAAATATAAATACTTATTTTTAAAGTACAGCTTTTTAAGCCTCACTAAAGTTATGTTTAAAAATGCAAAGTTTACTTTCTAGGGAGATTTACTAAATACAGTGAAGTGTGCTGTCATTTCTTATTCACATTAGCCAAAGCAGCAGCTTAGTCAAAAAATGTATTTAGAGTATTTGCTTCTTAGGCCATTGTTAAATATCTGTAGAAGTCCAAGTTCTGCTCTCGGTTCCGCTCCATTTTCTGTGCATGTCTGACCACTTTCCTTTAGTGAGACAAGACATGTTCAGTGTTAGCTCTTGGCATCCCTTCTGAAAGCAGTTAAGTTCTGGCAGCCTTTCTCTTCAGTACTCACTGCAGCATGTCTCATGCTCTCACAGAAGTAAGCTAGCAGGAAGAGGTGTGCTCCTGGTCTGGAATAGCAGCTTTTCCATCATCTGCTGCGTAGCAGTTCTTTATGGCCTTGCTTCTAGCATTCATCCTAATTTATGTCATGCTCAAGCCCATTATTCTTGCTTTATCATCTGTCATGTTCCATCTCACTGTTTTAGTTACTCTTTTTTTATTTACTCTACTAACACCTGGAGGAAAGGATTTTACAGAAATAATAGTTTGCCTCTTATGGTGCAACATGCTTGCAGAATTGAAGGCACTTTAGGATGGGGTAAAGAACTTTTTAGCAGACAGGTTGAAGTCCATGGAGGTGAAGTGAAGGAAGCAAATGTCAGAGCTTGGCAGAGTCCAGGTCACCCCATCCCCTTTCTCTACTGTACTGCTATATATGGCTTATTTTTGCTCCTGACAGACAAAATGAAGAATACAGCAATATGTTCTTTACTGTTGTGCTGACCAAGTCGTGCATGTTTTTTCTGAAATGGTTATAAATAAAGGAGAGAAAAATAGGGCAGCTGTTCTGTAATGGGCTGAGTAAAGGGCTGGGATTCAGGCATTCTCAGATCTGTCTACTTGTGCCTCTGCCAACAATTCAAGTCATTTTGGACCAGTGATTTTACCACTGACAGACTTCCTATGGAAATTGGATTACAGGAAGACTGCAGTCACAAGTTGCGTTATCTTTCCATACAAGACCCTCCTGGGGGTCCATTAGCTGCGAGGGAATGTCCTGGGGGTAGGTAGCCAAATAAGTCAAAGGTTTTCTGTACACATGGTCCTACTTTTCCTGTTAATTTCTGTCTTGCTGTCTGGTTTTGGAGCCTTCTGTATTTTAACTAGTTAGGCATTTATTGTGGAACTCCAAGAGAGGGTATGCATAGCTTTTTATGGCAAATTTAATTCCAGTGTTTGCTAGTACACTGTGGAAATCTGACATAATGTGTATGTGTGTTTTCTTTACCCTTTTTTTTTTTTTTCTTTTCCTGAAGTAGATAACACTGAAATATTTTGTCCTTTGCCCTGAAGGCACTCTGCCTGCCTTATGAAGCCAGGCAGCATGTGTTATGTCTGGAACTCTTGAATTTGATGTTTACTTGTGCTCCGCAGAATCTGCCAGAGCCTCATTTGGTGACCGGAAAGCAGAACTGCACGGCATGTACCAATGGCCCCGCTATGACGTGTACAACCCATTTTATTTGGAGCATCGAGTTTCACCAGATCTGATTAGGCGCTTCCAAGCAAAATCAGATACCAGGAAATTATACGGATCAGGTGAGAAGGACCCCACCCTTACTTTGCTGTCTTCCTCCCTTTCCCAAGGTTTATAGGTAAGAGAAAAAAGCCATTAGTCTGCAGAAGACGTGTTTGATTATAGCGGTTCTCAAACTGGACTGTACGCTGTAGACACTTCTTGGTTGGGGAATCAATCTGTGGAGCCAGCACTGCTTGATTTCCAGCTGCGCTGTTACTTTCTGTCTTTTGGGGGCTTAGCAAGTCTTGCGTGCATCACACAGAGGTAGACAAATTGGCAAAGCAAGCTAGTATAGCTGCCTCCAATCCAAAACAGGATGCAGTACTGGAGATTTGAGCTGCCAGTGTTAGGAGTGAGGGAGATGGAAGAAGGAAGTCAGGCAGTATGTTGAGTGGAGGAATGCCTGAGGAGTATGTATGTAGAGAGAGGAACAAGCACCAAAAAACATTCAGGAGCAGATAAGAACAGGTGCAGAAAACCTGGCTGGATGGCTACCTAGGTAAAAATTTTCTTCTGTGCTGTTCATTGGTATACGTAACCTATATGAATGCTGGTTAGAGTAAAGTAGATGACTAAGTGTTGCTTGCTGTAAGAGATTGCTAAGGCAAATGCATTCAGAAAACTCATACGTTCGAAGAAATGTACATACCTCTATCAAATTGGAAGCTGGCGACAGCATGTATTTTAAAAGATGTTTTATTTAGAATGGTACAGCATGCTTAGTTTACAGCTGGGGAATTGTCTCAGTCTGGGTCCTGTTTTAAAAATAATTCTGAATTACCATAGAGACTACATGAAAAGACTACGTATTTTTTTAAAAGAGAACAAAACACACATAGAATTTTAGCAGCCTTTAATGCATGTGGTTTTGTTAGCCTTTGTAAGTACCTGTGGTGGGAGCCAAGTGGGTTTTATAAAACTGTCTTGAACATCTTCCTTTCAGTTCATCATTTCTTTTTCCATTTCTCTTCAAGCTAAGTAAACACTTTGCTAGTTTTGTCTTAGTAAGTTTAAACACAAGAAAGGCCACTTAGGTGTGTCTGGAGTACACTTCTAAAATGCCTTCTTCCTCCAGAGTTTTTTCACAGCTGTTTCAAAATTTAGATGATTCTCTTCATGTGCATCTATAGATTATTTAAGCAAAACTCTAAGCCTATATCTTTGCAGCAAACCCTATGATATTTTTCATGTGCGTGGGCTTAGAACTACAGAATGTGTTTGTTTGGAAGGTATGGAGTGAAATTCTTGAATTTTCCTCTGAAGTCCCTCCTCCTCATCCCAGAAAAAAAAAACCTCCAAAAAAACCCTAAACTGAAAAATAAATTCATTAATATTTTTCTCAAATTCTAGTTATTATTGGTAAACAACATCTGTTTATGGTTAAATTTTTTCTGCTTTTTTATATTTTACAAACAGCATTCTCAGTGTAAAAATTGTCTTCTTTTTTTCCCCATTAAAAATAAAAGTTTTGGAGAAAGGTACCATCTCTTCCCCACCCCCATTTTCTTTGAAAACTTTAACCAGCTTTACTAGAAACAGCAGATCATACTGTCTTTAAAGCGTTTTGGTGATTTGTAACCTGTAGACTTGAGTGGATGTTTCCCAGTAGTTTGTGAAAGGCATGAGTACTGAATATGGAATTAATTTCCATAACCATAGTCAACTTCAAATAATGGGCTGGCCTCTCCTATTTGCTCCCATTATATCAAACAAAGTTTCTAGGCCTCACATGATATTATAATGCTATTTCTACACCAGACTCAGTGAACAACTTGGCCCTTTTGTGTCACGTGCAAGAGGGAATTTGGAACTCATGCCAGATGTACAGAGCTTTATTAAATGCTGTATAAATTATGTTGTTACTTTCCTTTTCCTCCCCATGGGTTGTGAAAACTTTCTTTATCTTTTGTTCTCTTTTTCTTCCTTGGGAAAAGAAATAATTTTTTTTTAGTGTCAAATCTCGCAATAAGCATAACTGGTTATTTCTTTTGATAGCAGTAAAAAGGAAATAAATTTTCAGTAATGACTGATGTAATTCTATTAAGCTATGGTCAGTGAATTGTAATGGAAGTCTTCTGAAATACTGTAACACAGCATTGCCACAAAAAGCAATTCATTGCATCAGATAGTCCTAGAAGTTAAACCATACTGCTTTCATCTATTTCAGTATGGGTTGGTTTTGAAGTTGGGAAGCTTTAAAAACCTCTTGAACATTACTGGAGTCAGCAAAGATTCCCGAAACAGTTGCATTCGTTCAGCTCCCATTTTCTATTGTTGCTGCATAATATGCATAGACAATGTGCTTAAGTTCCGTATTGCTTCGAGGTCAAAGAAAACTGATAGGATCTACTTAACCACCTCCACCTGCTGAGGAAAATACCCTTCTGTAAAATAAAGATCTTGCTTTTGTGCTATAACAAGTACATAGAATCTCAGAGTTAAGACTTGCTTTGTCTGAGATCTAGTAAGGGTGCAGAGTGTGGTGCTTTGACACTGTGATCAGTAAAGCCAGGGAGAAGAGGCCAAGTTTTGCAGGCAGCATGTTTTTGCCACTGGGATCTTTACTGTGGAAAAATTTTAAAAAGGAGACCAGGCTAAGCCCCAGTTCTGGCTGACTAGATTTAAAGACAAGGCTTTTCTGTTTTGCTAAAGCATCGACTAAAAAAAAGCCATTTCTCTTGAGGAAATAACTTTGAGGCAGGCTCCCTGTTCTACCAGTGCTACCAGTGTGATCAAGTAAGTTTGAACTATTTCAAAGATGGAATTCATTAAGATATTTTAATGGCTTGTTCTCTCTGTTTTGTGATTTCAGGAAAGTGTTTTGGGAAAGGGAAGTGGGGAAGGGTGCTGATGTCCTTCCTTAGATGTTATTTAGCTAGGTTTCAATTCTACCGTAGGTCTACTTAAATTTTAAAAAAGCTTCTTAATTTTTTTTTTTAACAATGATGCTTACTTGATTTGCATTGTTCCTTTTTTCTTTTTAGTTAGTGATTTAAGACCTAGTGCTTTGCCTGGATCATTTGATGTAAGTCGTTCAATGTTTGATCTCAGAAGCCCGCCTCATCGATTCATGAAGGTGAGTTCCCCTTGTAACTTAGGTTATACTGAAAACTCAGCTAATGTGGTGTATCTGTTCCTGCTGCATTGTGTTTTCAAAGTAAACGCTGAAGGGCATTCTACTATGCACTGGAAGGGCTAGAGGGAAAAGTTCAATGTCTTGACCAACTTCAAGAGGCTCTTTCCTGATGTCTCCTCTGATGACTGCTGGTCTGGCCCAAGAGGCCTGTTGAGAAACCAGAGTAGGCTGTTAGGCAGGACAGGACTGACAAGAGGTTTTGGTTTGTCATCTCATAATTTCTCCCATCAGTTGAATAGTGGAACACTAGAAGTTTCCATTGATGCAAAAACCACTGTTTGGTTTTTGTTTGGGTTTTTTTCCTTGCAAATAATCATCTTCTACATAGAGATGAAGTTGCATATATATCAGTGAGCAAAAAAAAATAATTCTATGCTGGCCATATGTGTCCTGTATTAGCTCTTTGCATCAAAGTAGTAATTCCATGCTGGTGGATCAAGAGATTAGTAGGGAATGAGACAATTATTTGAAATTGGATGTTGTTTTGTTTTCATCATATCTTGTCTGATGGTAGAATCTCTCTGGCTTTTTGCATCTGTTGCTCTGAATGAAGTGACTTTTTTTGCCCCCAGAGATACGATTCATTCTCCAGTGTACCTAGCAGTACCTCTTCCAGGAAGGATTCGCAAGGCAGTAACAGGAGTCTGGGTAATGTTTTGTTTGTTTACCTTGTAATGAAATATTTCCCCTTGCACTTGAAACATGAAACTGACTCTACTGTTGGTGGTTTTTTGGGTTTGGTTTTTTTTTTGAGATTAATCTGATTAGCAAGTCAATTTGGAGATTACTTTGCAGTTTGAAATTAAGAGTTTTGGACTTGCACTGTCCTGTTGTCAGGAAATCGAGCAAATTAGCCTTTGAGGAGGTCTCATGCTTTTGAAAAATACATCTATGGATTTACTACCCCTGTGAACTAAGAAATTACAGGTGTTCTGTTAGGATAAAATGCAGCACCTTGGTCACAGCTCTAGCCATTTTTCACGTATCAGTATTTTTCTATGGGAAGTGCCTGGAATCCAATACCTGTGTTACACTGAGAACTAGGCAAGAATATTGCATGCAAAACAAGTATCTTTATGAAAGAATACTGAAAAAGACACTGCAAAATCTTCAGAAATTCATCGAGTCCCCACAAAAGTCACCCTGCTGGAAGTCAGAATTTCACCCAGTCTCCTCAAAAAGAAGACGGAAGGGCAATGACCTACTTTCAGTCATGACAGAGAAACACTGGATATTAAATGGCTCTTCTGACTTGGAGAAAAGCATAATAGTAAAATGTTTACTAGGCTGGAATTTAAATCTGAGACAGATTAATCACTTTCACTGTTAAGTTTATAAATTGGCATGCTTTTTATCTAAGGGAAGTGATAGATTATAAATGTGTTCTGGGTGTCTCAGGCATGTGCTTTTTTTCTTTCTAAAAGTTGTTTGAGTACAATACAAGTTATTAAATTCAATAGAGATAACTGAGATAAATGTGAAGGCTTTTAGCTATGCAGAAGGTCAGGCTACAGGGCTTCGTGGATATTTTGTCCTTAAAATGTAGATGTTAAGATATTTCAAACTTGAGAGAAATTTTCAAGGATAGGCACTCCACCTACTAATGAGTTCTCTTATTTTTGGAATTAACTTTTAAGATACCACATTGCTTCTAAAAACACTACTTGGCTTTCTTCCATAGATACTATTACATTATCAGGTGATGAACGAGACTTTGGAAGACTGAACGTGAAGTTGTGTTATGTTTCTTCTGTAGAACAGATTTGGATCACAGTTCTACATGTAAGCAAATATAAATAACTTGATTATTATTTATTCAAATGGCTATTTCACTATACTTAGTGTTAATTCTCATTAAATTTGGCTCTCTTACTTTAAGCAGTACTTTCAGGAGAAAAAGAAAATGACTTCTAAGTATTAATATACACAAACTTCAGTCAAATGTAATACTGGGCTTCATTCAATGTATCTTCCTCTCCTTTATTTTTTTTTCCTATTGTAATCTCTGTTCTGCTGCAGTCAACAGTAAAAAGTAGTATATGGCTCTTTATGTTACTATACATATGTTCCGATTGTGGAGTGAGGAACTGTTCAGCATAGATAAGAAAGCTGAGCTGGTCATAGGCTGGTCCTGCTGTGGAAATTTGGAGGCAGCAAATTGGAGCAACTTTGGAGGCAGCATTTAAGTGACTTTAACAGTTCCTTCAGGGCAGAACCATAATAGCACTTTGAGGGCACGCTTCTTGTGGCTTTTTTGTTAGCTAATGTGATACCGTTATGCTGGCTGTTTTATACACTCCCAGGAACTGTGAATAATTTTTAGGCAGTTGAACTCTGAGTAGTCAGAAATTTCACAATTACATCAAGTGATAAGTACTATGTAAGAGATTTCATGATTTATCTGTTCTCAAATTGCCACATAGTGAAATCATTAAAATCTACCGAATAACTTTTTACCCTCTGGTTGTAAAAATTAATCATTAAATGACCTGAAATGTGACAATCATTACACTGCTCTGATTTATATTCAATATTACAGGAATTATGTATAATTCTAGAAGAGTGTAGAAGACTCTGTTTCCAAGTTGTCTAAAGGCCAGAGTCTTACATTGTCTAAACTGATTGTGTTTTCAATGTTGCAGTGCAAAGACCTGAGCTGGCCTTCTAGCTGTGGGGAAAATCCTCGTATCTATGTGAAGGGAATTCTCACACTGCCCAAACCAGTGCAGTTCAAATCTTCTGCCAAGGAAGGGTGCAATGTAAGTAGAGGCAGGGAAAACACCAAGAAGTCTTTTTCCCCCGAAAAATAAAAGTGAAATGTAAATGGATTTTTTTAAATGGACCAATGTCGTGGTTTTACCCCAGCCGGCAGCTAAGCACCACGCAGCCGCTCACTCGCTCCCCCCGCCCATCGGGATGGGGGAGAGAATTGGAAAAGTTAAAGTGAGAAAACTCGTGGGTTGAGATAAAGACATTTTAATAGGTAAAGCAAAAGCCGTGCGCACAAGCAAAGCAAAGCAAGGAATTCATTCACCACTCCCCATGGGCAGGCAGGTGTTCAGCCATCTCCAGGGAAGCAGGGCCCTGTCACGCGTAACGGTTACTTGGGAAGACAAACGCCATCACTCCGAACGCCGCCGCCCCCCCCTTCTCTTCCCCCCAAGCTCCTTATAAACTGAGCATGACGTCATATGGTATGGAATATCCCTTTGGTCAGTTTGGGTCACCTGTCCTGTCTGTCTCCTCCCAACTTCTTGTGCACTCCCAGCCATCCCGCTGGCAGGGCAGTGCAAGAAGCAGAAAAGGCCTTGGCCCTGTGTAAACACTGCTCAACAATAAGTCCATAGAACAAAAACATCTCTATATTATCAACACTGTCTCCAGCACAAATCCAAAACATATCCTCACACTAGCTACTATGAAGAAAATCAACCCTCTCAGCTAAAACCAGGACAACCAAACATCCACTCCTATGTCATATTTGCTGCGGTAGTTGCCTAGGTTCAGGTTACTGGGTTTTTTTATTTTTATTTTTTCCAACTTCTCAAAATCCTATTAAAAGCCTTGTTCTGCTTCCTCCCCCTATATCCTCTCTGCATTGTACTGTTGCCTGCCTTTTCTCCCAAGTCTGCAGGACAGATACACTCATAGGGGACTCAACCATGAGCTGCTGGCTTTGGCAACTCAGTGCTGGGGGACTGGAGGAAGCTTGGGCAGACCTGTAGGTGCCCATTCACCCCAGGGAAGGTAGATGATGTTACTGCCTCTCACTAGACAAAGTTCGTGCTTCCTCTCTACACAAAGTAGTAAGAATTGGCCACATGGGACGAGACTCCTGATAGTGGCAGTAAAGAAATATTAAGGGGGTGGAAGGTAAAGCAACATAAACCTCCCATAATGTGAGTCAAAAGTGAAAGAAAATGAAATTAGCCGGAGAGACTGAAGCAAAAGGCCACAGGAGAGTTTGCTCTGACAATGTGTGTATGCTGTTGTAAAGCTCCAGAACAGATGGCCTTAACTTGTTATTGTAGTGAAAAATAATCCAGAGCTTTGTCCATGCCAGGGTGTGACAATGAGGTGGGGAGTCTGGGGGGGCTTACCACTGCAAAAGCACACTTTGCCATGGCAACCTAAAATGGTATCTGGGAGCAGTGGCTA
This sequence comes from Grus americana, assembly GCF_028858705.1. Classification (NCBI taxonomy): domain Eukaryota; kingdom Metazoa; phylum Chordata; class Aves; order Gruiformes; family Gruidae; genus Grus; species Grus americana. The sequence continues at coordinate 52,819,067 of NC_072856.1, read as the reverse complement.
TAGGACCAGGAAGCCTTGGATTCTAGGTTTCGGGCTCGGTGCAACTCTCTGACAATGCTGATATTACCCTTCTGTTTTTCTTTCTAGGATATTGAATTTATGGAAACTTTTGTATTTGCTATTAAACTACAAAGCCTTCAGGCTGTCAGATTGGTATTTAAAATCCAGACACAGACTCCCAGGAAAAAAACAATTGGAGAGTGCTCCTTGGCACTGCGGGAGCTCAGCTCGGAGGAGTCGAGTCACTGGCTGGGTATATCTCCTCCTTCCAAAGCACCTGTAAGTGCCAGTACTGCAAAAGTATGTTGTTTTATCACCTAGAACGAGTTGCTGGAAATGAAAGTAAAATAATTCAGTACTAATTCAGTGTTAACAACAAACAGGATTTTTCTTTTTATTTTTTTTTCCTCACTTTCTTGGGGAGAGGCAGTTTGATGGGGGAAAAAATGCAGACTTTTGAACTCTGCACAAAGCTGTTCTGGTCATAAACTGCAGCTGTTTCTGGGAAAGAGCTAGAGCAAGCTCTTCCACACCATGGCCCACAGCTTGAGGGAGGGGCATTCTGGGGAAACGTTCAGCAAAAGACACTGGGTAATTGCCTTTTCCAACCAAAAAAGCATCAGAAGTTCCTCAGGACTCACAGCAAGAGCTCAGAGCAAATGGAATCTGCTTTTGTTATGGAAGAAAAGTGCTAAGATCTTCAGTGGCTTGAAACTGTGGAGATAGCTATATATTTAATGTTCAGACTGCATGCTGTGAAGTAATAATTCAGACAGTTCATTGCCATTAGTGTAATAAGAAGCAGGTGGTTTTCACAGCGGGATTTCCTTTCCCCCTACCCTCACTTTGTTTGTTTCTTTTACAGATTGTGTCTAGACATTTGTATTTTCAACAAATTAAACTTGAATTAGCAATTCAAAAGCAAATTTTATCTAAGTGTGTCTGAGTAATATGAGTGATACTATTTCTAACATAAGTTACACTTGACATTTTTAATTCTAACAAGAATAACCATTTTGCTTCAAAAGCAATAAGATTAAGTGAAAGAGGAAGCTGGTTTAGAAACTGCTTCATCCCAATGTAAATTCGTGAATCATCTCATAATTTCTCTCTGTTGGCTTTCCTCACCATTATATCTGAGAGCCCTCCAGACACTGCTGGAATTCATCCCTGTACCACCCTGTGAGGCAGCAAACTAGCCTTACTTGCCAACAGAGAGCCAAAGCTCAGAGCTGAGTAAGTGGCTTCCTCTCAGGGTTACACAGAAATTTGGTAGCTGAGCTGCAAAGAGAATTTGGGTCTCTTCAATGAACTGGAGTCTGACTTCTCTTTATCTGACCTGTTGCTCTCTTGCTTGGTGCGTTTTGCTTCACTGAAGTGCATTAAAACTTGAAGGGAGCCAGGACTAGCAAAGTCCTTTGAAATGGAGGCTGTCAGGAAAGCTGAGTCTCCGCTGGCCGCCTTGTGCTGTTCTCACAGTGTTCAGAGTACATTAGTGTCTGATAGGAGAGTAATGAGGATGCGTCAGTGCAGCTTTGTCGCTAGCAAAAACTCTAAAAAAAAAAATTCAGACTGGAGATCTTGGTATGTTCAGAGTGTGGGGCAGTGTGTATGTGTTAGGCGTGTAAAACACAAGTACTTCCATTAAATAGGAAATTCCACAGCATGCAGTCACCCTAAATATTCATGACGTTAAGTGATGGGGCTGTGTATCTATGGAAAGCATTGCTTGTATCTCCATACTGCAAAATTCAAAAGCATGGGAAGAGAACTCCAAATGTTTTTGTGTTCGTGGACCATACCTGGTCTCTTGCTTCTACACCCAGGTTTAGTAGAGCTACAACTGCATGTCTGGTTTTCCCTGTATGTGTCTGCTCTTATCCTTGAGGACTCTTTCCCAGGTGAAAACTGAGGACTCATTTATTTGTCCAGTATCTCTGGCTGCAGCCCACGAGGGCCATATGTGCGCTGCACATAAGCAGTCCATCAGCAGAGCACGTGTACTGCTGCTACAACAAGTGCGAGATGCTCTTACTGTGCGTCTGCAGGTTGTGTATATAACACATGCTTATGTTTCTGTCTGGGAAATCCCAGAGAGAAATGTGGGAGCCCAACATATGACAGAATTCCTGTGTTTCCTGAGTTTATAAGCAACTTAATCCAGATGTTATGACAACATTCTTCTGCTTGTAGGTGTGCCGTGCAGAACTTCAAGTAGGAACTTGTTTTCAAGCAATAAACAGGAGGATTCAGTTACAGATTCTTGAAGCCCAAAACCTTCCAGTTTCATCTACACCGCTGTCTTCAAGTAAGTTACATCAGCTGTCTCGCGTCTCTTGTCTAAAAGCATTTGTAACAGGTAAATTGCTGCTCAAATGGGTTGGCAATTCATAACATTCCTTACAAACCTCAGACTAACATATTGTGCAGTAGATTTCCATTGCCAAGGCTTGTTTCCACAGATGTCTTACTTGATTACTTTTTGTTTGGTTTGAAGCTACGTGTTTATGTATTTTGGAAGACTTTTATCCCAGTATTAATCCTGACATACAAGAGCATTAGCTTGCACTTGCTGTTTGGATACTGTGTTAATCAATTCAATATTATTGAACATACTCTGTTTGTGTGACTAGTCAGGAAAGCTATTGTACGTTCTTTTGGCCAGACTTTTGGGAAATTGTTGCAATTTGAACCATACATGTGGATCTTGTCAGTTCCTTATTGGGTGTGTTTGTGAGTAACCCTTTGTGTGCTATGTTTTTTCCCTCCCTTTTGTGCTAGATTTCTTTGTGAAAGTTGGAATGTTTAGTACAGAAGGGCTCATGTATAAGAAGAAGACTCGTCTTCTGAAGTCCACTAATGGCAAAGTGAAGTGGGGAGAAATGATGATTTTTCCAGTTAGCCAAGCTGAACAAGGAATTAGCTTTCTCATCAAGCTCTACAGCAGAAGTTCAGTGAGAAGAAAACACTTCCTAGGACAGGTTGGTTTCTGCTAACTAGCATAATATCATTTACTTAAAATCCAGTTCCACAGGTTTCTTGGTATGAGTTTTTCAATACTTTAAATAAGGTGGCATATAGCAAATCGTAAATGCTAATAAACTCTTCTGGATGTAACCCAAGAAAAAACAGTATTGGGCTCTTAAACATGCACTAACATCAGAATGAGAGTTGACATTTGATTTTGCTTTTGAAAAGAAGTTAAGTCATTTTTGTGTGGAGTATTGCGATGTGAAAGATTCCTTCCTACAGACAGACCTATGATCCCCTCCTTGCCTCTAGGCTCTTTGAAGAAAGCAAACATAGCACTTGCAGGAGCTCCACAACCTACAGTGTACTGTACAGAAAGGGGGTGTGTTGGCTAACCATACCAGTACACTTATAAACAGGTGTGTGTAAAAGGAAATATCAACAGCTACAATATCAGACTGCCTTTCCTGGGTAAAGCAATGCTGAAATCAGCACAATATTCTCAATATGAATGATCAAGTGATAACATAGGTGAACAAACACAAAATTATTTTTTTGCTGAGTGCTTTTTTTCTCTTTTTTTTTTTTTTTTTTTAGAGTTGGTAGTTCTGTAGTATCTCTTTGAAAGCATTTGTGTGATCATATTTATTTAACCACCATGAAACTCGGTAGTCTCATCTCTTTATTTGCTCTATCCTCTTCCCCTGGTTGTTCTAACTTACCATCATCCTGTCCCCTTTCTCTCCTGTTCTTCATGGTATAGTGAGCCACAGCTGTTCTTAGTGCTCAGTGCTTTCCCTGACACAGCTGCAGTTAGTAGCAGAATTTTAATATATGCATAAATCATAGAATATTTTGGGTTGGAAGGGACCTTAGAGATCATCTAGTTCCACCCCCCCTGCCATGGGCAGGGACACCCTCCACTAGACCAGGTTGCCCAAAGCCCCATCCAACCTGGCCTTGAACACTTCCAGGGAGGGGACATCCACAGCTTCTCTGGGCAACCTGTTTCCAGTGCCTCACCACGCTCATCGTAATTCTTTTTTTCTTATATCTAGTCTGTATCTACTCTCCTTCAGCTTAAGGCCATTATCTCTCATCCTATTGCTCCATGCCCTTGTAAACAGTCCCTCTCCAGCTTTCTTGTAGGCCCCCTTCAGGTACTGGCAGGCTGCTATAAGGTCTCCCTGGAGCCTTCTCTTCTCCAGGCTGAAAAACCCCAACTCTCTCAGACTGTCTTCACAGGAGAGGTGTTTGAGCCCTCTGATCATCTTCGTGGCCCTCCTCTGGACTCACTCCCAACAGGTCCGTGTCTTTCTTGTACTAAGGACCCTAGAGCTTGACACAGTACTCCAGGGGGGTCTCAGGAGAGCGGAGTAAAGGGGAGGAATCACCTCCCTTGACCGGCTGGTTACACTTCTTTTGATGTAGCCCAGGATGCAGTTGACTTTCTGGGCTGTGAGCGCACATTGCTGGAGCATGTTGAGCTTCTCATCTACCAACACCCCCATGAATAACATGGAATTGATTTTGAGACCCCAACTGTAATGTCCCTTGTCAGATGAAGGACTGAGGTATCCTTAGGTACAGAAAATGGTACTGTTCTGTTCTGGTGATGTTTCTTGTGCCTGCTGAAGATGGGCAGTTATAGAAGATGCTGATGTGCTATAGAAATGATGTACCAGCAAGGGTTACGTGACCTTCCTCCATTTTATGGAGCTTCATGTCACACGTATTCCATCTTTCTGTGATTCCTGTTGGTGGAATTGGATTTGGAACAGGAAAACAAAACAGAAAAAATTTTCTGTTTAGTTGTGCTACCTTGGGACAAAAATAACTGGGTATGATTTTGCAGTCACTTAGCAATATGTGAGGTCATCTCAATTTGACGAGTTTCATTTAACCATGGATCTTATTTTTGGGGGAGGAAATGAGCTACTTCTGCTTGTCAGAGGTTATTTGGAAAAGGTTGTTTCAGCTCATGCAGGCAGACATTGCCACATAACACATGAAGACATAAAATATGGCTCAGGGAAAAATGTACTTGGAGCAATTGGCTGGGTAGCTGGAAAAAGATGAATATAGCTGGATCTATTAACTTTGTTCTTCAGAGAATGATGTTTAATTGGATGCTGTTCTAAGCAGACAATACTTAGATTAGGCTGCTTTTACAGGCATGTCTTTAATCATAAGCAAGATGTATAATGAATCTCTGTGGATGAAACATCAGCTGCCTGTGGTATTCTGGAAGGCATTATTCTCACTTCTTGAGGACTCATGCCTCAGCAGTATAGGCTAAATGTACTTCATGGTGAAGGTTTCTGAGAAGTCTTAAAAGGACTCATTCTTGGAAGACTTGAGGAAATAGAGTCCCGTAAATAATGATACCTACTTACATAAGCAGAATTCTTTTGGCGATGGAAGCCGGTGATAATGTTCAGGAGGAAAACTTCCTACTTGTACCTCATTTCCACATTTAATGACCACTGTCCATTAATTGAATACTGAGAAGAATCGGACTCTCACTGCGTGGTATGGGCATGTTACTAACCTCTCTGGAATGCAGGTTTGGCCCTGTCTGTTGGAGTATGCAATTTTAAATGCTCATGAAAATGCTGGACAGCTAGCTCGGGATGCCAGGTGGCTTGCAGCCAACTGGAGTTTGAATGCATAGAGCCATCACTGGCCCTGATGTGCCCTTGACCCCAGCACGTGCATTTGAATGGAGCAAGCAATGCTTGACTTGAAACGTCTTGTTAAATAGAGAAACACGAGTATGTAGCGAGTTCTCTATTTATTTAGAGGCTAAATTTAAACCCAGACTCTGCGTGTTCCCAGCTGAAAGCCAAAATATGTTAGTCCCAACAGAACTGTATTTGTTGCTATGATGCTTTGGTCGCAGTCTACACGTTGTATCTCATTCTACGCTTCCATGGTATTTATGTGGAACTAATAAAGGCTGGGCCTATGTGTTATAGCAGGTAAACTAAATTTTTTTTTTTCTGTTTCTTCTGCAGATCTGGATAAGTTCTGATAGCAGTAACAGTGAAGCAGTAGAGCAGTGGCAAGATACTATGGCCAACCCTGAAAAAGTTGTTGTTAAATGGTACAGCATTGGTCCATCTTGAAGACTGGAGATGAAACTCAGGACTGATTTTTCTACAAAGATATTCCTACACTGTTTAAAATAGTATAAATAAAAAGACAAATACTGTCTACACAAGTTCTTCAGAAGGTCTCCACTGCATCACACCTCCATGGGAAAATTCAGCATTTCACAAAGAAAAATACTGGCTAAATATTACTAAGAGGACGACTTAGGAACTGGGGAAAGTGCTCATTTGATTTTAAAAAAATCCACCTTGAAAAATGTATTTTTGCCCCTTTCAGGCTCCATAAAAGCACAGAAATCCAATCTTGGAGAGCAGCAGCTTGAATCACCATCATCTTCACTAGTCACTGATGTCATCCTCATCTGCAATCTTGTCTTTGGCAGACCCCAAAGTCCATGGGAATTGGTCTGGTCAGTGGCTTGATCCTAGGTACCTCTGAGCCTTAGGGATTGTAGCCCTGGTTGACACCATTTGATCAGAGTAATGTGTGCCTCAGCAAGCGGGAAAGCTGTGGCTGCAGGAGGAGACATAAAGGGAACTGCGCAATAAGGCAGTACCCAAAGGCTTTTTTAATCTCCATCTTTGATAAAGGGCTGTTCAGTGCCCTGACATGCCTGTAGCTTGGGGTTTCCCCCATCCTTCTCTCTAAGCAGAGAGATTGAAAAATAAGAGTTTTTTCTGACTAGCTGTGATATTTGCAAGTGGGGCCCTCCAGACTCACTCCGTTTGGGTGAATTCTGGTTGGAATCAATGGAATAATACAAAGAGGCAATGGCCCTGCCTAGGATCGGAGCCAGTATTTTTAGATAAATTACTTTCTTATATAGCATTCTTATACGTAAACCACTTATCTAATCAACAATGTTCTAGCATTTGCTTACATTGCTAAAAGCCAGACTAACGTGTATGAAGGAGTAAGCAAATATTTACTGACATAAGTGCTTTTTGATACTAATTAAAATGCAGCACAGTAAGGGACTCAGACTTTGTTTAAAAGATGGGCTACTACTGCAGAAGTATTTATTACATGGCTAGGATGCTGAAAAATTATGTGTGGGAGTATATTTTTGTTACTTGTTTCTAGCAAGAAGAAATTACCATATTTTTATTGCAAATTATATTTTTCCTACAAAATCCTAAGCTTATTTTTTCTATTAGTCCCCATATTTTCAGGGGTTTATTCATACTTATTTTTAAGGCAGGAAAACGCCATGTATATAACTGATAATATATACATCTAAAAGCACAGATCTCTTTGCACTACTTTAACTACTGGATTTAAAATATATGTATATTCCATTAAATCTGCTGCTTACACATTTACTGTTGGCTCTCTGGACTGTACAAATATGTTCATATAGATGCTGAATAATTGTATCTTTTTTGTAACTTGGCTCCTGTTCAAACATCGGACATGAACTGGAGTGGCAGTGAGAGCACTCGCTGCTGGAAGGCAAAGGAACGGTGGGGAGCAGAGAAAACACTGTAACAGGAAAGCATGTTGTATTTAAGCATTGAGCTTGGAGCATCTTTGTTTTAACTTTTTTGACTTTGAGTAAAGGTCAAGAAAATATGGAATCTCTTAGATATTTTTTTTTAAATCAGCTGTTAATTGAAGTTTTTAAAACTTCAACCATCTGGATTTTTGTTGTTGAAATTCAGTATTTTGAAAACGGGGGAACAAAAGGATTTTCCCCGGCTCTTACATGCTCCGCTTTTTGACCAGGTTTTATAAATTAACTGAAAAAGTTTTTGCATGTTACTTGAAGAACAAACATCAGTTCTAGCTCTTACTGGCACTCTCTGCAAAGCTCCCAGTAGGCCCAGTGGATCTTGACCGACAGCGTTAACTTCCAGCCAGTTACCACACTTGGGATGAGCCTGGCCTGTCGGGTAAAATGAACAAAGGAACTGGACCAAGCTGATACTCTTGGGGTATCTTTCCTTGAATACGTGGATCTCTTTTATTCATTATGGCTGAACTGCAGTAAACAAAAGTGCAAACTAACTGTTTCCTTATGCAGCATGCTGCTCTATTTGAAAGAGAAGACACTGAATCAGTATCACAGTCTTTTGGGGGCTTTGATTACTGCAGCAGTGGTTCTACAGAGATTGCCAACTCAGTGAATACTGTGTAAAATGGACTTTGGGGGCTGTTTTAGGATACCTAGCCCTTTAAAGGCCTAACTAGTAATGTCTCCTTTTTCCTATGTTAATATTTAATCTATGTGTTTATAATAAAAGTTATGAACAGAAAATATTCCTTTTTTTCCCAATTGTTTATATCAGTGTTTACCAGCATCTCAAACTGAAGTTCACGTCCTACCTTTTTCTCTGAGAAAATGCCAACTAAGGTACCGTATTTCATGTGGTGTTGCATGTAGGGGAGATGACTGCTACGCGTTCCGATCTATAAGGCCTCTCTTTGAAAGATGTGCACAGGTACGGCTGCGCTCTGAAGAATGTACTCTGAGGTACTGTTTCATCCTGTGCTCATTTCCAGGCTGTGGGTTTTCTGCATTTGTGTGTGCATTCATGTAAGAATTTAATGAATTCTTAATAGTTGGCTGAAGACACACTGCTTTTTTTCTACAAAATTGGAACATGTAAGTTGTTTGTTGCCCAGATTTGTTCCTCAGTTTGTCCAGAGCACTACAGTGTACTTGAGGAAACTGATTGTATTTCAGGTTTAGAAAGCAGAAAGTCCTTTATTTGTCCTGCCACACAAAATTTGGCTCTGCTTGTTACTGGTCTCAGCAGACTCAATGCACACTCCATTAGTGAGAGCACAGCAGTGGAGCATTGGGATGTCCGTGTCTCTGCACTCCAGCCTTCTTGTATGGACAGGGGTAGAGGGGACCAGGCAATACTTGGCTGCAATAAGGTGATGAGGAAGAGAAACTTTTTTTTTTTTTTCTTTTTTTAAACTGCTGTGTCCTACTTGTGTCCTAATTACTGGCTCCCAAGATCCTGGGAGGAAACCAGAAATTCTCTACTTTCACTGTTGAGGAAAATCATCTAGGGATGGAGAGGGACCTGCCCAGCTCAAGAACCAAAAAGTTCCTATTCATCGCATCGGCATTTACCTTGCAAGTAGACCAAAGCTGTGCTTTGAACAACCCATCATCACCTGAAATAACAGTCCAGTCCTCATAATAATGCCTGTTTTGGTGCTTCGGAGGATGCCTGCTAGGTAAAGGGCTTGTCCAGAGGATTGTTTACAGCGGGTTGGAAAATGAAACTCTTGGAGGACAGGGACTGCCAGTGAGTTAATTATGTGAGGTTATCTGTACAAGAGGTGTTGCAGAGGATGTATAGGAATGGAAAACTGCTGGAAGGAAAAGTCTGTAGATTACTTTCTTCCAAGTGCATGTTGAGAAGACCCTGGGGTGCATACATGCCCACTGACTCTTGAACAGCAGTGTGTAGTAGAATGAACCAGTTAAACAAACTTACTAGCTGTCACATAAAGCACTTTTCATTGATGATTCATTGGGTCCAGAGCTTATCAGCATGGTTGTTATGTTAGACAACAGTCCTGAAGAAAAAACACAAGACAAGGGGATACATGCGTGTTCCTAGCACCAGTGTCAGCGTACAACTGGTTTTAAAACGGGGCATTCCAGCAGGTGTTATTTCAAATTGAATGTCTTAAAAGGCCAGCTAGAAATCACCTGAGATGTTTTGCCTTTTCAGTGCAGAATATTTTGCTTTACTGCTTAGTGACTGCCTCACGATAAATGCATGCGAGACTTTGGCTCCTCCAAATTCAGCTCCTGGCTTATTTGAGACTAAGGCAGTTTTCCAGAACAGGAAAGTGATGCATCATTTGAAGACTAACGCACAATATAAATTAGGAAGGAACTTTACGTACTCCAGGATGCGTGCAAGAAGAAGGAAAAAAGGTGTGTCTCAGAGCACTCGTCTAATGGTGACAGCTGTACGTTGTTCCTTTAATGCACGTTCAGCCGGTATTTTGATTGTTACATCCAAGTTTACTGTCATTGAAAATACTGTTATGAAAGCTGTTTTGTCAGTTCACTTAATTTGTAGATATAAGGCACACATGGTTTATAGTTGGATTTGCTGTTGCTTCTAGTTAGTGATTCACTCAGCTTCCTAATTTATAACAATTTTGATGAAAGCAGCAGAGGTTCAGAAGCTGCACCAGTTTTATTTCAGTCAACTCCAAAATGGATGTAGGTGAACAGGCACAACAGTTGATCTTACATTAAATGTTATTCATACAGAGATCTGTGCCTGCTTAGCAAGAAACCGACCATAGACTAAACTTAATCAGATTTGCCAGAATGTGTGTATATAATTTCACTGTTTAATCAAACAATTCTGGTTTAAGTTTGTTTATTTATGACTAATAGCATTCTGTATGTAAACGAGGCCAACAAATTTATTTTTTGAGTCTTTACATCTCAATGGCATAACGTTCCTTTTAAGGAAAAAAAATGTACGATTCTACCTCAAAAGATGAGTGGGTGTAACAGTTTGTAAACCATATTATAAAACATTACTTGGAAAAATAATTGTATTTGAGTATCTGCTCTTTTGTGATCACGACATAAATAGTGCCATATTGCTAAATCCATTAGACATCTCTGGTTTGTTCTTCTGTTGGCAGGACATTTGTATAAAACAAAAGGTAATTTTGTAAGCATTCAATTAAGCACATATGCTGTTTGACTTGAAAACTGTCTGATGGAGGTTGCTTTTTGAGTTCTGAGTTGATTTTGCAGCCAGAGCATAAGGCTGTCTAGAAACTGGGGGCAGGGTTGTCCCACTTCTTACTTTCATCCTGCCAACATATGTATGACATGGGAGGGAGGCTGGCTAGCTGTGGAAAGCTTGGCATAAATCATGCTGGACAGGATATACCCTCCTTGTTTTTCCAGCTTCTGCTGTAAAATTACATCACCATGTAAATACAGCCCTGTACATGATCTCATGCTTGGTGCATGGAAAAAGCCATCACTAAAATCAGGACCATGTTCCACAAACACTGCTCCAGCAGATTTACATTCTTCACTCTAGCTTGCACTGAGGGACAGGCCATCGTCTCTCACACTCTGGCAAAACTCCCGTTGCGTTCAGCAGAAGCAACTGGTCTTCAAAGCTGTTTTAGTTATTTCAGCGTTGTGATGGTATGATTTATCTAACAAAAGGTTACACTTATTTTTTTATATATATTTTTAAAATAGATAAAAATCTGCTCACAGTGATGTTTCTGTAGAAACTGAATTTCATTGAAAGTGGATCTGCATCTCTCAAACATAATGCATTCTTCCCATAGATTTCAGTGGCTTTAAAACAAATCCTCTATGCTGATTTTTTTCCCCCCATATTTCTGATTGCAACTTTTTCCTTCCTTTTATTTGCCTGTAGACTGCTCTTCTTGCTCCCTTAGCATAAACAAGTCTTTAAATGATGTCTGCTTTTTGCAATTAGCTTTCTGCTTTTCTAGAAATGTTTCCCTTCTTTATCTAGTGTTGGGACCCATATTATATATGTCCTACTTTTGCTCTTTAAAGAACTAGCTACAAGAAGGCAGCTTTCAGTCCTAGGGCTTGAATCACATCTGATGCTCTGCATTTCTGAGCTACCTTTGCTCGCAGCTTTGATGGTATGGTTCTTTTGGAGCTCCCTGAATTTCTGTGTTGTCTACCACCATTGAATACAACAATGGGGCAAATCAGTTGTAACTTCTTATGTGTACCTGGGTATCTTCACTTGCCTTTCTCCTCCTCCAAAAATTATCTTAGGAAATAATTATGGGTGATGAGAAGGAGCAAGCTGTTTGTGCTTCTGACCTTCAAGGACAGTATGGTTGCTTGACTGCTATTATCTGTGTGGTGAGACAAAGAGGAAGGCTCAAGGCCAGAGTCATGAAAAGCTGCACCTCCAGGTGGAGGGGGGCTCATACCTCCTCTACATATGATCTGGGAAACGCTTATTAGCCCGGGGGCTGGAATCCCTTGCCAGATGCCCAAAGTGGGGGGGGTCATCAAATTGTACTTTTTATCCTTATCTTGCAAAACCCTCTGGAGCTGTGGAGCAGCTAAATAAGGAAATTTTCCATAGGAGGAATGGCATGGTTCACAGATTTCTATGCAGCAGAGACTGAAAGATCTTGGGAGTCTTTGCAAAAAAACATCATAGGAATGTACTTGTTAGTTTTAAATATAGCAAAGCTTTGTCACTTGTCATAGGGGAGGAGTGAATTCTTAGTTTGTGATACAGAGCAGAAGAAGAAAATGTACATCCAGAACAGGGCTGGGTCCCCTCTGCATTGGTGTTCGTTAGTCCTTCAAACACCGAGGTGGAACTATACGTGCTTATCTGCCCCTTTTCCCACGCTAAGGACAGATTGGGTGGGGGATTGTTAAGGGCAGGTAGTGAAGGAGGCAAAATAAAAGAAGCGCTTCTGTTTTGAAAAACAATGTTTTTCAAAGCAGTGTAACGTGCCTGTAACTATTTGCAAAGCTTTTATTTGACGTGACTTAAGATAGATGATTACGCATTTACGTATTTGCTTAGGTTCTTTCAATACTTCCCTGGCGTGAGACTGAATTCATCCTCTTTGTATTTAAATAATGCTTCATTTTGCTGTGTTCATTGACCTTTGAGCTCTAGACCTAATTATGCCTGGTTATATATATTTTGGAGCAGTGTACTATGGAGCTGGCTGCTTGCTGGGGTTTCCCAGTAATGCAGTTTTAAAGATTTGGGCGAAGAGAGTTTTGATGTACCTTGAAATTACCATTGACTAAAAGCAGAAGCAGAGGTTTCATTAAGGTTAGTATGAAGAAATGCTTTAAAAGCTTCATTTTTAGATAACAAAATAACCAGTAGCAGCAGACATCAAGTCCCCTTCTAATCTCCAGCATGTACGTCTAATTAGGACTCCATTAAAGTTCACAGGCAATAATAATGCCTTTGTTAAACCAGTAGCGTTGCTATATTTAACTCAGCACTGAGGTTGAAAAGCTCTGTGTTCCACTGGCAGAGTGCTGACTCTGACCTTGGGAGCAGGATCTAAGATTTCTAACCATTGTTTTCAGATTTACCCTGTGACTTGTGCAGAACATCAAAAAAATTCACCAATGGAATCAGCTTCGTTTCAGGTAGACTTGCTTTTGGAGCACATACACAGACTCACAACTCTCAATAAGGTGTCTAGATTTACTGCACAAATATCCCCAAAGAACTGCATGATTGGATGATGACTCAAATCAAATGTTTTAGAGGACTGTTTTTTAAGAGCAGGACAAATAAGCCCAATGAATTCTGGATGAAACTGTGACAATCAAATCTGCATTTGTGATTACTGCGACTGGCTCAAGCTAATAAGCCTGCATGGGGAAAACAGTGGGTCAGAATGCCCATGAAAGAAAATTAGGGAAAACTGGGTAAGTACAGAGAGAAAGCACTGCAAAAATCAGGATTAATACACTCCCCTAATTTCAAAGGCAAAGAAGTAGAGTTTTAGTGATGTTAGGGGCACTTTAACCAAGCTCTTGTGCTACGGCGAAGTAGATCTTGCGAGCAGAAGAAGATCTCTGAGGCTCTAGTCCTTTGCTGTGATTTGTTAGACTTTGATGTCTCTCCATATTATGCATTTTGTAGACCAACTGCAACCCAGCTGGTTACTGTTCTTTAGTGTAGACAAATTGCATTGTGTGTATAAATTAAAGCCTTAAGTGTGATGGATTCAAAAATATACCACAACGGGATTTCTGGTATTAACTCTGCACATAATGCCAACATTCATAGAGAAGGAAATGTAACATCAGCGTGGATTCAGTATTCTCTGTCTAGCAACCCTATTCCTTGCTGTGGGAGTAAAAATCCTACAGATACCCTTTTTGAAAAATACAGCAGGTGCTTATATTCTAGTCAAAGTGAGCGGTATTTATGGCATCCACTTGTTCTCAGCTACTTTATCTCATCAGCACTTCATTCCCTTTCCCTGCCTGCACCTCTTTTAGTTGCCTAAGAGACAAACTATATTCAAACACATCCAGCTGGTTTACTTCCTTTAATCAGTCCTTGGTAGGTCATCGGAATGACAAGTTTATTCTGTGCTTTAGAAACCTATGTCAAATTTGTTTGCAAATATCTCGCTGTATGAACAGATCAAAGCACCAGCCTGGTCAACAAAAGCAATGAGTGTATCAGCCATGCCAACTACATCAACACTTCAGCAGGAATATTGGCAGAACAAGCCAAGAATCCAATACTCAGGTGCAGATCCTCAGCTGGCGCAATGTAAACTGGACTGTGTGTTGGTAGATCTGAGCCAGCTCATCTTAGCTGGGTGTCTGGACATGCAAGCCACAGAAACTACAATCTTCCGCTAAAAAGTAAGATGCCTGTGACTGTTGCTGTTCATCTCTTCAGTAGGCTGCACTGGGGTCTCAGAAGCAAGTGTTCAGGGCTGGAAATACACTCTCAGCAGCTCACGTGAAAATGGGAAAGAAGAACCCTCACCTAGAGTCTGGACTGATGCAGAGTTATTCTGCATGCCCTTTCATATCCCTGGAGATCCATGATTTCCTTTCTCAGTTTTAGTGTTTCTTGATTTAAATATGCTTTCATGATCAACTAATAAGCCCTATCCATTTGTATCCTTCTTACTAAATAGGATTTCTTGATGTGGCAGGGAAGAGGGAGGTAGAGAGGAAGAATAGTTACTGTGATCCTTGCCAACACTCCAAGAAGCTGCTTTAATATTTCTCTGAACTAGTTGTCTGTGAGCTGCAAGTGGGAAGCCACTTTTACTCTAACAGAAAAGGTTAAGATACTGAACTTGGGGAAAAAAATGGCCTAATTCTAGTCTTTGACACTGATACCAAGACTGTTTCTTCATGTGATGCAACAGAGATCATCCTTTCTTATTTTACAGACCTAAATCAATAAATACGTAAAATGTATTGCTTATTAATTAAAAAATAGTATTATAAATCCTTACGTATGTTACTAAATACCTCAAAGAGTTAAAACAGCAATGATTTTTTCAGACGGTTGCTTTTTCTTCGTTTGAGCTCCTGCATTTCTGACTTTGGGCAATGCAAATAAATTGTCTGTATTCACTTTGAGCGAGACTGAATTCCCTTCATGCGATATTCATTCAATAACTGTTTTTCTGTACAGGATGTTTAATAACTTCTTTTGTTGACTGAATTCGATCTAAAATCTGAAATTTGGTTTCATTTTAGTATTATATTGCCTGTTTATCTGCAGTACATCAAATTATATAGGTCATCAGAAGCAAAGGTGGCAAAGCCTTTACAGGAAGGGTAGCTCTTGAAGGATGCAGAACTGATTACCCAGTTGTAGTTCTAACAAATTCAAATACAATCCTAGCTGATTATCCCTGGAAGTACTTAAGTGTTTGAGGTTGTTCAACAGTCTCTGCAAAACAATGCGATGCTTTCAGTCCAAGGGTGTCTCCTTCTCTCAGAAGGTGTCCACAGCTGTTAAAAGAAACAATGGGAAAGACAAGAACGAAATTGGGATTATTCTTCGACTGTGGGCCTTTTGAGTCAGGCTTGAGACACAGCAGAGATGCATCAAATGATGAATGTGTGCTACATTAATTTTGTGCCTAATCAGAGGACTTTGTTCTCCAGCTCTGCTGCCAGTCATGGGATTTAAATCTTATCTAATAATAAGCTTGCAAATGTTCCACTGAACTGCTTTTGTGCAGTAGAGTGATTTCTAGTTTCTGCAATCCTAGTCTTTTACGGGGAAGCCAACAACGCATGTTTGGAAATGCATCTGCTAAACGACTAGCCCAGAAATCCCATCCCTGGGATTTTAGGAGTTCCACAGTGCCCAGCCTTACAGGTACTACAAGCACCTAATCGAATAGAGCTATGCAGCAAATCTTAGTTCCAAGGATAAAATTTTGAGAATTTGGAACATTAACAAATATTTCACTAACAAGAATCTGAAAGATTCTGAATCTGCAACACTTAAAGGTTGTGGTCATTTCAAAGCATGCCCAGGAAATAGGAGTCTGGAAATGGGGGAGCCTGGCATTTGGGTGCTACAGCCTCCTGAGAGCACACCTGACATTGCGGTGCTTGAGGCCTTTACTACTTCTTAGTCAAGATCTATTTTCTAATTAAAGGAGATTAACTTAGGCCATCTATGAAAACATCTTACAGAAATATAAGGACTGCACTACATGTAAAAGTGAAAATTACTAAATTAACATTTTTACGAAGAGAAAGTGAAGCATATTACATTCTTTCAATTTGAAAGAGTTCATTGAGGCCCTGAGACCAGCTCATACCTGAAAACTAAGATAGAAACTGTGACAAACTCTACAATTAATTTGTGACAAAATCATTGGACTTTGCGAAGCAGTGGTAGTCATCCAGCTCACAGAAGCTCCTGCAGAATTACTAGGGCTATAACAGAACGTACGTAATAGGCAATCCAAAATACAAGGAAAAAAGAAGGTTAAAGAATAAAGGCATGCAATACTAAAGAAGAGGTCAAAGGAAAAAACCCATGTTGATTCCCCATGCTGCAGCAAATGGCACAGGCTAAGGCACTGCTCAGCATTTTCATAAAGATGCAAAACGTACAGTAGATTGGACAGCCACACAGGAGTTTCCTCACGCCACTACCCTGCGCACAGACGAAGACAGTGGCATTGTTGCCACAAAGAAATTCTTCTTGGGGTAAGGATCAGAGGGCTGCGTTGTGACAGGTAAAGCACGTGGTCCTCATGAAAGCACAGGCTACTGACTGCTATTAAACAGAATTACAGAGTGAAAGCTGAGAAACCAACGGGACTGTGCTTATGTTGGAAACTGGTGTCCAACTGCCTGGACATCAGTTAGAGCCAGAGATGGCAAAGAGGAAAAAACCCTGATATTCTGGAGTTCTGGGACCTGCCACTTACTTGACATCATACATGCCTTTGCATACACACACACAGACAGACTGGGAGACAAATGGTCTTGGCAGTAGCATCATAAGAGGTGGTCCTGTTATTGAGTGAGCTTGTTACTGTGAGTAGAAATAAACCAGCCAAAAAAGAAGGTGACGCTTTCTTCAAATCCCACACAGCGAAACAGCACACTGTGCCCAGGGAGCCAGAATTTGTATCATCTTCCTCAGAGAAGTTGGCATCTTTCTCTACAAACATCAAGCTGGCAGTCATTCAGTTCCAGACTCATAGTCCCCACAAGCCTATACTGAGTACTTCCATAGAAAAGGCTGTCCAGCGCTTCGGCAGCATATCTTTTTCTTATATTGGTTGTAACTGTAGAAATAAAGTGCAAAGTAACATGAACTGCAAAGGGGGCATGGCTCAGTATCACATTTGTGAGGTCAGATATGGGGACACTATAGATCAGCCAAGCATCAGACAGAAAGAAAGGCATGTCTTGGTACCACCATCCCAGCCACTGGAGTATGATGCGATGGCATTGATTCTTTCTATTCCATTCAATTTTGAGCATGCAATCATGTCAGGGATAATATTCCGGGGTGCTAAGGTTAATTGCTGTTTATCCAAGCTGACTGCAGGCCTCCCAAATTACATTTACTTTAAAAACACTGAAACATTTCCTGATGTCTGTAATAAATTAGCCACTCTTGGAAGGAGGTAGTAATGGCAAAACTAGAGCACAGTAATTTCTGGTGGTTCATACTGACAGCAGAAATGGGCATGGTGCACGTTTTTAGAAGGTGTAACTGGTATTTTGGGCTTCAGAATAAAGATAGTTGAACTGGCAATATAGTACTGTTGCAAAAAATCAGAAATACCCTCCTGAGACCATGGTTAAGAGTTTTGCACAGATGAAACAGCGTTATGCATTGCTTCACTTGATGCTGGGAAAGCCCCAGCTGGAGGATGGTGTCGAACTGTAGTCATCACCTTTCAAGACAGATACAGACAAAATGGAGAGACTTTAGAGGAAATGACGAGATTAAGAACAAGAAAATCTGACCTGTGAGTAAGGAGTAAAGGTACCAGGTTGTTTAAGCTGAAAAAGAGAAAGCATGGAGATAAAATTCTAATATGCAAACATTTGTTGAAAAGAAGGACAGAGAATGACTGTTCTCTATGTCGGCTAGGGATGAACTGAATACTCACGTCATCACAGATGACAAGGAAGTTTCAGCTAGAAAATACCTACTTCAATTTTTTAGACTGCCCAGCAGCATGTTAACGTCTCTATAAAATACTGAGGCAAGAAGAATGTGCTCAGATGTAACCTGCGTATCTTTAAAGTTTGATTATTGCTGAAAAGGAATGAAAAGGTGGTTTTCTTTACTTCTTTAGTTTGCTGGCCTGCAGAAGAGCCTTTAAAAAGCAGTTCTTACCACCAGTCCAAAAGTGATATATGAAAAGATTTTAGTGAAATTAAAATTGTATCTCTTTTTGTCTGGCTTTTTAATCTTTTCATGGAAGTTTGACAGTTCTCAGAATTAAAACTAACAAAAAGTTAATTTTGTAAAGGGAATGTGAAGCACTCACCTCACTGATGGTGAGCAAATAAATAACCTTATATAATTCACCTACTGGGTAGATATCTGATACAGTAATGGTCCAGGTGGTAAATATAATGTTAGTATTGCCATAAAGCACAACTTTCCGCAAACACAGCATCTCTCCCTTTTGTTTAATCCATTAATTCCTTTTTGTCTGTTCTATCCCATAAACGCTGTTTTGTAAAAGCTTTCCATTACATCAGATATGAGCAAAAAGCTAAAACAAAGGTTCATTGACTTCCTCGGTCAGGGGCCTCATCACACATTCCCTGGGCACCTGTCATTGCACGGG
The DNA here is from genome assembly GCF_028858705.1 of Grus americana. Taxonomy (NCBI): domain Eukaryota; kingdom Metazoa; phylum Chordata; class Aves; order Gruiformes; family Gruidae; genus Grus; species Grus americana. The sequence goes on along the minus strand of NC_072856.1, from coordinate 52,800,164 downwards.
GTGTGTCAAGTACGCACAGGGTTCCTGGTCAGGCCGCCAGCCAGAAATAGGAGTTTATGAAGTACTACTGAAAAGTTAGTAAGTGCTGGGTTTTGATCTCATTTTGGAAGCTCCCTTCTTAGTGATTTTCATTGTCCCAGCCCACCTTCATCAGTTCAGTGGTTAACTGTGACATTTAATGAAACAGGATAAAGATGCCTGCAATAAAATTATGGTGGTATACAACTGGGGTGGAATTCATGCCAATTCTCTCTCCTGGAAACAAGCAGGACCATACTGAAATCAGTGAGAAGCTTTTCATTCGCTGCTTTTCTTTTTAAGTCTCATCCCATGGTACCATCGGTTTCTTTTGGACTTAGCAGCTGGAATCTGATATTTCTGTCTACTGGGATGACAAGGATTTAGTCAGAGTGAGGAGCTATGCTAATAATGTAGAACAAAACACTGGCAGCAGAAAATATATTCTGTTCTTGGTTTAAAGCTGAATTTGTCTTAACTTGGTGAACTGGTGGCTGCTTTGAATTTGAATGTGTTTTGACTTATTAACATGTAAAATGTAATCACTAACCCCCCCCCATTCTATACTAATGGGACGCATGCATGAGGTAAAGTTTAAGAAGGTAGCTTTTGCTTGATCTTCTCTAATGTTACTGTAATGGATAGTTGGAAACTCAAGCAGCACCACTGGAGCCTTTTAAAATTAATTTGTTTACTTTTCCATCCCAACCTATTCACATTTCTAGTATAAGCCGTACTTCCAGATGAAATTGATTAAACACATCTTGAATTTCAAAACCCTTCTGTGTTCACTCATATTTATTATGAGTTTGATGCACAAGCAGCTCTTTGCTGATTCCCAAATGAGTCCAGGTATAAGAGGACCAGGCCTACCATGTCTTATGTTGATTTTCTGATTATGGTATTTTATTACACTTAATTTACACAGTGAAACCATTTTCTTTTCTTTTACAGAGCTTCCTGTTGGCAACACGACATTGTGTGAATGGCATATAATCCTGACTCCTTTTGCAATATCGTGTGGTCTAATGCCAACTTTTTGTTTAAAAAGGGTGTGAAAGGATTTGACCTATGAGAAAATGATGCTAAACATTAACTGTGACATCATTTGAGCACCTGCCTCATGAATAACCCCAGCTACTCTCACAGATGCAAAGCAGAACAGAATAGAATAGAAACTTTTTAAAATCAATTTCAGCAACAATTCTGCCACAAAATCCCATGTGTCCTTTCTGTCTTTGGTTTCTAACTTAAGTAAAAGCTTTGTTCTTGTTTGATGAACAAAGAATCTTTAGCTGATACTGAATACCTCATTACTACAAACTGTATGCTGTGGACAAAGGCCAACTATGATAACCATACTTTGCCTTAGTAAGCTTCTAATTAATTTCGTAAGCTGTTTAAAGTGGTTATCAATTTCCCATCTCCACTTGTTGTGCAGCACTGCTAGGTGCTCTTAGAACACCAGTGATTCACCTCTGCTCAGCTGATTTTGTGAGTTTTCCTCTGGGCACAGAAAGCTTTTAAAATGCATGGGATGTGTTACAGCAATAAAAACATCACAACAGAAACCATGAATGGAGATTTTTACAGATGAAAATGAATATGCAGAAGATCTTGTTTCTTTTCTAATTACTTAGACCTTCTGCCTTGGAATGAGTATTTATTTAAATAAAAAAGTCAATGGCCATGAGCAGTTCCAAGGTTTGCATGTGAAGCATGGCATGAAAAATGCTTAACAGAATTAAGCGACTCAGTTGAGTACTTATTGTCATGTTCTCTTCAGAAGCTTTTTCTTGTGGAATAGACAAAACAAAATATTATTATTCAGCTGCCCTGCTAATTTTTTGTAAAAGGCTTAGGTCTCAAGGTAAGGTCTCAATGTGAAAAGCTCTGCCTTTCCATGCAGTCATTATTGCACAGATTTCCTCTAAGTGTTTCCTTGTGTATAGCTGAGGGGGAGAAAAAAGAATTGCACCCAAACCTGCAAGTCTTTGGCTTTAAAATATTATATCCCATTCAAACAGATCAAAAAAACCCAAACACAAACAAACAAATAATTTAATGATGGAACTGAAAATACACTGTGGTGAGTGGAGCAGAAAGGACTAACTACATCTCACCAAATTCGGTCACTGGAGACAGGGCTGGGGAGGTCAAAGGACAGACCAAAACCACCCTGTAACTGAATGTTTGGGGTTTTGCATTTCACAGTAAATCGAAACTCCTGTAGTAGAACTGCCCTCTTTGAAAACAGCTTCCACCTCCAGTGACTGGACAGAGTTGTGGTCAAAATTAACTTCAGCTGAGTAACTGCTGTAGGGAGGTGTCTGTCTTACTCTGCCAATGAGACGGAGGATGGTGCTCTTTACGCTCCCTTGAAATGCTGAGTAGGACCTATTTTAAGAGAGCACTACAAGGATCATGGCCCTTTGAAACCAGTGGAGTTACTTTGTAAAAGTTACTTCTAATGCTATGCTATTACTAAGGAAAATATATTTTTGTATTATGAAATTACAGAATCCTCATTAATTTTATGTATTTTCTTGATAAACTATTCATTGCACTGGGTACATTCCACAAGGATGGAATATGAAAGAAGCAGAAGACTTAAGAATAAGCCATGCCCAAGTGAATGCGGAGTAGTAGGAAGCTGATGCGTGCTGCTCCGTCTAAATTCACACATTTGGTTTCTATCTATCTATATCTACATAGAGGTAGCTGTAGAAGGAACTGTAGAAGAAATTGGTAGAAGGACCACGAGATAGTTGTGTACAGAGTGAGGCCCAGGGAAGACCAGAGAAGCCCCAAAGGCAGTGGGCAGCTGATGCATGAGCAGCAGAGCTGAGCTTGGCTAGACGTTTGTGCTACTCTGGCAATACCAAGTATTTCTGAAAACTATTTGATTATTCAGTGCGCTCTGGCTGCTTTAAGATGCTCTGGAGTAAATCAAACCAAATATAACTTTTTTTCATAACTATCAAGTTACAGCATAAGATGGCAGAGACTAAAGTAATTTTCATGCTCAAACGATGTATTTTCTGTATCTTTAATGTGCTAGATTTTCATTAACCTTAATTCCGAGTTTCCTAGGTTTATCATGTTTAGTTTAGGAATAATAACAACATCACTCTAAAGTCATCTGGAAAAAATTCTCTGGATTTTACTCTACATTATGAAATCCATTTTCAAGTAGTTTTGTCAGGGAATATAATTCCCAGCATTGGTTGAAACAGTTTTGGCGGAAAATTAGATCTTTATTAAATGCACATTTTTAAACAAAAAGCCTGCTTTCTGGGGAAAACCTTGTTTTCTTTTAAATTAACTAATTAAATACTCAGAACTAGTCTTTAAGCCAAAAGCTGAAAAGCCTCACTTTGGAAATACTCCCATCTCTTCCCATTGGAGTTGTAGCTCAAATGCCTTGTTGTCCTCTACCGGGACTTGCTCCCTCCAAGGAGACTGCAACTCCAAGGAAGCATGGCAGGCAACCAGCAAGACAGGGGACTGACAGACATAGCCACAAGCCAAACCTGCACCCTCAGTTACAGCTCCCAGGACCCAGCAGGATGACATTTTCTAGACTCAAGCTTTTGGAACTCTTAGGAAATAGCTGGAAATGTGACTTCCTCTTGTGTTCCAAGATTCAACACACTTTCTGCAACATAAAATTTTCAAGAGCAGTTGAAAAAAATTTACTATCAGCTTGTCTTTCTCCTTGCTCCTTAGAAACTAGCATGACTGATATATCTGAACATGGGAACGATACCAAGTTTGGATGTGGTGGATGTTTGGCACCTGGTAGTACTGATCCCACCATCTTCCAGAACTGTCATCTGACAGTTAATTGAAATCATGTTATACCCAGTGCCTGTAAATTTGTTTGCATATACCAATTAGAATTTATATAACCCTTAACAATATTGTAAAAGAACATTGACCCACAAAATACCCATCAGCATAGCTTAATAAACAGCCTTATCTCCATTTACATTAGGCTTCCACTCTTTCCCATTCAACATATGGTTTCACTTTGAAAGAGCAGACTTACAGTAAACTCTATCATCAGTAGGCTGATAAATGCTGTAATTCATAACAGTACGTCTGTTTGAGGAAGATTTCCCATGCCTAGTGAATGCTTAATGGTTTTCTAAAATACTAACTTTCTTTATATATTTTGACACTGAGTACCGTATACAGGAAAAGAAATTATGGTTCTTGCCCATCCCTCCAACAATTTTAACTTTTTGTTTATTTTACAAGTACATGCTGGTGTTTGGATACTTAACAGAGATGCTAACCTCAAGATCCTTTGTACTTGAGGCAAATGGGGTCTTAATTCTACCTCAATGCCCCTCAGTTTGCTGCTCTTGTAATGTAGCACCTTAGACGTTCTGAATAGTGTAACTGAAATTTCACAAAGCAAGTGTGGTAGGATCACCAGGTCCCATGCTGAGTGCTGGAAGGTTTCTGAAAACCTGCTAGCCCAGATGAAGACTTGGGCCTGCCTGTGCGAAACATTTTGTGTGGAGGTCAGCTGAGGTGCAGAGGCGACAGAGGTCCTTGAGGTTTTTGAGGTTCCTTGTGACTTGTTTTTTTCTTTCTTCTTTTTGTGAAGCAGCAAAGCTGGACATCACTGGAACTCATATATGATTAACAGGTGAGGAAGCCAGTTCCCACTTAAACCATCAGTGTCTTTTGCCCCAGGCAGTGAAACAGATCACTGCAGTGAAACTATTTCTCTCTCTGTAGTAGTTGTGGATGCATCTACACAGCCCCATATGGAGGCAAACCCCCTTAAAATAACAAGGTAAGTGCAGGCCAATGGCCAGTGCTTTGTTCACATAGACTCCAGTTTGCAAAGAAATGCTCCCAGAAGAGTCTGCTAAGGTAAGACTTATGTAGAGTGGCATAAAGACTAATCACATTGGAGGGCTTGCAGTCTGCCTGGTAAACTACTGCCATGACCTGTAAACATGGGAAAGGATTAAGGTCATATCAACATGCTGACGCAGGAGGTTTATGACTAAGTTAATCATCCTGTTTGAAATGCAAACTCGAACCCATCAGAAAAGCATGCAAAGGGGCCACTAGTAGTGCCTGGAGCCAGAAATTTCCAGGTTCTGCTCTCACAGACAGGGCAGCTGGCAAAGACAGATTCTGTAGGTGGAACAGATGTAAGGCAGGAGAAACTGGGACTAGAAAATCCAGGCATCCCTTCCCTGGGTGGTACAGAATGCCAAGTCTAGCAGAAATCATCAGCCTACCCTTGGTGTTGGATGCAATGAGCTATACCTCAGGATAGCAAGTCCTGGATCATTTGGCAAAGGAAAGAGCCGAACCCTGACCAAGCTTTTCATCAACCTTATGGCATTATTAAAAATAGATACATTTTGCAACACTCTCAGGCAGATGAGGTCACAATGCAAACGCCTCTTGGGAAACAAACAATTCCCTGTGTAATTGCCATTGTTGCTGGTTTTGGCCATGGGTCCATAAAAGCACTGAAATGTTTTTTCTTCTGTGTTCCCAAATCAAAGCTTTAACAACTAATAGCAGAGACATTTGGATATCCAGATATGATGGAAGGAACAGTTTCTCCCTCAAATCCCAACAAGTGAATACTATAACCCAATCTGGTGTCATGCTTTAGGCTAATGAAGTGCTGGACCGTCTAGGGAAAGCAAGGTACCCAGAAACGCCTCACTTTCCCAAGTGATATTGGCATGTTCTTTTTGTGACTGACTAATAGGAAAGGTGCTTTAATAACACACTTTGACTTTACTTCCATTCAGCCTAGATAGAGCTGCAGCTATTTCTCAGGAGAAAATAGCTCATTTCTTATCTGTACGAGTTCTTATATTGCTTCCTACTTAGTTAGCATGTCATCCATGATCAAGACTGAGAATTTCACCTGCAGCTGCTACAGGTTCTACAATTCACAACAAAGTATATTATTAGAGACAGCTCTAATCAGCCATAAGATCAGTGTCTCAGATACGCGATGGGAAACGGACAGATGTTGCTGCTGACAAGGCAGCAACACCTACAGCCTGTATTATACTTAAGTTGGAAGATCTTTCTATGAGAAAACAGTGGGAAGGCGTAGCATGCCAATGGACTGAACATACCTACTAGCTAATATGCTTATGTGAGTCTGTAGGAAAAAACTGCTCAGTATGTAGACCTGATCCTGGTGCTAACTTGAAGCAACATTTCAACTGGTGTGACTGAAAGATATGATCCAGGAAACAGCCTCATCATCAACAACATAAATAAAATCAAACTTTGTCAGTTCTCACTTTTGAAGAGCAACTTGAGTAGCTAATCAAAGGAAGTAGCTCATCAAAGGAAGCAGGTTGTCCTGGGATACAAACTCCTGAAAGACACATCTCTTCAAATGACCGACAGTGGAGATCAGCAATGAATACTGACTTTGAAACCTACAGGGAAAAAAGTAAGCAACCGACTGAGATGCAGAGGTCAAGTTCACCCTCCTAGTGCTGCTGGTTTTGGCTGGCTATGGACTCAGGAAGCTGACGCACTTGGTTCATATTTCCATGATTGTCTTTGCAATCATAAGAATACTATTTCTCCCTCTCCCCCTCCCCTCCGCCCCCCGTAGATTTTACAGTAGTTTGTAGATTCTGTGCAAATTCTACAGCATCAAAACTGGGATATAGCTGAATAAATGAGCAGAAGTTTGGTAGAGACCAATGACTGTTAAGTGCTTCTCTGTTTTTCATTTTGCAGTGCACAATGAAAACCAGTCTCAAGGGACTAGCAATTTAATGGGACCATGTGAAGAGATCACATGAATGAATAGGTCTTTGTGAACTGAGTAAATTTGAATAACTTTGTCTTTTTTTCTTACTTTAGGATCTTCTGTTTGTTCCATTTGGCCGCTTATGACTCCTTTGGCCATGGACAGATGGATTTTTGTTCCTCATTCCATGTACACCCAAAATTCTGTCTTGAAGTATAGCCAGAGGATCAGCTGTCCATAGAGGATCAGTCTTGTCATAGTCATTTCTTGCAGCAATAGTGTCTTTAGTTGACCAACATTTAAGCTTTCTCACAGTTCTTCTTCCCTGTTTAGCTGCAAACCTGTTTAACCTGTAACCAGTGCAAAGTTGTTGCTTGTAGAACTGTGGCACTTAAAGTCTTACGCAAGCAGTCATTCTATCAGGCCAGCTGAATCAAATATTTTAGCAAGTTAACTAGCTCCATTTAGACTAATGCCCACATTCATATGCTGGAAATACATTCTACATGTTTTATAAAAGCCAGGCTACATGCATGTTGCCTTTCAGGACTAATATCATAGTTGTCTAAGACTATGCCATGCAAAATGGAAGACAAACGTTGTGGCCATTGAAATGTAGCGCAGGTTTGTAACACAGACGTCTTCTGCAAACAAGGTATAAGGCGCAGTTCCATTACGTAATTCATAAATATTCCCATAATGAGCAAAGAAGTGAATAATAATATTTGCATTCCTTAAATTTTTAATTTTCATGAGTTTCTATCAAAAACATTTGCTTAAAATTTGGATCGTGTTTCCTGAAACCTTTGCAAATTCATATAGGTGGTTGCGTGCTTTTGCATTTTTTTGGTAGTCTTGGATTCAACATCAATTGTTCCTGTGGTTATAGAATTATAGAATCATAGAATCATGGAATGGTTTGGGTTGGAAGGGACCTCAAAGATCATCTAGTTCCAACCCCCCTGCCATAGGCAGGGACACCCTCCACTAGACCAGGTTGCCCAAAGCCTCATCTGTTCAACACCATGCTCTCAACACAGTCTGGTATCGCATGAAGTGTGTTTTGACACAATGGCTTAGTTAAGTGATGTAGGTTTGGATTGCTTTGGGTTGGTTTTGCCTTTTAGTTTGTCAATACTTAAGCAAACATGCTGAGACTGTAGCTTATTACACACACTACATCACAGACAATCATATTTGTCTTTTATTTTGTATTACCCAACTCTTTTTATTTCTGTTGTCTACAAGCACACTCAGCCAGTGCCATTTTTTCTATTTATGTGCTGATTACTTCAAAGAGGCCCTGACTCACTTCTGAAGCTTTTTGTATCAAGTTCAAAATTAATGTGAAAAAAAATCACATTTTTTATTTAAACTCCCGATCAGGACTATTTATTGTCAGTAATTCTATTCAGCGTCAATCTTGAATACTGAAGTGGAGCTAATTAAAACCCTGCATGTCCTTAAGATGTCTTTTTTGCTGTAATGTGTGGATAATGATATACTAGCTTTTCAGTTTGGTGGCCAAACTAAACAAATGGAAAATAATTTTGGTTTGGGTAGAACTGAAAACATTTTAGTCAACCCAAAACAAAAGGGTTTATTTTGATTTCTTGTTATGCATTGCCTGGAAAATCAAATTTAAAATGTAATTTTAAAACTGTAATTTTGTCCCGTGTTTGCAGCAACAGCATGCATTGACCTTTCAGTATTATTTTCAAGTCTTGAGAAACCTTTTTTATTAAGTGGCAGCTTTGTTAATAATTGTGATGTTCTGAAAGCACGTTTTTCAGAAAATCTAGTATTTGCTAAAAATAGGGCTTCCTACTCTGCTGTGAATACAGGTCAATAAGTTTTCTGTTTCTTTTAAGGAACACTGGATTGTAAGAGGAAAAGCCATTTAATTTTTCTCGTCACGCCAACCGGAACTCCCTGGAGTTCTATTTATTGTCTTCTGTTGAGGGGATTATTTTTAAATCCAGTTTTGATTCTTCTGCCTGGCTGTCCTGCAGATCCACGTCCAGGCTGCTCCTTCAGCTCAGGACTAGCTTCCCCAGGGCCCACGGCTGCGTTAAAGCCCCTCAGCTCGGCGGCTTCCGCGGCTCCCTGACGGGCAGAGGAGACCGGGGCACACTGCCCTCACCAGCAAAGCTCAGACCAGCTTTTGGCTCTGCCCGTTAACTGAAGGAACTGCCTTCACTTGGATTCTTTCGCACCTTTAAAAGTAATTGACTGTGAGCTAATGGCACGCTTGCTCGGCTAGCGGTTGTAATTTCTCCAGCGGTGCCTCTCCTCCGACCCGTAGGTCCCCACAAGCCGCCCGCCCACCGCAGGCAGACAAGATGGCGCCTGTCCCACGCCCGCAGCCGCGGGCTGCGATCTTCCCCTGCTGCCCTCCTCAGAAAATCATAGTCTTGTTCTCTTCTGCCACACAGTGGCTACTGTGGAGAACTGCCCGAAAACCATATGGCAGGCCTCTGGTAAATCGGGAGATTTGAGGTGAGATTTAATCCCCTTCGCTCCATTTTGGTCAGTTCGAAGTGCAACTAACCGCCCCCTTCCTCAGCCCTGGCTCCATCCTTGTGCTTGCACATCCAAGCTCGCACCCTGAGCCTTCTCCCAGGCTCTTCCCAAGCTCCTCAGCTGTTCCTTCCTTTTTTTTTGAGGGGGGGGGGGAATAAACACAAACAGTAATGAGTTGGATTTATTCTAGCACAGTTATTATCTCGTAAAGTGATCATTTGAAAATGGGGTAAGAGCCATACTGGAAGCTGCAGTGCCCTGCGCAGCTGGTACAGCTGTGCAGATGTTGCAGTGCTGACGCTGTCCTGAAGTGGCAGGACTAGGTATGGCCACCAACACTGGTGAACTGGTAAACAGCAGGACTGTTTAAACCACCTCCACACTCACAGGGGTTATGTGTCTCCCTGGGATCGGAGCTGATGTCTCACACTGGTGCTGAGCAGCACTGGGCTGTGTAGACATACCAAACTGCTCATTAGCTCCAGCCTCTTAAATGGGGAACTTTGCTGAACCATACAGGCACTGCTTCAAGGTGCTGCCAAAGTTGAAACCAGAGACAATCACTATTAGGGAGTTACAGACCAATGAAAGCAATTCCAGTAGATGAGGAAGTAACCCTATACCCTCTTATAGTTGATTTGAAGGGAAATAGGTCTCAAATTGGTTTGGCAACTTCAGCGCATGTTGCTGCCTTCAGTCAGGTGAGGGAACCTGCTGCTTTCTTCATTGCAGAGAATATGAGTAAGGTGCCAGCAGGGAGCCTCTTTTGATTCATAATTCACAGAACTGGAGTTATGGTGTCCACAGAGTCTTTGGTAAGGAACATACTGAAGTAAGGAGCCATCTGATATATTTGTCTGATGACCTGGAAACACACCGATTTCACCACAACTCTGACCCACCTCAGAATGGACAGAGATTGGGAAGTGTTTCTTTTTACCAGCCCAGCTTGTCTTCCTAAAGGGGATACACAGAGAGACTACATTAGGCTAGATGAGATTTATGCCATTGGCAAGAAGGTTGTGAAACTGGTGTCTTGTCTTACACCCCAGTGCTAAAACTACTCGGCAGAATGAATTCTTAATCTTCCTTGAAAAGGAACTCTCTCCATTTAAGGTTACAAAATGTACAGTCAGGATGGTATTGCTTTTCATTTATACTGTCCAAGAAAAAATCAGTTTAAAAATATGGCTTAGTTATGCCATTTCAATTGCTGAAAAATTTGAGTTTCCATGTTACTTGGAAAGGAAAAATTGACAGCCTTGAGCTTCTAACAATTCACATAAACATGTGCAAAACAGCTGGTTTCTGTGTTGGCTGATTGACGTCTCCATCCTTCTAGGATCCAGATTGACAAGAGGGACACTTTCAATCCTTTTTTTCCTTGCAATAAACATGTAGAATCTGAGAGACCCTCAAAAAAAAGGCAATACCTCTCCCAGAGAACTTACAATCTAAGATAAAAGATAATAGTAGTCTGCCATTTCCTGCTGTTCCTAATGAACAGTTTGAGGGTTCATAAATTTCAAAGACCTCACTGCAAAAAAATTATTCAGTTTTAACATAACAGTGCCAGTGTAGTTCATCTGGGACATCCTGCAAGTTTTGTCTCTCCCATCTAACGATTGACATTCCAGCCTTAGTTGAGAGACCTGTATTAGCACTAGAATGAACTTTGGAAGAAAATTCTTTTTGAATGGATGCACCCAGCCAAGCACTTTCTGTGTTGTCTCTGCTAATTCTGGAGCTAAGTGTATTTGAACAGAAATGTATCTCCTTAACCTTTATTTTCTCATTTGGCTCAGTCTACAGTGATCCTGTGTTCTATGTTTGCAAAATGAGATTTGCTGCTACAGATTTACTGCAGGGTCAAGTATGATGAAAAAGTATTTTGAGAGAAAGCCAAAGCCTTCTTAAAACACAGATGTCTTAAATATTGCATGTCACCCATGTTTAGCAAATTGGGTAGGGGGCTGGATAGCTGATGACATTGGTGATGAGTGATCAACCTTTCACTGTTAGACCACCAGTCCCAAACAAGCACAGAACAGTGAGAATTACCAATTACATGGTTGTATCTGATTATGTGAAATACGCTCGCTGGCCATTATCCATTTCACAGCAAACAAATCTGTGCTTCTTAAAAACCTACAGCAACATAAGAACTCATTGCTTTATCACAGATACCAACTAGTATAAAGGCTTTTTTTTCTTTCAGCAGCAGATCCTTTAGATTAGGATCGAGGGAGAAGCATATATTGTTCTTAGGCTGCACCTTTTCTACTGCTAAAGAGTTCAGGCCTCGGAAATATAAAGAGAGCACCCAATAGTAGCAAGAAATTTAGAAAATAAAGTCAGCCAAAACTAGTTTATGGAAACTTATGGAGATTAGGCTTGGGGACACCACTGACCTTTAGATATTCTGTGATGGGAAGGGAGTGTGCTATTTACAGTAAGTATTTGGAAAGCTCTCACAGCTTCCTTGAGACGAAGAAAAATGAGTTTGGCAGTATGGACTGCGCTATGACCTTCTTTATCCTTCCCAGTGATTGTTGGGGTTTTTTCATGATTGACTTTCTGGTGAGAACTTAGCATAATATTATTATACCTAGTGATTTCTTTCCTTTGAATTAAAATTCTCTTTAATAGAAAAGCTTCCTTTATTTCTGATTTTTTCTTTAAATATTCTTTTTTTGTTGTTGTTTTAAATGGTTATTTTCCTTACTAAGTACAATTTTCCACTGCTTATTTTAATTGTCATGTTTCAGTGGCTTATCATTGCTTTTGCAACACAATGTTTGGCAACTATTGCTCTCCTATGCTGATAATATATTGGTATCATAATGACAACATGGTCTTATTTTTAAGAGACTGACCCAACAGCTTCTGTAATACATAAAAATCTTTGTACAGATTACAGTGTGCTTTGGATCAGTGTTGGACATCAGAAATTAAAGTTCTGAGATCAAAAGTTTTTTCCTGGCTATGTCAGAGACATTTTAGGTAAGTTAGGGACAACAGTTTTCACCACCGTATCTTATTTTCACCATCTGCTGTGTGACTGTGCCTGTCTGAATCTCAGGCATGTTGGAACTCAGCTTGCTGGCATTTGTAAAATACTTTAACATCTTTGCAATTATTACTTGCAATTACTATTAATTCTATGAGCTGAGCATTGTAATATATGGATGTTAAGTTGTTCTAATGTGTATATTGTGACAAGTTAGACTGTAAAAGACAACTGCTGTCACTTTCATAGTTCTATTGATTTAAGGGACTCTTCTGATGTTTTATAAATATATTTTTATGTATGTCTATGTATACATTAATATGCATAGGGCATATATAGGCTATGTAGAGCAGTAGTGTCACTACTGTCTTTATTCCTTCAGTCAGTTTCCACCTGTTGAACTTTCCCATTTTGCAGTTTGCTCCAGTGGACATTTGTGATGGATGACCAATTGTTTCCTGGTTTTATTATCCCGTATTTGAAGCTGTCTCCTTTGCAGCTTGGGAGGGCAGAGGAGAAATGTAGATATGCTGATACCATCATCTGTGAACAAGGCTTTACTATGGTTTTGTGTTTGGCCAGCTAGTAGAGCTACCTACAGTCATGTCAGCAGTATATTGCTGCACAAGCTGTTTATGGCACAAAAACTTGCATCCACACTCAGTTGTCCCTGTGTTCTGTTAAAGAGGGGAGAAAACGCTAAGCATTCAGAACTGACTGATGCTGCAATCTTTACTCACTGTCTATAAAAGGATAAATATGAATACTTATAAAAGATATGGCATCCTTAAAAAAATAGGGTCATTAGCTATTCTCTTTAGAATTTGCTCTTTGCCATGTCTGGTCTGAAGTGTAAGAAATCTGTCACAAGCCTGTCAGAGGAAATAATGTAGCTCATACCAGTTAACAGTATGATCAGATGATTGCAAGCAGATGTGTGAGGGACTGCTTCAAATGTTGCTAACCCCTCAACTCAGTTGGCTGTGAGCACACATCTAATTGTTTGCAGGGTGAAGTGAGATATGTTAATCCTGCTGGAGGAGAGATTGGCAGCAGCAGTTCTGGTTGTCAATCTTTTTAAACTGCTAAAGGAAAAACACAAACTGCTACTGCTGGTCTTCACAGGGTCAGGAGTGAAATGCAGGGGAGCTTCAGCTCTGTAGTGACTGAAGAAATTGAAACAAGGCTGCTGTCCAAGGGATGAAAAGAGACAGAGCTGGTAGCCCTTGGGTTTGCTCTCAGAGGGGTCCGTGGCTTCACTTCCCTGTAGGGGCAGGGCTGGCTGCAGAGGGTGGTTGGAACCACCAACAGTTGCCTCACGCAGGCCGGTGTGCCCCAGCCAAGGAGCTGTGGCAGCTTGTTGCCAGCCCAGCAGAGCATGGATGAGGCAGCAGAGAGGTCTGATGAGGTATGGTGGGGAGAAAGAAGCAGTCTCTCCTGCTGCCTGCATTGCAGCTGTGCTAGAAAGAAGGGGTAGTACCTTAAATGCAGGGATAACAGGGATAAAGCTGAAGTAAGAGGTGAGAAATGTAAACAGAGAGGAAGCACAGATGTGGAAAGGAGGACTTGCTAAAGATGATAGGGTGTCAGACTTTACATTTGTACTATATCTTCTTACCTAGACCTCAAAGTGTTTTCTAAACAAAAGTTCTCCTGATGCTTCCTGAGATGGATGTGGAGTATGCGATACATGGAGAATAAATAACTTGTCCAAAGCCACATAAAGTCAGGCAAATGTGGACTGAATCCCTATTCCCACCTGCTGTTGGTTATTGCTTCCTACTCTCACCTTGTCTCCCCGTGAGCGACGCAATGCATTGAACAGGCACCAGCAACGTGCCCTTGCTGGAAAGAAGGGCTAATGGTATCCTGGGCTGTGCTAGGCAAAGCATTGTCAGCAGGTGGAGGTAGGTGAGCCTTCCCCTCTATTCCGTGCTGTTGAGGCTACACCTGGAGTACTGTGTCCAGATCTGGGCTCCCAGTACAAGAGAGACATGGACACACTGGAGAGAATCCAGTGAAGGGCCACAAAGATGATTAAGGGTCTGGAGCATCTCTCCGATGAGGAAAGGTGGAAAGACCTGGGACTCTTCAGCCTGGAGAAGAGAAGGCTCAGAGGGTATCTGATCACTGTGTACAAATACCTGAAGGGAGGGTGCAGAGAGGGCAGAGCCAGGCTTTTTTTCAGTGGTGCCCAGTGACAGGATATAAAATTATTTCTTTATTTTAGAACACGTAGACCTTCTCTGATTGTGAAACAAAAGCAATACTATTTTAAATGAAGTATAACCTGAGAACAACTGTTCTAATTTTAACTGAATTTGTTTAATGATTATGAGAATTTAAAAAAAAAAGAAAAAAGGCAAGGGAGGTTGTACTGGTGGAAGTTAAGGGTCAGCAGAAGAGCAGAAGTAGTGGGAAAAACAATCCTGCAGTATCAAAAAAATATTTATAATTTGCTATATCAAGTAGAGTTATGAATACGAGCTCCCTGATGCTTCTTCTGAAGTTATTTTGTAAGTCTCCTTTAAGAATCAGGACTAAAGATCAGCACTTAAATGATTGTACCCAATGGTTTTTTAAATGATTGTACATTTTTATTGTCTGTTTTACTTTGGTCAGTAGTCGTTGTTTGATTGTATGGACATTATTTGCATGATGGCATCTGGGGTACTGTATGAAGAATATTGTATTCTCTCTATATACCTGGAATTACAGAGATTTTGATGTTTCATCTGTGGTTGTGGAGAAATTTTACATTTATTACTCAGCATAGCCTTGTTCTTTTTAGGGAGTGTCGATTTAAAGGAAATTGGCTTCCGAATCAGCTGCTAGGATGTTATTTAAAAACAGTGTTGTTGTGCATATAAAAGGAACTTTGACATTGGATAGGGGAAGCAATTTAGTTTGGATGTTTAAAACCTTTAGTAAGCTGTATTTTTAGACATGGATCTTAACCATTTTTGTGTTAATCCTTTGTAAAGCACTATAGAACAGCTGGTTGCAGGGACAGTATGATCTTAAACCTGCCTAGCTGACTGCATGGAGATGTCCTACACACTGTGTGAACACTGAGTTATCCAAGGAGCCTGCTTCGCTGTACAGTTTCAAGTGTAGGTCACTCTGCAGGTTGGTTGTCTGCATGAGCCTCCCCTTTAGGTTTGAGGGGAACTCCTGGATGTTTATGTGAATACTTTAGGGTAGATTTTAGGAATGGCAAATGATGCGTGAAGGGAACAAAGCAACAATTTTTCACAATGTTCATTTTTTCCTTCCACAAGTCTGTGATGACCTGTCACTTGGGAATATCACCTTAACAAATCACTATTTAATAGTCCTCACAATAATGGGTTTATTTGTCAGTGAAGACCTATGCCATCCTACTGGAAAAATCTTAAAAATAAGTAACATGAAGTAGCTTTTTAACCCAGTTTTGCAAAATTTCAGCTAAATAGGGAGTAAATAATTGTAACTCTTTTCAGAGAGGTATTCTGGAAATATGACACTGTACATTTTCAGTCTTCTGTTTTCATTCTGTGAAAGATTACTTTTTGAAACTCTCAGTAAAACATCATAAAATTAAAGGCAGTGAATAAAGACAAGAAACCTAGTGTTCATCTTTCAAAAAAGTACCTAATGTTGTCTAAAGAATAAATTTTACACATGCATTTGCCATATTATCAAAGTATTTTGAAAGAAGTATGAGTCTTCCAGCACTCATTTATTATTATTTTTGTACCTCTTGCAGAAGGAAAAATTAAATGTTGCACAGGAAATTAAGTACCTGCTTATTAATTTCAAGCTGCCCAAACACCCAAGTTTTCAATGGATTTTGTTGATCTGAGTGATTTGAAATCCAGTTAGCAAGGTTGATTAGTTCTTCATTTTGAAGATTTTTTTTTTTTTTTTTTTTTTCTGTTTGGTATATAATCAGCATCTTTTAATCAGCATTTTGGGATATATATATATAAAATTCATTATAAGCAATGCAAAGGATTGCCCACTGCTGTAAATACTGGAGATTCCTGTATCTAATATGTTTTTTTAAGTAATGTTCTTCCTTGTATTTGTTTCCTGTTAATTGTAGAGATTTGGTTCCTTTGAAATTGTGGGCATTTTCTTTCAAATTAATCATTTCCTTGACAGATCATTCTATGTATAGAAGTGACCATTCTATGTACAGAACAGGCAATTACATTTGTAACTTGGGGAATAATACGTTGCAAATCCTCATGGTGGGTATTCATGAGCACTGGTGATGTTAATTGAAGCAGAATTTGGAAGCAGAGGTAATAAAGTCACATCAAGAAGGACTTGTGGTCCAAAGCCTCTTTTCTTCAGCTGAATTATTTGAGGTAATAAAATACAGGCTTCCCATAATATTAGCCTGTTTGTGTTCTTAAACTAATACAGGCACAATAACAGAGCTGCCACAACAAAATTAACACAGAGTTCTGGTATTGCTCTCCACTGTGCGTTAGTGCCTTTTTCACAACAAACTGTAGTTCTGCCTTCTCCACTGCCTTCACTGGCACAGGCAGCAGAGGACACGGGACAGTCTAAAAAAACATTATCCGTGCAGCAAAGCACATTGCATTTCTGAGCCACTCTTGCAGGCAATTAGAGATTCTTTGGTGATTTTTAACTGTTGAAATTGAATAAGTCTTTTCTGAGTATACGAGTAGTTGTAATTTCAGAAAGGTTGAAGTTTGTTGGATTCTCATAGGACTGCAAAAAGCCCTTCCTTCACACAAAGATAGTATTGCTGCCAAATTTCAAGTCTTTATGGAAAACATGGTGCTACAAGAGCTTTTCCATAAGTCATTAACTTTACTTATTTATTTTACAGAACTAGGACAAAACAATGTATTTTTTCCTGACCCTGTCCTTAGTGATAGATGAACTCTTAGCCATTATTTTCCAAATTTTGGAAATGTCAGCCTGAGATAGAAAGCTTGCTAGAAAATTTCACTCCAAATAGCTGGTTTGGCAAATCTATGAACTGTTCTATGATTCTTACTAGAAGATTCTGTATTCAACTATTTTAATAATGAACAGTGTTACTAAGCTTGTTTTTAATGCGACTTCCATGGTGGTGGCATCTTTCTGGAATTAAAAGACTCCACGTGAAGTATCTGAGTGACTCTACCTCACTAAACTGGGTATGTGCAAGTTTAGCAACAGAAATCATGATCGTATGATGGACAGCTATCAGATATTTACTCACAAAATTAAAATCAATTAAATATTCTCAATAGCTATATATTTGTGCACTGGAGGAGCAAAACCAGATTCACAATATAATGCCTCATTAAAGGATAACATTCTATTACTGTATGCAATGCCTGTGCCCATATTACTTTGTGACCTGATAATATAAGAAACAAAAAAATAAAAGATAGAAAAAAGAAGAAAAATTGTAGAGACACCAGCAAATCTCTTTTACCATCATTAGAAATTGTGCTGTCTTCATCGTGTGCTATTTTTATCCTTCTTAAGTCCTTTCTTTCCCTAGTTCTCTAAAGGGAGGCTCCGTGGTTTTGAAATGGTAAGAAATCTGGAAATGTAATGTGTTTTCAATCTGTATTTGCAAATCTCCTTACATGAGTGAATATTTGTTTGAAAGTATTTGAACTCTTTGGGACAAAACATCTCAACTGCTTAACATCTGAACATAGATACATTTTAGAGTAAGCCAAGATACTAGAAAAATGCAACTTTGGATTGTAACTCTGGAATTTAGTTGCAGCTACTTGAATCTGGCTGGGATGTTAGCAGCGGATATTCTTGTAAGAATGCAATGGGATGTTTTTAAACAGAATAAACAAAGCTTTGATTTTCTGTATAATCGGAATAATTAGATCTCCAGTGAGTGGTATTGCTGCTGCTGTTTATGTTCAGACATTTCACTTTCCTGACAGCAGAATAATCCATGTGCTATTTCCTTGGAGGTCTTTCAGAGTACTGATCAGACTGTGTCTGTCTTAGCTTGAGATCAGACAATCTTTAAGTGGTCTAGCTATATCCAAATACAATGAATCATTCATTTTTGCCTGCCTATTATTGAAAGTAAACTTGTGTTATTTATTTATGTCAAAGGAGATACAATCACTTTCATGATGTCTTTCTTTTTATTTCTCATAGGATGATTATTTCAGTGCAAGTATATGTGGTATAATCACTAGTGTCTAGCTAACAGAGAAATCTGATGGTAAAATATCAGATTTTAAATTTAAGAGGAAGATTAAAAAAATCATAATAAAGTCCATTCAGAAATTTTTTTTTTCAGCTTTTCAATCTGAAAGTTGTGAAGGAATTCATATCCCAGTAAACTTGGACAGAATTTAGGGACCAAACTCCCCAATTCATGTGAACACCTTGATTATTAATTGCCAAATTTCTCTTTAATTTTAGAGCTATTTAATCTCTTAAATTTTGTCCTGCTTCTAATATTCTTCCACATCTCCTTGCATCTGGTGAAAGGAACAGAAACCTATCATTTTGATATGTCAGTGCAGAGAGTGGAAACGCTGGATGAAGAGGACCCTGTGCTTTCTAACTCAGCCCCGGACAGCAGCTTCCCTGCACGTACCTGTTATAAGGGCCGAGGGCTGGTAAGAGCACCACCTTGTGCACGGAAAGCAAAGAGCACTTGCTGTTACTATCAACACTGCTAAGAGTTAACACCACCAGCAAGTTGAAGGGAAATATCCATATGCCAAAATTAGCCTTTGTGCATACACCACTATTCCATGTTTCATTAAAGAGATGACTAGGAAAGGACTCAAATCGTGACCAGTGCAGAAAAAGGTCTGGGGAATTTCTCAAAGTACATATCTGAGTTTCTGTTTTCTTTCCCCGTGCCCAAATACCAGACTAGAAGGATCTTTTTCTCCCTTTAAATGGCTGTTATTTTCTTATGCGCAGAAATGTACTTTTCATTTCTTTAAAATAGTTCTTGTTTCAATACATTGAAGAACACACCATAGAGGTGCTAATGTTCCTTTTAAACTGCCCAGAAATATACCAGCAGGCACATCCTCTTTTGTATGCAGGGACTGTATCATTAATACTTGTTGATGTATAAAATCACTTGTTGATGTATAAAAATTTTTTTTTAGAGATGGTAGATTAATTAGTTTCATTTATTCTAGAGGATGTTGTTAATGTCATGCTCAACAAAGAGAAGACATGGAGCCAGGTAGGAAAATGGAAGGTTTCCATTGACTTCAACAATATGCTGCATAGTACAAGTTTGCCTGATAGCTTAATAATTTTCAGATTCCTATTTTGTTACCATTTCTCTGCCTGAGTATATTCAACTTTAATATTACTAGTCCATAAACACTGACATATTGTATCCCAGGATTAGAATTTTAAGACTGCTGTTAAAAAATCGCTTTCCAGATTATTTAATCAATACATTCTAGTTCATACTATATCCTAAAAATCTTACTGATTGGTACTGGTAACTTCTGGCCCTTTTAGGATCAGTGAGGCACTAGACAGTTGCAAATAGCTTTTTGCATGGACTTAGATGGAGATCCAGGGACCTGAATTTGAAATTCTTTATCAGAAAGAATTTCTTATACCTATAGGAAAGGCTGCTTAACTTTCCCCTCCCAAGTTTTCCATCTGCTGATACCAGATGAACGACTGATGTTTGCCTTAGTTTCAAATGAATGCTATCTCCTATGCAAGTAAAGTTCAGGACTTGAATAAATGTAAGTATTGCTGAAAACTTCTGTAAGAAGACATTCTCCTTTGACACTTCTACACCTTTTATTTAAGCATGTGTCACTGAGCTAGTTTATGCTGAGGATCCAATTTTAACTTTAGCATACAGAAACAGAGCAAACTCAAATGACCCCATTCACAATGTCAACATGCAGAGTTTACTAATATTATACTTTCTTTGTCTCAGGTGTTGACCTGTTTTTATAGTTATGATCCCTTCTCTAGTTGAGCAAGTTGCCTTCCTGGAGAACTCATTGACACAAAGACATCTTCCAAAAGAGTAATAGTGTTTCTGATCAGTTACGAGCAGAATACAGGAATAGATATTTTTATGGTTCAGGTATGTTGTAGAGCCAGGGACAATTTCTCTGGCTTTGTGTATCTATATTATGTTTATAAATCAGATTAAATTATCTTTCTTACTTATCATTCTAACACATTTGAACAAAGATGGTTACATGATGTTAGTGAGCAGTTTAGGGAAGGCACTTCAACCCAGGAGATGTTGGTGCTGTTCTCAGCTTCTTCACAGGCAAATCACTTGTTTCTTTGTGTACCAGTTTTCCTATTTCTAAATTGGGGCAATTTACAAGAACTTAGAAGAATCTGTTCACTGTGGGAAATTCGATCTGAAAAGATTGAGGAGAGGTTTACAGGATGCAAATGCTTTTCTGGTTTATGTTGTACTTCTGCCTGATATAGAATTTCTCCTAAGAGTATCTCAATTTGAGATCTCTGCCAGTGATGCATTAAAAATTGTAAAATAGCAATGATGTATTTTTCTCTTTCAGTTCTGTGCTATTTCCTCCTTCCCATACACAGGACCCAAAAACTTAAGTGACAGTATCTTTTCATCAGCACAATTATTTTGATGTGAGTGAATTTTTAGATTCAGTTGGAAACACAATTGGCTTCTCCAGGCTTCCCACAGATTCAGCAACAACTCCTTTGGTTTAGCTACAGAATCTTTCCCTCTTAACAACTTTTCATCTTCCAAATGCCAAAAAAAAATCCTTTCTTGAATATTACAGGTGACCATGGAGTACTTATATTTGACCAGTTAAAGGAAATACATATTTGATTTCAAATATGTAATATTTACTGCTTTCCTTCTCTAAAATATGTGTTCTGTTTGCTTTCTCCTGACTTTAAATTCATTCCCAGCTTAAGTGTACTGTCTACTCTTACTTTTTTGGTAGTCTATATAACTGCATAGCTATTATAGTATTATCTCACCTATTGATACTTCATGTGTTATTTCTCTTCAGAAAAAGTCAATAGTTGCTGTTCACAATATGAGAGATCACAAACTGTACCAGAACCCAAAATTTCCAGTGTTTGTATTTCCAAACACCAGACTTTTGCCATATAGAATTTTTTTTCACCCACAGAGTAATTTCCTCTATGTTTGTGAAATTGAGGTACATATGTGAAGAAAGTAATGTTGAATTTGAGTGTAACTTA
This sequence comes from Grus americana, assembly GCF_028858705.1. Taxonomy (NCBI): domain Eukaryota; kingdom Metazoa; phylum Chordata; class Aves; order Gruiformes; family Gruidae; genus Grus; species Grus americana. The sequence continues at coordinate 52,778,646 of NC_072856.1, read as the reverse complement.
ACTTTTTTCTCTACATTTTTTTTCTCTATGGTTTGTTTTTTGGGTTTTTTTTTCTGGAAGTAAATGGTCCAAATCTGTTGTTAGAACTCTTTTGGCAAAGTTCTTGCTGGTTTCAGTGGAATCAAGCTCAAAATTATTAGTACTCTTTTCAGAAAATATTAATTAACTAACAAACAATCTCTGTAGTGGCTCTGCCTCTAAGTCTACATAGTAATTCAGCAGTCACTATTTATTTAACAGGTGTGGTTATCTAGTGATGGAGGCAATTCTTTTCAATTATTAATAAATCTGGAAGATGAAAAAATTATAAAAGCAAACACATGTGTGTACAGTCATTCAGTCACATTTACGAGTGATAAGGGAAGCCTTTTTCTTCACTAAGGAGGGTGAGGAATTTAAACAGTGAAGCCAGGCATGACAACTACATGAAAAAGCTCCTGCATTAACCAATCTTCACACATACCTTGTTAATGCCATTTTACAGTAAACATATTCTCTGCAGAAACATTAATTCTTCCTGTTGATAAGTTCTGAGTGAACTGCCAGGTTAGAAGAATTGAAAGAAAGGCAAGATTTGTAGAAAGTAGTAGCACTCCTTTATTAGTTGTGTGCTTTGCAGAATCAAGCTTGTAATCACACAATCCTTCATCTAGTTGAAGAGCAGCAGGCTTCAGGCAAAGTATTATGCTGATACCGACATACAAAGACAAACAAGCAAACTGTAGTATCTGACTGTGCTACGCATGAGGAGTCATGCTTCATTACTTGCTGAGAGGCTGTCAAAAGACATAGCAAGCTAGTCAGTCATATACCGTATATTCCTTGCTCATCTGCTGCAGAAGGCAGATGGCTGTAATCAAATAGCTCCTGTATTGTCATTGTATGGATTGAATCTTAACAGGCAGACTGTCCTTTCTCCTTTTCCTTTGTTGTAGTGTGCTATGTTGTCCCGGTTTCTCAGAGTTGTGTTATATAACACCGTACTTGCCACATATACTGGTTATTAGTGTTCATGTGTGGTTTGTCACCTCTGGGCGTAGGATTAAGGTTATAGCTCTGCTGTTTGGTGCACTGCTGGCTTATGGTATGATAAAATCATTGATAGACCAGTTTTGTATTTGTATTCAGCTGCAGCAGGCAGCATGCAAGGTGGAGCAACAGTGGCGGTTTCATCTCTGTACTTTGGGTGCCATCTGTCAGAAGCTATTAATAATTATACTTTTTACTTTTTCTCCTCAGAGAGACAATATGTGGGGAAGACAGCTTCCTTCAACTTCCCCTTCTCCCCCAGGCTAATTACAATAGTTCTTGAGAATATTGAGTATCCTGAGGATGTTCAGACCAGCATGTTTCTATTGCTAGGTCTCCTGAATGTGTCTCAGGTCTTGTTTAGGGTTAAACAACTATTTAAGAATACCACCCAGAGATCAACCCCTGTGACAGGTGCTGCAGCTACTCCAGCCCCTGCGATAAGCATTGAGTTGAACCAGAGAACCAACCCATACCAGTATCAGTCCCCCCTATACATAAGAAGGAATGGACACAGAAGTCAACTCATTTAGTAAAGGATGATGAAACAGGGCCATCACAAGAACAGGAAGAAAAGACAGAACCAGAGATAATCACCCAATCCCCTCCCTGAGTGAGCTGTGAGATATGCAAAAATATTTCAGTCATTGATTAGGTAAGCAACTTGTCACCTGGCTGCTCCAATGCTGGGATAGCAGGGCCAGTAGCCTGGAATTAGAGGTGTGTTGGGTTTGCGTGGCAGGGTTTTGGTAGCGGGGGGGCTACGGGGGTGGCTTCTGTGAGAAGCTGCTAGAAGCTCCCCCTGTGTCTGATAGAGCCAATGCCAGCCGGCTCTAAGACGGACCCGCCGCTGGCCAAGGCCAAGCCAATCAGCGCCTCTGTGATAACATATTTAAGAAGAAGAAAAACACTTAGAGAGAGAGCTTTTGCAGCCGGAGAGAGAAGTGAGAAGATGTAAGAAACTCTGCAGACACCAAGGTCAGTGCAGATGGAGGGGGAGGAGGAGCTCCAGGCGCCGGAGCAGAGATCCCCCTGCAGCCCATGGTGAAGGCCATGGTGAAGCAGGCTGTCCCCCTGCAGCCCATGGAGGAAGGATGAGGGGGTGTAGCGATTCCACCTGCAGCCCGTGGAGGACCCCACGCCGGAGCAGGTGGAGGCACCTGAAGGAGGCTGCGGCCCGTGGGAAGCCCACGCTGGAGCAAGTTCCTGGCCGGACCGGTGGACCCGTGAAGAGGGGAGCCCACGCCAGGGCAGGTTTGCTGGCAGGACTTGTGACCCCGTGGGGACCCCACGCTGGAGCAGTTTGCTCCTGAAGGTCTGCACCCCGTGAGAGGGACTCCATGCTGGAGCAGGGGAACGATGAGAGGAGTCCTCCCCCTGAGGATGAAGAAGCGGCAGAAACACCGTGAGATGAACTGACCGTAACCCCCACTCCCCGTCCCCCTGTGCCGCTGAGGGGGGGAAGGTTGAAGCCGGGAGTGAAGTTGAGCCCGGGAAGATGGGAGGGGTGGGGGGAAGTGTTTTAAGAGTTGATTTTATTTTCTCATTCCTCTACTCTGTTTTGCCTAGTAATAAATTAGATGAATTCCCTCTCTAAGTTTGGTCTGTTTTGCTCGTGCCGATAATTAGTGAGTGATCTCTCCCTGTCCTTATCTCGACCTGCAAGCACTTCGTTATGCCTTTTCTCCCCTGTTTGGTGAATGAGGGGAGTGAGAGAGCGGCTCTGGTGGGCACCTGGCCTCCAGCCAGGGTCAACCCACTACAAGAGGATAGGGAAGCCAAGCAGCTGGGAACCCTGTCCAGGGAAGGGGGCATTGGCAAGGCAAATGGAAAAGGGATACAAGCCCCCAGCCTCTGGAGGCGACTCTTGTCAGGCATGAGGGAAAGGTATCCCTTCAGTGAAGATGTTTTATGTCACCCAGGCAAGTGGACCACCATGAAGAGAGATATCCAGTACCTGAGGGAATTAGCCATGTGGGAGATGACCTGGACAGCATGCAGTTACCCACAGATCCAGATGGAGTCCAATGTACTTGACCTATGTGGTGGAAGTTTGTACAGAGCACACCACCAGCGTATGTCAAATCATTGGCAGTACTGGCCTGGAAAGATGCAGAGGCACCAACAGTGCGACATCTTCAACCCGCAGACTGTGAGCATGGACCACGCCAGATACAGTAGCTACGAGCCCCAGATGCAGCATGCAACAATCCAACAGCAGACATCATCGTTCCTGCCCTGAGAGACTGTTACGGCAGATGGAGCCCAAAGGTCATGGACTAAATGAACTCAGCGGACATTTTAGAGGGATGGCCCATAGACTAAGGGAATTAAATCTGTGTGTACGTATCAAAAGACAGGAAAAGTGATGGTGGTTAATTGGAATGTATTGGGAAGTATAGGACCTGGCCATGATGTAAACGGTATGGAATAAGGGGTGGATACTGTCCTGGTTTCAGCTGAGATGGAGTTAATTTTCTTTCTAGTAGCTGGTGTACTGCTGTGTTTTGGATTTAGTATGAGAATGATGTTGATAACACACTGATGTTTTTAGTTGTTGCTAGGTAATTGTAGTGCACTAAGTCAAGGACTTTTCAGCTTCCCATGCCCTGCCAGGTGCACAAGAAGCTGGGAGAGCACAGCCAGGACAGCTGGCCCAGGCTGGCCAAAGGGATATTCCCTGCCATAGAACGTCGTGCTCTGGATATAACTGGGGAAGTGAGCCGGGAGGTGGGATTGCTGCTCGGAAACAGACTGGGCATCAGGGGTGGGGTTTTTTTGTGGGTGGTGAGCAATTGCATCACTTGTTTTATTTATTATTATTTTTATTGTTGTTGTTGTTGTTGCTATGATGATGATGATTATTCTCTTCCTTTGTTATCCTATTAAACTGTCTGTATCCCAACCCACAAGGGTTTTTTCCATTTTCCCCCCATCTCCTTGGGGGGGAGCGGTGAGCGAGTGGCTGCGTGGTGCTTAGTTACCAGCTGGGGTTAAACTACGACTTATGCATAGCATACTAGGATAAAATTGGCTTTTATATATCAGGAAAGTATAGATTTGATTTAGCTGTCTTTTAATTAATCTCTTCACCTGGGGAAAAAAAAAAAGTTAATCCATGTAAGAAGAGAAGTCTTTAGAAGTCACTTTCTATGACGTGATTCACCAGTCCAAGAGCTACTGACTTTATTTGAATGTTTTTGTACTATACTTCGCCATGAAGGAGAAGAAAATGTGACATTTTTGTGTAGTGACAGTCCTGCGAGAATCCAAATCCAGTTTTCTCACTGCTCCACTAATACACAAAGAAACATAGCAAGTTAAATGTACATACATAAATTTCACTGGAGGAGGTGTGTACAGATGCTTTAGCGAGACGCAAATTTTGTGTGAAAGATTAGGGAAATCAATGGTAATTTTGCCATTGTTTTTTCCATGTTTTCAGTGGAGACCTAGGTTTTCCAATCCTATAAAGAACTATACAGACACAAAGCCCTTTGTTCTTGTAGAACTTCCTTGAATTTATTAGACATAAGTATCCACCCCAATGACCAGTGCAGGATGATGCACATGGTATCTTTTGAGGTATCTTAGGAAAAACCATTCTATTTTATTCACTTCTTGATTTGCTCTAGAGAGGTTCTTTTCTTCCCTTTATTAATTCACTGTGAAAGTATTTCTTTAGGTGTATGTTCAAAGCAAGAGAGCTGATCGAAGTACTGAACCTCACTGCTGCTTCTGTACCAGCTTAAGCAGCATGGCTTTTGTCTTCTTTCTGTGCATTATCTACTTCTAATTTATTGCCTGTATTTCTTCTTTGTAGGTTTGGAGACATGTGCCAGGTCCGAGACTAACAGCAAGTGTTGTCAGTTTGTACTATGACCATTTGGGAGGTTTGCATCTAGTTACTTTGAATAAGTCAAAGTCTGATAGGCTGGAAATAAGGAAGCTAGATGTTTTAACATCAGTGGAAGTCAGCTGTCAAAAAAATTTAAATAACTTTTGCAAAATATCCTTTAAATCTGCAAGGAACAGTTTATTTGTCAATGTGCACAACTTCAAGAAGATTTGGTTTGTGCAAGATATTGAATCAAAAATATCCTTATTGTACGGAGAAATGCCACGCTGTTGCATATATACAGCTGTATGTACATTTTGTATGTATAAGCTGGTCCGTGTGACAACTCTTCTGCATTCAGAGTAATATTTAGAGAATAGGTATTTATGAATCCTGTAGTACCAGTCTCCATTCTACCACAAAGAGTGAACTGACCTCTGTGTTTAAAGCCCCTCGACAGTTCCCTCCAAATTCAGCATGCTCGAAAAGGCCTTTTACTCCAGCTGGTGTGGCCAGGCTGTACTTTGAGCATTCACTTCACCCTTGGAACACACCTGGGTCTCCAGTGCTGAGGCGTAGGCAGATGTTACTGTATATGAAAAATGACATTTCTGACTTCCAACTTTTCACTTATCCACGTTGAATTTCACCTGCCCTTTTATAATCAGTCACATAATACCATCACATCCCTCTGCAACTCTACATAGTCAGACACTATCTGTACTACGCTTAGAATCATTAGTGACATTCATCACCTTGTTTTTCATTGTTTTCCAAATCAGTTTCGAATAAATAGAACACAAAATGCAAAGACTGTGGGACTCTACAAGTAACCTCCCTCCTGTCAGACATGGTGCTTCTAACTGTATTGGCATAGCTAAGTCCTCTTTGCATATTTTGCATCTGATTATGCCATTATCAGCAGAACAGTAACAATCAGAATATTATACCCGCTGAATCAATTTAAGTAGTACCAAGCATCATCCAATCATATAATCCATGTACCATTTACTATTCGTTTTTGCTGATGCTTTAAATGATCAGTGAGAAAATGGTCTAAAGGACTACCTTGGTTACAATTCAGAGATTTTTTGACAGTAATCACACAATTCAGCTAGTCCTCTGCTATAAAAAGAAAATACTTATGGTATTACAGATTCTACTATTTGAAATCAAACAAACATAACTTTTAAAAAGTTAGTTATTCTATGGACAAGATGTCCATTACAAGGTGAGGAAATAGCCACTTTTACAGAAACTAATAATTGTCATTATTTCTACTTGACAATAGGTTTTTATTGGATTATGTGGCATCAAAATAAGTTTATAAATTATAATACTAGAAATGGAGAATAAATAAGATAACCTTTTTTTTTCTGACCTTTTAGGAAGTAGACAAATTATTTGACCATGTATTGTGCCCACAATGTATCACTGAGCAGCAAATAATATTTTTTGAGCATAATTCAACCAGAAGGAAAGGCAGTATCAAGAGCTCAAAAATTCATAACCTCAGTAAAGGTCAAGTGATACAGTATTGGTAAGATGATGATAATAATATATCAAGACTTAATATGAGTGTATTTAATACTTTCAAATGGTAACTAGCAAAAGGGCATTGGCAAAATACTTCATCATTTCTATTTTTACTTTTTTGATACGCTGTTTTAGAAATTATAAATAATAAAATGTTCTAACAGATATGAAATTCCATCATTTGATTGTGGAAGTGTTTTTGAATACGGCATTCTTTCTCTATTACTTTTTCAGCTTTTCAAAGACAGATCCGCTAGTAGTAATTCTGATTCATGCAAAACTTTGCCAAAGCCCTGTGAATTCTCAGAGAATGTTAAAAACTACTGTCAGGCAGTTAACAGCAAAGATTAGAAATATTACCTCCTTTGCCACCTTCTTGATTGCTGGAGTAACATCAACAGCAAATAAACTGGTTAAAATAGCAGTCATTTGAGCGAGCCACAGTAGTTCTTGGACAACTACTAAGTAGGATAGATCTTCAGTGGGAACATTGTTTTATGGAGGACTGATGAATCTGATCCCTGAAGTACAATGTTGTGGGGCTTGTGGAACCTGTGTTTATTATTTGCTGCCTTCCTATGTGATAATGTTGTGTGTTGAACCAGCAGTTTACTGGTGCAATACACTTCAGCAGACTGTCATTGAGACCATCAAGAGTGGACCAAGACTTATGTTCAGCTGACCCATTAGTGTTTGTAGTTATACCGGTGTTTACACTTTGTAAATGACTATAATGCCCATTCAAGGGATATTCATATATGTTCCCTCTTATTTCAAGCCATGAATTGCAGTCTTGCATTGCAATACCACTGTTTCCTACTTTAAATAGGCCCATTGCTTCTTTGTGATGGGGGAAGCTCCATATGAAATGCAAGTGCCAGAGAACAGACTAGCTAAAAAGCCATCGCCTGTAGCGGATGCAAAGTATTTTACATCTCTGACAATTGGTAGCAGCTCCTGACATCATAGCTTCTCCCCAGTTCTGAACTCACCAGGATTCAAAAGATCAAAAAAGGAAAATTTTCTTCTTGGCAGCTTGTCAGAGTCCAATACTCTCTGACCAGGTTCTTTTAGATATTCCACATAAGGAGGGTTTAATGTTTAATATCAAATTTACTTATTTGGTATATTTGGCATTACATGAGGGTTTGATTTAGCAGAGTGATACAGCAATGAACTGAAATCACAACACAAGCATAACAGAGCAATTGAAATATTCAACTGTAGTTGAATCTCAATGCAAATATGATTCTCATCACTGGTCTTTATATGCTCACTGTCATGGCACTGGGCATCCCCAGTCACCTGGAAGGAATAAGTGGATTGAAGCTAGCTCAAGCCCATTGCTCCCTGCAAAGTTTATTATCCGTACAATTTTTATGCTTTATGTTGGGCTGAGCTGCCTATACACTGCCCCCCACCCATTCCACAGTGCTGGTCTGGCTAGCTTACAAAAACATTCTTTCTTAATAGTCTCAGGGAACCTGATGATTCACTGGTGCAGCTGTCTTATCTAAAACCAAGGTTACCCTCCAGTCTACCTGGTACCAAGATAAGTTCAGCTTGCTTTATTTTGCATTCTTTCCTGAGCTTACTGGGTTTTGCCCTTTTTCAAGCTTAATTTGGATTTAAATTCATAAACATTTTCCACTTATTTCAAGCATGCATATAGATGTGGTTATAGCTGTCTATAAATAAATAGGCCCTTAAATATTTTTATCTTTTTAATTGTGATATGCTTTGAACATAGTCATATAATAATTTTAGAAATCACTATAGTATATTAGGATGTTATCAATTACCAGGTGATTATTAGCACTCCAAATTTTTTTATGAGCTCACAAGTCACTTCAAGAACTTATGGAAGCAAAATCCACTACAGTTCAAAGTCAGCTGCCTGCATTTTAATCACGTCCAGCAATGTCGTAGAGTTTTACATGTTAGTATGGTAAGACAGGGGAGTGGAAGAATCATTGCTCCATCCATTTCCTTCATCTCTCAGTTGGCTGCAGTACAGATCACTCAGCAGGCTGCAAATTAGTTGAGGATGAAAATGTGTTGACTTTAGATAAAAACGATCCAAAAGTCAAAACGGTATTGTCTGTCTTTCCAAAGTATGCTAAATTTAGTAGGCATATTGGTTCAACTAAGAGAATAAATTAGTAACTGAGCCAGGTATTTCATTATAATGTGCACATGAATGCGTGTTCTTTAGACACAAGGCATTAAGCATAAAGTGGGGGGAGTTTCTATCTTTCTGAGCCACTTTCAGCCAGTGTTCAGGCCAAGATACTTAGTCTCTTTCATTTTACTTAGTGTTTATTCTGCTATTTCTTGGCTTTCTGCTCCTTTTTCTGACAGTTCCCTGTTTTTCCTTACTCCTTTTACTTCACCTTCACTGAGACAATGCTCCTGTTCAGCCAATCTCTACTCTTGGGCATAACTTTTACTCCACTTTTCCCCATGACTTCGAGGCCCCTCTGATTTCATCTCTTTCATAAAGAAGCTCAAACTCTTTTTACATTACTCCTAATGAAAGATGGTTTCTATACCTACCAGTACCACAAATCTAGTAAATTCATAACATCCTCATCTTCTTTCAACTCATGCTCCTGATGAGGTTTAAAAGAACATCATTGTAAACAACTCTTTCCAGCAAGGCAACAAACATCTAATTGAACGTTGTATGCAGTCTTAAAAATATTTGTTTGTTTGTTTATTTCCACTTTTTTCTTTTCTTTTGGGTTATATTCATATCACTACATTAAAACAACATTTTTGCATTGAAATCTTCACAGAGATTTCTCTTTCCTTTCTGTTTTTTTGTTCAGCTGCCAGAGAGTAGTTTCTTTTAACGAGCCCCTCAGGAATGATTACCACCTCCCCACAGGCAGAGGCTTAAGCACATCATTGGCACATAGCCTGTTTAGGGTCTCACATGACATTACTGGGCAGAGGCTTCGTATCCCTAAAAGAGTCTTTTCACTGTGAACATTCCTTAGCTAACTAACACAAATGTTCACATCATTTGACAAAGGTTTTGTGATTCCCAAGGCATAATGAGCAGTTTCGAAATAGCGATACAAAGTTAAATCTTCCTTTCCCAGACATAGTGTGGTAAGTTGATACCTGCTTTGGTCACTTCTTTTCCTTTTTTTTTTTTTTTTTTTTAATTTTCTCAGTAGCTTGTAAGATCTTTTCTCTGTTTGTTACTGGGAAGTGTGAGGTGAATGGTAAAAGATCAGCTTCTTACAAAGTTCAGTCTTGTGCCAGATGACCACCTATGTCTTTGTTAACTGCATGTTAATCAGAAAATCTCTGGGTTTGTTGCATTCATTTTCAGGTGTGACCTGGCACTGGACAAATCTAAAAGAAATTCCACAAGTTTCCTTTCTCACCTCACTTTCTTATCTGTACAACAGTAAACCAACAAGGTTAAGATTAAGCAATTGCAGTTCCCCTTGCACTATCTGTTTTTTCTTAGAAACACTCAGCGCAATTCCAGGGATATATTTTGCTTCTGAAAAGTTTGAAGTCAAAACTCCCCAGAAATCTTAGTCATAAAACTGAATTTAATTCATCCTTTTTTAATAAAATTTAAATGAAAAGATACTGCATCAGGTAACCAATCTCAGGATTTCTACGCTGCCAAAGGAGAACATTTCCACTACAAATCAATTGATTTCACCAATGTACCCATAGCCTGAGTCTTCATGATTCTCTTCCTGAGGCTATTTCAGAACAGTTTATAGTGAAATCCTGACAAAACCACTTCATGACAACTGTTGTTCAAATGCACGGTTGTATCCTGAAATAAATATGAGGTAATATACGGATGCTTATTTCATAATGGATGGAGCATAGATGACATCCCATTGAGCACCAAGTAAGAGCAGCTAGATGTTGGGATCTATACGCTAGCTAATCCTACAGCAGGGTATGGTGGGCATGCACCTGCTAGTGTATTTCTAAACCCATGGTCAGAAAGACATCTAGATGCACCTTGACAGATTAGCAGTCCACATTGAAATTAGGTGCAGGTAATCTATGATACCCTTGCTTACACATGCCCAGCATGTGTCTTTTGGAAGCTCCGCAGATTCTGGGTGGAGGTTGCTATTGTTTCCATTCTCTAGAACTAGACAAACTTCAGTCACTTCTTTAATAATTTATGAAGGGCAGCTGCTATACCTGCCAGTTTCAAAAGGACTTAACCCTACCCAAAAAATATTTTAACAACTTTTTAAACAATTTTCCCTTCCTCACTGTTGTAAATTATTATGGAGATCATCAGTATTTAATGTCACATTCCAACAGTGTCCAGAAAACGCACAGTGAAAGTAGAAAACAGCATGTAAAGCTAGGCAGGCTGTGAAGAACTAAGAAAGGTAATTTGAAATGTGGACAAGGAGAGGCTGGTCAGCAAAAACCTTCTTATCAGGAAAAATGTTCTGACATCTGAGCTGTGCACATACTCCCTAATTCTTTCTTCACAAAAGGGAAACTACAATCAACATCTTTGAAAAGCCAGTATGCTCTAAGCCTTCCTTTGTCTCTAATTCCTAAACTTTGGCTAATTATAAATAATAATCTTTAGTTAAAATTTATACAGTGATATTTGAAAATTGTTTGGTTTTAAAGTTCAAATGGAATTAATTTTCCAAGACAAAAAGCAGGTACATTATTCTTAAATTTTGTTACAAGTATGTGTAAGGTGATTCTGCATGGTTCGCTTAGCAGCAAGTTTTATGCTACACCTAAACTTCTTTTTGGTGTAGCTGTTGAAATCCAAATTGAAAAATAAAAATTCAGAGCACCAGACTTGGCTCCTGCTGCAGTGCACAAAGCAGAGTTTGAAGTCACTTTGCAAGGAATAAGGCCCAAAAAGGTGTTTCTATGTCATTTCTTGCCTGTATGTTGGTCAGTAAGGCAAACATAAATGAAAATAAAATTGTGATTAACTAGAGGACTTTTCTTCTATCCCATCTCCAGTAGTAATGGCATTGGATTGATGCTCTGAGGGAAGGCAATTTTCATTAATATTTTTAAATGAAGTATGGGATATATGCTGTAATCATATAACTTTATACATCGTGTTAAAATGGAAGTGCTGATCATGCCATGGATTCTACCTCTAACGGTGAGATTGCTGTAACTAAAATGAATTTGTTAATCAGTGAGGAATTTTACTCACAAAGCTTGTTTATGAACATTTTAAACTGAAGCTATGGGGCAGATTGTGTTGCTTTGTGGTCTTTCAAATAGCAGGGTTAAGGAATTATTCAAAATGAAGATCATGATTTGGCCACAGAACCACAATGCTAAATATTAACAAGCAAACTTTGACTCTTTGCTTTGTTTTCTTTCGGTAAAAATGGATTTAGAAGCACTGATGTGGAAAAGACAGTAGCGATTCCAGGGATTAGTAGCTTCCTAATCACAAGAATTCTGGACAGTAAAACTGCTATAGAAGAGCCCACCATGCCTGACAAGGTGCCTTTCGACAGGAGCTTTGCATCTAAGCATTGGTTCTTGCATGACTTTGGTACTATAAATGGAAAAAAATGGGACCTGAAGTTAGAAGGGTGCACATATTTGATGCAAGACTATAACAACATAGCAAAGAATAGTATTAAATACTTGGATCTGAACACAAGCTACACTTTCAGATTCAGAGCAGTTCCTCAGTATACAGGTAAGAAACTTAACATTCAGTCCTTTTTTGTGTGCAATACATGAAATGGCCATTAGCTAGTTTGTGTGACTTTGTACAGCTCAATAATCCCAGCAAATGTAAACTTTACATGTATCTACTAAAATAGTTCTTCCTTATTTTCAAACACTATTACCTGGGAAATATATTGTAAATGTTTATATTCACGTTATACATAAACTTTATGTATGTCTACTAAAATATTCTTTATTTTCAAACACTATTACCTGGGAAATGTATCCTAAATGCTTATATTCAGCCAAAAGTGAATCTTACCGGATTCTTCTCTCTTGTCTTTTCTACTGAGAAATAAAAGCACTTTACTTTGGCTATTATGAAATCTTTTAAGTCTCTTTCAATTTGGCAATGTCCATACATGTGTTATCTTTTGTCATATACCTTAGCACTGGCTTAATTTAAAGCCTTAAGCTAGCTATAAATGTAAAGTCTATAGGTTCATCAGCAATGTTGATTCAATGTCTCAAAATTAATTTGAGAAGTGGGCACCATTCCATAGATTTAATTGGACTATACATATGACCCTTTGTTTTCATCAAAGAAAAATGGCTTTTGACAATTTTCAAATGAGAAACTTATAAATAAACATAGTTGAAGACATTTAAAATAAAGCCAAATGATCTGGTTTTTAAAGTATTTATTCATTTTCTATTAAATGTGGACATAGTTACTGCCCCTGACTCACATATGCAACTTCTTAAATAGCTGGTCCTTAGCAGATCATTGACTAAGTCAAATTAATAGAATAGAAGCAAAGAGAATGTAAGTAACAGAGATCAGTTCTTCAATAGAATCTTAATCTAGCAAAATGTGTGTAGTTTGACTAGTATGTATGTAAAACTCAGGAAGAGCAAAGGAAAACATTAACAGTAGGGAGTTTTAGAACTTTTTTGTGGTTTTTTACTGATTTACTATGGTTCTTGATGATATGCCTACTTTGAAATGAATGTATGTGGAATTATTTTAATTGTGTGAAAATTATTGTGGATTTTGGGCAGATTTGTCTTGTAAAGGAAATTATTCCTCCTGGTAAAAGTTTGCATGGTAAGGTTGTCTAGGAGAAGAAATTCATAATCACTAAGATAAACATCTCTCCCCCAGACGTGAGAAGGGTAATTCTGCAGTACCTGGTGTTCACTAGTTGAAGCTCAAGTTTACCCTGACTGGCCATTTGTTGAAAGTATAAGCATATGGCATTAGTGTTATTAGTGGTGTTCGTATTGGGTTTGCATGGCAAGATTTTGGTAGCAGAGGGGCTACAGGGGTGGCTTCTGTGAGAAGCTGCTAGAAGCTTCCCCCATGTCCGATAGAGCCAATGCCAGCTGGCTCCAAGACAGACCTGCCACTGGCCAAGGCCGAGCCCATCAGACACTGTGGTAGCGCCTCTGAAATAATGGATTTAAGAAAGAAAAAAAACCTCAGGAGCAGCATTTTGCAGACAGAGAGAGGAGGGAGAACATGTAAGAGGAACAACTCTGCAGACACCCAGGTCAGTGAAGAAGGAGGGGGAGAAGGTGCTCCAGATGCTGGAGCAGAGATTCCCCTGCAGCCTGTGGAGAAGACCATGGTGAGGCAGGCTGTCCCCCTGCAGCCCATGGAGGTTAACGGTGGAGCAGATATCCACCTGCAGCCTGTGGAGGACCCCACACTGGAGCAGGTGGATGCACCTGAAGGAGGCTGTGACCCCGTGGGAAGTCTGTGCCAGATCAGGCTCCTGGCAGGACCTGTGGTCCCATGGAGAGAGGAGTCCACACTGGAGCAGGTTTGCTGTCAGGACTTGTGACCCCATGGGGGACCCACACTGGAGCAGTCTGTTCCTAAAGGACTGCACCCCATGGAAGGGACCCACGCTGGAGTAGTTCACGAAGAACTGCAGCCCATCGGAAGGACTCAAGTTGGAGAAGTTCATGGAGGACTGTCTCCTGTGGGAGGGACCCCACGCTGGAGGAGGGGAAGAGTGTGAGGAGTCCTCCCCCTGAGAAGGAAGGAGTGGCAGAGACAACGTGTGATGCACTGACAACAACTCCCATTCGCCATCCCCCTGTGCTGCTGGTGGGGAGGAGGTAGAGAAATCGGGAGGGAAGTTAAGCCTGGGAAGAAGGGAGGGGTGGGGGGGAAGGTGTTTTAAGATTCAGTTTTTATTTCTTATTATCCTACTCTGATTTGATTGGTAATAAATTAAACCAATTTCCCCGAGTCTGTTATTAGTTTCAGTGGTACCTGTCTGACCTTTCTGCCTCTTAAAGGAAAAACAAGCAACTGTGCTGCTGCCACTGATGCTTATGTATGCTGCAAATGTACCCACAATCTTGATTGCTGTGGCCTGAATTGTTCCCTCTCATAGCTACCAAATGAGTACACGTTCTGCATATAGCCCTTCATTCTGGGTTCACACTCACTGCACAATGACTTTGCAGCTTAGTAATTGAACTCTGGTCTCTGATCTTAAGACTATTGTTATTAGTCACTGGAGTAAGAAATAAAAACCTGTTCCAACCATCAACCAGGAACTTAGGACTCTCCCTTCCCCCTGCAGTGCTATCAGGTTGAACCATCGTGCTCCCCCATGCGTGCTGTATGTCTGGCCTCATTTCCCTGTGTACATGGCTAGCAGCAAGTATTTCAGCAATAGGAAAGATGGAGACAGCAACATGCGCACCCAGCTTTAATAAAGCTAACAATCAGGATGCTCTCTCGAGAAAATGGTTTGGACTCAGGCTGTGGAGGAATTTGAACACAGGGCTTGTACTTTCTGGGTGAGTGCTCTGACTAGCAGACTGTACTGCCAACGATCAGCGTGCCTAGTCGCAGCTGGCTTTGGAAAACTGAAGAGAGGCGCTTAAGATTCCTTTTAACCTGACTCAGTGTGCCAACCCAACAGATCTCCTTAGGAAACTGATGTGCCACACCACTTACATTTGGATCCCTATTAACATACGTGGTGGTTACTTGCATAGACCAGAGCAGCCTGGTAATGCTCAGAAGCAGCATTGAAAGAACACAATGACAAAGGCAGTGGTCACAAAAGGAAACATAGGAAATTCCATTTAAACACAAGAAAAAACTATTTTACTGTGAGGATGGTAAAACACCACCTGTGGACTCTCCATCCTTAGTGATCAGAGAGCAGCCCTTTTTGTAGTAGATTCTGTTTTGTGCAGGGGATTTAGACTAGGCAGTCTCTAGAAGTCCCTTCCAACTTCAACTGTTCAGTGATTTTGTGAACACTGAGAATTTGAAGGCCAAACAGAAAAGCAAACTGGCTTCGGACTCAGCTTTTGGTACCTGAAACTCAGATAAATCCTATTTTAAGTACCCAAGTCCACACTGAGATCAAAGCAAAGAAAACCAGCTGTGAAGAGAACTTCCTTTACACTTGCATGTATTTTCTTTCATGCAATAATGTGGATAAAATCAAAAAGAAGTGGGTGTGTGGTGGTGGTGGTGGTGGCTGTGTGTGTGTTAAAAAAGAATCAACAAAAAGAGGGAGCCAGCTGGCTTGTAAGAATGAATTAAGCGTAAGAGTTGGAGAGCTCAAAGCAGTGGAAGTCAGAAAGACATTTTCTAAATCATCACTTTGTACAGATTATGAAGTGTGAAATAAGTGGCGATGGAAAGGCTACAGACAAAAATTTTAATATGCTTCCACAGTAACTTTCATTGTCCTTGGCTACAGTGCAATGCAGGACTAGTTAGCCAGTCAGCCAAACTGGCCAAGAAGCAATTACCAGTACTGTGGAGGGAGTACACGTAGAGTTACCATGAAGAAATTGTCCCTATTCCATTCACATAGCTTTGAATGGAAGTCAGTTCTAGAGCTCTAATTTTTTTCCTTCCTTGGGATTTTTGTCAGCTACAGAGAACAGAGTACTAAATACGTCTCTTCGCTTTCTTGCTCAATTTCACAGCCTATCCAATGTTTCAAATGCGATTAATAAACCTTGTCATTGGCAATCCATCGTTACTGGAAGTGAATGCAAAGGAGGACTGGGATGAAATGGATAGTTACACATTGGAATTCTCTGTTTGCAGTGAACATTACAAGCCAGGAAGGGAAGACAATTCATTCTGAGCAATGGCCTTGCTTTCACCATTCTTTTATTCTGAATGAGTATTCAAATACAGCATTATTTTATTCTGAGTAGTTTTGGTAAATGGGCGAGTTTTATCTTTTGATTGAGTCCAAAAAAGTAACAATTTATTTATGTAGTGTAAAAAAGAAATTATGTAAAATTTTACTGAAATTTCCTGATCATCTTTTCTCAGTCCTTGGATAGAATATTGATGTATGTCAACAAACCATTCCTCTACATAATGAACATTGTTCACAAAAAATTTACGATATATGAAACTTTGGGTAGGAGTATCCCTCTTCTGTTTTTGGTTCACTCTTGTTTCTTTGTTGTTACTTCTTGCAGTTCCTTCATATAATCCTCTGAACACCCAGTTTCCTTCTGAACTTTCTCAGTTTGGAGTCCTTTTCCTATCTGATTATATAGAGGTGTGCATTTAACTATAAATATCACATGATGTAGTTCAGAAAGATTGAAGGAGATCCAACTATAGGCATTGGGTGAGATCAATCTTTGTAAGAATGTCTTCTGATGGAATGGAACTACCTTGATATAGCAGGGAAACCTTAGATGGGTAATGGCAAATTTCAAGAACTGGAAAAATAATCTGAGAACTTTCTCACACTGACATGTCATTAGAAAGTTTGTAGAACAAATCAGTTAAAGGCTACGCTTTTGGTCATTTATCTCAAAGACCAATGAAGTAGCACTAGAAGGTAAACAGAGAAGGTAAACAGTACTGATCAGAAATGATTAATAGGTTCTATACAAGAGAAACCGAATAGGACATTCCTTTGTAGAAGAGAGATGATTACAGGTGGATAGGGCATAAAATCAGTGGTATAAAGATGGTGGTTCATGGTTTCTGAGAAGTGCAAAAGCTACATAGTAATTTGAAACACACTTTTTTACATGTTGCTTAATTGAATTGCCGAACTCATTGCTAGAGGATGCTTTGGAAATAAAAAGTATAGATAGGTTTAAAAAGGGATTAGACAAATATGTGGAGGATATGTCCATTGTTTGCTGTTGAATTCAGTGGTCCAAAATGCTTTAACAACTGATTGTCAGAAAAAAGGACCACTTTGTATTATCCTATTTCTTATACTCTTTCTCTGAAGAGTCACAACCGGTCACTGTACAGAATGCTAAAATAGATGGACCTTTGGTCTGACCAGTGGCAGTTCTTACAGTCTTGTGACAGACACTTTTTCTTTGACTGTGTTCAGTGTCATGCTGAGGCAACTTCAGTTGAGCAATATGAGAAGTTCAGTATAAAAATAACACCCTTTTCAAAGTATTCTTTCCATTTGTATCTACCACCCCTCTCTCCTGTGGCAGGCATTGCCAGTAGCTAAAAATACACAAGTCCATAAATAATATCAGTGCCAATCATGTGTGGCAGTGATCAGCTTGTACCATACTTGTCCACATAATTTCTGTTATCAGTTTTACCAATTCCTAATTGACAACTGCTTCCCCCAAGTACTCTTGTAAAATTATGGCATCACCACATACACTGAAAACTAACAAAATCAGGCTTTGTTACATTAAAAGTAGAACTAGGAATTCTTCAGTCAAAGACACCTTGCTAAGCACATCCTGCTACGAGGCCATTCCTAACAAAAAGAGGGATCAATTACATGGTCTTCTGATCATCACCCTAGGAGCATTACAAAGGGAGAAAGCCAATTTTGAAACAAGTGGTTCCAAGATAAACAAATTAAAACCAGTCCATTTATACCCTTGCACTAGGTTAGTAGACAGGAGGAACAAACTTTGCAATTCAGATATATCTGTCGGTGCAAACATGGTATTTACTACACTCTTTAAAATGGGTATCTTTGTTTTGGGAGTACTAATTTATTTTCACAAAATAACTACCTATAGGGTAAATCTACAATAGCTGTGATTATCCCAGAAGCATCATGTATTTGTGATACAGTAGTATATATCATAACACTGAAGAGCGGCAGCTTATGTGGGAAATCAATTCATTACATTTCTCCAGTTCCAATGCCTGCTGAACTGTGGCTACAGAAAGATCCAAAAGACGAAAATTATTTTCCTCTCCTAAAAGAACTGCTGGTAAGAAAGCTAAGCAGTCATTGGGTGGTGCCTAGGAATTGGTATAGAAAGGGAAGGACTTCCTACCTTGTGCATTCATTTTTGCAAAAGAACCAGGAGCATCTGTATACTTACATGTGTATCTGTGCATGTTTATCTGAAGAAGTTGTCAACAGCAACCTACCAATTTCTATAGTGAGAATCCATTGTGCAGAAATAGATCAACACATGAAATCAGACACTGGATTGAAAAAGTGCATAAAATCAGTCTATTTTTAATATATGCTAAAATATGCCTTTTGCTGTTTAGGTTGAATAAATTAAACTGCTACTTTCCATGTAACCCCATGACCTCCCAGGGCTTTTATTTTCAGTACAGTGTTTTTTTAAAAAAAAGAAATTTCCCTCAGGATCCCCAAGTTCCTCTGCCATGAAAGATCTGAACTGAGATAGCTGGAGGCAAGAAACAGCACAGTTCCCAATTATGATACCCTTCGCTGTACTACTATTAGAAAAAGTACCATTTAATTGTAATTCCATTAACATCTCCTCTTTAAATGCCTGAAGATTTCTTTTGCTAACAAGTTTTTGTTTCATTTTGTGAAATGCATGGTGTTGAGTTTAAACTATTATAAAACTGCATAATATGTCCTATGTTTAAAATGCAACTGATTAACAGAACTTGTATCTCATATTAAACTCATATTTCTGATTTTGTTGCCTAAATAAGACATATATGCTGTTCATCTCTTTGATTTAAACTTAAGACAAGCCTGTAATAGTAACATATATGCTAAAGATCTCTAGGATTCAGTCACAGTGGACTGAAAGCATCTGATGTCTTCTGAACATGGTTTCTCAGCAGTGTCAGGTAGAGCTGAGAGATCACCTGAAAATCCTGAGTCTGAAGGACCCAGTCAAGAAATTATGGCCATACACTAAATTACATAATTCATATGAGTAGTAAGCACCTGTTGGCTCAGTTGTCACTGCTGAGATGATGACTAAGAATGAAGAAAAAAAAAAATTTCTTTTTCTCTGAAGGACATCCTGGGACCTGAAATATTTCATATAGATGAATGACTTGCTTTTTTTTTGTATGCTTTGGAGTTTAATACCATACCATTGCTTCTGCTGTATTATTCTGACATTAAGAATAACTTTTTATCATCCTTTCTGCACAATAAATGTATACTTAATCTACATCCCTCTGTCTTACAGTATATTTATGTGCAGGTAAACTACAGACCTGTATCTGAACAGAGAACAACTATTCCACTTGGTGAAAACATTTATAATGCAGATCCCAGCAAACTAAGAATGAGAAATTATCCTAGGGGTTCAAAAGTAAGTATTTTCTAATCATTTCATGGTTACCGAACATATCTTAAAATTAATTATTTTACCATTATTTACTTCATACACAGTGTTCTTTGTTTTTCTACAACATACTTTAATAATGAATATTTCAAAAAGCAGACTGTACAGACAGGACAGTTCAGGGGTGTGCTAACTGCAGCCTATTTTCGTTCAACTAAGACCATTTGGTTACACACTATTGGAGGATACATATTTTTGTATGAGGCTCTGAAGGATGTGATGGTGTAAAATTATGAATATTACATTAACAGAGAGGATAGACAGTGAGACAGAACAGGAATTGAAATATAAAATCAGATAACTTCAATGTAAATGTTTAAATCATAGTCATTAATGAGGAAAGCACCTGTGCCAGAGTTTCCACTTCAAATCTGTTCTTATCACCACTGGCGGAGGTACTGATAAGATGTCATGAGTTAAAATAGAAAGGCAGGAGAGGATATTTGTAAACCTAGCTCTTTCTCTCCCAAAACACTGTTGTTAAAACAACTGGCATAGTGTGCCCGTCGTGGTAATTCTAAAATTGTAAGACATATGGGAAAAAAATAACTTTGTTATCAAAATTTTCAAATTGAGACTTTTAAACAGATAAACCTAAAAAGTTAATACAGAGTCGACACCATATGAAGAAGTAGTAGAAGTTTTGTGGTTCCTCAGTGAAAATGTCATGTGGAACGTGCTCACAGGTTTTTTTTTTTTAACTCATACCTGCCTCTCTCTGTTCCCAGCTTTTGCCTACACTACAAGCGGTTTCTAAACTTTAAAGATATCCTCTTTACAGGCACTTCCTAACAACTAAAGCACAGATTGACTTTTTGCTTGTTGCAGGAAAGGGAAAGGCCCATTAGATGGTTTGTCACCATAGTGTGAGACTAAAGA
Source organism: Grus americana (assembly GCF_028858705.1). NCBI lineage: Eukaryota > Metazoa > Chordata > Aves > Gruiformes > Gruidae > Grus > Grus americana. The sequence continues at coordinate 52,758,113 of NC_072856.1, read as the reverse complement.
AACAGAACCTTTGGTGACGAGATAAGCTGGGGCTGACTAAAGGAAACCTCAGGTGAGCAGCTGGGTCATTCAGGCAGGGCTGGCTTTAGGAATAAATACAGAAAGGAGTTGCTTAGCAGAGGAGCATGACCATCCTCCCCAAAGAGGTCCCTTAGTACCAGTGGGCTCTTATGCCCTTGGTCCCGGTACCGATCTCCTTTATTTCTGCTTCCGTGCTACTGCAGGGGAAGGCCCATGCAAGTAGAGGTATTCTCTCCAGCAATGAAAAGTAGGAAGATGGCATAGAGGTTCGTCTTTCCCCTTGCCTTCCCTTCTTCTCCTTGGTTTGGGCAAAGGAAGTTGGATCCATCCAGTGCTGGTCTTTTTGGTTTCCAAGGAGTCTTTTAGGAACTTCAGACACAGTTCATTTTTCTTCCCTAATGGAACAACTTTCTGCTGGAAAATGCTATCTCATCAAAACAAAGAATACCATTAATATTTCGACAGAAAATTACTGAAATTTTAAAAGGTCAGAATTTTTGGATGTAGTAATATTAATGGAAACAATAAAGTGCAAATGAAATTTTAAAATCTTTAAAAAAGCATCTTGCAAGTCTGAAAAACTTTTTTAAATATCAGTTTCTTTGAAAAATCCTAAGATTTCAATATTTTTCCTGATTAGAAATGAAATAAAAATTTTGGCCTGGTATCTGCTGGTATCTGACTTGTAGCAGGTATCATTATTTTAAAATCACCTACACCATGGAGGAATAGTTGCATTGGTTTACTCATAACTTCTTCTCTAAAGTCTTGTATTCGGGATTTGGTCAAGAAACTGAGCTAGAATCAGTTTTCATGGCCTTTCCGCAGATTCCTGAATTGTATAGAAAGTGTGCTAACAAGTCCTCTCGAGCTGAATGCAACTGTACATTGGCTGAGAAAACATCTTCACTTTCAGCTTTCTCAGACTATACAGAGAAGGTAAGAAATAAAGCAGAAGTAAAATTATTGTGTCTAAGCTAAACTGTGGTACTTAGCCAGACACCCAACCAGTATTAGAATAAGAACTGCTCAAGGAAAATTGTGCTCAAATTGGACTATAAAGGAGACATTCCAAACCACCACCAAGGCTTGAAAGGCTTAATGAATGCCTGAAATAACCAGAGCAGGTTTTTTTCCTTTAAATGTAGCCATATAACAATATACAACTTAAATTTCAGGTTCTAAGAATGAAGTATCCAGTTACAATGCTTCCAATCCATTTCCAACTTGAGCATTTTAGGTCCTTTAGAAATCTGTCATTTCCTTACTTTGTCACAATTACTGAAGTTAGCCAAAGGACAGGCTGGGAAGTCAAAAGTAAGGATAACTGGAAATTTGAAATTATAGAACAGTTTTGACCCCAATGAGTCCATGGCAAAACCCAGTAATTTCAGTGAAACCAAGAATCATGATCTTTAAAGGTCATTGCATGATTACAGAAGCCAGAAATCTTTCTAAGTATTACTCTAAGAAAAGCATCTCTTTTCCCCCAGACTGTTACTTTTTTTCTCATGTCCATGCCTTCACCATAGTTTGTGGTTACAGTGGGTTCTCTGTACAGCTATTTTGCAATATTATCGGGAATCTTTTTCCCTTTGCCACTCCTCATGCCTACAAAGAGGCTAGACTGAATTAAATGAAAAGGCTGTGGCAGAAATCTCCAAAAAGTCACTTCCTGGGAAAACCAAGAACAGTGTTTGCAGTGTGAAGAAGAAATAATGGGATAAACCAGAGGCTGGTACAAGCTGATTGACAGGGGAAAGCTTTCAAGGCAGTGTAAGACAGGAAGGAGAAGGATAGTAAAAAAACACCAAGAATGTATTTGGCTTGAGGAGGGAACCGAGTTGTGTAGGACCTTGCACATGTAGAGATTAGTCCTACAGCAGGAGATGTGGCAAAGCAGAGATTTCAAACTAGTGATGGGTATGAGCAGAATGGCAGGTGAGAACATAAACTAAGCACAAATCATTTGGCTGTGCTGAAAGGGATCAGGAGAAATGCAGTGAAGATTGATAGAGGGCAGCTGCATGAGTGAAGGAGGGAGATGAGCATGATTGGATCCACGGTTTCCTAGGTGAGAAGGTCAGGGAAGGGATTTAGTGCTGGTCCATGTGATATATAAAAGGTAACAGGAAAGCATAAATCATAATCCCAATGATTTGGGATTATGAGAAGTGAGACGCACAGAGGAAAGCAGGAAGGGATAAAGGCTGCAGCTTTACTGACTGGAATTAGTCTTGTTTTCCTTTATCTTTAGTTGCCCTAGAATTCTCTCATGCCTGCAAAGCACTGTGAGGTCTTTGGGTGATCAGGGCTCTAGGATAGCAGTGTCAGGGGACCTCAACAAATGCCTATTGGCAGCTGGTAATTCTGTTGTCCACATACATGTGCATTAAATTGAATGGCTATGGTACCACATATTTGAAATACTAGAGAATGTCTTGAAATAAGTGACCCTCAAACACCTAGGGAGGCTAATAAAAATTAGAAAGCCCCACAAGTCTAATAGCCGACAAATGGAACTGCAGAAAAAAATCAGGCCCACAATTTTTCCATGCACTGCTGCAAGAATGTGAAGAACGCATCCGACACCTCCTGCTGCTGTTTATATACTACGTTCCCCAAATGAGTGGGGGGGTAGACTGTTTATCCAGCTTACCTGCCGGTACTGGGCTCCCACACAGCTTTCTGCTTTCATAGCATCCTGAGCCAGCTGCTGACCCAAAGATACAAGTCCATGGCTACTGAAATGTCTCAGTCAGTATGATCAGCACCTACAGCCTCCTGCAAGGACGTTGGGCCTGTTTTGTAATGGGTCTCAAGACTGTCCAGCACTGATGATGCTTGGTCAGATTGAGCTGGAACTTATCAATGATGACTCAGGTATGGACCCTGCATGTCATGCTGGGTTTTTATTCTCTTTCTCATGAAGCTTCACTTCATATATTTGGACAATCTCTCACAGTCAGCATCTTGCTCTACTGATCCTTAAGCATTGCGTTAGAGAAAGGATTCCAAACAATCCCAAATGCCTCTGTCAATGGTGAATGTAATCCGTCACCTAATGGGAGACAGTGCGCAGTGCCTCACAGGAATCAGTTAGGGGAAAAGTTAGGAAAAAAAAAAAGAAATTAACTAGTTCTTTTTTCCTATCTGCCTGTGAAACCAAAAACTACATTAGGTGCATTTAATACATCTGGGGGAAATGAAAAATTGAAAATATTTTTGAATTTTTTTTTTAATTTTACAGGTATCAGTGAAGCACCAGGAATGTTGAAAATAAAAGATTATTCAGGAAAAATACTCCAGACTACCATATATAGTCCAGAGTCTGTGTTCTTAAATGTATTTGTGAGGTTTATAATTTCAAATTAAAGTAAACATTTGACCAGAAATGGGTATAAACCACAGTTCCAGAACTAAACACCATTTACCTTTGAGGCAGTTTCGATATGAATTGAAATATCTTTTGAACAACACATTTATAATTTGGGTCCATATCTAGATGGGATAAATAGGGGGTTATATTTTATGCATCATGTAATATTTTAAGGTGGTAGTCGCAGAGACAATGAAGAAAACATTTGATGAGTCTTTTGTGTATGAACCTTTGGAATAAGTTGCTTTAGGCATCTTGTTAAAAATCCTGCCTTTTTTAACTAATCAGTTTGTTCTATACACTGTCACCTAGATTTTTGCCTTAGAAATATGACTTATTAATCTGTGCAATTATATTGACGTATAGATTTCAGAAGAATAAGTATGTCTTATTTGAATGAATTGAATTATATTAGCTGATTTTGAACCCCCTGAACACCTCCATGGAAGCTGTCCTCTCCTAATGCGGTGCCTCAGGGCCGGTATAGTCTGGGCCCCTATCACCTCTTTAGAGCTGGGCTGTGATGATGAAACTACATCTCCTGCAGTGGAATGTGGCCCTGCTGCCCAAACTAGGAAACTGTGCTTTTATTTCCATCTGACTCAAAAGGAAACCTTTCTTATTGATCAACAAGAAACAAAATATGTAAAGAAAACAGTGACCCAGCTTTCAGTCTGCTTGATAGCAGAGCTTTTGTGAGCACCAGAATGCAAAAAATACCCACCACTAAACAAAATTGTTAGTCAACTGAAGGTCCTTATTTAAATCTTGCTTGATTGCTCTTAAGAGCAGCATAGGTGTGTTTCTTCTTAGCCTTTCTTTTGCTCTATTTTATATTCAAAATTCAGCAGTTCTTACAGAACTGATTGAAAATGGTGTCAAATGTTTCTGCTCAGCAAAGCCTACATTTTATTTACTTTTTTTTTTGTGCAAAACAAAGAAACCATCAATGATGATATTGATGATCTTTTAAAAGGGGTCTGGACTTTTCCATTTCAAACTATCAACTGTTCCTGGACTTCCCCATTGTCACCTGTCTGATGACTTTCAGGTACCATAAATAGACTGTAATTTATGTCATTTATTGTCACTATATGTCACTATATGTCATTGCATCACTATAATTGAGTGCTATTTAAAAATAACAATCATACCATTTCATATGAAAAACAAATGAGTTACATCAAAAGCTTCACCTGTGCAAGTCTAACCTCAACTCTTTTGCTGGACAGCGTCCTGATCACATACTTGGGCATTTGCAGAATCAGTTTCCCTCCAATACTGTGTCATAGTTTTCTAAACATGGTAAACTGAATCCCTTTTGATCAAATCCAAACTCCATCTAGAGCGTGCCTGCCAGTTCCACAGTGATCTGGAACCCCAGCAGCGCAGGTCTTGTCCCTGGGACTTGTCATGGCTCTTGAGCCACCTGCTATCAGCGCACATCTCTCAACACGAGACAGTCAGCCCAAGGATTGCACATGAACTCCCACTCAGTTGCCAGCCCTCTGTCTACCTGCGGAAGCTTCCAAAAAAAGGTACCGCAGCCCTGTGACCCTCGTGACCCCGCCGAGGTTCACACGCACAGGGCCTTCATCAGTATATGTTATTTGTTAAGATGATGTTTATTGATAGTTAGAACACAGCCAGAAAATGCTTTTAAAAGGTCATTATCATTAACTTTGTTTTTCAGTTGGAAAATGGTAACACACCAAGATCCATCCTGGGGTTTGGGGCTTCATGACTCAATGTTTTATAAAAAAAGAGACGTAGATACAGCCCTTAGCCCAAAACACCTGTAGTCAAAGAAAACACAAAAAAAGGTAGAATAGGGAACTAATGAAATGTATATAATTCTAGCACAGCTTTTTATTTATAAAATACCATGTTGCCATAACAATCGATACCTACTATGTAAAAACATCTTTTTTGATATTCCATCACTGAAATTGCTTTCCTGCGGTGACCAGCCACCTTCCAACTTGCAACCTAGCGATTTTGTTCTGAAATACTGAAGCAGACCAAAATTTCTGCTCAGCTGCCAGATTGTTTGCATCTAAAAGAAAAAGACCATATTCTTCTACCTTTGTGCTGAGAACAACTTCTGGTTTGTATTAGAAATTATAAACTCAATACATTAAAACTTTGATATAGAATTTTAGTTATAATTGAATAACAGGTATTTTAAATGTTTTCTGTTTCAGATTTATGTTGATGATGCTGTGACCTTTTCTGAAAACCATTTTATTTGGATATTAGCAATTGAATTATTAGTGCGCATTATCTTTGCAGCATCTTTAAGACAAAATTATGATGGAATCATAAAGAACAAAGAAACATAAATTCAGAGGGAACAACAAAGAATCACCATTATAAACTTCAAATACTGCAACTGCTACTTCTGCCTAGGTAGAGGAGCAGTGTTTTCAAATTATGTAAAAGAAGATATCCAAAAGATAAATTATTTCTTCCCCTGCATGTTTATTGAACCTCTTACAGATGCTTTCTGTTAAAAGTAGCTCCTGATTTCATAATATATTACTAATCTTCTGAAATTTTTATTTTTACATATGTAACTTCTCCATTAGAATTTGAGTTATCATTTCCAAATTGGTTTTGAAATCTCCAGAAAGTATATGTTTACAAAATTTTTTATGCATAACATTTCAGAAAATGTAAAGAATTCTCTTCTCACCATACTGTTTTAGTCAGTATGAAACACAAATAAACAGGTAGAAGTGAGATATATTCTTATAGATTCACTCATAATTATTTTTTCAGCTTCCATCACCAATGAAAACTGTACAGCTCATAAATAAATCCTGCATGTTAATTAGTTTAGACAATTAATATTTAATAACTATTAAGTAATTTCTACATAGCGAGAAGCTGTAGTGGTGATTAATGAAATGGTGTGCACTCACACTGTCTTTGGTAGCAATGTCCAAGTGTGCTCTTAGTCATATTTATTTAGGAGTATTTATTAGCCCTGTTTATTCAGGACTGTTCCCAGTCCTGCTGGCATGCATCAGACAGCCGCGGAGCAGAGGCCTTAGTGCCCTGCAGCGCGTGTAGCTGCATTCACACCGCACTTCAACGCACCGGGGCGTGAAAGCTGCTGCACCCCCTTTGCACCTCACCGCTACAGACCTTATGAGCACACACACCATTCCCAACCTTCTTCCTCCTGCACATCCGCTGATAATCCCCACATGCCACTAATGCCTTTGACCATTAGACACAGAAAGTCTCTGACTTAAGAGCTCTGCTTTGAGGCTATCCGTACTCTCTGCAAGAGAGACTGGTAGTAGATTAGTACGTTGGACTTCAGCATCCATGTCACCTTGCAGCAGAGCGTTCCATCGCTTTCTTCAGTGAGGTATGAAGAAAGACCTCTTTTTCTTGTTTTGGCCGTGCCACCCACAGCTGGACTTCTTGCTCCTCAGTTCTTATAGTGGAGAAGACATTAAACAACTGGCCCTTGCTGTCCTTCTTCTCGCCTTTCAAGATGTTACAGACGTCTGTCACATCCTAGCTCTGGCGTGAGCAAGAAAGGAGCCAACACGTATGGAAAATCAGGGGACTAGGCTGGGAATGTAGAGTCAGGAGAATTTCAATGTGACTATTGAGGCACACCCATTCCAAAACAATTTAGGTTGTTATTTCTAGGTGACAATGAGAGCAAAACCTCCAGTTTTCCATTTGGTCTACCAAGCTTCACTTTTGACTAGAGAAGAGATGCGATGTGAGGACCGTGCATATTTCCCTCCCTAAATGGCTATTCTATGTTACTGCAGAGCTCATCCACAGATTACAGAGCCTGGGTGTCGGGTTTTCACCTCTGCTTCGTTAGCTTCATATGTAAAATGGAAGATACTGGAGCCGACTTAAATAATTAGTAAAGTAATCTCCCTAGTAGCTGGATGTGCTCCCAATCTGCCTGCTATTCATATTGCCTAGTTGCAACTTGTACCACAATCATTCCTGCTCTGTGCAAGTCTCGAATTATTTGCATTTTTAAGGCCATCATTGTCACAAACACTGAAGTAACTCATAACTTTTAAAACTGAAAAAATAAGCCTGTATTTGAGTTGCTGTCAGTACAATGGCTGATTCTAAAACACTTTCTTCGAAAAACTCATCTTCCTCCTTTTTTTCCAGAGCAGTTTTTTCAGGTTTCTGACTTTTTTTTACATTTATTACATTTTATTACATACAAAGGTGGTGTTAGCTTCACCAGTTTTTGTCCAGGAACCTGATCCTAAATTTACCCAGGTCCAGTCCAGTCATCCCAGATGACTGCTCTAATGAAAGTATCAACCTTTCTGAGACTCCGTGTGTGACTGTGTATGGATGTGTGTCTGTCTGTCTGCATCCATGTGCTGCTGTCTTGCTCTGGCTTTGACAATGTCCCCTCTCCGCCCCTTTTTGTCTTTCTCCCTTATCGCTCCAAATCCACCCGTGTAGTTCTTATTTACGCAAACTGGAAACAGCTTTAACAATTCCCACACTCACCCCAGGATGCACCTATGGTAATGAGGAATTTATTTTAATGAGAGTATTGCATTGGTTAGTAATTTTTTAGGTGCTGAGGTAGATACATAATAGGAAAATGGGATAGTTTTTTCTCTTCTGGATTTCTGGTGGACTTTCAAAGCTTCTTGGAAACAAGGTTATGACATGGATTTCATACTTCCTGCCTCTTTATCCATCATTTTCTCAAAAAACCACCAACCATATGGGTCTAAGAGAAGCCTGTTGCAGTCTGAGTTACAGATAAAGTACTAGAAATCTTGTTTAAAAAAAAAGGATAAATTGAGCAAAAGTTAGAAATAGGAAGTCTGCCATAGAAAAAGGAGAAAAAGTACTCAATATCTTACTTAAGAAGCCTACAATTACAGTCAACAGGCACAATAATAAATTAAAAAATAGAAATATGCATAGCATAGGGACAGCTAGCATAATCCAGATGTCTCAGAGTTCCATTCTCAGAAAAAGGGGAATTTTTACTATCGGATGAATAAATGACCTAGACATGTTCTCTGCATCCAATATCTTCAGCAGTGCTTTGAAATTCTTCAGTCTTTGATGATGAGGCCTACATATTTGGATAAAGTGTAGCACTTCCAGAGAGGCATGCAGGAATTCAAAACAAATACAGCCTTTGCACGACTATGCAGTTGCACAGAATTCTTAAGGAAGCTCTGCTTGGACAACTAGGGACTTTTCAGCACTGTGAAATTTAAGATGATGATACGGGTTGAAAGAAAAGAGTTGACATTTCTGTTGAGGGGATTCGTATGCACATTACGTAGGAGGAAGAGTCACAGAATTTTAACTGCTGACCTACACAAGGTCAGGTTTGTGGTTCAGGTACAAGAACAGGGCTACTGCTTCTAGGGGATCTGCGGCAGGATGTGAAAACTGAGCAGCGGCATCTGAGACATGATTCATAGGGTATGCTGCAAAACAGTGCATGCTGCGGGAATCCGAGATGTTGAAGCGCAACAAATGGATCTGCAAAAAAATAAAATTATTCAGATCGGTCCTTTCTGACCCTTTTCAATTTCTTAAAATCTTTTCAGAATGAGGACACCAGAATTATAGAACATGGCACTAAAGCTACTTTTAGTCCTGTGATTCTTCCACAGCTTGCTAGCTTACAACATACCCAAAAGGTATTAGATCTTACAGATACAGTGTGATATAACAAGTTTGTGTTGGGTTGCTTGTTTACTATGCAGCCTAGCTTCTTTCAGAGCTGCCTTACTATTTATTTCCATAGGTGTGACCTTGTATTTGGCTGTATCTGAATGGTGCCATTTAGGAGGTGTGAGTCCGAGTACAACCAGGCCATCCCTAGCTGACCATGGTGCCCCCCACCCTGGCTGCCTGAGCTGCTCATCCATCAGCTCTTAAATCAACACTGTTTACAGCTCAGAATTTTCAGTTAAAGTGTCATTGTTTGCAAATGTGCAGTGATGACTGGGAGGTGCTTATGAGTTCACAGACATTTGTAAAGCTGGAATAAGACAGAAGCAGCTGCCAGTAACCTTCCCAGCTGTCCCAGGCTGAGCCATTCCTTCTCCTCCATCAGAGCCTTCAGTAGGTGAAGGCTGTTTCTGACCACTCTGTCCTCAGCTGTACGTCATACATAGCTTTTATTCACAGAGGTTTTACGCTGACTTTCTAATCATTACGACAAATTCTAAATATCATCAGTCCTACTCTTGATTTCTGCACAATAATCTAGAATCTTCTTCACTGATTGTTATTTTGAGCTCTGTCAGTCACCCCACATCTGACCCATGTTGAGCGAGCTTTCTTCATAGAATACAATGTTGTCTCTCCAGAAAAATACCCGAGAACTATCCAAGGATATTATATCTGCACCATTACCCTTACGAGCAACTTCGTAATTGAACAAGAAATTAAACAATTTTTTCCATAAAGCCACATCAGCTGCTACTGCTATATTCCCATCTTGTAATTACTTATTGCATCCTATATCAGCACTTATTGTCTGTGATTGATGTCACTTGTTCTTGTTGTCAGTGTTTGCACTTGTCCAATTTGAATACTTATAGTCCATCTTCCTGTCTTGCAGAACTTCTGCAATAATTTAAGCTTCATTAAAAATTAATATGGTTTCATGCTTCCTGAGAGCACACATGCAAACTCCTTTAGGACTCTCGAATTCAAGTTCTTTAGGACTGGTGTACTTTAAAATGTTTCTAAGAAAAGTTGTTCAATATCCTTCTTAATAATGACCAGGAAGGCACTTAGTTGTCATCATATGATACAAATACATCACACATTCTTTCAAGTATAGAAAAAAATTAGTTATTAAAACAGTTCTACTTTTTTGTATCAATATCAACATTTTTTAAAATCTAGATATAATGGGCCTATAATAGTGTTAAGATTTAGAAAACTTGAGCTGTGCCTAAAACTATCAACCATGCATATTCTTTGACATTCTCATCTATTTTTCTATGTTTTATAACTTGTAATGATTGCTAGGTTTGCTTTTTTCCTACTTCTTATATGTATTTATTTCAAATTGCTGTGTTTACTTCCCAACTAAACTAGAAACGTACTTTTCTGAATCTCCCCTTTCTTGATCACAATATCCTGACTTTATAGACTTCTTTAGAGACTCCCCCTACTTTGACACAGTTTTTCTATGCAATTTTTCTTTTCACTCTGTCATTCATTTTCCACAATTATTTTGGGAACAAGTCAAAACATATGTCTTGGGAACAAGAAGACATAGCCAGTGTCCATGTCTGTGTATATAGTATGGATCATAACCTTGTTTGCACATACTGAATGTAGCAGTATGTAAATACTCAGGCAAGCACTGATTTTCATTCTAGCAATTATCTTTACCATAATAAAGTCTGAAGTTGTTAGTTTCCTTAATATGATTTTTTTTTTTTGTCAGAAAATCATTAGCTAGGATTTTTAGGAACTCTAGTAACCCTTTAGTGCATAGCTCCATGTTACATGTCTGATCTGAAGTTCCTCATAATAACAATGTAATTTTCTTTCCCAAAATTATGAGCAGATATTGAAAGAATAAGTTATCTTGTTCTTTAGTCTTGACTGCTGTGCAAGAGGCTCTCACTGGTAAACCCATTTTAGGCTCATTCTTATTACATTGATCCATAGGCAGTTACTTTCCTATGAATATGAAGTTCAAAATTGTATTCAATACTCCATTTCCTCATTTATTACTCAATTCCTGGTGAGCCAAAACCTCTGCCAGGGCAAGGTCCTTGATTATTTACAGGAACTAAGGGAGCCTAACCTTTTAACTCAGTTAGGAATGGCCTCCCACGATCCCTGAAGATGTTTCCTTCTGGACACAGTCCTTCAAACCTCTGGAAATGGAGAGAAGGAATTGAGATGTGACCTGACACACTTTTGCCTTCTAACTCATTACTCTAAGAAAAATAAACTGAGTGGTTTTTTTCTTTCACATCTGCTTTCCAACATGGGAAGTTGCCCTCAATGCCCAATCTTTCTTCTGGAAATGTTTGGGGTGGAAATGTTTAAAAAAAATAAAAGCCCTTGGTAAATATAATAAGAATCAGGATAAAACCTGACAAGTGGGCACTATTGTTGGACTGAGCATTGTTCAGACTGATATAAAATTAACATAAGGCTAATGAAAAGAAGCTGAAGCCAAAATTTTCATAAAGTAAACTATGCAAACTGAAATCTGATTGAACTTCTGGTTTTCAATTCACAAAAAACCCCGAAAGAATCAAAACCGCAGTAAACAGTGGTCTATGCTTAATCTCATGGCCACAAGAGGGTACAATTTTTAAATTGTAAATGAGTGTTAACAGTCCCACAGCGGTTTCCCTAAGTGACATCAATCTTTTTTGAAGTCACAAAATTCCATCTCCAGAACTGCCTAAGAGAAATTCTGGCACAGCACCTCCCCAGGCGCGTCCCCTCGAGGGCTGCGCAGGTTGCCAAACGAAGGTGATGACTGTCTTTCTGTGCATGTGCTGCGTGACGGTTTCCCTTCATCAAGGGCCATAATCTGCAGTTCTCAGACAAGTGAATCTTTCCAAACCTTCCGTTGCGTTAGCCAAGAACACCGTACTAAGAACAACTGAGCACAACATAACTTCGGCTACATTATGGATGCCTGAATGATACTTTTGAGGACATTTGTATTCTTAACCAGTCCTTAGGTGTCAGAGCCAGGCCTGAAAGCAAAGGCCAGCTGGCTTCGTCTGAGCACATCAGGAAACTGGGGATCAGTTGTGGAGCTGCACACCATCTTTCTCATGGGGCAAGCAAAATAGAAGACAGAGAAAGGAAAGCAGGGCTTGACTGGAGGCTTCCTTGTGATGCGTAATAGGTTCTGGGGTGAAAGCTCATATCTGTGGTTTTGGCTTAAACTAGCCCAGCACAACTCACTTCGACAAATGAATATCAATACTTGTTTGAAAGTATAAAATAAAAATAAATCTAATTGAGCATATAAATTGCAATGAGCTCCCATGGACATAGCATATCTAGAATATTCTCTGAAATGGACTCTCATGCAGTGGTGTGTCTGTGGGGTCCCAAATGCACTAGTGTTTTTGCATATTTTAGGGAAATCTGTCAAACATATGTTCAGATGTTGGCAGCAGTGGCAAAAGCAGAGATTTGACAGCTTCTGTTTGTTATTGCAATTGTTAGATCCTATCTCTGTCTATGGAGATCCAACAGCCGCTCAACCAGAAGCTGTTTAACTTTTGGATCACTCAGCAATGTGTGACACGAAAAAAAAAAAAAGAAAGAAAAAAAACCCCAAACCAAACAAACCCTTTTGCAAGAGGACCTGTCCAGTTGTGCTCAACAAAGCAAAGACACCCCAAAACAAGGTCGCAGGTGCAGCCCCGGCAGGCGAGGGGCGGGAGCAGCTCCCCGAAGACTCCTCTGCGGTGGGATCCGGGGCCGCGCGTTTGCTCCCCCGCCCCGGGCAGAGGTGCGGCTGCCGGCGGACCCGCCTCGCCGCTGTGGCCGCGGTACCTGTCACCGGTACCTCCCGGCGCCGGCAGCACCGAGCGAGGTCCGAGACGCCGCACGGAGCGCGGGAAGAGCAACCGCCGGGGGCGGCAGGCAGCGGGGAAAGCCGGCGCTGCACCCCGCGCCGCCGGCGTGTGCCGCGCTGCCTCTCCGCTCGCTGAGCCCGCGGTAACGGCCTGGCCAGGGCCCCACGCGTGTCCCGCCCGCGCAGTCCGGGAGCGATCCCGGCAGAGCGCTGCGTGGGGGCGGTGCTGGGCGCGGTGCAGGGCACGCTGCTGTGCGGTAGGGCTGCTGGTGCTGCGTGGGGCGGCCACGAGCGCGTGGGGCCCCGCGGCGCGCGGGTGCCCGACCGTGGCCGCGAAACGCCCCCTACCCCAGCCCGCTGCCCGCCCGGCGTAGCTGGCCCTTTAAATGCTGGCGGGCGGCCCGTGCTGCCGCTGGCTGGGAGACCCCGCGCCTCCAGTGAGAGGTGAAACCAAGATGGCTGCCGCGCACTGACTGAGGCGGAGCCGGAGCGAGCCGGGCTGGACGGGCCGCGCTGTACCGCGCCGTCACCGCTCACCCTCTTGGCCGAGCTGAGCGCCTATCTGCTGGCCGGGCTGCTCAGTGCTTGGAGCGCAGCCACGTCGCAGGGTGCGCTGAGGAGTCGGGACTGAGCCGCCGCAGCACCGGGAGGAGGAGGAGGAGGAGGAAGAAGAATATGGCGGCGGAGTCGGGCTGGGAGTGAAGCCGCCGCCTGCGACGGGAGCCCATGGGGAAGACGGGGCGCTAAGCCCGCCCGTCCGCTTCATTCTGCCCCGGGACAGGCAGTGCCCGCAGGCCCCGGCCAGCCCCGGCGGGAAGGAGGGCGGCTTCTCGAAGCTCCGCGCTGACGGACGGCGAGCGAGGGGCTTCAGGCCTGGGCAGCTGCTGCACAATAGAGCCGAGCTCCAGGCCGGGGCGAACGGCCCCTCTCCTGCCTGTCTCCCCCGCCTGCTGCACCCCGGCCTCGCCAGTCTCCTGCCTGCTTCCTTCTCCAGGGCCCCGGCCTCCAGGGTCGCCTGCTCCTGTCACCCCGGGCCGGGTGCCCGTTGCTGCCCGTGCCATCTGCTGTCCACCGCTGCTTCCACTCCTGTGGATCCACTTTTCCTCCAGGATCCCTTCTTTGCCGCCTCTCCTGCCTGCCCTTCACCCTGCAAAGAGCCTCTCTCCTCTCTGTGGCTCTCCCCGGTGTAGGCTTACTCGCCTTTTGTGCAGCGCCTGATTGTGCCTGGAGCAGCTCCCCTTTCACATCTTCACCTCTTTTCTTGTTCCCCCTCTTCCCCTGTGCCCCCTAATCCTCCGTTACCCTCGACAATGAGGATCCCGTTGGAGCACTGAAGAGGAGTAAGAAGAGCTTGCTTGGCGTGCCCGTGTGGGGCTGCTACCTTCTTTCCCGCTCCCCTCCTTTGAGGGGGGCCTAGCCCCCGACCAGCCTCCTGCTCCTCCAGCAATTGCAAGCCAGAGTGGTGGCTGTGGTGTGGCAGGCGGCAGGATGACTGACACCCGGCGGAGGGTGAAGGTTTACACGCTAAATGAGGACCGCCAGTGGGATGATCGAGGCACAGGGCATGTGTCCTCTTGCTACGTGGAGAGGCTGAAGGGCATGTCCCTGCTAGTCAGGGCAGAGAGTGATGGTAAGTGTGTATGTCTGAAGGTACAATCTTTCCTCGTCCTACCCAGAAAAGGAATTGGGCTTAGCTTTGTGTCTGTTGCCTTAATGTTTTGCTGCGTAATTCAAATGTGATTCCTAAAAGCAGGTATGCACTAACGATAGTTCATTCGTTTTAGGCCAAGTGAAAGAAATGGAAGATTGCCATCAAGCGCAAGCATAGTAGACGCTTGGTTCATAGTGAATACACAGTGCTGCATACAAAATACGTTCAGGTCTTGTTGTACATCTTGTATGGGTTTGGATATCTAGTGATCTATCACTAGATGCCCAATGTACTCCAGTTTCAAAACTGATCATTGTGATCATCCTTCCTTAGATGTTTCTGGAAACGATCCCCTCGTGAAAGTTGTTCAAAACTTAGGTCATGTTTTTTAGTATAAATTTTTAAAAGATGTTAGTCATCTAATGACCTTTTATTTTTCTCCTGTGTTGTCTCGTCTGTCCGTGTTGTGTGTCCCCCCCCCCCCCCGCCTTCTTTGGTGGCAAGAATTATGCAAGACATTGTAAAAGCTATCAACAGTTATCAAAGTATATTTGTTACGGTAGTAAAGATAATACAATGGACAGAATGGCCTTTTCAGAGATGCTTTCTTTTATGGAATTGTGGTTCTCAGTCCTTCAGCAGTTCTAGATCTTCCTGTCAATAAATTTTAAACGATGCATTATCAACTTCCTTCACATTTTCTGACAACATATGACAATAATAAAGTTCGAGTAGTACTATCTACCCCTATTTGGGCTAGTCTTGATTATTGGTTAAGTGAGTTCATGACTGCTGTGATCAGTAAATTTAAAAATGTGTACATGGCAATGTCTAGCATGTACCATTTTCCTAGTGAAGTCTGTTGGTGCGTGATATATTACTTAATTAGATATATAGCTACTGTATCTAGTGACTTGTAGCTTGTGACCGTCAACAGACCTTGTAATTTTATTTGGCTTTTCCATTGTAGGAAGTAGGATGAAAAGCAACTTGAGAATCATCAGTTCTTGCTGTTTGAGAAAGTTCTGACAAACTGTACAATAATCTCTACAGCAAAGGTCATAAACTGATAAGGAGGAGTCAAACTTTCATCTGAGCAGGATTTTGATAATTGAGGTTCTGAAAATCATGAATCTCAGGGTTTTGTAGTATCTTGATTATACGTGTATTATATGTGTTTAAAAAGTTAAACGCATACTTGATTTTATTTACTTATGCTGAAGAAGATGCATTTATACTGAAGAAGATGCCTTTATAGTTTGGCCAACTTCACGGTGTAAGAGAAAACATTAAAAGTGGAAATAGTTTAATTTCAACATGAGTGAGGGAGGTAAAAAGAAGGTTATCACTAAATTTTTAGGCTAATCTTTACAGTATATTTTGTTGTAGATGCTGTCTACATGGCTGCTGTGCTCATGTTTAAAAATGGTCATGTCTTCTATATGCTGAACAAATTCCTGTTTTTTTTAATTCTTTTCTAAAAAGAAAGCGAAAGAACTGCAGTTCATAACCTGCTTGTGAAGAAATAGCCCATTCAAACTAAAATCCCTTTATTGACTTTCAGTGGGATATGTATGCTTAAGACTGATTAGAACCTGAATTGGACTGTTGTTGCCAGCTTATTTGTTGTAAATGAAATCTGTAAGAAGGAAAATACAACTTGGTATAAATAATCCTGAAACAAAGGTGAAGTCATTACTTTGCGTTGCATAGCTAAGATACTCTAATCAAAGCAGAACTGGCTCAAACTTACTAATTGCACGTAATACACAGAAGTATGTTTAATAGGATACACATATTAGACTTTTCTCAAACAGCATACAGGTACTTCAGGAGTACTGAATAATATACAGAACTTAAGTTCTTAATTTAGTAGGTAGTATCAGTCCTGGGTATATGTGCACTCTATTAATAGGCTAGGTTTTCTAACTTGCTTGTGTAAACACCTCATAAAATTTGATTTATATTTTGTTTACTCCCGGTGGCAATTGTTTCTGGGCTAATTTTGAAGGCAAATACAGTCATTTTTACATGTGAGAAAATGGTTTGCAAAAGGGCAACGCCAGACTTGTGTTTTAGGTACTATGCAATTTGTTTGTTCCCTCAGATGCTTTTTTAACTAAATGAAGTAGTTGACTGTGGGTTGGGGTTTTTTTTACTAGTTATCAAAACCACACAAGTACTAGGAACCTGACCTATACACCATTTGCCTCCATGTTTCCATTGCGTTCTTCTTGTATTGTCTGTCTTTGTCAGCTCCTGCTCTTTCCACCATGAAACTTCTTCCTTCCTCCCTCCTTTTCTATATCAGCTTTTCCTAACGTTTGAGCTGAGATTCATCCTGTGTACAGTGGCATGTTCTTGCTGACTTACTGTAGGAAGCTGACTGAAAACCTCGGGATCTGCCTGAAGTTGAAGGCCCCGTTTCCTGCGTGGGGGAGGCCGTGGGGGATGTTAGGAGTAGTTCCTGCTGTGTATGGGAAATTCCCACTCCTGTTAAAGGGCCAGTTTGGCTGTGCACAGAGTAACGGCAGAATTAGCACAGGTTCATTTGGCTTACCATGTGGTAAGCACATACTTCAGTCTTTGATTGTGCAGCTGTGACTTGGTATAGCTCCGTAGCTGCTTTACAATTAAGTGGTTGAGATTTTATGGCAGGGTCGGGGTGTTCTGATAAGGGAGCTACAATCAGTATGTCAAGTCCAAGGTGAGCTATCATCTGGAATTGGAGCAATAAGAACTGAATAAGAGTGCAATTTTTTTACCTATAGGAGTGTGTTGGTGGGTTTTTTCCTTGGGCTGGTGTTTTTTTTTTAACACCATCTTAAAAGAATTTAGAGCAGATGAGTGATTTGTGTTGCTATCTGAGATGTCTAATGCTCCCAGGCACTAACTTTAAGAGCTGTTGCAGACAATTTAGTAATCTATTATAGTACAGAAATATCGTAAACTGCTTTCAGATCAGATATATTATTCTTTGAAACAGGGAATTGGTTTTGTGGGTGTGTTGGTTTTTTTTTACACTTAAACAACTGTTAACTTTTTTACTTAAAACCCTGAAAAGTTTCTGTGTGATTCCTAGTTGCAGTGTATTCTACTTGAATTGCAGTAGAGCAGTAGCGAACTCTTTTCTTACAAATGATGACAGTCTATGTGAGTTTCTGTTTGTAATCAGAAGCCTTTGATTTCTTACCTGTTTCTCACATGGTATTTTTAGCTGCTGTGCCCTGCCTCATTCTTAAAATGTCTGTGTGCTGCTAGATTTTCTCTGTACGGTTTCAAACCGCTCTTTTTGTTACGAGCCCAGATGACCAAAGTGACCTCTAAAATGAACTTTTCTGTTCAACAAACTAGGTTAATTCGAATGCTTAAACTTTTAATTAAAGCTTGCTAGTCCTGTAACTAAACTTTTTGACAAGCCAAAGTAAACTAGCCCATTGGAGGCCATACATGCCAGCTGTCTTAGGAACTATCTAATCATTCTTATTCAGAAGTTGTAGTTCACCACTTCTGAATTCTGTATGTTAATGACTTCTGCCACGGGGCAGGCATCTGCATCCTCGTTGTTTCTTTAGGCTAGGTATCAATAACCCCGTAATACTAGCAGAAGGCTTAGCCAAAATTTGTTTTAAGTTTGCTTTGCCTTGCTCAAACTCAGGGGATTAAATTTATTCATTTATTTTTAGGAAAGCAACACAGAAAATTTTGTGGTTATGTACTTACCTTAGGTTAAAATGGGGAGGGGGGAAGTTAGAGATGGGGGAAGGATTTCTTTGTTTCTTTTCTCCTGATTCTCTCTTCTCCTTAATGTTTGGATTTGACCCTTCAGAAATGTGTTAGACTGAGGAATAGTCTCTTGTGAATGCAGAGCACATTCTTAGACCCTGATTTGAACTGTTTCCTAAGTTTCTGTGATTCAGTAGCAGCAGAACTAATCACAGAACTTAAACCTCTGCACATCTTGCAGCTCTTGAATTGAAATTTTCATTTAAACAAAAACATGTTTATACTGGTGAGTAATGAGCAACATTCTACCTTTTCTGCTTTTGAGGAGGTATCCACATAAGAGTTTGATGGGAGAGGAGCAGTATTCCATATCAGCAGGTCTTCTCCATATGCATATATGTAAACAAGTCTGCAGATTTGTTGTTTAAGAGTACTGGATTGGGATATTTGATGTTCTCTAAATATCTTTGAAAATAGCATTGTATATCTGTATGTCATCTCTTTTGAGCAAGTCTTTCCCTATACATGTATTCCTTTCACAGCACAGAATGATGATGTTATACTAACAAAAAACCCCAATTGTGCTATACTGCATTATAGTGGCAAATAACAGGATTCTGCAATGTTATCAATGTTTTCTTCTCTATAGGTGTTTTCAGCTATTACTTTCTGGCACCAATGCATTTACCTTTACAAATTCATTCAAGCCTATAATTTAGAAAATAACTAGATCTGCATAATTTGGGGTGTGTGTATGTGTATTAAAACTATAGCTTATATTAAGGTGAGATTTGAGGTCTTGCCTAACTTTGAATAGAGTTATTGGGCCAATGATGATGAAATTTTGTTGGCGTGTTTTTATAAAGTAGGCTGGATCGTCTTAATGTATTCTAGGATAGTACCAAGAGAAAAATACCTAGATAGAAAGTAATTGCTTTTGACAAATGCAAGAGTAAGCATCTTGAGCTGTATTTTGGAATCAATACTGATACTGACTTTGAATGGAGAACTTTATTTGCAGTATGTTAAATTTCTGTAACCCTTTTCTAAGGAATTTATTTGTTTTACAGACATCTGTTACTTTACTGTTGCCTGGTTCCCAGAAGCAAGTAACAGAGACCTAAGACTGCCTCGTACCAGGAAGGGGCCTGACCCTATAAAACTTAGTGTACGAAAATAAACTTACTGAACTAACAAGTAGAATATTCACTGATTTTGAGTTGTTGAACCCTTTTGGGGGAATAAATTGCATGAATGGAGCATCAGATTTTCCGGAAGGATGGATTTAGGACAGTTATAGGTTATAGAGCACAATTTATGCTTCAGTATGTTTCTATCTCCAGATTCATATTTTTCTAGTTATTGTCCGGAATGGTGAGGAATAAGTTGAATCATGTGGTAATGAGAAGCAAGTGAAGCCTTATAAGGCTTGGTTTGTCTTTCCTGCAAGCGTCAGGTTTAGTAGAGAAGAAGAAATGCTCTTTTGTGGTAAGTCTAGTAAAGAGGTCGTTCTCCAGTATCTGCTTCCAGCCTGGAAGATGAAATGTCTGCATTTAGTTGCCTTTGAGATTATTTTATAATAGTATTTTGTCAAATATCGTATTCAAGTTACGATATTCTGCTATTTTCAGGATTTCCATGTCTGTAGATCTGTGTTCAACAGTTAAAATATAATGTTAAAATTATCAATTGCTTTTAATTCTTACAAGATTCTAATTCAGATTTGTTGGTATTAAATACTTCTAGACAGTAAAGACTTTCTAGAAGTTAGTCAACCGAGTTAATATTGCAAAACAATATTCTAAACTTCATGTAGTTGAAGCTGAGACTTTGAAACTGAAAGTAAGATTGAAGTGAAATAACTGCTTGTGACTGATGATGGTAATGGAAAAGGGAATGCTGTTTTCTAGACGAGGCAAACCCAAAATGCAGAACTTGAGGCTTTGGCCAAAGTACCACAGTGTATTGGATTCATCAGTAAAGCTCATCTTAGATGTTTTCCTGCTTTATAGTTTGATTTTTATTTTTTTCTTTAGTTATGCTGTCATACTTAAGCAAATAAGCTGTGTCCAGCTCTGGAGCCCTCAGCACAGGAAAGACACAAACCTGTTGGAGCTGGTCCACAGGAGGACGACAAAAATGATCAGAGGGATTGAAAACCTCTCCTGTGAGGAAAGGCTGAGAGAGTTGGGGTTGTTCAGCCTGGAGAAGAGCAGGCTTCAGGGAGACCTTAAAGGGGTCTTATAAGAAAGGTGGGGACAGACATTTTAGTAGGGCCTGTAGTAATAGGACAAGGGGTAATGGTTTTAAACTAAAAGAGGGTAGCTTCAGGCTAGATACAAGGAATAAAATTTTTATGATGAGGGTGGTAAAACACTGGCACAGGTTGCCCAGGGAGGTGGTAGATGGCCCATCCCTGGAAATATTCAAGGTCAGGTTGGACAGGGCTCTGAGCAACCTGATCTACTTGAAGATGTCTCTGCTCATTGCAGCAGGGGTTGGACTAGATGACCTTTAAAGGTCCCTTCAAACCAAAAGTATTCTATGATCTTCTTCTAGTCAGTAGCAATTCTTCAGGAAAGGAGTGGGGGGGAGGTTTGTAAATGTAACCCTTGAAATTGAGGATGGTCATACTTAGTAAACAAACATTGGTTTGGGATATCTTTGCTGTGGATTTTGTAATTGGTATACTCTTCAGATAGTGAAAAGTAGCTAGTCGTTGTTGATTCTGCTGTGATATTTGGAAGTACAACTTTCAATTCCAAGTATGCTTTTTGTATCCAGGTTAATTTGTTTTATTGTCCTGTCTTGAAGTTCTCAGACTTCCTTATTTGAGGTAGTTGAAGCATTTTAGTTTTTCTTTAGTGTAGATTTTGTGAGGATATTTGACAAGTATTCTAGTAATATAAGACTGTCTTAAAACTATAGCTATGAAACTGAGAAGTTGAGACTTTTCTTAAAGTTTGGACTTCTCTTAAAGAATAAATTTAAACAGGTAAATGAATGGAGAAGTGCCTCTTTAAAGGGGTGCTTGCAGCCTTATGTTTTAATTATGAGACTGACTATGCAAGTTAATTTATCAGTACTTTATGTTGAGTGAAGCTCTGCAAATATGTAAATTTAAGTCATGGCTGTAGAGAGTCCCTCATGCACTGGTATTTGTGCAGCTGAGCAGCAAGGTGGATGAGGGAAGTGATTGAACCAAAAATAAAAGCAGTTTTAAGGATTATTTTCACCTAGATCAACCCTCCAGACCATTTAAATGTAATGTGTATTAACACTAACACTTAGGCAAAAGGAAGGACAAGGAAACAGACATGAGAATGGAATTGCTGTTCTGTGTCTTAAATCAGTAAAAACTGCTGTGAAACCATTGTTCCCAAGTTTATCATGTCTGAAGTTTTTTGGTATTGGCAGTCACAATGGTTGCCGCTCTAAGCATTAGTTTCTGGATATGCTTTCCAGCAAAATAATAAAGTGTTTTGGCTAAATTTTAGGAACAAATACTACATGATTGCAAACTTTGTACAAAACAACTCTAGGTGATCTACGGAATGCAGTTGTGGTGCTTTTTGTGTGCTGATTTTTTGCAGACTTTATCATCTCTAAAGTTTTCTGTGGAAAAGTCATTACTCAGAATAAGAAAGAGCTTAAAAATCCAGCCCTCCAAACACTCTTGAATGTTCTGTACTATGTGAACAATATAATTGAGGGAAAAATGAAATATAAAGCTGTAGAATGTGGGTTTAACAGGCTTATTGTTGGGAGGAAAGGTGTTAACACCTACTTGAGGAAAGAGTGATCAGAAAATTTATGTTGAGATTGAAATTTTAGTACATATGTAAATAAGTGGAACTTTTTTCTTTCTAGGCTCTCTTCTTTTGGAGTCCAAAATTAACCCGAACACTGCGTACCAGAAGCAACAGGTAAACATACTTTTTTTTTCCCCCTTATGTTTAAAGGCAGGTTCTTTAACTTCAGCAATACTGTCATTTTTTTGCCTCTATTGCAAATTATATTTTATGTTCTTGTACCAAAAATAGCATGCAAAATAGTTTTAAACACTTTCGTGCATTTCATGATGCATGTGTGTTATTTCTCTACATTTTTTTGTGAAGTTATATAGATAACTGGCACTCTGTTTTGTAGCAAAAGATGCTTTGGGAGAGATGGGCAAAGCACAGTTGTGGTAGCTGAGGTTCCTCAGGATTATAGTATCTGAAACTTAATATCATCTGGCTTCTTTCTTTATATTTCAGATACTACAACTTTCAATGTCTTCTATTTAAGAGAAGACTAGAAGGCTTTAAAGCTATTTACATGTTTACCTTTGGCGTTTACTTGGAAGATGGATATGGGTTACTATGGCTTCAAGGCATTCTGTAAACATAAAAGCAGCATCTCGCCTCTAGTTTGCACCTTGTTTCAGTTATTTAAGCCATACATTGTGAGCCCCTAAAGAATGCTACTAAGAGGGGTGAGAAGTGAACTGCAGGTCTTGCACTTTGTTTGCTGTTCTTATCTCATGGATGCTAAGAATTGCCCTTAGATTTAGAAGTGCTGAACCAGATCATATTTTGTTACCTCTCTGGTCAGCTCAGACTTGCTAAAATCCTGTCAGGTATGGTTAATGTATTAAACCACTCTGCAGTCTTCAACTTTAATAGTTTATTATAAGCATAGACATACTGTAGTTTTTCCTCACAGGTGGTCCCAGTGGTGGTATGGCTGCAGCTGTTTGTAAGATTATAAGTTGAAACGAATGGGGAGAACCAGTCTGGGTTAAAAATATCCTCCCTTGGAAAAGTTAAACTCTATCTGCCCCTTGATAGTTCATCATGCATCATATAAACAGTCCATACTGAACTGGTAAGGGCAATGTGGGGTGGAGAATCAATGGCAGGGAGTAAGAAAGGACAAAGACCAGCAAAAATGCTAAGCAAGCTAACAGTTGTAATCCTAACTAGCTTGAGGTCATGATTCTGATACAGTAACTTGAGCTTTAGGACTCCTGAAATGACATTGAATATTTCACAGCTTTATGGCATAAAGTGGTGATCTGGTGTAAACTTGCTTTGCTGGTTCAAATCTGTTCAAAGAGCATTGAGGGGTGAGCTTTGTATCAATAGGCTGCATGCCAGATCAAACACGAAGCCTACTTAAAGTAGACATAAAATTGTAAGATCAGTGCAAAACACCACACATGCCTGTCAGTGCAACAGCACTTCGTAGCTGTGCTCATTGCTACTCCGTCAGATGTATTATAATCTAGCACTGCGCAAATCCATCACTGATGATTGTGAGAACATGATTAAAGATATAAAAATACTAAACATGAATCTGTCCTGTTAGAGCAGCACTGTACACTTTCCGTGCTGGAGAAGAAAAAGTGCTGTTCTTAAAGCTTTCAGATGCTGCATAGACAGACATTTATATTTGCGGGTGAATTGTTCATATTATTTAAGCAAAGCAGTTTCTAATACAGATTGAATGTAGGACTCCACTCTGAGCCTTAGAAATAGCAGTTCTTCTTGGTGTGTGTATTAATCCTACTTTGTAGCATGTTATCTTTCAGATGAGGCCTACTTATCCTTTTCCTTAGTAAAAGGCAAGTTCAGAGTCTAAACCTGATACTATATGAGCTAAGCTTGGACCTTAGCAGCTGAGAGGAGGAGTTGCTTCTTTCCAGCACTGCTCGTAGAACTCTGAACTGTCTTGGTATCACCTTGAAATCACCTTGGTACTCCAAATATCTTTTCAAAAACTAGTAACTCTCTATGTCAGCAGAGGTTTCAAGCCACCTCATGCAAGATCCATTTGTGGAAACGTGGGATGGAAGAGTGAGTGAGATCTTTCCTTTTTAGGTGCAGAATGCCACTTAGGTCCCTTCAGCTACTAGTGAAATTGCAGCCTGAGACAGAAGACTTACTTTTGAGTTTGCCTGCAGTTGTCAGTTGCATTCATAAAATTTCAAGAAAAATCTCCTAGAAACATAAGACTTAAAACTTTGAAGTAACTTTCCAGTGGTATGGTCTTACCAGCCTTTTATCTCAAAATTTTGTTGTGAGGGTGAACTTCCATTCCATTTTATAGGGTACATAGCAGTACATCTGTTTTTACTGTGATATACTTAGCATGAGGCTTATGGGCACTTTAGATATGTAATAGAGTAAGTGCATGAGTTCTGACTTTTGCCTAGGCTGACATGAGGCTTGTAAGAAGAAACAATCTTTTATTGGACCAACTAATATAATTTGTGGTTGGAAGGAATGAGAGATGGGTGATAGATCAGCTGTTGGGGAAACTTGCTATGCCAGTTGCTTTGGAGTCTTCAACAAGCCTATAGATACCTTTGTGATAAACAGTGAAGTTCTTCCACTCGTGAAAGAACCATCTACCTATGCTGCACTATTCGCGCCAGTGTGAAAGAGATTGTCTCATTAATTGTTGATAGCACAAATGATGCAATCTCAGGGTATACATATGTATAGATCATTACGTGTCAAAAATAATAGCACGAAGACCTGAGTACAAGTTTGCCTTGCTGCCTCTGTTCTTTTGGCGTGTTGATCTAATTGCGGTACGTACAACTGTCTGCTTTTCCCTTTGGAGAGGAAGAATACTTGGCAGATCTGAGACCTGCTGAGGGACTCATTTTTCATACATCAACATGGTCCTGAAATACTTCAGCTTGCAGAATCTAGTCCCCAGTTTTCCCAGATTTACCTGCCATCTAGAGGTTTAAAATTGATCCTTAAAGCATGAAACACATAGGTAGTCTTTTAACTACCTTTTCACTAGTCAGATCAGTTAGATTAGTCTTTCTGTCACGATGAAGACTCGTATTCCGCTGTGTGTTCAAAAAGAAAGATATGTCTATGTATCTGATTCTGTAACACAGAATTGCTACCAGTGGAAGTTTTTGGATGCTCTGAACCCTGTACTTCCTGGCAAACTCATCCTTACTAGAACTAGAAGAAAGGAATCCATATGAGGAAAATAAGCTAGGAAGAAAACAACTTGAAAGTAATGTCCTGTGGCTCAGAAAAAGGACTGATATTTCTGGTGTTAAGGTATTATTTGTAGGCAGAAGATTTCTTCTGAAAAAGCAAAAAAAAGTACAGCCACTTGGCCTTATTTAGGTCTATATGTTAAGTTTTATTGGTATTATTAATTTAAAATGTTACAGTAACAGTCCTATAACTTTGGTATGGAATATACTGAATTTAATTATGGGTAAGTAGCACATGGCTTAAAAGCAAATTTTGTTTAATAAGTAAAATTTAATTATACTATGGGTTGCTGAACCACACATAGAATACTTAGTTTTCCTCTTCTCTTGTTGATTGTTTTCATAATATACTAGTAAAGGTGGAAGTACTTTAATTGTAATGTCCTGGTGACACACTCAATTCATGCTCTGGTTTTTATGTGGCTTTTTTTAAAGGCGTTAAAATGGCATGATTCCAGAATGCTAGCGACAGAGGTGCTGTTCTTAAACAAGTTTAGGACAACACACCTCTTCCTATGAAACCTTAAAGGAGAAATAAACTCTATGTACATAACATGTATCTAGGGAGAAAGCTGATACAGGTGTGGACTGAGGTATATACTTTTCAATATACTTTCAATATACTTTGGCAATGCTTTAGCAATAGAGCAGTAAGGACCTATCCTCAACTTTATTCTAGATACATCCATGTACATTCTGTAACCCAGTGATGAAGTATGTATTGCATTCTTTTTTGTGCCTGAAACAAGGAGGACCTGAGTTGCTTCCAGCTTGCCTCTGCACTAGAAACTTCAGTGTCTCATGTCCTCTGCTTTTGCAGTCCCTTTTTCAGTTCCTCACAAGAATACAGAGCTTAAATTCATCCAGAGTACCATCTACTAGCTATGTAGCTCAAAGGTGGCTATCCTTGAATGATGGAGAGCAGACTTATTAATAACAAAGCTGAATTTTTAAAAGATCCAAAAAGCCGCTGGCAGAATGCTCAGAGAAGATGAACTTCCTGCCCTTGCTGTCAGGATAAGCAAGCCAACAATGAAACTATTTCAATAAAATTTGTGCCTATTGTAGCTAAGACAGTAAGGAAAAGTGTGTGGTTTTATGGGGTGAGGGAGAAACAAGAGCAGTGACTGCTATTGGTTTTGGGGTGGGTTGGTTCACCTGTTTTAAATGATCACATGTTCCTTTATCTTCATGCATGTTTTCCTGTGAAATCTAATTTTTCTGCTGTTTCTGGGTATGGTCACTAGGCCAGCGAGTCAAGGTTCTGTTATAGAACTAATAAACTGATTTTCTCATGTGATTTATGGGAATGCAGCTATCAAATGGCTAACTGAAAAGTCACATATGATCGAGCTTTTGTAGAAGCTAATACAATCCACTCTGCCAAAAGACTGAGTGTGCTGTTGATATGTTATTCCAGTTTTTGGGATAACTTGTTAACACATCCAAATATCCAGGTTCTAGGTGAACAAATGCAAAATTGAAACTTAATATTATGTTACTGGGGCAGGCATTTTTTTAGACTGAAGATTCTGCTGCAACCTACCACAATAACTATATGTATTTAACTTTAAAAAAAAAAAAAAAACTTGGATAGTGCCAGTATTTTGTCGTAAGCAGAAGGCTGCTTATGAAACTGTACTTTTGAGTGTAAATAATTAGCTAGCAAGGTGCTGAAAGGTGGCTTGGCATGTCCAGGGAGGTGTCTGTAACTGTAAACAAAGCTTAGGTAAGGAAGGCTAGCAATCAGGCAGTCCCAGAGGGGAAGAAACAGCCTTCCTCTGTTGAACTGCCAACACTTTCCTGGCCCGCAGTGGAAGAGATTAATTTGCTTTTTAGACAGAATGCAAGAATTTATGAAAGACCTATCTAATTTAGGGGATCACTACTTTTTGAGAGTAGCCTAAATCTCATAGGGATGCCAAGTGAATATTTTGGAGCTGCAGAGAAGACTCGTATTCTCCCTGGACATGAACACCAGTGAGAGGGCATTGTCAAACAATAACAGTTTTCTTAAATTTATCACATTAGGAAAGAAATCTTAAATCAGCAGAATCAAATGCTGAGTACTAGTTGCTCTGAAATTCTTCTTTATGAAATCCTATGGCTTGCTTTGGAGATTGTATGAATGTTGTACAACACACCTGCTAATCAGCTTGCTAATAGTTAAATAAAACTGATTTAATGTCTAATAAAAGCATGACTTCTGGTGAGTGTTATGCCAAGACCTTGAGACTGATAGTGTGTATTCAACAACCTTTTTATATAGGAAAGTAAGCCTTTTGGCAATAATTTCAAAAAGTGAGGAGAAATCATATGGTAGATACTAAGCCCTGTCCATCTAAGTGTGATTGTCACTGCTTGCTGGCTTAAACTATTGCAGTAGTATTTTTGAAGCTTAGCTTCTTAGGAATGAAGTCTCAAATAAAGCCGTAACACACAGTAGTGCTTCCTTGAAAACCTCTAACCAGAACTTGCTCTGTGTGGGCTTGATGCTGCCAATGATGAGACAAGCAGCAGAGAAATGCCCAACTGTATTCTGAAGAAGTTTTGCCTCAGGCTGTATCTTTATAAGGATAAGAATGCAAAAAGTTAACCTCTATTGGTGGAAATGATAAATACCTCTTTATCTGAATGTTAAATGCATAGGTCTTCTAAAAAGAGGCTATGCTCAGTGTTTTCTTAAAATTAAGAAGTCCTGATTATATCTGAGCAGTCATAATGAACAATAATATGAAAGAAGACAAATTTATATAAATGATCTTGGGGAGACAGTAAATTTTGTATGACCTAAGGTAGCGATTACATATCCAACTGACACTATTGTCAACATATTTTTTTGCCAAGCAGCAAATGATTTTTAAACCTGGAATAAGATTGTGAACTCTGCATGAGTAGTTTCCTGATTATCATCCTATTTAAAAAAGATCTTGCCAAGAACTCTAATGCATCTTGCAAAACATGAGCAGCTAGAATGCTAGGATTCTTGCAGAGCACCTAGTATAAAAGCCTTCAATGATAAAACATTTGTCCATGTTTCGGACTCAGTTCATACAATGTTGCTATGATTTAATACTGCAGTTCACATTTTAATTGTGCTTAACACCAAGCTAGATAAGAACAAGTTCTAGATGTTCATTTTAGTCATCCAGTTCCTTGTCTAGAGACTAACATTTTGTAAGTAATGCAAAAAAAAAAGATATGATTCTGAGCCAGAGCTGCTTTTATGAATCATAGAAGATTTACGCTTATAGAGGGGTAATGTGCAAGACTCATCTGCTTACCTCTCTAACCAATAGCTACTATTACTAAGTGTATTTATTCACACTCCTGTTTTCTCTTGGAATGGAGGAGGCAGTCTTAAAAAAAATTCACTTGCTTTTTTGGAGTTGCAAGAAGCAGTGTTTCACATTTGGAAGCAACAGGTAGTCCTATTCCATAGCTGAGAGATCCACAGCAGTCAGCAGATTCAAATTACACTTGAGATTTCAGATCAAACACATAGCAAGATTCCTTTAAATAAAACAAGCAGAAACTAGACTTTTATTGATGTTATTTTATCTTTAACTACATCTAGACTTTCTTTCAGTCACTTCTCCCTACATGTATAAGACTTGTACTGCTGCTCTTTTTGATGATTAGAAGCTTTCTAGGATTAAGAAAATGAAATTACATTAATAACTGTCTGCATTTAACAGTGAATTTAAACTTTGATTGAACTGTGTATTATGCATCAGAGTTAAGTGCTTTTCTCACTTTGTTTCATGTTCTCTGTTTAAAAGCCCTTTGAGCCAAGAAAGAATGTACAAACACTCTCTTACAAAAGATCCGGAGAGTACCAATTGATAGATTCCTCTTGAGACACTGATAATAATCTATACTCTGAAAATTTTGTGTGATAAGACAACAGATAATAATAATAATTTGAAATTGTTGATGTTGGCAGTTGGAAAATACTTTTCTAATACTAATAAACCAAACTCGCAGATTATTGTTCTGCTGCTCAAATAATTTTTCAGCAGTTTTTGTTTTGTTTTCCAAAGAAGAAACAATTAAAAAAATAATCAGAATGTGTAGAGGTGAAAAAATACAGTCTGAATTTCCATGTAGGATAGTAGATGATCTTTTTTAACAAGAGCAGTTGCTATATTATGGCCAAATACACCTCTGTACATCTGTGACTATAGTTTTCAAAAGCAGCTTTACCTTTGTGTCTTCCCTTTCATTTTTCCTCTGCCTGCCTCCATTCCTCCTCTCCCCAGAGGAAAAAGACAGACAGACCTGGCTTGGTCCAGTGCTGGATTTTATTTAGAAACTCAGAGCTTTTGATTACTCAACTTACCACAGTTAATGTAAATAACACTGTCCTTATTTGTGTTCTTTTAGTCATTTCCCTATTTGTTAGTCATGTTCTTTATAGAGAAGAAAATGCGTTTTGATCTTCTTTTGGAAATGGCTTGCTTAGAAATCTAACAGCTTTCACTTAAATGGCAATGTAATGCGATAGAAATATTGAAAGTTCTGGTAGGGTCTACGTAAGATTTAGTGTTAGGTTGTTTGGGTTTTTTAATGAAGTAAGTGCTTCTCAGTGGGAAGCTGATGAGACAGTGACCTTGAAAATTACTGCAGTATAAATACTAATTGTAGAGATTAACGTATTAAATTTTGAACCTGATACATACAATGAATACTGCAGTAAGGTACATACCGTTTTTAAAAGATTGTAAAAAAAAAACAAAAAACAAAAAACAAAAAAAACCCAAAAAAAACCAAACCAAAAGCAAACACCTTTCTGAATTTTTGTAAACTGTTATTTTCTTACTCTATAGGAGTCAGCAGTACTAGGTGCTGTCAATCTGTTATTACCAGAGTATTTGCACTGTGACCTGTCTTGTAGAGAATAAACTATTAATTGTGACTTTCTTCTTCCTTTTGTATTTTGGAGGTGGTCTTCCTAAATCCCTTTCTTCTGTGTACCACCTCTTCCTCAACCCTTTGGAAAAGGAAAAGGTAAACTATTTGCCATTTGCAAGGTAAAGCCATTAGCGCCTCTGAAGCAGTATAGCTGCTCTGGTAATGGCAAATTGATGATATTGTATTGCTTGACTGAATCCTAATGGAGCTAGCTGATCGTGCTATTTAGAGTATAGTTTAGTTTAAGGAGTTTTCTAGTAAGTGCATATAAAAATTTAAATGTAAGATTTCTCTTTATGCTCAATGTTCATTTTAATATTTGAAGTACATTAAGCCTAATTAACTGTCTCAAACTTTATAAATGTCTGGCAACTTATAGTGCTTTCACAAATATTTAAAATTAATTCCTTTAGGAATAATCACTATAAGCAAAATCTATACTTAATGAAGCAAAAATACTCTATTTTATGGTTCTCATTGAAATATAAGTAGAAAAATTCTCATATGTCTTGTCCTAGAGAATAAATGCATGTTTTAGCACTTAACTGAAATAAGGCAGTTTCATGGGGCTGTATTATTTAATGTGGCTATATTTCAGCTAGCTGTTACGGGAAGACGAAAGACTTTTAAAATAAAACTTGATTCCATATGTAAATAATGCAGATTATATTTTCCTCTTGGGGTTCTTTTTTATTGTAACAGTTATTTAGTAGACTGTCTGTAAACTACTGCATCAAATACCTTATCAGTGTGCGATATTGCTGTTTGCAGCATCAGCTTCCACTTCCATATATTGTTTTTCCATGCAGTATGAGGGCTCTGATAAACTCTTGAACTGTTCTAATAAGTAGATGAGAGCTTAAGTGTCTGGGTAGTAGACATAGCTAAGCACGGTTTCAACTAACTTCTAGAAATCTAGGGTAAGTCGACCTTCCAGAATTGTAGTTTGGAATGAGTAATGATGTGCATTGTTCAGCATAGGTGTGCGTACTCTTAGGCAGTTGACTGTGTGCGTATTCAAGTTTCTGTTCTTGTTTAAAGTTTGCAGACATCTTGGGGCTGCTTTTTAAGCAGCTGTTCTGTGCATTAGCACAGTGTCTTCTGGGGCCTATAAAAATGAAAAAAAATGATTGTAACTTTGATCCTACAAAAGATGTGTGGGTTTAAGTGGTCCAATTGAAACAGATTTAAAAAAAACCAAACCAAACAAAAAAAAAACCCAACCCAAACCAAAAAAAACCCCAAACAACCCAAAACAAAAAAACCCACCTTGTTGCTATTACCGTATTTTATCAGAGGATGCATTGAGGTAGAAGTACATATTCTAGATCAACCTTTTTGAGATTTACAATATTATGGTCACATGAATTAAGAACTAAAACTTTCAGTCTCTTTCTGGAACTTCCTTATTCTGATTTATGCAGAAATGTTTTTAATCCTAAGAACCTCAGAATGTATAAAATCTTACAAAGTATGATGATTACATTTGTGTTGTAATACTGTCCTGTCATAAGTAAGTGTGAAGCTGTTTTTATTTTAAAATTTTACTCTGTAAACACTATTCACATTTGGAAAATCTGAAATATATTGCCTGAAAATGCTCTTTCTCTCTTTAAAGGATACCTTGATTGTGTGGTCTGAAGCTGAAAATTATGATTTGGCACTTAGCTTTCAAGAAAAAGCAGGATGTGATGAAATATGGGAAAAAATATGTCAGGTAAGTTTGTTAAATATAAGATTGAGACATTTAAATCATCTTAATGTTTGCATTCAAAATTTTTAGGCCGTTTTAAGAGGTGAATCTGAACACAGTAGATAGAAAGTAAAAACTGTCATCTTAGCCACCTCCCCCAAATTTTACATGTTTGAGTTTGAAAACTGTCCTTCCTCCAGAAATTTGATACGAAGTTAAAACTGTGTTTGGGTATTTCGGGTTTTTTTAGAGCATTTTCAGATCTTTTTGCTGAACATAACTTTTGAGTTCTGTTATCGCCCAAGGAAATTTAGCTCAGAAAGAGTGCTTAAAAAGTTTCATAACAATTAATTTCATAATTAACTTTTTCCAAGTTGGCCAGAAGGGAAAAGGTCACCTGTCCAAAGTTTTATTGTAGAGAGAAGAATGTATGTGATTATAATGTATTTCTCATGGATTTAACCGTATCTTGTTCATATTTCTCTTTCTGCGTTTCTCATTCTTCTCTTTCTCTTATCTCATTCTTCTGTTTCAGGTGAGGGGGATACTGAGTTTCTGAACAAAACCTTTTTCTGTGTAAATGTGACAATATGTTTCTGTTGACTGTCAGGGTGTGAAAGATCAATCTGAGAGTTGAAGTAGGAGGTAGCTCTATCCCTGTATTATCACCTCAAAGCTGTAATTCATACAGTTTAAGGAAATTAAACAATTTATATGTAGCATGTATATATTTTAATATGTGTTAATTAACGTGTTGTATTTTACCACTACAACTGGATGACTATATAGTCACTGAATCAGTATTGTTTCTGGATAGCATTTGGTCAGGTATTAACTATTGACAAATACCCAAAAGAGTTTAGTCAGTATATTCACTGATGTTAGTTCCGTTTGCCAATTCTTGTTTGGGTTTTTTCTTCCATTCCAATTATTACAACTTTTCTTAATTTCTATGCTACCTTAGGTGGGTTTTCTCTAAATTTGTCTGATTCTCTCTCTATGCACTCTCTTTCTGTTCTTAAACATCTAGTTCTCTCTACTCTGTCTTTTGCAGTTTGTTCTCACTGATTTCAGAAATAAAAGAAATCTGGTTTCATAATTGCATGGGTATAGATCATTCCCTTTTTTAGGAATGAGTCTTTTCAACAGTTTACCACTTATGTAAATAAGTACAGAAACTTATGTAAATAAGTACAGAAATATTTCCAGGAACTTTAGCAGTCAAAGGACCAAAAGTTGGGGACAGAAACCAAATGGGGGAAAGGGGAAATTGTGTTCTTGGGAAACACCCAGATAAGAAGCCCAGCTTCCTCAGCCTCATGTAAAGATCTAATATTTTTGTAAGAAACCAGTGTCTTTACATCCTGTTTTGAGGCCATCCTATTGTATTTGTCTAGTGTGCTTTAAAGATCTTAAGCTTCCTCAGTCATTAAAAGCTTCTTCTAAAAGAAAAACTTTGATACCACTTATGCTGGAAGTGGTTGCTGATGTATAAGCAGAACAGTATGTGGGTTTTAACAGCATTCTGGATTTTAATCTAAGTGTAGGCTTGCTGTTATCCATGAAGAATTATTTCTCCCAGATTTTTTTTGCTGATTTTCAAGATTAAAAAGAGCAGTACCTTCTACCATTGTACACAGCAGTGCCTTTCTGGATTTGACATATCAGACTCCAAGCAGATACTACGATTAAGATGTCATTAAAGCTGAAACACTTTGGTGCCCAAGCATGTGTGTCTGTTTTTTTCCACTAATTTGTACTTTCTGCAGTTTCCTCGTTGTATCTCTAGAGAGATCTTTGCAGGTCCTGTACCTTGTTTATCTGAGAGCTCCAGATTTCCACTACTCTTTCGTTAATGTTGGTTTGGAGTTTTCTGTTCTTAAGAGAGGATTCTGTGCCTCTGTTGAGTATTTGGAAAGTGCACAGTAACCAATTTTGACTTGCAGCTCTCCAGAACTGAAAACAACGATTAAATTAACAAGACTGGCCTCTCTTCTCTGTTTGAGGTAGCAGAAGCTTTGAAAAGCATCAAGAGCAGTTAAATAGCCTATAGATAAATTTTTAAAGCTATCACTGCAATAATGTAATACTGGTTTGCATTTGAAAATCTGTCAGCAGAGAATAAAGACTGGAAACAAATAGTTTAGTTCAGTAGTCTATTAAAAAGTTGTCATCCATACAAGTAATTATGAATTTCCTTTTTTATTTGAAATAATCAGAAAATGTAGCTTTTTTCTTTATTCTTCCTCCTTTTTATAGAAAATAGACTTAAATATCTAATGTAGAAATAATTTTGTAAAGCCTTCTGTTTGAAGAAATCTTTTCATTATCTCTTATTTTCCAAACCAGCTGTACTCAATGTCAAACTTACATTTGCACTTCTATTTTGGCCATACAAAGAAAAAGCGTGTGACATTTGAAATGGTATTTTAAAAAAAGTGTTCAAGTAAACATTAAACTCCACTTTTTTGAACACATCTTATTTTGCAGGTTCAAGGCAAAGACCCTTCTGTCGATATTACTCAGGACCTTGTCGATGAATCTGAGGAAGAACGTTTTGATGATATGTCATCACCAGGTCTAGAATTGCCATCTTGTGAATTAAGTCGACTAGAAGAAATTGCAGAACTGGTGGCATCTTCATTGCCTTCACCATTACGTCGTGAAAAACTCGCACTAGCACTGGAAAATGAGGGCTATATTAAGAAGCTCTTAGAAATTTTTCATGTGTGCGAAGACTTGGAGAACATTGAAGGACTACACCACTTATATGAAATTATCAAGGGAATTTTTCTTTTGAACAGAACTGCACTTTTTGAAGTCATGTTTTCTGAGGAATGTATAATGGACGTAATTGGATGCCTAGAATACGATCCATCTTTATCACAGTCACGGAAACACAGGGAATTTCTGACTAAAACAGCAAAATTTAAAGAGGTGATTCCTATATCTGATCCAGAGCTGAAGCAAAAAATACATCAGACGTACAGAGTACAGTATATTCAAGATATGGTCCTACCCACTCCCTCAGTTTTTGAGGAAAATATGCTATCAACACTTCACTCTTTCATCTTTTTTAATAAAGTGGAAATTGTTGGTATGTTACAGGTAAGTTTCAGAATTTCACAGTCTGTCTATTTGCACTCGGGCAAAGAAAGTTGGATAATTTTGCTTGGAAAGATTGAGGTGCTTCGGTGGAACTTTCACTTCTGTAATTCTGAGAGTCATTTTGAAGTATGACATAAAAGGTGTGGATTTGAGTACTGAGCTGTTAAATATATGTTCTTAAATTTCAGATTTTGGACTAGATTCTCTGTAACTGATTTAAATGGAGCAAACATATGTAGAATCTTGAATTAGGTTGTTTGGAAGGAATAGGGCTGTTTGCATTTTGAAGGGTTGATTTTGTTAGGGGTTTTTTTTCTGCATTTTGGGACTTTTTAGGCACTACAGTTAAGGATAATTTTTGTCATGTTACCATGACCAAAAAAAAAATCAAATTACTTCACCTAAATTTCACAAATACAGTCTCATACCAGGATATAACTGTTTCTAATTTTGAAGTAAATTAAATCAGTTGTTTGGAAAGTACAGGTTCAGAACATAACATTGCCTTAGGTGCGTGAATGTTTTCTTAGTTTGTCTTGTAAGTCCCTAAATAATACTGCTTGGAATTACCAATTTTTTGTGACGTATGTCTTACTGCAAATTTAAAGAGATTACATGATGCTTTAGATATCTGACCTACATGTCTTAAGCATTCTGCACCAACCCATGAACTTCCTGAACTGTGTAGAAATAGGTGGCACATCACTTCCTAAAACTTTCAACTAACTCATCAAAGTGTTCTAGCACATGTATTTTGGTTTGTATTATCTTAATTCTCCTAACGTGTAATAAACGAATAGCCACTGTCTTTATGGGGGCTGTCTGATCTGGAGAAATGGATAAAGTACTAGATGCTACCAATTACTTTAATCATATTTATCTTCTGTTGAGTCTCAGAATGCACCGTGTTTAATTCCAGGGAAAATACAGCAAAGGAGAGTGAAAATTCCTTTTGCAAGCGCATACAGCAAATCATTGTCAAAACTAGGCCTCCCAACTTTTTACCACACTCGGTTGATCAGAATACTGATATTATTTAATCCACTCTCTCGGAGCTTTAATCTGTCATGTCCACACATGAAGTATTTGATAAGCAGCCAGATGTGCAGGACATCACCCAGGCCTAGCAGCTGAGGCATGTGCTTTGTGGAGCAGCCACTGGAGGCCTGGTGGAACACCTGGGGTATCTTCAGTAGTGCTAGACCCCACCTTATGCCCAACTGATGAACCAAACTTTATGTCTGTATGTCTATCCTTGATAAAGTCACAAATGTGTATCTGAAACAGTCAGAAGGTTTTACCATTTTGGAATGGCCAATTTGAGAAGGCTGACAAGCCTGACTTTGAGAGTGTGCTGAAAAAGATTCAGTTAAGGGGTCTCAACTTGCGTATCCAGTATGAATAGTGTCTCTAAAATAATCTTGACCTCTTTCAAGGGTTGCTAAAAGCAAAGTCCTGAGGATGATACATTTTCGCTTGAGGAGAGGAGAGGGGAAGAATTATTCAGGAGTCTTGGTGTCAGTGGCTGATTCTGAGAGGGATCTTGAACTTTGAAAAGGGAGCTGGGCAAGGAGAAAGGGGACCTGATCCTGCAAAATCATTAAGGGCATGTTTGTCAGAAATCCTGAGGTGACTTGATCGAGGACTAGTGGCTGATTAGTTTCCTTTTTTCTGTCTCTTACAACCTGTGTTACATTAATGGCTGTAGGGTGAGCTTGGGTTAGAATATCAAGGTTTAGTGTGGTTGTAAAACTTGTTAGTTGCAGTTTACAGTTGAAATAGAGGCTCAGATCTGATTTTGGTTTGTTGTGTGACCGCAGGTTTCTGAACCTTATCTTCACTTCTGTTGCTGTTGTCTATGGTTGAGAATAAAGTATACTCCCTGTGCAGTGGAGCCAAAAGAATTAGCATTGCATAATTTTCAAAGTTCAATAACTACTTCAAAGTGCTCAAGTGCTTTCTACAGCTTTGAGGAGCCAAGAATGGTAGCACACAAGGAAGAAAATATATCCTGTGCTATATTGCATTTCCTAGTCCTTTCACAGTAGAGCTCTACTGCATTGAGGGCGAGCTCCCCGAGTTTATAAATTAGAATGTTGGGAATTCTTTGACATTGACAGTAAGTTCTTGGTTTTGACGGGATTAAAAGAAGCTATCACAAATTATATGTCAGTTGCATTTCTAAGAGTTAGAAGGCTTGCTTGCTTGGTTGATTTTTAAAGTTCTCACAGTGTAGGTCTAAGTCAAGGTTTAAACCTACTTACCTGGCATTTATTTATTCATTTATTTATAGAGCAATATGTCAGGTTGCACCTTTCTGTAATCTCTGCCCCCTAAAGTTTCATTCTCCCCTTTACTTTCTCCACAGTCCATGTATAAAACGTATGATACTGTTCCTTTTCATTTCTTTAAGCAGAATAAATAAAGTTCTGAGAACAAAATTAAAAGATTGGTTTTGTTGATTTCACTTCTGTAACTAATTCTTACGGAACTTCTTCCACTAGTGTGTGGTTTAACATGCATTTCTGTAGCTGGTTGTATCACAGTCCTTTGCTGGGGGGGGTGTGTGCGCGCTATTTCATGGAAGATTTAAAGTTGTCTGTAATTGGAGTCCCTGGCATTCTTTATTCTAGATTTTAAGAGATCCTGGTGCTCACTAGCCTTACATGTGTACTTAAGAAGCTGATTCTTTTATAAGTCATTATTAATTGAAGAGTTTCTGGGGTGCTTCATGGTAGTTTATTAGGAGTCATGGATGAGTCTCAAGTTCTTAGTTGATGCATAATAGAGATTGTTATGCTTCTGCAGGTTGTATCTCCTGGGCCATTGATGGTGTGACAAAAGAGCAATCTTTTTACGAAATTTTACTTCTCAGATTAAAAGTAAACTCCCTGAGCAGCTGGTATCCTGTGACATACTGTAACTATTGCATGTGCAACTGAGTTGTTTTCTATTCTGTTCTTTTGTCTCTCACTGGCTGTGAAGAAAAGGAGAATAAAAACTGTTACCTCCATTGTTAGAAAAAGATGAGCTCTAAAGAGCCCTTTTCATGCCAGGCACTTTGCAGTACCTTCATCTCAAATTAGCTCAGCCATACCTTAGTTGCAGAAAAGTGACTAGAAATTTGTACGAGACACTGTGCAGATTGTGCTTTATGTTTTTTGGTAGGCCAGGTGACTTTACTCAGAATTACCACTGTGTCTTAAGATACTTGATTTCAAGATAGGACATTTGAGGTCATTAAAGGTCACTGACATTTAAGGTCAGTTTTTCAGTTATAAATAGTGAATTCTGTAAATAATAATATGCTGATTCTTAAGAATTCTGGCTTTATTGGGGGAGATTTTCGGCATCTTTTTTTAAAAAAAATAATGCTGTAGTCGTCAAAGATACCTGCTTCAGTGATTTCACTTTTTTTGGTAGGTAAATAACTTTTGCCCATTCTGAGGTAAAACCAAAAATAGAGAGAATGGGTCACCTTTGGCACTGAGGGTTATGAACTGTATTCCTCCTTCCTTCTTCATTAAGGTTACTGTTCCCGTAATCTTTATAATGGGCTGTTCTGAGAAACTGAGGTTAGTTTATTTGTGATTTAATTGTCTAAGATCCATCGTTTTAAGTAACTAGTCAAGATCTTCCTAAATTAGATACTGTTGGTCATGATGGATAGTAAACCCACAATACCAGTATTTCCAGTATACAGAATTAACTGCTGTGGAAACCTACTCAATTACAGGTTTTATGATTCGCTGTATGGTAAGATATGAAAGAGGTATATAACGTTTTTTTCCAATTACAGCCCCTCCTAATATGCTCTTACTGCTTGGGCTCCAGCCTGTTCTAGTCTTGAGATGCCATAGCCACCAAGAAACCTTGCTGAAACATGGAGTTCGCCAAGCTTTGAGAGTGGGGGTGGGACAGGTAAGTGGTGTTTCTTACTTTATATGACGCTTTTTTGCAATTTTAAAAATATATACGAATGTTCACACTGGAGGCCACCAGTTCTTTCCCTTTGTATTATTAACTAGTTCTTAAAAACCAAAAACTTGCAAAACTGCGCCATAGAGTGAGCAAACACTGTTTCCTCTCGTTCTCTCCCCCCTTTCTCATTGGCATGTTCTTTTTACCAGCAAGATGCTGTGATGTTTTTATTTTCCGGAATACAGAATATTGTTAGGATTACTTTCAAGCATGTGCATTTAGACTTCAGAGTCTTTTATTTTCAGGAAAGTGGACAGTGGAAGGGGAGAATTGGATATATGTTAAAATAATTTATGTGCCTAGTAGAGAGTAGTCACATGGCATTGCTGTACTGGTGAATCAACTTTTTTAAATACAGAAATCATATTACTGATAGTCCCTATCCCACTTTTCAATAACTAAACAATTGTAGGCATTCAGGTATATCTGTATATTTTACTGGATTTATATATAACAATAGGATTTTTTGAAAAGTGGTTTTACAGATAGTTATTCTTAACAGAACCCCATTTATGTAAATGTAGTTATCTGTAGTTGTTTTAGAGGAAGAATTATATCACTGCATGTTGGTAGTTTTGCCCAAATGTATTAGGATTGGAACATCTTCTGCCAGTCTGCTGTTTGCAGTAGTTGGCTCAGGAATAACTCTGCAGATTTACTTTCAGCAAAATTTACCTTGCAATAAAGTGTAAAAGGATGCCACTTTCTGGGGGAAATGACTTAGAAATTTGCAAGTGGTGCATGCTAATGATTTCTGAGATTAGCTTTTTCATTGTAGGAAATGATTTTCAATGCGTACAGAAACTGCACATGTGATCAGGTGGAACCTGCTGTTGTTTCCGTGTGTTGTCTCAAGTGGAAATAGCTTACTGATAGCAAATGAAGGCATGTGTGGGAAGGCATGTGAGATAAAGGAGATTGAAACATTTTAAACTATGAAATCTTCTGGTGAGGCAGCAGGAAGGAATGCATGTTTGAAGCTGTAATTCTCTGTTTGCTGATAATGTTTTATGAAATTTCCATTTTCTGGGCTGAAATATTATTTCTGTGTAAAATGAATATGGAGGTGGAAAACAGGAAGGAAAGTATACTCTTTTTCTGGCTTAGGTGTCATTGGGCTTGGATTTTTTTTTTTTTTGAGAAAGGGATGCTTTTCATCGTTTATCTGTAATCACACACATGAAGTATCTGATAACTGAAAGTTAATTAAATTTTAAGAGAGGCCTGCTTTTGAAAAATGCTTTTTTAAGTGCCTTCTGGGAGGAGAAGGGCTGCTTTGAAAGTTGAATCACAAATATAAATAGTGTCTTTTTTGTGATCCTACTTTGTTTGTGGGTTTTCTTGTTTTTAAAGTCATAAATGATTGAGTGAGTAGATGGCCTGGCTTAATTTTATCTTCATGAACTTTGAAAGGTATTAAATCCTAGGGGCATCTACTTAGATCTTGCAAAAGCATAAATGAATATACTTAGTGTTTGGTATATGCATGGTTTACATACTGCACATTTAATAATTTCTGTGCATGGAGAAAATAGCTAGATTCTACAATTACCCTGTAAAGTATTGTTTGCAGTTTTGGCTTTTTGGAAAACAGTTGTGACCTTCTTCACAGCTTCTAAGATAGATCCAAATGGGTTTTGGTATTTGTCTGCATGAAGAGGCCAGATAGTGCAAAGAGTTATGCATTTGCACAGTGTTCACTTCACAGACATATTTTGGGGAATTTTTGCAAGTCAGGAAAAAAAACCCCAAACCAACAGAAAACACTTAAGCTTGTGTAATTCTAGCATTTGGTGTTGGTGCTCTGTGACTTCTAAAATATGTGAACTGTGCTCTTAGACTGCATTTCTATAAATTGTTAGGAATGTGTCTTTAGATATGCTGCCCTTGTCAGTAATTTTACAGCTTGAGAGAGAGAATTTTGTATTTAAAATGTTCATTGCAATCACAATTTTTCTATAAATGTGAGAGGGTGGTCATGTTTCCCGTCAATAACAACCTGTCTACCTTTCATTAAGCATTTGGAATGAGACAGCGCCCAAACGCATTTCAGGGCTAAGACGGAACTGTGAAGTTAGTAATAAGTTGTTTTTATTTTCTTGGAATAACTGCCATTTACTGCATATTATCCATGTAAGGGTGGGATGTTTTGAATCACTCAGATCCATCTTAATTTGTCTGATTTTAAATAGATCACGGTTGTTCTGAGGCCTACAGATTTCAGATAATCCTATTAATTTAAAATTACAATGTATTTAATGCAGTTTGCGGAGAGGAGGTAGTGTGAGAAATGCTTCAGTATTATTTTTAATACAGAATTGTAAAATATTTTGTTATAGTATATATGTGGAGGGTTGAAAAACGGAAGTGCAGCTTTCCCCGCCACCTCTGCCTCTGGGGCTCTGCACTGGGTCAGGAAGGAGACCCACGTATCACCAGCAGTGCAGTGGCTCCTCCTCTCCTTCCACATTGTGACTTTAAAAAAATAATTTGATACTTTGGGTAATACTGTGTACCTTTTTTATGCAGAAGCACACTAATCATGGCTCTGGCATAGCTAAATGCTGAAATAATCTTCCCTGTGATCATTCTGAGGTATTTCTGTGGTATTGACTTGGTATTGGTATTATGAAGGAGGTGAAAAGTTAATTTCACAGTAAGAATGGAAATAGGGGTTACACTTTCCAGTTGGGGATAAGCATGTATCTTCTCAAAAGTTTTGATAGATTAGTTTTACATCTTGATCAAAATAGCAAAAAGAGAAATGAAAGCAAACTATTTACCCTTTTCTTAAATGCATTGCTAATCATGGAGAATAACTTGCATGTTCTTCAAAAGAACTGGATTTTATGGGGTTTGGTTTTTTTATTTCAGTAAACAAGTATATCAGTATCTCTACTGTGGGTTAGTTATGTTACCTGCAATGGCTAATGAGTTAAGTACTAGAACAGAAAACTTACCAAGCCATATAACAGCTGGATAGCCGGTAGACAAACACCCTTGTATTCTTTCATAACAGCTTAAGTTATGTTTCTTGGAATCAAAGACCCTAATAGTTGTTTTGAACATGTTTGACTGTTGAAATCTGAAACTTTACATTTCCAGTGCTTGATCCTCCACAGTGAATTTCAGTAAACTTCACATGAGGCCTCTCCTATCTCTTTTTGGTTTGATTTTGAAGCAGTGACAGAAACAGCACCTGAAATTGTGTCCAGAAATCATTCTTTGTTCATTATCACTAGACTGTTGGGTCAGGTTAGAAGCACAGCATCAAACAAGAGGAAACGTGTGGCATATCCTAAATATAGGGTTTACCTTACAGTGTGGTGAAATGCCTGGTAGGGTAGTAGCTCCTGCCAACCTATTTTGGGTTTATCTATGTTGTGCAGTGCCATGTAGAGATCCTGGATTGGGTTTTGACAGCATCACAGCTGCATTAGCATGGTGTGCTGTCGGAACTAAGGTACTCATTTTCTCAGCAAGGCTGCAAGGTGAGCCTGGATGAGGTACCTAGCTAATTTTCAATGTAAGAAAGTTTATGTGGATGTTATCTGAAGTTCTGTCATAGTTCTGCTTTATGCTGTGTAAACATAAGCAAGGCAAGTTGGGTTTCTAGCACTGTGGTTTTGGGATGTAGGGATATTGCACATGGTGTTACTGATTTCACAAGAAACAAGACTCTGGCACCTTTTGAAAAAATCTCTTCGTATCTGATGTGCAAGTATCTTTTTCAAGCATGTGCTGTCTTATTGCTGTGTAACGTTGGGGAAAGGATAGGGGAAGGTTTATTTCTGTTTTAATAATCTTCTGGTTGTTAGGATTGTAAAGGTTATGGGAAATTAAGCATTGCTGCTACTTTCAGTCTAAATACATGTTTGTAATGTGTTGGCTGCTGTTTGTAGTTTTGCTAAGGTAGAGCAGCATGAAAAATAATGTAATGGTTTTTGATTGCTCCCAGCCAGAATGCCCAATAAATGATGTACGTAATAGGAACAGTTATTTTGATTTGGTTTGATTTGAATGCACTCTTTTCACAACACTGGGGAGGAAGAATCTCACCTCACTCCTGTGTTACGCCCTTGCTTTAGTTCGGCTGCAAAGATCTCATAACATTTCAAAGACATATATGTGGGAGGGGCTGAGTGGGAGATCATGTTTATAAATATATGTAAACAGTTGAAGCAAAAGTATTGTAGGTGCTTTAGGGGGACAGGTGTGTGACAAGGGGGAAGGAAGTTATAGGAGAAATCAGACAAAATGTTGAGAATGGCAGTAGAAAATAGAAAAAGGACAGCCAAAAGGCAATTCAAGATAGGTTGTAACTGAGAATGAAGTGTTGGGTGGGGTGGTGTTGAATGTGATAAAAGCTCAAAAACAAGTTTCCTATCAATTTGTTTGAAAATTGAATTAGAAAGTTGATACTGGTATGATTAACTACAGTACACAAGTGTATATTCTCTTAATTGCAGGAGGCATGGTTTAGAAGAACTTCATATTATACTTGGATGCCTTTTCATATTGTCAGATAAACAAATGGTATTGTTTTGCCTTTGTAGGAAGATGAAAAATTTCTGACAGACTTGTTTGCACAACTAACAGATGAAGCCACAGATGAGGAGAAAAGACAGGAATTGGTAAGAAATCTGTAAAATATACATGAAATGGACAGTTACTACATCTTGACTACGTGCATCTTTTTTTTAATTACTAACTAGTATATTATTCCTGTTCTTCAGGTAAATTTTCTGAAAGAGTTTTGTGCGTTCTCTCAAACACTGCAACCTCAAAACAGAGATGCATTTTTCAAAACATTGTCAAATATGGGCATACTGCCAGCACTAGAAGTCATATTGGTAAGTCAGCTCAATTTTACTTGTGATAACAATTTTGTTTATCTCCAGAGAGGTCTTTTTTTTTTTTTTTTAAAGTAAGTATGCCAAACTTCAGTCACATGGTTTTCTGAAGTGTATGCTTCATTTGTCTTGTCTTAGCTTGTACTTAGTTTGAGATTCAAAACATTTAAAATATTTTTGTAAAACTTTAAAAGCAGTTACAATATGACATTGGTAAGTGCCCTGGCATTCTTTTACTTTTGTTTTCTCATTCACTTTGCTATCTTTACATGCTGCTTGGTGTGCAATTAAGTAAGAAAATAGGGAAATAGACCAAAAGGGCAGGGAAACCATATTTTGCCCAACAGTTGTCAAATGTACGAAGAAGAGGTTAGAGTCAGTTCAGTTTTAGAATACAGGTTTAGTAACAGTTAGGTATGACTTGTAAGTAGGAATTAAAATGCTTTCTGTTTTTTGTTCAATTTAAGCCTTTTCTTCTAAGGAAACATAAATTATTTTATTTGACATTTCCAGGGTATGGATGATGCACAAGTACGAAGTGCAGCCACTGATATATTCTCATATTTGGTTGAATACAACCCATCCATGGTACGAGAGTTTGTCATGCAGGAAGCGCAGCAGAATGATGATGTAAGTAGAGCGTCCCCAGAAATTACTGTTTTATATTTACAATTTTATTAATGACATGAGCCCTAGTTCTGGAGCTATAAGTATGGGCTAAGTGTGGAATATAGTCAGGATGGCTACAGGGTACTGAACTACCGTGTTTTTAAAAGTTGTGTTAGTCAGGTGAGATGAGTGTTCGCCTGTTTCCATTGGGTATAAAGACGAAAAGGTTACCATAAACCACCATTTTGGCTAACGTCAGCTGTCATACAAGCAAACCAAAATGTTTTTGAACGACGGCCTCCTTAAAATGCAAAATACAAATTGCAGCCTTGATCTTAGCATGTACATGTGTTTTTAATTTACTTGTAAGAAACCGGTGTTCAGTTTAATATCACACACCTTGAAAG
Organism: Grus americana; assembly: GCF_028858705.1. NCBI lineage: Eukaryota > Metazoa > Chordata > Aves > Gruiformes > Gruidae > Grus > Grus americana. Next base: position 52,713,197 of record NC_072856.1, on the reverse strand, counting down.
TGGAATTATGGTCCTAAGTGTTTAAGAACCCTTTTTGACAGAGGTTTACATTTCCCAGAGGTCCTCTGTAGCTGATTAATACAGAATGCTAGCACAGAACTAGTAGTAAGAAATGTATTTCAAAGTGGTATTCAGTGCAGAAGAAACGTTGTGCTGCCTTTTCCATAGAGGAGAGAGTTAATGTTTTTTCTTGTATCTGCCAAAAACATGCTGGAGAACAGGAAACTTCTGGTGCTGCTACTTCTGTACTGGAAGAAAGAGGCAGCTGGGACAGGGAATATCGCTGTTGGTTCCAGCCACTTGAATCTGATGGCTGTCCTCTTTCATGGGGAACAGTGGTAACCAAGCAGCTTTAGTGTAGGGATTCCTAAATGTAAATATTATTTTCTACTTTGATGTGTTATTCTTGTTTTCGGCAAATACATGGTGGGGTTATTTTTAGGTGAAAGTAATCTTATCGTATTCAACAGCATTGTAAAATTTAATGTTGAATGTTTGTGGAAATAAAACTCTTAGTATGTATTCTAAAGGGGGATACAAATTAAAATGTCTGTACTCTGAAAATGCTTCCAGAAATCACTTGAATTTTGAGACTGTTAAATATCCACCTCTGTACTTTTTATCTTTTGGCATTTCAATTCAGAGTAAATTCTAAATTAGATTGTTAATTTCAGAACCATTTTTAGTTGCTTTGAAAGATTCTTCTTCACTGCTTGCACCTTACTGTTGAACCACTGACCAAAAGGTGTCACTGGCACGTAAAGTTCATTTGTTTCTGTTAAGTTTGGGGTTTTTTTGTTTGGTAGTTGTTTGCATTTTACAAAATTTTTGCTAGAACACCATTTTTAACCAGGCAGTAGCTCTTTTAGAAGATAATTTCTGATTTGGGGCAAGGGAGTAGCATTAGAATTGATTTTTGCGCTTTTTTTTTTTTTTTTTTCTTCCTCCATTAGGATATATTACTCATTAACCTCATTATAGAACACATGATTTGTGACACAGATCCAGAACTTGGAGGGGCAGTGCTACTTATGGGTTTGCTTCGTACTTTAGTTGATCCAGAAAATATGCTTGCTACTGCCAATGTAAGTAAATACCTTCAAATGAAATTAGAGTTGGTTTTTGTGGAGTATTTGGTGATATGTTACATATATAATTTTTTTTATTTTTATTCTTTAGAAAACAGAAAAGACAGAGTTCTTGGGTTTCTTCTACAAACATTGTATGCATGTTCTGACAGCCCCTTTATTGGCCAATACTACAGAGGACAAGCCTAGCAAAGGTAATGCCACTCTGGGTATGGGGCTGATCAAGGCTGTTGAATGTCAATGTTTGAAACAGAGTAACTGTCAAAGGACATTTTCTGTCTTAAAGAGAATCTGAGACTATGATATGTAGTTCGATGTAAAATGTTGGTTCATGATTTAGTCATTTGAATAATTCATAAGAATAAAATTCAGCAGAGATATCTGATTTAAGTAGTGAAAAGCACTTGCTGCAGCTTTTGTTTCAGCAAAAATAGAAATATTTGTATAATTTTTAGTAACTCATGGGGCTGTTCAGTGACAGAGACTTGTAAACATGTGTAAATGTTTTTTAAGGCCAGGGATTACTAGAGAGGATGTGAAATTGCCCCTGAGGTGTGTATCACAGTACTGTGCTGAATTTGAGGACATTGGTTCTAAATCAGACTAAGAAAGCAGAGATCAGTGATGAAGTAACTTTTTTTGCTGGCTACTAGTAGCAGTACTGTTTGTTTATTAATATTACAACACATCCAAAATAGATGTAAAAGGAGGTACATGAAAGATACATAAACGTTCTGTAAACTTTTAAATTTATTGTCTAGATTTCTAAAGGATTAGTTAAATTAATGTTTTATCTCAACTGGCTTCCGGATAGATTGGAAGTGAGATTTTTACTATTTAAAATACTTGTGTTCTTTAATGGTAAGTTCTGTACTCTCTGAACCTTCAAACACTGATTCAAAATGGACAAAATGTAATTGTTCCTATAGTTTAAGAGGGTTTCCTGCCATATCTGTATAAATAGAAAATATTCAGTCCATAACAGGCTTGTTCAATTTCTGTTTTAAAGACTAAACATACCCTCCAGCATGTTGTCTAAACTATCTATGGGAATATACAAGAACTTGGAAATGTTTACCAGACTGCAGTTGAGTATTTGAAGTTAGCCTCTGAAGGCAATATCCTAGATATATTTAATTATTTTGGGTTTGTTTTTATTACAGATGATTTTCAGACAGCCCAACTCTTGGCATTAATACTGGAATTGCTAACTTTCTGCGTAGAGCATCATACCTATCACATAAAGAACTACATAATTAACAAAGATATCCTGCGAAGGGTACTTGTTCTCATGGCCTCAAAGCACGCTTTCTTGGCATTGTGTAAGTTTGAAAGCGAAGCAATAAAATAGTATTTTGTGAATGTGAAGTGTTGCGTATCCTCATTCTTCTGGAAGAAAACTGTTCACAGATCATGACAATTTTTAACTGAATACAGAAATTCTGTTATACTCTGTTTCTCATACCAATTTAGAGATATGTCAGCTAGTATTAGCAACTAATTTTGCATTTATAGATATCTTTTTTTTTGTCCTGAAAATCAGAAGGATTTTTCTTAATCTCAATGGAGAGGTGAATTGAAAGGATGGAATCTCAATATTGAATAGCCTAAGAGAACCATTATAAGTTTTGATTTTTTTTTTAGTAGAAATTATCAGAAGTATTTAATTAGAGATACAGTTATCTGACTGCATTAAACCACACAGAAGCTCAGTGTGCTGCTCTTCGAACTCTGTTAGTTTCTTGACCATGCTCAGCACAGGAATAGCAAAGCAGCATGACTTAATTCTGGAAGCAAGAAAGAAATTTTTCTCCATGATTCCGTTGTGCGCATAGAATAAAACAAAGCCTAAAGTTTACTGAGCAGTACCATACAATAAGAAGTACCTTTTAAATTTGTAACTGAATCACCTGAGTTTGGTTTTAGAACCCTTGAATAATTTTTTTTCATGTACACCTAGCTGCTAACCAAAATGTGCTGCCTTATAGCAAGATGATACCCTCCTTTCTGTTTATGCATCGACATTCTAATATTTGTGTCGTCTTTGGAGTTTCAGAAAGATGCTTTACTATGTGTTTGAAGAAAATGCCATTTACCAATTTTAAAATGAGGTAGTTTGCATCCTAATCAAATAGGACTTAATTCCGTGTAATCAAACTTACATTAGAATAATAGGAATGATAAGCAAATTTCCCAGTTCTTCTACTGAGAAAATATTTCACATTTATCATAAGTAATTTTAAAAATTGAAAATACACCTTTATGTTAGTAGTAATATAGTTAAACACCAGTATATTATTTCTTCAGTGAACAGAAGTGGTTTCACTTGTACAATTATGATGGAGGATTTCTTTGTGATAAAATAGATAAGTAATCTTCAGCAGTATAGTCAAGACTGTTGAGAAGCAGGGAATAGCTGAATGTATTACCTGGTTCTAATCATGTACTGCTGAATAAGAACTGAAGCTGCAAATTGCTCTAACTAATGCTGAGTAATTTCTGGATTTTTTTTTTCTTCTAAATTTAAAAATTCTTTTGACAACACTTCTGTTTCAGGTGCCCTTCGTTTCAAGAGGAAGATAATTGGGCTAAAGGATGAATTCTACAACCGTTACATAATGAAAAGCTTTTTGTTTGAACCTGTGGTCAAAGCATTTCTAAATAATGGTTCCCGTTATAATCTGATGAACTCTGCCATAATAGAGATGTTTGAATTTATCAGAGTGGTGAGTGCTGTTATATGCTGAAGGATAATTACTGTATTGTTTAATCTTGTAGTTCAAGATGACTTTTCTTTTTGCTTGTACTCTCAATTATGCTATCATAATGGGACCATATAATACTGTATTTAAATTGACTTTCTTTTATATCACTGTTACATATTTGTACATGTTTTTTCTGATGTTCAAACATTACTGTGACTTGAAAATTAAATTCACTCGATAGTGTATTCACAGTACCCAGATTTGCAAAGACAGCAGTAATCAAGTTTCATCATGCAGATCGGATCGGCCTGTTATGACAGGAATGTAATTTGAAACTACTGCTACAAAAAACATCAAATTTAGATGTGCTCTGTGATGTCAGTTCAACAGAATATGGAAACATACAGAAGAGATACCAGTCTTTTTTGATTATAATAATGGAGTGCTACAAAGTACCTTCCAAGGGGAGTCTCTTAAAATATTCACGCCAATTCGGTTGTCTGCACACACTACTGTTTCCTCACTGTTGTTTGCACCCAGATTCTGATGAGATCCTGTACAGACTATAAATGTGGTGAGTGGAGCCAAGCTAGGGTGCAGTCAGTCATGGAGGAGTAAGTGGGTGAGGAAAAAAGGAGGCTTTGTTACCTCTTGAAACCTTCTGTGCTAATGACTTCTTACCTCTTTGAGTTGAGACTCAAGGTAGTTCAAGACTGAGATGACCTAATCATCATGGAAGAGTTGATTTTAAAATGGTTTTGAAGCTATGAAAAAAGTTAATCCATATAGGTGGCCCTGACTTCTGTGCTGTCGTCTTTCGGTACTCCATGAGATTGGGTGCTGATTTACAGTTCATGCTATGGGGAAATAAATCATCTTTTATTTTCTTACCCTCCTTTTCACATAGATATCCAGGTTGTATTTCCAGAATACTTCTTGTTATCTGTCAATAATTTTTGCCATTTTTTTTCATCCAGGTTTGTTTTTAAAGAGAGCAAACTAAAAAAAAAAGTGTGTTTTTGTTGTCACTGATGTAATACCATTCATAAGAGGTGACCTTTGAGCATGTAACCAAAGAGGAAAAAAAAATTGGTGTATTAAAATTTACGTTGCTTTGCTTATCCTTAGTAGATGGTAACTCATGTGTTTATTCTGCAGTGTATTCAGGGGCTGTGCAGTGCTAAGAAAGCCAAACAATGCACAGGAGCAGTTTTCCAGCTGCAGTATGCAGCCCTGTGCTAGTCTCAGCTGTCTGGAGTGGCTTTGGGCAGCCACAGCGCTGAACTGACATAGCAGAACAGTTGGGAGGCTTTTTTGCAAAGGACCTTGACCAGCACTGTCTGGCCACAAAGGAAAAACCTGATGTTAGTTTCTGATGAAAAATATCTTCCTTGTTCTCACCCTAAACAAATGCATTGATGAATTATTTTTGCATAAGTAATTTATTTGCAGTGAGGAAATAAACATTATGAAAGCTAAGTCTGTATCTTGTAAATTATTTTTAATTGATTACAACAGTTATCAGTTAATCTATCAATATAAAAATATTTATAAGCTACAGTGAGAAGGACCTTTTAGAATTGGTTTTGGTATAATTTTCTGTCAGGGTTTTAGATTCTTTCTATTCATGTATTTTGAAGGAGATACTGCTAGAAAATTGCTGCTTTTATGCCTGTTTCACTGATCAAATATTTGAAGCTCTAGATTTTTTAATACACTTGTATTCATAACACTCATTTTTGCATAAGCTAATTAATATGATGCTTCCTATGGAATGTTTCAGAATAATCTCTTGTTTCAATTACTTTTTATGTTGTATTTAAATAAATTCATTTGAGGGAAAATAAGTCACTTTATGTTTGTTCCTTCCTATAGGAAGATATAAAATCATTAACGGCTCATGTGATTGAAAATTACTGGAAGGCACTGGAAGATGTAGATTATGTGCAGACATTCAAAGGACTGAAACTACGATTTGAGCAACAAAGGGAAAGACAAGATAATCCAAAACTTGACAGGTAAAATGTACTAAATACTCTTCTTAGAATATTAGTGCTTTAATTCTGTTTTGGGTATATTGGTCAGTTGTTCTGTGATAGTGGGAAATGTAAGTAATTTAGACTCCTGCTTGCATCTCAGGTATTGCTGAATTTGATTAAAAGTGTGATTTCCAGATGTGTTGCTTCAAACTCTTGATCAGCTTTCAGCTAACATTAGTTGCTGGACCCCCAGTAATAATGCTAAGTTGTCATATCCTACATTTATGTATGCTGTTGTAATGAGGCTGGAAGCCTATCAAGTATCCAAAGTTCATTTGCTTAAATAACAGATTCCCACTGTTGGATTTGAAAGATTGTTCAGTTGTGAAATATCATTCTGTGGATTTTTCCTTCAAAAATTCACGTGTCAGATTTCCTTTTATTTAGTTGCGGGAGTAGATATTTAGATGAACTCTACCAAAATGACTGAGGAATAGAATATACAAAGAAATTTTCAGAGGATGCTTTTTTGTCACTGTTAGATTTGCTGATGGAGTGAAAAACAATCTGATGTGAGACTTGAATCACTCCATTTGCCAGAGCAAAAGTTCCCTTCCTTAGTACACAGTTACCCAAGGTTAAAAGGTTAGAGTGTATAAAAATAGGAAATTTAGACTTTTTACTCCATTTATTTTTGGCAAATGATATTACTTTTATGCATAGTTTCATTAAACCAAAATGGACTGCTTGTGTGAATAGTTGAGTTACTCTTAGGAACTGTTAGCAAGACTTGCTTGTTCTGTTGTCTTGAATTAGTTTGAAAACACATTAAAAAATTAATCCTGATTAGTCATACTAGGACATCTTAACATTTCAGACTTTTCTTTAGTTTTCTGCCACAAGATTTCTTAACCAGTAGTTAAATTTGAGACTTGTACAATTAAAATGAGAGTGTAATCGTAGATCTGTTTGAAAATGTTGAAGCACTTTCAAGAGTATGTACAGGACCTGAAGTTTTGAATATTAATGTTTTGCAGGTGAGATGTTATTATTTTGGCTTGTGTCAGCTAAACTTATCACTTAAACAGCTGTGACCCTCAATCCTACGAGTCTTACATTAATGCATGTGTTGGAAAGAACACCCAGTCACTTCCTTCAGTAATTTCCATCCAGTATAGGCAGTAAAACATTAGTCTTTTCTTGGCTTAAGTTGAGCTAAGTGATAGTGCATAGTTGTGCCACATAAGTTTATCCAACAGAAAATTATAGCTTCAAGAGGTCTGTAGCTCAACCAGCCCAGTTTTTACCTTCTTCCTACATCTTATATAGTGGCTGCACAAGCCCTGTCACAGTCCATGTAATTTCTTAAGTGAAACTGCAGAAATAATAAAATGTAAAAATAATAAGAATCTGTTTCCACATTTTAGCAAAGAATAGTTCAGTAAGGAAGGAGGCCAAAGATTTTTGTTGACGTGGGCCACAAAAGTATTCAGAAGAGTGCCACTTAAGTAATAGTTTTGCACTATTAGCAGAACTTGAATTTAATTGCAGTGTAAAATGATGCAGTATGTATAGATCCAGATGATAGTGTTGGCAACCAAATTATTCAGAATTAGATTTATTTTTAAAGGTACATTTAGCATTCTTCTTCAATACCTTGTAATTTCCTAATCTTTCCCTTCTGGCTTTTTCCTGCAGTCAGTAATGCAAGACCTTTTCTCTAAGCAAAATAAGCCCAGGTTGTATTATTAACATTCTGATTCCAGTGACAGAGATGTTATGAAAAACATGAAATTTCAGACTTACATTGTGGCCAGTAAATTTTGAAGAAGTGCTACACAAAATTTATTGAGGGTTTCACACTTTTGTTGGAAGTTGACTGTTAGAATCATCATCTAGCAATGAGAAGAGTGTTTTCAACCTTTCTTCCACTTCTCCTTCCCCTGTTCTTCTGGGTGCCCATCAGTGTCCCTCTGCTCCAAGACCATAATACTGCTGCTGTGAGAAAAGAAGAAAGTGGAGCTGAGATAGACCAACACTAATAATAGATCAAATAGGGAGGGAGAAGTAGCACTTGGTATCCAAGGCTCTGAAGAATGGAAAATACTGATAGTGACCAAAAATTGTCACAGGTGGATGTGGCAGGAAGAGATAGCTGTCTTTTTAATGTATCTATTTTAAACTGGAGTCATACTAAATTTAGATTTTGGGTTGTGGGTGTTGTGGGTTTTTTTTCTTTAACGCATTGGACCCCAAATACTGATGAGTTGTAAAGTATTTTCAGGAAAAAAAGTCTATAGTTTCTAAACTCTTTGGTTTGCAACTTTTTATTTACCAGTGCAAACTGTTAAACCAAGCCTGAATGCAACACTAGTGTGACATTTATTAAAATTACTTTTGATAGTGCTGTTGTAAGCTACAGAATTTTGGACAGAGTAGTCTGAATGTGCTATTAGCAGAGTTGTACTTTATTTGATTCTTTGTAAAGAGAAGTTTTTAATGATATTTGCATTGAAAATACAAAGATTCAAATTATAGAATGATTTGCTGGTATTTTTATTGCTCTATTTGTAAGCTGTCACTGTAAATGTTGAGTAGAAATTTTATTATTGATATGAGTTGTTTTTTTAATCAAAAGTTTTAAAACTTACTGTTCTGTAGCATGCGCTCCATTTTGAGAAACCATAGATACAGAAGGGATGCAAGAACCCTGGAGGATGAGGAGGAAATGTGGTTTAATACTGATGAAGATGATATGGAAGATGGAGAGGCAGTGGTGCCCCCTTCTGACAAAACTAAAAATGATGAAGATATTATGGACCCTATCAGTAAATTCATGGAAAGGAAAAAATGTAAGTGATGAGAAGAAGAATGCCATGTGGCTTATGCAGAAGCCATAACTTGTATTCTTTAGTCCTACTGCAGTGAAGGATTTGCATATACTTATTCTTAAGTTCTTAGATTTTGAAATGGTGACACCAGGTTGGTGGACCACCCCTTCAAAACAAGTTTTGTTGTCGTTAAAAGCAGAGTGGTAGAAAATATTGTTGTTGATATCTTAAAGCATTGGAATGACAATCTTAGCTGATACTCAAGTTCTCCTGTGTTTTATTCAGGGTTATAATTCAAAATTTTCAATGTAAGTGTTCAGGTGATATCATCGGTAGAATAAAAGTGCTCATTCCTGGACAATGACAACAGCTGGTAGGTGGTATGGTAGTATGGGAAAAAAAAAAAGTCTCTGATGACTCACTTTACCAAGTTGTACGTAAAGTATTAAGCCTTTTCCCAGATGGTAAAGTGATTTGTAATTAAATGTTTTGCTCAATAATATTGCTTTACTTTTGCCTTTTTTTGTTTGTTTATTTTTTTTTCTCTCCAGTAAAAGAGAGTGAAGAAAAGGAAGTTCTTCTGAAAACTAACCTTTCAGGTCGTCAGAGCCCGAGTTTCAAGCTTTCCTTTTCCAGTGGTACAAAATCTAACCTTACCAGCCAGTCATCTGCAAGTAATCTGCCCGGATCCCCAGGGTCTCCTGGATCCCCAGGGTCCCCTGGCTCTCCAGGATCAGTTTCTAAAAGTACATCTCAGATGGCAGCTATTACAACTAAGGTAATATTGAATGGACAGAGGTTGACTTCATTGTTACGGACTAGGAATTTGATTTGGCATCTCTCTCAAGTTTGTGTGAATGCTGACATGTTAAGCAGTAATGGACCGTCTGATTTGTCTGGCCTTTAGCATTTTTAAGGAGATCTGACATATATAAAAAGAAGAAATAAAAGCTGTTTTAACGCCCAAACTCTTAAAGTATGAGGCATACAACTAGCTGCTGTTGGCAGCAATCTTTACTGTGAAATACAGACAACACTTTACTCTTGTTAAATTTCACGGGGATATTTGGCAGGTAGGAATACAGAAATACTTTGGAAACGTTGCCAAATTTTGCTAGACTCCATGATGTCCCACCACCCCCATTGACAATTTCTACTATTACCATTTTTAGTATTGTTCAGAATGATGTAACTGGCACATGTGAAAGAAGTAAATGGTATAATGGAGGGGTGGTTGCTCTAAGCCAAAGCACAAACAATTTTTAATATCCTAGCATGACTTTTTTGCCTTTTGCAATAGCATGTAGTTTTAGGCTGGAACATACTGAAGTAGAAGAAGAAACCCTATTTAAAAGAGTCAGTATAACTTGCAGTGAATATCCAAACCCAGCATTTTTAAATACATTTTAGGACGCTGTTGGATTTTATCAGATTTTTGGCTAAAACTCCGTTTAAACAAAGACAAGGAAAGAGAGTTACTGGTGTTTTCTCAGCACTGGGGGAAAGATAAGGTAGTGTTGGTACAGCATCGTTCAGATAATGAGAGTTTACTTCCGTAACAAGTATTTCCATTTCTGAAAAGTCAGGTATGTATCTCAGTTCTCAGGTAACTTTGGAATAACTCTGATTCATCCTTACTTTGTAATGCCACCATACTGCTTGTTCACTTAACTTCTAGTAAAGGCAAATGAGGTTTTAGGGTTTTTCTTTCTTATAGTAGAACATGGCCTAAGAGTTTCTGTTTGGATTGCCTTCTGTTGGAAACACCTGAATGAATGAGAAGAGTTTGGCTGATGGAAGAACTCATTGACACTTCCTCTAAATCCTTCTGTGGAGGAAGAGGAAGCAGCTTTATTTCATTTATGGAAAAAATACAGTAGTTAGTCAAGTGCTTTTTAGAAGGGATAGAATTGGCTTGGAATTTAGTTCAGTCTATTCTGTATTTCTGCTCGAGGCTCATTCTCTCCCAGACAGTATAATTCCTTGAATCTGAAATGAAGTCTTTACATATGGGGCATATCGCATACAGTATTGGCTCCAAAATTTCAAATCATGGTGGCAAAAGAAAAATGTTCAGGTTACACTGCATATGCAGCGCACTGAAAAACCGGTCCTGGATTTAGGCATAAGCTACCTGTTTATAAGCTACTGTTTATAAACGTGGCACAGTCGCAAACTAGAAAGTGTTGAAATTGGGTTTTTCATTAATTATCTGATCCTGTTATTTTAGGTATAGTATACTCAGTGTTATGTTGAATGTGACTGTACAGAATGTGTGTAATTGTTTATTAAGTTATATTTTGGTATACAGTTGGTTGAAATTTTCTGGTTTGGATGTCTGTCGTTAGACACCTGAATAAGTAATACAATCTTGAGTAAAGTACCAGTAACTGTCAGTGTAGTCAAACGCTGGTTAAGCTTCAGAAATTGCAACATAGTGTAGTTAGAGGGCGTTTTAGAAGTTCATGCTGCTTCTTTATAGGTCCAGAGCTGTTTAATCTTAAAATTTGTGGTTAATTGCAATATAAGGGAGCTTTTAATATTACTAGATATGCTTTCATTTTCAGCTGCCAAGTTGTTTAAATTTTGTAACCTGTACACCTCGCTCAGTTATATTATTCAAAAAATTCTTCAAGTTACTACACATTTAAACTAGCTTTTGCAAAGACAGACTGTGTTCTAAAAGTATCGTAACTCAAAAATTCAGATTGAAGGATATTCTGTATTTGTTTCCGAAGTGCTTCCAGATTGCTCGTTGCTGCAGCTATGCTCGGTAAAAAAAAATTTGCATCTTAGAGCTGTAGTGACACTTAGCAAAACTAAGTAGATTTTTGGATTTTCTTAAATTTCAGCTGGAAGTATTTTCTCTCCAGTTGGATAGGTAAAACTCCATTTGGATTTATTAATTTAAACATTTTCCAGACAATGTCATTTTCATTCCTACTGAAGGATGTCTTTTTGTTCTGCTTCATTTTATTCAAAACTTCATAAATCAGTATGCTTATAGCAATGTTCTGTGCAAACATCATTTTCCAATACAAACGTGAAGTATCAATGTGCAAACATTTTCTTAATTATAGTAATTATGTCTGTCTTTGTAGGGAGGCCTTGTTGGGCTTGTAGATTATCCTGATGACGATGAAGAGGATGATGAAGATGAAGATAAAGAGGAAACTTTACCTTTGTCAAAGAAAGCAAAGCTTGAGTCATCATAATGGCAACTGCTGAAGAACATTACCAGTTGGGGGAAGGATATTTTTTCCAAAAACAAAACAAACCCCACAGCAAAGCAGCAATCTTTTGTGAATTACTGTGTGTGACACAGATCCACCTATACAAACGGATTTCTGCCAATCAAGTGCCAATTCAAAGGAGCAGAAGAAGGGGAAATACTTCGTTTAGGGGAAAGACTTAACGCCTTTGAGCTCTCCAGCTTGGACCACACATTGCCCTTTTCTCAGGGAAGGAAATGGAAAACAAATAAAAAAAACAAACAACAAAAACAAGCCAACAGGGCAGGAGTTTTGTTAGTGGAACTCTGGATTGGCTGGTCAGTTGCTACAATCAGAATATGCTTTCTTGGACCATGTATGAGACTTCTGAAGAAAAGGCGTTTTTTGCCATAATTCTTCACTAGTTAAGAATGCCAGCAGTTTCTTTGTATAAAAGAGACCTGCCTTTGAAATCGTACATTCTGAACATTTTAGTCGAGCTACAACAGGTTTTAAAAACCTCTACGGAGGAAGGCCGAATATAAAGTTTCCTCTTTTTTCTTTTTTTTTTTTAATCTGTTCCCTTTGCCCTTTAAACTGCAGATATTTTTTTTGGAGGTGGGGGATTTGTTTGTCCCTTCTTGATTAAAGATTGAGTGGAATTCTAGATGTGGTCACTTTTGTGTCATAATTTTTTTTTTTTGCCCCCCTGAGTGTATGCTTAGTTGTTGAGTATATATTTGGGACCATTAAAATTTTTTGATGTAATATAATCTCACTGTTGTGCTGGTACCTGTTTCACCCTGTGTAATTTTGTTCTGCATCACAGTTCTTAATATGTTCAGGATTTTATGGAAGATGGTATAGTTTTTATTGGAAAAAAAAAAATCTTACCACAGTGTGCATAAAAGCAATACTATTTTGTGACTAAATATTTTATATTAAATTTTACATCAGCAACTGTCAAGAAAAAATTCAGGGAAATAGGATGGAATAAAAAAATTGAAACCTATAAATATGAAATTAGTATTCCAAAGAGACTTTGAAATTTCATAACTCAGAACAATGATGGTAGACTAACTCATCAAAATGCAAGATGGATGATTTAGGAATACCAATATATTGACTCATTTGACTTACAAAAATAAAAAAGAAATAATTAAAGCTGAAGGAAAATGGCATTAGTGGTATTTTTTTTAAAACCTGTGATTCCCTTTGGAATACCAGTTTTAGTGAATCAAAGATGGTTGTAGAATAAACTCTTTACAAGGATACCATCTTTTGAAATTTATTCTAATACTCAATTGAAAAACAGCAATTAAACTTTGAGTCTAACTCAATGACTACATTCTTTCCCCTTTTCCCAAAAAACTAAATAATATTAGTTATTAATCTGAAACTAAATGCTATATCCTGCTTCCTTACTGCTTTTACAGAAGATGGCTTTGATTGCGCAGCAGTGCTTCCTGTGAAGGGGAGTTTATTCAGTTCCTTTGCAAACAAGAGACCGTTTCTTACATATATTTTCAAGAGTTGATTTCCTTTTGCACCAATGTTGCAACAATCGTGATGTTATTAATGTATCACATACAAATAGAAATAAGAGAAATGAAAATCTGAGGCTGGATCATATGTGATCACACCCAAGTGTAGATTAGCACTTTCTAAAAATTGTGCATTGCATGGCAGATTCTGTGCTGACTGCAAGACTCAAAGCTTTTGTGCTTGGACTTTATTAATACATATTAGTAATTTCATATTTACGTAAGAGTGTTCATTAGGGAAAAATAGTTAGCCATATTTCCTCAACAAGTTTATTTGAAATCACTTTCCAAGGTTGAGTTTTTATAAGGTGTTTGAAACATCTGTGACAGGGCAGTTCTCGGCATTAAATTTTACAGAGAGGGCAAGAGTTGAGCACTTGGTCACTACAAGATTAGATACCATCTGCTGCTGCAGCAGTGTGAAAGTCTCCATGCTGTCTCAACAACCTGTCTGAAACCTGATTTTTGCAACTTTGGTGTCAGAGCAGACATTGTGACAAGGAAATCTGTAATTTTGCAGGTTTTCTTAATTAGCCTGAATTTAAATCCTTCCCAATCTGTCAAACTTTCCTTCAGCATAAAGCTCTCAGAATTTATCTATATAGTCATCTTCATGTCCTCCAGGCTCTATCTCAGGAAGCCATTCTTCAGATTTGGTTGAAGGAACATTTTTTGTTAATGTGTTTTGTGTTCCTTCGGCTATTGAATGCTTGATCTTGTGATGTTTGATGCTACAATCTTCTAAACTTTCAGATACTTTCAGAATACTTGTAGGAATCTTGGATTTTGGACTTTCAGCACTTGAAGCGTTATGTTCAACAGCAGAAACACTATCCTTAAGTTACTGGGTTTGGTCAAAATAACAATGGAAGTAGGAATATTTTTGAACTTTTATATTTTTATGAAGCTCTGTAGGACTGGTAAAATAGTAAGCTGTATGTCTTATAATGCTGTCTAACTTTTAGTTAGATGGTTAGTTGTCTTCCAAATTATCTAATGCTTGTGGCCAGACAGGACATGTCTATGCTTAGATGATATATTCGTGGAAGTTGGAAGTAGTCAGGAAGTAGGTGAGTTGGGGACAGTGGTGGGTATGCTCTTGCCCACTGACTTTCACTGTTGTATTCATGGAAATCTTGAAATATATTTCAGAAAAAAAAGGATATAGTGGGATTGTGAGAAGTGATGAGTATAAAAAAAGAAGTGGGTATGAGTTAAGAGGTGGAAAAAATTATGTTGCAAAACAGTGTTCCATTCTAGATCTGTCTCTGGGTGATGGGGGTTTTTTATTCTTAGTTTTAATACCATTTGTCTGCATCCCAAGACAGCTGCGTGTATATTGTTTTAAACATGGCTCAGTCACCTTTAATTGCATTTTAACTGTATCCTTAAGTACAGTTTACAGGGTAAATTCTTAAGTATGGTACAGGCAAGATACAACGTGCTTGAATCATCAGTATGGGCCCCTATATTCCTTCAGTGGTTGAAAGACTCGATGCTGGTTACTCTGAGGTACCCTTCCCAGCTTTGAGCCTGGGTTTGCCAGGGATACCAGGCAAAAGTACACAGAGTATCTGATCCTCCGAGGAAGCACACCCTTACACTAATGAAAGTAATTCCAGGTAATCTGGAATATTTCCAGATTTTCTTCCACTGTACGCAGAAGGGCGGTTGCAGTCAGGTAACAGTGCACGTCACTGAAAAACAGATCTCCTACATCATGAGGGTGGAAGGATCTGAAAGCTGGTGCATCTAACAGTAAGTTGCCTCTAAAATGAGATCAGACTGTTCATCCATCTCTCATAGCCCACCCAGGGGAGACAGCATGTTCTCATGGAATCAAGTAGGCCCAATCCTTTTAACATGCCAGCCAAGGATGAACCTGTTCAGATGGGTTTTGGCTGTGTTTCTACATCTCTGCAAATTTCAGAAACAGACTGTTATCAGTTAATTAATTAATCATTCTCATATTGCTGCTGTGGCTCCATTAAGGAATTAGCTGCCTTGCAGCACGAGTTGCATTGGGTGCCTTGCTAAATTAGGTTCCCTAGCATCCGTAGAGTGGCCACAGAAGTTCAGCCTTGCCTTTATCAACCGTTTTACAGCTGCGGAGGTATCCTGGAGCAATGTTGTCTGTGCAGCAGTACTGCAGCTCCCCTGCCTTAAGGATATCGAGACCCATTCCAGGGAAGTTGTGAAAGTAGAGACCAGATGGGTTACTGCTTGGACTCACCTGCAGCGTAAGTGTAGAAGTGGGCAAGCACTCAAAGAAAAGAAGTTGCCAACAACTGAAGTTTTTCAAGATAAGTTGTCCCTTTGCATGTTCTCCACCTGCTCATACTGCTTTCTCTTTTTGGAATGCAGAAGAAATGAAGGTATATACAGTTATAGTTTAGTCCAGAAAGGAGGCTGGGCATGTGGGTGTGCTGCAGGTACAGCAAAACCTTCTGTGGAAGGATTCGTAATGCTTGCCTTCAACCACAGCCACAATTTAAGACTGTTATTCATGCGAGGGAGGTGTAACTTACTATGTTTCTGTAGGAGGCTGGCTATCTGGTGAGTTTGTATCTCAATTTAACGTTGCTCTAGTTGCAATCACAGTCATTGGAGCCTGTAAATCTTGTGGGGTTTTTATATAAATTAAAATTAATAAAACTTCAAAGCTGAAATGAAACCCTGTGGACTGCTGGAAAAGCAATCTTAAAAAGGAAGGGGGGAGATGTTGTCTTCTGTATGCCAATTATATTTATGAACAATGCAAAAATAATATATAAGCCAGTAGATAATATTTAAAAAAAAAAAAGGTAGAATGCTACTAGCAAATGATTGAAATAGCTACTGATTTTCAGAGATTTCAGACCCATGCTGGTAGCCTCGCTGTGCACTGTTGCATCTCCTGGAGGTGAAAGGCATCCGTCTGTCTCGGAACTTCTCTGCGATGGCTCCATGTGAACAACTGTTTGTGGTTTGGTTTGAGACCTGGAAATTATTTGGTATAGGGTGGATTTATGCCTACAAAATGTGCATCTGTAATACAGACTGGGGATGATTTGGGCTGAATAACATTGATTTTGGTACTCCATTTGTAAGCAACTTTAAATTACATGCATAAAGATACTGTATGTGGACTGCTCACCTAAAAGGGTTCAGAAGCATTCAGTGGTCGTGTGTTGGTTAGCATTGCTTCTGGAAGTATGTGCACACCAGAGCCCTTACATTATGCTCATGTTTTCAGACAAGGCTAGTCTTTTCTCTTGTGCTTCAGATGTATGCTTTAGTGGCTGAAATCTTGGAAATTTGATTTTAAAGCGTGCTTACCTCAGTAAGGCTTATTTTAAACCTGCTGATGAGAAGTGGCCGTTGGACAGCTGTGGCACTCAGATGGGAGGCTGATGCTGTTGGGTTGGAGAGTGCAGTACAGGCTTTTCCTGGTGAGGCCAGAGACGGTACAACTGTACCTTCGCTCTGTGACTGAATGGGTGTTGAGTGGTCAAGGATCCCCGATGGAAGCTATGATGCAATTTGTTAATCTCGCTATTCAGCAAGATCTGATCAACATTGCGATGAAGGATGTGGAGGTACCTGGAAGCAGCTCCTGATGAACTGATTCACAGGAGTCTATGCTAACAACAGTGAACGGTTGGGAGACACTTTAAAAACCCCTATATTTCCAATCTGCTGCCACTTTTACATGTCTGAAAATGGTGTTAAGTTAGATCATCTTACCCTGAAAAAAAGCTTGTCTCCTCGCCATGGCTCCCCCACCTCCATGATTCCCCCAAACCAGAAGTGACTTCCTCTGCTGCCATCAGTCGGGATTTTGTAGATTAGCCAGGAGAGCTGGAAGCTGCAATTCTTATTGAAGAAATAACTGCTGGTTAAACCCAACCACAGAGCACAGCTTTTAGTATGTTTGAGTTTAGCCTCAAAATGGAAATAAATTTTCTATCTCTTCAAGGTCTAGATTACCTGCAGCAAGAAACAAGGGGAATGTACGTGTTTGGTTTTCATGGGCAGGAGAACTACATACCAAAGCTAATAATAATGTGTGTTTGTCTGTCTGGAGAAGTTTTTTATGTCTGTGCTCTTTATAAAGCACCTTTCAAATTTTTTTAGTATTTATACAGCTAGCAGTATCTTTATCAGAATATATAGGCAGTATTTCATCTTTAGAGCATGTGTTCCTTTGGAACCAATATGGAGATGCATGCATTTTGTTAGACCAGTTGTGTTGTGGGATTTATTTTTTGATACAGTTGTCCATCAGGGCCATACAGATGTCTGCACAGCAGAGTGAGAATAACCAGAGTCCTCACTGTTCACTGTTCTGAACAGGACAGGACAACAGGTGGAACCTCTCAAGTACACAACTAGCTGACCTTCGGACTTTCCTCTTGCTCGCTTGGGTGAATAAGATGAACTTTCTATATTTGGACATTCAAAAGAAGACCTCCCTGTAGAGTGAAGTGCATGACACCAGTGACCTAAGGTAGACTCAAGCCTCTAGGATCTGAATTCCACACTTTTAGTATGTTTAATTTTCCCAATTGAATGGTGTCTAATTCATGTTAATTTTGTAGTAAGGAAGAGCTACATTTGCATGGCATGTTTGTATGCAAATCTACCTTGACAACTCTTTAGCTGAGAAATGTGTGACTGTAGCTACATCATATGTGATGTGATACCTGAAGGAGATGGCTGTGGTAGTTGTGTACTTTGTTTGGAGCTATGAGCTGTCTTTTGCAGCCTGTTGCTAATGTAAGGATGCACGATTGTAACCCCAGGGAAAAACACGTTCCTACCTCATAACCTGGCAGCACTGGGTGCCAGGTGAAGTGCCTGACGGCTTTATGGGGAACGCATTTCAGCCACTCATCCCTGAGCACAACTTGGGTCGAGTTCTACCCAAGTCACTGGGCGAATATCTTTATTTTTGACAGCTAATAACTGTATTGTTCTTCTGCCTTTTGAGATGGACCAAGACACCCCAGAGATGCCACATTCAGCATGTTATAACTGCGGGCACAAAACTGCTCACCAGAACAGCAAAGCACCTCACTCCACAAGATCAGAATTTGTAGTTCACTGGCACCTTTGGGGAGTCCTTACAGTTACCTGCCTCAAATGTAAAAGCAAGCTTCAGCTTGCCTCTCCTTCTCCAGAGCCATACCTGGCAATTAGAGAAACTTTGCAAGCTAGACGTGTGATGTCGATATCTAAACCATTCACATCACCACCTGGTTTAGCCCTTTCTCCCTGAGCATCCAGGCTTCCTCTACTGCAGTAACAATACGCTATGGCTGTTTTAGGGTGCTGCTAATATCAAAATGTGTCTGGCAGCTTGCAGTATCCTACTGACCTTTGTAAAACATTAGCAAAGTATGGCTAGGTGGCTGATGTAGATCAGATACGACAGTGTGTACAGTGTAGTGAATACAATCACCACCACATGTGTCTGATCATGTGTTTTTTGGACACCCCAGCTACTACTACATCAAATAGTGAGAGAACTGAGTTATGTTGATAGATAATCTGCCTACACGTCTGTCTTCAGAATACGAGGACAGGCAGGAGGTGCGTATAGCCAAGGAAGAGAATGGCTTTTGCACAGTAGCGTCACCAAAGTAGAGTCCTTTTATGGTCTACAGTGAGTTTACAGTTACTACAACATCTGTGAAACACTGCTGTTATAATGCACATAACAATTATCTCAAGCATCTGTAATTGAAAAATAATCTCACTTGTAAGAGTGAGCCAAGCCCATGAGATTTAAACCTACAAGACACCTTCCCCTCTCTGCTGCTGCTTCAAATGACATCTTTCCCAATTTGCTCGACATGTAATTCCCACACTCCACCCGAGCTCACCGCTTTAGATCACCACGACCAGCCTTTGTTCCTAGCACCTCTTTAGCTTATGACTCTAATTTAAATGAATTTGTTCTCTTTTCTTTCAGGGTCATGCGCATTCCTCCGCTGCTGTGGCTCTCGTTGCTTCTCTGAAGGGTTCAAGTCAAGGAGGTTATGCCATGGTTCTTGTGTTTGCCTGGGATGCGAGTACTCCTCCCTTGCTTTCAAGTTCATGCAAAGAGCCATAAACCACTGCTGCCCCTTCATCTTCTCCCCATATCTTTTGCTCAGTATTAACTTTATTGTTTGCCTCGTGTATTTGACTCTGTCTTTATTTTCTATGGACCGAGATGTTTATGAGATATTCTGCCCAGACTCTCCTTGTATTTTAGATTCTGTATTATGTTAATCTCATCAGCTGGCTTAAATTTCAGCACTGAATTAACATCCCACCCTGTATCAAAGGTTAAAGCTAGGTTTTCTAGGAGTTTCTCTCTGAATGTTTTCTTTCAGATACCAGCTACAGAGACTGTAAATCACCATCATTTCCTCCCCCCCCCCCCCCCCCCCCCCGCATTCAGACGGATCTAAGACACATAAGCAAATACTTCTGGGGTTTTGTTTGTGTTTTGGTAGCACGTATCATTTTGTTTCTTTTTATTTTCATTCAAATTTCTCTAACGCCGTTTCTTTACCACCTTTGTCCTAACAAAATGAACAATATTGAAAACAGCTTTTCAGAATTGGGTATTGTGAGGAGCAAAGCTATCTTCTGGCCACCTTTTTTTCCTGGCACCCATTGTTTACAGCTCCAGAGTCTATTTAAAGTAAACTTGCTTCGTAGCCGAGAAGTTGGTTGATGAACAGTAGAGTCATATTTACAAGAAAGCTGCTTAACGACAGTCCCAAGCAAAGGAGGAGAAAAAGCCCTTTCCTGATTACCATGAGTTTAACTCTTGTATTGTACCCTCACGAATTCTGTTCTTCCCATCCCTCAGCAACTTACACTTCAGACAGCAGATGAATGGAGGAGCTTTGTTGATGGTTGTAATCGTTGCTAGGGGACAGTCTGAGGGAGGTGAATCATGCCATTTACAGTCAGCCTGAAGGAACATTTGGAAATGCTTGAGCTTAGAAATTTCCTTCTGTGGTCTGTGTTGCTGAGAGTCGAGTGCTTTGTGGCTGTGAAGAGTGCTTTAGAAATGATAAGGGAGGCATTAAACATCCTGGTGTCTTGAGCTGCTTGTACCTTTGTATGCGTTTTAAATCGTGGTTCTGGTGTTTCTTGCTTCTTTGATGATTATGTTTTTAGTTAAAAGCTGACCGTGTGCAAATGGTATGAAAAAAAAGTTGTTGCAAATCACATTAAAATGAAGTACTGCAATTTTTCGTCATTTCTTTACTGTAAGAAGTATGATTTCCAAATGCAATTGCATGGATCTGAACTTTCCTGGATATATTTACAAGCATTTATTTTATTTTCTTGGGCATATTCACCGGCATTTATTTTATTTTGTTTGCTGTGTGAAGGCAGCAGCTTCAGGTACCACCAGAAATGAGAACTTGACGTGTAGTAGGTGGATGAGGTTTTACAAGCTCCATCTTTGGTGAAACACAAGGCAGGTATATAAAAGTGTTCATATTATAAATGCTAAGTCATGGTGTGGAGGGAACATAGAGGAAGCAGCAAACACCTAGGTGGGGCTGACAGGTATGACACGGAATTACTGAGGAGAAAAAACCCGGCAGACCCTAATAGCCAGGGTCCGTGTTTTGCACAAGGCGGGCAGCCTGACCTCCCGGCGGCCTGCACTGTGAGCCCGAGATCGGACTTGGCAGGACGCCGGGGCCAGCCCGCTCTCCTGCCTCTGCAGGTCAGCGGGCTTCTGCCAACACGCACTGACTGCTCCTGGGGGCCAGCTTGAACTTGGCGGCTCAAGAGAGCAGTCAGATTCGGGGACTTTAAAAGACTCACGGTGAGCACTTCTCAGCGTGTATCCCAGCCTTTCGGCTCGTCGCGCTTCAGCTGAGGGCTGCAGACCCTCGCAGCGCTTCGATTCCCCCTTGTCACACGCGCTGAAGGAGTTTACCGATATTTTACATGCTACATCAGTGGCATTGTTTTTCAAAACGAGAAAAATGCTATTTTCTAGTGGTGTTCTGCTTTCAGCACCAGAGCCAAAAACGCAGCCGCCCCCGGCCTCTGGCCCGGCCCGGCCCGGCCGCGCCGCCTGCGCCACCGGCCGCCACCGGCAGAGGCCGCCCGGCCCCCGCGGCCAAGGCGGCGGCGTCCTCAGTCCGGTCCCCATCCCCGCTCCCGTCCTGCTACCGCAGCTACGCTACTGCAGGCGGCCAAATATTTTCTGTGACACACGCAGTACCCTTGAACAACGTGTGAGCGTGTGGCACCTAACAGCATGCCCAGGAAAATTTCCCGGGTAAGAAGTTGGCGGTTTATAACTGTGCTCCGTGACGCGCCCTCCCTTTCAGCCATCTCACTACTCGCAACACCTCCGTCGGCCCCTTGCAACTGCTGCTTCATTTCAGGAGTTTGTAGAGGCGTACTCCTACAAACGAGTTGCATCCAAGTTGTGAAAAGTAGGAAAGCAGTCTTGCATTTGTATTCTGTCTTCTCTGAAGGGGATTATATATTTTTCAAAGACATTTTTGTTTTGACTCTGTTAATTAACACACCTATCCTCTGTTGTAAGTACTGCAGTAATAGCTTTAAAATTTTATTTAATAAAACCTGTTACACACAACAGGAGATCACAAGGCTTCGAGAAGTTAAAGTATAGCAGTCCATCCCTCTGAAGTGCTGAGAAATTATTAACCATTCTTCTTTTTCTCTCCACACCCGAGCAGGAGCTGTTACACTCCAAAGCATACCTGTTTCTCCTTCCCACTACAACAGATGGTCTCCTTGCAAAACTTCCTTCTTTCCCGGTTCAGAAACGCTTAGGCTACATGACTCACACAATAAAGGGTTAATTTAACTATTTGTACTCTCCTGGTACATCCCCTCAAGAAACTCAGAGAGGAACAGTTGTACTGGCTTGTAAACAAGTGTCAGGTCACGCGGGCCAGGTCCAGCCTAGCGGCCAGGAGTTCTCCTTCCTTGGACTACAGCTTTGAGGATCAGAAATAAATTGCATGCCTTAAATAGCACATCCACCAATTTATGGCCATTCCCATGTAATACTGGGATCCATCTGAACGCAGATCTGAAGCCCGAGGCTTGGGATACTCTTGCTTTCTTTAGTGGGAATCCCGGTGTTACCCAGCAGGGTGATCTAATGGAGACATGGGGAGTGCGGGCGCTGCAGCGGTGGCACCTTCCCCTCAGCTGGCACTTGGGGACAAGGGCCTTGCAGTGGCACCGAGGGAGGGAGGTGGACCCGGCATTCTTACTCTGACATGGTGGCGAGCTTCCCTTTCTGCTCTATTAAAGTCTGTCAGAAGCAAACACAAAGTCCGACCTCACTAATGCATCAGTGACTGATGCTACCAAAAAACGCAGGGTCCTCTATATGTACAGGGCTGCCTAAAATAAGGATCTTCATGAAGCAAACAATTAAACCCAGTCTTTAGTGGGACAAACAGGCTGCTGCAATGAGCACCGCTGTCTTATCATTTAGTAATAGATTGCTTACAAACTGCTCAGGTCCCTCAGGCAAAACAACAGATGTCCTTCCCTCAGCCGACACACAAACACACATAAACCCACCTCCCTTCCCAAAAATATGTATGGAAGATTAAGCGGTTAATAATAAAAGGAAATTCAGATACGGTTTGCCCGACTCTGTAAGATCCAAAATATATTTTGAGAGTTCAGTATGACCAAACAAGATATAGTGGCTGATGCAAAGACTGATAAATACCAGAGAGAAAACACTACATCTGTGAAAAATAGCAAAACCCAATGAATCCTAGCAAAACCAAACCTCGCTATGTAACACCATGCACACAATGGTTCAACTTTATGACTAAATTATATTTCCTCAATATCTGACACTGGGATAAATAAACCCAGGTTACCTGGGATTTTTTTTTTTTTCCTAACTAAAGATAGAATAAATTCTGTCCCCGCGGGAAAGTAATTCACACCCTTGGTGCAAGGCTGTTCCGCCCCAGCTGTCCGTGCTCTGGCGGTGCCGCGGGCGGGGTTCTGCACCGCGCACCCCTTGCGCTTGCAGCTGCACCAGCCCAGAACAAACGGCGTCCCTCTACGAAGAGCTCACACCATAAATCTCGGCACCATTAGCCCACAAGGACATCTGTAACGCTGTCACACATTTGGAAAGCAGCGGTGAGGAACGCCATTTGCACCTTGTTGCATTTTATTTCAAACGTGCATACAACAGGTTGTGCCTCTCGTTTTCCTCAGAAGTTTTCCGGTTTAGGTTTCTGTGCTGCAAGAAAAAGTTTATACTGCATGTTTTGAAGCATCCCTACAAAAGCTCTTCTTGCCTGCTGAAGTACTTTATGGGTAGTTTCGTGCTTTTTAAAGCAGAAACTTTAAACCTGCGCGTTAGCGTTCTGCGCTTGCGTCGTTCCCCAGCAGAGGAGGGCACAGCGCCTTGCAGGTCCCAGCAACCGGCGCAGGCGGTGCGCAGGTATAACGGCCCACGGCACGGTCCCAAAGCCGCCCAAGTCGCGGGCTAACCTCGCCGCGGGACTCCGCAATCCCTTCGGTTCAAATGGGTGAACGAGCCGCAGCCGCGGGGGAGTGGAGCGGGGCCGCTCCTGCCTCCGCAGCGGCGCGCCACGGCCGGCCGCAGAGGAGCGGACGGACGCCGCCGGCTCCCTTCTCGCAAACTTTCGGCCGAGGGATCTCGGTGCCGCGGAGGCGGGACGGCCGCGGGCGGGGGCTGCCGGGAGGAGCAACGGGCGGGCGAAGCCGGGGCGGGCAGCGCGCGCTGGAGAAACCGCAAGCAGATCGCCCCGGCTTCGCACCGCGGCCCGCCCCCGCTCGCCCCTCCCTTCCCCGCGGCCGCTCAGGGGCGCTGCCCATTGGCCGGCGCCGACCTCTCCGCGCCTCTCATTCGCGGCGGGCCGTGCCTGTCATGGCGCTGCCGCGGCCCGGGTCTAATTGCCGGGGCAAGGGCGCGCCCCGCCACAGGTAGCGCCGCGGTGGCGGCTGGAGGGGGTCTGAGGGGCTGCGCCGCCTCTCGGAGCTGCCCAGCGGAAGCTTCGCGCCTCTGCTCCCGGCCTCGGGGGAGTTCGCCACGAGCGGCTGTCCCCGTTTGTCCTCCTCTCTTGGTGCTCCTCGCTTCTGCCCGGGCAGCCCCTCCTGCGGCTGCGGGGCGAGCTCGGCGAGGGAGGACCAGCCTGTTGCTGCCGGGAGGAGGGACCGCAGCGGCGGCGGCCAGCGGCCCCGCGTCTCCCCCCGGCGCGGGGGCGGGGAGCGATGAGCCGCGCATTGTTTCCCCTGTAGGCAGCGCCCGGCGGGCAGCGGGGCGGCGGGCCATGGGCTCCGCGCCTTTGTCTCCTGAGTGAGCCGGCCCCGCTCCCACAGCCTCCCGCCGCCGCCAGCCGGGCTCCGGCGACATGGACGTGACCGTCTCTGAGCTCCTGGAGCTCTTCCTGCAGAGCCCCTTGGTGACCTGGGTGAGCAGGGGCGGGGGGAGCGGGGAGGCTGCCGGCGGGGCGGCCCCGGCCCAGCGGGGACGCGGGGGGCGGCCGGGCCATCCCCCCAACCCCACTGCCCTTCCTCCCGGCAGGTGAAAACCTTCGGGGCCCTGGGGAGCGGGGACGAGGACAACCTCGGCGTCTACATGGACCTGGTGGATGGCGTCGTCCTGAACAGAATCATGCTGCAAATGTGAGTGGGCTCTCGAGGGAGGGATGGACGGTAGCCCCGCGTGGAGCGGGCCAGGCGTGCCCGGAGGGGCGGCAGCGCCGAGCTCGTCTCGGCTCCTCGCCCGCGGGCGGCATCGGGGCTGCGGAGGGAGAGATGCGGTGGGTCGCTCTGTAATCGGGTAGCGTCTTCATCCACGGCTTCGGTCGGAAAGCTTTGGGAGCGGACAGGCTGCAAGGACTGGGTGTAGGGCGAGAGCACCGGGATTGCATTTTTTTTCCTTTTGGTTGCTCTTTAACATTAACAAAAACAAAGGAAAAAAACCTAATCCAGTTCTATAAAATCTACTTTAACATTTTTCTAGGATTTTTTGGGGTGGTATGTGGTTTTTACTTCTTCCCCCCCCAGTTACTTTTTCTTAGTTGTTCATATATGCTTTACCGGAGGTATGCAGCAGTGCAAATAAGGAAATGAAAGTATTTTATCATATGAAGCTTTACTGGGAGGATTTCATCTGAAGTGTGTCTAATCTCGTGTAAACTTAGATATTAAATACATAAATTCGAAAAAAAACCCCCCAACTTCAGTGATATCTCTTTCGGGCAGTGCTGTAAGGATATATCTTGAGGGAACTTATAAATACGTTAAAAGAGCAAACACTGAAAATACCGTAACATTGAAGTGAATTGTTGAAAGAGCTTGTACGTTTTTTTAACGACATCTTTTCCTGTTGCTAGTCTGTAGCATGCAGATCCTGACCGTTTTCTGTCATCTTTGTATTTGCTTTTGAATATTCTGAATGTTTCTGAGAGAGAGAGTTTGAAAGGAGGAGTATTTGACTTTTAGGGAAAGAGACTTAAGAAATCACTCAATTTTGGCACTGCATTCTCTTAAGTGAATGAAGTTAATTGAAGCTCGACCAGTGATTTGAGATGTTAGGCCAATTCCAAGCACTTAAATGAAGAATTCATATTAGAATCTTTAAGTGAAACTATTGAAAATTAACTTAAAAAAAATATTCTGACAACCTATGCCCTACCCACTGAAGTCAGCGAGTTTTGTTATCTTCTAGTACCTGGCTGCTCCATCTCAAAAGGTAATAAAATTTTCTTCCTGTTTGATATTACTAACAGTCGAAATTGTGAACTGAAACTTAGATAGTGAAGATGGATGATTTGGAACAGAATCCAGATCAATTGACCCATTTGGGGATAACAAATTAGTGGTGTAAAATGTTAGCTGGGATGGAAACCTGATGTAAAGAGAAAACAATTTCCAGCATTTCTCTTTTTAAAGCATAATTACTCTTTGAGAACTGTCTGTAAATTAAAGCTTTGAATATGAGCATTCAGATCCAGACTTGTAGTTTTCCAAGATGTGGGATGTTGGATTTTGATTTATGACCATTGTTTGGCACAGAGATGACCAACCAAACTATCAAGGAGCAGCAGCAGTTGAGTCTGATGCAGGTTTAACTAACTAAACTGTCACTGTTATCTAATATGTGAAAGAATCTTACTATTTCAAAACAAGAAAAATTAACTTAGTTGCTCTTGAATTTTGTTATTAAATAAGCTGAAGTTATGTGTCTTTTGAATGATGGTGGCCTTCTTAAGAGTGATGTGTTTTAGAAGCACTTTATCAGGTGACATATGCAAACTTAAATACGTTGTAGTTGACCATTGGAATATGTCTAAGGAGAAGTAAAATTGTTAAAGTCTACTGAGCAACTTAACAATGCTCTGGGGACAAGGAGTGAACGATAAGATCTCTTTGAAATAAAGAAGATAAGCGTATAGGCTGGCTGAGTGCAGTGACACTTTGATATCACGTGTTTGTGAGAAATGCCCTGGCATGTTTTCTTGCCCTAAGCAGTCAGGAAAATAAGTTTGTTTTTTCCAAAAAAACATCTCTGCCAGCAGTGTCGCAGAAAGTGGGGAAAGCACAAGCAGTGTCGAGTAGGAAATTGTGCCATTATACACAGGGCTTTTTTTTTTTCCCCCTTTTTAGGGAGCTTTGGCAGTGCTTCTATGGTGTCTAAGGAGCTTGAAACCAAGAGCTTTCTACTGAGAGCCCAAGACTGCTTAACTTGGGAAGGATCGCAGTTGCATTTATGTATTGCAACCCAGCAAGGTGCTCGGAGAGGTGCTGACTATGAACTTCACTTTTTTCCTGACTTAACCTTTGGAACTTGCAATGCAATTACTGCTTGCCTGTAAATCAGGAAAGCCTTGCAAGGCGTGTTTCTGCCCCACAAATCTTTCAGAACAGAAAAATAAATGTGTTGTGGGGCTTTTTTTTTAAATGCTCGCTCATCAGTTTTTCGAGTCCTGGTCCCTGAAGTGGGGTCCCTCAAGTGGTTGGCTTGAGATTTCTTCCTGCTGAAATTGTATTAATGAGGGCCTTTGATAGATCTAGAATTTGATACGCTGTGCTGTGATAGTGTTGATTGCCTGAATGCGCACGCAGGCAGAGAGCACGGGGTAGCAGAGTGAAAGAGCTGGGCTCCTGATGTGGATCGCTGTCTCCTCATTTGTGTGTTATTTTGCTTTATTTTTTTTTTTTTACGTTAAATATCCTGCTTTCTTGCTTACTGGAACACAAATAACACAGGCACATGAACTTGCATCTAAACACCAGGTGTGATGCAGTACTTTACTGCAGATCAAGTTTCTTTTGGTGAAGATTTCAAAAGCCAAATTCTCTGGAGTTTCATTATTAAAAATAAAACATTTTTGTCCTGCAGCTAAGCAGATTTCAAGTTTAATCCATGGCCAAAAATACAGGTGGATCTGTGAAGAAATCCAGATATACCTGTTGAGTGGAGATTGCTGGGTGAAAGTAAGGCTTTAGCTGTTTGAGGCGTGACTGGGTTGATGCGAGTCCAGTCAGCCTCCAGTTTCTGTTGTAATAGGTTGTATTTTGCCCAAATGCTTGCTGGCAACTTAAAGTGGGTGGAGAAGATCCCAACTCCTTGATGTTGTGGTGTCAATGTTTTTTAGGTGCTGGGTTCATATCAGCAAGGCAGCTGTGTCACCAAAGAGATATGTGACATCTATCGCTTTTCCTGCCTGCCAGGTCCCTGCTGGCTGCGTGACAGGAGGTGAAAACAGGGCTGTGCCTTTGCTCCATCTTCTCTGGAAATGAACTGCCCTCAGGAATGCCAGCCCTCAATGAAATGGAGCTTGCTCAGGCACACTGAATGTAGCCACGGTGCAAGGATGGAGGAAGGGAACCCAGCTTGGTCTTAGGCAGATTCTGGCCACAATGTGGTTGGTAGGTAACCAGCTGTTGGGCTTTGGTGATCCCTTGGCTTGCTGGTGATCCCTAACAAAGCAAAACCTGTTTAAAAAGACTTGGAGATTGCTTAGTTCTCAATAGTGGTGCCTAGCTGCTTAATGAGCTAAATCTAATAGGAAGAGCCCAACAGCAGTGTTTGGTTTCCCCACTTATATTTTAAATCAAGCCAAATGTTTTCTCAAGTCATTTTGCTGTAAATGAGTGGTTTCACTTCCTGTGTTCTGTCCAAGTGTATATGCATGAAGGACACGTTGATTTTTGCAGGCTTGCAGTACCGGCTGAATACTCTGCATACAAAAATGTTTGTTAATCTTCAAAGTGGAACTACTGTGTTCTGACCTTCTGTGTTTCTGGTGGATTTATGTGTATCAGGTTAATGAGCTTCTCTGTAGACAAATTTTAAAGAACTTTTTTCAGATGGTTATGCGTCACTTCCTGGTATGAAACTAGCACGTGGTGACACTGCATAGGCTGCCTTCAGGGTTACAGTTGCAGCTGTGGCATAATACCTACAGGCATAAGCAAATATTTGCCTTGTTTAACTTCTTATAGAAAGTTTTATTTGGGAAATAGCGTGGGGGTTTACATGTGCAGGCACATAAGCACATAAGTGTTCTCATATTGACTTGTTCTAATTGCTAGTAGACCCTGCTTTTTCTGTTAAAATGTTTAGCAAACAGGAATGTGTATTAGGAATACAGCTGATAAAGCTACTTGTATTAAAACTGCATAATAAAAATGCACAATAATAGGTTTTTTCATTTTAATTGCAACTGTCATGGTTTGTGGTACTGTCAATCTGTCATCTTTAATTTCGACCGTGTGACAGGAACAGCCACGTTGAGTGCCTGCTTCTTGTGGTTTGTAGCAAGTGGCACAAATACTGGAAGGTTACATATGCATCCATTCAATTTAAAATCTCGTTTAGAGGTACATTTTTCTACCATTTTCCAGGCAATTTAGAAATCCTGCCAGCCTTAGTGGCATCATCCCACTTGATGATAGGAGAGTTAGACTGGCTGAACCATGGTGTATTCTCAGTGAGTTACCTGCAGAGCGAAGTGCTGTGGGATGCTGGGCACATCAGACACAGATGGTTCCTTCTGGCATCCCGTAACCCTTGAGCCTGGCTTGCAGGCTTCCCCCGTACTCATCAAAATTACTTGTCAGAAATTGCTCAAATGGGATTGTCATTTCCAATTTTAAAAATGAAATTATTTTCTTTGCTACTTTTATTTTATTAATTGGTGGCTTAAGGGGTTGCATCTTCAAGCACTTGTGCTGCCGGCCCCGTGCCTGCTGAACTCATCACTTGGCCTCTGTCTCCTGGCCCTTCCTTTCCTCTGTGCTCCTGTAAAAGTCATGAAGATGTACAGACTGGAGGACAACTTTAAAACATTTGGGTATATGGTGAGGTTTAAGACTTAACTTCTGTTTATTTGGCTTTGGTGTTTTTTACAGGTTTGCAAAGTACCTCCCTTAGTCACACTGCCTCAGTCTTATGTAGATAACTTTTTTGATCTGGAGGAGTAGGTGGCTTTTAAAAAAAAGAGAATTGTAGTTTTCATAATATTTGTGTGTAAGGGAAAGACTAAACATCAAGGGACTGAAATAGTATCTCATTGAGATTGTGTTCAGTGATTATTTTTTTTTCAGATACATTCAGACAGAAACTTGTTTGGGTTACTTGGTGTTACAAAAAATTTTTTTAATTTTCAATATGATCCTTGGAAAGAGTTTCTTTCTGTAAAATTCTTCGTAAACAAGTTCCACCAACGAAACGGGTGCTATAATGTGCAGGGTATGGTACCAACAGCTCTGTTTTCTTTAGGGTAGAAATGTCTTTAAACACAGAATTTGCCTCTTACAGTGTAATTTTACTCAGGTGCCTTTTTTCCTTGAGGACTCTGCTTCCCCTTCCTGCTTTTCCCTGCTGTAGATCAGGCTGTTTGGGTTGTAGTGTTGTGAGTACCTTGATCTCTTTAGGTTTTTAGCCTTTTTCTTTCACCTCTCTTGAGATGGGTGAGCACGTGTGGCTGCGGGTGTCGGAGCAGCTTACTCCTCCCTGAGCGCAGGCAGCCTCAGGCCTGCTCGGTCCTGGGGGGTTGCCCCATTCCCCTGCCACTGGGCTGCTCTCTGCTCCCCTTTGGGGAGGAGGCAGCAGGTGGGTCTGGGTCTGCTCCTGCAGCAGGAGGCACGTTTGCTGCTCCTTCATCTCGTCCCTTCCGTGTCCTCCGAGATGTCTCAGGAGCTGGGTGAGTGACGTGGACGAGGCGGCAGCAGCAGCAGGATGGATCCAGCTGACCTCGTGTAACACAACATTATTCCAGAGGAGGTCTGACACAGAAAATGTTTGAAAAATGCAACAAACCATATTCTCTCTGAATAAACACATGCCTCAAACACTTGATTCTTTTAAGTGTTCATCTCCATGCTTATTAGGTCAAAAGATGTTTTGTCAGTTCAGCTGGATAAAACTGGGCTTACCTGGTAAATGGAAAAGAACAAATCTGTCTTATTTTTTTGGGAACCTCCCACTGCCTCAAAGAGCAACTTTCTGCAGCTCCTCCAAGACCTCAGCTGTGGAGCTAGGACAGCTGTAGTCAGTACTTGAGCTTAATCTGATCCAGGATTAAGAAAAAAATATGGTAACAAATCAATAAGAAATGGGATATTGCTTGTTGAGAAGGAATTGTTTAGTCTTCCCTATGGAGACAGTAAGCTGTGTGGTAGTTCAAAGTGTAGGCTGTGCTCGCCTTTTAATTCTTGTGCAAAGGGTCCTCTCAATTGAGCTGAGATCCTAGATGAAGTTGGTTGCACAATGTATTCAGAAATTCAAACCGTCATTTTTTTCAAGCTACATTATGTTTTCAGAAAAGCTTTTAACTTCCTTCTTTGTGAGGAGGAGAAGGCAGGACTGCCAGAGTGACACTGTGCTGTGGCTTGGCTCCAGGTTGAGAGGACCCTGAGGTCAGTGGCATTAAGGGCTCTTGGGGCAATCAATTACCCTTAATGAAGATGATAGGATAAAAGGTCCAGAATTGCTTCCAAGGGCCCCAGTCCTGCCAGTGCTTATGTTCTTGTAACAGACTGCTAGCTCCACTGTGCCAAAAGATGAGCAGGTCTTGTCTTGGAAGGAGTTGTTGTTCTGCGTCTTACGTACTCTTGAAAACTTCATCCAAGTCCTGCAGTTACACTGCCTGCAGCTGGTGAAGAAATTACCTCTCCTTTGCTGTGGCCAGGGGTTGCGTTTTGTGGATTTTTGCCCTGTTTTATGCTGTTTGGGGAAGGGTTGTGAAGTATTGCTCCACTACACGGTCCAAGCTTTTTCTCCCTGGCTGTAGACCTGGGTCGCTGCCAGACAGTGGCATGGCAGCGTGCTCCCTATGTGAGTTTTCATGTGGAAATGAGAACTGTAGGCTGACCCTTCTGTTTGGCCAGCTTCTCTTTAATGTATGTTCCTCTGCCTTCCTGGTTTGTTGTCGCAATCTCACCTAGAAAGGCTAAGCATCCAGCATCTGCTCAGAGTGTACTGAAGGCAAGTACTTGAGTTCAAGCACAGGTACCGTTTACACTTTTCCAACTTGCTGTATTGCTGAAGACGCATACTGTCAAACTGTGTATGGGTATGGCTTCTGCACTCATGTATCTAAGCATCAGTAAAATGGAATATTTATTGCAGATTTCCCTTTAAAAGCTTCTTATGGTTGCCTTTGTCACATTTTTTTTTCATAATTTATTACAGTGCCAGCCAGTATACAAAATCCTTTGCTGCTGTAAAAGCTGTGTATGGTCTTACTAGTTTACATCAGTGCCAGTTCTGGCCATCTGTACTTCAGTTTGCTTGAACCTTGGTATGTAAATACTGTGTCCGATGTTATCTGATGCCAAGGCAGTATTCTCTTGTCTCTGGAATATCCATGTATTCTGTCATATTTATACATGTAGTGGGGCTTTCACTAGAGAGGTGCTTTGGGATTGTTGTGCATTTAAAAAAAAAAAAAAAAAGCGCCTTGACATACTTAATGTAAACTTTGGCAGATATATTTTAAAAATAAATATTGGATCAGTTCCTCTTTTATTTCCTTGTCAATGCCCAAGTTCAATATTTGGTCCTGGAAGAGCTGTGAATGGCTTAATTAACAGGCAAAGCAGAGCTCTGGGAGGCAGGTGTTTGGATTGTGTAGGAGTTTGCTGATAAGAGTCTTTATTAGAGGCGAAACACAAGGCTTTGATCTATGCTATTGGCAGATAAAGGTTTTCAGGTTCCTTTTTCTTGCAGCATATGTACACAGAGAATTTGAAGGTGCACATTCATATTAAATTATTTGCAGCTTTTTTCCCGTGTTTTTTATTTTAGAAATAAAATTGCTTCAGGTACAGTTTTGATTTGCTTCCTTTAAAATCAAACAAAAACTTAAGGCTTCTATCCCTAAAATCTTTCCACCAACTTTTTTCCTGTCTTGCTTGTATCTCACCTGTGTTTATATTTTTTGTTCATATCTTGAAGCCCAGTCGAATTAGATCCCACTAGAGCTGTTTTTTGTGACACGATGGGTGTGTGAGAGAGATCTAGCTAGATGATGTGGGTATAATAAAAGTGCAGTGCTCCTTTTTCCCTTCAGTGAACCCACATCTGGGTTTTGCAGTTTGCACAGTGATCACTGACCGAGTATTAACACCCTCTTCTTGTCATAAAACTCCAAAGCCAAGGCAGGCATGGTAGTCTTTCCTAGGCTTCCCTTTATTTAAATAAAGATAAACCCCTTATTATCAGAGACTACTTTGATCTAGCGTGCACAAACTAAATATGCTCTTTGCTTTTGGGAAATACAAATAAGGAGGGAAGCTTCCCTGAATTGCTGTGTGGGTTAACCTAAAGTAGGTTACTTTGTGGTGTGCAGGAAGATTTCCAAGTTATACGTAGGTGCAAACGTAATGAGCTTATTCTATCATTAACTAACGTACACGTATCCTGTATAATTATGTCAGTGCATTTAATGAGTGAATTTTTAAAGGTTTTCCTATTGGTGTATTATTGAGATGCTAGTCTTACCACTGAATAAACTACTAATGCTTTATTTTCTTTTTCCTCTTTTGATAGAGATCCTCGACCAACAAACCAACGCGTCAACAAGCATGTAAATAATGACACCTATCTTCGGGTTCAAAACCTGACCATCTTAGTCAGAAACATTAAGACTTACTATCAGGTGAGATTTCTGCTCTCTGCTCACTGATCTGTGGTGATTGCTATAATGTTTCCTCTAGTGCAGGGGCTGGTGGCTCAAAAAGAAGCTTGCTACAGGAAATGGAGAGGAAATTGTGTTTGTGTAAAAGTACTTTCAGCCATGCTTTCCTTATGAAATGACAATACGGCCACCTTCTCTCTCCCTCATGGCCAGAGGTTGCTTCCCTGCCCCCTCTTTTTTTAAAGAAGAAACTGTGTTCTAAGGCTGTCATAGCACTTGGAGATACATGTAGTAAAAAGGCTCTTTTGTGGTGGGATTGTGGGATGTGTATGTGAAGGGGTTTGCTGAAATTGGATCAATGTTTTTGGGTGTAAAACTTGTTTAAAATAAGTAACCTTCTCTTAAAGGGGCTGCCAGCAAATCATTATGAAGAAATGTCTTTAATGTTAGAATATAAACCTCAAACTGATATACTATTAATTAGGGAAAAATAAATTTGTGCTTATCTTGAAGGTAGTCTTCTTATGCTGTGTACCTGTTCTTAGGTGTTAAAGCAGTTGTTTGTTCTGAACTCCTTCTCTAAGAGACTTAAGTGCAGGAATGACTGCAAATTCTCACAAATAGTGCACTACTTGGGCGACATCCTTGAATTGACCGTCAGTGTTCCTCTGCTGTAACAGTGCTCCCCTAAAACCAAAGTGGTGACAGCTGAGCACTTTTGCAGACTTAAATACATGTTGGTGCTGCTGGAAAGCCATAGGAGTGAATTCAGTTACTCTAAATAGAATTTGTGTATACAAACTGTTGTGCATATTTAGACTCCTCAGTGAGAGGGGTAACTGTTCTACTGTTTCCTTTTACACATCTTTTGCCAGATTTGAATGCTGTGCAGTATAAACCAGGCTGAAACCACTGAGGGCTGTTAAAATGCTCCTCTGCATATGTGTCTTAATCATATAATGGACAGAACAACTAAACTGTAGGAGTTGGTGTGCTCATCCTGGACATTTCTTCCTTTATGTACATATAGAAGAGACTACATATTGGGTTTGTCTTCAAAATATAGAAGAGTTGTAATGCTTAACTACAGTAGTGTCTTTTGATGCCGTTCTCTTCTAGAGCTTGCCTACTGCTATTCCATGTTATTGCCACTACTGTGCTTCTGGACTTGATTAGGGAGCTTAACGGGGAGGGGGGAACTTGTGGAGCAAGTCAGATGGGGTTGGATGTAGGAGTTTCAGCAGCCTGCTAGAAAAATGAAGTGTGTAACTTGGGTTTGAGATGAAGTAGGAGAGTATCGTGTATTTCTGATGACAGCTGACCTGTGTCTTGATTGTTGAGAAGTGGAGATGCTGATGCAATGTGATGTCATTCCTGAGACTTGTGCTTTCTAAGGGGAAATTCCATTTGGTCATAACGAGAGGCTGAAGGGTTTTTTGTTTCTCTGTTACTCACTGAACAGTGTAAATGTATATGGAAAGGACCATGTTTAAGGGCAGGAACAGGACTAGTCTTTCTCCCTCTCTCTTCACCCCCATAAGATTTACAGTCTGAGAATCAGGTCCTTCAGGTTTTGAAACGCTAAAGCTTTTTATTCATGTGAGTTCTTTATCTTGGAGTTGATAATCTGACCTCTTTTTAAGAGTAGCCGAAGAGAGATCAGATTCAGGAAAAAAGAAAAGTGATTCAGAATCGTGTGATGTGTTGCTTGGTGTCTTGTTGACCTAGCTGTTGAGCTGCGTAATCATAATCCGATAAAGCTAGCAACAACTAAAATAGATGAAGATGCAGAGTTTTCAATGGGAAGCAGTAGTTGAGGCTTGCAATAGCAAGCATAACAGTGATATTCCTGTTGTAGTCCAGAAATTAAGTACTATGAATCTTGCTGCCTGTAAACAGAGCAGTCGTGAGAGCTGATCAGTCTTTGCATTTGGTCCTGAAATCTGTAATTACAACAAAGTTTAAAATAAAGTCACTTTTTTTTTTGTGATGACAACGTTATATGGAGAAACTTACTTGTCCTTGTCACAGTCATCTCTTCAGGGCAAATCCAAGGTTTCAATGCCAATCAGAGATTCCCTTTCATGTGGTGGCATGCAGCCTTCAACTCTCCACAGTTTGGCAGGAGTTAAGGCCATCTATGGTGTAACCAAGTTCTAAGTGTGATTGATGCAGAGAATAATGTTGTATCTCTACTAGTGTCTGTTAGATGTTTGGAGGGTTTCTTGTATTTTAGGATTTAAGTAGTTTTTACTAGTTTTTTTTTCAACATGCAACCAAATGGATGCTTTGGAATATATTAAATATTGTTAGATCTCTCCTGAATGTTAGAGATGGTTTTAAATAAGTTGAAGTTGTGGGCATTGTTTGATGAAGTAGTATTAATACATTAGCTTAAGTTAAAAATGAGGGTAATGTCTTAATGACTGAAAACATACAATCAAATTTGGTTGCCGATTGGAAATGGGAGGGAAATTTCCTGACAAACAATAGAAATAAAAATTTACTGCTTCCTCAAGAGAGACTAAAGCTCTAAAAATACAGTCTTGGCCTTGACATTTAACATTCCCTTTCACTTAATGGACCCAAGTCGAATTTATGGCTTAGTTACTAAATTTGGTAGACCAGGTCTCCTAGAATGAAGAAAATGCCACCTCATGCCTTATTGAAGGACATTGGTAGGTGTGAAATAGTCCTTGCCCCTCTCTGCACTGGGCAGGAGTGATCAAGAATATGATGTAAATTCATAGTACTGTAAACTGTATCTGAGGAAGGTGACAGAAGTGGCTACTAAAATTAACTCTGATATTCAGAAGCTAGTTGACATTTCAGATTATGTAATTGTCTAGTATATCTGTATCTAATATCAGATTTCTTGTTTATCTGTATAGCTAATCTCCCTGTTAAAGCGAAATTCTGATTAATACAGATAATATTACTTCAGAAAACAAGGACATGTCTAATCCAGAAGCACAAATCCAGATATTCTGCACAGTGCTAGGGATTTCCTGATCTCTTAGGCTGAGGGTCTGTCTGGGAATGACTATGAACAAGCCTGGTTATTGGTGGAATTTGGCTTTGATTTGAACCATAAAGATCAGTTTCTACCTGTGCTTCAGCAGGCATAAATTAGGACAAGTAAATGCAATGAAAAAGCCTTTTTCCAGTTGAAATAACCTCATTTTTAGAAGTTTGCAAACTGAATTTATTTGTTCATTAACAACTTTCTGAAGAGTTCCTCCTCGTAATTTTCAGCTGTGTAAAACTGGATTGCTGATGGTTACTAGGAAAAAAATAGTGTCAAGATGCTTAAAAAGGGGGACAACATTGGTTGCTGCAGGCTTTGGGTTTGGTTTTTTTTTAATTGGGTATGTAATTGTTACTGGTGGTAGCAGGCAACATCTCTGCATTTCCCTCTCTCAGCAGTTGCACCTTTGCAAGTCTGTTACTGGCTTGAGAGGTCCCTCTTTTGAAACCAGGCAAATGACTCATTTTGCTGTGGCATTTTATGAGCATTCAAGAGAATCTGTCATTAATTGCATTTAATAACTGTTACAGCACTGGTTCACTGGAGAAACAGCTGGTCATAAAACTTCTGGAATTGGTGCCATATCTTGGAAAAGGGCTGAGCACAGCAGAATGTGTTCATTGCTCATAGTGTCAGTCAGACCAAGAAGAGACACGTAAAACTGAATTCAAACACTTGGCCATCTTTAAACTGGAATTTAAAATGGTTTGGTAGGGAATAGTTTTAGTACAGAGAGTTACAGGTTACTGTCTGTAACTGCAGTGAGGATGTTGATTAAAGGGGTCAATAGAGAACTGAGTGTATTGGAGAAGAGATGCTCATCTACTTCTCACTGGTGCGAGTGTTGTGCATCCTGGTCCAAGGGTGAAGTCTTTACCACATACTACAGCTAACCGGTGTATATGAACAGATTGATCTCTGGCTGTCATCTGCTGCCTTGTGTTGATAACATAGTTGGGAATGTTGGTCCTTAAGCTGACGCTGGCTAGCCCAGTGCAACACAGATAAAATTATCTTGCTATTCCTGAGCTCTGCCTTCACTTTGAAATACTGTTGTTGTGAGCTGCACTAAGGGTTATCTACTGGTCCAATTAAACTGGCTTGAAAATAGTTCAGGTGTGAGTACTGCAAAACTGAGTGATGTTTGGCTTCCCTAAAAAAGGGCACTCTTGTTGACAATGAGTTGTTATGGCCTTAATTCCCCCAGGGCCTTGTGCTGCTTTTCCAAAAGGTGATTAATCCCAGCTGTGGCAACTATCTTCATAGTGGTGTGGTGTTCTCCCTGTTTCTGGCAGAGTTTGCTAATGTTAAAAATCACAAAAAAACTCCCATAAGCTGCAGTAACCTGTGCAAGAGCTATTATTGTTGCTGGTTGCGTCACTTCTGATGATGGAAGAAGAAAGCCAGAAAATTTGAGGAGTGTTGGTCTGATCCTTTGCTGGGATGTAGAGGATATTTAAATCCTGTAGGTTCTGGTACTTGAAGTGTCAATGTAAGAGCAGCTGCTCTGGTATCTGCAACACTTGGAGAACATGCTCATACCTATAGAGTTTTGGAAGAGACCTAAGGCAGACTGACAGGGGAAGCTTGAAGTGGCTTTGCTTGCTTCCTCTGCTTGGGTGTCAGTACTTGGGTTTAGTGTTTTTCTAAGGAACTAAAAATCACTTTGATACCAGTTTATACAAAATTAAATTTATGACAGGATCTGTTTTATTTCAGCTAGTTTCCTAACCTTAAAAAATGCCAGTAATCACTCCAACAGTATATAATGCACTCTCAAGCAAAAATTCCTACTGTTTACATGAAAAACTTGAGGCTAATGGAGAGAAGAAGGAAAAAAAAAAAAGTGATCATCCCTTGGCTAGTCCCTGCATGGGTATTATGGCCACATCTGGAGTATGTGGATGAGAAATGCCGTTGGA
The DNA here is from genome assembly GCF_028858705.1 of Grus americana. Lineage (NCBI taxonomy): Eukaryota > Metazoa > Chordata > Aves > Gruiformes > Gruidae > Grus > Grus americana. The sequence goes on along the minus strand of NC_072856.1, from coordinate 52,674,747 downwards.
AGAAATGCTGCAATGTGGTCACGGCTTTATTTTTGTTGCCTGTATTCCCTGCAGTTGTGGCCACTAAATACCTAGCAGATTGCTTCATGTTTCTAAATAGGTTGGAAATATCCCTTAATTTAGAAAAAAAAAAATTGTATTGAGAGAGAGTTCTGAAACCAGTTGTGACTGTATGGCTCGTGCAGCTTCAGTAAGGAACTCATAATCCTTAGCATTTCCATTAAAGTGAGGGTGTAGGGGAGTAAAGATGAAACCATTCATTGAATTTTTAGAGACTATATCACCCTCCCCACCTAAACTCATTTAGTTGGGCTCAGAGATAATTGTGAGCAAGGATACCTTACTTTTAAGGCATGTTTCTTCAGACCTGTGTCCTTTTACTTGGCTGCTCTGTATTTGTGTAAAACAAGTACAAGCAGCAGGGTTTTTATCAGGCACGTTAAAGGGAGTTAGCTGCCTGTGAGCTTGGCTGTTGCTGTGAGCGGTTTGGTGATGGTGCTGCAGTAGGGCAATACCAGGAGCTTCCAGATCAATAAACAACTCCTGCTTCTGTAGTTGAACCATTGAATCAGGTTTAAAGCTCTTGACTGGACTGCAGAGAGGAATTCAAACTTGGAGCTCCAGATTTGGGCACAAGTTATGGACTGGCAACTGTACTCAAGCTATAAATAAAGTTCTGGAAGTAGTAACATCCTCTTCTGTGAGTTGAAATCTTTCCCTACTAGGCAGGCTAGTTCTAGTGGGCTAGTCACCCAGTCCTTAGCAAAGTAAACACCAGAATGCTAGAAATGCACATAAGTGTGCACACCCTTAAGCGAAAAAGCATTCCTCTGTTTTGAGGGGGAGAGTTTCTACCCACAATGGCCTACGGAATTAGATAAAACTAAAGGGTTTTTTTGCTAGCCTTGCCCATTTGGTGTGTTAAGCTGCAATATGCCTGAGTGACTGCTTTCCTTTTGATTCCTGTTCCCTAGAGATCTTAATTTAGCAACTTGGCTTAGGGGGAACCTTTCTTCGCCTTAAGCTTTAAATTCCATGATTATTAACTGAGAATGTCAGCTTTCTCAAGAGCAAGATATCAGAAGCTTCAACAGATAACTCTTTCTAATTCAAAAACTTTGCTGATCTCATGCACTCTTAAGTGTATGTTCTCTCCATTTTCTGTACAGATATTGTTGCACCTACTAAAGGTAGTGTGCTTGTTCTCCTGGCCTTAAGTTACAGCTGCACAAAGAAACAATGGTGAGCAGCCGCTGAGCCTCTCTGTCTTTTTTACAAGTCTACAATAAATCAGTTAGTATGATGAATAAGTAAGTACTAAGGTACTATTGTAGAGATGCTCTGTGTTTCAGTAAGGCAGTGAACTAGGACTTGGGAGATTCTGCCACTGGCACAACCTGGACTAGGACCTTATTACCTCTGTATTTGTTTCCACTCCTATTCTTCATTTGACTTCTCTAGTTAGTTTAAACTTGCTACAGGCACAGACTGTCTATATGTATTTATGCAGTACTTAGCTTAACGAGGCCTTCTTGGTTCTGCAGTGACAAAAATGTTCTCAGGTTTTCTGTTCTGCAGTAGCATGATCATGGTTGCATGTAAGATTTGGTATTGTGAAGATATTCTGTTATTGTGGTGGTGGGTACAGGGCAAGGGAATGACTGACCTCAGCACAGACATTCTGGGAAATGCTGAAGCAGAGATGTTAGTCTGATTTAGTCCTTCACCTGAAAATAGTGGTACCATTGTGCTGCAAGTGTAACAAACTTAAAAATTGCAAAGATAATGATCACTTTGTATAGGTCCTGTTATCAAGTATATTGGTGAGAAAGAGGCTGAGATGGTGACTCATCACTACCAGCCAGACTATCTAATGCTTTTTTAGTGAGAATTGTCTTGCTCATTTCCAGAAGAACTAGACAAAACAAACATTTATCCCCCGGAGTTGAAATAAGTTTCTGCAGAGGTCAGTTTTAAAAGTGTTCCCATGTTGGTGAGAGCTACCACTTCAGGTGGCTAGTAGTGTGCTGTCAGCCACCTGATTGAGATGACTGGCTGTGGTTCTGGGGTGCATTTCAGCTGATACATTGAATTATGTCTGGAAGTTTAATGAAGGACTGAGCTTAGAGAGATGCATTTTTTCCCCTGAGGCTCCACATGCATTTTAATACAGAATGATATAGTGACGTCAAACAGATGGAAGAGAATAGGTTGGCTTTTAAACTACTTTATTGCCTGTAATTTCCTGGAGCTGGAATATGGGAAAGGTCAGAATAGGCTGGCATGTGTCTGTGTAGTCTTGCCTTTGTTTTGCTTAATAAGCTAGAGGGGTGTGAATTCATTGTGCAGACGAATGAAGAAACTGAGCCAAGAAAAGAGAGGAGCAGTGTCCTAAAATAGAGGCAAACGGAGGTGACCTGTAAAAATTTTACAGTATGGAATAGCTGTTTGGTTCCCACACACCAGTATTTACTTAACCTCTGACATGTTAATTGAAAACAATTCCTGAGATGTCTGAATTACAGAACGCATTCACTGTCTCCATTATATGGCTTAAAAAAGGGTAATGTGAGAGTGTGTGTGGCTTTTCTTAATGAAAGCAAGGCCTAATGTTAATCTCCTAGACTATTGCTGTGATTACTAATGCTAAAGCCACAGTGTATTTCAGCTCTCTACTACATATATTTTCTTGGATATTAGGTTTAGGATGTAAGTCACTGTTCAGACAGTCTCACCAGACAGCCATGTTCAGTCCTGCTGCCTAGATTTCAGGCAAATGTCCCATTTTTGTCAGCTGAAATTTTGTGGAGGAGGGAACTAAGTTTCATAGAGCCTACCAATTTTGGGTAAGTTAGAAAATAGCCTGCGTGCCTCTTGTAGCTGAAAATAGCCTTGAGATTTCTTTTTGCTAAAAGATAATAAATGAAAGTTAGATTGCTTTATTGCTTGTGTTTCTGTATAGAATTTCATGTCATTTAGTCCTTTTCATTAAAAAGTCTTTAAAGACACAAGATGAATTCCACAAATGTATAAAGTATGATTGCAAAACAAGCCTTCTAATTGCATATCAGTTCCCAAAGCAAATAATTTCTGCTTTTTAATGGCAGGTAGCGAATGAAGGTGATCTACGTTCTTATTTTATTTGCATGTTTTGTCTGTGAAAGTGTGGCTTTTACTGAGGATATGGTCACATGCTGTATTGTGGCACACTGGATTCGATCCACAGTCTTGCACTTACACGACTCTGACTCTGGATTAAGGTTTGGTGTCAAGGCTTGTTCCCGTCAGCTCCAGTGACGTCTGTGACCCTGTGGTGCGGAGTGAGCAAAGGTGTCTTTGTGCCTCTAACTCAGCTGGCCTAGGCTTTCCACTTCAACAGCGTTGTAATTGGCTGTTGTTACAAAGGTCTGTAATGAACTCTCACTGCTTCTTTTTAATGACTTATTAGTATTAGACCTGTAAGCAATTCTTCCACAGTGTGATTTCATCTGAGACTATTTGAGATGTCTTAAAGCGGTGCTTATCTGTCATTTTGAAGGAGTGATTATCAATTTCAGAAATGTGTGGAAGATCTTGGATAGAAAGAACATCATATCCAAACGCAGAGCTGTATTTACTTCTGAAAAGAAAAAAAAGTGGTTTGCATTGTAAAGGTCTGCTCAAGCTTGTGTAGACATTCAGTATTCCTAAGAGCAAGTATGAATGCTCTTGGGTCAAGAAACGGGCTTGGAAGTTGTGGAGTCACCTACCCTGGTTAAGTGATGGGATTTACCCTTCCAAGTGGGTCTCTGGACCTGAGGAGGCAACAGACATGGGGACAAGAGGAAGTTCTATTGGACTAATCTTTTGCTGAAGACAAACCACAGGAAAGGGTATATTTCTTACTTCACATGGTGTACAGACTCCTTGCCAGCACAAATTCGGGAAGGCACTTGCTCATGAATGCGCAGAAATTGAAATGCTGTCACTCATTGATACATGCATACAACTCCCATTTGCAAATATGTTGTTTTTTAAAAGGAAAGCTTAAAAAAAAAAACCAAAACAAACTCTAAAAAGCAAATAAAGCAGTGAATTAATATGTATGTACACTGTGCTTTAAGTAAGCAGAATGACTTTTTTTGATAGCTATTTAGATGAGCTGTTTGAATATAAGCTGTGTGCAAGCTGGTGCCTCTCCTGTTTCCCATTATGATTAAGAGATGGAGCTGAAGGGGAGCGAAGTCTTTAAATTCTGCTGGATCCTCATATGGCCAGTAAAAGTGCCTTAATAAAAATCTGCTTGTCAGACTGAAATGTCCCCCATGGAGCTGTCGCTGTCTGTTCTATTTCATAATTAGCTTTATTAAAAGTCTCTAGATGTTTATTTAATTTGTTTTTTAGACTTAGTCTGACATTGTTACTGTTGTTAGGTGATCAGGATAACAGTGATAGACATCTGCTCCTTTGGGGGGTGGTAGGAAAGACTTATGGCCTTTGAACAAAGGAAAAATATTGCATTAATTCCATTTAAATATCTTCCTGTCCTGTGAAAATGATTATTTAGTGGGTTATTAATATTTTTAAACAACAATAGGTGGTGTTCTTCCTGATTACCTGATGTTAAAGAACTGATTTTAAAAACATCTTAAGTTGTTTGCTGTAAGGTTGAGAAGCAAAAGAAAGATAAATTTTCTGTGGCACTTTAAAGAGTTGTGTGGGGTTTTTTTAATGGTGATCCCATCTGTAATGTATCCACTGGAAAGGTATTTGTAAGGGAGTGCAGCATCATATTTGTATTGCAGAAAGACCTGTTTGGTGCGCAGTGTGTGTTAGAAGAACAAGGGAGGGTGGTACTGAGGTTAAAGCCTGGTTTATTTTGGAGCAGCTGTGTTACAGTAAAGCTAAGTGGCTGAAGTCCCATGGGAGGCATAAGCATTTACCACTAGAAACTGGAAGGAGGTGAATTTCTTTTTAAGCTTTGATATTAAATGCAGAACTACTATCTGTGTTAAAAGGCCCATTTGTCAGGATGCAAGTTCCAAAGAAGTAGTCTTGAGAAGTTGTTACCTTAAAAGTAAAGCGAGCTTCAATTTTATTTTTTTAAAGAACAAAAAAAAAGTTCTAATTTGACTAGTTACCTGTTTGAGTTATTTGGAGTCTCTCAAGACTGTGTAGTTACTTCAAAGCAGAACTACAATTTAACTACAAGGCGTTGCCTTTTAATGGAATAAATGTCTCAAGGTCACTTCAATTTTGATCTTTCAAAAAGTGAGTGGACAAAAAATCTCAAACCCACCAACAACCAAACAAAAAACCCCAAACCTATTCTGGCTGTTCTGTGTTTTCCTGAATATGAAAAAGCTGTGTGTCAGTATTGAAGGCTTTGTCTTTGTGGTCTGTGGCAAATGCTTATCTGAACAGCACGTGGATGTATCTTTACAGTTCTACATGCAGAAGGAATGAGTCTGTAGTAGAGGACCACAAAAGCTGCCATTATTAGAAGCCTTGCTTACACTTGAGTGCTCTGGCGCTTAATCTAGCTCCCAGCTTCCAGTCATGCAGAAGAAACTAAACCAGAGTGCTCTGTTTTAATTCTCAAACTTCGTTGATCTGTCCTGCATTTCTTCCAGTATGCACTTCCTTTGTAGCTGGAGCCAAAATCTTGATTGGAAATGTGATTTTGATCTCCCGTTTTGACTTAGCCCTTTCTCTTTATAAATTGCTGGGTCCAGATTCTGTGCAATTGAGGGATTCAAATTTCAAATCACTTGTTATTACTTGAAGACTTGTCTCCCTAAGATGCAGCTGCAGTTTGGACTCCTGTTTCTTAAAGCATCTCAGTTAACTTGTGATTGCACTTTTTTTGTGTGGCGTAGGACCTGATTTTAAGAGGCAATGACTTGATATAACTTGAGATGCCAAGCATCTTGTATGGCAGGGTCTTTAAGCAGTTTTTCTTTGATACCCTTGGATATTGTGAAACCAGAGCTGTCTGCCAGATCATGGTTTGTTTTGGCTCTTCTCCTTGACAGCATATTGCAGCCATTACCAATGTCAAGGTACTTTACCAGTACTTAGAGATTTTGCAGTGTTTATGGCAACTGTTTGAATACCTGCAGAAGGACCCATCCTGACTTGCTTTCCCAGTCTTGAGCTTAGCAGGACACCTAGTTTTGGAGGCTTAGTTTGGGAAGCTTCCAGTGCTCTGCCAAACCTGCTGGTAAGAGAGATGCACTCAGAGGAGAGACCTGAGTTGGTGTGACAGAGTAAATAGCAGTTGTTTTTATAACAGTCTGAACTGCTCTGCTCTTCTGGGGTGGGCATAAAGCATTTCCAAGTCAGTTCATACTGTGTAGGGCATATGACAGAATCCATCACGAGTGGTTACCCCCTCATCAGATACAGTAAACTCAGCTTGAATGTATTCCCTTGTGAACACTTACACCCATATTGCCTCAAGAGACCAGGGCTTTGTGGAGGGGTGTTTGCTAGCTATTCTGGAGTCTTGCTGCTCTACAATGCAGAAGGAAGCTCCCATTAAATAGACTTTCCTTGTGCTTAATGGCTTGAATTCCTACAGGTGATTGGGCCATCCACAGTGACAGAAGCTATCTTTTTTTCCCCTCAGGTATGGCAGTTGGCAACTGCAGTCATGGTCAGCTGCTTCAACAAGGCAGTTCCTCCCCACATACACTAGCATAATAAGGCTCAGAGTTTATCTTAATATATACCGTCGGTATCTAGCTGGCTAGCATAAGACATGTCATTTAATTACTCTGTATGTGCAAAGAAGCGTTCAAATGCCATGCTAGAATTACAGTGCAGTGCTTTTTGCTGGGCGCTCTGAAAAGTCTACTAGAAGGGTATTCTGAGCTCTTCCTGCTAGTCTTAAATTAGGAAAGGATGTGAAAGATTTTTGTATTCTGTGATGCAAATCTCAAGGCCTCGGGGAAGTTCATAAAAAGGCAGAATTTGGCTCTTAACACTGAGATCTGTTCACTGCACTTACTATTGTGAGGATGGAGAGAGAGGGAAATTGTGTCAGTTTAAGTACTCCCAGTTTGTTTAATCATCATCCCCTCTGTGTGATACGGACCCTTTTGAGTTCTGCATCTTTGGCACACGCTGCTGCTGAATCAAAGAGAAATTATGAATGGAGTGAACTGGTTTCCTGGCACTTGGGAAGCCATCGAAGTTTGTGCTTAACAGAGCAACCAGGCTGACTAATACGATATTAAATAAGCAGCAGCCTAAAATAATTTCTGTTTGCAGGGACAAGCTTTTTTTGTTTTTTTGTAGCATATTGTCTAAACAATTATTAAACAGAGAAAAATAACATTTTTAAAAATTATTGTCCTTTTAAGGAACCAACTAGAAGAGGGTGGAGTTTAACTACTACCTCTCACCTTTTTTAATGACAAGTCATTAATTTTCCTTTGATATTCAGAGCAAGTCTGTTCCAGTTCCCAAGACGTATGCTGTATGCCCTCGGGGAGGAAAGCAGTTAAGAATTACAAGGAGTATTATGCTTAGTAGAAATAAGCAACCTGCTGAAGTAATAGCCTGCTATGTGCTCCTAAGTCTCTCTGTATGAATCAGGGCTTTAAAGTGGTGACTGATATACGAGGAATATGTCATTTTTGAGATTAACAAGACAGCCGCACTTGAGAGAGGAGGAATACATTTATTTTCATGTTCTGTAACACTGACTTTCATGCAAGAAGATTCAGACTTGAGTAACTGCTTAAACTGTTGCCACAGTCCTTGAGATAATATGGCTTTTCTGCTGAGACAGAGCAGGTACAGGTTTAGCTGAACATACTTTATTACGCTGTAGCTGTAATAGTGCAAGTCTCACTTCCTCACTGTATTAACAGCCTGAGATTTCTTTCTGAGACTTCTTCCAGCTTCATAAGCAGTCTATTTAAACCAGTCTTGCTTTCTAAATATCTTGGATAACTATTTTATATAGTAATTTCTCTAGCTTTTTCTCAGTTGGATAAGTAATCCTTGTGAAATGTTTCTTAGGATGTTTTAATACCTCGTGGTATAGGAGCACCTACTGCTATGGAGTAGTGTCTCATTCTTGGCCACTGGATTTCATGCAGACTGGTTTGGGAAGAGCTTGGGAACACAGTAATTCACTTTGAAGAACTGCTGTGGATCTGTGTTTCATGCCTGTCTGGACCCAGGAATTCACTGTCTTCTGCATTAACCACTGGAATGCCCTCTTCCTCAGCTAATTGTATACATGTGAAGAACAGCACATTTGATGAGGCAGAATATTTAATTACAAATTTACCTAGTGAAAAAAGTTAGCGTTAATTAATCTACGAGTATTAAGAGTTCAGAAATTAAAGTTCATGTTGTTTGGCTGCTCTTTTTAAAAATAAAAAAAAAAATATTTCCATGAGATGTCCAAAGAGAAAGTAAAGAGCTTATACATCTAGCTCTGTAACTGAGATATTTTTAATCCACAATGAGGAGTGGTGTGTTACAAAGCAGTGGAAACCACTTTGCATTGTGTGCATTTATAAAGAGGTGCTCATTAAAAATGCATTTTTAGTCACCACCTGTTATTTGTTTAATATGATGGGCGCTTTACTGCAGTGTTGTATTATTTTTGTCATCCGTCTTTTCCAAAGTGCATTATTCATCACTTTGAACCATATGGGCAGAAATATATTCTGAACATCTGATTTCTGTACTGGCCATTCCCTGAGGAAAGACTCTAATGTCCATGTTTATGACCAACCAGTGCAGCTTTTCATGTCATCTTTCTTACCTTCTGCATACCAAAGATGCAATTAGGAGATTCACAGCTGTGATGCTACAAGACAACGAGGGGGCTGCACTTGATTAGGCAGCAGAGGCCTCTTTGCTCAAATTCATAAATAAAACCAACTATTTTGGGAACAGAGGAGACCTTTCTGCAGATCCTATGTCCTCCACAAACCCTGCTTTTTCCCCCCATGGCTTGCACCTGACAGCAGGCATGTGCTGAGGTGTGTGTTGGGTGAGGTGGATGCTGCCTGGTATGGAGCCCTTGCTCAGAGATATACCCAAGGGTCTTCCCTGTCTGAATTTCACAGAAACTTCTAACAGTTTGATTCCTGTGGCAGCTCCTCATAAAATTCAGCCTGAAAAATGCCTGTTGAGTTGCTTTCGTTTCCTTGACTGCTCCAAGTCTTCTCTGATGTACATGTGTAACTGGGAATAAAGAGCCAAATTAAATGTGCCGCAGCGCTGCATTTCAGCACTCTGGCTTGTTTGACTGTGCGTATCTCCTTTGCTTTGGAAGTATGTTTGTGTTGTGCTGTCTCCCATATCTCTTTCACGATGGTGCCATGTCCAGTAACACTTACATGAGTTGTACACTCTGAGCAGAGTATGTGTATAACTTACTACAGTATATTTTCTCTTTAGTGGGGGACAAAGGATTGAATAGATGGCAAAGTGTCCTTTTCTTTCACTGTGGTGTGAAATCTTTTTATTTAATGTGACCACTGGGCAGGTTTCACTCTCATTCTTCTGCCCTGTGCACATACCAAAAACCTGCCATACAACCTGGTGTAATCAGCAGTCTGCTCACAGTAGGCCCTGAGTTTGAAACAGCAGGAGTTTTGCAGCTTGGAGCTGAATGGTGTTGGCAGAGCTGTTTGAAGAAGTTTGCTTAGTTCCTGCCCGCATTGTACTGAGCTGATTTCAAAGGGGCTGTTGCTTCTACCTCGTGAGAATGACTTTCAGTCAAAATTCACAAGGAATCATGTATCCGCTAATCTGAAACACAGCAAATGCTCTTTTTATGTTCAGTTTGGGTTGTGCCTGTTTCTGTATTGCTGCTTAGAAAGTGAAATCAGTGACTGCAGATTAGCTCGGGAAATTCTGATTTTTTTTTTACTACTGTGTGTTAATGTTCAGTAGTAAATATTTGAGACCTAGCAGATCTTCTGCATGTTTACGCTGTCAATAGAAATTGCTTAGCATGGAAATTCAAACTTAAAAACCTGATTTTAGCACCTGTATTTACCATAGGTCTTAATGTTAGGGAGATATAGACATTGGCTTATACTGAGATTTAGAGGAATGGTGAATTCAGGTAGTGCTACTGAGGTGCCAGAGCATTTAGACTTGCATTCAGATACTGTATTATAACTGCTGGATTTTCTCTGATTATTTCCTCCAAATAGTAAGAATCTGTTTCTCCCTTTAAAATCAGTGGGAGCTGCAAGTTTTCTGAGCACTGAGAAGTAAGACCATTCGTTCAGATGCCCAGCTTCAAAATGTGAACTACTACTGTAGGTTTGAAGAGCACAAATTGTTTTACTGCAGCACTTCTTTTGGTGAATTACTGCACTAATTCCCATAGAGCTCCAGTTTCTGATTGGCCATTCATCACTCAACCAATTCATGATGCTCTCAGCAAAAAACAGGTTTGTCAAAGTAACTCAATGCCTCCACCAAAGTATGTTTAAACAATGATGCAGAGCCATTTTAATAAGTTATGTGAAAAGCTGCGTGTAAACCAGAACAAAAAAGAGTCCTTACTCCAGCACTTAACGTCAACATTTTGGAGTTTGCAGTAGACCTAGCATTGCTCCTTTCCCTGTTGTACAGCTGGATCTCCTTGCCAAGGTTTTGTTTCACTGAGGTGAAGGGTGTGAACACTCTCCCTGATAAAATGTTGCTTGTGTTACCTTTTTCCGTTTGTAGCATCCCTTAAAATTTCACCTAAGGCTGCTTCTAGGAGTCCGACTTCTTCCAGACCACCAAGGAGGTTCGGCATGCTTTGAACACTACTAGGCTTAGATCTACTGCTCAGTAGTTGCAGCAACAATATAAACTTCTGTGTATCCTGCACCTTTTAAAATTCTAATAATCTTTATTTTTACAGAGCAACACAGTCCAAATGTGCTAGGCTGGAGGAGATGTTGCTGCTCTCTGTAGCCTGAGGCTTGAATTCCTCTTGCCTGGAGCAATCTTTCTGGGGATTTACCCTCCCTTCCTCTCCTGCTTTCAGCTAGCTGAGAGGCCAGCCAGTCATGGCTGCACTGCTGTTGTTTTGTGATCTGGTTGATAGGGACCGCAAGTCACTCGATACGTCATATTAAGTTTCCCTTGATTATGTTGCTTAAATAGTAAACCTGAGCTTTGATGTAGGTAAGGGATAGGATCTCCACATGTGAGGCAGCTCAGAAGTTGCCTAGAAACATACATACCTGCCACCTTCATGTGCCTTTAAAGGACACTGAAGATTAAGGATTACAATTGAAAAATTACACTAGTAATACAAAAGGGTTTTGGTAGTGTGCATATTTCTGCTTTTTCTGCCTGTAGCCAGAGCAGCTCCTAGTGTCTGGGGGCTCTTGCTGATTTTGAAACTTTTGTGACCATTTTTAAGGTTTTCCTCAGTAAGTACAAGGTCTTCAAAGTCACTTTTTCTTTCAGTTATAGGTGAGGTTTTGTATGAGTACATGATAGATGAGATTAGCTTTCATGAAAACCCTAAACATTGCAGCTTAAGAGGAAATTGTATGTTGTTGACGTAGGAAATCCAGTGGTCAGAAGCCTTAAAACTGGTGTAGCAGGAGTATTAGAAGTTAATCTTTCCTGAATGTTAATAACAACAGTGACACAGTTTACCTCTGTTTTTGTGACAGATGGCATAAAGAAAGGATCTTCTAGGATGCAACTGCACCCCTCACATTTTTTCTTATGATTTCATGGGTATTCCTAGGATATTGTATGCTGTGACTACCAGCGAGTACTGGTGAAGAAAAGTATAAAATGGGGAGAGAAAGTCGTCTTTAAAAATGCACATAAATTATTCAGCCGGGTTTTCTACATCAGATGCTTGCCATTCCTGCTTAACTCTGCCTAAGCTGTCTGCTAGGGCTGTCATGAAAGAGAACTCTTAAATTGAGGTCTGCAGTATGAGGCTGGTGCGGGAGCAAGAAGGGTAAAGCTCTGCTGAGATAATTAATGTTAACAGTTATGAGTTATCTGCAAGATTCACAGTAGATTACACAGATTGTATTAAGCAGGGTTAATCAGTCATTTCAGATCCTTAAAGGAGCACTGTTAAGAACTAGCAAGACTGAAAACTCTTCCTGAGAGAGTGTTTGCATGTGCAAGTATGCATATCTGTGTGAATGCATAGCCTGGATTACCATTGATAAGTAAATTTTGCCTAGAAGCTACCACACGGGGACATTGGCTATTTCCTGTTCTGTGTGTAGGTGAAATTGTGGCAGCTGTTAGAAGTGATGACTTCTTTCTTTTATCTTTCTTTTTTGGCCATAACTTCTTTCTTCTTGAATATGAAATATTTCCCCTGCTGTGCAGTTGCAACAGTAAGATGATCTTTGTTATCCTGTGATATTAACTGCTACTTGAACTGTGGACTCATTGTGGCTTGGTGGGTTTTCACTGTTAATTTTTGATGTTTTTCTCTCTTTCACATGTGTGAAATGGAGCATGGAAGGTGACTGGGTTTTATAAGTGTGTAGAGGATGAATCTGTCATAAGGGAGGTTTTAATGATTGCAGATTTAAAATCTTAATGTACCACAGCACCTTGTGTTGAGGTTTTCCATACTTGTTCAAAATGTCTGAGTTTTCACTTTTTTTTTTTTAAAGGAAGTGTTAGAGCAACTCATTTTTTGTGTGATTTCTCAGACTCAAAATACCTTGAATAACTGAATTTTCCTGACCCTGAAAGACTAACCTTAAATTTAATCAGGTATACAGGATCACTTTGCAGACTTTTCAGTGTTGTGTGCTTAAGAAGCTAGCTTGTTACTGTGTGGTGTGGGGTAAAACTCCTAATGCTCCTGCTGCTGAGCCGTGGTACTCTAACTGCTTGAACACGGGACAGTGTATGTACAACAAATCTAATGGTGTTTCCAGAAGGATTTTGCTTGTCCCAGGTTTGAGCAGATGTAGTAATTCCAGAGTATTAGATGGAGATGACACAGGATGGGACCTGAGCCCCAGTATCCTGGGGCTGAGGATGTAGTGGGGCTGCCCCAGGTATCCTCTTGGACCTGCTTGCCTTGGTTGGCTGCTGAAGGGCTAAGCATCGTGAAGCATCATCCTTTTTTGTCATGGTAGCTTTGGGCTGGCCGTTTACAAAGGGATCAGATGCCAGCGAGAGGTCACCTTGGGGTGGGACAGAGGAGGCGGCTCCTGTCACCTCCTCTGTGGCAACAAGTTGGGAAAACCAGGGAGGCTGTTCCTGGCAACCTGACCTGGTAATTGTCTGTGGGTTACACCTGGCTGAGCTTTGCCGAGGTGCAAATTATTGGTGGCGAACTCTGTGAATATCCAAGTATCCACTGCAAATGACTGCCTCCTCTCTGTAGGTAACTGTTCCCATCTCCAAGCCAGATGTAATAACTCTGCAGATGGAAAGGTGGTTTGCTATTGAAAACAAATAAGCATAGAAAATCCAGAAAGGGAATGCTGAGAGGCCTAGAGGCTGTTTTGAGGGCATGCCCCCCATGTCCTCTCCCTGCCCTCTCCCATTTTATTCACTATTAGTTTTTACTGTTGCTAGTTTCTGCGGTCTCTTTTTTTTCTATTGTAACTGCAGCACAGTGCTAATGGTAAAACTGGTGATTGATGTAGTAAATGCTGGGAGCGTTTTCTTTCACAAAGGTGCTTGGGTTACTTTGGGAAAGCTGCATGAAATTCACTGCAGCCTCTCCACCTGTACAGTGCAAGAAGCATTGACGGCCTTTGAAATCCCTTGCCTGTGATCTGCCTGGGGCAGTCTGCTGGCTATGAAGAGAAGCACCACTGTATGTTTGTGCATGGAAGAACCATGTGGTCTGACTTGAAGCTTCTCCCTTTACCCATCTTAAGAAAAAATTTGTAGACCGTTGCTGCAGTGGCAAATCTCCTGGCTAGGGACTGCCTGGGTTTTTATTGAACTTGTTGCTATTGGGTAAATTAGATGATACTGATAACGCAGTGATATGTTGAGGTAATGATGTTGGGTATAAATTCTGCTTCAAAATAATTGGAAAGTTCATAACATGAACCTGCAACCCTTAAAGTTTTCTAGGAGTGTTTGATAGTGGCATGCCTGAACTGTGAGGACTCTCTCTCTACATTACTGGTATTTGAGTTTTTGGCACCCCTGGTAACTGGTTGGTAACAGGAGTTTGCTTGCAAGAGAGAGCTCTCAGTAATGAGAAGGTCGGGTTGTTGCAGGAGATGAATGCGAAAGCAGCTAATGTAATCAGATGAGTAGCGTGTATGAGCTCCTCTGTTTTAACCTACAACCATTATCAATAAAACCTTTCCCTGTACTTCCCCAACCCCATTTGTCACATAGCATCTCACTGTCTGGTCAGGCATCCCTGCAGGGTGGGATAGCTTGTCCCTGTACCCTTTCTGTCTTCGCTTCAGACCAGCTGAAAGCTTCCCTTTTCTGTAAATCCCATATGGATCTTTGCACAGCTGTCTGCAAATGCTGCCAGGACCTCTCTCTTGCCCGTGCTGCTATCCTCTGTTGAAGTTCGACAATAAACTGATGGCATAGTGACTGTTCGCATGCTTTCTGAAACATGAATTTGTTGTTCAATACTAGATTGCCCATAAGCTGCCCAAGCACAAGAAGGCTTAAGCTTGTTGGAAACTCATGGTTAAAAATCTTTAAGCTTTTGGAAATCAATCAGTTTCAATTAAACTTAATTGATTTCTATTTTTCCTTCCAAGTTTATATACATGTTAGTGGGGCAGGATGAGCGCTAACAGACCAGTTGCTCAGTTCCCTCTCTGGTATTCCTCCAGTACTGTCACAGTCCCTTTCTTCTCTGGGAGAAAAAATGTTTTGGGATTAATGTTTTTCCCAAGTTATGGACTGAAAGATTTTCATGCATTTCAAAACAAGCAATGTTAACCAATAACCTACATGTTTTATCCCATAAGATCCCTGTTGGTCATCACTGCCTGAATGCTGTCCATGTATTTACTGTTCCTCAGTTTCTAGGTATGGTGTTCTGCATTTTTCCATTCTAGTTTCCATCCATTCAAGCTTCTTAAAATGGTTTACCAATGTAATGTGAATTAAATCCTGTTTATTCAGGGAGTATTATCCTGGAAAGACCGAGCACGTTTGTGCTTGTTTCTAAGCATTTAACTACCTTATATTTGAGCAACTCCGAGGATGTTTGGATGTTGCAAAGGCGAGGCATGGCACCTCTTGCTAACATGAGAAATACTTTTCTCTGAGCTGACCCCATGGCAATCAAGACGGCTACTGAGACAGTAGGATGTTACTCAGCATTACTAAGAGTGTCAGGGTAAAGCAGCTTGTCCCTTTTGGGGACTGAGGGGTAGATTGAAAATTACTAGGGAGTTCCTGCTTCAAACAGGACATCAGATTAGTAACAGCCAACCTAGATGTTTGTTTTACTTCTAATACTCTTTACTGCTAATGAAATTTGACTCATACGTTCACATTAAACTTGATTGCATCTGTTAGGCCTTCTGTTGGCTACTAAAATATTGTTCATAACAAGGAATTCATTAGAAATCCTGAAAGTATCCCATTCTTGTGTGTGTCCCTTCTCCACTTTATTAATTTTTTTCTAGTTTCACAGATTTGTTTTCTTGTTTAAATTTGGCTTTGATTTGACTTGTCAATATTTGTATTAGAAAACCTCCTAAGTGTTCTTGTCATACATACCTCTGCGCCCTTCTGGGGTTAACAGTTTGTTTTACAGAGTTTTCCCCAAGATGGATCATTCTCTTTCAAGCAACATTTATACTAATAAATGACTTGATGATACTGGCAAAAGTGCAAAATGTGTGTACGTTTATACACGTAGCTTCTGCTTGTTATTAATCTTTAGGAAAGCGGTATTGCTGTGATATGTAACCAGTATTCCTTCATCTTCCTGTCTCTAACTCCTTTGTAGTCCTGTACTTTGGCTGCTGATTTTTTTTTTTCAGGCGTTGCATTATGATTGCCACTCCAGTGGTCAACTGCTTCTTTGGAGTTCTTGGTGCTTTTTCAGAGCCTGGGACTCATATTTGCAGTGCTGAAGTTACAATGCAGATCTCTTTCTCTGACCCTCTAAATAAATCC
This sequence comes from Grus americana, assembly GCF_028858705.1. NCBI lineage: Eukaryota > Metazoa > Chordata > Aves > Gruiformes > Gruidae > Grus > Grus americana. The sequence continues at coordinate 52,658,667 of NC_072856.1, read as the reverse complement.
CACAACTCAGGATATACTTACCTCAGGTTAATTATTTTTGCACTTCATGGCACTGTAGAAATTGTATTAACAAATTCAGTGTTTTTTATGTGAACCAGTGTCATGTGCCCAATTAGGTGTTTAGTGTGCCTGTTCCATGTAACACCCCCCACCCCCCAAGTTTTAGAAATACTTGTAATAAGAGAAATGGTAGAAAACACATCTTATACATAATCTTCCTAGAAATGCTTTTATTGGATTGGTGTTTGTTTCTTGATGGCAAGCTGTATTTTAATACTGTAAATTTTTTCACTCCAGTGAACAAGGGAAGTGAAGCAGAGTTTGTACCTTGGAGCTCTGCATGGCTAATGCACTTTGGTGTCAGGCTTTGGTGTTAAAAGCTGAAATATACTTGCTTGGTTTTAGAGTTTGATGTGAAACCTTTTGGCTTTATTATTCCAGCAAAATATGCTCAAACTCTATATGGGAAAACTGACTTAAAACGAGTGTGCTTGGCACCAAGTTTCAGAGAATTCACAAGTGCTTCAAGTCTGTTCTGATGCCCTATGGTGTTTCTTTTTAATGTGTGTTAGCCTGAATTATTACGGTCCTTAGAGACCACCGTAGATTAGGTGGAAGCATGTTGAACAGATGGATTGCATTTCAGCTGGTTGTATTTGTAATGTCAAGTGACAGGTCTTTAACACAGCACACTTCATATTCCCTGTTACTGCACAAACCACCCCAGGACAAATCTAAGGTGAAATAGAATAGAAGTCAAGAGTAATTTGTCTGGATACTATTATAAACATTTGAAGTCATTTGCACATGATTTGAAGACAGAAGTTGAGGATAAATCAATAGGTTTTTTATTTTCAGCAAAGTAGGTAAATTAGTCAAAGGTGCTGCTGGCAATAAAAGCAGGAGAACGCGGTGCTCCGCAATCGGATTTTTTTCCTCTCTGGGTCAAATCAATACTGCCACTAGGCAGAACCATAGACCTGTATAGTTGTATTAACATGAGTCATTTATCTTGGAGTCAGTGAAACTAGGGCAGGAAATCTGCTGCTACATAGCCATTGAACATTTCATTTCATGTTTTAGAAGTAAATGTACGGTTTCGTATTTAGTTTGATTAAAAAGAAATATTTCCTCTGCAACTGATGGGGGGGGTGGCAGGTTTCTCCATTATTTATTCTGTTGGGCTAGAAGTAAAACTAATTGTGTCCTAAAATACTTTTTACATATATAAAAATACCTTTATTTAAATATACATAGAATTTTTGTTATATGATGTAAACAATATACACTGTAAACAATTCAAATTGATTTTTAAAGCAAATGTTTTTATCAGGACTTGCCTTGCTCACTTGCCCTCTGATGTCCAGAGTGATTCATTTCTGTGCTGGCTTGGAGCAGTTGATTTAACCAGTTCATAAAGCAGCGAGAGTACGCACAATGGATCACATTATAGCCACAGAATCTTATTTTCGTTTCCTTCCTCTGTTGCTTGTTACTATTCTTTTCATCAGCCTACTGATGCCTTGCATATATATGACAAGCTCTTTGTTTCCGGGATGTCTCACTATGTATTTGTACAGCTTGCAGCAGATGAGGTTTTGCTCCTGGCTGAGACCTCTGCACTACTCTAATACAAATAACAAAACCTGATCCATAACAATGACTCGGATGAATGATTGTGCCTGGGTCCTTTCTAGGGTTTTTTATATGATACTCTATTATGTGCCACCCAAATTGCATATGTGTGTTTTTCTTTTTTAAATAAAACCTGATCTTGTATGGTATACGTTGAGTGTATTTCTGTCATTTGGTGGGTTGTCTGCACCCTGCACAGGCTGAGCACGGCTAAGACTAGGTATGGTTCCTTTACATCCCCTCCTACTGAGATTCCAGTCTACGATTGTCAGAACTGATTATTTATAGCAGATGAGGCAACAGTTAATTTAGTGGCTTCTGGGTTTTCACCTGAAGGGTCTTTAGAAGCATGCTTTGTAATTTGCTGGATTTCAGGGAGAAAAAAAAAATCCCTTTAAAGACAGCTAATCCCTTAGTCTGTCACATAACAAATACAATTGTTGCAGAGATGAGCAAAGTTCTTAATCAAATTTTGTCATGTATATAATATGTTGGCAGGGAAACACTGAATACTGAGTCAAGTGCATAGTGTCATCAGGTGTGCTCGCATGGTAAGATGTACGTGGAAAACATCTCAATAAAAGATCTGTTTGTGTTTCACTTCCTTGTCATTCATCTGCAACAACTTGTTTCATCTTGTCTAATCTTTTGTGGTACCCTGTCGTGCAGTTTACAGAATCTTGCTATAAATTATTTCCCTGTCACCATTAACTCCTCAGATAATTATGGTGAAATAGACTTTTAAAAATTTTTTCACATTGGAAGACAGTTATTTTTTTTCTTTTAATACACAACCTCCTCATAGGCTGCAGATTAACTTGTTTGCAGTTTTAATATAATAATGGAAACTTTGAAAAACCATATTTAAAAAACAACTCCTGTGTCTCAATTTGCTGTTTAAAAGATGTCTTAATGCTAAAACTTGTTCATTAGCCCAAGTGTTCACTCTTCCTTAGAGTTCTGATTCCAGAAAAGCTTGAATTTGAGTTCAGTTGTCCCTTGGACTTGGAGTGCACCTTGCCTGAGAAACGCTGCTGCCCCATCCTGCTGCAGGGAGGCTCTGAGCTGGCGCAGGTGGCCACTGACTCCCGCTGCGACCTTCTCTAAGCATGTAGTGTCTCCTTCACCAAGTGTTTCCCACTCCAGGGATGACTGTGAGATCAGATCCACACTGAGGTTATCGGAGAAAGTTGTTGGTTTTGCTGCGCAGATAGGATGCTGCTGAACTTTCCTACTCTGTTGGCCTGAGTTGCAGCTGAAATGTAAGCCAGGTTCCCTGTTTGCTCTTGCTGGTATAAATAAAGCTGGTGATGGGTTTTCCTCATGGGCATTTTAAGTCGGAAAGCACCATTTGGTTTCCAGTCAGCTGGACAATTAGCATTTTATAGCCAAGCAATATACTTAAATGGAATTGCTTGGCTTGAGCATTGAATTACAATGGCCAGCAGACTGCTGCTCTTCTTACATAATTTACTTAGTACTCACTTCTTGTTTAGGATTCAGGCAGAGGTTAATTTAATTCTGCATGAGAAGCTAGTAGTTATTTGACATTAATGCTGTGCTGCAGTCAGGGGAAAGTTTTTGTGTAGAGCTTGTATTTGCCTGGTCTCTCAGCCATGAAAAGGACAATTTTACCTACTCCTTTCCTAGCAATGCATTCTTTGCAAGAGCCATTGGCACGCTTACATTGGCACTTAAAAATGCAGCCCAGAGTAATACCTTAAGACCATTTTATTCCATGCTGCTGCACATGTATTTTTAAGGAGCAAACGTGTATTGAAGTGTAGTACGGACCAAGGAGGCTTTGTTCCTACAAAATTACAAGGGTCCCTGTTACAGGTAAATGAAACATTAATATGTGACCATGGTGACTTGAGAGTGAGAGCTGCCACCGCATCTCTTCTGATGATCTGAGGCAGAGAGAAAACATCCAGTGTGTGTGATCTTGGAAGGATAAAAAGAGTAGGTAAAATGTGCCTCAGCACTCCAGAAAAGAATTGAAAACTTTTAGATGGAGGGAATGAATATGTTTGTTCATGCTCTTAGTAAGTCTAAGTGCTTAACTCGGTGCTTAGAATTTTATCCTGAATCTTGTATGTGTCTTGATTTTTCTTAAAGCCCTTGACTGCTAGAATCAACGTGGGGGAATTTTGGCTTTATTTTTTTTTAAGCTCCTTTCTTAGCAAAGTGATTGCAAAGACCTTGCAAATGTGAAGCAAGTGCACAGCAAGGGCTTAGATGCCAGAAGGCTGCTAATGAGAACACAGCATTTATTTATGTTTAACCTTATGATTTCTAGGTAACGTAATAATGTTTTTGAATCCTTGGGGTACCAGTCCTGGAACGCTTAGCTGCTTTCAGCAATATTTACCTCTGGCTTAGGCAGTACCCTTCTCGTTGCTCAAATCTGCTGGTTGTCTCAGCCTGCTTCATGCTCTGCAGACAAGTACAGCAGAGGGAGCGAGCAAGGACTGAATGCCCAGTTTGACCTTCCCTTAGAAAGCCCTCCCTCTCGATACGGGGTCACGTAACTCTGCACACAGAAACCTTTGTGGGCTTTATCTACTGAGTTCGGGGGTCTGGTTCCAAGTAGTGTAAGACTTGGCTGCTGATGTTTATATTTTGCCATAGTAGTGTTGACCTGTTAACTAGAAGCATCCATTCTTGCAACCATCACTGCTTGTCAAGAGATGAGAGTTTGGACAAATCTCCTCAAGCTTCAAGTATCCTGATCTTTGGCAGAAGAGCATTTCAGGCACCTACAGATGCTGCACTCAGGCCTCTCAGTTGGGTTAATGGTGTAGGTGTAAAGCTGGCAGCTCAAACCCTAATTGTTGTAATAGTCAGGGAAATTGTTACCATATGTCGTTGCTGTAACCTTTACTGTTTTAACCAAGCTTTAGGCGTGCTGTGAAAATGATTAAAAGGTTTCTCACAGGAGGAATTAGACTTTTTGTGTGTACAGTTGCTCTCTGGAGTACTGTGGAGTTTTGTGGGTTATTTGAAGTGTTTGAAAACTGTGCTTTGCTCTCCAGCAGCTCCTGCCTGGGCGTGCCGCCCCTAGCCAGGCGGCTCACCTGAGGCAGAAGGACATGTACATGCTATCTCTGCCTCTGCTGTGGTGTCTCACAGCTGTGTTTGATTTCAAGCATAACAGCATCCTTTTATATAATACTATAACTTTCTGCCCTTGTGGGGAAATGCTGCATTTTATCTACCATTTCTTTTTCTAGCTGGGCTCTAGCAGTGTGTCCAGGTTAACCCAATGCCCAGTGTAGCTGTACCCTGGGAGACGGTCGGGTCCATGGAGCCCTTTGATTGTCAGCACCAGTTCACAGGCTCTAACAGCACAGCTCCCAGCCTGAAGCCCAAGTTTGACTTCGTGGGGTCTTCAGGGTGGGATGGTAAGATGTGAGAGGAGCGGAGAGGCTGGATTGAGGGACAGCATTTTAGTTGTCAACCTGTGTTATTGCTGCTTCAGATAAGTAAACCAAGAAGATATTGGTAAGTGTATAGAAGTTGAAGATTTCCTGATTTGCTGTTAGGGGAGGGGACTCTGGTTGTATTTCCAGATGTAGGATTTTAAGTAATTGACCTGAGACATGGTCACATTATCCTAGCTACTGAGTCACTCACCGGGTGTCAGCTGAGCCTTACTAACTTTTTGTGGTTTTAGCCCTGACAAAATCTGAGCTAAATACATCAGTGTCAGTGCAAGAGCTTTCAATTAACACATTTTATCTCACACTTGTAGCTGTGTGAGTGGACGGTTCATTGGTACATCTCTGTTAACAAAGGATAGTTTATTAAACTGAAGTAACTTTATTTCTGTGACTGCTCTCCTTTTTCAAGGTAAGGAAAGTGAATGACTCTGACCTTCCTTTATAAAATGTTGAGATCTACTGGTGAGCTGCACTGCGTAAAGGCTAGGTACTATCATCACAAGCACTAATCTGAAGGTGAAGGTGTTTAGAACAATAAAGATCGTTATCTGTTTAATTTATTTTAAAAATAAACAGGTCAGAGTATCACCTCTTGCAACAATTTGAATCTTTCAGTCTGAACTAAGAAATCACTCTTCACAGGCTCGGGGCCATTTCTGCTTATATTCAGTGACTGTCGGATTCTTGCCAGAAAATACTAAGTTCAAACAGCTATGAGGGTGTTCAGTCATGGTTATGTTGGATGGTATACTCAAATAATTTTGCAGAAGGAGCTCATGGGAATGTTAACAGCATAAAGGTTAGCTGTAATGTCTTTTGTGTCTGCCAGTTAAATAGCTAGCGATCTGATGATTACACAAAGACAACGCAAATTCCTTATGCATTCCTGCCTCAGTGCCGCTCCACACGCTGGGTGACTGGAAGCAAAATTCTTTCTCTTTTTTGCCATGGAAATTGCTGGTTAAAGCTCAATACTTTGGTATATGCAAATTCTGTTTTTTTAATTTTGTTTGAAGCCTCAATGCCACGCTGTATTGTCATAGCAGATATCACAGTCCAGCCATGTGCTTGTTAAATCCAATAGGTTTTGCACCTGTTTTGGTGACAGATGCAAACAAACTTTTGTTTAATGTGTCTCAAATGCACAATCTAGAAAATGCATTTGGCTAATGATTCAGCTAATGCTTGGTCCGCATTAGCCAAACTCCACATTACATAAAGGTCTGTAGAGCCTTCTTTCTTAACAGCACCAAAAACCCCATCAGCTGTGACAATGAGCTATTTCTACTTTATCCTAAAGAGAAACTACTGAGGAGTATGTTTTGGATATGGATGGAGGAAAAAAATGAGATGTTATGTCCAAAACACTTTTTTTTTTTTTTTTTAATATCTACTCCGATTACTTATCAAATGCTGCAGGCTCACTGAAATATTTCCTTTTTCAATCAGGCTTAATTTTCCTCCTATGAAAGCAGAGAAATAACAATGGGGTAACTTGGAGGGGAAGTGTTTGGGTGAATGGGTGATTATTTCAGGAAATGTGTTTCTGTGCTCAGCTGCAGTACTTTTTGCCTTGGCTCTGAATGCTCTGCAAGTCCCAATGCATGTGCCCTCCCAGTGGCCTAGAGGTAGGCTGGGAACTGGAGACAAGCAGGGGAAGAAGGCACTTGCCAAACATGTGGTAGAGTTGTATGTGTGAACCTTTGTTTCCTGAATAACAGCACAGTGCTTTAATCCCACAACCGTTTTCCTCCCAGGCTTTTCATGTGAAATAAATACTTGCCTGCAAAATGTTTTGTTCAGATCGTCAGGAGAGTTGAAGCTAATAACTGTACTCCTGTGCTCTGTATGTTACTGGGGTGCATAGCTGAGCGTGTTACTGTGCAGAGTACCCTTTGCAGTGTATTTATTTGTCCACCTTTGAGCATTTTGCTTGCCCCAGGGCTTGTAACCTTGCCTGTCCCTTAAGCTCATTCTGTCATTTCAGAGTGGCTTCAGGCAGCTGACATTTACACATTGAACCTGACCAAGCAATGCACCTCCCTTCCCTTGTCTCCTCCAAAATAAAATGACCTTTAAACGAGGTTCATGACATACTTAATTTGTTTTACTCCTTATTAAAAAGAATGCAAACAAATCTAGAACTTCAAATCCAGTTTCTCTGAGCCGTGCAAGATGTCTGTTCAACAGCTTCCCCCCACACCCACTTCCCCAACCCACTATTAAAATCTCAGACCCATTAAATAATTTGACCAATTACTTGAATTACTCAAACTTCACAGAATGGCTGAGGTACCTTTGAAGAACCCACTGCATTTGTACACCCTGGAACATGACAGCAGCTGTATGTGGAACATCAAATGAGTACAGGTCATGCCTGGGATAAAGGCATGACTGATGGATGTGCCTGGCATGGCCACGCATTTATCCTGATTAGTGCCATGGGACCCTTTAAGTTTTATATTAGCCATTGTTAAGAGGTGATTAGTGCATGTTAGCTGTGCAACCTGATGCCATCTTCAGATAGTGATTTCTCTCATGTGGGGCTTCCTCTTGTGACCTCTGACCTGCCAGTACGTTAAAAGCTTTGTAATCGATGGAGCTCTGTATTCTTTGTGATGTGATTGATTGGGATTCCTTCACACTGAACTTTGCCTGTTGTCCTCTTTTGTTTAGGAGGTCCTCCAGCAGCTGATTGTAATGAATTTACCAAATGTTTTAATGATTGGCAAAGATCCTCTTTCTGGTGAGTAGTTTGTTGGATTCTTCATCTCCCTCCTCTGAAATGCTAAATAAAATCTGTATTTGTTTTATTTTCCTAAATTACAAACATGCTTTTAAACTGTATGTATTTGTAGCCAAACTACAAATATTTGAGTACTTCTGAGTCTCACAGTTTAATGTATCTAATATGTAACTTATATTTACATACCTGTACATACAAATATAATCTGATATATCTGTGTTTGCACGTCATACACATAAACATGTGATAGTGAGTTAGTTCTTGCCAGAGCAGCAACTGTTTGCTTGAAAGTCACGTCTCTTCACTCCTTGCTGCAAGTGACCCAGGATACATTCTGCTATAGGAGGATCGTTTGTCCTCCAGGTTTTCTGTCCTGTGTGCCTGCATAATCGGTTCAGTTGTGGCAGTGTGTACATACCAGAAGAGTCTTGCAGAATTGCTCTAAAGTTTGAAGGAACTGTTGCAAATGAAGTGTGGGAAGAAAAATATGTGAGGATGGAAAGAAAAATACATACGCGACAAATTGGAAAAAGTGAGGAAAACATCTATCTGGCTGTGTTGTCTAGGCAAGGACATCTGTCACGTGAGGTATCACATCAAAAATGACTTGAAAGCCAATGAGCTCATGTCCAGAGTCCATTGTCTTTGGTGATACAAAATGAAAGCTGTTTAGCCTGAAAATGAAGTTGACTTCTCCTTAGAACCACATTTCTGAAATGAAAGGTTTTGTTGCTGTGGTTTTTACTGGGTTTACTGCCTTAGCCCCGTGCCAGTGCCGAGCATGGTGTATTTGTTTTTACCAAAGAAGGAAAACTGGATGAACCGTGTCAGCAGTGATGGGGAATGACATGGTAATCAGCATCTCCAGAACAAACAAATGGCAGAAACCTTGGCAGAAGGTTTTATTTTGCTGCTCTTAGCAGCAGTAGTGTGTGCATGTACAAAAAAGGGTTTATATCAGAAAAGAATATTAATTTAGAGTTGTTGGATCATTGAAACTCATAGCCTGGGCACTTCTGCAGTAAAGTCAAGCTGAGGGTAAGGCATCCACTTCTTCTGCAATCAGTGCCAGTCCTAAGTCTCCTGTACAGGCTACTGTTATGGGTAAGGAAGAAAACAAAAATACAAGAGCTGTTGCTTTTTCAGTTATATAGGCAATGGGCAGAGCCTGGGCTGCTAACGTCAAGAGTGCTAGTGAATAGAGATGTCTGGGCCAACAAGGCAGTATCTCTGCTGGCTAAGCGTCAATGGAAAAGGCTGGCTGGTTTCTTGTCATGGCTATTCCTGAGCGACAGCTGGCAGGAGATTCATAATGCAGTAACCACAGTGTTGGTTCCTGGGGAAGCTGCGCATTTGAAAGCTGTCCTGTATTTGGCTATAATTTCCCACCATTGACCTGCTGTTTTTTGTCAGCACGATAGATCTTTCTAGGAGGAAAGTACCTGATGTGTCTCTTGTAGGGAAGATATTGGTAATCGTGTGTTCCCATCTTTCACCTTCTTTAATTACAACCAGAAAGTTTGCTTCATTTTCCAAGATCTTTTAAAATGTGGTGGTTTGGTTTTGTTTGATTTTGTAAGGGTTTTCTTGTGGTCTTTTAAAATTTATTTTATCCATTGCTGACTTATCATTGGCATTATTCAGAACGTGAGAAGAGGATAAAGAATGCAAAAATGTAACTTCTGAATGTCTAAAATTGATGGGATATGCGTGTATAAAAAGTATGAAGTTCTTGCTTAGCCATATTATGTTAATGATTTTGAGAACCAGTCTCAGCTTAGACACTACAGAGGAAGGTGGTGAACTAAGAAGGGTTTGAGATATACTTGCTCCCAATAATGTGTTCAAGGAGGAGAGTGTCTGAGGGATAGGATTTCAAGAGAAGCTTGTCTTAATGTTACCCTTAGGTAGGTGATCACTGGTAAGATGTACTGAGGAAACAGAGAAGTGGAGAACTAGAACTTCCTTCAGGACAAGGAACCTGGCTGAGAAAGGAAGAGGAACCTGGGAAGCTCTTAAAGAGGGAACAGGGAGGAGAAGGCTGAGGAGAAGTTAGTAAAACCAATACAAAAAGCTGGATGAAGTAATAGGCTGTGGTGAGCAATGTGTGTGAGCGATGACCAGGTGACTGTCAATGTCTTTGTTACTGAGTGTCTTGCAGAGAGGAGTGAGAAGGCAGGGGCACTTGAGAGGGGAAGAACAAGTGAAATGAGAGATTTTCTGTCAGTGAGAAAGCTAAAGGAGGGCTGCAGATTGAATAGAGATGTGAGGACAAAGCAGCCATCAGCATGGGAAGTGGTGCTTCTGGCATGAATACAGAGAAGCCCCAGGAAAAGCTGACAGAGAAGTGAGGAGGCTGGGGTTGACAGCAGTATGGAGAGAAGAGATGATGGAGATGGTTATTTGAGGGAAGCATCAAGAATGGTAGAGAAGAAACCTCTTTCTCTGTGTCAGTGATTCAGTCCAGGACAGAGACTGAGGGGGAAAGGAGGAGAGTTCTGGAGGGGACATCTGCGGAGACAGCGCTGGGCGATGTGGGGAGCACGAGGAGCTGGAGGCTGAGGTGCAGGCAGTCCGCAGGGCTGGGGTGGATCTGAGAGGCAGCAATGAAATCCCAGTTTTGCCTTCCCCCATCCTGTAGGTAAGTTACCTGAATGAAAGGCCCCTCTTGACAAGAGGAAGAAAAAGTGATCCCATGATCACATTCCTGGAACAAATTCAGTGTTGCTTTGTACTGTTTGAGCTGGGAAGGGTCCTAATGACTGTATTGACTCCATAGGTCCAAGACCAGAGCACTGTGAGATCATTCAATATGATTCACTGTGTAACAATTTCAGTGACTTATTCCTTGTAACAAGCCCATGTGATATTTTGTTATGCAGGTTTTTCAGAGCTGTCTGTTCACCCGTGCTATCTGCAAATTTTACTTTTTCCTTTTAAAACACAGCCAAAAGTGGTGTTACATGTATTAAATTATAATCTGAACCACTCTGAAGCTGAGACTGCTGTTTGTGCTATTTGGCTCCCATTTGGCTCTCAACAGTTGGGACTATTGAAGGCTTCTGCAGCTCTGCTTTGAACATGAGACTATTGGAAACACAGAGCTGCCACCACTAAAAATGCAGTAGCAGTTAGGCTTTTGCATAGGAGAAGCTACACGTCTGCAGAGTTCAGGAGCTTTGCTTGCTTTCGTGTCCTCTAAATCATTTTGTTCCATGCCATGGCAATTTAGCCTACTTCGGTTCATTTGGCCATGGGCATAAAAGTTGCAAAAATATTTGTAAGACGATGAAGACTTTGACTGTTTTCTGGAATATAGGGAGCTGAAAATAAACTTTAAAGTTTAATTACAGGATTTAGAAAATTTTCCCAGGAATCTGACTTGCAGAAGGATGCAGCTGACATTACAGGATTTATACTCTTCACTGCACTGTACAGTAGACAGCTACTACTATTAAATTTCCTCTGGTTTTGTTGTCTTCCATGTTTTTTCTTGCCAAACAGCTTTTTCAATTCATTACTGCACTACAAATCCCTCTGTGCTCAGTATGAGAATCACCAGCATATTTATAATCTATACACACCACTGCAATAATTACCTTTGATTTTAGCATGTCTTACATAGGCCATTCATTCATGTGTCCACACAAGGAATATCAGTGTATAGTAATGGTCCTGAACCTCTATTTAGAGGTGCTGTTTGATTTCTTAGTTTCTGGACATGCTTAGTTTAACACAGCTAGTGAATGCACTTGGACGCTAATGGCAATTAATCCTTTGAAACAGTCATAGCTTATTGGGGGGGTTAAACTTTTTTTTCAGACCAAGAATTGAAATGAGATTGGTTTTGCCTGAAGTAGGCTCATTTCTGTTTCTCCAGCAAACTTTGCTATTTAGATCCCCTTTTCAAATTACACGTTAAGTTTGTGAATGAGAGCGCCCAAAGTCCCTGCTAATAAGTGTCTATAGAAACTGTTTTTCACTAAATTCATAAAAGATGTCTGCTCTCACTAGGGTATTTTTTCATACCTGATTTCCTTCCTCACTTTGTTTCACAGTCCTCCAGAGGCACAAAGGTTCATAAAATATGAAGTTAATAACACAACACTGCCTCAATAGTGTAAATTTAGCATTCAAGCTCTTTTCTCTCAGGATGTTGCTACAGTTGGGAAAAACAGCACTTGTGTGTTTCACCCCTTGCCATGTCCTGTGCACATCCACCGGCCACTGTGTGCAGCGCTACGCACTCTGGTGCTCCCTCTCCTCCACTGGAGGAACGTCAGAGTAGAAATATGCAGAAAGAAGCATCACAAGCTGAAGACTTCATGTGCTTGGGCTCTCTCATTTCAGTGTTCTCTGACATCTTTCCTACCCCCTCTCGTTTTCTTTCATTGTCTGTGTTCTCTCTGTACCTTGATCCTCCATTTTTGTTGTTGTGTCTCCTAATCCCTCTGCCCGCCTTCTCCCTGAGTCCTGCCATCTGTTTCCCACCCTCCGTCCCCTGTGAGAGCAGAGGAGTCTCCTGGCTCTGGCACAGGGAGGCTCCCAGGATGCACAGGTGGTGCTCTGGCTTTCCCTCCCTTTATTTTCCAGAAAACCTGCTGGCCCTCTCTCACAGTTGGGAGCAGATGGTCTTTCTGCAAATCCCCCAGGTGGCTGGCTCCCTTGCAGGCACAAACATGCGGCCTGAGAGCAGCTGCCCTGGAATTTTCAAAAAGGTGTAAAAGAAAAGAGGTTTTTGGGTTGGGTTGGTGTTAGGTTTTTTTCTTGTTGTTGGTTTGGTTTTTTTAATTAGCACCTTTCTGTTTAAGTGCTAGTTTGAGTCCTGTCCATTTGTTTCAGCTGGCGGGTACCTGTCTGCCATGAGCTGCCCCAGACCTAAGCATTTGCATCCTGGGTCATAGGAGGACTCTGTCTTGGTAAAGTCAGCTAATAAGCCTGGGTGGACCCAGCAGACTTTCTCCCCGCTGTCTGGGAAGGACTTGTGTCATCCCAGTGAGCCAGCATAGGGAAGCCCACACATTCCTGCTCATGCAGTGCACAAGGAGCTTTACAACCTTACTAAATTGGCACAAATCAAACCTTTGAAAAACACAGTAGAATCATTCACTGTTCAGGAGGCATGATTGAATTGGGGATAAAGATCGTTCGCTTTTGTTCAGCATGCATTACAGCATAAACGCACTGTCCTGAGTGTAGAACTTAGCTGCTGCACTGCATAATAATCCTAGATGTGCTTTCGATTCACACAGTAACCTTGGGCACTCCACTTAAGTGTGTGGTATCTCAGCTCTCCTGTGGGTGAGATGAAAGGGGAGAGGGGTAATTAATCCCTTCCTGGCTCATTCTGAGGTTTAATTGAAAACTCTCTGAAGCACTTCAGATTAGTAGAGAGGTGGGTTTTTTCATACTCATTCCCTATTTCTTCTAAATATCTCCTATAAATAATGTTATTCTACAAGGCTTTAAAATGTTACTCAAATCTAGCTTGAGTATGAGTGATCCTGGAGTGCCTTAATGCCAACCAACTGTCTCCACCCCATGGGAAATGGCTTTCTGAATGAAAGCCCAAGGAATTGAGAGAAGTGTAACTCTTTAAAACAGTCACACATGATCTTCTGAAACACTTGTCTGGCTGGCAGAGTAGATCTGCTAAGTAGACCTTTCAACCTTAAAAGTGTTTCTCGTGGGTGTGCAGTCTCATTTTTATTTACATGTGCGTAGCATGTCTGCAAGCATAATTTATTAAAAAAGAAATTTTGGAAAAATCCTGACAGCTAAGTTTCCTGGGAGAGCAGTCTGCCAAATGTTAGCTTTAAAACAGTATCAAACTAATAATTTCATTATTACCTCAAGTCTTTTAATTTCTCACTCCTTTCTATAAACTCTGGCTTGGCCTTCCCTGCCGAAGGGGCTTGCCATGTCTGCCTCAGCTTCCCTTCCTGAAGGGAGGGCCTGAGTGGGAACAAGGTCTCAAAGTGATATTTCCAGGCAAGGTCAGTCCCTGGTGGGAGAACAGAGCTGACCTTGCTAAGTTACTCTGCAGTAATAGCTGAAGGTCTTTCACCTCACAGGGTCATGCAGCATCACCAATGCCCATCTGTTACCTCATGGACTGAATAGCAAAGCCCTCTGGTACAGAGAGTGTGGTTTGAATGGGTTAAGTAGCTTGTGTGTCTGTAGGATGGTAGAGATGCTCTCACTGTTGGAAAGTAACCCTTATGGTTTTTAAAATGAGTAATTTCAAGCCACTAGGCACACCCTGAGGATAGCTGTGATGCCATGGTGCACAGATTGGAATTTATGGTCAACAACAGATGGAGGTGCCCAGAGCACACAAGGGTTAGAGCACTTGTCTGGTGTGATCCAGAGCAAGCAGCCTGGTGCCTAGTCCTTCAGTCTCTTATGGAGGTGTTCTGCCCTGAGTGAGTTTGGGAGAAGGAGACACGCACACTTGAGTCACTTGCTGTCTATAATTTAGCAACTTGCTCTCATGTCCCACAGACATGCTCTGCGTTTAATCCCTGGTCTGGATCTGTTCTGAAGCTGATGCAGAATGAAACTCAGTGCTGAAACTCCTATGAGAACTCAGTTTCATGAAAAAATGTCTTCTGACCAAACTAAGTATCTGCTTGGGCTAGTAGTGCCCTCAGAGGAACTGTTCATGAAGTAACAGATCTTTTTTTGTTGTTGCTGAGGGCTTTTGTTGTGGCACTGTCTACATTTAAGGTTGCGTTATTCAGAATCATACAGAACAATCTGACTTTCACAAACTGAAATGTTATTTGCATGTTAAATTGTAATTTTTCAGAAAAGACCAAGCCATGTGTGCTGCCAGATAGGGGGAGAAGAGTAGGAAAGATTGTACATCTTTCAAAAACAGTTTTTAAATATTCTGCAGGGAAATGAATAATATTGTATTTGCAGGGTGAAGTGTGAACTAGCACGTTTTAAATATGTCTGTCTCTGCTGAAGAGAAGAATTCCTGCTTCCAAATCTTAATGATTAATAATGTGGGACTTGGATATTGAGAATTCTAGTGTTGATTCGTACAGTATACTAATAATTTCTGTAGGGCATTCTTGAAACATTTTAAAGATCAACATTCCTAAAAGTTGTTGAAAAACTGTTTAACAAGTAAGGTACATTGAAGGCCATTTGTGTGCTCTAAAATCAGGAAATCAGAAAAGAAGTTATTTCCTAAGCCGCCTGCACATGGCCACGCTGGCTTGCAAGGTTCTGATAATGGAAGTAACCTCGCAGTAATTTAGGTCAGTATGTCTTTGTGTATCTGCAGGGCTGCGGCAGCTTAATTGATGAATCAGTTTAACTCCAGTTCCCCAGCCTTGCGTCCTGCATATGCCTCTTAACTTTCTGCCAGGGCAGCTTTACAAGGGCATGGTGTTGGCAGAGGAACAGGGTTGCCCTCAGAAATTATTATCTATTTAGTGCAATTGAACACCCAAGTAAAGCAGGGTATAAAATGAAAGTGTTTACCTATCAGTTGTACACTCTGTACCAGGAAGCATGCAGATCTGTAGGGATGAGAGAAAACTATATGTGGCCTATTTCTCTCCTTCCCTCAGTGTGGATGAGGACAGGCTTTTCCTGAACCTCACTCTATAATGATTTATTTCCTCTTTGAAGCTCTTTGCCTTCCATCTCTCTTTGTCTATCTTTGATGTACGAATTTTCTTTACCATCCAAAAATCTCTCCATTAATTTTGTTCAGACAAGACCTGGAGCTGGCTCAAAGCCACACTGGTTCCCCTTGTGCAGCTTTCTCTCTCCTAACCTTAGGAGGTGGCAGGCAGGGCTGTTGGTCGCAGCAGGATTCCCCGCAGTAACAACCTGCGTGTATCTCGTCCCCCCCACCGCTCCCCGAGCATATGGTTAGCTGCATATTCTCCCTTCTACATTGTTCAGTTTTTATCCCTCTTAGCACCTGGGGTTTGCGCTTCAAAGTGTGAACAGGCTTTGATGCAGAACAGAGGCAGAATTTATTTGCTAAAACATCTCTTGGAGAGAATTTATGTGTACAGAATGGCATTCAGCTTTGGGGAGTCGAATGGCAACTATTTTACAGACAGGGAATTTAGGACAAGTTCTTTCTCTGAGAGTAACCCTCCTTTGCTGCTACCCAGGGTGGGTTTGCTTTGGAAGAGGGGAGAGAGGTGGTGATTTGGTGGGTGCTTTTGCACCCTTGTTAATCACAAAACAAGGCAAAAGCATCGGGCGTATGAGTTGAACAGTTTAAAGTACTCCCCCCCCCCCCCCCCCGCATTGATCAGAAAAGCCTCAGAAAATGTAGGTGAGGATTAGCACATTGAGGAAAAAGTTTTGCTGGATTTGGGACTTGAATTTACAAGAACTGTATTGTTACGTGGAAAGTATGGTAATGTTGTAATGGGTGCATATGTATTTTTCGGGCACTTGTTCAAAGATCTTATTTCTTTTTTCAGGTGGATGTTTTGGAGAGAATCACTTGCAAGTACTTAATTTGTTGTACATATGTACTGATTCTCTTTTTTCCTCTCTAGGTAAAAGTATGGATGAAATTAAGAAGCTGCTGCTGTTGGTTCTGGGATGTGCTGTGCAGGTGAACATTCATTAAAGGCTTGAAAAATAAGATGGGTTTTTGTGAGGTTTTTTTGGGTGAATCTGTTTTTTGGGTTTTTTCTGGACTGAGAAAAAATCCATCCAAAGATGAGTGCTGTAAGAACGAATCACCAGCTCAAGACAGCTTGTGAGCTGAAATTGTGAAAAGATCCAGTAGGTGAATGAAAGAAATGGAGGGGAAAGGAAGCACACTTTGTGATAGCAGTACCCTCAATTTGTTGCCAGTGCTTAATCAGCCATAGGATATGTACTCTTGCAACTAAGTAGTCCACTTTGATAACAAAGTAGGAAGAGATAAGCTTTAAACAGTGTTCTTGATATCAAGATTGTTGTTGGTTTATTTTCTTACCATTTTAAAATACGGGGTGGAAGTGTGCATATTAATGCCAAACAAATAGATAAGCTAACAGTCTAAACATTTGCTTAATGAATCCTGATTTTATTTGCAGAATCTTTTGATTCAATATTACATGTAGAAAATCTGAAATGAATAGATACTTTGTATATTCATGTGGGGATTTTTATGTGGCAATGTATATGGGAAACTCCCCAGAAATGCAGGACAGTTACCAGATAAAGCAATCAGTGTTCTGCCCACCAAACCTCTGTGGTGGTAAACAATGGACGCATTGCAGGCTAGCCTTTGCTTATAATTGACCTTGTTTGTAGGTCTGTCTAGTGTTTTTGTCATGCCTTAGGACACTTACCCTGCTCAGCTACGTCAAGTCAATTATGTCAGGGTAAAGCTGTCTACATATGGCTGCTCTGAACTGTGGCAGTGTTGTGTTACAGCACAAAGACTGAAGATCTGATGTGGCAAGCTGCTGTGCATCCTCAGTCCCCGTTTTCGGGTCTGAGGTTCTTCCCAGTGAAAGGAATGGTTGAGACTCAGAAGCAGGCCCCAAAAGGACGCTGTAAATGAGTTAAAAACAACTTTAAGTAATGCTTAACTTCTCCACAATGCAGAGTTGTTACAAGAAGGCAATGGTGGTGTTAGTGTATAATCACAGATAGCAGACGTCTGCCTCTTTTAAAGTCTTAAGTAAAAGATTTACTAAAATCTGTTTGTCTGAAACACCACTCATTTATATCCAAAATGTTTTCCAGTCTCATTTTTTTATCTAAAGCACATGTTGATTTAGTCCAACAAGCAACATTTTCATTGATGTGAATAGTATCTGAAGTGATGCATCTCTTTTCATTGCCAAAACAAAGCAAAATGCAAACAGCAAAGCAGACAGGTTAAATGATGCAATGTAAATGTAGCTTTACGTTTGTGCAGCTCCATTAATGAAGCTGTGATGATTTCCTCTGGCTGTTGCCCCATCTCTTGATCTCATTGCATGTTGAGCTTGTTTTTAAAGAGCAAAACCAGCCATTTAACTTAGCCTTAATTGTACTGACTGTAAAAAGTTTAAATAACTTAATGCATAATTTGGTTCTTGCTCCATATGGAGCAGTGAAGTGTTATACTTTCTAGTGTGACAAAGTGTAGATCTTGAACATTGTCGCTAGTAATGTGGGGATTTTTTTTATTTAAACAAAAAATGGAAAGTAAGTTTTAGAACATAGTGTGTTTTCTTTTAACAGTGTGAAAGAAAAGAAGAATTTATTGAAAGAATAAAACAACTGGATATTGAAACACAAGCTGCCATTGTGTCACACATTCAGGAGGTGAGACTCTCAGTATTGTCTATTTTAACTTTTTACCTCTCTTTTCCTTGACTTAATGGGGGGTTTTTGTGTTGCTGTTCTGGTTTTTTGGGTTTTTTCCCTATGAAATACTAATGCTTGGAATTTCATAATGAGCTTCACAAAAAAAAAAATTAATATGTTACTGTAATCAAATTATAAGATGAAAGTTATAGCCGCTGGGAACTTGGCTCAGTGGTCTTTTAAGGAGATGCAGTGGCAAGTGCCTTGCTTGCCAGGTAGAGGCTATGTAGAAGGAATTGTTGTAAGGATACACATGTAATATTTTCAAAAGGTATGTATGGCTTAGGAGCTGCAGTGCCCCTTGCACCAATGGTGTAAGCACTTAATCAGATGGTCTTGAAAAGTGTAGTCTGCAGCTGAAACTGGACATACGCTCTGTTTTTAAAGAGAAGTTTGATCTAATGATGAATATTCTTGAACTTCTGAGGTTTCTGTAGAAGGAAGGAATACAGGTAGGTGTTAGGAGCCAGCTTGCTTTGGAGACCCAAAGCCAGAGCCATGTGGAAATGGCCCCTGCTGGGTGTGCCTTGCCGGGAGCGGGCACTACCTGCGACCGGGTGCCAGTGTATGCTGGTGTAGAAAGCCTGATACGCTCAGATTTGAGGAACAAATAGTGAAAGTCTGAGACAGGAACTTTTTTCTTAACATGTAAAAACAGTTCTGCTTAAAAAAAACCACACACATAAAATTGTGATGAGCTAAGCATTTATGGCTAAAGCAGGAACAGTCTTTAACTGAGCGTGAGACACTTGCCTGACATTTCTGCTAAATGATTCAGAGGAAATCAGTTTGGGTAAGCCAGCAGTTGAAAGGTGCACTGCTGGCAGCAACCAGAGATACTTCTGCTAAAGGCAGTTCCTCCCAGCTGTATCAGCTGCAAATTGCAAATTCATTGAAAGCGGGGCTTCTCAGTGAGACACCAGCCTAACTGTTCAGTGTGGGATCAGTCCCTTCAAATCCCTGTGGTGACCACCTCAGTGCTTGCAGTAAGACAACTGCATACTTCTAATATGCAAGCACAGGTGCTATTGATCATAATATGTATCTGATTACTCTTAAAAAATCAGCCTTAATAATTATAAAAAAATCTAAATACCAGAAATGGCTGGGTAGTGTTACAGCTAAGGTTTGTTATTTGCAAGCTGGTTTTGGTGAAATGTGATGTATTTTTTTAATTGATCAGTAGAAGAACCTGGGGGACGCAGCATACACAGCAAACAAACTTATAGATCAACCAGTGGCAAGACTTTTTTTTTTTTGTTGTTGTTCCTGTTCCTAGGTGACTCAGAACCAGGAGAATGTCTTTGACTTGCAGTGGCTGGAACTCCCAGATATGGCCCCAGAAGAATTAGAGTCTCTCTCCAGGAATATGGTTTTCCACCTCAAGAGGCTCATTGATGAGAGAGATGAATGCACAGAAGTACGATGACTTATCTCTCCCATATAGAGCTCATGTGAAGTAGCAGATACAGGCTCTATTCCTTCTGTTGTGTCTTGTTTGTGCACTGGGTTTCTATTTCTTCTGCACTTTTCTACTACACCTCTGAAAATCTGTAGAAAGATTTTGACTTTTCCATTGATTCTGTTATATAAACACTAAGGTGTGGTCAAATGATTGGTAAAGAGGAGTGGAGTATTTGGAGTTGTGGCTTTGTCGTGAGATTTTTTGTCTCTACGTGTCTGCTCAGTCATTCATATTTGAGTGACTGCTTGCCTGTCCCTCTGTTGATATCTACCATCATGGGTTCCAGTGTCTTCTCCAGCCTTTTTCTGTGTGAAGACAGCCCTATCTGTTGCTAACTCATCCGTTCCTTTCCCTTCAGATCTCTGGAGGAGGCTTCTCCCCTTCTTTAACCTATTAATTTTCTGTCATGCTTTTGACTGTGGTAGTGTTAGTTAGAACTGTTAGTTATAACAGGTTTTTATGAATTCTCCAACCAAAATAAACTGCTTATTTTGAGCATTAGAAGGGGAATGTTTCAGTGGTCTGAGCATAGTGGAGATTCCTTTCCTCCTTTGTGTAACCTTCTGTCCTGGCTATCACTCGAATTCTGTATAATACCAGACTAATAATTTTCTACATTTATAAATAATTTTTAGACACTTGAAAAACAATGTATAATTACACTATTTATCTCTCGACACTACATACTTCTCTGTATTTCCAGGTCATTGTAGATCTCACTCAAGAGAGAGATTATCTGCAGTCTCAGCAACCACCAAGTCCTCTGAAAGCACCAAGTCCAGCTTCTTCACCAAACCCAGCCAACCCTCTTTCTAATGAAGACAAGCAGCACCTTGCAGTTGAGCTGGCAGACACAAAGGCTAAATTAAGAAGAATCCGGCAGGAGCTGTGAGTCACCAGTGATTTGTGCTTCTAGGGAGACTTGTATATTAAGTCTGGCAAATCCTGAAAATGCAGGTGCCTGTCGGCTTCAGTACGCTGACCTCCATGAGAACTCTCAGAATCGCATCTTTCATATTTGTTATTCATAGCAGTAGGAAGCTAGTATGGGTGTTCCATCTTTCTTGTTTCTTAACTGGTCTTTAAACACAGAGTGATGGCTACTTCCATTTTTCTTTTTGTGTCTCATCTCTCTCTTCCCCTCTTCAAAATGCCAACTGCTAGCTGCACTCTTTAATTATTAGTGGGAAGTTCAGAGGCCAGCGAAGCTACTTACGACAGTAGTAGCACCAGTGAGATTTAAGCAGACGTACTTAGTATAAAAATAGAGTTGCAAACTCAGATCCATGATATTGTGTATGGTATCATGAGAAAAAACCTCTTACATGAAGGTGTCATGCCAAAGAGGCTCTACATTCAGAATATGCTAGGAGATCTCTATCTCCCTTTCCAGATTCCCAGCAGTGTCCATATAATCCATATTGTTTCAGGGGAAAAAAAAATTACTAAGATTTTCTTCTAATCCTTTTCAGGGAAGAGAAGTCTGAGCAGCTTGTAGATTCTAAACATGAAGTTGAGCAGCTCACCCTAGAGCTGCAAAAAATAAAACAAGAGGTAAGATGGGCTTGTTTTACTGTGATAGTCTTCCCTATTTAAAAAAACCCACAACCCTCTGTCACTGTAAGGCTAAAAATACTACTATGCCTATTTTTTAATGAAGAAATCAAGTTACTCCAGCAAGCTGTTTGATGATTATGGCTATGGCATAGCAATGCTACGCTTTCCACTTAACTGGTGAGAGCAGTCTTATCTCTTCAGCTTGCAAATAGCCTAGTAATGCCTGAGGCTTATGCAGCATCAGACATTAGAAATGTCAGTCCCAAAAGGCTAAAGAACCTCTGGCTAGTAGGAGAATTCTCTTACTCCTGAACCAGGGGAATGCTATTTGCCTGTGCTTTAAATAAGTAAATAAATAAAGAAAGAACATGCTTTAAAGTATTAACTAAGATTTTTCTCTCTGCTTATTCCTCACTTCTCACAGAATATCCACCTGGCCTCAGATGCTCGCTCTGCCAGAGCATACAGAGATGAGCTCGACTCTCTGAGAGAGAGGGCAAACCGTGTGGAGAGACTTGAGATGGAACTCGTTCGGTGCAAAGAGAAACTTCATGATGTGGATTTTTACAAAGCTCGCATGGAGGCAAGTGAAAATTGGGAGGAAGATTTGCTGAGTAATCCTTAATGTTTGGCTTGTGTTGTTTTACTGGTTCACGTGCCATTTGTCATTGAGCTGACTGTAGCAAAACATCAGAGCAAGTGGAAATTTCATAATGTACGTCATAGTTATTGACTTAGCAACATTAAAACTTCTTTCAGTGGCAAGAAGGACTTGGTACACACAAAAAATAAATACCCATTAGTTTTAATAAACTCTGCTTAGTTCGGCATTATGTGGCTAAACAGGACAAACCTTTTCTGGATACTTCTAGAGAATCCAGACCTTTAGTTTAGCCTTGAAAATTTACTCTTAAGTAAAATGCCTGTGTTCCAGAGTTGTTCCTTTTGACCAACGTTTTAAATGTCATGTATTTATTAGCTAAATGAATGTCTGGGTGTTTTTCCTTAGGGGTTTGTAGCAGACACAACCGTTGTTAAAATGGCTGGGCTTTTCTAAGCGTAACCTCAGATGATAAATTCTAGCCACCTCTTTTTGCAACTGTTGCTTGTAATAGAAAGGAGGGAAAACTTGGATCTTCTCTAGTGCCCTGACTAGGTTTACACTATGTGAATGAAAATGTATAGCTTTCTTCCAGTAGTAATGCCAGTTACTCAGCTTAGTCACCTGCAGCTATGCTCATGCTGGAATTATTAATTAAGTTGGAAAGGACCTTGGAGATCATCTAGACAAACTCACTGCTCACAGCATGGCTGACCTTAAATTTAGATCAGACTGCTCTTTTTTTCTGTCCTTTCAGTTCCTTGAGCCATTCTCACCTTAACTCTCAATAATCCACAACACTTCAGCCAAAGTCAAATAAATATCCAGACTTGCTGAATACATGGAGGTTCAGTAAACGATAACCTCACTACAACTAGATAAAATTCCGGATCTGAGGTAGAATAGTGATGTTGAAACTCACATTTGTCAGGCCTTTGGCTGAGAACACAGACCTTATTTCTGCTCTATAAACTCTTCTTAGTAGGTGACCTACCCCCCGCAACCTAATGGTTGGACTTGATGATCTTAAAGGTCTTTTCCAACTTAAATGACTCTGATTCTAGGGGGCCAGCTAGCTGCTGCTTCTTACAAATAGGTTCACTAAAATGGATGGTTATTAAATGTAGTAATAGACTACAAAAGCTTGTCTTCCCTCTTGGTAATTCCCAGTTTACATTAGGAAGTATGAAGCTCTGTCTGTTTTCCTCCCTGAAGCTGGCAAATCAGTCGTGCATTAACCTGGCACACTAGCTATCAGTGTGGCATCCTGGCATTTCCCTTCTGCCTGTGTACTGGAGTCACTTAGCTTCTACCTGCTGCTCAGATAATTTAGCTGGACCTAGGACAGTTTTTTAGTCTTGTCTTCATCTAAGGGAGTAGCTATTTCTGTTTTTGAGTTCTCAGCCTCCTTGCTTGTCCTGGAGCCAGCAGTTTCCCGCTTTGCTGTCTGCATGCTCATCTTAACATATTTGGTAGAGAGACCTCCACTTCAGTTTCAGATTTGTTCCCAACTTTTCTCCCTCCCTCTTCCACCCTGTCAGTTTTTGATGAACATAGAGATGAGTGCTGGCTCTCCAAGAATACCTCCCTGAAATACAGTAGTGGGACAAAGAATATTTCCCATCGAAATGGCACTTTTCTTATTCTGGGTCACAGCGTGGCCTCTAGCAAAAGTTGTTGCTGCTCTAGGGGCTGAGCTCTTCTAATATGCAACAGGATTGCACAGCTGTCTGCAGGCTGCTCTGTGGTCTAGAATAGCCAGAGTGTTTCACATTCTCACCACTCCCTCTGCCATTATTGATCGAGTCTTGGCACAGCCGTGGACTGACAGCGTTGAGCAGTGGCACTGTCAGGCAAACTCCACTGGTGTCACGCTGATTCCACAGGGCACTATTCTGTCTTTTTTTTTTTATGGTTTTGGAGTAGTACAAAGGCTACTTTCCATGGTCCCTCAGTTTTCTGTCTTGTCTTTCTCAAGTCCTCTGCCCCTCCAAAAGAAGGGTTAATGGCTCAAGTCAGTTCAGTGTCTGCTCAGATTCCTCCCACTCCCTCAAAAACTGTTTAGCTTACAATTCCAAGTTGTAAGATTTATGAAGAGATTTAACATGGTAGAAGTTGTTACCACTAGACAGTACAGTGCTGATTCATCTCATGGCATTTACTGGTTGCAGATGGCTTCCTAAGCTCTAAGTCTTAAGACCTGAACAAATCTTAGAGGCACAGCAATGCAAATGTAGGTGCATAAAGTACAGCATAAGCCACTTTTCTATGATAATGTGATACCTTAAGGCTCATAGGGTCTTGACAGGGTTGTTAATAAGCAGTGCCAAATCGGTAAGTGAGAAGAAAAAGTGGGTTTACCTTTGTGCATCAACGCAGAAAGCTATTAAATGAGCACTTAAAAATCTTTTCTTTCTTGTAGTTCACGTACACATTTGGTAGCTGAGCAAAAAACATGGAATGTGCTCTGTGTGTGGTACTGTGACAAACTTTAGGAATTGCGAGCAAGCTTAGAAGTAGTTTCTGAAAGCACATAATACGAATCAGCAATGGCAGCAGGAAGAGCTTTAAGGAGCTATTTCAGAAGGGATGCAAAAGGAGCAAATCTTTATGTGAACGTGATGCATTTAGGCATGTGTGTTGTTTTCCTTCTCTGTATGTCTTCACAAAGTTGTTCAGAAATGATATTTTAATTTGACCATTGTTCAAAGAACGTGGAGATGAATATGCTCTGGAGACCTTCCTGCTGAGATGGCTTAATGAGGTCGAAACTGTGAATGTAGAGGAGCAGGCTTAATGCAGGGCTTCCTCCAAGGAGGTGCTTCTCTCCAGCATTCCTCTTCATAGAACCTTGTGCTGCTCCAGGAGATCAGATCATTTTTGATGGCCAGGGAGTCCGCCTTGCCCATTCTTTCTCCTTCTCACTGCAGTCGCGTTTCCGTGCGGCATGACAGGAGGAATTTCTGTGAATGTTGAAAAAAGCAAAAGCATCTCTTGT
This sequence comes from Grus americana, assembly GCF_028858705.1. Taxonomy (NCBI): domain Eukaryota; kingdom Metazoa; phylum Chordata; class Aves; order Gruiformes; family Gruidae; genus Grus; species Grus americana. The sequence goes on along the minus strand of NC_072856.1, from coordinate 52,633,887 downwards.
GTGTTTTCATATAGCTGTCCAAGGCAATGTTTGATTGTCACAAGATGTTAACTGTGTCATGGCGCAATAGGGGCAGCTTCTGAACTGCAGGGGTCTGAACTCTGTTTAATAATTAGGTCTGGATGTGTGTACAAATTCTCTAGTTTCATATTTAAACAATCCGATTGCTACTTTAGTTTCTGAAAATGTTTTCCAGTAGCAACACACCCTGATTGTGCAACCGCTTACCCCCAGAGTTAATTGTAACCATATGAGTACACAATGCGCATTCTTAAAGCTATTTCAAGGCACAGTGATACAGCATCAAACCACAATATGTAATTTATTTTAGAAATTACAAAAGCAGAATTATATACATTAGATATTAAACCATCCTGACCTAAGTGATCTAAAACAAAGGGGTTTTTAATCCCTTGCCTAGTAAATTCAGAGTATTTAAAAATAAATCCACAGCCAACTATTTTTGTTGTCAATTTTAAAATAAACTCATAGTTACAGAATAATGTTGATGGGTTTGTATTTTTTCTTTAATTAACACCTTAATTCCAGTGGAAGCACCACCACCCCATGACCACCGCCTGCTGATTGTCTAACAAGTGTGATTTGTAGCCAGACACGTTTTTATGTCAACTATTTTATCCTAGTGACTTCTGGGAGATTTTGGTGCTGACATGTTTTGGTTAGGACATTTTTACCTTCCAGGCCTTGAGATGTAACTCTACAATTATTTAAATTATATGAACTTTTTCAATATTAAGACAACCTCAGATCATGGGTATACCAGTGAGCAATGTTGACCTTGCCATAGCAGGCATTTCCACCAGGTTATTAATTTAAGATTTCATCAGAACTCCTTTGAACTGACATGTCTGCGCCGCCGCCCCCCCCCCCCCCCCCCCCCCCCCCCCAGCATGGAAAGTGCTTCGGTCTTCCATGTATTGCAGCTCGCAGTGATGTGTGGTTTGTACCAGAGCCTAGGTGTGTGTACGTACTTGGCACATAGCTTGTCTCTTCATGAGACACTAAAGTAACTAGTTCCTGCTTGGTAGGCAGTTTTGGGAATAGTTCTCAGGCCATGTTTTTGAGGTCAGGCACCACCTTACGCACCACCTAAGGGCTGTGGTCCAGATCAAGTGTCATGATGTAGCAAAGTAAACTCTTGTCATGTTGCTGTTTCATTACAGGTATTCTGGCAGCTTTCATGACACCCAGCACGTTGTGTCATGTACTTTCTCTGGTCTGTCATCTGTTCAGTGTCAGCCGTTTTAGTTTGCCCACCCTAAGTGACTCTGTTAAATCAGACTTGGCCCAAAATGCTGGTTCTGTAACATTAGTGTTTCATTATTATTATTATTTTAGTTACTTGCAGACTCAGACATTTTAATTGCGGGAGTTGAACCACTTCACAAGCACTAACATACTTGTCCTTTTAATGCTACTGTCGTCGGGAGATATTTCCTCTCATATTTTGCAAGTTGGTAGCTGACCCACTGAGAAATCAAGGGCAATATGGTACTGCATAAGGTAGACTTTCCATATTACGCCATCTACAGTCAAGATGCAGCAAACAACTAAGATTACTTGCTATATAAGGCTATTAAAACATGGCCCCTGTAGTATCAAAAGGCAAGGGGAGTGGCTGTCATCAGACACTCTTAACTTGTGCTTCACGATCTTTTTTTTTTCCTTTTTCCTTTTTTCTTTTTGTATTTTTAAATAACTGAACCATATAAGGCTGCTTAAGGCTGATTCTGCCCCAAAATGAGAAGGTAGTTGCTGATTAAGCAGTGAAAGTGATTTGCTCATGCCTGGTGATCTTTCAGGAATCTACTTGGTTTGGATGTTTGTGGTCTGAGAGCGCAGACATGAGCACTGATGTCAGCAGAGACCTCACATTTTGAGGACAGTTGTCCAGGAATAAACTTGTCAAACCATCAGCATTTCATTCTGCCTATGTGCAGGTTTTCTGGTTTTGCATATTGTATTGGAGCAGGGGAAGGGATGGGGAGAGGAGGGAGGAAAGCAAAGAAAGACAAAAGGAAATTTTTTTAGAGAATCAAATAATTGGCTTCTTGCCCCATTGTAACTCTTCTGGGCAAAAATCCTTCCTGTATCCATTTAATCTTTTAAATGCTGGTATGTTCCTGCCATAGAAAATTCTGTCTCTGACTCAAGACTTACCTTAGGCTCAACAAGAGTAAGAGCTAGCAGTGAGGTATTAAAACTTGAAATAAGACATAATTTAATAAATGTGTTTTGAAACATGACCAAGAATACATGGCCAGATTTAATGCTTTGGACATTTCATGTTTCTGGAGATAAGATACTTGAATGCCCAGAGCTTCATTTGTTGCTTTGCAAGGGATGTTCAGAGTGCAGTGTAATTAACTTGTTTCTAATCCTGTGGCTACAGCAGAATAACAAGTTAAACTTTTACTCAGTACAAATGGATGCAAAAGCTGTAATGGATAAGCAACAGGGCTTGTGCAGTTAATGCTCATGTGTTTATTGGGGAAGGGTGGGGGGGTATTAAGTGATAAATATAAAACAACTTCTTTTGTTTAAGTGAATTAAAATTCTGTTCATGAGAGAGGATGAGAAACTTTATTAAACAGACATTTATAGAATCATAGAATGGTTTGGGTTGGAAGGGACCTTAAAGATCATCTAGTTCCAACCCCCCTGCTGCGGGCAGGGACACCCTCCACTAGACCACGTTGCCCAAAGCCTCATCCAACCTGGCCTTGAACACTTCCAGGGATGGGGCCTCCACAACCTCTCTGGGCAACCTGTTCCAGTGCCTCACCACTCTAACAGTAAAGAATTTCTTTCTAACATCTAATCTAAATCGACCCTCCTCCAGCTTAAACCCATTACCCCTTGTCCTGTCACTACACTCCCTGATAAACAGTCCCTCACCATCTTTCCTGTAGGCCCCTTCAGGTACTGGTAAGCTGCAATTAGATCTCCCCGGAGCTGCCTTTTCTCCAGGCTGAACAACCCCAACTCTCTCAGCCTGTCCTCACAGGAGAGGTGCTCCAGCCCTCCGATCAGCTTTGTGGCCCTCCTCTGGACTCGCTCCAACAGCTCCATGTCTCTCCTGTACTGGGGCCCCCAGAGCTGGACGCAGTACTCCAGGTGGGGTCTCACAAGAGCGGAGTAGAGGGGCAGGATCACCTCCCTCGACCTGCTGGTCACGCCTCTTTTGATGCAGCCTGGGACACGGTTGGCCTTCTGGGCTGCATGCGCACACCGCCGGCTCGTCTTGAGCTTCTCATCAATCAATACCCCCAAGTCCTTCTCCTCGGGGCTGCTTTCAATCCATTCCTTGCCCAGCCTATAGTCGTGCTTGGGATTGTGCTGACCCATGTGCAGGACCTTGCACTTGGCCTTGTTGGACTTCATGCGGTTCACATGGGCCCACCTCTCCAGCCTGTCAAGGTCCCTCTGGATGGATGTGTAAGTGTACTGAAAACAGGGATGTGGACATAGTATATATTGAAGATGGTGCTCCCCAATGTGTTTTGAATACACTATAACGTCCCCTGAAAGTAAATAATCTGGTTTGAAACTGGGGACTGCAGTGAGTTGGCTCAGGAAAGGGTATTATAACAGTGGAATTGGAATTGAAGAATTTCTCTTCTGTGTCTTGAGTCTCTTTGGTGCACCTCTTGATCTAGCCTCATACAAAGCAAAAGGAACTCCATTAAACTTTCAAAATTCAGGGGAAAACAATAAGAAATATTAGATTTACTTGCATTAATGACTCACAGATAATTAAATGTAGTATCATCTGCCATTAAAATATCAGGTAAAAACTTTTTTATGAAACAGAGAAACATGTCAAATTTCTTTCTTGTGTTTTGCACAACACAAAACTATGTGTTTCAGTTTATGAAAGTCACCTAGTCTTTGAAAAGTCAGTTTATGTAAAGAGGTTAACATTATTACTTTTTATCCCTAGGAGTTAAGAGAGGACAACATTATATTAATTGAAACGAAGGCCATGCTAGAAGAACAGCTAACAATGGCAAGAGCTCGTGGTGATAAACTGCATGAATTAGAGAAGGAAAATTTGCAGTTGAAATCCAAACTTCATGATGTAGAGCTGGTATGTCCTCTCTTTTTCATTATGCTAATTTTTTGAACTTCTGTTTTTATGCTAAGTCACAGATTCATGTCACAGAAACCAGTGGAGACAGGCAAATAAATCAACAGTGCTTTTAAAGAGGTCTTTGGTTTGAACTTTGTGTACATGAATTCTTGAAATATTATAATGTTAACAGTGTAAATATTGCCCACGCTACTTTGTGTGAGACTGGTGAATTAAGTAGAAATATCTCAGATATGGGAAATGAAATTACTGTAGTGAATGATCTTAACCCCCACCCATTACAGTGATTTTAAGAATCCATTACTGCTGTAGAAGAAAAGACACAGAATTCCAAAATTTATTTCTGTGTAAATCAGAGACATGGCTTATTGCTTCATAGACAAGGAAATGTAAGAAGTGGCAGATTGTATACAAAGAAAAAGCAACATTGGATTTTATAATCCCACTGGAAGTAAATACTCTTTTGTCTCTTGTATTTTACTTAACAGCCCCCCTCTTATCCCACTGTGTTTTGAATTCTTGTGGGTTTAACTGTATAGGGTTTCCAACAGAGTCTGTTGGAAACAAAGATGTCCAGGGTGCTGTGTGGAGTTATGTTTAATGACTGATTCTGATTCAGGGCATTATAAGGGTCATGTCACGCTCCAGCTGTCCCAAAGTGGCTGGTGATTTTGAAGGATGCTTTTCTGGGTGACTTGATGAATTTTTGGGTAATGCTTTCTGAAAATTTGTGACCCTCTGAAGCACCACTTCAGCTCCCACAAATGCAAATGGCCAAAACAGTCACAAGAGACAACAGTAGATTCATTCTCCATAGCTGTTTTCTGGATATTTTAAAACTCAAATTGAGGGAGGTGTTACTTGCTGATCCATATGACTGGATCCAAATTTGACATGACGACTTGTGGAAGCTCAGTAGAATTCAAGGTTACATCTGCAGAGTCTCCAGTGTGTCAGTGCATGATGCTACATGTTTTTCAAGAGCTTAGCTCTGGAGACAGCCTGAATCCAGCCTGCCTTACCAGCCCTGGCTTGTACTGGCCTTGTCATCACCCACTATGTTCTCACACCAGTGGCCCTCCCTTCAGGTGTATCATGGACCTGAGCTGACTCTAAACAGGGCCAGCTGGGTGTCTCTGCACTGTGTTCTGTGGCACGTGTGGTAGCCCACAGCAAACGTTTAATGCTGTACATGTATTTCAATATAAAAGTACAAAGTGTTTAAGGAGATTTTTCTGCCTTCAACGTGTGTTGTGCTTGTAGCAGTTCAACTGACAGAACAATCTTATAGATAAACTGTGCGTTTTCATTCGTGCATGTCTTGCACAGGACCGGGACACAGACAAGAAGAGAATTGAAGAGCTGCTGGAGGAGAACATGGTGTTGGAGATTGCACAGAAACAGAGCATGAACGAGTCTGCACACCTAGGCTGGGAACTAGAACAGCTGTCTAAAAGCACAGATCTTGCAGATAGTGAGTACCAGCTGGGGTAGCTGCTGTGGTGGTTGTGGTCTCTTTCAGACTAGACAGGTTGGTTGACTAAAATGGGAACAGAAGTTGAATCCAAGTTTGGAGAACTTCCTTCGTTCAGGCACTTGACATTGAACTTAGTTTTTCAGAACTTCTAAAATGTATTCATTCTAGTTTCTTTCCCTTTCTTTTGAAAGCATTAAAAAGTTTTCCTTTTATTGTGTTTGTCACTGAGAGAGTGATTTTTAAGTAAAATGATACAAATTAAAAAAAAAGGAAGAAAAAAAAAAAGAGAGTTTTGTAAATGACACAGCAGAAATGTCACACCAAATGCTGGATATTTCTGACTGAATGACTGGGAGGAGTCTGATCTTTCCTATTCTTTAGTACAATTAGTACAGACAATTAGCTGGTCTTTAAGTCCCAGGAAGTAGTGTATGCTGAAGTCATTTATTTTTACTAGATACTGAAAAATGTGTGCAGTTAAAATAACTGGCTGATTTTTTTTTTCTGAATGGTTGATTTGATTTCCATAACTGTGACAAACATAACTAATGCTTCCTTCACTAGTCAGGTTTTAGCATTGGTTTCTGTGTCTAACATTCATTCTGTCTAGAATACCAGCCTAAATAACAATGCTAAATGGAACGTGGGAAATATAAGCTATTTTGTGCAGTTCAGCTTTTATTGATTACTCACCTGATTCTTCTAAGACTTGCATGTTTGCCTTTGTGTACCAGGAACAGTTTAACTTGAAGACAAAAGGAATACATTAGAGTAAGCAGATGTTCAGTTTTCAGTAAAGCTGTCTGGAAGAATAGCTTTGTTTTGTAAAATAACTGAATGGTTTTTTCCATGACTAATTATGATCGAACACCTAAGTTTTCACTAGCTTTTGGAAGTGCACCATCTTGCTGTTTTAGCAAACAGTTTGAAGTGGTTTACTTTCTGCCTCAATTTATTTCCTCTGATGGAAGTATGTGAGGGTATCAAAGTATATTTTGCTACTAACATTAAACACTCTGCTAACATGGCTAAAGCAACTTTAAGAAGAGTTAGGAAAGTAACTAACTTTTAAGATGGTTATCTTTTCAGATACTTACCTATTTATTAAAGGTCTTAATTGTTATCTGTGAAAATGGGTTCTATTTTTAACAGTTTACTTAGCAGTCAAGCTGAAATGATAAGGATTTGACTGCAATTGTCTTCATACAAGTGAATCTTAAGGACCTAGGAAGGGTTTGTGAATTGGTTAGTGCCACCTTCTGAGTCTCATGTTTCAACAGCCAGAAAGTCCTTTGTGTTTGAGTTGAATGAATGTGCTTCGAGTCGCATACTGAAGCTAGAGAAGGATAATCAGAGCTTGCAGAACACAATCCAAGAGCTGAGAGATGCCTCCTTGACCTCCAGAGAGAGCAGCCTAAAGTTTGTGGAACTGGAAAAGGAAAATCAACAACTTAGTAAAAAGGTAATTTGCTCACAGGAACAAAGAGGTCTTCATTTTTTAAACACAGTGCACGCAGGGCTGTACAATGAGGGATTGCAGGCAATTCACCCATGTTCCCCAGAAGACTGGGCATGTTTTGGGGCCCATCTGTTTAATTGCGTTCTAACATTGGTGTATTCTATTGCCTTTTACTTCACTGCCTACTTATGTGCATCATTGTAAGCGAGAGTGGCTGTTCCTATTTCATAAGAGCTGTCTTTTCAGTGCTCATTTGCCCCTCTCAGGTGGTACTGTTGATTGTGTCCCTTTTTTGTCATCTCATGGCAGTTGCTACTAGCCAAGGAGCCATGGCCACATTGAACTGTTTTGTTTGTTTGAAAGTTTTAATATTGTTTCCATGTGGGTCAAATAAATCACACAGGTGAATTCAGGTTAGTATATTTTTAAGTAAGTTTGTTTGGGTTTTTTGCTGTCCATAGTCCTGGATCAGCTCTTTCTTTGTCTTGTCCTTTTGGCTATTAGAAATTCTCTAGTGTCTTGCTCTCTGCAAAGAGTTCTTTTAATCTTCATGATAAACATGTAGGTCATCACTTTTTAAATTTATTTTTATATATACGTGTGTTACACTATTATTAACTGTGATTACATTTAGCACAAATGCCAACTCAGTGCTTGTCCTTGTGAAACACAGTGCTCAGTTCACCTCCAACCACTAGTTTTATTTTTGTCTGGCTAGTAACCTGCATCCTGAACTCTGATTAATTGAGCCAAGTGCCAGTGGAGTAAGAGGATGCTTGCTAGTCTGAGTATAAAAAAATTCCATATAATTTTTTTTCCACATTCTTACCTTTGCTAAATTATCCAGAATATAAGGTTCATGTCTCCTTTTCCCTTTACTGCTGTAACCTCTGTGTGAGACATTGATAAAAGGTTTCAGTCCCTTCTGGCCTGCCTGTGGGCTAACTGAATGCTTTAAAGGACACGGGGAGAAAGAGTCTGGATATGGTCATGGATTATCAGATTATAACTATCAGAGCACCAGTTTCTCTGCCAAGGAGAACAGGTATCCACCACTGGATCATTCTGTCTTCTGGAGAGATTCTTTTGCTGAGTTGAGAGACTAGTTCTACTTCTTGGCTTTCTTCTGTGAACAAGGAAAACTCCAAAAATTCAGTTCACTACTCCTCCTTCCACACTCACATTTATGACCTGTTGTGTATGAGTAATTCACTCCAGCTCTAATTTACATGCTAAAAATTTGAGATCAAGGCATATAAAGCACTCAGCAGATACCTGTGGTGTACAGCAATTTAAATCACTTGAACAACTGTGGTCAACCTTTGGCTTTGCCCCAGGCACATTCCTGTGGGCACCTCTTGTTATGGCACTGTATTGGTGCCAACAGTTGTGATTCCAGAATTAGTCTAATGTTTTTGATGATGATGAATCTGTTGACATGGTGGGGTCACCTACAGGCCTGGTAGTTAAATAAGGCAAAAACCAGTAGTGGGGAGTGCCTGTGTGGTGAAAGGGGGGGGCACTGTATGTATCAGACCAATGAGGAAAAAAATGGAATGTAAAAATACTATTAGGAGCGATTGAAATGCATGGACTCTTCACCAGGGAAACACAGAATATGATGGGAGCTGTTGGCTGAATACCACAGGTCAGTCAAGTTGTTGATGGATTTCACATCCCATTCAGGGAGATTTGGGGGAAGAAGGTAGTAGACAGTATTCTGTAGTCTGTGCAAGACATGCAGTTGTGTCTCAGTGTACAGAGACCTGATACATGATATGTAAAATAATCTTGAATTTGGTGATTGTTTTATCTTCTCTTTCTCTAATGTGTTTTTGTATTTCTCTCACACATATATCCCCTTAATTAGAGGGTATGCATGTCCACAGAAGGATGCGCTAGGGGAGATGGGGTTAAGTGGGGAAGTCTCTCTGATTCATTGCAGAATGGTTACTACACTGTAGTAACAGGAAGAGGACAACAGTTCTTAAGGACTGTTAAAGACAAGCGTGTATAAAGTTACAGGATGAGATAAAAGTGGTTTTCTCGACTGTTGTGTGCCTGTGGGGTGGGTTTTTTTCCTTGGTGGGGGTTTTTTGTGGGTTTTTGTTATTTGTTTGTAGCTTTCCTGAGATATCCATAGTAAGCTCTGGCCTCCCTCAAGTCATTTAACTGGAGTTAGATTTCATCAACTGAGACTTTCAAAAATTGTTGTTTGAGTATGCTTGGCTGTCTTCTGATCTAGTGCTTGGAAGGATCCCATAGCCAGAACAGGATTATTCAGGTAGTACAAGAGGATATGACATGAAGGAAAAGTCACATACATCTTTTTTCCTTTCTTGCAAGTTTTTCAGAGGAGCTAATAATAGAAAACCCTCCTTTCAGGCACAGGCAAGCAGTAGCACTCCAAGTACCTGTCTGTTTTCTCTGCTTTCCTGACTTCTTGGATTGAAACAAGCTGTAAACAGTAATTTCTTACTTGCCTGTAGTTCTCTGGAAGGTGCTAATGAAGACCAGCTATTGCTGAGTTACTGAGTTTGTTGCAGCTTTCTCTGAGCAGCTCCTTTGAGAGCAATGAACCTTAACATGGTTACATTTCTAACTGTTAAGCCCTTCTTATCTCCAATCTGGGCAGCCCCTGCTTGTTTAAACACTTCCTGTAATGAGGCACATGTTGACATAGGCAGAGCCCAGCCTCCAGCTATTTCCCACTTGTAAGAATTATTGTTAATACCTTTTTCACTGACATTTTCACTGTTGGCAAAGTTCGCAATACCAACATAAAAAAAATGAGCTGATACTTGTGAGAGCTGTAGGTGCTCGCAGTGCTTTACAAACATAAAAGGAATACTTCCTGACTTGGGGAGCCTAGCTCTCTGAACCTGTTGTTTCTAAATACTGAAGAGCTACTGCTTTTCAGTGCTTAGTGCATTATCAGTACAACTTTGAAAAGTCCCTCAGAAAGGTGAGCACCAGAAACTTAATCACTGATGACAGTAGCACAATAGGACATTCGGGCAGTCAGGTGAAGCATTTCTTACTGCTGTGTCTTACATGGTCTGATCTTAATAGGCATGAAGGGAGATTCTTGGCACTGTGAGAGAAACAAAACAGTCCATTTCCTCCTCTGGGACTGGCAAGCTGCAGAAGGGAAGGATTACATTTTTCAGCCATAAATCTCATTCCTCTCTGGTCTTCAGAATAACTTAAAGTGCAAACAGTCATTGTGTCGCTCTGTGGCTGATGTGTTTTGGTGTGTTCTCTCCACACAGATTGAGAAGTTGCAAAATCAAATTGAAAAAGAGAAGCAAAGTAATCAAGATCTGGAGACCTTGAGTGAAGAGCTGATAAAAGATAAAGAACAGCTACAAGTTGTCGTGGAGACTCTGAAAGCTGACAAAGACAGACAGGTGCAAACTTTACAAATGTAATATAAAAATGTATGCTTGGAAGCGGTAATTTAGTGATACCATTTAGAGCATCTGGCTCTCTTGGGGAGGTAGGGCAGTTTGAGCTTTTAAGTGGAGGGTGAACTTCTTCAAATGTAGGTAAGAGGCTTCTTCAAGCAAAAAAGCCCAGCATGTTTTGCTAGCTACTGCTCCTGTTGCCATAGGGGGATCTTCAGGCTTTTGTAAGGACAGACCTTCCCTCTTTGGGGAAAAAAGCCCTGTATCTTACTAAATGGGATACCAACTGATTTTAGGATGTGCAAATAAAACCTGATTTTATTGCAGAAGATTGGTCTTCTGCCAGCTGTATATCCTCATTGGTTTGGTTGGGGTTTTTTTTAGCCACCCAACCTTTTTTTGCTCTACGTTTTAAAAAGATGCTGAGAGACCATTTATGTCTTCTAGATTGATATTTTAAATGCCCTTCAGCTTTTACTGCAGTGCTGCAGTTCATGTGCAGTGCCTTTAAACTATCCTATTACAGGTTCGTGCAAGGTATCATCTATATTAATTTGATTAGTGAAGAAAATACAGACACAGATCATTGGAGACTGGTCTGTGTATTTTCTAGCTGTATTAAAATTTGCTCCAAGTTTTGTGCAGTGAAGATTAAATAACAAAATGTCTTATTTGCGTAGTGCTTTTCATCTTGAAGGATTCTTACTCAGACTTCTATCTGGGAAACCACTTTACCACCGAAGTCCTACATTTCAGTTAGAACACACGCAGACTCTTTGTGGTAAGAATTAATGAATAGTTCACAGGTAGGACAGAAAGTAAAACCAGAAGTATCCTCAATCGTCAGAAAAGGGCAGATTCTGATTTTTTCAGGTCTAAGTCCTTTTTGATTTCTGTGGAAGTTGTCTAGATAAGAATCAAATGCAAATTGCGGTCTAAATCACAATGGCTTCAGCTGAAATTTTGACCAGTGGGGTAAGTCCACTGTTCTTACAGAAAGTGTGTCTTTAATGAGATCTATAACTGCTATAAATTTTCAAACATTTTGGGGTTTCTGACACCTTATCAGAGATAATTTGTGTCTTCAGATCCCAAAGATGAATGTAAACCTAGACAGAAAGATGCCCTTTCTTAGGAATGATTCCTAACAAAGCATCTTCTTCAAAGTGTTCTCTGAAGGTCCCCTGCCTACTTTCTTCCTCTGCCTTGACCTTCCTAGCTGGTAGCAGGACTATAGCGCTATTTTTAGTTTGTTAGAATCGCAGGTTATCAGAGGTAACAATGTTTTTCATTAGTTTGGGTTGTTGGTTTTAGTCAGGAAAAACTGTTGAGAAATTTGTCTTGGATTAGATGGATGTGGGTTTGTTAACAATAGTCTGTCTGCTTCAGGACTAATTTATACTGCACTTTGTAAGGTAGATGAGTAACATTTGCATGACTTTTTTATTGTTTTTGTAGATAAAGGATCTTAAACAAGAGAATGATCACCTTAATCAAGTTGTCTTATCCCTGAGACAAAGATCTCAAGTGAGCAGTGAGGCAAGAGTAAAAGATATTGAAAAAGAGAACAAGATCCTTCATGAAACAGTTACAGACACTAGTAGCAAACTGAGCAAGCTGGAATTTGAGAAGAAACAACTGCAAAAGGATTTTGACCAGGTTAAAGAAAAAGTGGAAAGAGTGGAAGAAATGGAAAAGGAGCTCCATCGGCTGGAGAGGGAGAATGAACAGCTCACAAAGAAGGCAGCAGCAATGAAAATAGTGACAGAAAAAGTGGAAGTTCTTGAGCAGGAGAATGGGGATCTGGAAGTGGAAAATAGGAAACTAAGAAAATCCCTGGATACGTTGCAAAATATCTCCATCCGGCTTGGGGACCTGGAAAGGGACAACAAGCAATTGGATGAAGAAAATCTGGAGCTTAGGAGAGTGGTGGAGACCATGAGATTTACCAGTACAAAAATGGCACAAATAGAAGCAGAAAATAAAGATTTGGAAAGGGAGAAAGAGGACTTACGAAAGAATGTGGAAATGTTAAAAGCAATGAGCAAGAAATCAGAGAGGCTGGAGTTAAGCTATCAGAGCGTCAACTCTGAAAACCAAAGACTTCAGCAAATTGTGGAGAACAGCAGCAAAAAGATCCAGGAGTTAGAAAAAGAAGTACAGGGAATGGAGAGTGAAAATCAGGTCCTCCAAAGAAACCTTGAGGAGCTAAAGATTTCTGCCAAACGGCTAGAGATGCTAGAAAAGGAGAACAAAACCCTAGAACAAGAAATGTCTCAACTTGAGAAAGACAAAAAAATGCTAGAGAAAGAAACGAAACGGCTTTGGCAGCAAGTGGAGCTGAAAGATGCTATTTTGGATGATAGTACAGTAAAGTTGGCAATTGCCGAGAAAGAAAACAAGACACTAGAAAAGGAAATTGCTCGATTTAGAGATTCATCTAATAAGCTGAAAGAATTTGAAAAGGACAATAAAGATCTCATAAAGCAAGTTACAATTGATAAAAGAACACTGGCTACCTTGAGAGAGGTAAGCAAAGTAATACTACTGGTTTCAATACAATACTATTTTTTTATTTCAGCTCTGTGAAGTACCAAAGGGAGACATCTGTCCCATGACTAATACATGAGCTAGGAGATCTTCACAGCCTTAACAGCCATCACTGGATAGTGTCGCTTTGGAAAGCGGAACCTGCTAAAAACTGCGATGTACCGCTTTGTGTCCACAAACATGACGCCTTTTTTTCATGCAGAATAAGGCCTCAACACACCTCCCACGTGGTAGCTGTAAACCAAAGACTCTGGTACTTTCTTTAACCCTGGACTACAAAATTGTTCACTAACATGAGAGCTCCAGCAGGGGAGATTGGGTCTTAAGCCTAGAAATTAGAGCACTTGTTGCGGACACATTAGCATCCCTGTTCTAAAACAGACTTAGCTAAGAATCATCCCAGATGACCAACCTAACCCTTTCAAAAACAGCTGCACCAGGTTTTTGCTTTACACTACCTACAGTGTTTTTCCCCAAAAGCTTCCATGCAAAGTGAGAGCTTGCTAAACAGCTCTGCTGTTAAGCACCAGCCATATCTTCCAGCACCCCTCTCCACTGCAGTAATCACACTTTTTTCCTAGAAGTCATCTTTTAAAAATACACAGTTAGCATTAGGACATTGGCTAACTAATGATGTGTGTGCCAGAACCTGATACTCTCATAAGTGGCCCATGAACAGATTCAGGTTATTGCAACTTGCTCTCGTTGCCTGCCCCAGCAGCTGTTGTCCTGCTGGAAACAGGATTTCTTGTGAAAGAGCATTCAAAGGAAAACAGTCAATGCTGCAGTAGTTCAGTGAAATAAGTTTAGCAACACTAATACAGTAAGCAATTACTTGAAGATTTAGTTTTATTTTAGTTTTTGAAACATTAATGTAACTTTGAGGAGGAAAAAAGTTTATTAGAAACATTTGAAACAGTCACCAAGTTGTGTTTCTATCCAACTATCCTTAAAATAAATAAAATAGCATTTTTGAGAAGGCTCCTTTTTAATCTTTCCCTTCTCAGACCTCTGTGAATTTCCAGTGGTGCAGACCCATACAGGAGCGTATCTTCTTTTCCTTAGGTACTTTCTATAGATTCTACAGAAGGAGTTCATGGATGTTGAAGGGACCTGTTTACAGACCATGGACTGGCACTGACCTTAACCTTACCTTTTTTTCCCTTGCCGTATGAATGAATGTGTGGCTAAATTTGTGATATCAGAGGACTATTGAATACCTACAGTCTATGCTTAACAAAGTATTTCTTAAAAATTTTATTCTTGCTTCTGTTTGATATCCAGAATATTTTTTTTCTTTCTTGAAGTGCTTCAGTAACTTTGTTCTTTCCTCATGCCTTGTTTAAGAAAACTTTTGAGCAGAAACATGAGCAATGTAGTTTTCTATGGTACATTTGCATTTCAGAGAATTTTGAATGGTAGGAATCCTTGAACTTGCCTATTCACCAGAAATGATGTGTTCTTTTTAAACATGCAGGCTGGTATTACATCTTCTCAGGCCATTTTCACACAGACTACTTTACTGGCATAACAGCAAAGCATTGTCCCAATATACCTTCTGGTACAACTCCATCAAATGTCCTCCTCTTACGACTTCCTTGCCTAGGTTTTCTAACGTTGCTTCCAAAGAAACCTAAATGAAACCAGAATGGGCCAGTAGATACCAGAATAAGTGACCAAGCTCTGTAGTCTCCAGAGCTGTCCTCTTACATAACAGTGTAATTATGCTTTTTTTAATTTTGGCAGTAATTTACTGTATGTCAGAAACTCAGAGTCAATAATGAAAATGCACTATTGCCAAGTTCCTTGGTAATAACATTTTAACCATATCATCGCAGGAAACTTTCATGCTGAAGTCCTGTCACTTGTCTGTGTGTGTGCACCAGTGTTGGCTGGGCTTTTCAGCAGGGCTTTTTGTCCTAGCTGAGAGGTGGGAACTCCCTCTGCTGGTGTCCCATCCTGCACACATCCTGCCTGTGACACAAGGGCAGGACGTCTCCTGGCCTGCACACATTCCCACTTGGCAGGTGGGCAGGATGCCAGCGTTGGCAGAAGTAATTCAATTCTGTAAGGGAGACAAAGGCTAAAAGAAGCATTCTTCTGATTTATTCCAAGTAAACTAGAAATAAAAGCAATCAGTTTAATTCTGCAGTCTGCTGCCACTGGTGAAGAAATTTAGCTGACCTTCTTGGAACTAGGATTTTATCCAATGACTTTTTCAGTACTTTTAAAAAAAAAAAATCTATAGTGCTACGTAATTATCACCACCCTTTGCACAGCAACTAATGTTAGTGCCATTACAGGATTTGGTCCTGGAGAAGCTGAAGAGTCAACAGTTGTCTAGTGAGCTGGACAAACTGAGCCAGGAACTGGAGAAGATAGGATTGAACAAAGAGCTGCTGCTACAGGATGACAACGGCAATGATGACACGTAACGAAACTGATCTCTTAAGTCATTCTTTTGACTCTGCAGGCTTTCCTTCAGCCTAACTCAAGCCCTTTGCTTTTCTTTTTGGTTCTCATCTGTCTCACTCCAATTACCCTTACCAATTTTGGACATAAAGCATATTTTTCTGTAGCAAGCTTGGCAGTATACTGCAAGTTTTGCAAAACTTTTTCTTGGATGGAAGGAGGAAATGCCATTTTCTCTCTCAACGCTAGCCGGTGTTACTACAGCCCCCCTCTGCTCCACAGCAGAATAGCTGAGTAGCTGTTTCAGTGTGTATCCCTCCTCATATTTTCCTTACAAGTAAGAATAATGTCTATTAAACAGTCTGTCATTACTCCATGTAATTGATGGCCCAATCACCTATTAATATAAATGTAGATGTTGCCTAAGAAATTCCTGATTGCAAGGAATTCCTTTGCAAGTCCTATAGTTAATAAACAAAGAAACCCCAACAACCTATGTGTATGTAGGCCTCTTGGTAAGACCTAGTTAGAAAAACATACCCACCTCGTAGGAGTCTTTAGAATCTACTGCAGATTTTTCTCCTTATCAAGAATGTACAAAAGAGCCATGAGAAATTTCTGTAGTGTCATTAGGGGAAAAAAAACTTATTTACTTTTAAGTTATATAGCTCTTAGATATTTCTGTAGAACCATGTTGGCATTATCTCTATTAAAATGGATTGGATTTTCCAAAAGCAGGTTCCCCAATATAATAATATATCTGTAGCAATTCGTGGCAGTAGAGGAAATAATTTTCCTGACGAAGCAAACACATATAATGTAACGTGCGGAGATTTGGAATGGGTGAAGGTGAAGCCTCCTACATAGATGGTGGCTCATATCCTAGTGGCAGACATTGGAAAGCTATTCTCTTGTCTTTCAGAAAATACAAGATTCTGGAGAGCAAAACTGAATCAGCACTAAAAACAACGCTAGCTGTGAAAGAGGAAAAGATTGCAATGCTGGAAGCTCAAGTGAAAGACTATCTGAACTTGAACCAGCAGTTACAGAATGATCTAAATATGGTAAGAGGTTAACTGAATTTTAATTGTTCACCATGTGGTTTTGCCACATTCACATACTTTTTTTTTTTTTTTTCCTTAACTTGGCAAGACCAAGTTATCTCTACTTCCCCCATGCCTACACACATACATGCACTTCCCAAAAACCTTTGACTGGACTGGTTTCTCTTGGCCCTTTCTGTATAATGGTACCAGTTTGAACAAAATTGTTGGGCTGGGGGCACGGCAGGAGTTTTTTTTACATAACCACTATTTGCAGATCTCTGCTTTCCCTTGGCTTTTTTTTCATTGCCATGGCGGTGTTTTTCTACTTTATGTAGTGAGAGCATAGACTGAGGAAGACTGCAGTTGAAACATCTCACCTACAAACAGCTGGTTTGTTAGGTGACAGTGAGCTTGAGTCAAAGGGCACCTGACTGGAGGCCGAGATACATGGATTCCTCCACCTGTCTGTGTCTCAGCTTCCTCCTCATCTGTGAAGTCAGAGTAATGGTTCTTGAATCCCTTAAAGTCCCTACAGTGCAAGAGAGGAACTGCATATCTAATAATTATGAATATAAAATCCCACTGTTAAATCAGTGTTGAAGGTTGTTGCTGGTTGGCTTTACAGGTAAAGAAGGACTTTGATGCACTTAAGCAGACTCAACAGGATGGGCAGTATGCTCAGAAGTCACTCAGGTATTCTGCAGAGAAACTCATTCCCAACCACCAAATGAATGAGAAATTGGAAACGGGACACCAAGAAGCTACCATGGAGCTGCTGAAACTGAAGGACAGAGCAATTGAACTGGAAAGGAATGTAAGCCTTCTCCTGTTTCCTGTTGTCTTTCAGACTTCCCTTGTGATCATGAGTGGGTTGCTGGGAACTGGATTTTTAAGCTTGTAGGAATCTGCTGGATTTTCTGGAGCGCATAAGTCTACCAAATTCCTTGGGTATCTCTTGGGATTGCATGGGACTTTAATGTTATATATGTCTTGTATAACATCATTGCAGGGGTTAATCCTGTGTATAACATCTGTCCTACCTTCACTTAATGCTGGGAAGAGTTTGCTTTTGCACATTTGTTGCAGAATGATCATTGCTAATGGGTTCTCATCTTTGATAGGACTCCAAATGATCAGGACAGCTGTTTTATTTCTTCCTGTCACCATTTCAATGCCACCTCTCTTTCAGAATGCAGCCCTGCATACTGAGAAGCAGCTGCTTAAAGAACAGCTGAAGCATTTGGAAACACAAAATGTCTCCTTCAACAATCAGATCTTGACACTACAGAAGCAAAACGTCTTCCTTCAGGAGCACAACACTGCCTTGCAGACGCAGACGGCCAAACTCCAGGTCTGTGCCAGGGGACTTGATTTGATTATAGTAGGTGGAGATGATGACAGCTAATAAGAAAATGTTTGTATTGGTAGGCAGATGTAGCAATGTAAAGATGAGGCCCATAAGGTGGAGCTTAATTTGAGGTCTGAATTCCTCCAAGCAAGGAGGGAAATTAGCTACCAGACATTAGCTACAGAGCCATCTTCATTAAGAAGGTAGTTATTTAGAGAGGAATTTTTAAAATCAGCACAGCAAAATGCAGATGTGTTGTTCCAGAAGCAGCACTTCTGGAATAAAAGATCTTTGCTCTTTTTTCTGTTAAATGCCATACCTGTGAAAGAGTTTGGAAGAAATGGGAAGAGGACACAAGTCAGCTCCCAAGAGACATTGTAGCAATGAGTTCCAAACACAATTTTCATACTCTCAGACAAAATGTCAAAGTTGCTGGTGGAAAATAGTAACTCTTAAACATTAATTTAATTTTGAAGAAATAAACTTAGCTTGAGAATGAGAACAGTTTTAAAGGACAACATTGGATTAGCTCTACTGAAATCACATTTGTTAGGAGTGCTGCCCCCATACACAGTGGTGCAGTTAGTTTTGTTGAGTTTGGGTGAACTTCAGTTTTCATTACTTGTACACAAACATGGGGTAACTTTTGGCTTTGTACACGATTGTCAGAGATGCAGTTGCATATTCCAGCTCATCTTGGTCTTCAGGCTCAAGAGCTTCTGCTAGTAAAGCAATGTTTTTTCAGTTTGGAGGTTATCCTGATACTTTTCACACTGCTGATAGCATGGTTTTATATGGTGCATACTACCAGCAATAATATCAAAATGATGCCAAGTTGTCCATAGATGTATTAAGTCCACAAAGCAATGGATGCATTCTTGATTAACTCTATACAGATATAAGCTGCTACTACATGTTTGTTGTACGTACCAGTAGGTGTAAATAAGTAATGCTTGCTTTTTATTTGAGAAACTTTAGGTAGAAAATTCAACCCTCAGTTCCCAGAGTGCTTCACTGATGGCCCAGAATACTTTACTCCAAAATCAGCAGACAGCCAAGGAAAATGAGAATGAAAATCTACTGAAACAGAAGGAGCAGCTGAAAGCTGAGTATGAGTCATTGCTTCAGGACCATGAACACCTTACTTCACTGCATGAACGACAGTCTGCAGAATATGAAATGCTAATAAACCAGCACAGCTGCCTGAAAACTTTACACAAAAACCTGGATCTGGAGCACAAAGGTCTGGGTGAGAGGTACGCTCACTGCTCGGGGATGTAGTGTAGCCAGAATGTGCCCATGTTACAATTTTAGCCTTAAATGTTGGTCTCCAATTACAAATAGAAACTACTAAGTTGTTCCTCTGAAAAAGTGTCTTCTCATTCTTAATATCATTAGGAGATTGTTCCTCTGAAAAAGTGTCTTCTCATCCTTACTATAGTTAGGAGATTAGGTCAAAATATTTGCAAAGATGTCGACTTTAGACCTCTAAAGGTGGCAGACCACAGATGACTGGTGATATTTAGCAAACATGGTCTTGGGTCTTAGGGATGCTTCATCAGAAGTTGCGTCGATGCTTTTACTACATTTAAGGATTTGTGCTATAAGAACATGCAGCCTGAAAAAGACTCTCCCAGTTCTACTGTGCGGGGTATCTTTTCTAGCCATACAGTAAGGTCTGCAAGTCACCTACGTAATTACCTACGTGTGAGTAGTATGTATCTTGAGAAATTTAAGTCATTGAAGATTGTGTGGCATCAACTTCATGATGAAGGAGGCTTTCTGAAGGAGGCTGTATTGGGCTAACTAGGAGATAGTGATATATTACTTATTTTCTTTTAGTTCTCAGAATTTAAGGCTTTTGCTTCAAGCCCTTCAATTCAATTGTGAAATCAGAGTAATCTGTTTATTGTTTAGTTGCTAGCCACTGTCATTTTCTAACAATTGTGCATGGATTGAACAATATATATAATGTACTACTACACAAATGCTGCTCTGCCTACCCCTCAAACTTTTCTTATACAATTCAGTGACTTTCCTCAATATCTGTGTTTAGGTTCAGTTTCTGTGCAAGTCTATGAGTTGGGTTCAGAGCGACTCAGCACTGATCTTTAAGGGTGGACTAAAAACTGATGCTAAACGGTTTTTTTCCCCCAAGACTAAGGAGCTGGCAATACAATGTGTGGTAGCTTTTGATAAAGTACAGAAACAAATGTATTGTGATTAAAATATCCACCAGGGCTGTGTGACAGGACAGCTGCTTGGCTGTCAACTAAATGAGCTGTAAGTGATTACACAGACACTGTTCCTGCTTACCAAGTCTCTCTGACCGATAAATGGTTCTCATTGATTCAGACTTTGCTTGAGATTACTTGAGGTAGTTTGTTGGGTTCTTTTCTTGATGAGCCAGTTATTAAACAGTTCTAGCCTAAGGAAAAAGTGGTTTTCTAAAAATAGGTTATCTCTAGTGATAAGTGCTCAGGTCACCAGTGTAAATATTAACAATTTGCACTGTCTGATACCAAGATGGGGCTGCCAATGAGAGATGTTGCAGGGGAGCAGATGGTAGGTAGATAGTGGCCCTTTTCTATACTCAAAGCAGGTTGATTTTGGCAATTTTGAGTGCAGTGTCCTCCTCAGCAGATCAGTCTCAAAAGATACTTATCAAGGTGATTTGTCCAAGGACAGCCTGTGTCTCCATTTGGCTGTCAGAAGAAAGAGACAAGCCACTTTCTTTGTGCGTGTTGTTTTCCCTCCATCACGTGCTATGTGCAGTTCAGCTGGCTGAGGGAGCAGAGGGGAAAAAGTTAGAAAAACAGCTGTAAGAAAACTGTTTTCTTCTGGCACTCTGAGGCATTTAACTGCTAAGATGAAATACCTCATTTTCAACTTCAGCTAGAATGCACTACCTGATAAATTTTTGCAGAGCAGTTCAGCACAGCCAAGTTTGCTTGTGCAGTGTCTAAGAGACAGGTTTTGCTTGTCCCAGCTCCAAGGCAATTGTTTTTTTCTCAGTTGGTGACAGCATTGTAATCATAGTTCTGTTGCTTAAGGCAGGATTACAGTCCTGCATAAACCTATGACTGCAGCTCATCTAGAAAAATCCACAGCAACTTTAGTTAGCTTGTGGGCTCATAACACTATGTACAGCCAACATCTCCAAGGTTTGTGTAGTTCACTCTGATGCATTCTAACCGCAGAATATTTTCTGCACCTGAGCAAACTTCATTAAACCTCTGAGGGCTCTGTCTGCACAGTATTAGCACTGCAGTGGGGATTTAATAATGGGTTGTGTGTAACTGCAGTGAAATGGCCTGTCATAGCGCAACAAACCAGACATGTGAGTTTGACTTAGCAAGAAGAGGAGAGTTACTATGTTAGGATCATTTACCATTAATAGCAGTTTCTTGACTTTGCAGTGTTTGGCTGGCTTCAGTGAACACAAAGGCTGGACTCTCTTGCTGCATTTTTAAAATTGCTTTACATACTGCACATTACTAAAGGGAGGTAATAACTTACAAGCTACGATTGGTTAGCAGATCCTTGAGTATTTCTTTGTGGCTTACTCTGGAGAAGTCTAATCCTGCAGATTCACTGGGAAAAACTCATCTCACTGGAAAAACAGAATCCCTGCTGTGGAAGGTTACATATTGCAGGGACTTGTATTACTATGTTACCAGTGCTGGCTGGTAATTATTCTTCTGGGTTCCTTTTGCCATATGCTTTTTATCATAGCATTTCTGAGCATTTTTCAAGTTCCCTCAGTCACAAATACCTACCCACAGTATTTCTCCTAACAAAGCAGCAGAAAAGTGAAAGCCAAAAGGAGTAAAGTGACACATGATTGACTGCAAGAAAATTTTGCCTGAGGACTTCATTAGGGCTCCAGAGATGCAGAATCACTTGTATTTTTGCAGACAGTTTCTTCTTTCTTACCTTTTACCTAATATCTAGGGGAGCAGCTGTGGTTTACCTTCAGGTTCCCATGCTTAGAGGCAGCATGTGGAGCTGGGCCAGGCTGTTAAAACTCGACCAGTATACTGCTTTCCTCTAAGTAGCCCTCTTTAAAAAAAATAGAGGGCTTGAATAAAAATGAATGGAGTAGCCCTATAGCCCTATCATACAGAAATGGCAAAAGAATTCACAACAGTTTCTGCAGAGGCAGCCGTGGTAGTCTCTGCCAAGGGACTCACTGTGGAGTTTGTCTTCTCAGACTCTGGATTGGCACGCAGTCTGTCTTAAATCCTTCTTGGAGCTGGATGTGAAACCTTCCTCTGCTTTCAGGTTCTTCCATTTGTTGTACAGACATTGAATTTGAAATGTCCTGGAGCTGAATGGAGGAAGCAAACAAATAAATAAGGTTAATTAAACTCCACTGCTGTTACTGGAAATGAATAGTAAAAAGCAGCTTTTGTCTGGGAGACAGGTACTTTTCTGTGTGGCCCTTCAATGGACTGGAATTTGGGACAGGCTGTAATTTGACCCTGGGATGAAGGGAATGGTAGCCTGAAAGAAAAACAAGTTGGCAGGAGTCAGTGTGTTTGGTGCTGTCTGCAGCTTGTGGTTTTATTTTGAAGTTTTTGTGACTGCAGAATAACTGTGTTCTGCATTCATCTCCGCTGGGATGAGCGTCACAGATAGATGATGCTTGTTCTCTTGCTTTTTCATGCAATGCTGCATCTTCCACCTAGTTGATGTTTTAAAATTGCTTAGAAGGATGTTTCTCTGTGACTGGCACAGGTGTATCTGCCCAGGGATATTTTGGGGCAATATCCTTTTATCACAGTCATAGAAAAATGTGCTGATGACTTAACATTCACTGCACAAGTGTCCCCAGTGGCTTCTGCTGGGGGAGGGGGGAGTGGGCACAGACTCTGACAGAGGCCACCAGAGGGGTAAAAAAAAAAAAATCTTCTGAGAACAGCTTGCTGTTTTGCAGAGTGGTCTCAAACCACCTCATTCTTTGCAGCATTTTCTGAATGCTTGTGGTGTAGCAGCTCAGGGAGGCTGAGCCTGCCTAATCGATGCCTGTGCCAAGTATCAGGGGAGTTGTTCCACACCTCTGTTATTTTAGCATTCCAGAGATTGAAATTAAAGACACAGGTGACAGCATCTGCCCTCTGTCTCTGTCTGTCTCCCCACCCTGAATGATTTATGCACAAATTGTATAAACCAGGTAACAGTGGGAGCCTGGACGTGAACACCGGTGTTGCTCTTGGGTTTCTCGCTAGTGAACAAGTAGAGGCACTCGAGCAGATGGGTCAGCCCCTGCTTAAAGGTGTTTTGCTGTCAGCTCACTGACACTAGCTTCATCATCTGTCTGACTTATGCAGGAGATTTATTACCTATGCAGGATGCTATTACCTCTGCCTATAACCTAATATGCATTAGGTTGTTACCTAATAAACCGTTGCTCATTCCACTGCTTTCTTGTTTCTTTTTGGCTGCTGCTTTCTGCTTTTTAGTCAGGTTTCAAAACCTGCCACTGACAATTACTTATGAGTGGGATTCCAGTTTAATGGTGCAGTTTCCACTCACCCTGGAGACTTGCATGCTTTTTACCAAATGATCAGAATCTGGAATTGAAATAAGGTTCTGGCAATTGCATTCCACTTTGCTTAAAAAATGCATTTTTTTTTCTAAAAGCCTCCCTGTTAACTTATAAACTAAGCCAAATTGCCATGCATACTGTGGAATTCTTCAGCCTTGGTAGATGTTTAACCACACAAATATGTATGGAACTAAGCAGGCAGGGAAAAAAAAATCTTTTCTGGTCGTTGTGGTATTACCTATTAAAAATCTTAAACAAGAGGAAGAAAAATGTTTAAATGAAAGCTGAGAGTATGCTACTCCTCTTTTTACAGATACAACAGTTTAATGAAACACAAGGCAGAATTGGAAGAGTTGGAAATAGTTTTAAAAAATGAGAGAGAGGTTCTGCAACAAGAGAGGAGATCAAATGCAATAACCACTGGGGAAAATCAGAAGCTGAGGGAGGAACTGGACAGGTATGATTCCCTTGCTAAATTCTTGTATATATCATTAAAAAGTCAATTATACAAAACACACAGTTGTTTTGCTGTGTTAACTGTAGTTCCAGAATACCTTCATTAATGTGTCTGTTAATTTTTCTCAGTTTCTGTCTTGTTAATTTGATCATTTTGTTTAACTCATTTAAGATTATCAGCTTCATGGACACTGTCAACAAATATTGTTGTTCAGTGCTTCAAACATGCTCTGATCCCGGCACTTTTGTTCACTCAAAATAAGCTTCCATGTGTGGTTCAGTTCACAAGCGTTTCTGTAACGAGTTGTTTCCAAGCGCTTATCTTTAAGTAGAACTACAAATACCCAAAATCCCCAGTAATATCTGGAGTTGTGTGAAATCGTTCCTACCCAGTTTTTTCCCTTAAGGAGAACTGTATTATGTTTTTTACACAATATGACTTAGTTCTAGGAGTTACCATTGCTGTTTACTTTCTGCTGCCCAGAGAAAGCTGCCATTTGTTAATACTTGAAAGAGACTTGATTTTTGTTATTAAAAGTGGGCTTAGTGATTCATATAATCACTGGGTAAGTGTTAGCTCATGTCAAAACCCCTTGTGTGAGCTAGCTTCTGAACATTATATAATACAGCAGTAAAACGTACCCTCCCCCTGCCCTCAACCTGTATCCCTGCTGGGGCTCTCTCCATTATAACCTGTTCAATGCCACTGTTCATACTACAAAGGCATTTTGAGAAATAGTTTGGTACGAATAAGCAGTCAAGGTCATATCAAGTTAAAGCAATGTCAGACTGAATCATATTTAAAAATCACATCTTAAGTTCAGTCACGAAAGTTTCATATGCTGTCCCAGTCGTAATTTGCTTTAGAACACTGCAGAGCTCCGCAAAGGAGGTTTCCTCAAGCTTGTTGTTTTCAACTCAGTTTCTCTAGGGACAAAGGAAGATGTGGCACAATGTTGATAGCAATGCTGGCAGAGGGCAAGGCTTAGCTGATCTGTCAGCAGATACAGAACTTAATCTTTTTTTATTTATCTATTTATTTAATTTTATGCCTTTATGATTTTAGATGTTTTTAGACTTGCCAAAAGCTATAAAAGAATACCACAGTATCGTCTTACGACATTACAATGTCTCACAGTTCAGGACACTTTAATGCTCATATTTCATGCATCAGGAAAGAAATTCTGTGAGTGTTCTTTATTTGTGCCAAATACAGCTGCCTTTATATCCAAATGTTCTTAAATACATTGTGCCTCAGAAATTTGTGGTCTGTTTCTTACACATTGAGGAAATAGCAGTTTTACGTTCCATCTATTTTCCTTTCAGTTCTTTTGTACATTTAAAATATTTCATAATGCTATTACTAAATAAAATTTTGTTATATGCTTAGAATAAAAATGTCTCTAGAAGTTGGTCTTTGGAACTTAATGTTTGATTTAGTGACAGCTGCACACTGATGGTGTGGTCTTTGAATGTGAGGTACTTTCTGTGAAGTGTCCTTCATAAGCCTGCTGGCTTATTTGTGTTTAGGGTGAATTTCTTGCACAACCAGCTAAAGGCAGAGTATGAAGGGCTGCATTCACACACTAAAGAACTGAAAACTTCCTTGAACAACTCTCAGCTGGAGCTGAATCGTTGGCAGGCTCGCTACGATGAGCTGAAAGAACAGCACCAGTCCATGGATATCTCTCTGACCAAGCTGGATAACCACTGTGAGGTGAGTAGCTGTAGGTAGGGTTCCTGTTAGAGTGCTAACTTTCCTTGTGCAAAGTTTTTGGCACACTATGTATAGAAGGTCAAGCTATGTGGTCATAATAATACCCCCATATACTTTGAAGTTTATTGATTTGTGTCCTAGATTGTTATGCTATTGTGTTAGCTTGATTATGGTGCACTTCCGGGGAAGCCAGATGCAGAGGAGAGATTAATCTATCTTGTTTAATAGCTGCTGTCCCGTCTAAAGGGAAATCTGGAAGAAGAAAACCATCATCTCCTGAGTCAGATTCAGATGCTGAGCCAGCAGAATCAGATGTTACTGGAGCAGAACATGGAGAACAAGGAGCAGTATCATGAAGAACAGAAACAGTATATGTAAGAAACTAGAGATTTGAATTGTGAAACCTAAAAAGGTCATCTAGACAAACATAGAATACACATCACCTATCAGGAGTAGGACAGGCAGGAGAATGATAGGTCTACTTGATATCTGGCTAGAAAAGGGGATATTTAGGAGAAGATACATGTAATGGGGAGAAGCTACAAAATTTCTTCATATTGCCTTTACTGCAAAGGGATGTTCAGGAGACACCTGGACAAGCACAGCTCTTTTCAAATAATATACATGAACCCATGTGAAAACTTAGTTACAAAAGATGGGATGCTAAACCCAGTAGTACCTCTCAAAGATTTCTGAAGAGCTTGGAAAACAGCTGAGTTGCAAAAAAATTTAATCATTTTATATTTAGATTCCTGAAGAATAGCAAATAATTGTACTC
Source organism: Grus americana (assembly GCF_028858705.1). Taxonomy (NCBI): domain Eukaryota; kingdom Metazoa; phylum Chordata; class Aves; order Gruiformes; family Gruidae; genus Grus; species Grus americana. Next base: position 52,607,572 of record NC_072856.1, on the reverse strand, counting down.
CTCTAGTTTGTCATTTGCATTATAAGAAGTACTTCCTTTGATGTTGTTTTTAAGGATGCAAGTGTCAACATACATCATTGTGTCCCCTGTGCACAGGGTCACACACTTAATTGAAGTGAGATAACCTGTTTAAACATAGTGTACTTTTATAAAGAATCTTGTCCTCACTGCAGTGAATTTCTCTTATAGGTATGAAAGAAGGAAGAAAAGTGTTCTTAATCTCAAGAAATTTTAGTCTAAGCACCTCAGGATGATGTGGGAGTTAAAGTTTTATTTCAGTACTGGATTATATGGTTGAAATGTTAGAAATTGTTTGCTGAAATTGGCTTGAATACAATTCAAATGTGCTCTAAGCATATTTATCCAGGTGTCTGACAGTTCTGTGATGGAAGTACCTTAGACCTACTACCTGAATGAAAAAAGATTTGCTAATATCCACTGTCCAGGTTAATAAAATAATGAGTAAAAAAGAAATAGTAAGATTACATGGCACTGCTGCTGAAGCTGCTTTGACACTGCTCGCAGGGGACTAAAGTAATCTTAAAAAGATCAAACATTATTTCTTTCTCTAGTTACAACAGAGCAAGCAGAACAGGAGTAAAATACTCAGTTATCATGTAGACAACAAGTTCAGACTATGTAAGGATCTTAACCCTTGAGTAATTGTCTGTGAATAAGACTGAACAATCAGCAAACAAATTTTCAAGAAACAAAGATTAACACCCACCAAACAAACTCTGCCTGAGTTATTAGTGAGTAATCTAGCACCAATCTACTGTTGTTCTTTCACCTTTCATGCTTATTGCACAAAAATCACCCATCAACAAGTTTTGTAGGCTTTTGTGTTTGCCCTCTAAACAGACAGTGAATGAGTTCAGTAGGAGTCTGAAGGTTATGTGATAGGAAGGTATTTCAATCCCTTTCCTCTCTTAGTGGCTTTTGGTCTTCAGTTTTTTTGATTATGCTTAATTTCATACAGATGGTTCAGAATGTGCTTTTCCCCCTCACAGTGATAAATTGAATGCCTTAAGGAGACACAAGGAAAAACTTGAAGAGAAGATAATGGATCAGTACAAGTTTTATGATCCTACTCCAAAAAAGTAAGTCCCATATGGGTTCAGTTCTGCTATTGTACAGATTTGTGAGGGTGAGAAGGGGCTCTCCATGACTGGAGATAACAGAAATTTCGTCTGAAATAAGGCCAGTGTCATCTCCACTTCTTTCTTCACTCTCACTCTGCAAGCCATTCCCTGAAGCAGCAGGTTGTGTTAATATAGAGCACAGTACCTACCTCGCGCAGGGCCCTCTGTTTTTGTACTGGAATCTAAAACAGTATTAATAGGAAAAGAGCCACTTTGCCCTGATGAATATCATGTCATCCCTAGCAGGGGCGAGGGACCCCCGCTATGGTGACTAAGCAGCAGTAGGAGCTTCCAGAGCTACCCTTTCAAAGGGGATAAGCAGTCCATCAGAGAGGAAGGACTTATAATTGTATTAAGAACAACAAAAACAAGCCAAGCTAATTTCACCACGCGTAGTTCTGACTGATAGCCTTAGCAAAGAGAAGGATTCATCTTTAAAGCAGTTTTCATTTCGTTCCTTCTCAGTCTGTTTCTGTAGTAGAGCTTTTCACACTGTTAAAATGTCTTATAGGGGTCCGTATGTGTAGTTTAGATTTCCAGCAGAGGGAACTTTCTCACATTTCTCATGCTGAAGACATATTTCTGTAAAATAATTTTGACTGTGGAAGAGAAAATGGGTCTTAAGCTCTGTGAAATTCATGCTGCATCTTTCCAACCAATTCATGACAGTAAACAAATAAGAATGTAGGTTGGCTTCATGGCTTTAGCACAGCTGTAAACTTCTCTGGGGAGTATTTCTTTTAGTCTTTCATGAATCCCATTCACAAAACCTGCCTTATCAGGAAAAACCACTGGATTGGAGCCAGAGCCTTAGTCAAATTCATGAAGCCAAAGAAGGATACTACAAGGGAGCGGTTGAAACCAGCAGCAGAAGGCCCTCCATGGCATTCTGAATCCCCAGAGACAGTGAACTCTCCATCTGCCTCCCAAAAACTGAAACATCAACAAGAAACTCAGGATAATACCTCTCAAGGGTCAAACTCCATGGAAGAGAGAGAGAAGCCTGGGCGTTCTTCAAGCAAAGGTAAGGAATGTCCAGCCTCAATTCATGAGCTGAACATGAACAGTATTTTTTTAAAAGAGCAAAAAAAGATGTAAAAAAGATTTAATATATAGGATATGTTTATACTCCATCACATTATGTTTTGTATCCCTTTTTTAGTGAACTAAGAAGTTTTAGTAAGCAAAAAATCCTTAAACTAAAAGCTGAGTAAACTAAAAGGTATGGGGAGCGGGGTGGTGTTTTGCTTTTTTTTTTGTTTGATTTGTTCCTTTTATCTACTTCTCCCTTCAGCTTTCATGTATAGTTTCTTGGTTTGCCTGAATATATTGCATGTTACTGAATAAGTTGGTGGAGATACTTCATTTACTGGGGTTTTGCCACAAAGCAGATTAAAGTTGGACCGTATAATATTATGGTTCATTAGCAACTCTTCTTCAAATGGGTAATAGTTGGTCTTACAGCCACTGCCAGGAGATGGCGCACATGCAAAAGAAATAACAGGAAATGCTAATTTATTGCAATCTAATTATTTTGGAGGATGATATTGTGTTTTGACTTTGAATTAAACTAAGAAATTCATAATGTAAAATGATTCTAAGGCAAATTTAAGGAAGATGGAATGATTTCTTCTGTTTAGTCACATAGTTCCTACAGTAAATCATGTGTTCCTAATTATGGGAAATTTAAAAGAAAGGTCCTCAAAATAAATACTCTGATCTTTATTAAAGCTAATATATATCCCAAGTTTTGCTTATTCTGTTGTCTGTCTGTCTGAAGTTTTTGTTTTGATTGGGTTTTATATTTCCCTTTCTCTGTTCTAATTCTTTGAGGTCGTTGATTCACTTAAAATGCATGTCTCAGATCATCCGTGTGATTCCAGGAGATGTTAAGTGTTTAACATGCATCCAAAGTTCAACCTGGGAATTTGGGCTGGGATTTCCACACAACAAGGCCTTCATGGAGTGCCAGAGATAAGAGAAAGTCTCTGGGACTTCGTTCTTCTTGATGTTACATGAAACATGCTTATGTTGAGATAATGATCAATAGTATTAAAGTCTAGAAGACATCTAGGAAATCTGAGTATGTTATCACCAAGTAACATGCACACCTATTTGATTTTTACTTAATTAAAGTAAAAACATTTTGGGTGATCTAACAGTAATTTCTTAATGGACTTGGTTACATTTAGTTATAGTAATCTATGTATTAATCTGAGTCAGATTAACTATGATTAACTGTGTTAATTAGTCCTCCAAATATATGCATTGGTCTTTGTTTAGCCTTTTTCATTTTTGCTGGTTGTGTAGACACTTAAGTTTTATTTACAAGGGTTTTTTACTTTTTTTTTTCTTCTTCTTTTTGGGATACCTGGGTGATAACAATTTAGCTGCGCAACGCAAAAAGATTGCCTTTTTGAGAAGCAAAAGCAAGGATAAAGAAAAATCTCCTAAGTCTCCATCGAATCACCAGTCTCTCTCTAATCGGCTCCGGTTCTGGTCGTCTTCCGACATGCCATCCTCTCCTAATGAACCTCTTTCTTTCCCAGAAATGGGAAATTTCTAACACCTTCTCTTTAGTATTTATCTTCATTTATTTCTGACAAATATTTAAAGCAAAATAAATCAATAAATAAATCCCACATGCCTTAAAAGAACACACACCTTGATAGAAACATTCAGCATGTCTTTGCAATACTCTAAATACAAGCACAGATTAGTGAACATGGACTTAAGTTTTCCTGTAGAAGATGAATCACTATTGCACACTGTGGATCATTTCTTCAATGCAGCACATTTTTAGGGGACCTCATGGCATACAGTTTGCGTATGTATATTGGCTGTGGTGCATGTTATAAGTAAGTGAAGTTGCTATGTGCTTCGGTATTTTCTTGCAATCACATTCTTGCATCGTGTCCAGTTAAAGCGTTGACCTGATTTGCTGTTGCTATGCTTTCTATGATGTTGTAGTCCTACTAAAATACACATCCAATATATAAACAGTCTCAAATCCTGGAGATTTTTCCAATTTTCTGTGCCACTTAATGCTAAAAATGACAGGGTTTTTACCATCTTTGTCTGCTTTTAAATAGTCTAACTTTGAATATAGAGTGGAAGCTACTGGGAAAATCATTCTCCACAAAGTGTCTTGACGTTTGCATTCAAACCTGCTGTTTAGCAAGGTTTTACAATTCCAGCTACAAAAATTCATCTTGAATTGAGCTAAAGTTACAGTTCTGCTGCTTCAGTTTTGACAGGTGTTTTCTTTTGTTTTTTTAAAAAGAAAAAAGTAGATTTGTTCTCTTAAGATTGGGACTAACCTTCATCACAGATCCACTGCCTGGAATTCTTATTGCCTGATAGTCACGACGTGGTGGCTTCTGAAATGAATGCATGGGTCCAGTCCCCACTCTGCGTTAGAGAAGCGTATGTAGCATGGGCAACTGCAGGGAGCTCAGCGTAGAAGGCCAAAAGATCTCATCTCCCTTCTCACTCTGAGAACTGTTCCTCTGTGGCACAGCAGCCTGTTGCTGCCTGTTTTGGGATTTGTAGAGAATGTTTGTCTCCAGGGCAATTAATAATTCTGGCATCTATGGAAGATGTTAACTGCATCTACAAAGTCAATTAGAAATACAGATTTGCATGCTGAGCTTTAGCCAGTAATTGCCCCTACAGGCATGCAATAAACTTCAGTTCTGAGACAAAGTGCCATCCTGTGCTGTGCAGCCCACACAGACTGTGGGAGAAAACATTGTTTCTGAAGTCAGCTTCCAGGAATCATCTAAGATGACAGTAACTTGGTCCATTTCTCTAATACAGCTTTGCTGTTGCTCTGTGCTTTGAACTAACTGTCTGCCCGTTGTCTCTGCAAGCTGTTTATTTTGACCACTGCATTCTGCTGTGTTTTCAACATTTGATTACTATTAGTTAAGCAAGTGCTCCATAGAAATATATAGAAAACTAGAACTTTCCATCTCATTAAGGGTGTTTCCTATAGTAAATTCTTAAAAATTTTGTTCTAATTTGTGTGCCTTAAAGCGTTGCATTCACATTACAAGAAATGAATTAACCTACCTCATCACTAGGAAAGATTTCTTCAGCTTTCTGATTGTAAATAATATTCTAGCAGGTAGTTTTTGTTGTTCTCATGTGAAGATCCCAGGAATTCCACTTAAAAATCATTGCACCAGAGCATCGTAAGAGCAGCAGAGTTTTAACCTTGTAGAGACTGAGCTCTTACCCCATAGCAAAGATCTAAACCTGAAAGCACTTAGCTTAGTGTGTGGATCATGCTAGGTAATTTCCAAATCAGCATTATTTCTCTTTGAACAAAAGCGTGACTTCTGTCACTCTTTCCTTATTCTATTTTATTACTGAAGTAAGTGCTTATAAAATGTACCTGCAAGGAATAATGTTACGGGAATTTCACACCTCACTTATCTTTTCTGCATTCATGTCTTTGCTCCTTTTCTTCCTCCTTTCACGGTAATTGTTGCATGTATAATATCAACCCTCCCACTGGCACTAAGCAGCCCTTGTCACTCCCACACTTTACAGAGAGCACACATGATTGAAAAACTGGTGGCAGAAATTTCCTATCCAATACTGAACTGTTTATGGAAAAGCTTGCAAAACTAGCGCCTCTGTTGTGCGGTTTATTTGTGCCTGCTTGTCATGTTTGTATGGGCAGATAAATGCAAATCTCTTAATGCTATTTTTCATTGATTCTTACTTATTTACCTCTCTCCCCCGCAGTGCTAATGGACCTAAAGCAAAAGAGGAATTCCCATCATGGAGGCAGCAATGATAATGTTGAAATCTCAGCAGACTCTGCGACAAAACACTGCTGTGTGGAACTGGGTCCCAGGACTTACTCGACCTCAGCTATTCATCTGCACACTTCCACCCCCATCCCCAGGCTCCAGAGCAGACCAAAAGGTGTGCAGTGCATTTGTTATACCAGCTGTTAGTATAAGTCAGGCTACTTCGTCATTCCTGCTTGGGTGAAATGTGGTTTCTAGTGGCATTCAAGTACAAAACCAGAGCACTAGTATCTTCACTCCTACTTTATCTGCTTAATGGTTTAATTGATCAGATACAAGGTTTCCTTTTGTAATGTCATCAACTTGACAGACCACATCTGGATGTCAGTTCTCCTGTGGTTCCCTGCCCTTGGTTCACAGCAGTGGTTAGAAGATGGCTGCTCTTCCAATGTTGGCTCTAGAAAAGCCTCTCGATCACCTCAGAATGCATTGGAGATTGAGCTGAAGGATTAACCTTCCTGTGTTTAATATTGCCTTTTAAGTTCTGTGTTCTTTTCAGGCTATAATTCAGAAGATAATCTGTGTGAACAGTGCCCTGAGGTAGAGTTTGCAAGCACCAGACAGCACGGTAAGCTTGTAGCATACACAAATGTTCTAAACCTCTACACTAAGATTTGTTTCACTGCATCCACGTGAACTGTTCTGGAGCATTTTAGCTAAGTTAACATGATAGATGTAGTAATGCAACACCATTTTGGGAATGTGGGTCTAAGTACTTCTATTTTTCTATTGAGAAGCTTTTAATGGACTTTTTAACAAAATAAATTTTCAAAAACAATGCTGATGTTGAGATGAGTTGCCTTGTCCCAGCAACAGACCCTTCAATGCACGTCCTACAGATTGGTTGCTGATTTTTTTAGACAATATTAAATTCCTTCCTTAAGGGAGTGAATCAGCAATTAAAAAAAATTCGGGTGGGGGGGTGCAGATGCACAGCGGGAATGCTGGTGCAGCAGCAGCACTGTCTCCTTAGAGATTTCTGGAAGACTTAATTTGCAGGCTGGTTACCAGCTCCTTCCAAAGAAACAAACTGAGCAAGAGACAGCAACTTGTTGTTGAACTTCTTAAGTATTTACATTACTTTGTTTATAGTTGCTGTAAAAGCAAAACCCAGAACATATTTCTTTGTGCAAAAACTAAGTGAGAAAAACAACATGGATCCTGAACAATGTGACTTGAAGAAAAAAAAAAAAAAAAGAGGTTTCTAGTCTGTCCAGACTTTGGCATCCTCTGTATATTATGTTGTTAATGTTTTCAAAGTCACTTAGTTGCACAAGTCCTATTTTCAGAAGGCAGACTGTAGCCAAGTCTTTTAGAGAATCAGAGGAACTTAAAATCTGTTCGTTCAATGCTTGTTTTGTGTTCTTCAGCATCCAGGCCAAACAGTTTAGAGAGCAGCAGAAACGCTTCCAGCAGTAGTTCACCTCTCAATTTGAAAGGTAAAGCTTTTATAGCTGAGTTCTGACAAACAGGAAGTGGAAATCCATGAAACTGTGTGCGAAATGCCGTTTTCCTTCCAATTAAATTTGAAGACTGTTGTTTTGAAATTGTAATGATTATGCAATCTGGACATGGCTGCCTTGGGAATCAAAACTGCTGGCAAGAAGTATTTTTCTAAGATTGATTCTGGCAAGGAGTGGCTTTTAAGGCAGGCAATCTAATTTTGCTTCAGTCTGACTGGCATTATGTTGTGGGAAGTATCAGGCCACTCTTAGACTCCTTTTACAACAACAGGTCTCTGCCGTTCTTACTTTGTATGCAGCTTGTGTATGAAATCAGTGTGCTCTGGAGATTTGCTTTTGCTGAAATTGTGTGTCCTTGAAGGATTCCAGGAGACCTGACACTGTGGAAAAATCCACTTTCTGGTTTCCCACTGCCAGGTTCTGGCTCTCAGATCGCACACAGCCAAGACTGGGAGATCTCCTGGCACGGAGGTGGTAAAGAGGCCCCTTGCTCTCTGTGTAATACCTATTCTTTGGACAAGTAGTTGTGCTTGTTTGACACAGGGGCTCAAAGTGTGTACTGTAAGACATTTACTAGTCCTGATTTTTCAAAGTTCTGACTGCTTCAAGTTCTGTGGGAGAAGAAAGTAAGGTCAAAAATGCCACCTAGTCTGTGTAGAAGTGTCCCTGTATGATAGAGTTCCTACCTCAGTAGGAAATCTACTGAAATGAGGGAAGAACAGTGTCTTTAATGATGTTTATGCTTCTCCTCAGGTTCCTTAGATCATATCCATGGTAGAACCGAGAGTCTCAGCAGTGAAGATATGGTGCCAAGCAGAGAGGCACCAGCCTTGCTCCAAGACACCTATCCCTTTCACTCCGCTTCTGCCATCTTGAGCCCTAGCAGCAGGCATGAGTCCTCCTCCCACAGGAATGGTTCAATCTCTTATGATATACCTCAGAAGAGTATTCCATCCCAGTCTTACACAGGCAGGCAACGGTCTGCCTCACCTGGCAGTGAGATGGTAACTTTGGAAGAGTTCTTGGAAGAGAGCAACAGGCTGTCCCCACCAAGTGTAAGTAAATAGAGCTAGATGGTCCATTCCAGATGTCAAAAAAACTGTTCAAAGCTGATTCAGGGGAGCGAGGGCATAGGGAATCAAGGAGAGACAAGAAGATCCTTGTTCATATCTGTGGAATTTGCAGCGAACTATTGAAATTTGCAAAATGAATGAAACAGTTCCAACAACTAAGGCAAGATTAACTTTCACACAGCACTCAGCTAATTTATTTTGGTTTATCAGCTATGGCAAGTCAGATAATTCACTGCAAGTACCATGTATTGGATTACTGGGCCTTTTTAATATCAAACACTTGTGGTCAAAGTTTCGTTATGTCATCAGGTCTCAGCTCCAGGTATTTTTATTTGTGAACTAGTAAGTTTTCTGTGTAATTTTCAGCTGCTAGATCTGTAACTAAAAGTGAAACCTAACAGTAGTTTTTAATTGAAGCACAATTGTTAAAACCATCTCCTAATCTGAAAATACCATCAGTGCATTTGAGGGATAATATTTTTCTTGCCGAAGGAAGTTCTTGATGCTTTCACCATGCCACGTGTTTGTGTGCTGACTGGCACTGTTCTGTTGGTTCAATGACTGCAAGAATATGCCACACGCTGAAGTACTTTGTCAGAAATGAAATGTTTGCTTTCTAGATGGCATTTGTTTTTTCACTGCTCAGACGTGCTGTACAGCAGTGAGGCAGTGCAGTATTGAGCATGTTAATATCTTAACAATTCACTGATAGTGTAAGTGAGCAGCTGTTTGTTTCATGAATGCCTTGGTAACAGTATTGAAATCAACAGAGCTGCACCATTTTATGGCATCAGTAAATTCTGGTCCTTGACTTTTCAGAGCAATGTTTAAATATACCTCCTATTCCCTTATTATCCTAAATACAATTCTTAGCTTTTAGAGATGTTTTAAAATTCAAAATTTTTTTGTTTGTTTTTGTCTGTACCTGACCATGTCTCCATTTTCATTCTTTCTGTCGTCCTTGTTCCTTTTCAGCATCGGCGCAGTTTAAATGAGAGTGAAATGATTTCATTGCACCAATTTCTGTTAGAAGCTGATGCCCTGTATCCCTCTTGCTACTCCCTATGTCCTTCCCTCCATCAGGAATCTTCGCAGTCACTCGAATCGGTCCTCAATCATTCATGTCCCGACAGCATGAGGCACAGAACAGGCAGGGGAAATAGGAGATCTACTTCACTGTATATCCCCAGGGTATCCCTTGTTCTTGCTATGAAGGCAACAGCTCCCAACTTACCACAGCTTTTGCTAGCATATTAATGCCTATAGAAGCATACTGTAACTCTTAGCTGTTATTTTAAAGGCTGCCAGATCACTTGCATTAATTGTTCATGAAGTATTTCCAGTGCTTGTTCATAAACATGCTTTTTTTTGGAGGACTAGTCATTCTGTAATGTTAACATGCGTAACAGTGGTTTAAAGTGAAGTTAAAAATAACCCTAACACTTTAACATTTAGTTGAGCATAGAAATCTTCCCGCTGCGCTATTACCATTGATGGTGTGTGCTTCTAGCGAACGAGTTTTGTGACTGGAAGAAACGTTTGGAACACTACCGAAATGAATATATTAAGTTTTAACATAGTTCCTAGAGACAAGTAAAGAAATAAATTCCATGAGCTTGTTTCAGCACGTTTTTCGTGAAGACAGCATGTCCTTTAACTATTCTGAGCATGCCTTGTACTAATAGTCCAATGGCAGCTGATCAAACATCACCATTTTTGGATTGCATGGACCATATCCATAAAATATTCATTGTATGTTTTCTTTTACTGCCAGGTTAATTGTCTGACTTGAAATTTGCAAGCTAATTGTGGGCAAGCAATCATTTCTCCATTTTTGTAATGATTTTTTGTACATTTCATTATATTGTACGTGCAGCTTTTAACGTGTATAGTATATTGACTGGGAGAGATGAAGGGAATCAGTGGAGAAGCAATGCAACTTTCTTGTAATGCTAGCACACCTCCCCAAGGTATTCTCTCCTGTTATATCTCTGAAGTTACAGTAGAGTGTTATTCAGATGAACTGTATTCTGTAAGATGACAGACCATCATTGATATCTTGCTGATACCAATGGCTGTTGTTAATATGATATTGATGTTACAGTGGCTGATGTGAAAGGAAGCAAAAGAGCTGCTGCCCAAGTTGCAAATGAGATGAAATTTTTTAAATTTAAGACAATTAATCTGGCAAACAAGGCTGTCATGATTTAATTATGATGAGCATGTTACTCCTTGATTAGGATTTATACCCATTGTAAACATGTGTATCTTCCATTCCCCACTTTAAATATAAAATCTGTGGTTGTATTTGGGTTGAACTAAGTGGGACGGAAGATAATCTGAACACAAAGCTCTGCATGATTCTTTAAACAAGAAGTGTTGTCATTAATGTGGCATGTGCATATTTTCTCACACCAGGACACCTCCATTAACAGAGATGACTTGCTCAGCGATTATTTTAGGAAAGCAAATGAGCCTTCAGCTACTGGGAACCTGCTGGTTCAGCCATCCAGAAAGGAGGCTGCTAAGATGCCCACTAGTCTTGTTGCTCCAACTATAAAGATGACCATCGCCAATGAAGAAGGAAGAATGGCTAAGCCTGGACATCACATAAAGCCAAACCTCAGACAAGTTGAACCTGAGCCTCTGGCAAACTCCCAGGGGTCCCTTAAGCTTCCTCACACGCCACAGCACCAGCCCACCAGTGGGATGCGGCAGATGGCACAGCCTCAGCAGCCCGGAACCGCGAGCAGGAGGAGTACGTCACTGAGCAGAGCGTTTAGCTTAGCCTCAGCAGACCTCCTCAGAGCTACCGGCCCAGAGATATACAGGCAGGAGAGCCCTCAGAAGTCAGCAGCAGACCCACGTGGGGGCAAGGATGCTGTCAGTCAGACCGGCAGGGCTTCTGTGCCAACGAGCTCCCAGGCAACATTAAGAGAGAGGCCACAGTCCGCAAAGGTGGCAGGTTCCTTGCAAGGTGTCGATTCCCGCTGTCGGCAGCTGGACGCGAGGCGCCTTTCCCTGGCCCCACCGAAGGATGAGAGGCCACTCTCCTTCCATCAGTTCTCTGCCTCACCCACTACGTCCACCAGCAATCTGAACATGCAGCAACAGGAGCGTGTGAACCCTGGGCAACAGTACTCACCTGCATCACACACTCCCTCTAAAGTCAAACCCAAGCCAGCCCCTCGTACTGGGGAGGTGGCCACGGTGGTCCCTGCCAGAGCTGTATCCAGCAGCACTGAGGGAAATTTTTCCCTGGGCCAAGGCCAGGGTGATGCCCTACTTAGCAAGTGCCAGGGTAAGCTGCCAGAAGGCAGCGCTGGGGCTATGGAGGAGCCTGTGAGAGGAAGTAGCTCCAACAGCACTCCCGGGTCTCCAGATCCCCAGGGGGATCAGCAGACAGTTTGGTATGAGTATGGATGTGTGTAACCCACAGGTGCAGCTAGTAGTATATGTGTTTGTCATTGCAGACATGCGGTAGCATTTGTCTAGATGCTGTGCGAGAGGCATCACCTGCATGCTGCTTTCGAGTGTTCTCCAGGTACTGTTTTCTAGTTGGACAAAGTATGATTAAGAGAAACAAGGAGCAAAACTCCAGCCCTTCTTTTGACACTGTTGTGCCTAAAACAAAGTGTGGAAGCCTGACCTAATCTCACAGCAGGCTTGGCACGCGATTCTTACAGGTGCTGAGCATTCCCCACTCCAAGAGAAGCTTAACAGGGTCCTCTGACATCACTGTGCTGTGCACCCCTTCTACCTGCATTAAAGAAAAGTTTCACAGGTTGTGTGTGTGCTGAACCCAGCCCCACCGTTGGTAAATAACTATACTTAAAAAGGTCATACAAAGGCCAAACTTCTCCCCCAAAGACAGAACCAGACACTTGGCTTAAGTAGGTTAAAGAGAAAGCCGAACAGCAAAAGTGTGCAGATTTAGCCATGGATCTATTAAAATCCAGTGGTCTTGCCACAGCCACATTTTATAGAGGTAACGTGTAGACTTCAAAGGTCACATCTTAACCTTCCCCACTGGGACTGTGTAAACACAGAGAGGCCAGTGTAATTACCCCGCTGCCTTCACTATAGCTGCAGCTCAGTGGATCCTTGACTCTGCAAGCCAAGTGGTGCTGCATTTTGAAACTTGTTTTATCTTTTATACAAACACTGGAACTAATGCAGCCTTTCAGGGGAGATGCCATTTCAATTGCAAAGGTGGCATCTCATGTACAAAAGTGTCTTGTAAGTATGTATATAAGAAGCTCAAGTATTGTATAGGAATGCTGTGTAAATTGTATTGTTACATCCTTGTGTGCATGACAGCCCACATCCTAAGTGATATGTGGGATTTTGTCTGTTAGAAATCCTTGTTTGTGTCTCCAAGAACTTTGCTCAGTATAGAAGGCAAAATAATTTTGTATACGTGTGAAAGAAATATAATTTTAAAAATCTATTTATGTGCAAAGAAGTTCCTTGTATGTTTCTGTCCAGAGTGTCACCAGCTGCTTATGTATATATGATCAAATGTGTATCTTTAATTGTATTTCATGTTTATAAAGCTGTTTTTCTTGCGATAGACTAAATCCTTAAAAAAAAGAAAACTTGTTTTGCTGGTTCTGATTTAATCTAGTAAAAGCTAAAACTGATTCAGCTGAGGATGTTTTTGTTATCTAATATGTAGTAATCCCATTCTGGAAACTACAAAATTGTTTATAATAAAGATTAAAATAAAATAGATGGATGTTGTACTTTTTTTTTTTTCCTTGGGGAAAAAATTTCCACAACATAATTCATGGTGCTGGATGGAGATCTGTCTGCAATAGCTTCGTGTAAGCCTCAGTATTTATTTGCATCTCTGAGTGGCAGAGTCGTGTTTGTTTTTGTAATCTTGCCACAAAAGGCATATCAGAAATCTTTCCATTTGATTGTAACCTTCTTACTGAAGACCTTAGGAGAATTGATCATGCAAATTAAGTGACTTCCAGGTCACTGTAGAATCAGACCATGAGATTTTTATGCTTCTCTGACCTGTTCACATAGTGCCAAGCATGCTGTCAATTTTGACCAAGCTTGCATTCTGTAAAATACGTTTCATGCTTAACTCTCAGGATGCCTTAAAAAACTGAGAAATTATTCGTCTTTGAACATGAAGAGAATGGCAAAAGGACCTTTCTGCCTTCTCTGCTATTTTAATGGCAAACCAATAGTTCAGCAACAATTTTTAAATTATGTGCTATACAGCAGTTTTAGAACATACTGTTTTTGCTAAACTGAAATTATTCTTCCAGAAATTCCCTCTCAACATTGATTCTTGACCAGATCACTAAAGATGAAAGACTGGTGTTTCTCCCTTGTTTCAGCTCCTTTTTGGAGGGATGTGCTTGGTTGTCCTGCAGGCTGGACTGCTTAGGAATTGATCTGTGAGTTGTCAGTTACTGTAGATCTGCTCTTGCTATAAATACCTGCCCAGTCACAACTTACTGTCATTTTCTGAGTTACTTATGGTTATTTACCTTCTCAGTTCTAGTGAGTTTGAATAAAAATGTGCTTAATACTTACATAGTACCTTTCAAGTATGGGATAATTTTAAATACAGATGTTACAACATGAACAACTGTTGAAGCACATGATGCTGTGGTGCTTGGGCCTTCCTGAGAACACTAAGGATAATTTTGGTATAGATACCTGTCCTGCTGCGGCAGGAGCAGTCATTTTGCAGTCTGCTCAGTTAATTCATTGTTTTCAGTTCTTTGATAGATGCAGTGGCTACCAGGTCAGTGTGCTCCTGCTGTGTGCTGCACCATCAGGTAAGAAATGGGGTGGGTGGGAGAACAAGGCCTGCCCGTAGCTAAGGGGCTGCTACTCTTTGCCTTTCTGGCGCGCCTAAAGCAGTTGTCGTTAGGATAAATGGGTGTTTTCAGCATGTGGAAGCTAACAGGAAAGAAGTCAACTGTGTTTAGAGAGTAATGGCAAATCCTTCTGCCTTTGTGCCAGTTGAGCTAGGCAGTTGGAGCTGCTGTGGGGCAGGAGGCTTGTGTGAGGTGACAGGAGCTGCCAAGGAGAGGTTTTTCTGAGAGGGAACAGAGCTGCCAGACCATCTCACTTCCAGCTTCTTGATTCCTTCCAAGAAAAAAAAGGGAAACTGCAATGAAATAGTGGCTGTTTGAATTTGCACAACTTTGAAGGCTACTGAGACCCGCCATGCATGGGCATGGGCATGGGCCTAGCTGTTGGAAGTGCTGGCAGCAAGCTGGCAAGCTGCCGGCCGCTGGTGTGCACCGGTACGTGTTGAGCACCAGGGAAAAGGGACCTCTCTTCATAGGAGCCCCAGGCTTCAGCATGCCGGGTTTTCCCAGCTCTGCGTGGCAAATGGCTGTAGGATGCTGGTATTTCCTGACATAGAGAGGGAAGGGCGTGCTCTCTAAAGATTGCTAATTATGTGTACTAAACAATGCTGTGAATGGTTCTGGACTTAATGCTTCAAGTAATGGTCAGTAATGGAGTGTCTCAGTTTGTATATGTGGCTCTTTAATTCTCTAGATCGTGTTTTCTATTAAAGGCCAGATTTTTGAAGGGGATCCCCTCCCAAGGAGGCAGCTAAGTAGCTGATAGGTTTCTGGGAAAGCCAAAGAGCTGTACCTTTGCCAACACTTGCTCCCTGCAGCATGCTCAAGCTCTGAAGTCAGTGAAGCTGTTTAATGTGAGGAAACAAATTTTTGTTGGTAATTAATATGATGACCAGGACTAGAGGGGCCTTGCCTCCAGCCAGGTGCAGGAAAGGGACAACTGGGTTTATTGGACTCTGTGGATCCGATGGCCTGGCACATCAGACCCCCAGGAGTACAAAGCTCTAGTGAACACTAGTGCGCAGTGTACCCTAATGGCATCAAGCCATGAAGGGGCAGAACCCATCTGTATTTCTGGAGTGACAGGGGGATCCCAACAGTTGACTGTACTGGAAGCTGAAGTAAGCCTAAGCCTAACTGGGAAGAGAGATTGGCAGCATATGAAGGATTTTGTACTGCTTCGGAAGTGATTGGTACTGAAGCACAGTTCCTCCTGGCACCCCGACTGCCGGTGCTGGGCTGGATGTTCAAAGAGAGGGCTCCTTCTACACATCATGCAACTGACGCTACATGGAGTGTGTCGCGCTGATCACGCAGCAGGCTTGAATAGGAAACGCCAGTTGTCTAGGAATGCTGGAAGTGATCATAGACTGGCCAGAAGGCAAAGATTTCGGAATGTCTCCAGAGGAGGAGATGATGCGTGCTGAAGAAGCCCCACCACATAATAAACTACCAGAAAATGAGTAGTATGCCCTATTCACTGATGGGTCTGGTTGCATTGTGGGAAAACACTGAAGGTGGAAAGCTACCTCATTCTACACGATGAGTTGCAAAAGCTTCTGAAGGAGAAGGTGAATCGAGTCAGTTTGCCGAGGTGAAAGCCATCCAGCTGGCTTTAGACATTGCTGAGCAAATGTGGACAGTACTTTACACTGACTCAAGGGTGGTGGTAAATGCCGTGTGGGGTGGTTGCAGCAATGGAAGTGGAGCAACTGGCAGCACAGCGGCTGCTGCACTGTGGCAAGATACTGCTGCCTGTCTAGAGAAGCTGGTTGTAAAAGTATGTCATGTAGATGCCCACGTACCCAAGAGTTGGGCCACTGAGGAACATCAAAACAAGCAGCAGATGGATCAGGCTGCTAAGATTGAAGTGGCTCAGGTGGATTTGGACTGGCAACCTAAGGGTGAATTATTTATAGCTCAGTAGGCCTATGGCACCTCACGCCATCAAGGAAGGGGTGCAACATATAGATGGGCTCATCATCAACTGGTGGACTTAACCGTGGACACTCTTGCACAGGTTATCCTTGAATGTGAAAGATGTGCTGTGATCAAGCAAACCAAGTGGTTAAAGCCTCTGTAGTATGGAGGATGATGGCTGAAATATAAATATGGGGAGGCCTAGCAGGTTGATTACATCACACTCCCACAAACCTGCCAAGGCAAGCACCATGTTACAATGGTGGAAGCACCCACCGGGTGGCTGGAAACATATCCCGTGCCCCAAGCCACCACCCGGAACACTATCCTGTGCCATGGAAAACAAGTCCTGTGGTGACATGGCACCCCAGGAAGAACTGAGTCAGACAACGGGACTCATTTCTGAAACACCCTCATAGACACCTGGGCTAAAGAGCATGGCGTTGAGTGGGTGTATCACATCCCCTGTCATGCACCAGCCTCAAAGGATACAATGAACTGCTAAAAACTACACTGAGAGCAATGGATGGTGGGACCTTCAAACATGGGAAGAGATATTTAGCAAAGACCACCTGGTTAGTCAACGCTAGGGTGTCCGCCAATTGAGCTGGCCCCACCCAGTCAAAATGTTCACGTATTGTTGAAGGAGATAAAAGTCCCTGTAGTGCAGACGAAGAATATTTTAGGGAGGAGAGTCTCCTGCCTCAGGCAAAGGCAAACCCATCTGTGGGATTGCTTTCACTCAAGGACCTGGCTGCACTTGGTGGGTGATGCAGAAGAACGTGGCAGTCTGATGTGTACCTCAGGGGATTTGATTTTGGGTGAGAATAGCCAATGATTTAAATTGTATAATGTTAATTGCTACATAATATTGTTTGTCATCACTACTATATGCCATAGCAACAGTATTCCAGTAAGAATCACCCAGATTAATGAAGAATGAACTTTGATGAAACCAAACAAGGTGCAGAGGTGATGAAACCAAAACTGGCTTCAGCAACGTGCGCCCAGCAACTTCCTCGAGATTGACATCTTCAACCCACAGACTGTGAGCATGGACCACGCCAGATACAGCAGCTACGAGCTCCAGATGCAGCATGCAACAATCCAACAGCAGACACCATCGTTCCTGCCCTGAGAGACTGTTACGGCAGATGGAGCCCAAAGGTCATGGACTAAATGAACTCAGCGGACATTTTAGAGGGATGGCCCATAGACTAAGGGAATTAAATCTGTGTGTACGTATCAAAAGACAGGAAAAGTGATGGTGGTTAATTGGAATGTATTGGGAAGTATAGGACCTGGCCATGATGTAAACGGTATGGAATAAGAGGTGGATACTGTCCTGGTTTCAGCTGAGATGGAGTTAATTTTCTTTCTAGTAGCTGGTGTAGTGCTGTGTTTTGGATTTAGTATGAGAATGATGTTGATAACACACTGATGTTTTTAGTTGTTGCTAGGTAGATGTAGTGCTTGCACTAAGTCAAGGACTTTTCAGCTTCCCATGCCCTGCCAGGTGCACAAGAAGCTGGGAGAGCACAGCCAGGACAGCTGGCCCAGGCTGGCCAGAGGGATATTCCCTACCGTAGAATGTCAAGCTCCAGATATAACTGGGGAAGCTAGCTGGGATTGCTGCTCAGAAACAGATTGGGCATCAGATTGTTGTTTTGGTTTTTTTTCCTTTTCGCATGTGGTGAGCAATTGCATTTGTGCATCACTTGTATTGTTGGTATTGTGTTATTCTCTTTCTTTGTTATCCTATTAAACTGTCTTTATCTCAACCCACAAATTGGGGGTTCTTTCCCATTCTCTTCCCCATCTCCTTGCAGGGAGAGGGGTGAGTGAGCGGCTGCGTGGTGCTTAGTGAGCAGCTGGGGTTAAACCATGACACATAAAAAAAACCCCCCACATCCAGGAACACCACGTGGTTGGAAATTATTTCTGATCATCCAGATGTTTGGGGGCATATCAGAAGTTCAGCCAAAGGTAAATGACTGTAAGACAGAACATGGAAGAAATAGTCCAGAAATTGTTAGTTCATGTGAAATGACTACAACCTGGCTGTTAAACAGATGATTAAGATTAACACAATTTAGGTTTGGTTTTGTTTTTTGATTTTTTTGATTATTTTTTGTTAAACATGAACCTAGCTGTGCTGAGAGCATTTGAATTGTGGTTTTGCATTTTTAGATGAAAGGGAGGTGGGGGAAAAAATCAGTTGCAGTAAACTTCACCAAAAAATTTTATCCTAACAATAGCTTCTCTGCCCATCAGGATGGTGGAATATCAGATCCTGGCAGCACTGGAGATGTTCAAGGCAAAATGGAAAACTTGGGAATGGTTTTACAAATCACCACTACCAGGCAGAATTAACCTAGTAGTGCAGAATGAAATAATTCAGTTACTTAATATAACAAATGAAGTTATCGTTATTTAGGGTTGCTAGACTGGAGAAATAGACTGGGCTTTGAAGGTCTATCTTCAAAGCTGGTACTAGAGGCTGCCATAAGAACTAAGAGAGAATGACATCAGCTGGAAAGTGGTGAAAAAATAGATGATTTAGAGAGTTTAAGGTGACAGAGAAGCCATGGCACGTTCTGCAAAACCAAACTGATTTTTCTGGTCACAAGGATTTCTTCAAAAGTATGACGAGAACAGTAGATAAGAGACCTCATGTTTAAAAGCTTCTCAATAGGAAAGTCCTTAAAAGGCTAACTTGGGCCCTAAGGACAGTGAGATACGAGTTGATGAAGTGCGACACAAAGTTGAGGTTAGTTCAGATTTGGAGGATTGTGAAGAATCCCATTAAAGAGTAACATGGATGAGCGGGCAACCCAGTGACAGACTACCTGTGCTTACCCCTGCTGAAGTCGTGGGAGGGACACCTGATTGACTGTTGGATTTTTTTTGTGGGGTAGTGGTGAGGGAGCGAAATTGATTTTTACTGAGGACAGGACAATGAAAATGTAGTTATTACACAGAAGCTACGAACCTAAAACAAAACACAGAATGCTGTGGAAACTAACGTCAGCACTCTATCATTCCCAGATGCTGTTCTGATCAGCTCTAGTTAGAACACTTGCATGTTTTTAACCACAGATTATTGTAACTGAGGATTATGTAGCTGTGACGGTGAGGCTTTACCAAAGTATGTAATGTGTGCGTTGCATACCAGAATGAGAAGAGCAATAGATCTAAGTATTGGCATTAGCCTGCGAAAGCATGTATTGCACAAAGGGAAAATGGGAGGAGCCCAGCTCCCTCTTCAGTGAGTGACTCCCTGTGGTGTGATCTGAAAGTCATGCTAAAGGAGAGAGTGCTTAGGAAGGGAAAAATGAAGCTCTTGGTGAGACTCATTGCACCAGGCTTTTATGGAATCAAATAGATTAATATAATATCGTAGTGTTTTAATGCCTTTGATTTATGGTATGAGAGCTGAGCTGCTGCTCCTTTAAGACAACATCATGAGGTAAAATGTAAGAGGCTCCCCCTCCTCTCCAACATCAGGTGCTGGCTGCCTTTGGATTCAGGATGGAGCTGGGCTACCACACTAGGAACAGTGGGCACCTTCTCCATGTGATAATCCCTGAAATTTGCAAGTCAAGGATCACCTCACTTTTTCAGTAGTCGGTGTGATCTGGAAGTGTGAGACACATTAATGGCAAGAAAGCACAGTTTGTATTTGGGAACATGCTGCTAAGGAAGAACACGAGAGTTTGAGAAGGATATTCCAGCTGGAGAAGCACAACTCCCCAGTGGACTGCTTGAGGCATCTCTAGAGACTTACATTGGAGGGAAGAGAGTTTTTTGCAATAAGTAAGTAGGAAAGTATGTCTGTGAAGGACCAAAATGAGCATTTCGTAGTGCTTCTGGTCTGATTATTTTATCATTTGGCAGGGTATTTTGAAGGTTATGGGATGTGGAAGTCTGTGTTCCCTTGCTGCTTTAAATATTTCTGACCAAAATTATTCCAGTCTTGTTAAACTCATGGAAAATGCTTCCGTGCACCTTTGCAAGAGGATTTTTTTTTTCTCTAATTATCATAGAATGGTTTGGGTTGGAAGGGACCTCAAAAGATCATCTAGGTCCAACCCCCCTGCTGCGGGCAGGGACACCCTCCACTAGACCACGTTGCCCAAAGCCTCATCCAACCTGGCCTTGAACACTTCCAGGGATGGGGCCTCCACAACCTCTCTGGGCAACCTGTTCCAGTGCCTCACCACCCTCACAGTAAAGAATTTCTTTCTAACATCTAATCTAAATCGACCCTCCTTCAGCTTAAACCCATTACCCCTTGTCCTGTCACTACACTCCCTGATAAACAGTCCCTCACCATCTTTCCTGTAGGCCCCTTCAGGTACTGGAAGGCCGCAATTAGATCTCCCCGGAGCCTTCTCTTCTCCAGGCTGAACAACCCCAACTCTCTCAGCCTGTCCTCACAGGAGAGGTGCTCCATCCCTCCGATCAGCTTTGTGGCCCTCCTCTGGACTCGCTCCAACAGCTCCATGTCTCTCCTGTACTGGGGCCCCCAGAGCTGGACGCAGTACTCCAGGTGGGGTCTCACAAGAGCGGAGTAGAGGGGCAGGATCACCTCCCTCGACCTGCTGGTCACGCCTCTTTTGATGCAGCCTGGGACACGGTTGGCTTTCTGGGCTGCAAGCACACACTGCCGGCTCATGTTGAGCTTCTTATCGATCAATACCCCCAAGTCCTTCTCCTCAGGGCTGCTTTCAATCCATTCCTTGCCCAGCCTATAGTCATGCTTGGGATTGCGCCGACCCACGTGCAGGACCTTGCACTTGGCCTTGTTGGACTTCATGCGGTTCACATGGGCCCACCTCTCCAGCCTGTCAGGGTCCCTCTGGATGACATCCCTTCCCTCCAGCGTGTCGACCACACCACACAGCTTGGTGTCATCAGCAAACTTGCTGAGGGTGCACTCGATCCCACTGCCCATGTCGCCTACAAAGATGTTGAACAGTGCCGGTCCCAGTACCGACCCCTGAGGAACACCACTCGTCACCATTCTCCACTTGGACATTGAGCCATTGACCACAACCCTTTGAGTGCGACCATCCAGCCAATTCCTTATCCACCGAGTGGTCCATCCATCGAATCCATGTCTCTCCAATTTAGAGACCAGGATGTCATGCGGGACAGTGTCAAATGCCTTGCACAAGTCCAGGTAGGTGACGTCAGTTGCCCTTCCCTTATCCACGGATGCTGTAACCCCATCATAGAAGGCCACCAAGTTTGTCAGGTACGATTTGCCCCTCGTGAAGCTGTGTTGGCTGTCACCAGTCACCTCCTTGTTTTCCATGTGCCTGAGCATAGTCTCCAGGAGGGCCTGCTCCATGATCTTGCCAGGCACGGAGGTGAGACTGACCGGCCTGTAGTTCCCTGGGTCTTCCTTTTTACCCTTCTTAAAAATGGGGGTTATGTTCCCCCTCTTCCAGTTGGCGGAAACTTTGCCAGGCTGCCAGGACTTCTCAAATATGATGGAGAGTGGCCTGGCCATTTCATCCACCAGTTCCCTCAAGACCCACGGATGCAACTCATCAGGTCCCATGGACTTGTGCACCTTCAGGTTCCTTAGATATTCTCGAACCTGATCTTCTCCTCCAGTGGGCAGTTCTGCATTCTCCCCGGCCCTGCCTTCTGCGACCTGGGCAGTGTGGCTCAAGGATTTGCCAGTGAAGACTGAGGCAAAGAAGTCATTGAGTACCTCAGCCTTCCCCATATCCTGGGTAACCAGTTCACCCGTTTCATTCCGGAGGGGACCCACATTTTCCCTCATCCTCCCCTTATCACTAACACCTATAGAAGCTTTTCTTGTTGTCCTTGACATCCTGGATGTTATCCAAAATTTTGAATTTGTATGTGTGCGCACTGTGAGCCCATAAAACACCTAATTCACAGATATGTGTGTTTCGGGGCTGCTGATTACCTGGGGATGTTCAGCTGCAGCATCTCAGCCTTCTGCACAGATGGAAAACTCCCAGTCAGTTCAAGAGTGTTCCTGTAGGAGCCCTTTGGCTATTTGTGGGTGAAAGTAGAAGAAATACTGAGAATCAGGGAAATAACTGTGAAGTGAAAATCTTGGGAACTTTTTTTAGAACCGCAGTCCTCTGAACAATGATTGCTTGTTCATAGCAGTGCAAAAGCCTGTCAGAGTTCAAGGAGCATCTGGACGATGCTCTTAGTCATATGGTTTAGTATTAGGTAGTCCTGTAAGGAGCAGGGAGTTGGACTTGATCCTTATATGTCACTTCCAACTCAAGGTATTCTATGAGTCTATGAAAAGGCAAATGTAGAAAACTGGCAGGAATGAGCTGTGTGGGATAGACCTGGTATCGATTTAGTTGGGATTTAACTAAAGTTAAGCTACGGTTGATAATCTTCGTTTCCTCACAGCTTTTTTGGTCCATAAGTGAATGAGACAACAGGGTAGAACCCTTTAGAGAGCTGTATTAAGAGCATTGTGTAAGCAGAAAGACAGCTTATGTACTCCATTTCCATTAGGCCTCCCAGCTATCAGGTAAAGTTGTTCCTCCTCCATGTAGACTAGTTTTAGATCGGTTAAGGCATAAAAGGTGTAAATCGGCATCCGATGAGGGTACCAGTGTGTACACTCCAGAATGCAGCTTTGGTACCTACATTGACGCAAGGATCTCTCTGCTGTTGCTACTTTCTCTTACTTATGTTTTCCACATAGTAGTATTTTGCTCCTGGTTAGCTTAGGCTTAAAGGCAGTGGGTAACGTATGTTTGATGGGCAACAGTATATTTTTAATGTTTTGGTCTACCCTTAAAACCACTTCTTCCAAGAACCACACAATGTGTTAGCAGAAAACACTTTGCATGAAATGCGGAAACAAAAGAGCATTCTT
The DNA here is from genome assembly GCF_028858705.1 of Grus americana. Classification (NCBI taxonomy): domain Eukaryota; kingdom Metazoa; phylum Chordata; class Aves; order Gruiformes; family Gruidae; genus Grus; species Grus americana. The sequence continues at coordinate 52,584,419 of NC_072856.1, read as the reverse complement.
GCTAAATCCTGTCCCACAGCTCAGATAGTGGAACCAACTACCGCAGTCTGGCCAAACCCACCTTATCTTTAACAACTTTCTGTCCTTCATGACTTCTCAGCACTAGAGACCTTTCTGTTCTTTAACCCAGAGTGCTACCTTTAACTATTTCCTACTCTTGAGTTCACTTTTTGCTTTTTGTACCGTTTCCCTCCAGATGGACTTCTAGCTTTTTCTACTCTTTCCATGCCTGCTTCCATTGCTAAAGGTTTTAGTCATCTATCAGCCAGCTCTCACCATTTTGCCATTTTTTTTCTTGCTGTCATCATCTCTTTGTACATCTCTGCCCTTGTCAGACTCTGTTACGCAGTCACGTTCTGAAGTCTTGAGGTCACTTTGTAGTCCTGATCACAGTATCTGTTCTCAGTGCTTCCTGATGCTTCCTTAGCTCTTCATCTCAAACATTCCCCACACTCCCTTGCCTCATTCTTGCTCATCCTGCTCAAACATTTTGCCCAAATACACCAGTGCCATCAGTTCAAGGGACCTTTCCTCCCTCACACAATCTTCTCATCATGTCTCTTCCCCACGTCTTCCTTTAGCTCATTTGTATTGTTCCATTTTGCTCTGTGTTCATGACAAGTGATGGCCAAGCCTTGGGGCAGGAAATATATTGTGTGCTAGAAACCACTGCGGGTTTTTTTAGGTGTAGAAAATGCACATTTGCATGAAGTCTAGAGCCAGCCTTGTTTTCAAATGTAATTATCTACTTATTAGACATCTAAATGTCTTTCAAACGTTTATTCATCACAATAAATAGAGAATTCTATTATTTGTAGCAGGATTTTAATGCAAGATCTTATAACAATTTCTAGGTTTGCTTGTTACACATTTTAGGCCCAACAGATAGCTTTGATGGTTAAAGTTCTGTGAGAATTTGTTAGCCCTTAAAAATACTAATAGGATGATAGATGCATTTAAGAAGGCTCATATCACTTTTTGCATATTGAGACAATATTGTTTCTATTTAGTATTAAGTATTTTTAACAATACGAGTTTCCACATAATTTTCATTGTTTTAGAATTTCCTTCCTTGCTTATTTTGGCTTCTTTAATTGAAAAAACCCCTTGAATTCCTGAAGCCCAGTCCTATTACCGACATGCAGCTCCCGTGAACACAGATCCTTTTCCTTGTTTATTTAACCAGCCATATCAATGGTAACAGAGTCACATTTGGCAGATCCTGAATTCCCTTCAGTCTCCCACCCCATCCTATACAAACACGTGCTTGTTTTCTTCTTATGTAATCAGGCAAATGAATGAAAACAGATAATAACAAGGCTTTCTTGGATCAAATTTCACCCACATAAAGTTTTGTAAGTAAAATCAAAAGAAATGTTCCCTTAATGTGTAAAACTCTAACAGATTATATCTCTTTAACAGACCGTTTATTGGGAAAAGGAGAATAAACTTACAAGCAAGTCTAAAACTGAAAGTGAGAAGAAACTCCAAAAGTGAAGTAACTCGGTAACCTCAGTCTATTGTTTTTAGCCAGATGTCTTTGCAGAAATGTTTTATAGGAAACACCAGTATCTGGAGAACAATGTACATTCATACTTTGACTGACCATCTACTGCAGTTACTGAAGACCAGGGACTTTTTTTGCCTTTGAAGTATTGGTTCAAGGGCTTTTAGGCCCTGACTCCCCTACTGCATGGGGGCAGCACTGGCATACGGACCACCTTATGACCACAGTTCTTCTCAATCTAAAATTCCCAGATCCATACTAGTAAGCAGCAGCACAGGAGTTCAAGCCCACATGGCTATCCATCTTGAAGAGCTCCACTTACCTGTGACCAACCTTCTTTTCCATTTCTCAGTGGAAGTCCATGCATGCACTCATAGTGGGTCCAGCTGGTTACTCCCAAAACATCCACAACCATCCACAGGTCCTTCACACAACCAGTAGTTGCAAGGCCACACATCAAAGCCAGTGTGTCTTTAGTGGCATAATAGCTGGGGAAAGAATGAATTTGATCTGTTGTTCTGCAGATAGCTAGAACAGAGATATTCTAGCTTGGACTCTGGAGTAACTGTGATGACTACAAATAATTTCACTGTCCCTGCCTCCTAGATTTTGACAAAACATTTTCTTCATTCTGATAGTTCCTGCATAGAAATTTCTGCTTTCTCAACTTTCTTTATGTCTGTCATTGCATTGTTCAGTACTATGAATAGAAACAGGCAGAGCTCCTGGACAGCAGCGTAATATTCATATCACCTCACTCTTCACGCTGTAAGAGTGAGGCCTTTCTCCCCAGTGGAGAACCAGGTACCTGCAACTGTACGGCAGAGTCTCACTCTAGGACAAGCCAACTCACCCTTTACAGGTCCTTAATCCTCTGCAGATGATGACTGCTAATCCACACGTAGGCACTGTACAATATTAGTAGGCCTCCAAGTTCAGCGACATGAAGCCCATTTCTAGTGTGTAAAATGCAGTCTCTGTGTTCCATGTTTGCAGTCTAGGTGCAAAAGATGGTTAAATTATTCTTCCAGTGTAAATGAAACGTTTTCTACCTCAGGAGAAAACTAGAGAGGCATACGCTATCTGGAAAAAAAAAAAAAATCTGTGAGGATGGTTTGCTGTCCATAACTAGTTTACTAAATCTTTCTGCCCTTCCAGGTTCCCACCTCTGCTGAGGTGGGCAGAATTAGGAAATTATGAGCTCTTCTGAATTTACTTTTTGAAGGAGCTTAGGTAACACCAGCATGGTGAGGACAGAGAGAGAATTTCCTGCTGGTTATGAGGTGTGGACATGTTCCTGTGATGAGCTGAGATGTTCTCAGCCTGCATCACCATGCTAGGCTTCAATTTGTGGCAGAAGATCCCCAGATTTTCTGAGTTGCCAAAGGTGTTGCCAATCTTTTTTCCACCTTCCAGAAAGTAGCTACTGAAGGTACCAATTGAGAAGCAGTTTGGTAACCTCTGAGCCAGGATAGAGTTTATACTTGCTAAAAGAGGCTCTCATAAGGAGGATCCCTGGAAAGGGATAAGGTAAGTTGAATTATGAAAGCATACATTAACTGGCCCCAGATTGCATTTCTAGCCCTGCAGAGCTTGACTGATACCCAGCCAGAGTTGTGCTAGCCAATGTGAGATAGAGCTGAGGCACTAACCCACCAAGTCAGCAGAAAGGCACTGTTCACTGGCAGTGGAGGCTGCAAAAGTGGTCCCCTGCGTGTCCTGACTCCATCTCTTCCTCTGTGGGGCATGACGGTGAATGGGATAAAAGTCTGGTCAACAGACATTACTAGCAGAAATGAAAGTCTTTCAAGTAGTTAATGAATGGGTGTATCTTCAGAGATTTACCATTCGAAGGACAGAAGCTCCCAAATAGCCAGTGTCACATGTGTGAGACCTCAGGACGATAATCAAGGTGTTGCTTGCGGGTGACCCCAGCCACAAGCCTTGCATATTGTCATGGTATCAGCAGCCCTTCTTCAGGCCAGTGCTTTTCATCCGTGCTGGCTTTGTCAAAGCCCTCTCATGCTGTCAGTAGAGCACTGACGCACACAGTGGTCTGCTTAGTGAGCACTTTGGCTCTTCTCCTTTCTTTTGTTTCTTGGGGATACGAGCTTGGTGCTTTTCTGTTGGCTTGGAAGACAGAGCTGAGCTGTAAGTCTTGGGGCATTGCATAGCCACCCCTAAGTGCAGTGTAAGAGCTGGACCTGCAAGGGCTCTAGAGATGGTACCAGGGTGGAAGGAAGAGCAGTTGCAAGTCCTTGTTTCTCAGCTGCACAAAATGGGAATGTGTGTGTGGATTATCACTGCAAAAGAGAGAGAGGTTATTTTTTCCTCCTATCTTCACAAAAATGGGTGCTTGAAAGGAAAGTTGACCCTTATAGGCAAAGCATAGATCAGGTAATTGGAATTAAACAGAGCCAACACTGCTAGAAAGGACCTCCACTGGAATACACTTAGAGAGGCATGCTGATTGACTGGGTGAGCAGAGGTCTGGAAAACATGATCTGTGAAGAAGAATGAAAAAAATGGGGTTGTTTAGTCTACCAAAGAAAAGTCTTAAGAGGGACAGCATGATTAATCCTCAGACATTTACATGATGAACGTTGAGAAAGGTAGCAATAGATAATTTTTCATGTCCATTCACAGAAGGACAAGAAAAAAAATAATTGGAAACATGGAAGAATAAGTTTTTTAAATTAGCACAAGCTTTTTAAGAACAAGCCTAGCCAGGAGATGGAGACATTGCCAGAGGAGAGGCAGAATCTTCTTCAATGGCAATTTAAGAGGAGAAGCTAAAGCTCTGGAGGAGGTAGTCTAGCTTTCCTTATTAGGCCTCAGAGTAAGGACATGGTCTAAATGACCTCCTTCCTGCTGCATTTCTGTGACATCTGTGACATTTATAGCACCGGTTTAACTCCATTCTTTTTGAAGCCTGCTGCTTCTGGTTCTGACACATGTAAGCCAGGAGCTATTCAATTCAGTGGAGTTACTTAATCATCATACACATTAAAATGATTTGGCCAAAGCGAGTGAAAAGCAAGAATTGCCACTTGCACCAAATAATAGCTCTTTGTCAGCTTTAATAGCTGCTGTATAATTCATGGAGATAAAAGTCTACGAAAACTGTAATTTCTTTTCATTTTTAGAGTTTTAAATACAGCCCAACATGCAGTTGCTGAGTGTGTGTGATGGAGGCTGTGGCTGCAACAACTTCCCCTTGGAAGTGACGAGGGCAGGTGACCCAAGCCACCAAATCCCTTTATTTTAGTGACCCGCTTTACAGCATCTGCATGCTGAGACAAGCAAAATAGAATGGCTGGATGAAAGAAAAACAAACCAGGATTTTTCTGGAGTTTATTTTGCTCTGTAAGTTTTTTGAAAAGGACTTTTGTGGAAGAGACTGTTTCTGTTCCACTTGCAAGGCTTGATTGACCACCTGCGCTCATCAAGCACTGTGTTTTTAGCACACTCTGATAGACATATATTGTGTCTGATGACCAAGGCTCTGCCTCTGCTTTCTGGATATTCCGGTCACCTGTATGTAACATCTGTCTAACACATCTTTGAGCACGTATGCTGTTCAGCACGACAGAGACTTGTAGCCAAGGTGGGAACTAGGAAAGAGATACTGCCCACGTTACTTCCACCAGCGTCTCTGCTTTCCCTGGCACTCAGAGGGGTAATTGCTGTCTGTAGGTCTTCTCAGGACTTGTTCCTCATCTGCAGCTGGGACCCTGCAGGAGGTGGAAATGCTTTCCCTGCAGCTACAAATGAGACCTGGCTACCAAAGTGATCTCTGCCCCTGGCAGGCTCTCAGGGAAGGCAAGTAGTCCAATATAATGCCCCTTTGCTCCTTACTGAAGAGTAGTGCGCATATTGCTAAGGGGGTAACTGCACTTCATTTTTTAATATCATCTTTTATAAATTCTTTAAATCTAATAAGAGCTGCGATATCCAAGGGTACATAACTGTGGTTTAAAAGGCACTGGAACAAGTGTTTTACTTTTCTTCCTGAAAGATCCCAGTCTGTGTGATTTTTCTTAATACATGTATTCTTTTATATGTATATAGAAATACATATAAATACTAAATAAGTAATAAACACTAAATGAGTACTAAATTAAAACACCAACAAAACAGAGGAGGGAGCATTTCAAGTAGCCCTGATAAATTTGATATCAACCCTTCATACTTCTTAATATTGCACAGTGTGTTCACCCTCTGGCTGTGCTCCCAGGAGCCTGTGCCTTGCCTGTTCAGCCAGGTATGCTGTCTGCAGCTCTGCCATCCTCCGAGCAGCATGGTGAGCCTGCAAAGGACCATTCTGTGCTTTTTTGCAGTCTTTTCTGTCCATGTTCAAGAATTTCCTATTTTTTCTGCTGCATTCCTCCTCAGAAACTCAGACAGGTCCCTTAACCTCACAGATAATTTTAGATCTCTGATCTGCTGGAGGCCCTGGCAGAGGAAGGGCTCTGCCATCTGGTAGCCTGTCATACCTGAAGATCCCTTTGCCTGTGTTTGGAATAAGGAGGTTTTTTTGATGCCGGTTCTGACATTAGCCATGGGTATTCCTGAAGTATTTCCAAGTTTTGTAAGTATCGTGGCATCCTCTCCCTGATTTGATTTTTTTTTTTTTCCTATTTTGTTTCTGTGCTTATGTCACTCTGCTTTCCACCAGGCTGGAAATGGAGAACATGTCTTGGAGTACCCCACACAAGATTCCTATTTGTGCCCCTGCAGCACCACAGCAGAGCGTTACATCAGGTGAGTTGTGTACCAGTTCAGAGCCTGAACTGGTAACAGCTTTTGTTTCCAGCTTCAGGGGCGTAATTCGTATCTATCTGGTTTAAGAGTAGTGCATTTCAGTTTCAATGACAGATACTTTAATACATATATCCCATGGTGCAGCTTTCACTCCTGCAGGAATAAGAGTAGTGGTGTGAGTTAGCAGGAGGTCAGCTTTTGCGTCTGCTACAGTCTTCCTGAATGACCTTGGACAAGCTCTTTGATCTGATAATGTCTCAGTCTGTCTTGCTGTGTAAACGAGAGGAAGGAAATCTGCCCTTGCAGCCCTTGCTCTTGCAGTCAGAGAAGATGCTCCCTTATGTAGAGATCAGCTTCTGCTGTGTTTGGACATAATGAAGGTCTGATCTCAACAAGCTCTAGAAACAACTTACTGGAAATAATACTAATAACAGCACTAATGCTCTGTATACTTTGTAATACACGTGCATGAGCCAATATCTCTGTGTGTTTAGACAAGCTGTAAGCAGCAGTATTTGGGCTTTGCTGCTGTAATCATAGTGCAGTTATCTGATGGTTCACGTCTGTGACAGTAGGTATGGGTGTGAACACTGCTCTGCGTGCGTTGCCATCTCCGTATTTAGTTTTTGCTCTTGGCACTCATCTCTTTCATTTATGAATGAGTGGGTGAGGGAGGCGAGGGCTGGGCTGACTCCTTTGCAGTTGAACCATAAAGAGCACAGGAGCTGAAACACAATCTCCTCCTCCTCCCCTGTGCTGTTTCACCGACAGCCTCACTCACAGCTGGGAGGAGGACAGCTTCACCAGCAGCCTGAGCAAGAGCTGGGAGAAGGGAAGTTTTGTGCTCTTTGCACTGCAGGGAAAACATCTTTGCATAAACTCTGCTCACAGGTGAGTTTCATTTTTATCTATTAATTCTGAAAAGCAAGTTAATTTTCCATCACTGAGCCAGGTTATACAAGGTTATGACCCCTGGAAAGGTGGAAGGACAGTTTTTTGGCTAGGTTGTTAAAGCAGAACGAGAAGGCAGTCCAAGGATTCAACCACAGCAACATGTCCAAAAAATTCACAACTTAAAAATTAATTTCCTTGGCAAGTTCCCACTAGTGGGAACTTTTATTCAAAGTTCTTCCAAAAAAACTTTCTTGAGTTCCACTTAGGTGCAAGGACAGCTGAATGTTGAAGTTTTATTGATGAAAGGGAATTGCTAAGATAAACCAAGATACTGTTTCATGTTTGCAGCAGGGAACCAGAGCAATAGCCAGTAGATAAATTCCAGTACTCATTTTCAGAGAACTTAGTAGGACTGTATAAGTTGACTAGACATGAACTATTTTGAATGACTAATAAGCAATTCAAATACTTCATTTCTCCTAAAAAAATCAAGCCAAAAATTATGCCTAACAAGGAACTGCTAAACCTTGGTGTGTGGGTGCTCTGTGTACACCTATATAGATTTGTCTTTGTATCTCAAAAGTATGTCACTACTATATTTTTCCAAACAGTAAGCTACTTTTCTTGCTGCTGTTCAGAACCTGACTCGGAAAACTTGAAACGTGAAGGTTTGTTTAGTGAAATGAAATCCATTTGGTCAGAAATGAATCTATTCCTCTTTTTTTTTTTTTTTTTAATAGGATTAAAAACCTTTGTTCCTTATTGTAGGTTGCCTGTGTTACAAGTGCCTTTTTCTGGTTCTTGACAGTCTTTGTAAGGAAACAAGAAAAGTAAATCACTGAGCGATCAACTTCATGTATGCATGGGGAGAGGAGCTGAGAAATAGAGAATTTAGAAGAATATAACAGCCTTTTCCTGTCCTTTTCCATTCAGAACACGTGCAGATATTTATTAATAAAAATTTAAGGAAACTTAACAGTGTGGCAAGGAAAAATGGCTACACATAGGCTCATAAGACATGACACTGTCATTGTGAGCATTACGGGACTTTCTGAGCAGTCTGTTAATCAGCTCCCTCCGTGACTTTTTCCACATTAGCACTGTGCTCACACTGGCTCCAGAAGAGTATGGTGTCTTACCACTTCTTCTTTCAAGTTTGCTTTAATCAAGAAGCCTGTAAAAGTCAGTCAGTCCTCTGTGTTTAACACCCACTCTTCCGTTCCTTTTCTGAGGAAACAAATTTTTTTACTGTCCTCACCCCTATCCTTCCTGCCTTCCCATCCTATTGCTAACATGTTGTTGTTCCCCAATATTGTGCCACTTCTACACATGCAATTGTAAGGTCTTTCTGTTACCTTCCCTATGAGGGAAGAGGCAAAAGGTAGCTGTTTCCAGCTTATTTTATGCTCGGTGCTATACAGCTGCAGTTTAGATGGATAACATAAAACTTTGGGGAGGTAACTTCTAGGAGTCTTTCCAGGGTCTGGGGAGTACACAGTGAGAAAATGTGGGGTTTAAAGGATCAGACCAGTATGTTGTTCTGTGATAGCAGGGCACAGCCAGGGGAGTGAAAATGTCTACATCACAGTGTTGTGATTTGAATATCACAGTTCTAAATGAAAGATGTGGCAATTCCAATATGTCATTAAAAAACCTCATCTCATTTGACATATGCAGTGAGATGTATTTATCTCACTGTGGCTGGTGGACAAAAATTGACTCCCTTTGTTATGGAACCTGAGGAGTGTAAGCAATCCTAGACAGTGGGAAAAGAGAGAAGGGAGATGTGGGGAAAGGGGAGAGAAGGGAGAAAACCAGTTCCCAGCCAAACTAGGTGTACAAAGGTGTTATCATACTAGATGTCATCGAATAGGGTGAGCCTGGGGGTTCCTGAGGTCGGACAGACTGGAAACTTCTTACCTGTGGTTAGGCACAGTTGGTTGCACAGGGCCAGGTGTACAAAGGTGTGGGCATCAGTGTAAGTTTTCCTCCCCTCGTCAGCCCTGGGGATGTTGTCACTCAGATTAACCAGCTGATGCTGTAACTGCAAGTTTTCTTGGCATCCTATTGAACAGTGCACGGAGAAGGAAATTTTTTCCCTGCCAGTTTTTCTAGACCTGACCTGAGAGTGCATTCATGTTGCCCTGGGGCTTCTGACTATTCTTGTGTCAGTGTAGTGATAACCAAAGAAAAAGTTATTTTGGACTCACGAGGACATTTACACAAGTTGCTAATTATTTTTAAGTGGAGAACTGTGGAAAGAGATCTCCGGACATGGTGGGTTTGTGAGGCTCATTACTTTGTAATTAGCTGAATGTCTCCTCTAAGAGGTTTGTTTTTTCTATAAAGCTTATTCTGAGTGGCTTTTAATGCTTGTTATGAATTATTCTGCCAGCTGAAGCATTTGCAGAGCTGCTGTCCCTGACAGCTGATGGCAATTGGTTTTGAAAAGACACAGAACAGCTTTAATGTTTAGAAGAAACTGGCCAATAATTTTAAGTAAAGGTATTAGTAATCATCAACAGCCAAGAGCAACATTGCAGTTTATTCTCTGAGGGATGCGTACACTGTAATTCCTTTTTCTCCACTAGAAACCACGCTCTGAACTCTGTTAATCTACCGGGTAGCAAAAGGAGAACTTTTTACACACGTCATCCAGAAGCTGTAGCTAATCTGTCTGAAAAAGAAAAAAAAGACTAAATAATAGGATTAAAACACTGTTAGAGGTAGAGAAACGGGCTCACCTGAAAGTATACTCTGTTCCTCTCCGTGGAGTCCTCTTGCCAGAAATTTGTTTCTGTGGCAACAAATTTGTTTCCAGCTGGGCTGTCTTGGAGTTTGATCTGGGGTTGCTTATGCTCAGATCTGTCACTATGCCAGAAGCAAGTAGAAATGCAAAATTGATCTGGTCTACGGGTAATGGCGAGGACACTGTGCTGCTCTTACTGTCACTCCACGAGTGGCATCCTCCTGACATTCTCCACTGAAAAATTGCTACGGACAGCTATCGCTGCTTGGATGAGCTGAGTGTCTCATTTCTGCTTTATTCCACAAGCTTTCAAGCTTCCTTTCTCTCATGTTGTTTGCTATGGGTTGACAGTAAAGATGCATGGGCTTTGAAGGGAGATTAGATAGCTGACAGAGGAAAGGGAGACCAAAAATGAATGCATTGCTAAAGCAATCAAACTATAGAACTTAAGCCAGTTTAATGACACCTGAACAAAATGCTAAAGCAGCACAACATCAGTAGGGAAGAATGGAAATATTATTACAGAGATCTCTTGGTTTGGCTTTCTTATAACTTAATATTTTAGTAACAATTAGAATTTGATCATTTTATATCTGGAAACATTTTGTCTTCCATCTGCCAAAGGAAGAAGAATTTTTTTTTTTTTTTTACTCTCTGATGGATAATGATTTAGTGTCCATGCACATGTCTAATTAGAGGATGTATCTGTTCTATGCTCTGTGTTTAAGAAGTGATCAGATGTAGCTTTCAAAATAAGAATTGTCTTTTAAACTAGGAAGAGGTTTAAACTAAGATCCCTTAACTTATTATGTCAGGACATTATTATCTGGAATTTGAATTTGTATCCAAATTGCAGAGATGGTCTTACACCTCCACCCCAGAGCAGAACCTGGATTTCTGAACAGCTCTCAGGTTTGGAATCCCACATCTCCTGTGCCAGTTTTTCCATCTCCTGCCCAAGAGCTCGTCAGAACTCCCCTGTAACAAGTATTTAATTCTCTCCTTTTTCTCTAGTCAAATGCGTGTTGGGAAATGTGAACAATTTACAGTATAGTTGTTGCTTTTGCTCTGAGTTGCTTCTCTGGTACCATAAAAGAAGGGGGTTTTCATTTCTGTAAGATCATGATTCTTCAACTATTTTTTCCATTTTTGTGTTGGACTTTTTATCCAGATTAATACCATTAGTGTGGGCAGGTTGTTCCTCCCAATTTTCTTTAAAAGGAGACTAGAGAAGGGTCAGTCAGTTTTCAAGAACATGGATGGCTGACTTTGTGCCTCCAGGCAGGATGCTGCAATTTGTCTTCTAGGAGAGAGGTGACAAACCTGATGGGGCTCTGACACAGGGGAAATGGGCAATCACCACTTGTGTGGATGCCAGTGTACATCCAAAGGTGGGATGGAGAGGTGCTGGAAAGAAAATTTAGGTTCTTAGACAGGACGCTGAAGTATAGCCGTGAAGTTCCCACTGACTGGTAAGAGGGGAAATGTAATCCCCATTTTTAAAAAGGGAAGACCTGGGGAACTACAGGCCAGTCAGTCACCTCTGTGCCCAGCAAGATCATGGAGCAGATCCTCCTGGAAACTATGCTCCGGCACATGGAAAATAAGGAGGTGGTTGGTGACAGCCAAAACGGTTTCACCAAGGGCAAATTGTACCTGACAAATTTGGTGGCCTTCTATGGCAGGGTTACAGCGTTGGTGAATAAGGGAAGAGCAACTGACATCGTCTACCTGGAGTTGTGCAAAGCATTTGGCACTGTCTCATATGACATCCTTGTCTCTAAATTGGAGAGACATGGATTCGATGGATGGACCACTTGGTGGATAAGGAATTGACTAGATGGTCGCACTCAAAGACTTGTGGTCAATGGCTTGATGTCCAAATGGAGACTAGTGATGAGTGGCGTTCCTCAGGGGTCACTAATGGAACCAGCGCTGTTTAATATCTTTGTCAGTGACATGGACAGTGGGATCAAGTGCACTCTTTGCTGATGACACCAAGCTGTGTGGTGCAGTCAACATGCTGGAGGGGAAGGGATGCCATCCAGAGGGACCTTGACAGGCTGGAGAGGTGGGCCCATGTGAACCTCATGAAGTTCAATGAGGCCAAATGCAAGGTCCTGCATGTGGGTCAGGGCAATCCCAAGCACAGCTATAGGCTGAGAGGAGAATGGATTGAGAGCAGCCCTGAGGAGAAGGACGTGGGGATGTGTTGGTGGATGAAAAGCTCAACATGAGCCAGCACTGTGTGCTTGCAGCCCAGAAAGCCAACCGTGTCCTGGACTGCATCAAAAGAAGCACGACCAGTAGGTCAAGAAGGTGATTCTCTTCCTCTGCTCTCATGAGACCCCACCTGGAGTACTGCATCCAGCTCTGAGGTCCCCGACATAAGAAGGACCATGGACCTGTTGGAGCAAGTCCAGAGGAGGGCCATGAAGATGATCGGGGGCTGGAGCACCTCTCCTGTGAGGACAGGTTGAGAGAGTTGGGGTTGTTCAGCCTGGAGAAGAGAAGGCTCCGGGGAGACCTAATTGCGGCTTGCCAGTACCTGAAGGGGGCCTACAGGAAAGCTGGTGAGGGACTGTTTATCAGGGAGTGTAGTGACAGGACAAGGGGTAATGGGTTTAACCTGAAGGAGGGTCGATTTAGATTAGATGTTAGGAAGAAATTCTTTACTGTTAGAGTGGTGAGGCACTGGAAGAGGTTGCCCGGAGAGGTTGTGGAGGCCCCCTCCCTGGAAGTGTTCAAGGCCAGGTTGGATGAGGCTTTGGGCAACGTGGTCTAGTGGAGGGTGTCCCTGCCCGCAGCAGGGGGGTTGGACCTAGATGATCTTTTGAGGTCCCTTCCAACCCAAACCATTCTGTGATTCTATAAAGTACAGGAATTCAGCAGCAATGTGCTGAGGAAGGCTTCTCACAGCATATGCAAGGCCAGACTGACAAAACTGCCAGAGAGAGGCAGTTTCAAGGTATGACAAAAAGAATGGAGGAGTGAAGACAGGCTCATATACATTGGGAAATGAGGACACTCAGGAGTAATGGCAGGATAGACTTTGTTTAAATCTCAATGAAAGCAAGATACTAGCACTTAAAATCATGTGAGTACTAGAAGACTTTTTAAAATTAAAATTAAGAGAATTGAGGAAATGAAAATTCAGGAAATGAAAATGTAAGCAAGACTGCAAATATAGATGCCAGCACTTTGTTTAGATTTATCCATTGAGGACTGGGTTGTTGAAGTCTGTTATCCTCAAGTGAAAAAAAAAAAAAAAAGACAGAAGTTTTCAATAGTCATCTAGGGAGTGAGAGCAACGAGGGAAAGAGGGTAGAGGAAAACACAGTCGTGAGAAGTCTGAGAAATAACATTGGAGAACACGCCTTACATGCAAATATTGACTTAGATCTACAGGAAACTTGGTTAATCTCCAAAAGGGAAACTGCAAAAAAGGAGGAAGCTTAATTAAAGACAGCAAAAAGGGATAGCTTAGAAGAGTTAAATCTCTACAGGCTAGATGGGGACTATTTGAAGACATGCACAAACGCGTGAGTGCACCCCTCCTCCAATGCTGGATCCAAGGAATAAATACAGAAATACAGAACAGGGGCCAAAAAAGACTCAACTGAGTCTGAAAGGAAATGAGCACAGCTAAACAGCAGTGTGTGGAAGGGTGGCTGGTGTGCTAGACTGGAAAGAATTGGATCTAGAACAGAAACATGTTTGAAACACACAATGGGGATCAGTGTAAGCCAGAAACACAAACACAGAACAAAGGCACAAATTATTGTGCCTGGAATTGTACTGGAATTATTCCAGTTTAAAATGGTGACAGTGCACGCGATGTTAGGTGCTTCCATTGAATGGGTTCTTATTCTATGATGAATTTCATCTCTTGGATTAAAATAAATCCAAATAGAAGAAAAAGAATGAAGTCAAAAGTGAGGGGAGGAAGGGAATAATCTCCAAATATTGTAAACAACTTTTCACTTTGCTGTGTCCTAATACTTTTGCTGTACAAAATGAATCATATACTGAATCATATATGCAGAAAATAGCATTTAAAAGAGATGACTCTATTGAATGTATCATTATTTGCTGATGCGTGGAATAATGAAAATGTTAACATTCTCGTTGAACAGGAGATGTGCTCAATCTCTTTAGACATGGCAGTTTCAACCACATTCCGGTTAGACCTAGCAAGCAAAATTTTTCTCTTAGACAGCCTTTTCTATTTGTCAAACATATTGACGTCCCAAGCTACTGCTTGTCAGCAGCCCTGCAAAATCAGTTCTATCCACTGAACTATCAGTAAAGGAGGAGAAAAAAATTGTACAGATGGATGTTTGGTTGCTTTCCAAACTACTTTCAGTTAATGAGATAGTTCTGTTTGGAGGGCATGATGTGCTGATATTGGGTTTAATTATACCTTGTTCTGTCAGGAGGCAGTGGCATTATAAAAGATGCAGGCAGAAAGAGAATTTGGTCCCTGCTTTGGTCTCCAACTTGTTAGTTTTTGAAAAAAAGTTTTCCCTTGTAACCAGTGAGTGGTGCTGGGGAGGCTTGACAGAAGGGACTGCCTTGCATGTTGTTGGCACCCCTTCCCCTTTCTGTGAGAGCATATGGGTACACAGAGCAAGTTGCTCTCAATATACACATCGGCTGTGTCTGTATAGTGCGGTAAGCATCTGGGTGAAGATACAGGCTAACACCTGCCTCGCTCTGCCCAGCCTTGGTGTGTGCAAACTGACCAGTACGGGATGCTGGCAGTGTGCTATGGCCCACCTGCTGTAAATGGGTGGCCCATGCTCAGGCAGCTGAGAAAACTGCGGGGTGACTCCCACAGGGCCACGGCTCCCTTTGGGCAGTCGCTCAGTGACGCAGGGGCTGTATGGCAGAGCTGGGGGTAGAGGGGCACGCTGGCAAACCAAGGCAGGCAAAAACCGTTGAAATGTAATACAGATATGACCTAAACCTTAAGTCACTGAATTCTGTGCAAGACATCTGGCGTTGCCTGATGGAGCACAGGGCTGGTGTCAAAGCACCAAAGAGGCAGTAACACAGAGTTTGGGAACATGAATCAGAAGAGTGATTTTCCCCAAGGCTGTAGATAGTAAAATGAATCAGAACTCATTTAGTTCAGCAGGGTGAAGTTCCTATTTCTCAATCCCAGGCTGCAACACAGGCATTCCAGTCCTTGTTCCTTACTGGTAATATTGCCATTGATCATGGCTTGTGTGGCTTCTAATCAGCAAGACCTGTGTAATCTTGGCTTTTCTTGCGTTGGTGTTTTAAATAAGGGTCAGTGCACAGGTTCTGTTATAAGCAGTTCTGTTGTCTATGATTGATCATTATTGGACAGGCAGCAGGCAGGCAAGTAGAGACAGGACAGTGCTTTGGCTTTTGTGTCAAGGAGGATTGTGGGGGAGAGCGAGGTTAAGTGGGCTGAGGTTTTAGTTGAGGGGAAGGGAAGATTTGGAGCTGTTCTCTGAGGAATACGGAGATTTAAGGTCTCTGCAGAAAGTGGTGGGATGTATTTATTTCCTTCCATCCACTGTACTGTACTCAAGCAAGTCATCTGTGAAGCCTCAGGGGGATGTCCCCTGTGGGTAGGAGCTAGTCACAATAGCTCAGCGGTGAAGTACTTGGAGGGTCATGTCATCCACCTGGCTGATCTTTAGCAGCAGGAAGGAGGGGGCAGATGAGGATCATTTTTAAAAGCTTTGAAGCAACTATGGCATGACTAATTCCTGTTACGTGATTCACCTCCCTGATACCACTTGGACTGCTTGCCTGAAATTACACATCATATGAACTTCTTATTACCATAAATAGGGATTTTCCAAAGCATAGTTTCTTTTCAGCACTTCCTTGTCCTCAGCCAGTTGTTCAGACCTTACATTTGATAAAAAGACCCTAATTCTAAATAAAGAATAAGAAGTAGTCTGAGATATTGGACTAACTGTGCTTATTATCCTATCTGCCCTCCTTACCCTTCATGTCAAGTTCTCCTTCATATCTGCAGGCCTTGTCTAAGAAGTCTAAAGTCCTAAAAACCTGAAATGAAATGGTACAGTACATGGATTTTTTTGCATTAGTTTTTGTGCATGTGAAGTCATATAGATTTCACTTTGATATAGGTTTAATTTCTAGGAAAAAAACTTTCAAAATGAAAAACATTTCATAAGAAGTCATTGGAAAATGATTATTTGTTTCAAAACAAAATTCCTTTGTGGAAATTACTTTACTTCATGTCAGATTTATACAATTTGTTTCCATGCTATTGCATGTCGCTAAGAGGGATGAGTTGTGTCACGTCACCTGGCAAACAATAGTGGATAATAGCATGGGAAGGTCCTGAGAGCTCCCCAAGCATTTCTTTGCCTTCAAGGGGCATCAGCTGAACCATTCTCAAGTTGTTTGCCAGACCTTAGGACCTTCCATGATGACAGCCCTACATCCCATGCACCATCTGTCCCAGTGCTCCACTTGCCTTTGTTAGTGGAAAGTTTTTCATGTTATTTAACCCAGCCTCTCTCATCTTTGCAACAATCTTTAACATGTTTGAAGGTTGTTGCTGTGTTTGCCCTCAATCTGATTGTCTTTAGACTAAACAAGGCCGACTCTCACAGTCTTTGGCTTTGCTAGACCTCTGACCTTTCCCCTGTGCTTCTCCTGACCACAGCCAGTGGATCCCAGAGGATCTGTGCACCTCTGTAGAGCCTTACAGGATGGAGGGGTAGTACCTACAGCCTGCTGAGACATCGCAGTGTGATATGTGTGGGTGTTCTATAAAAGTGTGTTGTTGACTTCAGTTCAGTATGTGACCCCTGGAACGCCCACATCCTTCCCAGTGTTCCAGGATACCTTTCATTACTGACTTCTTGTATCATACGGAATATGTAATATGTCATATGCAGCAGTTTGCACATCAGGTAAGAAAGAAGCTGAATACTTGGCATTCTAAAATGACAAATGTGAGCCTGGGATGATAATCTCCTGGGTTAGGGCATTTTTTTCTAAAATATTGCCATTTCCTAGGAATGTAAATTTTGTGTTCCAAAAAATCTTCCCTGTGACCTCTCCCACTGTAGCCTATAGGGTAATGTGCTATTGCAACTTACTGGTGTGTGGAACCTCAGCTTTCTTATGGCGATTCAGAAGTGCTCAGTTGCTTGCTTCCTAGGTGGCTTTCTGCTTAATTGAGAGTGAGTTTGACTTACAAAGTGGGTTGAATATGGAACATTTAGGTTTGTGGTCCATACTGATTCAGCTGTTCCTTACAGAGCTTCATGATCTGCGGGCCTGCACACTTGTAAGGTTAAACTACATTACCATGTCATTACTGATGGGAAATGAACACTGAACTAGATTTAGAGGTCATGAAATTATTTGAATTAATTACATGGCTAATCCACGTGGGCTTATCTTCATTGGCTTCTAGCTGCATTGCATTCATCTGCCCACACTGCCTGTGTTAGGCTGCACGGGTCAAATTTCTCAGCTTGTGGTGATGTCCAATCTAGTACTTTCAACAAGCACTGAATTCACTATCAGGAAAAAAAAAAAAGATTCATGATTCAAGTATTTTAACATGAACCTGCTGCTCAAATCCACGTGATCAATTCTTAATGACATATTTACAGGTTGCGGGCATGAAACCCTCAACTACCCCACCACTGTGGGCCAGATGGCATCTGAAGTTTTAGGGCTGAAAAATTTAACGTAACGAGCTTACTTCAGACTTTGGAGAAACTTGGTAAGCAGATACCAAGAAGTTGGGACAAATTCCCAGGATATTAAAGTTCAAGCAAATGGAGTCATTTACCCAATGCTGTGAATAATTGCATGTCTGTGTTAGGGAAAATTTGACATTGGTGACTAATTAGTCTTTTGTTTATGTGGGTTCTGAAAAAATGTTGCTGGCTTCCTTCTTTGACAATAGGTTTATAAATGGAGTCATACAATAATGACAAAAGTGATTTGTAATTTACAGAATACTTTTATGGTTTCTTCCCACTGAAACAGATCCACAGAGTAATTATTATACACAGAGGTTCATGTTAGAAGGGTCCACTTGCAAGTTAACAAACACTGAATGGGTTGTGTATAGACCTAAATTAATTTTAGAAGGGAATTCAGTTTAAGGAGAAATTGAGTTTTTGTCTTTTTTCTCCCAATTTACGTAAGATGGTTTCAGAGGTTTAAAAAGATACAGTCTTTTTTTTACTGTATGCTTCCGGTAAGACTCTCTTGCAAAAAGGACATACAGAGTTTGTTCTTCTAATGCAAAAAAGCAGACAGGGAAAAAAAAAAAAGGAATGTAAGTATAGCAGAGAGGTAGACTTTCTGCTTTACAAACAACAAAACCAGCAGAAGACAGAAACAAAGCTTGCACCCAACTGCTCTTCACACAGAGGTTTGACAAAACCCAAAATTTCTGCGCACTTTGTTGTTAGTGATTTATAATTGATACTTGTAGGGCCCATGTATCTGTCTTTAAAGTGGTATATGTTTAATTCCAGATTCACTGAGAATGGTTTAGAAGTGAAACTATACGTTTATGGTGCACATAAAATGAACTGCACTCTGCCAACTCTGAGCTCAACAAAACCAGTGCCCTGCTGAGACACTTGAGCCAAATCTGAGCATCTTTCCTGTAGAAATGTTAATGCAGTAGACTGGTATTACCTTGGTTTTCTCCCTGCGCCCTTCTTTGACCTGCCAGGCCAATATCACACCACTGCAGCTTTGCCATTTCTGGTCCCTGAAATAAGTGTCAGTGCTAGCTTGAGTGTATCTCCATGGCTTTGTATTGTGCCCCTAAGCATAGCTGTGTAATATGTTGCCTGATGCCAAGTGATGAACAAGGATAACATATCTTATTCACTAAATTGTTTCCACCTCTAATAAATGTGCCTATTGTCCATTTGTTTGTTTTATCTACAGGTCATTGGTAGGACATTTGAGTGCTTCACAAGCATTGTCAACTTACCTTCAGGAAACTCCTGTCTGAAAGGGAATATATAATTTTGAATTTATGGAGACAGAGAAATGGGGATTATATAATTTGGTTGCCCAAAATATTTGGACTTTTTCTAATTTGCCTGTGTATCTCTTGAAGTGCAAAAGGTTCCAGAGACTTCACCAGTGGTCATTAGAGAGGACACCTGACTTTGTGCCCTTTAAGTACTGTGTCCCACTGTAATTCTTTTCTTCTCAGCAGCAAGAGTGAACCTAAGTGCATGGTTATCCATGCTGCTGCATAGCCAGATGTTCCCCATTGCATACTGACAATTTGATTTTTTTTCTTTCCAAGCACAGTAATTTTACATTTGCCCTCAATGGATTTTGTTTTGTTTTCTGATCAAGATAATCTTAAATCCTGTTTGTGTTACATACTCCTCCTCAAGTCAGTATCATTTGCTGATTTAGTAAGTGCGTTTTCTATCCCATTCTGAATGAGACAGAAATTATGAATAGATGAAAATACTGACTAGCATCCTGAAAAGCACACTCAACTCAGGTCATCGTTCCAAACCAATAGTGGACTACAGGTGGCTGCTTTCCAAGTGTGGCCGTGTAACACATCTGGCAGTACATAATGCCTTTATAATTTCCCAGGTGTTAATGAGAATGTACATTGGGATGTGTCAAAGTCTTCATAAAGTCAAGATGTATTACACTTGTTGTTTTCTGTCTAGCTGTTCAGCCGCATACCTTATCAAAGAAGGAAATGAGATTGGTCCGACACTGCTGTTTCTTGTTGAATAGTGCGTCTCTTACTGCAGCAGCATCTCTAAAGTGGTTTTCCAAGCTGTTTGGCTGCAGCGCTGCTGCCTTTCTGCCCATGTGTCTTCCCCCCTGTTCCTTCCCTGGTTTTCACCAGCGCTGAAATGCAGCTAGCGACTCTACTCCCTCTCAGGTCCTGCCTTCCCCCCGTGCATCAATAGCCTTGGTGCGTGGGGGCTCTTTGTGAGAAAGGAATTGTTAGGGTATCACAGGAGCTGAAAGCTGTTGAGGAGGTGGCCATCATGTCTGAAATCAGGCTGAAGAGGCTATGAGGATGGGAATGGCAGTGAGCCATGGCAGGTAGTTTCTGGTAACTGGGGTACTGATATGACTGGGATGATATTTGGGTGTGATGCTGTGTGGGGCAGGACCGATCATTGACAGTGGAGGGGAGGCAACAGGTTCATGGATTAATCAGGGGAGATGAGACCAGCTTCCACTACTGTCCTTTATTCCTTCCAACTCTCCTTTGCTTTCTGCTCACTGGAGCAGCAACATGATCTGGTAAGGCTGCATGTTGCAGGGAAAATAGGGCCCATCCATGCCTGCGCTGGTCCTCCTACAGAAAGCAGGTAGGACTGAGGCTGGAACTTCTCCTGTCTTTCCAAGACAGGGTGTGAAGTAAGTGCAGCTGCCAACCCCAGCCCAATGTCATCTACTCCTGAAGTATGGCAGGACTCACTTGGGGTGAGTCTCTGCAGCTGTGAGTCACTTATGCAGAGATAAGTGTATTGATTGTCTGATGACTAGTCTGGTTGAAGCTAAGCTGTCTGGTGTGTAATTCTCCAACTACTCTTTTCACAAGACAGGTGTTATGTCTGTTTTACCCCAGTCCACCATAATTCCTGAAACGACATCATCAATAGTTCACAAATTGCTTTAGTTAATTCCCTTGGAGTGCACAGAGACTTTCGAAACATCTGTTAGCCTTTGCTTATTTAATTTTTCTATGCCTCCATCCTACTGTTAAAAACACATTTGTTAGCTGAAATATTTATTGTTATTTTTTATTTCAATCTTTAGAAACAAAACTGTGAACCAGCATCTATGTTTAGATCTATAAACTGTGCTTGTGCCTTATATGCACTTGTCTGTCTTTACCCTTCCTTTTCCTGTGTGTTAATAAAACAACCTTCATTGCCTTTTATGGCTCTTTCTACTTGTGACCCTTTTAGAATCATAGAATAGTTTTGGTTTGAATGGATGTTTAAAGGTCATCTAGCCCAACCCCTCTGCAATGAGCAGGGACATCTTCAAGTAGATCAGGTTGCTCCGAGCTCCATCCAACCTGACCTTGAATGTTTTGAGGGATGGGGCATCTACCATGCCTCTGGGCAACCTGTGCCAGTATCTCACCACCCTCATCATAAAAAAATTATTCCCTATATCTAGTCTGAACCTACCCTCTTTTAGTTGAAAACCATTAGCCCTTGTCCTATTGCTACAGGCCCTACTAAAAAGTCTGTCCCCATCTTTCTTATAAGCCCCTTTAAGTACTGAAAGGCCCCAGTAAGGTCTCCCTGGAGCCTGCTCTTCTCCAGGCTGAGCCACCCCAGGTCTCTCAGCCTGTCCTCACAGGAGAGGTGTTCCATCCTTCTGACCATTTTTGTGGCCCTACTCTGCACCTGCTCCAACAGGTCTGTCTTTTACATCATAATTCTTCCAACTGAATCCAAACATCATTGTGCCATTTCCTCATACTCAATCACACACTCTGATTTCCATTTTCTTCTACATATTTTAAAAAAAAGAAAACAAAACCAAAACAAACAAACAAACAAAAAAACCACAACAAACTTGCTCTACGCATATTAGCTAGTTTCTGCCCATTTTAGATTGTTCGACTGATCTCTAGTCTCTTCTGCTGGTCATTGCTTCCCAGCCTCTTTACCTGACCTTATTATTCCAGGCTTTGGCAACCAGGATCAAACCAAACTGACAAACCCTCAAGTGTGGGGAGAAGCTTAGTGTGTGAGTTTAAGGGCTGGTGTTCGTGTAGGTAATGATCTGAACCAAATACTAAACTGAAACAACCTCAGGTTTCTGATTCCGAGATATGCAGCATAGTCCAAGTCCTGCTATGACAGCCGAGTGACTCAGGCCTGTCTGCAGTGTATGACAGGTATGGAGACAGATTAAACAGCAAGAGACCTACTGTCACATAAAGGCTCACAACCACATTAGCTCCCTGTTCACAGAAGCGAGTGCTTTGCGGATGAGACAAGCTGTGCATGCAACTTTTGCACATGTCTACCAGAAAGTCCTTTGGTGTAGTCCCCTTTATCTCAGCTAAAAATGTGTAGGTCTAATTGCAGACAGATTTCTTATGAGGAAAACTGTAGCAATGTTCACTGAAACTAAAAAACCCACCCAGGCTCCATGCTAGTACTCAGTCTGAGCTGAAGAGGCTGTTGTTGTAAGCGGCTCTGAGCTATTTCCTGTGCCGATGCCAGCAGACAGCGCTTAACACGTGAGCTGCTCCATGGTTCACAGTGCAGGGGGACTTATGTTTTTGTCAACAGTTAAGGCACAAAGGAGTTTGGAAAGAAAAGAATCTGTTGCTGAACTGTCCAGTGAGTAATGAAAGTTGGCTTATTTAAACCAAGAAAAAATGAAGCTCTCTGAAGCCCTGGCATCCTTGGCTTTATTTTTCATCCAGGAACAAGAGAATTGTTTGGAGCTCATGTAGGTGGCGAGTCTTCTAATTTGTTTCCAAGACTTGGGCTTAGATGAGTATCACCTAAAAGATGTGGGTATATGAGAGGGAAATATTGTCTGGAAATTACTGGAGGCTCGTGATACTGAAGGTGTTACATAAACTATGCTCTAAAACACAGCTGCATTATTTCCATATTAAAGCTGTCTAAAAGGAATCCTGTGTGTTCCCATTTGTAACTGCTTTCAGCTTTATGATTATCTGCACCCCAGATGTTTTTCATACAGCAACTTCTTTCATTTTTCTCCTCCTCCTATCCAGACAAGGTCAGTAAGTAATGGGGGAGCTATTTGCCTTTTCTGTCCCATACCCTGCATCACCTTTCCTTCAGTTTTCACTTTTCCAGACAGCATGTAAGATGTTGTGTATTAGGTTCTTAATGACAGGTTGGGGGGTTCTGCGCCCATTTGCTGAACACTGCCATTGCAGTACTTTGATACCAGTTTGTTGAAAAAATCATAGTTTCCCTCCCTGGCTAGCGCAGAGCTATGTTTAGTATACTTGGTGCTGGGGAAAGGTGAATTACCTTTATATTTCCCATTTGGCTCCTGAGCCTGGCACTAGCCAGGCACGAGGGGTCAGGGGGCACAAAGGTGTCCTGGACCCCACGCGCTGAGGCAGCTGAAAGGAGGGAAGGATTTCCTGGCTCACTGCTACCGCTGACCAGGAGAGCGGTATAAGACAGCTGTTGCACAAGCAAGAATCTGGTCCTTTGTTTTTCATCCCTATCTTTGAAATCAGGGAAGGTTTGTTAGCACAAGGCAAAGAGATTCGTAACAGCCAGCTTTTTCTTCCTGCCCCCTAAAACAGCCCACTCCAGCACTTCCTCCGGGAGCAGGAAATGTTGCTGTAATCATAAGTGTGTATTATATTAGCATAATGTCATATCAATAAGACTTTTGCTGTCTCCTTCACATTTTGCATTCTGGCAAGACTTGTAAGCTAAACAGAAATTATTTTTCCAAACAAGTTCTCCTTGACATAAACATAATTTAACAAAAACAGTTTAAGTTTTTAGAGGAAAAGAAACATTTTTCAAAAAACAGTGCAACTGTAGAGTACATCTGCTTTTTCTCATACTGCGATCCATATTGACTCACTGGGTAACAATGAACAAAACTTAGCACCATTGAACTATGTTAGACATATAAAGACAGGTCTGATTTTTCAAAGTTGTCAACAGCTTTTGAATTACTATTTGGCCTCGCCAGCAGGAGCTGGACACTGACTGCACACTTTTAGTCGGTAGATTAGATGATAGATCTCAGATTTTTAGGCATTTTAGACTATAATTAGGTGTGCCAATCATCCTGTACAGGCAAACTCTTACATGTAAAACCAAATTATTATACAGAGGTAAATGGTATCAAATACAAACTCAAATACAACTGTACTTGGCCTGGATTGGAAAAGGCGGGGTAAGTAGGTTATCAAACCTGCTTCAGCAAAGATCCTGTGCGCTGTCCTTGCAGGTGTGGAACCTGGTCTCCTGTAGACAGAAAAGCTGTGTGATGGTTATGAAGCCATTGAGAAATGCATAGTGCACTGGATTGTTACAGGAGAGGTAATGGCCCCTAAGTAACAGTAACATTTTCCTTTGGGGAATTAGTACATAACTTTAGCAAGTAATTTCTGCTGTACACGTCTGCGCTGCTAACGTTACTGTCATTATTCTGTGGGAAGGTTATGGCAGTCTCTTTGTACAAACTGAACCATAGGTATCTGTGACTGGGTCCCTTAAGCAGCATTTCTCCTGCTGTGCTTGATTTATCCGTAATAACTATTGTGTCACCCACAGTTGAGAGGGTCAGTCTCTCAACCCCCAAAGGAGCTGCATGAGAGCGAGAGGAGGAGAGCAGAACTGGCCCTGTGCTAGGCTTGACCAGTCTTTCACACAAGTTGCATTGGACAACAAAGTTAGAAGTTTTGAGAGATGAGCTTCTGTTGGCCTGTTTCATGACTTTCATGACTGAAGGTATCTGAGATCCCCGAGAATACTTCTGCCAAAACAGAGGCTGGAGTTCTGTCTGTTGGTAAGAAAAAGAGGAAAAGCGAAGGAATGAAAACTACCATCTAATTCTTAAATATTTACATGTGACCTTAAGTTTGCTGTGATTTCTGTGGGACTGTGCTACACTTGTTAAAGCTAAACACTGAAAATCTTTGCAGGTTTGGTCAATTATTTCAGCCAGGCAGTTCTTTTCTGGCCCGAAGGAAGTGATTTTCTTTTCAATTTCTATAGGAGTAAAACCCAGAACTATTTAAAAAAAAATTATAAAAAAAAATTATTTGATAGTAACATCCTCAAATGCTGCAGCTGACAGTAATTTTACTGTAGTATGGTCATGTTTTCATAAGGGTTGCCTTGGAAAAAATTGTATGTTCCTAGACAGGACAGAGGATGATGACAAAAATACAAATTAGGATAGTAAACAGGAAAAAGCAACAAGGCCTTACCTTTGTCCCTGGATAGCGCTGTTTCCTTTTGAATCCATATTAACTGAAGCTGTAGGAAGAGTACACAAAATACACTGCAACTGTGAATTTTCTGCAAAGAGGTTGAAAGAAATATAGTCTTGCTGCTCTGCATCATCAGGTAAAACATACATCTTCTTCAGACTGGGCTCAGTTTGCCCCACTGTTTTCCAGTCCTGAGCATTTGTACCAATGTGAATACATCACTTGAGGTGATAAAATGCTGAATGTGATACTTCGTTTAGTCTAGGGCTTAATCACTGTGAGCTGGCTCAAGGCTGAATGCTTGTCCTAGTTGAGCTGGGTGCTAACCCATTGCCAGGAGTTATTTTATAAGTGTCTTAAATAGCAAGAGTATAGTATAGGAATGGTTTGTATGAGTATGTGCTTGCACTATGGAAGATTCTTCAGGTGAAAACAATTAGATTCATATTCAATGAAGATGAAAAGGAAAGATACAAATGTATAGATAGTAACAGTAAATGAGTGGGTTTGAGAGTCGATGGCAAATAAGGAGTCTGTAATAGCATGTCCTGTGGGACTGAGACCATGGGCATACATTGTACCAGGTTTTTACAGTGTCCTTCCGACAAAGACAGACAGCTTGCTTTCAGGATTGTGTTTACTGTAACTGTAAGAGATACTGCTAAAAATTCCATTTTTTTCATCCTGATGCATTGAACTGCATATTCTTGTATCTAAAGGCAAATTTAAGAAATGGAAATTAAAAATCAACTGTTTTGTGCGCCCTGCATCCTCTAAGGAAGTCTGAGTGGACCGCTGGTTTGCCAGAGACATTTTTTCCATCATGGACAAGTCAGATTACTGCTTTTGTGCCTCATCTGCAAAACAGAGATGATATTTCTTCACCTTTTATATCGATACTTGCAAAGCTAAAGCAACAAATGTTTGTAATTTGCTTTGGGATTCTCGGACACACAATTTTTTGGTGGCTTTCTGGTAAGTACTAGACTTACACGAACCATGATTTCCCAGACAGGCTTTAACTTCTATCAGAGACTATAAGAAAACTTAGGGCTAAGAAAAGACAGCTTCCTGAAAACCGTACTATATATTTGATAGTCATATCCCTTCTGAAGATTTTCATGTGTTTTACCTCCAGGTTATTAACATCCTGCGGCAAGTCATCACCTCAGCCTAAAGGTTTGTGGAAGAAATAAGCAATACATGAAACTGGATGAAATTAAATTTTACATCCATTCATTCAGGACCCTGATGAGTGATACACAGGAAGAGGTAGAAGATGGTGAATATCACAGAGAATGCAACTGAGGAGTGCACTATTAATCATAATATCCACCAGACATTATCCCCTGTGGTATACATATTTGTATTTATATTAGGCTTGCCAGCTAACTGCCTGTCGCTGTACTATGGGTATTTACAGATCAAGGCTAAAAATGAATTGGGTATCTACCTCTGCAATTTGACTGTAGCAGACCTGCTCTACATATTTTCTTTGCCTTTTTGGCTTCAGTATGTTTTACAGCATGACAATTGGACCTATGATGAGCTGCTGTGCAAAATTTGTGGCATCCTCTTGTATGAGAATATCTATATCAGTGTGGGTTTCCTCTGCTGCATCTCCATTGACCGCTATCTCGCAGTAGTGCACCCTTTTCAGTTTCAACAGTTTCGGACAATGAAGGCTGCTGTGATTGTGAGCATCATTATCTGGACCAAAGAAATAATGACATGCTGCTTTGTCTTTAGGCACAGGGAGATCAGTACAGATGCCGATAGCCACGTGGTGTGCTTCGAGCATTACCCCATCAAAGAATGGGAGCACAATGTCAATTACTACCGCTTCTCTGCTGGATTCCTTTTCCCCTTCTTTCTACTGGCCTTTTCTTACTGTGGGATTTTACGAGTTGTCCACAAGAGTCATGGCACTCAAAAGAAGAAGAAAATCCAAATTAAACGACTGGTTTCAAGCACTGTTTTGATTTTTTTAGTTTGCTTTGGACCATACCACATTCTACTGGTAATTCGCAGCTTATTGGAGAACAACTGCTCATTTGCTGAGAAAATATTCAATATTTACCATGTTTCTCTCCTGTTGACTACTTTTAACTGTGTTGCTGATCCAGTATTGTACTGTTTTTCCAGTGAAAGCATTTACCAGAACTTTGCCAAGATGCGAGACTCTTGTTTAACATATTTAGGGTGTCCAAGAACTGAGATGAAGGAATCCTATCCGCTGAACGCTCCAGAAACTCAGCAAGCCACAGCACGAGCAACAACCAGGGTTATTACAAATATCACATGATGGTGCTGAAATGAAGGACTTCCCCGCAACTAACATGGGCAGCCTATAGCATTCATCAAAAAAGGACATCAATCTAAAATCTGCAGCTGTGGCCGTGTTTGTGCATCCATTTTATTTATCTGTGTATCACAACAGTGTTACCTCTAAAAGACTTACTAGCAATGCAGTACAGTGAGGTCATTTCTGGAGGTGCTTGGACCTTGGTGGTAGTGAGGAAAGCACTTGCTAAGTCAGTTCAGTTACGATTGCATGTCTGTTGTCATTGTAGTACCGCTCAAAACCTGTTGTCTTGATAAATGCATTGACTGGAATAAGCTAGTACTCATGGTGTGTGGTTCTGTTGAATTTGTCTTTAACTGCTTTCTGTTTGTCCCTGTAGCATCTAGAGAAAATAATTCTCTACAAACTGTCATCATCTGTTGAAAAGGTTGGAGACAGAATAAATGTCCCCATGTGTACTTTTAAAAGAAAAAAAAATTGCATTTCTGTAACATTCCCATAACTCTTTGAAATAACTTCCCCTTCAGCCAGTTTCAACGCGTGCAGAGATTCTGCCAGAACCAACCTCCTAAAACAACCAGTCCAATAACATAAGGTGTTCTGGGAGAACATGCACAAGAAGTTCCAAGGCCAGGCTGGAGGCTGCATGGGCCTTTGGGCTACCTGGTCTAGCGGAGGGTGTCCCTGCCCATGGCAGGGGGGTTGGAACTAGATGATCTCTGAGGTCCCTTCCAACCCAAACCATTCTATGATTCTAAACTCAGCATCTACTGAGACCTTCAGTCTGTTGATTGACTGTTGAATCTCAGACTGCTGAACCTCATCATAAGGCTCCTATTGACTTCCAGAGCTATGAGATCTCTTGGCTCCGATGGGGATAAATAATTTGATCTGTTGACTTGGTAAAGAACAGGAGGTTGATAGCACATGAGGTGCTTTGAACCCGTGTGCTTCTCTGAGTCACTGTGTTCAAACACAAATTTAGTTACATGTGAATTCTACTAAACCTTGCTAAGGTTTGGATTGTGTCCTTCGCAGTTTGTGTGTCTTGTGCAGCATAGACCATACAGGCAATTAAATAACCATGCATTTGTCAGGGAAACTGTTAAATGGATACTGTTTAAACTCTGTTTTTTCCCACAGATACTATAGCTTAGGGTTTGGTCATTGTTCAGTAAACACAGTATCGGAAATATGATGTATGAATGAGCTATGTTTCCTGGTTTAGACAGCAAACAAAATACAGGAATAAGTGGAGGTAATGACAGTTAAAGATGTGAGAGTTGTGCTTTATAGTGTTGTTTCTACCACTATCTGCTCTCTAGGTTTGGTGGTTTTTTTTTCTTTCTTTATTATACTAATGAATCCTGTATCATTCTTCTTTGTGATCTGTTCATCATACCTTTTTGTATCTGTAACTGTTGCCTTGTCCTTTCACTCCTCTAGTTTCAAACCTTTCTTGAAACACTTCTCTCTCTGCAACCTGGAGCTGATAACTTCCAGCAGCATAACCAGTTTTGTTTCTTTGGTTTTTTTAAATGTCAAAAGATTCTCTAGACAGACGGTCTACACCTGTGTCACTGTGACACAGCCTTGCTTGTCATCAGTTTCCTAAAGGCAATATATTCTAACAGCTTTCTGGAAATCACCTTGAGAGTGTGATATTAGAAATAAGTAGGGGATGTGTTTAATAAAGAATGATTTTGTAATTTTCTTCCTATATTTGTTCACTCTTTGTTTGAAATAACTGTCTTATGGCTTTGGCCCACAGTTTCTGTTTGTGAGACTAGAGGTCCTCTCCTCTCTCCTCTTGCAGAAAGGATTCATGTCCCCACTCGCAGGAGGGGATTAGGTTTGCTTAGGTTAACATTTGGTTTGTTTAATTATTTTACATTTCTTTATACTTAGAGCACTTACCCAGCTGGATTAATTACCTTATACATGTATTTTTTCTTCTATCAGTGCTGTTTAGCTTTACTTTCTCCTAATCTTTCCTGTGATCTCCTGTCTGCATCAACAGAGCCGTAAGGCAGTGACTCCTGACGGCCATAATGCCATGCTTCTGGGTTGTTACACACTGAGCCAAATGCTTGGACTCCCATGACCTGGCAGGCTGGAAGACACACACGTGGTTTGTTCTAGGATGAAACATTTGTTGTCCTGTTTATACTTTACTTCTTTACAGTTACCCATGTTGTTTACATTAGACAGCTGGAATGCAGAGCATGGCCTATTACATCAAATTGTCATCTGAAGGATTAAGGCTTATTTGAGTTGGTACTTTGATGTGGTTGGCTTTTGGTCAGCTGCTGCAGTTTAAAATCAGATGGAAACTTGTGTAATGGAGTCCATCATTTTGCTCCAGTTCTCAACATTTGACCTGCTAACCCGCAAGAGAAGGGGGAGTTTTTTCTTCATTTGTTTTTCTTTTTTTATCTCTTTTCTTTTTCTGAAGTCATTTTTTTATGCATTCTTTCTATATTGTAACTGTTAGGCTTAGGCTGCAGAACTGTAACCAATATAGAAGGAAGGTAACTCTCACCCAGAGCTTTTCTTTCTGTCTCAGGCAGAACAAAGTCAATCAAGGGTCCTACTCTGGTTGCTAGAGATAAGCTATGCATTGCTATCGGATTAAATACAGCGCTGGGACTGCACAGGAGAAGGGATTTTAAAAACACACATTAGAGAAAAAGACAATTATTACATTTTATATTTCTTAATGAACTCCATTAAAACTTGTATTTTGGGGAAAAAAAGAGCAAAAGCTTACTAAATTAAGGGTTTTTTGACAAAAGTTAGTGTTTGGAAAGAATAATATACATTGCACCTGTTAGCGTAGTATGTCAGTAAGCTGCTAAGCACATAGCACACAGAGAAGGAAATCAGTTGCTTCTCTTCCCAGACAGACATGTTTAAATGATGCTAACTTCATTTTGTGGGTTCTGTGTAGCAGTGAACATATGCCACCCTGCGGGGTTACTGGCTTTGGCAAAAACCTCAGGCATTCATATGAAATATTTTACTTAATAGTTATAGTTTGGAGACTTCTAAAGGAGCTATTTTCTAATTATGAAACTTCAAAGGTAGTTTCACTGCAACATCCTTCAATAAGGCTTTAGATAAAATGAATCTAAACCAAATGACTGATCCATAAAATAAACGTTGGGAGCTTTGGTGAGTCTGATTGTCTAGCAGTAAGTCTGGCATTAAGATATCTTTCTGTCACTTGTTCAATTGTTTTAAGTCTTTCAAAGCTGTGTATCCTCAAGGACTTCAGAAGATTAACGGTCAAAGTATGCTGGTGTCTGTGGTATGAACTGATTTTTATCATTCTCAAAAAGTTATGTGCTTGTCTTATCTAAGAGAAGGAAAATAAAACTCACTTGCCAGAAAGAAAAGTAGATACCAGGTGTCGCTGGCTGCTGGAAGTCCATTGTCCTTTGAAAAAAGCAGTGGCTAAACTGAACTGCCGCTCTCATCCTGCTAAAGCACACTGTTTTGATGCTCGCCTTTTGTACCATTATAATCATTGTATGGCAGCTAAAGCATCAGTGCCTGTGAGATGCAGTGTCAAATATACCCTGTCCTCTCTGCTGTGAGAGCTGACAACTAGCAGAACTTCAGCCCTGACAATCTTCTGGAGTTGAAGTAAAATCACAGCTTTAAATGGCAAAAGTCAGGCACAATTCACAACCATTTGTCATGTACTGGTTCGGCGTTAGGAGGCCTTTGAGATATAATTTAATTTTGCTTCACTCAGCCTTGTCAGGAGCTGAGTTTCTATAACTGGAATTAATCTAAATGTTCATTTACATAATTTCATTTCATACTGAATGCAAATTTTTTTTATTTCTAATGATGTTTTAATTTCTAAGCATTAATTTTTAATCACTATTTATGTGTTTAATTCATTTATTCTTAACAACAGGGTACCCTGAAATGCCTACAACCTCTCTGTGTTACCTGAAAGGGACAAAATATTGAAATGGTAAAGTACTAATACGAAGGAGGCAAAGGGTATAGCCTGCCCTTTACACAGAATGTCTGCAATGCTGCTCTTAGTTTCATTAGCTCAGTTAGCTCTCCACTTCTCGTCCACAAACTATCTACCACCGTAAGAAGAGAGCCTACAGGAGGTGTGCAGGGGGGCTGTATTTAACAACTGTCGCTACTGTAACACTTTCTGGGGTTTTTTTGTTTGAACCTCCCCTCTCCACCGCAGCTTTTTTCCCCACCACAATGTATTTTCAAATCCAAGTTGCTGTAGGGGTTACTTCCTGTTGCAGTTATGAGGTTAGTAAAACAGGAACAGCAATGAAATAATATTTCATTTTAATGACAAGCTTTCTTTGTAAAAGCCAGATTACCTCTTAGTATATAGTATCATTTAATATCCATTATAAAATTACAGAAAGAAAGCTAGACCAAATCAGCATGATGATATCCCCTTCTCGCTTCACAGAGATGTTGTAAGGGTAACAATGAAAGGTTGTGTGCGGCCAAGACACCAGAGATGAAAAGTCATCTCTTTCTGACCTTTTATACCTTGTGAGAGCCTAGGAAATAAAGAAATAACATGGGAGCAATTCTTGATATCGAAATCATTTGGGGCAGTCAGTGCTGTGCTTCTCGCAGCAGATTTTCAATCATAAGCGAATGGGTGTTGTAGAAGGGCAGCCCGTCCACTTCCATTTCTAGGCTGGCAGTTTTTCCACTGCGGACCCTGTGCCGCACAAGTGTTTTCAGAAGCTTTTCTTCCTTAAAAACCCAAAGAAATAGAATATAATTAAAATCCTGAATCAGACAAGAGCATTCATCAAGATTTTTATTTTAAACTTATTTAGGGGAGGCTCAGACCACATCCTCCATATTAATTTTGGATAGCAATTTGCTAACACCATTTTAAATTGTCCCAGAGAATGTACGTAGTGTCTGGAACTTAGGGACTGACAAAAGGCTCATATTCTTCACTACTGAATGATACTATTTTCTCCACGCTCCCTCACACAAAGCCGCTGGTGACGATACAGAAGCATGAATCCTTTCTGCCTGGTTTCACGTTCCCATATTGCATAAAACAGAATCAGAGGAACCTCCACCCAAAGTATCTCAAAAAACTACCTGTCACTTCCCCAGCGTAGCAGCTGGCTGCGGATGCATTTTAAAGGAAAAACAATAGAAAGGAAAGAGGAGACGTCAGGAAAAAAGATTACAGGGAGTACCTGAACAGGCTGCGCGATCACACTGCCTGCATCTTCTGTGATCTCTGCGTGCCTTTTGCTTTCTGTCCTCTTTTCCTACTGATTTTATGAGAATTCTGATTGCTTAGAAGAGGGATGGGGAAAAAAAGAAAACCCCAAAGTTGTGCTTCCTTGGGATTCTCTGAAATAGCAGATACTTTACTTTGTTTAGAACTGCAACTCAATTTCATGTTTATAACAGTTATTTTCTTGCTTAACAGTAATGTAAGCAGATAGTAAAGTGTGTTCCAAGTTGAGCTGTTAAAGTACACAGAGGGAACAAAATCCTTGGTTGTGAGCTACGGGCCAGTTAGCATTGCGAGATGAAAAGATGGAATAAAAATCAGCTCTGAAAAACCTCAGGTTCTATGAATGGTGAAATTAGAAGGTCTGGTTTCAAATGGGCGTATGTCTAGCATAAACTGCTTTACTTTTCATTTGACATGAAATGTACACAGTAAAACTCTTTCTACTGTCTTAGTATTTACTATAAAAAGAATTTATTTCTCTAATTCTATTAATAAAAATCTAAGAAAAATAAAAAGCTTAGTCACGTCTCAGCTTCTCCCCGCCCCAAGCCCATGGTAATTTACAGAAGACTTTGAAATAGTCACAGACCTATCTTTTTTCCCCTTTTTTTGCTGGTCTTTGGCCTACTACTCTGTTTCTATTTGTGTGAGAGCCTGCCTTGATGGAAATTGCTACTGAAACTGCCCTACTGGTGTCCTCCACAAACAGTTTTATAGGCTGAAGTACTTCTTGTGTGATTTTCCTACACAATAACCTCTAGCAAAGTCCTTTGTCTCCTGGATGCAAATTAATGATGAAAAAATTATGAAGTTCAAATGTCTAATATTCTCTTATTAAATGTTAAAGTCTGTTCTAGGAAGACTTCTAAACCATAAAGAACACAATATCTTTAAATCTGAATTTAGACACAATATGATTGTATCTTACATAATATTGCATATGGCCAAAACATAAACATTTCTAGAAAGAATTAAAGCCTACTTTGCATAGTCAATTAGCAGAGAAGTTAGTATAATTTTTATAAAGATTTGGTTTATACTTCCTGGTAATGCGTCCTAGTTCTTAGCTGTAACAAAGTTAAATGAGACGCTGGTTTTCTATTAAAGAAAAAATATACATAGTTACATGGTGTCAGTCTTGACATTATGTAATGATACAGCAACCATACAGCTATTTAAGAAAATTATCTGGATAGATCAGTAGCACTAAAAAGTGCTACTTTGTCATTTATAAAATTATAAATATACACCAGCGAAGTTAAGCACCTGATCTTTCTGCATGAGAGAGTTTTTTCTTAGCACTAAGTGTCTATATGCAAAGTAGCAAATTAGATCTCTCATGTCACAGAATAGATACCTGAATTAGATAAGCAAAACATCATTTCTTACTTGAATTGTTTCTCCTATGTATTTACATACTAGTCCTCTGATCTGCTTACATGGCGAAAAAAGGCTTGCTTCCTTAATATTATTTAACTATGCCTGAAAAACTTGATGCTATTGTGTCTATTTGTAAGGAACATACACAATTACAGTACCCTTCCTTAATTGCGAAGTGCTGCAATTTGCTCACAGTTCTCTATTTAGTAAATAATTACATTGGGAGTGGGGTAACCAGAAAAACAAGCAAATTAATAGAAAAAGAACTTGTTAATTTGCATTTTTTTCAAGGGAAAAAAACTTCCTTATGAATCTCAAAGCTAATAAAGAATACTAAACCAAATGTCACACCTTTATATATTGCTGATTTATAAAGTAATTCATATTCTTATAGGTCATAGTTTCAAAATAAATACTAGGCAGTTCATTTCTTACCATTAATGAAGAGTTCAGTGAAAGAACAACTGCCTGGCATATTAACCTGGTTGTGAGATGCAAGGAAACACAGAGTTGACTGTAGGATGCTCAGCACTAGCTGTGTATGAATTAATTTATTTCCCTACAGTCACTTCAGTGTAAAAATACCACAAACATCTGAAAAATACCGTATTAACCAACATCATTATGATTCAACTCCACAACTGAAAGGTAAGTAAAGATTCTTTAGATCAAATTGAGAACTTGATGAGCAAGAAACAACAAGGAACAAACACTTTCCAGTATCTCTTATTAAAATGTAGGTCAAGACTAATCTGTGCACTTAGAACAATCTCAGCGTTTTGTTCAGTGGGGATGGAGAGCTCCACAGTTCTGGGGTTTGTTACAGTGCTTGACCACCAGGCTGCAGAGAAATAATCTTTGTGTTTCAGGAGAAGTCTTCATTTAGTTATTACGCTCTATAGTTTTCATGGAAGGAACGCCATTTTTGGAAGAAAAAACCCCCCACATTATACGCAAGCTGTTTGGTGCTTAGGCACTGCTTCACATGTCTTCTTTCCAATTACAGACAAACATGAACACTGAGGTGGGTATGTGTGGTGGTGCTCTTTATCTTACTAGGGTAATTATTATAGCATTAAAAGTAACTGCATTGGGCAGAAATTAGTCATATAAATGGTCTGAATTTTTTTTTATACTAATGGAGGATATGAACACTAATGTGTTTGATCTTCTACACTGTTTATTGTTGCATGATTTATAATTAAAGATATATTCTCGGCAGACACTTTGTAATTTTCTCTCCTCCACAAAACTGTTTCCATTAATTTTATCTCAATAGTTTTTAGTATTGCACTTTCAATAACCCATTATTGGCTCATTATCAATATTCCCAGCTGTATAGCTTAGTAAAACAAAAACAAGAAGGATTTCCTGTACACAATATCACATTTAATTACAGTATCTCATTACCAGGAATTTTGATCATAGTTTTTAGGATATGTCAATTTAAAGGCAAAAAAATTAGAGGTAACTGGAAAAAAAAACATGGAAAAGTGAAAAGTGATTAATCTATTTTTGGAAAAGATTGCACCAAAAGGTGCCATATGCTTTGTTAAGTTAAAAGATAAGTGGCTATATGGCTATGCTAAACGTTGGGATCAGTTTCAGCTTTACGACCTTCAGATGAAAAACCAAAATAGCAAGAATTAAAATACTTAAGTGGTGCTTTGTTGGAATTTCACACAGAATGTACTGTCATCTCAGCAGAAGTATTCCACTGTTGTGGGCAGTATCTATGGTAGAGGGATTAAATTTTGCTTAGCATTCTTGTAGGTCACAAACTTACTGGTTTTGTACTCTGGCAGAGGTAATCTGCCAATAAAACTGACCTGAAGTTCCTAAGTAATGGTGGAACAAACCTTACTTGATCGTTGAGTATATTTTTATTTTTTTAAATACTGCCAAGTTTAAAATAGAGCCATGTGCTTAGCAGGATGAGCACAGATCACAGTCATTTCTCACCCCTCAGTTGTTTTACTTTTTCTCAGTCTGAAAGCATTGCATTCCCAGAATATCACACTGTTCAGAGCTGCATTAGACAAAACACATTTAAAAATATGCAGCTGCAAGTTTTTCTCCAACTTTAATTTAGAAACATTCAAAACTACTTATAGAAAGGTTCTAACATAACTAGAAAAGGCGGAAAGATCATAAGTAAGGTGCAAAGATTAGAAGTGTGGAGTGGCTTCTGTATTAGGACTGTGACTTTTGGTTTTGAAAGAGAGACATCTAAAGGAGGATACAACAGAGATTTATAAAAGCATGAACAATGCTGAGGAAGTGAACGAGGAATTTTAATCACTGTATTGCAATACAAGGATATCTTGCACTGCCCGTAAAATTGTAGCAGAGCCTTGTGCTGGAAGTTGCAGCACACGAATACATTCATTTTCAAGGGTTTTTATGTTCAATCTATCTTGAAACCTTTGCAGAATATTCTCAGTACAGTGTGGCTGCTCGTTCACCAGGGATTCCCAAAAGTCAGCAAAGGACCATGTTGCAGTCAGCTATTGAACTGGACTAGGCAGCATTTAGCGGTTGGTAGCCAGTTCCATCTGCATGTCACAAGCAAGTCACAACGCCCAGAAATTACCTTGGTAACCGATGGAAGTGCTGATAGCCAGACCATCTTCTTTGATAACTGTGGAAACCCAACAGCTTTCCTCAGATAGCGGTCATGTATTTCACAGGTGCTGAGAATATACAGAGCACAAGCAATGGCATAGCCTCCCCAGTTAGAGACCCCTGCAAAACAATGTCACTGTGAAACCAAACTGTAAAAAAAAAGTAAAGAATGGTTATTGCAAAGATACCTAACCTGCATAAGTCATTAGGCACGTACAATGGAGTCTCATGTAGCAATGGTGAAATGGAATGTGGATATGAATTAAATATTGACATGAATTTGGAGCATTTATTTCAGAAATACACAATGCTTAACGTATTAAAATGTTTTCATTAGTATTTCAGATTGAACTTCTGCAAGTTTCCATCTAGCTTAGTTTGTGATTTGTCTTTCCAACAAAGCAAAAACTCAAACAGGCATTGTCTATAATACAATTCCACTTGGCTTAATGTAAAGTCCATGAACCGTGAGGAGCTGTGTTACAGCCCAGTGTCTGCTTTTACCCACGCAGAGGTAGGAGATTTTGACAAAGCATCCTGAACCAGGCAAATCTTCACTGATGTCAGATTTTATAATGGAATTCTGTACCACTGCCGAGAATCCCTTTTTGGTCACAAATGATGAATGATTAAAGAGTTCAGCTATTTTATAAGATATGAAGCCATGGTGAAACTAATTGTCCTTGTTGATGTGTCCTTAGTGCAAATGTCATGTACAAAAAGACATTCTAACATAGTTAATATCCATAAATATTTGTACACTGTTATCAAATCAATCCACACAGTCTTGTTTGACAGCTTCTTTGGCAAGACTGTATTGGAGATCATTAGGTTTGAAATGTGCTGTAAGAAGTTACCTCTGCTGCCTGACACCTTTTTTGCAGAAATGCAGAATAGCAAAATTGTCAAAAGTGTGGAAGTTGTTTTAGTGCATGTAGTTTTCCACACATAAACATCTCCAAACCTCCACCTCACTTCCCTTTGCATGGTCTGGGTGTGACAGTTGCTTTCAAAGTAAAAATCATCAGAATTGCCAAACAAGCCACCGTAGATATTATATACATCTAGCCAGAAGAAGTAGATGTAATTATCACCACACTCTCATTTCTCCCCAAAAATTGCTGGTTTAGTATCAAGAGTGTTAGATACCCAGGTCAGAAACCTAGAGGCCTCAGCCTAAGTACAATAGGGACCATTCAGTTCATAAATTGGTCCTTGCTGAACACGTCTCTCTCACTGCAAATTTTATTTCATGGTGGTTAAGACATTAGGGTAGACGAGAATTTTAATTATAGCATTCAGCTTTTGTTGTACATTAAGAATGTACATCTGTCCTTGAGTGGCCAGTGAAAGGACTTCTCATCTCTTTGTGCAAGAGCAATGTGACTGATGACCCTGACAGGCTCACACCCACAGAAGCTCATCAATTATACTGACAATTCCTATGTGCATAGACATTTTAATTCCCACATAGATCACTCCTGCAGTCTTCCTTGTTATTTTATTTAAGGTGTGATTTTTAAAGAATATTCAGGACTTGCCCAACTATTTCCAGTTAAATACACTTTCTTCATGGAACATCCTCAATTTTCAGTCATTCCTGCTGGAATCATAGTTGCTTAACTATTCAGAAAATGCACATAAACCAGAGACAGATTTGTTTGCTAATGATGACTTTGTCATACAAAGAAAGGGCCAATAGAAATTAGTTGGAAAGACAGATGTTTTCTTGTCAGTTCTATTCTTAAACATCGGCAACTCTCCCACACCCCAAAAAATCTCTTACCAGCTATGACAGTAAAATCAGCTTCAACATCACAAGCTATAACATCTCCATTTTTTATGTGCTTCTTTACAGCATCTTTTACTTTGCCCATTCCTAATTCATTTCCTCCATCTCCGACACCTTTATTAAAAGAGAAGAAGACCAAATGAGTATGAACCCAGCATATAACTAACAATCCATTTAGAAAGCACCCAGTGTCTTCCCCAGAGTCTCTGTGACAGTTAAGGGCTCTGTACGAGACGATTTAGCCTTTTTCATCAAAAGTGTCTAAAAACAGAAGACTCTGAAATAGTTGAAAGCATCGCCAATCACATGCTAACCTATAAGTGTACATATGCGATGTATGCTGTACTGGTGCATGCAGAAGAAATCAAAATTACCAAGCGCTCATGAGCTGCAGACAGAATTAAGATAGTAAACTTTGCTTACGGAAGGCCTTAAACGAGTATTCTGTGTAATGCATTATCATAAGTACATTAGCACAAATAGAGAAAGAAGATAGAAAATGAATCCCAAATAACCTGAGAAATTAGCCTATGATTCTATAATAAAGCAAGCATAGAAAACTTCGGCTTGTTACAAGTTTTAATTACAAAACAGAGATTAAAAGTAGCAATTATTGCAGAAAGATGAGCAAAAATATGCATAAGGTCTTTGGCAGAAGTAGGACTTACTGCACTGGCAATCTGTTTTACACAGATCACTATCGTTGTGCAACAGGATACGAAAAGCCCAACCCTGTGTATTATTACTGTTTTCATTTTTTCTAGTAATTTAAGAAAAAAATAGTTAGTCTTTATAAAAGTTTTTTTTAGTGTTCTTATATTCAGGGTGTGGGGCCTTGATTTTTGTTGGTCAAACAGAAAAACTATGTATTTGTCTCAGTGATTTCAGTAAAATCAGTGGGACCTATGTCATTTCAGAAAAATTCTGAGCAACCCTATGTTTGGGACATAAAATTGTTAGATGTTGTTCAGAGATCTAGAGATGAGGGTAAGACATAAACTAGCAGCTTACATGAAAGCTGGATAGTACCTCTAGTCTCTTACCAATGTATTAAAAAAATGGAAAAAAAATCCATCTATTTAAATGGAAATGAACATTTCTCTTTCACCTGTTAGTCCAAATGGCATGTTCTCAAGTTTGAAGATTTTATAGAAAAAATCCTAGGTAATGTCTGTGAAACAGAACAGTGAAGAGCTCCAATTCCTCACTGCAATGTATAGTATTTGAATTTGAAATGTGACTGTGCTCTAATGCATAGCATGTGTTACAGGAGAGAAATTACAGTATTTATAATTTATACTTCAAGCCCTGAAAATTGATAAATTTAACACTTTTAGTAACTGCATAAATATCTCACATAAGTCTGTAGCAAATTTCTTCTTTAAGTGAAATCGAAAGTTATTTCTCACTGGCAATTTTTTTTTTAACTCCTTAAGTTTATATAGTCAAGGAGAGTGTAACTGAGTGACACATAACTTACATAAAAGGATTTGCCATGAAAGAGCTAATCTTTTTTCTTACCTACTTTAATAATCTGTTCACATTTATTCTGGCATTGGGATTTAATGGTGCGTTCCAAAATCTGTTTGTTGGTTGTACTTTTCAAACAGGTAATGACATAATCATAGTGTGTATAAATATGGTAGTTACTACTCTTTTGTAGGAAGCCACATGATGTTTTGATTTTTCTTATATTCAAAATCTAAAATTTTGATCTTAATGTTCTTAAAAAAGGCTAAAATGATCTCTTGTCCTTCGAAGATCATCACCAGCCCCTTTAGCTGAAAGACACTAATCTGTTGCTCAGGGTTTTTTGTATCAGCCTTGCTTTGCTTTGTCTTGTATGTGGAAGTCCTGTCACCAGGATGGTTATGCGGTTAGGAGATCTACTGCTGTGGATGGATCCCATTAGCATTACACTGGGAGGAAAAGAACACCACACGGAAAATTTTCCTGTACCATCTGTTTTCTTCTTCCTCTACACATCGGCAGAGGACTACATGTTACTGTAGATTTCCAGCATGAGATTCCCCTGACAAAACGCAGCCATCTACATGTGAGCTAGTCAGCTAGACTTATTTTAACGTCAGCAGAGAGAAACAGACCCTTCAAACATTCAGTTCATCTCACCCCAAGGCAGACATCTCAAATATAGACGTCTGAAAATAGACAAGATGAATCCTCTTCTCCTAAATGCCTGAATGCTTTCCAGGCAGAGGAAAAATAGTTCTGTCAGATATTCCATGCAAGTTTTCACTGACTACGTTGGTTTCTGAAACTACATTCATGAAAAATGCAGGAAACTTCAGTCTTCTATGCTAAAAATCATTTGTATGAAAGGGAAACAAGTGTGACCACATTTTTTACATGCAGCACTTTGGAAAGCTTTTCATTAGCTCCTGTATAAATAGCATTTAGCTATGTCAATTGTATGACAGCTGAAAAAAAATAGCATGTGGTTTCAGTAACATCTCTTAATCTTTTATTTCAGTCTTTTGTGGAAAATGAGTCCTTTCATCCACAGTCTTTTATGTCTTCTTATTTTGTATATTCCTGAAGGTTGCTGCTTATTCCATGACTTTTTATGATACTGGTACCCATATAGTTGTAGACATCGTTCATGATTTGTCTGTGCTCAGACTCCTAGATCAGATTTTTTTTTTAAACACAGATCTTGTTTGACAGCAATTAATCAGCATGTAACAAATGTTCTAATATTTCCCCTCTCCACCTACTAGCACAGGACTTCTTGCCACTGAGCACACTATATAAAGATTTCTGTAAGGCTGAAAACTTGATCTTTATAGTATCCTTTTCCAATCTATAAAGTTATCTGAGAACTCCACCCTAATGGGTGCTGTACAGTATTTGCATTGTATTTTGGAACTAGACATATGCCTCCAAATTCCTACTGACCATGAAGAAAGTCAAAGACAACCCCACCAGAAAAATTATTAGAATTAGTAGCAATACATTATCATCAGTAATGAGAGACAAGATGCAAAGGCCACAGCCCAGATTCATGCCTTGTTAAGCTAGGCTTTGCAGAAATACATTGAAAAAGCCAACAGCTATCCCGAGAAATCATAATCAAATTAAAAAGCAGACACAAAAAGTTAGTGTGATAAGCAAAATAAGAAATTGTTAACTAGGTAACAGACAATGTAAGAAAGAATTACATTGTTTTGTCTATAGCTACTCAATTAGTTCTGCAGTGTAGAATACATCTTTATGAAAGAGGGCTTTTTCTATCCTTATTCAGTCAATCTTCAGCTTCTCTGCTGAGACTGCCAACAGAGTGCCATCTAGAGTGCTGCTTTTTCAATGTTGGAAGTTACTCCTTAGCAATAGGACAAAAATTTGAATTAAACCTAGGTAAAATGTATTACAAGTTTTAAGATAATACAAAAAAATACCAATGAACTCTTCTGCTATACAGCTTTTAAATTATTCCAATACAGTGAAATCAGACTACGCATTATCTCTGCAGGAGCTCTCTAAATTCTGTGGAAACATTTGAAAAATATTACTACTGAGAAGTCAAAGTTCCAGTGCTTTTGTAATATTTAGGAGTGAGTCCACAGTACTACAAGAAGAAAAAAAGACAGATCAGCAGACAGATGTGACTGAAATCAGCCTGGCATGTACAGTTATTTCTAATTTTGTTTCTAATATTTATATAGATTATATATCTCCGAAGTCCATTTTGGGCCACACAGTGTTGCACGAAGCATCTAATTATACAAGGGTGTTGTACAACAGTTTATATATGTCTGGAAATCCTTGATCTATGGCATATTGTTTCAAAACCTAACACAAGTCAGTTTTCAGGAAAAAAAAAAGGACTATGGATAAAAGAGAGGAGCACCATGTTGACAAGAGTACTCTTATTAGATGTATTAGTCAATGTTAATGTAGTTTTGTTAGGAAAGACAATGTACTCCTTTAAAGATTATTATTGTATATGTATGTTTTGTTAGAGAAGGCACTATTATAATAGATGCAAATATGCAATCCCTGCTCAAGAGAATGTACTGCTAAAAGGCAATATAAACTAAGATTCTGTCCAGACTGCTGTTTTAACACAGGTGTAACAATCATAAAAATAACTACAGTATTTTAGTAAGTAATGTTTCAATTCAGTAGACATTTGCTTTCTGTGCTGCCTTTCACACATAAAATACAGGCTAAAGTCAGTGTCAAAAACTACACTTAGAGAAGCACGTGTATGCACGCTGATGGATAGGTAATACACACATCTGGGCTTGCTTTTTTTGTCCTTAAATAACTTTGAAACCAAGCCCTTCATTTTTTTTGGTTGTGAGAACTCTTCAAAAGAAACCTCTAATTTTTCTCCAGCAACGGTCTCTAAATTCAACCACGACAAACAGCTGTAGCCCACAAGCAGTTAGTGATTCAGCACCTGCCTCCTGCTCCCCTTCACTTCCAGTAACAGTTCCTGTTCTGTGCTTCTCTTGCCTCTGAAAATATAACACAAAAACTCAGATATACCTGTTGTTGTGACTCCTGGAATGGTTCGTGCAGCCAAAAATAGTTCATCTATAGGATCCACGAGATGTTTAATGTTAACTTTCCTGGCATTGTAATAATTGCCATCAGCAGCCATCCCAGCACGCTCTATTGCTATCAGGTGATCAAATCTGGTTAGAGACGAGTGAAAAAACACAGGAGAAGAGTCAAAGCTGTGATTCTCACATAACAAACTCTTCTGTTGGCTGCTTCTCCTGTTGTGCTCTTTTGTTGTTCTACTTTTTGACCATTTGGGACTCAAGGTAAAACTTGGATACTGTTTTGTTATTTCAGAATGCAGTTCTCTATGGTTTATTTTCAAAGGCTAGTCTAGTTCCTTTATAGCTTTAGCATAACTCCCTCAAACCACATTTGCCACCAAGAAATGGAGAAGTTCCTGAAACCCTCCTAGCCAGCAATCCGTTGGGTCAGCCATCTGGCCTTGCTCTGTTTCATGCTAAAATATGTAGTACCTTTTAAGATGTTAGTCTCTATAAGTGTTTTCAAAGAAAACACAAAAGTGGCAAATTAATGATCATCTAAATCCTTGTTAGTGTAAATACAGTCTCTGCTTAAAGTACATTGCGTGGCAAATGTTCCTTTGTTTCTAGTTAGGGAGTTTTTTGTTTGGGTCTTCAGATTTGGAGGATTTTTCTTTAAGTCTATGGCTATTTTGCTAGTTGTGAAAGTAGACAGATGTACTGCAGATGGCCTATGTTTTAAGCAGAATTTTCGTACTCAGTGCTGATGCTGTATGTTAGAATTAAGTTATTTTGCTTCTGTTTCCTCAATTTTACTGTCAAGAGGTTACTAATTCTGCTGAATTACTTAATGTTTTTGTGGGTGGGTATCTCCCACTGTGACTCCAGATACCTTAAGCAGGTTAGTTGTCTACTTTAAAGAAACGGTTACTTTAGCTTTTTGGGACTGTGGGATC
The DNA here is from genome assembly GCF_028858705.1 of Grus americana. Classification (NCBI taxonomy): domain Eukaryota; kingdom Metazoa; phylum Chordata; class Aves; order Gruiformes; family Gruidae; genus Grus; species Grus americana. The sequence continues at coordinate 52,540,705 of NC_072856.1, read as the reverse complement.
AATTGAAATAGAAGCTGCCTGTAATTATATTATGCATAGCTGTAAAACAATACATAAAAAATGAAGACACTATCTTGCATACTATTACAGCATACAATTATTGCATATACTAACCTGTGGAAAGAAATGGGACTTGAGTAAGCTGATGAAGCAAATACCAGGGTGAAAGATCTTTTTATTAAAGAGAGCAAACTGAAGGTAACTACATTAGAATGCTTTACAAGGAATGAGCAACATATGCCTACTTGAAGGAAATGTAAGTTGCCTGCTAAGTAATGAAATGTGTGTACAGCTACTTAGCAAATTCTCCAGTGCATTCACCCTAATCACACACTTTGTATAAATCTGAACTTTTGCCCAACATTGTATACTCAACAATGCATATGATAACAGTTGAAATCAATATTGAGAAATGCATGCACGCAGCCGTGGCTGCCTAAAGACAGCAGGATGATTACTTTCACACTATTACAAACACACTCCCTTTTATTAAATCAGATTCCCCAGTTGTCAGACTTGAGCCAAAGCTCTAGAAAGCGAACACACTCCTTTTCCTAGTCTTTTCCTAGATTCTCACTGACTCTGACATAATACTTCCCCTTTCTGATTTTCTCACTGATTTAAAAACTGGTACAATAATATAGTGTGTGTGTATGTATCTATGGGATAACAGCTGAAAAGCTTTTAAAAACTTTTCAAAGGAAAGGAGTTATTGACGTATGAAGTATTGTTTCTTTTTTTGTACTCCAGAAATGCACAACTGCAGAATAACATGGAATTCTGTACTCACGTGTGCTCTAATACCAATGTTTGGCTTCAAAGTTTGTTCTGTTCCTTCCAAGTCTTAAGGATTTACTTGTAACCATTACGCCTTCTTAGATCATGGTCATTATTTTTATCATAACTTTACACCGTAGAGGTGTGACCCGTTCTCAAAAACTGAATACACATACCTAGGTCTTCCAGGATTCCCATTCTCGCACAAAAACATTAAAGCTGAATCAGCACTTTCCCTTTGAAAACTCAATAGAGGGACAGGTCTCTTCAGGATTCCTACAGGAAAACAAAATACAATTCTGGTATTATGTACAGGGTTTTTTGATGTACATTTGAGTAACTTTAAAAACAAAAAAGAGCAAGCAGAACAGTTAGAATAGGAAGGACTCAATGTCTTTACACAGTCCCTGATAAGCTCCCTGCATCCTTACTTTAAATTAAACTCATTTGGATGTTAGTGGGACCTTGAGGTAGAAAACAGGTCTACAAGAATAAGAACAGACATCCAGAATTCATCACAAACAGCTAATCTGGAATCACTACCCAGCTATGCAAGCATTAACTTGATGCCAGCTAGGTTTAACAAAATGTCATCGTAGCAATGCTGATCACAACTTAGAGGATGAACTCTGGTTCATTCTCTGGAAAAAAAAATCCAACTTGTACTAAGTGACAGTGAGATTAACTGAAACAAACCTTGGCTCAAATAGGCAAGATAAAAACCTGAGAAAATGTGTGTCTTACCTAGTTGAACAGCCTCTTCAATAATCTTTTTATTCAGATTCATGGCTCTCTGATCGGTTACTATGGCAACCTCTTTCTCCAAGGCCTGCAACATGGCTGCAATAGCGAGGGCTCCTGGGGGCCCGTCATTCTCTTCTGGCGGCTCGTAAGTGAAGTGGGTAGGAAATCCAGTTGTTATCAGCACAGACCGAGCATGGGAGATAGACAGGCAAGCCTTCAGCAGCTCGTCCTGGCGGTGTAGATGAATTATACCCCGGTCTCCTATAAAAGTGTTTTTAAAGAGAGCAGTACACTTCAATATATCATTCTCCTTTTGACATTTCTGTGTGGGTGAACCTGCATACTTTAATGACATAACATGGGTTTAAAAAAAAAAAAAAAGAAAAACCTCTGTTCAAGGCAGGAATTGGGATAATTTCCTCAGGAAACCTAGGAAGGTGTAGGATATGAGTAATGAAGATAATGGGCTGTGCTTCCAGGTTAAGAATTTCAGTTAAGTGGATTTTGAAAATTACTATACCTAGCATTTCTAGGTATTCGTGTAAATAGCTTTTTCTGAGAGCTTATTGCATGTTGCTTCCTTTCCTTTGGCCTTCTGCTTTCCTCCGATCTGTGGTGAGACATGTTTGACCATGCCTAGATACTAAAGCTGGACTGCAACTCAAGTATCCCAGATCTCACAGAAGTTTTGATGCAGATTTCAGATGAGTAAGCTGGTCTTTTGTCTGTCTTTAACTCCATCCCTTTAGGGAAGAGCTAATTCCCAAATAAATTCCACTTCATGAAATGATTAACCACAGAAGTGAGGTTTCAGAGACATGGCAAGTTACCAGGGGGCTTTATAAACTCAGTTAATACAGTGGTATCCAGGTGACTGCTAAAAGATCTTGTAACACTTTATGCAGCAGAGAACCATGTTATCTGATCTTGAGAAATAGGTGAATATTAACCGATGCCTCTTCTCATGGGTCAGCCTCTAAAGAGGCAATGCTGTGTTATCTGTGCGTGTCTTTCATTGTTCAAACACTTCCTCTCCCCTCTCCCTTCCCCGGCACTCAGAAACACAAGTTCACAGCGCAGTCCTTTCGATTTGCTAGCACTCCTGAAAACCATGAATACCAGCATGACACACTGATATTCATGGGTTGATAGCGAGAGGTAAGTCCTCACTATTGTTTTCTAGCCTCCTCACATCATCTTTCTCACCTACCCCCATCGCCCGCCACACTTTCTTCTTTCTGTCCTCAGTTTCCCCCTTGCCATTTCGTCCTCTGTTCCTCCTACATAACATACAGGCAATATATAGATAGTGGACACAGAAAAAGTTCTGAGCAAAATTTAAGTAACAGAAGCAGGGAATATTAGTCCCTGAGAAGTGGGGTATATTAACTGAGATAAAGTACTGTACTCTCCTTTAGCAGTAAAATGAGCTAACTCTTAAGTTAGGCCCTGTATTTCTGCAGAGTATGGCATTGTGCCAAGCTGAACTCCAGAGAGAGGGAAAAGGAGAGGCCTTGTGAGTAAAAATAAACAGACCCAAACATATGCACACAGCCCAAACCCGGAGCTTGGGAGAGCCGGGTGTAAGCTGTTTTCCACTACTGCCTACTGATGTTTCCCATAAATTTTCTGAAATTCTCTGAAGTTGCAGCAGACAGAGGGGACTATTTAAGTGTGTATTTTGGGAACAGGCGAACTGAATAGCGCAACCTTATTTCCATCTCATCTGCCTTGTGCACACATGCAGCCCTACCTCTCAACCTTCTGTGGTGATGGGGTCACTGTGGTCCATCACACACCACCTTGGTGATGAATATGTCAGCAGAGCTTGATGTAATTCCACCCATCAGAGAGGGATGTTTGAAAAGCACACACAGCTACTAGAATTTTCTGGTAGGAGCACAGTAGCCATGAATATATGTTAAGAATTGTGCTATTTACTCACCCAGCAGGCTGAGGTGCCCTGTACTTTACATACCAATTTCAGTTTTATTCAGTAACAGTTCTTATTCTCTGTGGACTCTTCAGTCTGCTGTAAACTTCGATGCTTCTGTGTACTTTGAGAGTATACAGTCATCAGGATCAGATATTCCATTACCCATAAGGTTGAATGGTTTTGGCCAGGCTCTGATATTAAGTACGGTTACAGAAAATGTAAGACCTAGTTATATTAACTCGCTATATTCCACAAAGAATTTTTAAAATCTTAAAATTGCCATTAGATTCTTACTGTTTTCTTGAACTTTGTGGATATATAAAAAAGCAGGATAGGTCCTATCTACCTCATAACAAATCCATTAAAGGAAGAGGGGTTTTGTTTTTTACCTGGATCTATTCCAATTAGGGTCTCTAGAGTCTTTATCTTTTGGGCTGCTTCTGCTGATACTAAACTATAATGCAGAGGATCTTGAGAAATGCAGTGGACTTCGGGGGTTTCTCTTGAGGATCTGACTGCAACGTTGTCATTCTTTAGGTCAGTAATGAACATGCAGCCAGGAGAATGAGTAAAAGCTAACGGAGCTCCTAAAATGGGTGAAAAAAATTTCAATTAAACACGTTGTTATTGCAATATTTCGAAATATCAGAATGATAAAATCACAAAAAGCTATTTAACAACACAGAGTCCCTGTCTGATGGCACTTATATAAGAACAGGTGATATTTTAAGTTACACTGCAGCAATTAATACACTTTGAGAAAGAAATGTATGCATATACATCTGAAAATATTCTCACTTTTAAAAAGCTCATGTAGGTAGTTGAGATCAGGTTTTTCTACAATATCTTATTTGCTATAAATTTGAGGCAACTTAGGAACTGAACACTGGTACCCTCCAAGGAAGTCTGTCAGTCTGAAGTCTGAAAATTGGGTTTGACACTCATGAAGAAACTAGTGCATTGACATAAGAACAAGTTAATGCTTAAGTTTGCAGAGTGTGGTGGTGATATTGTTTCCATAAGAATAAATTAATTTTCTAGGTTCTAGACTGCTGCTGGAAGCTATAGCATGTCTCTCGTTCCTTTGAATATCCTTGTAATAGTGACAGGACAAAACTATGTCAGGTATTGCCTGCTGGCTAGGAGTAGTCCTTTATCGGATTAAGAAAATGGGGAAAAGCATGTCTGTGCAGTGTCCTGCTGACCTAGCTAGGAGACCTATAAACTGGCAAGGAATAATGACAAAAGGTGACCAGTAAGCCTTAGCAAAGGGAATCTGAGTAGCATCTAAAACTTTGGTCTAAATAAGACAGAACAGTAGCTCCCTAAACTGAAAATATTTGCTGTCCTTATACTAATTCCAGAAGTCTTGATCTAGATTATACTTGATTTGGCAAAATTGGTATGTTGTTGGATAAATCACAACTGGTACAAGCAAAATCTTACTTTGTTAGGATGGTGAAAAGGAAGGAGATATTTCTGTAACAAGTACATACGTGCTTGGTCTGTGCTGGATCTGTTGGGAGTCTATGGCTTGTTAATTTAAAAGCGGCTGGGGAACATGGTAGTTGGGGTTTAATATACCTCACCACACCATGTGAGTTTTGTGAGAATCTAGGCAGAATTTTAACTATCGAGATGAGAAAGGAGCACAGAAAGATACAAACTGACAAAAAATTCCTGGAATGCATTAATGACAACTGAGTTTAATACAGAAAATGGAGAAATAAACAAAAGTAAAAGGCAGGCTAGACAGCTGCTTTGGGAAAAGATTGTAGGGAGGTTGGTAATTTTTTTTTCTCTCCTTTCCCTGCAATGAGAATGCATGAGCAAGATGAATAAAACTGCTGGAGAACATGAAAAAGAACAGGATTTTTCAGTTTGGATTTGGGACTGGAGAAAAGGGGTTGTATGTAAGAAAAAGAAGTCTCTGCTCCTGGTGCTCAACATGTTGAGAGCAGGTTAGATAAAGATCTGTAAGGATGTAATAGATCCTGCAAGGAGAGAAGGACGAAGCAGATGACCTCCCAAGGCTCTCCTAGTTATACTGCCTATGACTATTAAGCTTCTTTTTCAGTAAGAACGAAAATATGAGATTTCATTCCACACTAGTGATTTAGAGCAGTGTGTAATACTGTCACTATGGTTTAGTTGCATTTTCTTACCCTTTGTGCTCACGCCTGTTATAAATGACTGGATAAAGTGCAGGACAGCTCTGTGTGGAGGACAAAGCTTCATTTATGTAAAGTGTGTCACGCTCCCTTCATTTTAGAACAAAACCTAAAAGCTCAGAATTCTTTTCCAGGTCAAGCAATTTGCTAGCTCTTGACAACACTTTGGAAAGATTTCTGGCTGCTTTTTCTTCCCCTCTTTTTTCTTTTTTCCCTTTATTATTATTTTACAGCAGTGTAATAAAAAATAACATTTTAAAAGGAAGAAGCTTAAAAAAGAATGCCTTTAAACTTCTAGTTTTTAATAATACTTAAAAAACATGTTTTGATGCTGAGAGCGCTTTGGATTTCTGCCTCTAAAATAAACAAAAGTGGTGGAATTTCAGTAAGAGCTTCCTTGAAGGTAGACCTGTATTTCACAGTGGAAAATAGTCCTGCCAAAGGTCTTTTTGTTGTTTGGTTGGGGTGGTTTTTAGCTCACCCTAAAATCAAGTCTGCTAATCAGCCAACTCATTCAGTTCATATTTAAGAAAAAAAAGAAAGAAAAAAAGGAAAGAAAAAAGAAAGAAAGAAAAAAAAAAAAGAAGGACGAGACAGAGAAAAAGAGATTGAAGGATAATTTCAAAAGCATCTCCAAATATAGTACATACTACAGCTGATGATTGCTTCTACTCCTGTTACTCCACAGGCCCAAAACACTGGAATATCACCGGGGTGAAGGTGAACTGGATCTCCATAATCTGGTTTGGAATGATCTTGTATTCCCAGCAGACCTGGAATTGATCAAAAATGAAATGATGAGAGATTCCAATTAAGCAGTACTACTGCGAAGCTGGGGGGGCGGATGCCAAACACCGTTCAGTGACACTAAGCTAGAACTGCAACAGTGGCAAGTCCCACTGAGGTGGCATATTTAGTTTTCCTTTGAGTGCGTGTCCCCAGAAACTGAGCTCACTTGTTTTCCCTTTTTGTACTTGATGACATCAGTAAAAATGTATTCGCTTTATTTCTGCAACAAAACGCAAGCTAGATGTCTATGCTGAGCTTCCAAGATGATATAAATCTTCTCTATCAACAGAAGAATTATATTCATAACGCTGGCAAACAAGAAAAAATTACTGCAATGCAAAATGGGTTCTTTCTAGAACATGTTTTCTACTGCTTCAGCTTCCTACGTTCTTTAGCTAGAGAAACGAGCAACTGCTCTTTTACCTCTCTGGGTTAGATAACTACATCTCACTCTTATCCAGCCTTCACTAAATTTTTTGCTTTATTTTAACAACTACTTGTAATATTCTGGGTCATTCTAAGCATTTGCTCTCTTCCCTTGGTTTTAAATTCTTCGGATGCTTTAATGTACCACTGTATTTTCTGGAATTAATTTATATAATCTGTACATATAATAATTTACTCTTTTCTGTTAAAAATAAATAAATAGTGGAGACCCTCACTTGCCCAATCATCTTACTCAAAGTAATGACTTATTACTAGTTCTTCAGATTTAAGCACTCAGACTTATTGGGGTGTACTGTTACCAATGGCATCTCCTTCCGTGCTCTGCAATGTGATCCTTCCGTGTATGCAGCCCATAAGCCTACTGATTGACACATTTCTGTTAGCAGAGAGGAATTTTCTTTTTATTGTGATATATCTTCATCTTACAGGTGTTTGGTTTTGTTTTGTTTTTTCCAAACAGCCTCCTGTTTTATAATTTTTTTCAGTTTTTCCTTGTAAAGAATAGAGTTGTACTTGTTTTGAGCTGGATTTTAAAAAAAATATATTCTTGTCATACTTCTATTTATTCTGTCTTAAGTGTTCTACTCAATGTATCCTATTTCAGTATTTTTAAAAATAATGCAGTATTTATTTTCGCAGTCATCTGCTAAGACATAAAATGCATCCACACATACTTCTCCCCATGCTGTCAATCATTGCCTGTCACTGCAGTCTCTGACAGCAAGAAAGTATTCACATATAAATGAAACTGCATACATTTTAGAAAAATGTGATTACACTTTTTTACCAAAACCACCCCTGCCATATAACTTATCGACATCAGACAGCTATCTTTTATCCAAGAAATCGCTGTGTTCAGATCATTCAAAACCTACTTTTTTTTTTTTTTTTTCAATTCAGGTTTGGGACCATTAGAAAGGATTAAAACCTAATAAATTTACTGGTGCAAGTATTTCAGTCCTACTGCTTCCCATGGCTCCCCCTTTCATTTTTATATGCAGTAAAGTGCATGCAGAGTGAAACATGAAAAGCACTGACCAGGGTCACCCATGTGAATTGGTGCTCCATGGGCTTCTTTTAATTCAGATGTTGCTTGCACAGCTGCTTCCAACTTGCTTTCAGGAATAGGTCTCATTGTGACTACTAAGTTGCAGCAAAAAGCAGAAACACGGTAGCAAGGCACAGCTGTCTGGTGGTTTAAAAGAACCCAAAGTGTTAGCAGGAATATTGAATAATGCTTCTAAAGTATTAGAAGAAATAAGTCTAAAACTTTGTGCTGTACTTGAGTTTAGAAAGGCCACATACTAACAATAATTTTAAATATGTTAAAAAAAAAAAAAAAGTACTTCTTAGCATCCCTATTTTTTTCTTTTTTTGTAAGATCCAGCAGTGCAGGAGTGAAATGTTCCATCCTTGAGCATCTTCATATAGATCACTACAATTTTCAACACTATGCACTTCTTGCTTCAGTGCATGCAGCATATAGTGTGGTGAGCTCAGTATATTCTAAATATTGTCAGAAAACGATGGTGTGCTTCCTATACAGAAAGGCAAAAAGCTAGTAACAACAACGACAAATCTGCCTGGTCTGAATCTATCCTCTGTATTTGAACTGAGGGCAGCTCCAGAGCTCTGTAACACGCCAGGGTCAGGGACTCCTACTGCTGGCAGTACCCCCTGCTACAGAAGCAGCATGCCTGTTCCACGCACATAAACCCTTTGCGCCTCTAGAAAGGTTCTATGGAATTCAACATCCTCACTGACTGGGATGCTGAAGCATCTTTTCTATTCAGAAATAAAGCAGTCTGGCTTTTTAGAACAAAATGTTTGATATCTAAGTTGCATTCAAACATAAACAAGATATATAGAGAGCTAGAGCTGTATAGAAAATGTTCATTAACAATCTTTATAATAAAAGTTGTTATACCTGTCACTGAAGAAACACACTGTACAGTTCTTTAGAGTATTGACGTGCTATGAACTATGAAATACTCTTAAGTGTTTTAAGCAGATACATAATTATTTTTTTTCTTTAAGCTTGGTAGAGGGACTCATGTATGAGATATTTGTGCCTTCATTTTGACTAGGAGTATAGCAAAAAGATTGTGAAATGCTAACACTGCAAATGACAATAACCTTTGTCTAGTAGAACAGCATACAAACTATATGAAAAAGGCATGCAGATGTGTAGTTAAGCGTTCTTAATATTAAAGGGTCTTCCTACTGGAGCCAGAATTATTTGAGGACTTCTGCTGACATTAAAATCTGCACTATAAACTTTCTGAGCACAATTATAATTTTCAGTGCTATGGTAGATACCTCAAGTTTTTGGGAACATCTTCTGTCCCATGGGTCTGGGTTCATAGCAAATAAGCAATTTGGAGCAAACCAGAACAGAATCCAAATGAAATGGCTGCCATGGCAAACAAGGAAAAACTTTGTCACCATAAATGAGTAAAAAAGCAGATTGGCCCTGCAGGAAGTTGAGAAAAGCACTGAACTGAGGCTGAGCGTATTTTACGCTGTATTTTTATGTACTCAGCACTAGCACATGCCTAAAGTTACTATGCAGATAGGAAAAAAAAAAAAAAAGTTCTGATTTTGAGCAATAGGTATATGCACATAATGTGAACATGGGCAAATACTCAAAGGCAATACGACATAGACTATGTATGTGTGCGAATATACTTACCTTATACATGCTTACATTACATTTTTGCTCAACATTTCTGATGGGAATGCCAGCATTTTGGACTGCTTTTTCAAAAGAGAAGCTGCAGCCTAAATAAAAAGTCACCATGTCCTTAAGTTGTTCAGAATACTCCATTAGGCTTTTCAGGGATCCAGTACAAGCTCCATACTCATACATTCTGTACTGTAGGCAGTCAGTTCTAGTGAAATAAGAAGTTATCACAGCTTTATCATTTTTTTTGAAGACAAGGTGAATTGTTTGAATTGACATTAATCCAGTATCAAACCACAAGATGCAGCCTACTTTATCTGTTTCTTTTCTTTCTGAGTAGCAACGAAACAAACACATGCAAAAACCCCAGAACACCTTATTCTGCACAAAAACAAGCCAGTAAACAGAACATGGTAGAGTTTGGTACTTTTTAGGTTTTACAGGTAAATGTCCCTTAGATTAATCTGTCTTGTCTCAGGGTTTCAAAAATTAAGGAGCTTTTTAAGTCTTGTTTTTAGCATTTACTACAGGAGTACATCTTTTAAATTTCAGACGCCCTACCAATATCATGCAGTCACCATGCCTGTGTTATTACTAAATAAAACAAAGGTAAAACCCTATTATTTAATTCTGCTTGCTCAGACTGCAAAGTATTTAGAAATTACACAATTTCACTTTTGCATTAGAGAAATAGTTACAATACTTAAAATTACCATAACATGTTTCTCAAGAACAAGATGATCAGGCTGTTACACTCATGCATAGTTTTCATTCAAAGGTTTAATTCCAAGTAAACAAACTTGTTCAAAATGTGCAACAGTGTAAGCAGGCTGTTCCCTGAAACCCTCCTAATCACCACCAGCATTCACTGCAGCATTTTGAGAAGCAGAGTTGGTCTGTAGTTACCTGATATCAGAATCACCGCTCAGAGAAGGACATTTCCAATCACCCGGTTTACTTCTGTACAGCAGCGGCAGGGGTCCATCGTTTGCATGGCAAAACTTCTCAAAGTCATCAGCCAAGGACTTGTGCAAAATCACGACATTGGCCTGTTTATAGCCTGAAATTGTGGAAGGTAGGAGTGACTGGTTATAATTCAGCTTTTTGTTTGTGAAACAGTAACTTCTCTGTATAGATTTCTTTAGATGGTCTGTAAAAAAAATTACCCAAAGGAAATTTTTAATTCCAAACTCTGTAATTAAATTAAACAACTTTCTGAAATGTTTTTGAAATCATAGCTAGATGTACTTTGTATGTGAAGTTCACAGCTTAATTGGCAGACATGGATAGTACTAGAATATAAAGATAGCATAATTATTTTAATAAATGCTTCTATGAATTTATATATAAACATAATTTATTACCTAACCTGGGAAATTAGTACTCTACAGGAAAATGTTTTATTTTGCAAATGTTGGCACAGAGCCAAAGGAAGGCTATTGCATACCACACTTTCACCATTTTTTTTCATTTAATACCAAGCTGTAAATCATGGCCAGTCCAATAGTAAACTCCTGGTATCCTGACATTATGTAGCCCATTCTTTAGAGTTTGTTGGCTATGGAATTTCACTGGGGGGCTGCAACGTAACAGGCATAATCACAGCTCAGGAATAAACTCTTACCTGTCTCTCAATCTCAGTTATTTCTACTATTTCTAATTTAAAAACTAAAATGAGCAGAACTGCTGCATTTTCTTCACTTAGAATCAACTTTGATTTAAAAGGTTGTTGACTACTGCTATGCATTAACATTTTTGCAATGTGTATCAATGAAGAAAGCTCACATTCATTTATTTAGCAAAAATTTATTTTCTAAACAGTAGTAGTTAATACCAATGCCGTTTTAATTTTCCTGCATGTAAATACCAGCTGTTCAAATACAGAGAGGAAATTTGGAGCACAACTAGTCTATGGTGTATAAAACTGCCAATTATCAGCCCCTAACTCCTGTATTGACACTGTCTTGAAAAGTTATTACCATGTCTAATATCAGGCAGGCGAGTAAGAGGTCGCATAGAAGCTCTCACTTTCTTAAATACTGCAGTAGCCTGTCATTCAAGAGGCAATCGTTTAGATGAAATCAATGATCTGCCTTAAAAGGCTGTAGAAAATCAGTCAAATCTTACTCTCTAAGTAACAAAGAAACCAGAGAAACCAAAAGATAAAATTTATTCCTGATGGAAAAATGCAAAGCAAAGGCTGAGGTAAGCCTGTATTTGCATACTGAATGTGACCACAAACTGCTCTCTTGGGAGTACTCAGCACAAAAATTCATTTTATTACTAGCAAAAGTTACTAAATGCAGAAACAGTTTCTTGCTAAATACAGAAATATATTTTTGTTAAATAAACATACTAAATTTACCACTGAATAAAATACTACGTTCGGTTACCCCTCAACTTCATCCCCTGTCGTCATGTGAAATCCACAGGCACTTTCTACTTTGCTGGTGATATTCATGAATTCTTAAAATTATGGTTTTAGTCAGTGCATTCAACTCGGACAACGCTGAATTTAAAATACTAGTCACAGCTGACAGTCTGAAGCTGTAGGTAACTTTCAGTCATTCTATAAACTCAGAAAGCTTCGTTATAACTCTTTGACAACTTTATTGATCCGCCTGATAACTATCCTTACTTCCTTTATAGATGAAGAGATATTTTTCCCTTCCCACATCATCTTACATACATACTTGCATTAGGTATCCATCATTATGGATATATTCACAAGCAAGGTTGGTGAAGCTGGATGTGCTTCACCCTGCGCATTGCTTCAACACGTTCATGTCCTAGCTCAGAGAAGTTTAGAGTGTTTAATTTCTTAGGTGAATGACAATGAGGGCAGTAAGAAAGAATTGTTTTAGTAGTATATCACCCAACAAATGTAAGACAAGGACAAGGGGTAATGTGTTTAAGCTGAAAGAGGGTAGATTTAGATTAGATATAAGAAAGAAATTTTTTACGATGAGCGTGGTGAGGCACTGGACCAGATTGCCCAGAGAGGTTGTGGATGCCCCATCCCTAGAAGTGTTCAAGGCCAGGTTGGATGGGGCTTTGGGCAACGTGGTCTAGTGGAGGGTGTCCCTGCCCATGGCAGCAGGGTTGGAACTAGATGATCTTTTAGGTCCCTTCCAACCCAAACCATTCTGTGATTCTGAGAAATTCCAATTAGTTTGGGTTTTTTTGGTTGTTGGTTTGTTTGTTTGTTTTTTGTTTTGTTTTTAGTTTGTGCATAACAGAGCTGTATGCTCATGGCTAGAAGTCTGAACTTGTTTTCTATGTAAACAATACTTTTCTGAAATGTTAAAACTAACACATTTACAACTACTGCAGCAATACATGTACTTAAAAATACAGCTGGGGCAAACTGCAGATTATTAACATTACAATGCTAATTCTGTTAGTATTTTTCAACTTTTGTACTGATGGAAAAGAAAACCATAATTTCAAGACTCAGTATGCTTCTATAAAATGACCCTTAACATTCTTGTTGATCAGGTACTTGCCACAGTATTTTTAGTTGTTACATTTTAAAGTTGATAAGAACAATGACACAGACTTCTCTGCTTCTGTGAAAGTCCAGCTAGGAGAGGCAAGATAGAAATCAATTTTCCAGAATGTATTCAGTTATCTGAGTATAAAACTATTTTCCCCTCCCCCTTGTAATTCTAAGCCTTGCTGAGTCAGTAATTTCCAACTTCTGCAACAAATGAAGCAGAAAACCACTTCTCTAACTGTGTCTCTAATTCTTCCCCAAAGTGCATCCCATGTGCTAAGTAAAGCAAGGTCTCTGTAAAGAACCCAGTATGTCAGGCTACAAAACATGATAATAACATACGTAAGAAAAGCCACATTCGGTTAAAGATTTTTCAAATATTTTCTGCATCCGTAATTTCTTAATGACATGACTGGGAGCTGAGGCACGCACTGCAAACTTTGAAAACAAAGTCCATGTACTTTACACAGGTAGGATATTACATTTTCTGTGACGTAGCTTTATGATTTAAGAACACAGTGTCAGGTGCTTACAATGTGATTTCAAAAACACCAAAGTGACTTAAGAACGTAAGTCAACTTAAGGTTTTCTTCTGTTTTACTTCAGTGCTTTTGATATTCCCACGTTCGTTCACAAACAAAAATAGAAAACACATTGCTACGAATCTAAAATGGAGTCACTTTCGCACTTAGAGCTGTTGGGTTTACTTACCCTCCGCCATTCCTGAAGTATTACTAATACTGAGTCTGTTGCATCGAATTATTCTTCTCAGCACATGGGGAAGGAGAGATTTCAAGCTTCCTGTCAAAACCATCTCTTCAGCCTTAACAGAAAGATAATTATAAATTTAAACATAAAGCACATTTATTTTTTTGTCATTTTAAATTCTGATTTGCTGGAGAATTTAGCTTAAGTTTCCTCCTCGTACTCCATCAAAGTTGTTATCACTGGGAAAATCTAAGTTATAACCCAAAAGGCAGATCAAAGTCGAAAGTTTATTTCACTGACATTTTATGACTAAATGCAAACTGAATCTTTCAATAAATTAGCCAGAGACTTTAGCATTCGGGATAAAATGCAAAGTTTTGCCGGCCTACAATGAACAGATTTCTTTCCTCCCTGATAAATATTCATTTCCTAGAGTATTCACTTTTCCAAAATTCACTGTAACTTTAAAATTGCAAAAGCACAAATGGATTAACCTACCAAGCTATAATCTGTAATATTACTTCTCTGTTCAAAATGCTTTTAGACAATTAGCAATGCAACCTTGCAGTAAAGAGAGAACTATATTCAGAAAATATTTTAATACATTCCACATGTATTATACTCTTCAAATATTAATTATGTAGAAGTGAATACTCCTGTGGCTATTCTTCCACTGGGAAAGCAGGTGTATAGATGTTTAAGTCACTTGTCATGCTTTCTGGAGTAGGAACAGAGATAAGTACCCTAATTACAATCAACATCTGACTCTCTTTATATCTTTTGGAGATTTAAGATATCTTTTTTTCCACAATCTAGTCAAAGTTCACACACAGTTTTTCCCTCAACGTAAAGTATCTAATAACTAAAAAGAGTTCATTACATCACTATTAGGAAAAAGTAAAAGATAGCTCAGGGTAAAATAACTTGGCTGCTTATGATTTTAACCTTGGTCACTTTTAAGCAAAGAAACTAAACTATCCTCCAAGTAATCAAATTACCAACCTCCAAGTTTTTCTTTAATTCAGAAGAAGCCATACTTGATGTCATTCATAAGAAGTAATAAATATGATAGAAGCTGTGTTGCTTTGTTTAAAAGATGCCAGTAAATTAACGTACAATGAGATGTTACAACCTTCTAGCAAAAGTTAACTTTTCTGTTAAAGGTCCACAGGTTTTGTAATGTAACTATGATACTACAAAGTTTCGCTCTGACAGTGGAGTGGAACACAAGTGAAACACTTTATTGTGAAAATGTATAACCGAGCAACTCATTCCTTAATTAACTTGAAGAGCTATGATATGTTTTGACTGAAATTATACTCTCATCATAGGTTGTCTGTCCAAAATGTTTCCCAAAGCTTGCAGAATTCTGAGAGGTTAAGTTGGGTGCACTGGAATTTAGAATAAGCTTTGTATCTATTCTTAATTCTGAAATCTTTATATAATGTTATCAGCCAAAAGAAATTAGTCTGGATTTTTTTTTCCCTGAATTCTACATTACTACTTTCTAACCCTTCTCATCTTTTCTGCTTTTACGTTATCACTCTGTATGCTGCACAAAAATTAGTCTTCATTATGAAATCACGAACAATTCCAAATGCATACTTTAAAGATAACAAGAAATTGGATTTAGAAATGTAGCTGAGCTCTAATCCAGGCCTATAAGTGTCAACTTAAGAGACGTTATTCTTACCGCAAAGAGAATTTCTAACCCCAGTCTGGAATTATTAATTCAAGAGGTTTCAAATTAAATACAGTGATCCTAACAAAAAATTACAAGTGTGTTCATTAGATTCTTTCAAATTGTTTTTCTTTATTTCTGAGCATCTTTGAAACCATCTAAATCATCTATAGGATTGATAGCCTTAAGAACTACTAGCTTACTTGGATTTGAAAGGCAGTCTGAAGTTCAGGAAACTAGTATGGGATGAAAGCTGTCTTCAGCTAGGTGTTTTATCACAAATGCCCTGGTCTGATGTTGGACGAGCCTGATTCTCCCCTCATAAAATGTGCGTCCAGTAGCAGAAATGGAAGTACCTATGAGATTTAAACATTTAGGGCCCTAATATTTTAGGTTCATATGACAGCAAGTGGGTAACAAGCTGCAGGACTGTGAGTATCAGTAGTGCCGCAATGTTGGCTGCAAGTACCTTACAGAAACGCTTGGGCTTGTAGTTCCTATTTGTGAAGCTAGCCCCTAGCTGCAAAGCAACAAATATTGTTGCTGACTGTTTAGGAAGTGAATAATTTAAACATTAACTTTGTATAAAAGCATTCTGATTCATCTCTTTCAGATGAGAGATAAAACTCACCTTATGACCAGTTGCTATCACTAAAGTTCCTGTGGTGATTTTATAAAACTACAGGGAAAATCCAATAGGATTAATAAGCTGAGTTATAACTTTAGACCCCTGTATTTGCTATACAATATCAGTAATAGATTATGCTGGTGTTTTTCTTTATTAGTTGCTAAATTTGGATAGACAATAAAAACTGTTAGATGCTTATAGTAAAACCTAGCTTTTGCTATTTGACTTTCTCAGGAATGGCTAGTTTCTATGCAGTATGTTATTTCCCTATGCTCAGGGGCACCAACAGATTCAGATTCCTCAAACATCTCTAGGACCACCTGGAAAATCGTTGGAGCCATCATGACCATGGCCCGTTTGGAATGACAGTGGAGAAGCACCAAGGCAACTCAGGTCTTAGAGTATCTTTTCCATTGTCCGGTCAGGATGCCTAATGAAGTGCACAGGCTGGCTTCATGGGGCCCTCAAGCAGCACTCTAAATGGTGTCATTCAGCTGTTAATCACTTATCAGGTTCTGTGACCTGGCAGGGGTTTTTCAACTCCTTTCATTTTGTTCTGAGGTAGTTTGAGATAATGGTAAGTATTGGTTATCTCATGGGGGTATGTTGGATCATGATACAGATAAAGACAGGGTGCAGGATAAGTGTTAAAAAGCCCTTAAGAGAAGATGCTGACAGAGCTTACAGATGGCTGTTGTGCCTGAGGCATCCTATGTGGTGTCCCCTCACTAACGGACCCTAAGATCTGGCTTTCCAGTCTGGGTTGCCTTTAATGGAACGGACCTCTAAAGCAGACTAGAAATAGTCCTGGGTAACCACCATTTGAAAATCAAGTAATTTACTGGCTAATGACAAACTCCATACTTAGAGCACCAAGTCTGAAAAAACCCCCTGTTCTAAGTCATGTTGCTCACATCAGACTCCCTGACTTACAATACCAACAACCAATACTGTAAAGCTTCATAGCACTGAAGTGTCAAAATCACCCTTAAAGAACCTTTTCTTAAACATTTGGTTCCATGTTAGAAGCACAATGAACACTTTTCTTTTTAGAGGCTTACATGAAGATTCAATGTATTTCGTGTGTATCTTGAGTTTTACATACTGAACTTGAATACATCTTAAAATATATTGCTGTCTGACGCGTTAAAATGGCACTTACCTGCTATTGATTTGTGGGCACTACCATATCCTGAGCTGCACTTCCAGATCTTGACAAGGATGATGACACTTCAAAGCTGGAAAGAGATGATAATGTACAAGAATGATCTACAAGAATGATCTAAGGAGCCGTGTGATCAGACGACGATAGTGGCATGGCATATGCCATAACAGTAGCTCAGAATAATGAATCAACTTGTCAGAGACAATATAGTATAGAAATGATGTTATATTGAAAAGATATATATATATTCAGGAAAAAACTTTTTCTTTGTACTTCTTTCCTGGCAGTCAGGAAGTACAGATATGTACCAGCTTTGGTGAAAGTTCTAAATGAATCCTGAGTCTGGTTTTGATAAGTAACGTAAAATTTTAGGTGACATCTTCATTTAGTATATATCTGCATAGCACCACTCCAATAGAGCAGATACACACTACCTGATTAATTTGGCCCAGCTGATTTGCAAAATATCCCACTACCTAGACAACAACAATTTTCAGGAAGGCCAGATTTGGAGGGTGAATACTTTTTTTATTCAGAAATTGTGATCCGTTGTTGTCATGTGAAGCTCAAAGCCACCAACCATTTCTACATGCTGTTCCCAGCGCACTAGCTGAGTACTGGTGACTGTGTGCAATGAGGTGCTGATCTTTGCTGAGGTCATAGGAACGGGACTGGTTCTAAGCCTCATCTTTATAACTGATTGTAAAGAATGTATTTCCCCTGAACCCCCACAACTCATGCTAGGAAAAAGGCATGTTGAGAGGAATGCTACTTTATACTGTTAAAAAACCCCTGTTGCTCTCAAGAGGTGTACCCTTGCCTGTCATATCGCTTAGAGATTTACTAGTTTCTATTTTTAAGCCTTCTCTGGTAATAAAGTTACTGTATATCAAGTTAAGAGTTAAATATTCAACAGTATTGCTTGGAAAAAGTGACCAATACTGTTCACCTGTGCCAAATAATCTGCAACCCAACATGAAGCAAGAAAAATGCAGTTGCAGACTGCAGAAGATTTAATAAAGAGGTTGCCTTGCCTTTTAGATGACTTGTATGATGGACAGAGTAGCCTCTTTGCACCACCCTATTGGTCGCATGTCCCAGGCTATTTCTTGTTCCCTCCCTCTTTCTTTTGTCTACAGTGTGCCTCTGTCTCTGCCTTTTCCCTCCCTCAGACCTCCATCTCTGTAACTCCAAGCTGGACTGACCTTTGTAGGGTTTGCTTCCTTGGTTGGTCTGACTGCATCCCCTGGCAATATGGGAGCTTGGATGCCTTCTCTCCTCTCACTAGCTCCTTTTAATTTATATATTTGCTGTATCTCTCAATTGTACCTTAAGCTCGCTCTCAATTTTCAACCTTAAATGAGCTTTTCCTGTTCTCAGTCTGAGACAAAATAATCTAACGTCAGAAATCATAAAACACAATAAATGCACAAATGGTTTCCTAGACTTGTAAGATGTAGACTCCTCTGAACCTCCTCAGTATCTACACCTACATGTAGAGAGAGATATATATCCCCCTTTAATATTACAGATAAGCTTGGGTTAATCATAGTTTTTCTAATTATTTCCTCCTTAATTTTTGACAGTGGAATCACCAACTAGTCTTGAAAAGTTATGTATCTTTACGTTAAATTGTTGATTGAGCTATAGTTTATAAAGCATTTTTACAATCTCCAGAGCATAATCTCTTTAGACAAAAAGAAGGAAGTGCAGTAAGTGAAACATTTTGTATTACCTTAGAGCTTTCAAAATGAAAAAGTGAATCTGTAAATTTCACCGATATTTAAATATGAGCATGGATTCTTTCCAGGCCCACATTGTAAATTATTCATTATGCAAGAAAATGGAAAAATGTCATTTAAGTGTCAGAAAGATTACACTTTGAGATGCAGTGGGTGTGTCCACACCGCTGTGCTAAACTACACCAGATAAAAATGAATCAAAAAATTATATAATAACACAAAAGAATTAAAACATCCTTCAGAAGTGTCAGTGTGACTGCTTCGCCTCTACATGTGTCAAGTAAATTCATGAAATAAATCTAAAAACATGCAGTATTTCTGTGGTTTTAAAAACGGATCACCTGAGAATAAACAGCCTGTAAAGAGTACTGCTGATAAGGGTAGCAAACAAGTCAGTTTGAAGATTGCAAAGTAGTTAATACCAGTTTCTGATGTCACAGATTACAGGTCTGTTTCTCCAGTGATACTGATACACTAACAACAGTATGGTTTAATGCAGTGACTTTTCAAAGTGTAATCTAGAGACTTGCTTGCAAGGAGCCCAAAGACTCTTAAATACAATCTTGCATTGTTTGTATCATTTTTGTCCTATTTTCAGTTTAAAGTTTGATAATAAGAACGGGCGGTGGCATGTACAGGTTCATTGGCCAAAAAAAAGTGCAGTGGTCACTACTTAACACTGCTGGGCAGGGGGTTTTTCCATATTATCAAGCCGATACCAAGCTTACCCAAAGCTGCTGCTGCACCAACAGGAACAGCAGGGTAACTTGAAACATGAGCCAGCCCACAGGCTGCCTTTACTGATACATAATGGAAAGTAATCTAACCTAATTATAATCTAACAAACCCTTTGTGTACTATGCCTTGCCCTAGTAGGAATATGGTTACAGAGGTTTGTTAATGTAAACATGGTTTAAAATGACCTGCTGCTTAATCATCAAGCTGATTTGAAATTCTGCCAAGAGACTTCTGTGAAAAGCACAAACTTCTCTGAAAATTTGCTCCATTTGATTTTCCAACCGGGTCTCTCAGTTATACTTGTGACGTTTTATTTGAAGAATCAATTAATGATCCTTCTTCTTCCCATCTGCTATGAATCATTTCAAAGCACAGAAGTGCTTTGTGTATCATTCCAAAGAGGAAGTGCTTTCTGTATTTTCAGACAGCGGCTCATCCAGCAAATTAAGATTTAACTTTACATTTGAAATACAGGGTATTTGCCTTTGAAGTTTATGCACCTTTAGACGAGGGCTGCAAATAGAAATTTAAATTAGTTTCCATTAGTGCTCTCTCTGCTGCTTAAAGCAGCTAGCCTATACTCGAGATCCTGCAGATTGTGTTAGGATGAGAAACTGATGATAGAATCAATGTATCTTTGACTCAATCTTGTTTACTTGCAAAAAAGACACACAACATTTATTTTCTCCCAGTATATTAAGAACAGAAAGCAATTACCAGTTCCAAAGCACGGCATGTTAGTGTGATATGTCTTGCACAGGCTCCCTGAACTTCCACCACTGCATTTGTATTACTTTACACTCGGCTTCTGCCCTGGGACAAAAGAAATTGTTTCTCAGGTGGACAAACACGGGCACAGACTAGTGAATAGTTCACACCGGGGCCCTGCCCTTGCATGGGCACAATCTATGCAGGATCTCGGTTGTTGAGGCTTTTTCATTCTGTAAAGAATGAGGCCTCATGACTTCACGCACCCTTCCAACCCCTTAGGTCATAGCCTAATACCTGCATACCCTGCCCCATCATCTTACAAAAATACATGACCAACAAGCTTTCAAACAGCCACCTCGTTTACGTGCACCTTTGGCAAGATACGGTACACGCTAAGAGGAGACAAGAACCTTTATCGAGATTTAAAAATGCCACTTTCATGCTTTTGACTTTGCTGACAGGAATACTCACCAGCTGCAGTAATAAGAGACAGCAAATGATCTACCAGAGGTTGTTTTTGTACGAGATGACAAGAAGTGCTTATTCAACTTCAAGAAATTGAAAAAACCATGAGGGTGGTATTTAAATATAGTTCCCCAATCTACACTGAGCTACAGAAAATCTTTAGAATTGCTCCACAATTCTCTGGGCTGGATCCAGCCACCAGTTCTTCGTCTTGGCCTCTTCTGGCACTGGGACAGCCCAAGGATGGAGGAGGACCTTGCCTGCAGGCCACCACCAGTGCCAGCCTCTCCTCTGCCCCCCCAGCAGCTGTGGCCAGCCAGCAGAGTGCTGCACGCTGGAACCAAGGCGATGAGTATTGGCTGGATAAAAACTCCTAAAGTGAGGAAAAATTTTCTTCCCAGTCTTGCTCATGCAGAGTGAAAGTGGAAGTCCAAAGTACAGTGACTCGCACTGCTTTGTTTGCAAGGCAGCAGCCACAGGTGCTTATGTTGATAAGAAAGCGTGACACCGCCTAGGTTACACCCAGTCACGTCATGAGTGGTCACAGGGCTGATGGGGTGCCTGTTCCTCCCCAGAAATTCCATCTGGAGGTAAGCTGATAAGTGGTGTTCTGTTCCCTACACACCATAAAAATAGTACCATGCTCCCCAAAAGATGTGCCATGCTCCTGCTGTCAGGTCATTCAGGCTACCCTCCAGGATGAGGCCATTTCTCTTGGGTTCACATGTATGCCAGCAGGTGCTCAGTCACTGCATCTGTTGCTCCTCACCAAGCAATTCTCAGATATGGACACTAAAGGCTTGATTGCAGCCTATGTATTTACACAAAAATAGTGTCCTTGACATGACTGAATTGTACCTCTCCAAACACTACCAAGCATAAACATCTTTGCTTCCACAAATACCTGACTTCTGTTGTTCCACTGCTTCCTTCAGCCCTTAGACCAAGAAATACTGTGAACAGCTCAAATGGACTGAGCACCATTTCCCAATGGAAGTCGTGGCTTAAGCAGTGTCATTTGGATAACCAGGTGAATCAATGGCAGGGTCTGCAAGGACACCTCACTGCAACTTTCAGGAGTAAGTGTAGATAAAGTGCTGTTAGCAACTGTGCTGTGTGATGGCAAATGGTGCGCACTTGGACTGCTACTTGATCTTGGAGCATATTAACCTGCATCAAGGAAGCCTGGACAGCTTTGTTCCACAGCATCCATTCCAATTGGAAAGGCTCCGTGAAGTTTCAGACAAGTTATGGATGCATTACTATGTTTTCGTTACTGCATACCTGACAACTACAGTACTACGTGGCAACTATAGTTGTCATAATGATCTTAAAGCTGCCTTTGATGGTCTGTTTGGTGCAGCCAGGCACCTGCAGACACATTTGCACTCTATCTGCAAGAGCTCAGAGCCTGACTGACCAACACTGAGTAGAGCAGCATGACAAAAAGGAATAGTGATAAGCAGTAATATCAATAATCAGACAATACTCTAAGGCTGACAATGACCACAATCTCTATGGAGAAGAGAGTGCTGCTTTGTCCCTAGTGAAGATGCCCAAGCTCTAGAAACCACAGATGTTACATACTTATTTGTTAGACTGCATCACAGAGCCCATAAATCATGAATATTCACCATCCTTGAACTTGTGAACAAGAACTTGCAGAATTAGTGAGTTATAATCCTGAACAAAGCTCCTTGTGATGGGTCTCAAATGATCTGTACGTCATTCATAGCTCTTCTTCCCCTGCCTGTACAGAGACAATATGAGACTCTACGCCATGTGAACCTTTGAGGACCTCAGCTTGACAGTAACATGCAGGATGGAAGACCTGGATGATGTGGCAGTTCAACCAAGCAAATGAGAGTGTTGCTACACTGACCTGATTGTCCAGTCATCTGTAGGAATCAGGAATGAACAAGTTTTATAGACAAATGGCAATCACATTGACCATGGGAAGAGAGGTTCTGCAAGTGGTGTGTTGGTTCTGCAGAGTACCAACAGTGCCTCCAGTTGCCCTCTCCATTTCCAAACTCATAACAGTTGTTCAAGACCAGCATATGACGTAATCCCAATGGGCAACTCTCCTCATCCACCAGAATAATCCTTGATGAAGCAGAGAATGAGTTACCCTATAGCCACAGGCTGCAATGGTGCCTACTGTCTAGAAGAAAGATAGGATACAGGCCCTCTCTCCTGGACAGCCTGACCCCACAGCATGCAGATGGTTCTGATGCGGTCAGTCTATCATGGTATCCTCAGAGTATCACCATTGGTGGCAGCCGCACCACGGCCGTGCAGCAAGTGTAAGGGAGAAGTTTAGGAGCTCTGTTAGGCTTGGGTCCTCACCTAGGTAATGCAAAGAACTTCTCATGTTTTTGGTTTTTGGTTACAGGCTAGATCAGGCATGGGATGACTAAATGCTGTCACTCTGTTAGCTATTCAGTGGCTTATACAATACACTACTGTGTTCAATGCAGTTACAGCAGACAGAGCAAATATCTCAAACCGCTGCCTTCATCTGCAGGTTTCAGCAGAGAACTCTCAAGGATTTGAAAAAATACACAGTTCACCTTTCTAGCTTACAGAATTAGTCCTGAACTTTTACTGCTTTTCCCTATGTTCCGTGGGTAAATAGAGTAAGACCTGCAGGCCTATCACCCTCATACCTTTTATTACCATTAAAATATTTTTTTTTAAAAAGCAGCTCGGTGTTAAAGAGATGACTCATAATGCTGCAGCATCAGTTAGCTGACTTGAAAGAGATGTTAATGTCATCATTTTGATTTTCATTACCAAACAATAAGAAGGTAAGGGCTGAAAATGTCTTACACATCTATCGCCTCACTTCATGTTTTTAAAATATAAATAAGCTACAGAGGTTGGTGTATCTTGGTGTGCTCTACTTCCAAAATTCCATTTTAATACAGATTTGAACCCATATTTCGTACAGAAGCAACACAGAACAAAATTTAAGCTATTACTAATTTTTTGTTTATTTATTTATTTAGGGTTTTGTTCTCAGATATAGTTGAGGTAATATGCATAGTACCTTGTCTCAGAGCTTACAGTTTAAGGACTCATACCTATAGTACTTCTATGAATATAAGTAACAGAGATAAGTAGATAAGTGGTCCTGCTGAGAACAGATGAAGTGCTTAAACATTTGCTGTATCTGCATTCATCTGCATAAATGTTTACATACAAGCCATATCCTATACACAGATCTGAGTAAAGAAAGGTATGACAGAAAAGTTAGTTTAAAGTAAAGACAGAAAAAGATATAAGCAGTACACATGCTTTTTACAAGCGTGTATGGAACAAGCTAACACCCTGAAATAAGTTATAATTAGTATTGATGAACTATACAGTTCGGAAATAAGGTTTAGCTCTTTTTTTGCTCTGCTTAGCAACTATCGATCCTTTTTTCTGTTTTCTGTATACATGCCAGATAGGCAATTGCAATAATGTACCTTAAATTCCATAGCTTCTATTTAGGAGGTGCTTTAAAATATTTAGTTTTGAATAACCGTTTTTGCTCTTGGATTTTTTTTCACATAACTTACTATATATCCTAAGTATGGAGAGTGTGCTAAGTTTTGTTTTATTTTGTTTTCAAATGGGAAAAGACTCTTGGCTTGCTTGAGCATTAAGTTTTGATCTGGCTGAATTTTCCTCCTTCTCTGAAATGGCTTTTCACTTTCCATTACATCATAGTAATGGAAATCTTAAGAGTTTAATGGTGTGGATTAATGCATGAATAATGTCCAAATAATTCAAAATATTATTACAACAGTATTCTTCAGAAGATAGGATTAAAGCTACATCAAGCCCAGTATCCTGACTTTGATAGTGGCCAACAATGCATCCCTAAGGAAGAGTTGAAAATCAGAGCAAACATTGACAAAACTTTGCTGGTGTGTCCTTCCAGCATTCCATGACCTGTGGTTCAGGAACTTCAGAGGTAAGGTTGATTTCTTTGTTTGTAGAGGTTAATGTAAAAACTGATAAGTGGACTTTATCCCATGTAACTGCAGTTTGCAGCATATCATATGGATTTCAGTAGCTGCCTTCTAAATTAATTTACTTTGGAACTGTCTACATGCAAAAGCCAAGAATTTCGCATGGATTGTTTTATTAGGATTCCAGCTCCAAAGCTAATATATTTAAAAGTAACTAAACAATCTTTATTAGAATGCCATTTACAAACACAGACATTCCTTTAATCCTAATTCCATAAATATATATCCTCTTGAGACAAGCATCTTAGAAGAGTATTCCAAATACAATTAATTAGCTATTACCAGCAATATTTTCTCCCAACAAAGGGTCAGACTACACAGCATATGCAGTGAAAAAAGACAAGACAAATTAAAAGCACTCAGCAGCTCACATTAATGGGCTCCAACTCTAAACGTACAATTAAAATAGAGCATTCACATTTGCAAAAACTGAACTGTGAAAATCTATGGGGTTTGTCTCCAGCAGATTAGTCAAATGTCTGGGGTTTTGATTGTGGGGGAAAGGGAGTAGTGCGTTTGGTTCAAACCTAGACCTATTTAGCTAGCTTCTCTTTTCATGTAATTAGTATGAAGACACATTTTTGGGACCACCTAGAATTTTGAAGATGGAGTGAGTATTTAGGATCAGCATTTCTGGACAGAAAACAGATAAATCTACAAAATGGATAATTTCTTAGCTATTTGGAAATAAAAACAAAAAAACAAAATCATATAGAGCAGGACGTATTGTATGATATATCGTTATACCATACCTATCAGGGAGTATTTTTAATAATATGCAAAGATGGAAGAACATTATAATTTGAATATAGACTGAAGGTGTTTCTCACTACAGAAAGAAGAGAGGATTTTAATCAGCTAAAAGGAAGATAAACAGGCATCAGTTACTAGAACTTGCAGTGATTTCCAGTCAGACTGATGGAGCAATAGAAGACTGCTATTAAAAAAATAGTTACTATTACTAAAACATTTGAAAAGATGATGGTAGCTAATGACTTTCAAACTCCATTCTCTACTGATAGATTTCCTTAATGGAAATCTCTTCTCTATTCTCATAATACTTATCTTTGTAAATTAACTATCTTTGACATAGAAAGTTTGGTATACAACGCTAATTTTGAATCTATTAAACACTTCACACTGTGGATATACGAGATATACAATCATTCTGTCCACGGGAAAATTGTCAGAAATAATGCGAGTTCAGTGGAGCATGAAAATACAAGACTGGAAAGAAGTGAGACTTTCTTGCTTGACATCGAAAATATAGTTTACCAGAAGGCATACAAAAGAATATGAAACCATATATAAAAACTAGTAAATCTATGTCCTCCCGATCAAAAAATAAACATGCTTTTTTTCCCCCATTTACTGGAAAGTTTAAAAACTAAGCATTCTGAGTAGATCCAGCTTCAGTTTGGAAAATATTACACAATATTTTCCACTCCTTTTGAAGAAGGAAACTATTGCGATCAGTACTTGGTTTCAAACTCTAGGCAAAAAAAAAGTACGTGTATATATCTATAACATATATATATTACGCATTCATTCCATGGCTGATCACATAAAGCAAACTGTTCTCAATTAAAGAAAATTATTTCAAGACTGCATAAATTTAACAGAATAAAAGAGAGTCCAAAATGAATATCTTACAGTTCAAAGAACAGAATGATCTGTATGTGACTTTTCCATGGTTACTGAGTATACGACAGAAAACAGAGAAAACAAAGTGTATTAAGCAGGCATTGTTTAGGATGTAATCTATGTATATTAAAAATAGCTAAGAATATTAACGGAAATGCATCTAACTTCAGTGACCTTGGGTTCACGAGCTCTGCAGAAGTCACACATCTCAAATGTCTTAAAAATAAACAGGAATAGAGAGGATACCATGCTTATAGATGGCCCATTTTGTTCCCAATAGACATGTATTTTTGATGGACAACCAATTTCTGACCTTTATAGTGATTATCAGCTTCAGTGAAAAAGTCAAAATTTTCCCAGTTTTCAGTTGTGCTCTAAGGGCCTTCATCGTAGCACACTAATGAGAAATTCTGGGGGGCACCTTTTTGTTCTGGGTCTGTATATTGCTCAGCATAAAGGAGTGCCAATCTATAGCAGGGCTCCTCAGCGTTACTGCAGCGTGATGTAATCTCTTACCTGCACTGAACACTTGTGCTGTGACTAAAACCATAAGCATATGTTTTCAATTATAGATCAAAACTTCCACTGAAAATAACTTCAATACCACCTATAAAATAACATTTAGAATTAATTGATTAGATCTTTTCGTAATAAACCAGAATACATTTGTGGCTTCTTTGAAACAGCTTATGAATATTGTAGGTAACTTGACTGTTGGAATATTTACTGCATGAATATGTGGACTTAGTAGGTAGATGCAAGACAAGCAAATAACCAGGAAAGACAAGAGATAAGCCTCTCTGAAGTAAATAGCTAAAGATTAGCAATGAACATTCTATGAACAGGAGATAGTAAGATTATTAATAAGATGGATAGGCAGACTTTCTTTAAATGTTTTGGGTTTATTGTTATTCTAGACAAGGCTCTGTTTTAATAAGACTATATGATTTCTATACTTGTCACTTCTAAGAATCTCAACAGGAATAAAGTTTCCGAAACCAAACCAACCAACCAACCAAATAGAGACAAAATAGATTGGATTGCAGCCCAAAGCTTCAACTATGTAAGAGGATGCACTGTGAAGCTTCAACCCAGAGAGGTAAAAGCATTAAAAGGAAGAGATGAGTGATGATGTGCAGATGCGCAGCATCACCTGCAACTATGACAAGAACATCCTTGACTCTGTAATTGAAGACAAATGAATGTTGCTGCTACTGTAGCAGAGGCAGGGAGTAGGGGGGAAGTCGCTCTCCTGGGGCGTGTGGGTGGGGTGAGAAGGCATTTACTTCTGCAGAGAAAGAGAGGCACTGGGAAGATTAGGCAACTTGCCTTAGAGGAGGAATGATTACTTTTTCATGGTATATCTCAAATCAGAAAGGGTACATAAAAGGCTACAGAAGACATGGTCCTGGTCTGGCTTGAAACACAAGATTAAATAAGGGATTAACACTCGCTCTGTGTTTGTCAAAAGCAGGGAGAGACTCATGATTTTTGCAGAAATCCCCTTTGTCCTCTCCCTATATATCCATCAAAGGATAGCACTCCAGGACTGCAGTGGGTTCATGTCCAGTCCCAAATGATTTATAATTCTGTTACTTTGGTAGTCGCTATCCAAAACCAATTATTTTGTCTAAGGTATAAACCAAACCAGTACCTCACACTTGTCCACTGTCTTCAATCACATA
The DNA here is from genome assembly GCF_028858705.1 of Grus americana. Classification (NCBI taxonomy): domain Eukaryota; kingdom Metazoa; phylum Chordata; class Aves; order Gruiformes; family Gruidae; genus Grus; species Grus americana. The sequence continues at coordinate 52,512,473 of NC_072856.1, read as the reverse complement.
GCTTTCTAAACAAAAATATTGTCACACAGTAGAACAGTTTAACCAATTTATTATCTAAAGACTTAGGAAAATAATGGAAAGCATCTCACAACAACTCACCACCACCCAAAAAAAACGCTTTGGTGGGAAGACATAAGGCCACGTTGCAGATATATGTTACTCAGAGAATGAGTGATTATGTTGAAGTCATATCCTAACTTCTCTGCATATTGCAAGTAATTCTAAGAATCTGTGTGGTTCGCCTCATCTGATTTCCCATTTTGAAGATGCATCTCACTAGAACTGTAGGTAGGCAACACTGGGTCCAAAGGGAAGCAAATCACTTACTACAGAGTTTCTGTAATGACATGGTGGATTTGGTGTAATAAAATCTGGTTGAATAGGAATGTGCTCTTTTGAAGCTGGAGAAAGATGTGGTATTAGTGTAAATCTTCATTAAATCCCAGAAAATGCTGGGGGATGAGGGGGCTGAAGTAGCTCAGAGTTAATGGAGTTATTTACAATGTCAGTAATCTGTGCTGCTGTAATGTTGCCCATCAATATGTTAACAAGCAGTCACACCAGAGAAGTAACTTTGAATGTGACATGTTGTAAGGAGGAGGATGCCAAACCTAACTCTTAGCCAGACTTAATAAATGACAGCCAAAGGAGAATTGCTTAATGGGACATTTCTTTGCATAGAAGTCTAACACTTCAGAGAAAACGCAAATCTTGAGGAATTTACAAAAGGAGAGTAAAGTGCCTTCTGACCAGCTGGGGTTTTGATATCCTCTTGAAAGACTGTCACAGCAAACACTTTACATTAGAAGTGTATTGAAACTAAGGGTTCTAACATCTAAATAACCTAGGTTTCCCCTGTAAGCCCTTTACCTAAGAAAAATGAAAGAAATGAAGCTGTGCATGGATTACTGAGAACTCCAAGAACTGCAGGTGCCTGGTGCATAACCTGTACCCACAGCAAATATGTCACCAGATATTTTGAGGTGGGGGGACTATTGCTTCACATTCTGGGTTTGCTTATGAAATAGGGGCAGATCCAACAAAAGCATGGAGGAGACAAAAGGTAACAATTCTTCATTCTCTTTTTTAACTATATTTGGGTCATCATTATGGGTCATCAGATGAAACTAGCAGATGGCAAAGTCAAAGCAAACAAATGGCGGTCTTTATGCATAGACTGCGTAGTTAAACCTTAGTAGTTTCTTACCATGGTTTGTCATGACACTACACAGCTGCTATTGGCCAGTGCTGGAGATGGGATGCTGAGCTAGACGTACCCTAGTGTGTATCCTGTACCTCAATAAATCAGTATGGGACGAAAAATTTAGGAAAAACAGTAATGAAATGATAGAATTGCTGAGTACCCGTTACCAGTTAGCTCTAGTCCCAAGTCATACAGTTTACAGTGTCAGTTATGCAACTTCAGTTAAAAATCCCCACCTTTTTAGATTTATTGAAAATTTGTAATTTATTATTACAGATACTGGTTTTACTACCTGATTTTTCACAGTAGTATTTTATATCTGGTCTATGTTCATGGAATCATGTTTTTCTACTGTTTTTATAATCCATTTTATTTATTTTTTTTTCATTCATTAAAAGTAAGGGTAATCTTTCAAATCTTTCGTCAAAACATTTTCCTGGTCCTTTTAAAGAAGTTTGTAGTTGTAATGCTGCCTATATTAAGTTATATTGTATTGTATTATATGATATTATATTACATTATGCTAAGAGGTGCCTTCCAGTCACCTGATATAGTACTTGAAACTGATGGGAGTTTTTGTAATTTTTCTGAGGCGTTCCAAGTTCCTTCTGAACTCCAGGCTATATACCACCTGAGTCTGGAATATATTTTTCTTAATTTATCCATCTGTTTCAGGATTTTATCTTCTGTTATTTCAATTCATGGGAGCATCTTATCTTTTTAAATTTAAAAAAGTAGGTTCAAAATCAATAACCATACTTTTGTGAAGGTAAAGGGAAAAGGAAAAAAAGAATCTCTGCAATATTGTTCACTTCATTAAATCTCTTTTTTGCTCTATAGTAATTTAACAAATGCAATATCTTCAAATACGTCAGTAGAAAAAAAGTGGTGGAAATGAACTTACTAGTTTTCATTTATGCTTTTCCAAAATTGCCTCTCCCCCCTCATTTTATGTCGCACTTCTTTTCACTTACCTCCTTTTTGGTAGGCTCTCATCAAGAACTACAATGCATACCTTTAAGCTCTGCCATTTAATCACTTTTTTTTCTCATGTTTTTGCTTTCTTCTTTGGGGGTGGAAAGCAGATGCATGGCTTCTGCAACTATCAGGATGTACTCATGGTCTCCGTGCTGAGTGAAAAGTTTTAATTTCCTCATCTCTAGCTTTCAGAACATCTTGATTAGCTTCTCCTTTCTAAAGTCCCCTTCTCCAAAGTTTACAGTCAATTTTCAAAATAGTGAGAATTCACTTGTGAGTCTTCTGAAAAGGATTTTGAATTTAATTACACTGCAGTCAGTATTACTCAGAGGTTTAATGATACCATTATGTAGAACAGCCCTCTGTGTTTCTTGCAACAAATCTTAAAATAATTTCAAATTATTGCGAGTGAGGGTTAGGATCCAGAAGTCAATTCTTTGTATTGACTAGAAATTCCATCTCTGCTTAGCTTAAGCATTTAAGCAGATCAGAAATCGAAATAAACCCTTATTTCTGTTTTAATAGACAGTGTTGCTTCCTTTCCCCTCCGGACAGTGTTCATTCATTTTCCTTTTCCGCATCAGAAATGAAGTAACATCACAAATATTTTTATTGTTTCTCTTTCGTAGCCATGTAGATTTTTAACAATTAAACTTCTGAAAGTGTTGCTTGGAATAGTTGTTGTAACTGTACTGTAACTGAAGAAAAAAATAAACAAATTAATTTTCAGTGAAGAAATGAATACTAAATGAAACAGGGCTTAAGTTTAGCCAAAGATGTAACCCTAGAATTAGTAACACATCTTCACTCATATGCACTCTTTCAAGAAACGATCCATTTCCTGACAGAGTTGTACCACTTCCGTTAAGAGAATTATTAGGCTTGGATGCTTAGCATAACTTCTCCTTTCATGGTAAGACATTAAGTAGTTTTAGAGAGATAAAACTGTTGGCCAGAGCAGTTTCATACAAAAATGCTTTAAACAGCAAATTTACCTACCCAATCTCCTTTTCTAACAGTTGCCAAGCACAAAATGTTCAATTGTAGATTTAAAAAAAAAAATCACAGAGAATGTATGTAAACTAGAAACTAGAACTAATACTGTACTATCATTTCACACAAAAGCTGTTTCACGTCATGACTGTCTTTCACAGGGAGTCCTTCCCTAAATCGGTTTCTTGGTTTCCAAAATTTGATCCTCTTTTTCCCTTGCTGTGCAAATGTTCTCCATGGAGTGATTAAGGGGAACATTTTGTATCATCTGGCTTTCCAACATTTGTACTTTGAAAATAACACCTATTTCTGTAACAACTCAATGACCATAAGAAAGTGCCAGACGCCTCCAACTTTAGCTCCATAGAAACTACATTTCTCATATGCAGCTCCCCTTCAGAAAGAAAGAAAACCAAGTACCTCAAAACTGTGAAGCTACAGCACTCGTTTTCTTCTTTCTTTCTCTCTCATTTCCTCTCAGAAGTCTGTATACTGAGCATTTCAATTTCACCTCAGCTCTCAAACCAGCCTGGCACACCACCTCTTTTAGAACCAAAAAGGAAATGTTGTGACACTTTTTCTTAAATGAAGCCCAATAGTATCTTTCCATGTGGGTATTTCCCACAACATTTTTTCCTCCCTCTCTTCACAATTAGGAATGGCAAGTAAATACACATATTTTTGAACAGTTGTGTTGTGGGGTAGAGAAGGGACATCTATCTTTAGAACTCTCTTACTCCATGTTCCCAAACTTGGAGCACATGCTCAGCCCAAACATTGAACTGTTGGTTGATTGACCTGTCAGGTTGCTCTTATCGTACACATGAATATGAAAAGCTACTTTGAAAAAATACATTTACAATATGGAAGGAGAGTGGGTCTGCATCACCTCATAGTTTGTAATTGTTTTTACATTGAATATTTTTCCTTTTAACATTGGAGAGCTAATTTATTGAATGCACATCACACCAATAGTATCTTTTGTTCAGTGTCATAGCACACATAAAAAGGAGTATTTAAAATGCAAATAACATTTTCAGTCAGTTAAATTGCACTCAGGGCTGCACTTATAAAAGCACAGTTTACATAACAAGGGTGGTTTTACTTCTCCAAACTATAAAGGAATCTCTGACAGACCACTCTGTACTCCCTGTAGGTACATAGCCCATCATTGTTTCTGTACTTTCACATACCTGCTTTGGCTGCAGGCTCAAGCCAAATTTCCTCCCTCATCTGACTCTGTGACTGCCTGTGTTAGTGATTTAAATGGGACAACGGCAGAATCTGCGCACCGGCACATGACTATACGTACTTCTGACTGTTGGGATGCTTTCGGGAATGGTTGGGCCTGAGCAGTACTCTCCCAGGCAATGTCCTTGGACAAGTTTGCGGCTAGCATAGCTCAGTAACAGTTTGCAATCATATAAATTTGGTAGGCAGTATGGAAAAGACCACCCTGTTTTGAAGGGGAAAGAATTTAGCTGTGTGCATGCAAACTATGCCATGCTATGTCATGCCACTTGCCCTGACACCTAAAGAACGAGTCCTGATCTATTTTATTTTCTGGTACAGATGTAGCCTGTATGTTTACACCTACCTGCAAATCCTGTCTACCCTTATGGCTGACAAAACTCTGTCCTTTTACAAACAACCACCAGGCCATGTGATACTGCTTCAAAGACGAAGGTGATGGAGGTAATGAACTAGCCCACTATGCCTGGACCATTCCACTGAAGGTATTCCATTCCACTCTTAAATAAAGCACATGACCAAGTTTAATCCTCCACTGATCCCAAAAGTTCAGTTGAAATGAAAACTTGAGCATAGTCTTGTACTCATGGACTACTGACAGGAGGTTTAGGATTTCAGTGCAAGTATGGCTCTTTTGTCTGTCAAAAGGGAGATCCTTTCCAAGCATTCAGTAGGGCTGCTTTGCTGTTTCTGGATATAACATAAGAATCTCACTGCAAAAATATTTTAACACTGGAGAGATTGTTATGTAAAAAAAAAAAAAAAAATTTTTAATGGAATGACATTACTCCATTTCTTTTTCCAAGGTGCAATCAAATCAGCAGGTCCCTCAGTGATAACGATGAACTTCCAGTTCATGCAATAGTACTTTCCAAGCCCAGTCACAACTTACACCTCAATACACAATGTAATCACTGTGTCTTGCTATATGCATAGTTAGCAGCTACCACAATGGATCATTAACCTTGGTTTGATGGTTTTGTGTTATCACCTCATTCTTTAAAGCTATTTTAGCTGAAAATTTAAAAGGAGAAAGAGAAGGTTTCAGCCTGAGGCAAATAAGCAGATAGTCTGTCAAGCTATGAACATCTGAAACCAATACTATTAGCAACTACTGGATTCGTTGCCAGCTCCACTCAAACCGAGTGCTAGTAAGGAACAGAGTGGAATCAGATTTCAGTTTCTCTCTTCTGAGGCTGCCAGGGACAGTTAGTCCAAAGCGCAGGCTAGTAGAGCCACTGGATAAAATATAGTACTAGTCTCTTTAAAAATGTAACACCTGTGACACAGAATAATCAGAAGTAGTTGTTACTCCTTGTAAACAAGAATTAAAACTGACACTCCAGACAAGTTGTACAAAGGAGCCATTAGTTACAAAGATGCAAAAATTTAATTTAACAATGAACTTTATCAGTTTATTTTTGTATTTTCATTATTTTCCTTTCTGTAGTTCAATATAATGCTGATGTAACATTTACTGTCTCTGCAATAGAGAGGCTTCTAAAATCAAGTGACAAAAGTTAGTGCATCAATTATTTTTCAGTTTGAAAACATCTTCTGTGATCAGACTTTCTATATCTATAGTCTTGATATAATACTCTTGGAAAGGCAGTATTGCCTATATAACTGGATGCACATTTTCAGTGAAGTTATGTGTGTACCATATGCTACAGGCGCACACCTCAACAGAACATCTGCAGTGCTTTGTGGAAAACACCTTCAAAATTTTTACCTGGAATACTATGAAACCCTTAAGTAGTATTTTTAATTTCTGGGAAGAAAACCAATCCCAAAACCACCCTAAAAATGAGCTTTGGTATTTAAACAATTCTATAGTAGAAAGCTCCTATCAACTTTATATAGTTCAACTCAACTAGACGAAACTGTAGGAATGTGTAGAAATGTATTTGTACACATATATATATAAAATGCATGTACATATACACATACACAAAAAATATATAATACTGGAAGGTGATTAAAGGATTAACAGAAGATATTTTATTTCACTGATGTTTGATGTTCCAGAATCAGACTCTGCGTGAACAGAGCAGAGCTGTTGTATGTGACATGGCATTGCAAATTAGCATCTTGTCATACAGTGTCAAAGGACAGGAAGCAACAGCATTCAGAAGCAACAAGTCAGAAATCACTGTAAATAAGAAATGGAGAGAAAAGTGATTTGTGTGATCTGTCTCAAGAAAATGTTGACTGCTTTAGACAGACGTTAGCAGATTGCTTCCAAAACATAACAGACTGAGAGGCTTAAGTGAGATGAACAGGTCTAATATGATTCAAAACACACCTTCTTTAAAAATGAAATCAAAACCTGCTGTCAGGACACTGTGTCCCAGAGAGCTAATGGGGCCAAATGAAAACGTCCCAAGCAGTGCAATGGGAACTGGGGACGCAGATGTACCTACCCCTGCGCCTTCTCCCACCCGCGCCTCACAACACACCAAGGCACGCAACCCCCTAACAAGCACGTCCTGAGCCGGCATAACCGAGCGAGCTCCTCTTTGCTTTGTGACCTTTCAGCGATCACAAAGGTGGTTTTACCTTCCAGTAAATTCAGCCTCTGCAACCTCCCAAGACGACGGCTCCGCTCGCTGCCCTGCGGCCGCGCCGCGGACACGGCCTGCTGCCCCAACCCGGGCCGTCGGGCCCCCCAGCCCCGGCTAAGGGCGAAGGCCGCGTCAGGCGCGACCCGGGGCGCCTATCTCCCCGCAGTCCCCTCAGCGCAGCCCGGCGCCAGGCCTGCGCTCACCCGCCGCCCGGGGGTCCCGCCACCCGCGCCCTCGTTCTGTGTGGCCCTAGAGCCTGCGTGACCTGAGCGCGTAGCACGGCCGCGGCGCTGGCACCCCGGCGCTCGCACCCCGGCGCTCAGCGCTGGCCTGGCGGCGGACATACCGACGTGCAGCCGGTCTCCAGCTGACCCAGCCCAAGGAGGCGGCCGAGCTGTGCCGTGCCGCGCCGCACAGACGGGCTGCCGCTGTGGGCCCGCACACACTGCCCGCACCGTGCGGGGAGGCGGGGGTTTCAGCGGGCGGTCAGGACCCTGTGGGAAATCCGCCCCCCCCCCCCCCCGGGCCGTTCCTCGCTCCTCCCTGCCCCGTCGCGTCAGCCGGCGAGGGGATACCCTGCTCCCCCATCCCGCTGCCGCCTACCCCCCGCGGGGCTGGAGCTCTGACCAGCTCCCCCCCTACCGCCACTGCGAGTGGGGAAGCCCACGTCTGCTCGTGTCCGTTCCCCCCCGCCCCCCCAAGTACGATGGAACCGGCCCGTAACCCGAGGGAGGGGCACCACTGCCGCACCCTCAGATGATTGCCAGCCGCATTGGTCAATCAGCGCCTTCCATTTTCTCTAGGCAACGCAGCGCCCGCCCTCACGCGGGGGGGGAGTGGGAGAGGCGGGCGGGAATGTTTACAAACAAGATTAGGGAGTAGAGGGATTGGGGGGGAACCGGAGGGGCGGAGCCAACGATTGGCGTAGCCGCTGATCCAATGAGGGAGCGCGCCGCTCGGCGGAAGGAGGCACGTAGAACGTTCTCTGCCCAACAGCCGCTGGTGTTCGCGGGCGCGCGCGCCCAATGAGCGCTCGGTGGGGGGAGGGAGGGGGCGCGAGCGCCTGAGTAGGAGCTGCTCCTCACGGCGCCCCCTCCTCCCGTTTCGCTCAGCCTATCCCGGCTGGGCCGCGCTGGGCTCGGCTCGGCTCGGCTCGGCTCGACTCGACTCCCTGCTGTTGGGCGGGGAGGGCGGCCGGAGCTAGGGGGAGGGGAGCCGCAAGGACATGGGCTGGCTCTGAGGGCCGGGGGAGGGAAGACGACGTGCGTGTACCTCCCTGTATTTTAATAACTGTTTGTTGTTGGGTGGTGTGGGTTGTTTTGTTTTGGGGTATTTTTTATTATTTTCGTTTTCCCCAAGGCGGAGGGGAGAACAGCCGCCCTCCCGCCCCAGCGCGCCTGCATGGCTCCTCTCCCCCGGAGCGCCCCTGGAAAATAAAATCCGCCTCAGGCCAGGTGACGTCCCCCCGCCTCCGCGCTCACACACACGGGGAGCGGCAGAGGCGGGGGAGCGCCCGCCTGTGAGAACATGGAGGGACCCTCGGGCCCGGCGGAGGAAGGGGAGCTGCCGCTCCTCACTGTCAAGCACGAGCTGAGGAACGGTGAGCGGGGCGAGCCTGGGGGCCGGGGCGGCCGGGAGAGGTGGTGGCGGGGGGGCCATGAGAGGAGCGCTCCCGCCTGAGGGGAGGGGGGCGGAGGGGGCCTGGGCTGGCGGGACTTGAAGAAGAAGTGCTGAGGAAGGAGGTTCGAGTTGATCGGGACCAGTAGGGAAATCTCGGTGAGAAAAAAAAAAAAGAGGATGAGCTGAAAGAAATGGGCAGGAGCGTATGAGATGGGGGCGGGGGGGTCCCTTCTTTTATTTCTAAAAAACTATTTCAGTTGGACTCCTGTGTATTTGGCTCCCCTGTCCCACTTACCCAGTGGTATTTGACGCTTTTGAAGGGTATAAGGGATTGAAAATAAGGATTAGCATTTTTTTTTTCTTTTAATCGTGCGTTTGACTTTTATGGCTATGTCAGAATGGGGGGGTGGAGGGGCCTGTTTGTTACAGTCCTAAATGATGTCGTTTTATGTGACAGCTTTTCTCTGACCTCGGTGAAATGCCGGAATTGTAGGGAGGGGAATGTGCCAACACGTAACCGCAGAGTTATCTGGCTTTTCAGTCTGTGAATCTTCCTGTAGCTCAGTAGTTACTTGAAGACCCTCTGGAGAAGTAGTTGAACATGTGAAATATATACGACCTTTCAAGATACAGCAGAAATGCTCTGTCCTATGTTGGTTGTGTTGGGGAAGATCTTTAGATATTTTTAATAGGGACTCCACTTCTCAGAAGTTTCCAGGCAACTTGAATACCGCAGTAAATCTAGATTTTACTGTTCATTTCTAATTGCTTTTAAAACATAATCACGATGTATATTCTCTATGTTTATTAACAACGGAGGTGCTATTAACCCTGCCCTTCATTCCTTTTCTCTCTTTTTTTTTTTTTTCTTCATGATGAAATAAAAGTAAGTATGATGCTGTTCATCACAAAAGTTTGACAGAACCGCCCCCCCGGGTTGTTGTAGTTGACATTCTCTGATGGGCCGATGCGGAACGCAAGTGGTGGTGCTGGGTCTTGGGTTGGGTTCATCCTTCTGTTCCTCTGTCACTCGGGTCTAGGGGCTCAGAGGAGGTGCTCCAGCGGAACACAGCTATCACTGCAGCTTTAAAAAAAAAAAAAAAACAAGCGCTCTTCCTGATAGCTATGCAGAAACCAAAGGGACTGTAGTTTCCTTCTTTCAAGAAGCAAAAGAGCTGGTGGAAAACATACTTGTCTCGTTGGGTGTTGCTAGATTTCAGTGGGCAGGAGGAAAAGGGGCAGGGGGAAGTCAAACACATTTATTCTACGTATCTACCTAGCTATGTCTAGATTACTTTAGTAAAAGTTGAGGCAGCATGTGTCCCTGTGGGTTAGTTATCTAATGATAGTTTGAGGAATAAACACATTCATATAAACTAAACAGAGCTGTATAATACAGCATAATCAGCATCAAAATGAAAATTGCTTATCTTACAACTTTATAGATTCAGGAAGTACCGATACTTGGTTTTAATTTAAAAATTCTCAACCTTGTTTGTGTCTCTTTTAAGCCTCTGAAATTCAGCTGAATAGGAATTGGTTGCTTCTCCTCTCTTCATTCTCTTTTCCTTATTAAGTATTTAGAAAACTCTCCTTTCTGAAAAATGCTTTCTAGCAATGGCTTGTCTATTTCTGGAGCATTAGGGTGGAGGAGGGAGCTGCTCTGTAATGTACTCCTGGGAGACTCCTACTCCTGAAGGTGTCAATAGTGTCATTGCTATGCAAGACATATCAAGATACTGATTCAGAACTTGTCTCTACACAATGCACAGAGATATGATAATTTGAGGAGAAAAATTGCAGTCAGCTTCTGTTGATATAGAAATATATAAATAATCTATCAGATACTTTGAGTATTTTTCTTAGGTTTTTTTGTACTGGGTCCGGCTGTGTGGAAGCCTAGCTGCTGGCTAGGGTCAGCCCACCACAGTTTTAAAGTGTGCAGCATGATTATTTACTTTTGCTTCATTTTGGGAAAGAAGGTGAAGGGATGTGCCAGAGCTAGAACTGGAGCCAGAGGATCTTTGTTGTTCTTAAATACTGAGGTTGTATACCATGAATATCCTTTTAACGTGCAATTTGTTTAGATTCTAGTGTTCCCCTCCTCTCTGTGTTCTTTCTTTGATGTTTCGAGCTCTGTGACTAATTGAATGATTTAGAATTACATATCGAAAGTAGCTGTCAGTTGGCAGACGAAAAAGAGGTCAGTCTCCACAGTGCCTTGAAGGAATGTACTATTGTGGTAGAAATAGTGGCTTCTTTGAAAAGGGAGTGTCTCATTTTCATATTGCAGAAGTTGTTGCTCGAACCTCTTGATAACAAACTCAAAGTGCAAAGAATGATGTATTTAAATCAACTAAATGCAGGTGAACTTGCAGTTATACTTTGCATTTGCAATTACTTGGGTCTTGGAATTGCTCTAAAAATATTAAACGAATTAAGAGACACGCATTGATTACGGTCAAGTGAGCATACTATAAAACTTGAATTCAAGATGAAATGAGTATCTTCAAGAATGAAACAGGTGATTGTTGTTACCTTTAGGCAAGTATTGCAGCATATGAAAATGCATAGTTAGAGCACATGCAGTGCTATTTCTACACGGTTACCAGCTGGTTGTTAACCCTATCATACCATGGTTTGACTTCTTTTAAACTTTGACTTTGAAATTACAGTGCTGGCTTTGATATGTAGGTTCAACCTTAATTTTAGCTCTATATCCCATATTCTCAGGGCCCTGAAACTCCCCTGTTGTGTGACCAAAAAGTAATTGCTGAAAAAACATCACTTCATAGGCATGTAGATTGGGCCTGTGATAGGGAAGGAGCTGTGGTGCATAACACTTGAGTGCCTCTGTGAGATGCTATGTGATTTTCTGTATTAGAAATTTTGGGCACTGCTCTGTGTACATATATTTTATTTTAATGATGCAAAGAATCAAAATGTCCCCCTACTGCTGGGGAAACTGTAAGCATGCGTGTACTTCCATGATTGTTCCTTCAGTTGATTATTTTGCAGATTAGACACAGCAGTGACTTTTAGAACACATTTCAGTTAATAATGATTTTTCTCCTAATATAACCATGTTTTTTTTTTCTTTTCCTGTCACACAAACCATTTCTTCCTCGATAGACACCTCACAATTCAGCCACTTCAGAAGAGTCACCGTCTTTCTTTTCTCACTTTGGGAAGGAAATGAGTTTTTGGGGAAAGTGGAATCACCTTTTCTTTTCAGGAAGTAGAAGAAAAAATATGCCAAAGATTAAATGCTAGGAAGTGGTGACTGTCTGATTCTCACTGAAGCTCTCTAGTGAAAATAATAAGAAAATGAAATTTTCTGTAGCATCTGTTTATGGAATCTTGTAAAGGAAAAGTTTTTTGTCTGTTTTTTGGGTGTGGGGTTTGTTTTGTTTTTTTTTTTTTTTTTTAAAGGCTAACCTCAGAGTTAGTACCACTTCTAATCTTTTTGGAGACCTAAGAAGTTAAATATTCTTTACAGTGAAAAAGAATATTGTAGCCTCTTCACACTTTCTGTTTCCTGGTAATGCCATGGAACTGAACAGTGGCAAATGTAAAGCCTATTAGATAAAATTTTTTTTGAGCTAGGGAAGGATATGGGCAGAGAGGGAAAGACTTGTGATGAAGGAAGCTAAGAAGGAAATAGAACTGTTAACAGTGAGATTTCCCCCCCACACACCTCCTGTTGGCTTCTGTCATAGCTCTTATTCTTGGGGAAAAAAGTAGAATAAGGATCAAAGGATCCTGAACCTTCAGTGTATGTGACTAGGTAGGAGTTTGCCCATCTTGCAGCATGCATGTGTGCTCCTTGCTTTGCCCAGTGAGAGGCAGAGATTAGCAAAACTGGGCTCTTGAAGAGAACTTGTAACACCTTCCATGAATGTATGGGTAATAGGCTGTATATATGTTGTTTGTTTTGCTTTAAGACATTGTTCTTTTCCTTCTGGCAAGTTTGTTTTGAAGAGGGTACTGGTTTCATTTTAATGCTGTCACAAACTTTGGGCTAAAGAATTTTCTTTAGTTTGCAATTTGTCTGATTGTAACACATGACATGTGAGAAGGCATGTACAGCCTAGAAGTCAATGTAGCAATGGGCTGCAGCACTCCAGAGGCAGAAGAATTTTGAACTTCCATGTGAGTCAAATAGTCTAACTTGTAATTCCATATGAAACAATAAAAGGCTTCAGACAATAATGGACTATTTGAAGGCTTTAATATTGCAAATTCTTAGTTGCCCCTTCTTGAATGAGAACTTAACTAGAATGGCTTTATTTCTGAACTGTAAGGCATTGTGGAAATTCCTATGGCTAAAAAACATGATGAATCATGCATTAAATAGAATATTCAACCTTTGCTATGGAGCTACACCTGGCATCTGTACAGTATTCTGTGTTTTATTTTTACAGAAAACAATTTAAAAAGTATCTTTAAACTTTAATAAGAACACTTCCTTTTAAGATAGATTTTTTTATTTGACTCTACTAATTCTGTATATTGTTCAGAGATGAGGAGATATTAATAGTTGAATATTTAAAACTTGGATTGGTTTTACGTCTGCTTTTCTCTTTTGAACACTAAAATATGTCTTTTCATTACTGTGGGGAGTCTAAAGAGTGTTTTTAAGAGAGTAAGTTTATGAATCTTCTTAATACAACTTAAATCTCTTAATTTTACTCTTTATAGTATCAATACTTTTTAAAAGTGTTTTGTAGTCTAGGAATTTATTGTTATTTATCTTCTGGTAACTTTGATTATGATAGGCTTTGATTATGAAGGAGGAGAATGACTGTTGATCTTCTGTGTTGTGTTTTTTGTTTTGGTCCCCTACCCCCAGGTTTTGGAATCGTAACACACACAGCTAAAATGATCTGTAAAAGAGTCTGGTACCATTGCTCATTTTGCTCTCATTGCCTCACTGATATTCTCTAAAATGTCTAATATGAATAAGGACTAGTAGTTGCAGTCTCCATTGTCAGCCTGTTGTTTAGCTTTGTTCCAATGTGTTCTAAATGTGATGGTTTAAAAGCTCATGCTGCGTTCCACAAAAGACTTAGACTTATAAGCCACTTTAATGCACGGTGGGATTTTATTCAAGAGGCAATTCAGAAAATACTTGCCAGAGTTGCTTAAACATATGAGAGAGCCTGGATATCTGAGGGTGTGATTTGCAGCTATATTCTTCATGTAAATATTTCTGTTGGATCCCCTTCATTAATTGGCATCATTTGATATCTTATGGTAAACATTCGTTGCTTCTTTTTTTTTTTTTAACCATTATACAATCTTAATGATGAGGTGTAAGCTCTGCTAAGATTTCTTTACTTCTGACTCATTCTGTAGATAGGCAGATGACCTGGTTTATGAAGGACTCGCTCTTTACACAGTCACTTTATTTGGTTTTGTGTTTTGTTTTGGGATCTATTGTGACTGCTTCCCCTTCCCACTTTTTGTTGACATCTATAAATATTTTATGCTGCCTTGAACAGATGGTTATAAAAGCTTTACCTGAGAGAGGATAATTCCGAAGTTTCCTGGTTAATGTCTGCATAAACTAGTATGTAAATACCTGCCATCAACATGTAAATTGCTCTGCTTTTGTTGATAAATTAATCTGCATTCTGTTACTTTTAACATTGTGTCCAAAGTGCCTGTGACTGAATACAGCATATTTTTTGAAGCATTGTACTGATTTCTGATGATAGAGAAAACCAAACCTGATTCGTATAGTGTACTTAGATATAATTTCTTGTTTGAAAAGGAATGCACAATCTTTAGATATGTTATTTTGATCTGTCTGTTTCAATTCTGTTCAGCATTAGATTGTCTATAGCAACTTTATTCATTAGCATCTTGCCTAATTACATTTTTGGGGGTTTTTTGCTATTATGTGATGTATAGTGTCACTGCACATGAAGTTTCTAGCTAACCATGGAGGTGCTGCTAGGTTGAATCTTGGTGACCTCATAGTGATTCATCTCACAGTAATGACAAACCTCATAGCAAAATCGCCTCTGTAATAGCAAAAGAGTTAGTGCCGGTAAATGCAAATGGATCTTAACATGGAGCGTTTTCCAATTTAGACTATTGTGAGTCTAAATAGTTAATCTCAGATGTCTGCACTTTTATTTCAACTTCTGATGTGCAGATGATAACTTTGGTGCAATAGTCTTCCACAGCTTCAGCCTATTTTTATAATGGTAATAAAAGTTTCCTGTCATGTTCCCCACAGTATTTAATGCTTCTGAATTCCTGCATGATGTATTCTGCTTAGCTAGTACTTCAGAGGTCTTTGTCATCTTTGGCTGTGTAAAGTTTTGGCTTCCAGGCTTTCTAGAATGGGATCTGCAGCTTTGAGATCTTGATTTTTTTTTTAATTTTTTTTTCCCCAGTTCAGATGGTCTTTTCCTTAAGCATCTAATATTGCAGAGAATGAACAGTTGTCACTCCAGTTCTTAATTGTGATCCTAGAGTTCAGAGTAACATGAATTGCATTTTCTCTTCTTTGATGTGAGTTCAGAACTGTGTGCATGTTTTGGTTTTGCTTCAGATTTTTTTTTTTTGGCCTAAGAAAAATGCAGGTAGTCCTTGAGATAGTATGCTTTTAAATTCCATTTTAAGTTTGTAAGATAGTTCCCTGTTCTGATTAAATGGTACTCTTACTCAGTGACCTGACAATTACTAGTTGGTGATGGTCTGTCAGATTTCAAGGGCTGTGGAATATTTTTCACTTCCCTTCACAAATAGTTCTCAGTTGCTGTAACCAGTTACAATCAAAGTATAGTATTATATATAGCAGAAAAACAGTATAACATGCTAGATGGATTTTCTTCAGCGTCTAACAAGTAATAGTTGTGTGGTTTCTGTTACGTGGTGGGTTTTTTGTTTGTTTTTTCCCAGAAGGGAATGTGCTAGTTTTGCTTAATTTCAATGAAAAAACACCCACTCTTCACTCTGAGTAAGGGATAATCTCAAGTTTGTGTTCATATAACTTTGAAAACAGCATCTGTTCTTTGTTACTATGACTTAAAAAAGTAGATCTTAGGTGAGTGGGGACGGGCCGTTCTCTGAAGTTACAGGTTAGAATCAAGTTGATCTTGGTACTAGGCATTGGACACCTAAATATTTTAAATATTTTAAATAAGTTTAAATATTACAGAATGTTTCCTGTCCTGTTTTCCTTCTTGTGTTCTCTGTTCTGCTTTAAATTGTCTGAGGTTCATTTTTCTGCTCAATAAAACAGCAGAGCTGGTCTCACGTTGCAGAGAATAGCAGAGACAAGTTGCAGTTTTCAGGCAGATCTTGTCTTTGAAGGTTGCTTGATCTAGTTCAGTAGAGGAAGCTCTATTTTTGTCCATCTGCTTCAGAACCTGTATGCAACAGAGTCTAGAAACAGAGGACACAGCACATTTTAACTTGAAAACAACCACTGTTGAAATATTATTTCTTAAGATCATAAAAGTACAATTAAAAGCAAATAGTCATTACAGAGTACCAGCTTGCACATTTCTTAGTTCACAGTTGGCCGTCTGAAAGTTTGGGTATAGTGCAGGTGACGGTGATGTCTCTTACATCATCTTGAGATCCTCCATCAAGCAGCAGTACTTTGCGCTGGTTACCAGAGTTAAACAAACTGTCCTACTTCCAGGAGGCTGAGAACAACAATGCTGATCTCTGTGCATTGGTGTTCCTGCATGTGGAGGTTTGTCTTTGCAGTGGGAATATTTCTTGATGTTTGCTTTCCTTTTGCCTTCAGAGGTGATAATTGTGACCAGTACCACTGTTTCCTCTTTGTTTTTATGGATGCCATGATATATTTCCCTTTAGTCTTTGTGTCTGAGTTGATCTGTTGCCCTCAGCTGCATACGTTTCTTACCACGTTGGTCCAATGCTGATTACAGTGGACTGCAGTAGAAAATCAGTAAATGGAAGCTTTTCCTAATTGTGCACCTATGCAGTTAGTTTGTCTCCTAGAAGATGCCATCAGCTTACTGGTTTTTTTCATGACGTACCACCATCCTTTGTACTGCTGTCTCATGTGTAGCTTTGAATAATTTGTGGAGAAATTCTCGTCCTGTTGACTTGGGCAGTATTTTCTTCCTGTCCAAGCTTAGTTCTCTTCCTTGTTACTCTTCAACTGATGCATCAACAGACTTGAAGAAAAAAGGGCATGGAAAAGTAAATTTTCTGTTTCCAAAACTGCTTTCCTTGTGCTCAACTCTAAATTTAAGAGCTTTCCCAAAGCTGCTGTTTCTGAATGGCATCTTTGCATACACTGAAATGTTATGGTACTATTTGCTAGAAATACTGCTAGCTAGATGCTAGCAGTATCCTGTTGCACCCTTGACAGATACATTGTCTTCATGCAGATTGCACAGGCAGTTGTTGGGTCAGGTTCTGATACCAATCCTAGCATGATGATATCTGTGAGGTAGGAGAAGCCTTTCATTGTTCTGTCAGTGGTAGAAGTAGTGGCCTTCTTGTTGCAGTCCTTTAAATCTTCTCAAACTTGGAACAGTTGTCTTGTAATTGCAGAAAGCATTCCTTGTGAAAGGTCCTCCAGTAGTGCTCATTTGGGTTGCTGGGAGTGACTGGTGAACAGAAGAACTGATCTTTGAGGATTTACATTCCTGAAAGCATATCGAAGGAAGTGTCAGCATGACGACTTTGGTTCTGGAGAAACTGTGCCTCATTTCAATTAAAACATTGAAAAGTACTGTGCCTGGATTCAGCAGGTGAAGACAAAGAGCTACTCCAGCAGTGTCATTGGAAAGAATGTGGCACAGACACAAGCTCTTCAGCTTGCTTTTCTTGGGGTATGACTTCACAGATGGACTGAGTGCAGCAACTGAGGCTGTTGGAGCAAGCCATTGCCAGCCGTGGCAACATTGGGAGAAGCACTTTCTGGGAATTGTTAATCTTGTAGCTTTGAAGATTTGTTATTTTTTATTTTTATTTTTTTGTAATTAAGGATAATTCTACTTCTTGCTTTATAGAGAGTAATCCTGAGAGAGACTGTGTATGTCTCAAGTGTCCTGTCATACCTATGTGATATGCAGTACCTTTTAGCTATCTGATCTTGCAGGACGGCTTTTTTCCTCAGTATAATACAAAAAGAATGCGGTGGGACTTGTGGTGATCTTATGCTTATTTGTGATGTAGTTTTCCCCTTTTACTATGAAAATAATATTACAATATCCTTCAATACTTTTTTTTTTTTTTTAGGATAAGGCAATTAAACATCCCAAATTGGAAGTAAAAATGGGATTAAGTGCAAAATTATGGCTTATATTGAAACAAGTACATAATAATTCAAACTAGGTATCAATCAGCTTTTACTGTGTAACTTCATGAAAGTGGGAAAGGTTTTACTAGTGTTACTGAACGTGGAATACAAGTTAAATTGAGTTTATGGCACAGTTTAGATTAATGGATTGAGTTTAAGACTCGATCTCTTTTTAGGACTGTAGCCAGCACTACAAATCTTCAGTGTGTTATTGGAGATGCAGTGTTTCTCTGTTCCACTCAACCTTCCTATTCAGTTCCAAGAATATGGCAGGATTAAATAACTTTTGCTTTTTAGAAGTGTGTTTAATTGAAAAGCCTTCTGCTGACAGATCTTAAAGGATGTGAGGTGGTAAAATCTTTCTGGAGTACTCCATAATGGAAGATCCAAATCAGTGGATTTATTAGTGAAAAATTTCTTCCTGCTCTGAGTTCAGCACTTACTTAGCTAGTATCCAGAGAAGTTCTGTATACTGAATCTCTTCAGTGACATCCACAGCTTCATTAAAACTGTGGGCACTCTGGCCCTGGTCTCTTTAGGATAGCCCCTGACTCCTGCTGGCCCTGGCAGGAAGGATACTGTTTTGAAACTGCATATGTGAGTTTGAGTACCATCCTCAGTACTTGTTAAGAGTAATATGTAATATTAAGTTGCTTCAGGACAGGCTGCTTTCTGACTGTGACATGATGTATTGTAATTCTATAGACACTAACTCAGTCTAGATTTGCCTTACCTGCTATTACTCCTTTCTTGGCACATAAATGCATCTTCCTTACTGCTGATTTCAGCAATGACTGTGATGCAGCACTAGCAACAGTATTTGTTCTATTTGCAGTGAAAATAATACAGCAAGCTGCAGTTCAACTCATGTGGTGGATATTGCCTCATTGATTTGTTAATGATTCTGGTACTGTCTAGCCTAGTACCTGTTACTGAAATGGAACTGATCACAAAAGTAATGTTTCTCTCATAACAATTTCATTGTGCTGTGTGTTTCATGTGTTGATTTTTTTTTGTGTGGGTTTTTTTTACGTGTAGTATTAAGATAGCTTGTAGATTCCCTCAGATTTGCAAAAATCATTGTTATGTGTACTTCTGTTTGTACAAGAAAAAATCCTGAAAGCTCTTTTAGATTTTCTAATCTCCCAGTAATTTCAAGTGGTCTCTCTGCACTTATTCCAAGTTTGATTAATCCTTGGTAAAGATGAATGATAAAAATTGAAAGTAATATTTTAGATGAGATTTCATCAGTGCCTTGCATGAGAGCACTAATGTTACCGTATCCCAAGTAGATGCACTTTGTGTATGTGTACAGATTCCTGGAATTGTTGGAATAAGTAATGAATTTGCTTTTTCATTTATTTAGCATTTGGACTTTTTATACTTGTTCCTCCTTTGCAGAGAGATGTATTTCTGAAGCTTTATGTTTCCTGTTTGAGTTGTTACTGCAGTTCTGTGAATGGAGACTAACTACACATTTGAATAGTTAATTCAGAAATCACACTGTCTTAATAAAGTTTCTTAGAAATACCAAGCCACCTGAGAATTTGTGTGGAATGGACTAAGTTAACTTCAGCATCTATCAAAGAGTTTTCTTCTTTTGGTTAAGAGATTTTTGTACTTGAAATCTGTAGTGCTGCTACTGAAAGCTTCTTGCACGTCTTTCCTAAGCATTTTTTTTTTTTACTAGCCTTTAGACATACAGTTTGGCTTGTAGTTGCTCTGAGAGGTACTCTTTTAGCAGCCATGCCAGCTTCTGCTGCTTGATGCTACATCCTTAATTGTGCTAGTAAAACTGTTGATGCAGCTGCACATTAAAGTGCATCAGGGAACTGAACTTGGTGAATCACAGAATGGTTTGGGTTGGAAGGGACCTTAAAGATCATCTAATTCCAAGCCCCCTGCTATGGGCAGGGACACCCTCCATTAGACCAGGTTGCCCAAAGCCCCATCCAGCCTGGCCTTGAACGCTTCCAGGGAGGGGGCATCCACAGCTTCTCTGAGCAACCTCTTCCAGTGCCTCACCACCCTCACAGGAAACAATTTCTTCCTAATATCTAAATCTACCCTCTTTTAGTTTAAAGCCATTACCCCTTGTCCTATCACTCCATGCCCTTGTAAACAGTCCCTCTCCAGCTTGCTTGTAGGCCTCCTTCAGGAACTGGAAGGTTGCAATAAGGTCTCCCCAGAGCCTTCTCTTCTCCAGGCTGAACAACCCCAACTCTCTCAGCCTGTCCTCATAGGAGAGGTGCTCCAGCCCTCTGATCATCTTTGTGGCCCTCCTCTGGACTCACTCTAACAGCTCCATATGTTGTACTGGAGGCCCCAGAGCTGGACGCAGTACTCCAGGTGGGGTCTCACAAGAGTGGAGTAGAGGGGCAGGATCACCTCCCTCGACCTGCTGGTCACACCTCTTTTGATGCAGCCCAGGACATGGTTGGCTTTCTGGGCTGCAAGCACACGTTGCTGGCTCATGTTGAGCTTTTCGTCCACCAACACATCCCCACGTCTTTCTCCTCAGGGCTGCTCTCAATCTGTTCTCCCAGCCTATAGTCGTGCTTGGGATTGCGCCGACCCACATGCAGGACGTTGCACTTGGCCTTGTCGAACTTCATGCAGTTCGCACAGGCCCACCTCTCGAGCTTGTCAAGGTCCCTCTGGATGGCATCCCTTCCCTCCAGCGTGTCAACTGCACCACACAGCTTGGTGTTGTCAGCAACCTTGCTGAGGGTGCACTTGATCCCACTGTCCATGTCACTGACAAAGATGTTGAACAGTGCTGGTCCCAGTACCGACCCCTGAGGAACACCACTCATCATTGGAATTAATAATAATATTCTTATGGAATAAGAATATGCAAACTTAGTTACTCTTTTGCCTTACTGCTTCTAACCTGGATCATTTCAATGAGCAGCTTTGTTGAATGGCCTGCAGTCATATTGATGCAAATGGGTGGATAATATTATGATAGGAATGAAAGACAGGAAAAATGGTAACTGCTTAAGACTTTTTTTTTTAGCAGCTTATAAAAGAAAAAAACCAGACCACCAGAATTCCTTTTTTAAATAGGGCTCTTCACTTCCCTGCTTAGAAAAGTGTCTATCAGACAAAAAAAAAACCCTCAGTGGTATAGATTTGTATAAACATAGAACCCCTTCCTCCCAAACTCCCCAACAAATGAAACAACTTTGTAGCAGCTTTGATTTTTCCAGACTTGTTAGTTATGTAGACTCAAGATCTTTCCTGCTCAATAGTAGTGGAGAGTCCTTATTGGTTTAGTAATCAGGTGTTAAATGCATGAATAGTTATTGGAGCTCTGCTTATGTCATCCCAAGCACCATGTAATTCAAGAACATGAGAGTATTTGGGGTGCTAGGGCTAAGGGATGACCTGATTGCTGTCTATAACTATGTGATTAGAGATTACAGACAAGGTGGAACTAGACTTTTTTCAGAAATGCCCAGTGATAGGATGAAAGATGGTGTGTACAAGCTAGATGGGTTTCAGTTATTCTGTGATTTTTATACCTCCAGGAACACTGACAGCAGCAAGAAAATTGATCTCCCTTGCTTTTCAAGTTAAAAAGAATACAGAATGCAACTGGAATGTCCTTTTAGTACTGCTTATTTTGTTTATCTGCTAACTTGTTTTTACTGAAGCTGTAGTAATATGTCAGAATGATATTTCAGTGTACTACGTATCTGATGTGAATTTTTTTTTCCTTCAGCAAATTTGACAGGCCATGCAGAGAAAGTTGGCATTGAAAACTTTGAACTCCTGAAAGTTCTTGGAACCGGGGGTAAGATGCACTATTTTTCTAAGTTGAATGTTAGAAGTACTCAAGTGTAGTTTTGTTTTCTAGCTGAGGTTTTAGTAATTGGAACATTCTTTAGGAAGATGTATCAGTTTTGTATCACATAGCATAACTTTCTTCACTTTTTTCTAAAAAATATTGTGCAAAAGTGGAGGTCACATGTTCTAGCTTTTGAAGATGCACTTTTTCAAAAAATGAGGAAAAAATGGCTTGACATTTGTGACAATTTAATAGAGTTTGTGAAAAATCTAATCTAAGTTAAGGCATGATCTTGATAATTTCATTAAATTTTCAGACTACGTTTTCATGAATTTCCAGAAGAAAATCCCATAATGTTAGTACTTATTGAATAGAATGCTCCAGTCTTTAACTATATGTTTTTGAGTTGGCATTAGCTCTACTAGTCTTCTGTCCTCTTCAAATCCCAGTAATTTTTAAGTTGGAAAATGTTGGAGACTTGTAGGATTGCTGACTGTGACCAACAAAAAATCTTTATTTCCCCTTTTTTTCAAGGGACACACAGAGGCCCATACACAGACTAAAAGTAATGGCTTTTATTCTTCTTAGTGTTTTTACACTTTTTTTTTGTTGTCAGCATTAATATTAGATGCAGTGTTGAGTAGATTGGGGTAATCAAGAAGGTGGACTATCATCAAGGCCTGTAGAAGTTATAAGTTATGATATTTGTGTGTTATCAGCCATTAATGGCTAACAGTGAGGCTATAATTGCACAAGCTTCTACATCACTGAAAAGAGCAAAGGTTTTTGATTTCTCCTATTTAGGCATTGGCATCATACAGATTTTTTCATAAATTCATTAAGCCATTAAGTCACTTGAGAGTATATTTTTCTGTTTCTGAAGGAAATTTTTTAAAATTTAAACTTAACAGGCTTAACGGTTCAACCCTTGCTGTTAAATTTCAGTAGTTGATGGTAGAGACAAGGAAGCCTTGATATTTGTAAATATGTTGCATATTCATAGGTAGAAGCAGCTATGCTGTTCTGAAGTGGTCAGTATTGGTCTGAGTGGGGTTGCCAAAAATGAAATTACCTATAATTATGCATTTATATGAGAATGTCTTTCTCTCCTGTTGATGGAAACACTGTCTGGATTTTTAATTGTATGTGTATGTGTGTGCATGAAAACCAGTTTCATACCTGAATTTTTTCCTTTTTCCTTACCACTGCCATTAGTCTGAGATCACCTTAATATTACAGCTGTTGCATTTAGAATACAAAGTTAGTTTTGATGGTTTCATAAGTGTCAGTTTTCAAGTTCAGACTAGCAGTAGCCTGATGTCCTCCTACTGTCCTTAGGCAGTACCTCTGAAATACCCCTTTTACTGCTGTTAAACTCTTGTCTGTCATTATTGCCTTCCATGCCCTCTCCGTGAACATTAGCCAAATTTCTCTTAGCCTGGGATACTCTTAATCATAGCAGGTAGCTCATAGGCTCATAGTGCAAAGCTATCCTATTCACTCAAGTTAACAGGGTAATTTTTATAAGTGACCCCTTACAGAAAAGTCTGCTTCAGTAGGTTGACAATAGGATTGACCATGTTTGTATGTGTGAAAGAAAAAAAGCTGAGGCAGCATGCCTGCCTGTCTCCTGCTCTAGTAGTCAGGTTGCTCCAGAAACATCTTCTTAGTAGACTTCACACTATTTCAAGAACGGACTAAAAGATTCCTGCTAACTTTAGGAATCCAAGGACACCTCCAGGCATTTGTAGGAAGAGTAGTAGGGTTTTTTTGTCAAGGAAAAGCTTGTTGTACTTTTTTTAATATGTAATTTCAATCATAATCTGGGATTCTTGCTTTGGAAATCCAGACCATCGGGGCAGTCAAGAAGCTTTGTTCAGTCCTAAGTGTATCACAGCTAAGACTAGTGCAGTAGGTGTGTCCGAGGTTGTTGCTTGCCAATTACTGGACAGCATTAAATGCAAATGACCTGATCACAACGGAGCTAGTTCTGTTTGTTTTTGGGGAAGTGACCATCTGTGAATTTGGAGTGACATGGAATCACTGAAAACAGGACTGGAATGGACTTGAAGATGTCCTCTAATTGCTTGGCCCAAGACAGTCAGTTATACCTCCATCATCCCTGATGACTATTTGTTCTTAAAAGTCTCCACTAGTAGAGATTCTGCAACCTTCCTAGATGTTCTTGCTGAGGATGTTTAATTTTGTAGCTTGAGAAGCATTCTGGGGATTGCAATAAACCAAAATCCTCTCTTGTTGTTGCAAGAGGCTTCTGAAAGAACTTTATTTCACAATAGAATATACCTGTGTTAAGGCATTTTTTCTGTAAATATCATCCAACAAAGTTTTGATGCAGCTCTAATCTAAACTGTTTTCACTTTCAGTGTATTTTTAATTGTTATGGTCAGAAGAGTTTCCATGTCCTTTTCATTGACTTGACAGAGTGGAACAGAAACTGAAGCAAAGTATTGGCCATTTGGCTGAGATGATCCTGAAATGTTCTACTGTGAAATAAATTTTTGTGGGTGTTGGGCCTACTGTTACAGAACCACGGAGAACTTGTACAAATTGACTCTGGTGCTACTAGTTTAACAACATACAATCCCCTCTGTAAAAACTGAGCTTTTTGAAAGTTCTAGAACTACTTTGTTGATAACAAGAATTATTGTACAAGCACTCCATCTTAAATATGGAAAACCAATTTAAATATCTGTAGACCTTGCAGTATCTGCTGCATGTGAAAAGTCTGGGGCTATACATTCAGTTATTTAGCTACCTTCCTTACTTTGTTTTTCCTGTGCAATGTACCTTGCTCTCTTTCCCCACAACTTTCATAGCAGAGAGATTATTTTTCAAAAACTTCATAAGACTCTAACCACCTGTTTGCATGCAAACTTTGCTACAAGACCTTAACTGTGTTGTGTCATGAGTTGTGGGGTCCTGTTTAGGCCTGCAGCTTCTTGTTCTCATACTTGAATTAAGGTTGCAGGAGTGAGTATGACTACTGTCTTCTCAGTTCTTTGTACCAGAATATATGTTTAATTGGGGGAATGAGAAGGAGGATAAAGAAAACTGTCTATAATCATAAAAACATAAGAGCCTGCTATTCCAAGTATTTCTGACTTATTGCAGACTTGTCTGCAATGTACTGTACAAAAGTAAGGCCTCATTTAGAACTTGTACTCTCTTGTACAAAACTACTTGTTTGCATTTCAGTTGTTGTCCTTAGGCTTGCTCTCACAAAAAATGAGGAAAAAGTTCAGAAGGTATTTGCATGCCTTCTGTATTGATAACTAAGAGTCCAAATTATCTTGTTCTGTAGTTTTTAGTCTGTTAGAATAAGAAAGGAGGCTATTTTCTTCAATGTATATCTAAGCATTTTTTTATCTCTGTCCAGCTGGTAAACTATGGTGAAGCTAAATGCCCTCCCTCTAAACAGTAACTGCCTGTTGGCTAGATTGCAAGTTGCAGGTGCTTATTAGATGCCTATTTTTTTTTCAGCCAGAAATAAAAAAAGTGATAATTTCATGATTGCAGAAACTTGAAATATTTCAAGTATTTTTCAAGTGGGGGGGTGTGTAGTTTGTTTGTAGTTTGTTTTGGTTTGGGTTTTTTTCCTTTCTTTTTCCTTAAGTTTTAATCAGAGTCTATGGGGAAGGCAGGGTCATTCCTGAAACCTAGAGGCCTCTCCAAACTGCCCTTGTATCTTCATTAGTGACTTGCCCCAAAATTATGGGCAGGATGATAAGAGAGAATCGTGTTTATTTGTTTTTGGGGTATTGGGTTTTTTTGACAATTTTGAGAACTTCATAGAATTTACTAGTGTAAAAGAATGGAAGTCGAAGATGGGGCTAGGGGTTGAGGTCATCTTAGACAAATTGATTAACAGAGACAAAAGGGATACTGTTGCTTTTTTGGGAACAATTTAAAGAAAAATGAGGAAGAGGGCATCTGATGGCTTCTGTTTACACATTCCTGTGTATTTTTAGGCTAGAGCTGTCTTTACTCTGTCAGTGAAGGCCTTATCCTGGTATTGAGCTTTTGGGTATTACTGATACTACTGTAATAGAGCTAATGTTAAATAAAAGCTGTGATGCTGTTTTAAAATTCTTCATTGTGGAGTTATGTGGCATACAAGGTTTTTTCAAACTGATACTTAAAGGCTCTACAGTAATGCAAGGCAGAATATATTGAAGCCTCACGGTCATATTAAGTGGTGACTTGTAGATGCTCTTTTAACTAATTACAAATTTTAAATATAGTTTGCTATGAAGCAACTGGAATAACTAAAGATACTCAAAATATGTTAAATTAAATGATACCTTGCTTAAGTGTATGTAATTGTGGTAGTTTTATATAAAACTCGGTGGTGTTTTTTTTTTTTTCCCCGGTAACAGCAGTGAATGTTGATTTAAATCTTCACTTTTAAGTTTCATTTTTTAAAAAGACAAAAAAAGATTATTAGAAATAGTATCCTAGTGTACTCATGTTTCTCCTGTGGAAGTGATTTTTTTTTTTTTGTAATAACATTTTCTTCATGTTATGGCTTAGCATAATTTCATACTTCTTATTTTCTTTTATTTGCATTTCTTTCTTTCTTGCATTCCTTTATGTCTGGTTTGTATTTTTACATGCTCAATTGGAAGCATGCTTGTTATATTTTGCTTTTTAGTGTTAAAAGAATATCATAGTATACACATTCCTGTTTTGACCTGAGTCTCACAGGAAGAGACAAACAAGCAAAAATCTGAGTTAGTAGCCTTTTTATCTGAGTTGGATTCTTTAACGTTGCACTAAGGAGCTATTACTTAACTTCCCCATTGAAGAAATTAGCAACACTTTACATCAGTAAAACAAAATACATGACAGTATGCAACTGTTAATAGAGCTGTTAATAATGTACTTGTTGCTCTGGGAGCAGATTATTGCTTACATGACTTCTCTGACTTGCCTGTGTTCTACTTGTATATACTTTATGAAATTCCTGTCTCTTTGTCTTCTCCTGCTTATACTGTGTAGCCGTGCTAATTTGGAATTTTCAGCTTTCCTGTCCACTGGATTCATGTTTCCAGCTATCCCTCCTATGTAGTTAAAGCTTTTTTCCTGTGACATAGAAAACTAGTGTCTATTCTATAGAACAAGGTTACTTTACAGCAAAGTAATCTAAATGCCTCCTAAAGCCATGAAGGGAACGAGAAGGTGGCTGTGTTGGTTTATGCACACCTACTTGGTTTATTTGCTTCATTCTTTGTAAATGGTTTTCTAAAATAAAAAAAGTTGTTAATGTGGAGTGCATTCTGGGTCATACATTTTTCTACACATAGATTCTCTTTTTTTTTTCTAGTCAACTGTTGCTGCTTCTGATTTTAATAAATGCCAGTTTTGTTCAGTCTTTCAACTATGCTTAAGAAGAGACAGTACAAGTGGTTCCTGAGCATATGCCCTAATAATCTCGTCTACCACTTGAACTACAGTCCACTAATGAAGACAAAAAGTAATTAGAAACAAGACTATAACTGCCATATAAAAAAAAAAAATCTTTTATACATGGTTTTTTGGAATTAAGTGCTTATATGGGAAGGATATTCTCCTTAAACTTGGAAGATACGTAGAATCTGAAGGATATATTCATATGAAAGGAAGAGAGATGGTAGGATGAATGTCAGATTTAAATAATCAGCTCAAAAATCTTGTTATACAAGAAGATGTAATGAAGTTCCATCTAAAAGGTCACAAAGTATTCTGATAAAGTTAGGACTGTGAAATTAAGGTAGATCTTTCAAAGCATATTGAAGAAAAAAAAAATATTCTGTTCTCATAAAAGGAGGAGAAAGAAAGAAGTGGGGTTACCATGCTCAGAATGAGCCAAAATTAGGGAGTGTCTAAAAATAATTCCAAACTCCAATTAGTATTTTACTTCAGTTTCTGCTGAGGACAGCTATGATGAATACTGAATAGGATGGCTAATCAGAGACAGAGTTTGGAAAGAAGAAATTATTTTTCTGTACAAAGAGCAGACTGAAAAGAAAGGACTGTGTTCAATCTAAGAACCTGGACCAATTTGTCCTATTCATCCATCAGAGAATTCTGAAAGAATCTGGACATTAAATTGGAGATCAGTAGCAAAGATTCTTATGGGAACTAATGTCTGAGGTGGTTCAGTATAACTGGAGAGAATAGCAAATGCAATCCTACATTTAAGAAGGAAAGAAGGAAGGAAGATGATGATCCAGCCAGTTATTGCTTAATTGTTCTAACTTCATCTGACTTCAGCAGTATGCAGTGCCTTCAAAGCAATTTTGAAGAAAGTAATTTACTTTAATTTTTGTAATAATTAAAAATTAATGGCATGCTTATCCAGTAGTAGATTGTCTTACATATGAGAGATGCCTTCTAAAAACTTACTTTCTTTAAAAAAGAAAAGACAAGTTAGGCATATATTGCCTGCCATACGTATTTACTGTAATAACATTTACTTTTTTTAAAAAGCTAAAGGTAAAAAAGCAAAAAAAGCACAAAAGCAAGATGCTGATAGAAAGTACATTTTAAGATGCAACTTACCCTCTCCTGTCACTTTCTGCCTTTCTTATTTATCATCTGTCACTTGTGTGTTTAACTGGACAGGGAACTTGTTCTCGGGAAAATAATAATATTGAAAAAGTCCATTAAAGGTTCTTGCCTATCTGATATTTAAGGAAAGATGACAGGGAGTGCCTCATCTTTGACAGTTTGGTGGTGGACAATAAAAGTTGGAAATGCTTGTTCAGAATGCTATTATTTGATGTTCGTTAAGGTTTATGCTTGGCTGCTTTTTCCTCCCCCCATTTTTAGCTGCTAGAGCTATATGCCTTTCTGACTTTGCCACATCCCAAATTCTAATATGGACAGATAGCTGCACAGCAACAGTTTTGCCTCCAAATTCTGTAGAAAGAATAAATCTAAAGACTATTTTAACAATAAAAAGTGCAGAGGAAAGAGGTCATTAGGCATATATCATGCAAGAATACAGTGAAATTTATGCAAATCATTAAATATTTTGTACCTCTGAGCCTTTTCCTATTGTTGTCTCATGATTATTCTTACACTGACAGTAAAAAAGTAATTTAAGAAAGAGGTGTAGCTTATGTTAACACTTAAACATTGCTTTAAAACTGTCTGTATACAAATGTCAAGTTTTGATGGATTTAGAAGTCTGCATAAACCATCCTGTGTGCTATAAACAGTAAGAATTGCCTGCCATTTTCTCTGTAAGAATTTGCTGGCATGATGCAATGGCTTAATGTGCTTACATTTGTACAGAAAGAGTAAAGAAGCAAAGAATATTTTATATTTTTAATTCATTGTCTTTCAGCAAGTGTGTATTTTAGAAAATTGTAGTGACTCTGAATTGTTACTTACAATGATGTTTATTACTATGAATGTGTATTCATGAAAAAGGTAGTAGTGAAAGGAAAGTTTTAACCCCCAACTATATGTTTCTGCCTCACAAATTAAGTGGAAATTTGTTATAAATTGCTGGTATGAAATACCTTATTCATCTCACAGGCCTGATATCCATATCAATCTGCAACTAATAATTGCTTTTTATTTCTCTTAATAAACTGCAAGGTCAGTCTAACATAGTTTGTGTGTGTGTATATATAGAGAGAGTATATATTACATAGTTTTTTACTTCTTCCATAATTTAAAATATTTTTAATGAAATTTGAGGGTGAATATTTGGTGACTTCGTGTGTTTATGGGGGATATATTGCTGGCTATATTTTTCTGCCTTGGAAGTAGTTGAGATGTGCATCAGATTTTATGAGAATGAACATTAAAATGTGGCTCTCTGAGATAAAAAAGCTTTTCAGCAATAAGATTATCAGGTAAGGGTATTCTTGCAAGTAGCTTATTTGCTTTCTCCTTGCTTCCACTCAAATGAATTGCTTTTGCAGTATTGTCTTAAGTAGATTTCTTGTGGTGATATCAGATATTCTGGTGTTGAATATATTATGAGCCATTTGAATAAAATAGTGCTACTTAAGATTTATTCTCATCAAAACTACTGAAAATCCTTATCAGTCTGTCAGTCCTTTTCAGATTTCTGAAGAAACAACTTATACCATGGTAAAGCTCTGTTGAAAATTCTTCTATGATAACACTAGTATAGTTTCTAGAGATTTCTTTACAGCTGTTGCACTTAGCAGATTTTCTTCTATGCTGTATGCAAAGCTGTAGCAGGTGCTGTTAATATACTGCTAGCATTCTGCCACTTAAGATGCATTATTGTAAGTTTTTATAAAGATACAGGCAGCCAAGTGTTAAAATCTTAGGGGCTTTTGTTTATTTTACTTAAGCTTAACTTAATGTTCTTCAACATTTCTAATAAAACTACTGTTTCTTGGGAACCGAAGGAAACTTCTGTTTAATGCTTTAGGTGGGGTTTTTCAGAGAGGCACAAGGAAGTTCAGTGTCAAGCTCCAGCTGAAAATTGGTGAAAACTAGGGCTACTCCCTTAAGCAGCTGAGAAATGCAAGCTAATGCCATTCTCCACACTGGTTTTGTTGCGTGTTAGTAGAATGCAGAAGTGTTATCTACATTGTTTTCTGAGAAGTAACTCCTTAAAAAGATGTAAATAGTAGTTTTGGAAGCAGTGGTTTTTTGTTTTTTTTTTTTTTTTAAACCAATGCTCTTGGTAGTAGGGGTCTGTTTTTCAGATGCTAAAATAATTTTACATCCAATATTGGAAAAATAGGTGAATAAATTTAGAATTGTGTATATGCATAATAGTATTACTGTGGTCTGTGCAACCTTGATTCAGATCAGTTGTGTCTGTACATCATGACAGGATTTATAAAATAAGTAAAAACTTATTTTATGAAAGCTCTTATTGGGAATAACGGGTTCTGTAAAGAAGGCAAGCATTATTCCTTAGGGTGTGCTAAGTCAGGTAAAGAACTTGTTCATTATGTGAGAAGTATCACATTTGTATACTGAATGAAGCAGAACTCAGTTGCAGGAAAAAAACAGCTGCATGTCATTTGATAATTTAAAACTCTCTACTACCTGTCTGGAAAAGAACAGGAAAAATCTGGAGTTACATGTAATTACTTGCTGGGTGCACTGTATGTTATAGCATTTTTAAAGACTGACTAAATTTGAGTTTCTCACATCAGGACAGTATACCCTGTCTAGTGTATTTACAGTTTTGAGATACTTGAGCATTATCTTTGAGACAGTAATGTGAAGATAATTATAGGTGTTGGACAAAACACCCAGCTGGTTCAGTCTTCTGTCTCTCATGATGGCTTAAGGAGAGGCATACGATGATGGTTTCCTTCGTGAGCTTGTAGGAGCCTGCAGTTCGGGGTCTGCCTGAGCCAGAGATTCTCTTTTGTGTTTAGTAACAGTTGGTATACTTTCCTCTCTCCCCCAAGGATTTATATAATCTTTCTGAACTCATCTACGTTTTTGACATATGCAGCATAATGTAACAGTTCTGCAGCTTAACCACATATTTGTTTGTGTGGTTTTGGCAGTTCTTAATCTTGATACCTAATGATTTCATTTGTTACCTTAGTTATTTTATTTCTAGAAATAGTGAAAACATGTTCTTTACTAACCTTCATACAGTTTTTGATCTTTAACTCTCTAGTGTCTTAAGTACTCCACTTTTTCAGGCTAAATGAAAAGTCTGTGTTTAGTTCCCTTCATAATTAAAAGAATTCTCTTATCCTTTTCTGTAATTTTTTTTTAATGTTCTGCTATACTTTTTTCTGATGGAGGGGGGAGGGGAGCTGGGGACAGAAGAGAGGAGAGACTGAAATAGTGTGCTCATATCTTGAGTGATCACAAAGATTTCATGCTACAGCATAAAGGATTTCTGGTTTTGTGTTGAAGGTTTGGGGGACAGTATTTGTGTCATTTTTTCCCCTTCAGTACTTTCCTTGAATTTCTGACATTCCATTTGCTTTTTGGATTACCACTGGTGATTTCTCTTTGGGTTGTCTGTGGTAACTTCAGATTATTTTTTTTTCCCCTCAGTTATAACACTATGCACAATTAATTATTATTATTATAATTATTATACATCATATGGGTTACTCATTTACCTATTTGGAATTTTATCTGCCATTTTATATTTCAGCTACTTAATACTTTGATACTGTGGTACAGTTTTCAGCAGTCAGCTTTGATTTCTGTTGCAATGGGTAACTTACTAAACCAAGGAAATCAGCCTCCTCACTGTTCATACATGACTGAATCAGGCAGGGTAGATTCTTGTGGTGACCTCCTTTCACTGAAAAAGCTGAATATTTATCTTTAACCTTTTGGGTTTTTGTCTGCTAATATAGTTCTTCATAAGAAGACCACCTCTCTTTGCACCCATGATTGTTTAGTGTTTTTAAGACCCTTTTGTAAGGGAACTTGTTAAGTACCTTGGAAATCTAAATAAGTCAATTATCATTGTTCCTTCCTCCTGATTCCTTTGAGCCCTTATTAATAGAAATAATTGTTACCATCTACAAAAGTAATGCTCATTCTTTCACATAGTATCCTGTTCGTGTATCTATGAATTCTAAACTTTACTCTTTCTATAGGTTTGCCTAGTAGAGGTATCAAATTTACCTGTATACAGTTCCCAGGAGCCCTTTTTATTTAAAAAAAAAAAAGTCGAAATTTGCCTCTTATTACTCCAGTATGGAGTGTATTTTTAACCAAATATGTAAACAGAACACCTAGATTCAATAACATAAAACTCTGGAAAGACTATATTTTGGTTCTGGTGACTATTTCCTTTACTGTTTGTGTTCAGAAAACCTTTTTTGAGATAATTCCTCCAGTTTATTCTCATTTAAGTCCAGTGTGGGAGCCTCGGAAAGTTCCTGTGTACTAAATACTGATGGGAAGAATTCATTAGCTTTTCTGTGGGTTTTTTGGAACTTCAGTCAGTAATAAAAGCATAGAAGTTGTGCAAATATGGGCAGACTATTTTGAGGACAAAAAAATAGCATCTGTCTTACCTAGAATTTAGCAAGAGTTTGGAGTATGGGAGTTTTAGGTTATTACAAAGGAAGAAATCATCAGCTTTTAAAACTGTTTTTAAATACTGAAACTCTGATTTTCTCACTCTTGCTGTGTTCAGTCATTAAGCTCATTTGGTTGACATTTTGTTCAGAAAAGGTCAGTCTGAAATAAAAAAAGTGTTCTGGAAGATTTTAGCCTGAATGGTCACTGTTTACCATAACAATGAGTAATTGAAAATAATAATGGTATCAGCCAGAGCTGTAGTACGAATAGATGACTGTTGTTTCTTTTTTTTCTCCCCACTTTTTTAAGCCTATGGAAAAGTGTTCCTAGTAAGGAAAGTAAGTGGCCATGATGCTGGAAAGTTGTATGCCATGAAAGTACTGAAGAAAGCAACAATAGTTCAAAAAGCCAAAACAACTGAGCATACAAGGACAGAACGACAAGTGTTGGAGCACATTAGGCAATCACCGTTTTTGGTCACGTTACATTATGCCTTCCAGACAGATACAAAGCTTCATCTCATTTTAGGTGAGTAGTTTTCAAAATTCAAGTCTTATGTCAATAGGAAAAAAAAATCTGCCCTTTTATCTCCTTAATGTTTTATAGGGGTTTTTTTAATGTGGTCTTAAGTACTGTGTGTTTGGAGATTGCATGAGAGACCATAGGAAGTAAAATACTGTTCATCTTCAACAGTGTCTGTGTTTGTGGTTTTCCTGTTTAAACTTAGTGTGCTACTCTGACTTGGTCGGAGGGAAGAAGGGGAAATATTATCCGTGACTTAACATGCAGCAAAAAATATATATGACCATAAGTACTTAAATGAGAGAAATATTTTCTTGAACTTACCCAGAAGAAGAAATTTTGATTTGCACTTTTTTAAACATTATTATGTACTGCTTTAGTTTTCTACAGATTTTCATATAAACTGCTACCATGAATAAAAAAGGTCTTAGTCTGTATGAATATGGGCATTAATTAATGTTTAGGTTATTACAAAGGAAGAAATCATCAGCTTTTAATATGGCCAGGTGCCCACCAGAGCTGCTGTATCACTCCCCTCATTCAGTAGACAGGGGAGAAAAAGTATAACAAAAAGCTTATGGGTCGAGATAAGGACAGGGAGAGATCACTCACGTATCATCGTCACAAGCAAAACAGACTGAACTGAGAGAGGGAATTCATCTAATTTATTACTAAGCAAAACAGAGTAGAGGAATGAGAAATAAAATCAAATCTTAAAATACCTCCCCCTGCCCCTCCCATCTTCCCTGCCTCAACTTCACTCCTGGCTTCAACCTCTGCCCCCCCGCCCCCCCAGTGGCACAGGGGGACGGGGAATAGGGGTTACGGTCAGTTGATCACACGTTGTTTCTGCTGCTCCTTCATCCTTAGGGGGAGGACTCCTCCCATCGTTCCCCTGCTCCGAAATGGAGTCCCTCTCACAGGAGACAGTCCTTCACGAACTTCTCCAACGTGAGTCTCTCCCACGGGCTACAGTCCTTCACGAACTGCTCCAGCATGGTCTCTTCCATGGGGTGCAGACCTTCGGGAGCAGACTGTTCCAGTGTGGGTCCCCCACGGGGTCACAAGTCTTGCCAGCAAACCTGCTCTGGTGTGGGCTCCTCTCTCCACGGGTCCACAGGTCCTGCCAGGAGCTTGCTCCAGCGTGGGCTTCCCACGGGCCACAGCCTCCTTCAGGTGCCTCCACCTGCTCCGGCATGGGGTCCTCCACGGGCTGCAGGTGGAATCGCTACACCCCCTCATCCTTCCTCCATGGGCTGCAGGGGGACAGCCTGCTTCACCATGGTCTTCACCACGGGCTGCAGGGGGATCTCTGCTCGGATACCTGGAGCACCTCCTCCCCCTCCTTCTTCACTGACCTTGGTGTCTGCAGAGTTTCTTACATCTTCTCACTCCTCTCTCCGGCTGCAAAAGCTATCTCTAGCTGGTTTTTTTTTCCCTTCTTAAATATATTATCACAGAGGCGCTGATTGGCTTGGCCTTGGCCAGCGGTGGGTCCGTCTTGGAGCCGGCTGGCATTGGCTCTATCAGACACAAGGGGAGCTTCTAGCAGCTTCTCACAGAAGCCACCCCTGTAGCCCCCCTGCTACTGAAACCTTGCCATGCAAACCCAACACAGAAGATTAAAAGCTTGACATTATATTCTCACAGGAGTCAAAGAGGAGGGACATCATTAGTTCTGAAGAACATTATATAGCAGATAGTGCAGACTGAACGCATGCCCACCATAACACAGTTACGGTGATGTTTAAAGCAAGAAATTAAAAACTGATGTATAATTAAAGGCTTTTTGTTTTGTGGTGGTGTTTTTTTTTTTTTTGCTTTCCTACTAAGTCTATGTGAATCCATTCTCAGAATATCAATTGGGGCCAGAAAGGTCCTTTTTTTGCTTCTTTTTTTTTTTTTAGTAGAAAATGGAAATAATTAGAGGGGGTTATAAAATTTCTTTTAATCGCTTTTTGTAATGGTGAAAATCTCTTCTACCTAATCTGGCCTAAAGCTACTTTGTAATTCAGCTGGGGTTCACACCCTCCCTGACAAAAATACCAAAACTGTTTCTTGCAAGTTT
Source organism: Grus americana (assembly GCF_028858705.1). Lineage (NCBI taxonomy): Eukaryota > Metazoa > Chordata > Aves > Gruiformes > Gruidae > Grus > Grus americana. The sequence goes on along the minus strand of NC_072856.1, from coordinate 52,477,166 downwards.
TTTATGTCTCATTATGAAAATCTTTGTAAATAGCTTCTTTGATTTAGTTTTGGAATTTCTGTGTCTCAGAGGCTTCTGAATTCTTGAGGAAACCAGTCTCTGCCTTTGTTTTTGTACCTAGCTGCACTTGGTGTATGAGCAATGTGTCATTTCAGTTTCAAGAGGTTTTAGAATTGGAGGCTCAGTGCAGTATTTAATACGATTCTTCGTGCCGTCAGAATACATAGCCATATGAATTTAGTCTGGACCAAGTATAGGCATGCAGCTGCAGTTCTGCCCGATTTCCAGAATACAGGATTTGGAGTTGATTCCTGGTTTTAGGTTGACTTTAAGTTGTGATTGAAATAGCAAAGTATTGTATCCATGTGAGTACCAGGTCTAGACAAAGCTTGTCACACGAGGTTAACCTACTAATACTTAAAAAAAAATAAAAATCTGAACTGTCAGATGGAGTTTATATTGAAGTAATTGATATTATCCCCTCCCCCCCACATTGTGTCAGTAGTGCATTTGATCTAGCAGCAAGAATTTGAAGGCTGGTTGTTTCATTGGGCTGTGGTTAGTGTTACAACCTGAATAGAATTAGGCTTGTTCTGCCAGTTCTCTGGCAGCTTTGATTTGTGTCTGTCACAGTCCTTAGAACAGTGCCTAGGAATTCAGTTCTTACCTTGTACTAGTTAGCAGTTCTGATTAGAAACATTTTAAACATTTGTTTCTGTTGTCTTTTGTTTTCTCCATGATTAGAATGCTGAAGATTTTTTTTGAAGAAGGAAGCAATTGTAAAATGTGGGTTATTTATACTTTATTATATTTTTTTCCATATGCTTACTGATCTAAATAAATGAGGTCATATTCTTCCATCGGTCCTCGAAAAAAGAAATGGAATGTTGTACATGATAAAATATTACTCAATTACAATAAAGTAAAAGCCTCTAATCCCAGAACATCTTATTTAATAACTTACTACCTATTAATATTTCAATAAGAAAAGTTGTCAGAAAGTGAAATTATAAAGTTCTTTGTTCTACTTTTTAGACTATATAAATGGAGGAGAATTGTTTACTCACCTTTCACACAGAGAGAGATTCTCAGAAAATGAGGTGCAGATTTACATTGGGGAAATTGTTTTGGCACTTGAACATCTCCACAAGGTAAAGTAACTTTATCCTAGTGTTGATTTTGTGGAACTACAACTATGTTCTTTTCACATCAGATAAAGTTAGTGAGAACTATTTTTTTTTTTTAAGATTGTTTCAAATTTAAGATTATTTCAAACTTTATCTAACAATGGGACACTAGTTGTATGATTAGAAATACTTGTCAATGAAATGTCTGTGTGCACCAGATGAAGGCTACGGGTTTATATCTGCAGCTTGAAGAGTGTTGTTAATGACAAATGATTGTTAATTTTTAGTAATCCTTATGAAATGGTGTATGTCAGTAAAACTAATTTGTAGTCAACGTGAACAGTGTTTGGGTTGCCCTGTTGTTCAGTTGTCTTTGTTTTGATACAATTAAACAGCAGAGTTCTGAAAATTTGGCACAACTGTAGACATGAAAAGTATTACAGTTTTCAGAGGTAGTCAGTAGACTTGTAGACTATTACAAAGCATGCATGTATGGTCTGGAACATACTTCAGAAGCATCCATTTTCATTCTTAATGAAACATGAACTGAGTTTTGCACTCGACAGCAAGTATTCAGTCACTTTCGATTCAAAGGATATATAGTATGTCCTTTAAATTTTAAGACATTAATGCACAGGGTAATTTCTGAGAATTTTTAAGTTGCTCAAAGTTATTTCTTCAAACGAGTTTTAAAATTATTCCTTTTGAGGTGCAACTTTCAGGTGTCAGATTACCTTAGTAATGGGAATTTTGCTACCTTCATATTTAAATGCATTCAATAATGTCTCCTTGATGTGAGTATTTCCAAATCAGTGTAATCTTTCTTATATTCTGTTTGCAGTTGGGGATTATATATCGGGATATAAAGCTTGAGAATATTCTCCTCGATTCTGATGGCCATGTGGTGCTGACAGACTTTGGTTTGAGTAAGGAGTTTCTTACTGATGAGGTGAGTATTTGAATCTCCAGTAAGTGTGGACGGAATCCAGCAAGATCACAAAGTCAGATTCTGTCTCATTGAAATCATAAACACATTTGAGAGAGGAGAACAATTGCCTTCTAGACTCGTACTTCATAGAACAAAATCTAGTAGTTTGTTCTACTGGGTTTTGAGCTTTCAGTTCATTGGTCTTTGGCTTGCCAGTGTTGTCAGACATTTTTGTCTGTTCTAGTTTTCCCTGAAATGCCTTCCTGCTCCTTCCTGCTGCCCTTTATGCGAAAAAGGAGATCCACATGAGTCTGAAAAGCCACTTACATTACTGTTTTCAGATGCCTTTTTAAAAATGCTTGACTGTGCTAATACTTTGCAGTGACTAGGCAAATGGTATGCTATGACTCTTCTTTATGCTGATAATAATTAATGTATTATTATCTTGTCTCTTTCTCATGTCTTTGTGTCACTTTTGATAAGCTTAATTGCAAGCTTTTAGGATAAAAGCTTACCTCTTACTAAATATGTGTATAGTACCTCACATGGTGATCTCTGACTGTTGATGTTAGTTGTTAATTATTTGTAAGGTACAGTTTTATATCCAATAATGCATTTTAGATTACAGAGAGTCAAAATAGCACAGGATTTTACTTCTGAGAGAATTTAAAAAATGGCTATTTCTTGGCTTTCACTTTAGGTATCAGAGGTATTGAAATCTGGGAGTGCAGCTCTAAAAGCCTTTGTTAGAAGGAGCAGAGGGGATTTCTAAAAATAGATAACTTGTAGTTTCCTCTAGAATATTTGCATTTCAAATAGAGTCTGGTAGGTACCATTTTAAGAGATATGAAATGTTACTTTCTGAAGCAGGGAAATAGTACATATAATATCAGTATATTACTTTTAAATTACGGTATGAAACCGAGAGGAGGTTCAACTAGCATGACAAGGGATTAGCACCAGATTGCCAGACCAGTGCAAGAGAGGAAGTACAGAGATGCAGTTTTCAACAGGAAACATTGATAGTAAAAGCTGCGGCTAGGGAGAGTAGGACCTGCTCAGAGTTGTGAGAGAAGCTGTGCTGGGCACAAGAGGCAAAGTACATGGAATGGTGTTACTGCACTGATGGGAGAGAAAAGGAGCAGTCCTCCAGCCTTGGAGCCAAAGTTGAATGAAGCCAGAATCCTCTCTGTGATAAGAGTGTCATAATGAATCAGAACCTTCTTTAAGTCTTTAAACAGATGGTTTTAGGAAATATACTTATTTCTTATCTGTGCTCATCTTCGGGATGTCATTTACAAGCAGTGCGAGGAAAGGGGAGAACTTGGATACGTATCCAAGATGCCTGTCTGCTTTTTCCACACTCTGAATCAGATTCCACTTTGTCTAGTCATTAAATAAAGCAGTATTGCTGCTTGGTCATTTGATGTTGGTTTCTCTTTCTTCTTTCTATTTTCAGTATATACCTTAGAAATCTCTTCATTTAACCATATTTTTTTTCTCTCATGTACTCCTTCACATTTTATATGTGTCTTCCCTGTCAAGAAAGCTCAACATCTTTAGTTGTGGTTTTTTTAAGGACAGAAGTAATTTCAATTGGATTGTTTGCTTTCAAAGTCTAAGAAATTGCATTTGACTACAGTTTTCATGTGTGCTATTGTAATTTAGGTGCTGAACCTAAACATTATTAGAATGACCCATTTATACATAGAAATTGGCATTTCATATTGTAGTCTCTGTAGACAATTCATTTACTACTAGAACACTTATAATTCACATTACAAAAGATATTTAACTTATGCTTCTGAACCAGTGTACTTACAAGAGGTAAAATTTGCCTGTATAACTGCAGAGTTTTATCTGTTTTCATGCTCATTGGGTAGCACTGTTAAATAAAATTACACAATGTGCAAGTTGGGTAAGAATGTAGCATTTGCAATTTAATCAGAGTGGAGGGTGTCCCTGCCCACAGCAGGGGGGTTGGAACTAGATGATCTTTAAGGTCCCTTCCAACCCAAACCATTCTATGATTCTATGGTATGCTTTCCTTTTTTCCCCGTTTCTTCATGCTTCTTCCCTGGCCCATGCTGCTTCTTGCAAGAACTTTGCCATGAAAAAAGTATACTTATGCAAGTGGAATTTATTCTCATAACCCTCCTCTTCGGATTGTGTTTTCTGAAACGAGATATATTTCGATTATTAAGAATGTATAAAAATTGTCAGCAATTACAAGCATGTACTATGCTTAAAACTTCGACCAGAGAGAATTTTTTACCATATATTTATGAATTTTGAATGGTTTTGTAGTTAGGGATAGTTGCTAGGAAACATCGTAGTTCAGTGTTTTCATTATTGCTGCTTTAATCTGGTGGTGGTTAAATATTTTCAGGTACCTGAGCAAGTACAGAATCTAACAAGTTGCTTTTTATTATAAAAAGTGTACTATTTCTTGACTATAATAACTATAGCAGATTAATTGACTATTCAACAATGAAGAGATGAGAAGCTGCTTTTCCTAAGCACTGTTTGAGTGAAAGAAAGCAAATGCATGTGCCTTCTAGGAAAACAGAAACCTATTGATTTCTGCCATGCAGCTATTGAAGCATGAGTGCGAAGACTGAATTGTCAAGTATCTTCTTTGTTCTACAATTATTATGTACAAGTGCTTATAACATGCCAGAATTACAAATCCATGCTGAAAGCAGTGCGGTTTTAAGAGCTCTAAAGCGTTTTATACTACTGTTTTGCTAAAAACTCAGATTTGTTTTGTACAAGTGAAATGGCAGTCTGGTTTTGCCTTTATCTTTAAAATGAAGTCTGTATGCTTGTATTTGCATGCAAAAAGAAGAAATAACCTGACTGGAATAAACTAGTTGAATAAAAATGAATTTTCACATAGGATAGATCAGTATCACAAGGTATTTAGGTATGAGATGACTCCTGATATTCAAATTTTATTTACTATCTCATGAAGACCTGCCCATTCTAACCATAGAATGGGATTAGATAAGCAATTAAGAGACTGAAGTGAATAATACCTTTTTAGTATTAAGTTTTATGGCATTTGTATTCTTAGCCCCGCGATGAATTTAAGGCTAGTCTTTCTGATTTTTAACTCTCAACTGAATTGCAAAGGAAATGGGGGTAAAAAAAAAAAAGACACTTTTTAGCCTTATGCTTTCGTGCATCTCAGTTGAGTTCCCGTCTAACTGGGATGTAGAACGCTTTTGCACATGACATTAATATTATTTATTATTGGGGGCATGGGGAATTGATAGGGCTGACAGACTTTGTATCGAAACTTCTATATCACTGCTTTGCTCACTGCATAAGAGCAACTGCTTTGGTGTTGCTCTTTTTTTCCAAGACTCTTGCATTTCATTTACCTTTAAAAAAAACAAAACCTGTAAACTTCTTTCGCCATCTTATTTCTTGTGTAGTATCTTTATCTTCCGGATTTGTGGCTTAGGCATATTTTTATCTTATCTCATTAATAGCTGTACTTGTATGTTGGAATTGTTTTGATTTGGTTAATGTGGTTAATGTCAGTTTAATTTAGTCATCAGGTCTGGTCTTATTTTAACAATAAACATTAAAATTGCTACTTCATTTTAAAAATCCTACACCACCACCCCCCCCCCCCATTTCCTTTAATTCTGTAACCACACTAAAAAAAAAAATCATACCTTGGTATGTATGGAGATCTTTACGTCTTAGAGAAAATAATCTGAACACATCTATCGAATTATTGTAGTACTAATCTATTCTGTTGGACCATGCATAACAATTAACACTTCTCTTGTTAATTAAATCATATAAAGTACACTTTTTTCCAGAGTGTAGTGAAATGCTCAATTCCTCTGCATCAGCACACATCATCTGCATTAGCTTAAGTTTGGTTTGAAGTTTTTGTGTTTGCTTAATGAAGTTTGGAAAAAAAAATGTGGTGAATACTGAATGTTGTCAGTGTTCAAACAATATGTCTGAGAGCATACAAATGCCTTAGCAATAAATAATATAAGAGTAGATATTCTGTAGGAGGGATGATTGAGTTGTAATCTAAGTCAGTTGGATGGATATCTGTGTACTTTTGTCTCTGTAGAATGAATAGTTCAGATCCATTATTGTTTTGCCATCTGAAAATCTCTTGATCTGAGTTGCAAATTTAGTTATAACTGTCAGATGCTTTTCACTGTTGAATTGTTGTTTGTTTTCATTTATTAGCTGGTTGAGTGAACATTTTGTTCTGGAAAGAACATTAATATGTAACTTTAAAAGATTTTAAAGGAAACTGCATTAAAGGAAAAATGATAAAAAGGTAGGTAGTACACTGTGGATTTTGGTAGATGAAGTAGGAAGAGATTTGTACACATTCTTAGAGCATTTTAAAGGTTGTCTAGAACAAAGGGAAGTGACTACAACTTGACTTTTGTTTAGTGCTGTGTGAACTGCCATCTCACTTAAGTGACCTGGTAGGTTAGCTGTGCATTTAACTTGAAAAGACCCTAATAATTGTCCAATTAAAGTGATAATGTCTGATAATCGAAATTTGATAGTGCATCCTCTGAACATTGAGCGTTGTCTGGCAAAGATGAGTTAGAATAATCCAAACTGCGGATGACTTACTATATCTGCTTGTGTTTTAGTTACACAATTGTTCAGTGATGTTATAAGGATGTTCAGCACAGTTATAAGGAGTAGATTTACAGTTCTGCATAGAGGAAAAAGTAAGAAAGAGTAAACTGAATAGTGAAGTTAGTCCGCAGAAATTAACACTGGTTATAGATCTGTCTGGACAATTAGTTAGTTGTTATTTCCCTTATTCTGGAAAAGGAAACGAAACAATGGCAAAACCTTTTTGCTTTGGTTGCTGTTGTACTGTTGGTGTTTTAAGTGTCCTGATATTGAATATTGAGAACATACCAAACACTCTAAAGGCACATAACTGAACTGGATTCATTTAATTGCAAAACCAGGTCATCAGTGATCAGGTGATTATTCGTGCCTTAGCCCAAGGTATCCCTTTTTTGATGCCTATCTCAAAGATGATTGTGCTTTCCCAGCATGGAGCAGTAATGCAGAAGACATTTTTTGATGCCAAAATCTCAAGTGCCATTAAGAATTTTTGCAAGCCAGATTGTGATTTCTTACAGGGACTGCCCTAAGGATACTGGTTTCTTATTGTAGTATACACTTAAAAATCACATTTCAGAGAGAAATACTGATCTGTGTATTAAATAGCCTAGTGTCTTCTATTGGATCTTAGAATAATATGTTGCTAGTCAACTCAAGAAAATTCTATTTTCCAAGGGAAATAAAGTAACATTTTGAGGACAAATGCTGCCATCCTCATTAATTTTTTTTTTTCTCATAACTTGTTTTTTACCTCTGGAATTACTGTGAATACCAAACTTGAATGAAACTTGGGCAACCAGGTATGAAAAACTTACATGACCAGAGATTCATGGCCATATGAAACTGAATTTAGAACCAAATGGATTGCATTTGAGCAAAATTGTCCATTCCTGCTTCTCTACCTTTTACATCTGGTGCTCTCTGACACTAGAAATATTTATTTGGCTTCTCCTATGCATTTTTTTCTTTACATTCTCTTTTTTTAAAAATAAATTTTTGAAGGCTTGCAGTGGCAGCCAGTAGAATTCTTCCCAGAATCAGTAGTAGTATGGCTCGGTTTAAAGAAAGAGGATTTTTCCAGGTTTTGCTTTGTATACCATTCTTCTCTCTTTTGGTATTGTGACCTCTCTCTTATCTAAGGACGATGCTTTAGAAAACAAGTCTTTCAAAAATTGAAATTTTGAGAAGAACCTAGTACAAAGCGTTCATCCGGGATGGCAGTGGTACATACTTGCATTCCTCCCACACAATGTGCTGTTTCTGATTTTTTTTTTGCCTGCAGAACTGAGACTTTTGTTTTCTTTTTCTCTTGGTTATTTGCTTTAAAAATCCATTATCAGGAACTGGTGTGAAGAATTCCTTGCAGAGTTGCAATTGCATTGCATTGTGAAAGCAAACATACCTGTCTCATAAATCTGTGAAAAGGGTTTCTTGAACCTCCACTCGACCTTAGATTAAGGCTTAGCTTTGCACTGAGTTATGTTTTGGGGCCACAGCTGTAGAGGTCACATGTTTCTTGGCTGGCGTGCAGTACTAGGTTTAGTTGTTCTTGCTCTCCTTTCTAAGTGCCTGTTCTGATGGCAGCTGCTGGCAGGCAAATCTCATTCTTGCTTGAAAAACTCAGTAGCCTTATTCCATGTCTATTTTGAAAGCAGAAGTCACTAGTGTGTCTTGCTGTGGCATGAGGTGTAGTAACTATCAGGGTATTTTGACTTAACTGGCTGCTTCAAGTAGGAACAGCCACCAGGATAGGATTTTTAATTTATTTCAGATGACCTTATACATTTATTTTTTATTAATTCTTCTTGAGATGACATTTCAAATTAGTGGACCTTTGATCTGCCATATTGCAACCATTCTTGGTCTAGTCTGAACCTTTACTTTCGTACTACAACCTTCATTATGATTTTGTCGAATGCAGCAAAGCAGTCTAACTAGTGTACCACTAAACTCTCCTGTCTTTGTTCTTTCTCCTCTCTCTCCTGCAGAGATCATAGTTTTGGTCCTGAATAGAAGTTACAACTACAGAAACAATAGTCTGCAGCTGAGAGATCTTTTGGGTGAAGCTGTACTCTTTCTGATATGGAAAGCTTAATTACCCAGTGTTATGACCAAAAAGCTCCCAAAAGAATTAAAATTTAAAAAAAAAAAAAGTGAGAAAAAACAAGAAACCAGTCAGTCTGGCATGTACTTTGTTGGAACAGGATTTTTGTTTTTCATTTTAAATCTACATCATGTCTTTGAACCATGAGAGGGTTTTTCTGTCAATTTTCATATGCCTTTCTAAATTGAGACTAACTATTGTTATTCTGGGCAATTAAAATTATGAAGAATGTTGCATATCTGATTTCTATGGAAACAGGGTTTTTTCTTGGTGCATTTTTATTTTTGAGGTAAATATTAGTAAAATCACTTTCAGCTAGAATGGCCTCTAAGGTTCACTGAGGTACAAGGCCTGTTTCTGTATGGAATTTAGGCTTTTCATTCTTGTGATTTTCCTGAAATACAAAATCCATTCAGCAGGTCAGCTTGTTAGTAGCACCTCTATGTGGCCTCTACAGCATTGCAAGTAAACTGACATTTACGATAGTTTTCTTTTGATTTATCCTGTGGTCCTGGTTTTCTCATTAAACTTACCAAGGGGACACTAATGGCTCAATCAGTAGATGATAGTTTGCTGATAGCTGATGTATGAGATGTTCTGTGTGATACTGCTGAACTCTTCAACTGCTTAAGTTCTTCAGTCTTACCATCTGTTTGTAGAGGAACTGTGGTTCGACTAGTTTGTCAGAGAGCAGCAGGATGAAGAGACTGCTAGCCACATTTGTGGGAGCTGGGAGCTAAGGGTGACAGCAAGGCAGGCGTGGATCAGTATGCTCACTGACCAGTGGTGCAGTCCCACAGTTGCCAAACAGGATGATCAGAGGAAGTCTAGCGGCAGTAAGACAGGCTTGGATGACAGTCCCGTGGTGGTCAGACAAACATCTTGTGGGGAGGGAGGCTTGAGTCAAGCCAGGATTTGAAGTTGGTGGATCAGGATCAGTGAGGTACGCAGCCAAGTACAGGCATACCTGCAGCACAGCTGACAAAAGGATCAGGAATGGGAGCCTGAACTGCAGCTCCCATCTGAAGGTGGAGGAGGCCCCTGACAAGGTTCCTCACAGGTTACTCAGCTGCGTTGTGTTAGTGTTGGTCTTGAGTGCAGGTACCTTAACCCCTAGAATTGGGGAAAGAGGTTGCAGAGGCTGTTGATAAGCTCAGGGCCTTGACGTGGTTATCCTAGGAAAGTTTTCACTATTTATGCTTGTAGCCAAAACCTTAGTTATGGCTTTCAGAACTTTAATTACAGCTGCATAAAATAGCAACAGTAAAGATACTGTCCCTTGTATTCTAGAAATTCTGCTATATTTTTTTTATTTCTAATTGAGGTTATTTGCTACACTACTGATAGAGCCCAGAGAGTGTCTAATTAATGCAACCTGAAAGTTAACTTTGACTTTGAAGTTCCTTTAACAAAGGAAGAAAGGCAACTTTGGACTTGAAACCTTTGTTTAAAGGGATAAGCAGTTAAGGAAAATAGTTTCACTCCAGTGTATTTCCCTGTGTTAGCCAAATGAAAAGCAACAGTGAGACTTCCTCTAGCACAGTGTAAATACTGGTATCCGTTCATACGTAGAAACGATCTACCACTTTTGGCATTTGAGGTGATTAAGAAATGGATTATATGCTGCTGTTGAAAGGACAAGAAAATGATTTCATTTGATAACCTGTGAAACTCTTTAGGTGGGCCCATACTCCTAGTTAAGTCTGACTCTTACTCCTGACTGCAGTAGCACAATACATCCTTTCTAGCTTTTACTGTCTGAATTTGCTTATTTCTCAACTAATTGCTTTTTTCTTCAGTGACTTCATAAAAATAGTGGAATGAATGATGCTTCTGTCAATTTCCAAATATGCATTGAATAAATTAAAATTATCAGAAGGGACAGTTTAGTGTGTATTGTTTAAAATGTTCTTCCTTGTTAACTAAGAAATTGGTAAAGCCATAAAACAGAAGGGTCATTTGCCATACTATTGTGGCTGAAGCTATTCCTGTTGTATAGATACTGATAAATATGCATACCGAGAGATTGCAGACACTTCACAGAAACACATTAGCATTATTCTTCAAGAGGATTCGTTGCCTATTTAGCAAGTTTCCAGTCCTATTACCTCTTCCTGCCATTTCTAGTTCTGAATTGGAGTCTGCTTTTCTACCTTACCCTCTTGAGTGAGACCTTCTGTGGACGTGCAGGTTTCATTTGGGATTGTTCGTCACTGAGTGAAGTGTCACAGTCCTAGCCAGGTATCAGTTACAAGTATTTATACAAAGAGTGTTGTATAAATTCTGCACTTTGAATTTAAATTAGTGTCAGGAGCTGTTAAATACTGTAATACAAAGTTAGATACTCAGTATCTTTTGGGACAGCCTTGTGCTCCCAAGCAATTTTTTTACTAAAGCCTTCAAGAGAGCATACTGTGGATGTTAGTTGCCATCACTGAACCTTCAAAACAGAGTGATATGTTCTATTAAGTGTCTTTTGTTTGAGCAGACTGACACCACTTCTGCTAGACTCTACACATTCGCATGAAGTATAACCTGTTAGGTGGTTGCTTAGAGAAGACCCAAGATATGTGGAGTTTTAGCTAAACTATGATTTGCATCAATTTGATTTTTTTCTTCTATATACCTGATCTGAAAGTTGGTATTGAGCATTTTACTACCCATGCAATAAGGAGGAATTGTCCTTAAATTTAAGTAGAAAGACCATATCTGCATTAGATTAAAAATCTTGTTTAAACTTGCTATGGGATTTCAGAGTACCTCCAACAACAGTTAAGCATTCCTCTTGTCTCGCTAGGTCATAACAATTTGAAACCCTCGTAATAATGAGGTCAGATTAAGTGAATGAAGCAATTTAATTTGCCAACTAACAAGTATGGACAAGCATAGGAATCTCATAAAATGTTGCTGAAATCTATGGAAGAACCCAGCCAAAACCTGCATAGTAATTCTATGTTTTCTCCATAACAAAAACATGACAAGAACCAGTAAGTAATTCTTGTCTGCACTGGAGAATTTTTCAGCGGACTTGTGGAGAGTCAGTCTGAGAGCAGCCCTGAATGCCTTCAGTGAGCTTCCATCTGGCTACCTGGTTCCCTGCTGTTCCATTGCATGCTCTTGCTCTATGTCACTAGGTCCTACTCAGTCACAGAGTTGTTGCTGACAGATGAGCTGCATGCCATCAGAGACTGCAACTCTGACTCTCCAACTCTAGAAGTTGTCTTTGTATTTTTTGGCCCAGCAGCACTTAGTGTTTCTAGGTTTTGCTTTTGTTGTTGTTTTTTTTTTAATATTGAATACACTAAAGGAGAAATTCTTAAGCTATTTGATTAAGTTTCTAGAATATTTTATATGAATAATGAATGCAAGGAATTAAAGTCCAAGCCAATTTAATAGCTGAGAAGTGCCCTTTCCCTAATATTGTGTAATTTCCATTTCTTGAAATTCTTACACTAAAAATTATGTACTCTAGGGGTGAACCAAGCCTTCTGACCATATCCTACCATCACTTCTGTTAGCAAGGAATTCTTCTTGGAGAACACATACACTATTAAAGGACCTTTAGAGAAGAGTAGCTCTGAGGTTTTTTGGTTTTGTTTTGGTTTTTTTAAAGTTGCAAAATTCATTAAAGGAGTCAAGTTTCATGGTTTGAAGGAATATGATAGCAGTATGGTTTCAGAATGTGTCATATGTTCAGGGTAATAGTCCAGCGCAGTTAAGATCAAAGTATTTGTGCATTAAGTAGTTGGAGAACAGAAGCAGTCTGTTCTGCTTCAAAGGTGACCTTTCATGTAGTTGAAGCGGGTCCTAATTGTGAATGCTGAAAAGAATGGCTTCAGTGAATACTTGGCTAATCCTCTGGCTAAAATATGTTTGCACAAAGACTGTTGTGAATAAAATAAGCTGTAGGATTGTTGTTTGAATGCAATTCATCAAGTTGAAGAAGTACTTCAAAAGCCATATATTTAAATGTTAAATAATATGGCTTCAAATGGCAGAATGACTGTCTTAAGACAGTTGAGTGCTTTCCATATCTGAATTCACACTTTGGAGATAAAATCACAAATGCTCAAGCTCTGAAGCATTTTCCCAAAGCAGTGTTTGTATGGCAAATAGGTACTCTCTTAGCTTGGTGCACACATATAGAACAGTGTACTTGGAATATGCCTCAGTATTCTGAGCCAGATACTCTAGTAGAGCATCTCGTTATTCTTTGCAGGTGTGAGTTTTTTGTTTTGTTTTACCTATGTTAGTATTCTGTTAGCTAGTTTTATCAACTTGCCCTTTTCAGCATTCACACCTCGGTAGTTTTCTTCTCTGTTTTTGTTTGGGTGCTTTGCTTTGATGTCTGTTTCTGTTCCTGAGGCCTCTGAAACAATCTTGTGGGTTGTTAAAGCTTTGTTTGATCTTTGGTTTTGGTTTTGCTCCCATTTTTCCAATGGTCAAATGGCATGCTCCAGTTCGCTCAGTCTGTCTCTTGTACAAGCAGCCAATTGGGCAGCAGATGGGTGCATTTTGTGCTTAATGTTTGTATAGAGTGTATGTTTCTCTTGATGTAACTTCTAGTTACCTGTAGAAGTCTAAACAGAAATCTTATTTTCATTAATACTCAGCAGCAACATACTGGTGACACCATTGACTCAGAACATACTCTACACATCAGCCGTTGCCTGCTTGAGTCTTGAACCTTTCAATGTGGGTCATCTCCCTTTGCTCTGGGGCTGCTTCGGAGCTCCAAAAGCTCTTCTCTGTACTTTCCTTCAAGCTGACTTGGATGCCGTGTCTGCCATGCTATGAGTAAGCATGACAATCACAAGATGCACTTTCTAATTATGCAGATCTCAGTTTCCAGAGGGTGTGGTTAACTTGATTTTTTTCAAGTCCCTGAACTAATGATGTTCTCTGCTTATTGAAGAAGTTATAATACCATGTAACGGTTGCTTGGGATCTTGTCCTCTGCTCTAAGAAGCCTTTTTTCTTTATGAATACTAGTTTGGCCCTGACAGTTGTCCACCTCTTCTCCTAGCTGAAGATGTCTTCAGCCAAGTATTAAAACACAGTTTGTTTTTCAGATGCAGATCTTTGGGTGCACGTGATAAAATAATGCAGGCCTTCATGCCCCAAGTGTTGGGAAACAACCACCCCAAATCTGTTGTCTCTATTTCTTTGCCCAGTTCCCATGCCCTTTTGGATGTGTTAGGACATTGAATCAGACATTTTTAGTGCATCTGGGGTGTGTGAGTTTTTTGTGGCACTGGAAACTAATGCCATCGTTCCAGCACAGTAACTTCTTAAATCAGACAGAGTAGCCCTTTGTCCAGATAGTTGACTACCAAAAGGCAGTTTGGCCAAGTAGAGATGAGCTTTTTAGGAGCATGTTCTGCATGTGTGATTCCTTGGCTTTCCTGAAGTCTCTTCTAATTCCTGTGGTTCACTTTGGAATTACAGTTCTTGTCCCACATACCTTGTTATGACCTGTTGAACAGTTATGAGACTTAGTAACTGTCTGAGCTGCCATTGCATATGTTGCTAATCTGAACTTGCATTGCTGTAGACTAGGAAGTGTACTCTCAAGGACACATCATTGTATTATAGTAGCGACTGTTTTTCTGTCAGTCAGGCTTTTCCTGTAGATGTGGTAAGTTTGATTAGTCTCTGCAGAGAAATGGAGTTTCTTCTTCTTGTTTTTTTTGCCGCTGTTAATGTGGGGTTTTTTTACTTGATGAGGGAGCTCATTAGGGAACTCTGGAGGCATAAGTCTTCTCTGGAGAAAAGTTTAAACATATGTAATACTAAATATTTATTAGAACCAGTCTGGTAAAACATACAGGCACATCCACAGTGTCAATGTGTAGCTCATCTCAAAGAATAAGTTTTAAGGCAATATAACTTGGTTTTTGTTGGTTGGGCTTGTTTGGGGTTTTTTTTGTTTTGTTTTAACAGAGGGATGGTTTAACAAAGTGAACTGCCTGGCAGTCCATGTGAACTTATTTATGTTCTCTGATCAAGAACTCTAACAAAATTCTCTTTGTATCAGTGGCTTCATGAAAAGTTGTTGCACTCTTAAGCAGCTACCTGAAGTACCCACTTTTTATACATTTACTAAAAACTATGTTATTGCGTAAACATGAGCTTGATAAGGAAAAAAACAAGTCAAAACCAGCTATTGTGGGTTAGAAAACTGAAGACTGTCTATCTCCAGATTATGTGTAAACATGGAAGCAGTGCTGATTTGGAACAAATGATATTTTTAAAGACATGGTCAATATTGTCATATTGAGTTACTAGAGTTGGGTTAGCCACGCTTCTGTTTCCTGCCATTAGTGTCTGATTGCTTGCTGTTCTGCAACTCAGAAGAGGGAACCACAATGTTTAAGGCGTGCATGCTGAGTGAGGGAAGAAAATGAGCATTCTGCATTAAGCAGAAAATTCTTAAGCTCAAGTATTTGCAAGATAAGTGTGTTCAGTGAGAATTCACCTGTAGGTAATCCAAGTTCAGTTGTTTAATAACTTCCTTCCTTTCTTGTCTTACAACCCGTAACATGCAAGTATTAATAATGTAGATTTATTTGAATTCATATTGTAAAGTTGAATGAAATGTAAATTGGGGGGACAAAATACAAAATGGGATTTGGTTGTGGTTTTTTTGAAATTTTGGGTGGGCTGCAAACTTGATTTGTGAGTGAAATGTGACTTCACGAATGAATGGTGAAATACAACTTTGACATTTTGTCACAGAATGGTTGAGGTTGGAAGGGAGCTCTGGAGGTCATCTGGTCCAACCCCCCTGCTCAAACATAGTCACCTAGAGCCAGTTGCCTACTGCTATGTCCAGAAGCCTTTTGCATATCTCCAAGGAGGAGACTCTACCACCTCCATGGGCAACCTGTGCCAGTGATCAGTCACCCTCACGGTAAAAAAAAGTGTTTCCTGATGTTCAGAGGGAACCTCCTGTGTTTCAGTTTGTGCCCATTGCCTCTGGTCCTGTGTCGTGGTTTAACCTGGCTGGCAGCTAAAACAGCCACACAGTTGTTGACTCACTCCCCTCTTTCCCCCCTAGTGGGATGGGGGAGAGAATCAGAAAGGAGAAAAAAAAAAAGACTTGTGGGTTGAGATAAAGACAGTTTAATAGGACAGAAAAGGATGATGATAAAAAATACACAAAACAAATGATGAACAGCACCACTTCTCACCACCCGCAACCAATGCTTAGACAGTTCCTGAGCTGCCCTGCCTCCCATCCAACCCCCAGTTACTTACAGAGCGTGACATCATATGGTATGGAATATCCCTTTGGCCAGTTTGGGTCAGCTGTTGTGGCTGTGTCCCCTCCCAGCTTCTTGGGCGCTCCTTGCCTTCTGATTGGCAGGCCAGTATGAGAAGCTGAAAAGTCCTTGACTGTGTGGCAACAACTAAAAACAACAGTGTGTTATCAACATCATTCTCATTTTAATCCAAAACACAGCAACATACCAGCTGCTAGGAAAAAAATTAACTCTATCCCTGCTTGTCACAACAACCCCATGCAGTGCTACAGGCTTGAGGAAGAGTGGCTGGAAAGCTGCCTGGCAGAAAAGAACCTGGGGGTATTGGTTGACAGCTGGCTGAATACAAGCCAGCAGTGTGCCCAGGTAGCCAAGAAGGCCAACAGCATCCTGGCTTGTTTCAGAAATACTGTGGCCAGCAGGACTGGGGAAGTGATTGTCCCCCTGTACTCAGCACTGGTGAGGCCACACCTTGGGTACTGTGTTTTGGGTCTGTCACTACAAGAAAGACATTGAGGTGCTGGAGTGTGTCCAAAGAAGGGCAATGAAGCTGGTGAAGGGTCCAGAGCACAAGTCTTATGGGGAGCGGCTGAGGGAACTGGGGTTGTTTAGCCTGGAGAAAAGGAGGATGAGGGGAGACCTTATCGCTCTCTACAACTACCTGAAAGGAAGTTGTAGCCAGGTGGGTGTCAGTCTCTTCTCCCAAGTAACAAGTGATAGGATGAGAGGAAATGGCCTCAAGTTGCACCAGGGGAGGTTTAGATTGGATAATAGGAAAAATTTCTTCACTGAAAGGGTTGTCAGGCATTGGAACAGGCTGCCCAGGGAAGTGGTTGAATCACCATCCCTGGAGGTACTTCAAAGAGGTGTAGATGTGATGCTTAGGGACATGGGTTAGTGGTGGACTTGGCAGTGCTAGGTTAATGGTTGGTCTTGATGATCTTAAAGTTCTTTTCCAACCAAAACAATTCTGATTCTAAAGCAGGACATTCTGTCACTGGACCCCACTGCAAAGAGCCTTCCTCCCTCTTCTTTGCACCCTCCCTTCAGGCATTTATATACATCGATAAGATCCCTCTGAGCCTTCCCTTCTCCAGGTGGAACAGTCCCAGCTCTCTCAGCCTTTCCTCGTATACTTCAGTCCCTTAATCATCTTTGTGGCCCTTTGCTGGACACTTCTCCAGTATGTCCATGCCTCTCTTGCACTGGGGAGCCCAAAACGGGATTAAAAAAGGAAACTGTTATTGGAGGTAACATTATTTTAAAATGGTTTTAAACCCACATGTAATGTGTAATAGTAAAGACTATTAGTGACTCCCTCTAAGAGGCATATTTAACAATTTTACATGTGTTCCTAGTGAAACTTAACACTATAAAAACTGTGTTCTCTAAGCAACAGCTGGATGTAGTTGGTGGGGCTTGTAATTTAATGAAACACAATATGAACGGAGGTGTCTTACAAAGAAGTATCCAGATTTTGAGACTTCAGCTGTCTGAAGTCAGGACTTTCTACAGCATCTTACAAAGGCAAATCTGTGACAATTTGTAGTAGAGTCAGAACACTTTGCTTTCACACAATTGGCTTTATTCTGGGGAGCGCTGTAGTTCTCTGAGCTTTTTTGTGTGGTTAAATAAGAAACTATAAATAGTTGATAACAGAGTGTCTTCTCTTAATGGTCATCCTGTAACAATCATAAGCTGGTTCCAACAGGGCTTCTGGAATATGATGCTAGTTTATATAATGGCAAATCAGTGTTGATTATGAAGAAAATGCTCAGCAGGTCCATTTTTTTTTTTTCCCCCTATCTAATGCTGAGTTCCAACTTACTATTTAATTTCTTTCTAAGAACTCCACCTGTGATAATCAATCTGCTTTCTTCTTCTTGGTTCTGTTCAGCCTTGAATTTCAGCAGTGGACTACTTCTAAGCTGAAAAGGAAGCAAGAGCTAAAGGATACAATTACTTACCTATATGGATTAGAAGTTCGGGTTTTATAAACCTCATTGCAAACATATCCCATGGTGTTTTCAATTTCTAAATGCCTGTTTGTGACTACAGTATGAGTTTTTCATATTGACATTTAATTATAAGAAATTATTTTAAATGACACAATGCCAATTTTTTAAGCCTCCAAAATTATTTTGGGGGTTTTAAACACTGAATTTTGCAAGGGACAAAGAAATACCTCAGACATGAATCTAAGAAAGAAGTAAAACTAATTTTTAAACATTGTTTCAGAAATTCCATCTTTCATATTACCTTTTACAATCATTTTAGCTTTTAAAAAGTAAGTATAGTTGAAAATCAGAACCACCAATTACATATAGCAATGATTGTAATTGTTTCTCAAAAAAGCTACTACTAATAATTCTGCATGTTTTGAAATGTTTTTAGTGGGCATTCTCACCAGCAAAAGGTACCTGAGATCATAAGGGTTCTGCTGTACCACTGTATACATTCATATACAACTCCCCAGTCTGTTTCTCATCTCTGCAGTACCTTGTAGCTGAGCTTTATTACACAACGTGGAAACAAAAAAGACATAATTTTATGGATGATTTGCTGAATTTGCAGCCAACTAAATGATAATAGTTTTCATCCATTTCTTGTGATTATATTAGCATTATAAAATGTTTTCATAAATCTCAGCTTGGCTGCATTATCTTTACTCTTTGGAGAGGTAGCAAGCAAAGAACAGTTTTGGGTTTTTTTGTTTTGTATTTTTCACTCCCCTTCCTTTTCCTTCTTCCCCTTCTTCCCCCCCTCCCTCCCAGCTGAAGGGAAAAGGAACAGAAGGATATATGAATAGCTTTAGATTGACTGGTACCAGGATGGAGGGCTAGGAATTTCTGAAATTCTTTTTTAGTTTTGCTTTTTATCACACTATTTTTCTTTTAGAGAACAGGTACTGGAAAAGATAATCAAAGAGAAACAGTAGTCATGTCAAAAGAAAGTGAAATCATGAAAGTTTATTATTTTATGGTTTTGTCTTGGAAGTTAGTATTTTAAGTTAATATTTGAACATAATGAGGCGTGTAACTATTTTGAACTCTGAATTTTACCCAAAAAAACAGTCACAGTATATGTATTTTAATAAATACAGTTTAATAATATGCTGTTGGACTGTTTAATTTTTATGCCTCAGGGTAGCACTGAGCACTATATCTACTTTTAGAAGCTTCCTCTCATTAGTGTAGTACATTCTCTGATATAGCACCTGTTTTAAACTCCAAATCTGAATCTACAAATGTAAAACCTGACTTTTGAAATATTTGCTTTTTTGAACACTCTTCTTTAAAGGACCTATCAGGATCTCTCCCCAAAATGCTAGAAGCTTGAAGGATAAGGGAGGAACAATGTTGCATGGCCCAAACACATGTGCTTTCGTCATTAGCAAGGTACAGCATGACCTCATGTTGACCTCAAAGGTAAATGGCTAACAGGGAACAATTATACATTCCTGTGAAAGCAGCTTAGTTTTGAACATAATCAAGACAATAACTCCAGTGTGTAGAATAAAATTAAATTTACAACTCTGTCTGTCTGCCTTTCTCTTTCTCTCTCTTGTCTCTCTCCAAGTCTCTTCTTGAGAGAATGTTGTGTTTTTTATATATGTGTGTGTTGCGAAAGAAAATTACTTTCTAGAGGTCATAATAAATTCTTAAATATGGGGAACCCAAAGGATCTTGTATCCAATTTAGTCAAATTGTACATCTTACAATGAAACGCTCTTTTTAATGGAAAGGTTTCCTTTGTTGACTAGAGTATTGATATTGCAGCCTTCAGAATGAGTATCTGTATTATCTTGGGGAATCTTGTGTAGTTCTGAAACGTATAGATTGTTTAGACTTAGGGGAAAGTTTTTAAAATACCAATAGGCTAATTTTTGTGTGCTTATCTTAGACTGCCACACAAACCTATGACTTTTTATTTTTTCGTAGAAGACTGTAAATATTCTGTAGCATTATGTGATACATCTCTACATATGATGGAATATAATTTAGCTAGCAGTTCTGAGCTATTTGGAGAAGAATTGCTGCCAGCATCTTGGAACTGTTAGCCATATCTGTCCCATATGATTTGTATAATATAATTGTTTGACATGAATTTTATTTTCTTTTTTGCTAGAATGAGAGAGCATATTCCTTCTGTGGAACAATAGAATACATGGCTCCAGATATTGTAAGAGGAGGAGATACAGGACATGATAAGGTATGTTCTATCTAAGTTTATGACTGAAAAGAAATTAATTCTTTAGGCAACACTTGTTCAGCTTGAGGGGTTTTTGTAAAATGTGATAGTGTCTTATTTAAGCATGCCTTATTTCAAGTTGTTCTAAAATAGTTTACTGCCTAAGTTTAAAACCATCAGTATGATGTATTTTCAGTTTTTAATCTTAAGTAAAAGGCATATTTATAAAAGTATTGAGGCTCATTTGTGTTTTATTTGAAACTTGTTCTAAATGTGCAGTGAGACAAAAAAAAAAAACTTAGCTGACACTTCCTTTTAAATAAGAAACTGTTTAGTTCTGAGTGGAAAAATGACTGTTTCATGGCTAATTCTGCTATACTTTTTTAAATTGTTGTCCTGTTTTTTGGCTGGGATAGTTATTTTTCACGAGAAGCTGAGGGGGGACGCAGCCAGAATAGCTGACCCAAACTGGCCAAAGGGATATTCCATACCATGATGTCATGCTCAGTATATAAGGGGGGGCTGGCCAGGGAGAAGGGAGCAGGCTGGCCATTGGTTCTGGACAGTGAGCAAAATGCATTGTGTATCAGCTGCTTTGTACACTCCTTTATAAGTATTGTTGTCCCAGTAAACTGTCCTTATCTTAACCCATGAGTTTTGCCCTTTTCTTCCAATTCTGCTCCCTGTCCCACGGTGGGGGGGACGAGTGAGCGAGTGGCCGCTGGTGCTTAGCTGCTGGCTGGGCCTAAACCATGACAATTGTACATCAGGGAAATCTGTTATCTTTCTTGAAGTAGGGAGTAGGTTGTTAATGTTATATGTGTTCTCAGATTGTAAAAATTCTGTTTAGCTTGAGGCTCAAGTTTTATTATGAATTAAAATGTCAGTAATTGATGGCAAAGATCAAGACAACCATAATTCACAGATGATATTTGAAGCCAAAAAGCCCTGTTCCCCAAAAGAATTCTAAATTCTGTATTCCTAGATATATTATTCTGATTGCTCACTATACTGGGAAGTTTCAGAGAATATTTATTCTCTGGGGTTTTTTTACTGTAAATTGAGTTGACTTGTCTTCCTGTTGGGGGTAATGGAATATAGTTAATCACAGTTCCTCTTATAACAGCCTTTTTAAGCACTGGAAAATGTTATGTCACCCTCCATCTCCTTTTTCTAGAATAACTGGACTCAGTCTGACTTTTGCCTGAGAAGGTTCTTTCTTCTCTATGCATTCTGCCTCTCTTTTGGTCTGAGTTTGCCTGTGTATTTCTTCAGATAGGGAGCGCTGTAGTGGCCACAGTGGTTCACCAAAGAGTTGGCAGTTTGAAGTACAGCAGAATGATTATCTCCCTGATTTTTCCATTAAACATTAAATACAACGTGCTTTGTCTTTTCACTTACTCATTGTCTCACACCTACTTTGTATTCCACTCTAACCTCTGCATCTTTTTCTACTGTACTGCTTACCTAGCCGTTATTAAAAGTGGAATTTTACAAAGTTAGGAATTTAAGCTCTTTTCTGCACCCTATTTCTTAGTTTAGTCTTGCCAGTTTCAGAGCATCTCTCCAGTGCATCAGTCACTTTGAATTGTGATTCTGTGTTCTCAAGTGCTGACAAATTCAGTATTGTTGCTCATTTAAAGAGGAATCTCTGTTCTGTTACCTTTGGTTCTATCTGATTGTTTCGTTAGATGTAGTGCAGAGCCATGCAGTATGCTATAAGAAATAGCTTCACAGTTTGATACCAAATGTTAGCTGATAAGTAAGGGTGATTTTTCCGTTACCTATGTGAGAGTAATTGTTTATACCACATGCTTTTTGCCTCACCACTGGCAATATCGTGTGGTGCAGCGTTAGAAGGTTTTTACTGTATTTCATATTTACTGCATATCTAGCAATTCAAAGATCTTATTTAAAAAAGAGGAAATGGGATTGCTTTAGTATGCTATGCTCTCATTAATCAATGTTCTTGATTTGTAATCTCTTCTAGATAGCTGTACTGTTTGTCTAAAAGACTTGCTCTAGTATTTCAGTATTTTTTTGAAGTTTGATTTCTGATTCTGCAGATCTTCCTTTTCTTTTGGAAAAAACACATGCCAAGAAAAAAATTATTCTTGGATTTTCTCTGATCATTGTGTATTTGCAAAGATAATTACTAACAGTACAGAGACTTCTTCAGCTAGTTCTTCTAGACACTCTTGGCTGAATATATGAAACATCAGATTTTGTATATCTTGAAGCAAAAAAAAAAAGAGGTCAAATTGTCATTATTTCACTAGTTGTCTTTGTGTGTTGTATTAAAGTTGTCAACACAAGTAAAGCAGAACTTGAGTTTCATTTATTTGCAAATTTCGTGGAAGTAAAACTGAGAAGTTCAAACACCTGTAGTTAAATTAATTTTGTTGAAATGACTAAACTGCTTCCTTTATTATTCATAGTAGCATCTTTCTTTCGAAGGAGATAAATATTTTGTAATTTGTGAGGTATCAGAGATATGAATTATATGATTAGTATATGGGAAGCCAAAGATCACATGTGTGACCAGGGAATATAAGATAAAATTCCATAGCATTTTCAGGTGCCCTGATTAACTGTGACCTGTACTCTTAAATTGTGCTTTTTGAAAGTTAGTTTCATTCCTATGCTCCTAAAAGCTCAGGCTCCACTACTTCTTAGCAAGTCTTAGGTTCATCTGTTACTGTATGTTTTAGAATTCTTATCACTTCACAATGGTAAAAATAAAAATGAATTCGGGGGGGGGGGAGTGAAGGAACTTCAGTGGTCAGTGGAAAGAGTTCAGCTTGAGAAATTAGTTGAAGAAGCTAAGTGGAGAGATACAAAAATAAAATTATCATAGAAAATACCTCCAATCAGCACTGCAATTGTTTATGCTTTACTGTGTCCAGGTTTGCCTTTGTATTGATCAGTGGGCTCTTCCTTTGCTAGTTGTTTTCTGAGTGTATTGTTTTGTTCCTCCTTTTCTTAACAATTTTACTTCAACATATCATAACATATATAATTATTGTTGTTCTATAGGCTGTTGATTGGTGGAGTGTTGGTGTGCTTATGTATGAATTATTAACTGGAGCGTCACCATTTACAGTTGATGGAGAGAAGAATTCCCAAGCAGAGATTTCTAGGTAAGAGTCA
The DNA here is from genome assembly GCF_028858705.1 of Grus americana. Lineage (NCBI taxonomy): Eukaryota > Metazoa > Chordata > Aves > Gruiformes > Gruidae > Grus > Grus americana. The sequence continues at coordinate 52,453,766 of NC_072856.1, read as the reverse complement.
AAACAGTACAGTATACGGGCTTGCTCACAAAGTGATGCTTATGCCATAATATATGTTTTGTTAGAGGTTTAATCTAATATTTAGGAAGAAAGTGCTACCAGCGTAACATTTTAGGTGCTCCAGTTCTGTTTAACAGAATGACATCTGGAAGCAGATAGGTTTTGTTAACCTCAGCAGGTTATTGAAATAATAGAACTGACCTATACAAAAGACCTATTTTGTTTAAACTACAGTGGAACCATAGCTTTGTAGATACTCAACCCTGTTGCATATTTACTGTTGAAAGGGAAGTCAAATGAAATATGAAATCATATGTAAATAGAATTATCACATTCAAAATCTTGATACATCATGAAACATATATTTAGCTAGAGAGATTTTTGTCAGCTCTTGCTAGATCACTCCATCTACAAACTGCAGGTTTAAAATCCATTAACAAAACAAAATTCCAGACTTCACCTTCTTGGTCATTATGATAGAGTTAAATTAACTCTTTCTGACCTAGTAAAGGTTAGAAATTTTGTTGAGTGCTTGCTTATGCCATGTCTGAAGTGGTAACTTTGACTCCCAAGATTTACTAAATGGAACTCTGAAAGAGTTACAAATTTTTAGAGAGAACCTTGAGCCGAGTTTTACAGATACAGTTTTTCCCCAAAACTGAGAATCTTTTCAGATACGTATTCTACAGGATTTGACTGTCTTTTGGTAGGTCCTTATGTGTTCTTTAATATCTCTAATCTTTCTGATAACTTAAGATTAAATTCCAAGCTGAGAAACTGCAAGGTTGCTAACATCCGTCCTCTGATGGCTAAGAACCTAATTTCTGATCTAAATTTGGTTGTGGCAAGTTTACTGTGTTGTTGCTCAGTACGCTTTTGTTCTGGTTGGTGTTTATGCTACACATTTATAGACAGCAATCCTGTAATCTTTCAGCTTTTATTTTGATAAATTTAGAAGGTAAATTCTTGCAGTCTTCTTTAAATAAAGATGTTCCTCAGTCTTCCTGCTTCTTGAAAAAGCCTTTTCTTAACTCAGCTTATGTTGTTCTTTCTTACATATGGGCAATTTATTCCTGTTGATGTTTCAAGAGGATCTTGTTTAAGGGAAGTAGTAATTCACCATCTGAACAAAAAGATATTCCTTCCTTTTCTCTTGGGTTCCTCTTGTTGATGCCAATGGTGGACCGATAGATCTAATTCCTCTTCCTTTTCTATCACTTCTAACTGATAAGCCCCTAGTTTATAGCTGAAATCTCATTAATCCAAACTATATGACTGCATTTCAGACTTGATTTCATCTGTCTTCAGTGCTCACAAGACCCCTGGTTTCTGAATCCTTTCCATTGATAGCAATGTCTGTGTGGATGACATCTGTTTTGTGTGTTTGCAGTTTATTATGTAATGAATGTTATGTTCCATTTAAGAGTGTGCCTGAGCATATGAGAACATTGCTGTTTTCTCTGTCCTGGCAGCTGCACCGAGTCATGTGGAGCCTTCTGGGGAATGGTGGTTACTGTGTGCCTTGGGGAGTAACAGGAGTGTATTCAGGGCTTTCCCTGAGGGAAGGGTAGGGTAGAGCAGGCGGAATGGATGTGAGAAGTCAGCAGGCTGTGATGCTCCTGCAGCCCAGGCAGAGGGTGAGAAGAGTAGGAAGCAGAAGTATATCTCAGAGAAGGTGGAAAGAAAAACTTTTTCTAAGGATTGAAGGGGACTGTGTAGAGTTTGCTGCAACTTGGGAAGCTGTTGAGGTACTCGCTTGAGAGCATGCCTGAAAGAAATGATCTGCCCTTCCCAACATGCTAGCTTGTTAAATTTAGAAATTCTTGTTACCATATTCACGGCTTTTCAGAAATACCCTCCATGTATTTATGTCTAGCATGGGCACACTGAGCTCTTTAAAGAAATAAGAGCTAAATTTTCAGTACCTGTCTTTATCCTAAGCCTGTCTGGCCCAGAAGCTATGATCTTTATTTCTTTTGTTTCTTTGATAATTTTGTCACTGAGGATACATTTGCAATTTACACGTAATGTCCTTTTTATTAATTGTTAATTCTTTCAATTATGTCTGCAAGTTTTCTGTTGAATTGGGATGTAGACTCTAGATAATTTTACACCTATAATTAAATAGGTTCCAAAGTGTCTGCGTGACTATCTTTGATCTTTCTAGTTTCATTTCCTTTCTAAACTGATGAAAAAACTGAATTGCAGATAACTTCGTCAGATACTTACAGTTGCCAGTGGTAATAAAATCACTAGCACTGGCACAGAGATACGAGTTGGTACAAACTTCCTTCTTGATGGCGAAGTTATTCCAAACAGAAATTGTATTCCCTAACCTGAATATGCTTTAACTTGCCAATTGCAGCAGACTTAGAAAATTCAGTTTTCTCTTACTCAGTCACAAGCCCTGAAAGCGTAGTTTCCATGGCCTTTGATTTTTTTTTCTGAGTTTAAGGAAGAAAGTCGTCTTCTAAATGAATCCAGGCCCTTTTATTTTACCTAGGTGGGAAGTAATCTTAGATATTTTTAGATAATTTTATTCCCTTGTGTAGCACAATGACTATCTGCTGTTAAATTTGAGCACGAAGTATTGTTCTGAAATCTCTCTTTAATGGACAGTTCAGTTATTCTGTCAGAAATAGTTACTGTGTGGTTTGTATCTTTTTTTGCTCTCTTCTGATGAGAGATTGTGTTCAGTTCTTTTATCATAACCTTTTTGACCACTCTGCAGACTTCTCTTTCATGGCAAATGCAACTTAAGCAAGTGCATACTTTAATTTCCCTTATGTCTCTGTCCATGAAGATTCTTTTTGTTCACATGCTTGGTGTTACAGGGTATTAAACTTGATAAAAAAAATAATTTCACAGAACTATTCAAGTATCTCCTTTTTTCTAGTATGCCCTCTCCCCTTTCTTCTCCCTTCCTCCCAAATCTTCCTTTCATTTTTAAGAACTCTGGACTTCCATTGCTGCAGAGCCATTGATGGGACCCATCCTGCAAAAGCAAAGGCAAGAACTGGGTTTGATTACAAACCCAGTATTTTCAGTTTGACTGTGAGTGGTTTGTAGTGCTGACTTGAAAGACAGGCAAATCCATTTTAGGGTGTTGACTTTTGAGGGTCTTGTCATGCACACAGGGATTTAAAACGAGCATGAAGTTTTTGGAGTATTACTTTGCTGCAGCTTAGAAAATCTTAGCAGCTTTGGGGTTGCATAGATAGGTATCTTTTTCCCCTTTTATACATACATACATCTGTAAAATAATCTGTAGAAGCATATGATGCCATATTAGCATACTAATACTAATAGCAGCCTGTGCTCTTTATTTGACATAATTGGTTAGACTTTATTTAAACTCATGGAGGATGGCTGAAATTTGACCATTTGTTAGATCCTCTCAAGATATTTTGTCCACAATTCTGCAAGAAACCTTTCCTTGATAAAACTGTTGGGAAGATGCATAGCAGGTGTATACTGGGATTCCCTTATTAATTTTCTGTCTGCGAAGACTCCAGTGATTGCTTGATCTTTTAAAGGACAGAGCAGTCATTAAATCCAACTTGTAATTTGCATGGTGTCTTCTGCAATTTTGTCCTGTAGATAGCTCATAGCTGTCTACCTAGAATGTACAGCATTTATATGATTAGACAGGATTCCACAGTCCAAGAACTGATAGACAATAATATAATGATGTTTTTCTAAGGGATGAGTTAGGAAATCTCAGCCACATGAGGGAAAGCATTTGATGCTAGACTTAGTGTGAATCACATCACATCAGTGACTCTGCCTACAGATCAGTTCAACCTTTCAGTAAAGCAGATGGTTTTAAGAAAGTCATAAGTATTGCATCAAAGTCTCCAGCTTGCCTAGAACTGGGGATGCACATATACATCTGACTACTCAAAGCTGGAACAAAAGAATCTGGCATTAGTAGTTCTGAGATGACGGGGCATTCAGTAAAGTTGTTCTCAAATATGAAGGTGAAAACTTTGCTTTGGAAGCTCATCCCTCTGCCCTTTAACAGGGTTACGGCTTGGGATTGCTTTCTCTTATTCCCTGAACATGGATATGTATCTTTTTGGTGATGCTTGTAATACAGTTCAAGGGCACTGATAATAGACTATAGGTTTATGCTAGAACTGTTACTAGTGTTTCTTGTTGGTTGGTCAGCTATGGTGATCTTTTCATTTTTTCATGATCTAATTGTGTCTTTTACATGATGGAAGGGGGGGGGGGAAGCTTCAAGTTCTGCACTTTTGATATGTTGTTATCATCTCTTCCACAGTCAGGTTCAGGCATCTGCTTTCAGGCTAATCACAGTGGAGGATGAAAGGTGGCTTCCATCTCAGTATCACGTATTTTATGTCTGTATTTTGACCAAAATAGTTGGGTTTTGTCTTTTCTCTGTCTAAAATCTTTGTTTTGTTGGCACCTAATGGTTACCACTTCTTAAATTTTTTTTGTCCTTCTTTCTTGTAATTAGGTTTGTTTCTCAGTGTTAACTGTTTTAAACAGGTTACGTAGTTATGGTTTCCAATAATGAATTGGCATTAGTTTGTTCAAGTGCCCCATCTTCAGTTAGTTTTCCATATGCTTTACTTCTCAGAATGATCACTCAGTGGATATATTTAATAGAAGTTTTTACAATATAGTTTGGTCAATATAATGCTAAAAGATAAATTGGTCAAATTGGTCCATGAGTCACATTGCTAAATTGTTCCTGTTGTCAACAGATGTTTGCATATTCTTTGACATTGGATTTTCTCAGCTATGCAGTGCATCAGAATATTGACTAGCTGTTTACAGAGTTATTTAAAATGAAAAATGAAGAAAATATCTTTCAGCTTCTGGCTAACAGCATATTTTCCCCTTTCATTTTATCTTAACCACTGGGAGCAATCTGCTGTCCATGTTGGGAAAGCTCCCGATGACACTGTCTTTATAAGGCCTTTATTGAGCATTGCAAGGGCATTCGTGCTTAAGGCCTTAAGATTATCACCCTGAAATGAATGAGGTCAGAAACCTCTTCAAATTCTCTTTAGACTAACATTGTAATATAAGCCTTTGGCACATGTTTTTTGCATTTCTGGTTGGTTTTCTTCTGTAGAAGGACTTTATTCAGCCAGCAAACACGTATCCCAATCTCTACTGCTTTGGTAAAGAACAGATAAACCTGTGGTCAGTCTATGCAATTTTTAAACGAGGAGCTAGCACAGATCAGTGGTGGCAACTCTGAATTTTTCATAACAAAACCAGTGAGTTCCTTGGCCAATTTGTCAGGCTCGGCAGCCTGCACCTGTTACATAGAAGTGGCTCTGAAGATACTGATAAACAGGGGGAGCTTCTAAACATCAAGGTGTCGTTTTCCTCCTCCTCCTTATCATTCATTAGCATGTCCTTTGCATTATCACGTATGCTCTTGGTCTGTAGTATTTATGGGAGAAAGTCATCAGAGCTTAAATTCCTGAAAAACAATACCAGTGGAGTTAGCTCCTAGCTCTGCATAGTCTGCCATAGAGAAGATGGAAATGATTCAGGACCTCAAAGTAATAACCTCCTTGACCTACGCAACAGATGGTTTCTCTCAAAGTGTCTTCGGTACATCCAGAGTGCTCTTATCAGCTGGGGTAAACTCAGCTCATCCCTGCTCAGAGGGGTTGTACTAGGCTAGGAGAAGCAGAAAATACAGCAGAGTAGTCCTTCAGCAGCTTTGACCACAGTCACCACTTGGGATACTTAATTCTTCCTGCTTACTTCTGTCACTGTTACTGGACCACAGAAACATGAAATGTACAAGAGGATGGAGGTGATTCAGAAAAGGAAAGGAAGGTTGATGCTAAAGGCCATAGCTTTTTTTCAGAAGCACAGACATCCCGGGAAGGACTTTGACACATGCAGCTTCCTTCCTCTGAACACTTCATGGGCTACTGTTATAGCCTTGAGTGACTTACCCCTCAGTACAACACTTCACTAGTGAAGCCAGACTCTTTTTACTTGATCAAGCTGCTTGATTAGTCTTCACCAATTTCTGCTCTGTTGATCCCATCTGGTCTTCCTTTTCTGGCAGCTTGCTTTCCATCCTAATTAATGTGTATATAGCTTCACATACTTCAATTCCATGGTAAGTGTAAGTAGTTCCTGGAACTTCTAAAGAAATTAGCTTCATTCTTCACTACTTCTGTAGTGTGGTTCTGTGAACCAGTCCAGACCGTCGTGAATATTTTATAGTATCAGTCAACCTCAAAAGTATTTCCGAACAAGTACCACTGGCATGTATAAATGCAACTTACATGGAGTCTGCTTGTACAGCATGGCAAAATGCTGCCTTCTCTGCAGTGGGCTTTAGGAGGGTTGACAGATGGAAGATATCCCTCAACGTAATCATAGCTTGCTTTTCACATAGCTAAATACCACTTCATTGTTAATTCTGCCTATAAAAAGAAATAATTTAAAACGGTAATCTTGGCAAAAGGCAGGAATTACCGATGCTATTGCCACAGAAGTTTTCCTTTAGGTAAAATATAGTGTTATACCAAACTATTATTGACAAAATATGTATGCTAATTGTTTTGAGAGAGATAATCTTTATAAGGGATTCCTTCCCCCAAGAATTTAAGGAGTGGTTTCTACCCAAAGAGCAGAATGTCAAGTAATATGCAAAGTTACTTTATAAACCTGTCTCAGCTTCAGCTGGGACTCTGCTCAGTTAACACATCAATGGTACAACCAATTGCAATTCTCAGGCTGACCGAAGACATGCAATATGTCACTGGAAAATTTGCAATTAGAGGGATGAGACCTACTAGTGTTGTTACTGCAGAAGTACTTATTTTGGCTAAGAATTTTCTGGTAACTTTGCAGTGTGGGGTTCTATAAAAGACTTTCCACTGCTTATGTTTGTGTCACACTTTCTTTTATTATGTGAATGTTTGTATCTGCATCGGAAGCCTGAGACACAGGCAAGAATCTTATTGCTAGCACTTACCAGCATCACTACTACAGAGACTGCTCTTCTGAGGCTGCACAGATAAATTGTACTCATTTGTTCTCTTTGTTACCAATCATCCCAATTCAGCATCTTTTTTTCAGAGACATTTTCAAATTTTTATCTGACTTGGCCATCTCTAATCTCTGACATTTTTCAGACAGGAAATTACTCTAGAATTTTTCTTTGGGATTCTAAAGACATCCCAGAGTCTCAATCCCATTGCTTTAGAAATCAATTTAAAAAAATACTGACTTGGGGATTTTTTCCCTTTCTGAGAGCCCAAAGAGAACTTGTCTTTTTCCAGGATCTTTGTTATATACATTTCTGATTCTCTCATCAGAAAGATTGATAAATACATTTCCTTGGACTCTTCTGACTGAAGTGACCTTCAAGCTAAGAAGACATTTTAGGTTTTGTTGGCCCTCCTGTAAATCAAGTAATTTTGCTATCAAGATGTCCTGTCTTCTGTCTTACAACAGGAAGGTTTTCTTACTTCCTTACCTGCTTCCCCTTTCTGAAAGTGGATGATTTCTGAAGAGGCTGAATCTTTACTTCTCCACCAATCCTACAGTGTAAGAATCCTCTTGTTTAGTAATGTTTAAATTTGGTATTAACATCCCTAATTAAGAAATTATTTGGCAATATTGTACTTTTATCTCCTTTTCTTTAAAGTGAAGTGTGTCCAGAAGTTGAGGACAAGGCTTATGGTTGCTGTTACTTCTGCTGGCAGAGTGGCTGTTATTTAGACCCTTATTGGCAGATCATCCATCTTAAAACTCAGACTGTATTTTCCTAACTCATTTCAGAGTTACTTAAACCAAGAGGTTAGCTTGTTTTGTCTTGTTCGTTTTGCTTGAAATTGGATACTACATCAGTAGAAACAACCCCTGGGATCTGTGTGTATTGAACTTGTTTTTGTCCTTCTACACTGGCAGGACAAGATTATTTAGGAAACAATCTGTTTGTATCTATTTTTGGAGTAATCCAAGAAGTTACGTATTTCAAGATAAAAGATTTCCCATGGGATAGCTAACTCTAAGGATATGTCATGCAGAAACTTTAAACAAAAATTAAAATGTCCTGCGGTGATCAACTTAAGCTCTATGAGACATATAAAAATTGCGATTTTAGTGCTGCCGCAACCTCATATAATTTCAGCCTTGCAGTCTCTCATAGCTTCAAAATCTTTCAGTCTGTGTTTAGTGGAGGCACTCTTAAGTCCTCCTTGCTTCCAAAGTCACCACAGTGAGAGTATGCGTATAGATATATAGACACCCGGCTGAACATTTGTCAGCAATGTGCTTTTGTGGCAAAGGCAGCAAGTGGTATCCTGGGCTGCAGTAGACAAAGTGTCACCAGGCTGAGGGAGGCGATCCTTCCTCTCTCCTCAGCCCTGGTGAGGCCACATCTGGAGTACTGGGTCCAGTTCTGGGCTCGCCAGTACAAGAGAGATGTGGGCATACTGGAGAAAGTCCAGCAAAGGGCCACAAAGATGATTAAGGGACTGAAGTATATGAAGAAAGGCTGAGAGAGCTGGGACTGTTCTGCCTGGAGAAGGGAAGGCTCAGGGGGATCTTATCAATGTATATAAATGCCTGAAGGGAGGGTGCAAAGGCGAGGGAGCCAGGCTCTTTGCAGTGGGGTCCAGTGACAGGACCAGAGGCAGTGGGCACAAACTGAAACAGAGGAGGTTCCCTCTGAACATCAGGAAACAGTCCTCTTTGCAGATAGGCAAAAGGCTTCTAGACATGGCTGTGGGCAACTGGCTCTAGGTGAATATGTTTGAGCAGGGGGGTTGGACCAGATGACCTCCAGAAGTCCCTTCCAACCTCATCCATTCTGTGATTCTGTATGCTAAAGGGTTTTCTGTGTGTATCTTTTTGAACCTGTTGATGTGTCTTTGGTATGTGTTTCTGTGTGCATTCTCAATTTTCCTTCAGAGTCCTTAGCTTCAATATCTACATTTGGAGTAACTGAAGGAAAACTTGCCTTCCTCTTTTATAAAAACTGTGGGAGCTACACATGTAAAAGATAAGTATTGAAATGTGATTCTACTTAGGCTTCCAAGATTTTGAAGTTCCACTAGCCTTATTTGATGGCTCCTAGTTCTTGTGTTGAAAGAGACAGCAAGGTCCCTATCCACTTTCTCTTTACCATCCATTGTTTTGAGGGGGAACACGATTCCCAGCCACCTTAAGTCCCCTTTTCGCTAAGCTGGATATTTCTAGCCTTTTTTGTAGATCTTCATATGAAACACATTCTGTATTTCTGATTCATCTTGTTACTCTTCTCTAAAACTTTTCCAGTTGTACTGTCCCCTTTTGAGAGTAGGGCATGAGCACTGCACACAGTATACAAGGTGCAGGCAAACCTCAAATGGTCCAAGTGTGGGTTTTTTTCTCTTTATTTTCTAATAATTTTAACATTGGAATTGGTTTTTGTTTTTTAACTGCTGTTAGGCATCATTTTGATGGTTTTGTGGAGCTATCTGTTGTAGCTATGAGATTTCTTTTGAATAGCAATAGTAAGCTCAGTATGTATGAAATGAGGACTATTTTTCTTTTGTGGACTAAGTTACATAGTTTATCTCCTACAGATGTTGTGTTTCATGTCCATGTGTTCTCAAACCTTTATTTAAAAAAAAAAAAAAGCAGTTTCACATCTGTCATCTTCCAGTCTTTGGGTACAATAGAAGTGAAATGTTAAACACTACCATTAGCATGGTAACTATTTAATTTAACACTGAACACATTAAGTAATTACAAATAATTGTTGTTTTGTTTTACAGGAGAATATTAAAAAGTGAGCCACCTTATCCGCAAGAAATGAGTGCGCTGTCTAAGGATATAATTCAACGTCTTTTGATGAAAGACCCTAAGAAGAGGCTAGGTTGTGGTCCCACTGATGCTGATGAAATCAAACAGCATCCCTTTTTCCAGGTAAAACAGACAACAAAACTCCCCAGATACCACTTACTCCTACGTTAGCGCCTTTGAAATTCAAGTCTAAAGAAATTCTGTTTTGTTAACAGAATAGCTTAGAGGCATGTTGATTGCATGAATAATTGCATTGAACTTAGTAAGAATATTCATGTGCTTATGTATATGGATTTTGTGCATACTACAAGAAGGGCACGGTAGATTTTTAATATATCTTGTTTCTAACAGTTACTTCAAGCAGCCAAAAGACACACTACTTAAACCAGAAGGTTTAATGGAAAACACTTAAATTATATCTTGTGTTGTTTCTTTAAAAGAAAGTTTGCCACTGACATTATTAGTAAAATTTGTATATTGGTAAAATTCACCACCAGTCATAAACGCCTATTCTGTATTTTCCTCTACCGAATTAAATCTTTAGTCTTGTTTAGTAGATTTTAATTCTATTCAGATTTCAGTGTATTAACGTTTGGTTTCAAACAATGATGAAGATTGGATTTGCGTACATCATCTGTACTGTTCTATCCATTGCGGTTAAAATTGTTTGTGTGCTTTCTTTGAAAAAAATAAGTACGTATTTCCGGTGCTTCTGAAGTTAAATATATTTTTAATTGGTATAAATTTTGGAGTATTTAAAGTTGTTAGTATAAATGAAACATTTTGAGTATTTTCAGAGTAATTATCATAACATTCTGCATGGGTAATAACTTGGCTTTTTAACTTCTGAATTTCTTCTCATTCCTTCTGTATTTCTTTCCTCTTATAAGAGAGTCTGACAAAGTAGAGTTAAGCTTCCTTTATTCACTGTTTGGTTTGGAAGATACATTTTTTTTTTCCTCGTACAACACTTTCTAATCTTGACTTCATTTCATTTCTACTCCTTTACAGTAATAGGGCCATTTTCTCATAACTACTCTATCTGTGCTTCCTACTTCTGGTCATGCATTTAAGTAAAAATCCAGAGGCATTATGCTCTCAGGGCTCTGGAAACTGAGATTAGTAATTAAGCATAGAAATCAGCAAGATAGTGCGTGGATGCACTGTGGCTTACAAAAATATAAATGTTGTTTCCTCTGAAACAGAGGAAGAAATTTAAGGCCTGTCATGCTAATTGTTTGGCTTATCTTCACTGTTAAATTTCTTTGTGTTGATTTTTTTTTTTTTAAACTGGACTCTGTCTACTTACAAATAAGTATGATATGTCTTGCCTGTACCTAAGCAAATTAGTGGGGCATAATTTGAATGCTTTTCATCTGCCTATGAAAAATAGCAAATGGAATTAGGACTGTTTGCTTCTGGACAAGTCTCGCTTTCCAATATCTGTTTCTGTTAAATTTTCATTTGATTCAAACTTATTTTCCTGATTTTGGTTTAGAATATGAATTGGGATGATTTAGCTGCCAAAAAAGTATCGGCTCCATTTAAACCAGTAATCAGAGATGAGTTGGATGTCAGTAATTTTGCAGAAGAGTTTACAGAAATGGATCCAACATATTCTCCTGCAGCAACTCCTCAGACTTCAGAAAGAATATTTCAGGTATTTTAAGAATTCACATTCATTTAAAAAAAAAAAAATTTATTTAACAATTCCACATGTATAGCTAGCTGCCTCCCCACCCCGCCCCCAGCTTCTAAGTTATTTGAAATTAACTATGTAATTTCCAATCCCAGTTCCCAGGGCTGTTTGTTCAGCAATTACAAAATGAGAAAGGTGGAAACAGTGCTACTGCAAACGTAAAATTCCATGTCTCTCTATTCCCTGCTGAATGTCCTACCTGCTGGACTAAAGTCAATCTGTCCTTTATTAATTCTTCATACCTTATGAGTGTTGTCATCTTGACTCCATCAGCCTGGGCTACCAGCTTCAGGAAGAGCAATGTAGTTTGCAGATGCCCATATTATACTCTAGTTATCCCTTTGGGAAGTGGGAGCTAACTGCAGAGTTGAAAGTAAGTCTTCCACATCCCATAGGAGTGCTCTAATTACTAGACTACTATATACAGATCAGGAACGAAGCATTCTTTACCATCTCCTCCATGCTATTAAAGAATGATCCCTTCTTGGACTGCACAGATGGATGTCAGACGGGCAGAAACAGCTCATGTGCAGCCAACTGGGTACCAAAGCTCCCGAGGTGAACAGCAGTTCAGGTTGCTTTCTCTCCTCCCCCTCCTTGTGCTTTGTTGTTTTTTATTGTCTGTTTTTGAGCAGTTTAATGCTTAGAGTACAGGAATGTAGCATCATGTTTTGGAAGTTGTTAGATTTGTACTCGCTATAGCAAGTAATTTATGTGTGTCATAATACAATCTGATTCATTGTGCAGTGGTAGTCACAGCTGTTCTTGTTATGATACCCAAACTGGGCACCATTTAAAATGGTTTGATGCTTACCTCACAACATAAAAACTATTTCGTGCCTTAACTTAAAGGTGCTCTGGGAAGCTAGCTAGTTTGAAGTATGAGCCTTTATCACTATTGCAAAACAATTGAAGCTGAGCCAGATTTTTTTAATTTTTTGTATTACTATTGTTTTGTCTGTAACTGTGGAGAATCATATAACTAATTCCAGGAAGATACTTGCTCACGTTGAACAGAGTTATATCTACCCATCAATGAGTCAGTTAACGGTTTCTGTATTATGTTATGAAAATTCTGATTTCTTTGAAAAATTCTTCTGAAACTTCTAATGTTTGTATGCAGTATGATAGTTTGTGTGCAACAATTTCAAGCCATGCCATTTTCTAATGTCTTAATTTCATAGGGATATTCTTTCGTTGCACCTTCTATTTTGTTTAAACGCAATGCAGCTACAGTAGATCCTCTTCAATTTTATATGGGGGATGAGCGGCCTGGAACTACAACTATTGCCAGAAGTGCTATGATGAAGGTAATAATAATAATATCAAGACCTGAATTAATTTGGTTAACTTGGAACTGCACATAACTTTCAAAGCAGCAATCACAAGCTAGGCTACAGATTACAAAATAGTCATTATTCATTTATCTGTTCTCTGTAACAGCTCCTCAGATGCTCCAAGCGTATAATTTGCATGTAGTATATTAAGAAGTGGTTGAAGTTTAATTGGAAAAATGAGATGGTTGTCTAGTTTTCCAGAAGACTGAAGTATAGTAGAAATAGTAATTTGACTCCTGATACTTCTTATTTAGCCAGCCATTGTAGATATTTTTGAAGCTACTTTAATGATATCAGAATTCCTTCTATGATGTATTTGCCCAAAAGTGTGTATAGTTGTGTGAAGCCTTATAAGAACACATGCTATCGTGATGTCTTCAAACAAGCACATAGTTTTGTGGATAAATGTATGTACAGCCATCTTTGATCCTGTTTGTCTGAATATTTTGTATCTTAAACTATTGTAGTAGTAATGATTTATTTAGTGATTGTTTGTTTAATGTAATGTAAGATTTACTCTTTGTTAGAATAAACTTTATGCATTTTATTAAATAGAAGTTAAGATTATATTTTATCAAAAACAGAGCTCTTTCACAATTTTAAATGTAGATGAAAAATTCTCACGAAACTTTACTCTTTGTCTTTGACTGTGTATACTAAAAGTATTCTGCAGAACTAAATACAGACAGTTTCCTAACAGGACTCTCCATTTTATCATCATTATGAACTGGATCTGAAAGAGAAACCATTGGGAGAAGGAAGTTTTTCCATTTGTCGAAAGTGCTTACACAAGAAAACTAGCCAAGAGTATGCAGTAAAAATAATTAGCAAAAGGTATAAATATTCTATAAGACAATAAAAATATTTTCTTTGCTTACTGTCACCCATGAATTAGAATAATGTTCGCTACATTTTTGGAAGTGGAAAAATAACTTTAAAATAATTTCCTATTTGAAGAATCTACAGAAGCTTATAGTAACCTTATGACCTTTAAAAGATTCTGAGAGTCTTTTGAAACAAAATGTTACTCTTGCTGGGGAGGACACAAGAAGAAACCTAAAGAGTGCTTTTCTGGTTCCTAATTGTATTCTACCCTAACTTTCCCTAATTTTGCTCCTAACCAGAGTAAGGTATAAGGCCCTCTTATCTTTAGACCTAAGTGAACTGAATGTAGACTTACACTAGCTCCCTTTCCTAAGCAGCCCAGTTGATTGCCTAGGACATTGTTTTTAAGAAGGATCTGTAGTGTGGGTTGCCTCAGATCTAATTAAGTGTGTGTGTGTATATGCATGTAAAATGGAATTAGACTATGGAGTTGTAAGTTGCATCTTGTTTCCTGGATGTTCTGAAGAGAGCATCACAATGGAGGCAGCTGACTTGCTTTGTACATGGGGACCATGTGGTCCTTTTCTAGAACGGATACCACTGGCGGTTTCTGCCCAGAGAAAAATAAAGGCAAGGGATTCTTTGAGGGGTGGATGGATTTTTAGCTTCATTTTGCAGTGTTCATTAGTAAATGTCTCTAGTGTGTTGTAGAATGCTGGCAGAAAAGGGAAAGGAAAGTGTAAATGTTTTGCTATCAGAATGATAGTTCACAGTGATCTCTTCTCCAAGACATTTGGCTGTACCTCTGTTTTTCCAGGCTCTAGAAGCAACTGTCCACCAGACTTAAGTGTTTCATTGCATGCTTTTTGCATAGGATAAGTTCAAGAATAAGACAAGTATAGGTGTCTGAGTCAGTTTTCTGAGATCTGCTATGATTAATGGAGGCCTACTCAAAACTGTTAGTGGAGCCTGCAGAGAGACTCGAATGACCGGGCACTAGCAGTGGGATTCAGTAACTTAACCATAGGCATCTACGTAGTGCCATTTTAGCATCTGTTGGTGTCCTCTCTGTCTGCCAGTTCCCATCAGTCTTGTGACTACTACCTTTATGTAGATGTCTTCATGGCTGATGTCTTCCAGGCTCTCCTGTGTTTAGGCCACTGAATCCTACTCTAGGTATGTATTTATTTTACAGTGAACTAGTTCACCCTGTAAGATTCATTAATTTAGAATTTCACTCGTAATGAGACCTTAGACAAGTAGTATGCAGTAGGCAGCTACATTGGGTGTTTTAATCTGGAAATCTCTGCCTTGTGTCTGCATTCAAATTTTTTTTCTGTGGGGCATGCAGAGCTGCAGGTCAGTACTCCCATCTCATCTTAAGCTAATGGTTTTTTTGTTTCTGGATAACAGTGAGCAAACTAGTATTGACTTTTCCCATAGAATTAAGCTTTTAGGAATGATGTCCCTAAATGATATTACTCACAAGTTCTTTTGCTCTTTCCTTCATCTTGGTGGACCAGGCTAAATGAAGGTAAGAAGTGGTCTGTATACAGGGATTTTTTTTTTTAGGATTGCAGGCTGTGAGCAGACTCAGAGCATGTTTATGTACTATTTAGAGGTAGCAGTAAACCCACAGTCTGGATGGCTGGACACAAACCAGCCTTGAATAAGAAACTGTTGAACTGTAAATAATATTGCTCTGCAAACCACACTGGTAACTTTTGATAAAGGAAAAATATAACAGGTTTCTAGTAACTTCTTTGCCTCAAAGCCAGACAGTCTTTAACTCCTACCCATTAAAGGTGCCAAAAAAGTGGATCCTACACCTAGGCCAACCTTTTCATGATACTTGAGGTGAAAGCTCGGATCAAGAGTTCCTCTGTGATGTTGCTTTGTTAGCAGGGCTGGATCTGCCTCCATCGAACAATTTGAGGTTTATCTGTGTGTCTGAAGGCCAGTGAAACAGTGGAGTCCTGTAAACTTGCTTGAGTTACTGTTTTAGAGCTTCCCATTTGTTTTTCATTATATTGTCTGTTTAAAATCTGAGATGGTAACTATTTATAGAGGGGAAATACTCAGAAAAGTTCACACACAAATTTCAAAGGTTTATGTTCATGATACTGAACCTTTCATCTGTTTCCTAGGTCCACCTTCTCCTGATGGTATTTTAGGGCGGAAAGACTGAGAGTCAGGTTTTTTAATTTCTTAGGGACCTGAAATCACTTCTAGTTTAAACAACATCATCATCAGAGATGCAGGTTGAACAGCTTAGTTGTTGATTATATGAAACCTGCAGAAGTCCAGAATTCTCTTGCACAAAAGTCTCATCATGGTTCTGGTCCTAATTAGGAAAAAAAAAAATGCAATGAAAAACTAAGAACGTGTAGTTAGAGAGATTCTGTCTGTTATCCCTAAGGCCTTTCTCTAAGTCAGTACAGGATTAGCTTTTCTTGGAGAAAATTTTGGCAAAAATTTCCAGGCATTATTAGCCCAAAATAAATCAATGTGTGTATTTAGTGGAAACCAAAATATTCTTCTCTGTCCCCATTCACAGAGTTTTTATAATGGTCAGCATGTTCAATTTTTTTAGGCTATAGATTTTAGTACCTGAAAGAGAATTTGTGCAATGATTTTTGCTCTGGAGCTAGTTTCTTCTTATCTCTTCCATTTTAGATTTTTACAATGGCCTGCTTAGGGGTTCATTTGTATAACACAGTTCATATATAGATGATGTTACTCTCTTTTCTAGTAGGAGCTCATAGTTTCCATACAGCTTTGGAAGTACTTCTTTTTTATAAGAATGGAAAAGGATTGGGCCAATAATTTGAGTCTTCAAGATAAAGCTGAACTAATAAATATTTGTAGGAACAGAGGTGAAGTCAAATTGCCCTGGACTAAGGGAAAGGTTTGTTTTAGGTATAAACTATACTGTAATATCATTTCAGCTTTTGCTATAGCAAGTTGCAGTTGCATCAAAAAAATTGTTTGATCTGGGTGCGGTTTTTTAATGTCCTAACTTGCAGGGTCATGTGGAGAGATTTGCTCAGCTTACTTTGAGTATGCTTTTAATTGTCTTCAAGCAGTTGTAATATTAAAAAATTTGGATTGCAAGCAATTAAAAAATAGGTGTAACACTTTGAATGTGCAATTTGCTCAGTAAAATTGGTACAAAATGACTGCTCAATTTTTCCAGAATGGAAGCCAACACCCAGAGAGAAATAACAGCTCTGAAACTCTGCGAAGGACACCCGAATGTAGTGAAGTTACATGAAGTTTATCATGACCAGGTATTTTGAAGAAGCTATAATCACCACTTGCCAAACACGTTGCCATGTGTTTTCCCAAGAACTTTTAGGAGTGAAGCATACTGTTACTGTGGAGGCGACTTTTTTCCCAGGATTTTTGTCTAGTCATTATAGAAGATGAAGCAGAAGTTCTGCATTCAAGGGAATTTGCAGTTACTCTAGCAAATAAAAAAAGTATTTGGAAGAATCAGTGTCCTGGGTTCAGGTTCTGTCCTTGGTCTACTTAGTTAATCATCATACAATATATTAATGACCCAGTTTCTATATCTATGATACTGCGGTACCTAATCACCTTCCATCAGGGTTGTCGTGAATCTTAAAATTATATTTGTGAAATAAGTTGGAAATCTTGCAAATGAAGACTACATATCTAGCATTTTTTTCTTACATATTAGTAGCTTAATGGAAATAACCAAGCAGTTTGCTAAGTTATCAAATGTGAAAGTAGAGCCTCTATTTGAAAATACATTGAGATCAGTTTAGGATTTATTTAGGGACCTTAGTTGTCTTTTTCCTTAGTGTAATGCAAGCTCCACAGCATGTAATAAGCCATAATTTGATCTAACTTGGAGGTTGGCCCTGATTTGAGCTAGGGAGTTTGGACCAGATGTCCTGCGGAGGTCCCTTCCAACCTAAACTACTCTGTGATTCTAGTCTATGATTTTGTAATGGAACATGGGCTGTCTTGCCTCCCCTTGCATCCCAGTCTATCCCCGTTATGCTGTTTATACAAGGACCAGCAGAGTGCTCATGTGGAGCACTTCTAAAATGAGCTGAGAGGATGAAAAATCTGTATTGTAATATTTAATAAGGAAGCCTTTTTTGACTATATGACTATAAATGACTATACTCAGGAATACCTAAAAAAAAGTTTGCTCTGCAACTGAATAGGCTACTCTCAACCAGCCAAACCATTGTATTTTTAGTTTCTCCTGGTAGCTTCCAGGTGTTATCTTCCAGATTACTCATACACAATATTCTGAAGACAGAACTGATCAAAGTTTTCTAGTTTTGACACTTCTGTGGTTTGTCTTAAAAAAAAAAAAAGCGTAAAAAAAGTTCCAATTTTTAACTTGCTTTAATATGTGATCAAATTCTATCTTAGTAATCCAACCATAGAGTATTGGGTTGCAGTCTGTTTTTGTAAGCCGCGAGAAGTTTTCTAGCAGAGAAAAGTCTCCTTATCCTTTCTGACTTTCCTGTGAGCTATTCCTAAGACATAAAGAAAATTTGCAGGAGAGGACACCTTACAAGCATTACTAGTGATGTGACTAGTAGACACCTTGTTTGTTCTAAGAAGTGTTACTGCTTTCTGTCCACATAGCTCTGCTTCTGTTCCTTGATACCTAAATAGTGTGCACCTTCTCTTCCTGGCTATTTCTTTGAATTTCATTTTTTTGACCTCTTCCCAGAACTTTTTTATTTCCTTGCAAATATTAATTTTCTTACTGTCATTCAGGGGAAGGAAATGCTAGAAGCCATCACATGCCTACATCCATTGCCTTTTGAGAATGCTACCTTCACTTTCCTGTCCTGAGAAGTCTGCTGTTTGTTTAATTGCAAGACATTTGAATTGCAATTGATTGTGTGCTAATGTTGTCTTATAATCAAGGATGTCACTGCTTATTGATTGTCTTGAAAAGAACAACCATCTAAACAGCCATTACTTTTTAAATTTAAAAAAGTACTCTTTTAATGTTTGGGATGATACCTATTGTGATTCTAATGATAGAGTAGCTTTGGCTACTACTCTGGAGGGGATGAAATCAGAAGAAATTCTAGATAATCTTTGATTTCTCAGTAAAGTTTCAGGGTGTTTTTAAAGGATTTGGTAACATTAAATGGCTAACTCCTTATCCATATTAATAGAAATGTATCTCTACATCAGAACAGGCTTAAACAGCAAAAGTCTAGCTTTTTCCAGCTTTATTTGTTAGCCTAAAGAAAGGCATTTCTTCTCCATACAAATTTATTCATTTACATGGCAGCATTGCATTTTTGTAACTAAATATGGGTGGACCTGGGGAAGACATCAAAATTCTTCAATCTCAGTGAGACTGATGGGGAAAATGTCATCTGAGATGCAATTTGGAGGGCCAGTAAGAAGCACCAAATTGCTATGAGCAGCAGTTTTATTTCTTCAAACATTGGGAACTTACCAAAATAGCACCTAGTTCCTGAATGAATGTTGGTTTGTAATGTTAAATTTCTAACATGACATACTTTATTGTTTCAGCTTCACACGTTTCTAGTAATGGAATTGCTGAAGGGAGGAGAATTGCTTGAACGTATTCAGAAAAAGAAACATTTCAGTGAGACTGAGGCCAGTCATATTATGCGCAGACTTGTTTCAGCAGTGAGCCATATGCATGATGTAGGAGTTGTCCATAGAGATCTGAAACCTGAGGTATAGTGACTTGCCTATATATGTTTAGACATTAAGTTATGAAATACCTGGAATGTGACATACTTCTGTTCCTCCATCTTTTACTACACATTTTTCTACTTCTATATTTTTAATAAAATATTATCACTTAGCAAATTCTGTAGATATTTTCCTGTTCGTAGGTAAAAGTAACTGTTAGGAAAAAATTTTAGTTTTGTAAGTAATTTACACTCTAACTTGTTCAAAACCGTTCTTTGCCTATTTGGGAACAGTTTTTACTAATGGTAAGTATATGTTTATTGTATGAAACAGTTCACAAGCAGAGCTAGGTTGCCTGGGTGCTTTGCCTGTACATTTCCACCTTTTGTTTGATCTTAATCCCCTCGGTAGGGCTTCTTTTGGAGGTAGCTGCGACACCCTTGTACTGTCTTCAGTCCCAGTTAAATGCAAAATGAACCACAAACTAATGCAACCAACTATAAAGATGTGTGATTTGAGTTCAGTGAGTTTAGTAGTTTCCCAAAAGATGAATTATTTTAATATATATTTTTCAATAATTATTTGTTCTGGTATTTTTATCGTGCAGTGTCTTCCCTTCCAGACAATTCAATTTACTAAGGGAAGATTAACCACTGGCTTTGTTCTGCTTCCTGGAGTCAATATTTGCTCCTTTTTCTTTACCAACAATGGGTTTGGATATGTGTTAGCTTTCTTTAGCCCAAGAGTAGTGTAGATTGCTGTTAGTTCATCCAGTAAGGATGTTGTGTTGGTGATTACAGTCATCGTACCTCAGGAAATAGCTACTCCTTTTGGTTCTGCAGTTTAAAATGATCCACTGTTCCTACCAATGTTTCATCCTTTTGTAACATACCTTCTGGTATATTACAAAGTTACTTCATTTATAGTAATTCCAGTTCAACAGGTAAAATAGTCTGCTGGGTGTTGGTATTAAACTGTTTCTGAAAATCAGTCCAAAATATATGTGTTTGAAAGCATCTCTGTATTGGAGTTTCTGTACTAAATAAACAGTTAAATAAAGAGGGGCTATTGTGAAATTCTAATGTGTCAGGTAAAAATGTGACTCTTGGAAAAAGTTTCTCTGCTGACATCATCAAGGAAAGAAAACAGCTTTTGAAACAAATCATTATTGAAAGGACAAACCCCAGAAATCCTTTCTCTCTTCCTATTCTCATTATTTAAGTCTTATTACCATCTTGAATATCAAGGCTAGTTTCTGTAAAGCAGAGAGCTTCAGCTGCATCGTAAATTAGGGAGCCTGCAATTCTCCATCATGTTTGAGAGCAGAAGCCTGGGAAGTCCAAGTAATGAAGGGTTAGCAAACAGCTTGCAGAATGCATTGCCTCCACAGAGTTGGATTTAACCAGCCTGTCTCCTTCCGGCTTGTTGTTTTGAAAGTTACTATTTTAGGTTCAGACATGAACTTAGCATGGGATATGCAGGCTTCCCAATATAGATGTGGTTAGTGCACCTTTCTGTAAAAAGCTATATAGGAAATTCTGTTGGTTTTCTAACAATTCCAGTCAGATTTGTTGAATGTTCAACTTTGACATCTAATCTGATACTGATAAGTCTATTTTAAAAAATATTACTGGTTACATGTCACTAAGGCTTTTTTTTTTTTAATTGTGGGGACTGGAAGGCTCTTCTGTTTAAGCACTAGTGATCAGATCACATATATTGCTCTGCAAAATAGAGGAAAAGTACTGGATAGAAAATAGAGAATTCACAGAACTAAAGAATTTGTGGAACATATGTGACCATTTGGAGCCTCTCAGGAGAGAATTTGAGGACTCTTTCTGTGAAGTGATCATTAATCTGTGAACTGGGTTCTAAAGATATTAGAAAAAACTTACCAAGGCAGAGATAATGTTGCTTAGATATCCTTAAAATATATGTGGAACATAGCTTGAAGTGTGGTTTTTTGTGAAACATGCTTTATGTACCTAATCAACAAAGTAGTCTGAACCCAACTTAGGACTTTCGGACTGTACCTTTCTTTCTCTACATAACCAATTTCATTTTTGTCTTAAGAAAGGATATCTTTTTAAAACCAATGTTAGTGCAGTTCTTTAGTTACTTCTTGGCTATATAACATCACCGTAGAAAAAAGATGATTGTATTAGTCACCTATCCTCATTGCATTAATATTTTTGCTGAAATTAAGCTTCCTTCAGATCCATTTTGTACAGCATTTTAATATGGAAAACTGACTTTTCTGGTTGTCCATTAAGCTATAACAACTGTATAGCAGGCAAAAATACTGTTTTGTAGCAGCTATTCTCTTTTATCTGTAATGAATGTTCTCAGGTTCTCCTTATTGATCTGCTTGATTACTTTGACTCATTCACCTTTTGTATTACAAAATTACATAGGGCTGTAGGATTTATGATATTGAGACTTTTTCTAGCATTGCGTAGATTTAACAGCAAAGACAATGGCAAAATTTTGCTCTCCTCTCTTCTCTCTGAAGTTCAGGGGGAGAGTAGAAATTATTTATAATTCATCTTGGCCTCAGCCAGTTCACCTAAGACTTAGCTTCACTCCTGTATCTTGGGGAAAAGAAGAACAGATCGTCTTAAATCTTCCTCTGAATTGATAACAACTTGTGTGTTTTCAAGTCCGAGATGCCCCATTCCAGTCTGTAAAGCTGGAATTCTCAGGGACTACTGTATCAAAGTTTCTTTACCTTGGTGTAAGGCTTTTGAATTATTCTTTTGCATTATTATGCTCGTGGCAATATGGCTTCAGTGTGTTACCGCTTGAGGACCAAAGTCTATTCAGGGACAAGACAAGACACGCAACAAGAGTTCCACACACAAGCGTGCTGTCATTCACAACATGCCAGAAGGAAGCAGAAGCTTAAGAAAATTTACTTTTGTTTGAGGAAGAAGGCAATTCTTCAGTTATGTTGATGTCTTTACTTTTTTATTGTCAGTGTTCCCCAAATTATTTTCCCCACTGTTCTCTGCTAACTACCCATTTTCATTAGTAATCTCAGACAGAGCTATTATGACTTGAAGGTATACAGGAGGCAGATAAACACATCACATTTTCTTACATCCCAGAGTACCATTATTTCTACTTTTCCGTTTTTTATCCAGTGTCTCCCAGTTCCCCTTTTCTTTAGGTAATGTACAGTTTTCTGTAGTAATAAATGTAGGAAAAAAATAACTATTAAGTAGTCTAACCAATTTTCTACCCAGTGCTGGTATTGACTTTTGTCTTTGCTTTTCAGAATTTATTGTTTACAGATGAAACTGATAATTCAGAAATAAAAATAATTGATTTCGGCTTTGCTCGTTTAAAACCACCTGATAATCAGCCTCTTAAGACTCCATGTTTTACTCTTCATTATGCTGCCCCAGAGCTCTTGAATCACAATGGTTACGACGAATCTTGTGATCTGTGGAGTTTGGGGGTCATTTTGGTGAGTGATTAAGGTTTTTAATTGTAACTTTATTGCATGTATTTACTTCTTGTTAAAATGCGAAGAACTTGACACAATCTCAGACTTGAATTGGGTAGATGCTGAATTCAAGTGAGGTGAAAATACTGCTGCACAAATAATAGGTTCCAAAGACAGATGTTTTCCGGGGTGGAGATTTTTTTTTTTCCTAAGCAGTAAATTCAACATTTCTGGGAATGGAAAAAATACTTGATACAGTCTGGTTCTCAAAAAGAGGTATTCTTGTTAGGAGATTTTTATATATAGATCCATATAATCTTCCTACAGTTTGAATTCAGGGAAGGAATCGGCCTGCATTCTGACTTACAGAAAATGAATTTCAATAGATATAAACTGTGTAGAAATACCATTGTGTTTTGGTTTTAGTTTCCTGAAACATTTGAATGTTTTTTCTAACAAAGACTCTAGGCAAAGTCTTGCATATTTCAAATTTTCTAGAGCCTTGAAGTTATCATAGTCAAAGTTTTATTGTGTAGTGCTGGTGATGCAAACAGCAGCACTCCATATTTAGTAATAGGATTGTCAATAAATATACTGTGTTTGTTAATATTACTTTTGTTCTCATGACAGTATACAATGCTATCAGGACAGGTACCATTTCAGTCTCAAGACAAAAGTTTAACATGTACCAGTGCATTGGAAATTATGAAGAAAATAAAAAAGGGAGAATTTTCCTTTGAAGGAGAAGCTTGGAAAAATGTTTCTGAAGAGGCTAAAGAGTTAATTCAAGGTATGTATTCACAAATATTTCAAGTAGCTTATATTTTTATCTCAAAAGATTAACGTTTAGAGGACTAGACAATATCCGGCTGCTGTGATCAGCATCAGAGTGCCTAACCTGACAGAGTAGTATCCACAGCTTGAGCTATGTACCAACCCCTAATACAAGTTATGGGCAAAACTGGGCACAGCAGAATGACATTACAGATTGCTTGTAGAGAGCAGAGAGCTTTCTAATGTAGAGAGATGCTGATGGAAGGTTAGCAGGGTTAGAAGTAACTGAGGAGCTTCAGAAAAAGTGAAGTCACTCTTTTAAAACATATTTAAAAGCAGCGTTATTATTATTTTATTTTTGCTTTTGTAAAAACACCGGGTTATGAGATAAATGTTTTAAAAGCTGACCTTTTGCGGAAAATGAATGGTTTTCTTATCATCTTTTCCTCAGGCTGCTTTTCAATGCTTGTACCAAGACTGTTGTATTTCTGAGCTGCTGCATTCATATTTGCCATGCTTTGATTCCCCTTAAGCTTTTGAGCATCTAATTATGTTTTCAGCATGAGATAGACACCAATCTTAATTCTGCTAAGTTGGGGTTCTCAATTTCTGTAGAAGCAGGCTTGTAAGGAATTTTTCTGCCAAAAATGTAGGCATCTCCAGATTCCGACTTCAGTGGGAGAGAATCTGAGTGAATCAGTACAGAGAATCAGAGGCTTACTCTCTTGAACTTCATCCTAGAGAGGTTTTAAGTGAAGAAACCACTTGGTAGTTCCAAGTTTGTGTGAAGAGAGATGTGAGTTATCAAAGAGTTAAATAGCAATTTCTTGCATTTAATGATTCTTCTGGAGAGGATGACAGTATAATGTTGTGTGAGCCTTATCTAGGATAAATATTGGCATACCTAGGATAAATATTGCTATGACTTACTTATCAAAGCAATGCATGAGATTTTCTTAAACATAATTGCATTTTCTATTAAAAGAGGATAAATAGGTCACAGTTTAAGAGACTGTAATATATTTCTATTAGGACTTCTAACAGTGGACCCAAACAAAAGAATTAAAATGTCCAGCCTGAGATACAACGAATGGCTTCAGGATGGCAGCCAGCTGTCATCCAACCCTCTAATGACTCCTGATAACTTAGGCTCTTCAGGAGCTGCGGTGCATACATATGTCAAGGCCACTTTTCATGTAAGTTCTAAGAAATCTTGTTATGTGCTAAATTTTGTAGTGTGTTAATCTAGATTTTTGTATGTTTTCTCTTAATTAAAAATATGTATTTGTCCTTATAATTCAGTGATTGCTTATAGCTGCAATTTTTTCCTCTGTACCTAACTTCTGTGATTGAGTACAGTGAAAACATGAATGATGAGGCAAGAATACCTTTCTTAAAGACTTTGATACTAATAGCATTTTGGGGACTGAGACACATCTGTTTGGGAAATAGCTATTATAAATATAGATTATAGAATATAATCTAATATATAAATATAGATTATAGAAATCTATAAATAGATTTTTCAGAGAAATCTATTAAGATGTCTTCAAACTTTTATTAAAAAGATAAACTTTCTATTTAATTTAAGTTTTGTCCTTATGGTTATGAAATTGAGGTAAAACTTCTGGAACATATCTAGTTTGTATTTTTAATATCATGGATACTTTTTTTTAATGGACTTCCTTGTCTACCATTGCATATTTACTAAAAATGTTTGAACTGCAACTGCGTTAAACAAATATTGTGTTGATTCTTATGGTTCCTCCTACAGGGAACAAACTGAAATTGAGCAGATTTAGACTGAAATACTTCTTGACTCTTACTACCAAGAAAAGAAAAAGAAAGGAATTGTTACTTGGAGAGGTCCAGATAATGCAACATAATTTGGGCTGAAAGAAAAACTGTAATTTAATTAAATGTAGTGTCTGAAAATCATAGAATCATAGAATGGTTTGGGTTGGAAGGGACCTCAAAAGATCATCTAGTTCCAACCCCCCTGCTACAGGCAGGGACACCCTCCACTAGACCAGGTTGCCCAAAGCCCCGTCCAACCTGGCCTTGAACACTTCCAGGGATGGGGCATCCACAGCTTCTCTGGGCAACCTGTTCCAGTGCCTCACCACCCGCACAGTGAAGAATTTCTTCCCAATATCTAATCTCAATCTACCCTCCTTCAGCTTCAAGCCACTGCTCCTTGTCCTACCACTTCATGCCCTTGTAAGCAGTCCCTCTCCAGCTTTTCTTGTGGGCTCCCGTCAGGTACTGGAGGGCTGCTATAAGGTCTCCCCAAAGCCTTTTCTTCTCCAGGCTGAACAAGACGACTACAAATGTAGGCTTAAATAGGTTCAAGGCTTAATAAAAAATACTGCTAAATTAAAAAGAACAAGGAGGGGAAGATGCCAGTTAATGTTATGTATTGGCCTTTAAATACATATAAAGGCTAGTAAAGTTATTGTTACAGCTGGGATTGTTACGGTTAGGGACCTGTCAAGAGTTTATAGTTTATCTTACAACTTACCATAGAACATTCATAATAAGCTGCAAACCATAAAATGTCTTCAACCTCTTGAAAAGCTTAGAATTACCTTCTATTTTTAAACAGGCCTTTAACAAGTACAAAAGAGAAGGATTTTGTCTCCAGAATGTTGACAAGGCACCTCTTGCAAAGAGAAGGAAAATGAAAAAAACAAGTACAAGCACAGAAACACGTAGCAGCTCCAGTGAAAGTTCACATTCTTCTTCCTCTCATTCTCATGGTAAAACTACACCTACAAAGACACTGCAGCCAACAAACCCTACAGACAGCAATAACCCAGAAACCATCTTCCAGTTCTCTGATTGAAGAGCAGAGAGTATCTTGTCTTGAAGATTTAAGTGGTTATAAACTCGGTAGTACCAATATTGTCTTCTCCCACCTTTCCTCCCTGTGGCTTACAGGCTACAGGAATATGTCTGTTGCTTTAAAAATGTATTTCAATCATAACTTTTTAGCTTTGTATTTCAATACATTTCTTTTTAGCATTAAGTTTGGTATCACTGGATATGGTATAATACTATTATACAACCAACATTGTATTCTCTTAGGGCTAAATTACTAGTGTGCAGTCCAGCTCAAGGTTAAGGAGCTATGCTGCTCATGGTACAGCTTGGAGGAAGACTGTTTCTCAGTGTCAGAATCTTCCTCCCAGTTTCTTCCCCACTGTTCAAAGGAAGGAAAGCTCTGTAACACGTATAGAACTCTTGGATCTCCTGCTTTTACACAGCTGTGTGAAGAATGTTATAGAATTTGATTCTTCATGCATGTAAGGAATCATTGGTACAATGCACCAAAGCAGTATAGTACTTTAAGGCCTTTTAAATTTGTGGTTACATTCTATCCCATTTATTTGAATTTTAAGAGCAAAATGAAGCATTATGGAACTTTTATGTTGTTTTAAAAAGTAACTCCACATATCTTGTTCTAAACAACTGGGAATATAAGTCTTAGAATTTTTTTTAATTATTTATTTAATTTTTACAAAAACATCTAGGGTAAAAGATGTCTGATAAGGTGAGGTGTCTAGTACTGTGATACAATAATTTTTATTTCTACTTTTTGAAGTTATTAACTTTTAAAATGTTTTACAAATTCTAAAATGTAATGCTATAAGAGAAAGTGAAATTTCATATTGAATGCTTTGGAAAATGGTCACATGTTAAAATATCTATCTTAAGAATTAATTATAATTTATATTTTCTTTTTATATTTACACAATAACTTTAAAATACTAAGATTTTTTTAAAGATGCAAAAACTCCAGTTTCCACACTTGTTATTATAGGGTCCATACAAAACGTATACCAAGTTATTTGAATGTTGCATTGTGCAAATACAGCAGTTTAATAGTGACTGTAAAATATTAGAGTATATGTTTTCTTTTTTGCACTTTAGAACATCAAAAGGAGATGTTTTATAATAAAGTGCACTCAGATCTCTCTTCCTACAAGGTGCTGAGCACTGTTTTACTGGGTTGGATGACCTGAAACCCACCATATTTGGTGGTTGTGGTCATTGTGAAGGAGAATTCTGTACTTTGCAGGAGTGAATCCCTGTATATTACCCTCTGTTTTCATTCCTTTAAACTGCAAAACTCTTTCTATCTTGCTTTTACATTGTATATAGCAAATACCAGACCTGGGCACCTTGTGTAGTGTAGATGTTAACAACTTATGCACTGGGAATACTAAAGGGAAATTATATTGAACACTGTGCTTCACAACTTGTTCACTGTGGTGTTCTACAGTGAAGTATTTCCTACTGTGATAGTATAGTATGTACATAACTGTTTGGAATCATAAATGTGACTTACAGAAACATCAGCATAAACTTTTAAATCAGCATATTTTATAAATTTATGGACAGCTCTTTTATTGCTCTTATTCTCAATGACTAGGGGTAACTTAAGTGCTAAAGATGACTCCAGTTTTGCAAATGCTTACATGTGTAAGTTTCCACTGAAGTCAGAGAGACTCCTTGTGTAAAGTTAATCATATACCTAAATTTGTCTGATGGGAGACTAATTGACTAGGGGGTTTTGTTAACAGCTTGCTCTATCTTAAAGTAACCTTAATCCAAACCCTATGCAAAAAAGGTTATAGGAATTGTTTATATCAGTGGTTTTATTTATAGAATTCTATCAGATTATCAGTATTGACAAATACAATACATCCATGTTTACAGGGATTGTGTGTATCAAAACAAGGCTTTGAAGCCCAACATGTTTGTTCTGTGTTTCTTTAATATTAATAATGGCATTCTGAGGTTTTGGAATTGCTCATGTGAAATAGTTTACTACTTTCTTGATGTGAATGTCAACAGTAATTGCAGCATTAATTTCAGGTTGATGTGAATATTGAGATTTGCACTGTTTATGTAGAAGTAGTATATTTAAAGATCAGTATATGTGCTAATAACACAACCAATTTTAAGTGACCGATGTTAAAATATTGAAAAATAATTGTCAATGTAATATATTCGGGTTTGCTTTCTGAATGCTCTCTTTGGAAGTAATCTCAATAGTGAACATGGCTCATTTGTAAAAGAATACTTTCCCGCTCCCCAATAAACTTGCTGTAAATACAACAAACAATCCACCATTAGTACTTGTTATGCAGACAGTACAAGTAAATTGGGAGGTGGGAGAACAGGTTGCTTGTAAAGTTTGCAGTTTGAGGAGTTCTTGGAATTCGTTGTCTTTAGGGTGAGGACAACAAAAAAGCAATTTTCTTTGATTTCATTTAAGCGTAAGAAACTTTTGGATACCAGGTGGATTTGGAACATGGTGTCCCAGCTGAAATAACTCCTTAAAGTTCGGAACACAGTTGTTTCCCTGTTGGGAAATTTAATCTGTTGCTTGACAAACTGATGAAACAAGAAAAAAGAATGCTTGCACAAGATAGTAAATGCTAGAGGTAATGGCTGTATTGTCAGAGATTTTTTCGCACAGGTTTTGAGAGACTGTTGTGAGACTAAAATTATTAGAATATATCATTTGTATCAAGGGCAACTTTTATAGATTAATATTTCCGTGTCCTCTTTGTGCTCTTAACAGTAGTTATTAAATAAAAATTTAAAAACAGGGTAATTCTTTTTGGCAGGGTTAAGTACATTTAGGTGTTGCCTTGCATTTGCTTTGAACCAGTTACCTGGGGTAGCTGACATGTTTATCACCTCTGACTTTCTGCTGTCTCCAGGTAACAGAGCTCTTGAGGAGGTGCGTTTGGCACTACGCTGTCTGAATTTTTAGATTAGCATCTTTACATAAACAACTGCTGATCTCCTTTTACATTTATAAAACTGAGTTTCAAGCTAGGCAGCTCAAGAGCAGGTTCACATCTTGTTCAGATCTCCCTGCAGGAGACTAGTTACTCTTGGCAGAACGATGTTGTCTTAGCGTAGCGTAATCTGTTACTCGAGGTAATGTAAAGACCGTGGGCCAAATTTTTCATACTCGTACCACTATTTCAAATCTGAAGTGTACAAGCCAATCTTCATTAGTACTATAAATATTTTATATTGCCTTGGTAAAGAGGTGTTAGACTGTAAATTATGTTTATACTCAGATTAAGTTTCCTTCGCAGTGCTGCTATGCGTCAAGCAATTTTTATGTCTAGTAATGATCTCTCTGCTGTCAGAAATGTAATGCAGTCAGCAATATTGTGAGCAGATTTGTTTGAAAAATGAAATTTCTTATCACTAAATATTTAAATAACTAGTGTGGTTATTAATCTAATCTTTAAAGTACTTGATATTCTGTGAAGTTATTTCTTTGTAACACTTTTAGAAACACAAATATTAGTAATTAAGAGGTAATTCTGCTAAAGGATTTAGAGGAGTACAAAGGAAGTAACATGACCTACTCTTCCTCTGGCTTAGTGAAATTTCTACACTTTTATATAAGGAAAAGCAGCTGAAATATTTACTGTTTCTTAATAGAAGGGTCAGTGCATTTGGCATATCTATTGTTTACTGCTACAAAAAAAACATTATTAAAATGCTTTATTGAACAGTTTTGGGGGCTAACATAAAAATACGCTATTGCATCAGAATGGATTGAGGCTTGAAGTTGGCATTGTTGATGTACGTATTTTTCTCAGCCCTTTTCCATGGCTACTTTTCTGAACAAGGTAATGATACCTGCACAGCCATGTTCCCTAGTGCTCATCCAGAAACAGAGTAATTCTTGGCTGAAAATATACACAGAATTATGATGTATGTTTATTGGTTGTGATGAAGTGTTGCACACGTCTTACATTTTTAATATGCACATGTATTATGCATGTGTATGTGGATACATGCTGTATTACATGTCTAGACCTCAATTTAATATGCCTTGTTTAAGAGAATTTGTACTTAAAAAGGAGTTCTTGACTTGCACAGATTCAGAGGACCAGATGAGGGGGCTACCAGAGAAGAGGAAGAAGGTTATGGGAAGTCAGAGATGAGAGGCTTCTGGAAAGAAGTTTTCAGGGGTCAGTGCGTGTAATATTCACTGACACTGAACTGCAAGCTTTTTTGCCAGTTACCCAGCATAAACACATTTCCTAAATCTTCAGGTCTGTGAGTATGTGTGTGTGCGTCTACACGCATATCTGTATCTTGATATGACATTTTGGTCTTCAGTTGGAATTTTTGTTATTTCTCAATTATCGTTCCAGGTGTTGTTCCCACGGTGGTGGACTTTATTCTTTTTCCCCATGTGTGACAGTCTTTCTCAGCACCGATTTTTACATTGCGAAACATGACATTGCCTTCCTTCAGTTGAGATAGTTGACTGAATATTCTGGTTTGAGAGAACAGGAAATAACATGGCTGTTTCTGCTGTAAACAGATAAAAGTGCTTTGATCTTTGTCTACCTGTGAGAAACACTTCTCAGTTTGCTCCTTTGACTCATGGGGCACTGAATTCTATAATAAATAAGAAATGCAGAGCTGTTGGCTAGCTCTTGCCTGCCATCCCGCGTTTTTTATATATCACTCGTTCAATAGATTCTGGATGTTCAGAACACCTATGTAGAAAAGAAAACCGAGGATGATTCCTGTAGTCTGCACTAGTAAATAAAGTGATGCTTTCAATTACATAGACAAGCTGGAGCAGTCTTGTTTGTTGTGCCTGGAAGCAGCAAGAGTGGAGCAATGTAAGACACCTGCAATAATGTAAATTTGAAGGAAACTTGTTTGTTTTGACAGCCTTCATGTTCTGTGTGGTGGAAAGGGAAGTCTGCAACTGCCTGGGAATCAATGGTAAGAGTTCAGGCAGATGAGATGGTACAGGCTGGTCTGACAGCTCACAGGGCCATTCCTGATCCTTTCTTCTGGCCACATGCTCCACCCTCTTCTTGGTTCTGGTGTTTGTATCACCTCTCAGCCAGCAGAGACAGGGGCAAATAAAAGTGTTCTATTAACTTGGTTAAGGTATTTTGGTTAGCACTGGATTAATGATTTTATAATTAATCCAAAGTAAAACTAGTAATGAAGCATTGCAAAACCTAATAAGCTATAATGCTGTGATTTTTCAAAACTAATAATTTATTCAGAGGTAGAAAGGAATCTATACTGTTCACACATACAATCACTTTTTAAAATTGGCAACCAGTCTGTCTGTATTCACAAAATTCATGCAGAAGTCTATTAACTTCCTTTGAAATGCCAACAATAAAGAAAAACAGAACTTTAATTGCTCAGGAACTGCTCAAAAACCTATCACAGATGAAACTGCAAGGAAAATCATATGAACATAAATGAGATGTGGAAATGTATGATTGTGACCAAAGGTTTATTTTCGTAAGTAAGAGAAAAATCTAAGGATTTAGGCTAAGGCCTAGTGAATAACCAAA
This sequence comes from Grus americana, assembly GCF_028858705.1. Lineage (NCBI taxonomy): Eukaryota > Metazoa > Chordata > Aves > Gruiformes > Gruidae > Grus > Grus americana. The sequence continues at coordinate 52,421,829 of NC_072856.1, read as the reverse complement.
AGAAGTCTGCTGGGAAACGTCATTGCTGTCTTTATCTAGTTTAGTTCAAAATACTTGTTACTGATATTTGCTGATCTAACTACGTCTACCCAAGTACATTTCTCATCAGTTATGGGTCTGATTTTGTGTGACACATTCAGCTATACTAAAAAAACTTTGAAGTGCAAACTTGTCTTTGGAATTACAGCAAAGTTAGAAGAAAGGGGGGGGGAAGTTATATGTAAAGATGATGATGCAAAGACAGGACAATGCTCAAGGTTTGTCTCCAAGTTATGCTGACAGGTGACTAGGCGATAGTATCATCATATTGTCTGTAGAAGCTTACTATAACAGTATGTATCTTTTTTCCTTTAAAATCAATATACAGTGGAGAAAAGAAACTAAATTAATGCACAAAAGTAGCAAGTACCTCAAAACCTTTTGCAGATGTTTCCTTAATGAGTTCTCATGCTTTAAATATGTAGCTCAGCTGTACACGGAAGTTACTCTGAAGCTGTGCCTACTTGAGGGAACAGGATCTCACTATCTGGTGTTCATTGCACAGTGATTGTACAAATTATAACTCACTGCTGCTTTTAAGTTCAAGTGTTAATACTATACTACTTAATATGTTTAAGTCCGTCCTTATGCAGCCCTGCCAGGTCACTTAGTTCAATTTTAAAGCTGTCAGATTAAAAGGAAAACTTGAGATCTACTTCAACACCAAAGTGCAAACAGGCCTTTAATCTTAATCTACATCTGGGTTACAAGAATGAATAAAAGCTTGGCATTGGCTTTCAACCTTGACAGTCTTATCAGTAAGATGCAACTGCAGCAAATTTGATGCTTATAGATATCTTTACTGATTTCTTTCACCTGTAGAGAAAGAAACCTGAACAATTATTTCCTGTCAGGAAAAAACTGTCTTTTGCTAGAGTCCCAGTAGAAGAGATCGTCCGTAATTTCTACCTTTACCTCTGAAGCTGTAAAGGCAAGGAATGAATTGGTGACAGATCTGACAGCTGGTTATAAAGGCTCAGGCTGTGTTAATTTGCAGTAAGTGGAACAGGGCGTGCTATTTCTTGTGTCAGTGTGGGCAGGGAGGGGGAAGAGGGAAAGAAATGGGAAGAAAGGAATGCTGAGTGCTTTCCCTCACCGTAATGTACAGGACTTCCTGGTTGCACACCATTGCTTTTGAAGAAGCAATGGTCTCCACATTAAATCTTTAAGGAAAAACAAAACAGATTCACCTGTCAACTTTTTTCTTGGAGGGAAATGGTGCCATTTTCAAATAGTAAAGGTGGCAACATGGACACTGATTTCCTTACCTCGCTATATGCCAGTTATCAACAGATTACAGTGAGGTTTTCCTTCTGACAAGTATGCACTTCTCTCAAATTCTTAGTCACATCAACAAAGTGCAAAACCTTGTGTCAGAAGTTTACCAAAAAGCAAGGTAAGTAATTGAAAGGGTTTATTTTACCCAGTATCAGGATATTCAGAAAATGAATGAGGATAGGGTTCTGATTTTGGATGTGGAAAAGCACTGGAAGAGAGGATCGTTTTGTGAATGCAGTAGTGGAAGAAATAGAAGAAAGCTGTTTTCTGGAAGACTGCTCAGAACTCCTCAAAGATTTGCAGAATCAGATGTCAGCTGAATGCTCTAGAGCTGTTAAAGCCTCACCATGCTCATCTGGAGGATGGTGAGCCCAGCCTGTTGGTGGCCAGTCCTGTCAGAGCCACAGGTTTATGAAAAACTGTTGTTGGGGCTTCTGTCTTGGAGGTACCTCCCCTTATTTGTAAGTCTTGCTAACCACCAGGGAATGAACAGCATTTGGCAAATTGAGTTCTTTAGCTGTGTTGGAACGATAACTGTAATGAAGGTTTTGATCTTCAGTCAGCTCATTTTCTTCTCCAGGCCATGGTGTTCATAAATAGGAAGAGATTTTTGTTGCCCTAAATTGTGTGGTTAACCACTGTGGTGGCTTCAAAGTTAATGCAAAGCAATCTGGAGAAGTACATCATGTCATTATTAATAAGTCAACCTTGGTTTCCCTTAGGAGAGATTCTTGCCAGAGCTGTGCACGGCACAGAGCAGCGGTGTGGATTATTCCCGTATGATAGCCAGTGATCTGTGGGTCCGTTGTTCCTCTGACTCTTGAAGTCATACTGGGAACTCCTCCCACGGAAGAATTAAAAAAAAAAAAAAAAAAGCTGAACATCTGAATGCTAGGCAGATGACACTTGGGTGAAGGCAGGTTTATAGGTAATAACCAAGGATGTTTGTTGGCTGTTGCATTATGCACAACTCTTACGGCAGTAAGCAGAAGTATCTGAACAAGCCTCTAAGACAGACTGATAGTATCTGAGCTATTGCTGATCTCCAGCACTGCCAGGAGCTTGGGTTTGGAGAAAAATGTGTGAATATGCCTATATGTTTAAGTCCTATGGTGTAATGCTACCAGTATACCTAAAGAATCCCACATTCTTCTAGTATACATTTGGGTTAAGTAGGTTATGCAGATTTTGTTTGTGTTTTCATTATTATTATTTATTTTTACTCCCCATATTGTATACCTAGTTCTGTTCCTTTCCTGATCTTTCTGTTACGTTAAGCTTCTTATCTCTTTCATTTTTATAGTCTTTCTCCTTGTCCTGAAAGGCAATGCATGGATCTTTCTGCCCCAAAAGAACTGTAGAGTCAAATGTCCAATATATATAAGGAATAAAAATATGAAGGAAGGCTATACAACAACCCCTTCCCTTTATCAGAAGTGTAGAAATACCTAGCTTAAAATACACTGGGCAATGAGTAGATATCTTACTCTTCAGACAACTGTTATATTTGATAAATAGAAAGAACAGTCTTAAAAAAAAAATTAATAAGTGCAAACCAAAAGGTACAAACTCAAATAGCACCTTCAAACCTGAATCTAACAGGTTCTGAACAACAGGAGTCAGATCTGGCTGGCGGATTTGCCTTTTACACTTTGAAATAGGGTTAGGTCAGAAGCATGCTGGAGAAATCTGCTTTGTCCTACAGATGTGAAACTTCAGATTTTCAAGAAACTATTTGGACCCAGCAGGAGCAGTAAGAGGCTGAAAGCCGGCAATTATTCCTCAGAAACTTTGCTCATGAGTCATCTCTGTGAACTTGAAGATAAAGCCCACAGGACAATAGTTCACATCTGTCCCCAACCAACTGTAGTTACAGTAATATTAGTGCTTTCTACTTCAGTTTTTATCAAGCAACTAAAAAAAGCACATATGTTCTGTTGTTACCTGGGCTGTGGTAATAGGTAGAATGATCTCCAGGGCAGTGAAGCGGGCTGGAAATGATCCATTCTGTGGCTTCAGGCAAATGCTAGACCTTTCGGAGATTTCTTTGATCATGTTATTGTATTTTAAATAAACTATGGCCCAGTCCTAATCCTCCCTGGAAATATCTAGTTGAACTTTTTGTAGAAAGGAGCTATGGCATAGAGTATGTGAAGAGGAAAAATTTTGATTTCTAGAGAATCTCGGAAGACGCAAGCAGAATCTGTCTTTCTGCCAACGAAAACAAATGTTGGGCAATAAAGTTCTGAAAGGTCAGGCAGGGCCAGATAAAGTAAGTTGCAGTGTGTAAAGCCAACTGAATATTGCAGGCACATAAGAAATGTCCTACTGAGTCAAGCCAATGAGACCAGGAATGCATGCAGCACCCAAGGTGCAGGCGTGCTGTGGTTTACAGAGCGGCAGAATGAACTGCTTTGTTCTCAATAGCCTTCCCAGTGATGCCTGGTGTTTTGTAGGCACAAGGCAGCAAGGATTTAGGGGAATTGTCTGTTGTTTCCTATCTGATGTCCTGTGTAGAAATGTAAATCAGTTAGTTTTCTGTAGAGCAAATTACTTGTTTGACCAATTCATATTATCCAAAAAGCATTGAGTCTTGTTTTGGAGACATCAAGACTTGAAGAATCCACTGCCTCTTTGGTATTTGACCAAATAGTTAATTATCCTGATAGGTTTTTTAAAGATCTTACATAAATGTATTAGTCGCAAGTCTCCAGCTTTGTGTTCTTATTTTATTTTCTCTATTAATCTATTTGTAAATGCTGTTTTCTTTACATGAAGTTTAATTTCCAAAACATGAAGCCGGTATTTTGTTGGTTCTGCCAACGGTTATGACAGAGACAGACTATTGATTGGCCGGGTCTCTTAACTCGTCGTTTCTGTGCAGAAAGAGCAGCTAGCACTCCTGTTATTGGATCCACATTTTGGCAGTTCTTAGTGCTTCTGTCCATTTGGAGTACAGGTCTCTTGGAATTTGCCCCAGAAGATCCTAGGAAGTCTCCTTCTCCCCTCTCTGCCAAGGACCTTGCTTTTGGAACTTCATAATGTAACTTTGTATGCAAATTTCCAGGTTTTTCTTGTAGGGCCACATCAGGCTGGGCAGGCTGTACTCGGCTGCTGTCTTCTGCCTTCCTTTGGCACGTAGGCACAAGGCCAGTGTCCCCGGGGATGCCTCTGGCATTCCATGAGCTATTCAGAGGAATGTGATGAGACCGAAAGGAGCATCCTTTTGTTTTAGGACTTTTGTCTACTAATTCTGAATCTACTGATTTTTTTTTTTTTAAGACTTCTCTCCAGTTATTGATGTCACTGAAAAATCTCATTTAAATGCATGATTTTCATTCTTTCCAAACACAGAACAAAAATAGTTGCTGAACACTCTTTTATCTACAGCACAAATGTTTTTCTTACCTCTGGATAGTAATGAACTGATGAGTTTGCTAGAACTCTTTCATTATCTTTATCCTCAGCAACTCCTGATCTCCATGGATTCCTCTAATTAGTTTCATTTTTCTTACCCATTTGTCGTAGTACTAACAACACAGAGCAATTTCTGTTAATGTTTTAAACTTGTACCCTACTACTACTGGTTTGAAACTTTCAGACATTATATGTAGTTTTCGACTCCCTCTGGTGGTCTGACAATGTAGTTGGCAAGTTATTTAACTGCTAATAATACTATAACAATGAAAATGTTTGAATGCTGTATAACACTGTAGATGCTTCAAATTTAACCATCATTATTTGTCCCAGAGGCATTTAAATAGCAATGGGGAAAATACTGATGTTTATTAATGATACAAATAACTTTTATTACCAATGAATAGCTAGGAACATTGGAAGAAAAAAAAAAGTGAAAATTCAAAGCTTTTCTTCTATGTAACAATTGATTTATTTAAAGGAATTGAACTTAGCAACTGAAGAAAAAATATAACTCAACTGCTGCACTCTGCTGTATCAGTAAATTCAATGTGAGAAATGCTTGATCTTCATCTTCCTTTAAGTGGTCACAGAAGTGCCGTTAGAAACAGCAATTATGTGAAGACAGTGATTCCTGTGTAGACAGAAACTGATCTGGGAATAAAACCTAAGTATCATTTTAGCCAATAATGTAATGAAATCAAACAATTGTACTACAGAGGGAAGAGTGGCCACTATTGCTTTGCTAGCTAAAGAAACTTTATTCAGGTTTAAGATGACGTTCATATTTACTAAAATCTAATTTTCTAATGTCCTAACATGTAATAGGTATTATTTTTAGTCTTAAGAAATAGTTAAAAATGGTACATGGCTTATTTTCTGTGCTGGATAGAACAAAATGAACTGAAAGGCAGTGGGCTCATTAAAGTGTGCTTGCTTGCATCTTTCTAAAAATATACCATTATTATTTTTTAAAATCCAGAATTGTTCTATGGTGGTCACTTTTGCATAAGTGAGTTGAAAGATTTGGAAAAAGGCTTTGCCACTAAAGTTCAATTTGTCTAGGAAGATTTTTTTTTTCTCTTTAGTTCAAGTGAGAGATTAAGCTACAATCTGGATCACATCTAGAATTTAGCTGAACTGTGTCTGTTTTGTTACTGTGCAAAGACAGTGTGGAGACCTTCTTTACCTGCTGCCCTACGAGCATCACTGGGTGGGACAACAGTGCAAAATACAGCAGGAAAGAGGCTTACTGTGAGTGTAACACAACAGGAGACCCACAATTAGACCTTCCCTTGGCTCTTCCCCGAACTTAAAAGCACCCAAAGCATTTATTTTAAATCCTTAGAACTTTGAAGAAGGCTGAAAAGTTTTACACTGGCACAATCAGTGTGAGAAACAGCAAACTATGGTATTTTTGTTCTCATTTTGCTTCCTGTTAGTTACTATAAGTTAATATAGGATAGCAACTTTACTGGCAATATAGCTTTGTGAAAATACAGTTGTGGAGCAAGTAGCAATTCGGATATAAATACTCACATCTATTCAGCCTATAAGCACCAGTGAAGTGCTTATTTAATTCTGGGAGGTGACATTTTTTTTTCATGTTGTGGTTTTTGGGGGGTTTTTTTGATGTATAAATATATGCATTTGTGATGCGGCAGATATTTCCAGAAACAGTGTATGACAGGTGCTTAAAATGTAGTATGAAACATTGGGCCAAAATAGTGTGATTTTAATGTATATTGCTAGTTGAGTGACACTCTTTGCCCTTTCATTGGCAATGCCGGTTCCCATTTAGCATGAATGGGCTTGGAAAGGATCTGTATTGATGTCTAACTTTTTATCTTTTACAGCACAATTAGTAATTAAATTTCAGATTCAGCCTATCGAGAGCAGTGACTGTTAGTACTGTCATTTATTAAGGACTAAGAATTAACATCAAGGGATTTCAGGCAATAGTCAAAAACAAGTATTTGCCTGATTGTACAGGCATACATTCCTTTTTAAGTAGTAGTTGTACAGCCCATTATTTGACAAGTGCAGTATGAATTGAATCAGTTTGAAAGCAACAGATTACAAAATCAAATGTCCATTGTGCAGAAAGGAAAAAAAATGCTTTCCAGGTTCCTAGCTTTTCCTGATTTGTGTATGACTTTAACTTTCGTACAGCAGTGAGAGCTTCATGGTGTACAGAATAATGTACATTCACAGACGTAAGTATTTTATCTTTAAGAAAATAAACTCATCTAAGTACAAAACCTTGAAATGTTGAAATATTTTGATAAAGCATATTGCACTTCTTACATATGACTGTATTCCTTGCTATGAGGTGGGGCTGGCAGGTTTTATAACATGCACATCATCAAAGTGTTGATTTTGTGGCTGCTGTTCAGTCTCACTTTACTTCCCTTTAAATTGCGTTTTGATACTCTGAAAAAGGAACCAAGCGTCACTGTGAAATTATTTTCTCTAACAATTTTCATATGGGCTGTTCTAAATTTCATAGAGATTACTGGCTTTGGTAGGAATGGAGAACTCTGCAGTTATCTCGTTTCACTAACAGTGTTATGCTAACTGAGAAAAAAAAAAAACGACTTTGATTCCAGAAAGTTTTTTGCTTCTGTAATGCCTATGATTTGTGCTCTTCACTGTAGAGAAATTCCTTCTCACATTAGCGCATTTTGGCCTGAAAATTTTTGCACTTCACATTTGAGAAAATGGCAGTAAGAGTTGAATATGATTTCTTTAAAATACAAATAATATTCAAATTGCATTTCTAATCACTTGCAATAGAATACATTTAACATCTTAATAGACATTAAAGTGTTGATTTGAATTGAAAGAGAAGAAATTGTTAAAATAAGGAAAATGAGGAAAAGCTTCTTTTTTAATATTGACTTTTAAATTCTATTTTACATTCTGTGGAGATAAAATAAGGACTTTTGTGCTATCTTCTGTAACATTATCTCTCCTTCAAAATTGTTGTCTTTGTGATGTGTGCTATAGAAACTCTGAGGAAGAAAATAATTTTAACAGTCAGCAGTTTGATTTGCAGCTTCAGGCGAACTCTACTTGGAAAAAAACCCCAAACCACTGGTCAGTGTGCCAGACTAAAATCAGAGTAGTAGGTAAACTTGCATATTAGGCACTTTTTCTGTAAATAGTGAACCCTCACTTGCCCTTAAGCATTGATAGACTTTGACACAAGTTGGATGTTAAGCTTTGACTAGCCTCTTCTCTCAAGGGCCTCCATTCCAATGAGCTGACCTCAGCAAAGCTGTCATGAAAATACTGGTTTAAACCTTTTTCTTTTTTTTTTTTTTTTTTTTAATAAAGGAAAACTAGAACAAAGATGAGGTTTGGTTCCTCCCCTGCCACTTCAGCAGTGAATAGTATTTGCCTAAGAAGCCAGAAACTCAGACTAGATTAAAACCCAGTGATCTTGTAAGTTTGCTTGCATTTTTTTCCCCTCTTGTGAGTTCCTAGCATTCTATTTGAATATGTTACCTTTAAAAATGAAAGTACTTTTTCAATTTTTTTTCTGATTGCTTGTTATAGAATTTTTCATATCTTAATAGAGATGAAAATGTGACTTTAAGTCAGTTTATATTTTCTATAACTTTTAAATTTTTACCTTCTGTTTCTCATAGTTCTGTATGGAGTACTAGTGCAGAAAATTTCATTGTCAGATTTATTTTCAGGTTACCAGAAGTATCAGAGTACCCTGTCAGTGAGTTCCTATGTCATGAAAGTTCCTGTTTCGTCATACCGAGCTCATGAAATTGCACAGAACAATCCATTATTTCTCTTAGTGCCCTGTGTTTGGGGGATTGGAGTGGGAGGGGTGGCATAAGGCAAAATGGTTGACCAATGCATCTTAGTTACTTTTCCTGCATTTTAGTTTTCCATTGTTTTCGGAAACCAGGGATCTCTATTTTCTAGCTCACCACTACCTTGCCTCACAAGCAGACTTCCTATCCCTAGCAAAGCGCATGTATGCTTCAGTCTGTGCTAACAGTTTGCTAAACAGGCCGTTTCCAGAAAACACCACTTTGTTTCAGTTTGAAAAAATCAATGGCAATTGACAAAATATGCAGGATCAGACTACTTTTCTATATGACTTTTGTGCTATTCGTTCCAGATCCATTATTGTGTAAGATTATGGGTCATCTACAATGGCATCTCCAGAGCAGTCTTAGGTATATGGAAGTTTCATTAATGTTAAAGCAGATTTTCTAATTGTTCCAATGCGTTTCAAAATATACTAATTCCTTTTGCATAGATGTCTCACTTCGTAAATAGTAGCTGTTGAGATAATAAGCCTGATGAACTGTTATGCAAATATTTTAATACTATTCTTTTGCTAGTAGCCTTTACTGAAACAATGTGATCAGTTCTAACAAAACATGTTTAAAATTGTTGTGAATAAATATGAATAATTTTCATAAGTAAATTAACTCTTTTCCAAAGTTGAAATTTTAGTTTTCAGTCTTACGTGTAAAAGAACTAGTAGGTATGATATAAAAGATTTTGAATTATCATTCCTTTCCTGCCTCATTTTTAATTTAATCATCTTATGTCTACAGTAAAACACCATGCTATAATCAGTTTAATGTTCTCTGGATCTTCTGAAACCTGACATAAGCAAAAAATGCTTTATCACATATTTCTCTTTTTACTTTTGTTACAGTATTAAATCTTCTTTCCACTCCCGTGTACTCCATTGTATTCCTTAAACACTGTTATGTTCTGCTAATGTTTCTATTTCACTTCTTAAAATCTGGAGTATACTTTGTTTGATACTGGACTGTAACCTGAAAGTGCTATAACAGCAACTTGATTAAAAGGTAGAGTACAATATCTGGATTTTGTGCTATTATGCTTTCGGTAGCACTGGGAATGAAAAGTAAATGAGTTGAAACACTGAGAAAGATATCTGATACCTCTCAGAGTTGCAATAGCTGTGGTGGTCTAAGGATAGAAGCAAAGCAAGGTTTGTAGGAAGAGGATATTTACTACATTGAGGATACAGCTGGGGAACACTCAGACAAGCCTGGGTCCATTCCCGACTGATTAATGATTTGATGGCAATTATTGATTTCCTGTCTTTAAAAATATACACTTTTTTTTCCCTGGTCTTTCAGTTGATGTTCAAAGGCAAGCATAACTTCAGAAAGCACCTGTCCGTAGTGTGTGACACACACGTGTGCAAACTAGAAAAATCTGTAGGAATCCTGTTATGTGGACAACTCTAGCAATGTGTGTAGGCATGTCATGTTTACATTTAACTGATCTATTTATATAACAGCACATAAAGGTGACTGGTGACAGTATTGTTCCCAAAGAGTTTGAAGATCATAATGCAGAAGGTGTGAGGAATAAGATACATTGTTCTTAAGTTATGAAACAACGATTGACTTGTCTCAGGCTGGTAGTGTTACGTTTGCCCAAATTTGACTTCTGAGTTTGTGATCTTGACATTTCTGAAGACTAAAATGCTCTAGATCCAGAGTGCAATGCATGTAACAGCAATAATAGCATCCATCCTATATTTTGAATCTTGCAGATTACGCTGCCTCTCCGCAAAAACCTGTTCTTTCTGTCAATGGGCTGTATACTTATTTTTGGGAAAAGTAAATAGCAATTTGTGAGGGGTTTTTTCATGCAGTCTTGGTCTTTTTGCTGTGTTTTTCAGTGAAAAATCAGTCATGGCAGTTGTTTTGAGGCGTATGTAAGTTTGTGGAACCGGTGTGTCACATACGCGTATCTCTGTCCAATGCTACGTCATGTGGTATTTATTGGAATTGTTTCAGCTAGTATTTTTATTCCACCCAAATGCTGGAAATGCATTTATGGGGAATCATCTCCTTACAGTGCAGACCTTCGTTATACAGGCACTGCTCTGTGTAACTAAGGAGCAGGTGAGCCAATACGGATGGAAAGCTCAGGACTAAATGAGACCGTAGAGAAAGCGGGGTGCGTGTGAGGTCTGTGGAGAGGACAGAGGGTGCCTTTAAATGGATGGGAAACCCACGGGCCAGCGTGGATGAGAGCTTCCACCGCGGGGAAGAGGCCAGTGCTAAGGGACAGGAACCAGTTTAGTGTTACGGGGTGCGGAAGTGGAAAAGCATCGCGGACAGGACGATGGTGCGTGTTGATCATTAGCCTGTGGAAGAATGTAACCGAGCAAATGGTTTGACAGGAGCCGTTCCTGCCAGTGGCCGCAGGAGCCCGGCTGTACCAGCCTTTTCCCAGTGACACCATCAACAGCGCGGCTGTCTCGCTAGGCAGCCTCCCTCCCTCTCCTCTGGGGGTCAGGGCAGTCCCGGCAGCGCCCCGGCCCTCGCCGGCAGGCGGGCGGGCAGGCAGGCAGGGCCGTCCCCCCCGCCGTACAGCCCGGACCGCGCTCCCCAGGCTGCCCCCGCCTCCTGGCCCCGCCCCGCGCCGCGCTGCCCCGCCGTTGCCCGGCAGGTGGCGCCGCTCCCGCCGCTCGGCCGCCAGCGCGGCGCGGGCCGCAGCCCTCAAGTTCCGCCGCTCCAGTCGCCGCCGCTGCCGCCGCCGCCCAGGCGCCCGGTGCCGCCGCCGTCCTTTCCCCCGCCTCCCTCCTTCCCGCCCGCTCCGGCCGCCCCGGCCCCTTCACCCGCCGGGGCCCGTCGGCCCGGGCCCGGCCATGGCCACCAAGAAGGCGGGCTCGCGGCTGGAGACGGAGATCGAGCGGTGCCGCTCGGAGTGCCAGTGGGAGCGGATCCCCGAGCTCGTCAAGCAGCTCTCGGCCAAGCTCATCGCTAACGGTGCGGGGCCGGGCGGCGCAGGGCGGGAGGCGTCAGGCCGCGGCGGAGGGCCCGCGGGGGGCGGCCGGTGTGGCTCCCGAACGCCGGGCCCAGCAGGTGCAGCCGGGCGGGCCGGCGTGAGAGGGCCTACGGGCCGCCCCGCGGTGCCCGGGGAGGCGGCGGGGCGTGGGAGGCCGTTGGAGGGGCGGGGAGCGGGTCGGGGCGGCCCGGCCGGCACGGCCCCGCGGAGCGGGAGCCCCGCGGAAGGCGGTGGGGACGCGGGTGCCGCCGAGGGCCTGACCCCGGCGTGCGGGCGCCTCGGCAATCTCCCTGGGGCGGTGAGCTGGGGTGCTCGCCCACCCCCCAGCTCGAGCGCCCCTCTGAAGTCCGAGGGAGGCCGCGTTTGGTGTCGCCGGCAACGGGGCCCTGCGGATTTACGTCCCGAACTGCTGAGCAGTCTGATGGTTTATCATGGGTGTTGCAGTTTTGCAGGCGCACATGCTGACAGTGTGCATGAAGCCCTAAATGTCCTTCTGTGCACAGCAGGAGTATCTGTATACTGCCTGTCATATGAAGGCTTCTGTCCTTTTACTTAAAAACGTACCTCACAATATAGTGCTGCTTCATTTATTTTCTTAGAAAAACTGTGAATGGTTTGCTTGGTCCCTTATTTCTTATATCACAAACTTTTAAATGTTTAGCTGAAGGAGCTGAAAGCAGTGCTTCGTTCTGAGGTATGGATGTGCATAATGAACGAGGGAGATGTAGGGAAGTTCATCTCTTTGCCATGGATTCCTGGGCTGGCTTAATTCTGTGTGTGAGAAAGTACATGGGAATAGTGTTGACTTCTCTGGGCTCACTCATCTGCTTGAGGTGGACCTGGAGGTATTTTTAGAGAGAAGTCAAGTCTGCAGGAACAGAACTGGGGGTGAAGTCAGAGCTGATAACACAGAGAGAGGATGAGGCATAGGGTTGGCGTCACTGGGAGTGTGTTGCGAAGGCAGTGATGGCTTTGTATGTTTAGGCAGAGAAGAAAACTGCATGATTCAGGTCTATAGAAATACAAATAAAAGAAGAAAAGCTTGAATCGAAGTAAAGAGAAGAGAGAGAATTTAAGAATAGATGGACAGATAGTAGATAAGTTTACATGCGTCGGCCTTAAGGGTGATGATCCTGAAACACACTGGTTATTATACTAACTAAAAATAAACACAAGTGAAAATGTGGAAGGTATTATGTCTAGTTTAAGGATATTCCTCTTTGAGTTGTAGACTATGGACTAGTTGGAGACAGTTCAAGCAAAGGCAAATGTTTTTTGGCGGTCTGGTTGAGAAGAATGATCTTCATAGTTTTAAGATGTACTAAGGTATGTCAGATGGATAGGGAGAGCTACGCAGATGCTGTTATTGACAGTTTGACTTAAATTTCTGTGACCTGGATACTTTTTACCTAACCGAAGCAGATCAGAGAAGATTATGCATAACTTAACACTTCAGTGATTTTCCTGTTATGGTATCTTCTAGATTCTGTACCAGTCAAAATACAAATTACCGGAGCATTTCCCGTTCTTTAAAACATGGGAAAGTACCATATGTACATTTTGTCTCTTTCTGACAGCACAAGAATGATTAAATCAATGTCCACGGCTTCCAAGTTCTAGCTGAGAACATCAACAGTCAGTAAGCTAAGCAATCATCAGGGACTCTCTTTTTGTAGTGGAGTAAGACAGGAATAGAGTGATTTATTTAATGAAATACATGTCCCTGCTGTTGACCGTGTCTAAAACTAAGTTTGTGTTCTGGATCCTGGTGTACCTAACAGGTTGCAGGCCAAGGTTATCAGCTAGTGAGGCTGCAAAGGAGAGGCAGTGCCTCTGTTCCACCTGTGAAGGCAGGTATGAACTGAAAGGCATTCTGATGCATATCCCTGTTGTTGGGTTAATCTGAAGCAATTAATTTAAGAAAAAGAACTCAGAAAAAGTACTGCTTCCTTCTGTAGTAACGTTCATTTTTACAAATCAGCTGGGGAATGGATGACAAAAGATCTGTTTTTTGGCTTAATGTGGAACAATATGTCATAGGAATGATTTAAAAGCATGAAAGAAGGAAAAAGAGGGGTGAGGATCTTCATTCTGTCCATATATTGGTGTGTAGGGAATTGGTTCTGACTCTTGAATGCTGGAGATTTTTAACTGAGGATATCAGCCTTGCTAGGAATAGCGTTTATTGCCCTTTGAACACAGATGGGAAGGGATCCTTTGGGGAAGCCTTGTAATCTCTTCAATCTTGCACTATTGCAAAATAATAGACTGTTACTTTACCAGGACTTAATTACACTGTCTGTTTGGAAATGGGGATTAGAGAACTTGGTGGAAATTTTAATAGGCCGGATTGTTATTTGGGCTGTCTTGCATTGATACAGTATTCCCTACCATCAAGTTCCCACCCCTGAAGCTTGTAACCCAAATTAGATGAAGGAGAAAATAGCAATGGCAGCTCTTAGGATGAAGGTGTGTATGGGTGCATAAGGCAATAGTATATACTTCTGGAGAAGTGCAGCACTTCAGAGGTGCAGTGTTTTGAGTGGACTTTATTATTGTGTTGTTATATTCTGTTTTGTTCTGCCGATGGATCCTATCTACTCCCTTGTAGAATTAGGGGTCTGTACAAAACCTGACAGTGGATCAAATGTAAATGACAATTTATGTAGGATTTTGGATGCACAAAAATGGCACTTAGTAGAACCAATTTCTGTATCTGATGGATTGTATTTGAAAGGCTTTGTGAGCTTATTGAGCTTTAAGATAAAGAGGGAAGAGAAATGTTCATGGATTGGTCACTGCCTTTGCTGTTCTATAAGTAATACTCACAATTTGGATCATGGAAAATGTGTGCTTTGCGTCAAGCTTCTGACTTGCATTGTTTTTCACAAGGGATAGATAGATGAAAGAAGGGTATTTAACCTAACTCAGAATTGTTAGGTACTTAACCAGTTTGTATGGCATTTCTCTCCTTCAGAACCAAGACTCAGCATAAGATTCATGCCATGTAACACAAATCTCCATTTGAGCTCTGTCTTGGGTCAAAACCATTATGTGCAGGTGTGGTGGGTTAACCTTGACCAACAGCGAATGCCCACCCAGCTGCTCAGTCTCTTCCTTTCCTTAGTAGGGCAGGAGCAGAAAATAGAATGAGAAGAGTCGTAGCTTGAGATAAAGACAGGGAGATCACTTACTAATGACTATCATGGGCAAAACAGGCTCGTCTTGGGGAAAATTAATTTAACTTATTGCCAGTTAAAATAGATTCAGACAGTAAGAAACAGACAGACATGAAAGCCTCACTTTTCCTCCCACCTTTCCCAGGCTCAATTTCATTCCTGTGCCCCATCCCATGCGGCGTGAGGATCAGAGGGGTAACGGTGCAGAGGTGGTTTCTTTCTGCTGCTCCTTCCTTCTCACATTATTCCTCTGCTCTGGCTCCCCGCTGGCTGCCATCCTTCGGGAAAGAAATCAGCTCTGGCACAGGCTCTCTGTGTACTGCAGTTCCTTTGGGGCATGTCCACCTGTGCCAGCCTGGGTCCTTCCCAGGCTGCAGTGGTGGATATCTTCTCTGGCACCTGCAATACCTCCTCCCGCTCCTTCTCTGACCTTGGTTCCCTCTGCTGTTCAGCACTCGTTTTGTTCCCTCCTCCTCTCTGTGGCATTTTCTGCCCTTTCTTAAATACGCTTTCCCAGAGGTGCTGCCAGCTTGGCTGAGGGGCTCAGCTGGGGCCTGCTGTGGGTCTGTTGGAGCCAGCTGGGCCTGGGCAGCCCCTGGCCTCTTCCCACAGGGGCCACCCCTGCAGCCCCCCGGCTGCCAGCACCTTGCTGTTTACACCCAGTACAGCAGGATTTACAAAAACTGTAGCAGCTGGTGTAGAAATCATTGTGCTACTCTGAGCTTCACAAAGATGTGGTCCTTGGCTAGTCTGTAGGCTGGCTGGTTGCAAGAAAGGTGACATCCTCGAGTGTTCACATCCTGAGTATCACTTCTCAAACGAAACTGAGACAAACCCCAAGTTGTTAGAAATAAAATCTTAAAGCAGTTTTCACTAATGAAACTTTAGGAGTGTTCCCAACTAGTTTAACTGAAAAAGGTCCCTTCTAAGAAAATGATCTGAAGAAATTTTGATTCCATTTCTTGAATTTTCTCTAACATTGCAAATGAACAGCGTGGTGGTGAAGCATGGTCATGAAAGTTAGCAAAATCTCCAAGTAAAAAATTATTTGTTCACAGATTATTGGAAGAGGTAAAATAGTAAATGTTAAATATCTGAAACTAATGAGAATCTATTTTAAAGTGTGCCCAGAATTGGGAAGCATTGGTTATAGGATTCTTTTCTATTTTAAGCCAGTCTGAATGGGCTACTTTTATTAAATAAAAGTCTTAACCTGTAGGAGAACCATGTACAACTTTGTCTTGGAAAACTTGGTTGGCATCAAAAAACACAGTTGTGTGAATGAAATGCAACATGCCATAAGAGGGAGATTTTCTCTAAGATCAGTTTAGTGTAGCACTCCCAAAATAACTAGTGATTACCACAACACTCTGTTAATGATCAGATATATTTGAAATCCCCCCCTTTTTTTTTTAATAAAAGCTTTTATTTTTTAAGAGATCTGTAAAGTTGCTCTTTTCAAATATTGAAAAATAAGATTTATGAAATACCAATAATGGTTCTTTTTTAGTAAGTTTATCGTAACATATTGGTCTTACAGATGACTGATATTTTACTGAAGTGTTCAGGTTTATGAGGATTGTGTTTTGAAACCTCTCTGCAACAGTTTTAATGAGTATCATGTCATTCATAGCTTTGGGAATTGGGATTCTCTGGGTGCCTGGAATTTTGTGGTGTTTGAATGATAATTTTGGAAGCTAGCAATCATGTTTCAAAGCTGATTGCAAGTCCGTTATGAATTTTTGATGAAACAGTAGTGTCTCAAAGGAAGTGGCTACAGTGTAGAGGTTGTGTCTGCTCAGAGCGTTCTCAGGACATCTGTGCTCTAATGTTTTCTTTCCTTCCTTTGGAAACACAGTGAGGAAGCCTTAGGTCAGTTCAGTGGCAAGCTGAATGGATAAAATAAAGGATCCATGAATTTCCGTGGGTATTTCCGGCCATTCATTGTTGCTGCAATCGGAACGTGACCTTGCTCAAGTTCAGTGAGATGTATGACTCTCTTAAAAACCACTGAGGAGGCGAACTTTTATATTTCAAGTGAGGTAGAATGATGTGGTTCTGTAGAAACCTTAGCCGATGTGAAATACTGCATTACTGTGGGGAGAGAATGCACGCCCGAGAAGTTTGCGGATCTATATGCTACCAAGAGCATTGTGACATTGCAATGAAAATAGAACATTACTTACAGGTATCAAGTTTGCTGATGGAAATACACCAGCCTTTTAACATACTGCTTTCTTACAAATTGAATTTCTTACTACCTTTAGCATCCCATTTCCATTTGTTGTTTTGTTTTGTGTATGAACTTTGCTTTGACTGCATTTCGTCTCAACACCTTGTTTCCATAGTTTCTTATTATATCTTTCCTCATATTTAGCCTTGCAGAATAAAGGAGCAAGAGGAGTTAGGAGCAGAGTAGCAAAACTAAAAATGAGGAGCTATTTTGCATGTCTATTTTTTGTTTGTCGCTTTCTATGCTGCTTCTTTATCTGGGTATAAGTAGGATGTAAAAATAGAAACATCTTATCAGTTTTCATTTGTTTTGCTCCCTTGTGAAATAGAAGACCTTAGATGTATGGTTAAAGCTTATCCTCAGAGTAAACCAGGGATTTCTAAACCTCTTAGGACTCATGCCTTACTTAGAAGGTGTTTATCAAATTTGTTTGGTTTTTATACATACAGCTTGTAATGCAATTTATGTATGCAAGGCTTTCCAGAGAGATCTACATCTCTACCAGAAAAGTTTGCAGACCGTGATGTGAAGTGCCTTTTTGCATTTCCACAAAACTGGAAATGAAGCACACTCTTAATTTGTTATCTGTTTTGTTTTCCTTCTGTTGCATTCCCTGTCATATTTACAGAACAAGTGTATTAAGGACTCACATATTTCTGAATGAAGACCAAAGATGGTGACAGTACTAAGACGTGTTGTCTTATTTTTGACTGACAGTTTTCTTTCTTCAGATAGTCAGGGGTGTTACAACAGTGTGAGTGACGATGTAGATCTGCTGCTTGTATTCCAATTGACTTGTCATCTGGAAGAGAAAATGCTAGCATAGTCAGTATGATTTCACAAGTACCCAAGCTGGTCTAACACCTTGCTGCTATTGTGTGGAGGAGCTCTTTCTTCCTACCTTTACTCAAGCTGCTCCTTCTCTATGCAGTTTCTCCCAGTTACGTGTTCCCAGCCTCTCCCTTGTGCTGATGAACCCCAGAGGTGGGACTTACTGTGCTGGACCGGCAGAAAACTCTATGCTCCTCTCTCTGGGGTTAGTTTCTGCTTGCTTCCTGAGCTGATTTGCTTCCCACAGGGGTCTGAAGAGTAGTATAACAGCTGGTGGAAAATGAACACTGGCAGCAGCCAGTGAAGGGCAAAGGCAAGGGGAACTTTCTTCTCCCACTGTGAGGAAGCATGTAATTGGTCTGAGTGGAATGAACTAAGTACTTGTGGGTATTTGGCCCTTATAGCTGCTTACATCTATAAGAATAATTCCATATATTATGAATGTAATCATTTTAGAATTAGACATCTCACATATTAACAGTGGGTTGGTTGCACTCTGTTACTGTGTTTGAAAGCTATAAGAAAAAATGGTAGCCTGATTTATCAGTATATATATACTGGTATATGTCTGTGTTATAGCTGCTCTAAGTGCCTTTAACCTAACTTCAAGGGTTAAAGGTTAGCATTAACTTTTCTATAGGGGAAATAAGTTCATTAGCATAAACTCAGGGTCATTGATACCACTTCTGTTTGAATTTGATTTGCATGGTAGTAAAGAAGGGGGCAGAAGGTCCTTAACCATGCCAAGTGTGGGCCATTCTCCTTCCCTGCCAAATCTGGGTCATTCCCTCTCCCCACAAATCTGTCTTGTAAACAATCAGATTTTAGAATTTGATGGTTAAATTCTCTGCAGTTTTCTCTACACTGAACACAATTTAATTGGTGATCTGATAAGGAGCGACTGAAGACAATAACTTTGTAAAAAGCGAAGTGGCAGGATGTTGAGATAAATTGGAGGGAGTGAGGATGTCTGGCTAATAGCGCTGTGTTTATTGATAGCAAGACCTTTAATCATTGGAGAGCATTTGATCTCTGCTCCAGGCTCTGGAGGAAGAGTGCTGAATCTGGGCATTTGTCTGGTGTCAGCAAACGTGTGGCAGAATGCATAGTGGCAGTTATTAGTAAGCTGCTCTGATCAGAGATGTTATCAGTTGCTCTGTTGCTTCAGGAGATGGTGCATGAGTTTCTGCCAGTTCCCACCCCACTGGTGATATGTGTGTGATTGGTACGAAGGCTAGAATCAAATATTTCGTCAGATCATTCATTCTGTCTTTATAATTGTCTTGATCACTGCCTGTGGAATTATCACATAAGAAATCTGTAAAATCTGTAATATTGTAGTAGGAAGAAAGCTCCTTGCCTTAAGCACTCCGTTACTAAGTTTGTCACTCATATTAGTATTCTGTAGAATTAACGATGATTAATCAACAACTCGAGTTTTGATACAGCTGCTCTACAGCTGTTTCTGATGTGTAGCATGGAAAGGGCAACACTTCAGAGGACTTTGAAATGTGTGCTTGTATTGTCAGGAGGAGAGGAGAGGATCAGGATCTGACCCTAGTAGATACTTAGGAGTTGTTTTTTTGATAATGAAAGTAGATCCTGAATGTTTAAGCTGCACTGAAAGAAAGGAGGAAATAAGACTTACATGTTACAGTGTTTAGCAAATGCTGCTCTTCCACTGTTAAGTTCCCCATTTAAGCATTTAATCTGAAAATGCATAGTGTCATTCTCTTTTGGTTACTTCCTTGGCTATATGAATTAGAGCTTCCTCTTCATTAGAATAAAGGAGTAGTCCTTTCAGCCTTGAGCTTGTTAGGTGCTGGAGCCCTGGTGCAGACAGCTCCTTGGGGAACTGACACCTATTATGTAGTTACACATTGTCTGGAGGTGGAGGGTGTTGCCAAGTTTCACAGATGACTTATCTTTCCTCTTCCCAAAAGGAGGTGTAAACTGTGCGCCTTTCACAAAAAGTGGGTGGGAAGTGACTTTTGGCTCTAGATAAATCGTGAATGCAGCTCACCTGAGCCCAGTAACTTGTTTTATCTCCTTAAAACTTCTGGAAAGGCAACAAAGATGAAAACACCAACAGCTTCCAGGCTCTCCTGTATTTTTTATGCAGTTAATTATGTGAACAAGTTGTTGCTTATCTTTCAAGTGTGCCTTATTTCAAATTCAGGTTTGCCTGGGCTCAGCTTCCAGCTAGAGTTCTGTTTTTCTTCTTACCATGTAATTACAGTCTCTTTACCTTAATGGGGAGAAAACACTCTGCATTAATCAAGGCTCTAATGGGATTGCTTTAGAGCTGGGTTTAAGGAGAGGCAGGAATGCTTTTAGAACAACTGATAGAATTAAAAAAAAAAAACCAAAACCAAAGACCAAACAACAAAGTTGCTAAAAGATGCTTTCTGTCTTAAAACTAGTGGTTATGTACCTGAGGCAATCACCTCTGAGAGTGACAGGTGTAGGCTACCGCCTTTCAAGAATTTACTTGAGCTTTCCTAGGTGGAACTAATGGTGGGGAAGAGGATGAGAAGAGGCTGTTTTTTGTGAGTGATTGGCTTTTGGAAATGGTAGGAAACTGCAAGATCTCCTCTTCTGGGGAATAGAGGCTCATCTGTGTTTTGGGTCATCCCACAGATGAAAGAAGTCCCTCTTCTGACTTGACAATTAATCAGTAATTAATACAGAGAGATGCCCAGGGAGTGAAGATGCGAACCAAAATCTCTAGATGGTGAGGTTTAGGAGCGAGAAAGTGTTCCTGATGTATAAGAAGTTGAGCAGAGTCAGGATCTCTTCAGTCTCGTATTTCTTCTTTTTTGTCAATCATTTTCTTTACCTTCTTGGGAGAACAAAAGGTGGATTCCATTATCATCTGTCAAATTTACACTGTCCTGCAATGTAGGTGCTTGGTAGAGCATGGATAAGAGCCACTGTCCCCATGACATGGTTTGGTTTTGTCTTCCATCTAAATAGTCTCTAGGGGTTTTTTTGTTTGTTTGGTTTTTTTGGGGGGTTTTGTTTTGTTTTAATTTATTATTGTTGTTATTAGTAGCGACAGGAAAACTGGTTTGTGCTTTGAGAAACAAATCACAGCAAGAAGCAAGGTTGAAAAGAATTCCTAGCTATCACAGCATGTGCTTTTCCTGTTCTCCAAGTCATTCTTTGATCTTCTTTGTAACCTAAACAAAACATAAATGGAAAGAAGCTAAATTTTGTTCATTCCCCCTCAATGTGGTTACTAGAACTGTTCCCAGTTAAACATTCAATGATGATGGTGATCCTGTTTCCCACAGTTCATGCTTCCTAGTCTTGAGTAGGACTTAGATTCTTATTTCTTGGTTTTACATTGAATTTGACTGAATGGGCCAAGTTTAATTCAACCATAAACTTACAAATTATCTAAGTGATATATTGTGGCTGTCCTGGCTTGATTATTTACTGTTCTGATGGTCTTAACATTTCACGAGAGTTGGGAGCTTGAAGACAAAAAAAAAAAAAAAAAAGCCATAAAAATAATATAATTTGAAACAATTGCTGCAAATTTCTGTTTTTCCTAATATGTGCCCTCATAAAATAAATTTCTATTGTAAAGGTACTTTGGAAGTAAATTTGCATATGCATAAATAGTCTGGGAAGTCTATAATATTTTTCTTCAGAGTGAGTTTTGGCTGTCAAGCAGGAAAAATTGCCTAGATGCTGCCTAGCTGCACAGTAAAAGGGTACCATGCCCTCTGTGTACTTACGAGGTGGAGTGAATGACCGTGCATAATTAAAGGTGTTAATAAGTAGAATTAAGTTTCTTTGAGCAGCTGACTGTATTTTCTGCTCCTAGTTTTACATGTGTATTGTGGGTATCAGTCTGCAGCCTTTCTGCCAGTAGTGCCTGTTGGTCTGCACATTCTCTATTTATGCTACTCTTCCCAGAGACTTGACTGGAGAAGATCCTGTGCAACCTGCCCTAGTTGATCTTGCTTGGAGCATGGGTGTTGAACTAGAGGATCTCCAGAGGTCTCTTCCAACCTCAGCCATCCTGTGATGCTGTGAATTCTTGCTACTTAGTGACGGAATCATAAATGACAATATCCATCCATATATTGTTTTTCTTTTCTTTAATGACCTTATATAAATCTAAGATTAGTTTCAGCATTCATTTTAATGTAAGTAACTTCTGGTCAGAGTTACTTGAATAAGTACATGGAGACTTCTGCTAATATTCCTCTTCAGGTACAGTCAATGCTTTTAATGACTGTTACATTGTCACCAAAAAGGACTGTCATTGTTTAGCCCTGGCTGGCACCTAAGCACCATGCAGCTGCTTGCTCACTTCCCTCTGGCAGGATGGGGGAGACAACTGGAAGAGTAAAAGTGAGAAAACTCATGGGTTAAGATAAAAAGTTTAATAGGACAAACCGCAAAAGGAAAATATAATAATATATACAAAACAAGTGATGAACAGCACAATTTCTTATCACCCCAAGTCGATGCTATGCATGACCCCCAGCTGCCCAGCCTCCCAGCCCACATGCGCAAACAAAACAAGACAAGGAATTCATTCCCCACTTCCCATGGGCAGGCAGGTGTTCAGCCATCTGCAGGAAAACAGGGCTCCATCACTTGTAATGGTTACTTGGGAAGACAAACACCATCACTCTGAGTGCTGCTGCGCAAGACCCCCAGCTACGACCCCAGGCCCCCAGCTGCTGCACCAAGCCCCCAGCTGACAAACAGGACATGACGTCATATGGTATGGAATATCCCTTTGGCCAGTTGGGGTCAGCTGTCCTTGCCATGTCCCCTCCCAGCTTCTTGGGTGCCCCTCGCCTTCTTATTAGCAGGGCAGTATGAGAAGCTGAAAAGTCCTTGATTACTTGGCAACAACTAAAAACATCAGTGTGTTATCACCATTATTCTTTTCCTAAATCCAAAACACAGCACTATACCAGCTGCCAGAAAGAAAATTAACTCTATCCCAGCTGAAACCAGAATGTACATGTATCATGAACAAAGCAAATGTCTTTGTTTTAAGCATATGGTCAACTTGTTCCCAGTTAGAAAACACGCGTTTCATGCTGTTTCTGCCAGATTAATATGAAATCAGCTCTGGATCCAGGATTTGCAGATCCTCCTCTGGAAGAAAACTCCATTTCAAAACGGCCTTCTTAATAAATGTTCTGTGTGATGCTGTAAGATTTTTCTCCTCTTCAGCTGTTTTTGCAGAAACTTTACTCTGAAATTTTTTGTCTCGGTACTATATGGAGCAATTGACCACTTTGGGATCCTTGTTGCTGCATCCCACTCCTGGATAAAAATTTCACTGTTTGTTTTTTTTAGTTTAGGCATAACGATAATCCAGCATGTTTTAGGAAGTCTGAGGAAAAATCCTCTCAATGCCACATGCAGCCCTTCAGGTCCTCTGAACCTTCAGTTTTACCTTTAGAGAGAATAAGAGTTTTAGAGATTGAGTAGGAGGAGTTTCCTTTCTCGCTCTCAAGCTAGTTTCTCTCTGGGAAGATTTGCAACACCAGAATAGAGATTACAAGGCAAGTCTCAGCTTGCTGGAATCCTGCACGTCAATTTATGGTCCCATTGGGATACTGGAAATCTCATACTTGTCCTCTCTACCCCTTGACCCTCTCCTCCCTTGCTTTTTTTAAATTTTTTAGTACTGAGTTAAGGCTTGAGTTTTTTATTTCTTTCTCTCTCTGGAATCCAGTGTAAGGCAGGTGAAGCAGCAGCGTCTTCTATTCTTACAACTCAGTGCTTCATCTAATCATCTAATTGATCTCATGTCATGATAACTGTGATCTTTCAACTTCAATGCATCTGGACAATTGCGCTTTTTAAGAGTCTGAAATACGTTACCTGAAATACTGAAGATTGTGGTGCAGAGTGGGTGAAGTGATACAACATGCTTCTAGATGTATTATCTGCTTGCTTACAAGGAAAGATTAAAATTTGTTTGGCCAGTCTGTAGCTAGTTTTCTCTGTATTTCCTATTCCTAAATACTTCCTATTAAAATTCAGATCCTCAGGGCCAGAGTCTGAGGTTGAACCTCTTTGCTTAAATCTTTGTGGTAGGAGATTTTATCCTAATTCCACACATTTTTCTTGCAGCTGTGTAATTCAGAAGAGTGTGAAACAAAATACTAAAAATACTTCTTTTAATCTATACCATTTGGCATATAAGGAAGAAATCACTGTTTTTCCCCATACTCTTTCTCGCTTTAGATGTTGAGCTGTCAAGGCTCAATAATGTGTAACTATCTTCATTAGCACAGTGTCATGGGTATTCTATACCACAGCACTGTGACACGGTTGTTTCATTGTCGAGGAATATCTTGTGCGTGGAACCTTGATACCAGGAGCAGGGTTGTTGATAGTTGTTGCCACAGAGGTGATAGCAACTATGTTATCTGTGAGAGGTGTGTTTGCATTGTACCTTTCAAGTATTTCCTTGTGGTGTTAAAAATACAACTGAAATAAATAATTATTATTAACACTTGAGAAACCACATAGATAGTCCTTATGGCCTAGACAATCTTTAGTGTTTTGCTTTGGTTTTTATCCAAGACAGTTGAACCACCACAGGAAAAGTAATACTTTAACAAAGCAGCTATTTGGTACCCCACAGAACAACAGCTAGCAGGTTCATTACTTCTGTTGAGAACGCTTAATAATTCACTATGGATGCATCTTGGTGTACTCTGGAATTGAAAGAACTTTCAAAGTTATGGAGAGGGATTCTGCAGGCAAGAGACAGACCTCCTAATCTGTATTCAGTTAGGGCTTTTTTTTTTTTTTTTTTTTTTTTTTTCTTTTTAAGCTGTGTGCAGTGTTGCCATTCTTTCCTTTCCCCTTCTCCCTAAACTTACTTTTAGGAAGGAATTTAGAGCTAGATATTCCTCTCACCTAGCCTGCTAACAACCCCTGGGTTCTTCACCAAATGCCTGGAGGTTGTGTGGTAGCATTCATCAGAAAACTGATTATTTTGTATTTTAGCATGAGATTCAGTGGATGATTCAAGATGGACTGTGATTTTAAGCTATCAGTAATAAGCATTCTTCATCGTTCTTGGCCTAGGATAAATGAAGATTAATCTTCTGTTTTAATTTTGGTTTTCTGCGAGTAACTGCTCCGGATCCCAATAGTCTGGTAACAGTTTTGCTTCAAAAAGCAGATGTTAAAAATCAAGTAGCAAAGCAGCTGTATTTATGATATTTTTAGACACTGTTTTACAAAGACACATAATCATGTGTGGTTTTTCCCCTACCCCGTATTTATGCCAGCTTTTATTCTCATTTTGAAGATAGTTAGGGTTGATCCATACTGCAAAGAGGGATAGCCATGTCTGCACAAGGTTCTTTTCAAGACATTTTGTATGAGTGTGTCTCAGCTTTCTCGAAGCTGAAAGAAAACTGTTTGTGTAGAAGTGTCTGGGTTTTTTGCTTTCAGTGCTAACAGAAATGGCTATTTCACCTAAAGTATCCTTCAGTTTGGCAGTTCCAAGGTGCTCAGACTTGTCTTTGATTATAGGCAGAGGACATCCTATTAGGCAAGTGGATTATTTCAGTCATACTGTGATGTTGCAGAAACAGATGGGCAAGCTAGGCTGTCCTTCTCCAGTTAGAAAATGGTTCTGCAATGCGGTTGTGATATAAGTCATCAAATATCCCCTAGTAAGTAATTGTTGTTGACAAGCTCTTCAGTGGAGGAATGGAAGAATAAGAGAGAGTCTTTCCTTTGATCAAGAAGTTTATATTAATCCATAACTATCTCAATTTTCTAAAAGTGGGAAACTGGTTTTCATGGTATTGAAACTGTTTACTAACAGGGGGTTTTTTTTCTTCCGAAATATCTATTTAGATTTGCTGAAAGAACGATAGACTTCAAGATATCTAAAAACTTTACACAGTTTAATTCTGTCTTTATGAAGTATCTCGTAGAAGAGTATAACCTAGATCATTCGTGCTGCGCTGGAAGAAAAAGAAAAGCAATTTCTTCTCAAACATTACTTATGATATTTCAGGATGTCTTAAGGGATAGGTAAAACTGATTAAAAACTCTGCTAGAACTATGGTTTCATAAATGGTTTCTTTCAGAAGTGTCTAGGTAATTGGAATTTTGTTATAAGCACCATTGAGGCTCAATCTTACTGGCACAGAATAGTTGACATGCCTCGAGCCAATGCTTTGTTAATAAAGCACTCTGTCATAATTTGATTTAAAAATTTGTTGCCGATGTCTGGCCCTGACTGACTGACTTAGCAGATGAGTGACTCGGTAAATAAGAAAATCCTGCTTTGCAGTAATGTTTATGGTTTGCATTCTGTGCCCTGTTGTCTTCCAGCGTTAGTCACTAGCGGCCGAGCAAGTGCCACACTTCTGGGATGAAAGCCAGTCTGACAGTAACCGTTTCTCTTACGATGCTGTGTCTCATGACATATAGCAATGGTACAGGGAAGGGGTGAGTTGCGCTGTGTATGGGTGACCTAGAAGAACAGCTTTTGTTTTGATGCTTAATCGGATCTGTGTGTGAGTTGTGACGGGTGTTTTCTCCTCTCTTGCCTTTAGTCTGATATTTAGGCAAATACGTGTAATACATGTTGCTGCACTGTGACTGTCCCTAGGTAGTGTATGGATCATTAGCTTCTCTAACTTGTGTCAATGATGGGAACAAAATATCTGGGTGCCTATAGACTGGTTTGATTCTCATCTTAAGGTATCTGGATAGTTTCAGAGTATGCACCAGCATGAACTTAAGGCTTTGCTCTTGCTTGTATCCAGTCTTTAGAGACAATATAATATTTTTTCAAGTAATTATGAGAGAGAAGAAACTTATCTTAGGGGGGAGAGGAGGAGGATGAGAGAGGAAGGAGAGAGAGGCTAAATTAAATTTTGCAGAGGCAGCTTCTTGTTTCTCTCCTCTTGCTTTCCCCAGCATGAGAAATTCTGCTGTGTACAAGAGAGGAATAATGTTAAAAACTTTCTGCAGAGTGCTAGATCTATGTCTATGCCTGTTCCACTGTGGCCCCACAAATAGGTGGGAATTGGAGCTACTAGAGCTGGTCTTCCTCTTTCTGTGGTGCTGCTTGCTGTCAGCTGTTGGGCAGCTGGAGTACGGAGGGGAGTACAGCTACACTCTGCTCTTGCATGTGCCAGTGCTGCTGTTCTGGTTACATGCGAAATGATTATTTCCCCCTTTAGTACTAGGGATGGTTTCAGCACTTACTTTTAAAAATCCTCCTGCCTCAGGGAATGCATTTTCACACCTAACAGTGCAAGGTTTATTTTCTTTTTCCTTAGTGTCTAACCTGTTCTTCAAGATACTTGCTAATCTATTGTAACTATCCTAACTAGTGGTTTCACATACTGCGGTGACAATTTTGCAGTTTATATAAACAAAACATCTCTGGCAGCTGGTGCACAGTCTAGCTGTGTGCATTGGGTCTGGCTGAGCTGGAGTTAATTTTCCCCATAGCAGCCCTCACAGTGCTGTGCTGTCTATCAGTAGCCAGCAAGGTGTTGATAACACCCCAGGGTTTTGGCTACTGCTGAGCAGTGCTGGCACACATCAAGGCGGTCTCTCCAACATTTCCCCCTCAGCAGTAGGCTGGGGGTGGGCAAGATCTTGGGAGGGGACACAGCCAGGACAGCTGACCCAAACTGACCAAAGGGATATTCCATACCATATGGTGTCTGCTCAGCAATAAAAGCTAAGAGAAAGGAGGAGGAAGGGGAGGCATTTGTTATTTATGACATTTGTCTTCCGGACCAACCGCCATGTGTATTGAAGCCCTGCTTCCCAGGAAGTGGCCAGACCTTGCCTGCTGATGAGAAGTAGAGAATAAATCTTTTGGTTTTCCTTTGTTTCTGCATGCAACCTCTGCTTTTGCTATATTAAACTGCCTTTATCTTGACCCATTAGGGTTTTTCCATCTTATTTTCTCCCCTCCCTGTCTCGCTGACGAGGGGAGTGATAGAGCAGCTTGGTGGATACCTGGCCTCCAGCCCGCGTCAACCCACCACACTGTGTGTTTTACCTGTCTCTCCATAAAGATAGATATACTGTATTTAATTTAATTAAAGAAATGCTTGTTACAGGAGTGTGGGCCAGAAGAACTTTTGAGACCTACTTAAAGGAATGCGTATGAGAGAGGAGGCATGTGTGATGCTTTCTTCTTTAGTACGTTTGAAGTTCTGCGATTTGAAGTGTTGAAGAATGACTGTGATAGATCTCACTCTTCTCATTGCAAACAGCCTTGATGATATTTCAGCTCCTGAACCAAAGCACTGGTTTTAGAGTGTCATTTGGATTCCTTGCTACGTTTGACATTCGTGTTTCCTCAACCTTCTTTGGAAATGAAGGTTGCTCAGTGAAGCATTAAACTGAATAAAAGGAAAGAGGAATGTTGCTCGTTAAATGAAATACTTTGGTTTTGATGAGTACTGATCAGGGAGGAAGTATCTACTTGCACATCCTTAAAACTAAAACAGTTTGACATATTTTTACCCATTTTTAAGTCATCATTTAGCTTTAAAAATCCAATTAGCAAAATTAATCTTCATTGTTCTTTTCCCAAGTAGGACATTACTATGCTAACCTCAAGTATTATTTTCAAGGCCTACTCTTTTTTTTAATCACCTTTTTAAAGAGGCTTATAAGCAAAAATTGTGTACTCGGAACACTCTCTGGAGTCTTCTGAATATTATTAGTAAAATGCCTGTGCTGAAAGGACCCCTCAGTGACCTATTCTTTGCAAGGCAAATAATTGGATCCTGTGAAAATGTTCTGAAGCACAGTTTTGTAAGTTTGGAGTGGGCCTCTGATCTCTGAGACCCTTTCACACAGCACATGTTAAACTCATTACACCAAAGACTAACCTGCCTCGCATTGGTGTACAAAACCAGCTGTGTTTTCTGTGCATGCAGTTTATATTCTTTGATTTCCAGAGAGATGGAACAATTGCAGAAAATGCAGTCCTACAGAGTGCTATGCTAAAGCTATCTTTAAGCAGGGTAATGTTGGTCATAATATCTGACCTTACAATTTGTTTATGATAATGCTGTGGCTATGCTAATGAAATGTGGAGTTTGGAATAAGGCTGTAACAAAGGGGATTTTGTCCAAAATGTCAGGGTTAGATTTGGTCATTTTAATGTTTAATTGTTTAGTTTGCAGCTTGAAACTGAAGCTACACAAGCTGTTGATTTTTATCAATTGTGCTAAGTTTTCTGTTTGAAGGAAAAGAAAGAACATGCAGAAAATAAACTGAAACAAAATAGATGCTGACTATCTTTAAAAATAAAAAAAAATCTCATTTTAGCATATTGCTTCTCTTGGAAAATTTGCCTTATTGCAGCAAGTGACAATTGACTGTAGCATTTGTGCTTTTTAGTATACTGTATCAGTGCTTGCAGTAAATCTGTTGATATTGATGGAAAAGTCTCATGGAGTGAAGCATTATGCCCCAACAGAGGACAACTGTGTTGGGCAAAGGGGGCATATGCCAGTCTCTGAGACCCAGGTGGGTTGTGTCAGAGTGCTGAAAGAGCTGACCAATGCTACTGCAAGGACACTGTCATTTTTTTTAAAGGTCCTGGTGATTGAGAGTGATTCCTGGTGACTGGAAAAAGACAAGTATGTCCATTTGCAAGAAAGTCAAGAAGGCGGATCCAGGGAATGTAGGTTGGTCAGCCAAAGCTCAGGCCCTGGGAAGATGAGGAAGCATGTCCTGGAAACTAGTTGGAAGGATAAGGAGGTGATTTGGATCAGTCAACATGAGTTTATCAAGGACTAACCAACCAGATAGCTTTTGATGATAAGTGACTGACTGTATGGGTAAAGGAGGGACAGTGGATATTGTTAGCTTTGACTTTGGCTAGACTTTGGATGCAGTTCCTCAGAGTATTCTTGTAGCTCAATTGAAAAGACAGGTGGACTAGGAAGTAGGTAGAAAACTGGCTGGGCTTGGAGGTTTGATCACAGGTTAAAAAAAAAAAAATCCAATCTGTGACAAATTAGAAGTTGGGCCTCTGGGGGACTGATACTGTAGTCAGTACTGTTTAGTGTTTTTCTTGGTCATATAGACGTTGAGAATGCACCCTCAGTGTGTTTGTGGGTGATAGAAAACTGGTGAGGAGGATATGGCTGCTGTTTAGAGGGATCTCAACAGGCTGGAGAAATGGACTAATGGCAAAATTCATGAACTTCAGCAAAGGCAAATGCCATGGTCCTGTACGTGAGAAGGAATAACTGTAACAGTATAGCCTGGGGAACAACTGGCCAAAAAGCAGCTATGCAGAAAAATATCTGAAGGTCCTGGTGGACAACAAAGGGAGTGCGAGTTGGCAGCAAACCCTTGCAGCAATGAAGACCGACCACACACTGTGCTGTATTAGCAAGAATGTAGTCAGCAGTTTGAGACAAACTATTATTCCCACTGTTTGTCACTTGTGAGACCGCATCTGGAATATTATATCTAGTTTTGGTCTCTCCAGCATGAGCAAGACATTGGTATAGTAGATAGCCCTGTGGAGGGCCACCAAGATGATAAGGAGGGAAAAGCACATGACCTAAGAAAACAAATTCAGAGAGCTGTATTTGTTAAATCTTAGAAAGGGAAGGTTTAGAGGGGATCCTGCTGCTGCCATCTCCCACCCTGCCTTGAGTATGGAGGTGGCCTCTTCTCAGAAATGCATGGTGAAAGTATTGGAAGCAATGAACAAAAATTGCAACAGGGGAAATGTGGAATGGATAGCAAGGCAAACATTTCCACAATGAGAACAGTCAAATGTTGGAAAAGGTTGTCTGGAGGGGTTTTGGAATCTGTGGAAATGCTCAAAACTCAACTGGGTATGATCCTGAGTTGCCTGCCCTAACGTTGAAGTATGTTTCTTGTCTCTTTTTCTTCACTTAGGACATTGAAATGTCTTTTATTTTTCATTTTTGCTGAACAGACTTCAATGAAAGAGTAGCAAAATTAGCGTAAATTGCTTCAAAAATGCTTGGAATTATACTGATAACATTGTGAATGTATGGGAACAAACTGGGTCCTTCTTTACTTTTATTTCCTCAGAGGATTTGAAATTTCAGGTATAAACCATTAGAAGAAACTTTAAAGAATAGGGGTTTCGAGAGCCCATGAAATTAAAAATGGCTGTTGTGCAAAATACAGATGAGTAGTGTGGTCCAGGATGAAGAGCTCTGTGCAATAAAAGGGGATGTTTCTAGCTGGCTTTCTTGCTCCTCTCCAGAGGGCAAAGTGTGGTTGCTTGCCTTTGGCCAACCTCAACCCAGTCTTCAGGCAGGCTCCAATCCTGCTGGAGTCCCAGCCTGTGGCAATCTGGGGTCTCTGGCTTGGGCCCTTTCTTAGGTGCAGTTGACCATGACTGTCAGAGCTGGTGGCTGCTGCTGCTATGAGGTGGTAGAGCAACGGAGGCTGCGGACAGGGGATTTCAAAGCCCGTTGTTGGTCCCTCCAGGTGCTTATGCTGAGAGCACCTACTGCGCTCTCCCTGCTGTACTCTGGTATGTTGTATGGGTAAAACTCATGCTGTAGTAAAGAATTTGTTTTTCCTCCTTGTTTTCTAAACACAGGAAAGCCTCTGCAAGCCATGTTAAGTCAGAAATGTGCTCAGTCCTGATAGACCAAGTGCTAAAGTCCTCTTTAACTTGTTTCCTGCTGCAGCTAACAATGGATTTCTTGTGCATTACCAAAATAATTCGTATTTACTGTAGAACCTTCTCATTCTAGTTCTGTTCAGAAATGTTAAATTTCCAGTGTGCAAGGAGGTTAGCTAACCTTCAATGCGGTATACCCTAAGTTATAACTAAAATACTATAGTGTACAAACTTAAAGCCTTTATATTTGTCAGTACTTAAGTTTAACTTCTCTTATTTGTTTTGTTAAATTGTACTTCAGGTGTTTGAGATGATCAGTTTATAAAATTTGACTGAAATGTTTTCAATGTCTTTGTTAAGGGATGTTAAAATTGTATGATGGACTTACTGATGCATGTCAAACTGCTCTTTGCCATATGAGCTTTAATAGGTAAATAAAAGCATTTTGTGGTTGGCAATTCGTGGGTAATAAGATTTTATTGTTATACTGTAGCTGTATTATTGAGTGGTAGTAATATTTTTATTTTTTTTTAACTGGGAATTATATGCCTTTAATATGTATTATCAAATACATGCTGAGTGTCATTGTTTTTTCAAATGTCTTAAAGTAATGGTGCACCAGGGAGATACTTTGTTTTCCCCTTCCTTATCTTTCAGGGAACTGAGTTTTTGGACAGCATCAAAGCTGTATCCAGAGTGCCTTGTCGTTGGGAGGATAAATTGAGCAGAAGGTGCACAGTTTAGGCAAAACAAAACACATGTGTAGAGGCATAAAGGTGCTCTTAAAAGAAGAAAGTGTATGTAGAAAGTGACGCTTCAGATTATTTGGTGTTGTCTGATCTAGACACCAGATGAATATAGCTGAAGTATCAGGAAAAACTTTGGTGGGCAAAAGAGTGGAACTGTCTCTGCAAATTTGAGATTGATGAGTTTGACAACTGGTCTGAAAGCCAGAAGATTAAGCAGGCTGGTAACCAGACTGCATCTGTGGTGTGGCTTGTCTTCATCTGCAGTAGTGTTTAAACAGTAAAATGTGAGTGAATGGTAGTTGAGAACAAATAAATGTCCAGATTACCATGGATATTTTTCCCAGAACACCAAATAAAAAATATAAATGGAAAAATAAGCACTCCCTTGATGCTTTTGCTGTTTGTCTGTTCTCT
Source organism: Grus americana (assembly GCF_028858705.1). Classification (NCBI taxonomy): domain Eukaryota; kingdom Metazoa; phylum Chordata; class Aves; order Gruiformes; family Gruidae; genus Grus; species Grus americana. Next base: position 52,389,255 of record NC_072856.1, on the reverse strand, counting down.
TAAACACTCTCGTGAAGAAATTGTGGTTTAAGAATTGGCAGTTAGCTGGAGGTTTAAAGGAAAAAAAAGTTCTAGGTTTTTGTCTTTCCACTTCATAGGACATATTACAGGACAGCACTGGTCCTTATAGCTTACTGTATAGTGACATTGTACATGGGTCGTATACTAGTCCAACTGATGCAAGACTGAAGTTTGCTGTACTTAAAAGGCAAGATAATGCTGATGCATTGTGGTCGGTTGACCCTGCCTGGGGGCCGGGTGCCCACCAGAGCCGCTCTATCACTCCCCTCATTCACTAGACAGGGAAGAAAAGGTGTAACGAAACGCTTGTGGGTCAAGATAAGGGCAGGGAGAGATCACTCACTAACTATTGTCACGAGCAAACCAGACTGAACTTAGAGAGAAAACTCATCTAACTTACCCAGCAAAACAGAGTAGAGGAATGAGAAATAAAATCAAATCTTAAAACACCTCCCCCCACCCCTCCCATCTTCCTGGGCTCAACTTCACTCCTGACTTCAACCTTCCCCCCCGCAGCAGCACAGGGGGACGGGGAGTGGGGGTTACGGTCAGTTGATCACATGTTGTTCTGCCGCTCCTTCATCCTCAGGGAGAGGACTCCTCTCATCGTTGCCCTGCTCCAGCATGGAGTCCCTCTCACGGGAGACAGTCCTTCACGAACTTCTCCAACGTGAGTCTCTCCCACGGGCTACAGTCCTTCACAAACTGCTCCAACGTGGGTCTCTCCCACAGGGTGCAGACCTTCGGGAGCAGACTGCTCCAACATGGGTCCCCCCAGCAAACCTGCTCTGGCGTGGGCTCCTCTCTCCACGGGTCCACAGGTCCTGCCAGGAGCTTGCTCCAGCGTGGGCTTCCCAGGGGGTCACAGCCTCCTTCAGGTGCCTCCACCTGCTCCGGCGTGGGGTCCTCCACGGGCTGCAGGTGGAATCTCTACCCCCCCTCATCCTTCCTCCATGGGCTGCAGGGGGACAGCCTGATTCACCATGGTCTTCACCACAGGCTGTAGGGGGATCTCTGCTCGGGTGCCTGGAGCACCTCCTCTCCCTCCTTCTTCACTGACCTTGGTGTCTGCAGAGTTTCTTACATCTTCTCACTTCTCTTTCTGGCTCCAAAAGCCCTCTCTAACTGGTTTTTTTCCTTCTTAAATATGTTATCACAGAGGCGCTGATTGGCTTGGCCTTGGCCAGCGGCGGGTCCGTCTTGGAGCCGGCTGGCATTGGCTCTGTCAGACACAGGGGAAGCTTCTAGCAGCTTCTCACAGAAGCCACCGCTGTAGCCCCCCCTGCTACTGAAACCTTGCCATGCAAACCCAACACATGCATATATACTTCTGGAGGGAAAGCTTTTCCTCTACAGTGACACCGAGTTCTGCATGTCCTGGTCTTTCTGTCCCTTCCCATAACCTGTGAGGACAGTGTTATATGTTATAGGGCAGTGAGCACTTTTCTGATTGTTAGATTTTGCCTTTCCCCTTTTTAAAATCTATTTGATTGATTATTAGTTCAAATTTGTGTTACTCAGACCTTGTTTGCAAGACATAACGTGGTCTTTTCAAGTCCCAGATAGTGAGGTGATGACTTTTACAGCACACCTCTTGCTAGAGGAACTACCCAACACATTTCAGTAAAATAAGCTTAGTGGTCCTCAATAAGGGCAAGGTAGAGGATGACTGGTTTCTTGAATTTTGGCAAACGTGCTAGCTGTAGCTTTGCTGGGCAGCCTGGTATTGCGTTCTACCTTCGTGTCTGTGAAGTGGTGGTGTGTCTCCTAAGAAACGAGGAAAATAATGAGAAACGGACTTTCGTCCTGAAGACTTGGGATGGCTGGAGCCTTAACAAGGTCTGCGTGATATCCACATTCTACAGCCGAGATATGGATGGTGATCAAAGATGTCATGAGGGATGTGTAACTTAAAACTAGTGGGATAAATTAATCCAATATCAGTATCCATATTTGAAACTATAATAGGCATTTTGTGAAACACCATTTTTTTGGTAATCAGAAATGTATCTTGTCGTGTTCAGAAAGATACATAAGGGTTTTGAATCAAGTGTTGCTTTTTAAGGAGGAAAGAGAGAACATTGACTTCAGGTTAATGTTCTAATTGATTATAGCTTAGAACACAGGAGACGATTCTACAGTGAATCAGGCAGGTAAAAGATAAATTGAAAAGTAAAACAAAGTACAGCATGAGTTGTGTTAAAGCTGAATACTTGATGCTGTGTTTATTTTGGTTAGTTTGCATTTAAAATTCAGGTTATGACTGCCTCCACTGAAATGTTAGTGAAATAAAATGATTTCTCATATTTCATGTGTTTGATTTTATTTACAGATGACATGGCAGAACTTCTTCTTGGGGAGTCCAAGCTAGAACAATTTTTGAAGGAAAACGCTCTTAAACAGAGTAGTAGTCCACGGGGCCCCCGGCCAAAGCTGACTGAGGTCAGGAAACATCTCACGGCAGCACTTGATAGGGGAAACCTAAAGGTATGTAAGTCAGTCTGAGCAAGGATTAGAAAAGCTGACATTGACTGGAGTACTCTGCTGATCATGGACAAAAATGTTGAAAGTGCTTGTGTGGTGCTTTAGTACCATTGCTATTCCCAGAACATCATCAGCATGATGCTATTTCATGCCTCTCTGTTTCTTCGTGGATTTTTATTCAGACAAATTTCTCAAATCTTCTTTCATTAGAAGAATAAGAGAATTGCTATTGACTTCTGGGATGCTTAAGTACTTACAGCCTGTTTTGTGGAAGTTTTTCTTGGAGTGTATAACTCTGTCATTCTCTGTAGTGCATTAAATAGAAGTGTTAAAAAATGTGAAATACTTCACAAATTTCTGTAATAGTCTCTTAAGTATTCAAGAAAGGTTCCTTAAATTACTTTTGTGGGTGCAGAAAGTGAGGTTAATACTTGAGAGCAATTTTCTGTCATAACCTTCTGATGTTCTTTAACCATTCTGGCCCTCCTTTTACCTAACTATTGTTGTAGCTACTACATCAGCTTATCTTTTCTGTACTCAGTGTCCATCTTTTGAGAGATCAAAAGGACCTTGTTTTACAGTTGTCTAATGTTTTGTTTCCTGTGATTTGTGGGAGTATTAATTTATCTTCCTTTCTTCATTCTTTCATGAATTCTTTTTTCAAGACATTTCTTCTGCCCTGGTACTTTGAAATTGTGTGAATTAAATATATAGGCTGTGGAGCATATATAATTAAGTTTTGATCCTATGTTATTTTCACTTGTGCTTGTGGTGTTAGAAAAAATCATTGGAGGGATTATAACGATAGGCTGCCTTTAAATAGTTTTGTCACCTGGGAAAGCTAGACTCTGACTGAGAGGTGTCTCTGGTGCATGTGTAAATAAATATGTGAATATATAAAATGACTGGTAATCCTTTTCTGTAGCTTGGTGGAGTGAGATTTTGTGGATTCACTCCCTACTGCAAGCTTCCCAAATACTACATGAAGATAGAAATTTGTTGGTTTGTTGGTTTGTTGTAAAAAACATCCTGAGGGTTTCTGCAGTGAATATATATAGAAAACAGACCAAATAATTGTCAGAAAGAATTAGGTGTGTTTTCTCAGGGAAAAAAACCAAACCTTTCTTATTCCTCTTCCTTCTAGCCAGAATTCCTACAAGAAGCTAACCTAATTATGGCCAAATTAAACTATGTGGAAGGTGATTACAAAGAAGCTCTGAACACATATGCTAGAGTTGGAGTTGATGACTTGCAGCTAGCTGCAGTGCCACCATATAGGCTACGGATGATTGCTGAAGCGTATTCTACTAAAGGTGAGATTGCTTTTTCCGGTATAATAATATGGAAATAGTTTTTAAAAAAATAATTCACTTCTTGTCTGAAGTTAAAGAATTTTTTTGGTGTGCATATCATCAACACAGTGGTGGACTACCACATTTGTAGGTAAATAAGGGGATGACTTGGTTCCTTTAAATTATTCAGAGTTTGTGCTAGGTTGACAAGACTTTTACTTCAATTAATATTCTAGCTGTGCTGTCACCCAATCAAATTTTTTTGATGTGTGTATTTAAAAGTCCTTCCATATGTAAATATCACAATAACTGTGGCTAGATACTAAACGTATTATTGCTATTGCTCAAAGTTAAGAGTTATAAAAGTAGTGCAGTTTTGCAGTTGCTGTGGACAGAATTGGAGAACCTTGATTCACCGTGATGCCTTTTACTGAATGTTAAAATGCTCGACCTAAGCTAAATTGCTTAAATAAATTGCTACTTAATTGAGAAAAATAGTAATAACATGATAAAATGACTTAAAGCAGTGCATTTCTTGTGTAGTTTTATTTTTGAATTTTTCTTACCTGAGTATATTATTTTAAAAATTCAGAAAGTGAAGTTAATTTTTTCTTTTTTTACTAGTATAGTGAAAATTGTAATGCTGGCCTTGTGTCTTAAGGTGGCAGTGCCACTTCAGTTTAGAAGACTCATTAATAGGCTGTAAGCTGGGTCAGTGTGTTGAGGAAAGTGGAATTTACTGTGTCTAAATGTTTGTTTTGGTCTGCTGTGTTTAAACTTCGGCTTTTTGTTACAGCAAGAGGAGTGTCAAAGTCAGCAAACACAATTTATAAGAGACTTCAATAGCATTCACTGACAACTGGTCAAGGATTGTTTCTAACATTAGTCTTGGAAGAGAGTGTTTTCCACCAACGCAGTCCTCTAGTAAACGTTAGACAAGCACGAATCATTCTCAGTAGAGATGTCAATGAAATAAGAGAACTAACTAGTAGCAGAGACAAAAGGATGCTAGCTAGATCTGGGCAATTTTTAGATGAAAGTGGGTAGAGAGGACTTGAGGAGATCTTATATATGACATAAATCTGCCCAGTTCTCTCATACAGGATCTGTGTGGGCATTTTGGCAATGTCTGGTATGAGTAGACTTCCACTCAGCTTTGTGTTTTTTGGTTGTGGTTTTTGTTTTGTTTTGGTTTGGTTTTTTTAAATCTATGAGGATTTCTGTTGAATTTGTTATGTTCTTTCTATGAAAATGCAATCTTGGACTTGATCAACTTTAAGTACCTAAATTTGCTTATATCTCCAAGGAATCCCAGTAATTTAATTGAATATTTTCCCAGAGCTCAACTGTTCTGGCTGTGTTTTATTTGACTTCATAAGGATATGTAACAGTTGAAACATAAAGACATCGATTTTGCAGAAAGGATTAATATTATTAATTTTACTTAATGTAAAAATAATTTCTTAGAAAATAGTAAAATATGTATCTTTTCTACCCTGGAATGTTTTGTAGGTTCGGCTTATTTAAAAAAAAACAAACTAAAAACAAAAGACAAAGCCCAGCATGTCTTCTGCCTAGACATGGTGGGTGGTTTTTTTTTTGCTTCTGATTTCAAGTTTTATGCTTAAAAATTGAAATCTGTCATATGAAGCCTGATCTGATCTTGTTCAGATTTCATTAGCTTGGTCACTTCTACTGGGTGACTGGCTACCAGTATACCTGAGCAAACTGAGCAAACTATTGTTTTGTTTTTGTTCTGTTCATGTTCAGAATCATCTTTATTTGCTACTATGTTTCCAGTTTGAAGAGAAGATTAATAAAATTTAGTATGCCTTCTTCCCATGCTAGCAGGTTGCAAGAATATCATCATCTGTGTATTCTAGAATGAGGCAGAAGTCACAGAACGGTCTTAAATAGTATTCACAGTCTAGATAAGTTTAGAGTAATTGACAGCTAAATAGTATATGTTTCTACCCAATAGTGTACAGTTAATTCTCCTCCTCTTCCCCTCTTCCCCTGGAATTTCTTCTTTCTCTTTGTAAGAGTGGACTATAAAGCTTTTCAGTCTGAATTCAGAGTCTCTTCAGAGGTGATTGAGGCTTGTAGGTATTACCCAACTAAATACAAGTTATTCTTACAGGGATTTTGTGCTTCACTGGGATTTGTATTTCTGCTTGCAAGTTCAAGGATAACCTGATTATATAAAGATAAAACTCTTCTGAGTATTTAGATTTTATTTCTTTGGCAGTCATGAACAAAGCACCATGTTATTAAGCAATGAGGGACTGTCTGCTGCCTGTTTCAAGCATCAGCCTCGCTGCACTGTTCAGTGAGGCAACCTGCACAGAAGCAGTTAAAGATATCTGTTTTAGTTGCCCCATTTCAGTCCAGTTTAGGGCAAATCCCATTCCAGTGGATTTGCAGTCTTCTTTCCTATTGAGTAGTAGTGGTCTGATACTGATGTACGTACCTCTGACAAAGGCATAAAGCCAATAACTAATGGTAGTTTTTAATTGCCTTAATTTTTTTTTCCTTATTTGAGGTAGGACCACCTCCAAGTGCTTACCGTCTCACTCTGAGGTTTCATTCTGTAACCTCAGAGGTGATAGATTGAGTGGGATGCTTGAGTTGACATGTTCTTCTTCTGCAGTTGTTACTTGGTACTTAAATGAGCATGTTACGCTGTAACCCTAGACAGTTAACAGTTCACAGCAAGCCCTTAGAAATGACCTGCTTTCCATGTGTCCCATCTTACTCTTGCTTATGGAACATACAAAGTATGTCTTTCTGTTCTTCACAGGAAGATTCAGCATGTGTGTATGGATGCAGTGAGGTGCAAAAATGGGTCCAACATCAAGTTCAAGCTAAATTTTGCTGGAGTTTTATCTACTGATAGCTAGAAAGAAGGGGAAGAGGAACAGCAGTAGTGACAATTGTGGGGAGAGGAAATGGAATTGGAACACACCAGGGGAAGTAAGATCCGTAAATGCTTGCTCAATGGTGAAGGGGGTGTGTGTGTATTTGTCTTGCACCTGGGAAAACATAATCCAGGAGTGCAGCCTAGGCTGGGATCTACCTAGCTGGGGAGCAGCTCTGTGAAAAGGGACCTGGGGGTCCTGGTGGACAGCAAGTTCCATATGAGTGACCAGTGTGCTGCTACAGCAAAGAAAGCCAACAGGATGCTGGGCTGCATCAACAAAGGCATCACCAGCAGGGATAAAGAAGTCATTATCCCACTCAGTGCTTGTCTGGCCACACCCAGAATACTGTGTTCACTTTTGGTCCCTGCTGTACAAACAAGATGTGGACAGGCTGGAGAGGGTCCGGAGAAGGGCCACAAAGATGATCAAAGGACTGGGAAGCCTGCCATATGAGGAAAGGCTGAGAGAACTGGGTTTGCTCAGCCTTCAGAAAAAAAGACTTAGGGGAGACCTTATCACCATCTTCCAGTATTTAAAGGGTAGCTACAAAGAAAATGGAGACTCCCCTTTTACAAGGGGTCACACGGAAAAGGTGAGGGGTAATGGGTACAAGTTATTCCTGGGGAGATTCCAGTTGCTACAAGAGGAAAGTTTTTTACGATGAGAACAATCAGCCATTGGAATGATCTACCCAGGGAAGTGGTGGATTCCCCAAGACTGGACACTTTCAAGATTCAGCTGGACAGGATGCTGGGCCATCTTGTTTAGATGGAACTTTTGCCAAGAAAGGGTGGACTAGATGATCCTTGATGTCCCTTTCAACCTGATTCTCTGTGTATGTGTATATATACGTGTATGTGTACATACATAAATATACATATGTACGTATTTACGTTGTTAGAAAGTAAGATGTGACAAAAATCAAAAGACACTTAAGACAGAGTGAGTGTGTCTGAATGCATTATCCATCAAAGTTGTTTGTAAACCTCACTGCAAAATGTTCATTGAATTACAATAGTCTTCATTGCAAAAGTCTTCATTGCAGTAGTCTACAACGTGAAGTTTAGTGTCTTCCCACCTGTGCAGTCTTCAACTTGGAATAACTCTGTCATTAAACCAAAGAACTAAAACTATCTACTGCCTGCAGTGCGCTCACAAAGAGGATCCTCAGTTTTTTTATTGCATAAATTAATTAAATGTATACATATCTTTAAAAGAATGCTTTTAAGTCTGTGCTGCTTATAGCTTTAGCTGAAGACAGCATATTTAGAAGAGTATAAGTGAGAGGCATGATATGGAATGACAATAAGTCAAGCAAAGGATTCAAAGGCTCTCAAATCCAGCAAGGAAGATTAAGTGATTGCTGTTCTCTTATTGGAAATGTCTAATTAGTGAAATGCTGCTTCAAATCTTCCAAAGAAAGCTTCTGAATAGATTTGTCAAAATGCAGCATTGTAAAATGTCAACAAAATTCTGAGAAAAATCCCATCAAATTACCTTTGAAATCTTTTCTGTTTCCTTTACATGCGGCTCTTTGCCAGCCTGTGATGTGCGGGGAATCACGAGGCCTCAGTGCCCGAGCAGTGCTGGAAAGTGCTTCCTGTCTGTTGCTTGTCCTAGGAAAAATGTTCAAAATTGTTAATGTGGTGATAAAGGAACTGCTGTATTTCATCGGACCAAAAAGCTCATGGGCAGTTGTTTATAATGGTGAGGGGGGGAAAAAAAAAAGCTTTGGAAAGAAATTCAAGGAACAGGAGAAGTTGTTTGGTTTGGGTTTTTTTTCCTGGCTTCTAGCAACAAAAGCAGCTGCTCGTGGTGATGTTTTATACTTTATCTTGACTAGAAGAAGATACGAGAGTGATCTAATGAAAAGTTATCTGCTTCTGTATCCATTAAAACAGCAGAGAGTGGACTAGCCCTGTGAATATGCATGAGGCAAAGCCTCAGAAACTTGATTAGCATGGGTCAGGACTCATCATTGTTTAGATAGCCCTCTTGTAAAAGTTGTGAGGAGGTAACTACCACATGGTACATGGAATGTAGCATCGTTCTGATATTTTCCTGCCTTTCTTCACCATTTCCTCAAATTGACAAGTTAAAAACAGAAGTGTAGTGGAGAACGGTTGTCTTTTATGTTGTTAACTTTGTGGACAGGCATACTCTTTGACTTTACACGGATATTTTTGTGTGTCTGTGTGTGCCTGTAGAATCCGGTTCTGGATTAGATCTAGTGTTTTCTTTACTTTAAGGAAAGAGCTGATTTTGATGCTGTGCTTCTGAGTAATGACTCTGTATGTGTATGTAGAAGGTGTTGTGTGAGATAGTTGGAGTATTAATAAAATCATAATTTTTAAATGTCATATAAAACATAGAAATGAAAAGATGGAACTTTTCAAATCAATGGACCACTTGAGTATTTTCATGTTTTTGCAAATACTATTTGGATCTGTTGTTTAGTTTTTCCCTGTCTGCTTGTAATTACATTTGACATGAGAGCAGAGGAAAAGCATCTGATAAAACATTTTTCTGTAGCAAGATGTCTATGGTTGGAGGTGCTAGCTTATTTCAAGAGGGTGTGATGAGGAAAAGAAAAATGGGCTTATAGGAAAGACATTGTTGAGGAGATGGGCAGGTTTGCATGACTCCATTGTGGCAAAGTGTTAGCCTGAAAGCAGGCGTATGAATGTTGCTGGAGCCATCTCCCTGAATCTGTTGCCTTTTCTTCTTTTGTAGTAGCATTTAAGATAGTAGGTCACAGGACTGGATTATACATTTAATATGAAGTTTTAAGCAGCAGTACAGAAAAAAGCAGATTTTTTTTTTCCTTCTGCCACCGATGTAAATTAGGCATTGCTGTCTGTTGTTAGAACTGTCTCATGCAGCAAGAACAAAGCTAAGAAATGAGTCTGGATGGGGGGAGGAGGAGTGAAGGACAGTCTTGAGATTGTGGTGGCAAGTATTGATTCAAAGTAAAATGTAGAGGAGTTTTGCACATTCCTGGCTGTATTACGTATTTCATATTTAAGTATGTGCTTAGGAATGACCTTCCAATAAGCGGAGCAGGTTCCCTTGTTATAAGAGGTTAATTTTGTCTCTTTAGTATCCATTTGTTTAGTTTCATTACTGGGTCAGTTTAATGCAATGCTCAATTCTGAGGAAGATCTTAACTTAGGAAGAATTGAAATAAGATGAGTTACATGAATCCATAAAGAAGGAATTAAAGACTGTATGACTTTTCCAAGTTAGGCTTGTGTAGCTAGCTCCAACTTCTCCTACACCCTTCTTTTACAAAACCAACCAGAAAAACATATGTATATGCTGTTACCTTATAGAAGCATATATTTAGAATCCATTTTAATAATGGCTGAAGCTAATAGTCTCCTAGGGATATGGCCTCTGGGAACAGGACAATTAAGTTTCTGCAAGTTTTCAGCAGTCTGTGAATGAGGTAATATACTGGAAAGCACACTTAGGCATTATTCAAATGCTGTGTGTGGCAATATCTCCTGTGTTTCTAAGCAATTTTTGTTTGCTTATGGAAGCAGAGATGAGATGCATACACAGTGGGATATCGAGGTGTTAATTTGGGGAGGTGCAAGTTGTCAGTAACTCTGAAATAACAAGTGTATATTTAACTGGGAAGTAAGCTTATTGAAATCTTAGGTAATCTGATTCGGATACTGCTGCATAAGTCAAAAGATGCAATTGAAAAATGAATTTATAATACTTGGCATTACAAATTAGTAAATCTTTCTACAAATGCTTACAGATGAGCATAACAATTTACAGGCCTGACATTTAAATTCTGCAACTTTGTAAACTTGATTTTAGTAAATAAATTGTGTTTATATTTACTATAGTGTACTAGGTTAGTAGACTACTGCAGGTATCTGTCAAGATGGCTGTGTTGTATTACAGTAACAAATTCTCGTTAAGTATGTGAGGGATGTCATATGTAAGTTAGACTGTGACATTGCAGGATTGTAGCCTTATTGCTGCAGGCCGTTTTGCGTCTCATATTGCCTGTTCAAATAACTGTGTTTATATTTAGATGATGTATGTTGAGTAAGGTGAGACTGTCTTTACTGCTGCTGACCCGTATTCAAATTTAATGTTGCATTTACCAAGTTAAATGATTGGCTATTAATTAGTTCTATTTACAGAAACATGGAAATACTCATTAGGTTCAGTGGAAGTGTCAGGTGCATGTGAATTGCTACTTTGCACTTCGCAAAAGATGCCGCACTTAACTTTAATCATATACGATTGTAATGAGACCTTGTGCGCTGCTAGCCTGTGTCAGCAGACACCAAGCAGCTCCTCATGGAAGAATGCTAAATGAAAGCTGGTTTAGTAATTATGCTAGGGATCTCTAGCCTCATTAGGCAATGGGTCAAGAACTCAACTGCCTTAAGTTCCCTCTTCCCATATGGCCGTGCAAATGTTGCAGCCCGTCAGCAGGCAGTTTGCAGACCGTGGCTAGGAAGCCTGTGCCATACGTACTTCAAACTTTGTCTGTTAAAGCTTGTCTTTCCCCCAGTCTATTTTTATGATTTCTGCCCTGCTGGAGCAGGGACTGGGAGGGAACCCAGGGGTTTGTCCTGCTTTCCTCAGTGCTACTTTTAGCTCTGGTATTTGAAATCCAAACACTGAATGAAAATAATTTGCTTCTTATTAAAATAGACTTCTTTAGGACTTGCGCATTTTGGTGGTGTGTTTTTCTTAGTTTCTTCAGAATCTCTAGTATATCTTCAGAATCTTGCCTTTGGCACAGTGAGGAGAGGGAGAAAATGTTGGGCCAAAATTAAAGTTAGTGATTCTGGCCTTTTTTCTCATGTCACAGGAAGAACCAGTGTCACAGTGAAGCCTGGTCTTTTTTCCTCAGAGAATTGCAATCCTGACAATATATAGCAAAACAATTCAGTATAAATTCCATAGTTGAACAATCTCCTTTCTCCTGAGCGAACAGCTTCCTTGATGACTGCTCCATCTGCTTTGGAGAGAGTTCATCAGAGATTCACTTGCTCCAAGATCTACCACAATTATCAGTCCTTTTCCTGGCTTTTATCTCTAGTTTGAACTCTTTCAGCTTCTCCAGAAGTTGCTTGTCTGTCAAAGGGCTGTACTGTAAAGCAACAATTGGCTGGCACATGGTTTGTAAGAAACAAATGCATCTGTGAAAATACTGATCTCTTCTGTTTAAAAGTAATTTAAAAGTCTACTTTGTGGTTTTAAGAAAATGCAAAGATTTGAATGTCATTACATTTGTAGGAAAACTGTGACCAATTGTTTCATGACAGTTATCTCAGATGATATTACAAGAAATCCTCAAATACAGTTACGGTTTTATTGACTGCTTGGGTTAATAAGTAGGTGTCCACTTCAGAAAAGAGATGTGTTCCTGTTTGTTTGGGTTTTTTGTTTTTTTCTTTTTAACTTTGAGAAACTTCAAGACACTTAGAAGCACTAGCGTGACTATGGTATTAGTAAAGCCATGCTAATGAAATGACATTGCAGTATGAGCACATGTGATGAAATGCTGTCTTCAACTCTGGAAAGCTGTGCTTATGTTGCTCTGGGTTTCATCTAGAATGGAATTAATTCTCTTAAGTGGTCTGTGTTTAAAAGAGTGGCTAGCCAGAGCAGCTTCCCTTAAAATCAAGTACGCTGAGAGAAGGGTTATTGACCTTTCTGATACATTTTCTGGAAAGCTAATTGGGTATGAAACTAGCATCCTGACAGTTGTTGGAGACTTTTTGTCTGTGTCTTGGCATTTGGGGAATGAGCAATACAAGGTACTTGAAAAATCAGAGAAGTGAATTGTTTGTGTTTCCTGAGATTGTTTAAAGAAATAGGCAGTTCCTACTAAGACGGTTTACCTGCAGTAACTGGAAAGTAAGAGGTAATTTATTATAAATATATTTCCCTACTCTCTATTCTTACTTTTTCTCTTTTTCTTTATAATAATTACCTTAAAATTACAAGTAGGGAATTGAAGAGGAAAAAAATTCGTGCTTTAATTCCTAAAAAATCCTCTGCAAGCAATCTTTGATTTGAGGACTTGCAGAAATAAGTCCTTCCCTTCAGTGAGATTAGCTGGGTTTGTTCTAAGTTCAGAAGTAAACTGTGGCAGTTCTTTGACAGCAGTAACTCTAGATTGTTTAAGTTCCTCTTTTAAAATGACTACTAAATGTTTGCCATATATTTAGAACAAACAATTATATAGACTAAGCTAAATATGAAGTTTCTTTAAAAGGCGATAAATGGGGTTATTTGTGTTTACGGCATTGGAACATTTAGCCATTTCTTTGCATATGATATAGGGAAGAGTAAGTGCTGTACGCTAAAACACACTTGGATTTTATGTGTCCATTTAAGGAAAACAGGAAGCAAACCCAGAAATCTTAGTTTATTAATGACTCTTCCTCTCTTGCAAAAGCATGTTTATTTACTTGAGTATAAAGTAGTCTTTCACCATTTTCCTATTTCCTTTGGCATATCTACTGAAAACAGTAGATAAACCATAAGATCCGTTATTTGTGGCTTCTAAAATTTAATAGCACTTATACAGACAAGGTACTTACTGCCTGGCATCTTGGAAAATTCTTGGATATACAATGCAGTAAATGTGATAGGCTTTTCTTGGCCTTTTGTTTTGGGTTTTTTTTAATGGTCTCAGTAGTGGTCGGAGTGGTAGGAGTACTTGGTAAAGATCTGAACTGTGGGGACTCCCTTTTGACCTTAAGAGTAATTTTTGGTTTACTCTGTATAATGAAGTGGGAGCGTTAGTTAATCAGTTTTCCTACAGAACTTATATGTCTGGGTTTTGTTGTTTTGTTTGTTTGTTTGTTTGTTTGTTTTTAAAGTGGTTTGTAAATGAAAAGTAATTACTGTCATTGTCCTTAACATAAAAATGGTTGGTTATCTAAGAATAAGCAAATGTGTTGCACAGGGACTTCTTAAAAATTATTAGTTTATTACTTGTTCGTACTGAGGACCCCTCTTTTATGGGTAGTGGTCAGTGAGTGTATATGTGGTGGTAGGGCCGGTCTGCTCTTGTATTTGTGAAAAATGAAATAGTTTACTTGCCATAACTTTGGCCACTGATTTGAGACCATGGACGCAAGAATGCCACTTGGAATAAGTGATAAAACTCTACTGTTTGCTTTCTGAATCTTTTACAAAATACAGATAGTTTATAAAGTTTTTGAAGATTTAAAGAAAACCTTTGCAAGTTATCATGTAATTTAAATATCAGGCATTCTCTTTTCTTGTCCAAATACTGTTTGTTGCTGTTCTGCTCTTTTGAGAAGCAATTTTAGAGTTACTTTGCAAAACATGTAAGCTTAGCTAGTACGGACTCGTATTCATTTCACTGCTTCTCACTTTCTTTTCCCTCGGGAGTCATCTTGCTTGATATCAGGACTAGATATGTATGAGAGAAGTGTCTTCCCAAAATATAACTGACCTGGTTTGTTGGAAGCTTTTATTTGAAGGTGATTTTGACTGGAAGGGCTTAAACTTAAAAGCCATGAATATCAAAGTCAACTTGTGATACCAATTGACATGATATTCTTGAATGCTGAATAAAACAATATAACCAATACAAGTTAAATAAACCAATAGCTATGACCTTTGCAACAAATGCAATAATATTTTGTAGCAGTAACAAGTACCTCTTTTCCCAATGTCTCAAAATTTATAAACAGTTAAAGAAATTCCTGCCCTTTTGAGGGAGAATAGCAGAGAATAGCACCTGGCAGGTGTGGGAACAATCATGAAGGGGAGAACTGACCTGTCTGAATATAAGCAAAAGTCTTCAGCAGATAATTTAGGGTGATATGGATTTCTTAGAAATTTACATGTTTCTCAATTCTTGCATGTTACCACTTGCTTATTCTTTTTTCAAGGGCCTAATATAATAATCCCTATTTAAATTAACTTTTATCATCTCTCAGTATTCTTACGAAGAAATGGGCAGTATATTATGTGGTTATTATTGCTATGTTGCTATTCATATCTATTTAAAATTAAATAATACTTTTATGTAATTTAATACATTATTTCTTAAATTTCATCTGTATTTAAGAAAAAAATTAAACGAGTAGTCTGGAGGGACTGTAATTTTAACCTGTTACAGAAATCATAATTTATTCAGGGTTTTTCTTCTAGTTGATACATTTTCATTTTTAATACAGTACTGAATTGTAATTATTCCTTGAGTCATCAAAACAAATAAAGTGCCCAAACCATCCTGTTAAGTGGTCATTTCAGGATAGTTCTCCAAATGAACTTCCTGCTTCAAAGCATTGCATGCTTAAAATATACATACTTTCCTGGGTTGTAATAAACATACCAGAAAAAATACAATGACTACTAGTTGTATAATAAAGTTACTAGTTGTATAATAAAGTTACCCTAAGAAATAGTATTATATACTTCATCAAAGGACACTTAGAATTTTGTACTTCCCTTGTGCATTACTGAAAGTTTCTGGCAGAGCACTAAGGTGCTTTCATGTCTTAAAGAAAATTCTCAGCTAGAATGAGAGAATGTTCTTATAGTGAGTTTTTCAGATTAAAAAGATTATATTTGTGGCCATAAAGTATAAAAATAGAAATAATAAATCCAAGTCAAATCTACAAATAGCCAGTTGAGTAATATGTTTCATGTAGTGGAGGATTACTGTGGGGCACTGGCTGTGCATGTCCTGGGAAAGAAGGGCTAGGGAGGAGTGATCCGCTTACCAACTATCTGATGCTTTCAGTCATTTGACGTTTTTATTGCAGCTCATTTATTGTATTTTATGGTCGCCTCTGAGTCCGCGTTTGTGTTTGTGTAGGACACGGCAGACTTTCTATCCAGCATCAGCCTTACATTTAGATCTTCTTATCAGAGAGTCCATTCAAGCCTGCTGCAGTAGTAGGATAACTGACCTTTTTCTACGGTGCTTTTGGGTCTGTGACTTATAGTTAGCAAAAAAACCCTCTCAGATATTTGCTGTTTGCTATTTGATTGAAAAATTGAAAGAAAGCAGTTAGCGTAGGCTACTCCAGGCTATTTTCAAATATAGTTAATTTTTAGGGAAGAGTCCAGTGTCTGTTGTACTCAGGTTTGGCAGGTTTTTAAGAGACAGACTACTTGTCTGTTTGCTGCACTTTAGGAATATGTAGGTTTTTGAAAAGTATATTGAATTTTATTTTCTCTTTAGCAGAGCAGCTAGTAATGGAGGCAGGATTTTGTCTTAATTGGATGTATAGCTAGCAAATAGAGCTGTAGGAAATATGTTGTTGTACTGGTAAAAGGGTGAATTGGGGGGTAAAGGTGGTCAACAAACTGATACAGACTTAAGGCATCCCCTCAAGCCAGAAATATAGCTTGATAGTTTTCTATACAGATGAGTTATACTTCTGCAGGGAGGCACTGAAACTTAATAGATGTTTTAAAAGAATCTGGAAATTGCAAATATTGTATAGTTTGAGTTTATCAATAAATAAACTCCAGATTCCATGGCTGTGTCTTCCAAGTTGTTTTAGTAAGAAAACTTGTAATTCCAATGAAACAAACTGTCCCCACCTTACAGTATTGATTGACAGATATCTTTTGACAAGCTATTCTCTAAGCTGGGATTTTATACTACCTGGCATTTGACAGGCATCTGCCCAATATATAGCTATGTGTTTTGTTGTTGGTTTTGGTTTTAGTTTCTCCAGCAGTAGATTCTCAAAACCTTGGATGATGAATTGAGAATACAGTCATTTAAATTATGAATTATGTTAATGTGGGAGCAGTTGAAGGCACTTTAGGATCAGCATTTACTGCTGACAAGCTGGAAGAATGACCTGAAATAAATCTCTTAAAAGCATGGAAATTGCTGTACTTCAAATACAAATAATTATTCAAATAAATATGAGATAGAGTAACTGAAGAGGCATTTGGCTTGCAGAATATGATCTAGTGATCTGTGGCAGATCATAAACAGAAGACAATGTTTTACTAATATGTCAGAGCAGGTATTATAGTTCTGCTGATTTTTTTTTTTTTAACTATTATTTTTTCAAAAGTATCCTATATCAAAACCAGGAAGCCTTTCATCTACTCTGCTCAGTGTCATTGAGGCTCAAGTGGAGCTGTGGATTCAGTTCTGGCACAGTGAGTTGAGAGAGGTAACCGCTTGGAGAGTGGCCAGAGGAGATAAAAATGATCAGCTGTCAAGGAAGCATGAAAAGAGAAATGAGTGAGAATTGACATTCTTTGTTGCAAGCATCTCTATCTCTAGATAAACATTGAAAAAATATTTTGTAAAGAAAGGAATAATCTCTCTGTGAAGAAGTAGTAATTAATGTAGTTAGGGAGATGTAGACATTAGGAAAAATTGCTAATTGTGAGAATAGTTGAGCTCTGTAATAATTTGCATAGGAAGGCCAAGGCATCCCTATTGTCAGAGGTCTTTAAGAACAGGTTAGACAAGTGTCTGGGATTGGTTGATTGCTCGGTCAGATAGATGGATTAGTGTTCTTGAGGTCCTTTCCAGCTGTTTTGTCTAATTATCTCAAAAATAACTAATAGAAGTGGCTTGTGTAAGAGATAGCATTAATTAGTAAGAGTTGTTGGGTTTTTATTTTAGGCAAGCAAAGACTTTTTTTTTTCCCTTCAAAGCACCAGATAATGTATTTGTTGGATAAGTCTAATAAAGTCCTAAGACGGCAAGAGTTCTGTGCCTTGATGAGAACGAGATACCTCTTACTAAATTTAAATTAAAAAAAATTACACTTCCTAACCTCTTATTTTTTTGCAAATATATTTGTTTTCATAGGTGCTTCTGCCTTGCACAGTTACTAAGTTTAGTATTACCTTGAGTGCCTTTCTCTACCCTGCCTTGGTTTTTGTGATCACTCTGGAAAAACGAAGATGTATTCAGTAATTTAAAACTGATACAGAAAGACACTAAGCACTTTTGTGGTAGACTGTCATGTCTTTTAAATCAAAATTGCTTTAAAAAAATTAGTGCTTCTGGTTTTATAATTACTAAGGAGGAGTCACTATTATTTATATATTTATTAGCGTCTGTATCAGAGTACCATACCTTCATAAGTTTTTAGTATTTTTTTTTTCTTTGTTTCTTCTCCTGATCAAAGGGGCTTAGCCTGGACTATTTTTTGGGTATAGTATTATATAACATCAGTTTTTAGTGCTTCATTTGAAGGTTGGTTTTTTTTTTCTTTTTTTTTTTTCTTTTTTCTTAGGTCTCTGTCTTGAGAAGTTGCCAATTTCTTCTTCGGCTAGCAACCTCCATGTGGACCGTGAACAAGAGATTGTTACGTGCTATGAGAAGGCTGGGGATATTGCTCTCCTGTACCTTCAGGAGATAGAACGGGTAAGCTGGGATGATTTGCTTAATTGAAGAATTGCATGGCTCATCTTACCTACATTTTGGTAACTCAACTAAAAGATATCTAATATTTGTTTTCTTAGGACTTCAGTGCACGCTTACAATTGGCCAATAAATTGGTGTACCTTAATGGATGTCTGGTAGCTGTCCTTCTGACTGTTCTCTCATTCTGATCTCTTAGAAAATAGTGTTAGTAGTCTAAAAAGGGACAGAGCTCCTCTGAACTACTATGCATATTCAAGAAGCCGATCTGTGGCCTCTGTTACCCTATGGTAGTTCATTTATGAACATGGGATTATAGTGTCTTTCACACACACATGTAAGAATATGTACTTTATATACTTACTAGCTTTTCAAATAATTCTTAAAAAATTCATTTCAAAATGAAGCTATGAAGATGGAAGATTAATCTTATTGATGTTTATTTGGAGCCAATAACTTAATTGCTTTTAAATCCTCTTTATAAAACTACTTGAAGGTAGAATTCTGAAATAACGTTGTACCTGTCAGCAAGACACTTGACGTATCAGTGGGGTGTCCAGAATAGTAACTGAAAGTGTGTTTGCTTCAACTAATAGGCACAATCCTGGGACAATGAAAAAAATCACCAGATATGATAGCCAGATAAACATATGATTTTAAAATGTAGATGCACTTGAGATAAATCTTAATAGTTCTATAAATTGGATCAGGATAATGTTCTCGGACTTGATAGCCCATTTGTCATGTTGTCTCATTAATATATTACTCACTGTATGTATGAAACTACAGTTACTGTTAAAAGTACTTGGATATTTTTTCCTAAAGAGATAGTTGTCTACATCTGCATCTGGACTCCAGAGTTGCTCTACTTTTCATATTACGTATGAGTGGAAAGAGAGACAAAAACCTGAGGTACTAGATATGTAGGATACCTGTTTTTATTGATGAAAGCTGATATATCTGAGGTTCTTAATGGTAGACAAAATATAACCTACAAACAGTTCTGCAGAGTATTAGGCAAGTTACTGTTTTCTTTTTTCGCCTATTTATAATTTATAGATTATGAATTATGGAAAGTTAAAGTTAGGCTTTTTATTTGTAAAGAGCATAACACTTCATGATTTAAAAACTTCAGGCTTTATCTGAATTTGAAGGGATACATAGGGTCTTTTATTTCCTCCTCTCATTTTCATTTACACCATTAACTTTGTCTTCTGTTTCTTACCACTTAGCAGAAACTCTTCAAGTGTTATAAATACTTTTTTTTAAAGAAAAGAAAATCTGTGGTACCCTTTGTTTCTAAGAGTTACATACTACTGCATTTTATTTGAGATATGTCTGGACAAGATACAATACACTTGGGGCTCTATGGCTTGTGAATACTATCACAATGAAGCAAGCTAGCAATATCAACCTCTGACCCTCTTTTTCAGACCTATTGTTTACAAGCAATTGTCTTGGAAGGGGTTATTAGATACAGTTAGGGACACACAAGCAAAAGGAAGGGGAAAGAAAAGTAATTCTGTTTTTTACATACATATACATTTTTATTTTCTGAGCTTTATTGCTTTGGGTTTTTATGTTTGTTTGTTTTGTTCCTGTCTTTTAGTGGCTGGTAGACTATGTGTGGTGAACATGAAGGCAAATGAAAGCTGATAGCTCCCCATTTTGAGAGAGCGTTTTTAATGTTGATGTAATGCAAATTAAGTTATTTCTAAATTGGGTTGTTCTCCTAGATAATTAATGCCAATATACAAAACAGAAGCCCTAAGCCAGGGCCCACTGCACATGAACAAGAACTTGGGTTTTTCTTGGAAACGGGACTTCAGAGAGCACATGTTTTATATTTCAAGAATGGGTAAGGTTTGATTCTCCTTTTTTTGTGCTTGTTTTTTTGTTTAGGTTTTGTATTTGTGATCTAACTGGGCATCATCATTTTTAGCAATTGTGGATTGTGTAATCATGAAGTTTCTTATTAATAATGTAGTAACAGTTTTGATTGAAATAGTAAGGCTGCCCATATTGTATTTATTTACATATTGTAAAATCATTTAATCAAAATATATTAAACAGAAAGCATTTTAATTTTTACTTACTAAATGTGAGAACTTAAATACCATAAACTTTAATTATTTAAAATTTCTTTTACTTTATTACTAGACACTGTTAGAAAGTGATTGACAAGGTATTGAAACTCTTGATTTTTATAATTTTGATTTTGTAATTTTTTTCCAAATCTCTTCAGTTATCACTTATTTTAACATTATGCTGCAGGATAAATGTGCATGAAGATCAACAGTATGTATACAAGTATACAATCTCCATTGTACCTGCTCTATAGATCCTTTTAGATTCTGCATGGGAGATCCTCTATAATTTATTTTAAATAAGGCTTCCCTTAAAGCCTAAAAATAAATTCCGATATTACAGAAAGTGAAAAATGAATACAACTCTCCATTTTTAAGAGCTTCAAAACTTGGCACAAATGGTTTATAAGTACATTTCTGACATTTGTTGTTGAAATCCCATAGGTTAAAAATTTATTTGCAGGGCTTCTTATTTCACTAGGAAAATGTGGTTTGATTGAAATATTGGAACTCTTGATAAGACTACTGTTTTGTACCAAAAATGCTGCTTATTCTTTCGAATACATAAACAGGAGGTGAAGGGAAATCATGCAGTGTCTGTAAAGAGTTCGAGATTTTAATGTACTGATGGTGGGGTGACAAAAGGCTGTCCAAGTTTTCAAACCATTGAGGGATTTCAGCATGGAAATGATCACTAAGCTTTTGAAATCTCATTCTTAAAGTAATGAAGTAGTGCTACAATAACACGTGATCTGAGAGTTACATTTTATTTCTGTTTTTGTCATTTAATTGCAAGAGGAATGGAATGTTCTGAAAGTTAATTTCTTTTTCATTTACCAGAGCTAAAAATAAAATATCTGTTTTCATGCCTGCACAAAAGATAAATAAAATACATGTATTGAAAGAATCCCAATGGCAATCGTTGTAAGAATAAGCTAAAAATTCCACATTTTGAAGAGTTTTGATTGAAGGCCAGGAATGGAAATGGACCATTTCATTCTGACATGTTGTGCCCAAAAGCAATCAGCAATAGACGTAGCAGTTCAAGATTTAATTAAGAAAACAAAAATCTACCCAACAAAAAGTTGTGTAGTGGGTTATTAAGGAACATCCAGTCCATAGAAGTGTTTTTCCTAGGCCGTATCAGTTGGTCTGGTGTGAACTTTGAAAGGTTGGTTGTATTCCATGTACACTTTAATCCTTCACAGGGAAGCTGATGGTGTTCTTGTTAACTCCTACATAAACATGTAATCTTTTTTGCAGTCTTGAGTACAATAGTCACTTGCAGTTTACAAGCTAATTAACACATTATATATTGTAATTTTAAATTTCTTCTTCCAATTTCATTGGCCAGTGCTACTTTTTTTTGGTGGTACGAGAGGAAGCAAGGTGTTAGGAAAAATAGCTCTGTGCCAATCATTATTTTACATATTCCTGCCATTATGTCCTTTAGTTTCCTTTCTTAATTTAGAGTCAATCCCAATTCTTTCAAGATTTCCTAATATGGCCATTGTTCCAGGCTGCTAGTTATGTTGCTGCTTTTGTGGGTCCCTTCCTTTTTCTTTTAATTTTAACTTGGGTTTACCAGAACTGAACAGAACTTTAAATATATACTTTTGTAATAGTGACAGATTTATAGCAAGCTTTTTAACACATTTATTTTAAGGATGCTTCATGTGGTTTTGAAATTTGTCATCTCTCCTGATGTTAGGTTTATAGAAATTAGATTCAAGATCGTTCCATTAAGCTTTGCAACATACTTCAAATTTGAATTTAATCTAAAATTGTGAAGATTGTATGAACATTTTCAAGAAGAGGAAATGTAGATATCTTTAATATAGGCAGTTTAGAAATGGAAACATTTCTTTGAAATAATCTTTTTTTGCAACTGAAGCTGTGGATGTTAAAAAGGGCTTCAATCCTGAGGAGGAGGCAGGGAATAACTGCTTGTGAGTGATGGGGGAGAAGGGGAAGAGGAAAAGCGTGCCTGTCTGTTTTCACAGGCAGATTAAATCTGCTATTCATATTGCAATGCAGTGGAGTCTCTGTTTTGTGTATGTTCATGAAGTGAGGCTGACACGCAGAAGAGTTGAATCTGAATTAAAAGTTCCTTTCACCAAACTACAGCATGGCATTGATTTGAGTTGGTTCAAATGTTGTCCTGTTACAGCATGGTGGCTATAGTAATTTATGTTTTAGAGCATGCTTAAAGATCTGAGTAGATGTTTATGGATAAATGATATGGATTTTTTGGTGGGTTTTTTAGACTTCAGTTCCACTCCAATAAGTATTAATAAACATCTCAAAATCTGCTAGAGAATTTAATTTGTCTGAAGCCCTTTTGCTATGGAGTGGGGTTTTTTTGCTATATCTAGGAGTCAGTCGGGTAATCACTGCTTTTAATTACACTTCTTCCACCAGAATCAGAGGCAACATTTTTGTGCATGTGTCAGTTACAAACTAGAAAATAAAATAAGGTAACTTATATACTAGCTGGAAGAGCATAATTTTAGCAGTAATGTAGGGAGTATTGCTGCCTACACAGAAAGCCGGTTGATCCACGTTAAATTTTCCCTTTGTTCACTAACTGTACAGAGATTTTCTTTTAAACCAAGAAGTCAAGTTTTTGTAGAGGATTAAGTGACTTATCTTTCAGGTATGCATTATCTTGTATGAAAAACTAGAAAGTGTTTGAAACCTAACTTAGCCAGACTGGTAAGTGCTGGCATTTTCAAAATACATGGAAAAGCAATTATCTAAAAAAAAAAAAAAAAAAAAAAGTGGCAATAGTCTGAATAGAAGAATGTTATTTTAGTGCTCTATTAAGACACAAATCTGAAATTAATGTTTCCTTCCAAAGTATACAGAATTTTTGTAAAGAATCAAACTACATACCCAATTTTCACTTGGGAGCAGAGGAACATTTCAGCTTGGAAATGAATGATAAAGAAGTTGAAGAAGCTGTTCTAAAACTTTAAGTAGGGTTTATGTGCTTTTTAAAAAACATTCTGAAATATGTAACTTTAAGTGTCTTTCAGGCTGATTACACAACTTCCATTTAGTCTAGTAGTTGCTTTGTAATTTCAAACTGAAGGAGTTCAAAGTCTTGATGTTGTTCCAAGAATGGCTAATAGCAGAGGAACTTTGACATTAGTACTTTAACGTAGCTATTTTCAAGTAAAATGCCCCTGAAAGAAAAGGGACAGCAGTTTCTGTACCCAGTAATCCTTCTGTCCTAATCTTTGCTTTGTATTCATGTTGTAAGATAAACAAGACACTCAAATTGTAAATGGTTTTTATTTTTGAGGTAATAGTGTTCAGAAATATTCTGGAAGTTTGTACTCTGAAGGCAAAAGAGCTTTCTGGTTGGAGTCTAAAATCAGGTGGTGATCATGTGAAAACCAGTCTTAGCTAGCTTTCAGAGCTCTTTTTTGTGGCTTCTCTTACATTTCACACCCTCTCCAAGGATATTGCGCTGTCAGAGTCCAGGATCCAGACTGCAATTTGGTCTAATCTCCGTCATGGTTCACAAGCTGAATTAAAGCCTGAGAAACCTGGTCCAGATCTGTACTCCTCATGGTGCCATTACCAGTGCTGGCAGAGCGGCAGTGAAGCAAGACCTTCCCAGTCTTCTCCATGAAGTTGTTTCTCACAGACTGGCTTTTCCTCAGTAGAAAATTAACCCCCCAAAAAACAAACCAAAAAACTCAACCAGTTTTTCCGCACATAGTTGATTGTTATTGGTTTACAAAATATTTGACAAGAACAACAAAAAATCCCCAAATCCTTACTCATGTGTAGGACTTATCTATGTAGAAGTTATTTCTTTTATCTGTTTTTCCCCCATAGCATAAATAGGAATAGCATAGGAATATAGCTCTCATATTAGTAAGTGAGGGAGAGCAGATAGAAGCCAATCCATAAGTGCTTCTGTTGCACGTATATACCTATACCATGCTCACAGATGGAAATTTTACAGTGATGAAATCCATAAGAGAAGGACTTCGGTTAATGCTTGATATAAATGCACATCAAGACACTGTATTAGAATACAGCGCTAGCTGCCTGTCAACTCTCTGAATCTGTTGAGATCTTGTTGCATATCCTCCGTTAGTCTCAAAACAAATTGATCATTTACTAAAGAATAGAAAGTAAGATGAAATGAAGCATCAGATTCTTTATATGTGACATATCACCACTGTATTGGAAAGTAATCTGGAAATTACTTCTGTTGCAGTTTTTCAAAACAACTTTGTCCTGGAGATAACTGCTTTCATGTTTGTGTGCGTAGGAAACTAAGGCAGAATATATTCAAGATAGAGACAAAAATCACTGTTTTGTGACTGCTAGCAAAAATGAGTTTTCACAGGATACTTTGATATCTGTCATATCAAATGCTTTCCTCACCCTTAAGATACTGTTCTTACTCTGTTAGTTTTCATTGAAAAAACCAGAATATATTTGAATGTGAGAGGAAATTATTATTCCCTCAGATATTCAGATAAAATAATCCATGAAGAACGCTTTCTCTTTCAATCCTTGTTGTATGTTTACTGCTCAGAATTGTGTCTTCAAGAGTTTAAAATAAGATTCCATTGTGAAGTTATAGATAGAAAATCTGAATGTGAGCTGCAGTAACCTACAACTAATTAAGTCTTTCGAGTTTCTTTCTGTTAATACTGATTTTTCTCTGAAGGACAGTTAGTTGCTGTACTTGGATGATAGTTATTTTCACCAAGAGAAAGATTTCCTTCTATGAATGCAGCATTTGGCAATTTCTGTTACAGCTTTAGTAATAGTTTAACATAGAGCTTTTCAGTATTTTGAATTACTGGTTACTAATTACATGGGTTCTTTATTCATATTGAAATCATGTTTTTGAACTGATTAAAAATGATGGAAGCTGCCAGTTTTAACTGCAAAAATGTTAATTGACCCTGTTAACTTCAAAAGGAGGAAATTAGCAGGTAGGAGGATTAATTTGTGCTAGATTTCTTTATGATAATAGGAAAAAATGATTTGCTAAGCATTAAGGTGAGTTTGCTGTAAGCCTCATGCTTAGGAATGCTGCATGAATTCTTACCCACAATAAATGAACAGAGGAAGAGTATAATGAAAGATGATTACTAATAATTATTCTGCTTGTATTTTTTGAAGTATTTGCACATGCTTGTCTTTCCAGAAGGTCTTGTCCCTGTTTGTAGATACAACTCATGTTTTGTGTGTTGAATGTAGTATGAATTTGGAGAGTTTTGGCTCTCTCCCTTTCCCCAAGTTAATGTATTCAGTTACATTGAACATTGGTTCATGATTAATTTGAAGAATATCAAAATAAAACACAGCTTAGTAAATGTTTTCAGAATTGCCATTGTGTGTAAAAGAGGAAAGGAAATCCTGTCCTCCATTCTACTTTGTTGTAGTAAAACAGCCTGATAGCAAATACAAGAGTTGGCAATAAAAGGACAAAACTCTTATTAATTATACTGATGAATAAATGGCACATAAACAACTTGACGTAGTGGAAATCTATGCATGTTCTTCCGATTTTAATATCTCTAGCTAACCAGAAGCAGTAGCTTCAAATTTAAACATCTCCAGGGTTACCAAGAGAGTTAGAAAATCAGCAGAGGTTTGATAACCTCTTGGTTTGTTTCTTTTTTTTTCTTTTAATTTTTTTTTTCTTCTCCCTCTCCTGGTTCATTTTCACTATCATTTTTTGCATTTTTGCATTTTTTGTATTTTACTGCTGTTTTCACACTGCTGCCCAATATATAATTCTTTGGCTTTTATATTGGACTTGAGGAAACACTTGAATCACTTCACTGACTTCATGCTGGTCATAAGGAATCCCTCTCCAAGAGAGTTGGGCATGGTCAGTGGCAGGCATACAGTGTCAGTGAATCCCTGCTTCACAACTTGGCTTAATACTTCATAGGTGTTGTCCCTAGTTTGCTTTCTTTGCAAGGATGGTTCTATATTCCTCTCACCCTTTCTCTTCTTCAGTGTTGCCACTGGGAGGGATTTGTCGTTGATCAGACGAATACTTGATCTGTCACTTCAGATTAGCTCTTTGGGTTCTGTCAAATGTTATGCTTTCATTGATGCATCCCAGCTGTTTTGTTGCCACTTAAAATCTTGAATCTTATCAGAATATGCTTCCTTTATGGTTTCTGCTGCTAATTTCTGACCTTTGAATCTCCAAGACAGGTTGTAAAAACATGCCTATGTTGGTCACTCTGCTGAAGTTCTCCATGCTTTTATCGTGCCTGATATTAAACTAAGTGGCCTCCTACGTCTTCAGTTTGGTATTCTAGACAAAATCACTGTTGGTGCTGCACATTTTTCCTTCCAGTTCTGTAGGAGTTTTTATATTTTCTTTTAAATGTAGATAAAATAACTCCATAAATTTTATGACCATACAATTTGACTGATGTGTAATACAATATTAAATATTTACCAGAGTAAATTCTATTTGCTTTATTCCCTCTGATAACTTATTTCCTTAGTAAAACTTTCTGGCACATTTAGCACTTTTCTCTTGTGAATTCAAGAATGGGCTTTTTTTGTTTATGATTTTCTTTGGCACCTTCTTAATCTACCCCTATTTCTTCCTCTGACTAGATCTCTGCTCGAAAGAAGAAAGTTGCAAAATAATAGGAGGTAAAGGCAAGGCTTCTAATGCACTCTGGCTCCAGTGACTGCAGAAGTCCTTTTGTGAATCTAGTCTTTGTGCCTTAATAGTCGAATCTGGTAATTAGCATAAACACACACACATATATCATAGAATCATAGAATGGTTTGGGTTGGAAGGGACCTCAAAAGATCATCTAGTTCCAACCCCCCTGCTACGGGCAGGGACACCCTCCACTAGACCACGTTGTCCAAAGCCTCATCCAACCTGGCCTTGAACACTTCCAGGGATGGGGCCTCCACAGCCTCTCTGGGCAACCTGTTCCAGTGCCTCACCACTCTAACAGTAAAGAATTTCTTTCTAACACCTAATCTAAATCGACCCTCCTTCAGCTTAAACCCATTACCCCTTGTCCTGCCACTACACTCCCTGATAAACAGTCCCTCACCATCTTTCCTGTAGGCCACTTCAGGTACTGGTAAGCCGCAATTAGATCTCCCTGGAGCCTTCTCTTCTCCAGGCTGAACAGCCCCAACTCTCTCAGCCTGTCCTCATAGGAGAGGTGCTCCAGCCCTCTGATCAGCTTTGTGGCCCTCCTCTGGACTCGCTCCAACAGCTCCATGTCTCTCCTGTACTGGGGCCCCCAGAGCTGGACGCAGTACTCCAGGTGGGGTCTCACAAGAGTGGAGTAGAGGGGCAGGATCACCTCCCTCGACCTGCTGGTCACGCCTCTTTTGATGCAGCCTGGGACACGGTTGGCTTTCTGGGCTGCAAGCGCACACTGCCGGCTCATGTTGAGCTTCTCATCAGTCAATACCCCCAAGTCCTTCTCCTCGGGGCTGCTTTCAATCCATTCCTTGCCCAGCCTATAGTCGTGCTTGGGATTGTGCTGACCCACGTGCAGGACCTTGCACTTTGCCTTGTTGGACTTCATGCGGTTCACATGGGCCCACCTCTCCAGCCTGTCAAGGTCCCTCTGGATGGCATCCCTTCCCTCCAGCGTGTCGACCACACCACACAGCACATATACATGTATATGGTGTGTTGTATATATACACTTACATGAAAGAACATTCTGAGGAGGAGCTGAGGTGGTGGTGTCAAGACAAGTAGTAAACAGGATGTTCAGCATCCCAACACTGTAAAGTGGAGTTACCTGCTCTCGTCTTCCCTATACCTGCACTCCTGGCATGTGGTTTTCTTGTTTGATTTTTTCTGGTTCAGTTACTTATTTGGCTCAGCAGAAAACAAACTGCAAAGAAATTATAGCTTTCTGTCCTTTTAGTGAGATGGATTGCTTCACTGGAAGGTGTGATAATGGCTGATGTGGCTGGGAGAAAAGAGATAGGCCCATGCAAGTGAGAGTAGGAAGATGCGAAGAAGGAAGAACGGTGGAAATGGGAACTAACACTAAGAGGAGAGAATGGGGAGAAGGAGACCTTCCTCTTTCAGTAGGGAACCATTAGGTAGACTTAGCTACCAGTGGAACTGCAGTCTAGGCAGTAAGTGTTTTCATTTTGAATGCACGAATGCAAGAATTGATGTGTGATTGGGCTGTTTCAAATACTTAGGCTTGTGTAGCTGTAATGGCACACTGAAGATGTTTCATTTATAAGCCCAAACATCAATCAAGAACCTTCAACATCAAGCAAACATGATCTTCTGTAGTGAATTGAGATACCTGGGATTTTTCGTTCTGCATGAGTTAACAATGCGTAAAACGAGAAATGCATCATGATGCGGGTTGTTTTTTTTTAAATGTGTTGTTAAAAAAACAGTAGTTTAGATTCTGGCAGGAAATAAAGTATTTTCTACATGTAATTTAGAAAGTAGTAATACCCAGTGATAATCAATGTTTTGTGGAAATTATACAGTATCGTGAGAATATTCAAAGTGTAAGTATGAAAGGGAGAAGGAAACCTGAGAGGGAAAACAGAACTGTCTGAAGTTGCAACTGTGTAGCCTTTTGGAGATAGAGATATAAACCTTACCAGGATTTGCTTGAGGTGACTTGGATTGCATTGGAGCCATCATTTTTCTAATTGTGGATAAAATGACGTGTCGTGTGTCATCCCTCCTCCAACCCGAGGGGAAAACAGGCACATACATTAGTCACAACCATCTGACACATCATCGCTTGTGCAGAAGACTTAGCATAGTCCATTTGGTCAGACCTTTAATAAAGTTATTGCAGAAAGCCATAGAATTCCAGTCCTTTTAAATTTTATTTTTTTAAAACTCATCTTTGTAGGGCTATATAAATAAATTAGTGTGGCGAATGGCATGCCTCAGTATTAGGATGTTGTTCTGTTACTGCTAAAGAGTTAATCTCTCCATTTGTCACATTTCTTGCTTTTTGCTTATGTAGTAACTTGATTCAATGTAAAATAATTTCTTGTCTTAATACTGTATAAATTACTCTTAATTGGCTGAAAGTTATTAGCTAGAGTATGTGGATTTAAATAATTGTTATGGTTTTTTGTAAACATGTCAGTTATACTGAAGTTACTGAAATGCTGCTGTTCTGATTGGCATGCATATCAGGAGTTTTGCCTGCCCTTACTCCTCCTCTTTAAAACAAATACCTTTCTCTTCTTTGCTATTTGAATTCTTGGGAGAAAAACCCCAACTTTAAAACTTAAAATGTACCAATGAGTTTCCAAACATTGCATTTCTTTTTCTATATGTAAATATAGAGAGAAAGAGAGGAGAGAGAACACACTTTTGGGAAGTGGGCTCAATTCCAAAAGCAATTTCTGTTTCATCACTTTGATGAAGTGATCTAGATCTCATTGTTCTTGGTTTTTCTCCTTTTAAAACATTAATATTTTTAAAATGAGATATAGTAAGCCTCAGTAATGAGGTAATAGGCTAGTATAAGTAACATAGCCTGTTCACTGGCATGGCTCTGGATATGCTTTTCTCTCTTAAATGGGAGAAGTACAAACAATTTAGCCACCAAATTGCAGAGCAGGTGGGGTTTGGTCTAAGTTCACTAAGCAAAAATTTATTCTAATTCCATCCTTAATCTATAAAAGGCAATGTTAAACTAAATATTTGGGGGGTTGCTGTTCTCACACTAATAGAGAGGATATTATCAAAAATATGCTGTAAATACAAAGTAAATTAATCTTATCAACCTTTCTGAGGTTAAATTTAAAACTTTTCTTTTGTAGCCTGTTTTGAGTATATCATGATTAGATCTCACTCCCTTTGTTATAAGGAATAGTGTTTGGTTTTTTATCCTAACATCGTTCAAATACAGACTGATTCTCATTGACCAGTTTCATTCTTTTCTAGGGTTTTTTTGTGTTTGAAAACACAAAGATAAGAAGTATTTGGGGTATGAGGTTTATCTGGACCACTAATGCCACTGTGTTGTCTGATGCCAAACATGCTTTTTAAAACCAAGAGACTTCTTGGTGGTGGTGGTGACAAATGTGTTTGTGCCAAAAGTTTGCTACTGCTGGCCTAAATGCTTATATTCAGGTTTTCTGACCCTGCATTGAAAGTCTGTCCTTACTGCCCCTTAATTTTCTTCCTGCACTTTCCTTATATCATATCTGCAGTTATTGATCTCTCTGTTTAGGAGTGAGCACCTTTGCATAGATGCAGTTAAAATATTTTAATTATTCTAAACAGAAATACTGCCTGAAGTTTTCAAAGGAGCATAAAAGTTGATCTTGCATCAGAATAATTAATTAGGTTCTAACATAAATTGTTGGGGTTTAGGGTGCAAATATGTAGCCACAAGGATGCAAATTAGCCCTAAGGACATCAATCCATATAGACTTGTAGATTGTACCTTTAAATCCTGCTTCTCAGTCTTTGACTTGTATAGTACTACTAAAGAGTTAAGGTATTTTTTTTTCTTGAAGATTTAAAGCAAGCAAACATTTTAATTAGTCTTTAAAAGCTAAGAAGATGCAGTTCAAAGGGCTTGACTCAAGCATGTTCTGATGGGAGGCAGTGATATAAACACACACATACGTAACTAGCAGTGTCTATCTCTGGGCTCTCTTAGTCATCTCTGAAACTACTGAAAATGTGTCAGCTCTGAGTTGCACATTCATGTACCTTAAAATTCCTTGTCTTGAGAACGGAAGGGATCTCAAAGTCGTTTACAGACACTGTGGGACATTGTTTTCTAAGTTAGCCTGACCTTTTGCTCTGGCATTCAATCAGCACGAGTGGAACTGCTAACATGAAGGCACATCGTAGTGAAAAGCAGGTAAAAGTTGTGTGCTTCCTCGGCTAGGTAGGAAAAATCTGTGCCTGAATAGCTGCCACCTTCTTCTCCCCAATGTTACAAACTGTTAACAAATACAGGAAATGTACTTTGCTAAAAGCAGTGTGGTGTGATCTACCATATTGTTCATGGTATATTTTGCTTCATTACTTGTCTCTCAAAGCATTTAACTCAATTTTTGGGTGATTTAGATTGTAGTTTTGAAGTGTATTTTTCTTTTTTAGTATACTTCATGTAGAAGGTGCTTGACAAATTTGTATTGTGTTTGTGTTCACTTGTGCAGTGGATCATTGTTAAATGCTTTATGAAGCAAAACCTAATTCTGTATTTTAAGGTTGGTTGGTTGGTTTTCCTTGTACAGTCTTACGGCTTTTTCCATGATACAGTAGAACTTCAGTCACAAGTTTCAGTCCCTTGCAGATGCTTATAAAAATGTAATAGGTAACTAATAACAACCTATCATGAAGTTCTTAAGGACTTAAAAGTTGCATACTTTTTCTTTTTCTTTTTTTTTTGTTCTTGTAACACATCAAAAGACATAAACTTTATATGGAAGAAAAAGCTAATTCTTAATATTTCATAAAGATTTAAATTATTGTGATTTGAAGTTCTACTACATAGTGTATGTTTCATCTGTACTGGGCAATTAGTGTTTCAAGCTGACAAGTTCTTGCTCTTTTTTGACAGTTTTGCAGGGAACAGTTCAGTTTTTTGGCAAGTCTGTCTGTTTTTTTAAATCTTGTTATGAGGACGCATCTGTGACTTTGCAATACAGTCCTTGAGAGAAAGCTCCATTCATGGGAAATAAGCACTTAGAGCAGAGAACTTAAAGCTGGGATTCCAGTGGTCTGGTTTTGGCTCTCTAAAATATTTGGCATGTGGTATTATTGAATGGTATGTATTTTGGCTTTCCAAAGGTGCTGAAGGTATCCAACTTCCATTGAGTTCAGAGGTTTCCTTAAAATTTGACCTACTGACTTTCTGTGCTTACTTCATTTGTATCTGGAGT
This sequence comes from Grus americana, assembly GCF_028858705.1. Lineage (NCBI taxonomy): Eukaryota > Metazoa > Chordata > Aves > Gruiformes > Gruidae > Grus > Grus americana. The sequence continues at coordinate 52,357,187 of NC_072856.1, read as the reverse complement.
TGATGTAATATTAATTAGCTCTTAACAGACCTGTCTGTATGAAATATATAAAGAAATAAAATCTTTCACAAGGTAAATTTTCTTTAATATGTACTAACTAACTGGTCACTCTGTGGTCAAGCTGTGCTGTAATGGACATTTTACAAACAATTATTATTTCTTGTGTGACTGGTGATTATTTCTTTTTAACCATCTGGGTGACTGACTGACATAACTTTCAACCTGCTTATACAGGTTTTGTTAGTTGGAAATGCTAGTTCTTTTTAAATGAGCTTTTATATAAAAGTATTTTAGAAGGTGAACTTGTGCTAGTGAAAGATATCTGTCTGTGCTGGAGACTAAAGTTTCTGAAATATGCTGATAATCCTTTATTATATAAAACAGAATAGAGATGACCTCTGTCATGTAATCTGAAGAGTAAAATAGATGAGCAGGTCTCTAGGTAAAGTGATAAGAGTTCTGCAGTTCTGTAGCAAGATCTCTTGCATCAAGCACTCTATTTTCAGATATTCTGCAACAAAATTTAAAGAAAGTATCTGTGTAAAAATGCTGACTTTTCTGAATTTCTACATAGTTGCAATTCAGAAGATTGGTATTTTAAATATATTTATAAATAAAGACATCAAAATAAAGAAGGCAATTTCAACATCAGCTTTATAGTGCAGTGCAATAGTGCTTTTACTTACAAAAAGCTTACACAATATGTAATATTTCTTTTCTCTTTTGAGCCTGTTAGGTAAATGTTATGCAACTTGCCCATAAAATCACATCTTAAGATAATACAACTATATGACATAACAGCAATGATTTAAAACAAAACATGCTTTTGATCAAATAATTTTGGTTTGCAACTAAACTTCAAGTAGTGAAATGTATGTCCTATGTTATGAGTTAAGGTTGCAGAATTCAGTTGTTCAGCTCAGCCAAAAAGCCAATCCAGTCCTTCACCACTTCAAAGACAAACTGTATTAATAAAAGCAGTTGAGAATATTTTATAAATGCAATAAAAAACCAGATAGCTGAGATAACTGACATAGTGATGAGAAAAAGATAAAGCTATAAGACCATTCAAAATAATCTATTGTTTGAGAAGAAAGATCTGCTAAAATTGTTAGTATGGCTGATGCCTCCTCTCTGACAGTCTTGAATCTTTTTGCAAAAGCTGTTCAGGCAGCAGAAGTGGAAGAAGCACAGACAGAGAAACTAGAGTAGCAGAAGCCACACCAAAAGCCAGCTGGAGTCAAGAACAGAACGCTGATCCCCCAGTCCTCTTCTGGCCACACAGTGCCCTTGCTTTGTGTGCGCTCTTTCCTCTCTGAAAGGAGTTTAAAATTTTACCGTATTTTCACTGAGGATTACAAGATTTACTCCTTTTTTATTTCCCTATTTCAAGGTATCAAGAAGCAGCTAAAATGGAATGTTTGGGGTTTTTTTCAAAGTTTATACTTTAAAGCCTCATGTAATTGAAAATTAAAACCATTGTAGTAGCGAGACAAACTTTGGTTTAGTTTTTTCCCTTTTTGGGGTAGTCATTTCTTACACTTTTCCTTGCTTTCTCTTGACCTATCTACTGATCATGAAAATGTTGGGGTTTTTGGGGGGAGTATTTTTGTTTCATTCTGTTTTATTTTTCCAATAAACTGGCAGGGAATGTTGTTATAATAATCAGTGGTGGGTTTCCCAGGTAAATGAATATATCTCTCTCTCTCTCTCTCACAGAAAGGCGATGCCAATATGCAGGGAAAAAAAAAGATAGCATGGATTTTAACAAATTTATCGAGTAAATATATTAAGGTGTTACTACATCCAAGTTGGAATACTGTCAAATTCTATGTTTATATACAGGAACTTGACGAGAGGAGTTGGTAGATTTAGAGAGTTACTAAGAGCTGTTGAAACAAGAACTACACAAAATCTGCGAATGGTAAGTTACATTAAACCACATTCCTATTGCAGCATCTGAATTTAGTAGGCAATTAAAGCATAAATATAGTGGATGAATTAGAGACAAATAATCAGATACACAGTATATTGATCAGGATCTGTTATCCACCACTTTATAAGGTTACATTTCCTGGCTTAAGTGAATGATTAAAATAAAAAGGAATTTTTGATACCCAGTCTCTCCCCTATTTCTCTCTCCTGTTTGTGGTTATGGATTAAAACCTGATTGGTATCTGACTGACCATACTTTCAATGTTAATCATAATTGCCTTATTTGTGCTTTACCATAGTTTCACAAGGGTGTTGTTTCATCTTTTTTAATAGAATGGGAGTGAGGACAGAGCGCAATGTCTTTACATGTGTTCTGTTAAGTTGGAAGTTATCAAGTTATCATTTCTTTATTTTTATGGTAAAGCCTCTTAAAGGAAAATAACAACAGTAAAATTATGAAGATTTGTTACTTGTATTGTCAGAAAATAAAGCTTTACGGAAAGAGTGATGTATATTTTTTTTGCATCTTTTATATAATACAGGGGCAAGGCTTAGATCTTTTGCTCTAAGGCAATGATTTTCAAAATATCCTATATTAGTTTCCTGGTACTAGGTCTTTAAAACTTCCAAAGTGGTAATAAGGAAGGTAACTGGTTTCTTAATTCATTTAATAACTGATTCTTAGTAAGGGCAATAAAATTATTAAATAATGGACTTCCAGTGGAGAGGGATAATATTGCAAACTTTAATAGAATAAAAAGATTAAGGGCTTCTTATGCTATAGGAGTTAAGGTGGAAGATGCAGATCATGTGGTGCTGTCCATGGCTTAAATATTACACATCTGTTGCTGGGAAACACTGCCAATTCTGATGCAAATGTAGATCTTGCCTTCTTTCTGTTGCCCTGGTACTAGTCTCTAGGTTTTCATCATTGTGATATATAGTCGTGCAGCTTGTATGCATATGTATTAAACATTAAAGAGGAGAGTAACCAGACACTTAAGGATTATAGGATGACTTCAAAGCTTTAAATTAATACTATTTATTTAAATAATATTTATGTAAATATTTCTATGCTTAAATATATGATACCAAGAATAGGTGGTCAAAATAAACATTTTCATGCTGATCTACAACCTTGTTTCTCTTTCAATTTTACAGACGATAGCAAGGCAACTGGCTGAAATTTTGTTACGAGGCATGTGTGAACAGAGTTATTGGAATCCACTGGAAGATCCTCCCCACCAATCACCCCTAGATGATCCACTTCGAAAAGGTTCAAATACTAAGAATTACACGCTCAGTAGAAGACCGCGGGTATACACTGGAGAAAAGTATGGCTGAGTTTATACTTCTTTCTATAATTCCAATTGTTAGTCAGTGCAGTGGGTAATTTAGTTTATATTTTTGAAAATGTGGAAGGAAATGAGCAATGTGAATGGGAATGTTTCCCATGCTGAGTGTGTATATATTCCCTAAAGAGAACTAGGGAGGCAACATGCTTCTCCAAGCAGAAGTTAGCACTGTACGCATGAGACCTTTTGTTCTCAATTCTCAAAATATATGTATTTTTTGTTTTGTTCTATACTGGGGTATATGGTAGAGACAGTATCTCTTATTATACATGGGATACAAAAGAAAAGATGAACTGGGTGGCAAATCTGAGATTGCACAATTTAAAAGTAGTGTACTGTTTCTAGACCTCTATTTTGCTTTGTCATAGGAAGGAGTTAGCAATATGGAGATTAAAATTCATTCCTGAAAGATTATAAAAAACCAAAACATATCTAGCAATTTATCTAGCAGTTTCAAAGGTAGTTTATTTCCCAAGGCAGCTGCCTTTTAATCTTCTTAGTTTAATTTTGGCATTTCTCTATGATGCCACCTTTTTGTTGAGTTTTATTCTTTCACTGATTCAGATAAGTGGTATGCTATGGATCATTTTTGTGTAGCGTCTCCCATAGTTAATTCAAGAAGAGTATATCTTTTCTTGAAAATGTATGGATTTTTTTTTCAAAACCAGTCACCATTAGTATTAAATGTGGATAGCCATTTCCTTAAATTTGAACTATTTCTTAGAAGTTAATAGCTTGTTTGTTTCTATTTGATCAAATGAAAAAAGGTTTCCAAGCTAAAATTGTTTCCCTTAGACACACTCTGAGAGTGCCAAAAATATATATTGACAAAATTTTGCACTTTATTACTGTCCTTGGGTGTAGCTTACTGCCTGAAAGTAACATGCTTGTGTCAAAGCATGCTGGTGAAATCTTAACCATCTGGCACTGTCTTTTTGAATTTATTTTTATGCCATTGATACTAAGTTTGATGTGATGAAACTTCGTTGCATGCTTTTTTTACATAATCTGCAACCTTTGTACTGCTCTACTTGTATTCTACATGCAAGCCCTTGTGGGATCTTGTATTTTTTATATATATATATATATATATTTAATATAGTCAACAACTGTTGCTTGCTTCTTTTGATATATGCTGGAAAGCACTGTGAGCCAGTGAACTCAGAAATAGATTGCAGCAGTGGAAATGATAATCTAGCCAAGACTGATTTGCCATAGCAGGACAGTGCTAAGTAATGCAGAAGATTGAAATTCCATTTAAACTTAAGAAAAAAAATTTACAGAAATGGTTGTGGAGTCTGGAGGATATCACTGGAGATATTCAAAATCCAACTGGACATGGCCCTGAGCAACCTGCCAGTTGACCCTGCTTTGAGTGGAGGGGTTGTACTAGATGACCCCCAGACACCCTCTCCAACCTCAGCTATTCTGCGATTCTGTGAAATCCGTGTGATCTGGGAATCTTTTCTGAGGAGACTGTTTTCTGTTCCATATAAAATTTTTGAGCCTTTTTCTGCCAAGACTTTTTTTATATATATATATATTGTTGTCCAGCTGGATTAAAACCCAGGTGTTGTGAGGTTTTTTTATTTTCACTCTAGTCTGACTATGTCTAGGATATGAAGTCATTAAAAAGCAGTCTTTTGAGCTTTAGGAAAAGATGCAGGCATAGAGTTGAACATTCCAATTTGCCAAAACAACTACTGTGTTTCTCTGCAAGTACATAATTAACAAACTGTACATGCAGGCAACCTTTTTGGTAAAAAGGACGTACCTGGTTTGTGGTTATGCCTTGATCACTGCACTTAAAAAGTATGCATTTGCTGCCCAAACAGGAGGAAATCTCTTTTATGCAGTCACATGTTTTCTTATTCAAGCTACTTGGTTTCACACAGCAAATCCTAAAGAACAGTCTGTTCCTTTCTTACAATATATATGCCTTATTAGTTAATATGAAAGCTCTTTTCCATAATGTGACCTTGTTGTTATGTGCAAAAGAGTCTGCTACTATGGTAGATTGCTTATAGAAGTAGTCCTACCTTAAATTCAAGAGAGATGTTTTGGTTTAGTGTTCACAGTATCGTTATATTGTAACATAAAATACTGTCATACTGCAGGCATTTGAGTTGTTTAGCTGCGTTTATTGCAGATTTCCATTAATGAATACTTTATAAAGCAGCAAGCCCACATATTTATGGTATCATTATTACTAGCAAGTAGAATGGCCTTTATCTTCAAAGATTTCTAGCAATTCTCCTTCCTTGATCCAGAATACTTATAGCAGGTTTCTCAGGCTGAGTCTTTCAAAGTTATGTTCTTCATTCTCAACTCATGCTTTTGTAGAAACATGCCTCCTGGCAAAAATGGGGCTTTGTTCAGTGTAATTTTCTTGTTCTTGGGACATGCAAGCAAAGAGTTCTACAATGTCAACAGAGCATGTAATTAAGTCCTTTTCTTTCATCACATGAGAGTGATTAATACCAGATCAGATAAAACATGTCTAGCCAAGTATCTCATCTCCAGCAGTGATTGAAAGTAAGTACCTAAGACAATGTATAGCAGGACAGACATGTAGGAAACGTCATCCTAGGTATTCATCTGACCACCAACTGAGTCTGAAATGTACTGGGTTTTTTCTGAATGTGTTGCCTGATATATTAAGTAACTGCATTGTGTTCTTTTGAGGGTGGTGAATGTGATTTGGCCAATACCATTTATGATTTTGTAGGTCTCTGTGTTACTGCCTCTTCAGTTTTCTTTATCATCAGTTGAAGAGCTGTTAAACTTCCTGGCTTGCCTTTGGTTGGTAGCCATTTCATGCTTCCAGTTGCCCCTTTTGCTCTGCCCTGTTACCTTGGAATTACTTTGCTTATATGCAGGCATCTGTCAGGAGACACAGAAAATGTCCAAGTTCAGTCAACTAAATTGAGTTTTTTGCATACACAGGTCAAGTAATTTCTGCATGAAGAGGATCTTCACTGTTTGAGACAAACATCAACTTATTTACCAAAATATATTCAATGTTGTAGGCAAAAATGATGTTTACTTTTGTTTTGATAAGTGGTTATCTTTGGGGCAACTTTCCTTTTTTCTCTGAGAAAGTAATTTCTCCAGCAACTATTTCCAGTCATTATTCTGTTTTCTGGGAGTCATTACCACTCAGGCAGGTTAAATCTACCTTCAGGTTGCTAAATTCTGCATTGAAGACTGGGTATGTAAATGGGGAGCGCTCTGATGCTTCCTCTTCACTCCTCATTCTCTGTCCTGGGTGGTTCTTATTCATGAGTAACTGTATTTTGAAATTTCTTTGTTATGTAAAAATAAAAATGTCTTCTGAGATTTAGAATACTTTTCAAAATCTCCTGAGCAACTTGCATTGATTAAAAAATAAAAATCCAACAACAAAACAACTGCCTTGGGGTCTTAGCTGCTGTGTATTACCACAATACATTCGCAATGTTGCTTTCAAATCACCTGGAGTTCAGATGTGTTTTAGTTTCCATTTCCTTTCAGGCATTTAGTTTACTGCTTAAATTTCTAGTGCATTTAAAAAAGCCCAAAAGATGTTTTAATCTCAGACAAGTTGTGTTTCCCATCTGTAATTTATTGTATTTTAGGCACCCTTGGGACTATAGGAATTGCTTATTAACAATACGAAATTATTTTCTACATTTAAACAGTTAATTGTGGAACTATTGGTGTGAAGCAACAGGAAATAGTACTTGTGCTAATTCAGAAACAGTTTAGAGAAAGAAATCTGAAGAGTTAAACACAGTCACTGGGGTGGTTTTTGGTGCGTGTATGTGAGAGGGAGTATGAATGAATTCCTGCCAGTCATGTACCCAATGCAGATTTCTGTTGTCTGTCCACCAGCATAGAAGAGTATTAAGAAAGCATCCAGTGTTCAGGGAAAGCAGTTAAGTTGCAAACTAGTCCTATGCAAACCTTCAGTGTTAAGTCATAAGGAAGTGTACTTCATTAAAAACAAATATTTTAACTGCTTGGAAGTAACAGTGGTTATGGCAAGCAGGCAGAGATTGCCATGGCTGTATTTAAAAATATTCCCAGCTATTGAATGCATCAGGAAAACAATTCTCAAGCATATCTGCTGAAATATTAGTAGAAGTATTTATCTACATATTGCCTAAAATACAAAAGTTATCTTGTTCTTGTGAGAGTTTCTTGTTGCCGACCTTTGAATCAGTGACGTCAGGTCAGGTAGATGAGGTGCCAGAGGCTAGTTAAACTATGGGTACAGTTTTTACAGATGTCAAATTATGTGTAATTTTGGGATATTTGAACGTGTTCAACTCTGACAGCTGTGGTGGTTTTGTTCTCTTATTGTATTTGGCCAACTTTTCTGAAATGCAAATTTGGAGCATTGCAAAGAAATGCATTTTGACCAATCATTTTTACTATTTAAGTTACTCTCTGTTCTCTTTTCTGGAAATTTTCCAGTTTTTACAATATTCTTACTATGTTTGTGTAAGCTACTCTTAAAAGTAATGCGTTCTGCTTAAATAATTAAATTCTCGTTTTGAACAGCATCTTTTGTCCTCAAGAAAATACAGAAGAAGCCTTACTGTTGCTGCTTATTAGTGAATCTATGGTAGGTAAAATAGAGCGAATGTGCGTGTGCTGTGTGTGTTTTTCTTGCTGTGTGGGTTTTTTTGTTTGTTTTTAATGAATATAGAACTTTTTTTGTCATGTCTTACTTTATGACTTGTGTTTCATTTTCTGTTAGGAAAGCAGGCAGTTACTTCTGAAACTCAAGCTTCTGTTCCTCTGAGCCAGCAAGATGAGGACTGCAAATGTTAGAAATAGTTTTTCTCCTTTAGAGGGGCTGAACCTGACCTCCTTCTAACCATAGGCAGGTGAACACAAAGCCAGGTCTTTCATTTGGCATCACTTATCAGTGTGAACCACTGTTACACCAGCTGGTTGCCATTCAGACAGACTCAAAATGTAAGTTATTTTTGTGGTAAAAAACAAATCAAAGGCTACTAGATGAGCATAATAAACATAGCCAAAAAGTATTTTCCATTGTGCATTAAACCTCAGATGTAACTCAAATTTGTAAATGATTTTTAATGATACTGGCATTCAGCCTTTGCTACTGGATTATTTTTTTTTAATGTCTTCATTTCCTCGATAGGTGATTCCTTTCAATGGGCTACTTGTGCCTTTTATCAGCCTTTCATATTTGCCTCTAGTATGATTTTACTAGTCATCTTATCAACTGCCACGTACTGACATTCTCATACCAGGTCAGTTATATGTTCTCAGATGGCAGAAATGAAAAACTGATGCTGGGATTTTTGCTGTTTTTCCAACTGGAGAGGTGGAACCTCTAGAATCAGAGGCATCATATAGTAGTCTGTCTCAATGCACATCAATGAGACTTAGTCTATAGGTGATTCAAATGCTTTCATGCTTTGGCATAATTTCTGTTTTGATACAGTTAAATAGGATCAGAACGTTTTAGTGAACATTGTTCTTTCTGAACTATTTTAAAGTGGCAAACATTTACATTGTAGTGTGAACTTTCTTCATTCCTACTGATCTGTCTTGCAAGGTTCATGACAGAATCTGTCACCAGAAAATTAGACTGAGCAAACATTTCCATGTATCGTGTTGGTTTTGCTGCAGTATGTACTTACTGCTGAAAGGTGCCAGAGCAGCTCATGGAGATATAAAAAAATTCTGATGTGAACTGTGGTCATGGTGTGAAGTGGAAGCAGTCCCAGTTCTGCAGGATCTGACTACTGATTACTGTATTTGCATGTGTACTTCCCTGCATATCAGCATTAAGAAGCCAAAAAACCAAAAGTACTGCCCTGTTAAGTCTCGTTTCGGGTTACTTAAAACTTTTCCTTTGTGAATTAGATTTGCCTAATTATATAAAATGCTTGTCATTGTGGAGCATGTACCCTTAGCAAGTTTTCAATATTTTGTTTCTTTACAGGTAATTATTGCAAGTTATCTGAGGCAAAAGAGTTTGGTTTGGGGGAGTATAAAATCTTTCACATGATTGACTTACTTTGGCTAAGTCAGTTGTTCAGATTAGTTTTGGAGGGGGGGAAAGGGGAGGATTGAGCATAAAAATATTCATCACTACAGACCCTTCTGAGAGTTGAGAGCTGTTACTTCAGTGCATGCTAACTTTCTAGCTGTAGTAGTTATGAAGTAGTATTGATCTATGATTTTGAAACTAGTATTTGGGAAAGAAATAAGAACAGTTACAGAAGATTGAGTAATCAGTGGTGTTTTGAGATGGTATTGTGTTATGAAAGTAGTATGATCCCTTCCTTGCATTGTCTGCGAATTAGTAAAAACACAGATGAGGTGTCAAGATTTCTGTCCTTCAAGAACTTATTCAAGTAAATACTGGAAAGCAGAATGAGGATCTGGCATATAAGTAGCATTTTGTTTAAGTAAAAGTAATCAAATCAATGTGTATATATGAGCCCTAAATCATACTGCTTGTTTCAGGGAAATGGTGCACTCTAACATAATAAGTACTTCTTATTTGGATTAGATCTAGTGCAACATATATCCATAAAATTGAATCTTGCTAGTGGATTACAAATACTACTTTTGTGTCACCTTGAGTTGTCTTAATTTCTGAATTCAGAAAGGATACTTTCAGTAAGATTTAAATTGTAATATTTATGAAAGAAATGCTCTGGGAAAGATAGTTCTGTGCTTTTCAAGTGTTCTAATTCTCTTATAGGTACATTTCAGAGTACAAAATGTCTCTTTTAGCCACATGACTGCTGCTACAGTGTATTGTCATGCCTAATGAGGGAAGTCAGCTGCAACTCTGCCATCACTCTTACTGTAAGACGTCCTTGTATTCTAGCTGCTACATTTGCAAAGTATAGAACAACCTTTCCTTATCTAGGCAGGAATGAGTAGAAAGGTGGGATCTGAAGGACTGGCATCTTCACGTTACAGTGCGTGTACACGTTGCTGCATGTCAGCTGAGCTGTAGTAGCAGAATCATGGAATGATTGAGGTTGGAAGGGACTTCTGGAGATCATTTTGTCCAATGGCCTCCAACTAGACTGCGTTTCACTGATCACCACCTCCTGGGCTCAGCCTTCTGTGTTATTCTTAGCCAATGGTAAATGGCTGAGCATATCCTTTCTTCCACTGTGGGTGAACTAAGTTATGCTGCTCGCATTTGCCTCAGGCGTAAGGTGTGTATAGGGTAAGTGTGGCCAGCTGACACGTTGCGGTTTAATGAATTGTTGCTTTATTGTGTCCGAGACTGTGGCAGTTCTGAAACACTGAGCACCTAAGTTTGCACATACAGTCTGTTTTATAATTATACAGAAAATGATTGTTCAAATACATACAATATCTTTAATACTTACAAGGCATCGTTTCCTATAATACTGCTTTGGCATTGTCAGCCATTTTTTCACAAGAAGTGCTAGTTCATAGCTTGTTCTGTACTTGCAAGGAATTGAGTCAAACGGTGATTAAATATGGAGTTAAAAAGGAAGAAGTTCTTGAAGCTGACTAAATATTTATGCAGTGTAGAAAGGGAAAGCCAAAGATTTCTTGATCAAAAGAAAGCAAAATGTCTGTTTTGGGGTGTGTGTGCGGGGGTGTGTGTTTTCAAACCAAGCTGTGGATTATTCAGTTGATAATTCCTGAAATGTCTGTGCATTTTACGCTCCATGTATCTCTCTGAAAATTTCTTTCAGTATGTAATTATTCTGATTTTAAAGATGTATTGAGTATGTTCAGAGCTAAAATGTTATCCTATTAAAGCAGAGAAACAATTTATTATCCCTTTATATGTCATTCCTCGTCTCTGAGAAAGGGGGTAATAAGCTGCCCATTAAAATTGAGTGTATTTAGGTAAATGTATTAAGGGTGCCATGCTCTGTGTAATTAAAAAAAAATAGAAGAGGAGGAGGAGAGAGAAGGATCTTTAACTTCTGACTTCAAGCTACCAGATATACTAACATTTGTAGTAATGGGAATATTAAACATCCAGAAATCTAGAAATAGGTAAGATACCAAGATAAGGTGTTTTCAGAGGCTTGATCTTATAGTGGGAGAAGTACTGGTTAGTTCAATATAGGTAGTCTTAGCGACTGGGAGACCTGAATTTTCTCCTTTGCTCTTTAACAAGATTTCTCTGTGAACATGGTCAATTCATTTAATCCAGTTCTAGCTCAGCTTTCTTCCTTCTCAAAAGGAAAAGTGTAATTAAGGAATTAGGTTGGCAATGTGCCTTTCACAAAACAGGATTGAAAGTGCAAAGCCTTAGTGCAAACATGGCCTGATTCCAAACCCGCGCTCAGAACCAGGGGCAGTTCTCACTTCTCGCTCGTAACTCCTGAAGGTAACTGTGTGGTTATCCTGGGCAGGTTACCACTCACAGGCAAGAGGATAGTGTCATAATGTTATGAAGAGTAAAGAAATCGATTGCCTTATTTTACAAAACCTGGAATAGAGGATTTGAAGATCCTTCTAATATTTTTTTTACTAGCATACAAAAAATAAAATAAAATTTTAAAAGAGGAATATACATTATGTTAAAAAACCCCACCCTTATTTGGTTTCTGAGAACTCTTCAATAATTTTAAATACATTGCCTGATTTATGTAATTAGAATCCAGTAATTAAAAATAGATCCTTATAGAAACATAAATCTTGCCACTAATGTGTAAAACTGGTGATTCTTGCTATCTGTAAATTAGTAGCAAATACTATATCTCTGTATCACCTCCTCACTGTCAGTCTGAATAGAACGGTAGTTACTTGAGCAAAAATATAGGTTGGATTACAATGGCTGACTTTGTTTCTTTTGTCATGGTATGTTTCAGGCCAACCGTGATGCTGTACTGAGCAGAATACCAGAACACAAAAATGATCGTATCATCAGTTTGCAAAGTGCATCTGTAGTCTATGATTTGCTTACTATAGCCTTGGGAAGAAGAGGCCAATATGAAATGCTCTCAGAGGTTTGTCGATAATAGTGAATATTCAACTGTGTCTTCGTTGCTTATTTCTGTTAATCATGTTAATTGTGGTAGTACTTAAGGGCTAAACAAATATAGGACACTGTCATTCTGACTACTGTATGAATACAATAGGTAATTTCCACCCCAAAAAGTTTACTTTCTAAATTTATACAAGTGACTTGAGGTGGTCAAGCACAGAAATTGTGTGAAAGGTATGGTAGATGTTTAATGGCACAAAAATTCACATGTTTTTTAGGCGGGGAGGCATGGGTCTGTTTAAAAGGATGCACATTAAATGGAGACAGCAGGAAGGAATGGCAAAAGATAAAAGCTGTTGTGGATATAAATGGTAGACATAAATACCTAGAAAAAGGATTTATGATGTTTTATTTCAAAAGAAAACTTGCTTTTACACCTCATAATATCTGGAGTGCTCCAAAGTCCTTGTAGTTTGTAAAATGGCTTTGAAGTTAATAAAACAGAAATGTATTACTTTTTCAGGTCTGTAGGAAAGTGTGTTCTCCATCTCAAATGTCTTGTGTTTGATTATGCAACTTGCATGTGTTCTGTTAGATTGTGGTGACTTCTTCAGGAAATTTTCAAGTATTGTTAACAGTTTTATACCTGAGAAACAACTACAGCTCCTTGGGCAGAGCAGATCTTTCTGCTGCTCAAAACAGTACTCGCCCAGCAGTAGGGTACTGTTGCTGACCATGATTTATTATTGATATCCAGAAGGAATACTTCAGCATGCGTGGTAGGAAGGCTTATCCAGGGATTGATTTGCTGAGAAATGGTTTCTTGCTACCATAATAGAGGACTTACATTAAAATAAAAATGAAAAAAACACCTCAGTTGTTCTCTGGTATCTGCATCTCCAGTGATGTTAAGCTCTGAATTTGGGTATTTTTCTTGTTGAAAGTACTTCATAGCTGCAAGTTGAGCATACAAGTAAGTTTTAATCAGTACAATAGAAAGTCTTTCACAACACTAAGGAGTATGAAAGCTCATACAGGACTGTCATTGTACAGCATAATCTAATCAGGAATATTTCTATTTACTTGCCACTACAGCCACTATCACTTTCATGGAGTTTTAGGTCATTGCACCAAAGCTGCAAGAATTGCCTCTCCATATATTTCAGTCTAGAACTTTTTAAAGGATAGACATTGACAAGTACTGTAAAAAAAAAAGGTAACTCTGATTTATTTTTTCTTTAAGGATCTAAGCAACTAGGCAGATGTAGTGTAGCCCTGGCTTCCAATTCTGATTCTTTTATTTTGTCTGCGGTGTCATTTTTTGTTGTAGGTTTTTTGTCTCTTTTTAAATGTTAAACCACCGTTATATTAATGGGAACATCACAGGTTCCTGGGATTCCTCCACTGTCTCCTCTGGGACACTTTGAGTAGTATTTATGTCACAATAGATGCAACTTCTTGTTTGCAATTCTTGCCTTTCTTAATAGAGAAGTTTTTTGTCTTCACCAGGAAAGCTGGAGGTATCTCTGTTCTTAGCCATGTATCTTGAAGTCTAGGACATTACCCTGAAGGGTAGGAGAAAAGTCTTATAGTCCACTCACATGGAGAAGAGAAGAGAGCTTGCATCCTTTACTGCTTGTGTGATTGGTTTTGCCCCTGTAGCCGACAGACGAGTACCACTGACTGTTCCTTTTTTTTCTGTGCTTTGAGCACAGTTGAATGTTCTAGATAATGAAGATGTTTTAACTCAACTTAGACCTTTGATTTCAGGGCCTTTTAGAAGTTGCTTGTGCTGGTGGTGACCTTGGTTACAGACAAAAGCAGAACCACAAGTATCTGGAAAGTTGAAGAGCCTCCGTGTTTGACCAGCTGCTTAGCTAAGGGTTTTTAGCCGCTGCCTTGGGCTTTGACACATGAAGTTTACCTAAGGCTTGTTTTAAGGTCTTTTCTTGTTCTTTTTTAATCTGGGTCTAGCATCTTTAGTTACATTCCATCAAAATTGTATGTATATTCTTTTAAAATGTTCTCTTTGAAAAATAGAAAATAATTCTTGTATGTTTGAAAAATACTTTTCAGTACAGAATAATTAAAATGTATTATATGTCTATGAATTACCTATTCTGAACATGAAAAAAGTCATCTTATGAAGACTTAGTATAATAGACAATACTTATTTTAGTGTACAGATACTCTAGATACACAGCTGCAGCTGGAGCTTAGCAGGCAATGGTTAGAAGATCTTATTTGGTCCAGATCTTGTCATCCAAAGCACAGCAGAAAACATAGACTTGAAGAAGCTCTTACTGTTTAGTGAGTGGTTAGAGGATATCTGCCCTCAAATCCTGCAGCCCATAGTCTGAAACTTTTGTATTTATTAAAGTATAACAATAAACACAAAGTCAGAATTGTAAAAACATTCCATTCAGTTATGTAATAGTCATATAATTTTTTGCTGGCTTCATTCTCTGTGAGCTAATTATGGTTGTAGCTTCAAGTCAGAAAGCACCATTATTCTGTCTGTGGAAATTATATTCACCCACCAGTTCCAATATCTTGTTATCATCTTCTGGTTTAGCTGTAGCTGATTACTTTCAGAAATAGTTAGTTGTGTTAGTTGCTGCATGGAGCTGTCAGTCAGCGATGACACAGTTGAGAGCCTCTGGGTAAGGATTAAGGGACAAGCAAATAAGGGGGATGTCGTTGTGGGAGTCTACTGTAGACAACCCAGCCAGGATGACGCCACCAATGAATTATTCTTTAAGGAACTAAGAGAGTCCTCTAGATCAACTGCTCTTGTCCTTATGGGGGACTTCAACTTGCCAGATGTCAACTGGGAACACCACACAGCTGATACCAGCAGGTCCAGGAGTTTCCTGAAACACCTCGATGATAACTTCCTGGTACAGGTATTAAAGGAGCCAACGAGGAAAGGTGCCCTCTGTTACTCGTGAACAGAGAAGTCTTGTGGGGGAAGTGGCGATTGGTGGCCGTCTTGGCCGTAGTGACCATGAAGTGGTAGAATTTAAAATCTTTGGTGATAGGAGAACTGCCACCAAAATTTCAACCTTGGATATGGGGAGAGCAGACTTCAGGCTGCTCAGGGAACTAATCAGTCAGGTCCCCTGGGAAACTGCTCTTGAAGGCATCAGGGTCCATCAGTGCTGATCATTTTTTAAGGGCCACCTCCTAAGAGCTCAGGAACAGGTGGTTCCAAAATGCCGCAAGTCAAGCAGGTGGGGCAGAAGGCCGGCTTGGCTCAACAGGGATCTTCTTCTAGAGCTTAGGCAGAAAAAGAAAGTGTATGGCTGCTGGAAGCAGGGTCAGGCAACGTGGGAGGACTACAGGGATGCTGCTCACCTTTGTAGGGAGAAAATTCGTGCAGCCAAAGCTCAGTTAGAGTTGAAGCTGGCCAGTACTGTGGGGGACAATAAAAAGGGTTTTTTAAAATACGTTAATAACAAAAGGAGGACCAGAGAGAATATTGGCTCATTACTCAATGAGAATAGTCACCTTACAAACAGGGACATAGACAAAGCAGAGATGGTTAATGCCTTCTTCGTCTCTGTCTTCAACACTGATGACGGGCTCTGGGACCCCAGATGCCCTGAGTTGGAGGACCGTGACTGCGGTAACAATAAACTCCCAGCTGACCCCGAACTTGTGTGAGACTTGTGGCTCCACCTGGATGCATACAAGTCCATGGGGCCCGATGGGATTCATCCCAGGGTGCTCAGAGAGCTGGCTGATGTCATCGTGAGACCTCTCAATTATTTTTCAATGGTCTTGGGAATCTGGAGAGGTCCCAGTTGACTGGAAGCTGGCAAATGTTCCAATCTTCAAGAAGGGCAAGAAAGACGACCCTGGTAATTACAGGCCTGTCAGTCTCACTTCAGTGCCTGGTAAAATTATGGAGAAAATTATGCTGGGAGTTATTGAAAAACACCTGAAGGACAACGCAGTCATTGGTCACAGCCAACGTGGGTTCGTGAGAGGAAGGGCCTGCTTAACAAACTTAGTTTCCTTTTATGATAAGGTCACCCATCTAGTTGACCAATGGAAGCCAGTTGATGTAGTTTTTTTAGATTTCAGTAAAGCTTTCAATACTGTCTCTCACAGTATCCTTCTGGACAAAATGTCCAGCATACAGCTTGACAAAAACATAGTGTGATGGGTGAGCAACTAGCTGACGGGTCGGGCCCAAATAGTTATGGTAAACGGGGTTACATCAGGCTGGCGGCCAGTCACTAGTGGGGTTCCCCAGGGCTCAATTTTAGGGCCAGTTCTTTTTAATGTTTTCATAAGCGACTTGGATGTAGGACTAGGTGTCATGAGCAAGTTTGCGGATGACACCAAATTGGGAGGAGCTGTTGATTCCGTCAAGGGTGGAGAGGCCTTGCAGAGAGATCTGGGAAATCACCAACTGCATGAGGTTTAACAAGGACTATTGGAGAGTGTCCAAAGGAGGGCAACAAAGATGGTGAAGGGTCTAGAGGGGAAGATGTATGAGGAGAGGCTGAAGTCCCTTGGTTTGTTCCGCCTAGAGAAGAGGAGATTGAGAGGAGACCTCATCGTGGCCTACAGCTTCTTCACGAGGGGGAGTGAAGGGGCAGGCACTGATCTCCTCCCTCTGGTGACCAGTGATAGAACCCGAGGGAATGGAATGAAGCTGCGACAGGGGAGGTTTAGGTTGGATATCAGGAAAAGGTTCTTCACCAAGAGGGTGGTCGGGCACTGGAACAGGCTCCTCAGGGAAGTGGTCACAGCACTGAGCTTGACTGAGTTCAAGAAGTGTCTGGATAACGCTCTCAGTCATATGCTCTGATTCTGCTGGTCCTGTGGGGAGCCAAGAATTGGACTCGATGATCCTTATGGGTCTGTTCCAACTCAGGATATTCTATGATTCTATGACATAGGAACATCAAATGATGAAAAATCTGTCTCATCCTTATTAAACTGTTCTAATGCTGAGTCATGTTCTTAATTGAAAAGGCCCCATTTCTTTATGGAGTTTGTATACAATGGGCTTTCAATTTCTTATGGCTTCTTCAACTACATCAAAGAACTTTCTACTGTCATAATTCTTTCCTAAACAGAAGTAGTCTAACTGTCATCAACTTAGTTTTTAAGCTTTGTAGGATATGACATATTGAGCTTATCAATGTCCTACTAGGAGAGATGTTTTTCAGACCAGAAACTTTCTTAGGTACTTATCTTTCAACTATCTAACTTCAAGCATATTCTTTTCATGAGGAAACTAGAGCTAAGCCACAAAATTCAGTGATGCGTTCAACATTACCTGTCCATATAGTGATTTGTGATTATTTACAAGGCAATATCAACAGTTGCATTTCTGCCTTTCAGGAGAGGGATTGTGCCAAATGTGTTTTCAGTTACTTAAGTCACTTGCCGTTATTCTGAACACTACCTTAACTTGCAGTTTTCCAGGGTACTATTTCTTGTTATGTATTTCTCATTGATTTCTTGATGGAGCCTGTTGCTCTTTGAAATTACTTGTTGTTACTTGGTTCAGAAGAACCCAGTTTGAGGTGTTCATGTTGTTGCATAGATCACCTACAGATATATGCACATATATCGCTTATCCCCACACATGCTAACCACCAATTTTGTGATCTTATGAAGAAAAAAAATCCTGTAACTTGTCACATTTCATACTGAATGAAACCAAGTACATAGAACGTGAAGTCAAGGGAAATAATGGTAAATATATCATTACTACATTGAAACTCAGGCCTTTTAGAATAAGATACAATTGTGTCCTGTGTCCCTATAATTACAAAATTATAAAAACCTAAACCATCAAATTCTTGATTTTCTGCCAGCTAGAATTGGCAATTAATTTTTAACTAAGCAAGGCCTAGAAAATAAGATTTTTATTTTTCTAATTGTGAACAAGTACCTCTGTATAATTAATGCACGTGCATATGTGTATCAATATGTAAAAATGGGAGAAGAAAGCATGATTAAGCAGCCTAAAATGTTATAAACATAATTTGTCTTTAAGTATTAAGTTTCCATGCACAATTTCTTTGTGTGAATCTCTGGGATTATATGGCTGCTGTAGGTCAGAGTTCTGGAAGAAGTGCTGAAATTACTTAAATCATATGTAAAACACTGCTATCAAAACAAGTAGGGTGAGTTGTATTTGAAAAGATAAGCCTGAATTCATTTTCCTTCATTTAGAGGCACTCAGTTTAGCACCATAGTTGCACTAATTGGCGGAGAGAGAGAAGGATTTAGCAACTTTCGTCTTCTGCCAAGTTCATGGAGGGAGGTGGAGGAGCGTGCCTTACCTAGGCATCTCTGTGAAGTATCCAAAGTAATAGGAGAAGACTTCACATGTCACTTATTTGTTTCTTGCTGTGATCTTTTTGCTCCCACAGATAGAAGGAAAGTCCAATGGGAAAATAAATCCTGTGTTTGTTTTCTTAATAGACATTTAATTAACTTACTACACATACAATCTGATGATGAACTTGTAACAACAGAATTAGAAAGAATTTGGTTTTAGAAACTTCATTCCTTTCTAATAATTTAATAAAAATTCTATTTAGTAATAATCTTGATGCTGGACATCGTGTAGAAGGAAAAATTCTAGCATACATTACTTATATGTAGCAAATAATGCACTTGTATTTGTGCTGTTTCATCCTCGGTGCTGTTCTTTGCTTCGGGTTCTATTAAAGTGTGGGAACACACTACACACCTGGCTGTGCTTTCTGTAGTGTTCAGGCTGAGTTTGAATGTGAAAAATAATTCATGGTATTACAGTTTAGCATATACATTGTGGCTATCAGAGCAGAAAAGCTGCTTTATGTAATTGAACTCTGCAGACTAGAAAGTTAATTGCTGCATCAGTTTAATTCAGAAAAGTGTTGCACCTTTTGACTCTCTGGAGCTGGCCTGATTAGTAAAAATGAGCATAGCGAAATGAAATAATTCTTACTGACAACAGCAGATATGAAACCTAAATTAGCATGTAATGCTAATTTTATATATTTAATCTCAGTATAGTAATAATGAATTTCCTTTTGTCAGTTATCGAGTTGAAAATCTCAGCAGAATATTGAGCATGAAGTTAAAATTCCTAAAAATAAAAATAATATTGTCAGGTGAACCTTTACACCCACCCTCGCCCCTTTAAGGGGTACTGAGAAGTACTTGTGGTGCCATTGCTTGTTAAGTATTCACAATTTATGAAGAGTGTGTGTACAATTTTTCTTTTAACCTAAGATATATTTCCTGCCTTTTGCAGCCACTATCTTTGGTAAGCTGATATTTATCATTCCTTCTTTCAGACTAAATAGGACAGTACCAGCAGGAGTATTTAAACAAACATAATAAACAGGGAATTGGTTTTCTATTCAATTCTTTTTTTTCATATAGAATCTGGCAGCTGTTTTTACTTAATTTGATTGATTTAAATTTTTAATTACATGTATTTTAGGTGTGAGTCTATAAGAAAATTTTTCTACTAGTATATCTTCTTAATAATTGAAGAATGTGCCCTTAAATACCGATTTTCCCCCCAAAATTAGTGTTTAGAAAGAGCCATGAAGTTTGCGTTTGAAGAGTTCCATCTCTGGTATCAATTTGCATTGTCCTTGATGGCAGCAGGAAAAGTAAGTCTTAATTTTTTGATGTAATTCTTCTATTGATGGCTTTTGATAAAAACATATGACACTTCCATAATTTTAATTTGTAGTGTTCTTGAAAATAATTCTAGTCTTTAAATCAGCGAAGTACACTACTACTGAATTTCTGCCTAGTGCTGTACAAAGAATGTTGTTATTTCAGTAGTTTCTAACTTAGGAAGACTGAAAGGTGGTGATAAGAACTATCTTCTTGCCAACAAGCTTAAGCTAAGTTAATTGAATGTAAGTAGTGAATTATACCAGATCATATTATCCAGTAACAACTTGTTTAAGTGCTGTTTTGATGAACAAATTTTACTCTTAGGTACAAATTAATGCTGATTCATGGTGTTCTTGCTTTTTTTGGGGGGTGGGGGGGAGAGTTTCTGACTGTTTTCTTATATTACTGTCTTTGACACTGTGTATTCTGTGCAATTAGAGTGAGATGGATTTTTTTTTTTAATTTTATATAACCTAGGAACTTACGTTATCAGATGCAATCTTCTATTTTCAGTTCTTTTTGTTTTTCCCTGTCATGTTACAGAAAATAAATCACCTTTATTATGTATTGTGAATAATACTAGTATTCTAAAATATCATTCTCAATGAGGGTAATTTGCTTATCTTCAGTATGGGGGAAAGGAATGATTTGTATTTTCTTTAGAAAATATTTTTAGAAGCACATTGGTTCTGAAGAGGCTTGATCTTCTTCCCATTCTCTGTTTACTTGGAGTTATCTTCTAACCTGTGATTGAATGGAGGCAAATAAATTAAAAAAAGAGGAGCAGTGCCAGTCTGTTATACAGTCTTATCTCAGAGCTATTCCTAAGTGCTATTGTAACACCCAAAGAACACTAAAACACTGCTTCTTCTGAAGACTCTGTCCTGCTCCTGCTCTTTTATTTGCCTGGCTCCAATGCTGTGAGCTTACAGGCCTAGCAAAGTTTTAAATGCATCTCAAAACTGTTTTCTGAATCATGTACCATTGGAATTAATGATACACTTAATGATAGTTCATAGGGGTTAAATAACAGCAGCAGTGCGTAAAGTCTTGTGTTTCACTTGCATGAGGAGTTGTGACAACTTGTGTCCCCTTCAAATGGGAAAAATAATGTAAATGATGGAAACAGGAATCTTCTATCTTGAAACATATTTATGCTTTTAGTAATTTCAATGGAAAATGTTTTTAACAGTCTGCTCGAGCTGTTAAAGTCTTGAAGGAATGTATACGTTTGAAACCAGATGATGCAACTATTCCACTCCTTGCTGCAAAGCTATGTATGGGATCTCTCCACTGGGTAAGCTTTGCCACTCATTGTTTTTTCAGCAAGAGCTGTGCTAAAATGCAACAAAATCTTGTTTTATGGATGTAGCAAATACTTTTGCACAATGACTATGTGCATTTGGTCATCTCTAAAAATACAGCACAGATACGTATATGCACATGTACATCCCTGTTTGCATGGCTAATTTAAAATATTTCACAGCAATGGTTATGTTTATCAAGGTAGCATATCTTGATACTGATCTAAGGCATAGCTAAGAATGTATTAGAAATTGAAACATTGTTGACTTACAGAGATAAAAAATACAACTTAGACTTCTGTTTCCTCTGTGCAAGAGGAAAATAATTTTTTTGGAAGATAATGAGACAAAACTGTTCAAGAGACTCTTCTGGTGATACCATGTTTGCAGGCAGATGGAGTTTATGAATTCCTACTTGGGACAGTGTCTTTTTAAGAAGTGTTACTTGAATTGTATTTTGCATAAACTTGAAATTGGTGTATCTGTACAAAAAACATTAAGGTGACCGAAGATGATCATGTGGTTTTCAAGATACATGTGTAATTTTTAGCAGAATGAGTATATTTAAAGGAGGAAAAGAGGAGGGAAAGGTCACAATCAGAAATTGAGAAAATAGTGCAGTAGCAGAAACATGACTTGTTGAGGCTGACAAAAATAGAGTCTTCATAATTAACGTAGATCCTAGTTCTGTAAGTTATTCCCTGTGGATTGACTCCATATGGAGTAGCTTACTGTACGTAGCATTTACATTTACTGGAACAGATTCAAATGTTTTGTTTTTTTTTTCTTTCTAGATTGTTAAATAGTGTGCTAGCATGGATGCGCAGTTAAACCTTGATCTTTTACATGTTAATTTATGAGTTTGCATACATTAGGCGTTACTCTGTGATGCAGAGTTCTGTATGGCTATGATTTTTTTTTTGCTGGCTTAGACCCATAATTCTTGTAATTGATTTTCCTAAAGAAATGGTTCATGGGGCAAGAACTCTTTCTTATTTATGAAATGCAAAAATGGTAGATGCCTTTTTTTTATTAAAAAAAAAAGAAAAAAGGGAAAACCACAGTAAGTTTAGAATGATCTGTGTGTTACATGCCAGAGTTTCAACCATAGGAATTGGTGCTTCAGCTTAAAATCTCTGTTCTTTACTCAGTATTTAGTATTTCATTTAGTATGAAAAACAAAATAGTCCTTGAAAGCAGTCATGGCTGAGATTTCAACAGACTCGGTGTGCATAATACACATGCTGTGCGTTCTTCTCATTATAATGTAAGATTTAGCTAGTTTTACACTTACATGGATGTTTTATAATATTTTCAGTTGGAAGAAGCTGAAAGATTTGCCAAAACAGTTGTTGATCTTGGGGACAAAACATCAGAGTTTAAAGCAAAAGGCTACTTGGCACTGGGATTGACTTACAGTCTGCAGGCTACTGATGGTAAGATAAGAATAAACATTCGCATATAGAAATTCCCATGTTGCCTAAAAAAGGATACCTAGCAGAATGCTAAGCTTAAAATTAAAGCTTCTGTGTGCAACTATTTTTTTAGTCAATGTATTAAAATTTCTTCAGTGATCATGTGGAATGAAATCTCTTGATCTTGCACATCACTGATTAAATATATCCTTTTTAGCATCTTTGCGAGGGATGCAAGAGGTCTTGCAGAGAAAGGCTCTTCTTGCATTTCAGAGGTGAGTGGGTGTTAATCTTTTAATTTCATTCTGCTATATGTAGTGAAAAGCTTTTATTATGTGTTAAAAAGAGGAACTTGTAAAACATTGTGTAATACGGATTTCACCTCTGGGAGTCTCCCTTCATGAGTACAGAATGTGTCATTGACTTCATCATTTTCTGTCAGAAATATCTAAATTGATTTCTAAGGATTTCCTTTTATTTCATTTTAAAGACGTTTTTGTTGCTCTCTAGTATAAAATATTTGCTCAAAGGAGTATTCCATTCTGATCTAGAAGGGAAAATTGTGTGATGCAAGGTTTCAAGTCACGGTTCAGTGTGCTAGTGTTTCTAGAAGAGTTGGTCGCTGTTCAGATTGTATAGCAGGCTTTTGCAATTACCTCTGTAGAGGCAGAGCAATAATTGAGGCCCTGCTGCTGTGGATGAGGGGTGAAATGCAGGTAGTAAGATAGGCTGGAAATAAAAAATTTTATCTGGCGATTTAACAGCGTAGGCAGTGGCAACGCAAATGCCCCATCTTCCAGGTGCCTTACGCAAAAGTAACACTGTTGGGGATGACAGTAGTTCATTCTCAAGCGTTTGACTCTGCAAACAAAATGACAATAAACAGGTGAATGAGAACATCTCTACCCTGCTTATAGAAGAAACAAATCTTGATGGCAAAGCTGGCAGAAGTGCTACAGCATCTAAATATGTTTCTTTTTATGTTTGTATACTCTCGAAAACCCTGCTTTGGTGAGATAGGCCCAAATGCTTCAGGGAAACTGATTTGTGCATTAATGTGAATTCGAAGTCTCGGATTTTTGTTGGTGATTTTGTATCTGAGAGGATAGGGTTGAAAAAGTGTTTTGCAGGTAACTTTAAAATGAGGCTGGTATGTATTAGTCCTTCCTTTTTCTGTCTTGTCTTAACTAGTCCTCTGTATGTAAATATGTTCTAACGTAGCTTTGCTCTTCCTGTTCTTTAATGGTTTTAATAGGATTTTTTTATTACTTCAGTAGTCTTTCTCCGTGTTGCAACTGAACTTTCTGCCTCTGGGTTTACACCTCAGTTCCTCACCTGTCCCTCTTACCACTGACTTAATCATCACTGTTTCCAAAATACTGTGCTAACCATGTCTCCCCATTTCTACGCATTCACTACTTTTGAGGTTCTAATAGTGAATTGCATTCTTCTTCTAATTCTTTTAAACAGCAAGGGATGAAACGAACCATAGCCTGAAGCTAATCCATTCCAGTTCAGTACCTGCCGACTCTACCCTCCGGTTTAGTATAGCGATTACCAAAATTCTCAGAGTCATTTCAAATGATATTCAGCTTCTTACCACTGCAAAATTACTCTTTCACACTCTCTATTCAAATATTGTTGCTTGGTCGTGTGCTATGTCATCTTTCACCCAGGAACTTTTCTGTTTCATTCTCTACAGTTGAACAATAAGTCTCTTGATACCTTCTTAACCGTTGAGTTTCGAAGACTTCCTAGCAGCAAATATTGCCAGCTGAAATCTGAAAACATATCTAGCATCTCTTCAGTGAACCATTACAGATGTCCTTTAGCTATATAGGTTGAGTGGAACTTCAGTTTTGTGGTGATATGGAACTTTGAAATATCTGTGCTAACTAGCAGAGTATAAATTCATACACAGAAGGTCTTGGGAACATGAAGATTAATTGCATCTGCTTTCTATGCATCTTTCTGATGCTTTGGGGTTTTCTTTGTTCTTCTTTTTCCCGGTTGATACAACCTCCTAGAAACAATGTGTTGTATTTTTACATGCATGTTCCAGGGTATTGATGTTAAGTTATATGTTCATCCTTTCTCCTGGCCTTTCGTAGAATGAGCTTGTACACAGGCTTTTAATTAGAGTATTTTTCGGAGGTTTTAGTAAGGTGTAGGGTATCTGTTTTGAAAACTCTAGTGAATTGCTAATATTGCTCTTAGTGATATTACTGATACCAGTAGCTCAGACTCCACACAGAATCTTGAGTAGAATGGTTTGGCCCTCGAAAAGAACAGAGTTTCTGCATCTCAAGAATCACATAGCTACCTTCTAAGAGAGGGGAAAAGTATGTTTTGAAAGGTGGGTTTTTTGCATATTAACATGTTTCCCCACTTGTGTTCATAGAGAGACTCACACCTAATAGATCAGCTGTACTGGAAATACACTTCAATGTGGTTAATAATGTTGCTGATTCCTTGTGTTGATAGCATAGGTATAGGATGTTACTGAAAATTTATTACCACAAAGAGTATGTTATGCTCAGCATACCAGAGTCATGCCTACTTCCTCTTCCCACATCTTAAAAATAAATGTTTTCCAGGAGGTGGAATTTGAAATTCTCCATGCATCTCCTGCACAGTTTACGGTTTATAAAGCCAGCAGCTGTACTGGACTCAGTATTTTGATGTGGCAAGAGTGCTTTTTTTTTTTTCTTTGTTTGGGGTTTTTTTTGTTTGTTTTTTGAGGGGGGGAGCTTTTTAATCACTTACCTAGAGGACCACTTCCTAAGGAAATAGAGGTCTTGAAGAAATACAGTTATGTTTTGGACCCTTGACTATGCCAGATTTCAAGGCTACCAGTTGGTGATAGTGGCCATTTGAGAAGGTGCTTGTTGCCATCTTCGCACAGTGCTGAGGAGGTGTTGTTTCACCAACTTTTTTTTTTTTTTTTGAAGACTTTCAGTGCTTTTCCTGTGGTTGGTGTGAATTGGAGTTTTACAGAAATCACCAAATGGTTGATAGATAGTAAGGGCTTTAGTCTCTTATTAGCTGAAGCTTGGGTTACTGAACAAGTACTCGCTACATTAGAATCTCTTGTTCTCACTTAGTCTTGCTTAATTTGTGAACTTTAAATTTAAAAAGGACTGGTCCTGGACCCTGTTAGGCTTTATATTTGACTCTAATCTTCAATTTAGAGATAGAGTTAAAATATGAAACTGTCTCCTCATAACTTAAACTACTTTGATACACGTTGGGTGTAGTTGCTGAACTAATGGAGCTGTCTCTTTGGAGTTGGGAAGACAGAAATGCTGAAGTCGAAAGCAGAAGGTTCCCTTTGTGGTTGTAATGGCTTAAAGGTCAATTTTGTTCCTCTATCCTGATGGAGACGACTCATTAGATGTTCTGAAGATGGTTATTACACATCCTACTTCTAAATGAGCCCCCATTAAGAGAATGCAACAAATAGAAATATAATAACATAGTTCCAGTCTTGCTGCCTAGTATTTACAACACATTATTTTGGGGTACAGCCATAAATTTTTTTTGCCTTTATGTGCAAGTATCCCCCCCCAAAAAAAGCCCTTATCTTGCCGCAGAAAGATTGTATTACAGGGGAAAATAGTAGTGTATTACAAGGACATCTTCTGTAGGATAGTGTCAAAATGAGTAAGACAAAGTGTGTGCGTTTGACCAAAATATTAACAACAAACAAACAAAACTTCAAAAAAAGGTGGAAAAAAGTTATTTCTTTGTTTTAGTAATTGGGATTACTTACAACAGCAATAGTTACAAATATCTTGAGAGTGAATAATCACAAAACACTGCTGCTATTGAGCAGCTCAACATTTTTGTGAACAAAAGTTGTATTTATGAAAAGATCATCAGCATAAACTTCTTCATCTGAACTTCAAACATAGGTTCATGATGAGTGAGATCTTATGCTTTCTTCTACTATAATGCTGTAATAAACTTGTCCAGCCTAGATTTCTTTTACATTGCTACATAGCAGAGTGCTCTGCTAACTTAAAGCAACTCAAAGCCAAGAAGTAACTGGCTTCCTAGGAGACTTAGTATGCTGGACTGAAAATGTACTTAAACTTTGGGAGTCTGAAGAATGAACAAAATTCTGATCTACTTTGCTGCTACTCTTCCTCTTGGGAGTTCTGTGCTTCAGAACCATCCTGGTCAGGATCGGTGCGATTGCTTGGGTACTTCTCATGCAGATGACGTAAGTCTTCTCTTTGAAGACGTGTTGTTCTGGGGACTTTTTTTTTTTCCCCCCTGTAAGAAAACTCTGCTTAATGAATTTTTATTATAACTGTTCTTAGATAATTACATCTAGTGTTTGTATATTTTAATTGAAGAATTGTTTTGTATCATTCACTTTTAAGATTTATACTGAAATTACCTAATTAATTTCTATTAAAAATGACTCTTTAATGGTCCAAAGTGCTTCCTTTAAAGCAAGGATGTTTGAGAAGTATGGGAAAAGTCACTGGAATGAACACCACATATCAAAATGTGGGCATACGTGTAGTGAATAGATCTGAATGTGGATAAATGAATATATATGCATTTGTGTGTATGTCTAACCTGTATTAACAGGGGAAAAATTCATTGTTTTTTTTGTTTTGCTTCTTTGTTTTTAAGGGCTCACAGTTTGTCTCCAACGGATCATCTGGCAGCATTTTACTTGGCACTGCAGCTTGCCATATCCAGACAGGTTAGTTGTGTTTTAAACGTGCAGCCTCACACTGTCAAATGAAGATTAGAATTTGTATCTGTTGATGGATACAGATGAAAATTTCTTAAAAAAAAAATCTGGTTTTCCTTGTGCATATATGCATATATATGGGAAAAAACCTACCAAAATATTCTCTCTGAACACTTTCCATCTTGTACACTTCTCCAGAGTTCTGCCACAGTATTCCCAGCTCTAGGATCAGAAATAAGACATAAGTCATTAAATTTATTTGTTTCAACATTTATGTTGCTGGATGGAGAGGAAAAAAAAAGTCAATTTTTACCCTGTTTTTACCTATCATAGAATGGTTTGGGTTGGAAGGGACCTTAAAGATCATCTAGTTCCAACCCCCCTGCTGCAGGCAGGGACACCCTCCACTAGACCACGTTGCCCAAAGCCCCATCCAACCTGGCCTTGAACACTTCCAGGGATGGGGCCTCCACAACCTCTCTGGGCAACCTGTTCCAGTGCCTCACCACTCTAACAGTAAAGAATTTCTTTCTAACATCTAATCTAAATCGACCCTCCTTCAGCTTAAACCCATTACCCCCTGTCCTGTCACTACACTCCCTGATAAACAGTCCCTCCCCATCTTTCCTGTAGGCCCCTTCAGGTACTGGAAGGCCACAATTAGATCTCCCCGTCTCCAGGCTGAACAGCCCCAACTCTCTCAGCCTGTCCTCAATAGGAGAGGTGCTCCAGCCCTCCGATCAGCTTTGTGGCCCTCCTCTGGACTCGCTCCAACAGCTCCATGTCTCTCCTGTACTGGGGCCCCCAGAGCTGGATGCAGTACTCCAGGTGGGGTCTCACAAGAGTGGAGTAGAGGGGCAGGATCACCTCCCTCGACCTACTGGTCACAGGTCGATCTTGACAGTGCTTAAATCTTGAGTATCTGCTAAGATCTATACCTTCTCTGAATACTTGTAGGAGGTTTGGTTATTGTGAACAATATTACAAAACTGTGTTTAAGAAAACTGGAAAATACTTTAAAGCTATAAAAGAGATCAGACCTCAGTCCAACTTTTACAGCTGTTCTGTTTAAGGGATTTAGGATTCTACTGTATATCACATGAATTTGGATAATGTGGAGTTGCTTTGTATATGTCATGGTAAGCCTTTTCCTGTGTCATGTTTATTTTAGGAAGTAGTTTTGAGCACAGTAGTTTACATACTCTAGGTGACTACTTTTCATTGCTAACGAGTAGCAGAGACATTGGACTATGTCACGTTAGAGTGGAATGGATTGTCACTTTAATAGCACAAAATATTTTTCAGTAGCAGGTTATGACTCTCTACTTCTGAATTCCAAATTTCTCATGTTGCTTAATTAAATTTCCTGGGTTTAACACTTAGTGTACTTATTTTGAGCAAAAGCTTACACAGCTGAGGGGATCATGAAATTCCACATGAAGAAAAGTTACTGTTGCAGTCTAGCTGTACATTTTAGTTAATGTATTACAATTAAAGTATTTTCAAAATCATATAGAAATGCAACCAATACTTGAAAAAGAATAGTAAGTGAATATTTTAAAGGGCTGGAGGGAACTGTTTTATTAAAATGTGTATTTTATTTTCCAGGGTTAATATATTATTTAAATTTTACTGTACACTGTAGAGCATCAGGTCCATTTTAA
Source organism: Grus americana (assembly GCF_028858705.1). NCBI lineage: Eukaryota > Metazoa > Chordata > Aves > Gruiformes > Gruidae > Grus > Grus americana. Next base: position 52,328,188 of record NC_072856.1, on the reverse strand, counting down.
ACTTCTGAGTACTGTCTTACAGGAATCTATAGAATTCTGCACAGTGTCCAGGTGAAAATTTTGAGAATTTTATGGACATGCAATCAAGTAATAGGCAATACTTCTAATAGTGGTGCTTTCTTTTTCTGCCTTTTTTTTTTTTTAAATCAGATACCAGAAGCTTTGGGTTATGTTCGACAGGCTCTGCAACTACAAGGAGATGATGCCAACTCTCTTCATCTCCTTGCACTCTTGCTATCAGCCCAGAAACACTATCATGATGCTTTGAATATCATTGATATGGCCTTGAGTGAATATCCAGAAAATTTTATGTGAGTGAATGTCATGTTTGCTTTCTACGCTTTCTCTCATGTTTTTCTTAGATTCTCATCTCATTCATTTCAAGAGGGGACGGATTTGAAGATTGGTCTGGGTTTTTTTACCAACAGTCTTCCCCCCTGCCCATTTAATGCAAGTCTGCTTCATATTAAATGCTTATTAAATAGTGATTAAGGATTTGGTTTTGGAAGGGAGGCTAGAGCTGGATAATTGATCTTATTTTGGTTTTTCCTACAGACTCTTTCTTTAGATAATTTCTCCCTGTTGCATGCTCTGGAGTATTTTTGTGTCTTCTGTTTTTATACAATATTCTAAGAAGGATAAACAGGACTTTACTATTAGCTAGATTGGTCCCATCTTACAGATAATT